>NW_027361770.1:1462500-4090000 GCF_039654945.1 Dendrobates tinctorius | reverse complement strand
GCTCTCAATATGAGGTGATGCAAAAACTATTTTTACAATTAAAAGCGTCTTTTAGCGTGTGACAGCTGCCAAACATAAAAACCGCCATAAATAGTAAATTAAGCCCCCCGTTATCACCCCCTTAGTTAGGGAAAAATAAATAAAAAAATGTATTTATTTCCATTTTCCCATTAGGGTTAGGGCTAGGGCTAGGGTTAGGGCTAGGGTTAGGGCTAGGGTTAGGGTTAGGGCTAGGGCTGAGATTAGGGTTAGGGTTGGAGTTATAATTGGGGGGTTTCCACTGTTTGGGCATATCAAGGGCTCTCCAAATGCAACATGGCGTCTGATCTCAATTCCAGCCAATTCTGCGCTGAAAAAGTCAAATGGTACTCCTTCCCTTCCAAGCACTGCCATGCGCCCAAACAGTGTTTTACCCCCACATATAGGGTATCAGCATACTCAGGACAAATTGTAAAACAACTTTTGGGGTCCAATTTCTCCTGTTACCCTTAGGAAAATAAAAAATTTGGGGGCAAAAATATCATTTTTGTGGAAAAAAATGATTTTTTTATTTTCACGCCCAGGCGTTATAAACTTCTGTGAAGCACTTGGGGGTTCAAAGTGCTCACCACACATCTAGATAAGTTCCGTGGGGGGTCTAGTTTCCAAAATGGGGTCACTGGTGGGGAGTTTCAATAGTTTAGGTACATCAGGGGCTCTCCAAACACACAAGACAACCGCAGACCAATCCATCAAAGTCTGCATTACAAAACGTCACTACTTCCCTTCCGAGCCCCGACGTGTGCCCATACAGTAGTTTTCTCCCACATATGAGGTATCAGGGTACTCAGGACAAATTGGACAACAACGTTTGGGGTCCAATTTCTCCTGTTACCCTTGGGAAAATAAAAAAAATGGAGACTAATTGATCATGTTCGAGGAAAAAATACGATTTTTTTATTTTCATGCCCGGGCATTATAAACTTTTGTGAAGCCCTTGGGGGTTCAAAGTGCTCACCACACATCTAGATAAGTTCCGTGGGGGGTCTACTTTCCAAAATGGGGTCATTTGTGGGGGGTTTCCACTGTTTTGGTATATCAGGGTTTTTCCAATCGCGACATGGTGTCCGATCTCAATTCCAGCCAATAACGTCAAATGGAGCTGCTTCCCTTCTGAGCTCTGCCATGCGCCCAAATAGTCATTTACACCCACATATGGGATATCAGCGTACTCAGGACTCAGAATTTCACAATAACTTTAGGGTCCTGTTACCCTTGGAAAAACAAAAATTGGGGGTGAAAAGATCATTTTTGTGGAAAAAATATTTTTTAATTGTACCACTGTACGTTATAAACTTCTGTGAAGCCCTTGTGGGTTCAAAGTTCTCACCACATATCTAGATAAGTTCCTTGGGGGGTCTAGTTTCCAAAATGGGGTCACTTGTAGGGGGTTTCCAATGTTTAGGTACATCAGAGGCTCTCCAAATGCGACATGGCGTCCGATCTGAATTCCTGCAATTTTGCATTGAAAAAGTCAAACGGCGCGCCTTCCCTTCTTAGGTCTGCCATGTGCCGAAACAGTGGTCCCCCCCCCACATATCAGCGTACTCAGGACAAATTGCACAATAACTTTTGCAGTCCAATTTCTGCTGTTACCCTTGGTAAAATAAAAAAAATTGAACCTGAAGTATTTTTTTTGTGAAAAAAGTTAAATGTTCATTTTTTTAAATATTCAAAAAATTCCTGTGATGCACCTAAAGGGTTAATAAACTT
Source organism: Dendrobates tinctorius (assembly GCF_039654945.1). Classification (NCBI taxonomy): domain Eukaryota; kingdom Metazoa; phylum Chordata; class Amphibia; order Anura; family Dendrobatidae; genus Dendrobates; species Dendrobates tinctorius. The sequence continues at coordinate 4,088,248 of NW_027361770.1, read as the reverse complement.
CTTGAATGTGGTTTTGAGCACCTTAAGGGGTGCAGTTTTTAGAATGGTGTCACTTTTGGGCATTTTCTATCATATAGACCCCTCAAAGTGGCTTCAAATGTGGTGTGGTCCGTAAAAATAAAATGGTGTTGCAAAAATGAGAAATCGCTGGTCAATTTTTAACCCTTATAACTTCCTAACAAAAAAAAAATTTTGGTTCCAAAATTGTGCTGATGTAAAGTAAACATGTGGGAAATGTTATTTATTAAGTTTTTTGTGTGCCGTATCGCTGTGATTTAAAGGCATAAAAATTCAAATTTTCAAAATTTTCGCCAAATTTCCATTTTTTTCACAAATAAACGCAAGTTATATGAATGAAATTTTACCACTAACATGAAGTACAATATGTCACGAGAAAACAATGTCAGAATCACCGGGATCCATTGAAGAGTTTCAGAGTTATAACCTCATAAAGGGACAGTGGTCAGAATTGTAAAAATTGGCCCAGTCATGAACGTGCAAACCACCCTTGGGGCTTAAGGGGTTAACATTGGGTACGCAGGCCATGTGGATGTATGCTGATGCATCTGCATGCGTCATTTTGATGCGCCCACAGACCACAACATAATGCAATTTGTTGCGTTTGGCGCAGCATCAAAACAACGCGTACCCAATGTTAAAAATAGGTACCAATAAAGAGAAAATCCAGCTCAACGATGAAGTGAAAAAACAATTCTTTATTCACTCAGATTTTTGCAAATATAGAGGATAAAATTCAGCATAGTACGGACAACGAGTTGCGTTATAGACGTGTTTCAGGTGTCACAGGACCCTTAGTCATACCTATAAAAATAGGTACGCAGGACACATGCAGATGTAGGTGGAACTGAAGGAAGAGGTGCGGCAGTGGGCTGGGCTTAATGGAGGAAGAAAGGAGGAAGTAGGCTGCCATGCACAGCGCTATACAATGCAAGTGTGAAGCTAGCCTAACTCAGGAGATTAGGCAAGGGTGGAGGCCCTGGCATCTTCACCTTCAAAAGTATCCCTCGAGTATGGTGAGCTAGGGTGCCCCCTAATGTTAGGGACAGAGAAGGAGCCCCTGGTCCTGGGTCACCCGACTGCTGTGTCGTGACACAACAAGCCTGAACTACAACACATAAGAATATTCACAAGTAAACTATTTGTACATATTACCAAAGAAAATCATACCAAGAGGGAATCTCATGCAAAAGATAGTATCCTGGTGGACTACAGTGAAACCAAGAAAGGATATGGAATCCTGCATCTAGAAATGAACAAAGTCAATATAAGCAGGGATGTAATGATTGATGAAAATTTTGTGTTAATCAAGTTTCATGACCTCATACTAGTAGCCCAGCTAAAGCAACAACAATCTCAATCAAAACTTGGAAATAACAAGAATAAGGGTGTGTGACAGACACACAGATTGTGTCCAGGGAATGAACACTAGGGGGAGTGAATGGGGAGACAGCAGTGACTAATAGAAGTGTATGGCTGCTGCTGAGAGCAAGCTGCACTAAACAGGACCTGAGACACGTGATCACAGGGGGAGTGGCTGGAGAAGGAGCTAAAATCCATGCAAGGGAGATAGAGAGTGGTCAGAAAAGCCTGGTTCAGAAACCAGAGGGAAATGCAGTATCCAAGGGCACAGACTAAAGAATGGTCAAATACAAGCCGAAGTCAGAAAAGCCGGGCAGGAACGCAGTAACCAAGGGCACAGACAAGGAGGGCAGTCAGAGGGCAAGCCAGAGATCAGAACCATAGAAATAGCAGAGGTACAGAATCAGAGCGCAGACACAAAACGAGAGACAAGCCGGATCATACACTGGACAAGCACATGGGAACAAATGGTATACAAAGGTATAGCAAGGTCAGCTGCTCAGCCGAGGACAGGACTATCACTGACAAAACCCCCACAGGAGAGTGGGCTAATATAGCCCTCCCCAAACCAAAAGGAGGCCAGCAAAGTTAACTCCAAAAAGTCCAGGATGGGGAAAGGAATTCTCGTCCAGAACCATGACAAAATGTAGAAGTTTGGTTAGGTTCTTCAACCATTGAAGAAGCAACAGAAAATTTAGGTGAACCCAAAATCAGGAGATCATTGAGCTCAAACAAGGGTATTCTAGCTAAGCGTCTAACCTACTTTGTCACAACACTACCTGGCTGAGTCAGAGTCGCATTTATGGGATGAGATGAAACAACTACCTGCCCATGAAAAACTGAAGTGGACTGATGCTGTTAATAAGGAAATGGAGACCCTTCCTCAACTTCAAACGTCAAAACTCACCAAACTACCTCAAGCCAAGACAAAACTCAAATGTAAATGTTTTTAAGATCATGTATGACTCTGAAGACAAGGTTCACAGATTTAAAGCAAGATTGGTTGCAAAAGGATGTTATCAGAAATATGATGATGAAGACTAGTTGGCCCGTGCAAAATTTTCACACATTGGTCGTCAGGGGCTCAGGCAATTTCAGAAAAAGCAAGCTGGTCAAATGTAAATGTATTCCATGAGATGAAGAACACAGACAGGTATTTATTAGTGATGAGCGAGTATACTCGTTGCTCGAGTTTTCCCGAGCCTGCTTGGGTGTCCTACGAGTATTTTGGCGTGCTCGGAGATTTAGTTTTCATTGTCTTATCTGCATGATTTGCGACTTGCAGACAGGCTGAATACATGTGGGAACTCCCTAACAAACAGGCATTCCACACATGTATGCAGCCTATCTGCAAGTCGCAAATCATGCAGATAAGACGACGAAAACTAAATCTCCGAGCACGCCAAAATACTCGGAGGACACCCAAGCATGCTCTGAAAAACCCGAGCAACGAGTATACTCGCTCATCACTAGTATTTATATATGTAGATTGGTAATATAATAAATTGGTTTAATAAGTAGAGGACAAAAAATGTCTTCCAGTTGAGGTGCAACCTGCTGGTCATTGTGTCTTTCTGCAGGTTTATGAAAATGAATGTTTAAACTGTATTTAGTGATAAGATCATGAATGTGTGGTTTGTTTGGCTTTTTTCTTGCTGAAGGGAGCAAGTTTACCTTTCAATTGGTGTATCATTTGTGTGTGTGGGGTGAAGTAATCAGCGAAAAAGCAGTGCATGTTTACAAATGTGTTTGCAAATGTGACTCACCTGCATTGAAGTGTGCAATCCTCCAATGTGCCTGAAATAGGCTGGGCAAGCACTTGGGTAAGCTGGAAGGACCCCAAGGCAAATTTTTGGATTTGTTTGTGATGTCTGTAAGCAGCTTTGTGGTAGTGTGCTTTGGGGTACTGTGCTGCCACCTGCAGGTAACTTGACCTTTCAAATGGTGTATCATTTGTTTGTGTGGGTGGAGTATGAATGGAGAAAGTGTGAAATTCAATAGGCAGTGCATGTTTACAAGTGTGTTTGCATATGTGCTTCACCTGCAGTGAGAAGTGTGCAATCCTCCAATTTGGGTGAAATAGGTTGGGCAAGCAGTTTGGCAAGCTGGAAAGCCCCCAAGGCAAATGTTTGGATTTGTTTGTGATGTATGTAAGCAGCTTTGTGGTAGTGCGTTTTGGGGTACTGTGGTGCCACCTGCAGGTCATTTTTCCTTACTGCAGGTTTATGAAATTTAATGTTTAAACTGTATTTTGGCATCAAATAGTGGATGTGTGGTCTGTTTGGCTATTTTCTTGCTGAAGGGGGCAAGTTTACCTTTCAAATGGTGTATCATTTGTGTGTGTGGGTGGAGTATGAACGGAGATACAAAGTAATCACCGAAAAAGAGTGTTTAGAAATAATAGAATAGATTATGATTAGGTATGAGCAAGCACTAAAATGCTCAGGTGCTTGCTGCTCGAACCGAGCAATCCCTAATATTCATATGCTCATTTTGAGTAGTGAGTATAGTTGGAGTCAATGGGAAAGCCAAGCTTTTTATCACCAGACCCTACAAAGAGGTCTGGGGGCAGTGATAATTGTCAAATGGATGGTAAAAGTGCTGAATAAAAGGAGAACAGCCTGGGGAAGATCTCTGGAAGTATCTCAGACTCCCAGATTCCTGCTGAGAACAATGGTGTCACACTTTTACTTTAAAGGAAACCTGTCAGCAGGATTGTGCACAGTAACCTAAAAATAAGGTCAGGTTGGCACTGTTATACTGATTACAATGATACCTTGGTAGATGAAACCTGTCTTCTGTTTTTTTAAGCTTTATTTTCAGTTTTGAGTTAATGATATACTTGCGCTTCAAGGCTGGGCTGTGGGGGAGTCTTAATGTGGTTCTCTGCTTAGGTATTCATGGATATGGCTTTTAACAGGTCACTGATCCCTCAATGTCCTGTCCCCTAGTTTATGTAAAAAGGTGGCACGAGGTGGTAGTCATGGGAGAGTCTACTACAGCAGAATCAGTCAACATCCTGGCCCCTTACACATAAAATGTCAGTTCTAATCCCAGCCCTGGGTCACAGTGGGTTACCTCAGTCCTGCAGCTGTTCTCAACAATGGGACAACATCTTCCGGATGACCCCGCTTCACACTGTATAAGTCCCAACAGGTTTAATGAAAATAAAGTATGGAAGAAGATAACAATTCCTGAACTGTCCCTTTTCAGAGATGGTGCTCTTTTGGCAGCAGCAGCAAAAGCATCAGCTCCCAATGGCTCCTGGAAGCTCACAGTCACCTGTCACAGTTTCCGTGCCCTGTTCCACGGCCCGGCAGTGCTTGGAAGCTTGAAGTCCCCAGCTAGGGTCCCTTCCGCCCCAGATGAGGATCCACATATACCCCAAACGGGGGTCCTCTTTGTTCCAGACAGGAACACACTTATGCCCCAGATGGGGGTCTCTTCTGTCCCACAGTATGCTCCAGATGGGGGATCCTTCTGTCCCAAGCGGGGATGCACCTGTGCCCCAGATGGGGAAACACACCCTGCCCGGGCTCTGCTGCTTGAAGCAGGAGCTTCCTGCTTCTATGAGGCTGCTAAGCCAGTGCGCGTGTCCTGAGTAAAGCGAACAGTGCTCAAAGATACCTGTGGAGCGGGCAGCAGCCGAGTAGATGCGTACTTCAGAGCCGCAGGACCTGAAGCACGTGACTGCTAGGGGCGTGGCCTAAACTCCACAGAGCTAGGAGCTGCAAGATAACTCCTAGCAGGGTAACTGCGAGACAAAGTTACCAGGGGGCATAGACAGGGAGAATAGTCAAGAAGTAGCCAGTGAGTCACACACAGAGATAGCTGCAAAGGTACAAGAGGGGCGAGCAGAGAGTAGTCAGGTCACAGGCAATGAGTCATACACAGAGATAATAACGCAGTACAAAATCAACAGGCAAACTCACAACGGGAAACAGAACCGGGTCAGAACCATATAAACAAGCTATAGCAACAAACAGGCACACAGGGGTCAGCACACTAGGCCAAAGGCAAAAGTATAACTGGCAGGGATTGAAGCTTCCCAGAGGTTTAAGAAGCTCTCCCAGAACCAGAAATAGGCCACAATCATTAACCCCAGGTGTGCAGGTCAAAACCTGCACCGAGCTCCAGACATTAACCCCAGGTGTGCAGCTCATAAACCTGCACTGGGATCATGACAGTACCCCCCTCTCAACGGGGGGCCTCTGGACCCCCAGGCTTCCCCAGGTACTTGGCATGGAAAGCCCGAACCAGGTGATCTGCATGTACCGAGCGAGCAGGGTCCCATGAGCGCTCCTCTGGTCCATATCCCTTCCAGTGGACCAGGTAGTGCAAAGAGCGGCGCACCCACCGAGAGTCCACAATATATCCGACCTCATACTCCAATTGACCCTCCACCAGCACTGTAGGAACAGGCTCGGAGTCCTCTTTGACAGATCCTGTGAGTTTCAACAGATTTATGGAACACATTAGATATTTTTAAGGAGACGGGGAGATGCAACCTATATGCCACTGGGTTGACTATCTCCATAATCTCGTATGGACCAATGAACTTTGGTCCCAACTTAGCTGATGGTACCTTTAAGCTGATGTTACATGTGGAGAGCCAAACCTTCTCTCCCACCTGAAACATGTCTCCCGAGGCTCTCTTTTTATCCGCAAAATATTTGTATCTCCCCTGGCCCCGAGAGATATTACGCCGGACTTCAGCCCAGAGGTTTTTTAACCGTTGAACAGACCCCTCTGCGCCTGGACAACTGGAATCCACCCGAGAAAACTCCCCAAAATGCGGATTAAACGCATAGTTAATCAGGAATGGGGACATGTTGGTGGACTGACTCACCCGGTTGTTAAAAGCGAATTCAGCCAACGGTAACTCATCACACCAATCCTCCTGTCTGGCGGAGGTCAGACACCAGAGAATTTGTTCCAGGGATTGATTGGTGCATTCTGTCTGACCATTACTCTCCGGGTGATATGCCGACGAGAAGGAGAGTGAGATGCCCAATTTCATACATAACGCCCTCCAAAATTTGGCCACAAACTGCACACCTCTGTCAGACACAACATTCAGGGGTACCCCATGCAATCGGACTACATGCTGCATAAAACAACCTTGACAATGTTTCTGCTGAAGGTAATGCTGCCAAGGGAATGAAATGGGCCCGTTTATAAAACCTATCCACCACCACCCAGATCACGGTATTGCCCCTGGAAGGTGGAAGGCCGGTAATAAAATCCATGGAAAGATGAGTCCATGGCCTATCAGGAGTAAAGGTATGAGTTCCCCAGCCAGTCAGTTATGCGAGCTTTTGGAACGGGCACACATGCCACAAGCAGAAACAAATTCCTTGACATCGGACCTTAATGAAGGCCACCAAAAACCCCTGGCTACTGCCTCTCTAGTGGCCGTGATACCTGGATGAGCACTCAGCCTAGACTCATGAAACTCCTGCAGAAGTCTAGGCCGCAATGAATCTGGAACAAACAGTTTATCCCCTGGCCTGGTTGCCGGAGCTAGGGCCTGAGCCCTTAGAATTTCTTGTTCCAACTCAGTTGAGACCCCCGCCACTATCACCCCTGGGGGAAGAATGGAGGACGGCGGCTTAGGGGGAGACACTGGATCAAAACTTCTGGACAGGGCATCCGCTTTAACATTTTTGGACCCCGGTCGAAAAGTAATGGAGAACTGAAATCGTGAAAAAAAAGGGACCAACGGGCTTGTCTAGGAGTAAGCCTCTTAGCAGATTCAAGGTATGCCAAATTTTTGTGATCCGTAACAACCGTGATAGGGTGAGCCGCCCCTTCCAAAAAGTGCCTCCATTCCTCAAACGCCAGCTTGACCGCAAGAAGTTCCCTATTGCCTACAACATAGTTTTTCTCAGCTGAAAAGAACTTCTTGGAGAAGAAGGCACAGGGTTTGAGATTGGTAAGGGTGGCCGGACCCTGGGACAGCACAGCCCCCACTTCAGCAGCATCCACCTCCACAATGAATGGTTTGAATGGGTCAGGTTGTACCAACACCGGGGCAGACATCAAACATTTCTTAATCGCTGAGAAGGATTCCTTAGTGAGTACAGACCAATTTTTTACATCAGCGCCCTTCTGGGTAAGATCCGTGAGTGGTTTAACCACTTGTGAGAAATCTTTAATGAATCTCCGGTAATAGTTCGCAAATCCTAAGAAGCGCTGGAGCCCCTTGAGATCTCGAGGCTGAACCCAGTCAGCGATAGCCAGCACCTTCTTAGGATCCATACGAAACCCCTCACAGGACACAATCAACCCCAAAAAAGACAGCTCCTGTACAAAAATGAAAATTTTTCCAATTTAGAGAACAATTGGTTCTCCCTGAGTCTCTGGAGAACTGTCTTTAGATGTTGCAAGTGAGATTGACTGTCCGGGGAATACACCAAAATATCATCCAAATACATAATAACAAAATGGCCTATCAGATCAGAAAACACAACATTGATGAAATTTTGGAAAATAGCGGGTGCATTAGTTAACCCAAACGGCATTACCAGGTTCTCAAAGAGTCCTTCTGATGTGAGGAATGCCGTTTTCCACTCGTCCCCTTCTTGAACCCTTATCAGATTGTAGCCCCCCCGCTGATCTAACTTGGATAACCATTGGGCCCCAGCTAGCTGGTTACATAAGTCTGGGATGAGGGGGAAGCGGGTAAGAGTTCCTAACCGTTATCTTGTTCAGTTCCCGAAAGTCGAGGCACAGCCGCAAACCACCATCTTTTTTCTTCACAAAGAAGAACCCTGCTGACACAGAAGGCCTGATATGCACTTTGCGGAGGCTCTCAGCTATGTACTCCTTCATGGCTTGGCGCTCAGGCCCTGACAAATTGAACAATCGAGCCTTAGGTAACTTGGCTCCGGGTACTAAATCAATGGCACAATTGTAGGGTCTATGTGGTGGCAGCGCCTCAGCCTCACTTTCGGAAAAAACATCTTTGAAATCCTTCAGATACTCCGGAATACCTTCCAGCCCGACAGACGACACAGACACGGATTTAACAGCATTAACAAAATGTCCCAGGTTACCACATTTATTATTGCATCCCCATTGAATGATTTCCCCTGTAACGCAATCAATGGTAGGATTATGGCGTTGAAGCCAAGGCATCCCCAGTACCAGTCCTGCAGGGAAGTTATCTAGCACAAGACAACTTAGTTTTTCCACATGAGTGGAACCCACTTTTAGAGAAAAAAGTTCAGACCTGCAACAGATACCGTCTTGGGTAAGAGGAGACGAGTCAATTGCCACAAGTTTAACAGGATCGTGAAGCCTGACTGTCCCTATCTTATTAAGAGTCATAACCTTGGTATCAATCAGGTTCACAGCAGAACCGCAGTCAATAAAAGCAGTAGTCTGAACAGGACCATAACCAAGTTCCAGTTCCACCTGCAGCACCATTTTTGCACATGAGGAAAATTGTACCTGAAGGTCTGGGTAGCCTCCTTGACTACTACCCAGACCTAGTCGTTTCCCGCCATCTTGGAGGATGACGGACAGGAGGGGCAGTCCTTCTTCCAATGTCCAGATTTCCCACAATAGAAGCACAACTGCTTTTCCCGGTGGCGTCTTCTTTCCTTTCCCTCACAGGTGACAGTGCTCACCTCCATAGCCATAGGAAGAGTCCGGGTCTAATCTCCACTGAAGAATAATGGTGTTTCCCTTTGCATAATGCCTCTAGCCCGCAGCCTGCGATCCATGCGAACCGCTTGGATCATGATCATGGCATCCTCCAGGGAGTCAGGCGAATGATGAAGTGCCAAAGCATCCTTCAGACGTTCACACAGGCCTCTGTAGAACAGCCCTCGAAGAGCGGTATCACTCCAGGAAATCTCGGCTGCCCAACGTCTGAATTCAGTACAGAACCATTCGGCCGAGTGCTCCCCCTGACAGACACTCATCACCTTGTCCTCAGCCAACCGCACTCTATCAGGCTCATCATAAATAAGCCCTAAGGCTTCAAAAAACGCATCCACAGACATTCTCTCAGGGGCAGAAGAGGAAAGTGAAAATGCCCAGGCTTGTGGGGAACCCCTAAGCAGGGACATCACAACCCCCACCCTCTGTTTCTCATCCCCAGAGGAGCGGGGTCTCAAAGAGAAAAAGAGCTTACAGCCCTCCTTAAATGCCCTGAAATCATCCTTGTTACCAGAAAATGTATCTGGCAATTTAACCGGGGATTCGGGTGGGACTAAAATGACATCTCTATTCCCCACCTGCTGGAAGCCTGCGGAAAGCACCCCTTGAACTGAGTCCTCCACCCGCCGTTGGGACTGGGCCAGAGCTTGGTGTTCCAAACTAAGCTTCTGCAGTGACTGAGTCAAGCATTTCACCTGCTCAGATAAAGTACACATTGGGTACAAGCTGCAGAAGTGAGGAGGGAAAAAAAAATTGTAGGCCAGTTATAATGTCAGGAACACCGCACTGAACTTGCTCACTGAGCCAGTGCGCGTGTCCTGAGTAAAGAGAACAGTGCTCAAAGATACCTATGGAGCGGGCAGCAGCCGAGTAGATGCGTACTTCAGAGCCGCAGGACCTGAAGCACGTGACTGCTAGGGCGTGGCCTAAACTCCACAGAGCTAGGAGCTGCAAGATAATTCCTAGCAGGGTAACTGCGAGACAAAGTTACCAGGGGGCATAGACAGGGAGAATAGTCAAGACGTAGCCGATGAGTCATACACAGAGATAGCTGCAAGGTACAAGAGGGGCGAGCAGAGAGTAGTCAGGTCACAGGCAATGAGTCATACACAGAGATAATAACGCAGTACAAAATCAACAGGCAAACTTACAACGGGAAGCAGAACCGGGTCAGATCCATATAAACAAGCTATAGCAACAAACAGGCACACGGGTCAGCACACTAGGCCAAAGGCAAAAGTATAACTGGCAGGGATTGAAGCTTCCCAGGGGTTTAAGAAGCTCTCCCAGAACCAGAAAGAGGCCACAATCATTAACCCCAGGTGTGCAGGTCAAAACCTGCACCGAGCTCCAGACATTAACCCCAGGTGTGCAGCTCAAAAACCTGCACTGGGATCATGACTAGAGTTGAGCGATACCGTCCGATACTTCAAAGTATCGGATCGGAATGGATCGGCCGATCTTAAAAAAAAGTATCGGTATCGCCGATTCCGATACCGGAAGTCCCATTCAAGTCTATGGGACTTCCGGTATCGGAATAAGAAAAACCCTGTTTTTCCCTTGTACAGCCTCTCTGGGGTCTGTACGGGCCTTTCGGGGGGCTGTGCCGGCCTGCCAGGGGGTCTGTGCAGGCTCCGGTGGTCTGTGCCGGCCTGCCGGGGGGCTGTGCCAGCCTGCCGGGGGGGCTGTGCAGGCTCCGGTGGGCTGTGCCGGCCTGCCGGGGGGGCTGTGCAGGCTCCGGTGGGCTGTGCCGGCCTGCCGGGGGGCTGTGCCGGCCTGCCGGTGGTCTGTGCAGGCTCCGGTGGGCTGTGCCGGCCTGCCGGGGGGCTGTGCCGGCCTGCCGGGGGGCTGTGCAGGCTTCGGGGGTCTGTGCAGGCATCGTCCGATGGGACTACAAGTCCCATCGGGCGATGCCTGCTACCATGACAGTGATTGACACATTAGCCAATGATGGGACAGTAGTAGTCCCATCATCCGGCTAATGTGTTGAATGTAAAAAAAAAAAAAAAAAATTACATGCTACATACATGCTACATTCATACTACATATATACTACATGCAACATATATACTACATGCATGCAACATGCATACTACATATATACTACATGCATGCAACATGCATACTACATATATACTACATGCTACATACATACTACATATATGCTACATATATACTACATGCATGCTACATACATACTGCATGCTACATACATACTACATATATACTACATGCATGCTACATACATACTACATATATACTACATACATACTACATGCATGCTACATGCTACATACATACCACATACATACTACATACATACTACATACATACTACATGCTACATACATACTACATATATACTACATGCATGCTACATACATACTACATGCTACATATATACTACATGCTACATACATACTACATGCATGCTACATACATACTACATACATACTACATACATACTACATCCTACATACATACTACATATATACTACATGCATGCTACATACATACTACATGCTACATATATACTACATGCTACATACATACTACATGCATGCTACATACATACTACATACATACTACATGCATGCTACATACATACCACATACATACTACATACATACTACATACATACTACATGCTACATACATACTACATATATACTACATGCATGCTACATACATACTACATGCTACATACATACTACATGCATGCTACATACATACTACATGCATGCTACATACATACTACATGCTACATACAGTGGGGAAAAAAGTATTTAGTCAGTCAGCAATAGTGCAAGTTCCACCACTTAAAAAGATTAGAGGCGTCTGTAATTTACATCATAGGTAGACCTCAACTATGGGAGACAAACTGAGAAAAAAAAATCCAGAAAATCACATTGTCTGTTTTTTTTCATTTTATTTGCATATTATGGTGGAAAATAAGTATTTGGTCAGAAACAAGCAATCAAGATTTCTGGCTCTCACAGACCTGTAACTTCTTCTTTAAGAGTCTCCTCTTTCCTCCACTCATTACCTGTAGTAATGGCACCTGTTTAAACTTGTTATCAGTATAAAAAGACACCTGTGCACACCCTCAAACAGTCTGACTCCAAACTCCACTATGGTGAAGACCAAAGAGCTGTCAAAGGACACCAGAAACAAAATTGTAGCCCTGCACCAGGCTGGGAAGACTGAATCTGCAATAGCCAACCAGCCTGGAGTGAAGAAATCAACTGTGGGAGCAATAATTAGAAAATGGAAGACATACAAGACGACTGATAATCTCCCTCGATCTGGTGCTCCACGCAAAATCCCACCCCGTGGGGTCAGAATGATCACAAGAACGGTGAGCAAAAATCCCAGAACCACGCGGGGGGACCTAGTGAATGAACTGCAGAGAGCTGGGACCAATGTAACAAGGCCTACCATAAGTAACACACTACGCCACCATGGACTCAGATCCTGCAGTGCCAGACGTGTCCCACTGCTTAAGCCTGTACATGTCCGGGCCCGTCTGAAGTTTGCTAGAGAGCATTTGGATGATCCAGAGGAGTATTGGGAGAATGTCCTATGGTCTGATGAAACCAAACTGGAACTGTTTGGTAGAAACACAACTTGTCGTGTTTGGAGGAAAAAGAATACTGAGTTGCATCCATCAAACACCATACCTACTGTAAAGCATGGTGGTGGAAACATCAGGCTTTGGGGCTGTTTCTCTGCAAAGGGGCCAGGACGACTGATCCGGGTACATGAAAGAATGAATGGGGCCATGTATCGTGAGATTTTGAGTGCAAACCTCCTTCCATCAGCAAGGGCATTGAAGATGAAACGTGGCTGGGTCTTTCAACATGACAATGATCCAAAGCACACCGCCAGGGCAACGAAGGAGTGGCTTCGTAAGAAGCATTTCAAGGTCCTGGAGTGGCCTAGCCAGTCTCCAGATCTCAACCCTATAGAAAACCTTTGGAGGGAGTTGAAAGTCCGTGTTGCCAAGCGAAAAGCCAAAATCATCACTGCTCTAGAGGAGATCTGCATGGAGGAATGGGCCAACATACCAACAACAGTGTGTGGCAACCTTGTGAAGACTTACAGAAAACGTTTGACCTCTGTCATTGCCAACAAAGGATATATCACAAAGTATTGAGATGAAATTTTGTTTCTGACCAAATACTTATTTTCCACCATAATATGCAAATAAAATGAAAAAAAAAACAGACAATGTGATTTTCTGGATTTTTTTTTCTCAGTTTGTCTCCCATAGTTGAGGTCTACCTATGATGTAAATTACAGACGCCTCTCATCTTTTTAAGTGGTGGAACTTGCACTATTGCTGACTGACTAAATACTTTTTTTCCCCACTGTACATACCACATACATACTACATATATACTACATGCATGCTACATACATACTGCATGCTACATGCATGCTACATACATACTACATACATACTACATGCTACATACATACCACATATATACTACATACATACTACATACAATACATTCATACAATACATACATAGACATACAGTACATATAACATAGAGTAACATACTTACCAATACTTGTCACATTGTTCCCCGAAGCCATTGTCTTTTAAAGGAATAAATATTAACATAACAAACCACAAAAATACTCACCCACGATCCGAAGCAGTCCACGAGTGTGTCCCACGACGATCTTGGGTAGAGAACGGCAGCATCAGCTGATGCCGCCGTTCTCTACGGGCTGCAGGAATCCAATGACGGAAGGTAGGTATCCTTCCGCACTGTATTCCTCCGCCACTTAAAAAAAAAAAAAGTCCCTAGTCTCACTTTATGCCATTGCTGCGTGGGAAATTCCCACACAGCAATGGCATAAAGTGAGACTAGGGACTTTTTTTTTTTAAGTGGCGGAGGAATACAGTGCGGAAGGATACCTACCTTCCGTCATTGGATTCCTGCAGCCCGTAGAGAACGGCGGCATCAGCTGATGCTGCAGTTCTCTACCCAAGATCGTCGTGGGACACACTCGTGGACTGCTTCGGATCGTGGGTGAGTATTTTTGTGGTTTGTTATGTTAATATTTATTCCTTTAAAAGACAATGGCTTTGGGGAACAATGTGACAAGTATTGGTAAGTATGTTACTCTATGTTATATGTACTGTATGTCTATGTATGTATTGTATGAATGTATTGTATGTAGTATGTATGTAGTATATATGTGGTATGTATGTAGCATGTAGTATGTATGTAGTATGTATGTAGCATGCATGTAGCATGCAGTATGTATGTAGCATGCATGTAGTATATATGTAGTATGTATGTGGTATGTATGTAGCATGTAGTATGTATGTAGCATGCATGTAGTATGTATGTAGTATGTATGTAGCATGCATGTAGTATGTATGTAGCATGTAGTATATATGTAGCATGTAGTATGTATGTAGCATGCATGTAGTATATATGTAGTATGTATGTAGCATGTAGTATGTATGTAGCATGCATGTAGTATGTATGTAGTATGTATGTAGTATGTATGTAGCATGCAGTATGTATGTAGCATGCATGTAGTATATATGTAGTATGTATGTGGTATGTATGTAGCATGTAGTATGTATGTAGCATGCATGTAGTATGTATGTAGTATGTATGTAGCATGCATGTAGTATGTATGTAGCATGTAGTATATATGTAGCATGTAGTATGTATGTAGCATGCATGTAGTATATATGTAGTATGTATGTAGCATGTAGTATGTATGTAGCATGCATGTAGTATATATGTAGTATGTATGTAGCATGTAGTATGTATGTAGCATGCATGTAGTATGTATGTAGTATGTATGTAGCATGCATGTAGTATGTATGTAGCATGTAGTATATATGTAGCATGTAGTATGTATGTAGCATGCATGTAGTATATATGTAGTATGTATGTAGCATGTAGTATGTATGTAGCATGCATGTAGCATGTATGTAGTATGTATGTAGTATGTATGTAGCATGCATGTAGTATATGTGTTATGTATGTAGTGTGTATGTAGTATGCATGTAGTATGTATGTAGTATATATGTGGTATGTATGTAGTATGTATGTAGCATGCAGTATGTATGTAGCATGCATGTAGTATATATGTAGTATGTATGTAGTATGTATGTAGCATGCATGTAGTATGTATGTAGCATGCATGTAGTATGTATGTAGCATGCATGTAGTATATATGTAGTATGTATGTAGCATGTAGTATGTATGTAGTATGTATGTAGCATGTAGTATATATGTAGTATGTATGTAGTATGTATGTAGCATGTATGTAGTATGTATGTAGCATGTAGTATGTATGTAGCATGCATGTAGTATATATGTTATGTATGTAGCATGCATGTAGTATGTATGTAGTATGTATGTAGTATGTATGTAGCATGCATGTAGTATGTATGTAGTATATATGTGGTATGTATGTAGTATGTATGTAGCATGCAGTATGTATGTAGCATGCATGTAGTATATATGTAGTATGTATGTAGCATGTAGTATGTATGTAGCATGCATGTAGTATGTATGTAGTATGTATGTAGTATTTTTTTTTTTTTAACATTTAACACATTAGCCGGATGATGGGACTACTACTGTCCCATCATTGGCTAATGTGTCAATCACTGTCATGGTAGCAGGCATCGCCAGATGGGACTTATAGTCCCATCAGACGATGCTTGCACAGACCCCCGGACATCAGCACAGCCCCCCGGCAGGCCGGCACAGCCCCCCGGCAGGCCGGTACAGACCCCCACAGGGTGCACAGACCACCGGCAGGCCGGCACAGCCCCCCGGCAGGCCGGTACAGACCCCGGGCAGTCCACACAGCCCCCCGGCAGGCCGGCACAGCCCCCCGGCAGGCCGGCAGAGACCCCCGGAAGGCCCGAAATGACGGCGCATCATGATGCGCACACACCGCGCATCATGATGACGTCAGGCTGTCAATCAACTTTGAACTTCCGATTCCGATGCCGACTTCCGATATTGAAAAAATATCGGAAGTCTGTATCGGAATTCCGATACAGCAAGTATCGGCCGATACCCGATACTTGCGGTATCGGAATGCTCAACACTAATCATGACACAAACATTGTATTAAAACATATAGAAAACAATGCAAACACAGCACATTAATACATATTAATGCATAACCCGCAGTTGGGGCACCACATGGGGGACCACATACTGGGAAGGAAAGAGAAAGCAGCCAAGGGTCTCCGCCACCGCCTTACATTTACATGATGAATCTAATATATAAAGCTCAATGTGGGTGTGTGTATGTTTGTATGTATGTGTGTATGTCCGGGATTGGCATCCGCACCGTCGCAGCTACAGCCATAAAATTTGGCACAGTCACACGGCTGGACCCTGAGAGCGTCATAGGCTATGTTGTGAGGCAAAATTTTAACCCCACGCGTTCCAATTCACCAAACAATTTTGCCCCTATCTAAATAATGGGGGAAAAGTGTATGTATTGGCATCTGCACCGTCGTAGCTACAGCCACAAAATTTTGCACAGTCACACGTCTGGAACCCGAGAGTGTCATAGGCTATGTTGTGAGGTGAAATTTTAACCCCACGCGTTCCAATTCACCAAACAATTTTGACCCTATCTACATAATGGGGAAAAAGTGAAAGGAAAAGTGTTGGAGGCAAATTGACAGCTGCCAGATGTGAACAAGGGGGACTTAAAGAATGAGAGCGATGGCACCAAACAGTATGTACAGTTGCTAAGGTGGAGCCCTGACATGGGATACTCACTACACACAGGAATATGAACACACACACTACCACGTGCTTCAACACATACAGTGGGGAAAAAAGTATTTAGTCAGCCACCAATTGTGCAAGTTCTCCCACTTAAAAATATGAGAGAGGCCTGTAATTGACATCATAGGTAGACCACAACTATGAGAGTCAAAATGAGAAAACAAATCCAGAAAATCACCTTGACTAATTTGGCAACATTTATTTTGCAAATTATGGTGGAAAATAAGTATTTGATCACCTAAAAACATGCAAGATTATTGGCTCTCACAGACCTGTAACTTCTTATTTAAGAGGCTCCTCTGTCCTCCCCTCATTACCTGTAGTAATGGCACCTGTTTCAACTCGTTATCAGTATAAAAGACACCTGTACACAACCTCAAGCAATCACACTTCAAACTCCACTATGGTGAAGACCAAAGAGCTGTCGAAGGACACCAGAAACAAAATTGTAGCCCTGCACCAGGCTGGGAAGACTGAATCTGCAATAGGCAAGCAGCTTGGTGTGAAAAAATCAACTGTGGGAGAAATAATAAGAAAATGGAAGACATATAAGACCACTGATGATTTCCCTCGATCTGGGGCTCCACACAAGATCTCACCCCGTAGGGTCAAAATGATCACAAGAACGGTGAGCAAAAAACCCAGAACCACATGCGGGGACCCAGTGAATGACCTGCATAGAGCTGGGACCACTGTAAAAAAAGGCTACCATCAGTAACACAATACGCCACCAGGGACTCAGATACTACAGTGTCAGATATGTTCCCCCTGCTTAAGCCAGTATATGTCCGGGCCCATCTGAAGTTTGCTAAAGAGCATTTGGATTATCCAGAACATTATTGGGAGAATGTCATATGGTCTGATGAAACCAAACTAGAACTGTTTGGTAGAAACAAAACTTGTCGTGTTCAGAGGAGACAGAATGCTAAGTTGCTTCCAAAGAACACCATACCTACTGTGAAGCATGGGGGTGGCAACACCATGCTTTGGGGCTGTTTCTCTGCAAAGGGACCAGGACAATTGATCCATGTACATGAAAGAATGAATGGGGCCATGTATCCTTACATTGTGAGTGCAAACCTCTTTCCATCAGCAAGGCCATTGAAGATAAAACATGGATGCGTCTTTCAGCATGATAATGATCCCAAGCACACCGCCACAGCAATGAAGTAGTGGCTTCGTAGGAAGCATATGAAGGTCCTGGAGGGGCCTAGCCAGTCTCCAGATCTCAACCCCACAGAAAATCTTTGGAGGGATTTGAAAATTCGTGTTGCCCAGCGACAGGCCCAAAACATCACTGCTCTAGAGGAGATCTGCATGGAGGAATGGGCCAACATACCACCAACAGTGTATGCCAACCTTGTGAAGTCTTACCGAAAATGTTTGACCTCTGTCATTGCCAACAATGGATATATAACAAAATATTGAGATGAACTTTAGTTAATGACAAAATACTTATTTTCCACCATAATTTGCAAAATAAATCCTGCCACATCAGACAAGGTAATTTTCAGAATTTGTTTTCTCATTTTGACTCTCATAGCTGTGTTCTACCTGTGATGTCAACTACAGGCCTCTCTCATCTTTTTAAGTGGGAGAACTTGCACAATTGGTGGCTGACTAAATACTTTTTTTCCCCACTGTATACCACCCTCAGCACACATTCCACCACACAAACACCAACCTCGCCACATAAAAGTCGAAACACAAAAGTCGCCACTCAAAACTCGCCACGTTGTCCCAGAGCTGTTTAAAAGATGAAAAATGAGCTGTGATTGGTTGCTATCAGCAACAGTTTTCTTTGTAGACAGTTGTGGTAACGGAGGCCTATTATTCTTATCATTTCTATGGTGTAATCGTCCTTCTGTAAAGCTGAAAATAACACAATTTATTACCGTGCCAACACAGACCACCCTCTGACACAGACTGCAGGGGGAGCCCAGTATCACACAGGATAGGATTAGATACATGGCTCAGCAGTCAGTATCACACAGGATAGGATTAGATACACAGCTCAGCAGTCAGTATCACACAGGAGAGGATAAGACACATGGCTGAGCAGGCAGTATCACACAGGATAGGATTAGATACACGGCTCAGCAGGCAGTATCACACAGGATAGGATTAGTTACACAGCTCAGCAGTCAGTATCACACAGGATACGATTAGATACGCAGCTCAGCACACAGTATCACACAGAATAGGATTAGATATACGGCTCAGCAGACAGTATCACAGAGAATAGGATTAGATACACGGCTCAGCAGTCAGTATCACACAGGATAGGATTAGATGCACAGTTTTTATGTGCAATATAATCATTATAATTTGTTATAACTAACCACAGTTGGTTACTATGCCCAGGCAACGCCGGGCTCTTCAGCTAGTATTATACGAGTATATATACACGTATATCTTGGAAAGAAAACCCTTCAGCAGGCACATGTCAGCAGTGGCATCTGCGCTGCAGCCTAATCATATACAGTATGTAATGTTTATATGATTCATTTGTTTGATGCTATCCTAAAATTCATTTAAAAATAACAAAAAATCTGTTTGAAAATGGCGGTGATCACTGATAGCTGCTATTGTGCAGATGCCGGCAGTGCCAACTTGGAGGAGGAAATTAATTTTTTTTGTCTACAAAGATGGCGCCGCTGGCACACCGATAGCTGCTACAGATCAGGCGCCGCCAGCATCATTTTCGAACGGATATTAATATTATTGAAATTTAAGATAACCACAAGCAAATGAATTACCTACACATTCTGCATGCGATCAGGCTGCAGCACAGGCGCCACCACCGGCGCCTGCAGAAGGATTTTTTTGTCAAGATATATATATATATATATATATAATATTCAATATGTAAACTAGGGATCAGTGACCTGTCAGAAGCCACACACATCAATACCTAAGCAGAGTACCACATGAAGACCCCCCACACAGGCTGCCCCAACCATAAGACGCATTTCATCAACCAAGGTATTATTTTAAGGCCGGTGTCACACTAGAGAGAAATACGGACGTGTGCTATTCGAGAAAAAAAAATCGCATAGCACTCGAACCAATGTTAGTCTATGGGACAGTTCCCATCACCCATTTCAATCTCTCCTGTATTATATGTGCAAGAGAAATCACAGCATGCTGCGATTTCCACCGTATCTCGGTCGAGACTTGCCAATGTAAATGTATGGGGGCGAGAAAAAAAATGGATTACACACGGACCATGTGTGTGACTTGCAAGAAATACGCACCGGTGTCCGCAGCCTAAGTGACGTCAGCGGTAGTCGCTGAGGCTGCGCAGACTCCCCGACTGACCCGCGGTGAACTGACAGCATGGGAAAATGTTCAGAAACTTTCCCACGCTAGTCAGTTCATCTCTGGTCAGGCGGGAAGGCTGCGCAGGCAGCTCTTCCTTCATTCCTCCGTGGTTTACAGCCGGGCCAGTCGCATTAGCACTGCTCCCGGTTGTAAACTATTTAACCCCTTTAGATGGATTGCAGTGTGGGACTTGACTGTACGGCAGACAGGAATGGGATATTGTTGCTTCTTTATTTTGGAATTTTTACAGGAGAACGATGGCTTCGAATGGATTGGGAGTGTAATAAAGATGGAAAAAATGTGTGTTTATTTCATTTAAAGTCTTTTTTCTTAATGAGTGTGTTTTTTAACCCTTTTCAAACTAGTGGATTAATAATGGATAGTTGTCTTATTGACACCTCTCCATTATTAACCAGGCTTAATGTCACCATACAATAGCAAGGTGACATTAACCCCTTAATACCCCATATGCCACCCGCTAAAGGGCAATGGGAAGAGAGCGGGTAAGTGCCGGAATTGGCGCATCTTATAGATGCTTCTTTTCTGGGGTGGCTGGGGACAGATTTTTTTTAGCTGGGGGGCCCAAAAACAATGGTCCCTCTCTTGGCTATTAATATCTGCCCGCAGTCACTGGCGGACAGTGGAGCCCACTCCAGTTTTTTCCGTGAATTAATCATTTAATTTAACACCTACAGCTCCAAAATTTAACACACATGCACGACTAACATTATTAGTGAGGGACATATGAAAAAATATCGGATATGCAATGGTTTACTGTATGTAAGCCATGTCTCATATCCTGTCGGGTTCTGTAATGATTTTACAGATGCCGACAAATTAATTATCGGCTATTCTGCTATCTAGCTCTGTATGAAATATAAATATACTGGATATATATATATACATATATATGTTTCTCACTGACATATATACACTGCTCAAAAAAATAAAGGGAACACTAAAATACCACATCCTAGATATCTCTGAACAAAATATTCCAGTTGCAAATTTTTATTCATTGCACAGTTGAATGTGTTCAGAACAATAAAACATAACAATTATCAATGTAAATCAAAATGAATATCCCATGGAAGTCTGAATTTGGAATGATACTCAAAATCAAAGTGGAAAATCAAATTACAGGCTGATCCAACTTCAGTGGAAATGCCTCATGACAAAGAAAAGATGCTCAGTATTGACCAGGTCAATGCCACACAGAGTTCTAGCAGCAGACACATCTGTACAACAACTGTTAAGAGGAGACTTTGTGCAGCAGGCCTTCATGGTAAATTAGCTGCTAGGAAACCACTGCTAAGGACAGGCAACAAGTAGAAGAGACTTGTTTGGCCTAAAGAACACAAGGAATGGACATTAGACCAGTGGAAATCTGTGCTTTGGTCTGATGAGTCCAAATTTGAGATCTTTGGTTACAACAACAGTGTCTTTGTGCGACGCAGAAAAGGTGAACCGATGGACTCTACATGCCTGGTTCCCACCGTGAAGCATGGAGGAGGAGGTGTGATGGTGTGGGAGTGCTTTGCTGGTGACACTGTTGGGGATTTATTCAAAATTGAAGGTATACTGAACCAGAACAGATACCACAGCATCTTACAGCGGCATGCTATTCCATCCGGTTTGAGATTAGTTGGACCATCATTTATTTTTCAACAGGACAATGACCCCAAACACACCTCTAGGCTGTGTAAGGGCAATTTGACAAAGAAGGAGAGTGATGGGGTACTATGCCAGATGACCTGGCCTCCACAGTCACCAGACCTGAACCCAATAGAGATGGATTGGGGTGAGCTGGACCGCAGAGTGAAGGCAAAAGGGCCAACAAGTGCTAAGCATCTCTGGGAACACCTTCAAGACTGTTGGAAGAACATTTGTACTGTATATATATATATAGAGGTGTGACTTGTGGTCAAGTGGTTAATGGAAGGTATGTGTCAAGGGGATGGTAGCTCCCTGTGATGTAGCCCGGAGTGTTTTTCTTAAGTGTATGTAGATTTTTAAGTGTTGCTGTTCACATTTGGGTCCGGGCTACGGGTAGCTATGAGAGTTGGGAGGGTCTGGCTACCCATGTACCACACACTGTAGTGACGGGGCTCACTGTACCCCATTTTGGCTGAAGAGATATGTGTGTGGTTGTGAATCTGCAGGACCTGTGATGAGGTCATGATCATGTGACTAGCCATGTGATAGGTAACTTGAAGTGGTTACAGCTATCTAAGGCAGGTGTGTTGTACATGTGAGGGAGTGTGTTGGGGTCTGTCAGCCCAGACAGAGCTCCCATGTTCCAGGCTTGGACGTCGCATAGCCTGGGGAAGCCATGCCGGCGAGTCTGAGCCAAAAGAAGCGGACGGGCTTAAACACCATGTGATACTGACCGGGGTCAGAGAGAAATGTGTACAGGATGCCTCTGCAGTAAGAGGGATCCGGGAACCTGCGTGGCCAACAGGTAACAGTCTTGAAAACCTTGTGATACTGATCGGGCTCAGAAAGAGACTGTGTGAACTGATATCTATCAGATGCCTCTGAGGACAAGAGGGATCCGCGAACCTGTTTGGGCAATCCAACAGGTAACGGTCTTGACAACCGTGTGTTATACTGACCGAGGTCAGTGAAAGACTGTGTGAGAAGTAGCTATAGGGTTCCTCTGTGGATAAGAGGGACCCGGGAACCTGTGTGGCAGGCACCAGCAGGTAACAGACAGGTGTCCGTGTTATACTGACCGGGGTCAGTGAGAGACTGTATCTGCATCCATGTGTTAAAGCTGAAGGTTTAACAGACAGTGTAATGGCTGCTGGAACTGTCTAAATAATAAACTGAATGGCTTAATTTTAACCCTGAGCATGCCAGTCTTTACCTCAAAGACCTGCCAAGAGAGTAATCCCCGTCCACTCACATGGTGGAACGTTACAATATATAATTTTTTTTATGAATATTTGAGGCCATTGATCCATTATATGTCCATTTTGCAAGCCGGCGAGAGAATCTCGCCATACGGATGCCATACAGATGTCGCACAGTTGTCACACAGATGTTTAGATGCGAGAAAATAGCATCCTCACATTGCACACGGATGACATACGGATCACTGTTCAAGCAACATTTCTGCGATTCTTGTCCGTGAAAAATGGACCGATATTTTATACATCTAGTGTGACTCCGGCCTAATCAATATACAGTAACAGCACTGACCTTACACTTTCGGTTACTGTGCACAATCCTGCTGACAGATTCACTTTAAAGGAGTGGCAATAAAACATTCCAAACCGATAAGAAATTGCTTTTTACAGGAAAAAAGTGCCAAGAAACAAATTTTCCTGTATAATGACTTGTTTATAAGGCAAAATTTAAAAAGGATGTAAAGAAATATAATTTAACTAAACCAATTTTTTCTTTTTTTTCTTTTTTAAGTAGGAAATAGACATAAAGCAGGGCCTCATACACATTCTGTTCAAATTGTCATGTATTGGTACTCCAAGACTTTTGAGGGGGTTGTATACCAAGGAAATATACTCTAGACCATGGAATAGTCTATGGGTGAGCAAAATAATAAAGATAAGGGTATGTGCACACGTTGAATAAAATTTCTGTACCATTTCTGCATTTATTGGCAGTAAAAACACAGCTGCAAAAACTTGCGTTTCTGGTGCATGTTTTTGATACGTTTTTGATTGATTTTGATGAAGTGAATGGTGAAAAACCCAGGGCAAAAACGCACAGAAAATTTACATGCTCATGTCAAAAATACTAAATATGTGAATGACACTGCAAGTTTATCATTCACTTTGCTGGCATCAGGTTATCCCTCAGGTTTTGTCACAAATCTGCGCAGAGAAAAACGTGGCAAAAATGCACCCAATCTGCAATGTGTGCACACAGCCTAAATTTTTGTACACGTTTTTTGAGGGTTATATGCCAATGAAATGTATCCAAGAAGATGTCATACCCTATGATTAATATGATACTGAGAAATTTGGAACACGTTTATGGAGGCTTATATAGCAACAAAATGTACATAAGCAGATGCAATACCCTATGGCTGAGCAATATAATGCCAATAAATTTTGAACAAGTTTTTTGAAGGTTATATACCAACGAAATGTACTCCAGCCCAAGGAATAGTCTATAAGTGAGCATTATAATATCGATAAATTTTGAACAATTTTTTTGAGGCTTTAATATCAAACAAATATACCCAAGATGATGTAATATCCTATGGGCGAGCAATATGATACTGATAAATACGGAACAAGTTTTTGGAGGCTTATATAGCAACTAAATGTACCCCAAGAAGATGTAATACCCTATGGGTGGGCAATAGAATTGCTGATAAATTTGGAACAAGTTTTTGGAAGCTTATATAGAAAATGAATGTACCAAAGAGGATGTAAAACCCAATGGGTGGGCAATAGAATTGCTGATAAATTTGGATCAAGTTTTTGGAGGCTTATATAGAAACTAAATGTACCCAAGAAGATGTAATATCCTATCCGTGAGCAATATAATACCTATAAATTTTGAACAAGTTTTTTGATGGTTACATACCAACAAAATGTACTCCAGACCACAGAATAGTCTATAGGAGAGCATAATAATACTGATACTCATTACTCATGTCGAGCAAATCGTAATGCTCAGCTGCTCAACCTGAGTATAATGTAAGTCAATGGGAAACTCAAGCATTTTTGCGACAGTCCCCCCAGAGGTCTGGAGGAGGTCTACAAATAGCTGAAAACAATGTAAACAGTGCTGAAATGGCATGGGAACACCATGGGGAAGACCCCTGGAAGCATCTCTGAATCGCAGATCAATGCTGAGAACAATGTTTTCAGAGTATTACGCCACTTTTACAGACTGACAATAAAACATACAAAATCACGCTTAAAATGGATTTGACTAGAAACATTTTAAGAAACATTATTTCCAGGATAATAAATTTTATATAAGGCAAAATAGATAAAAGAAAAAAAATGCTCCTCCACACCTTGGGCTAAGCTCACAAGCAGTGTTTTTGCTGCGTTTTTACACATTTGCATTGTTTTCAATGGTGAAAAAAATATTCAACAGGAAATACAGGAAATATATATATCTTTGTACCGTGTTAGCCAGTAGATAGAAAAAAATTTAGAATTGAGAGTCGTCATTGGTTGATACCTTTTAATGGCTAACTGAAACGATGGTAACAAATTACCAGCTTTCGTGACTACTCAGGTCTCTTCATCAGGCTAGACTAATACAGCATCTGAAGAATCACATATTTATACACAAAACAGCACAGAAATAATGCAATAGATAAGACAAGTAATGTGAAGCAGAATTGTCATTATGGGAGAGGGATAAACATAAATATTGGAACAGTTCAAAGATAAGGAGTGTGAAAGTATTATTGTCACCCTCTGATTGGGGTCTGGTTCTGTGTTGTGTGATGCCCCCAGAAGGTCTGAAGAGAAAATTCCTTATTTGATGTAAAAAGACATAAATCCATGCGACACATTCATTCCTGCACTGAGTGTGTCAAAGGTTGAAGGTTGTCATAAATTTATACTCCCAGACCCTCCTGTCTCTCTGAGACTTGAAGTTACCTTTTAATACAAGTAATTTAATGTCCATCATGCTATGACCAGGGATACAAAAATGTTTTGCCACAGGTAGATCCATTCTTTTTTCTCTTATTGTGTGGCGATGAGAATTCATCTTTGTTCTTAGTTTTTGCCCAGTCTCCCCCACATACAGGCCCCCAGTTGGACATTTAGTACAAATAATTAGGTACACCACTTTAGATGTGATGCAGCTGAAAGTACCTGGAATCTTGTAGTCCTGATGTGAGTTGGGGATCTTTTTCTTGTCCGTGGTCAATATAAATGGACAGGTTTTAAATTTTTTCTGGTTGCAAAGGAAAGGTTCCTGCAGCTGTTGGGGGACAGGGAGCTTCTTACAATAATGCTTCTTACATTTGGGGGCTGCCTAAAACACAGCAGTGGGGGGTCTGGAAATATGGATTGTAACCGGGCATCTTTTTGTAGTAAAGGTTGTAATTTCCATGCAGCTCCCCTTAGCACCTCCAGATTTGGATTGTAGGTGACCACTAGAGGCACCCAGTTATTTTCATCTTTAGCTTTGTAATGTAGCAGGTTATTCCTTGATATTCTGGTGTCCCTTGTAATTTGGTTTTCATTTGTTCTTGGATGGTAGCCCTGATTCAAAAAGCTCTTTCCGAGGTGACCAAGGTGTTTGTCTCTATCCATGGGGTTGGAACATATACGATTGTATCTGATGACTTGACTGTGGACACTAGAGGTTTTCATGGGTTTTGGATGGAAACTGTCCCAACTAAGGTATGTTGGATGGTCGATTGGCTTCTGATACAGGGATGTCTCTATTTCATTGTTCTTTAGCTTAATGATGGCGTCTGAAAAGTTAATTTCAGTGCTGGAGTAGTTGAGTGTTAAGTTGATGGTGGGATGAAATTGATTAAACTGTTCGTGGAATGTCTTTAGCTGTTGCTCAGACTCCGTCCAGATGATTAAAATATCATCAATGTAGCAGTAGTAGGCCAGAGGCCCGATGGGACATGAGGACAAAAAGTCACTTTCAAGCTTGGCCATGAAAAGATTTGCATACTGTGGAGCCATTTTACTTCCCATAGCTGTGCCAGTTTCCTGTAGATAGATCTTGTTGTCAAATTCAAAGTAATTGTGGGTGAGGATAAATTTTGTGAGTTTCCCCACAGAATCATCATCATTCCCAGTGTTTTCCATGAAAACTTTGCAGGCATTTAATCCTTCCTGGTGTGGAATATTAGAGTACAAAGATTCCACATCCATGGCGACCAGAATGATTCCTTCTGGTAGAGGACCTATTGCTGCTAGTTTATTCAATAGGTGAGTTGTGTCTTGAATGTAGCTGGGTGTGTCCTTTACCAGGAGTTTAAGAACACCCTCTACCCATCCAGAAACCTGCTCAGTAAGGGTGCCCACACATGAAATAATCGGTCTCCCTGGATTTCCAGATTTGTGGATTTTGGGAAGCATGTAGAATGTCCCTATTTTTGGACTCTCTGGCATCAAGTCATTGCCTCTTATGGATTTGTCAGGCAGACAAGATACCAACTTGTTTAGTTCCTTGTAATAGTTCTGTGTACGATCCGACTCCAATTTTCTGTAGTAGCGTGTGTCCATAAGTTGTCTGTTTGCTTCCTTCATGTAGTATGATGTGTTCATCATGACAATTGCATCACCCTGGTCAGCAGGTTTAATGATGATTTCTTTGTTGGTTTTCAGAGACTGTATGGCCTTTCTCTCCTGGGCAATGATGTTGGATGCTTGTCTCCTGTTGGTGTCTATGATGGTGGATTTTGTCAAATGTCTGAATGAGTCTATGTATTTATCCATATGAGGGTTGCGTCCAGGTGGAGGTGTCCAGTCTGACCTCTTCTTGGTTGTTAGGATCCCTTTTCCTTCGGTCCGATTGTTTTCTGAATCTTCTGTATCATTGAAATATTCCCTCAGGCGCATCTCCTGAAATAATGTTCCATATCACTGCAGAGTTCAGTTAATATGTTCGGGCAGACCGGGAAAAAACTGAGAACAGAGATGAATTCTCATCGCCATACAATAAGAGAAAAAAGAATGGATCTACTGTACCTATGGCAAAACATTTTTGTGTCCCCCGGTCATAGCATGATGGACATTAAATTATTCAAAGGTAACTTCAAGTCTCAGACAGACAGGAAGGTCTGGTATAAATTTATGACAACACTCAGTGCAGGAATGAATGTGTTACATGGATTTATGTCTTTTTACATCAATTAAGGAATTTGCTCTTCAGACCTTCTGGGGTTATCACACCAACCCCCTGAGGGTTCAGTCGCCACAGAGGTACTGCACCTCCTCCTGATGTGTGGTACCCCACCATCCAAGTAAGGTGGAGACACCTGACCACGCTCCAACACCTGCATCCCATACAACACAGTAGTGTAGCAAAGCACCCTTTGGTGGCTCCCTGCTTGGAGCACGAAGCGTGCTGGGAGGCGGGTGGAGTTTAGTTTGCACCAAAAGAGCGGGAAGAGTTTAGGATTTGGTCAGTCTGACAGAGTCAGAGGAAGAGAGAAGATCCCCTTGGTGGGATGGATGGAAGGAAGTGCTGCAGCCGACCTCAGTGACCTGGGTCCGCTGGCACAGGAAAGAGACATATTAGAAAGCCTGACTCTCCATAAGAAGGAAAGGATTTGTACGGAATGTAAGGCGAGGAGGACTAAGGATTAGGGTTAGAAGAGAACCCTTCCCAAGTTCACAGCGCAAGGCCGGGGTTTGATCCCCGAGGTTGTATGGATACTAATGGTCCTGCAGCAGACACCGGAGGAATAGAAGTTGTCACCACTTTATTCCCACATGATGGACGATCTTTGTGATGGAATCGTTCACTGTTCACGTCTTTTCCATCTGGCCCAGACCGACATGACAACTTCTCCAGCCACGACTCTGCTACGGAGAATACAACAACGACACCTTTCACTTCTCATATTCCAGCCCCATCACCATCTATCCCCAAACTGCAGAAACCCCTCATCCTTCTGATACCCCAATGATGAGCCGCTGCTGCTGTATGTGTCCCTATTACTGCACCTGATACCCCAATGCTGAGTCGCTGCTGCCGTATGTGTCCCTATTACTGCACCTGATGCCCCAATACTGAGCCGCTGCTGCCGTATGTGTCCATATTACTACACCTGATACCCCAATACTGAGCTGCTGCTGCCGTATGTGCCCCTATTACTGCACCTGATACCCCAATACTGAGCCGCTGCTGCCATATGTGCCCCTATTACTACACCTGATACCCCAATGCTGAGCCGCTGCTGCCATATGTGTCCCTATTACTGCACTTGATATCTCAATACTGAGCCGCTGCTGCCGTATGTGTCCCTATTACTGCACCTGATACCCCAGTGCTGAGCCGCTGCTGCCGTATGTGTCTATTACTACACCTGATACCCCAATGCTGAGCTGCTACTGCCGTATGTGTCCCTATTACTGCACCTGATACCCCAATACTGAGCCACTGCTGCCGTATGTGTCCCTATTACTGCACCTGATACCCCAATACTGAGCCGCTGATGCCGTATGTGTCCCTATTACTGCGCCTGAGACCCCAATACTGAGCTACTGCTGCCGTATATCTCCTTATTACTGCATCTGATACCCCAATGCTGAGTTGCTGCTGCCGTATGTGTCTCTATTACTGCACCTGATGCACCAATACTGAGCCGCTGCTGCCGTATGTGTCCCTATTACTACACCTGATACCCCAATACTGAGCTGCTGCCGCCGTATGTGCCCCTATTACTACATCTGATACCCCAATGCTGAGCCGCTGCTGCCATATGTGTCACTATTATTGCACTTGATATCTCAATACTGAGCCGCTGCTGCCGTATGTGTCCCTATTACTGCACCTGATACCCCAATGCTGAGCCGCTGCTGCCGTATGTGTCCCTATTACTACACCTGATACCCCAATGCTGAGCCGCTGCTGCCATATGTGTCCCTATTACTGCACTTGATATCTCAATACTGAGCTGCTGCTGCCGTATGTGTCCCTATTACTACACCTGATACCCCAATGCTGAGCCACTGCTGCTGTATATGTCCTTATTACTGTACCTGATACCCCAATACTGAGCCGCTGCTGTCGTATATGTCCCTATTACTGCACCTGATACCCCAATGCTGAGCCTCTGCTGCTGTATGTGTACCTATTACTGCACCTGATGCCCCAATACTGAGCCGCTGCTGCCGTATGTGTCTCTATTACTGCACCTGATACCCCAATACTGAGCTGCTGCTGACGTATGTGCCTGTGGTGCCCCTGAGGCTCAGTCACCACAGAGGTACTGCACCTTCTCCAAAGGTGTGGTGCCCCACCATCCAGGTCAGGTAAGTTGGAGGCTCCTGACCACACCCCACACAATAGAGTAGTTCAGCATAACCACATTGCGGCTCCTTGCTTAGAAGCAGAGCACCTTTGGTGGTTCCCTGCTTGGAACACTAAACGTGCTGGGAGGCGGGTGGAGTTTAGGATACATAAAAGAGCGGGATGGTTTAGGATTACAGGTCAGTCTGACAGGAGGTCAGTCGGAGGGAGGAAGTCACTCAGAGAGGAGGAAAAGAGATCCCTGGAAGAAGGGATGAAGGAAGAAGTGCTGCAGCTGCCTCAGTGACCTGAGCCAGCTGGCACGGGAAAGGAAAGGAAAGAAGGAGAAAGACGTAGAACTGAAGCCTGAGCTTCCATAGAGGGAAAGGACAAGTACGGAACATAGGAGTGAAAGGGAACACAGAGGATGTGGGTTAGAGGAAGAACCCTGCCTAGAAGCTCTAAGCACAAGGCCAGGGCCCGGTCCCCGAGATTGTATGGACACTAATGGTTCTGCAGCAGACATAGGTGGAGTAGTGGGTTGTAAATGCACTATTCCCATCTAAGACTTGGGGGTACAACAGCAACACGGATAGAGAGCCGGGACTCAGGAGTAGAGAGTCCCCGAAGCAGGCTACAGCTGTCTGCCGTACAAGTAGAGTTCTTGGGAACATCTGTCAGGAGGAACTCCAGTGTAACTCAGTACTAGGAGATCTCTTCACACTTTAAGGGGCTATAGAGGAGACATTCAGAAAAGGCACATAAGATGGCGGAGTGTGGATGGAGCATTCCATCTTGCCTGGAGTTTGACTGAGTCCCTGACCCGGAGAACACGGCACAGAAGGCGGCACTACAGACTGAGTAAAGCTTTGGAACTACATGCCCTGGTGTCCTCCATTCCTTCCTGCGTCCGTCTACCTGGCACTGCTACATCCCCTGAGCCGGACACTACACCATCTAAGTGTCCCCACATCTACACTGCCCTGGGACAACAGCCCTGCCTGTGGAGGGCTATACTATCACTGCTGCACCACACCTTCTGTCCCAGAGGATCTGTTTGCAGCGTCGGCTTAACACTTCCCTTGCCGAACACCACAGGTGGCATCACAAACTATTCACCATTAACATATCGCCATTACTTGGGCGCCCAGGGCCACGGTCCGGGTCACCGCTGCTGTGACACATCCCACTGATACCGGCCCGGTACCGAGTACCCTGTAGTCCTGGGAGGGCGACCCATGCCCCTATTACTGCACCTGATAACCCAATACTGAGCTGCTGCCATATGTGCCCCTATTACTGCACCTGATACCCCAATGCTGAGACGCTGCTGTCGTATGTGTCCCTATTACTGCACCTGATTCTCCAATACTGAGCCACTGCTGCCATATGTGTCCCTATTACTACACCTGATACCCCAATGCTGAGCCGCTACTGCCGTATGTGTCCCTATTACTGCACCTGATACCCCAATACTGAGCCGCTGCTGCCGTATGTGTCCCTATTACTACACCTGATACCCCAATACTGAGCCACTGCTGCCGTATATGTCCTTATTACTGCACCTGATACCCCAATACTGAGCCGCTGATGCCGTATGTGTCCCTATTACTGCGCCTGAGACACCAATACTGAGCCACTGCTGCCGTATATCTCCTTATTACTGCAGCTGATACCCCAATACTGAGCCGCTGCTGCCGTATGTGTCCCTATTACTGCACCTGTCTATTAGAATCACTGCACACATACACTTAAGGAGTATTTGCTTATTAGTGAAATTTATTGAAAGCAAGTGCTCTTATAGTGATTGCGACAGAATGACGTTTCGGTCATTCAAGACGTTGATCACATAAGTCGCTGAAAAAAAACGGAGATATATTCAATCAGGTGTTGTTGTTACATATATTACATATTTACATTATATTTACAACATAATATATATGTCTAGTATATCCATGTCTGACATCTGGTGATGCTCATAGGAGGAATGCCAAGACTATGGTAAATGTGAAAGTATTAACATATAAGTACTGAGAGAGAGATCGGAGGGCACAGATAATTGCATCATTATACAAAGTCAATAGACATGTGTGGAAAAAATATTGAAGCATAAAATAACAAGAGGACATGCATACCCTTGAACAATGTAGTGGTTCATGAAGGATGTGGTCCTTATGATCAAAAATAGGGACAGCGAGTATGCCTGGATAGAGGGATTTGTATGTTTAAATTAGAATGAATGGTTACTTATAATGCCTGGTGATAAAAAATTTTTGCTAAATATAAGTGACTAACAGCATGGTTGTATTTAAAACCCTGTGGTGTCATAGAACCGTCTAGAGAAATCTAGTATCATCCCCATTGGTGAAAATGGTATAGTGATAAGGTTATAAGTATTTACCCATAGTAGTTCTGAACTAAGGGCTGTCCTGAATTAGGTAATGGTCACTTTATGCCTTTAGGTTAGCCACGGTCAGAGCGGTCGCTCTATGTGGCTGTGGAGGTAAGTTGCATAAACATTAGCCTGTGTAAATAGGTGTAAAAAAATGTACTTAACTTAATTGACTGGGTCATCATGGTTCACTCACGGTGGTGGCGAGACGGTGGAGTGTGTTAACACTCAGTTGTAGCAAGGAGGAGTGACTAGGAGCAATGTTCATAGCTCCTTTTAAACATGTTTTGTCCATGTGACAGGAAATGACAATTGCTGGTCTCAGGACAGGATGTGACATCACCGCACATGCTCAGATGAAGTGTGAAGCTCATGGTGGCGGCCATGTTTTTGGTTGAAAAAGTCATGTGATCGCAACGGGTCACATGACTATGTGATGATAAACTTATTTTATCATAGTAAATAGTGTGGGACAATGGTTCAACAACATTGAACCAGTATTATGGTCAATATAAGCTAAAATACATTATGTATCGGCCATAAAGATGTTACTGGGTATGGATGCTAGTATGCCGAAGGTCTGATGATATATATGATATATGTTGAGTACAGTGTATATGATGATAGACATTATGATCATAATACATCAGAAAACAAGTAGGAGTCCAAACTTAAGGTTAAAGGAAAGCAATCAAAGAAAGGGAAAGGAAACTTATGGCCAAAGTACTAATGGTATGCTTAATCTTACCAGAGGGTTATGTCGTGCCCTGTTATTTGTATACATTAGGTGACCTAGGAAAAAATGTCAATTGTTAGTTATGCCACTCTATTTCACGATTAAGACCCCTAGGAGCAAGGGTGTCGAGTGTGTATATCCAATAAGTTTCACGCTCTTTCAAGAGTTTGATGTGGTTACCCCCTCTTCTGGGTCTGTGTACTTTTTCTAACACTTGGAAGCGTAATTGTGAGATGTTATGTCTGGCTTCTTTGAAATGGGCCGGTGTAGAAGTCCTTTGTGGGGTAGGATTTGCCTGTCCGGGGATGTGTGACTACATTGCCTCTGGTGACATTTGAACATGACATACAGCTAAGACAGGGATAAGTACCTGTCCACCTTTGACCAGTGAGGGTAAGCGAATGGATGGTTTCCTTAGTCCCTATGTCCGCTCGTGCCAGTCTGTCCCGTATGTTTGGGGGTCTCCGCAGACACATCAAGGGGGGGTTTTTGAATGACTCAACCCTGGGGTATGATCTTGTCAATAGTGGCCAGTGTTTGCGGATCAAATTATGTACCCTTAGTATGGAGGGATGGTGGTAATGGACAAAGGGAAGCCTCACAGGTTTTGTCATGTCACTGGGCGATGTAATGTCAGTGCGGGCTCTATGTAGTTCATCAGTGAGTAATTTTTTCGGGTAATTTCAGCTGGCAAATTTATTGGACATTTCGATTAAACGTGTGTCTCTAATTGTGGGGTCGGAGACAATTCTATTGACTCTCTTAAATTGTGATCTTGGTAAGCTCTTTCTAGTTGCTTGTGGGTGACAGCTGTCATATAGGAGGAGACTATTGACATCTGTAGGCTTTGAAAAAATGTCTGTAGTTAAATATCCCCGGTCATCTTTTATTACTCTTGTGTCCAGAAAGCTGATGTTATTGGCGTCATGGGATAGTGTGAATTTGAGTTCAGGTCTAATCTGATTGATGGAGTTAAAGAAGTCAAGGAGGCTGTCCTGGGGGCCGTGCCATATGCAGAAGATATCATCGATGTATCTTAACCATACGAGAGCCTGTTGCTGAAAGGTGGGATTGGGTTATATACTGTATGGTCTCTCTCAAACCTATCCATATAAAGATTTGCGTATGCAGGGGCTACGTTCGAGCCCATTGCAGTACCCCGTATCTGTACATAAAAGTCATCTTCAAAGAGAAAGTAATTTTCACGTAGTACCAGGTTTAGTAGATCAATACATAGGTTTCTTTGTTTGGTATCGGTGTTAGCCTCCTGGAGGGTGAGGGAAACTGCCTCTATACCTTTGTCATGTTCAATGGAGGTGTATAAGCTGTTAACATCCAATGTACACAAGATACTATTAGGTGGAATGGGTCCCAGATGCTTCAATTTTTTAAGAAAGGAGCTAGTGTCTAGAAGGAATGATCTGGTCATGTGGGCATGTGGAGTCAACAGCTTTTCTAAAAATACAGACAGTGGACTTAAGACCGAGTCAGTGGAGGCCACAATAGGGCGTCCTGGTGGATTATGGAGGTCCTTGTGGATTTTGGGAAGTATGTATATGATGGGGGTGATTGGATGTATGTTGGATAGGATGGTTTTGGTCTTGGTATCAATCGTCCCATTTCTTATGTATTCGTTTGTGATGTTGTCTATTTTCCTACGTATGGAAAATGTGGGGTCAATCTGGACTCGTTTATAGGTCAAGGTGTCGGTCAGCTGTCTCCTAATCTCCTGGATGTACTGAGTTTTATTCATAACCACGATTGCTCCACCCTTATCTGCTGGTTTAATAATGATATTTTTGTTATTCTGAAGTGAGGTAATTGCCTGTTTATGAAGTGGTGATAAATTATGGCGGACAGGGAGTAAGCCAATACGATGGTCATGGATAATCTCCTTGATATCTCTATCAACCAGATTGATGAATGCTTCAGCTGCATGATGAGTTTTAGGTGGGATGAAGGTGCTAGGATTCCTCAAGCCCAAGTTGTCTATAGTCAATTGATTAGTAATCCTCTGGTTAGCTGTAAGGTTAAGTCTGTGGTCCCCAGTTGAAGGGTTCCCTTCGAAGTGTACTTTGAGTCTGATGTTACGATAGAACGTTTGGAGATCCTTCTCAAGTTGGAAGGAATCCCATTTAGGAGTGGGGCAGAAAGATAACCCTTTGTTTAAGACTTCTAGTTCTAGTGGTGAAAGAGAGTAGTCAGAGATATTGACGACTATGTTTGGACTCCTACCTGTGAGCGCAGAAGCATCCAGTCTGGATCTCTTCCCCCTCCTGGTCCTCCGGCTGGACGTGGTGATGGTGGGTCTAAAAAACCAGCTGGTCTGGGAATAGGATATTCGCCAGTGTCGCTGCCGGATCCTGGAGTAGAACCGCCTGAAGGAGTCGAACCTCCAGAAGGGGGGTTCCCCCTTGGAGGTCTGTTTGGTCTTGGTCGTGGTGGATGTCTTGGTGCTAGTTCGTCCCATCTGTATATTCTGTTTTTTAAGTAGTCCTCAGTATCTCGTTGGAATTTACTTCTTTTACGTTCAATGGTTTTGCGATGGATAGCTAGAGTTGTTTCGATCTTGGTCTTAAGTGAAGTTAATTCGGTAGAACTAAGAGTGGAAGTGAGTTGTGTCTCAATCGCCGTCACTTTAGCCTCGGTATCCTTAATAGCTTCTTGTAGATACTCTATCGTCAGAAGTATAATATCGAAGGAACACTTGTTGAGGATTTCCTGAAAAGTTTTACAATACCTCTCGTTATCTGAGAATAGCGTGGGAATTTTATTTTGTCTGAAATACTCGCCAAGAGTAGCACAATGGAGGTCGTAGCCTATCAGTTTCTTCCTTTCTCTCTCCCAGTCCTTCAAGGTATTTTAGACAAAATAAAATTCCTCGGGGATTACGCTGTAATCTCAGACCCACGCTATTCACAGATAACGAGAGGTATTGTAAAACTTTTCAGGAAATCCTCAACAAGTGTTCCTTCAATATTATACTTCTGACGATAGAGTATCTACAAGAAGCTATTAAGGATACCGAGGCTAAAGTGACGGCGATTGAGACACAACTCACTTCCACTCTTAGTTCTACCGAATTAACTTCACTTAAGACCAAGATCGAAACAACTCTAGCTATCCATCGCAAAACCATTGAAGAACGTAAAAGAAGTACGGTAAATTCCAACGAGATACTGAGGACTACTTAACAAACAGAATATACAGATGGGACGAACCAGCACCAAGAGACCACCACGACCAAGACCAAACAGACCTCCAAGGGGGAACCCCCCTTCTGGAGGTTCGACTCCTTCGGGCGGTACTACTCCAGGATCCGGCAGCGACACTGGCGGATATCCTATTCCCAGACCAGCTGGTTTTTTTGACCCACCATCACCACGTCCAGCCGGAGGACCAGGAGGGGGAAGAGATCCAGACCGGATGCTTCTGTGCTCACAGGTAGGAGTCCAAACATAGTCATCAATATCTCTGACTACTCTCTTTCACCACTAGAACTAGAAGTCTTAAACAAAGGGTTCTCTTTCTGCCCCACTCCTAAATGGGATTCCTTCCAACTTGAGAAGGATCTCCAAACGTTCTATCGTAACATCAGACTCAAAGTACACTTCGAAGGGAACCCTTCAACTGGGGACCACAGACTTAACCTTACAGCTAACCAGAGGATTACTAATCAATTGACTATAGACAACTTGGGCTTTAGGAATCCTAGCACCTTCATCCCACCTAAAACTCATCATGCAGCTGAAGCATTCATCAATCTGGTTGATAGAGATATCAAGGAGATTATCCATGACCATCGTATTGGCTTACTCCCTGTCCGCCATAATTTATCACCACTTCATAAACAGGCAATTACCTCACTTCAGAATAACAAAAATATCATTATTAAACCAGCAGATAAGGGTGGAGCAATCGTGGTTATGAATAAAACTCAGTACATCCAGGAGATTAGGAGACAGCTGACCGACACCTTGACCTATAAACGAGTCCAGATTGACCCCACATTTTCCATACGTAGGAAAATAGACAACATCACAAACGAATACATAAGAAATGGGACGATTGATACCAAGACCAAAACCTTCCTATCCAACATACATCCAATCACCCCCGTCATATACATACTTCCCAAAATCCACAAGGACCTCCATAATCCACCAGGACGCCCTATTGTGGCCTCCACTGACTCGGTCTTAAGTCCACTGTCTGTATTTTTAGAAAAGCTGTTGACTCCACATGCCCACATGACCAGATCATTCCTTCTAGACACTAGCTCCTTTCTTAAAAAATTGAAGGATCTGGGACCCATTCCACCTAATAGAATCTTGTGTACATTGGATGTTAACAGCTTATACACCTCCATTGAACATGACAAAGGTATAGAGGCAGTTTCCCTTACCCTCCAGGAGGCTAACACCGATACCAAACAAAGAAACCTATGTATTGATCTACTAAACCTGGTACTACATGAAAATTACTTTCTCTTTGAAGATGACTTTTATGTACAGAAATGGGGTACTGCGATGGGCTCGAACGTAGCCCCCGCATACTCAAATCTTTATATGGATAGGTTTGAGAGAGACCATATATACCCCAATCCCACCTTTCAGCAACAGGCTCTCGTATGGTTAAGATACATCGATGATATCTTCTGCATATGGCACGGCCCCCAGGACAGCCTCCTTGACTTCTTTAACTCCATCAATCAGATTAGACCTGAACTCAAATTCACACTATCCCATGACGCCAATAACATCAGCTTTCTGGACACAAGAGTAATAAAAGATGACCGGGGATATTTAACTACAGACATTTTTTCAAAGCCTACAGATGTCAATAGTCTCCTCCTATATGACAGCTGTCACCCACAAGCAACTAGAAAGAGCTTGCCAAGATCACAATTTAAGAGAGTCAATAGAATTGTCTCCGACCCCACAATTAGAGACACACGTTTAATCGAAATGTCCAATAAATTTGCCAGCCGAAATTACCCGAAAAAATTACTCACTGATGAACTACATAGAGCCCGCACTGACATTACATCGCCCAGTGACATGACAAAACCTGTGAGGCTTCCCTTTGTCCATTACCACCATCCCTCCATACTAAGGGTACATAATTTGATCCGCAAACACTGGCCACTATTGACAAGATCATACCCCAGGGTTGAGTCATTCAAACCCCCCCCCTTGATGTGTCTGCGGAGACCCCCAAACATACGGGACAGACTGGTACGAGCGGACATAGGGACTAAGAAAACCATCCATTCGCTTACCCTCACTGGTCAAAGGAGGACAGGTACTTATCCCTGTCTTAGCTATATGTCATGTTCAAATGTCACCAGAGGCAATGTAGTCACACATCCCCGGACAGGCAAATCCTACCCCATAAAGGACTTCTACACTTGTGATTCCAACTTTGTTGTTTACGTGATTAAGTGCCCTTGTGGACTGTTATATGTAGGGGAAACAACCCAGGCAATTAGGAGGAGGATTTCTAGCCATAAATCTGCAATCAGATGTGAATACACCTGGCTACCCCTACCGGGCCATTTCAAAGAAGCCAGACATAACATCTCACAATTACGCGTCCAAGTGTTAAAAAAAGTACACAGACCCAGAAGAGGGGGTAACCACATCAAACTCTTGAAAGAGCGTGAAACTTATTGGATATACACACTCGACACCCTTGCTCCTAGGGGTCTTAATCGTGAAATAGAGTGGCATAACTAACAATTGACATTCTTTCGTAGGTCACCTAATGTATACAAATAACAGGGCACGACATAACCCTCTGGTAAGATTAAGCATACCATTAGTACTTTGGCCATAAGTTTCCTTTCCCTTTCTTTGATTGCTTTCCTTTAACCTTAAGTTTGGACTCCTACTTGTTTTCTGATGTATTATGATCATAATGTCTATCATCATATACACTGTACTCAACATTAGATGCAGAAATATCCCCCTCTCATGGGAACCAAATTAGTAGCACAACTCAAACACAATATATATCACCAAAATTTCCCTTTATCAAGACAATTATGCAAGAATAAGGGATCAAAAGAGTTTTAGCAAAACATGAAAAATCTTATTAAACAAAAAATTAAAAACAGAGTATCATTGCTAATGTAGGCATAGACAGGCATAAATAACACAGAATTGTACTTAAATAGAAATCTCAATTCACTAATAAAAAATCCCCTTGTTGTATATTTTATAGTAACCGAGAATAGGTTTATTCCACAACACTTAAACAAGTAGGGGAAATCTATCGCAAAAAGTGCATAAGGATGTATCTTACTCATTAATCAAATTAACGTATTTTAGCAAAGTGCACGTAATGAAAGGATTTGGCAAGGGTTAACCCATTAATATAAAAGCAGAAACATAGCCAGTTATCAAGAGAGCAAGAGTGAAACCGCTTTGTAAATGTAACAACATGAATGCGGTAAAAGTATTCCACTGCGTTAATCACATTAGCACAATTTAAATAATGCTCATAGTGGCAGGGATTAACCCACTATCATTGATATATGAGCAAGAGTAAGCCCAGCACCTAATAACAGAGATAAGCTCGCTGTTGAAAATGTCGGAGTAAGAGCTGACCCGCTATTAAACAGTATATGTATAGATATAGATGTCATAAGCAGTTCTCACAGTAACATAACATCTTATTGAGAAAATAATCAAATTGTCATAATCAGCACAGTGCACATACTAGCCGGGATTAGTAGGAATTAACCTATTAATATAATAGCAGAAAATAACTCACTATTATACAAACACAAGTGAACCGGCTTTATATAAGTGCAGTGAGAGATTTCCACTACATTAATCTCATTAGCTAAACTAAATAGTGCACAAAATAGCAGGCATTAACCCACTCATGTGAATCTATAAGTAAGAGTTAATCCTGCATCCATTAACAGAACTAAGCTCACTGTCATTAATATCTGGATAGGAGCTAACCCTCTGTTACACAGCAGAAATAAGGACATCAATGTCATGAATATCTCTCATAGCATAATGAAGTGGTATTACATAAACATCTGTACAGCGAGTATCAAATGATTTAAAGGTGCTGGGATAAACTTACATCCAATAACAAAAAGCACTGCCGCTGCCTACAGCCTCTACGCGCGTTACGCCACAGCTTCTTCAGGAGGCATGATTTAGTGAAGCCTTGGATTTAGTATATATGGAATCACTATCCAATAAGCACCGTCATACATCAGGTGCGATGCTGATTTAGAGTTCAACTGCTAATTTTAATAATACTCAAAATGATGATAAAGGACTAATGTTGAAATATAAAAATCTGGTAAATAAGAAAACTAGGATTTGGTGGACTAAGACCTCTTTAGATAATTACATCAAACAGAAAATTATCCCACGTGGTTTACGGATACAGTTGTATCCTACATTTGATCTGGATGATACTGAATTGATTTCTAAATGGGAAGGTGTTTCCTCAGCATGCTCTTTTTCATTTATGGAGATTATCAACATTAAAAACACTTCTATTTTAGAAGAACTTGATGTTGAATTAAATAAATTACAAGGAGATCTGAGAGCCAAATTTTCAAAAGAAACTTTGGATAAATTTTACCTGGATCTTAATCAGGATATGGAAAAATGGGAGCAGCAGATAAGTAAAAACAAAATGAAAAAATATCAGCGTGATTTATTGGACTATGATCAAAAGAAAGTTTTTCGCTGGCAAAACAAGATTACAGCAGAAAATCATAAAATAAGAAGCCCTTCTGTGTCTTCAGTTTCATCTTTATCCAGCAATACCACTTCAATTCATGAAAGGGATTATTATACTCCCAGACGTATTAAAACAAGATTTGGTGGTAGAGGTAGAGGAACTGTAAGACATCAATTTAATTCGGGTACCAGGAGAAATGACAAACCAAAGGTAATTAATTTATCTTCGCATAATTTATCTAATGAACAGATTGAATTGTTAGAAAAAGGTTTATCCTTTTCTCCATCTCAACAATTAGATTCCTTCACGGCCATAAAATATGTTCATTTATTTGCGAGAAAATTGATATTAAAGAGATACCACGAGAAAAACACCATGGGATTATCACTTAACTCTGAGGAAGAGAAAGCTGCCCTTGAAATTTTAGAATCCCTAGCGAAGGAGAGCAATTCTGTGGAAACGGTGAGTTCTTTTCCCGTTTCTTTATTCAACAAATCAAAAAAATTTCCTAATCTCGATACTTGTTCGGCTGTAGAGATTTTTGTAAAGCTGGTGACTCATGATATAGAGGAACTAAAAAAGGATTATCATATTAGCCCAGCCACTAAGAGAGAAAGAGAGGTAATTTTGGAAATGCAAGATTGGAAAGATGTAATTTTTAAAAGCGCCGATAAAGGTGGCAATTTAGTTCTATGGCCACGTGATC
The DNA here is from genome assembly GCF_039654945.1 of Dendrobates tinctorius. Lineage (NCBI taxonomy): Eukaryota > Metazoa > Chordata > Amphibia > Anura > Dendrobatidae > Dendrobates > Dendrobates tinctorius. The sequence continues at coordinate 4,046,603 of NW_027361770.1, read as the reverse complement.
TTTATGAAAAACAGGCTCATGAATTGTTATCAGACACTAAGTGCTATAAAAAACTGACTCATAGTCCTCTTCCCATATATCATAAAGAACTTAATGATGTTCTGTTGGAGGCGTATGAGCGGGGCATTATTCCTAAATCTTTGTTGGAGTTTGTACAATCTTTAAAACCAAAACTGCCTACCTTGTATTTAATTCCCAAAATACATAAGAATATTGAGGATCCTCCTGGCCGCCCCATTGTGTCGGGAAATGAAGGACTCTCCATTATCCTCTCGTCACTTTGGTCACAGGCAGCTGTGCCATCGAGCGTGTCACATAGCGCTCAGATATCAGTAGGCCTCACACAATCTACAAGTGTCCAGTGTCCAAAAGTGTACGCAGAGATTCAAAATCTCCATTATCCTCTCGTCACTTTGGTCACAGGCAGCTGTGCCATCGAGCGTGTCACATAGCGCTCAGATATCAGTAGGCCTCATACAATCTACAAGTGTCCAGTGTCCAAAAGTGTACACAGAGATTCAAAATCTCCATTATCCTCTCGTCACTTTGGTCACAGGCAGCTGTGCCATCGAGCGTGTCACATAGCGATCAGATATCAGTAGGCCTCACACAATCTACAAGTGTCCAGTGTCCAAAAGTGTACGCAGAGATTAAAAATCTCCATTATCCTCTCGTCACTTTGGTCACAGGCAGCTGTGCCATCGAGCGTGTCACATAGCGCTCAGATATCAGTAGGCCTCACACAATCTACAAGTGTCCAGTGTCCAAAAGTGTACACAGAGATTCAAAATCTCCATTATCCTCTCGTCACTTTGGTCACAGGCAGCTGTGCCATCGAGCGTGTCACATAGCGCTCAGATATCAGTAGGCCTCACACAATCTACAAGTGTCCAGTGTCCAAAAGTGTACGCAGAGATTCAAAATCTCCATTATCCTCTCGTCACTTTGGTCACAGGCAGCTGTGCCATCGAGCGTGTCACATAGCGCTCAGATATCAGTGGGCCTCACACAATCTACAAGTGTCCAGTGTCCAAAAGTGTACGCAGAGATTCAAAATCTCCATTATCCTCTCGTCACTTTGGTCACAGGCAGCTGTGCCATCGAGCGTGTCACATAGCGCTCAGATATCAGTAGGCCTCACACAATCTACAAGTGTCCAGTGTCCAAAAGTGTACGCAGAGATTCAAAATCTCCATTATCCTCTCGTCACTTTGGTCACAGGCAGCTGTGCCATCGAGCGTGTCACATAGCGCTCAGATATCAGTAGGCCTCACACACTCTACAAGTGTCCAGTGTCCAAAAGTGTACGCAGAGATTCAAAATCTCCATTATCCTCTCGTCACTTTGGTCACAGCTAGCTGTGCCATCGAGCGTGTCACATAGCGCTCAGATATCAGTGGGCCTTACACAATCTACAAGTGTCCAGTGTCCAAAAGTGTATGCAGAGATTCAAAATCTCCATTATCCTCTCGTCACTTTGGTCACAGGCAGCTGTGCCATCGAGCGTGTCACATAGCGCTCAGATATCAGTAGGCCTCACACAATCTACAAGTGTCCAGTGTCCAAAAGTGTACGCAGAGATTCAAAATCTCCATTATCCTCTCGTCACTTTGGTCACAGGCAGCTGTGCCATCGAGCGTGTCACATAGCGCTCAGATATCAGTAGGCCTCACACAATCTACAAGTGTCCAGTGTCAAAAAGTGTACGCAGAGATTCAAAATCTCCATTATCCTCTCGTCACTTTGGTCACAGGCAGCTGTGCCATCGAGCGTGTCACATAGCGCTCAGATATCAGTAGGCCTCACACAATCTACAAGTGTCCAGTGTCCAAAAGTGTACGCAGAGATTCAAAATCTCCATTATCCTCTCGTCACTTTGATCACAGGCAGCTGTGCCATCGAGCGTGTCACATAGCGCTCAGATATCAGTGGGCCTCACACAATCTACAAGTGTCCAGTGTCCAAAAGTGTACGCAGAGATTCAAAATCTCCATTATCCTCTCGTCACTTTGGTCACAGGCAGCTGTGCCATCGAGCGTGTCACATAGCGCTCAGATATCAGTGGGCCTCACACAATCCAAAAGTGTCCACTGTCCACAAGTGTGTGCAGAAATTCTAAATCTCCCCTGTCCTATAGACACCTTGTACCTTGTTTTACATTACTATATAGTTTGTTGGATTTTGTCTACATTTCTACCAAAAATGAGGAAGGCTGGTGGAAGAGGCCGTGGAATTGGGCGGGGGTTGGCAGCTGGTAATGATGGTGTTGGTGGTGGATCTGATGGTAGTGGCAAGAGCAAAATAGGACCGAATGCAGGAGGTGCTGACCCTGCGTCATCGTCTGGCTACATAAGGCCTCGAACGCTTAGTTTTCTAGGAGTTGGCAAACCGCTTTTAAAGCCAGAGCATCAGGAAAAAGTTTTGTCTTACATTGCTGACTCAGCCTCCAGCTCTATCGCCCCCTCTTCTTCAGTTGTAAAAAGTAAAAGCACTGAGTCGTCATTGGAGGCTCATGTTCATGAACCACACCTTTCCTTGTGTCCTTCACCCCAACCAAGATTGAAGGATGACGCAGGCCATCCTACTGATTACTCCATGGAGCTGTTTTCACATACCATGCCTGGATTATCAAGTCAAATGGTGAATTACCCAGGCCAAGATGAATCTGACATGGAGTGCACTGATGCACAGCCGCTGATGGATGATTCTGCTGGTACATTCACTCAGAGCACTACATTGTCCTCGCAGTGTACAGAGACAGATTCTGACCCTGATGAGACTCAGGTGCCCCTTCCCGCACACTATACCACCATACACGGTGACACAGAGGAAGGTGCACATGACATAGAAGAGGAGGTGATGGATGACCCAGTTGTTGACCCAGATTGGCATCCATTGGGGGAAGAGGGTGCTGCTTCCAATAGCTCAGATGAGGAGCATCCACAGCAGACATCGACATCGCAACAGCTGTTATCTGGCAGGCCCGGAGCACTCCAAAGACAGGTTCCAAACATCAAAAGAGTTGCTGGACAGCTTGTCCAGAGGGTCAAAAGATCACAGCGTGCTAGGCCGCAAAATGTCTGCCAAAGTAGGAAGAGTGCAGTGTGGCACTTTTTTGAACAAAATCCTCATGATCAGGCCAAGGTTATCTGTAAGAAGTGCGCAAAGACCTTTAGCCGAGGGAAAAATCTGAAAAATTTGAATACCAGTTGCATGCTTAGACATTTAACCAGCAAGCACTTGCAAGCGTGGACACAACACCAAACCTCAAGTGCCACATGTGCAACTGATCACTACGAAGGTAGTCAGCAACGCTACATTGTTTCCCCCACTGTAAGCCCACCGGTTTGCACAGCAGCAAATGTTGAAGTGTCGTTGCAAGGCCACAGCAGTCAGGGAAACCCACTGTTATATCAACGAAAGACTGATTCTAGGCCATCAGAAAGAACACCAACTCCATCACCATCATCAACCCTCTCTCAGTCCGCCCTGTCCACCGCTACTTCCACCATATGCAGCTCTCAAGTCCAGCTCACCCTCCCAGACACTATGAGTAGGTCAAGAAAGTACTCAGTCTCTCATCCGCGTACACTGGGTTTGAACGCCCACATTGCCAAACTAATCTCGTTTGAGATGATGCCCTTTCGGTTGGTGGAAAGCACAGCTTTCCGCGAACTCATGGCCTATGCAGTACCACGCTATGACCTACCCAGTCGCCACTTCTTCTCTCGCAAAGCCATCCCAGCCCTCCACCATCATGTGAAAGACCGCATTGTCCATGCACTCAAGCAGTCAGTGAGCGGAAAGGTGCACCTCACAACTGATGCATGGTCCAGTCGGCATGGCCAGGGCCGTTACATGTCCATCACTGCGCACAGGGTTAATGTGGTGGATGCAGGGTCCACAGGGGACAGCGGTGGTGGGACAGTGCTGCCTAGCCCACGGTATAGGAAACAGTTGGCTGTAGGCGTTCGACCCTCCTCCTCCTCCTCCTCCTCCAGAAGCGAAAGCTCATCCACAGAGCGCAGTCGTACGAGCACTCCATCTGTAGCTGCCACTGTTGCACACGAGGTGTCCCCCTATCGAGCAGCTAGTGGAAAGCGTCAGCAGGCTGTGTTGCAGATGATGTGTTTGGGCGACAGACACACCGCCGAGGTGCTGGCCGAGTACTTGAAGCGACAAACTGAGTCATGGCTGGGCAGTGTACATCTTGAGGCAGGCAAGGTAGTTAGTGATAACGGCCGTAATTTTGTGGCAGCCATAGCCCTTTCAAAACTCAGCCACATACCTTGCTTGGCTCACACCTTGAACCTGGTGGTGCAGTGCTTCCTCAAAAATTATCCGGAGTTAACAGCCCTGCTCCAGAAGGTGCGAAGACTGTGCGCGCACATCCGCCGGTCGCCTGTACACTCCGTTCGTATGCAGAAGCTGCAGCGATTGCTCCACCTTCCCAACCACCGCCTCATTATCGACATTGCAACAAGGTGGAACTCCACCCTGCACATGGTGGAGCGGCTGTGCGAGCAGAGGCAGGCCATAATGCATTTGTGGGAGGATACACGGCCAGGCACTTTGAGAGCAGACATGGAGTTGACAGGCGTGCAGTGGTCGAAGCTGAAAGACATTTGTAAAGTCCTTCAGTGTTTTGAGGAATGCACACGGCTGGTAAGCGCAGACGACGCCATCCTAAGCATGAGCATCCCACTTATGCGTCTGCTCATGCAAACTTTGATGCACCTTAAGGAGCAGGCGTCTGCAGCCAATGTTGATGAGGAGGAAGAGGAGGAGGGAATCCTTGATGACATTCAGCCATTGTCTGCTCAGGGACCTCTCCTGGACGAAGTGGAGGAAGAAAAGGAGGAGGAGGAGGATGATGGGGATGATTACTTAGGGGAGGAGGATGCATATTGTGGGGCAAGTGAAAATGTTGGCGTGGCAAGGTCTGGTACAGGGTTTGTGCGTGACTGGAGGGATGTGGATTTGCCAGAAAGTGCTCCTCCACCCAGCACTCGCAGTGCATCATTGACACCGGAAACATTGGCCCACATGTCAGATTATGCCTTGCGGATCCTAAAAAGGGACCCCCGCATTGCCAAAATGATGAACGATGACGACTACTGGTTGGCCAGCATCCTGGATCCACGCTATAAAGGCAAATTACAAAACATCATGCCACAGGAGAACCTTGACCTAATATTGGCTAATAAACAAGCAACTCTGGTAAATCGGTTGCTTGAGGCATTCCCAGCACACAGCAGCGGTGATGGTTCTCACACGAGCCGTACGGGCCGGGGGCAGCTTGGCAGAGGTGTTCGTGGTGCACACAGCAGAAGTGGCGTTGGAGACAGGGGTTTCATGACAATGTTGTGGACTGATTTTTCAAATACCGCTCACACAACTGGTAATACTGCATCGATGGAAAGTGACAGGAGACAGCAGTTGTCAACTATGGGCCCCCCTTGCTTGGGCAGGGCCCCAGCATTTGCAATCTTTACCTCTCCCTGCTCCTCCTCTGTGTAATCTGGGCCGTCAAATCCATACTGTGCCTGACACCGTCTGAGCCTGCCTCCTGAGACATATATTTTGAATGTGTACGCTATCCATACATGTTATCCGGGGATACGGTACCCTTTCTAACCTTTGTGCAATGACATGCAATCCATACTGGGCCTAACACCGTCTGAGCCTGCCTCATGCTGTATAGACATATATTTTGAATGTGTACGCTATCCATACATGTTATCCGGGGATATGGTACCCTTTCTAACCTTTGTGCAATCATGTGCAATCCATACTGTGCCTGACACCGTCTGAGCCTGCCTCCTGAGACATATATTTTGAATGTGTACGCTATCCATACATGTTATCCGGGGATACGGTACCCTTTCTAACCTTTGTGCAATGACGTGCAATCCATACTGGGCCTAACACCATCTGAGCCTGCCTCATGCTGTATAGACATATATTTTGAATGTGTACGCTATCCATACATGTTATCCGGGGATACGGTACCCTTTCTAACCTTTGTGCAATGACGTGCAATCCATACTGGGCCTAACACCGTCTGAGCCTGCCTCATGCTGTATAGACATATATTTTGAATGTGTACGCTATCCATACATGTTATCCGGGGATACGGTACCCTTTCTAACCTTTGTGCAATCATGTGCAATCCATACTGTGCCTGACACCGTCTGAGCCTGCCTCCTGAGACATATATTTTGAATGTGTACGCTATCCATACATGTTATCCGGGGATACGGTACCCTTTCTAACCTTTGTGCAATGACGTGCAATCCATACTGGGCCTGACACCGTCTGAGCCTGCCTCCTGAGACATATATTTTGAATGTGTACGCTATCCATACATGTTATCCAGGGATACGGTACCCTTTCTAACCTTTGTGCAATCACGTGCAATCCATACTGGGCGTGATTACGGCTGGCGAGCTGTTACGCAAGCTACAGCACCTGTCCAGACAAGTACAGGGATTCCCTAGCGATGAGACTTATTTGATTGTTTTCAATGTTGGGACAGCAATTTTTGGGGAGCACTATACTCTGGAGAATGATAGATGGGGCCCACCATACACTGGAACATTCCAAAGGTGGACATCAGACACTGGAGCAGCATTTACAGGGCCCATTATACACTAGAGCATTAGAAATGGGGCCCATTATGTTTGGAGCATTATTTGGGCCCATAAGACAGTGGAGCTTCATCCATGGGGACCAACATATACTGTAGCATTATGTGGAGCTCATCATATACTGTTTCAAACATTATATGGGACCAATGATTCTGTATGGAGAAATAGATGGGCCTCGTCATGAGATGTAAAAAGTGAGGTATTTTTCATTGTACTATACCGCTATTTCTCTGCCGTATCGGAGCATAATGAGTTGTGGTATGTGTTAAAGGGGCGCTCTTTCGCCCAGGGCACATGAAAACCTGGAGCCAGCCCTCCCCCCCACAGTTTGTAGCCAAATAACCCCCATTTTTCAGTACGTAACTTGTAATATGAAGTTAATTAAGGTTGACAAGCTTAAGAAAGAAGAATTGATGCTTTTGGCATTCAAATGGGCACTGTAGGTGTGTTTCCTGTCCTCCTCTCACTGCCGACTTTTATTCCCCATTGACTTACATTGGGTTTCGTGTTTCGCGACCCTAAAAAACCAAAAGTCGCTCAACTCTACTATTTACTATGATAAAATAAGTTTATCATCACACAGTCATGTGACCCGTTGCGATCACATGACTTTTTCAACCAAAAACATGGCCTCCACCATGAGCCTCACACTTCATCTGAGCATGTGCGGTGATGTCACATCCTGTCCTGAGACCAGCAATTGTCATTTCCTGTCACATGGACAAAACATGTTTAAAAGGAGCTATGAACATCGCTCCTAGTCACTCCTCCTTGCTACAACTGAGTGTTAACCACACTCCACCGTCTCGCCACCACCGTGAGTGAACCATGATGACCCAGTCAATTAAGTTAAGTACATTTTTTTTTACACCTATTTACACAGGCTAATGTTTATGCAACTTACCTCCACAGCCACATAGAGCGACCGCTCTGACCCTGGCTAACCTAAAGGCATAAGTGACCATTACCTAATTCAGGACAGCCCTTAGTTCAGAACTACTACGGGTAAATACTTATAACCTTATCACTATACCATTTTCACCAATGGGGATGATACTAGATTTCTCTAGACGGTTCTATGACACCACAGGGTTTTAAATACAACCATGCTATTAGTCACTTATATTTAGCAAAAATTTTTTATCACCAGGCATTATAAGTAACCATTCATTCTAATTTAAACATACAAATCCCTCTATGCAGGCATATTCGCTGTCCCTATTTTTGATCATAAGGACCACATCCTTCATGAACCACTACATTGTTCAAGGGTATGCATGCCCTCTTGTTATTTTATGCTTCAATATTTTTTCCACACATGTCTATTGACTTTGTATAATGATGCAATTATCTGTTCCCTCCGATCTCTCTCTCAGTACTTATATGTTAATACTTTCACATTTACCATAGTCTTGGCATTCCTCCTATGAGCATTACCAGATGTCAGACATGGATATACTAGACATATATATTATGTTGTAAATACAATGTAAATATGTAATATATGTAACAACAACACCTGATTGTATATATCTCCGTTTTTTTTCAGCGACTTATGTGATCAAGGTCTTGAATGACCGAAACGTCATTCTGTCGCAATCACTATAAGAGCACTTGCTTTCAATAAATTTCACTAATAAGCAAATACTCCTTAAGTGTATGTGTGCAGTGATTCTAATAGACATTTATGTGGGACTCATGAGCCTCCTTCACTAGCACCATACCCCCGTACCTATCATGTGCTAGCCATTGAAGCTCATACTATTACTGCACCTGATACCGCAATACTGAGCCACTGCTGCCGTATCTGTCCCTATTACTGCACCTGATACCCCAATACTGAGCCGCTGCTGCCGTATGTGTCCCTATTACTGCACCTGATTCCACAATACTGAGCCGCTGCTGCCGTTTGTGTCCCTATTACTACACCTGATACCCCAGTACTGAGCCGCTGCTGCCGTATGTGCCCCTATTACTGCACCTGATACCCAAATACTGAACCACTGCTGCCGTATGTGTCCCTATTACTACACCTGATACCCCGCTCCGTGCACCTTGTGCACACGCAGCTCTGCTCTGTACACCTTGTACACACCTGACTCCGCTCTGTACACCTTGTACACTCGCAGCCTCACACCCTGTACACATGCAGCTCCGCTCTGTACACCTCGTACACATACGGCTCCGCTCTGTACACCTCATACACATACGGCTCCGCTCCGTACACCTTGCACACACGGCTCCACCCCATACACCTTGCACACACAGCTCCGCCCCGTACACACACACGGCTCCGCTCCGTACACCCTGTACACACACGGCTCCGCTCTGTACACCTTGTACACAAACGGCTCCGCTCATCCCATACACACGCAGCTCCGCTCCTCTGCACACCTCATACATGCATATCTCTGCTTCGTACACCTTCTACACACACGGCTCCGCTCTGTACACCTCATACACACACAGCTCTGCTACATCCACCCTGCAAACCCCTCCTGACCCCACACATAAACTTTACCTCATCCAGCAGTGCACCATGACAACCAGCACAGCAGAGCCCTGCAGCCACTGAAGCCCCTGATCATGTGACCCCCTGACTCCGCCCCTCCTGTGACCTCATCACAGGTCCTGTGCGCAAAGAATAGCCCAGGACGACATTGCTGGCTGTGAGGTGGGGGGCCCACTGCTGGCATCGGGACCCCCCATCACCTTCTCAGGAGCCCGTAGCTGCCCCCTCTGCCCCCCGTAACTACGCTACTGACCTCAGCCCTCACTCTGCCACCTCCTGCAGCACTGCTCTCCTCTCCTCTGCTCTCCTCCTTGCAGCGCTCCACATGGCTAATTTGAATTGAATAGTTAGCCATGTTGGTGCAGGAGGCTGGAGGGGCCCCTCTCCCCTGGGGCCCCGTTCAATGAACCGGCTGCATGGGCAGTAGGTCTGTCCCTGTTTAATACATTATCTGGTCATATGGCGTGTGAGACATGATCAGACAAATTGAAAATCAGATTTTTCTTTTTCAGAGCCGTCAGCCGGCCATGACTATTTATAGAGGGTCATCAGGCTTCCCTTTTTATTGATAGAGGGCCAGGAGGTGTCTTGTGGACAGATGGAACCAAGATAGAGTTTTTTTGGTAAAGCACATAATTCTACTGCTTACTATAAATGGAATGAAACCTACAAATAAAATAGCACAGTAGTTACAGTCAAATATAGTGGAGGTTAAAAGACATTTTGGGGTTGTTTTGCTGCCTCTTGCCCTGTGTGCCTTGACAAGGCATCATGAAATATGAAGATTCCCAAAGGATTTTGGGTTGCAATGCAGTGCCTGGGTTCTGAAAACTGGGTTTGTATCCTTGGTCATTGGTCTTCCAGCAGGACAATGACCCCCAAACATATTTAAAGAAGCACCCATAAATAAATGGAAACAAAGCGCTGGAGAGTTCAGAAGTGGTAATTCCAGCTCCCATAGTTTAAAGTCTCTCAACACTACCTCTTACATGCAGATGCTATTGAGATACTTTGAATGGACACATTAAAGCATTTAATTTTGCCTTCTTTTGTGAATTTCTGAGTATAGAACACTGTAAAAAACATGAATCGGTCAATAAGTGCATAGAAAAAAATAGCAGCAAGGCTTAGAATTTATAAGGCAATAGTCCCTGACTAGATGTCTGTCTTAAATTATTCCTACTGCCACACCTCACCGTAGATGAATTGCAGATGAGACGGTATTATTGTAGAATATAGAAGGCATTTGAATCGTCCCTGAAAAGTTTTTTTCTTGTACATGGCATCAACAAACTCTGAAGTAACGCAAGTAACACTGCCAGATTTGAAGAATTTCTGAGTACAGATCACCATAAAAAACAGCAGTAAGGCTTAGAGTTTATAATGCAATAATCCGTGACTAGATGCCTGTTATACGCTATACCTACTGTCAAATGAATACCTATACCTCACACTACACAAATGGCACATAAAAGCGATATAAGCGGGCAGCACGGTGTGTTAGCGCGGGTGGTCTGGAGAGGGAAACTCCGAGAGTGGACCCTCTGGACTGTGGCACCGAGGGACCCCGGGCGAGCTGCCAGGTGGAACCGACCCCTATACAGGGACCGTTAGGAGCAGGCCCAGGGGTTCGAGTACCACGGTAGCCGGTACCGAGAGGGGCGGCTCAGGATGGACCGGAGTAAGACTGAGACTGGAGTAGGACGGCAGGAGCACTGAAGGCAGGACTGGAGTAGGACGACAGGAACACTGAAGGCAGGACTGGAGTAGGACGGCAGGAACACTGAAGGCAGGACTGGAGTTGGACGGCCGGAACACAAGGCAGGACTGGAGTAGGACGACAGGAACACTGAAGGCAGGACTGGAGTAGGTAACCAGGAACACGGGTAGCAGGACTGAGAAGCTGCTGTGAGGAGCAGCCGAGACAGGAACTGCAGGAGCAGAGTGTGCACGATGGAGCGAGGCCAGAGTGTCAGGAAACACAACGATCAGGCGCCTCCCTCAGGGGGAAGCGGCCTGATATGGCCCCGTCTGGTCAGCCATTGGTCCAAAGGTGCTTCCGGGTCAGGGCACAGCCGGAGCAAAAGAAGCAGGAAGGAGGCGTGGCCGCGGCCTATGGCGCATGCACATAGCATGCAGGGAAGGCATCGGTCGCGGGCCTGTTTCAGGTGACCGCCGCGGCCGTCGGGTGGAGAGAGGCTGCGGCGTGGGAGCGGAGGGCGACTGCGGCGTGGGAGCGGAGGCCGGGTGAGTATGGCGGAGCGGTGTAACAGTACCCCCTCCCCTAAGCCGCCCCCCCCGGAGGTTAACAAGAAACCTCTTGAGGATACGGGGAGCATTAATATTCTCCCGAGGCTCCCAGGATCTCTCCTCAGGACCAAAGCCCTTCCAATCAATGAGAAAGAAAGTCCTACCTCTAACCCTTTTCACAGCGAGGATGTCCTGCACTTCAAAAACGTCGTCGGCACCCACCGGCTGAGGACCAAGATCAAGCGAGGAATGGAAATGATTCAGCACCACAGGCTTCAGGAGAGAGACGTGAAAGGTGTTCGGGATCCGGAGCGAAGCAGGCAACCTCAATTTGTAGGCGACTTCGTTAATACGTCCCAGAATTTCAAACGGACCGATGTAGCGTGGACCCAACTTGTAGGAGGGCAGTTTTAATCAGACGAATTTGGAGGAGAGCCAGACCTTGTCGCCAACACGATATGGAGGAGAATCCAACCTCTTTTTGTCTGCATAGTTCTTCATCTGATCAGCGGATCTCTTGAGTGATGTGTTGGTCTCAGCCCAAATCTTAGAAAATTCCGAGGACAAGGCATTGGCCGCGGGTACCTCAGAGGCAGGGGTTATCGGAAGAGGAACACCAGGATGTCTGCCAAAAACAATGAAAAACGGAGACTTGGCCGAAGACTCACCAGCATGGTTGTTATAAGCGAACTCTGCCCAGGGGAGTAAGTTGACCCAATCGTTCTGGTGGGCGTTAGAGAAGTGACATAAGTATCCCGTAAGCGTCTGGTTGGTATGCTCTACTTGTCCGTTGGACTGTGGATGGTAGGCCGAGGAGAAGTCGAGGGAAACGTTCATGAGCTTACAAAGAGAACGCCAGAACTTGGAGGTAAACTGAACCCCTCGGTCAGACACAATGCGTCGAGGTAGTCCATGAAGCCTGAAGACTTGATGAATGAAGATTTTGGCCAGCTCTGGCGCTGAGGGAAGACCGGGCAGAGGGATGAAGTGAGCCATCTTGGAAAAACGATCCACCACCAGAATGACTGTGCAGCCCGCAGAGCAGGGTAGGTCGGTGATGAAATCCATGGCGATGTTCTCCCAAGGAACCGTAGGGACAGGCAACGGAAGCAACAAGCCGGACGGAGATCTCCGTGGCACCTTGTTTTTTGCACAGGATGGACAAGAAGCCACAAAGTCGAGTACATCTTGGCGAAGTGAGGGCCACCAGTAGTAACATTTGATAAGGTCAAGGGTCTTCTTAGTTCCGGCATGGCCAGCCAGTTTGGAGGAGTGCCCCCATAGAAGAACCTTTTGCTTGAGATTCTCTGGCACAAGCGTCTTGCCAGGTGGAGGAGTAAGCCAGTTCACTGGAGCCACGGTGATTATCCTAGTGGGATCAATGATATGCGACGGTTCCTCCGTGGATTCATGTGGTTGGAAGACCCTGGACAGGGCGTCGGCTTTGGAATTCTTGTTGCCAGGACGGAATCGGAGCTCGAAATCAAATCGGGCAAAAAATAAAGACCATCTGGCCTGGCGAGGGTTTAGTCTCTGGGCAGACTGGAGATAGGCCAGATTCTTGTGGTCCGAGAAGATGACAAAAGGATGGACAGCTCCTTCCAGGAGGTGGCGCCATTCCTCCAAGGCCAACTTGATGGCCAAAAGTTCCCGGTCACCGATCGAGTAGTTAAACTCGGATGGAGAAAAGGCCTTCGAGAAGAAGCCACAAGGGTGCAGGCGACCGGAGGCGGTTCTCTGGGACAGCACCGCCCCGGCACCAGTCGAGGAAGCGTCCACCTCGAGTACAAAAGGTCGATCGCTCTCAGGGCGGTGCAGGACCGGAGCCGTGGAGAAAGCCCGTTTTAGGGTCAGAAAGGCCTCCTCTGCCTCAGGAGACCAATCCTTGGAAGTAGACCCTTTACGGGTGAGCACAGAAATGGGTCTTGTGATCGCGGAGAAGTGGGAGACAAATTGCTGGTAATAGTTGGCAAACCCGAGGAATCGTATCGCCTTCAATCTGACAGGGCAAGGCCATTTGAGGATGGCAGACAACTTCTCGGGATCCATCCTTAGACCAGCCTCGGAGATAATGTATCCCAGGAATGGCAGAGAGGTCTGTTCGAAGAGACATTTCTCGATCTTCGCATACAGACGGTTCTCCCGAAGGCGCTGAAGCACCAGGCGGACACTCTTTCTGTGGGACGAGAGGTCCGGCGAGAAGACGAGGATGTCGTCTAAGTACACGACCACACAGGAGTACAAGAGATCCCGGAAGATCTCATTGACGAACTCTTGAAAGACTGCAGGAGCATTGCAAAGACCGAAGGGCATGACCAGGTACTCGTAATGGCCATCTCGAGTGTAGAAAGCGGTCTTCCACTCGTCACCTCCACGGATACGGACCAGATTGTAGGCTCCTCTGAGGTCCAGCTTGGTAAAGACCCGAGCCCCTCTGAGACGGTCAAACAGTTCCGGAATGAGTGGAAGAGGGTACCTGTTCTTGATGGTAATCTCATTCAAGCCCCTATAGTCAATGCATGGCCGTAGAGTTCCGTCCTTCTTTTTGACGAAGAAGAACCCGGCTCCCGCGGGCGAAGAGGATTTCCGTATAAAGCCTTTGGCGAGGTTCTCTCGGACGTACTCGGACATGGCGGTAGTCTCTGCGGGAGACAGAGGGTAGATTCTGCCCCTTGGGGGAGTTGAACCGGAAACAAGTTCAATTGGGCAGTCAAACGGCCGGTGTGGAGGGAGGACCTCCGCTTCCTTCTTATCAAAAACGTAGGAGGTGTAAGCTGGAGGAAGACCCGGGAGGTCTGGAGGTGACCGTGGAGCGGCCGCCAGGTGGACAGGAGTCAGACAGCGAGCTTGGCACGGGTGCCCCCAGTGGAATATCTCCCCAGAAGACCAGTCGAGAACAGGCTGATGAGTCCTTAACCATGGAAGACCGAGTAGAATGGCGTGAGAGAGCTTAGGTAAAACGTAAAAGGCTATCTTCTCTCGATGTAAGGCTCCGATTTGCAACTCCACCTCTTCAGTGACCAAGGTGACGGTCACCTGTAGTGGTTTGCCATCCACGGTGGCAATCTGAATTGGGTTAGATAGAGTGACTACAGGAATTTGGTATTTGTCTACCTCTTCCTGCCGAATGAAGTTACCCGCTGAGCCCGAATCCACGTAGGCCACCTCGGAACCACGCCTCCCTCCTGAAACCAAAAGCACAGAAATCGTAAGGGGTTGAGAGGAATCATCATCACCTAGGAAGACCTCTCTTACCTGACCTAGGTGGAGTCGTTTCCCTGTCTCTTAGGACAGGTGCGGATATAGTGTGACGAATGACCGCAATAGAGGCACAGACCTTGTGCCCGTCTCTCTCTGACGTAACTTGGCCAACCTGAGATGATCTATCTGCATGGGCTCACCCGAAGAGAGGGAAGAAGATCCGACTGAACGGGAGCTGGCAGACTGAGTGAAAGGAGAAACTGACCTGGAGGAGCCCCTGTCTCTCGCTGACTCCCGAGCGCGCTCCAGGAAGCGCAGGTCAATGCGGGTAGCCAGCGAGATAAGGTCCTCTAAGGTGGACGGGGTATCTCGACCTGCGAGTTCATCCTTTATTTTACTAGAAAGACCGCGCCAGAATGCCCCCACCAAAGCTGCGTTATTCCAGCCGAGCTCGGAGGAAATAGTTCGAAAGCGAATAGCGTACTGTCCGACCGTGAGAGAGCCCTGGTGTAAGTTAAAGAGTGACTCAGTGAGAGAGGCTAACCGACCCAGCTCATCGAAAACCTTACGAAACGTATCCAGGAAAACCGGGGGACTCGAAACGACCGGGTTGTCACGTTCCCAGAGCGGGTTTACCCAAGACAGGGCCTCTCCCTCCAGATGGGACATGATGAAGGCCACTTTGGCCCGGTCCGAGGGATATTGCTGCGGCAGCCATTCAAAGTGGAGACTACACTGATTTAAGAACCCCCTACAGAGCATGGGATCCCCGGTGAAACGAGGCGGGCTTGGCGAGGCGGGGCGTCGGAGGAGCAGTAGACGCAGGGGGAGGAGTCGGCACTGCAGTGGCAGCCTTGAGGGCCGACAAGCGACTATCAAAGGAGGCCATGTAGGACAAAATGTGGGTTTGAGTATCTTGCTGCTGACCCAGCTCCTGTTGGAGACTGGCCAGCTGAGTGGCATTTCCAGGATCGGCCACCTGTAAGGCCGACAAACGGGTGTCCATTGACTTCATGACTGACATAATGCGCCCCTGATTCTCCCGTAGGAATAGCAACTCTTTCTGGGTAGCAGCCGTAGTACCGGCGGAGTCCATGGCCTGATCGTACTGTTAGCGCGGGTGGTCTGGAGCGGGAAACTCCGAGAGTGGACCCTCTGGACCGTGGCACCGAGGGACCCCGAGCGAGCTGCCAGGTGGAACCGACCCCTATACAGGGACCGTTAGGAGCAGGCCCAGGGGTTCGAGTACCACGGTAGCCGGTACCGTGAGTGGCGGCTCAGGATAGACCAGAGTAAGACTGAGACTGGAGTAGGACGGCAGGAGCACTGAAGGCAGGACTGGAGTAGGACGACAGGAACACTGAAGGCAGGACTGGAGTAGGATGACAGGAACACTGAAGGCAGGACTGGAGTAGGACGACAGGAACACTGAAGGCAGGACTGGAGTAGGTAACCAGGAACACGGGTAGCAGGACTGAGAAGCTGCTGTGAGGAGCAGCCGAGACAGGAACTGCAGGAGCAGGGTGTGCACGATGGAGCGAGGCCAGAGTGTCAGGAAACACAATGATCAGGCGCCTCCCTCAGGGGGAAGCGGCCTGATATGGCCCCGTCTGGTCAGCCATTGGTCCAAAGGTGCTTCCGGGTCAGGGCACAGCTGGAGCATAAGAAGCAGGAAGGAGGCGCGGCCGCGGCCTATGGCGCATGCGCACAGCATGCAGGGAAGGCATCGGTCACGGGCCTGTTTCAGGTGACCGCCGCGGCCATCGGGTCGAGAGAGGCTGCGGCGTGGGAGTGGAGGGCGACTGCGGCGTGGGAGCGGAGGCCGGTGAGTATGGCGGAGCGGTGTAACACGGTGGCTCAGTGGTTAGCATTGCAAATTCCACCAATTCCACCAAAGTCAACATCTGCAAGGAGTATGTACTGTATGTTCTCCCCATGTTTGTGTGGGTTTCCTCCAGGTACTCCGGTTTCCTCCCACATTCCAAAGACATACTAATAGGAAATCTAGATTGTGAACCCTATCGGGGACAGTGATGATAATGTGTGCAAACTGTAAAGTGCTCTGGAATATGTTTGTGATATATAAATAAATAAAAGATTATTATTATTATTATTATTATTATTATTATTATTATTATTATTAAAAATAATAGTAAAATATACAAGAGATTTTAACTGTCCCCAAAAATATATTCTTTTGTATGTGGCAGCAATAAAGTCTGGAAAAACACAAGTAACACTGGCAGCTTTGTTAAATTTCAATACCAAAAAGAAAAAAATGGAACCAAGAGCAAATGAATAAAATGTCTAATTTTATTCTTATCCAAAAATTGATAAAATACAAATTTATAATGAATCAATCACAAAATCTAATATATAAAGGTCAAGTGTGTGTATGTATGTATGTGTGTGTGTGTATGTCCGGGATTGGCATCCGCACCGTCACAGCTACAGCCACAAAATTTGGCACAGTCACACGTCTGGACCCTGAGAGCGTCCTAGGCTATGTTGTGAGGTGAAATTTTAACCCCACGCGTTCCAATTCACCAAACAATTTTGCCCCTATCTACATAATGGGGAAAAAATGTGTGTGTATCAAGCCCCGCCCCTCATTATGATGTCATAATGGTTGCCATGGCGATGCTGCTGTCATCATAGGTTGCAAGCCCCGCCGCTCATTATGATGTCATAATGGTTGACTATGGGATGGAGGATGTGTGATGGGTATATGGGCACTGGACTATGGGATGGAGGATATGTATTATGGGTATATGGGCAAGGGACTATGGGATGGAGGATGTGTGATGGGTATATGTGCACTGGACTATGGGATTGAGGATATGTATGACGGGTATATGGGCACGGGACTATGGGATGGCGGATATGTATGATGAGTATATGGGCATGGGACTATGAGAAGAAGGATGTGTGATGGGTATATGGGCACTCGACTATGGGATGGAGGATATGTATGATGGGTATATGGGCATGGGCCTATGGGATCGTGGATGTGTATGATGGGTATATGGGCATGGGACTATGGGATGGAGGATAATTATAATATGCTAAAACTAACGACAGTTAGTTACTATGCCCGGGCAGCGCCGGGCTCTTCAGCTAGTAAAAAATATAAGGGAATCAGCAACACCCAGTTACCACATACAGATAGAAGGAGGTAGAAGTTGCAATATGTGGACAATTGCATATAATGATTATAACCTTGTGGAATACACAAAAGGATATGGAAGGATACAAGGAGAATTATATATATTTTTCATTAAAAAGGCATAATTTGTTCTCAATATTCATATAAAGTGCAATAGTGCATAGTAAAGTGATCGATACTAAAACCTACAAATGAATAGAAATGGACCTACAAATGAACGATGGCCACAAATACTTTAGAAAAAGGTACAAAAAAATATATATATGTCTACCGCTGTATGTCTTATGTGAGAAAGCACAATTCCTTCTCAGCAATCATATAAAATGTAACAAGTGCATAGCCTTGCATCAAATATGACTGCTGCCATAAATATCTCCACTTATAAAAGAAAGTGGAGATTGTCCTTGAGCCAGTTATCAAAAGAGACTGGGCAAAATCCAAATATATGCAAAAGGTAATAGTAAATCTGTTGCCAAAACCAACCTTTCTGTAATGTGGGCTGAGGGACCCCAACGCGCATTTCGCTACCTGCTTCTTCGGGGGGCATGATGTCAGAGAGTAGCAAGCCGGATTTTATGTGCTGATGAGCGGAAGTCTCTGTGAGCAGCGAGAAAGCGGCGCTTCCGGTCGGGTAATGGTGAGTCAGAAGCAGTGGAACTCGGCGTCTGACGTCACAGACACGCCCCCACCAGCAGGACGTCAATGCCAGGCGGAGGCTAAGTCCGAGGCGCTAGGGGGACGCGTGGCCACGGCAACGAGTCAGCATTCTCAACAGGAAGCGCTCCCCGCATCACATGACACATTTACAAAAATAAACAGATGTAAATCTGTACAGGGAAAAGAAAACACTGAATGTACAGTATATACGTTCTTGACAGATAGCTATTTCTAGCAATATGCATATGTGAATAATAGCCTAAAGCGGGGGAGGAAACCAGTAAAAGGCAACCATTCAAAACTTTAAGGATCAGCCATTTCCAATTAATAATAAACTGCATTATCAAAGAGACTAATAACAAAGGGAATAGATGGATAAAAATAAAAATAAACAATGGAGAGTTAAATCCTGTTGGAGCAAAACCGGAGAACTATAAATCTCTTCTCTGTTTTCTCGTAAGCTTGATACCCCCATATATACATATTAAGTGTCTTTTTATGTACTGTATATATCTTAACACTTGCATTTATTTATATCTTTTTCCCATATGCTTTTTTCATGGATATGCGTGTGCTTGCATATGTGTATGTGTACGCACGACCGAATGTGTGCGCTTTGTGCTTGCATGTGGGCATGTGTGGACATGTGCATGTGTACGTACATGTTTTCTTAATGCATTCATCTTCTAATTTGCATCTATATTTACACATGCCCTTTATGGGTAATATATAAACTTTTGTGTTTGCATGTGGATGTGTGTGTACTTTTATATTTGTACATGTTCACTATGTATGTATTTCTACATTTGCTCTCATATTCACCTATCTAATTTCACATTTGTCTTGTTTACGGGTACACATGTGCTTGTATGCGCATATGTGTGTGTGTGCACATGGCCGTATGCATGCACTTTCATATTATGCATGCGGACTGTATATGTTAGGCACTTTGTTATATTTTTTCCTTTTCTATTATGATGGCCTTTTTTAAGTTTATGGGCATATATCTATTTGCTCCAACAGGATTTAACTCTCCATTGTTTATTTTTATCCATCTATTCCCTTTGTTATTAGTCTCTTTGATAATGCAGTTTATTATTAATTGGAAATTGCTGATCCTTAAAAAAGTTTTGAATGGTTGCCTTTTACTGGTTTCCTCCCCCGCTTTAGGCTATTATTCACATATGCATATTGCTAGAAATAGCTATCTGTCAAGAACATATATACTATACATTCAGCGTTTTCCTTTCCCCGTACAGATTTACATCTGTTTATTTTTGTTAATGTTAGAGTTGAGCGACTTTTGTTTTTTTAGGGTCGAGTTTCGTTTCGTGAAACCCGGCTTTTCCAAAAGTCGGGTCGAGCAAGATCGGCCGACTATAGGGAAAAGTCGGGGTCGTCCCGAAACACGAAACCCAATGTAAGTCAATGGGGAATAAAAGTCGGCAGTGAGAGGAGGACAGGAACCACACCTACAGTGCCCATTTGAATGCCAAAAGCATCAATTCTTCTTACTTAAGCTTGTCAACCTTAATTAACTTCATAATACAAGTTACGCACTGAAAAATGGGGGTTATTTGGCTAAAGTTGTGGGGGAGTAGGGCTGGCTCCAGGTTTTCATGTGCCCTGGGCGAAAGAGCGCCCCTTTAACACATAATACCACAACTCATCATGCTCCGATACGGCAGAGAAATAGCGGTATAGTACAATGAAAAATACTTCACTTTTTACATCTCATGACGAGGCCTATCTATTTCTCCATACAGAATCATTGGTCCCATATAATGTTTGAAACAGTATATGATGAGCTCCACATAATGCTACAGTATATGTTGGTCCCCATGGATGAAGCTCCACTGTCTTATGGGCCCAAATAATGCTCCAAACATAATGGGCCCCATTTCTAATGCTCTAGTGTATAATGGGCCCTGTAAATGCTGCTCCAGTGTCTGATGTCCACCTTTGGAATGTTCCAGTGTATGGTGGGCCCCATCTATCATTCTCCAGAGTATAGTGCTCCCCAAAGATTGCTGTCCCAACATTGAAAACAATGAAATAAGTCTCCTCGCTAGGGAATCCCTGTACTAGTCTGGACTCCTCGTCGTTCCCATCTTCCATCTCACTGCACAGTATTTCAACCTTGCAAGTGCTGTGATCCTGAGCAAGCAGGGGGGGCCCACTCGTTGGTGACGGCACTGGCACAGGGCCCCTGATAGTACGGTCGTGTGACTGATGGCGGGTGGGCCGAACCTGCACTTTCATCTGCAGCTTCCTCTTTGTCACCGTGTAAGATGGAACTTTATATGGGAAGGGTAACCTGAGTTTCATCAGGGTCAGATTCAGGCCGTGTAGCGTGCGAGGGGAATGTAGTGGTCTGGGTCAATGTACCAGCAGATTCATCGAGCAGTGGCTGGGCATCAGTGCACTTGTGTCGCCCCCAGGATTACGATCGCCACAGTGGCATTACCGTCCTCCTAGGCAGTGTGATGTCATGCTTGGGAGCAACGAAGGATCTCTCTAGCAGGTTAACTGATTGGGCGGCGTTATTCCCACGAGTCATGACCCTCCAAACAGCGTTCATGAAGGCAAAGTGTTTGTTTTACGTGGGCAGTATGGTTGCAAAGCTGAACCTTAAAGGAATGTCCAGAAGGGCACCATCAGGAGTGGAGCCTACGGTTTAATTCGACTCCACCTGGGAAACCTCAACCATGCCAGCTACAGAAAAGATGCACACATTGCAAGCTTAATTACGTTAACGAACGAGACTCCGTCATGCCCCGCGGTCCGAGTCCGGCTTACTAGAGGGACACGTGAGGCTCTGGCACATGAGATTGGCCAATAACTGGTGTGTCATGCCCTTACATGTCCGTGGCTGCATGTGCGCTACACTGAAAAGGCCAGCGTTTGTCGCTTACAGGTGCAGATAACCCGCTGAACAACGTTAGTGATGGGGATCTGTGATTACAATTATTACCCGCGAACAATGATTTCCCAGTAAGTGCAGGTCAACCGCAGTTCCGGAATTAGGCCTAACCGTCATTCCTGAAAAAATGAAAAACTTACGTGTGCAATCCACAGGTGCTGTAGCTTGCTTAACAGCTCGCCAGTCGTTCTCAGGCCCAGTATGGATTACACGCGATTGCACAAAGGTGAGAAAGGGTACCGTATCCCCGGATAACATGTATGGATAGCATAGTGTACACATTCAAAATATATGTCTATACATCAGGAGGCAGGCTCAGACGGTGTTAGGCCCAGTATGGATTGCACGTGATTGCACAAAGGTGAGAAAGGGTACCGTATCCCGGATAACATGTATGGATAGCATAGTGTACACATTCAAAATATGTCTATACATCAGGAGGCAGGCTCAGACGGTGTTAGGCCCAGTATGGATTGCACGTGATTGCACAAAGGTGAGAAAGGGTACCGTATCCCCGGATAACATGTATGGATAGCATAGTGTACACATTCAAAATATATGTCTATACATCAGGAGGCAGGCTCAGACGGTGTCAGGCACAGTATGGATTTGACGGCCCAGACTACACAGCGGAGGAGCAGGGAGAGGTAAAGATTGCAAATGCTGGGGCCCTGCCCAAGCAAGGGGGGCCCACTCGTGGGCGTCGGTACTGGCACTGGGCCCCTCATAGTACGGCGGTGTGTCTGACGGCGGGTGTGCACCACCACCGTCAGAGACACTTGATTGCACTATGAGGGACCCTGTGCCAGTGCCCGCGCCCAAGAGTCGGCCTACCCACCTGTCCAGGGCAACGGCACTCGCACGGTGTCGTGCGCTAGGTGGTGACCCCGGCCATGGGGGGGGGAGGCAGCACAGTTAGGGAGTTTTAGAAAGTGGCATATGTTGATGTTGGACATTCAGCTGATGCAAAAGGCGAAATAGGTCAAGTCCCAGGAAGAGGTGGACCAAAGCCATTTTTCTGTCACCCTATGTGTCATCAGGGGAAGGTGGGACAAAATCCTTGGAAACCCATGCATGGTTCATTTTAATGAAGGTTACATCATCCACATTTTGGGTTGACAGACGGGTCCTTTTTTCTGTCAGGATTGATCCAGCTGCACTGAAGACTCTTTCCGATAGCACACTTGCAGCTGGGCAAGCGAGCTCCTGTAAGGCATATTGTGCCAATTCAGGCCAGGTGTCCAGTTTAGCGGCCCAATAGTCAAAGGGGAATGACCTGTGTGGGAGAACATCGATATGGGAGGAAAAGTAGTTTGTAACCATAGTTGACATCTGCTGTCTCCTGTCACTTTCCATCGATGCAGTATTACCATCTGTGTGAGCGGTACTTGAAAAATCAGTCCACAACATTGTCATGAAACCCCTGTCTCCAACGCCACTTCTGCTGTGTGCACCACGAACACCTCTGCCAAGCTGCCCCCGGCCCGTACGGCTCGTGTGAGAACCATCACCGCTGCTGTGTGCTTGGAATGCCTCAAGCAACCGATTTACCAGAGTTGCTTGTTTATTAGCCAATATTAGGTCAAGGTTCTCGTGTGGCATGATGTTTTGTAATTTGCCTTTATAGCGTGGATCCAGGATGCTGGCCAACCAGTAGTCGTCACCGTTCATCATTTTGGCAATGCGGGGGTCCCTTTTTAGGATCTGCAAGGCATAATCTGACATGTGGGCCAATGTTCCCGGTGTCAATGATGCACTGCGAGTGCTGGTTGGAGGAGCACTTTCTGGCAAATCCACATCCCTACAGTCACGCACAAACCCTGTACCAGACCTTGCCACGCCAACATTTTCACTTGCCCCACGAGATGCATCCTCCTTCCCTAAGTAATCATCCCCATCATCATCCTCCTCCTCCTCTTCTTCCTCCACCTCGTCCAGGAGAGGTCCCTGAGCAGACAATGGCTGAATGTCATCAAGGATTCCCTCCTCGTCAACATTGGCTGCAGACGCCTGCTCCTTAAGGTGCGTCAAAGTTTGCATGAGCAGACGCATAAGTGGGATGCTCATGCTTAGGATGGCGTCGTCTGCGCTTACCAGCCGTGTGCATTCCTCAAAACACTGAAGGACTTTACAGAGGTCTTTCAGCTTCGACCACTGCACACCTGTCAACTCCATGTCTGCTCTCAAAGTGCCTGGCCGTGTATCCTCCCACAAATGCATTATGGCCTGCCTCTGCTCGCACAGCCGCTCAACCATGTGCAGGGTGGAGTTCCACCTTGTTGCAATGTCGATAATGAGGCGGTGGTTGGGAAGGTGGAGCAATCGCTGCAGCTTCTGCATACGAATGGAGTGTACAGGCGACCGGCGGATGTGCGCGCACAGTCTTCGCACCTTCTGGAGCAGGGCTGTTAACTCCGGATAATTTTTGAGGAAGCACTGCACCACCAGGTTCAAGGTGTGAGCCAAGCAAGGTATGTGGCTGAGTTTTGAAAGGGCTATGGCTGCCACAAAATTACGGCCGTTATCACTAACTACCTTGCCTGCCTCAAGATGTACACTGCCCAGCCATGACTCAGTTTGTCGCTGAAAGTACTCGGCCAGCACCTCGGCGGTGTGTCTGTCACCCAAACACATCATCTGCAGCACAGCCTGCTGACACTTTCCACTAGCTGCTCGATAGGGGGACACCTCGTGTGCAACAGTGGCAGCTGCAGATGGAGTGCTCGTACGACTGCGCTCTGTGGACGAGCTTTCGCTTCTGGAGGAGGAGGAGGGTCGAACGCCTACAGCCAACTGTTTCCTATACCGTGGGCTAGGCAGCACTGTCCCACCACCGCTGTCCCCTGTGGACCCTGCATCCACCACATTAACCCAGTGCGCAGTGATGGACACGTAACGGCCCTGGCCATGCCGACTGGACCATGCATCAGTTGTGAGGTGCACCTTTCCACTCACTGACTGCTTGAGTGCATGGACAATGCGGTCTTTCACATGATGGTGGAGGGCTGGGATGGCTTTGCGAGAGAAGTGGCGACTGGGTAGGTCATAGCGGGGTACTGCATAGGCCATGAGTTCGCGGAAAGCTGCGCTTTCCACCAACCGATAGGGCATCATCTCAAACGAGATTAGTTTGGCAATGTGGGCGTTCAAACCCAGTGTACGCGGATGAGAGACTGAGTACTTTCTTGACCTACTCATAGTGTCTGGGAGGGTGAGCTGGACTTGAGATCTGCATATGGTGGAAGTAGCGGTGGACAGGGCGGACTGAGAGAGGGTTGATGATGGTGATGGAGTTGATGTTCTTTCTGATGGCCTAGAATCAGTCTTTCGTTGATATAACAGTGGGATTCCCTGACTGCTGTGGCTTTGCAACGACACCTCAACATTTGCTGCTGTGCTAACCGGTGGGCTTACAGTGGGGGAAACAATGTAGCGTTGCTGACTACCTTCTTTGTGATCAGTTGCACATGTGGTACTTGAGGTTTGGTGTTGTGTCCACGCTTGCAAGTGCATGGTGGTTAAATGTCTAAGCATGCAACTGGTATTCAAATTTTTCAGATTTTTCCCTCGGCTAAAGGTCTTTGCGCACTTCTTACAGATAACCTTGGCCTGATCATGAGAATTTTGTTCAAAAAAGTGCCACACTGCACTCTTCCTACTTTGGCAGACATTTTGCGGCCTAGAACGCTGTGATATTTTGACCCTCTGGACAAGCTGTCCAGCAACTCTTTTGATTTTTGGAACCTGTCTTTGGAGTGCTCCGTGCCTGCCAGATAACAGCTGTTGCGATGTCGATGTCTGCTGTGGATGCTCCTCATCTGAGCTATTGGAAGCGGCACCCTCTTCCCCCAATGGATGCCAATCTGGGTCAACAACTGGGTCATCCATCACCTCCTCTTCAATGTCATGTGCACCTTCCTCTGTGTCACCGTGTATGGTGGTATAGTGTGCGGGAAGGGGCACCTGAGTCTCATCAGGGTCAGAATCTGGCTCTGTACACTGCGAGGACAATGTAGTGCTCTGAGTGAATGTACCAGCAGAATCATCTATAAGTGGCTGTGCATCAGTGCACTCCATGTCAGATTCATCTTGGCCTGGATAATTCACCATTTCACTTGATAATCCAGGCATGGTATGTGAAAACAGCTCCATGGAGTAATCAGTAGTATGGCCTGCATCATCCTTCAATCTTGGTTGGGGTGAAGGACACAAGGAAAGGTGTGGTTCATGAACATGAGCCTCCAATGACGACTCAGTGCTTTTACTTTTTACAACTTCAGAAGAGGAGGCGATAGAGCTGGAGGCTGAGTCAGCAATGTAAGCCAAAACTTTTTCCTGCAGCTCTGGCTTTAAAAGCGGTTTGCCAACTCCTAGAAAAGTAAGCCTTCGAGGCCTTGTGGAGCCAGACGATGACGCAGGCTCAACACCTCCTGCATTGGGTCCTATTTTGCTTTTGCCACTACCATCAGATCCACCACCAACACCATCATTACCAGCTGCCAACCCCCGCCCAATTCCATGGCCTCTTCCACCAGCCTTCCTCATTTTTGGTAGAAATGTAGACAAAATCCAACAAACTATATAGTAATGTAAAACAAGGTACAAGGTGTCTATAGGACAGGGGAGATTATGAATTTCTGCACACACTTGTGGACACTTATGGATTGTGTGAGGCCCACTGAATATCAGAGCGCTATGTCACAGGCTCGATGGCACAGGTGTGAAAAAAGTGACTACAGGATAAGGGAGATTTTGAATTTCTGCACACACTTGTGGACACTTATGGATTGTGTGAGGCCCACTGAATATCAGAGCGCTATGTCACAGGCTCGATGGCACAGGTGTGAAAAAAGTGACTACAGGATAAGGGAGATTTTGAATTTCTGCACACACTTGTGGACACTTATGGATTGTGTGAGGCCCACTGAATATCAGAGCGCTATGTCACAGGCTCGATGGCACAGGTGTGAAAAAAGTGACTACAGGATCACAGAGATTTTGAATTTCTGCACACACACACTTGTGGACACTGGACATTTATGGATTGTGTGAGGCCCACTGAATATCAGAGCGCTATGTCACAGGCTCGATGGCACAGGTGTGACTACAGGATAAGGGAGATTTTGAATTTCTGCACACACTTGTGGACACTTATGGATTGTGTGAGGCCCACTGAATATCAGAGCGCTATGTCACAGGCTCGATGGCACAGGTGTGAAAAAAGTGACTACAGGATCATGGAGATTTTGAATTTCTGCACACACTAGTGGACACTGGACACTTTTGGATTGTGTGAGGCCCACTGAATATCAGAGCGCTATGTCACAGGCTCGATGGCACAGGTGTGAAAAAAGTGACTACAGGATCACGGAGATTTTGAATTTCTGCACACACTAGTGGACACTGGACACTTTTGGATTGTGTGAGGCCCACTGAATATCAGAGCGCTATGTCACAGGCTCGATGGCACAGGTGTGAAAAAAGTGACTACAGGATAAGGGAGATTTTGAATTTCTGCACACACTTGTGGACACTTATGGATTGTGTGAGGCCCACTGAATATCAGAGCGCTATGTCACAGGCTCGATGGCACAGGTGTGAAAAAAGTGACTACAGGATAAGGGAGATTTTGAATTTCTGCACACACTAGTGGACACTGGACACTTTTGGATTGTGTGAGGCCCACTGAATATCACAGCACTATGTCACAGGCAGAAATTGGCTAGTGTATCACAAACTACAAGGTGTATATAGAATTGGGCAGAATAGGAATCTCCCTAGAGTGTAGGTCTGTAAGAACGGAACAAGTCCTCCACTTATCCTTCCACAGTGACACACAGCTTCACTGTGGCCGTGATAACAGCCGTTACACGGTACTGAGAGAGGAGCGTGCACGTACACGGCTGTCCGGTGTACGTAAAATTGTCAAGCTCCGTGTTTTTTAAGTATACGGACTGACACACGCTGTCTCTCTATAGTTTTGAATGTGATCAAACAGCAAATATATTTAACTGTTTGAAAGCTAGACAAAACTAGAAGGTGCAGGTCTGTAAGAACGGAACATGTCCTTGACTTATCCTTACAGAGTGACACACAGATAGCTTCACTGTGGCTGTGATAACAGCTGTTACACGGTACTGTGTGAGGAGTGTGCACCGCTGTATGGTGTGAAAAAATGCACGCTCAGTACCTCAGCAGGACAAAAAAAAAAATTGGGATTGCTTTTAAAAAAGCAGTTTGCAGAGTAGTGGGTAAACAGCAATGCAGCCGTCAGGAAGCCTTAGAAGGCAGCCTAACAACCAACACCGCTGATCCACCAAAATATAGCCTCCCCTTGCACTGCACACACAGTGACTGGTGTGTTGTACAGGCAAAATCGCTAGCAGCAGAAGCAGTTTTTTTTTCTTCTTCCCTGCCTAACGCTCTCCCTACAGAATCAGCAGCAGCAACCTCTCCCTATGCTAAGATCGGCAGAAGTAAGATGGCGGTCAGTGTGCACGCCCTTTTATACCCCCTGTGACGCCCACCAAAGCAAGCCAATCACTTGCATGCCCTTCTGAAAGATGGTGGTGACCCCTGCCTATGTCATCACGTTGCCCACAGTGTCCGTGGATCCTGATTGGCTGAAAAAGAGCGCAAAACAAACTTTTGAAACGCGACTTTGGCGCGTAAGTCACCGACCTCGTGGCCGACCTCATCCTAGGGTCGGGTTTCGTTTCATGAAACCCGACTTTGCCAAAAGTCGGCGACTTTTGAAATTGACCGACCCGTTTCGCTCAACTCTAGTTAATGTGTCATGTGATGTGGGGAGTGCTTCCTGTTGAGAATGCTGACTCGTTGCCGTGGCCACGCGTCTCCTAGCGCCTCGGACTTAGCCTCCGCCTGGCAATGACGTCCTGCTGGTGGGGGCATGTCTGTGACGTCAGACGCCGAGTTCCACTGCTTCTGACTCACCATTACATAACCCGAAGCGCCGCTTTCTCGCTGCTCACAGAGACTTCCGCTCATCAGCACATATAAACCGGCTTGCTACACTCTGACATCACGCCCCCCGAAGAAGCAGGTAGCGAAATGCGCGTTGGGGTCCCGCAGCCCACATTACAGAAAGGTTGGTTTCGGCAACAGGTTTACTATTACTTTTTGCATATATTTGGATTTTGCCCGATCTCTTTTGATAACTGGCTCAAGGACAATCTCCACATTCTTTTATAAGTGGAGATATTTATGGCAGCAGTCATATTTGATGCAAGGCTATGCACTTGTTACATTTTATATGATTGCTGAGAAGGAATTGTGCTTTCTCACATAAGGGATACAGCGGTAGACATATACACATATATATATTTTTTGTACCTTTTTCTATTTGTGGCCATCGTTCATTTGTAAGTCCATTTCTATTCATTTGTAGGTCCTAGTATGGATCACTTTACTATGCACTATTGCACTTTATATGAATATTGAGAACAAATTATGCCTTTTTAATGATATATATATATATATATATATATATATATTTCTCCTTGTATCCTTCTATATCCTTTTGTGCATTCCACAAGGTTATAATCATTATATGCAATTGTTCACATATTGCCACTTCTACCTCCTTCTATCTGTATGTGGTAACTGGGTGTTGCTGATTCCCTTATATTTTTTATTATGTGATGGATTCATTATAAATTTGTATTTGATCAATTTTTGGATAACAATAAAATTAGATATTTTATTCATTTGCTCTTGGTTCCATTTTTTTCTTTTTGGTATTTATATCGGTTTAATGGATGAGTTTAATACTAGTAGCCTTTTTTCGGTATTATTTTTGTTACATTTCAGAACACAGATTACAATTAAAAAAGTGAATTGGTCAATGAGTGAATGGAAAAAAGCAACAGCAGGGCTAAAAATTTATAAGGCAATAATCTCTGACTAGAAACCTGTAATACGCTATACCTACTGCAACATCTGACCGTAGATGAATTGCAGATATGAGCAGTATTATTGTAAAATGTAGAAGGGATTTGAACTGGCAGTGAAAATATATTTTCTGTTACGTGGCAGCAACAAAATTTGGAGGAATGCAAGTAACACTGGCAGCTTAGATGAATTTTAGAGTACAGATTACCATAAAAAGCATGAATCGGTGAATGAGTGCATGGAAAACAGCAACAGCAAAGCTTACAATTTTTTAGACAATAATCCCTGACTATGTGCCTGGCAAATGCTATACCTACTGCAACACCTCACTGTAGACGAATTGTAGATAAAAGAGAAATTATTGTAGAAAATAGAAGGGAATTGAAGTGCTCTTAAAATGATTTTTTCTTTTAAGTAGCAGCAACAAAGTCTGGAGGAAAGCAGGTAACACTGGCAGCGTGGATGAATTTAATAATTCTGATTACCGCAAAAAACATGAATCAGTCTATGAGTCCATTGAGGGAGGCAGAATCAGGAAGGCTTCGAATTTCTAAGGCAATAATCCCTGACTAGATGCCTGTCATACGCTATACCTACTTCCTCACCCTACACGAATTGAAGATAAGAGTGGTATTATTATAACAGAAAAGAATCTATTTGAATTAGCCCTGAAAAAAATAACTAGTAACTAGTGATGGGCGAGCACTAAAATGCTGTGGTGCTTTTTACTTGTGTTGAACAAATTGGAATACTCGAGTACTCGGACAGAACGAGCCCAATGTAAGTCTAAAGGAGACCCGAGCATTTTTACCACAATCCCCCCAGGGGTCCATTAAAGGTCTAAAAACATCTGAAAATGATGGAAACACTGCTCAAATGACACATGAACATCATGGGGATCGCCCCTGGAAGCATTCCTGACTCCAAGTTCACAGCTTTAAACAATTTTTTCAGAGTTTCATGCCATTTTTACCGATGCACCAAAAAATGAAACCAAAACGAATTTTGCTGGGGAATGTGTTAAGGTACATCCTTTCCAGGTTAATGACTTGTATATAAGGCAAAATAATTAACCCCAGCCCAAAATGTTCAGCCCCTACTTGGGATATGTTCAGACGCAGCGTTTTTGAAGTGTTTTTCAAATTTAACATTTCTTTCAACCAATACAAATGCATTTACTGGGAAATGTTATTGTAACATTTAACAACCCTAGCAGGTCATGTGGTGTGTGACACATAAGCAGACACATCTTGTTTCATTTATGAAGGAAGGACTCTTAACCCCTTTCTGCCATCTGACGTACTATCCCGTCCATGGGACCCGGGCCCCTATGCCCATGGACGGGATAGTACGTCTAGCGCGATCAGCGGCGCTCACGGGGGGAGCTGATTATCAGCCGGGTGTCAGCTGATTATCACAGCTGACACCTGGCACTATGTGTAAGGGTCAGTCACGGACCACCCCCAACACGTTAAGCCCTGGCACACTGCGATCAAACACGATCGCAGTGTACCGGGGGTTTAGGGAAGCATCGGCAGGGAGGGGGCTCCCTCTGTGCTTCCCTGAGACCCCTGCAGCAGCGCGATGTGCAGCGCTGCTGCGGGGGCCTCCTTCCCTGCAGGTCCCAGGATCCAATATGGCGGCGGGGACCTTCAGGGGCCTGCAGGGAGCCAGCTTCCTCAGTGCCTGCAAAGCTCTGGCATGAGGAAGCCTCCAGCACTGCCTGTCTCAGATCATTGATCTGTCACAGCGATCTGTGATGTGACGGATCATCGATCTGTCACATGACAGTGATGTCCCCCCTGGGACAGTATAATAAAGTTAAAAAAAAAATTGTAAAAATAATTTATAAAAAATCGCCAAATAAATAAAAAAAAATATTCCCTAATAAATTCATTTTTTTGAAAAATAAAAAAAACAATAAAAGTACGCATATTTAGCATCGACGCATCCATAACGACCCGCCCTATAAAGCTGTCCCATTAGCGAACCCCTTAAAAAATAAAAATAAAAAACAAAGCAAAAAATAATGCTTTATTATCAGACGGCCGAACAAAAAGTCCAATAACACGCGATCAAAAAGACGGATATAAACAACCATGGTACCGCTGAAAACGTCATCTTGTCCCACAAAAAACGAGCTGCAACACAGCGTCATCAGAGAAAAGATAAAAAAGTTATAGCTCACAGAATAAAGCGATGCAAAAATAATTATTTTTTATATAAAATAGTCTTCATTGCATAAAAGTGCCAAAACATAAAAAAGACATAAATGAGGTATCACTGTAATTGTACTGATCCAAAGAATAAAACCACCTTATCAATTTTACCGCACGCGGAACGGTGTAAACGCAGCCCCCAAAAGAAATTCTTGAAATGCTGGTTTTTGTTCATTCTGCATTCCAAAAAATGAAATAAAAAGCGATCAAAAAATGTCATGTGCCCGAAAATGGAGCCAATAAAAACGTCAACTTGTCCCGCAAAAAATAAGACCTCACATGACTCGGTGAGTCAAAATATGGAAAAATTATAGCTCTCAAAATGTGGTGATGCAAAAACTATTTTTACAATAAAAAGCGTCTTTTATCATGCGACAGCTGCTAAATATAAAAATCCACCATAAATAGTAAATCAAACCCCCCTTTATCACCCGCTTAGTTATGGAAAAATAATAAAATTTAAAAACTGTATTTATTTCCATTTTCCCGTTAGGGTTAGGGTGAGGGCTAGGGTTAGGGTTAGGGCTAGGGTTAGGGCTAGGGCTAGGGTTAGGGCTGAGATTAGGGTTAGGGGTGTGTTGGGGTTAGGGTTGGAGTTAGAATTGGGAGATTTCCACTGTTTGGGCACATCAGGTGCTCTCCAAACGCAACATGGCGTCTGATCTCAATTCCAGCCAATTCTGCGTTGAAAAAGTCAAATGGTGCTCCTTCCCTTCCAAGCTCTGCCATGCCCCCAAACAGTGTTTTACCCCACATATAAGGTATCAGCCTACTCAGGATAAATTGCAAAACAACTTTTGGGGTCCTGTTACCCTTGGGAAAATAAAAATTGGGGTTGAAAAGATCATTTTTGTGGAAAAAAATATGATTTTTTAATTGTACAGCTCCGAGAAACTGGGCTTATTTTTTAATCAGGCCTTCCTCCAAGTCTCATCAACCATCACCACTAGATCAAAAGGGTTTACGTGTTCCGTGCAGCTACAGCCAGTGTCGAATTTGTAACAAGGGTGGGTGTTTAGGCTGTGCGTCAAATACTTGTTCTGCCAAGGGTTTAGGTGTACCCCACAGGGGAAATGTTTGCCAGCCCATACACTAAATGTATGGGCATTCCAAGTATAGGAGACTTGCTCCTTTAAATTGGGTCTATTTTTTAATCAGGCATTCCTCCAAGTCTCATCATCCACCACCAATAGATCAAAAGGGTTTACGTTTTCCGTGCAGCTACAGCCAGTGTCGAATTTGTAACAAGGGTGAGTGGTTAGGCTGTGTGTCAAATACTTGTTCTGCCAAAGGTTGAGGTGTACCCCACAGGGGAAATGTTTGCCAGCCTATACACTAAATGTATGGGCTTTCCAAGTGTAGGAGGCTCGTTCCTTTAAATTGGGCCTATTTTTTAATCAGGCCTTTTTCCAAGTCTCATCATCCACCGCCACTAGATCAAAAGGGTTTACGTTTTTCGTGCAGCTACAGCCAGTGTCGAATTTGTAACAAGGGTGGGTGTTTAGGCTGTGCTTCAAATACTTGTTCTGCCAAAGGTTGAGGTGTACCCAATAGGGGAAAATGTTTGACAGCTAACACACTTACTATATGCGCATTCCAAGTCTAGGAGATCTGCTCCTTTAAATTGGGCATAGTTTTAAATCAGGCCTTCTTCCACGTCTCATCATCCGCCCCCACTAGATCACCAGCGTTAATGTGTTCCGTGCTGCTACAGCCAGGGTCGAATTCCGAACAAGGGTGGTTGGTTTTGTTGGGCGTAAAATACTTGTTATGGAAAAGGTTGAGGTGTACCCCACAGGGGAAAATGTTTGACAGCCAACACACTTAGTGTATGGGCATTCCAAATCTAGTAGACACGCTCCTTTTTAATGGGACATTTTTTGTTAAGAGGCCCTCCTACATGTTTCTTCCAAGGTGGGATTGGGCTTATTTGGGTGCATATGACTTGGTAGTAGGGCAGGCCTTGCAGTCTATGCATAAGAAAACAGAATGGGAGTACAAAATGAATAATGTGAAGTGGATTTTCCTGTGCCCATCCAGTATGTGGTTTCAAAAGCATATTGGGGTGCAGATAACTTGGCAGCAGGGCAGGCCTTGCAGACTATGCATAAGAAAATAGTTTGGGATTTTGAAATGAATAATGTGAGGTGGATT
Source organism: Dendrobates tinctorius (assembly GCF_039654945.1). Classification (NCBI taxonomy): domain Eukaryota; kingdom Metazoa; phylum Chordata; class Amphibia; order Anura; family Dendrobatidae; genus Dendrobates; species Dendrobates tinctorius. The sequence goes on along the minus strand of NW_027361770.1, from coordinate 4,012,960 downwards.
TCCCGGTGGACATCCAGTATGTGGCTTAAAAGCTTATTGGGGTGCATGGAACTTTGGGGCAGGCCAGGCCATGCATTCAATGCAACATTTTTTCAGGAAGCCCTCCAGTACCTCTCGTGAAAGGGGTATTGTGGTGCGTCATAATTCTCGGCAGCCCATTCTTTCACTGCATAGGCAATAACAGTTTAGGAGACCCACTGATTAATAATGGCCCTTTAAGAAGATTAATGCCGCCTGATGCCCATGTAAAAATAGGCTCTGTGACTTTAACCCCTTTACCCCCAAGGGTGATTTGCATGTTCATGACCGGGCAATTTTTACAATTCTGACCACTGTCCCTTTATGATGTAAAAACTCTGAAATGCTTTCATGGATCCTGGTGATTCTGACAATGTTTTCTCGTGACATATTGTACTTCATGTTAGTGGTAACATTTCATTCAAATAACTTGCGTTTATTTGTAAAAAAAACGGAAATTTGGTGAAAATTTTGCAATTTTCCAACTTTGAATTTTTATGCCCTTCAATCACAGAGATATAGGAACCAAAAGCAGGGGCACCACAATCAAATAATAATAGCGGGATCCAACCCAGGCCTATACTGAGAAGCTGTATCAAACACAGAGAAAAAGAATAGGCCATGCAAGAGGGGGTCACCACAAGCAAGGAATTAACGTTTAAGAGGAAGATTTTTATTGGACATGTATAAACTGACACAACATTTAAAAACATTAAAAAGTCACATATGTGACATGACAACAACAATCATAGGCTCATAATGAAGCCCACAACCTATGGCAACACTCCAGATTGGTTATGAAAAATTACTATCATATAAACAGCATACCAGATGATAGGTGAGATTATAAAAAGCGCCCCCAAGGGATGCAAGCATAAATATATTGTATTACACTTTTTGAACCCAACAAAGAGGAAAGAAAATCAGTGCCACAAAAATGGCCACATAGTCCAGAGAGCATAAATGATACAGGTTTGAGTAAAGCCAAAAAGGAAAAGTGGTCACCACAGACATCAATACTTAACAATAGAAAATACCTGTAGGTTCATAGAGGAGTAAATGTATAGCATCACACCCTGGGGCAATAGTCTGGGCACACTGACAGTAAAGATATAGGCTGAAAGAACCACCCTTGTATTATAGCATGGAGTGGTAATAACAAATACCGAGATCCATGTGGAGTGGAGCCAAGAAGGAAGGATACCCGACGCGTGTCGCCACCCACAGTGGCTTCGTCAGGGGTAATGAATGCAGTTTATTCATGTCCTTATATATGCCTGATTATTGAGCAAATAGCACACAGCTGCGCTACTTACCAGGCTAGCGTGGAGGTAGTTAACATCGGAGGGGGCGTGTGCTGGTGCCGAGACAGGGTAGAGTATATTGCGCATGCGCCAACAACTGAAAGTCCGGAAGCGCGTCATAGAGCAGGAATACCATGGTAATCAAATAATAAACACATCAATTGAGCATGTGCCAAGCTGCCAAAGCGCACGCGCTGACAATTCCAGTGCCGGATGCGTGTCATATTATAGAGTAATCATGGTAACCAAATAAAGCCAATCCAAAGGTGCCACATGACGGTGCGGCAAGCAATTACGGAAAGTCACACACATAATGCGCCGAGGTAGTACAGCACATGCGCTAACAATCCTGATAGCAGACGCGCGTTCTGCTGAATAGTAGTCAAGGTGATCGAATATAACAAATACATGGGCGCCAAGGAGACATCTGACGGCGCAAGCTACAAATGCAGCAGGTCCTACATAGCAAAAAGAAGTCAAAAGCACATCAATACAATGTTTATAAGGAGTGTCAACAGCACCGCATCAAGATAACAAACCTGTCGGCATGTTTTTAAAAAAGATATAATAAGGATGTGGGTCGCCCTCGCACACCCAGGGGAGCGAGATACTCGGCACTGGGCCGGCGCCAAGGCGGGAATGTGCCACAACAGCGGCGACCCGGTCTGCGGCCCTGGGCGCCCAATATCAACGGCGGTGATGTCAATGGTGTTAGAGTTTATATGAATAGTTCGTGACGCCACCCGTGGTGTTTGGCAAGTAAGGTGGTAAGCCAGCGCTGCATGCAGATCCGCTGGGACTGATGGTGTGGTGCAGCAGAGATGGTATAGCTCCCCACAGGTGGAGCTGTAGTCCCAGGGCAGTGTAGGTGCAATGGATGAGGAGAGGCGCAGAATGGTATGGATGATGTTACCCAGATGTAGCGGTGCTGGAATAACTGGAGGACACCAGTGTATGTGGTTCCAAAGCTTTACTCACTGTCTGCAGTTCACACAACTGCCTGCCTCCGTACTGTGTTCTCCAGGTCAGGGCTCCAGCCAACCTCCAGGCAGGATAGGATTCTCCCTTCCACACTCCGCCAACATGTACTTTACTGAACGACTCCTCCAATGCACCTTTAGGTGCGAAGCACTCCAGTACTTAGCTACCCTGGAATGCCTCTTTCTAGGTGTTCCTAGTCTTTACTTGTATGACAGACAGCTGTAGCCTGCTCGGGGACTCCTCACTGCGTCCCGGCTCTCTATTCAGTTGCTGTTGTGTACCAAGTCTATGATGGGAGCAAGGCGTTAGTGGCTCACTACTCATCCGGTGTCTGTTGCCGGACATAAAGATCCAATCAACCTCGGGGACCAGGCCCCGGCCTTTGCGCTCTCTGGACTGGAAGGGTTCTCTCTCTTTCTCAACCTGCTTCCCACCGTCCTTCTATTCTCCTTCGTTCCGATCTGTTCTCTCCCTCTGATGGAAGGTTAGGTTATCAATCTTATCAGTCTTTTTCTCTGGTCTTTCTCGTGCCAGCAGCCCAGATCACTGGAACCTGCTGCAGCACGTCCCTCAGACACCCATTTTCTCTCTTCTCTCTCCTCTAACCAACTCCCCAACTAACCTGAAATCCTACACCTTCCCTCTCTTTTATATCTAACTCCACCCGCTTCCCCAGCACCTCTCGTGTTACGAAGCCAGGGACCACAAAAGGCACCCTATGACCTTTCCAGCATAAAGCATGGATGGGTCCCTGCTGAACTATCCTGTGTGTGGGGTGCAGGTGTTGGAATGTGGAAAGGAGTTCCCAGCCTACCTGGATGGTGGGGCACTACACCTTAGGAGAAGGTGCAGTACCTCTGTGGCGACTGAAGCCTCAGGGGTGCCACAGAAGTGCTACATAATCCTGGCACGTCATACCATGAAAATAAGCCTCAGGGGCGCCACATACCCCCCGTTAAACACAGTACGTCCGCGGGCTGTAAGACAACAAAAGGTACAATACAGGAACACACAAAAATTTTTAAATGCTATTCAACAATACTTATCTAATCTTCCTAATGTAGAAGGCACATTTCTTAAACATTACAAACAGGTTAACTTCCTATCTTAATGTCAAAAATTTGCTTAAGTGCAATTCCTAGTTCAAAGTGCTATACTCAACACGTTTTCTTTATTACATTCTCTATCAATTATTCTCTTTTCCTTTTTCTCTCTCTACTGGACGCAAGACACTGACCATCTATGCTTGGCCTGTCACCTGTCACTTTCAATTCTGTATTCTTTATTCAATTCTCACATTCTATCTCAAAACTTTTCTAATTCTCTGTATCAAATATTCTATAAAAGACATTTACTTTTCATAAGACATAACATTATCAAATACTTTATCATAAAACATTCAAAATTCTTGTAAGGTGCTGAACACTGCTCCCAGCCGGGATTTCTTGCAGTGTCCCTTGAGGTAGACATCATTCTTCGAAAAGTGTCCATGCAGAAACATTATCTTCGCAAAGAGTCTCTTTATATGCAAAACCAAGAGAAAGCACCCAAAGGGGTGCAAACTATTTACATGAAAGTTTTTGATCACACAGCGTTCATGATCTCCACAGTTCCATTTGTAGAAAAACAGGCAACAAAAGTGCTACCGGAAAAACATGATAGCAAACAAGGCACAACTGGTGCAACAAACCCTCCTGGGTAACGAGATTTGGAAAATTATAATTCTTCTACTGGTGATCCCCTCCTGGGGTTCTGGAAGCTGATCTGGAACTGTTCTTATCCTGATTCTGGTTCCTTGCTATGGGGTCTTGTCTGGTACGAGTTCTAGCTCCTAAGGCTTCTGCAGTGTGTTGGTGCTGATGAGCAACTGCCTGGGGACTTGGCAGTAAAGGGATCCCAAGATCACCATCCCAAAATGATCCAGACCCACCTCTGACCTGTAGATGTCGGATTGGGCATGCCGGCTCCAACCGTACCCCCACCAGCATGGTCCTCCTCCTCATCAACCCATTAGGAAGGCCGGGGTAAATACCTGGGAGTTCCCGACGGTGCGGCCTCTGCTCTGGGGCAGGTGGTGTGGCAGCGGATGCGGCCCGGTGAGACACCGAGGACGGCAGTGGAGCCCATGGCAGCTCCGGTTCCGCGGGGATCACTGGTGGGACCTGCGCAGCCGCACCAGGTCCAGACAAGAGCTCCTCTTCCTCTGCTTCAGCTCCCTGGGCTGTGTACAACTCCTCTGGTATTAGCGGCAAGGAAGGAACAGAGTACGCTGCTTGGCATGGCAGCGGCTCCAAGCTCCGCAAGGTCTGCCAGGAAAAGATCCAGTGCAGCCGCAGCGGGTACCGGTGTCGCGGGTACCGCAGGTGTGGGCCCTTCCCGGGCACGCTGCTGGTCTAATGTCCATAGCGCTTCTCACCTCATTCGCAGGCGGCATGTCAGCTGGATAATCTCATCCTCCAGCTGTTGGAGATCCATTCCTGAGATCGGGTCGGAGCCTTCAGCCATGGTGCCAGGGAGATTCAGTTCCTCGCGCTCCGCAGGCCTCCTTCCCTCACTCTCCAAGATGGCGTTCTGGCGTTCTCCTTCTTGCTCCCCCCTTCTGCTCGCCACTGGCTTTCTCTGCCCCTCCTTCCGGAGGTGGCGTCTTCTTCCAGCGCCTCCATACCAAGCCAGTATACGAACCCCTCGGGGGGTGGGCCATGCATCTGTCACATACTAATTCAGGCAGGGACAGCGCAAGACTCTTCGCGGTCTTTTCTTAGGACATCACATCTCTTCACGCCCTTCTTCTCTGCACCAGCAGCCATTTCTAATGTCCATTTTACAGTCTATTAAATTTGGTCTTCTGCACATTTTCAAAAGTAGTAAATCCAAGGCACACAGAACCCGATGGCATCGGGTCTCGTCATCCTGTTCGATGGCATCGGGTCTCGTAATCCTGTTCGTGACGCCAAAATTGGGTCGCCCTCGCACACCCAGGGCAGCGGGGTACTCTGCACCGGGCCGGCGCCAAGGCGGAAATGTGCCACAGCCGCGGCGACCTGGTCCGCGGCCCCGGGCGCCCAATATCAACAGCTGTGATGTCAATGGTGTTATAGTTTATATGAATAGTTCGTGACGCCACCCGTGGTGTTTGGCAAGTAAGGTGGTAAGCCAACGCTGCATGCAGATCCGCTGGGACTGATGGTGTGGTGCAGCAGAGATGGTATAGCTCCCCACAGGTGGAGCTGTAGTCCCAGGGCAGTGTAGGTGCAATGGATGAGGAGAGGCGCAGAATGGTATGGATGATGTTACCCAGATGTAGCAGTGCTGGAATAACTGGAGGACACCAGAGTATGTGGTTCCAAAGCTTTACTCACTGTCTGCAGTTCACACATCTGCCTGCCTCCGTACTGTGTTCTCCAGGTCAGGGCTCCAGCCAACCTTCAGGCAGGATAGGATTCTCCCTTCCACACTCCGCCAAAATGTAGTTTACTGAACGACTCCTCCAATGCGCCTTTAGGTGCGAAGAACTCCAGTACTTAGTTACCCTGGAATGCCTCTCTCTAGGTGTTCCTAGTCTTTACTTGTATGACAGACAGCTGTAGCCTGCTCGGGGACTCCTCACTGCGTCCCAGCTCTCTATTTAGTTGCTGTTGTGTCCCAAGTCAATGATGGGAGCAAGGCGTTAGTGGCTCACTACTCCTCCGGTGTCTGTTGCCGGACATAAAGATCCAATCAACCTCGGGGACCGGGCCCCGGCCTTTGCGTTCTCTGGACTGGAAGGGTTCTCTCTCTATCTCAACCTGCTTCCCACTGTCCTTCTATTCTCCTTCATTCCGATCTGTTCTCTCCCTCTGATGGAAGGTTAGGTTATCAATCTTATCAGTCTCTTTCTCTGGTCTTTCTCGTGCCAGCAGCCCAGATCACTGGGACCTGCTGCAGCACGTCCCTCAGACACCCATCTTCTCTCTCCTCTAACCAACTCCCCAACTAACCTGAAATCCTACACCTTCCCTCTCTTTTATATCTAACTCCACCCGCCTCCCCAGCACCTCTCGTGTTACGAAGCCAGGGACCACAAAAGGCACCCTATGACCTTTCCAGCATAAAGCATGGATGGGTCCCTCCTGAACTATCCTGTGTGTGGGGTGCAGGTGTTGGAATGCGGAAAGGAGTTCCCAGCCTACCTGGATGGTGGGGCACTACACCTTAGGAGAAGGTGCAGTACCTCTCTGGCGACTGAAGCCTCAGGGGCGCCACAGAAGTGCAACATAATTCTGGCACGTCATACCATGAAAATAATTGTCATGATCATAAGATGAACAAACTCTATACAAAGACCAAGATGACGTCTATTTGGTGTCATACCAATACACCGCAGGTAATTCCATATACACCATTGGTACATGTACCCAATACAAAACAGTAAGCCAAGAGCACAACATGCTACTGATTTAAGATGGTAGTTTTTAGTGTGATCCAAGGCTGAAATGTGACAGACCTATACCACAACATATTGTGGAATAAAGTGTTGCACACTGGCGATTGTGGGCATGATAACCCACAGATGATAAACCACTTGTCATCACCATACTCCCAAAAGTGATATAAAGGAGACCTGCCTTAATACTACCTATAAGTACAATTAGTGCTCCATAGAAAAATAAGAAATCACAATTGACATGTATATGGGTATGTACAACATGCAGAAGTCCACTTTACGTGTCGGGCACACTATAAGTGCCGGACCCAACAGTTAGAAGACGCATGATGTTTGAGTACATTAACAGCAAAGAGCGTATATGTAGCAGCACCTGATACCTACAAGGATGAACCTCAATATGGAAGAGATAACAATCAACATATATATACTGTATATAGGTATGCACAAAATGGCGGTGTCCAATATACATGTCGGGCCCATCGCAGTGCCAGTGGCTTGCCTGTAGTGGACTAGGTCAAAGATGAAGTGATTTTTGTCCAATATTAGATTAGATTAGATTAGATAAACTTTATTGATCCCGGAGGAAATTACAGTATTACAGCAGCAGAACAAAGATCAAGAACATTACAAGAACAATACACACTTTACAAAATAAGTCTATATGGACAGCAGATGCGGATAGACTGGTACTTGTAACTCACCAATTCCCCCCCATACACTTTGAACTTCATTTAGTCTTGGGATGCTTTACACTTATACATTTGTTAAACATCCCCACAGCTGTCGGAACAAACGATTTTCTATATCTTTCCTTTTTACACATTAGTTGGAGTAGACGCTTGCTGAATGTGCTCTTTTGCTTCGCAAACAGTTCATAGAGCGGGTGTGTATTGTTGCTCATTATAGCCTTGCATTTCTTAGTAATTCTATCCTCTAATACCTCCTCGAAAGTCCTGAGTTGTAGACCCACCGCCGCACTAGCCTTCTTGATAAGTTTATTCAGCTTATTCGCGTCAGCTGTGCGCACACTACTACCCCAGCATATAATTGCATCAAAGATTGCACTCGCCACAATGGATTGGTAGAACATTTCAAGCATTTTGCTACACACATTAAACGACCTTAACTTCCTTAGGAAGTAAAGTCTACTCATCCCTTTCTTGCAAACCTTCTCCATATGGCACCTCCAATCAAGCTTGCTGTCCAGGTGAACCCCCAAATATTTGAAATTCTCCACCATCTCCACATCCTGACCATCAATAGTGATAGGTAAGCAATCCTTCATGCACCTTCCATAACTCAACACCAGCTCCCTGGTTTTCTTTACGTTGAGTTCTAAATGGTTAGCCTGGCACCAGTCAACAAAGTCCAAAACCACCCTTCTGTATTCCTCCTCCCCCCGGTCTCTCTCAATACCTCCGACTATCACTGAGTCATCAGAGTACTTCTGAAGGTGACAAAGGTCTGATTTATACTGAAAATCAGCTGTGTATAACGTAAAAAGGAATGGCGACAGCACCGTTCCCTGAGGGGCTCCAACACTACTCCGCACACTATCCGATACGGCCGCCCCCAACCTCACAAACTGTGGCCTGTCCGACAGATAATCAATGATCCAATTCACTAGTCCCTCATCAACCGCCATTTCAACCAGCTTTTTACGTAATAATAGTGGCTGTAAGGTGTTGAATGCACTGGAGAAATCGAAGAACATGGCACGCACAGTGGTTCTATCATTGTCCAAAAAGGAATGTACTGTTTGTAGTAGATACGCTACAGCATCGTCCACCCCCAGACTCTGCCGATACGCAAACTGAAGGGGGTCCGTAAAAGCAGACACCCTCGGACACAAGTAGGCAAGTACAATTCTCTCCAAGGACTTCATCACATGCGATGTTAAGGCCACCGGTCTATAGTCATTATGGGAGCTCGGGAAGGTAGTCTTGGGAACCGGCACCAGGCAAGAAGTCTTCCATAGAACTGGTACTCTCTGTGATTGTAAGCTCCAGTTAAACAGGTGCTGGAAGACAGTGCACAACTGATTCGCACACACTCTAAAGACACGTGGACAGATACCATCAGGCCCTGCTGCTTTACCCATGACCAGCTTACTAAACTGTTCCCTCACATCATTTTCGGAGATCAAGAAAGACTCCGACTTCCTCCCCCCAGTTGATATTGCTCGTCTCTCCCCGGCCCTCTCCTCTGTTGACATGGCACATTTATTGTTGAATCTGTTGAAAAAAACATTCATTTCATTAGCCATGATCAGCCCCCCACCCCCCTGATCTGACCTTGCCTTAAACCCAGTCAAAAGCTTCATTCCAGCCCACACTTCTCTGGAGTTGTTATGTGACAATTTATTTTCCAATTTAATTCTGAATGCTTCACGGGCAATCCTAATTTTCCCCTTTAAGTCTCTCTGAACAATTTTCATTTCCTCCTTGTCCTTCCTTTCAAAAGCTTTTTTTTTCCTGTTTAGTAGATGTTTCAATTCTTTTGTAATCCAAGGCTTATTGTTTGCAAAACACCGAACCTCATGAATAGGTACAATATTGTCAGTACAAAAGTTGATGTAATCAGTAACTCTCCTGGTAACCTCATTAACATCATCATTAGGTTCCCTGGCACATAACACCTCCCAGTCTGTGCATTCAAAGCAGTCTTGTAAAGTCTTTTCAGCTGCCGGAGACCATTTCCTTATCCGTTTAATTGTCGCTGGTTGTTTGCAGACAACTGGTTGATAAGCTGGAGACAATAGTATGAGATTGTGGTCAGATTTCCCCAGGGGGGGCAATGCAGATGATGAGTAAGCATCCTTAACACTGGCATAGAGGAGATCCAATATATAATTGTCCCTTGTAGAACATTTGACATATTGATAGAATTTAGGTAATGAGATCTTGGCTCTATTAAAATCCCCAGAAATGACAGTTAGAGAGTTAGGGTGTTTCGTCTGAAGCCGGGCAATCACCCCAGACAGTACATCCCCAGCTGCCTCTGGATTTGCAGATGGTGGTATATACGACACCACTGCAATAACAAGAGAGAATTCTCTAGGCAGATAGTAAGGCCTGAGGCCCACTGCTAATAGTTCAATGTTTGGGCAACAATGTCTCTCCTTTACTGTTACATGCCCCTGATTACACCATCTGTTGTTAATGTACAGTATCACTCCTCCACCCTTCTTCTTACCGCACTTCACTCTGTCCCTGTCAGCCCGAACCATTTGAAACCCCGGTACCGATATACTTGAATCCGGGACGTCCTCATGCAACCAGGTTTCTGTAAAGCACATGAGACTGCATTCCCTGAACTCCTTCTGGGTCTTACTCAGAGCCAGCAGTTCATCCGACTTGTTACCAAGCGATCGTACATTACCCATGATGATGGATGGGACTGCAGGTTTAAACCTTCTCCTCCAGGACTTGGTCTTCTTGCCTGCTCTGCAACCTCTGAAAGGTCTCCTCATTTCCCGTGGAACATGTGGTATTGCAACTGCTGGAGAAGACTTTGTCCTGCGCATTTCCAGAAGACGACTCCTTGAATACACTACTCGATTAGCGACAGACCTAGGGACAACCATCCGATCAGTGATTCCATCCATCCCGGGAGACCTCTCCGTGGCATACTGTATACGGTGCTCTCCGCTGAGCACATATGGCTGTATCACTGACACAGGCTGTGGGCAGCAGCATACATCCGTCGGTAGTATTAGCTGAGATGGACCATATTGCGTACCCCAAAGTGGCCATGCCAGCAGGGGACTTGTGGGTGGTAGTGGAGGATCCGGGTAAAAACCATATGCAGTGTGCCCAGCGGCAGTAGAAAGTGTGGGGGTGTGCTGCATTTTCCATCCCACAGCAGACCAGCGTGCAGGAACGTCGCAATCCACGAGATGAAAACGTTGCATAGATCCAAGGTTGAAATTAGAGGTCCAAAAAGACATCAGGAAAGGTATAAAAGACTGTAACAAACAAAATAAAATAAAATAATAGCTGCTGCAATGGGCTGCCACTAGCAAGGCGCCCTATTGTCTCCACAGTCTGGCAGAGAGCAGACAGGCACGTCTGCACACCTCTGAGTCCAGGAGATAAGGAATATAATATAAAGAATAGCAGGTCCAGGAAGAAAGAATCGTGTTTTCTGTCCCCTGTTGAATTCTGGTCTAAGAAAAAAGAGACCGCTTGAATGCCAAGGTCATGGCGTATACATCGCTTTATCAATTTTGTAATGCCCTCTTGTGTGCCTTCTCTGCTGTGGTCTCATGCGGCATTTGAATTCTTTTGACCCCTCTTCAACTGTCTTTTCCTTTGGCATATAAACAGCATACCAAATATTTCTTTCTGTTCCCTGTTACGGATTTATTACATACTTCAATCTATGTCATATTCCTGGCCTCTTTTGGTGGCTATATATTAATATGCGGTGATTTTTTGCAGTACCATTATATGATCTCCATTGCTAAACAGTGTTGCTTTGGGTTAATCTGCAATAATGGCCATATTTGTTCATTGTATTGGAAGCACTTGATGTGCAGTGTAGCTGTCAAAAGGTCTGCAGGGTCTGGGATTATTTAAAGTAGTAAACAAGTTTAAAATAAATATTGACTGTTCTATGGCACTTTTTACATCTTTTGTCCATCCTTTGGTATTATCCTGCGGATACATTTATTGTAGGTGAAAATCTCTTCATGCCAACACTAGCAATGTGCTTGCTCATTCAATATCATTCCCGTTGATACCTGGCACCTTGGCAGGGCCTGGTATCACATTGGGGATGTCTTGACTTTTTTTTCCATATTGACGTTCACCCTTGTAGGTACTAGGTGCTGCCACATACACGCTCTTTGCTGCCAATTCATTCAAATATCATGCGTTTTCCAAATGTTGGGTCCGGCACTTATAGTGTGCCCGACATGTATATTGGACACCGCCATTTTGTGCATACCTATATATATATATGTTGATTGTGATTATCTCTTCCATATTGAGGTTCATCCTTGTAGGTATCAGTTGCTGCTACATATACGCTCTTTGCTGTTAATTTATTCAAACATCATGCGTCTTCTAAACTTTGGGTCCGGCACTTATAGTGTGCCCGACACGTAAAGTGGACTTCTCCATGTTGTACATACCCATATACATGTCAATTGTGATTTCTTATTTTTCTATGGAGCACTAATTGTACTTATAGGTAGTATTAAGGCAGGTCTCCTTTATATCACTTTTGGGAGTATGGTGATGACAATTGGTTTATCATCTATGGGATATCATGCCCACAATCGCCAGTGTGCAACACTTTATTCCACAATATGTTGTGGTATAGGTCTGTCACATTTCAGCCTTGGATCACACTAAAAACTACCATCTTAAATCAGTAGCATGTTGTGCTCTTGGCTTACTGTTTTGTATTGTGTACATGTACCAATGGTGTATATGGCATTACCTGCGGTGTATTGGTATGACACCAAATAGACGTCATCTTGGTCTTTGTATAGAGTTTGTTCATCTTATGATCATGATAATTATTTTCATGGTATGACGTGCCAGGATTATGTTGCACTTCCTTATTATATCTTTTTTAAAAACATGCCGACAGGTTTGTTATCTCGATACGGTGCTGTTGACACTCCTTATGAACATTGTATTGATGTGCTTTTGACTTCTTTTTGCTATGTAGGACCTGCTGCATTTGTAGCTTGCGCCGTCAGACGTCTCCTTGGCGCCCATGTATTTGTTATATTCGATCACCTTGACTACTATTCAGCAGAACGCGCGTCTGCTATCAGGATTGTTAGCGCGTGTGCTGTACTACCTCGGCGCATTATGTGTGTGACTTGCCGTAATTGCTTACCGCTCCGTCATGTGGCGCCTTTGCGATGGCTTTATTTGGTTACCATGATTACTCTACAATATGACGCACGTCCGGCACTGGAATTGTCAGTGCGTGCGCTGTGGGAGCTTGGCGCATGCTCAATTCAAGTGTTTATTATTTGATTACCATGGTAATTCTGCGCTATGACGCGCTTCCGGACTTTCAGTTGTTGGCGCATGCGCAATATACTCTACCCTCTCTCGGCTCCAGCACACGCCCCCTCCGTGTTAACTACCTCCACGCTAGCCTAGTAAGCGGCGCATCTGTGCGCTATTTGCTCAATAATCAGGCATATATAAGGACACTGCATTCATTACCCCTGACAAAGCCACTGCGGGTGGCGACACGCGTCGGGTATCCTTCCTTCTTGGCTCCACTCCACATGGATCTCGGTATTTGTTATTACCACTCCATGCTATAATACATGGGTGGTTCTTTCAGCCTATATCTTTAATGCCAGTGTGCCCAGACTATTGCCCCAGGGTGTGATGCTATACATTTACTCCTCTTTGAACCTACAGGTATTTTCTATTGTTAAGTATTAATGTCTGTGGTGACCACTTTTCCTTTTGGGCTTTACTCAAACCTGTATCATTTATGCTTTCTGGACTATGTGGCCATTTTTGTGGCACTGATTTTCTTTCCTCTTTGTTGGGTTCAAAAAGTGTAATACAATATATTTATGCTTGCATCCCTTGGGGGCACTTTTTATAATCTCACCTATCATCTGGTATGCTGCTTATATGATTGTAATTTTTCATAACCAATCTGGAGTGTTGCCATAGGTTGTGGGCTTCATTATGAGCCTATGATTGTTGCTGTCATGTCACATATGTGACTTTTTAAATGTTGTGTCAGTTTATACATGTCCAATAAAAATCTTCCTCTTAACCCCTTAAGCCCCAAGGGTGGTTTGCATGTTAATGACCGGGCCATTTTTTACAATTCTGACCACTGTCCCTTTATGAGGTAATAACTCTGAAATTCTTCAATGGATCCCGGTGATTCTGACATTGTTTTCTCGTGACATATTGTACTTCATGATAGTGGTAAAATTTCATTCAAATAACTTGCGTTTATTTGTGAAAAAAACGGAAATTTGGCAAAAATTTTGAAAATTTCGCAATTTTCCAACTTTGAATCTTTATGCCCTTAAGTCACAGAGATACAGCACACAAAAAACTTGATAAGTAACATTTCCCACATGTTTACTTTACATCAGCACAATTTTGTAACCAAAATTTTTTTTGTTAGGAAGTTATAAGGGTTAAAAATTGACCAGCGATTTCTCATTTTTGCAACACCATTTTATTTTTACGGACCACATTTGCATTTCACATTTGAAGCCACTTTGAGGGGTCTATATGATAGAAAATACCCAAAAGTGACACAATTTTAAAAACTGCACCCCTTAAGGTGCCCAAAACCACATTCAAAAAGTTTATTAACCCTTTAGGTGCGTCACAGGAATTTTTTGAATATTTAAAAAAAAAATGAACATTTAACTTTTTTTCACAAAAAAAAAACTCCAGGTTCAATTTTTTTTATTTTACCAAGGGTAACAGGAGAAATTGGACTGCAAAACTTATTGTTCAATTTGTCCTGAGTACGCTGATACCTGATATGTGGGGGAGAACCACTGTTTCGGCGCATGGCTGAGCTCAGAAGGGAAGGAGCGCCATTTGACTTTTTCAATGCAAAATTGGCTGGAATTCTGATCGGATGCCATGTCACGTTTGGAGAACCCCTGATGTACCTAAACAGTGGAAACCCCCCACAAGTGACCCCATTTTGGAAACTAGACCCCCCCAAGGAACATATCTAGATATGTGGTGAGAACTTTGAACCCACAAGGGCTTCACAGAAGTTTATAACATACAGCCGTACAATTAAAAAATCATATTTTTTCCACAAAAATGATCTTTTCACCCTCAATTCTTATTTTTCCAAGGGTAACAGGACCCTAAAAGTTATTGTGCAATTTGTCCTGAGTACACTGATACCCCACATGTGGGGGTAGACCACTATTTGGGCGCATGGCAGAGCTCAGAAGGGAAGCAGCGCCATTTGACGTTTTTGGCTGGAATTGAGATCGGACACCATGTCGCGTTTGGAGAGCCCCTGATGTACCAAAACAGTGGAAACCCCCCACAAATGACACCATTTTAGAAACTAGACCCCCCCAAGGAACTTATCTAGATGTGTGGTGAGCACTTTGACCCCTCCAGTGCTTCACAGAAGTTTATAACGCCCGGGCGTGAAAATAAAAAAATCGTATTTTTTCCACAAACATGATCTTTTAGTCAGCAATTTTTTTATTTTCCCAAGGGTAGCAGGAGAAATTGGACCCCAAAAGTTGTTGTCCAATTTGTCCTGAGTATGCTGATACCCCATATGTGGGAGAAAACTACTGTATGGGCACACGTCGGGTCTCGGAAGGGAAGTAGTGACGTTTTAGAATGCAGACTTTGATGGAATGGTCTGCGGGTGTCATGTTGCTTTTGGACAGCCCCTGATGTACCTAAACAGTGGAAACCCCCCAAAAGTGACCATATTTTGGAAACTAGACCCCCTAAGGAACTTATCTAGTTATGTGGTGAGCACATTGAACCCCTGCACGATGAAGCCTGCTGCACTGCCTGTGACAGATCACTGATCTGTCACAGTGATCTGTGATGTGACAGATCAGCGATCTGTCACAGGACAGTGATGTCCCACCTGGGACAATGTAATAAAGTTAAAAAAAAAAAAGTGTTAAAATAATTAAAAAAAAATCTCCAAATAAATTAGAAAAAAATATTCCCCCAATAAATTCATTTTTTGGAAATTAAAAAAAACCAAACAATAAAAGTACAAATGTTTGGTATCGCCGCGTCCATAACGACCTGCCCTATAAAACTGTCCCATTAGTTAACCCTTTTAGCAAACCCCTTAAAAAATAAAATTAAAAAACTAAGCAAAAAATAATGATTTATTATCATACCGACGAACAAAAAGTGCAATAACGCGCGATTAAAAAGACGCATATAAATATCCATTGTACCGCTGAAAACGTCATCTTGTCCCGCAAAAAATGAGCTGCCATACAGCATCATCAGCAAAAAAGTAAAAAAGTTATAGCTCGCAGAATAAAGCGATGCAAAAATAATTATTTTTTATATAAAATAGTTTTCATTGCATAAAACCGACAAAACATAAAAAAAGACCTAAATGAGGTATCGCTGTAACCGTACAGACCCGAAGAATAAAGCCACTTTATCAATTTTATCACACGCAGAACGGTGTAAACGCACCCCCCCAAAAGAAATTCATGAAACGCTGGTTTTTGTTCATTCTGCGTCCCAAAAATCAGAATAAAAAGCGATTAAAAAATGTCACGTGCCCGAAAATAGTACCAATAAAAACGTCAACTCGTCCCGCAAAAAATATGACCTCACATGACTTGGTGGGCACCCTTTTGATCTAGTGGTGGTGGATGATGAGACTTGGAGGAAGGCCTGATTCACTAATAGGCCCAATTTCTCTGAGCGGGTCTCCTAAACATGGAATGTCCAAACACTTAGTGTATGGGCTGGCAAATATTTCCCCTATGGGGTACACCTCAACCTTTGGCAGAACAAGTATTTGACACACAGCCTAACCACTCACCATTGTTACAAATTCGACACTGGCTGTAGTTTCACGGTACACATAAACCCTTTTGATCTAAAGGTGGTGGATGATGAGACTTGGAGGAAGGCCTGATTAAAAAATAGGCCGATTTCTCAGAGCGGGTCTCCTAAACTTGGAGTGCCCATCACTTAGTGTATGTGCTGTCAAACATTTCCCCTATGGGGTACACCTCAACCTTTGGCAGAGCAAGTATTTGAGGCAAAGCCTAACCACCCACCCTTGTTACAAATTCGACACTGGCTGTAGCTGCACGGAAAACCCTTGTGATCTAGTGGTGGTGGATGATGAGACTTGGAGGAAGACCTGATTCATTCACTAATAGGCCCAATTTCTAGGAGCGGGTCTCCTAGACTTGGAATGCCCATACACTAAGTGTATGTGCTGGCAAACATTTCCCCTTGGGGGTGTAAATATTTTTTAAATTTTGGTGACGGCCATCATAACACCCTTGCAAAAACATAGAGTGGCCGGAGCATGATTGAATACGTTCACCCTGGTGCTCAAGTGGTGGTGGATGGTGAGGATGAGGAGAAGGAGGAGGAGGACACCAAATAGCAAAAAACATGAAGCATATATCCATGTTTGGTTGTGAAATGGTGCATGTGACTACACCTCACAAAAAAAACAACACTACATTGGAGTTTATGCTTCGCTGTCATCATTTGGTGGTGTCGCGAAGTTAGGCCCAATCCATCCCTTGTTCAATTTTATAAGAGTCAGCCTGTCTTCATTTTCCCTATGCGCTTATCTGTGATAATGCCACCAGCAGCACTAAAAACCCGCTCGGACAAAATGCTAGTGGCAGGGCAAGCTAGATCCTCCAAGGCGTAGAGTGCCAGCTCATGCCACGTGTCCAGCTTGGACACCCAATAATTAAAAGGCACAGAGGAATCACGGAGGACGTTGGTACGGTCAGCAAGGTACTCCCTCAGCATCTTAGAAAACATTGCATTCCTTGTGATATTACCCCTTGCCTCAGGGCCAGGGCGATGGGAGGGTCTCAGAAAACTGTCCCAGAACTGTCCTGCTTGGTGGGCCAACAAAATGTTATCTCTGCTGCCTGCATTTTGAGAAGGGAATTTTTTTAATAACTCTGCAACAATGGACCTCTGGTACTCCACCATTTTGGCATACCTGTTGTCATGATCCAGGACGGGGTTTTGTCTTTGGCCCGTCCTGGTCAGACAGGGGTTAATTGTTTCTGCCTCTCTCTGGCAGAGGGCGGCTATTTAGTGGCCACTTGACCTAGGTCCGGTGTCAGTTATACTCCTGCCCTCGGCTGAGTTAGTTGACCTCTTGCGTACGTGTGCCTTGTGCCTGATAACTTGTTGCTTGCTTGGTTTTGATCCGGTTCTGTCCCTGTTACGAGTTGCGCCTTATCTGTGTATGACCTCTGCTTGTCTGACCTGCGTTTCCCTCTCCTCTACTACAGTATCCCTGCAGTTAGTATATTTCATCATCTGCAGCAGGTAAAGCATCTGACTCAGATGTCTCAGAAACTCATTGGGGAACAACGATTCCTGGCTCAGTCTCATCACCTGATCGCTGACACTGTGCAGAGGGCTTTGTCATCGGGGGCTCAAGATGTTACATTAGTTTACCCTGAGTCCCCGGTTAAATTACTGGATACCTTTTCTGGAGATAAAAAGGAATTTAAAGTTTTCAAGGAGGGCTGTAAGCTTTTTTTCTCATTAAGACCGCACTCTTCTGGGGATGAAAGTCAGAAAGTGGGGGTCATTATGTCTCTGTTAAGGGGAGCCCCCCAGGCTTGGCCTTTCTCCCTTCCGACCACTGCCCTTGAGCGTATGACTGTGGATGCATTTTTTGAGGCCCTGGGGAATATTTATGATGACCCTGATCGGGTGCGTATGGCTGAGGACATGGTGATGAGTGTATGTCAGGGGAAGCACTCAGCCGAGTGGTTTTGCTCAGAGTTCAGACACTGGGCTGCTGAGGTCTTCTGGGATGATGCTGCCTTCTGGGGCTTGTTCTGTAGAGGCCTGTCTGAACATCTGAAAGAAGCCTTGGCACTCCACCCTCCACCTGATTCTCTGGAGGATGCTATGACACAGGCCGCCCGAATGGATCGCAGGCTACTGGGGGAGAGGAGTGATGCAGATTGAGACCCCGTTATTCTCCCAAGGAAGGGGAGCCAGTCCTATATTGGAAACCATGGAGATGGGAACCATCGACCTCAAAGAGAAAGAAAGGAGACGACAGCGCTTTGGAAAACTGTGTTTTTACTGCGGTGATTCTGGACATTGGAGAAAGGACTGCCCATCGACTAACAAGCGGCTGAGTCTGGGTGATCATCTTGGTGGAGGTGGAACTTGGTGTTAAGAACTGTTTTTTCTCTACTTCGGCTTTTGTGGACAGTGGGTCATCCTTAAACCTGATTGACTCCAAGCTGGTGGCCAGCTGTAGATTAGGGACAGTTAGGTTGGAGACTCCTATAAAAATAATGGCCATTAATTCTACACCTCTCACCAAGGAAGGTCTCCATTTTGTTTCTGAGGAATTCACCCTCAGGGTGGGGGCCCTTCACCAGGAGCGTATGTCATGTTTTGTTTTGGATAACCTCTCTGCTGGCCTGGTGTTAGGGTTTCCCTGGCTGCAACGGCATAACCCAATTATTGACTGGGGTTCCCGGGATATTGTTAAATGGGGACCTAATTGTTCTGAAAGATGTCTTGCTACTGTGCCATCCGTTGGTCTGGAAGGTATTCCGAAGTACCTGAAAGACTATACGGATGTTTTCTCCGAAAAAGAGGCTGAAGTTTTACCACCACACCGCCCATTTGATTGTGCCATTGACCTGGTTCCAGGTGCTAAATTGCCCAAGGCCCACTTGTATAACATTTTGGGTCCCGAGCGGGCTGCTATGAAAGATTACATTTCCGAGAGTCTTCGTAAAGGACACATTCGTCCTTCTGTCTCTCCCATGACAGCAGGGTTCTTTTTCGTAAAGAAAAAAGACGGTGATTTGCGCCCATGCCTCGATTTTCGAGAGTTAAACAAAATAATTGTGAGAAATACTTACCCCCTCCCGCTTATTCCTGATTTGTACAACCAGTTGTCTGAGGATAAGTGGTTTTCGAAATTAGATCTAAAGGGAGCATATAACCTTATCCGGATTCGGGAGGGAGATGAGTGGAAGACTGCTTTTCTCACTAATGAAGGGTTGTTTGAGAATTTGGTCATGCCTTTCGGTCTGACCAATGCTCCAGCAGTCTTCCAAAATTTCATCAATCATGTGTTCTCTGATTTTATTGGACGTTTCATGGCTGTATATTTGGATGACATACTTATCTACTCACCTGATAAACAGGCTCACATTGGTCATATTCGGGCAGTTCTCCAAAGGCTCCAGGAGAACTGTCTCTTTGCTTAGCTAGAGAAATGTTTATTTTTTGTTCAGGAATTGTCTTTTCTGGGATTCATTGTGTCTGCTGAGGGGTATCGCATGGATCCAAATAAGGTGCAGGCCATTGACGATTGGGTTCAACCTTGTGATTTGAAAGCTCTGCAGCGTTTCCTAGGATTTGCTAATTATTATAGCAAGTTTATAAGGGGGTTCTCACAGGTGGTTAAACCTCTCACAGATATGACTCAAAAGGGGGCCGATATCAAGAATTGGTCAGCCGCAGCGATAACAGCGTTTCAGTTTTTAAAAAAATGTTTCATGTCTGCTCCGTTTCTTATTCAACCGGACCCATCTAAATCATTTATTGTTGAGGTGGACGCCTCAGAGGTGGGGGTGGGGGCGGTGTTGTCCCAAGGACCCGCCACTTTGACTAATTTGAGACCCTGTGCCTTTTTCTCTAAGAAATTCTCCCCTGCGGAGAGAAACTATGATGTTGGGAATCGAGAACTTCTGGCTTTGAAGAATGGAGGCATTTTTTGGAGGGGGCTGTCCATCCTATAACCGTAATTACAGACCACAAGAACCTAGCTTACATTGAGTCATCTAAAAGGTTGACTCCTAGACAGGCTAGATGGTCACTTTTTTTTCCCCGATTCCAGTTCTCCATCACTTTTCGGCCAGGATCAAAAAATGTCAGAGCTGATGCCTTGTCACGCAGTCTGGATCCGGTCTCCCCCCCCCCCCCCGAACCTCCATCCTCCATTCTTCAGCCTGGGGTAGTGGTGGCAGGTATTTCTAATATGTTGGAGCGGGAGATTCGGGAAGCTCAGTCTCTTGCCCCTCCAGCTAAGCCGGTGGATAAACTTTTTGTACCAGCTCAATTTCATCTCAAGGTCCTTCGTGAGTTCCACGACTCAGTTCTGGGTGGACATCCAGGGATCTCGGCTACCCGGAAGGTGGTCTTCTTTAGCCTCTGATGTTGGGGAATTTGTGTCTGCTTGTGGTGTATGTGCCTGTGCGAAAACCCCCCATAATCGGCCGGCCGGGGAATTGGTGCCACTGCCAATTCCTGATAGACAATGGACCCATTTGTCCATGGATTTCATCACCAATCTTCCCCCTTCCATGGGTAATACCGTCATTTGGGTAGTGGTGGACAGGATTAGTAAGCAGGCACATTTTGTACCCTTGGCGGCTCTACCTAATGCGGAAACGTTGTTCAGATTGTTTGTTGAGCATGTGGTATGGTTGCATGGGGTACCCTTGAATGTGGTGTCTGATAGGGGGGTATAATTTGTTTCCAGGCTTTGGAGGGCATTTTGTAAGAGGTTGGGTATTGGTCTGTCTTTTTCATCCGCTTATCATCCAGAGACTAATGGGCAGACTGAGCGGACCAATCAGTCTCTGGAGCAAATTCTGCATTGCCTGACCTCAGCCCGACAGGATGATTGGTGTACTGCGCTACCTTTGGCTGAGTTTGCGTTTAACAACCGCAGTAACCAGTCTACAGGTACATCTCCCTTTTTCTGCAACTATGGGTTTCATCCACATTTTGTAGAGTTCTCCCGTTTGGACTCTGGGTGTCCTGGGGCGGATGAGACAATCCAGCGGTTAGGGGAGGTATGGCGGGAGGTCCAGAGTAACATTACGAAGGCTCAGGCTAAATATAAGTTTTTTGCAGACAAAAAACGATCCGTGGGGCCGGTGTTCCAGGTTGGGGATAAGGTATGGTTGTCTACCAAGAATATAAGGCTCAAGGTCCCCTCTGCGAAACTTGGACCTAAATTTATTGGTCCCTATGAAATTACTGAAGCGGTTAACCCGGTGGCTTTTCGGCTGCGTCTCCCGCCATCTCTACGGATCCCCAATGTGTTCCATAGGGCCCTTTTGAAACCTGTGGCGTCCTGTGGGGATGGATCATTGTCTTCCCTGCCACCGGTTTTGGTAGACTGGCAGTCTGAGTACGAGGTGGAACGAATTGTTGACTCTAGGTTGGTCCATCGTGCTAATCAATATCTTGCGCATTGGAAAGGCTACTGTCCTGAGGACCGGTCGTGGGTTTCTGCCTGATTGGTTCATGCGGATCGGTTGGTCCGAGCCTTTCATGCCAAGTATCCTGAGAGACCCAGGGGTCCAGTGGCCCCCCGTTGAGAGGGGGGTACTGTCATGATCCAGGACGGGGTTTTGTCTTTGGCTTGTCCTGGTCAGACAGGGGTTAGTTGTTTCTGCCTCTCTCTGGCAGAGGGCGGCTATTTAGTGGCCACTCGACCTAGGTCCGGTGTCAGTTAGGCTAGTTTCACACTTGCTTTTTTTTGCAGCGCGTTTTTCCCGCAAAAAAACGCATTGAAAAAACGCATACAAAAGCATACAACTGCTGCGTTTTTTTTCAAGCATTTTTATGAGCATGCATGAAAAACGCAGCATTTTTATGCGTTTGTATGCGTTTTTAGTGCGTTTTTACCGCGTTTGCGTTTTTTCCAACATTAGGTGGCCCCTCACACTAACCCAAACCATGACTTTACTAACCCTAACCCTGACCCTAACCCTAACCCTAACCCTGACCCTAACCCTGACCCCAACCCTTAACCAAACCATACTTAACCCTAACTAACCCTAACCCTAACCCTGACCCTAACCCTAACCCTGACCCTAACCCTTAACCAAACCATACTTAACCCTAACCCAAACCCTAAACCCTAACTAACCCTAACCCTTAACCAAACCATACTTAACCCTAACCCTAACCCTGACCCTAACCCTAACCCTGACCCTAACCCTTAACCAAACCATACTTAACCCTAACCCTAACTCTGACCCTAACCCTTAACCAAACCATACTTAACCCTAACCCTGACCCTGACCCTAACCCTAACCCTAACCCTGACCCTAACCCTTAACCAAACCATACTTAACCCTAACCCAAACCCTAACCCTTAACCAAACCATACTTAACCCTGACCCTGACCCTGACCCTAACCCTAACCCTGACCCTAACCCTTAACCAAACCATACTTAACCCTAACCCAAACCCTAACCCTTAACCAAACCATACTTAACCCTAACCCTGACCCTAACCCTGACCCTAACCCTTAACCAAACCATACTTAACCCTAACCCTGACCCTAAACCCTAACTAACCCTGACCCTAACCCTGACCCTGACCCTGACCCTAACCCTTAACCAAACCATACTTAACCCTAACCCAAACCCTAACCCTTAACCAAACCATACTTAACCCTAACCCTGACCCTAACCCTAACCCTAACCCTGACCCTAACCCTTAACCAAACCATACTTAACACTAACCCTGACCCTAAACCCTAACTAACCCTAACCCCAACCCTAACCCTGACCCTGACCCTAACCCTAACCCTAAACCCCCTTAACTAACCCTAACTCTAACCCAAACCCCTAAATTCCATGGTTAACAAAAAAAACGCATGTGCAAAAAAACGCATACATGAGCATGCCAGTGCGCATGTATGCGCATCCATAGGCTATAATGGCCATTTTTAGCGCAAAACGTGTGCATACGTGCGCATGCGCTTTTTTGCAGGGCCAAAAAATGCAACATGCTGCGTCTGGAAAATACAAACGCACACCCCAAAAAAACGCAGCGCATGAAAATCGCATACGTGCGCTTACCAGCGCGCAGGTATGCGCACCCATGTTAAATATAGGGGAAAAAACGCATGCGCACGTATGCGTTTTTTTCCAGTGCAAAAAAACGCAAATGTGAAACCAGCCTTATACTCCTGCCCTCGGCTGAGTTAGTTGATTTCTTGCGTATACGTGTGCCTTGTGCCTGATAACTTGTTGCTTGCTTGGTTTTGATCCGGTTCCGTCCCTGTTTCGAGTTCTGCCTGTCCCTCTTGTACTGCGCTACCTCTCTGTGTATGACACTCTGCCTGTGACTTGACTATTCTCTGCTCCTCCCTCTGGTACTGATCCGCCTTATCCGTGTATGACCTCTGCTTGTCTGACCTGCGTTTCCCTCTCCTCTACTACAGTATCCCTGCAGTTAGTATATTTCATCATCTGCAGCAGTAGGACGCTAAGCCCCGCCCCCTGCAGTCACATGATCATAGGTCCTTGTACTCCTTACTACTTTCAGTGTGGCAGGTCCTGTCTGCTTGAACTTTCACTGCAGTATCGGACCCCGGGCCCTCCCGTAGTGTGGGTAAGTCACCCTGCTCAGCCGTGGCAATCTGCCGATGCTGACAGGATCCTGACACTTGTCTGCCTCTGGAACATGAGATTGAAAGTTATCCTTGCAGCATGGGTCTAAAAGTGTCACTAGTCAGTAATGACTGTTACCCAATATTCTGACAATATGAGAGTCACGGGGGAAGGCAGCGTAACATAAAGTCAGCCATACGTGCCAGACTGGTATCTGGCAAGCCTTCTGTGTCCTCACCAACAGGACGACTGACCAAGGTGTCCTCCTCCTCCTCCTCTTCCTCTTCTTCTCTGTCCTCAGGCCATCCATGCTGAACAGATGGTATGACAGTTGTGGTTGTAGTCTCATCTACAGCGCATGAAAGTAGATCCTGTTCTTCCTCCTCTTCCTCATTGTCAACCAATCCACGTTGAGATGACATGAGGCTGGTCTGTGTGAATTCACCCTGTATGGTTCCTTCATCCATGTCCTCGTGCTCCGACTGCAATGCATCCTCTTTCATTGTGAACAGAGAGCTTTTTACAATGCAGATGAGCGGGCAAGTGATGCTAATTATGGCGTCATCGCCGCTCACCATCTTGGTGGACTCCTCAAAGTTTTGGAGGATGCTACATATGTCTGACTTCCATGTCCACTCCTGAGTTTTTATGTGGTGGTGTCAAACCTGAATCACGACGGCCTTGTTGATGCTGGTATTCAACAATTGCCCGCTTCTGCTCACAAATCCTTTCCAACATATGGAGTGTAGCATTCCAATGTGTTCCAATCACATACCAGTCGGTGAGCCGGAATCTACAATCGCTGCTGCAGCATGGCAAGGGCAGCTGAAGCTGTAGATGACTTTCTAAAATGTGCACACAGGTGGCGTACTTTAATCAGCAGATCCGGCAGCTCCAGATAGGTTTTTAGAAAATGTTGAACAACGAGGTTCAGCACATGGGCCAGCATGGTACGTGTGTCAGTTCTCCTCGCCTCAGACCCACCACCAGGTTCCTGCCATTGTCACACACAACCATGCCTGGCTGGAGATTCAGCAGTGTCAGCCACACATCTGCCTGCTCTTTCAGAGCTGTCAACAACTCGTCAGCATTGTGCGGTTTGTCACCTAAGCAAATTAGCTTCAGTACAGCCTGTTGCCGCCTTGCGTTGACAGTGCTGCAGTGCTTCCTGCTTGTGACTGATGTGCTCCTTTCGGACATGGAGGCTGGAGAGGAGGAGGTGCAGGAGCTGTACACAATGGGGGCAACCCTTATTGACATACAGTAGGGCCCATAATCCTTGAGGAGGACTTGTTCCATCCCAGTGTCTGACTGGGTTCCGGCTTCCACTATGTTAACCCAGTGTGCCGTCAGCGAGATGTAGCATCCCTGGCCACAAGCACTTGTCCATGTGTCCGTGGTTACATGTACTTTCCCAGTAACTGCATTTTTGAGGGCACGGGTAATGTTGTGGGACATGTCCTTGTGTAATGCCAAGACAGCACAGCAGGAGAAATAGTGGTAGCTGGGGAACGAGTACCATGGGATGGCCGTCACCATCAGGTTGCGGAAAGCTTCCGTCTCCACGAGCCTAAAAGGCAACATTTCGACCTCAAGCAGACGAGAAATATGTGAATTGAGTACTGTGGCCTGTGGGGCATTGGCTGCAGATTTACGCATACATTACAATGACTGGGGTATGGACAACTGAAGGCTGTGCTGGGACAAGGACATGGACGTGCTTGATGTTGGTGGTATTTGACTGTGGGCAACAGCGGGTGCAGGGCAGGAAGCATCTTCACATGCACCGTGGACAGAGGATTGACTTGCATGCAAAACAGTGGAAGAAGCAGTGGTGTCACCCGCAGACACTGTTCCTAGAGACTGGAGTTGGGTCCACAAAGTCGGGTGCTTTGCTGCCATGTGCCTGATCATGCTGGTGGTGGTCAGGCTGATAGTTTTGCTACCCCTGCTGATGCTGGCATGACAGGTGTTGCAAATGGCCTTTTTGGGCTTATCAGCAGAGTCTAAAAAATAACCAGACTCGGGAAGACCTAACAGTTGGACTGGCAACTTCCGTAAGGTTGGTGTTACAGGTAACGGTTGCATGCCTTCTCTCTGCAGCCACCACACTGCTTCTTCCTGCCTAATGTGGTGCGACGCATACCTCCCCCTGTGTGCAGCTGTCCTCGCTGTGCATGTCCTCCTGCCAGGCTGGGTCTGTTACTACATCATTCCCCACCTAATCTTCCACTTCCCCACCCTGGGCCTCCTCCTGACTTTCCGGCAATTGTGTCTCATCATCGCCCACCTCTTGTGACCGTGGCTGCTCAAAGATTTGTGCATCGCTACATAGAATATCATCTTGCCCTGCTTCAAGTGGAACGGGCGAGAGGTACGAATCTCCAAATGGAAAACTGAACAGCTGTTCGGAGGGTCCGAGTGTGGGAGCAGTTGTTTCAGGGCACTCAGCATAGTGAGAGCAAGGAGGATAAGGGTAAGGAATATGCGGTCCCGATTCACAGCAACTGTGATCTGACCGTGTTGAAGACAGGTTGCTGGTGGTGGTGGAAGTATTATCCGCTATCCAACTAACAACCTTTTCACACTGCTCGGGCTTCAATAGTGCTGTCTTGCCACGGTCCCCTAGGACTTCGGACACTAAGGTCCAGCTAGATGTGGGTGTTTTTGGTAGCCCAATTTCAGATTGCCCACGTCCTCGGCCTTGGCCTACACCATCACCATCACAACCACTTCCAAGTCCCTTGACACACTCCTTGCCCATTGTAAATGGACTAGAATATTAGACACATTCAATACAAAAGGGTGATTTGGGAGGCAACTTGTATGTGATACGTGTGCTGGATAACCACACTTTTACCTTTCTGTACTTTAGGTTAAAATGTGTTTTGCCTTATCAGATGTAATAAGTAGAGTTGAGCGAAACGGGTCGAAAAAATTCAAAAGTCGCCGACTTTTGGCAAAGTCGGGTTTCATGAAACGAAACCCGACCCTAGGATGAGGTCGGCCACGAGGTCGGCGACTTACGCGCCAAAGTCGCGTTTCAAAAGTTTGTTTTGCGCTCTTTTTCAGCCAATCAGGATCCACGGACACTGTGGGCAACGTGATGACCTAGGCACGGGTCACCACCATCTTTCAGAAGGGCATGCAAGTGATTGGCTTGCTTTGGTGGGCGTCACAGGGGGTATAAAAGGGCGTGCACGCCGACCGCCATCTTACTTCTGCCGATCTTAGTATAGGGAGAGGTTGCTGCTGATTCTGTAGGGAGAGCGTTAGGCAGGGAAGAAGACAAAAGAACTGCTTCTGCTGCTAGCGATTTGGCCTGCACAACACACAAGTCACTGTGTGTGCAGTGCAAGGGGAGGCTATATTGTGGTGTATCAGTGGTGTTGGTTGTTGGGCTGCCTTCCAAGGCTTCCTGACACGCTGGCATTGCTGTTTACCCACTGCTCCGCAAACTGCTTTTTTAAAAGCAATCCAATCTCCCTTATCCTCTAGTCACTTTGGTCACAGCTGTGCCATCGAGCGTGTCACATAGCGCTCAGATATCAGTGGGCCTCACACAATCCACAAGTGTCCAAAAGTGTACACAGAGATTCAAAATCTCCATTATCCTCTCGTCACTTTGGTCACAGGCAGCTGTGCCATCGAGCCTGTCACATAGCGCTCAGATATCAGTGGGCCTCACACAATCCACAAGTGTCCAGTGTCCAAAAGTGTACGCAGAGATTCAAAATCTCCATTATCCTCTCGTCACTTTGGTCACAGGCAGCTGTGCCATCGAGACTGTCACATAGCGCTCAGATATCAGTGGGCCTCACACAATCCACAAGTGTCCAGTGTCCAAAAGTGTACGCAGAGATTCAAAATCTCCATTATCCTCTCGTCACTTTGGTCACAGGCAGCTGTGCCATCGAGCCTGTCACATAGCGCTCAGATATCAGTGGGCCTCACACAATCCACAAGTGTCCAGTGTCCAAAAGTGTACGCAGAGATTCAAAATCTCCATTATCCTTTCGTCACTTTGGTCACAGGCAGCTGTGCCATCGAGCCTGTCACATAGCGCTCAGATATCAGTGGGCCTCACACAATCCACAAGTGTCCAGTGTCCAAAAGTGTACGCAGAGATTCAAAATCTCCATTATCCTCTCGTCACTTTGGTCACAGGCAGCTGTGCCATCGAGACTGTCACATAGCGCTCAGATATCAGTGGGCCTCACACAATCCACAAGTGTCCAGTGTCCAAAAGTGTACGCAGAGATTCAAAATCTCCATTATCCTCTCGTCACTTTGGTCACAGGCAGCTGTGCCATCGAGCCTGTCACATAGCGCTCAGATATCAGTGGGCCTCACACAATCCACAAGTGTCCAGTGTCCAAAAGTGTACGCAGAGATTCAAAATCTCCATTATCCTCTCGTCACTTTGGTCACAGGCAGCTGTGCCATCGAGACTGTCACATAGCGCTCAGATATCACTGGGCCTCACACAATCCACAAGTGTCCAGTGTCCAAAAGTGTACGCAGAGATTCAAAATCTCCATTATCCTCTCGTCACTTTGGTCACAGGCAGCTGTGCCATCGAGACTGTCACATAGCGCTCAGATATCAGTGGGCCTCACACAATCCACAAGTGTCCAGTGTCCAAAAGTGTACGCAGAGATTCAAAATCTCCATTATCCTCTCGTCACTTTGGTCACAGGCAGCTGTGCCATCGAGCCTGTCACATAGCGCTCAGATATCAGTGGGCCTCACACAATCCACAAGTGTCCAGTGTCCAAAAGTGTACGCAGAGATTCAAAATCTCCATTATCCTCTCGTCACTTTGGTCACAGGCAGCTGTGCCATCGAGCCTGTCACATAGCGCTCAGATATCAGTGGGCCTCACACAATCCACAAGTGTCCAGTGTCCAAAAGTGTACGCAGAGATTCAAAATCTCCATTATCCTCTTGTCACTTTGGTCACAGGCAGCTGTGCCATCGAGACTGTCACATAGCGCTCAGATATCAGTGGGCCTCACACAATCCACAAGTGTCCAGTGTCCAAAAGTGTACGCAGAGATTCAAAATCTCCATTATCCTCCCGTCACTTTGGTCACAGGCAGCTGTGCCATCGAGACTGTCACCTAGCGCTCAGATATCAGTGGGCCTCACACAATCCACAAGTGTCCAGTGTCCAAAAGTGTACGCAGAGATTCAAAATCTCCATTATCCTCTCGTCACTTTGGTCACAGGCAGCTGTGCCATCGAGACTGTCACATAGCGCTCAGATATCAGTGGGCCTCACACAATCCACAAGTGTCCAGTGTCCAAAAGTGTACGCAGAGATTCAAAATCTCCATTATCCTCTCGTCACTTTGGTCACAGGCAGCTGTGCCATCGAGCCTGTCACATAGCGCTCAGATATCAGTGGGCCTCACACAATCCACAAGTGTCCAGTGTCCAAAAGTGTACGCAGAGATTCAAAATCTCCATTATCCTCTCGTCACTTTGGTCACAGGCAGCTGTGCCATCGAGACTGTCACATAGCGCTCAGATATCAGTGGGCCTCACACAATCCACAAGTGTCCAGTGTCCAAAAGTGTACGCAGAGATTCAAAATCTCCATTAACATCTCGTCACTTTGGTCACAGGCAGCTGTGCCATCGAGCCTGTCACATAGCGCTCAGATATCAGTGGGCCTCACACAATCCACAAGTGTCCAGTGTCCAAAAGTGTACGCAGAGATTCAAAATCTCCATTATCCTCTCGTCACTTTGGTCACAGGCAGCTGTGCCATCGAGACTGTCACATAGCGCTCAGATATCACTGGGCCTCACACAATCCACAAGTGTCCAGTGTCCAAAAGTGTACGCAGAGATTCAAAATCTCCATTATCCTCTCGTCACTTTGGTCACAGGCAGCTGTGCCATCGAGACTGTCACATAGCGCTCAGATATCAGTGGGCCTCACACAATCCACAAGTGTCCAGTGTCCAAAAGTGTACGCAGAGATTCAAAATCTCCATTATCCTCTCGTCACTTTGGTCACAGGCAGCTGTGCCATCGAGACTGTCACATAGCGCTCAGATATCAGTGGGCCTCACACAATCCACAAGTGTCCAGTGTCCAAAAGTGTACGCAGAGATTCAAAATCTCCATTATCCTCTCGTCACTTTGGTCACAGGCAGCTGTGCCATCGAGACTGTCACATAGCGCTCAGATATCAGTGGGCCTCACACAATCCACAAGTGTCCAGTGTCCAAAAGTGTACGCAGAGATTCAAAATCTCCATTATCCTCTCGTCACTTTGGTCACAGGCAGCTGTGCCATCGAGCCTGTCACATAGCGCTCAGATATCAGTGGGCCTCACACAATCCACAAGTGTCCAGTGTCCAAAAGTGTACGCAGAGATTCAAAATCTCCATTATCCTCTCGTCACTTTGGTCACAGGCAGCTGTGCCATCGAGACTGTCACATAGCGCTCAGATATCAGTGGGCCTCACACAATCCACAAGTGTCCAGTGTCCAAAAGTGTACGCAGAGATTCAAAATCTCCATTAACATCTCGTCACTTTGGTCACAGGCAGCTGTGCCATCGAGCCTGTCACATAGCGCTCAGATATCAGTGGGCCTCACACAATCCACAAGTGTCCAGTGTCCAAAAGTGTACGCAGAGATTCAAAATCTCCATTATCCTCTCGTCACTTTGGTCACAGGCAGCTGTGCCATCGAGACTGTCACATAGCGCTCAGATATCACTGGGCCTCACACAATCCACAAGTGTCCAGTGTCCAAAAGTGTACCCAGAGATTCAAAATCTCCATTATCCTCTCGTCACTTTGGTCACAGGCAGCTGTGCCATCGAGACTGTCACATAGCGCTCAGATATCAGTGGGCCTCACACAATCCACAAGTGTCCAGTGTCCAAAAGTGTACGCAGAGATTCAAAATCTCCATTATCCTCTCGTCACTTTGGTCACAGGCAGCTGTGCCATCGAGCCTGTCACATAGCGCTCAGATATCAGTGGGCCTCACACAATCCACAAGTGTCCAGTGTCCAAAAGTGTACGCAGAGATTCAAAATCTCCATTATCCTCTCGTCACTTTGGTCACAGGCAGCTGTGCCATCGAGACTGTCACATAGCGCTCAGATATCAGTGGGCCTCACACAATCCACAAGTGTCCAGTGTCCAAAAGTGTACGCAGAGATTCAAAATCTCCATTATCCTCTCGTCACTTTGGTCACAGGCAGCTGTGCCATCGAGCCTGTCACATAGCGCTCAGATATCAGTGGGCCTCACACAATCCACAAGTGTCCAGTGTCCAAAAGTGTACGCAGAGATTCAAAATCTCCATTATCCTCTCGTCACTTTGGTCACAGGCAGCTGTGCCATCGAGCCTGTCACATAGCGCTCAGATATCAGTGGGCCTCACACAATCCACAAGTGTCCAGTGTCCAAAAGTGTACGCAGAGATTCAAAATCTCCATTATCCTCTCGTCACTTTGGTCACAGGCAGCTGTACCATCGAGCCTGTCACATAGCGCTCAGATATCAGTGGGCCTCACACAATCCACAAGTGTCCAGTGTCCAAAAGTGTACGCAGAGATTCAAAATCTCCATTATCCTCTTGTCACTTTGGTCACAGGCAGCTGTGCCATCGAGCCTGTCACATAGCGCTCAGATATCAGTGGGCCTCACACAATCCACAAGTGTCCAGTGTCCAAAAGTGTACGCAGAGATTCAAAATCTCCATTATCCTTTCGTCACTTTGGTCACAGGCAGCTGTGCCATCGAGCCTGTCACATAGCGCTCAGATATCAGTGGGCCTCACACAATCCACAAGTGTCCAGTGTCCAAAAGTGTACGCAGAGATTCAAAATCTCCATTATCCTCTCGTCACTTTGGTCACAGGCAGCTGTGCCATCGAGACTGTCACATAGCGCTCAGATATCAGTGGGCCTCACACAATCCACAAGTGTCCAGTGTCCAAAAGTGTACGCAGAGATTCAAAATCTCCATTATCATCTCGTCACTTTGGTCACAGGCAGCTGTGCCATCGAGCCTGTCACATAGCGCTCAGATATCAGTGGGCCTCACACAATCCACAAGTGTCCAGTGTCCAAAAGTGTACGCAGAGATTCAAAATCTCCATTATCCTCTCGTCACTTTGGTCACAGGCAGCTGTGCCATCGAGACTGTCACATAGCGCTCAGATATCAGTGGGCCTCACACAATCCACAAGTGTCCAGTGTCCAAAAGTGTACGCAGAGATTCAAAATCTCCATTATCCTCTCGTCACTTTGGTCACAGGCAGCTGTGCCATCGAGCCTGTCACATAGCGCTCAGATATCAGTGGGCCTCACACAATCCACAAGTGTCCAGTGTCCAAAAGTGTACGCAGAGATTCAAAATCTCCATTATCCTCTCGTCACTTTGGTCACAGGCAGCTGTGCCATCGAGACTGTCACATAGCGCTCAGATATCAGTGGGCCTCACACAATCCACAAGTGTCCAGTGTCCAAAAGTGTACGCAGAGATTCAAAATCTCCATTATCCTCTCGTCACTTTGGTCACAGGCAGCTGTGCCATCGAGACTGTCACATAGCGCTCAGATATCAGTGGGCCTCACACAATCCACAAGTGTCCAGTGTCCAAAAGTGTACGCAGAGATTCAAAATCTCCATTATCCTCTCGTCACTTTGGTCACAGGCAGCTGTGCCATCGAGACTGTCACATAGCGCTCAGATATCAGTGGGCCTCACACAATCCACAAGTGTCCAGTGTCCAAAAGTGTACGCAGAGATTCAAAATCTCCATTATCCTCTCGTCACTTTGGTCACAGGCAGCTGTGCCATCGAGACTGTCACATAGCGCTCAGATATCAGTGGGCCTCACACAATCCACAAGTGTCCAGTGTCCAAAAGTGTACGCAGAGATTCAAAATCTCCATTATCCTCTCGTCACTTTGGTCACAGGCAGCTGTGCCATCGAGCCTGTCACATAGCGCTCAGATATCAGTGGGCCTCACACAATCCACAAGTGTCCAGTGTCCAAAAGTGTACGCAGAGATTCAAAATCTCCATTATCCTCTCGTCACTTTGGTCA
Organism: Dendrobates tinctorius; assembly: GCF_039654945.1. Taxonomy (NCBI): domain Eukaryota; kingdom Metazoa; phylum Chordata; class Amphibia; order Anura; family Dendrobatidae; genus Dendrobates; species Dendrobates tinctorius. The sequence continues at coordinate 3,980,054 of NW_027361770.1, read as the reverse complement.
CAGGCAGCTGTGCCATCGAGCCTGTCACATAGCGCTCAGATATCAGTGGGCCTCACACAATCCACAAGTGTCCAGTGTCCAAAAGTGTACGCAGAGATTCAGAATCTCCATTATCCTCTCGTCACTTTGGTCACAGGCAGCTGTGCCATCGAGCCTGTCACATAGCGCTCAGATATCAGTGGGCCTCACACAATCCACAAGTGTCCAGTGTCCAAAAGTGTACGCAGAGATTCAAAATCTCCATTATCCTCTCGTCACTTTGGTCACAGGCAGCTGTGCCATCGAGCCTGTCACATAGCGCTCAGATATCAGTGGGCCTCACACAATCCACAAGTGTCCAGTGTCCAAAAGTGTACGCAGAGATTCAAAATCTCCATTATCCTTTCGTCACTTTGGTCACAGGCAGCTGTGCCATCGAGACTGTCACATAGCGCTCAGATATCAGTGGGCCTCACACAATCCACAAGTGTCCAGTGTCCAAAAGTGTACGCAGAGATTCAAAATCTCCATTATCCTCTCGTCACTTTGGTCACAGGCAGCTGTGCCATCGAGACTGTCACATAGCGCTCAGATATCAGTGGGCCTCACACAATCCACAAGTGTCCAGTGTCCAAAAGTGTACGCAGAGATTCAAAATCTCCATTATCCTCTCGTCACTTTGGTCACAGGCAGCTGTGCCATCGAGCCTGTCACATAGCGCTCAGATATCAGTGGGCCTCACACAATCCACAAGTGTCCAGTGTCCAAAAGTGTACGCAGAGATTCAAAATCTCCATTATCCTCTCGTCACTTTGGTCACAGGCAGCTGTGCCATCGAGCCTGTCACATAGCGCTCAGATATCAGTGGGCCTCACACAATCCAAAAGTGTCCACTGTCCACAAGTGTGTGCAGAAATTCTAAATCTCACCTGTCCTATAGACACCTTTTACCTTGTTTTACATTACTATATAGTTTGTTGGATTTTGTCTACATTTCTACCAAAAATGAGGAAGACTGGTGGAAGAGGCCGTGGAATTGGGCGGGGGTTGGCAGCTGGTAATGATGGTGTTGGTGGTGGATCTGATGGTAGTGGCAAGAGCAAAATAGGACCGAATGCAGGAGGTGCTGACCCTGCGTCATCGTCTGGCTACATAAGGCCTCGAACGCTTAGTTTTCTAGGAGTTGGCAAACCTCTTTTAAAGGCAGAGCATCAGGAAAAAGTTTTGTCTTACATTGCTGACTCAGCCTCCAGCTCTATCGCCTCCTCTTCTTCAGTTGTAAAAAGTAAAAGCACTGAGTCGTCATTGGAGGCTCATGTTCATGAACCACACCTTTCCTTGTGTCCTTCACCCCAACCAAGATTGAAGGATGACACAGGCCATCCTACTGATTACTCCATGGAGCTGTTTTCACATACCATGCCTGGATTATCAAGTCAAATGGTGAATTACCCAGGCCAAGATGAATCTGACATGGAGTGCACTGATGCACAGCCGCTGATGGATGATTCTGCTGGTACATTCACTCAGAGCACTACATTGTCCTCGCAGTGTACAGAGCCAGATTTTGACCCTGATGAGACTCAGGTGCCCCTTCCCGCACACTATACCACCATACACGGTGACACAGAGGAAGGTGCACATGACATAGAAGAGGAGGTGATGGATGACCCAGTTGTTGACCCAGATTGGCATCCATTGGGGGAAGAGGGTGCTGCTTCCAATATCTCAGATGAGGAGCATCCACAGCAGACATCGACATCGCAACAGCTGTTATCTGGCAGGCCCGGAGCACTCCAAAGACAGGTTCCAAACATCAAAATAGTTGCTGGACAGCTTGTTCAGAGGGTCAAAAGATCACAGCGTGCTAGGCCGCAAAATGTCTGCCAAAGTAGGAAGAGTGCAGTGTGGCACTTTTTTGAACAAAATCCTCATGATCAGGCCAAGGTTATCTGTAAGAAGTGCGCAAAGACCTTTAGCCGAGGGAAAAATCTGAAAAATTTGAATACCAGTTGCATGCTTAGACATTTAACCAGCATGCACTTGCAAGCGTGGACACAACACCAAACCTCAAGTGCCACATGTGCAACTGATCACAACGAAGGTAGTCAGCAACGCTACATTGTTTCCCCCACTGTAAGCCCACCGGTTAGCACAGCAGCAAATGTTGAGGTGTCGTTGCAAGGCCACAGCAGTCAGGGAATCCCACTGTTATATCAACGAAAGACTGATTCTAGGCCATCAGAAAGAACAACAACTCCATCACCATCATCAACCCTCTCTCAGTCCGCCCTGTCCACCGCTACTTCCACCATATGCAGCTCTCAAGTCCAGCTCACCCTCCCAGACACTATGAGTAGGTCAAGAAAGTACTCAGTCTCTCATCCGCGTACACTGGGTTTGAACGCCCACATTGCCAAACTAATCTCGTTTGAGATGATGCCCTTTCGGTTGGTGGAAAGCACAGCTTTCCGCGAACTCATGGCCTATGCAGTACCACGCTATGACCTACCCAGTCGCCACTTCTTCTCTCGCAAAGCCATCCCAGCCCTCCACCATCATGTGAAAGACCGCATTGTCCATGCACTCAAGCAGTCAGTGAGCGGAAAGGTGCACCTCACAACTGATGCATGGTCCAGTCGGCATGGCCAGGGCCGTTACGTGTCCATCACTGCGCACTGGGTTAATGTGGTGGATGCAGGGTCCACAGGGGACAGCGGTGGTGGGACAGTGCTGCCTAGCCCACGGTATAGGAAACAGTTGGCTGTAGGCGTTCGACCCTCCTCCTCCTCCTCCTCCTCCTCCAGAAGCGAAAGCTCGTCCACAGAGCGCAGTCGTACGAGCACTCCATCTGCAGCTGCCACTGTTGCACACGATGTGTCCCCCTATCGAGCAGCTAGTGGAAAGCGTCAGCAGGCTGTGTTGCAGATGATGTGTTTGGGCGACAGACACACCGCCGAGGTGCTGGCCGAGTACTTGAAGCGACAAACTGAGTCATGGCTGGGCAGTGTACATCTTGAGGCAGGCAAGGTAGTTAGTGATAACAGCCGTAATTTTGTGGCAGCCATAGCCCTTTCAAAACTCAGCCACATACCTTGCTTGGCTCACACATTGAACCTGGTGGTGCAGTGCTTCCTCAAAAATTATCCGGAGTTAACAGCCCTGCTCCAGAAGGTGCGAAGACTGTGCGCGCACATCCGCCGGTCGCCTGTACACTCCGTTCGTATGCAGAAGCTGCAGCGATTGCTCCACCTTCCCAACCACCGCCTCATTATCGACATTGCAACAAGGTGGAACTCCACCCTGCACATGGTGGAGCGGCTGTGCGAGCAGAGGCAGGCCATAATGCATTTGTGGGAGGATACACGGCCAGGCACTTTGAGAGCAGACATGGAGTTGACAGGCGTGCAGTGGTCGAAGCTGAAAGACATTTGTAAAGTCCTTCAGTGTTTTGAGGAATGCACACGGCTGGTAAGCGCAGACGACGCCATCCTAAGTATGAGCATCCCACTTATGCGTCTGCTCATGCAAACTTTGACGCACCTTAAGGAGCAGGCGTCTGCAACCAATGTTGATGAGGAGGAAGAGGAGGAGGGAATCCTTGATGACATTCAGCCATTGTCTGCTCAGGGACCTCTCCTGGACGAGGTGGAGGAAGAAGAGGAGGAGGAGGAGGATGATGGGGATGATTACTTAGGGGAGGAGGATGCATCTCGTGGGGCAAGTGAAAATGTTGGCGTGGCAAGGTCTGGTACAGGGTTTGTGCGTGACTGTAGGGATGTGGATTTGCCAGAAAGTGCTCCTCCACCCAGCACTCGCAGTGCATCATTGACACCGGGAACATTGGCCCACATGTCAGATTATGCCTTGCGGATCCTAAAAAGGGACCCCCGCATTGCCAAAATGATGAACGATGACGACTACTGGTTGGCCAGCATCCTGGATCCACGCTATAAAGGCAAATTACAAAACATCATGCCACAGGAGAACCTTGACCTAATATTGGCTAATAAACAAGCAACTCTGGTAAATCGGTTGCTTGAGGCATTCCCAGCACACAGCAGCGGTGATGGTTCTCACACGAGCCGTACGGGCCGGGGGCAGCTTGGCAGAGGTGTTCGTGGTGCACACAGCAGAAGTGGCGTTGGAGACAGGGGTTTCATGACAATGTTATGGACTGATTTTTCAAATACCGCTCACACAACTGGTAATACTGCATCGATGGAAAGTGACAGGAGACAGCAGTTGTCAACTATGGTTACAAACTACTTTTCCTCCCATATCGATGTTCTCCCACACAGGTCATTCCCCTTTGACTATTGGGCCGCTAAACTGGACACCTGGCCTGAATTGGCCCAATATGCCTTACAGGAGCTCGCTTGCCCAGCTGCAAGTGTGCTATCGGAAAGAGTCTTCAGTGCAGCTGGATCAATCCTGACAGAAAAAAGGACCCGTCTGTCAACCCAAAATGTGGATGATCTAACCTTCATTAAAATGAACCACGCATGGGTTTCCAAGGATTTTGTCCCACCTTCCCCTGATGACACATAGGGTGACAGAAAAATGGCTTGCTTTGGTCCACCTCTTCCTGGTACTTCACCTATTTCGCCTTTTGCATCAGTTGAATGTCCAACATCAACATATGCCACTTTCTAAAACTCCCTAACTGTGCTGCCTCCCCCCCCATGGCCGGGGTCACCACCTAGCGCACGACACCGTGTGAGTGCCGTTGCTCTGGACAGGTGGGTAGGCCGACTCTTGGGCGCAGGCACTGGCACAGGGTCCCTCATAGTGCAATCAAGTGTCTCTGACGGTGGTGGTGCACACCCGCCGTCAGACACACCGTTGTACTATGAGGGGCCCAGTGCCAGTACCGACGCCCACGAGTGGGCCCCCCTTGCTTGGGCAGGGCCCCAGCATTTGCAATCTTTACCTCTCCCTGCTCCTCCGCTGTGTAATCTGGGCCGTCAAATCCATACTGTGCCTGACACCGTCTGAGCCTGCCTCCTGAGACATATATTTTGAATGTGTACGCTATCCATACATGTTATCCGGGGATACGGTACCCCTTCTAACCTTTGTGCAATGACGTGCAATCCATACTGGGCCTAACACCGTCTGAGCCTGCCTCATGCTGTATAGACATATATTTTGAATGTGTACGCTATCCATACATGTTATCCGGGGATACGGTACCCCTTCTAACCTTTGTGCAATGACGTGCAATCCATACTGGGCCTAACACCGTCTGAGCCTGCCTCATGCTGTATAGACATATATTTTGAATGTGTACGCTATCCATACATGTTATCCGGGGATACGGTACCCCTTCTAACCTTTGTGCAATGACGTGCAATCCATACTGGGCCTAACACCGTCTGAGCCTGCCTCATGCTGTATAGACATATATTTTGAATGTGTACGCTATCCATACATGTTATCCAGGGATACGGTACCCTTTCTAACCTTTGTGCAATCACGTGCAATCCATACTGGGCGTGAGAACGGCTGGCAAGCTGTTAAGCAAGCTACAGCACCTGTCCAGACAAGTACAGGGATTCCCTAGCGAGGAGACTTATTTGATTGTTTTCTATGTTGGGACAGCAATTTTTGGGGAGCACTATACTCTGGAGAATGATAGATGGGGCCCACCATACACTGGAACATTCCAAAGGTGGACATCAGACACTGGAGCAGCATTTACAGGGCCCATTATACACTAGAGCAGTAGAAATGGGGCCCATTATGTTTGGAGCATTATTTGGGCCCATAAGACAGTGGAGCTTCATCCATGGGGACCAACATATACTGTAGCATTATGTGGAGCTCATCATATACTGTTTCAAACATTATATGGGACCAATGATTTTGTATGGAGAAATAGATGGGCCTCGTCATGAGATGTAAAAAGTGAGGTATTTTTCATTGTACTATACCGCTATTTCTCTGCCGTATCGGAGCGTGATGAGTTGTGGTATGTGTTAAAGGGGTGCTCTTTCGCCCAGGGCACATGAAAACCTGCAGCCAGCCCTCCCCCCCCCCACAAATTTAGCCAAATAACCCCCATTTTTCAGTGCGTAACTTGTATTATGAAGTTAATTAAGGTTGACAAGCTTAAGTAAGAAGAATTGATGCTTTTGGCATTCAAATGGGCACTGTAGGTGTGTTTCCTGTCCTCCTCTCACTGCCGACTTTTATTCCCCATTGACTTACATTGGGTTTCGTGTTTCGGGACGACCCCGACTTTTCCCTATAATCGGACGATCTTGCTCGACCCGACTTTTGGAAAAGTCGGGTTTCACGAAACGAAACGCGACCCTAAAAAACCAAAAGTCGCTCAACTCTAGTAATAAGTACTATAACAGACTGCAAATAAAATACAATGTGTAGGCCTAGAATGGCCAAATTTTTGGCAAGGATAAATGAGGCCTGTTAGGGAGATACCACAACCAAAAAATTTCTGGCCTGTATTTTTTATACATTTTTTTTGTGCTAAATACTGCTGTATTTAAGTCCAGTGACACCCAGAACCTAAAAAGAAAACATCCATAAACTGTCCAAACTTTGAGTACACACTGTTAGGCGTCAGGTTCCTGGCGCTGCACAGCAGGAATCCTAAGCGCTGCCTTCAGCGGTCTCCCATTCCTCTCCAGCCACAGTGGAGCCTGCTCAGCAGATTTGTCGATCCCAGCACTCTACCCACACCAGCATTGTGGGCTTGGTTCCTGCTGCTACCTCTGGTCCAGCTATAGCAACGCATGTTGGTCCACAGTGAATGATTCCAGGGACTAAGTCCTCCTTTCGGTCCACTGAGCATACCTGTGGGATGATCTCCCATTGGAGATCGGAGGTCACATGTTCAGGTCCTTCTCCAGCTCGGATTGGACCATCAGGAAGGCCCCGGAAGGATGCTGCTATAAAAGGTTTGCATGGCCACCCTGCCATGCACTGATAGACTTTGATGCTATAATGTTTAGTGGTGTGAGTGATGACGGATGTATGAGACTGGTGACTGACTCATTAAGACTCCGTCCCTATGATATGCATGAGTTAGGATCCTAGAGTCTGAGTTAGCATCTAGCACTGATTAGCGCCACAGGGTAGTCAGCTCTCCGTCCTGTAGCGTCTTGGGGCGCCGGTCTGTACAGGCTTCACATACCGCTGATACCGCAGTGTCTGCCAGAGTGGTGCCATTTGCAGCTGCGTGCACTTACCAGCACTGTTCTTATGCTGGTTAGTGGTGTCCACCACGGTAGCCATTGTACCCGCTCTGAGCGGTAGTTTACTTAGTCTTGATCTGTGATGTTTAACAGCTCACGCTTATACGCCGGCTAGTGTGGACTCCGTGAAGTAACTGAGTCTGTCCTTGCATGCACCGGGTCTTGTTATATATCATTCATCATTGTCTAGCTGCAGTTTATCTCCTCTGCACGGTGGAGCCCGGGCTGCGAACGCACCATACTGTATACCTTATACTATCTTTATTATTTGGTGCATTCCGCCAGCCCCTAACACACACAGATATTAGCTGGCACGCAGATACCAAAATGAAAAATTTGTGGCCTGTATTTTTTTTTTTTAGTAGTTTGCTAAATAATGCTGTATATAAGTCCAGTGACACCCAGGACCAAAAAAGAAAACTGGCCTAAACTTGCCAAACTTTGAGCACACATAGATATGAGCTGGCACTGAAATACCACACCAAAAAATGTGTGACTTTTTTGGGCTAAATACTGCTGTATATAACAATAGTGACACCCAGGCGTGAAAGAGAAAACCGGCCTAAACTGGCCAAACTTTGAGCACACACAGATATGAGCATACACAGAGATACCACTACGACAAATGTTGTTTTTTTTTTAAAAAACTTATTTTTTTTGCTAAATAATGCTGTATAAAAGTCCACTGACACCCAGGACAAAAAAAAGACAACAGCTGTAAACTGGCCAAACTTTGAGCACACACAGATATGAGCTGGCACAGAAATACCACATCAAAAAATGTGTGGCCTTTTTTTTGGGTTAAATACTGCTGTATATAACAACAGTGACACCCAGGAGTGAAAAAGAAAACTGGCCTAAACTGGCCAAACTTTGAGCACACACAGATATGAGCTTGCACGGAGATACCACTATGACAAATGTTGTTTTTTTTAGAAGAACTTATTTTTTTGTTAAATTATGCTGTATAAAAGTCCACTGACACCCAGGACAAAAAAAGAAAACAGCTGTAATCTGGGTCAAACTTTTAGCACACACAGATATGAGCTGGAACGCAAATACCACACCAAAAAATGTGAGGCCCGTATTTTTTTTTTAAATAGTTTGCTAAATAATGCTGTATATAAGTCCAGTGACACCCAGGACCAAAAAAGAAAACAGGCCTAAACTGGCCAAAATTCGAGCACACACACGCAGATACCACTACCACTTTTTTTGTGGCTAAATACTGCTGTATATAACAATAGTGACACCCAGGCGTGAAAGAGAAAACCGGCCTAAACTGGCCAAACTTTGAGTACACACAGATATGAGCGTACACAGAGATACCACTACGACAAATGTTGTTTTTTTTAGAAGAACTTATTTTTTTGTTAAATTATGCTGTATAAAAGTCCACTGACACCCAGGACAAAAAAAGAAAACAGCTGTAATCTGGGTCAAACTTTTAGCACACACAGATATGAGCTGGAACGCAAATACCACACCAAAAAATGTGAGGCCCGTATTTTTTTTTTAAATAGTTTGCTAAATAATGCTGTATATAAGTCCAGTGACACCCAGGACCAAAAAAGAAAACAGGCCTAAACTGGCCAAAATTTGAGCACACACACGCAGATACCACTACCACTTTTTTGTGGCTAAATACTGCTGTATATAAGTCTAGTTACACCCAGGACAAAAAAAGAAAACAGCTGTAAACTGGCCAAACTTTGAGTACACACAGATATGAGCTGGCACGCAGATACCACCAGCCAGGATCATATTCCTCACCAATCGTTACACTGATGCCTCTACCTTGTGCCAGTCATTACACTGGCTACCCATCAACTCCAGAATTCCGTATAAACTTATTACCCTCACCCACAAAGCCCTCCATGGCTCATCACCACCCTACATCTCCTCCCTTGTTTCAGTATACCACCCTACCCGCACCCTCCATTCTGCTGATGACCTGAGGTTAGCATCCTCAATAATCAGAACCTCCCATTCCCGTCTCCAAGACTTTACATGTGCTGCACTAATTCTTTGGAATGCACTTCCCAGGTCAATATGAATAGTCCCCAATCCCCACGATTTTAAGCGTGCCCTGAAAATGCATTTATTCAGACTGGCCTATCGCCTCAACACATTAACCTAATCCAGGGTTTCCCAACTCCAGTCCTCAAGGCACACCAACAGATCATGTTTTCAGGATTTCCTTTGTATTGCACAGGTGAAGCAATTATCACCTGAGCAATACTAAGGAAATCCTGAAAACATGATCTGTTGGTGTGCCTTGAGGACTGGAGTTGGGAAACCCTGACCTAATCTATCCCTGTGTGGCACAGTCAAAAGTTTTACCATAACCAGGTTCCCCGTATCATGTTCCCATATGCTTTATGCATCCATTAGCCCTCTGTGTCTGTACTGTTACACACTTAACATTATGGCTGGTCCATACAATCAGGGCAACTGTTACCACCCACCTTTCGTGTCTACCTCTTTCCTCATAGATTGTAAGCTTGCGAGCAGGGCCCTCATTCCTCTTGGTATCTGTTACGATCTATGTGATTATTGTTATGCTGTAATGTCTATTGTCTGTACAAATCCCCTCTGAAATGTAAAGTGCTGCGGAATATGTCGGCGCTATAGAAATAAAATGTATTATTATTATTATACCACACCAAAAAATGTGTGGCCTGTTTTTTTTAAATTTTTTTACTAAATACTGCTGTATCTAAGTCCAGTGACACCCAGGACAAAAGCAGAAATCAGCCGTAAACTGGCCAAACTTTGAGCACACACAGATATGAGAAGGAACGCAGCTACCACACCGAAAAATGTGTGGCCTGTATTTTTTTTTAATAGTTTGCTAAATAATGCTGTATATAAGTCCAGTGACACCCAGGACCAAAAAAGAAAACTTGCCTAAACTGGCCAAAATCTGAGCACACACAGATATGAGCTGGCACGCAGATACCACAATGAAAAATGTGTGGCCTGTAATTTTTTAATAGTTTGCTAAATAATGCTGTATATAAGTCCAGTGACACCCAGGACCAAAAATGAAAACTGGCCTAAACTGGCCAAAATTTGAGCAGACACCGATATGAGCCGACACGCAGATGCCACATAATGTGTGGCCATTTTTTTTATTTTTTGGCTAAATAATGCTGTATATAAGTCCAGTGACACCCAGGACCAAAAATGAAAACTGGCCAAAATCTGAGCACACACAGATATCAGCTGGCACGCAGATACCACAATGAAAAATGAGTGGCCTGTAATTTTTTAATAGTTTGCTAAATAATGCTGTTTATAAGTCCAGTGACACCCAGGACCAAAAATGAAAGCTGGCCAAAATTTGAGCAAACACAGATATGAGCCGGCACGCAGATGCCACACCAAAAAATGTGTGGCCTTTTTTTTATTTTTTGGCTAAATACTGCTGTATCTAAGTCCAGTGACACCCAGGATCAAAAAAGAAATCAACTGTAAACTGGCCAAACTTTGAGCACACACAGATATGAGCTGGCACGCAGATACCACACCGAAAATGTGTGGCCTGTTTTTTTTTTGTTTTTTTTTGGCTAAATAGTGCTGTATATAAGTACTGTGCCAGACAGCAAAAAAAAAATGAATATAGGGCTAAAACGACCAAAATTTTTAGCAGACGGATGCATGAGGCATGTCACAGATATACCACACTGTAAAATATGCAGCCTGTCTGTATTTTTATGGGGGTTCAGCTAAATAGTGTCAAGAAATTGTGTAAGACACTCAAAAAAAAACTACTCAACCGTACCACATAAAAAATAAATATTTCTCTGCACACTCAAAAGGAATGTTTGGGACCCCTTTAAAATTGCTGTATTTTCACGCTGTGCTAGGAAAAGGATCTGGCTGTATTGTGCAGTGTCAAAAAGCAAATGGAGGGAAAAAAAAAAAGGGCTCTGGATTGCTTTGCAATAAAAAAAAGCTCTATTAGCCCTGGCCAAAAGAATTTTCAAAGCCAATTACATCTGGGGCTATGTACAGTGCTGTGCAAATTAATTGGGACAAAGCATTTTTTTAAGTAAAATCGTAAGTTGGTTACCAGTCAGTGATTCAAACCAGTTTTAACTGCTTTGAACACGTGTGAGTGCCTGTTCAAAGCAGTTAAAACTGGTTTGAATCACTGACTGGTAACTAACTTACGATTTTACTTAAAAAAATGCTTTGTCCCAATTAATTTGCACAGCATTGTATATACGGCCAATATATCCCACAGGTAGCAGCAGCACCAGAACACAGGACCCTCTTGTTATATGCAATGATATGTTTATACACACATACAGTGCCTGCAGGCCTTGCACTGATGTGTATACAGCGACGTACACTACCCTGCCTGCCTAACACTGGAACCTATATACTCCGGAATTAGTCCTTAGAAGGACTGTTGGTTTAGCTGGATTTGAGTTGCTTAAGATGGTAGACCCGACACTCAGTAATCTCCAATTCTGACGCCATCAAGGTAGCAGCTCTCCCTACACTATCTCAATCCGGAGCTGACTGCGGCGGGCAGGGCGGTGTCCGGTCTCTTATAACCCTGATGATGCTGTGCAGCCAGCAAATCACTGCACAACCACAACAAACATGGCTGTGGCATTTCATTGCCTTGCAGGCAATCCCTGCATTGTGATTGGTTCTGTAAAGTCCACCAAAAAAACTGGGTGGGGACCCGAGTTCCCGCCGATTAATCCCGGAAATGCTGGGCGCTCGCCAAGTACACCGAGCACAGTGATACTCGAGCAAGTACCAAGTAGTGGCGAACACGTTCGCTCATTGCTACTAGTAACTCTTTTGTGCTGCTAATATTGTGCTTGAGCCAGGAGTCCACATATGAGAATCTAAATTGTTTGTTCTAATAGCGTGCTTCATAACGCAGGGAACATTTCAGTATCTAACAATTTTTTTGCACATATTTTTACTCCGTCCATGAGTCCACATGTGAAAATTTCAATAGTTACAGTAGTTCTAATACCGTGCTCCACAAAGCAGGGAACATTTCAATATCTAATTTTTTTGCTCATATTTCTGCTCCACCCATGAGTCTACATTTGTAAATCTAAATTGTTTGTGCTAATACCGTGGTCCTGAAACAAGGTCACATTTGTGCCAAAAAATATTTTGGGCTGGTGATATTTAGAGGTAGACAGGAGTTTATACCAAATATGCCAAAACCATAAGCGAGGACCATGGTCCATAGGGGAAGCTCTCAACACCATGTGGACAATGTCAGTAGACAGACTGAAGCCTATGTACCCTCCAAAAAAGGAGTAAAACTTACTTCTTCTGAAAAGTATACATTTCATTGAACATACACTACCTTTCAAAAGTTTGGGGTCACCCAGACAATTTTGTGTTTTCCATGAAAACTCATACTTTTATTAATCAAATGATTTGCCAAATGAATTTAAAATCTAGTCCAGACATTGACAAGGTTCTAAAAAAGTTTTTTTATTTGAAATAATTTCTCCTTCAAACTTTGTTTTCGCCAAAGAATGCTCCCTTTGCAGCAATTACAGCATTGCAGACCTTTGGCATTCTAGCAGTTAATATACTGAGGTAATCTGGAGAAATTTCACCCCATGCTTCCAGAAGCCCCTCCCACAAGTTGGTTTGGCTTGATGGGCACTTTTTGCATACGGTCAAGCTTCTCCCACAACTGCTCAATGGGGTTGAGATCTGGTGACTGCGCTGGCCACTCCATTACAGATAGAATACCAGCTGCCTGCTTCTTCCCTAAATAGTTCTTGCATAATTTGGAGGTGTGCTTTGGGTCATTGTCCTGTTGTAGGATGAAATTGGCTCCAATCAAGTGCTGTTCACAGGGTATGGCATGTCGCTGCAAAATGGAGTGATAGCCTTGCTTATTCAAAATACCTTTTACCTTGTACAAATCTCCCACTTTACCAGCACCAAAGCAACCCCAGACCATCACATTGCCTCCACCATGCTTGACAGATGGCAACAGGCACTCATCCAGCATCTTTTCAGTTGTTCTGTGCCTCACAAATGTTCTTCTGTGTGATCCATACACCTCAAACTTGGATTTGTCTGCCCATAACACTTTTTTCCAATCTTCCTCTGTCCAATGTCTGTGTTATTTTGCCTTTTCCTTTTTATAGCCAGTCTCAGATATGGCTTTTTCTTTGCCACTCTGCCCTGAAGGATAGCATCCCAGAGTCGCCTCTTCACTGTACACATTGACACTGGCGTTTTGCGTGTACTATTTAATGAAGCTGCCAGTTGAGGACCTGTGAGGTGTCTATTTCTCAAACTGCAGACTCTAATGTACTTGTCTTGTTGCTCAGTTGTGCTGCAGGGCCTCCCACTTCTCTTTATACTCTGGTTAGAGCCTGTTTATGCTCTCCTCTGAAAGGAATAGTACATACCATTGTAAGAAATCTTCAGTTTCTTGGCAACTTCTTGCATGGAATAGCCTTCATTTCTAAGAACAAGAATAGACTGTCGAGTTTCACATGAAAGTTCTTTTTTTCTGGCCATTTTGAGAGTTTAATGGAACCAACAAATATAATGCTCCGGATTCTTAACTAGCTCAAAGGAAGGTCAGGTTTATAGCTTCTCTAATCAGCCAAGCTGTTTTCAGCTGTGCTAACATACTTGCACAAGGGTTTTCAAGGGTATTCTAACCATCCATCAGCCTTCTTACACAGCAAAAAAACCATAAGAGCACTGGAGTGAAGGTTGTTGGAAATGGGCCACTTAACACCTATGAAGATATTGCATTACAAACCAGACATTTGCAGCTATAATAGTCATTTACCACATTATCAATGTATAAAGTGTATTTCTGAATCATTTAATGTTAGCTTCATTGGAAAAAACTGTGCTTTTCTTTCAAAAATAAGGAAATTTCTAAGTGACCCTAAACTTTTGAATGGTAGTGTATTTAAAACTTGTCAAAATCAAGTAAAGATAACTTGAAGAAAAAGACAGTAACCAGTATCAGGAGGATAGGAGCGCCCACCAGGGCAGTGGAGACACTTGGTCCCGGGCCGCTTCTTAAAGGGGCAGTGTAACGGCAGTGGTGACCCGGTCCGTGTCCCTGGGTGTCCAAAAAAAAGGGGAACAGTGAAAAAAGGAAAAATAAAGTGTTTGTAATAAAGTGTTCATGACGCCACCTGTGATTTCTGGTCAGATGTGACCAGCGTTGCAGAACAGATCCTCTGGGACTGATGGTGATGCAGCAGAGTTGGTAGAGCTCTCCACAGGCAGAGCTTAGTCCCAGGGCAGATGAAAGATGTAGAAGGTTATGGTGATGTAGTATTTAGCAAGAGATGTAGCAGAGTTGGATAGGTGATGCAGGAATGATTAGAGGACACAACAGAGTGAAGTTTCCTTTACCTTTTACAGAGCTGTACAGGTACAGTCCAGGGCTCAGGTTACAGATGGCTCTGGAGTCCGTCAGCCTGAAAGCAATTTGGGAATCTCCTTATTCAGGTGGGATGTTAGGCCTCCTCTCTAGCACTATTTTCTGAGGTACTTGCTGCTGTGAACTCTATTCAAGTTCCTCTCTCTGTTTGCTACTTAGGTAGAACTCCATTCGCATGATAGGCAGCTGTAGCCTGCTTCAGGGATCGCTCCTATTTGGCTTCTCTGGCTCACACATGCTGCTGTGCCATCGAGTAACAGTTGGGGACAGCGGATCTGTGGTCTTCTGACCTCTGGATTCTGCTGCTGGGGCTTTAGCACCCACACAGCCTCGGACTCTGGGGTCCGGTCTCTGGCACTCAAGCTTGGGAGTGAGCCCCCTGCTTCTCTACGCATGTCCTCTCTCGACCCTGTTCAGGCACTAACTCCCCCTAACTTCCTCCTCCTGACCAGAGAGCAGCTCCCCTGAAGTTGGGCTTAGAGCTCCCTCTGCTGGGAGCAGGAACTGTGTTGTATGCTGGAACTACCTGATAAAAGGATTCCTTCTTTGCTTCAAGGCATGACATCACTCCCCCCCTGGAGGGAGGCAAGGCCATTGTGGTAACCGAACTCCTGGGGTGCCATATTCCCCCCTAGTACAGTCCAGTACTCCTGGACTGAGGAAAGATAA
Organism: Dendrobates tinctorius; assembly: GCF_039654945.1. Classification (NCBI taxonomy): domain Eukaryota; kingdom Metazoa; phylum Chordata; class Amphibia; order Anura; family Dendrobatidae; genus Dendrobates; species Dendrobates tinctorius. The sequence goes on along the minus strand of NW_027361770.1, from coordinate 3,964,766 downwards.
AGAAATAAAACATAACTTTTTGCAAGGATTTAACAATGGATACATAACTTTGGCAAAGTCCTGAAATGAGGTGTCCTTTTCACCCTAACAAAGTAGAATGAGGGAACCATCTCAAACCCTCAATGTAGGCCTTGGGCAGGGTACAAGGCATGACTGGCCTCCCTTTTGGACCACATCTTTTTCCACGCTAGATGGTTTTTGTTCTGAGGTCATTAGTGCTAACTATCGACAAGCATTGTCCTGGTCACTACAAGTCCAGTGACCCAATCATTCATAAGAATGCTCAAAAGTTCTTACAGTAGTCTCTGTAGGCTCATATGCTTAGTAGTTGCAGTTATAGACATTACTAACTTATTTACATTTCCTATGTATACAGTCTACTTATATGCGGAACCTCATAGGGGGTAAGTCTTTGGTCGTATGGGTAGTCCTACGTAGCACTGGTGTTGTTGTTGACCTTATTGGATTCACTGTGCTTACTACCACTGGTGTAGTGCGTTCTCTACTGGCTACGCTACGGGTGACTCTATGTAGCATGGGCATACCTGATTTTCTAGGACCACTTCTGTTCACTGTGGGCACGGCAGAGTCACCGCTGGCAGGGCGAGGATTCTCTTGCTCCACTGCTGGTGTGGCATCTGCTGCTTGAGCTCTTTGATTTTCAGGTTGGTCTTGAGTCGCTTCTCTTTCTGGCACTACTAGATGGGGAAAGTTCAAAACGGTCACTACTATGGCCTGATTCACGCTTGTCCAGTTTGAAGGGAACTCGCCAAGTACAGTGCTGACCTTTTCTTCTTTTACTGGCTGAAGAATGTCCTTATCTCCAAATTTTTCCTTCAGTTGGTCAGGGTATGGTTTTAAGTGATCCCTTGACACTGCCATGGAGTTTTCTCCTCCATTTTTGCTGATGAGGCACACCTTGGTATTGTCAAAGTTTGAAAGCATGATGGTATTTGGTTCTGCTTCCCACTGATCATCAAGTTTGTGTACTCCTCTCTTACTTTTGAGTACCTATTCTCCAGGCGACAAGGGAACTGCAGGCAGGTGCTGATTGTAGTTTCTTCCTGCTTCAGTCTTGCTTGGGCTAGACTCTTCTCTACGCATTCTTGCACTTTGCTGTATTGCTGCTGCCACTCTGTATTCCAGTCTGCGTCTGGTGATGTCACCTCAGGTGTCAGGACTCCCATGTCCAAGTTATTGGGCAACTTGCCAGGTCTTGCTCTCATTAGGTAGGCTGGAGTGCAGTTGGGAGAGTTTATAGGGATATGATTGTAGAGATCTACCAGATCCAGCAACTTCTCTGGCCACAGGTTTCTCTCTTCCAATGGGAGTCTTCAATTGGTCAATCACCAATTGGTTCATTTTCTCACACATGCCATTTATCTGTGGATGATACGGCGTTGTCCTGACTTTCTTGCAGCCGTACAGGTTACAGAACTCCTGTAACACTTCTGCTTCAAAGGCTAGGCCTTGGTTGGTAAGCATTCGTTCAGGGTAACCATGTGGTTGACAAAAGTGTTGTTAAAATGCTTTGGCCGTTGTCTTTGCTGCTTGGTCCTTGACAGGCACAACTACCAGGAACCTTGAGTAATGGTCAACGATGGTTAGGGCGTAGACGTTGCCTGAACGGCTTGGGGTCAGCTTCACGTGGTCCAAGGCTACCAGTTTAAGTGGCTGTTTGGTGATTATTGGCTGTAATGGGGTTCGCTGGCTGTTATGGTCCTTCCTGCACAAGTTGTATGGTCCACACTCCCGACACCAATCTTCAATAGCCTTCCTCATACCAACCCAGTATAACCTCTCACGAAGTAGGACTTCCAACTTTTTCCATCCGAAGAGTCCTGCTCCATCGTGGTATGCTTCCAAGACCATTGATGCATCTCGCTTCGGGACTACCACCTGAGAGACCAGTTCGTGAGATCGGGCATTGACACTCTTCTGACACAGCTTTCCCTTGTAGATGAATAGCCTGCCCCTTTCTTTCCACAACTGTTGGGTCTCATGTGGAGCATCTGGACCAGGGCGCGAGTCAGCTTGCATCAGTAGCTTCTTTACTTGGACTGCTGGGTCGCTATCCTGTGTCTCGGCCTACTCATGGTGAGGCCTCTTTTACAACGTAGCGCTTGTCCTTCACTCCTTGGGCGCATTGGGGGCAATGGGCCGCATCCGCCTGGTGAAGGGCTGGTAACTCGACCTCTTCGAGTGCTTACGGATCTTCTCCCCCATCTGGGAAGTTGAGCATTCTGGACAGCGCATCAGCATTGGCGTTCTTATGTCCTGCTCGGTACTTGATGGTAAACTCGTAACTGGACAGCCGGGCCATCCATCGCTGCTCCAGCGCACCTAGCTTTGCGGTTTCCACATGAGTTAATGGATTGTTGTCCGTGAAGATGGTAAACTTTGCCGTAGCTGGGTCACAGCCCAGACTATGGCAAGGAATTCCTATTTAAAGGAGCTGTAGTTTTCAGGATTCCTTTCAGTGAGACGAAGCTTCCTGTTGGCGTAGGAGATTACCCTTTCTTTGCCTTTCTGTACAAGCGACAGTACTGCTCCCAGTCCCATGTTGCTGGCATCGGTATAGAGGATGAATGGTTGGTCATAGTCTGGATAGGCCAGAACTTCATCCCCTGTAAGAGCCAACTTCAACAAAGTGAAGGATCTTTCCAGTTCATCATTCCAATCAAATGTAGGACTCTGCTTCCTGGCCTTCTTGAGCTGGCCCATAAGAAGGTTTTGCAGGGGATGCAGCTATTTCAGTGAAGACCTTGATGAGCCTTCAGTTGTAGCCGACCAACCCGAGGAACTGACATATTTCATGAATGTTGCTGGGTCTCTGTCAATCCCATATAATAGTGACTTTGTCGGGGTCTGGTGCCACGCCTTCTGTGCTCACCATGTGGCCTAGGTACTGCACCTTGGGCTTCAGGAGGTGGCATTTGGACGGATTCACTTTCAGGCCAAAGTTGGATAGGGCTTTGAACACCTTGACCAGGTGCTCGAAATGGTCTTCGTAAGTCTTGGAGAAGACAATGATGTCAACAAGGTAAAACAGGACTGTCTCGAAGTTCTTGTGTCTAAGGCAGCACTCCAACAACCTCTGGAACGTTCCTGTTGCATTGCAAAGCCCGAAGAGCATGTAGTTGAATTCTGGGAGGCCCATTGGTGTTGCGAAGGCGGTCTTTTCTTTCTCTGCCTTTGCCACAGAACCTGCCAATACCCACTAGTGAAATCTAAGGTAGAGAAATAGTAAGCGGCTCTCACTGCAGCTAGTGATTCCTCTATCCTTGTGGGTAATGGTGTTACTTTTCCTGTAGTCAACACACATCCTCATTGTACGATCTTTTTTTCTAACGAGGACTAGTGGAGCTACCCAGGGGCTACAACTGTCTCTGATCACCCCAGCCTCCATCTCTCGCAACATACTCAGCACATTGATAATGAGCTGGGGGTACAGGCTGGTACTTCTCTTTAATGGGTGGATGATTTCCAGTGGGGATATGATGCTGGACCCCTTTTACTTGCCCAAAGTCTAAAGGGTGTTTGCTGAATACCCGTTCAAACTCTTGGACTACTCGGTAAACCACATTCTTTTGGTGTGGAAGGGTGGAGTCAGTGCCTACGTGCAGATGTTGACACCAATCATCCAGCTGTTTTGCAGAGCCATTGTCCTCTGCCTGGTCAGACGAGACCAAGGGTTCCACTATCTGAATTGCATTGTGATTGACAGTGAACAGCTTAGCAACGGTAGCATACCGAGGTAGTGTGGCCTCCTCGTCCCCACAATTTAAGATGCATACAGGTACCCTCACCTTGCTGACATCAACTACCCCTCTAGCTGTCAGGACAGTGGGCCTACTATCAGAGTACACTGGATTTACCAGGGCTTGGTAATCTCTTCCCCTGAGGCCTATGGCTGCCCGACACCAAATTAACATTTCACTCCTTGGGGGTATTGCAATGGTGAATGAATCACTCACTCTGACACTGCCGACTTCTCTGCCAGATAGCTCTACCTGCTGCCTTTGCATCAGGACCTTGATCTCCTTTTGCAGGACCCATTGCTCACTGGAACCAGCAGTTTTGGCTACCTATTGCAACAAAACAATAACCTCAGCAAGACAATTTTCCATCACATTAGTGCCTAAGGTCACTATTGGGTTACATTCTCGTCAATCAATGTCTACAGTTATCAAGCCTTGGGCTTTTAATTCCACTCGCTCCACCTTAATGATCACCTCCTAACGCCCCACTTGTGGCAAAGGCTGTCCATTGCTGGCAACTACTGTCAGCTCATCATCTGGACCACGAGTAATTTCAGAGTCAGACCAATACCGTTTGTAAAGAATATATGGCATAGTCATTACCTGAGAGCCGGTGTCCAGTAAAGCATTCATTGGGATGCCGTCAATCACAACTGAGAGGACCGGTCACCCTCCAAAGTACTTGGCTTGCCAGTTCTGTGGGCCTGGTCGTCCTACTCCTGGGGATTGGCCCTCTGCCCCAGGGGTTGCTAGTTTAAATGGCAGAATCTTGCGATGTGCCCCGCTCTGTGGCAGCAGCGGCAAATGGGTCGTGCGTCCTGGTCGTAGAGATCGTTGTCTCACCCTCTTATTGGTGGGACCCTCTTCCACCATTGCCATGGGACGTCATCTGGACTAGAGGCCAACTGGATCTTCTCCTTCGGGGCACTTGCATGGACTGCACGGTTTTGATTATTGCAGCCATACTTTTGGTCAGCTCCTGGATCTGAAGACATAGTTCTGCAGATGGATCATTATCCAAGGTCTGTAGGTCTGAGGGAAGGATGCCGCCTCCTGGTGGTATGTAATTGTGGGGCGCCTAGGGGGTGCTGGGCAGCTGACATTTTGTTCATACAGCACCTGAATGGCCCTATCTGTAAAGTCTGCAAAGTTCAGTTCAGGGTTTTGTAGGGCCATGTTGCGCAGCTGTGTCCTGTGGGTGCTGAACAGGAGTCCCTCAATAAATTGCTCCTTTAATAATCTGTCTTCATCCTGTACGCTGTCTAGGTCAATTTGCTTTACGGCCCGTAGCACCTCCTGATCTCCTGATGGTTAAGAACATAGTCCTGTATACTGTCCTGCACCCTTTGTTTGCACCCAAAGACCCTCATTTTTATTTCTGCTGCAGGGTAGGTGTCAAAGGTGCTCCTCAGCTTAGCCAGAACTTGCTTAACAGTCCCTTTATTAGTGTCCTGCCAGGACTTTACTTCTCTTTGAGCTGCACCAATTAACTGTCCGATGAGAATGTTTACATTTTGGCTTTCAGACAGGGGGTACACTTCAAATAAACTGCACAGTCTCTCCTTGAAATCGCTCAGGGTATGCGACTCCCCTGAGGGACTGCAGTGGCGGTCGTTAAATCTTGCTACGCTCTGGGGGTTGTGGCTGTGCCGGCTGCTGGATTCTGCTGTGCTATAGTGGCTGCAGCTAGGCCTGCCACTGAATCTTGCGGCACCATGGGGGCCGCAGCTGAGTCAGCCACTAAATCTTCTCCTGTGTTAGACATTTTCTTCCCCCCTAGTTAATCTTAGCCAGGCTCTGAGTTACCACTGGCTTACCAGGCTGTTACTCCGTCGGCTGGATGAACGGTGTGCGCCGGGATTCCAGGCCTCAGCTCCGTGCTCTTTGCCAGCTGCTGTCTCTGCGTGCAGCACTCCTCTTTTCACGCTCTTTCTCAGGCTCTGCCCACGATGGCACATCCCTTCTGCTTCCTGCACACCATGTAGCGTTATAATGGCAGCAAATCACACAGTTCAATACAGTCTATGGCACACAGTACCTGGTGATACCAGGCTTCGATATCCTGTTTGTGACACCAAGTTGGAGCGCCCACCAGGGCCGTGGGGTACTCAGTACTGGGCCGCTTCTTAAAGGGTCAGTGTCACAGCAGCGGTGACCCGGTCCATGGCCCTGGGCGTCCAATATAAAGGGGAATAGTGAAAAAGGGAAAAATAAAGTGTTTGCAATAAAGTGTTCGTGACGCCACCTGTGGTTTCTGGTTAGAGGTGACCAGCGCTGCAGAACAAGATCCTCTGGGACTGATGGTGATGCAGCAGAGTTGGCATAGCTCTCCACAGGCAAAGCTTAGTCCCAGGGCAGATGAAAGATGTAGAAGGTGATGGTGATGTAGTATTTAGCAAGAGATGTAGCAGAGTTGGATAGGTGATGCAGGAATGATTAGAGGACACAACAGAGTGAAGTTTCCTTTTACCTTTTACAGAGCTGTGCAGGTACAGTCCAGGGCTCCGGTTACAGATGGTTCTGGAGTCCGTCAGCCTGAAAGAAATTTGGGAATCTCCTTATTCAGGTGGGTTGTTAGGCCTCCTCTCTAGCACTATTTTCTGATGTACTTACTGCTGTGAACTCTATTCAAGTTCCTCTCTCTGTTTGCTACTTAGGTAGAACTCCATTCGCATGACAGGCAGCTGTAGCTTGCTTCAGGGATCGCTCCTATTTGGCGTCTCCAGCTCACACATGCTGCTGTGTCATCGAGTAACAGTTGGGGACAGCGGATCTGTGGTCTTCTTTCCTCCAGATTCTGCTGCTGGAGCTTTAGCACCCACTTAGCATCGGACTCCAGGGTCCCGTCTCTGGTGCTCAAACCTGTGGGTGAGCTCAGCTTTAGCTCCTGTCCCCAGATTCTCTCCGCACATCCTCTCTCGACCCTGTTCAGGCACTAACTCTCCCTAACTTCCTCCTCCTGACCAGAGAGAGCAGCTCCCCTGAAATCAGGTTTAGAGCTCCTTCTGCTGGCCTGGAGCAGGAACTGTGTGGTATGCTGGAACTACCTGATAAAGGGATTCCTTCTTTGCTTCCAGGCATGACATCTGTTAAGTGTCGGGTTTTTCCCTCTGCACAGGAGGAATCCCGAGCCTTGCCCTATGCGGTCTCCCATTCAGTCCTGCCTGCAGAGGAGGCTGCTCAGCAAACATGTTGATCCTGGTGTTTTGCTCAGGTTAGTGCTGTCAGGTTGGTTGCTGCTGCTATTCCTGGTTCAGCTATAGCAACCTGCACTGGCCAGCAGTGAGCAACTCCTGGGACTAAGCCCTTCTTTCGGGCTACTGAGCATGCCCGGAGGTCGTCCTCTCATTGGAGGCCAGGGGTCACATGCTCAGGTCCTGTTACAGCTCGGATTGAGCCATCAGGAAGGTCCCGGAAGGCTGCGCCTATAAAAGATTCGCATGGACGTTCGGACATGCACTAATATAGTATTAAGTTGTGGTATGTGTGATGATGTATGCATGAAACTGGTGAATGACTTATTATGAAACCCCTACCCTTGGTACGCATGTGTTGTGTAGCCTAGCCTGTCCAGCGCCCAGGCTTAGGGTAGGTAGTTGGTGGAGTCAGCGCCAAGTGGTGGCACTGCATAGCGCCACAGTGCTTCCAGCTCCTCTCACACGTTATGCCAGAGAGTGTCATCTGCATGAGACACCTCTGTATCGCATACGCTGCAGTGTCCGTCTCAGCAGCGCCGTGTGAGGTTACTGCGCTTTCCAGAGCTAAGCTTAGGCTGGCTAGTGGCGTCCACCAGGGCGGCGCTGTACGCACGCAGTGCGGTAACACAACTGTTGGTTGCACCCTGTGACTGTTAACAGGGCACAGCGTTTCTCTAGGGTTAATCCTTGGCGCCGCAGTAGCGGTTCCCTAAGCCGTAGTCTGTGAGGTAACAGGCTTCAGCATCTCTTTCTGTGGCTCTGTGCTGTAACAGTTTGCTCCTGCGCATACCGGGTCAGCGGTTACCCCGCCGGTGTTCAGTTAGTGTCTGCTATTACCGAGCAGCAGTTTACCATCTCTGCATGGTGGACTCCGGGTTGCGATCGCACTTTATTATATTTTATATTTAGTGCGATCCGCAACCCTAACATCACTCCCCCCTGGAGGGAGGCAACGCCATTGTGGCAACCAAACTCCTGGGGTGCCACAGAATGGTGAAGACACAAAATATATGACAGCACAAACAGGCAGTTAGCACTAAATGATAATACAGAGAATGCATATATATTTATATGTCACAACAATTCAATATAAATCAAAGTGCTATCAGAAACACTGTAAATTCATATGTGAGGTCCAAGGCAACTAAATATACATTTTGGTGGTTAAAAAATCTAATGTACAATTGTACCTAAATGCAAAGATAGATGCCAAGTAGTGATGAGCTAGTATACTCGTTGCTCGGGTTTTCCCCAGCATGCTCGGGTTTTCCCAAGCATTCTCGGGTTTTCCCAAGCATGCTCGGGTGTCCTCAGAGTATTTTGGCGTGCTCGGAGATTTAGTTTTCGTCACCTCATCTGCATGATTTGCGACTTGCAGACAGGCTGAATACATGTGGGAATTCCCTAACAAACAGGCGTTCCACACATGTATTCAGCCTGCCTGCAAGTCGCAAATCATGCAGATGATACAACAAAAACTAAATCTCCTAGCACGCCAAAATACTCGGAGGACACCCAAGCAACGAGTACACTCACTCATCACTAATGCCAAGAAGATTCATATATTTACAATGAAAGTGGATACACGTGTTGCCGAGTCACAGCACCATGCAGATGCTGCTATGGGAACATATAGAAAGAAAGGGGAGGACGAATCCAAAACGGCAACCAAAGGTCATAGTGAAAAATATATTTTATTTTGTGGTAATGCAAGGAACAAATAGCCAATAAAAACATGCAAGTACTAGATAATCATTGATAACACATGATCAGGACCCAGGGCACCATATTGCCAATAATATACCAGTATTGTCATATAAGACATAAAAACGTTGTTTCATCAGGATAAACACAGCAAAGGTAAATGGAATCTCCTGTAGGCATATATTGCTTTTTGAGTACTAGTAGACTTGTCCCTAAATGCGGGCAGATATTATGTACAAACAATCGCAATCACACAAGTATATAGTAATTTACCTGAGAACAGCCAGTGCAGGCAAAAAGAGGGTCCCCGGGCACGCCCGAACGTGCGTTTCGGATACACCTTCTTCAGGGGGCGCTCTAATAACATGCACGCACAGTTTAAAAAGGCCAAAAACGGAATTGAGCACAGGATTCAAAAACGGAAGTTGTCACCCGTTGTTATGACAACATCCACGCTGCAAGCCCCCACGATTGCGCAAAGAGTGTGGGCGGGTAAAGTAAACCGTTGCCCAGGAGATGACCAGGCATCTACAGCACAGCAAATGGGGAGGTGTGACGCTGGAACCACGTGGGGCCCCACAAGACCAAACGCCCATGACTCCACAGTGCCAGCGCGAGATGTCTGGACACTGCGCAGGGAGAGATGGGAGGAACAGCCCGGCATTTTGTTAATGGGTGGCCGAGTGAATGTCTAAAAGGCTGCAATAGCAGCAGGAAATATACATACATACGCACACCCAACATCGGAGCATACATAGATGTAACGCTGTTAAATTAAAGTGAACAATCACAGAGAATATTCAAAAATTAATAATAAAGGACTAAGAGAATTATCACAATAATGTTATGCTGATAATAGTATGTGCATTAAATACAAACATTGGCAATGTTACTAGGTAGCCAAAGCATCAATGACCATATGAAATATATTATAAATCACCACAATAACCAAATATATATTATACAGATCTGATACAAGGCAATCAGAGTTCGTCATAAACAGAACCAATGTTGTGAATGACAAGGAAAGCAAACATAAAAAAAAATTTATATAAATATATATATACACACATGCAAAACATCATTGAGGTAATCATCTTGAAAATCTTAAATATATATACGTATACAGTCCTCCACATAAATAATATGAAAAAGGAAGATATTATGTGACCTCCACTTCATCTGTATAGCCACATGTCTATCCAAAACGGTTATACGTAGAGATGTCTCCACATCTTCTATCATCCAGCAGATCAATTGGTTGGCCCAGAAAAAATGCAAGGAAATCTAAAAATATATAAAAAGAAAAATTAAAAACAAAAAATGACACCAGACTGCATATGGGACTCCAAGTAACAATTATCAGAGGAAAGGGGCAATTGAAAGATTCTCATTCAACCCGTGAGGATGCACAGTTTTCAATGTCCAGATCCATCTGGATTCAAGACGTGCAATTCTTGTGAATAGTTTCCCTCCCCTTATATTGATGTCAATAGTATCGATACCCTGAAACCGTATCAAGCTACTGTCACTACCATGGCAGAGCCTGAAATGACGTGGGATCGTCTTCAGCGTGGATGCATCCTCGTGGCCAGCCGACGCCTCAATGCCCAGGACATGCTCGCGTACACGCACCTTCAATTGACGTGATGTCAAACCTATATAGATAAGATTGCACGGGCATGTAGCGTGATAAATCACATAACGTGTGTCACAAGAGATGTTCTTCTTGATCTTATATATCTTACCATTAGAGTCAGATAAGGTGGTTGCGTGATCCATGTTAGGGCAAGCGACGCAGCAGCCACAAGGATAGCACCCACACCGAGGGGTTGCATCATTAAGAAATGTAGTCCTGGGCTCTCCCATGTAAAGACTACGTATCAGATGATCTTTTAAATTTCTGGCATGTCTGAATGACATAGAAGGTCTCTCAGGTAATATTTTGGACAGTATGGGATCAATCCGCAGAATAGGCCAAGACTTAGGCAAGAAAGTGAAAGAACTGGGAGCGCAGGTGGTCTTCTCTTCCATCCTCCCAGTGGATGGCCATGGAACAAGGAGGTGGAATAAGATTCTGCAGGTGAACAACTGGCTACGTCGATGGTGCCGTCAGCAACGATTTGGATTTCTGGATCACGGAGTGAACTACTTATACGATGGACTACTTGCTAAAGATGGGGTGCACCTTACGAAGACTGGAAAGCAGGTATTTGGAAGTCGCCTTGCTACACTTGTAAGGAGAGCTTTAAACTAGAACAACATGGGAAGGGAAGCAAAAGACCAGAAAAAGCCATACACCTGACAAATGCTATTGAGAACTCTGCTATTAGAAGTGGAAAGGAAGAACAAAGACGAAAGAATCTAATTAATAAAAATATTGGAGAAAGAGAAACCAATCACAAACTAAAATGTTTCTATACTAATGCACAAAGCATGGGCAACAAACAAGGAGAATTGGAACTACTAACACAGGAAAAGAAATATGATGTCATTGGAATCACTGAAACTTGGTGGGACAATACACATGATTGGAATACAAGACTAGAAGGATACAACTTATTTGCAAGAAACAGACTTGATAAACGAGGAGGGGGTGTCGCATTGTATGTTAGAAACGCGTATATCTGCACAGAGATTGAAGCTTCAGAGACTGGGAGTTCTGTGGAAACTGTTTGGGTAAGAATACAAGGACAGAACAATGGAAAGGACACCATTGTAGGCATTTACTACAGGCCGCCTGTGCAAGCTGAAGCTATGGATGAACTCTTTATGCATCAAATGGCCAAGTTCTCCAAAAAATATGACATAGTTGTCATGGGAGATTTCAACTATCCAGACATTTGTTGGGAATCTCTCTCAGGCAAAACTAACAGGTCAAGGAAATTCTTATCCTCTCTTGCTGACAACTTTATCTTCCAAAAGGTAAGGGAGAAAACAAGGGGAACTGCTACCTTGGATCTAATCCTTATAAACAGGGAGGAAATGGTTGAGGAGGTAAAAGTGGCTGGGACCCTAGGAGGTAGCGACCATGCTATTTTAGAATTTTGGATAACTAGAGGCGGAAGACCTGTGAAGACTCAGACGTCAAGGTTAGATTTCAGAAAGGCAGATTTTAAGGGATTCAGAAAGAGAATTGGAGGGATCCAATGGCTGGATATCCTTAAAGACAAAAATGTCCAGGAAGGATGGGAAATCTTGAAAAATGAAATTCTCAAAGCACAGTTGTTAACAATTCCGAAAAGAGGGAAGAATAGGAAGCAGTTAAGGAAACCAGGATGGATGAACACAGAACTTAAGCACATGCTAAAAAGGAAGAAAAAAATGTTTATAAAATGGAAAGAGGGAGGCATATCTAAAGAAGAATATAATGCTGTCTGCAGAACCTGCAGGGCACAAATCAGATTAGCTAAAGCTGAAAATGAATTGAGGCTTGCAAGAGATGTCAAAAGCAATAATAAAGGATTTTGGGGATATGTCAAAAGTAAAAGAAAAGTCAAAGATGCTATAGGATTTTTACAGGATGAAAATGATGAAATGGTAAGACAGGATGTTGAGAAGGCTGAACTTTTAAATTCCTATTTTGCATCTGTTTTCTCTCAGAAAGGAAATGTAACATCAACTGTTATTCACTGTCCTATTAAGGGAATAGAAGAATCCAGGATATCTATAAGCAGAAAGATAGTGAGGAAACACTTAGCTAGCCTAAATGAATTCAAGTCTCCAGGTCCAGATGAATTACACCCCAGAGTACTGAAGGAAATAGCAGAAGAAATTTTTGAACCCCTCTCTATAATCTTTGAAAATTCTTGGAGAACAGGAGAAGTGCCAGAAGACTGGAGAAGAGCAAATGTTGTTCCTATCTTCAAAAAGGGGAAGAAGGTGGACCCAGGTAACTATAGGCCGGTGAGTCTGGCTTCTATACCAGGAAAGATCTTTGAACAAATTATTAAACAACATGTATGTCAATACCTGGATAAGAATGAAGTGATTAAACAGAGTCAGCATGGGTTTGTAACTAATAAGTCATGTCAGACTAACTTAATTTCCTTCTATGACGGTATCACTGATTGGGTGGATCAAGGAAATGCTGTAGATATAGTATATCTTGACTTCAGCAAAGCATTTGACAAAGTCTCTCATACAATCCTTATTGAAAAAATGATTAAGTATGGAATGGACAAGGCAACTGTTAGGTGGATTCATAACTGGCTTAGTGATCGGACCCAAAGAGTGGTCGTAAATGGCTGCACATCCGGTTGGAAGAATGTCTCAAGTGGGGTACCACAGGGCTCTGTCCTGGGCCCTGTATTGTTCAACATCTTTATCAACGATTTAGATGAAGGAATTGAGGGTAAACTGATTAAATTTGCTGATGACACAAAGCTAGGAGGGATAGCTAATACTAGAGAAGAGAGAGAGAGAGGATTCAAAAAGATTTAAATAAACTGGAGAAGTGGGCAGCAACTAACAGAATGGTTTTTAACAGGGAGAAATGCAAAGTACTACATCTGGGCAATAAAAATGGAAAAAGCATATATAGAATGGGAGGAATAGGGCTAAGTGACAGCACATGTGAAAAAGACTTGGGTATACTAATAGATCACAGACTGAATATGAGTCAACAGTGTGATGCAGCAGCAAAAAAGGCAAATGCAATTCTAGGATGTATTAACAGAAGCATACAGTCTAGATCACGTGAAGTCATTATTTCCCTCTACTCCTCTTTGGTCAGACCTCATCTGGAATATTGTGTCCAGTTTTGGGCACCACATTTTAAAAAAGACATCAACAAACTGGAGCAAGTTCAGAAAAGAGCGACCAGAATGGTGACCGGTCTGCAAACCCTGTCTTATGAGGAAAGGTTGCAGGATTTGGGAATGTTTAGTTTGCAAAAGAGAAGACTGAGAGGAGACTTAATAGCTGTCTACAAATATCTAAAGGGCTGTCACATTGTAGAAGGATCAACTTTATTCTCATTTGCACAAGGAAAGACTAGAAGCAATGGGATGAAACTGAATGGGAGGAGACACAGATTAGATATTAGAAAAAACTTTTTGACAGTTAGAGTGATCAATGAGTGGAACAGGTTGCCACGAGAAGTGGTGAGTTCTCCTTCAATGGAAGTCTTCAAACAGAGGCTGGACAGACATCTGACTGGGATGATTTAGCGAATCCTGCTTTGAGCAGGGGGTTGGACCAGATGGCCCAGGAGGTCCCTTCCAACTCTACGATTCTATGATTCTATGATTCTTAAGGGTCTCTCCAATCTTAATTGCTTGAGAATTATAATTGGTAACAAACCTAATCTGGCGATCCTTATAGGCAGAAGCTCTCCGCATATTGTCATAAAGGAGAGATGAGCGGGAGCTAAACCTTGCCCTATTATATGCCTTTTTCACCGAGCGACGACTGTAACCCCGTTCCAGAAAACGATTTTTAAATCCTCTGCCTGTTTTTCAAAATCTAGGTCTGTGGAACAGATCCGCTGTAATCTGAGAAACTGTCCCACAGGAACCACCCTAATGATGTGTGTAGGGTGGCAAGAGGACGCATGCAACAGTGAATTCGTGGCGGTAGGTTTTCAGAAAATGTCCGTTTGTACCATACCAGTGGCATCTTTCTTGACAATTGTGTCAAGGAATTCCACTTTTTCACTGCTGCATATATATGTCAAATGGATGTTCAGATCATTGTTGTTCAGATCAATCAGAAAGGAAACTAAAGCACTTTTGGGGCCCTGCCAGATCAAGAGGATATCATCAATGTACCGGGTCCAGAGCAGGACCCGGTCCATTGATGCCTGTTGATCCGACAGAAAGAGGTCCCGTCCCTCTCCCACAGCCCCAGGAACAGATTAGCATACGAAGGCGCGAAGGCAGCCCCCATAGGTGTCCCCTGGAGCTGCAGGTAGAAGGACCCCTTGAAGGTAAAGAAATTGTGGGTTAATGAAAACTCAAGTAAATCAAGAATAAGCTCCCCAAAATGCGGTGAGGTTCCAGATTGTTCAAGAAAAAAGCGCACTGCCCTAAGGCTGGTTTCACACTTGCGTTTTTTTGCGCTGTATTTTAGCGCTAAAAAACGCATGCGTTTTTTCCTATATTTTGCATGGGATGCGCTTATGTGCGCATACACATGCATTTGTATGCGTTTTTACACACATGCATTTTTTTGTGGTGTGCGCTCGGGCGCACAAAATGCATACTGTTGCATTTTTTGGGAGTCCGACTTGCCTCAAAAAAAACCATGCACGCGCAATGCGTTTTTTTACAGCAAGACACCCATTATTAGTCTATAGGTGCGCATATGTGCGCATTGGCATGCTCATGTATGCATTTTTTTGCGCATGCGTTTTTTTGTTGACCATTAGTTAGACAATGGAATTTAGGGGTTTGGGTTAGAGTTAGGGTTAGTTAAGGGGGGTTAGGGTTAGGGTTTGGGTTAGGGTTAGTATGGTTTGGTTAAGGGTTAGGGTTTAGGGTTAGTTAAGGTTTATGGTTAGGGTTTAGGGCTAGGGTTAGGGTTTGGGTAGGGTTTGGTTAAGGGTTAGGGTTAGTATGGTTTGGTTAAGGGTTAGGGTCAGGGTTAGGGTTAGTGTATGGTTTGGTTAAGGGTCAGGGTTAGGGTCAGGGTTAGGGTTAGTAAAGTCATGGTTTGGGTTAGTGTGAGGGGCCAACTAATGTGGGAAAAAAATGTAAACGCGGTAAAAACGCACTAAAAACGCATAAAAACGCTGCGTTTTTTTCATGTATGCTCATAAAAATGCTTGAAAAAAACGCAGCATTTGTATGCGTTTGTATGCATTTTTTCTATGCGTTTTTTTGCGGGAAAAATGCGTTGCAAAACAAAGCAAGTGTGAAAGTAGCCTCAGACCATCCTGATGCCTTATACTAGTGTATATAATGATTCGACATCAGCTGTTGCTAGAATCGTATCTCCGTCAAAATTGAGGCAGTCCACTTTTTGAGAAGCTCTCCGGTAACCTTAAGAAAGGAAGGCAAGTCTTTCACTAACGGTTGAAGATGAAAATCGATCCAACGATTAACGTTTTCCAGGAAGTTCCCATTCCCTGAAATGATAGGTCGCCCAGGTGGCACATTGATATTTTTGTGAATTTTTGGAAGGAGATAAAAGGTTGAGACAGCAGGCTTATGAACTATCAAAGCATCAGCCAACTCTTTAGTGATCACATTCTCCTCCACAGAAAGTTTAAGGATGTTGTTCAATTTCGAGCTGAAAGTGGTCAAGGGGTTATATGTAAGTTTCTTATAACAAACAGCATTGTTAAGCTGATGAAAAGTTTCCTTTTCGTACATGGCCTTGGGCCATATAACTGCATTACCCCCTTTGTCCGCAGGTTTCAGTACAACGTCCTGGAGGTTTTTAAGCTGATGTAGTCTCGACCTTTCATCTCCATCCAAATTATCTTTACTAAATCGCTGTGGAATTCTCAGCAAATCTTGGGTGACCACCTGGACGAACGTATCAATACTAGTACAGGTGGAAAGGGGAGGGAACTTCCTGGAACGTGGTCTGATCGAAGGGGGTATCTTACCTCCCTCCCTGGTGTTTTCATCAGAGAGCTCCTCGAGGATCCTCACCGCATTCTGTTCCTCCTCTGTGGGAAGAAGTAAATGGGACTCATTATCAAAAAAATGACGTCTGAACAACAACGATCTGGCGAACAAGTGTAGATCTTTGATTGCTGTGAATGTATCAAATCCGGCTACAGGTGAAAACGAGAGACCCTTATTAAGAAGTGAGATATCAGCAGGTGATAAAGTGTGGTTACTTAAATTAATCACCTTATTTTCCTTAACCGTATGGTCAGGCGAGTGGGAGTGTTGTCTCCTATACGGATGATAATTTCGGTTACGGAATTTATTAGCCACAGCGCCTGATCTTGTTGTAACTAGAGTTGAACGAAACGGATCGAAAAATTTCAAAAGTCGCCGACTTTTGGCAAAGTCGGGTTTCATGAAACGAAACCCCACCCTAGAATGAGGTCGGCCACGAGGTCGGCGACTTACGCGCCAAAGTCGCGTTTCAAAAGTTTGTTTTGCACTCTTTTTCAGCCAATCAGGATCCACGGACACTGTGAGCAACGTGATGACATAGGCAGGGGTCACCACCATCTTTCAGAAGGGCATGCAAGTGATTGGCTTGCTTTGGTGGGCGTCACAGGGGGTATAAAAGGGCGTGCACGCCGACCGCCATGTTCCTCATGCTGATCTCAGAATAGGGAGAGCTGCTGCTGCTGATTCTGTAGGGAGAGCGTTAGGCAGGTAAGAAGACACCAAAAACTGCTTCTGCTGCTAGCGATTTTGCCTGTACAACACACCAGTCACTGTGTGTGCAGTGCAAGGGGAGGCTATATTTTGCTGGATCAGCAGTGTTGGTTGTTAGGCTGCCTTCTAAGGCTTCCTGACGGCTGCATTGCTGTTTACCCACTGCTCTGCAAACTGCTTTTTTAAAAGCAATCCCAATTTTTTTTTGTCCTGGTGAGGTACTGAGCGTGCATTTTTTCACACCATACAGCGGTGCACACTCCTCACACAGTACCGTGTAACGGCTGTTATCACAGCCACAGTGAAGCTATCTGTGTGTCACTCTGTAAGAATAAGTCGAGGACATGTTCCGTTCTTACAGACCTGCACCTTCTAGTTTTGTCTAGCTTTCAAACAGTTAAATATATTTCCTGTTTGATCACATTCAAAAATATAGAGAGTCCTCCTCTCACTGCCGACTTTTATTCCCCATTGACTTACATTGGGTTTCGTGTTTCGGGACGACCCCGACTTTTCCCTATAGTCGGCCGATCTTGCTCGACCCGACTTTTGGAAAAGTCGGGTTTCACGAAACGAAACTCGACCCTAAAAAACCAAAAGTCGCTCAACTCTAGTTGTAACAGAAATAGATGAAAGATCCGACTGGCCACTTGTTGAAGAGAGTGATGTAACATATGATGCATGATTAAGTGGTTGTCAGACAATTTTACTCCTCCTCCATTGATATACCGTATGCTGTTGATAATCTTTCTGGTCCCTAACAAATTTGCTAAGTTGGGACTCGTGAATCTTCTTGACGGTTAGGTCAAGAGTTTTCTCAAGATTAGTATCAAAGATTCGTATTTTCTCATCAGAAGCATTGGTACGTAACTCATTTTGAGCAGTATCAATGAGCTTATCAAGGTCAGCAATATTCTGATTATTGATGCCAATCAGAAGTTTCATCAGGGTCAGGGAACAGGTGCCACACGCATCCTCCCAGTTTGAAATGAACTGCACATCCTCAACGGGTAAGTAGGGATAACTCACACCCTCAAACCTCTAAGTATCATATTGCTTGTTACATATTTGTTTAAAAATGCTCTGTTCCACCAAAGCTTTGTCCTCTTAATCAATAGATCTTGAATAGAGGAACAGAGTTCATCAAACTTATAATCATCAGATTGCGGAGTCCCTGCATTTGTTCCAAACACATGTTCCACTTGACCAAGCCAGGACTTATCTTTGGCTCTAAAGTCCATTTTTACACCACCAATACCTGTGCAAAACACAGTAAAGATAAGAGAGAATACAGAGAAGGTAGTGCAAAACAATGCAAGCGTCATATGGGACAATGTAATAAACAATATGTCACAAAGAACCATAGTTAATGTCCCAGTACATTTATAACATTGGACTGTGATTGACCAGTTACCAAAAAATTAATATAGAAAGAAAGGGGAGGACGAATCCAAAACGGCAACCAAAGGTCATAGTGAAAAATAGATATTATTTTGTGGTAATGCAAGGAATAAATAGCTAATAAAAACATGCAAGTACTAGTTAATCATTGATGATAACACATGATCAAGACCCAGGGCACCATATTGCCAATAATATGCCAGTATTGTCATATAAGACATAAAAACGTCGTTTCATCAGGATAAACACAGCAAAGGTAAATGGAATCTCCTGTGGGCATATATTGCTTTATGAGTAATTGTAGACTTGTCCCTAAATGCGGACAGATATTATGTACAAACAATCGCAATCACACCAGTATATAGTAATTTACCTGAGAACAGCCAGTGCAGGCAAAAAGAGGGTCCCCGGGCCCGCCCCAACGCGTGTTTCAGACACACCTTCTTCAGGGGGCGCTTTAATAACATGCACGCACAGTTTAAAAATGCCAAAAACGGAAATGAGAGCTGATTCAAAAACGGAAGTTGTCACCCGTTGTTATGACAACATCCACGCTGCAAGCCCCCGCGATTGCGCAAAGAGTGTGGGCGGGTAAAGTAAACCGTTGCCCAGGAGATGACCAGGCATCTACAGCGCAGCAAATGGGGAGGTGTGACGCTGGAACCACGTGGGGCCCCACGTGACCAAACGCCCATGACTCCACAGTGCTAGCGCGAGATGTCTAGACACCACGCAGGGAGAGAAGAGAGGAACAGCCTGGCATTTTGTTAATGGGTGGCCGAGTGAATGTCTAAAAGGCTGCAATAGCAGCAGGATATATACATACATACGTACACCCAACATCGGAGCATACTTAGATATAAAGCTGTTAAATTAAAGTGAACAATCACAAAGAATATTCAAAACCTAATAATAAAGGACTAAGAGAATTATCACAATAATGTTATGCTGATAATAGTATGTGCATTAAATACAAACATTGGCAATGTTACTAGATAGCCAAAGCATCAATGACCATATGACCAAATATAAATTATACAGATCTGATACAAGGCAATCAGAGTTCGTCATAAACAGAACCAATGTCGTGAATGACAAGGAAAGTATACATAGAAAAAAAAAATATATATACACACATGAAAAACATTATTGATGTAATCATCTTGAAAATCTTAAATATATATATGTATATAGTCCTCCACATAAGTAATATGAAAAAGGAAGATATTATGTGACCTCCACTTCATCTGTATAGCCACATGTCTATCCAATACGGTTATACGTAGAGAAGTCTCCACATCTTCTATCATCCAGCAGATCAATCGGTTGGCCCAGAAAAAATGCAAGGAAATCTAAAAATATATTAAAAGAAAAGAAAAACTAAAAACAAAAAATGACACCAGACTGCATGTGGGACTCAAAGTAACAATTATCAGAGGAAAGGGGCAAATGAAAGATTCTCATTCAACCCGTGAGGATGCACAGTTTTCAATGTCCAGACCATCTGGATTCAAGACGTGCAAGTCTTGTGGATAGTTTCCCTCCACTTATATTGATGTCAATTGTATCGATACCCTTAAACCGTATCAAGCTACTGTCACTACCATGGCAGAGCCTGAAATGATGTGGGATCGTCTTCAGCGTTGATGCATCCTCGTGGCCAGCCGACGCCTCAATGCCCAGGACATGCTCGCGCACACGCACCTTCAATTGACGTGATGTCAAACCTATATAGATAAGATTGCACGGGCATGTAGCGTGATAAACCACATAATGTGTGTCACAAGAGATTGTCTTCTTGATCTTATATGTCTTACCATTAGAGTCAGAGAAGGTGGTTGCGCGATCCATGTTAGGGCAAGCGACGCAGCAGCCACAAGGATAGCACCCACACCGAGGGGTTGCATCATTAAGAAATGTAGTCCTGGGCTCTCCCATGTAAAGACTACGTATCATATGATCTTTTAAATTTCTGGCACGTCTGAATGACATACTGTAGAAGGTCTCTCAGGTAATATTTTGGACAGTATGGGATCAATCCGCAGAATAGGCCAAGACTTCTTAAGGGTCTCTCCAATCTTAGTTGCTTAAGAATTATAATTGGTAACAAACCTAATCTGGCGATCCTTAGAGGCAGAAGCTCTCCGCATATTGTCATAAAGGAAAGATGAGCGGGAGCTAAACCTTGCCCTATTATATGCCTTTTTCACCGAGCGACGACTGTAACCCCGTTCCAGAAAACGATTTTTAAGATCCTCTGCCTGTTTTTCAAAATCTAGGTCTGTGGAACAGATCCGTCGTAATCGGACAAACTGTCCCACCGGAACCACCCTAATGATGTGTGTAGGGTGGCAAGAGGACGCATGCAACAGTGAATTCGTGGCGGTAGGTTTTCGAAAATGTCCGTTTGTACCATACCAGTGGCATCTTTCTTGACAATTGTGTCAAGGAATTCCACTTTTTCACTGCTGCATATATATGTCAAACGGATGTTCAGTGGAATTCCTTGACACAATTGTCAAGAAAGATGCCACTGGTATGGTACAAACGGACATTTTCCGAAAGCCTACCGCCATGAATTCACTGTTGCATGCGTCCTCTTGCCACCCTACACACATCATTAGGGCAGTTCCGGTGGGACAGTTTCTCCGATTACGGCGGATCTGTTCCACAGACCTAGATTTTGAAAAACAGACAGAGGATCTTAAAAATCGTTTTCTGGAATGGGGTTACAGTCGTCGCTCGGTGAAACAGGCATATAATAGGGCAAGGTTTAGCTCCCGCTCATCTCTCCTTTACGACAATATGCGGAGAGCTTCTGCCTCTAAGGATCGCCAGATTAGGTTTGTATTACGCGCCCCGATGCTCACCTGGGGTCCCCCTCCTCCCGATGCATCCCTCCCTCATCCTCGCGCCGTGCCCTGTCTGGCTTTGCAGTGTCACGGCGCGTCAGAGGCACGCACATGCGCACTCGCTCGTTTCTGACCGCGGGGCATCCTGGGAGCACGTGACCCGGTGGCTCCGCCCCAACATGGCGGCGCCCACCGGGTATTTCTGTCTGGCGTCTTGAATGGTAAGACGCCTGTTTGTCTTTCTCTGTGGCGCTTAGCGTTCCTGCGCAGCGTCGCCCCGACTCTCAGGTCCCCCCTCTCTCCTAGTCTGCGCTCTGCTCTCCGCTCCATAGCCCCGTCTGGACCCCCGCTCAGTTCCCTCTGCTGCCTCTGTGCCTGACCCTCGCCTGGTCCTTCCCTGCTGCTGTCATCGGTAGCCCCTTAGCTAGGGTTCCGTCTGTACCCCTAGGTCAGTCCCCCCTAACCTTCCTTCCTTCTTTCTTCCAGCGTTCCTGCTCTGGCTCCATCCTGATCGGTCCTGGTTCCCTACGTTCTGTTCCCTCCTGCTCCGGGTCTACTCTAGTCAGTATCCTTTGGCCTTTCCCTCTGTACACTCCCTGGGTCGTCCCTTTGGTTCCGGCTGTCGTGGTCTCACCCCCCTTGGGCCTGCCCCTAACACTCCCTGTATAGGGGGTGGTCATCACCTGGGCCGCTCGCCCTCGGGGGCTCTGGAGCCACGACCCAGAGGGTCCACTCTCTGGTTCCTACTTAGAACCGTAACAGAACAAACAGGCCATGGACCCCGCTGGAGCCGCTGCGGCTCAAAAGGAGTTGCTGTTTTTGCGGGAGAATCAAACTCGTATCATGGCTTTCATGAAATCCATGGATTCTCGTCTTTCCGGGCTCCAGTCCTCTGACCCTGGGAATGCCTCCCAACTGGCTGGACTGCAGCAGGAACTGGCCCAGCAAAGAGATACCCAGACCCATATCCTCAGTTATATGGCCTCCATAGATGACCGCCTACTCTCCTTACAGTCGGCTGCTGCAGCCCCCATTCCAGCCCAGGCGCCTCACCCGCCACCCCGTTTAGCTAAGCCGCCCCGCTGTAACGGGGATCCCAAGCTGTGCCGAGGTTTCCTGAATCAATGCCGCCTCCATTTCGAACTCCTGCCCCTGCAATATCCCACTGAGCGGGCTAAGGTGGCTTTTATTGTCTCCCATCTTGAGGGAGATGCTTTAGCGTGGGTTAACCCCCTCTGGGAACGTGATGATCCGGTAGTCTCCCAGCTAAGTACTTTCTTCGAGACGTTTCGTCGAGTGTTCGACGAGCCGGGTCGCCTGGCCTCTACTACGGAATCTTTATTTAACCTCCACCAAGGGTCCCAAACCGTGGGTCAGTATGCCATCCGATTCCGAACCTTATCTTCTGATTTGGGATGGAATAACGAGGCCTTGGTAGGGGCCTTTTGGCGAGGCCTCGCGGGTCGAATTAAGGATGAGTTAGCTGGGCGGGATACTCCCACTGCCTTAGAAGATCTCATTTCGCTAGCCACACGTATCGACCTTCGGTTCCAGGAACGTGCTCGCGAGAGGAGACTTCCCCGTGCTTCCCCAACCATCCGCGGTCTACCCTGTCTCCGGCCCGGAATATCCGCTTCTGCTTCCATGCCTGAACCCATGCAAGTAGACCGGCTTAAGGTATCTGGACAACGCCGGGAGGAAAGACGCACTCACGGTCTCTGCTTCTACTGTGGTAGTGACTCCCATCTGGTCCGTACCTGCCTGGAACGTCCGGAAAACTCCTCCGCCTAGGTCAGGTAAGAGAGGCCTCCCTAGGTGTGTATGATACCTCTCTACCCCTCACTCTGTCTGTCTTGTTGCACGTTGGTGGAAAACGTTTTTCTCTGGCAGCCTATGTGGATTCCGGCGCAGCGGCAAATTTTATTAGGCTCAAAGAGGTTCTTAAATTTTCGGTCCCGGTCAAGACCTTAGAAACTCCACGGATCCTTGCTTCCGTGGACGGTAAACCTCTCCAAGAGACCATTACCTTGGTCACCCATGAGGTAGAACTCCAGGTAGGGGCCCTACACAAGGAGAGGATTGCTTTTTATGTCCTAGCGAGCATCTCTCACCCTATCCTTCTAGGCCTTCCCTGGTTACGAGCCCACGGCCCTACCTTAGACTGGCATAAGGGTAATATCCTGCGCTGGGGGGAGTCCTGTAGGTCTGGGTGTCTGCTGCCGGTGCGTCCCGTGGGTGGTTCTCCTTCCCCCTCCTTACCCTCCGGGTTGCCCATTGCTTACAGCTCTTTTTCGGATGTTTTTGACAAGAGGGAGGCCGAGAACCTTCCGCCTCACCGACCCTATGATTGCCCCATCGAGCTCGTCCCTGGAGCCACCCCTCCGCGGGGTAGGATTTATCCGCTCTCGCCGGCAGAGACGCAAGCCATGTCGGAATACGTTCAAGAGAACTTAGCCAAGGGTTTCATACGGAAGTCTTCCTCTCCTGCGGGCGCAGGCTTCTTTTTTGTCAAGAAGAAGGACGGGTCGCTCTGCCCGTGCATTGATTACAGAGGTCTGAACAGCATCACGATTAAGAACAAGTACCCGTTACCCCTCATCCCCGAACTCTTTGATCGCCTGAGAGGGGCGCAAATATTTACCAAACTTGATCTTCGAGGAGCCTATAACTTGGTCCGAATTCGCGCTGGGGATGAGTGGAAGACCGCATTCAACACCCGTGATGGTCACTATGAATACCTGGTGATGCCGTTTGGCCTCTGTAACGCACCAGCGGTATTCCAGGAGCTCGTTAACGATATTTTTCGGGATCTCCTTTACTCCTGTGTCGTGGTTTATCTTGACGACATTCTTGTCTTCTCTCCAGATCTCTCCACCCATCGACGAGATGTACGGCAAGTGTTGCAGCGTCTAAGGGAGAACCACCTATTTGCCAAGTTGGAGAAATGCGCCTTCGAACAACCGTCTCTGCCGTTCCTTGGGTATATCGTTTCGAAGTCTGGATTGAGGATGGATCCCGAGAAAGTGTCCATGATCCTGGCCTGGCCCCGTCCCCTTGGTCTCAAAGCCATTCAATGCTTTCTCGGCTTTGCTAACTATTATAGGCAATTCGTTCCTCATTTTTCCACCATAACCAAGCCCATCTCTGCTCTCGTGCGCAAAGGAGCCAATCCCCGCCTCTGGCCTCCCGAGGCAGAAGACGCCTTTCAAACTCTGAAGAGAGAATTCGCTACAGCGCCCGTTCTCCATCGTCCTGATGACGAGAGACCCTTCATTCTCGAGGTCGACGCATCCTCCGTGGGAGCGGGGGCGGTTCTCCTGCAAAGAACCTCCTCTGGCCGGACTGTCACCTGTGGGTTCTTTTCTAAAGCCTTTTCTCCCCCCGAACGCAATTACTCCATTGGGGACAAGAAACTACTGGCAATCAAACTGGCTTTAGAGGAATGGCGTTACCTTCTCGAAGGAGCTGTCCATCCCTTTACGATATTTACCGACCACAAGAATTTGGCCTATGTTCAGTCTGCCCAAAGGCTCAATCCCCGGCAAGCCCGATGGTCCCTATTTTTTGGACGCTTTGATTTCGAGCTCCGCTTTCGTCCGGGTAATAAGAACATCAGAGCTGATGCCCTATCAAGATCATTTCTCCCGACCGATGAAGAGGAGAGCCCCGCTCACATCATCGATCCAGCAAAGATCGTCACCCTAGCCCCTCTAAGTTTGGTCAACCCACCACCAGGCAAGACCTTGGTATTGGACCATGACAGAGTAAGGGTTCTGCACTGGGGACACTCTTCTAAGGTCGCCGGGCATGTCGGAGCCAAGAGGACTCTATCCCTCATCTCCCGCCATTATTGGTGGCCTTCACTCCGCCAGGACGTCCTGGAATTTACCGCTTCTTGCTCATCCTGCGCCCGGAATAAGATTCCACGACAGCTACCCTCTGGTCTCTTACATCCTTTGCCGGTTCCATCAGTTCCCTGGAGCCACATCACCATGGATTTCGTCACGGATCTACCTCCATCTTCCGGCTGCTCTGTCATTTTGGTGGTGGTAGACCGTTTTTCCAAAATGGCTCATTTCATTCCACTACCTGGTCTGCCTTCTGCGCCCGAGTTGGCGAAGATCTTCGTGCATCATGTTTTCCGACTTCATGGTTTTCCCCAGCACATCGTGTCTGACCGTGGTGTTCAATTCACCTCTCGTTTCTGGAGAGCTCTCTCTAGCTCAATGGGGGTAGTCCTGGATTTCTCCTCCGCCTATCATCCACAATCCAACGGCCAAGTGGAGCGGATCAATCAGGTGTTAACCACTTATCTTCGACATTTTTCTAATGCACACCAAAGTAACTGGGTCTCACTGCTTCCCTGGGCGGAATTTGCTCACAACAATCACCCCAACGAGTCCTCTTCCAAATCTCCCTTTTTTGTAGTTTTTGGGCAGCATCCGGGCATTCCCCTTCCCGTGTGCCCCACCTCGGGCGTGCCGGCGGCGGACTCCTTGTCCTCAGAATTCTCTAAAATTTGGGAGGAGACTAAAAGGTCCCTCGAGAGAGCTAGCGATCGGATGAAAAGATACGCCGACAAGAGGCGCCTGGACACCCCTCCTTATCATCCAGGCGATAAGGTCTGGCTGTCCTCGCGCTTCCTCTGACTTAAAATCCCCTCTTATAAGTTAGGTCCACGTTACGTTGGCCCCTTTGAGGTTTTGACTCGCATCAATGATGTAACCTATAAACTAAAATTGCCTGCCTCCCTGCGGATCCCCAACACTTTCCATGTCTCGCTTCTCAAACCCACAGTGTTTAATCGCTTTCAGCCAGCCTCGTCCCACGCTCCGCAACCTAGCTCTGCTGGGGACGTCTTTGATGTCAGGGACATCCTGGCAAAGAGGACCGTCCGAGGTAGAACCTTCTTTCTGGTAGATTGGGAAGGATTCGGTCCTGAGGAAAGGTCATGGGAGCCCCGGGAGAACATCAATGCTCCTCATATCATGAGAAGGTTTCTATCCCGCCTGAAGGAGGGGAGTAAGAGAGGGGGTACTATTACGCGCCCCGATGCTCACCTGGGGTCCCCCTCCTCCCGGTGCATCCCTCCTTCATCCTCGCGCCGTGCCCTGTCTGGCTTTGCAGGGTCACGGCGCGTCAGAGGCACGCACATGCGCACTCGCTCGTTTCTGACCGCGGGGCATCCTGGGAGCACGTGACCCGGTGGCTCCGCCCCAACATGGCGGCGCCCACCGGGTATTTCTGTCTGGCGTCTTGAATGGTAAGATGCCTGTTTGTCTTTCTCTGTGGCGCTTAGCGTTCCTGCGCAGCGTCGCCCCGACTCTCAGGTCCCCCCTCTCTCCTAGTCTGCGCTCTGCTCTCCGCTCCATAGCCCCGTCTGGACCCCCGCTCAGTTCCCTCTGCTGCCTCCGTGCCTGACCCTCGCCTGGTCCTTCCCTGCTGCTGTCATCGGTAGCCCCTTAGCTAGGGTTCCGTCTGTACCCCTAGGTCAGTCCCCCCTAACCTTCCTTCCTTCTTTCTTCCAGCGTTCCTGCTCTGGCTCCATCCTGATCGGTCCTGGTTCCCTACGTTCTGTTCCCTCCTGCTCCGGGTCTACTCTAGTCAGTATCCTTTGGCCTTTCCCTCTGTACACTCCCTGGGTCGTCCCTTTGGTTCCGGCTGTCGTGGTCTCACCCCCCTTGGGCCTGCCCCTAACACTCCCTGTATAGGGGGTGGTCATCACCTGGGCCGCTCGCCCTCGGGGGCTCTGGAGCCACGACCCAGAGGGTCCACTCTCTGGTTCCTACTTAGAACCGTAACAGTTTGTTACCAATTATAATTCTCAAGCAACTAAGATTCGAGAGACCCTTAAGAAGTCTTGGCCTATTCTGCGGATTGATCCCATACTGTCCAAAATATTACCTGAGAGACCTTCCATGTCATTCAGATGTGCCAGAAATTTTAAAGATTATCTGATACGAAGTCTTTACATGGGAGAGCCCAGGACTGCATTTCTTAATGATGCAACCCCTCAATGTGGGTGCTATCCTTGTGGCCGCTGCATCGCTTGCCCTAACATGGATCGCGCAACCACCTTCTCTGACTCTAATGGTAAGATATATAAGATCAAGAAGACCATCTCTTGTGACACACGCTATGTGATTTATCACGCTACATGCCCGTGCAATCTTATCTATATAGGTTTGACATCACGTCAATTGAAGGTGCGTGTGCACGAGCATGTCCTGGGCATTGAGGCGTCGGCTGGCCACGAGGATGCATCCACGCTGAAGACGATCCCACGTCATTTCAGGCTCTGCCATGGTAGTGACAGTAGCTTGATACGGTTTAAGGGTATCAATACTATTGACATCAATATAAGGGGAGGGAAACTATCCACAAGACTTGCACGTCTTGAATCCAGATGGATCTGGACATTGAAAACTGTGCATCGTCACGGGTTGAATGAGAATCTTTCATTTGCCCCTTTCCTCTGATAATTGTTACTTGGAGTCTCACATGCAGTCTGGTGTCATTTTTTGTTTTTAATTTTTCTTTTCTTTTAATATATTTTTAGATTTCCTTGCATTTTTTCTGGGCCAACCGATTGATCTGCTGGATGATAGAAGATGTGGAGACATCTCTACGCATAACCGTATTGGATAGACATGTGGCTATACAGATGAAGTGGAGGTCACATAATGTCTTCCTTTTTCATATTATTTATGTGGAGGACTATATACGCATATATATTTAAGATTTTCAAGATGATTACCTCAATGATGTTTTGCATTTGTGTATATATATATATATTTTTTTATGTATACTTTCCTTGTCATTCACGACATTGGTTCTGTTTATGACGAACTCTGATTGCCTTGTATCAGATCTGTATAATTCATATTTGGTTATTGTGGTGATTTATAATATATTTCATATGATTATTGATGCTTTGGCTATCTAGTAACATTACCAATGTTTGTATTTAATGCACGTACTATTATCAGCATAACATTATTGTGATAATTCTCTTAGTCCTTTATTATTAATTTTTGAATATTCTTTGTGATTGTTCACTTTAATTTAACAGCTTTATATCTATGTATGCTCCGATGTTGGGTGTGCGTATGTATGTATGTATATTTCCTGCTGCTATTGCAGCCTTTTAGACATTCACTCGGCCACCCATTAACAAAGTGCCGGGCTGTTCCTCCCATCTCTCCCTGCGCCTGCGCGGTGTCCATACATCTCGCGCTAGCACTGTGCAGTCATGGGCGTTTGGTCTTGTGGGGCCCCACATGGTTCCAGCGCCACACCTCCCCATTTGCTGCGCTGTAGATGCCTGGTCATCTCCTGGGCAACGGTTGACTTTATCCGCCCACACTCTTTGCGCAATCGCTGGGGCTTGCAGCATGGATGTTGTCATAACAACGGGTAATAACTTCCGCTTTTGAATCCAGCTCTCATTTCCGTTTTTGGCCTTTTTAAACTGTGCGTGCATGTTATTAGAGCGCCCCCTGAAGGTGTGTCCGAAACGCGCATTGAGGCGTGCCCGGGGACCCTCTTTTTGCTTGCACTGGCTGTTCTCAGGTAAATTACTATATACTGGTGTGATTGCGATTGTTTGTATATAATATCTGCCCGCATTTAGGGACAAGTCTACAAGTACTCATAAAGCAATATATGCCCATATGAGATTCCATTTATCTTTGCTGTGTTTATCCTGATGAAACTACGTTTTTATGTCTTATATGACAATACTGGCATATTATTGGCAATATGGTGCCCTGGGTCCTGATCATGTGTTATCAATGATTAACTAGTACTTGCATGTTTTTATTAGCTATTTATTCCTTGCATTACCACAAAATAAAATCTATTTTTCACTATGACCTTTGGTTGCCGTTTTGGATTCGTCCTCCCCTTTCTTTCTATATGAATTTTTTGGCAACTGGTCAATCACAGTCCAATGTTATAAATGTATTGGGACATTAACTATGGTTCTTTGTGACATATTGTTTATTGCATTGTCCCATATGACGCTTACATTGTTTTGCACTTCCTTCTCTGTATGGGAACATATAGTAGTGGTACAATTAAATGCACTATTTCTCACCCATAAAGTGCAAAAGTTGCATGCATGCACTGGTGAACATATTAATTCTTTGGGCAAAAACAGTGGTCCTGAAGCAGGACCAAATTTCAGTATATAAATAATTATTTCTACTATTTTTTCTCCAGAGTCCACATTTCAGAATTTAAATTGTTTGTACTAATAGGGTGCCACTGAAAGTAGGCTACATTTTAGTATTATAAATCCTTTGTGCTAATTGTTTGGTCCAGCAAGCAGGCCACATTTTAGCTTGGGATAGGGCCTACGACAGGGCTTGGAACAGCATTTTTAGTTCAAACATTGATCAGTAACATGTAGATGAGTTGATGCAAGCCTGGTGGTCTGGGAGCTCTGCCAAACTGAGGAAAGACACATGAAAGAGACCCAACTTAGAGTCCAAACATTTCCAAAATTATGGGCAGACACCACAAAAGTGGCATCAATTTATTTTATTTATTTATCTACTTTACTCACTTATACAGCACCATTAATTCCACACAGTGCTGTACAGACATTTTCTCCAAAGTAGAAATAGTATAATGGTGCTCTGACACTCCTTCCACTACAGGCAGCCAACCAGATGGAGACCTAACTTGTAGTCTCAGTTCATAAAATTGTTAGTAACATCAGCAGTAGTATCAACATCAGGCACAGAAGCCACGAAAAAGGTGTGACAGACTGCAGTAATGCGAGATCAATGCAGCACACTAAAATCACCACCATTGCCTAGTATGCCAGGTCTGTGACTGGGGTGCAAAAGTAATTGGAGGTCCATGACTTGGCTTGACAGGGGAGTTCAGGCAACTCTTCCATTTTTGAAGACCAAAATGCAAAAAGATCCAGACCCCTGATGGCACTGATATTGAGCTTGAGTCACTCCTGCACATCTCCAGTCGTTCACTACATCTCAGACTTGAACTCCATTCTGTTGCACGGGCTAGTCTAAAAAATGTGAGAAACGCCTCACATAATTTTTTTCTTTTACCGTATATACTCGAGTATAAGCCGACCCGAGTATAAGCCGAGGCCCCTAATTTTGCCACAAAAAAACTGGGAAAACTTATTCACTCGAGTATAAGCCGAGGGTGGGAAATGCAGCAGCTACTGGTAAATTTCAAAAATAAAAATAGATACCAATAAAAGTAAAATTAATTGAGACATCAGTAGGTTAAATTTTTTTTATTGAATCAGAAGCCCCATATAATGCTCCATACAGTTCATGATGGTCCCATAAGATGCTCCATATAAAATATGCCCAATATAATGCTGCACATAGGAAAATGGTGACCCTATAAGATGCTCTATACAAAATATGCCCCATGTAATGCTGCACATAGGATAATGGTGGCCCTATAAGATGCTCCATACAAAATATGCCCCATATAATGCTGCACATAGGATAATTGTGGCCCTATAAGATGTTTCATATATAAATATGCCCCATATAATGCTGCACAAAGGATAATGGTGGCCCTATAAGATGGTCCATTGGTATATATGCTCCATATATTGCTGCTGAAGCTGCTGCTGCCATTTAAAAAAAAATTATATACTCACCTCTCGTTGCTGACCCCCATAAT
Organism: Dendrobates tinctorius; assembly: GCF_039654945.1. Classification (NCBI taxonomy): domain Eukaryota; kingdom Metazoa; phylum Chordata; class Amphibia; order Anura; family Dendrobatidae; genus Dendrobates; species Dendrobates tinctorius. The sequence continues at coordinate 3,933,888 of NW_027361770.1, read as the reverse complement.
ACGCCCGTGTTCCCGCCTGCTCAGGACACCGGCACCTGGCCCCCAGCGACGAGAGGTGAGCATTTAATTTTCTTTTTCAATCGCAGGGACTGTGACTCAATTATAAACCGAGGGGGTCTTTTTCAGCCCAAAAAGGGGGCTGAAAAACTTGGCTTATACTCGAGTATATAGGGTATTTTACTCACTTATATAGTGGCTTTAATTACACAGCACTTCACTCACATTTTCAGCACTGTCCTAATTAGGGCTCACAATCTAAATTTCATATCAGCATGTCTTTGGAGTGTGGGAGAAATCGGAGTACCTGGAGGAAACTCACGCAAACAGGGGTAGAACATACAAACTCTTTTCAGATGCTGTCCCTGGTGGCGTATTGTTCTGCCTTCATACACGTTGACATGGTGTGCACTCTAGCATACAGCATAAACCACTGCTCTGTCTTCCAAATAAGCAGACTGTTCTCTGTAGTCTAACTTGTTTATTGGTGAAGAGTATAGAACATGTGGTAAAACTATAAAGAATACAAGCGACATGGGTAAGTATTGGGCAGATGATCACACAGTTAACACAATTACAGGAAGTATCAGTGTGATGCAAACTTTACATAGGAACACACAGGTGTCTAATTACATCTGCTGAGCTCTGGCTGCCATATGGTAACCTCTCTGAAAAACACTGCATTGCAAGAAAAGATGTTAATCTTACCAGATATGCTTTACCCGGATAGCGAACTCAAGTAGGGAGTTACAGGAGGATAGATAAACACGTGTGTCCTTATGAAATACACAAAATAAAATGGCATCTTCTTCATCCCATAATACATTGCTTCAATCCCAGAATGCATCACTCTGTTAAAGACACAGGCTGTAAAGCTATTTAAGACGCAACTATAAATTCAGCCACCACTAGATGGTGCTAACTAAACCAGCACATAATGCAAACATATTTATTATGCAAACATTATTATATTCAGAGGGCAGAACACGTATTCACCAAGAATCCAATTGCTACAAGGCTGCAGTGCTAACCAGTAAGGCCTCTTTCACACTTCCGTTTTTGACAATCAGTCAAGATCCGCCAATTTTGAAAAAAAACGGATCCGCCATTTTTCTTTGCGGATCCGTTTTTTTCCCCATTGACTTTCATTATTGGCGGATCCTGACTGAATGCCGCCCGTTGCATCCTTTTTTTTGAGGATCCGCCACAATCTTAGTGTCCGTCAACATCCTCAAAGATTTCCAAACGGAGCTTGCAGCGTTTTTTTTGCCGGCGGATCCTCCAGACACTGAATTAACCCCAAAATCTCTCTCTCTCTCCTTCCCGGCCAGCGATTCCTTTAAATTTCCTCATTTTCAGGATCCGTCTAAAAACGGATCCTGTGCCATCCATTCACATCAGTTGAGAACGGATCCACTTGTCTGCCTTTTTGGCGGATTATAACTGATGCAAATAACTGGTGTGAAAGAGGCCTAAGCCACTATGCTGGCTCTGTCACTTACACTGTTGCTAATGTTTTTGCATTGACGACTCAACGTTCCCAGGGTTAGAAGTCTATAACTGCTATGCATATTGTGTGTCTCACTGCTGTCTTAGGGAAAAACCACCCTTAAGATTGTCTACAAGCATGTTTCGATACTCCAGCAAGTGTGCATTCCTTTCCATGGGGAGAAGAATCTGGGAAAATTTACTCTTGTACCATGAATATAACAGAGCAGCAACCCAGTAGTCAGCACTAGAGTTGAGCGAAACGGGTTGAAAAAATTCAAAAGTCGCCGACTTTCGCCAAAGTCGGGTTTCATGAAACGAAACCCGACCTTAGTGTGATGTCGGCCACGAGTTCAGCGACCATCGCGCCAAAGTCGCGTTTCAAAAGATGCTTTTGCGCCCTTTTTCAGCCAGTCAGGAAGAACGGACACTGTGGGCAACGTGATGACATAGGCAGCGGTTACCGCCATGTTTGTGAAGGGCATGCAAGTGATTGGCTTGCTTTGTGTGGCATCACAGGGGATATAAAAGGGCGTGCACGCCGACCGCCATGTTACTTATGCTGATCTCAGAATAGGGAGAGCTGCTGCTGATTCTGTAGGGAGAGCGTTAGGCAGGGAAGAAGATACCAAAAACTACTTCTGCTGCTAGCGATTTTGCCTGTACAACACACCAGTTACTGTGCAGTGCAAGGGGAGGCTATATTTCGGTGCATCAGCTCTGTTGGGTATTAGGCTGCCTTTTAAGGCTCCCTGATAGCTGCATTGCTGTTTTCACACTGCTGAGCAAACTGCTTTTTTCAAAGCAATCCAAATTTTATTGTTTTGTCCTGGTGAGTTACTGAGCGTTCTTTTTTCACACACCGTACAGCGGTGTACGCTCCTCACACAGTACCGTGTACCGGCTGTTATCACGGCCAAATTGAACCTATCTACGTGTGTGACTCTGTAAGGAAAAGTCGAGGAGTTTGTCTGTTCTTACAGACCTACACCTTATAGTTTTGTCCGTTTTTCAAACTGTTTAGTATATTTGCTGATTGATTACATTCAAAACTAGAGAGAGACAGCGTGTGTCAGTCCGTATACAAAAACACGGAGCTTGACAATTTTACATACACCGTACAGCGGTACGTGCACGCTCCTCTCTCAGTACCGTGTAACGGCTGTTATCACGGCCAAATTGAAGCTATCTACGTGTGTGACTCTGTAAGGAAAAGTCGAGGAGTTTGTCCGTTCTTACAGACCTACAGTCTAGGGAGATTCCAATTCTGCCCAATTCTATATACACCTTGTAGTTTGTCATACACTAGGCAATTTCTGCCTGTCACATTGCGGTGTAATCTGTCCTGGGCCTGAGACAATAGTTCAGCGTCCTCCAATCTACAGTGAGATTAAAATTCTCACCAATACTCTATACAGCTTTTGCCTTCTCTTACACCAGACAATTTCTGCCTGTCACATAGTGGTGTAATCTATACTGGGCCTGAGACAATAGTTCAGCGTCCTCCAATCTACAGTGAGATTCAAATTCTCACCAATACTCTATAGACCCTTTACCTTGTTTTACAGTACCATATAGCTGTTGTTATTTTGGGTACCTTTTTCAAAAAAATGAAGTATGGTGGAAGAGGCCGTGGAAGTGGGCGGGGGTTGCCAGCTTTTCCTGATGGTGGTGTTGGTGGTGGTGCTTCTGCTGGTTGTGGCAAAAGCACAATAGCACCTAAGGCAGGAGGTGGTGAACCTGTGTCATAGTCTGGCTCCGGAACGCCTGGAAGGCTACCTTTTCTGGGAGTAGGTTAACCGCTTTTAAAGGCGGAGCATGAGGAACTGGTTTTGGCTTACATTGCCGAAACACTCAAGCAAATATGCCCTCCTCTTCTGAAGTTTCAAAAAAATGCAAGCACTGAGTCAAGTGATGGCTCCTGGTCAGGAAGAACCCCTTTCCTTGTGTCCTTCACCCCCACCAAAAGTGAATGATGCAGCAGGCCACACTTCACATTAGTCCATGTAGCTCTTTCTATCATACCATGCCTGGTTTATCAAGTCAAATCGTGAATTCTCAAGTCCAAGATGAATCAGACATGGAGTGTGGGTGGCCAGCCAGGGCAGTGGGGTTAATTTGTACCGGGCCAGTGTCTCACAGGGATGTGTCATGGTGGTGGTGACCCGTTCCGTGGCCCTGGGCGTCCATGCAAAGGGGTGAATTACGTTTATAGGTGAATGATACATGACGCCACCTGTCGTTTCTGATTAGATTGACCAGCGCTGCAGTGTCGCTTCTCTGGGACAGATGTTGTGGTGCAGCTAAGATGTAGAAGCACTGCACAGGTAGGGCCGTAGTCGCAGGGCAGATGAAAGAGTTGGTAGATGGTGTGCAGTGCAGGATGTAGCAGAGCCGTGTGCCAGGCGCAGGAGAAAGATGACAGACACAGTCATGCTGTTCCTTTACCTGTACTTGGTAAGTGCCATCCAGGACAGAGTACAAATGGAGATGGAGTTGGTCAGCCTGGAAGCCAATTTAAAAAAATGGTGGGGGGAACAAGAGGCGCAATAGTGCCCTAAGACTGGTGACACTTAAAATATGAGCGGTATAATACAGTTCCACTCACCTATTCCAGTTGTGTGACCCACAACTGGCTTGAGAGCATATCACAGAATCAGCTGCTGCAGGACCTCCACCAACCACTCACACGTGGAAAAAACCTTCAGAAAGTTGTGGGAAGCAGGGTGTGTTGCAGTCCGCGCTAGCCGAGATTCACAAATCACCTGGGATAAAAGATGTAGTAGCAGTGTACTCCTTTATTTCCTCCTACGCGTTTCGGCGCCCTTCCTGGCACCTTCCTCAGGGATCTGCCGGTGGGAGGGCCCACCCCCACCCAGGGCCCACCCGCCGTCAGACACACTGCCGTACTATGAGGGGCCCTGTGCCAGTGCCATCGGCAACGAGTGGGCCCCCCTGCTTGCTCCGGATCACAGCACTTGCAACGTTGAAATACTTACCTCTCCCTGCTCCACCGCCATGACATCTTCCGCGTGTCCTGACAGTGATATTCTGATCAGAGAGCGCAATGACGTCACGTCTGTACGCCCTCTGCCTAAACAGCCAAGTGCAGTGAGATGGAAGATGGGGACGATGAGGAGTCCAGACTAGTACAGGGATTCCCTAGCGAGGAGACTTATTTGTTTTCAGTGTTGGAACAGCAATTTTTGGGGAGCACTATACTCTGGAGAATGATATAAGGGGCCCACCATACACTGGAGCATTCCAAAGGTGGACATCAGACACTGGAGCAGCATTTACAGGGCCCATTATACACTGGAGCATTAGAAATGGGGCCCATTATATATGGAGCATTATTTGGGCCCATAAGACAGTGGAGCTTCATCCATGGGGATCAACATATACTGTAGCATTATGTGGAGCTCATCATACACTGTTTCAAACATTATATGGGACCAATGATTCTGTATGGAGAAATATATGGGCCTCATTACTCTGTATAGCGCACTATGCGGTGCCCATAATACTGTATGGAGTAATATACTGTCCGTTTTTGGAGCTATTGGAGAATTTAAAATGGATATCAGTCATGAGATGTAAAAAGTGAAGTATTTTTCATTGTACTATACCGCTATTTCTCTACCGTATCGGAGCATCATGAGTTGTGGTATGTGTTAAAGGGACGCTCTTTGGCCCAGGGCACATGAAAACCTGGAGCCAGCCCTACCCCTCCACAACTTTAGCCAAATAACCCCCAGTTTTCAGTGCGTAACTATTATTATGAAGTAAATTAAGGTTGACAAGCTTCAGTAACAAAAATTGATGTTTTTGCCATTGAAATGGGCACTGTAGGTGTGTTTAATGTCCTCCACTCCCTGCCGACTTTGCTTCCCCATTGACTTGCATTGGGTTTCGTGTTTCTGTCAGCATTCGAATTTTTCATGATAATCGGCCGATTTCGTTCGACCCGACTTTTGAGAAAGGCAAAGTCGCTCAACTCTAGTCAGCACTATTTCTAACCCTAAGAATACGGGCATCATGTTGAAGATAGTACAGCAAGAAAGTGCTCATGTGTCAGGTGCTTACATGAGATCGAAGTTCATGGTGTTTTGGTGATGGGGTAACACTCAAGGTTGCTCTCTACATCCCCTCACACCAACCATGGACAACAGAGAGGGGATCTTTATCCTCTTCATCTGACTGTTGCAAGTCCATCACCTTCTCCTCCTTGTCCTACTCCATTTGTTCCTTGGCTCCTTTACCTTCACTTACAGTTTGTCTGGTACCATGAGCCCCACTCGGTCTCTGAAATTCACTCATCCATGGCACCCTCCTGTGCAAAGACAGTCCAAAAGTTAGAGATATTGTTATCACTTCAGCATCCTACTCTGCTTCCTCTTCTTCCTCTGATACCACCACCTCCTCTCGCAGACTACTCAAAGTGTGCTCCAGCATCTAGATGAGTGGAATAGTGATACTGATGATGGCATCGTCAGCGCTAGCCATCTTAGCAGCCACTTTGAAACAGTGGAGAAGGGTGCAGAGGTCTTTCATATGTGCCCTGTTCTGAATTCACTTTCTGGCCTACCTCTGGTTACTAGTGAAGGTAGTGGAGCTGGTTGTATTGGCAGAGGGGTCGCAAGTTCTCTTTCTGGGTTCCCTCTGGTGGTTACTGGAGGTAATGGAGCTGATCTAATTAATAGAGGCCTGCCACCTGATAATGAGGAGGATGACTGGAGATCTGGATTTCCTGACTGGATTTAAGACAGCCGACTCCCTCTATCCCTGCTGGTGATTTTTTCCTGCCTCCTGAGGTGTTAGTTTCCAGCTCAGTCCCTGCATGCTCAGCTAAGTGTTCTTTTGCTATTGTTCACATTTGATCTGGTTTTGTCTATTTCAGTTTTGTGTGGTCAGCCAGCTCCAGCTGGGGCTGTGCTGAATTTCCATCCTTATGTTACTGCTTGTGCCAGTTTGTTTTTGTCCCTTATTAGATTGGCCTATTTTTGCTCTGCTTTCAGAATATACCAGAGTGCTGATATAGTGGGCAAAGTCTAGTGACTTTAGTATGTTTCTATCAGACGTGTTGGGCATTTTTTGCAGGGTTTTTTGTGATTGCAGACAGAGTCTTTCCTTTCCTGTCCTGTCTAGTTAGTGTGGGCCCCATCATTTGCTCAGTCTATTTTCCTACCTGCGTTTGTGTTTTCATCTTGTCTCATTGACAATATATGTTTGGGGGCTATCTATTCCTTTGGGGTCTGCTCTGGGGCAGTTTAGATTTTCCCTTTCTTGCTTTAGGGTTATTTAGTTCTCTGGCTGTGTCGAGGCATCTAGGATCATCGTAGGTACGCTCCACGGCTACTGCTAGTTGTGTGGATAGGATCAGGGGCTGCAATCTACTTAGTTAAAAAACCTCTCTGGTTTCCGGTGGCTTAGCTTGGTCTTGCTTTCCTCCTCAGTGACCCAATCATAGCAGTGCCCACTCTGCAAGCGTGATTTGCACCACGTTCGTACTGTGTTGGCCCAGGCTATGCAAAAGGTCATACTGCACCATGGCTTGTCGCAGTGGCCACAGTCGCTGCAACATGTGCACAGTGGAATTCCATCATGCGGAACATGGCAAATCAAATGTTTAACCTGTAGGACGAAAGACCTCTGTAGCGATGCAAGTCGATGACCTGCCTTTTGGGATTGTTAGAAGTGAGCACACACCTACCGTGCTTCCTGCAGTAGTGCACTCAGGATGGGATAGTGGTGGAGAAATTGCTGTACTACCAGTTTGAGGGTGTGAGCTATGTAAGTCACGTGTGTGAGTTTGCTGTGGCGTAGGGCCGCCACCAGTTTTGCATCATTATCGCACACAGCCTCCTGGTTCAGTGGAGATAGCCATTGCTCTATCTCATCCTGGAAAGTTGTCCAAAACTGTTGAGCTGTGTAACTGCGATTTCCAAGGCATATTATTTTTAACACTGCCTAATTGCAGTGAGTTATCCTCACAAAAAAATGCCCAAACTAATTTACTAGTTCCCAGTAAAGGGTGACATAACACAGTACAACAATATCACCTTTATGGTAGCCTAAGTTTAAAAAAGGGTACCACACAATGGTATATCTATAAAAAATATTTATTTTATTAAACAATTAGTACAAAGCTAAAAAGAAAGGTGCTGGACCAACTAAAAGGGACTCAATAATCCATAGGTGCACCCACCTCAGCACTCACCAATATAATTGTCATAACACAACAATTACTTCACTTAGGAAAAGGTCAAGAGAACCTACTCTAGCCACCTGTATATTAATTAACCACCCTTAGGTATGTTGTATTAATAAAAAACCGGTGTGCATTAACCTCTATACATTTCTCCTATATATGCTGCGTGTATTGGGGTGCAAAAAAAGTATACAGGCATTAGCCTTTGCTACATACCACATGCGGCTGGTGGAGCTCCCTTGATGTCCCTATGCCCCACGTGCGTATCGCACTGCTTCTTCCTTGAGGCGTGTCAGGGCAGGGGGCTATACCGTTTAAATATACAAGCCAGCTCACGTCATTGGCTGATGTCAAAATATCACACCTGATTAACATATATCGCTAACCTGTGAAAGTACTGCGTCTGCGCATTAGGAAAGTCCTATGCCATCTACAAGGCATGTATGGCACGTGCGCGGAATCACATGAGATCCACCAGCCAATGGGAGGGATAGTTAGTGGTCACGTGGTCCAGATAGCGCCAGGTCCTGTCAGGACATTAGCAAACCAGAATCCACTACAGATCACAGCATAACCCTCAAGGCGGCTCAATAAACCGGCATGCGCACTCCCTTCTGATACTGTAAACCAACTACCCTAATTATATGAATTATACTATTTAAAAAAAAAAGCATGGGTGTAGAGACTTAATTAATATACATTAACGTGACTACCATTATATATATGAGTGCATAAGGTGACAGGGTAACATTTAAGAAGATACCTAATATTTTTCTTACATACATAACATTATCTTCATTTCTTTGTAGATAGTATTGTCTTCATAATATAGTTACCAATTACTAACAATAATATCCTCATATCAAGAGGCTTAACATTGAAATGCACATAGATATATAGGATCAATTTTATAAATATACATCACCTGACCGTCATTATATATAAGTGGATAAAGTGACAGTGCAACATGAAAGAAGACACATAATATTCTTCATATATATACATAACATTATCTTCATTTCTTTATATATAACATTGTCTTCGTTAATATAATTATCATTTACTGACAATAGTATCAGATATATAGATATAAAGTGAAAATGCCACACATATAAAAACATCAATGACACATAGATGTCTCTAATCTTATCATGATGTAATAACTAACCACTAATAATACATACATAATCCATACCATATTTTAAGAATGTATAGAAATAAAATAAGAACTATATATGAAGATAGGAGCCTCCATCCAGAATGAATCAGAAGAACTTCCTTCTTTTAGGACTGATGAAAAACGCATATGACGCATATATTCACACCAACGGGATATATGAACTAAAAAAGAAAAAATCAATTAAAATCCACAAAACCAAAACAAGAGAATTAGGCTGGTTTCACATTTGCGTTTTTTAGCGCTGGAAAAAAACGCATACCTGCGCATGCGTTTTTTCCCCTATATTTAACATGGGTGCGCATACCTGCGCGCTGGTAAGCGCATGTATGCGATTTTCATGCGCTGCGTTTTTTTGGGGTGTGCGTTTGGATTTTCCAGACGCAGCATGTTGCATTTTTTGGCCCTGCAAAAAAGCGCATGCGCACATATGCGCACGTTTTGCGCTAAAAATGGCCATTATAGCCTATGGATGCGCATACATGCGCACTGGCATGCTCATGTATGCATTTTTTTGCACATGCTTTTTTTTTTTTAACCATGGAATTTAGGGGTTTAGGGTTAGGGTTAGGGTCAGGGTCAGGGTTAGGGTTGGGGTTAGGGTCAGGGTTAGGGTTAAGTATGGTTTGGTTAAGGGTCAGGGTCATGGTTAGGGTTGGGGTTAGGGTCAGGGTTAGGGTTAAGTATGGTTTGGTTAAGGGTTAGGGTCAGGGTTAGGGTTAGGGTTAGGGTCAGGGTTAGGGTTAAGTATGGTTTGGTTAAGGGTCAGGGTCAGGGTTAGGGTTGGGGTTAGGGTCAGGGTTAGGGTTAAGTATGGTTTGGTTAAGGGTTAGGGTCAGGATTAGGGTTAGGGTCAGGGTTAGGGTTAAGTATGGTTTGGTTAAGGGTTAGGGTCAGGGTTATGGTTGGGGTTAGGGTCAGGGTTAGGGTTAAGTATGGTTTGGTTAAGGGTCAGGGTCAGGGTTAGGGTTGGGGTTAGGGTCAGGGTTAGGGTTAAGTATGGTTTGGTTAAGGGTTAGGGTTAGGGTTAGGGTCAGGGTTAGGGTTAAGTATGGTTTGGTTAAGGGTTAGGGTCAGGGTTAGGGTTGGGGTTAGGGTCAGGGTTAGGGTTAAGTATGGTTTGGTTAAGGGTCAGGGTTAGGGTTGGGGTTAGGGTCAGGGTTAGGGTTAAGTATGGTTTGGTTCAGGGTTAGGGTTAGGGTTAGGGTCAGGGTTAGGGTTAAGTATGGTTTGGTTAAGGGTTAGGGTCAGGGTTAGGGTTAGGGTCAGGGTTAGGGTCAGGGTTAGGGTTAAGTATGGTTTGGTTAAGGGTTAGGGTCAGGGTTAGGGTTAGGGTTAGGGTTAGGGTCAGGGTTAGGGTTAGTAAAGTCATGGTTTGGGTTAGTGTGAGGGGCCAACTAATGTTGGAAAAAAACACAAACGCGGTAAAAACGCACTAAAAACGCATACAAACGCATAAAAACGCTGCTTTTTTTCATGCATGCTCATAAAAATGCTTGAAAAAAACGCAGCAGTTGTATGCTTTTGTATGCGTTTTTTCAATGTGTTTTTTTGCGGGAAAAACGCGCTGCAAAAAAAAGCAAGTGTGAAACTAGCCTTAAAAACACAAAAACATGAAAACATGTGACCCTCTACCCAATACTTCTAGGCTATTTATAAGTAAGCACTGAAGCCAAAGCTCTCATTTAAGCTCTGTGGTGCTAGTGTCCCTAATCTAAAGATCCATTGGCATTCTTTTTTTGCAAGTCTGTTATAAAGATCACCCCCGCTAGGACCCAAATCAACTACATCAATGCCTTTTACAACCAATAATCTGGAATCACAACCGTCGTACTTCCTAAGATGCCTAGGAAGAGTTTTCAAATAAGTTTCATCATCAGTAGTTTTCGCCTTATTTATGTCTAGGCAGTGCTCGCGCACCCTCACTCTGAGTTCACGGGTTGTCATGCCTATATAAAGCTTCCCGCAGGGAACAAGTGATATGTGCTCTAATGTCAAATTTCCTAGATTGATTAAAATTAAAGAATGTGAACCCCTTTTTCATATTAGCACAGCCTTTACATAGACCACAAGGAAAAAATCCTTCACGCTTGGAATTTTTTCTTGATCTTTCTCTTCCCTTTGGGTCATATGTGCTATGAACCAAAATATCACGCAAATTTGGGGCCCTCTTTGCCACAAAAGAAGGAGAAGCCGGTAAACACCGCTTGAGGATAGGATCAGTGAAAAGGATTTTCCAATGTTTCTCAACGATCCTTTTGAGATCGACCCATCTACTGCTATAATTTGTGATGAATCTTACCTGATATTCTGCTTCATCTTGAGTCAAAATAGGCAAATTTTTATGTAAGAGTTGATCCCTTGGTATATCCTTAGCTTTCCTATATCCCCTTTGAATGGCCAGATGACCATATCCACGGTCTTGAAACCGTTTCTTCAAAATTTTTGACTGTTCCTCAAATTGAGATTCTTCTGAGCAAATCCGCTTAGCGCGCAAAAATTGACCAACTGGTATTGCAGATATTGTTGATTTAAGGTGGGCCGATGAGGCATGCAGAAAAGAATTGGTTGATGTGGGCTTCCGATAAATGGTAGTGGAAAGACAACCATTTGAGAGTGCTGTAATTGATAGATCAAAAAAAGCGATTTGACGTCAAAATTTATATGTCAACCTGATATTTTGATCATTAATATTTAACTGATTCATGAATAATTCCAAATCCACAGCTGAACCCTCCCAGATGAACAGAATATCATCGATGTAGCGGATCCAATTATGGACCCGATCTACACCGATTACATCCTCCCCCTGGAAAATGGACTACTCCCATGCCCCCATGAATAGGTTAGCATAGGAGGGGGCACATGAGGCCCCCATTGCAGTACCTCTTTGTTGTAAAAATATTTTTCCGTCAAATGTGAAGGCATTATGGGTCAAAATGAATCTCAACAATATTAAAATGAATTATGCTGTTTCTCCACTCACATTGCTTTGTCCCAAATATTTTTTAACTGCATTTAAACCATTGATATGTTCAATGGAGGAGTACAAAGCCTCCACATCAGCTGTGACCAATATCATTTCATCAGTTAGTTGAATATTCTCCAAATGCCCCAAGGCTGCAGTTGTATCGTTAATAAAGGAGGGCAATTGGGTAACAAGAGGTTTTAAAAAATATTCAACTACATTGCAGATTATCTCACATAAACCTTCATTGGCTGAAATAATCGGTCTCCCTGGAGGGCTTTGTGGATCTTTATGCACCTTTGGGATGAGATAAAAAGATGCTAATCTAGGAGTAAATTTCTCATATACAGTGGGGAAAAAAAGTATTTAGTCAGTCAGCAATAGTGCAAGTTCCACCACTTAAAAAGATGAGAGGCGTCTGTAATTTACATCATAGGTAGACCTCAACTATGGGAGACAAACTGAGAAAAAAAAATCCAGAAAATCACATTGTCTGTTTTTTTTTTCATTTTATTTGCATATTATGGTGGAAAATAAGTATTTGGTCAGAAACAAAATTTCATCTCAATACTTTGTGATATATCCTTTGTTGGCAATGACAGAGGTCAAACGTTTTCTGTAAGTCTTCACAAGGTTGCCACACACTGTTGTTGGTATGTTGGCCCATTCCTCCATGCAGATCTCCTCTAGAGCAGTGATGTTTTTGGCTTTTCGCTTGGCAACACGGACTTTCAACTCCCTCAAAAGGTTTTCTATAGGGTTGAGATCTGGAGACTGGCTAGGCCACTCCAGGACCTTGAAATGCTTCTTACGAAGCCACTCCTTCGTTGCCCTGGCGGTGTGCTTTGGATCATTGTCATGTTGAAAGACCCAGCCACGTTTCATCTTCAATGCCCTTGCTGATGGAAGGAGGTTTGCACTCAAAATCTCACGATACATGGCCCCATTCATTCTTTCATGTACCCGGATCAGTCGTCCTGGCCCCTTTGCAGAGAAACAGCCCCAAAGCATGATGTTTCCACCACCATGCTTTACAGTAGGTATGGTGTTTGATGGATGCAACTCAGTATTCTTTTTCCTCCAAACACGACAAGTTGTGCTTCTACCAAACAGTTCCAGTTTGGTTTCATCAGACCATAGGACATTCTCCCAAAACTCCTCTGGATCATCCAAATGCTCTCTAGCAAACTTCAGATGGGCCCGGACATGTACAGGCTTAAGCAGTGGGACACGTCTGGCACTGCAGGATCTGAGTCCATGGTGGCGTAGTGTGTTACTTATGGTAGGCCTTGTTACATTGGTCCCAGCTCTCTGCAGTTCATTCACTAGGTCCCCCCGCGTGGTTCTGGGATTTTTGCTCACCGTTCTTGTGATCATTCTGACCCCACGGGGTGGGATTCTGCGTGGAGCACCAGATCGAGGGAGATTATCAGTGGTCTTGTATGTCTTCCATTTTCTAATTATTGCTCCCACAGTTGATTTCTTCACTCCAAGCTGGTTGGCTATTGCAGATTCAGTCTTCCCAGCCTGGTGCAGGGCTACAATTTTGTTTCTGGTGTCCTTTGACAGCTCTTTGGTCTTCACCATAGTGGAGTTTGGAGTCAGACTGTTTGAGGGTGTGCACAGGTGTCTTTTTATACTGATAACAAGTTTAAACAGGTGCCATTACTACAGGTAATGAGTGGAGGAAAGAGGAGACTCTTAAAGAAGAAGTTACAGGTCTGTGAGAGCCAGAAATCTTGATTGCTTGTTTCTGACCAAATACTTATTTTCCACCATAATATGCAAATAAAATGAAAAAAAAACAGACAATGTGATTTTCTGGATTTTTTTTTCTCAGTTTGTCTCCCATAGTTGAGGTCTACCTATGATATAAATTACAGACGCCTCTCATCTTTTTAAGTGGTGGAACTTGCACTATTGCTGACTGACTAAATACTTTTTTTCTCCACTGTATCTCTAGAAGTTTTTTTCGGATGATGTTGTCTTCATAGACTTTTCTCAAAATCTCGATTAATTCTCCCTTAAATTTGGTCAGGGGTTTAAAAGTGGCTTATACTCCACAGAATTATTGAGAAGTTTGTATGCCTGGGCTTCATACATCGTGTTCAGCCGAATAACTATATTGCCACCTTTGTCAGCAATTTTGAAGACAACAATCATCCCATTCCTTCAACTGTTGTAAAGCCTCCCTTTCAACCTTACTTAAATTATTGAATGACACATTTTTTGACTATTTCATTTCTTTTATATCCAATGATACCATTTTGGTAAAAGTATCTACCGCAGGCACCATGGTTAGTGAAGGGAATTTTTTGGATTTGTTAAGTTTCTTCATTGGAAAATTAATACTTACTGTTGAAGCATTTTCATCAATTAATGATTTAAGAATCTCCAAAGCTTGTTGCTCTTCCTTACTGGAAAGACTTTCATCTCCCTCTCCTCTGAAATGCAGCTTTTCCAACACCAATTTTCTTGAAAAAAGGTAGAGATCCTTTATGACTGTGAATGAATCAAGATCAGTCCCTCTTAGTTGGTCCAGCACCTTTCTTTTTAACTTTGTACTAATTGTTTAATAAAATAAATATTTTTTATAGCTATACCATTGTGTGCTACCCTTTTTTAAACTTAGGCTACCATAAAGGTGATATCTAATTGCAGTGAGCCCTGACTGTGCAGTACGGAGTTAATGGGGAGGATTCTCCATTTAGTTTAGTTCTCCATCTTCATGTGTGTAGTGGTTTAGTTCTCCATCTTATGGTGTGTAGTGGTTTAGTTCTCCATCCCCAAGCACCCTGCAAGCTTTGGGGATTCAAAGCCCCTGCCACCAGAGCCACCAGAGTCACCAAGAGCCCAGTCAGCGAGATGTAACACCACTTCCCATGTTTGCTCATCCAGGTGTCAATGGTGAAATGCACCCTGGCAGATATTTTTAGGGAATGGGTGATGTTCCCTGTGACATGCTGGTGTAGCACAGGAACATCTTTCTTAGAGAAGTAATGACAATTGGGCATCTGGTACTGGGGGTCTGCATTGGTCATCAACTTTTGGAAACCATCTGTATCCACCAGGCAGAAAAGCTCCATTTCCGTGGCCAACAGTTTGGATTGGCCTACAAATTTATCACGGATTTCATCCTATTATTATCACAAAGATCACAAGCCATGAGTTATGCGGAACCACCCTCTGTGATCTTTGGAGCAAGCAGCTTTCAGTTGGCCCCTATCTTCCAGACAATTACACGATTGGGATTGGGCAACGAACAAACGAGGATGCAGCAGGCTGTTGCAAATAATTAGTATATACTGCTATCTCCTCGATAACCCCACGCTACTCGCTGCCACCTCAAATTTATTATTTTTTTAATAAATACAGACAGATTGGATGACATTCTTCTTTTGAGGTGCACAGATCAGGCTCTTACATTCCCTCTCCCTCAGAGTAGCAGTCATATACTGTCCTCCAGGCACACTCACCAACTTCCTTGATCACTTTTGCGTCTGGCTGCGGCACTTCATGTCCTCAGAATTGCCATCCTTTAACCTGGGAGACTTCAACATCCCTATAAACAGCCCCACCTCCCCAACTGCATCCCAGCTTTTATCTCTAACAACTTCTTTTGGCCTCTGTAAGGTAACGGTAGCACCGTACGCAGTGATGAGGCAGTGGGCCGCAAAGTTCAAACATAAAAGTCTCTTTAATATGTTATTTTCACACAGAAAGGTTCCAATCCACACCATTGCATAAAACTTCAGTGCATATAACTTCAGTGCATATTATCAGTGATCAATTCACACCAGTTCATAGCACTTCATAGTACACGGCTTTGTATCACAATCCCTAAACATGTCGGACTTCATCTATGGGCATCTGTTTCTATGGGCAACTGTACACTGTGCCAATGTCTCTCACTTACAGCCTCCTTTAGTCTGCAGCCACGACACACGCTAGTCCACCTCTGACTAGTTCCTGTGGGTGTCCTGCACCGCTGTGTAAGTTGTAGGTGCCAGTAGTTGGCTCTTCTGGGCTCCATGTTACTCTCACACAGGACATGCCCCTACAGGCTGTCTGCTCCACAACAAGCAAATTCCACTTTGATATTGATACATCCAATAATTTGCTGCAGAGATTTTTACAAACAAACCTGTGACCTTAGGCCACATGGAAAACCCGGACCGGAAATTAAGCTGACTGAACCACTAACATATCGCAGTCAGTTTCAAAACACAAAACCCAAACCAGGTTTTCCCTAAATCTGTCTTGGACAATAGCATGTGCAGTCACCGCTATGCCCGTGACTGTGATGCATACCTTATGAACTTTCTACGCCTCCATGCACATCCTGAGAACATACAGCGAGTGGAGGACACCAGGCAGGGCTGTAGTCCCAGGGCAGTGTAGTAAATGAAGAAGCAGGGAATAGGCGCAGACAGTGTAGTGGATGGCACCGAGATGTAGCTGTGCTGAATGTGTTGTGCAGGAATAAGTGGAGGACACCAGGGCATGTAGTTCCAAAGCTTTACTCACAGTCTGTTGTGCAAACAGGTGCCCGCTTCCGTGCCGTGTCCTCCGGGTCAGGGACTCAGTCAACCTCCAGGCCCAATGAAGCACTCCTTTCCAACACTCCGCCAACATGTGCCTTCTCTGAACGTTTCCTCTTATAGCGCCTAAGAATGAAGTACTCTCAGTACTGAGTTACACTGGATTGCCTCCTGTCAGATGTTTCTATGAACTCTACTTGTACGGCAGACAGCTGTAGGCTGCTTCGGGGACTCCTTGCTACTAAGTCCCGGTTCACTATTATGTTGCTGTTGTGCCCCCAAGTCTTGTGTGGGAATAAAGTGGTCACTACTTCTATTCCTCCGGTGTCTGCTGTAGGACCATTAGTATCCGTACAACCTCGGGGACCGGACCCCAGCCTTTCGCTTAGAACTTCTAGGAAGGGTTCTCCTCTAACCGAAGTCCTCTGTTCTCTTTTCTCCTCACGTTCCGAACTAATCTTTCCTTCTTATGGAGAAATAGGCTTTCAGTCTTTGTCGCTCTCTCGATCTTCCTTTCCTGTGCCAGCAGACCCAGGTCACTGGGATCTGCTACAGTACTTCCATCCATCCATCTGTTATGAAAGAGTCACCGTAGGAGGCAGACACAAAAATAGAAGCTACGTCCAGAAAACCAGAGAAGTTGGCAACTATCAGATTGCAGACCCCTGAACCTATCAACACAACTAGCAGTAGCCGTGGGGGGTTCCTACGGTGCCCTAGACCCCTCGATCACAGCCGGAGAGCTAAATAGCCTAAAGACAGAAAAGGAAATCTAAACTGCCCCAGAGCAGACCCCAAAGTAAAAGGCAACCCCCAACATATAATGACGGTGAAGCAAGGTGAAAAAACACTCACACAGATAGAAAGATAGGCTGAGCAAACGATGGGGCCCAAGCTAACTAAACAGGACAGAAAAGGAAGGTTGCTGTCTGCAATCTGCAAAAACCCTATCAAAGACATAAGCCAACAGGCTGATATGGAAAAAGACCCCGAAGCAGCTAGGCTTCAAAAACTATATCAGCACTCAGGTATTTTCGGAAGACAGAGCTAAAGGAATTCAGCTCACCCCAGCAGGGAATGGCAGAAATCCAGAAAAACAAAGCAAAACAAAGTCAAAGCACAAATGCAAAAAGCAGAGCAGAAAACTTAGCTTTAGAAGAGCAGGAATTCAGACTGGTCTCCAAGAATCCCTCAGAGAAATCACCCGCAGGGCAGAAGGGCGTTGGCGGCCTTATATCCAGTCAGTAACTCCACTCAGCCAGTCATCATCATTAGGCTCAGGTGCTTGATAATCAGGCTCACTACCTTTCTTTACCAGAAGAGGGAGTTCATCGGGCCTCTGTGGTGAAGGGGAAAATGAACTCACAACATCCATCCCTCTCTTCTGGGATCCACTCAGCCACGCTCGCTGGCTGACTTCTCACTCTCAGACTCAGACTACTCAAAGACCCTTAAAACTTCCCGCTCTTTCAATATATACTAACTCCACCTGCCTCCCAGCACGTTTCGTGTTCCAAGCAGGGTGCCACCAATGTATTCTTTGCTATACTCCAAGCAAGGAGCCGCTGAAGGTGCTTTGCTACACTACTTTGTGGTGTGGGGGTGCAAGTGTTGTATTGTGGTCAGGAGTCTCCACCTTACCTGGATGGTGGGGTACCACACCTCAGGAGGAGGTGCAGTACCTCTGTAGTGACTGAAGCCTCAGAGGCGCCACATACCCCCCGTTAAACACAGCACGTCCGCTGGCTGCAAGGAAAACAAAGTTGACAATACAGGAACATACAAAATTTTGTAATGCAAAATAAACAGTTCTTATCTAATCTTCTCAATATGAGAGGCACAGTTTCTTGAACGCTGCAAACAATTTTAACTGTCTAAATTCAAAGTTATGCTACCTAATTTAAAGTGCTATGAAAGCAAACTCACTACCAATTCAAGTAACACATTTTCTAGCAACACATTTCCTTTCTGCCATCTTTCACATTTTCTACTTTTCTTCTTCTTACCCTTAAGTGACAACTGCTAGTGTCTGGTTCATCATCTGCATATCTTTATCCAATCTTTATTCAAACATTGTAACACATTATTTCTTTCTCAATGAAACTCTATAAAATCTGCACTATTTCTTTTATTACATCCTATCACTATCTAGAATCTAGTCAAAAATATTAAGCATTATTAGTAAGTGCAATGGTAGACACTGGTCCGGCCAACGTGTCTGGAAATGTACTTATAACGAGGTAGTCCTTTTTCCAAGGAAAGGTTCCTATGTAAAACCAAGTGAAAGCACCTAAAGAGGTGCAAACTATTTACAATTACAATTCTGGATCACTCAGCGTCCATGATCTCCACAGTCCAAATGTAAAGGCTGCCAATAAAACTGGGCAGCAACTGGGAAAAAAACAAGAGAGCAAAAACATGATAACTAAAAATAGAAAACAAGAACAAAGGTGCAAATACCCTCCTGGGTAGCGAGAGTTAGTTTAAGTCAACATCTTGACTAGTTGTCCCCTCCTGGGGTTCTGGAAGCTGGTTGCTTGGGCTGCTTCCAAGGGAGATGCTCTGGGTGTCCACCTTCTGGTGGGTTGATGAACTGCCGGTTCTCATCTGGCATGGCTGCTGCCTGAGGTACAGCAGGGGTGGTGATATCAATGGTTGCTGGCGATGTCTCTGCTACCAGTAATTCAGTGGGAGTGGCAGCTGGTACCAATGGATATGGTTCTGCATTTGCGGGTGATACTGCTGCTCTGGTCCTTAGCCTAACATCTAGTGATGCCGCTGCCTGTCGGCGTTGGTAAGAGGCTACATGGGGTTTAGCAGCAGCGGCCATGGGAACCCATGATGCATTTCAATATCCCAAAGCTGCCTAGGCCTTTCCAAGCCCTGAAGGTGTCGGATTGTGCACGCCTGCTCCAACCGTACCATTCTCAGCAGGGATTTGTTCCATCTCCCCATCTCCGTCAGCCTAGTGCCCCGGATGACTCATCCAACACCCCCATTTCAAGCCCCAGGCCAGCCTCCGACAATGAGAATTCAGGGGTAGACCATTGGGAGGGCCAGCATCCATACCTGGTGCCTTCTGGCAGTGCGGTCTCAGGTCCGGTACAAGTACGGTGTGGGCCCTGGTGGCAGCGGTGGTAGTGGTGGCTGTCCGGGTAGATATCGGAGACGGTGGTGGCACAACTGGCGGTTCCCGGTCTGCGGGGGGTCTTCGGTGGGACCTGCGCGGCCGCGCTAGGTCCAGACGGGAGCTTCTCTTCCTCCACTTCAGCTCCCAAAGCTTCACACAGCGGCGTTGGCAATTGAGAGATGACGATAGACGCTGCCGATGATATTGCAGCAGTCTCAGGCGCTACAGGGTCTTCCTGGGGGAGATCCGGTGTAGCGGTGGCAGGTTCCTGTGATGCGGGTACCGCGGGTGTAGGCCCCTCCTGGGTGCGTTGCAGATTCAAGGTCCATAAGGCCTCCTGCCTCAGCCATAAACGGTGCGTCAGCTGGGCAATCTCGTCCTCCAGCTGCTGGCGGTTCATCCTGGAAGCCGGGTCGGAGCATTCAGCCATTGCGCCAGAGAGATTCAGCTCAACCTCCTCGCGCTCCGCAGGCTTCCTCCCTTCTCCATCCAATATGGCGTTCTGGCGTTCTTCTTCCTGCCTCGGTTCTTTTCCCGCCACTGGCTTCTGCTCCTCCTTCTGGGGGCGGCGTCTTCTTCCAACTCCTCCATACCAAGCCAGTATACGAACCCCTCGGGGAGTGGACCATGCTGCTGTCGCATAGAAGTTTAGACAGGGAAGGCCCAGGACAGTCCACGCTCTTTTTTTAGGACCACCCATATTGTCACGCCCTTCTTCAATGCGCTGGCGGCCATTTTTAGCATTCATTTCACAGTCTATTAAATTAGGTCTTCTGCACATTTCCAAAAGTTTTAAGTCCAACAAATCTCAGGCACACAGAACCCGATGGCATCGGGTCTCATCATCCTGTTCGTGACGCCAGAAAATGGGTCGCCCTCCCAGGGCTGTGGGGTACTCGGTACCGGGCCCGATGAGCTTCAATGGGAGATGTCACGGCAGCTGTGACCCGGCCGTGGCCCTGGGCGCCCATTGTAAAAGGGGTTGTTTCAGTGTGCTTAAAGTTTATAAGTGATTTGTGACACCACCTGTGGTGTTCGGCAAGGGAGGTGTTAAGCCGACGCTGCATGCAGATACTCTGGGACTGATGGTGTGGTGCAGCAAAGATGTTGTAGCCCTCCACAGGCAGGGCTGTAGTCCCAGAGCAGTGTAGTAAATGAAGAAGCAGGGAATAGGCGCAGACAGTGTAGTGGATGGCACCGAGTTGTAGCTGTGCTGAATGTGTTGGTGCAGGAATAAGTGGAGGACACCAGGGCATGTAGTTCCAAAGCTTTACTCACAGTCTGTTGTGCAAACAGGTGCCCGCTTCCATGCCGTGTCCTCCAGGTCAGGGACTCAGTCAACCTCCAGGCCCGATGAAGCACTCCTTTCCAACACTCCGCCAACATGTGCCTTCACTGAACGTCTCCTCTTATAGCGCCTAAGAATGAAGTGCTCTCAGTACTGAGTTACACTGGAGTGCCTCCTGTCAGATGTTCCCATGAACTCTACTTGTGCGGCAGACAGCTGTAGCCTGCTTCGGGGACTCCTTGCTACTAAGTCCCGGCTCACTATTATGTTGCTGTTGTGCCCCCAAGTCTTGTGTGGGAATAAAGTGGTCACTACTTCTATTCCTCCGGTGTCTGCTGCAGGACCAATAGTATCCGTACAACCTCGGGGACCGGACCCCGGCCTTGCGCTTAGAACTTCTAGGAAGGGTTCTCCTGTAACCCAAGTCCTCTGTTCTCTTTTCTCCTCACGTTCCGAACTAATCTTTCTTTCTTATGGAGAATTAGGCTTTCAGTCTTTGTCGCTCTCTCGCTCTTCCTTTCCTGTGCCAGCAGACCCAGGTCATTGGGATCTGCTGCAGCACTTCCATCCATCCATCCCTCTCTCCGGGGATCCACTCAGCTGCGCTCGCTGGCCGACTTCTCACTCTCAGACTCAGACTACTCAAAGACCCTTAAAACTTCCCGCTCTTTCAATATATACTAACTCCACCCGCCTCCCAGCATGTTTCGTGTTCCAAGCAGGGAGCCACCAAAGGGTGCTTTGCTATACTCCAAGCAGGGAGCCACCAAAGGTGCTTTGCTACACTACTTTGTGGTGTGGAGGTGCAAGTGTTGGAGTGTGGTCAGTAGTCTCCAACTTACCTGGATGGTGGGGTACCACACCTCAGGAGGAGGTGCAGTACCTCTGTGGCGACTGAAGCCTCAGGGGCGCCACACTTCCCCATTGCTATCCCAACTATGCCTGTGACCACAATGCATTCCCATAGCCTCAACATGCTTCCGTGCACATCCTTGGGAGAGCATACAGCGCCCCTTAGCTGTATCAGGGGTCACTGCCTCACACCTCTCACAAATTTCAATCTCTGAGATACACAAAGATGGTAACACCCTTGATCTGGTCTTTGCCGACTCTTTTCAATCTCCTACCTAGATAACTCACCTCATCCCCTCTCTTTGCTGTTCCCAAATAAGATGTGTTTTGTTTATTGTTCTAGTCACACATACAGACCTATGCTGCATCTCCTTAGTTTGTGAATGACAAGCAGATACAACTCACAGACATTCCCCCTCATGAAGCTGCAGCCCCCCTCCTCTTCTCCCCTCCCTCTGACTGCTACAGCTTTGTGTAATGTGAAGGTGTAATGTGAAACCAGCAGCTATGCACATTTATTGCCCTAACCAGATAAATCTGGTCTGTCTCAAGCACATAGCAATCCGATGTCTCTTTGTTCATTTCAGATCAAATTCAATAATGCAGATTAGGCAGGGAAGCAGGGCGAATATATTTTTGGAATCTGCATCCTGAAAGCTATCCACAATGGTGTTTTCTGACTTATACATGCATCAGGAGCTGAGAAAAGGGTTCCTGCCTTCCCCTAGCTAGCAGAAAGTTCGTGTTTGGTAGCAATAGAAAGCTAATTTCATAATAAGAAAAATGTAGCCCTGCCACCACTCTATGAGCCTTGCAGCCAGAGTGCTGGCCCTTATAAATTTTCTAGTAACTTCCAAAAGGGGAGTGCATTCCCTAGCTCTGCCCACCTAGTGAGGTCATGGGACAGAGAGTATAAGGCTAAGAAGCCCAATTAGGAAGTTGTCTTCTTGCCCAGGAAATCACCTATAAGAGGCTGTGCATTTTGACCTGATGAATTGGGACGTTTCCCCTTCCCCCATCTCCACATGGCGTGCCATTGACTGATAACTGTAAGTTTCATATCTTAGTCCACCTTTATTTTGTAATTGCCTGTATATATTGTATCTGTCTCTCTTTGTAACATCTTTGTACTTTTGTAAACACTACTTATTCTTATTGGAGTAAAACCTATAACATTTTCTAGTTCCATTTTTCTTGCTCTATAAACTTATCGCCACGTCTCCGTGGTAAATTCACGCTGCCTAGTGGGTTGGCTCCTGACCTGATATTAATATAGATTTAGGAGCTGGTGGCAGCAAGTGTTCTGGGGATTTGGGGAGACTCTGCTAGTGACAGAACAGAAGTTTTTTTTTATGTATGTATTACCTACCTGAGACTGGGGACATACATACTGCCCTCCCTGCAGAGTGTCCAATAGCCAAGTACATGACCAGGCAGCCCGTATGGCAACTACTTGTCCTAGGTGTAGTTCCTTGAATGACCTGAGGCTAAAGGGGGCACCAGAGAGCTGCAAGTTCCAAACTGGAACTGGAAAGTGGGATATAATAAATCTCTGATGAACTGGTGGCAACCAAACACCCCTGGTTCATGACATACATCAAGAAATTAGGACTAACCATCACTTACACAGTTTTAGGTGCTCAATAAAAGCAACGTCTGTTTAAGGCAGCCTATCACATTCCCTAATCAAAGTCCTATTTATATATAGCCCATTCTCTACTTCTCTGAACATAATTTGCCAACAAACTGCATCGTACCCTAAAGCACTATAAATATTGGCTGGTGACTACATCAGCCATCCTTTATCTAATCCCCAATTCCTCAAGATGGCTAGACCATCATTGTAAATAAGCACCTGTACTTTTTGTCACCCCCACCTCATTGTACATTGTAGCCACTTACAAGCAGGGTCGTCATTATTTTTGCTTTAATTATTGGATTATCTTTCATTTTGTAACTTATGATGTTTTTATATGAACTGCTGTCTTTTAAAGCCATGCAGAATATGCACTACATAAAGAAATATTATTATCATTAGGAGATTGGAGATGGTGAAGTTCAAGCTCTTACCATGTGTAGGAGGAAACAATCTTTTATGTAACTACAACTACACAAATGAGGAATGGCTCTGTGCTGAGAAAGGGTGGAGTAGGGTGGACACGACAAACTGCTGTTCTGTGAGTGAGGTGCAGGTTGAGAAAGATGTGATATGCTCAGTGTCTGAAATCAGTCAAAAACAGCAGGCATGCCCACTTCTGTAACAACTGACAGGCTGTCACTCACAACAATGTAGCGTGTAAACAAGTGGAGGTTCTGGGAACCGATACCTGTTCCAGAACAATTACTGCATTGAGGAAGGATAAAGAAGCAGCAGATGTGATTGATGGTGTTGTTGGTGGTTGGCAAGGCCCGTTTGTCCACATTTTAGGGCAGTGAGATTCCCAGGCTTACACATGTTGATTCTGCATGTGCAGGTTCATGCATTTAATAGTCAATTTATTGATTTTTTGCTTCTACTCGGTCATTTTTTACTAAGTTGGCATCTAACCTGAGTTGGGTCATCCTTTGCGGTCTCAAAAAAGGGCCAGGCTAGGCAACCCTAGTTGCCTCTGCACACTGTAGACCTGCGACAGCTGCTTGCAACAAACAGAGTTGAGACTGAGGATGCAGTGCTTGTCATGGTTGCATCAGTGTCTGTGTGGAAAGTCACAATGTAACCTACTGGTCTTCCTCCTCCTCCTCCTTTTCCTCTGATGAGCTACTCAGCTACCTGCCTCTGGGTTGACACCAAGTGGGATCTACAACCTCATTGTATTCTTCTCTGTTCTCCCACTTCTCACCCCGATAATCACGCTCCTCCTCTTCCTGCCTGGACAGCACAGTACAGTCCACGTGCACCTCAGGTATCTGAGTGTTATCAGGATCACCTCCAACCTCGGTGGTTAATGTCTGATAACGAGGGTCTGGATTCTACTCAGACCCTACTTTGTCCGGCGCCAGATCCAAATGAAAAAAAAATTGATCATCAGTGCAGATGCTTTCCTCCTGATGAGTCTGTCAGTCTTTGGAGCATACCTCTAAACCATGCAATAGAATGTGAAAACAGCTCTACAGACTCGCCCATCTGTTGTTCCCCACAGACAGTTCGGCCGTTGGAGAGTTGTGATGCAGGTGTAAAAAAGGGCAATTTGAGTGCCACTTCTGAGGACTGTACTGTGTGTGATGTTAAGGTGGAGAAAGAGGAAGAGAGGCCACTTGATGCAGTGCTTACCATCCACTGGAGCTCATGCTCTTTCAGGCCCTCATCTACAAGGCGTACCGATGTGCGGCTGCCAAAGAAAGGAAGTCAAATAGCAGCAAAACAAACCTACTTCTCATCTCTGATATCATCCTTGTCTCACAAGCATAAACAGCTATTCAGGACTTTCAATTCTCTCCTCCATCCCCCAGCTTTCCCTCCCTTTCCACTCGTCTCAGCTGAAGACTTTGCCTAATTCTTCATGCAGAAGATTGAGAATATAAGGCAAAACATTTGCCTAAAGTACCCACAGCGCCTTCTCATAAATACTCAACTCTCCTCCTCCAAAATCAAAATTTCTCCACCATCACAGAAATCGACTTTCCTCTTTACTCTCCAATTCAAGTCTCACCACCTGTGAATTTGACCTAATCCCATCACACCTCATACCAAACCTTACCACAGTTTTCATTCTAACCCTAACGCACCTCTTCAACCTGTCACTAACAACTGTTATCTTCCCCTCATACTTCAAACATACCACAATCACACCCATCATCAAAAAGCCATCTCTTGACCCATCCTTTGTGTATAGTTATTTCCCCATATCACTTTTCCCCTATGCCTCAAAACTACTGGAACAACATGCTCATTTGGAACTGTCCTCCCATCTCTCCTCCTGCTCCCTCTTTGACTACTTACAATCTGGCTTTCAACAGCACCATTTCACTGAAACTGCTCTAACTAAAGTCACTAACGAGCTACTAACCCCGCCACATCCAAGTGACACTACTTTGTCCTCCTCCTGGAGGACCTATCATCTGCCTTCAACACAGTGGGCTATTCCCTCTTACTACAGACTCTTTCATCTCTTGGCATCACAGACTTGGCCCAATCTTGCATCTTCTCATGCCTAACAGGCAGGACATTCAGTGTCTCCCACTCACACACCACCTCTTCATCTCGCCCCCTATCTGTTGGTGTCCCCCTAAGGTTCAATTCTAGGACCTTTGCTCTTCTCCATCTACATCTATGGCCTGGGACAGCTCATGGAGTCTCATGGCTTTCAGCATCTCCTCTACGCTGATGACACGCAGATCTTCCTCTCTTGACCTGATATTACCTCTTTACTAACCAGAATCCCACAATGTCTGTCCGCTATTTCATTTTTCTTCTCTGCTAGATATCTAAAACTTAACATGGATAAAATCATCTTTCCACCATCTTATTTAACCACCCCAATTGACCTATTCATCAAAGGTAATGGCTGTTCACTTTACCCAGTACCGCAAGATTTACTCTGATCTCTTTTAAATCTGAGATCCAAACTCTTTTCACTTCCTGCTGACTCCAACTCAAAAATAACTTTTGGATCCAAACATTCCTCAACCATGAATCTGCAAAAACACTAGTGCATGCCCTCATCATCTCCCACCTTGACTAGTGCAACCTCCTGCTCTGCAGGCCTCCCTTATAACACTCTCGCATCCCTTCAATCAACTCTGCTACCCGATTAAAACCCTGCTGTTCTGTTTGGGTCAATATAACCCGAAACCCGAATATGACCCGAAATGAAATTTGAGACCTGTGAGAATCATGTGGGAATAGTGGATGAGGGCAGGTATATCTCGCCTAGATTCCTTTCCTATGTGGCCTAGTCTGGTCAGTATCGCACCTGCTTGCTAATGAATAATGGGAGGTGGATATAAAAGGATGCAAGGTGGTTGTGTGAGTGTCTCAGCCTGGGAACACAGAGAGCCTGTCTGTGTGAGAGACACACGTGAGTGGAAGGAGTGCCCACTGCAACTGTGGTTTGGCTGGACGGGAGAAGCCCGCCAGTTGGTAGTTAGGTTGTACTTTGTTTAGTTAGTGCCGGACAGGCAAGGATTTGTTTTATGTTTTATTTCTTTTATGCATTGCTTTCACCATTAATAAACCTGACCCAGAGTCAGTTATACCCGAATCCCAGCTCTGCGCCTGAGTTTTATGCTGAACGCAGGTGACCTTTGACCCCAGCAAAGGCGATCCCGGAGTGTTTTATCACATTGTGGTGGAGAACGCGGGCATCACGTTGCAAGCATGAGCATGGAGGACGTGGTGAAAGCGCTGGTACAGTCCACCGCCGTCCAGCAAGAAGCTAATCGGGTGATGATGGCCCAGCTGAAGGAGTTGGTGGACATGACAGTTTCCGATCGTTCGCTTCTCCAGCAGGTGGCGCAGCACTTGGCAAGCTTACCTGAGCTTAACCTGGAAGCCGAGTCGAGAGTGATTCACGTGAGTCGGTACTGGCAGAAAATGACGACCGAAGATGACGTCGAGGCATACCTGACCACGTTTGAACGGACGGCGGTGCGAGAAAAATGGCCGAAGGCATGATGGGCCGGCCTGATTGCCCCGTTTCTTTCCGGTGAGGCCCAAAAGGCTTATTATGACTTA
The DNA here is from genome assembly GCF_039654945.1 of Dendrobates tinctorius. Taxonomy (NCBI): domain Eukaryota; kingdom Metazoa; phylum Chordata; class Amphibia; order Anura; family Dendrobatidae; genus Dendrobates; species Dendrobates tinctorius. The sequence continues at coordinate 3,906,562 of NW_027361770.1, read as the reverse complement.
GAGCCTGAAGCCGCGCAGGACTTTGACAAATTGAAAGCCGAGATCTTGGCCCGGCTGGGAGTGACGACCGCTGTCCGTGCACAGAGAGTGCATCAATGGACTTATCAGCCGGATAAACCACCGCGGTCACAGATGTTCGACCTGATCCACGTGACGAAGAAGTGGCTACAACCCGAGGTGTTGACAGCGCCAGAGATAATCCAGAGAGTCGTCATGGACAAGTACCTGAGAGCTCTACCGCCAGCCCTGAGGAAGTGGGTAAGCCATGGAAATCCTACGACGGCAGATCAACTGGTGGATCTGGTTGAACGTTACTCCGTGGCGGAAGGACTCCGAGACGACGCTACCCCACCTCGTTCTTCATCAGCTGCATGTGGAACCGGTAAGACTGTTCCAGGGAGTAGGGGAGAAGGAAAAATCCCTAAGACAGTGGGGGAGGAAAACGGGACTGCCCGCACTGCGAGGCCGAGAGTAACGAACTATGGTCTAAGCAAGGGGCCTGTTAGGTGTTTCCGCTGCCAAGAGATGGGACATATTGCTGCGAACTGTCCGGTCACTACTGAACCCATGCAGTGCGACGTCACAGACTCTAAAAACCGCATGTCTATGGTTGCACGGGTAGTGAGTGTGAATGCCGGTCAAAAGGATGTGGAAAAACACTTGTGTGATTTAACTGTTGATGGCAAAAATGTGGTGGCATTGTTAGACTCTGGAAGTGTGGTGACTCTGGTGAAGGCCAGTCTGGTGTCAGCCCCGACTGGACCATCAGACAAATTTTCTGTAACATGTGTGCATGGAGACACCTGTTCGTACCTCACCACGGTCATATGCATTACTACTTCCTATGGGTCTGTGCAACATAAAGTGGGACTCGTCCCGGCGTTATTGCATGATGTTATCCTGGGCCGGGATTTTCCCCACTTCTGGCAATTGTGGGAGAATCAGTTGATACCCCAGGGTAATAGTGTACATGATTCTTCTCCCAGGGCGCGTGTGGGTCCCGAACCCCTGGAAGAGGTCTCCCCGGAAGAGTCTGCGGGAAATGACCTGCAGTTCCCATTTTCAGTCATGGCAGGTGATACGGAGGAGACCGGGGAAGAGGAGGAGGCCGACAGCCGTCCACCTCCCCGTTTGCCGGATTTAGAAGTTCAGAAAGATGACTTCCAAAGCGAGCAAATAAAGGATCCTACCCTTTCTCAGGCTAGGACAAATGTAAAAGTGATAAATGGGGTACCCGTAGAACCTGGCTCTAGGCTGGCATATCCTTACATGGTTCTGGAGAATGATTTACTCTATCAGATAGAGAAAAAGGGGGAAGATACGGTGCAACTATTAGTCGTGCCAAAACCCTACCGGCGGCAGGTGCTGGACCTGGCCCACGGACATGTGATGGGAGGTCACCTGGGAGTCCAGAAAACCACCGAAAGGATATTACACTGTTTTGTTTGGCCAGGCATGCATCACGATATTCGTGTATATTGTGAGTCTTGTCCTGACTGCCAAGCCTCTGCACCTAAGCCCCGGTTCTGTAGTACTTTGGTACCCCTACCTATTATTGAAGTCCCGTTTGAGAGGATTGGGATGGATTTAGTTGGGCCCCTTCCACGGTCTGCACGTGGACACCAACATATCCTGGTCATCTTGGATTATGCCACTCGTTACCCGGAGGCCATCCCTTTGCGTAACACGGCCACCAAGACGATTGCCAAGGAACTGGTGCATGTGTTTAGTCGGGTCGGTATACCAAAACAGATACTCACCGACCAGGGGACCCCCTTTATGTCCAGGATAATGAAGGAGCTCTGCCGATTGTTACAAATCGAACCATTACGCACATCCGTGTATCACCCTCAAACAGACGGGTTGGTTGAACGGTTCAATAAAACTCTGAAGCAGATGCTGAGAAAGGTGATAGACAAGGATGGGAAGAACTGGGACTATTTACTTCCGTATTTGCTTTTTGCCATCAGGGAAGTACCCCAGTCTTCCACGGGATTCTCACCTTTCGAGTTATTGTATGCCCGACGTCCTCGCGGACTGTTAGACGTTGCAAAAGAAACCTGGGAGGGTCAGGTCACTCCGTTTAAAACAGGGATAGATCACGTCACACAAATGCAGGACCGTATTGCGGCTGTTATGCCTATTGTCAAAGAACACATGATACAGGCTCAAGGAGCCCAAAAATGAATTTATGATAGGGGCGCCAAGATCCGTACGTTTGCACCCGGGGATAGGGTGTTGATCCTGGTCCCCACGGTGGACAGTAAGTTCCTGGCAAAGTGGCAGGGCCCCTTTGAGATCAAGGAAAGAGTTGGTGAAGTAAACTACAAAGTATACCAGGCAGGTAAACGGAAACCTGAACAGATTTATCATGTAAATCTGATAAAGCCCTGGAAGGATCGGTCTGCCTTGTCAGCGGAGCTGGCCCGTCCAGTCTGCTCGCATACCGTACCGGAGGTACGGGTTGCAGAGACTCTCTCGGAGCGGCAAAAGACTGAGGTCAGGCAGTTTCTACTTCACAACCAAAAGTTTTTCTCAGAAAAACCCGGGCAGACTATGCTAATGAAACATGACATCTTAACGGAACTTGGTGTCACAGTTCACGTAAAGCCCTACCGAATCCCGGAAGCGCGCCGTGAAGCCGTTTCCCGAGAAGTGAAGGCAATGTTAGAGTTACGAGTCATTGAGGAATCGCACAGTGCGTGGTCCAGCCCGATTGTGCTAATTCCTAAACCGGACGGCACCATCCGGTTCTGCAATGACTTCAGGAAACTGAATGCGGTCTCAAAATTTGATGCCTATCCTATGCCCCGGGTCAACGAGTTAATAGATCGGTTAGGAAAAGCCCGGTATATTACGACCCTAGATCTAACAAAGGGGTATTGGCAGATCCCTCTGGCTGAGGCTGCCAGAGAAAAGACGGCATTTGCTACGCCGGAAGGTTTATTTCAGTATGTGTATATGCCGTTTGGACTGCACGGGGCACCGGCGACCTTCCCGAGACTGATGGATCGAGTCTTGAGGCCACATAGGCGGTACGCTTCGGCCTATTTGGATGACATTGTCATTTACAGCTTGGACTGGGAGACTCATCTCCAGAAAGTACAAGCAGTGATTGACGACCTGTGGGAGGCAGGTCTAACCGCGAACCCCAAGAAATGTCACATCGGGCTAGAAGAAGCCCGGTATTTGGGGTATGTAATTGGGAGGGGTGTTGTTAAACCCCAGGTTGAAAAGATTCAGGCGGTTCAGGACTGGCCACAACCTGTCAACAAGAAGCAGGTGCAAGCCTTCCTGGGGATTGCCGGCTATTATCGCCGGTTCATACCCAATTTTGCAGCCATCGCTACCCCCCTGACGGATCTTACAAAAGGGAAAGACTCCGTCATGATTAAATGGAGTTTAGCGGCTGAAGAAGCCTTCCATAGCCTAAAACGGGCACTTTGCTCTCAGCCCGTACTGGTGACTCCGGACTTCCGCAGCGAGTTTGTGGTACAAACGGATGCCTCTGATACCGGTATCAGGGCCGTACTCTCACAAGTGAGGGACGGAGTGGAACACCCAGTCCTTTATCTCAGCAGGAAGCTGAATAAACACGAGCAAAGGTATGCAGTCGTAGAAAAAGAGTGCCTCGCCATTAAGTGGGCTCTAGAGGCCCTCAAATATTACCTGGTGGGCCGAAAGTTCAGGCTGATCACTGACCATGCCCCCTCTCAAGTGGATGCACTTGAACAAGGAACCCGGTGGTTCCTTGCCCTGCAGGCCTACACTTTTACGGTGGAGCACCGCCCAGGGGTACAGATGGGGAATGCAGATGCCCTGTCCCGAGTGCACTGTTTGGCGGGTGTCATTGCTCGACCAGAGTGGTCTGAGCAGAGGGGGGGGATATGTGAGAATCATGTGGGAATAGGGGATGAGGGCAGGTATATCTCGCCCAGATTCCTTTCCTATGTGGCCTAGTCTGGTCAGTATCGCACCTGCTTGCTAATGAATAATGGGAGGTGGATATAAAAGGATGCAAGGTGGTTGTGTGAGTGTCTCAGCCTGGGAACACAGAGAGCCTGTCTGTGTGAGAGACACACGTGAGTGGAAGCAGTGCCCACTGCAACTGTGGTTTGGCTGGACGGGAGAAGCCCGCCAGTTGGTAGTTAGGTTGTACTTTGTTTAGTTAGTGCCGGACAGGCAAGGATTTGTTTTATGTTTTATTTCTTTTATGCATTGCTTTCACCATTAATAAACCTGACCCAGAGTCAATTATACCCGAATCCCAGCTCTGCGCCTGAGTTTTATGCTGAACGCACGTGACCTTTGACCCCAGCAAAGGCGATCCCGGAGTGTTTTATCACAGACCCTTCAGATTTTTTATTGTGTGGATCTGAAACTTGTGATTAATTGACTTTTCCTCATTTGAGGGGGTCTTACTATGAGTGTTGTTTTTTGTGTTTTTTTGTTTACTTTTAGCACTGCGCTAGACAAGGCGGGATTCCCGGAGTAGACCCTCTGGACCGTGGCACCGAGGGGCCCTGGACGAGCAACCAGGTGGACCCGACCCCTATACAGGGACTGTTTGGAGCAGGTCCAGGGGTTCGAATGCCATGGTAGCCAGAACCAAGAGGGGCGGCTCAATATGGAATACAGAGATGAAGACGGGAAAGAGGAACTGAAGTTGGACTGCTGGAGTAGACACCAGTAGGCAGGACTAGAATAGGACAGCTGGTTGCCACATGGGTAGGCATGGCTGGAGACAGACAGCAGATACGGACTCGAGTAGGCAGGACTGGAGCAGGTATGGACACAGGTAGGCAGGACTGAAGCAGGTATGGACACAGGTAGGCAGGACTGGAGCAGGCACGGACACAGGTAGGCAGGACTGAAGCAGGTACGGACTCAGGTAGGCAGGACTGGAGTCAGCAGGTAGCAACACTGGTAGGCAGGACTGGAGTCAGACAGCAGGTAGCCACACTGGTAGGCAGTACTGGAGTCAGACAGCAGGTCTGCAAGGAAACACACAGTAATTAGTGGATAACAGCCTGATGCCAGGCGAGACCACGGAGCCTAATATGCTGAGCAAACAACAACGGTCAGGCGCCTCCACTAAGGGAGGGCAGCCTGATATAGACGTCGCTGTGCCCCATTGGTCCGGCGGTGCTACCGGGTCAGGGCACCGCCGGAGATAAGATCAGGAGTGGTGAGCCGGCCGCGGCCTACGGCGCATGCGCAAGGCCTGCAGTGACGTCACCGGCCGCGGGCCGGTCAGAGGAGGACACCGACGCCAGGCCTGGAGGGAGCGAGGCTGCAGCGCGGGGTAAGTATGGCTGCGCGCGACGGGGAGCCTGGCGGGGAGCGTGACTGGGGGCCCGGGGACCGTGACAGGAGGAATGGGGGCCGTGACAGTACCCTCCCCCTTAAGCCGCCCCCTGCTGCGATTGGCAAAAAATCTCCTGAGAATGTGGGGAGCGTTGATGTTCTCCCGGGGCTCCCAGGACCTCTCCTCAGGACCAAAATCTTTCCAGTCAACAAGGAAAAAGGTCCTCCCTCTAACTCTCTTCATGGCGAGAATATCTCTTACCTCGAAGGTGTCGTCAGAGCCCATCAGCTGAGGAGCTGGACCAAGCGAAGGATGGAACTGATTCAGAACCACGGGTTTCAGGAGAGAGATGTGGAAGGTGTTCGGGATGCGGAGCGAAGCAGGCAACCTCATCTTGTAGGCGACTTCATTGACACGTTCCAGGATTTCAAAAGGGCCAATGTACCGGGGACCCAGCTTGTAAGAGGGTAGTTTTAGTCGGATGTACTTGGACGAAAGCCAGACCTTATCCCCAATGTGAAACGGTGGAGGATCCAACCTCCTCTTGTCTGCGTGGTTCTTCATTCGCTCGCTGGCCCTTTTGAAGGCTGAGTTGGTTTTGGACCAGATTTCAGAGAATTCCTGGAACAAGGAGTCGGCTGCCGGTACCTCGGAGGTTGGGGTGACAGGAAGAGGTATATTAGGATTTTTGCCGAACACCACGAAAAAGGGCGATTTGGTTGAGGATTCGCCAGCATGATTGTTGTAGGCGAACTCTGCCCATGGAAGCAGATCAACCCAGTCATCCTGATGGGCGTTGGAGAAATGCCGAAGGTATGCAGTCAACGTCTGGTTAGTTCGCTCTACTTGCCCATTGGTCTGCGGACGATAGGCAGATGAAAAATCCAAGGATATATCCAGAAGTTTGCAAAGCGCTCTCCAAAACTTAGCCGTAAACTGTACTCCGCGATCAGACATAATTCTTCGAGGTAGGCCGTGTAGTCTGAAAATCTGATGGATGAAAATCTTGGCTAGTCTGGGTGCAGAAGGAAGACCGCTTAAAGGAATGAAATGAGCCATTTTGGAAAAGCACAACCACAAGAATCACCATACTGCCTGAAGAGCGGGGCAGATCAGTGATAAAGTCCATGGCGATATTCTCCCAAGGTGACGTAGGCACCAGCAAAGGAAGCAGCAGACCAATTGGAGGACGACGAGGTGTCCTATTCCTAGCACAGGAGGAACAGGAGGCAACGAAGTCTGCCACATCTTGGCGTAGAGTAGGCCACCAGTAATACCGAGATACGAGAGCAAGGGTCTTCCCAATTCCGGCATGACCAGCCAATTTGGAGGAATGCCCCCATAGAAGAACTCTCCTTTTGACGTTCTCTGGCACGAGAGTCTTGCCTGGAGGTTGAGAAAGCAGAGTCAACGGCACCACAGTGATAATCCTTGTGGGCTCGATGATGTGGGAAGGTTCCTCCACAGCCTCTGTTGGTTGAAAGACTCTGGATAGGGCATCGGCTTTAGTGTTTCTGTCCCCAGGGCGGAAGTGTAGCTCAAATCAAAGTGAGCGAAAAACAAGGACCATCAAGCCTGTCGAGGATTAAGTCTCTGGACGGACTGGAGGTAGGCTAGATTTTTGTGGTCCGAGTAAATAACAAATGGATGGACAGCTCCCTCCAGAAGGTGACGCCACTCCTCCAATGCCAATTTGATGGCCAAAAGCTCGCGGTCGCCAATCGAGTAATTACACTCGGAAGGGGAGAAGGCTTTGGAGAAGAATCCACAGGGGCGCATAGGCAGCCCGAAATGGTCTTCTGGGATAAGACAGCCCCGGCACCAGTCGAGGAAGCGTCCACCTCCAGCACGAAAGGTTTGCTGCTCTCAGGACGGGACAACACGGGAGCCGAGGAAAAAGCCTGCTTTAGCGACTGGAAGGCTTCTTCGGCTTCTGGCGTCCAGGAGTTTGCAGAGGTCCCCTTACGGGTAAGGGCGGAGATTGGCTTGGAGAGTGAGAAAAAATGCGGAATGAATTGCCTGTAGTAGTTGGCGGGCTCTTAGGCCAACGGGGCGAGGCCATTTGAGAATGGCGGACAGTTTCTCAGGATTCATCTGCAGTCCGGCGTCAGAGACGATGTAGCCCAGAAATGGTAGTGCGGTTTGCTCGAACAGGCATTTCTTCATTTTGGTATACAAACGATTCTCCCGAAGACGCTGAAGAACCAGGCGGACAGTCCTCCTGTGGGATGGAAGATCAGAGGAGAAGACAAGGATGTCATCCAAGTATACTACAACACAGGAGTACAGGAGATCCCGAAAGATCTCATTGACGAACTCCTGGAACACTGCCGGGGCGTTGCACAGACCGAATGGCATCACCAGTTACTCATAATGACCGTCATGGGTGTTAAAGGCGGTCTTCCATTCATCGCCAGCACGGATGTGGATGAGATTGTACGCCCCTCTGAGGTCCAATTTGGAGAAGATACGTGCCCCTCTGAGACGGTCAAACAACTCTGGGATGATTGGGAGTGGGTATCGGTTTTTGATAGTGATGTTGTTTAATCCTCTATAGTCAATGCATGGGCGCAGCGAACCGTCCTTCTTTTTAACAAAGAAGAAACCGGCGCCTGCGGGAGACGAAGACTTCCGAATGAATCCTTTGGCAAGGTTCTCCGTGACGTACTCAGACATGGCTGCGGATTCTGCAGGAGACAGTGGATAGATCCTACCCCTAGGAGGAATGGAACCTGGGATTAACTAGATTGGACAATCGAAGGACCGCTGTGGTGGGAGGACCTCCACCTCCTTCTTGTCAAAGACGTCTGCATAAGCCCAATAGGCTGAGGGAAGCCCAGAGAGCTCCCGAGGTGGGCGTGTGGGAACAGTTGGATGAATGGGATTCAGACAGCGACCTTGGCACGGATCTCCCCAGCGCAAAACCTCCCCGGATGACCAGTTGAGTACCGGCTGGTGTGTCCATAACCACGGGAGACCAAGTAGAATGCATGAGACAGGTCGGGCAACACGTAGAAGGCCACTTTTTCTTGGTGGAGAGCGCCGACTTGCACGACAACCTCTTCCGTGACCGCGGTGATGGGTTCTTGTAGCGGTCTGCCGTCAACGGAAGCGATAACCCGGGGGTTCTTCAGGGTAACCACGGGAATGCGATACTTGTCCACTACTTCACGCCAGATGAAGTTGCCTGCTGAGCCCGAATCCACGTAGGCCACCTCGGACCCACGCATCTCCCCTGAAAGTAAAAGAACAGAAAATGTGAGAGCTTGAGAGGAATTATAATCACCTAGGAAGGCCTCTCTTACCTGGCCTAGGTGGAAGAGTTTCCCGGTCTCTCAGGACAAGAGCGGATGAAGTGGGATGCTCCTCCACAATAAAGACAGAGACCCTGCTCCCGTCTCTCTTTCTGATGTCTCTCTGCCATCCGGACCTGGTCTACCTGCATGGGCTCGGGAGGTGGAGTGTGAACAGGACCCGGCGGGCGTGGACTAAAGGACCGATTAGCGGTCGGGATAGGTCTGATGGACCTCCTGTCCCTCGCAGATTCACGGCCGCGCTCCTGGAACCGGAGGTCCATTCGAGTGGCCAGGGAGATGAGGTCCTCGAGGGTGGTGGGGGTATCCCGACCTGCCAACTCATCCTTAATCCTGCCCGACAATCCACGCCAAAAGGCTCCGACCAATGCCGCATTATTCCAACCCAATTCGGAAAACATGGTGCGGAACCGAATGGCGTATTGACCAACTGTCAGGGTGCCCTGGTGGAGGTTGAAGAGTGACTCAGTAAGAGAGGCTACCCGTCCTGGCTCATCAAACACCTTACGAAAGGTGTCCAGGAAAACCGGAATATTACAGACCATGGGATCATCCCTCTCCCAGAGAGGATTTAGCCAGGATAAGGCCTCCCCCTCCAGATGGGACATGATAAAGGCCACCTTGGCCCTATCAGAGGGATACTGGTGAGGCTGAAGCTCGAAATGCAGGCCACACTGGTTTAAGAACCCTCTACACTGTTTGGGGTCACCACTGTACCGGGGTGGTTTGGCAAGGCGAGGAGAGGGAAACGAAGCGGGACTGGGGATGGCGGCTGAGGCTGCGGCGGCGGACTGGAGGTCTCCCAGATGGTTGTCTACAGAGGCCATATAAGACAAAATATGGGACTGGGCGTCCCGCTGCTGGCTCAATTCCTGCTGGAGGCTGGCCAGCTGGGCGGCATTCCCTGGATCGTCAGCCTGAAGTGCAGATAGGCGGAACTCCATGGACTTCATTGCAGACATGATGCGCCCCTGGTTCTCCAGTAAAAAGAGCAACTCTTTTTGACCGGGAGCTGAAACACCGGCAAGATCCATGGCTTGACCGTACTGCTAGCACTGCGCTAGACAAGGCGGGATTCCCGGAGTGGACCCTCTAGACCGTGGCACCGAGGGGCCCTGGACGAGCAACCAGGTGGACCTGACCCCTATACAGGGACCGTTTGGAGCAGGTCCAGGGGTTCGAATGCCACGGCAGCCGGAAGCAAGAGGGGCGGCTCGGAATGGAATACAGAGATGAAGGCGAGATAGAGGAACTGAAGTAGGACTGCTGGAGTAGACACCAGTAGGCAGGACTAGAATAGGACAGCTGGTTGCCACACGGGTAGGCATGGCTGGAGACAGACAGCAGGTACAGACTCGGGTAGGCAGGACTGGAGCAGGTACAGACACAGGTAGGCAGGAGTGGAGCAGGTACGGACACAGGTAGGCAGGACTGGAGCAGGCACGGACACAGGTAGGCAGGACTAGAGCAGGTACGGACTCAGGTAGGCAGGACTGGAGTCAGACAGCAGGTAGCAACACTGGTAGGCAGGACTGGAGTCAGACAGCAGGTAGCAACACTGGTAGGCAGGACTGGAGTCAGACAGCAGGTCTGCAAGGAAACACACAGTAATTAGTGGATAGCAGCCTGATGCCAGGCGAGACCACGGAGCCTAATATGCTGAGCAAACAACAAAGGTCAGGCGCCTCCACTAAGGGAGGGCGGCCTGATATAGACGCCGCTGTGCCCCCATTGGTCCGGCGGTGCTACCGGGTCAGGGCACCGCCGGAGATAAGATCAGGAGCGGTGAGCCGGCGCATGCGCAAGGCCTGTAGTGACGTCACCGGCGGCGGGCCGGTCAGAGGAGGACGCCGACGCGGGGCCTGGAGGGAGTGAGGCTGCAGCACAGGGTAAGTATGGCCGCGCGCAATGGGGAGCCTGGCGGGGAGCATGACTGGGGGCCCGGGGACCATGACAGGAGGCATGGGGGCCGTGACAGACCCGATAACATTAACTAATTTTTTTTGCTGCAAAATTTATTTGCTTACCTGTGTATTTCATCTCATTATTCAAAAGGGTTTACGTTTCACTGTTCTTTCAATTCTGTGAAATAGGACACAGAGCTTTTTATACACATCTTTACCGGTATGTAGCATGTAAGTTTTGCTTTTCTTCTCAATTTATTTTATTCTGTTTAGATTGCATATTTTAAAGCCATTTTTTGATTACTGTGTCATGATGTAAGCTTCATTTTTAATTTGTTTATGATCAACCATGTTCACATACAGTTTAATAATGAAATAGGTAATGAAATAAAACACTTACAGTAGCTAAAATCAACTTTTTTAATAGGTCGAGTCATATTGTCCCGAAACAGTACAAGTGTATAGTGAATGCGCTCAGAACAGCAAGGTTAATACACCTGTCACCCTCCTATTCCCCAGATTCTCCCTTATGTCAATTCCTGAACTTGCTCCCCATTGCCAAGAGACTCCTATTCAAAACCCAAACTTTGGCATAAAAATCCATCCACAACCTGTCTTCTCCATATAACTGTGACCTAGTCTCCTGGTACTTACTTGCATGCAACCTCCAATCCTCACAAGATCTCATTCTCTACTCCCCTTTTATATACTCTTCCCACAATCGCAAACTAGATTTCTTCTGTAGATCCCCGTTACTGTGGAACTGTGTACTACAACATATCATATTCTTGCCTACCATGTGAACCTTCAAAAGGAACATGAAAAACCACCTCTTCTGACAAGCATACAACTTACACTAACCATCGCTCTACCATACTGCTACAAAAGCAGCTCTTTCCTCACCTATTGTATCCTCACCCATCTCTTGTAGACTGTAAGCTCCCTCGGGCAGGGTCCTCTCTCCTCCAGTACCAGTCAATGACGCATTGTTTAAGATTATTGTCCTTGTTTTTATTATGTTTACCCTTTTTCACATGAAAAACACCATGGAATAAATGGCACAATAACAATAAATGTTAATAATACCGCTGTGCAGCTGCCAAAGAAAGGGAGTCGAGTAGATTGTACAGTAACAGAAGTTTTTTAAAAAATGTGCAATTAAAATATTTCTACTCTTTCAACCAAATTTCAAAACTGCAAATGCTGGCCCAGACCCTGATACCTCATGCATGACCCATGGCTGACTGCTTCTGTACCATTATAAAATGTTCTAGTGTGGGTCAATTGATCAGTCAACTACCTATATTACTATCCTTACATTTTTCTACCAGTAAAAGTCTATAAAACCGAAAAAGAGAGCTACAAGGAAGTTTTTACAAAAAATTATTCAATATTTTTATTTGTATTCATATATAGAGCATGAGTGCAACAAAGTTATAAGTGGGGACAAAAATTCAAAAGAAGCCGCATAAAAATTCAAAGTATCATGTACACATAGTATATAGTGAAAACCAAAAGCAAAACACAAAACAAATATCCTGGAATAAAAAAGTAAAATAATATATTGCAAAAATTGCATGAAGGTACCGTAGTAATAATAGTAATAATAAGGGTATTTAGTTAACATAATTTTGATCAAAATAATGTAGAAGCCATCCCGCCACGTCACGGCAACCCTTGTGGGACAGTTTTGCTTTTGGTTTTCTCTGTGTAAAGGTCATGTGTTCATATGCAATTACATTTTGCATGCACATTAATTTACTTTTTCTGCTCAGACCCAGTTTCCCATCTGTTTCATTGTGCATTCTGTGCATATAAGGGTGTGACCGCCCTGTTTCTGAGTTGGAAAATCCATCCTGTCTGGCCTATACTATTACTGGTGGTTCAGTCCCTCTGTCCTTGTTCACATTTACGTCACTTGACAAGTGGAAAGGTTTTAAATACAAGAGTTAGGACTGTCCCACAAGGGTTGCCGTGACGTGGCGGGATGGCTTCTACATTATTTTGATCAAAATTATGTTAACTAAATACCCTTATTATTACTATTATTACTACGGTACCTTCATGCAATTTTTGCAATATATTTTTTTACTTTTTTATTCCAGGATATTTGTTTTGTGTTTTGCTTTTGGTTTTCTCTGTGTAAAGGTCATGTGTTCATATGCAATTACATTTTGCATGCACATTAATTTACTTTTTCTGCTCAGACCCAGTTTCCCATCTGTTTCATTGTGCATTCTGTGCATATAAGGGTGTGACCGCCCTGTTTCTGAGTTGGAAAATCCATCCTGTCTGGCCTATACTATTACTGGTGGTTCAGTCCCTCTGTCCTTGTTCACATTTACGTCACTTGACAAGTGGAAAGGTTTTAAATACAAGAGTTAGGACTGTCCCACAAGGGTTGCCGTGACGTGGCGGGATGGCTTCTACATTATTTTGATCAAAATTATGTTAACTAAATACCCTTATTATTACTATTATTACTACGGTACCTTCATGCAATTTTTGCAATATATTTTTTTACTTTTTTATTCCAGGATATTTGTTTTGTGTTTTGCTTTTGGTTTTCTCTGTGTAAAGGTCATGTGTTCATATGCAATTACATTTTGCATGCACATTAATTTACTTTTTCTGCTCAGACCCAGTTTCCCATCTGTTTCATTGTGCATTCTGTGCATATAAGGGTGTGACCGCCCTGTTTCTGAGTTGGAAAATCCATCCTGTCTGGCCTATACTATTACTGGTGGTTCAGTCCCTCTGTCCTTGTTCACATTTACGTCACTTGACAAGTGGAAAGGTTTTAAATACAAGAGTTAGGACTGTCCCACAAGGGTTGCCGTGACGTGGCGGGATGGCTTCTACATTATTTTGATCAAAATTATGTTAACTAAATACCCTTATTATTACTATTATTACTACGGTACCTTCATGCAATTTTTGCAATATATTTTTTTACTTTTTTATTCCAGGATATTTGTTTTGTGTTTTGCTTTTGGTTTTCTCTGTGTAAAGGTCATGTGTTCATATGCAATTACATTTTGCATGCACATTAATTTACTTTTTCTGCTCAGACCCAGTTTCCCACATAGTATATAGTGCACAGGAAGCAAGTTATCAAAGGGCAAAAATTATTCCAATTTTTAAAAAAGGCAAATGCTAATTAAATATGCAGAGCAAATTCCAGCGAATCACAGCATATCAGCTATTACTACTATAAGGTGCATGTGCAAATAAAGTTGCTGATGACACACGCCTCCCCTGAAGAAAGCTAGAGCGAAATGCACGTCGGGGTGCCTGCCGCCTTCAGGTATATTCATTTAACCCATTAATAGCACTAACATGGACTTTTATTATCGGGCAGCTATTGCATTTCCTAGCACCTAGTTTCTCTTGCATCAGCCACTTTATTTGCACATGCACCTTATAGTAGTAATAGCTGATATGCTCTGATTCGCTGGAATTCGCTCCCAGCAGAGCAGGCTTACACTGGTCCCCCACCCACCTAATCTTAATTTAAAGAGAACCTTTCCCCTGTTTTGGCGGCTATAAGATGCAGCCACTGCCCTTCAGGGCTTATCTACAGCATTCTATAATGCTGTAGATAAGCTCCAATCTGACCTGAAAGATAAGAAAAATAACTTATACTCACCCGGGGGGCGGTCTGGTGTGGTCCGATCCGATGGGTGTTGCAGGTCTGGGTCCGGCACCTCTCATCTTATTGCAATGCCTCCTGCTTGCTTCATTGCTCCCAAGCATCACGCTCCTGCGCAGGTGTACTTATCTGCCCTGTTGAGGGCAGAGAAAAGTTCTGCAGTGTGCAGGTGCCGGGAAAGGTTAGAGGGACCCAGCGCCTGCGCACTGCAGTACTTTGCTCTGCCCTCAACAGAGGTCAGGTGCAACACCCATCGGACCGGACCACACCGGACCGCCCCCCCGGGTGAGTATAGTAAAACTTATTTTTCAAGGGAGGGGACAGATTCAAGGGGGGCTTGCAGGTCGGATGGGGGGCTTAGCTACAGCATTATAGAATGCTGTAGATAAGCCCTGAAATGCAGTGGCCGCATCTTATAGCGTCCAAAACAGGTGACAGGTTTGCTTTAAACTTCAATTAAAATTTGTACACTCTGGCTCAGACCCTGATACCTCATGCATGGCCCATGGCTGACTGCTGCTGTGCCATTATCAAATTTCTACTGTGAGTCAATTGATGCCACTTTCCTTGGTGTCTGTCCCTAATTTGAGTTGTTTTGGCATCTTTTTGGCCCTCATGAAGGTGTTGCCTATGTGTTTGATTTTGCCTCCCATTGAATCTAATGGGGTTTGGGTAAATTCGTTGAACTGTTCGGCGAACGTATAAACGTTCAGCAAATCGAACCAAACCGAACCTCGAAAGGTTTGCTCATCTCTAGTCTCAAGTCAACACATTTTGGCTACGCCTTACTCATGGTTATGTCAGGATGGAGTGAATATCGCCTTAAAATAAGAGCACACATAAGCCACAATGTATCTTTAACCAATGACAGCCCATTAACAATCAGAGCACATGTTTGCATGCAAAACCACAAGGAAAACAAGACCAGCATTAACCCTAAAGTGTCTGATGTGCTCATAGGTGTACATTATGTATATTGTAGAATGAGGTCTTGACTGAGATTTAAGCCAAGTGGGATTCTAGTATTTAATAAGAAAATCCAATATGATTTTTTATTAAGGATTTTTCTTCTATAATTGCCCTCCCTGGAAGGTTTAATTACTTTTTCAATTCCCTTGAACCTCAGTGCAAACATGTGGCGCCCCTGAGGCTTCAGTCGCCACAGAGATACTGCACCAAGGTGTGGTACCCCACCATCCAGGTAGGGTGGAAACTCCCTTTCACATTCCAACAACTGCACCCCACACACAGGATAGTTCAGCAGGGACCCATCCATGCTTTATGCTGGAAAGGTCATAGGATGCCTTTTGTGGTCCCTGGCTTCGTAACACGGGAGGTGCTGGGGAGGCGGGTGGAGTTAGATATAAAAGAGAGGGAAGGTGTAGGATTTCAAGTCAGTCTGGGGTGAGTTCCAGAGAAGGAGGTCAGGTCAGTCTGACAGAGGGTGAGAGAGAAACAAAGTCACTCAGACAGGAGTGAGGATCCCTGGAAGGGGGATGGAGGAGGGAGTGCTGCAGCTGCCTCAGTGACCTGAGCCAGCCGGCACGGGAAAGGAACAGAAGGAAGGAGACGTTGACTGGAGACTACAGATTCCATAAGAGAGATAGAACAGATCGGAACGAAGGAGAATAGAAGGACGGTGGGAAGCAGGTTGAGAAAGAGAGAGAACCCTTCCAGTCCAGAGCGCAAAGGCCGGGGCCCGGTCCCCGAGGTTGATTGGATCTTTATGTCCGGCAACAGACACCGGAGGAGTAGTGAGCCACTAATGCCTTACTCCCGTCATAGACTTGGGACACAACAGCAAATGGATAGTGAGCCGGGACGCAGAGAGGAGTCCCCGAAGCAGGCTACAGCTGTCTGTCATACAAGTAGAGACTAGGAACACCTAGAGAGAGGCATTCCAGGGTAACTAAGTACTGGAGTGCTTCCCACCTAAAGGCGCATTGGAGGAGTCGTTCAGTAAGGTACATATTGGCGGAGTGTGGAGGGGAGAATCCTATCCTGCCTGGAGGTTGACTGGGGCCGTGACCTGAAGAACACAGTGCAGAGGCAGGCATTTGTGTGAACTGCAAACAGTGAGTAAAGCTTTGGAACCGCATACTCTGGTGTCCTCCAATTATTCCAGCACCGCTACACCTGGGTACCAGCCTCTATACCATTCTGAGCCTCTCCTCATCCATTGCACCTACACTGCCCTGGGACTACAGCTCCACCTGTGGGGAGCGTCACCATCTTTGCTGCACCACACCATCAGTCCCAGTGGATCTGCATGCAGCGTTGGCTCAACATCTCACTTGCCAAACACCACAGGTGGCGTCATGAACTATCCAAATAAACTATTATACCATTAACATCACCGCCATTGATATTGGGCGCCCATGGCCATGGACCGGGTCACCGCTGCTGTGACACACATTCCCCCTGACACCGGCCCGGTACCGAGTACCCCACTGCCCTAGGTGTGAGGGGCGACCCAATTTTGGCATCACGAACAGGATGATGAGACCCGATGCCATCGGGTTCTGTGTGCCTTGGATTTACAACTTTTGAAAATGTGCAAAAGACCAAATTTAATAGACTGTGACATGAATCTCAAAAATGGCCGCTGGTGCGGAGAAGAAGGGCATGAAGAGATGGGAGGTCCTAAGAAAAGACCGCGAAGAGTATTGGGCCTTCCCTGCCTGAATTACTATGTGACAGATACATGGCCCACCCCCCGAGGGGTACGCATCCTGGCTTGGCATGGAGGCGCTGGAAGAAGACGCTGCCCCCGGAAGGAGGGGCAGAAGCCAGTGGTGGGAAAGGGGCCAAGGCAGGAAGAAGAATGCCAGAACGCCATGATGAAACGAGCAGAGAAGACAGAAGAACTGGGGGAGGAGAGGCCACTCACCTCTAGGCCGTCCCCGCGGAGGCTGCGACCGCTGATTCATCCTCAGCTGCGTCCGCCACCGCCTCACAACAGATACTGTCATTGGGTGAGCCCCGTCCGGAGGAGATACATGAGGGCTCTGGAACAGAATGGAGGACCGGGACCGCGTCTCCGCCTGGACCGGGCGCGGTGGCACCGGCATCCGCCGACAACCCCAGCTGAAACCGGCCTGGCCCCGGTACGGATCCAACTGCGGCCTATTCCACCAGTCACTCCGGGAGTTGTAGCTGCTGCCATCTACCACCAGGAACCGGGACCGCGGCTGGAGACACCAGGTATGAATACGGCCCCGGTGTTGACCCTAGCTTTGGGAGCAGAACCCAGGGATAGGAATGGCCCAGTTGACCTCAGCTGACGGTCCCCGGACTGCAGTGCCATTGACTGAAGTCCCAGTGGACACTGAGGAGTCAGACCCAGAAGACTTTGTGATGGCGCCGGGTGAATCGCCGATAGTGGTGGACATTTCTATGGCCCTTTCGATTACCCCAACCAGTCCCCGTCTCACCCTGTGGGAGGCAGAGTATATGCGGCTAGCCAGTAGTCAGCAGGATGAAGATACCACCTCTGACAACAGTTCCAGTTCAGCTTCCAGAACCCCAGGAGGGGATCAGCACTAAGAATTACACTTTTCAAATCTCGTTACCCAGGAGGGTTTGTTTGCACTAGTTGTGCCTTTTTCTGTTTTTTTTTTGCTATCATGTTTTGTTTTTCTGGTAGCACTTTTGTTGCCTAGTTTTTGCAATGGCAGCGTTTTCACAATTTGAATTAGCGATCATGAACTTGGAGTGATACGAAAACTTTTATTGTAAATAGTTGCACCTCTTTAGGTGCCCTTTCTTGGTTTTACATATAGGACCCTTTTGTGAAGATAATGGTTACCCAATGACACTTTGCAAAGATGATGTTTTTGAATGGACACTTTTCGAAGAATGATGTCTACCTCAAGGGACACTGCAAGAAATCCCGGCTGGGAGCAGTGTTCAGCACTTTGCAAGAATCTTTGAAGGTTTTATGATGTTGTGTCTTATGAAAAGTAAATGTCTTTTATAGCATGTTTGACACAGAAAGATAGAAAAGTTTTGAGATAGAATGTGAGAATTGAATAAAGAATGAAGAATTGAAAGTGACAGGTGACAGGCCAAGTACAGATGGTCAGTGTCTTGCGTCCAGTAGAAAGAGAGAGAAAGAATAATTGCACTTTGAACTAGGAATTGCACTTAAAGAAAATTTTTCATACTAAGATAGGAAGTTAGCCTGTTAGTAACGTTTAAGAAATGTGCCTACTACATTAGGAAGATTAGATAAGTATTGTTAAACAGCATTTAAAATGTTTGTGTGTTCCTGTATTGTACTTTTGTTGTCTTGCAGCCCGCGGACGTGCTGTGTTTAACGGGGGGGTATGTGGCACCCTGAGGCTTCAGTCGCCACAGAGGTACTGCACCTTCTCCTAAGGTGTGGTACCCCACCATCCAGGTAGGGTGGAAACTCCCTTTCACATTCCAGCACCTGCACCCCACACACAGGATAGTTCAGCAGGGACCCATCCATGCTTTATGCTGGAAAGGTCATAGGATGCCTTTTGTGGTCCCTGGCTTCGTAACATGGGAGGTGCTGGGGAGGCGGGTGGAGTTAGATATAAAAGAGAGGGAAGGTGTAGGATTTCAAGTCAGTCTGGGGTGAGTCCCAGAGAAGGAGGTCAGGTCAGTCTGACAGAGGGTAAGAGAGAAAGGAAGTCACTCAGACAGGAGTGAGGATCCTTGGAAGGGGGATGGAGGAGGGAGTGCTGCAGCTGCCTCAGTGACCTGAGCCAGCTGGCACAGGAAAGGAACAGAAGGAAGGAGACGTAGACTGGAGACTACAGATTCCATAAGAGAGATAGAACAGATCGGAACGAAGGAGAATAGAAGGATGGTGGGAAGCAGGTTGAGAAAGAGAGAGAACCCTTCCAGTCCAGAGCGCAAAGGCCGGGGCCCGGTCCCCGAGGTTGATTGGATCTTTATGTCTAGCAACAGACACCGGAGGAGTAGTGAGCCACTAACTCCTTACTCCTGTCATACTTTTATGGAATAAATTCATGGACTTCAGTGCGCTGCTTGACAAATTCACGAACCCAGGTTATGAAGAAAGATTAACTGTTTTATTTCCCAACGCGTTTCAAAGTGTATATCACTTCGAGTTGAAGTAATATCAAAGTACTTTATTTCACCATGTGAGACATGGAAATTGTGATGGACGTGCAGGTCAAGGAGGCAGGCCGGGAGAAAAGGAATGGACTACGGCCGTTTCATGTGTGATCACTTCAGCGGGTCCAGGACCTTAAATTGTTTGGAGCATCTAGTCTATGTTAAACAGGCCTCACAAGATGAATGTACGTCTGGCCAGTCTGAAGTTCTGGCGGTCACGGAGCTGACCTTTGGATGTGCAGCAAGCTGACTACGGATCTTATATGCCTGAACCTTTCCTGGAACTGGATAGTGAGCCGGAACGCAGAGAGGAGTCCCCAAAGCAGGCTACAGCTTTCTGTCATACAAGTAGAGACTAGGAACACCTAGAGAGAGGCATTCCAGGGTAATTAAGTACTGGAGTGCTTCGCACCTAAAGGCGCATTGGAGGAGTCGTTCAGTAAGGTACATATTGGCGGAGTGTGGAGGGGAGAATCCTATCCTGCCTGGAGGTTGGCTGGGGCCATGACCTGAAGAACACAGTGCGGAGGCAGGCATTTGTGTGAACTGCAAACAGTGAGTAAAGCTTTGGAACCGCATACTCTGGTGTCCTCCAGTTATTCCAGCACCACTACACCTGGGTACCAGCCTCTATACTATTCTGTGCCTCTCCTCATCCATTGCACCTACACTGCCCTGGGACTACAGCTCCACCTGTGGGGAGCTACACCATCTTTGCTGCACCACACCATCAGTCCCAGTGGATCTGCATGCAGCGTTGGCTCAACATCTCACTTGCCAAATACCACGGGTGGTGTCACAAACTATCCAAATAAACTATTATACCATTAACATCACCGCCATTGATATTGGGCGCCCATGGCCACGGATCGGGTCACCGCTACTGTGACACACATTCCCACTGACACCGGCCCGGTACCGAGTACCCCACTGCCCTGGGTGTGAGGGGCGACCCAAACACATCCCCTCTATCCGTTTGTGCTAAATATCTAGATACCCCCGAGATTACTGGTGGTAATATCTGTTCTGGTCATGGTGTGACGGTATTTATCCCTTATATGTGGTATTAATGGTCATTTTAAAAAATAAGTATGCGGCTCATTCCCTTTAAGAAAAATAAATAAAATATATTTAGATTTAATAGTTTAGGGTAGAGTAGGGCCCGGCCAAAAAAGTCAACCGTGTCATAGTGGCGGCTTAAAATTATTTTGTCCAGAACAAAAGCTGCTGGTTATGAATGTAATCTGGTGTTTAATTGGACTGTGGAAGGTTCGAAGGGTGGAGGAGGAGGTGGGGGTGGAGCATAGGCGGAGTGTCAAGGGGGCCCAAAAATTTTGCCAGTATTAAGCCCCAAAATTCCAGGTGGCAACCTTGTATATAGGCACAGTTGAATCGTCCACATATAAATAATCCAAGATATTTTTATCAACAGCTTGCATATGCACCCCCTCTTGTAAAAGAGAGGAGAATTTCTGTTGGAAGATTGGATCTGAAGGCAGTTTTTTATATAGTGTAGAGTTGTTTTGTAATTCCATATTGATTGTGTTGGCAGCAGATTATTCAGGATACTCTCCAAGCGTGTGACAACAGAGATTCTTTATTCAGGAACAAACAGGAGTAATATATGATAGGCTTAATAGATCAGGAATAAATCATTTGTGTGTCTCTAGCTATGCATCCTCTACAGCAGGCTGCTTCTCTCATACACAGACACTCTCATACACATACACAGGAAAACAGGAAATACAGTCACATGCCCTTCCTGTGTGAGCCTCTGGGAGGTTTTCTTTAGCTTTATAAACAGCATACAAATCTAGCAACTGAACACTCATAGACGGTGTCATGGAGTCCTATTTTTGAGATCCCGCTTATATATTAGGGATTTACTTGTCTATCCCACTTTCCAGTTCCGGTTAGGAACTTGCAGCTCTCTGGTGCCCCCTTACCCTCAGGGAACTACACCTGGGGTAAGTAGTCGCCAAAAAGGCTGCCTTGCTGTGTACTGGCTATTGAGCACGCTGCAGTGAGGGCGGTATATATATCTCCAGTCTCAGGCTGGAAATACACACATAACCCTCCTTTCCGTCACTGCCAGTGTCTCCCAAATACCCCAGAACACTTTGCTGCCATCAGCTCCTTGTTTGACATTAAACCCAATATCTGGTCAGGAGCCCACCCATGGGACAGTGTAATTAGAGTGAAGGACGTGACGGTTCATTTATAGAGCAAGGAAAGCAAAACTAGTACATTTTATAGATTTACTGCAGAAAATATAGGCAGTGTTTACAAAAATACAAAAGATGTTTAAAAAAGAGACAAGATACAATATATACAGACAGTTACAAAACAAAAGGAATTAAAATATGAAACTTACACATCTCAGTCACTGCCACGCCATGTGGAGGAGGGGGAGGGGAGTTCCCAAGGACAAAGATTCAGTCCACAGCATAGATGGTAGATAGCTGTCTCCCTACGGTCTGAATAATAGCCTCATTGAGCCTTCTAGCCTTATGCCTTTTCTTTGCTAACCTCACTGGGGGGGCGGAGCCAGGGAGTGTACGCCTTTTTTTAAAGTTACTTAAAACTTATATGTGCCATAACTCTGGCTGTGAGGTTCCCAGAGTGACAACAGGAGTATTATATGTTTTCTTACCAAATTATCTTTAATTTAAGATGGGACATGCCGTGTCTGGGAGGTACGAGCGGAAAAAAATCCGTTTCTCGATTTCTGGCGGCCACACAAGCTTCAAAATCCACCTGTGGATATCTTTATTTATGCAGATTTCAAAAATATATGTTTCATGCCTCTATGATTATTCTTTGTTATTATATTTGAGTTTGAATAGACAAAGGAACTTTCAAATCCATGTGCTACAGACAAACGGGATTTACCTGGTCAAAAGCCACATTCCCGAGGGAGGGGAAAAGAGTGGTATAAAATTACACATGGGCAGGGGGAGAGAGAACTGCACATGAGAAGCTCAGTGTGACACTGCACAAACGTAATGGGAGAGGGGCAGCACGAACTCTGGGAGTCTACATAGAATTTAAACATATTCATATTTTCCTGACACCTCCCCTTTTGTACTGCGCTACAGGCTAGGTACTCCTCCAGGCGCACCTCTGTGAGTTCGCCCTGCTGGGACAACCCATCTGCATAGTCATGCTCGCTGCCCGAGCACCTCCTGGAGATACTGAAGGTGTTTCTCCCAGGTGGAACTGAAGAAGGCAATGTCATCCAGGTTCGCCACCTTGCACCTTTCCAGTCATTGAAGCAGGTGGTTGACCATCCGCTGTAACGTGGCAGGGGAATTCTTTATGCCAAAAGGCATGACCATGGACTTGTATAGTCCAAAGGGGGTGATATATGTGGACTTCTCCTGTGCCTCAGGGCTCAGAGGAATCTGCCAAAATCCCTGACTCAGATCCATGATGGATGCATAGCACGTGCCAGCTAACTGCTTAAGCTGCTCCTCGATGCGTGACATTGGGTGTGCATTGGAGGCTGTTATGGCGTTGAGCCCCCTGTAGTCCACACAGAACAGGGTGGTCTGATATTTCTTTGGCACTAGAACTGCAGGTGAGACCCATGTGCTGTTGGACCGCTTAATCACACCCACCTGCAACATCTCATCGATCTCCGGGCGCATGATGTGCTGCACCTCGTCCGAGAGGGGCATGAATCCCGGTGTCCACCTCGTGGCCTGGAAGGGTTCCAGGGTGGCTCGCAACTGCGACCGCTGATATGCGGATAGGAAGGCGCTTACCTCCACATCCTCTATGGACCCAATGGTCTTTCTGCTCACTCCTTCAGTGTTTTTTTTCCGCTGGCTCCACTTCATCTCCTCTTCCTCTTACTGTTGGGGTACCTCAGGGCTCAGTCCTTGGCCCCTTCTCTTCTCTCTCTACATGGTCCCAATTGGACAGACCATCAGCAGATTTGGCTTTCAGTACCATCTTTATGCTGATGACACAACTATACACACCATCTCCTGACCTTACCTCCGCTGTACAACAGGATGCCAGTGACTGTCTGTCCGCAGTCTCCAACATCATGTCCGCTCTCTATCTGAAACTCAACCTTTCCTAAACTGAACTTCTTCTCCCGCCATTTACTAACCTCCCTAAATCTGACATTTCCCTTTCTGTAGTTGGCACCATAATTACACCCCGGCAGCAGGTGCGCTGTCTGGGTGTTGTTTGACACCAACCTCTCCTTCACCTCCCATATACAATCTCTGGCCCACTCTTGCAGCTTACACCTAAAGAACATCTCTAGAACCCCCCCATTTTTCATCATGGAGACAACAAAACCCTCACTGTTGCACTGATCCACTGCTGCCTGGACTACTGTAATGCTCTATTAATTGGCTTCCCCCTCACTTGACTTTCCCCTCTCCAGTCCATCCTTAATGCAGCAGCCAGGGTTGTGTATCTGGCTAATCAGTACTCGGATGCTTCCCTCTTTGCCAGTTATTATACTGGCTACCCATTCATTACAGGATCCAATTCAAAGCACTTGTTTTCACCACAAAGCTCTCCACAGTGTGGCACCCCCTTACATCTCCTCCCTCATTTCTGTCAATCGGCCTAGCTGATCGCTGTGCTCTGCAAATGACTTTCGACTAACGTCTGCACTAATCGG
Source organism: Dendrobates tinctorius (assembly GCF_039654945.1). Classification (NCBI taxonomy): domain Eukaryota; kingdom Metazoa; phylum Chordata; class Amphibia; order Anura; family Dendrobatidae; genus Dendrobates; species Dendrobates tinctorius. The sequence continues at coordinate 3,882,627 of NW_027361770.1, read as the reverse complement.
TACCTCCCACTCCCGAGTCCAAGACTTCTCCCACATTGCGCCAATCCTCTGGAATGCTCTACCCCAAGAAATTAGCACCAGCCACAACTTGCACAGTTTTAGGTACTCCCTCAAAACTCATTTGTTCAGAACAGCCTATCACATTCCCTAATCAAAGTCATTTTATGTGTAAGTGTGTGTGTGGCCCATTCACTATCCCAATCTTTCCCCCACTCCCTCAAGATGGCTGGACCATTATTATAAATACACACCTTTACTTTGTATCTCCCCCACCTCATTGTAGATTGTAAGCTCTCACAAGCAGGATTGTTTTATTTTGCTTTAATTATTGTATTATTGTTAATGTTGTTAATTACGACTGTTGTGTTTGAAACTGTTAACCTGTAAAGCGCTGTGGAATATGTTGGTGCTATGCAAATAAAGAATATTATTATTAATATCATGTTGTGCATTGATGTGAGCCACAAAGTCCTTTGAAGTGAAACTGTTCTGGATGTAATGTACAATTTGCACTCGAAAATTGGATCACATGCTTTCTATGATGCTTGCGGTAAAGAACTGATTAGACACGGAGTGAATTACCTTTACGATGGACTACTTGCTAGAGAAGGGGTGCACCTTACGAAGACTGGAAAACATGTATTTGGAAGTCGCCTTGCTACACTTGTAAGGAGAGCTTTAAACTAGAACAACATGGGAAGGGAAGCAAAAGACCAGAAAAAGCCATACACCTGACAAATGCTATTGAGAACTCTGCTATTAGAAGTGGAAAGGAAGAACAAAGACAAAAGAATCTAAATAATAAAAATATTGGAGAAAGAGAAAACAATCACAAACTAAAATGTTTCTATACTAATGCACAAAGCATGGGCAACAAACAAGGACAATTGAAACTACTAATACAGGAAAAGAAATATGATGTCATTGGAATCACTGAAACTTGGTGGGACAATACACATGATTGGAATACAAGACGAGGAGGAGGTGTCGCATTGTATGTTAGAAACGCGTATATCTGCACACAGATTGAAACTTCAGAGACTGGGAGTTCTGTGGAAACTGTTTGGGTAAGAATACAAGGACAGAACAATGGAAAGGACACCATTGTAGGCATTTACTACAGACCGCCTGTGCAAGCTGAAGATATGGATGAACTCTTTATTCATCAAATGGCCAAGTTCTCCAAAACATATGACATAGTTGTCATGGGAGATTTCAACTATCCAGACATTTGTTGGGAATCTCTCTCGGGCAAAACTAACAGGTCAAGGAAATTATTATCCTCTCTTGCTGACAACTTTATCTTCCAAAAGGTAGGGGAGAAAACAAGGGGAACTGCTACCTTGGATCTAATCCTTATAAACAGGGAGGAAATGGTTGAGGAGGTAAAAGTGGCTGGGACCCTAGGAGGTAGCGACCATGCTATTTTAGAATTTTGGATAACTAGAGGAGGAAGACCTGTGAAGACTCAGACGTCAAGGTTAGATTTCAGAAAGGCAGATTTTAAGGGATTCAGAAAGAGAATTGGAGGGATCCAATGGCTGGATATCCTTAAAGACAAAAATGTCCAGGAAGGATGGGAAATCTTGAAAAATGAAATTCTCAAAGCACAATTGTTAACAATTCCGAAAAGAGGGAAGAATAGGAAGCATTTAAAGAAGCCAGGATGGATGAACACAGAACTTAAGCACATGCTAAAAAGGAAGAAAAAAATGTTTATAAAATGGAAAGAGGGAGGCATATCTAAAGAAGAATATAATGCTGTCTGCAGAACCTGCAGGGCACAAATCAGATTATCTAAAGCTGACAATGAATTGAGGCTTGCAAAAGATGTCAAAAGCAATAATAAAGGATTTTGGGGATATGTCAAAAGTAAAAGAAAAGTCAAAGATGCTATAGGATTTTTACAGGATGAAAATGATGAAATGGTAAGACAGGATGTTGAGAAGGCCGAACTTTTAAATTCCTATTTTGCATCAGTTTTCTCTCAGAAAGGAAATGTAACATCAACTGTTCTTCACTGTCCTATTAAGGGAATAGAAGAATCCAGGATATCTATAAACAGAAAGATAGTGAGGAAACACTTAGCTAACCTAAATGAATTCAAGTCTCCAGGTCCAGATGAATTACACCCCAGAGTACTGAAAGAGATAGCAGAAGAAATTTTTGAACCCCTCTCCATAATCTTGGAAAATTCTTGGAGAACAGGAGAAGTCCCAGAAGACTGGAGAAGAGCAAATGCTGTTCCTATCTTCAAAAAGGGGAAGAAGGTGGACCCAGGCAACTATAAGCCGGTGAGTCTGACTTCTATACCAGGAAAGATCTTTGAACAAATTATTAAACAACATGTATGTCAGTACCTGGATAAGAATGAAGTGATTAAACAGAGTCAGCATGGGTTTGTAACTAATAAGTCATGTCAGACTAACTTAATTTCCTTCTATGACGGAATTACTGATTGGGTGGATCAAGGAAATGCTGTAGATATAGTATATCTTGACTTCAGTAAAGCATTTGACAAAGTATCTCATACAATTCTTATTGAAAAAATGACTAAGTATGGAATGGACAAGGCAACTGTTAGGTGGATTCATAACTGGCTTAGTGATCGGACCCAAAGAGTGGTCGTAAATGGCTGCACATCCAGTTGGAAGAATGTCTCAAGTGGGATACCACAGGGCTCTGTCCTGGGCCCTGTATTGTTCAACATCTTTATCAACGATTTAGATGAAGGAATTGAGGGTAAACTGATTAAATTTGCTGATGACACAAAGCTAGGAGGGATAGCTAATACTAGAGAAAAAGATATAAATAAACTGGAGAAGTGGGCAGCAACTAACAGAATGGTTTTTAACAGGGAAAAATGCAAAGTACTACATCTGGGCAATAAAACTGAAAAAAGCATATACAGAATGGGAAGAATAGGGCTAAGCAACAGCACATGTGAAAAAGACTTGGGTATACTAATAGATCACAGACTGAATATGAGTCAACAGTGTGATGCAGCAGCAAAAAAGGCAAATGCAATTCTAGGATGTATTAACAGAAGCATACAGTCTAGATCACGTGAAGTCATTATTTCCCTCTACTCCTCTTCGGTCAGACCTCATCTGGAATATTGTGTCCAGTTTTGGGCACCACATTTTAAAAAAGACATCAACAAACTGGAGCAAGTTCAGAAAAGAGCAACCAGAATAGTGACCGGTCTGCAAACCCTGTCTTATGAGGAAAGGTTGCAGGATTTGGGATTGTTTAGTTTGCAAAAGAGAAGACTGAGAGGAGACTTAATAGCTGTCTACAAATATCTAAAGGGCTGTCACATTGTAGAAGGATCAACTTTATTCTCATTTGCACAAGGAAAGACTAGAAGCAATGGGATGAAACTGAATGGAAGGAGACACAGACTAGATATCGGAAAAAACTTTTTGACAGAGTGATCAATGAGTGGAACAAGCTGCCACCAGAAGTGGTGAGTTCTCCTTCAATGGAAGTCTTCAAACAGAGGCTGGACAGACATCTGACTGGGATGATTTAGCGAATCCTGCTTTGAGCAGGGGGTTGGACCAGATGGCCCAGGAGGTCCCTTCCAACTCTACGATTCTATGATTCTATGATTCTTAGCAAATACAACAATACATATCATCTTGATGATATCAACTGGGATTTAAAAACAGGATAGATGCATAAAAAACATATGGTTCACCAATGTGACAGACGCTTACGCGTTTCGGACTAGAGGGTCCTTACTTACAAATAAACATGTACCTATATACACTTAGTGGCTGAGGTAAAGTGGGAGGGAAATAAAATGGGCGGAGGTCCACAATAGCAGGAAGGGAGGATTTTCTCCACCATACTAAAAAAAAAAAAAAAAAGCATTGTATCTGAACATGGAGGAAATCACCACATCATCTTAATCATATATATAAAAGATCAGATTTTAAATTCATGCCTGCGGGATATCGTGTTTTTAACTTAAAAATCCACATTGCTTCTTTACGCTGCAATTCCTTTTTTCTATCACCTCCCCTCTTGGGGTTTGGGACAGTTTCTATTATATTAACCCTACAAGTACTGACATCTCCTCCATGTACAGAAATGAAATGCTGAGAGGCTCCCGAGGGACTCCTTGTAGTTTTATTACATGAATCATAAAGATGTTCAGAAATCCTTTTGCGAAGAGAACGTGTGGTGTTGCCCACATATTGAATACAGCATGTTTCACATGTTATTAGATAAATAACATATGTGGAACTACAGTTGGCAAACATATTTATAACATATTCATTTTTTGTAACTGTGGATTTAAATGTAGACGTATTATACATGTATTTACATAAACCGCATGATCTCATTCCACAACGATAGCTACCAGAGACAGATAACCAGCTTGAATTATTTTCTGATGAAAAACGCAAAGTGTGATCACTGGGGGACAAAATATTCTCAATTGTAGTTCCTTTTTTAGGAATAAAATTGCAGCCTTTATCCAATATAGTTCTCAAAGTTGGATCCACCCGTAAAATAGGTAGATTTGATTTAATAATTTCCGTTATTTGATTAAATTGATCACTATATTTAGTAATAAAAACTGGTTTCTCCTGAAAATTACTAAATTTTGATTTTATTTCCAAATAATCATCTCTTGTTTTTCTTTCTGCTACAATTTTACCCCTATTAATATGATGCTTGCGATAACCTCTAGTCTTTAATCGTTCGTCAATTACTTCACATTCCTGTCTGTAAAATGAATCAGTTGTGCAGCACCTCTTGGCACGCACAAATTCACCTACTGGGAGATTATTAATGACATGTTTGGGATGGTTGCTGCTAGCATGCAACAAAGAATTACCTGATTGCGGTTTTCTATATAAACATACTTCAACCCTAAAATCTGCTTCATTTCCAATCAACATCATGTCAAGAAAAGCAATTCGTTCCTTATTCATATGATATGTAAATTTTAGATTATGATTATTAGTATTAAGGAATTTTATGAATTCTTTTATATTATCTGGATCACCCTTCCATATTATTATCAGATCATCAATAAATCTTCCAAAAAATTCTATATGATCCATAAAAATATTTTCCTGACCATAAATTTTTTCTTCCTCACACCAAGTAACAAATATATTTGCAAGCGATGAGGAAAATTTCTCCCCCATCGCACATCCTTGTAATTGAAGGAACAAATTGCTTTTCCTTTTAAACATAAAATAGTTGTTTTTTAACAAAAATTCAGGTACAGATAAAATAAATTGCTGCAATTCCACACTGTATTTAGTATATTTAAGCAACTGATCCTGAAGTGCACGAAGTGCATAGTATATACCTGTATGTCATCTCCTTTTGTATATAGTATATACCTTTATGTCATCTCCTCCTGTATATAGTATATACAGTACCTGTATGTCATCTCCCCCTGTATATAGTATATACATGTACGTCTCGCAGGTTCCCTCCCGTCTGTACATTGTGGAGGTGCAATCTCTGCTGAGACAATTCACTGGCCCTTGAGGAAGCAGCTCTTGCCTCCCTTTCTTCCATTTCTGTACTCCTTTCTGCAAGTCTTGGCTCCCTTTCTTTCTGTAAGTCTTGCTCGTTGAGGCGTAATACAGCTTTTCTGTTAGAGAAAGCAGATTTCAACCTTGTAGAAGTGTAATACCATTTAGTTAAAAATTGTAAAGGACTAATTTAGAGTGGCATTAGTTTTAGCTGTTTAAATAAGTTTAAAGCGAACCATGCACTGTCAGGATGGCGCTGTTACACCGATTAAAATAATAACTGAGTTGGAGAAATCCGTCTTGTGATTCATTTTTAATCTGTGTTTGAATTTTTAAGTTAGAAGATACTTCATGCCAAAGAGAAGTTCCTGATCCTGGGCTCTCCCTGCAGTCTGTGACAGAGAGTGGTCTGTGTCGGCACAGTAATAAATTGTGTTATTTCCAGCTTTACAGAAGGACAATAACATCATAGAAATGATAAGAATAATAGGCCTCAGTTACCACAACTGTCTACAAGGAAAACTGTTGCTCATAGCAGCCAATCACAGCTCTGCTTTCATCTTTTAAAACAGCACTGGTGAAATTAAAGATGTTTAGTGATTTGTTGCTATGGGAAACACAGGCAGGGTAACCTGTTGTGGTCAAGAAGATGTGCCTATGAAATACATATATTATATATTTCATATATATATATATATATATATATATATATATATATATATTTATGTAAAAAAAAAGACGGGTCACCGTTGAAACGTCGCCACCTGAGGATCAAACAAGTATCCACTTTTTTCACATTTATTTGGAGTGCTGCCTATTTTTTTTTATATATATTAGATTAGATATTTATTATATATATGTGTATATTTGATATTTATTATATAGGGCTTTGCGTGTGGAGTGAGTGTGGCTATGTGGAGTGGGCGTGGCTTGATACACACAAACACACGCATACATATACTCATTTTTATATATAGACTACAAAAATCAATATAACAAGCAGATCACAGACCTGAAACAGCCTGCTCTCATATATAATCCCAAAAAAGTAATAGGTCCAGTAAAAATGCCAACAGGGCCTATTATTCTGATTCCAGAATTCTGCAAATTAACAGGTTTAACTGATAGAATGAGAGCTGATTATTCTGTAATGAAAGAGCTAGCAAATCACACTCAACTAGTACCAGAACAGAGAGAAAAACAAGCGGGAACATTTTTGGATCATATTCACAGAGATAACAATGTACAGAAAGAACTTTGGGATTAGGGACTAAGTTTTGACAGCAAACTTCTGTCCTTCACTGGAGTTGACTGCTGTTTCTAAGTAATGATTTGCCCCATTACCTTCAGTAAAAAGCCTTCTGTTTCAAATTCTTACGGCTGCTTCATGACTGAGGCTCAAATGCACCAAGTACTACCATCATCATCTTCTGCCTAGAGGCAGTTACAGTGCAAACATTGTATTTTGGAGTTTCCTGTGTATGTGTGTAATTTGACTCTTCTCCTGACAGAAAGCTTGGCCACCGTAAGATACATTATACCCTGTCAGAAATACAACCCTCAGCCATACACCACATGAGAACACCAAATTACCCCAGTTAGTGACAGTATTTTGCTGTTAAAAATAAAAATACAGGCCACATATTTTACAGTGTGGTATCTCCATCACACACCTCACGTATCTGTGGGCTAAAAATTGTGGCATTTCAGGCCTATATTGAACTGTTTTCGCTGTATCTTTGGCTAGTTAGTGACACTATTTTTTTGTTTTTAGATATTTGAAAGTGGGGTATCTTCGTTACAAGGCTCATATATCTGTGGGCTACAAATTGTGCCATTTGAGAGCTCCATTGAATTTTGTTTGCTGTGTCTTAGCCTAGTTATAGACACTATTTTGCTGTTTTAAAACAAAATACAGGCCAGATATTTTAAAGTGTGGTATCTCCGTTACACGCCTCACCTACCTGTGGGCTAAAAATTGAGTCAATTGAGGGCTTCACCAAGATGGTGAGTGGCGATGATGCCATAATTAGCTTCACTAGGCCACTTCTCTGTGTTCTGAAACACTCTCTGCTCACTATCAAAGAGGATGCATTACAGGCGGAGCACAATGAGACGAAGCAAGGAACCATACAGGGTGGTTACACACAGCTCAGCCTCATCTCATCCCAACGTGGATTGGGTGACAATGAGGAAGAGGAGGAGGAGGAAGAACAGGAGCTACTTTCATGCGCTCTAGGCAGTACTACAAGCACAACTGTCATACGTGGAGGAGAGACTTGGAGCTGCTACAAAATTAGTCCATATATCCAAATTGGTTGAGCCAAAACACATGAGGAAGGAGGGTGCACATCCAAGCTAGTAAGCAAAGCAGTCACAGGAAGACGATGACGGCACTTCAAAAGTGAAAAAATAAAAATGTTTATTTCGACAAATCAAGCCATATTAAACGCAAGTAACTGACGCATTTTGAGTGCGTCAAATGCACTCTTAGTCATAGGATAACAAGAACATGCAATAGAACAAATATATATATACAAAGAACAAACCAATCACAGAACAACAATCATTAGTTACATATGTGCAAAATGTGGTTGCTGAAAACTCTGGAAAAAAAACCCTTCTAATAGATGTAGAACAGGCCATTTTTAGAATTCACACCTGCAGGAAATTTGGTGTTCAATTTTAGAATCCAAAATGCTTCACGCATAAAACACATTTTTTGTTTATTACCCCCTCATATAGGGTGGGAAATTTTTTCAAATGCAAAAACCTGAAAAAATAAATGTCTCCCTGATGGACATTTTTAAAATGTTTCGCTGCACCTGAGTAGCATGCATTTTTATTTGAAATGTTGGTAAGGTGCTCAAAGATGCGTTTTTTTATTTTTCTGGATGAACATACAATATATTGTATTCTGCATATTGTGCAATAAATACAATACATTACAAATTGTGAATTGCAATCAATGAAGGAGGTAATTTTTTTAGGAGCAAAACCAGGAACAGAAGTTTTTTATAGAGCAAAATTACATGCATTACATCGGTTCCCAGTGCACCTGTAAAAACCCTGAGTAGTAGTAACTAACTTGTTAGTGCCTGGTGACCCTGATGTTGTCATGATGCCATAATTCACCATGGCAACAATAGGGACTCCGCAATGACGTTGTGGGGTCTCCGATCCAAGGACAGGGCTTTCTTCCCTCTCCCAGCTCTCCAAATGCTGTGATTGCACCAACTGCAGCATTTAGGGGGTTAAAGTGTCGGGAGCGTTGTTGGCAATTACCATGACGTACAAATACCGCATTGGTCAGGAAGTCCTTCTCTATCATGACTGCAAATGTTGAGAAAGGGTTACTATAAAATAATAATTATAATTAATTTCTTAATAATAATATAGAGCAAAATTAATTTCATCCTATTGGTTTGGCTTCCACAACAGTCAAAATCTCTTATGTGGAACTTTGTGAAAATACATTTTCATCCTCAGGTCCATTATGCAGTATATCACAAAAGTGAGTATACCCCTCACATTTTTGTAAATATTTTATATATTTTCATGGGACAACTCTTAAGATATGACACTTTGATACAATGTAAAGTAGTCAGTGTCCAACTTGTGTAACAGTGTAAATTTGGTGTGCCCTCTAAACAACACACAGTTATTAATGTCTAAACCACTGGCAACAAAAGTGCGTACACGCCAAATTAAAATGGCCAAATTATCCCCAATTAGTTTCCCTTGGAAACTGGGCAGCAGAGTAGTATTCCAACTTGATAACAACCCCAAACACACCTCCAAGATGACCATTGTCTTGTTAAAGAAACTGAGGGCAAAGGTGCTGGACTGGACCAGCATTTCTCTAGACCTAAACTCAATTGAGCATCTGTGGTGCATTCTCAAATGGAAGCTGGAGGAGCGCAAGGTCTTTAACCCCTCAGTGACAGAGCCAATTCAGTACTTAATGACCAAGCCAATTTTTACAATTCTGACCACTGTCATTTTATGAGGTTATAGCTTTAGAATGCTTCAAAGTATCCTGGTGATTCTGAGAATGTTTTTTTTCATGACATATTGTATTTCATGTTAGTGGTAAAATTTCTTCTATATAACTTGTAAAAAAACAGAAATTTGGCAAAAAATTTTTGAAAATGTTGCAATTTTCAAACGTTTAATTTTTGTACCCTTAAATTAGAGAGAGATGTCACACAAAATAGTTAATAAATAACATTTCCCACATGTCAACTTTACATCAGCACAATTTTGGAAACATAATTTTTTTGTTAGGACATTATAAGGGTTAAAAGTTGACCAGCAATTTCTCATTTTTCCAAAATTTACAAAACCATTTTTTTAGGGACCACCTCACATTTGAAGTGAGTTTGGGGGGTCAATATAACAAAAAATACCCAAAAGTGACAGCATTCTAAAAGCTGCAACCCTCAAGGTGTGCAAAATCACATTCAAGAAATGTATTAACCATTCAGGTGCTTCATAAGAACTAAAGCAATGTATAAGGAAAAAATGAACATTTTAATTTTTTCCCAAAAAATTTATTTTGGAACCAATTTTTTTAATTTTCACACGTGTATCAGGAGAAAATCGACCACAAAATTTGTTGTGTAATTTCTCCTTAGCACACCAATACCTCATATGTGGGGGAAAACCACTGTTTGGGTGCATGGCAAGGCTCAAAAAGCTGGGTGCACTATTTGACTTTTTGAACGCAAAATTGGCTGGATTCAATGGTGGCATCATGTCGCGTTTGGAGACCCCCTGATGTACCTAAACAGCATAACCCCCAATTCTAACTCTAACCCTAACCCCAACACACCCCAACCCTAATCTCAACACTAACCATAGCTAGAGTTGAGCGAAACGGGTCGGTCAAATTAAAAAATAGACGATTTTAGCTAAAGTCGGGTTTTGCTGATCGAAACCCGACCATAGCGTGTGGTCGGCCATGAGGTCGCCGATCAGAGTGCCAAAGTTGCGTTTCAAATAATGCTTCCAGCGCCTTTTCTCAACCAATGATGGAGGACGCACACTGTGGGCAACGCGATGACATGGGCAGCGGCCACCACCATCTTAGAGAAGGGCATTGAAGTGACTGGCTGGCTTTGTGTGGCATCACAGTGGGTATAAAAGGCTGTGACCGCCGACCGCCATCTTACTTCTGCCGATCTTAGAATAGGGAGAGGTGCTGCTGCTGATTCTGAACAGGGAGAGCGTTAGGCAGGGAAGACGAAAAAAAACTGCTTCTGCTGATAGCGCTTTTCACTGTACAGTTAGTGTGCAGTGAAAGGGGAGGATTTTTGTTGTGTGCAGCAGCGCTGGTGGTGATTAGGCTGCCTTTTAAGGCTATCTGCTAGCTGCATTGCTGTGTACATAGTCCTGTTCAAACTGCTTTTTTCAAAGCACTCCAACTTTTATTATTTTGTCCTGGTGAGTTACTGAGCGTTCATTTTTTCACACACCGTATAGCGGTGTATGCTCCTCACACACTACCGTGTACCAGCTGGTATCATGGACAAATAGAAGCTATCTGGGTGTGACTCTGGAAGAACAAGCTGAGGAGTTTTTCCATTTTTCCAGACCTGCACCTTAGAGAGCTGTCCGTTTTTCAAACAGTTTCATATATCTGCTGTTTGATAACGGTCAGAACTAGACAGACAGCATGTGTCAGTCCCTATACAAATAGACGGAGATTGATAATTTTCGATACAGACACCGTATAGCGGTGTACGCTCCTCACACACTACCGTGTACCGCCTTGTTATCACGGACAAATAGAAGCTATCTGTGTGTGACTCTGGAAAAAAAAGCTGAGGAGTTTTTCCATTTTTCCAGACCTACACCTTAGAGTTCGGTCCGCTTTTCAAACAGTTTCGTATATCTGCTGTTTGATAACAGTCAAAACTAGACAGAGACAGCGTGTGTCAGTCCCTATACAAATAGACGGAGATTGACAATTTTCCATACAGACACCGTATAGCAGTGTACGCTCCTCACACACTACCGTGTACCACCTTGTATCATGGACAAATAGAAGCTATCTGTGTGTGACTCTGGAAAAAAAAGCCGAGGAGTTTTTCCGTTTTTCCAGACCTACACCTTAGAGTGCTGTCCGCTTTTCAAACAATTTCGTATATCTGCTTTTTGATTATGGTCAAAACTAGACAGAGAAAGCGTGTGTCAGTTCGTATACAAATAGACAGAGATTGACAATTTTCGTTACAGACACCGTATAGCGGTGTATGCTCCTCACACACAACCATGTACCGCCTTGTATCACGGACAAATAGAAGTTATCTGTGTGTGACTCTTCAATAAAAAGCCGAGGAGTTTTTCCATTTTTCCAGACCTACACCTTAGAGTGCTGTCCGCTTTTCAAACAGTTTTGTATATCTGCAGTTTGATAACGGTCAAAACTAGACAGAGACAGCGTGTGTCAGTCCCTATACAAACAGATGGAGATTGACAATTTTCCATACACACACCATATAGAGCTGTCCGATTCTCAAACAGTATTGTATATCTGCCGTTCGCATTGCAGTCACATCTATACAGAGTCAGCGTGTGTGTGACAATCCGTAAATACATATATGGAGTTTGTTAGTTACACAAAAAATGTTTACAGCTGTACACTTCTGATACAGTTTTGTATATCTGCATGTTGGATTACGGTCCAATACATACTGTGAGAGCATCTGTGACTAACAAAATATATACGTAGATTTAATTTTTTTAATACACCTTACACAGCTGGACGCTCCTTATACAATACCATCTCTCTGCTGGTATTTTTGGTACATTTTCCCAAACTTGAGGAAGTATGGTGGAAGAGGCCACAGACGTGGGCAGGGGGGCGCAGCTGGTACTGATGGTTGTCGTGCATCGGCTGGTTCTGGCAAAAGCGCAATAGTAGCTAAGGCAGGAGGTGTTGAGCCTGCATCATCGTCTGGCCCAAGAAGGCCTGTAAGGTTGCCTTTTCTTGGAGTAGGAAAACCGCTTTTAAAGCCGGAGCATCAGGAACAGGTTTTGGCGTACATTGCCGAAACAGCCACCAGCTCTATTGCCTCCTCTTCTGAACGTTCCAAACCTGCAAACATGGAGTCATCAGTGCAGGGTTCTGGTCAGGAAAAACACCTTTCCTTGTGTCCTTCATCCCCACCAAAAGTTAAGGATGCGACAGCCCACACTTCAGATTACTCTATGGAGCTCTTTTCACATACCATGCCTGGGTTATCCAGTCAAATCCTGAATTCCCCAGTACAAGATGAATCTGACATGGAGTGCACTGATGCACAGCCACTGCTAGATGATTCTGCTGGTACATCGACCCAGAGCACTACATTGCCCTCGCAGTCTATTGAGCCAGAAACTGACCCTGATGAAACTCAGGTGCCCCTTCCCGCATACTATACCACCTTACACAGTGAAACAGAGGAAGGTAAAGAGGAAGGTGCAGATGACTTTGAAGAGGAGATGATGGATGACCCAGTTCTTGACCTGTATTGGCATCCATTGGGGGAGGAGGGTGGCGCTGGCAATAGTTCAGATAAGGAGAAGGATCCGCAGCAGGCATTGACATCGCAGCAGCGGTTATCCGGCAGGCCCATAGCTGTCCAAAAACGTGGAACAAAAACTAAAAGAGTTGCAGCACAGCTTGGCCAGACGGTCAACTTAGCACAGCGTGCAAGGCCAGAAAATGTATACCATACTAGGAAGAGTGCAGTGTGGCACTTCTTGTCCAAAATCCTACTGATGAGGCAAAGGTTACCTGTAAGAAGTGCGGAAGGACCTTTAGCTGAGGTAAACAAATCAGAAATTTGAATACCAGTTGCATGCTTAGACATTTAATCAACATGCACTTGCAAGCGTGGATGGACTACAAAACCTCAGGTAGCACATGTGCACCTGCTCCAACTGAAGGTAGCCAGCAACGCTCCATCACTTCCCCCACTGTAAAACCACCGCCACCGTTAAGCACACCACCAGCACTAAATGTGGAGGTGTCGTCGCAAGGCCAAAGCACTCAGGTAATCACAATGGTTTTGCAACACAACACTGAATCTAGGCCATCACCAATACCATTACCAACCTCCTCTCACTCCATCCGGTCCACCGCTACTTCCCCCATATGCAGCTCTCCAGTCCAGCTCACCCTACCAAACACTCTGAGTGAGACAAGAAAGTACTCCTCCTCTCATCCGCATACACTTTGTTTGAACGCCTACATTGCCAAACTAATCTCATTAGAGATGATGCCCTACAGTTTGGTTGAAAGTGAAGGTTTCCGCGACCTCATGGCCTACGCTGTCCCATGCTATGACCTACCCAGTCGGCACTTCTTTTCTCGAAAAGCCATCCCTGCCCTCCACCGGCATGTGAAAGACCACATTGTCCATGCTCTAAAACAGTCAGTGAGTGGAAAGGTGCACCTCACAACAGATGCATGGACCAGTAGGCATGGCCAGGGCCGTTACGTGTCCACACTGCGCACTGGGTTAATGTGGTGGATGCAGGCTCCACTGAGGACAGCGGCGGTGGAACAGTGCTGCCTAGCCCACGGTATAGGAAACAGTTGGCTGTAGGCTTTCGATCCTCTTCCTCTATCAGCAAAAGCTCGTCCACAGAGTGCAGTCGCACGAGCACTCCATCCGCAGCTGGCAGTGTTGCACACGAGGTGTCCCACTATCGAACAGCTAGTGGTAAGCGTCAGCAGACTGTGTTAAAGATGATGTCTTTGGGCGACAACAGACACACCGCAGAGGTACTAGCTGACTACTTGAAGCAACAAACTGAGTCATGGCTGGGCAGTCTACATCTTGAGGCAGGCAAGGTAGTCAGTGATAACGGCCGTAATTTTTTGGCAGCCATAGCCCGTGCAAAACTCACACACATACCTTGCCTGGCTCACACTTTGAACCTGGTGGTGCAGTGCTTCCTTAATAATTATCCGGAGTAAACATCCCTGCTCCATAAGGTGTGAAGACTGTGCTCGCACATCCGTCGCTCAAACCTCCACTCCACTCAAATGCAGAATCTGCAGCGATTGCTCCACCTCCCCAAGAACCGCCTAATCATAGACGCTGCAACAAGGTGGAACTCCACCCTGCACATGGTTGAGAGGCTGTGCGAACAGAGGCAGGCTGTAATGCATTTGTGGGAGGATACACGGGCAGGCAGTTTGAGGGAAGACATGAAATTGTCGAGCGTGCAGTGGTCAAAGCTGAAAGACCTCTGTAAAGTCCTTCAGTGTTTTGAGGAATGCACACGGCTAGTAAGTGCAGACGATGCCATCATAAGCATGACCATCCCACTTATGCATCTGCTCATGCAAAGTTTGATGCACATTAAGGATCAGGCGTCTGCAGCGGAGGAGGAGGGAAGTGTTATGAATGAGTCACCGTAGGAGGCAAAAACAGAAATACTAGCTAAGTCCAGAAAACCAGAGAAGTTGGCAGCTATCGGATTGCAGACCCCTGAACCTAACAACAACAACTAGCAGTAGCCATGGGGGGTTCCTACGGTGCCCTAGACCCCTTGATCACAGCCGGAGAACTAAATAGCCTAAAGACAGAAAGGGAAATCTAAAGACCCCAAAGCAATAGGCAGCCCCCAACATATAATGACGGTGAAGCAAGATGAAAAAACACTCACACAGATAGAAAGATAGGCTGAGCAAATGATGGGGCCCAAGCTAACTAAATAGGACAGGATAGAAAAGCTGCTGTCTGCAATCCGCCAAAACCCTATCAAAACAAGAGCCAACAGACTGATAGGGAAAAAAGCCCTGAAGACGCTAGGCTTCAAAAAGACTATATCAGTACTCAGGTATTTTCTGAAGACAGAGCAAAAAGGAATTCAGCTCACCCCAGCAGGGAATGGCAGAAATCCAGAAAAACAAGGCAAAACAAAACCAAAACACAAATGCAAAAAGCAGAGCAGAAAACTTAGCTTTTGAGGAGCAGGAATCAGACTGGTCTCCTAGAATCCCTCTGAGAAATCACCAGCAAGGCAGAAGGGCGTCGGCTGCCTTATATCCAGTCAGCAATTCCAGTCACCCAGTCATCATCATCCAACTCAGGTGCTTGGTAATCAGCCTCACTACCTTCCTTCACCAGAAGAGGGTGTTCATCAGACCTCAATGGTGAAGTGGAAAATGAACTCACAACAGGGAAGCCTTGATGACAGTCAGCCATTGCCTGGTAAGGGAACTGTCCTGGCGAGGTGGCGGAAGAAGAGGAAGAGGAGGAGGAGGAGGATGAGGGGGATGATTATTTTGGGCAGGAGGATGCTTCTCAGGGAAAATGTTGGCATTCCAAGGTCAGGTACAGTGTTTGTGCGTGACTGTAGGGATGTGGATTTGCCAGAAAGTGCTCCTCCACCCACCACTGGCAGTGCATCATTGACACCTGGAACATTGACCCACATGTGTGATTATGCCTTGCGGATCCTTAAAAGGGACCCCCGCATTGCCAAAATGATGAGGGATGACGACTACTGGCCTGCCAGCATCCTCGATCCATGCTACAAAGGCAAATTACACAACATCATACAACAGGAGAACCTAGAGATAATATTGGCTAACAAACAAGCAACTCTGGTAAACCGTTTGTTTGAGGCTTTCCCAGCACACAGCAGCGGTGCTGGTTCTCCCACGGGCCGTAGTGGGCACAATGGAAGAGGTGTTCGTGGTGCACACAGCCGAAGTGACGTTGGAGACAGGGGTTTAATGACCATGTTGTGGAATGATTTATCAAGTACCGCTCACACGACTGCTAATACTGCATCGATTAAAAGTGACAGGAGACAGCAGTTGTCAACTATGGTTACAAACTACTCCTCCCATATTGATGTTCTCCCTCACAGGTCATTCCCCTTTGATTACTGGGCCTCTAAACTGGATGCCTGCCTGAATTGGCACAATATGCCTTACAGGAGCTCACTTGCCCTGCTGCTAGTGTGTTATCTGAAAGAGTCTTCAGTGCTGCTGGATCAATCCTGACAGAAAAAAGGACCCGTCTGTCTACCCAAAACGTTGATGATCTAACCTTCATTAAAATGAACCATGAATCTGATGACACATAGGTTGCCATAAAACTGCCTCTCTTTTGTCCTCCTCTTCCTCGGACTTGCCCAATTCCGCCCTTTGCAGCAGCTAAATGTTCAGCCAACACATCAACAAATGCCATTTTTTTAAAACTCCCTAAGTGAGCTGCCCACCCCCCCAATGGCTGGGGTCAATGCCTGGCGCACCCAGGCAAGTGCCGCTGCTCTGAACAGGTGGATGGGCCCACAGATGGCCGACGGCACTGGCACAGGGCCCCTCATAGTACAATACAGTGCCTCTGATGGCGGGGGCCCACTCGCCGTCAGACACAGCAGGGTACTATGAGGGGCCCTGTGCCCCAGTACCGTCGACCACGAGTGTGCCCCCCGCTTGGTCATGGCCATAGCACTTGCAAGTTGCAATACTTACCTCTCCCTGCTCCACCGCTGTGTAGTCTGGGCAGTTAAATCCTTCACAGGGACAGCCACTAGAAATTTGGTGTATTGATCGATAATGGTTAAGATTTAGCTATGCCCTGTCCTGCTTGCCTCTACCTTCAGATGATCAATGGCTACCATTTGTAATGGACGTCAACTTACAAGCGGATGCAGTGGTGCTTTATGATCACCTTTCACAGTTGTGATAGTCACAGACGTGTGACATTCCTGCCACCATTTTTCAGTGTCTCCTCTCATGCCAATCCAATAGAATCGCCTTCGGTCTGTGGCTTCTGTCTTTTGCACTCCAAAATGACCAGACACATCATGATAGGCAGTGAGGACCATGTCTACATCTCTCCCTGTGATCACAATTTGATGGAGACGAGTAACTGTGATGTGGTCCACGCTACTGCGATAAAGCAATCCTTTCTTCACAAAGAACCGTTTTCACTGTCTCCACAGACTCAGTAATTGAGGGTCTGCATCGCCTCTGCAACATCTACTGGGAGGTTTTCCCGCGATGAGTATTTCCCAAATTTCTGCTAACACTCGACTTTCCGTCTGTACTTGTATCCATTTAGTTTCCAGTAGCGGAAAGTCTGGACTGGCTTACTGAGATTGAAATATATACGAAGATTTAAAAGTACCACAACACTGTATACTGTTGTACGCTTCGACTACCTTTCCCTTTTTCTACTTGTTAAATTCTGGTGTAATACATACTGAGCCTGTGAGTGTCTGTATCTGACTCCGGAAGTATAGACAGAAATTTACAATTAGCCCTAGACTGGATACACCTGGTATGTGCTGATACAGTACCTTTGTTCAAAATTTTGTATTACGGTATTATCCATAGTGAGTGAGCGTGTGGGGTTTATGCCTTCTACATATATGGTGAATCGGAGATACCAATTTTTACCCTATACTCGATACAGCTTGTATCTTGTTATACAGTACCTTTGTTTGACATTTAGTATTACGGTCAAATCCATACTGGGTAAGCGTCTGAAACTGACTACGGGATTATGTATATGGAGATTTCAATTGTACCCTATAATATATGTACTTGCTATCTTGTTATCCAGTACCTTTTTTACAACATTTTTTATTATGGTCAAACCCAGACTGACTGAGTGTCTGAGGGTGACTCCAGAAATACAGTTGTGGCCAAAAGTATTGACACCCCTGCAATTCTGTCAGATAATGCTCAGTTTCTTCCTGAAAATGATTGCAAACACAAATTCTTTGGTATTATTATCTTCATTTAATTTGTCTTATATGAAAAAACACAAATGAGAATGAAGCAAAAAGCAAAACATTGATCATTTCACACAAAACTCCAAAAATGTGCTAGACAAAAGTATTGGTACCCTCAGCCTAATACTTGGTTGCACAACCTTTAGCCAAAATAACTGCGACCAACCACTTCCGGTAACCCTCAATGAGTTTCTTACAATGTTCTGCTGGAATTTTAGACCATTCTTCTTTGGCAAACTGCTCCAGGTCCCTGATATTTGAAGGGTGCCTTCTCCAAACTGCCATTTTTAGATCTCCCCACAGGTGTTCTATGGGATTCAGGTCTGGACTCATTGCTGGCCACCTTAGAAGTCTCCAGTGATTTCTCTCAAACCATTTTCTAGTGCTTTTTGAAGTGTGTTTTGGGTCATTGTCCTGCAGGAAGACCCATGACCTCTGAGGGAGACCCAGCTTTCTCACACTGGGCCCTACATTATGCTGCAAAATTTGTTGGTAGTCTTCAGACTTCATAATGCCATGCACACGGTGAAGCAGTCCAGTGCCAGAGGCAGCAAAGCAACCCCAAAACATCAGGTAACCTCCGCCATGTTTGACTGTAGGGACCGTGTTCTTTTCTTTGAATGCCTCTTTCTTTCTCCTGTAAACTCTATGTTGATGCCTTTGCCCAAAAAGCTCTACTTTTGTCTCATCTGACCAGAGAACATTCATCCAAAACGTTTTAGGCTTTTTCAGGTAGGTTTTGGCAAAATACAGCCTGGCTTTTTTATGTCTCGGGGTAAGAAGTGGGGTCTTCCTGGGTCTTCTACCATACAGTCCCTTTTCATTCAGAAGCCGACAGATAGTACGGGTTGACACTATTTTACCCTCGGACTGCAGGGCAGCTTGAACTTGTTTGGATGTTAGTCGAGGTTCTTTATCCAACATCCGCACAATCTTGCGTTGAAATCTCTTGTCAATTTTTCTTTTCCGTCCACATCTAGGGATGTTAGCTACAGTGCCATGGGTTTTAAACTTCTTGATGACACTGCGCACGGTAAACACAGGAACATTCAGGTCTTTGGAGATGGACTTGTAGCCTTGAGATTGCTCATGCTTCCTCACAATTTGGTTTCTCAAGTCCTCAGACAGTTCTTTGGTCTTCTTTCTTTTCTCCATGCTCAATGTGGTACACACAAGGACACAGGACAGAGGTTGAGTCAACTTTAATCCATGTCAACTGGCTGCAAGTGTGATTTAGTTATTGCCAACACCTGCTTGGTGCCACAGGTAAGTTACAGGTGCTGTTAATTACACAAATTAGAGAAGCATCACATGATTTTTCGAACAGTGCCAATACTTTTGTCCACCCTCTTTTTTATGTTTGGTGTGGAATTATATCCAATTTGGCTTTAGGACAATTCTTTTTGTGTTTTTTCATTTAAGACAAATTAAATGAAGATAATAATACCAAAGAATTTGTGTTGGCAATCATTTTCAGGAAGAAACTGAGTATTATCTGACAGAATTGCAGGGGTGTCAATACTTTTGGCCACCACTGTATATACCGAGATTTCAAATTTGGCCAACACTGTATACAGCTGTACGCTTGTGTTGCATTACCCATTTACAGCTTTTCATCTTCTTGTGTAATCCATACTGGGCCTGAGAGCGTTTGTGTCTGCCTCCTGAAATGTATACGGAGATTCAGAATGTTTACATTATACTATATATACCTTGTATCTGGTGATACTGTGCCCTTTTTCACCTTTTTATTTTATTGGGTAATCCATACTGAGCCTGTGAGTGTCTGTGTATGACTCATGAAATATATACGGAGATTTACTGTTATCCCTAGATACAGATAGAACTGTACGCTTCTGATACAGTACCATATATCTGCTGGTATTTTGGGTCAATTTTCAAAAACATGAAGAAGTATGGTGGAAGAGGATGCGGACGTGGGCATGGGGGGCCACCTGGTACTGATGGTGGTGGTGGTGCATCTGCTGGTAGTGCCAAAAACACAATAGCAGCTAAGGCAGGAGGTGTTGAGCCTGCGTCATGGTGTAGCTTTGGAAGGCCTGTAAGGCTCCATTTTCTGGGAGTAGGTAGACTGCTTTTAAAGCCGGAGCATCAGGAACTGTTTTTGGCTTACATTGCTGAAACAGCCTCCAGCTCTATCGCCTCCTCTTCTGAAGTTTAAAAAAATGCAAGCACTGAGTCGTAGGTGCAAGCTTCTGGTCAGGAGCAACCATTTTCCTTGGGTCCTTCACTCACACCAAAAGTGAAGGATGCGGCAGCACACACTTCAGATTACTCCATGGAGCTCTTTTCACATACCATGCCTGGGTTAATTAAAAATGGGGCCCATTATTTACTGGAGCATTCAAAATGGGGGACATCTGACACTGGAGCATCATCCATGAGGCCCATCATATACTGGAGCATTCCAAATGGGGGACATCAGACACTGGAGCAGCATCTATGGGGCACATGATACACTGGAGCATTAGAAATGGGGCCCATTATATATGGAGCATTATTAGAGCCCATAAGACACTGGAGCATCATCCATGCGGCCCATCATATACTGGAGCATTCCAAATGGGGACATCAGACACTGGAGCAGCATTTACGGGGCCCATTAGACACTGGAGTATTAGAAATGGAGCCCATTATATATGGAGCATTATTAGAGCCCATCATACACTGGAGCATCATCCATGAGGCCCATCATATACTGGAGCATTCCAAATGGGGACATCAGACACTGGAGCAGCATTTACGGGGCCCATTAGACACTGGAGTATTAGAAATGGAGCCCATTATATATGGAGCATTATTAGAGCCCATCATACACTGGAGCATCATCCATGAGGCCCATCATATACTGGAGCATTCCAAATGGGGCAGATCAGACACTGGAGCAGCATCTATGGGGCACATGATACACTGGAGCATTAGAAATGGGGCCCATTATATATGGAGCATTATAAGGGCCCATAACACACTGGAGCATCATCCATGAGGCCCACCATACACTGGAGCATCATCCATGAGGCCCATCATATACTGGAGCATTCCAAATGGGGCGGATCAGACACTGGAGCAGCATCTATGGGGCACATGATACACTGGAGCATTAGAAATGGGGCCCATTATATATGGAGCATTATTAGGGCCCATAAGACACTGGAGCATCATCCATGAGACCCATCATATATTGGACCATTCCAAATGGGGGACATCAGACACTGGAGCAGCATTTACTGGGCCCTTTATACACTGGAGCATTACAAATGGAGCCCATTATATATTGAGCATTATTAGGGCCAATCATACACTGGAGCATCATCCATGAGGCCCATGATATACTGTAACATTCCAGATTGGGGGCATCAGACACTGAAGCAGCATTTACGGGGCCCAGTATACACTGGAGCATTAGAAATGGAGCCCATTATATGTGGAGCATTATTTGGGCCCATAACACACTGGAGCATCGTCCATGGGGACCATCATATACTGTAGCATTATGTGGAGCTCATCATATACTGTATGGAACATTATATGTTGCCAATTATTCTGTATGGAGAAATATATGGGGCTCATTATTCTGTATAGCGCACAATGTGGTGGCCATAATACTGTATGGAGTAATTTACTGTCCTTTTTTGAGCTATTGTACAATTTAAAATAGATCAGTCATGTCATGTAAGCAGTGAAGTATTTGTCATTGTACTATACCTATATTTCTGTGCCGTATCGGAGCATCATGAGTTGTGGTATGTGTTAAAGGGGCACACTGACACTCTTTGGCACAGGGCACACAAAAACCTGGAACCAGCACTACCCCCCACAACTTTAGTCAAATAACCCCCTGTTTTCAATGCGTAACTATTATTATGATGTAAATTAAGGTTGGCAAGCTTCAGTAATACGAATTGATGTTTTTGGCATTGAAATGGGCACTGTAGGTGTGTTTACTGTCCTCCACTCCCTGCCAACTTTGCTTCCCCATTGACTTGCATTGGGTTTCGTGTTTCAGTCGGCCTCTGACTTTTCCCTATAGTCGGCCGATTTCATTCGACCCGACTTTTGAGAAAGTCGGGTTTCATGATACCCGACTCGACCCTAAAAATTCTGAAAAACCGCTGGAGCGTTAGTGAGGCCAAAGGGCATAACCAGATTTTTAAACAGCCCCTCAGTTGTCAGGAAGGCTGTTTCCATTCGTCACCCCCCCGGATCCTTATAAGGTTATAAGCCCCTCGTAGATCGAGCTTAGAAAACCATTTGGCCCCCGTGAGTTGATTGCAAAGATCAGGAATCAACTGGAGAGGGTACGTGTTCTTAACAGTAATTTTGTTCAGTTCTCGAAAGTCGAGGCACGGTCGCAACCCACCATCTTTCTTCTTTACAAAGGAAAACCCCGCTGCCATGGGTGAGACCGAGGGCTGAATATGCCCCTTGAGAAGGCTTTCTTTAATGTACTCTTTCATAGCTTGGCGCTCAGGCCCGGACAAATTAAACAAACAAGCCTTGGGTAATTTGGCTCCAGGTACTAAATCGATAGCACAATCATATGGTCTATGTGGTAGGAGCTTTCGGAAAACACATCTTTAAAGTCTCTCAGATACTCCGGAATACCCTCCAGACCGACAGATGACACAGATACGGATTTTATCGGATTGACAAAAGGAACCGGGTTACAACACAGACCATTATCATTCCATCCCCATCGGGTGATCTCCCCCTTCACCCAATCAATAAGAGGATTGTGACGTTGCAACCAGAGCATTCCCAATACCAGTCCTGCAGGCAGATTATTCATAATGAAACAACTTAAATTTTCCACATGAGTGGAACCCACTTTCATAGAAAAAACTTCAGACATAAGACAAATTCCATCCCGGGTAAGAGGGGATGAATCCACAGCCACAATTTTAACACAGTCTTTTAACCTGACTGTCCCTATCTTATTAAGAGTCACAACTTGGGCATCAATCAGATTAATGGAGGAACCACAGTCAACAAAGGCAGTGGTCATAACAGTACCGCCAGCAATTTCCAATTCAACCTGAAGCACCATATTTGTACGTGAGAAAAAATATACCTGGGAGTCTGGACAACCTCCTCGATTGTTGCCCAGACTCAGTCGTTTCTCTGATGGTTTCTCTGAAGAAGGGCAGGAGGGGCAATTCCTTTTCCAATGTCCACAGGCTCCACAGTAAAAGCATAGTAGATTGTCTCTACGGTGCCTTCTCTCTTTCTCCTTAACCGAGACTGACCCAACCTTCATGGGCTCAGACACAGGTGCAGAGTCACACAATTTGGGGTACAAGGGAGACTCTTGTTGCATCATTCCTGTAGCACGGAGTCTCCGGTCCACATGGACCACCTGCATCATGGCGTCCTCCAGGGTATCAGGAGGCGGATGTAATGCCAAAGCGTCCTGCAGACGGTCAGAAAGGCCCCTGCGAAACAACCCCCTCAGGGCAGTGTCATTCCAGGATACTTCGGCGGTCCAACGTCTAAACTCTGAGCAGAACCATTCAGCAGAGTGCCTCCCCTGTGTTACACTCATCACCATATCCTCAGCCAGACGCACTCTATCAGGCTCGTCATAAATGTGCCCCAGAGCCTCAAAGAACAAGTTCACTGACATACGTTCAGGAGCAGAGGAAGACAGAGAGAAAGTCCCATGCTTGCGGAGCCCCCCGAAGTAGGGAAATAATGACCCCCACCCTCTGGAACTCATCCCCGGAGGAGCGGTGCCTTAGAGAAAACAAAAGCTTGCATCCTTCTCTGAAAGACCTGAACTCCTTTTTATCCCCTGAGAAAGGGTCGGGCAATTTGAATGGAGATTCGGGGGACGCTAATGACATATCTCTACCCCCAGAACTAGAAGCCCCTGCATAGACAGCCCCCTGCACAGTAACCACCAACTGTTGCTGGGTATGGGCCATCGTGCGCTGTTCCACATTGAGTTTATGGAACATTTGGGTAAGGTGCTTGACCTGATCAGCCAAAGCTTTTGTGGGATCCATGAGGATAACACACATCTTTTTTTTTTTTATTCTCTTCAGAGGAAAAAAACTGAAACGGTCAGTTATAATGTCAGGAACACCGCACTGCACTTGCTCACTGAGCCAGTGCGCGTGTCCTGAGTACAAAGACTGTGCACAAAGATACCTGCGGAGCGGGCAACAATGGTGACAAGGCATGCTCCAGGACCTGAAGCACGTGACTGCCGGGGGCGTGGCCTAAGCTCCACAGAGCTATGAGCTGCAGGGAAACTCCTAGAAAGGTAACTACAGGACAATATTACCAATGGGCATATACAGAGACAGAAACCAGATCAAGCCGAGGTCAAAGCACGAGATAGCAATACAGTACCAAAGGATTAGACAGAATGGATAGTCAGTATGTAGCAATAGATCAGAAAACCAGAATGGGCATTAGACGGTACAATAGGGGTAAACTGTAACTGAGTAACGATAGCCAAGCCAGGAGGTCAGAACCAGAAAAGACAATAGTACAAAAATGAGAAACGGAGTATAGAGTGAAGGAACAAGCCGGGTCATACACGGGAAGCAAAACAAACAACGCAGAGTGCACGCACACCAGGGGTCAGTCACACCAGAACAGCAGTATAACTGACAGAGAATGCTAGTTTGGAGTGAGTATAAATACCCCTCCCAGATCCAAAGAGAGGCCAGCAAAAATTATCCCTGTGAGAACAGGACATTAGTAATGTCCTAACCATGACATATTTAAAGCCTGAACATATGAACAGTGTCTAAATGAACAGGATTCAGACAGGTGCTTCCTAGTGTGGGCACGTGGTGTTAGACGGCTCTTTATGTGCATGTCACACAAGAGAGGGGTGGGGTCTCCCAAACCATGCAAAAGCAAGGAAAAAACAGATTAAAAACACATGTGACATGCACAAATGTGAACAAGTCGGTCGGACAGTGTTCACACCACCCATTGACTGAAACACAAGAAGAAAACACAGAATGACAAATTCTCTCGTGTGACATGCACATAAAGAGCCGTCTTACACCACGTGCTCACACTAGGAAGCGCCTGTCTGAATCCTGTTCATTTAGACACTGTTCATATGTTCAGGTTTTAAATACATTAGATAGGGACTGCTCCATTAAGGGTTACCGTGACGAGGTGGAGTAGCTTGGTTTACATTTTTTGCAAAAAACGTATCGACTAAATACCCTGTATTTGTCATCTTTTTACCAGCACTTGCTGACTACTGTCATATTTTTTCTACTACAGAGTATTTTTGCAAATTTGTCATTCTGTGTTTTCTTCTTGTGTTTCAGTCAGTGGGTGGTGTGAACACTGTCCGACCGACTTGTTCACATTTGTTCATGTCACATGTGTTTTTAAGGTCCAGCAGCATACATTGGGGACAACAAAGCTACAGACCGGCAGAGGGCGAAAACGACTCTCCACTGACCGCGATTACCGTCATCTTATTCAAATGTCACTCAGCAACCACAGGATGACATCAAGTGACCTACAAAAGGAATGGAAAATGGCAGCTGGGATGAAGTGCACGGCAAGAACAGTTCGTAACAGGCTCCTAGAGGTAGGGCTCAAGTCATCTAAAGCTAGAAAAAGCATTTCATCAATGAGAAGCAAAGGACAGCCAGGCTGAAGCTTGCCATAGACGATAAGGATTGGACCATAAAGGACTGGAGTAAGGTAATCTTCTCTGATGAGTCTAATTTTAAGCTTTGCCCAACACCTGGTCATCTAATGGTTAGATGGAAACCTGGAGAGACGTACAAGCCACAGTGTCTTGCACCCACTGTGAAATTTGGTGGAGGATCGGTGATGATCTGGGGATGCTTCAGCAAGGCTGGAATTGGGCAGGTTATTCTTTGCGAAGGATGTATGAATCAAGCCGCATACAAGGTTATCCTGGAAAAACAGTTGATGCCTGCGGCTCAGGCAATGTTCCCCAAGTCTGAGGACTATTTTTTCCAGCAGGACAATGCACCATACCATACACCTAGGTTAATCAATGTGTGGATGAAGGACCACCACATCAAATCCCTGTCATGGCCAGCCCAATCTGCAGACCTAAACCCCATTGAAAACCTCTGGAATGTAATCAAGAGGAAGATGGATAGTCACAAGCCATCAAACAAAGAACTGCTTAAATTTTTGCACCAGGAGTGGCATAAGGTCACCCAAAAGGAGTATGAAAGACAAGAGGAAAGCATGCCAAGACGCATAAAAGCTGTGATTAAAAATCATGGTTATTCCACAAAATATTGATTTCTGAACTCTTCCTATGTTAAAACATTAGTATTGTTGCTTCTAAATGATTATGAACTTGTTTTCTTAGCATTATTTGAGGTCTGCAAGCACTGCATTTTTTTGTTTTTTTAACTAATTCTCATTTTCTGAAAATAAATACAAAATTTAGTGCTTGGAAATTCGGAGACATGTTGTCAGTAGTTTATAGAATAAAAGAGTAATTTACATTTTACTCAAAATCTAATATATAAAGCTCAAAGTGTGTATGTATGTGTGTATGTGTGTGTGTGTGTGTGTGTGTGTGTGTGTATGTGTGTATGTCCGGGATAGGCATCCGCACCATCGCAGCTACAGCCGCAAAATTTGGCACAGTTGCACGTCTGGACCTCGAGGCGAAATTTTAACCCCGCGCGTTCCAATTCACCAAACAATTTTGCCCCTATCTACATACTGGGGGAAAAGTGTGTGGGCGTCAAGCCCCGCCCCTCATTATGATGTCACAATGCCCCTATTTGCATACTGGGGAAACAGTGTGTGCGTATCAAGCCCCGCCCCTTATTGTGATGTCACAATGGTTGCCATGGTGACGCTGAAGTCATCATAGGTTGCAAGCCCTGCCGCCGCTCATTATGATGTCATAATGGTTGACTATGGAATGGAGGATGTGTGATGGGTATATGGGCACTGGACTATGGGAAGGTGGATATGTATGACGGGCATATGGGCATGGGACTATGGGATGGAGGATGTGTGATGGGTATATGGGCACTGGACTATGGGATGGAGGATATGTATGATGGGTATATGGGCACGGGACTATGGGATGGAGGATATGTATGATGGGTATATGGGCACTCGACTATGGGATGGCGAATATGTATGATGGGTATATGGGCATGGGACTATGGGATGGAGGATGGGTATATGGGCATGGGACTATGGGATGGAGGATGTGTGATGGGTATATGGGCACTCGACTATGGGATGGAGGATATGTATGACGGGTATATGGGCACGGGATTATGGAATGGCGGATATGTATGATGGGTAAATGGGCACGGGACTATGAGATGGAGGATATGTATGATGGGTATATGGGCATGGGACTATGAGATGAAGGATGTGTGATGGATATATGGGCACTCGACTATGGGATGGCGAATATGTATGATGGGTATATGGGCATGGGACTATGGGATGGAGGATGTGTGATGGGTATATGGGCACTCGACTATGGGATGGAGGATATGTATGATGGGTATATGGGCACGGGCCTATGGGATGGAGGATGTGTGATGGGTATATTGGCACGGGCTTATGGGATGGAGGATATGTATGATGGGTATATGGGCACGGGCCTATGGGATGGTGGATATGTATGATGGGTATATGGGCACGGGACTATGGGATGGAGGATAATTATAATTTGTTATAACTAACCACAGTTAGTTACTATGCCCGGGCAGCGCCAGGCTCTTCAGCTAGTATACCTATAAAGAGAAAAATCAGACAAACTGAACATTTTACAGGGGTCTCTTAATTTTTGCCAGAGCTGTATAACACTTTGTTATGTATAGCGCTATGTTCTGCATAGTGCTGCACACAAGGGAATAAATGTGTGCGGCAAGTTATGTAAGGCTAGTTTCACACTAGTGTATTTTCTATGCAGCGCACGGTGCCGCTAAGCCCCGCCCCCTGCCGGCTCCCTTCCAGCCCCATCCGGTCATCGCCGCCTACCATCGCACACGGCCACATGCGATCTGCGCACCCTATCTTTAGCATAGGGTGCGCAGACCTTGCGCTGGCTGGGCGCTAGTAGGATTTTAGCGTGCGCTGCACACTTTTGAAGGTGTGCCGAGCGCGCCAAAATGCAACATGGTGCGTTCGGCGCACATGGGCGCACCTTCAAAAGTGCGCAGCGCACACTAAAATCCTACTAGCGCACGGCCAGCGAAACTGCACGCACGGTATCTGGTCACAGAACACGGGCCCAAGACAGGAGACAGTGTCCATCTAGACCTACCATGCGTGCGGCGTCGCTACTGCGGATGCCGGTAAGTGCTGCTGAATGCAGCGCGGCAGCAGAAACAGCCGCTATGCAATAGTGCTGTATCAGACGTGACACCACCGGACGCTAGTGTAGAGGTGCGGTGCGCATAGTGGCCTATGGCTTGCCAATGACTGGCGCTGACTCTTTCTCTAGTTCCCTATCCACATGCCTAATATCAGAGGAAGGGGAAATATTAATAAGTCAGTCACCAGAATCATAAATGCATCACCATTCACACATCTAGCAAGAAGAGTCTATACTAGCACATGGCCGAGCGGCCATGCGGACCTTTTACAGCTGTGCGCTGCCGGGACCTTCCAGATTTCTGATATTGGGCCAATCAGATCTGGAGAAGGACCTGAGCACGTGACTCCCGACCTCCAATGGGAGATCGTCTCGTGAGCATGCTCAGTGGAGTGGCAGAGGGACTTAGCCTCAGGAATGCCTTGCTGCAGAGCAGCATGTGAGGCTCTGGATTCCTGTTGTGCCACTGCAGGAATCCGACGCCTAACAGTCAGCGATCTGACACTTTATAGTAATGTCCCACATTGGGACAATATAATAAAGTGAAAAAAAACAAGTGCAAAAATAATTTATAAAAAAATCCCTAAATAAATTAAATATATATATATATTCCCTAATAAATTATTTTTTTTATAAATAATAAAACAATAAAAATACACATATTTAGTATCGCCGTGTCCATAACAACCCGCCCTATAAAACTGTCCCACTAGTTAACCCCTTTAGTGAACCCCTTCAAAAAAAAAAACTAGGCAAAAAACATTTTGCTTTATCATCATGCCGCCGAACAAAAAGTGCAATAACGCGCAATCAAAAAGACATATGAATAAACATGGTACCGCTGAAACTGTCATCTTGTCCTGCTTTTTGCGAGCTGCAACACAGCGACAAAACATTAAAAATTGATATAAATGAGGTATCACTGTAATCGTACTGACCTGAAAAATAAAAACCCTTTAGCAATTTTACCACACGCGGAACAGTGTAAACGCCCCCCCAAAAGAAATTCATGAAATTCTGGTATTTGCTCATTCTGTGTCACAAAAGTTGGAATAAAAAGCGGACAAAAAATTTCACGTGCCCAAAAATGGTAGCAATAAAAATGTCAACTCGTCCCGCAAAAAATAAGACCCCACATGACTCTGTGGGTCAAAATATAGGCAAATTATAGCTCTCAAAATGTGGTGATGCAAAAACTATTTTTACAATTAAAAGCGTCTTTTAGCGTATTGCAGCTGCCAAACATAAAAACCCGCTATAAATAGTACATCAAACCCCCCGTTATCACCCCCTTAGTTAGGGAAAAATAATAAAATTAAAAAAAAATGTATTTATTTCCATTTTCCCATTAGTGTTAGGATTAGGGTTAGGATTAGGGCTAGGGTCAGTGCTACGGTTAGGGTTAGGGGTGTGTTGGGGTTAGGGTTGGAGTTAGAATTGGGGGGTTTCCACTGTTTGGGCACATCAAGGGCTCTCCAGACGCAACATGGCGTCTGATCTCAATTCCAGCCAATTCTGCGTTGAAAAATTCAAACGGTGCTCCTTCCCTTCCAAGCTTTGCCATGTGCCCAAACAGTGGTTTACCCCCACATATGGGGTATCAGCCTACACAGGACAAATTGCACTACAACTTTTGGGGTCCAATTTCTCATATTACTCTTGGGAAAATAAAAAATTAGAGGCAATAATATCTTTTTTTTTAAATATAATTATTTTAATTTTTATGGCTCTACGTTATAAACTTCTGTGAAGCACTTGGGGGTTCAAAGTGCTCAACAGACATCTAGATAAGTTCCTTGGGGGTCTAGTTTCCAAAAGGGGTCACTTGTGGGGGGTTTCCACAGTTTAGGCACATCAGAGGCTCTCTAAATGCGACATGACACCCGCAGACCATTCCATCAAAGTCTGCAATCCAAAACGTCACTACTTCCCTTTCGAGCCCCGACGTGTGCCCATTAGAGTTGAGCGAAACGGGTCGGTCAATTTCAAAAGTCGCCGACTTTCGCAAAAGTTGGGTTTCATGAAACGAAACCCGACCATAGCGTGAGGTAGGCCACGAGGTCAGCGACCATGGCGCCAAAGTCGCGTTTCAAAAGATGCTTCCAGCGCTCTTTTTCAGCCAATGATGGAGGACGTACACTGTGGGAAACGCGATGACATAGGCAGCGGTCACCACCATCTTTGAGAAGAGAATGCAAGTGATTGGCTTGCTTTGTGTGGTGTCACAGGGGCTATAAAAGGGCGTAGACGCCGACCGCCATCTTACTTTTGCTGATCTCAGAATAGGGAGAGCTGCTGCTGCTGCTGATTCTGTAGGGAGAGTGTTAGGCAGGGAAGAAGATACAAAAAACTGCTTCTGCTGCTAGCGATTTTGCCTGTACAACACACCAGTTAGTGTGCAGTGCAAGGGGAGGCTATATTTTGGTGCATTCAGCTCTGTTGGTTATTAGGCTGCCTTATAAGGCTCCCTGATAGCTGCATTGCTGTTTTCACACTGCTGTGCAAACTGCTTTTTTAAAAGCAAAAATACTTTTCATCCTCTTTTTTGCCCAGTTACCAAGCGTTCATTTTTCCACACTTTTGTGTGCAGCAGTCCTGCTTATTAGGCTGCCTGCTGCCATACTTGGGACTGAGAGCATCATTGTCAGCCTGCAAATCTCTAGGGAGATTCAAATTCTCCCCAGTCTTATATAGACATTTTATACACCATCCAATTTCAGCCTGTTATATTGAGGTGTAATCTACACTGGGCCTGAGATAATAGTTCAGTGTCCTCAAGTCTGTAGGGAGATTCAAATTCTCTCCTGTCCTATATAGACATTTTATACACCATCCAATTTCAGCCTGTTATATTGAGGTGTAATCTACACTGGGCCTGAGATAATAGTTCATTGTTGTGAGTTCATTTTCCCCTTCACTACTCAGGCCCGATGAACTCCCTCTTCTGGTAAAGAAAGATAGTGAGCCTGATTATCAAACACCTGAGCTTAATGATGATGACTGGCTGAGTGGAGTTACTGACTGGATATAAGGCTGCCAACGCCCTTCTGCCCTGCGGGTGATTTCTCTGTGGGATCCTTGGAGACCAGTCTGAATTCCTGCTCTTCTAAAGCTGTTTTCTGCTCGGCTTTTTGCATTTGTGCTTTGACTTTGTTTTGCTTTGTTTTTCTGGATTTCTGCCATTCCCTGCTGGGGTGAGCTGAATTCCTTTAGCTCTGTCTTCTGAAAATACCTGAGTGCTGATATAGCTTTTGAAGCCTAGCTGCTTCAGGGTCCTTTTCCATATCAGCTTGTTGGCTTATGTCTTTGATAGGGCTTTGGCAGATTGCAGACAGCAACCTTCCTTTCCTGTTCTGTTTAGTTAGCTTGGGCCCCATCGTTTGCTCAGCCTATCTTTCTATCTGTGTGAGTGTTTTTTCATCTTGCTTCACCGTCATTATATGTTGGGGGCTGCCTTTTACTTTGGGGTCTGCTCTGGGGCAGTTTAGATTTCCTTTTCTGTCTTTAGGCTATTTAGCTCTCCGGCTGTGATCGAGGGGTCTAGGGCACCGTAGGAACCCCCCACGGCTACTGCTAGTTGTGTTGATAGGTTCAGGGGTCTGCAATCTGATAGTTGCCAACTTCTCTGGCTTTCTGGACGTAGCTTCTATTTTTGTGTCTGCCTCCTACGGTGACTCGTTCATAACAGAATCACCCGCCATACCGCAGATCCTAGGGTACTCAATAGCAGGAAAGAATTGTAAAAAAAAAAAAAAAAAAAAAAAGAAAGTGTGTATATTTTTTCCTCTATATCTCTGAGGCCGTAATGGAGATAAAGCAATTGTCTGATCGTGTGGAGCAGCTCGCTGCGGAAGTGCGGGGAATTTCCGCCTACCTTGCTCATTCACATGCTGCTGAACCAAAGATTCCTACACCTGATGTATTTTTGGAGATCGGTCTAAATTTTTGAATTTCAAAAATAATTGCAAATTATTTTTTGCCTTGAAGCCTAACTCGTCAGGGAGCTCCGCGCAGCAGGTTAAAATTGTCATCTCTTTGCTGCGTGGCGATCCCCAGGATTGGGTGTTTTCTTTGAAACCAGATGATCCTATTCTGACTAATGTGAACACATTTTTTCAAGCCTTGGGGTTGTTGTATGACGAACCTAATGCCATTGATCAGGCTGAAAAGACCCTGCTGGCATTGAACCAGGGTCGAGATTCTGCAGAATTGTACTGTCAAAAATTCCGAAAGTGGGCGGTACTTACTACCTGGAATGATAATGCCTTGGCTGCTCTCTTTCGGAAGGGGTTGTCAGAGGCCGTAAAAGATACTATGGTGGGATTTCCTGTTCCCTCTGGTCTTGACGATTCTATGTCATTAGCCATTCAGGTTGATCGGCGTTTGCGCGAACGCAAAACTGCACTAGAAGTGTTGCCACCTGTTGAACAAATGTCTGAACCTATGCAATGTGATAGAGTTTTGTCCAGAGAGCAGCGTCAGGAGTTCAGAAGGCGTAATAAGTTGTGTTTTTTCTGTGGAGATGCCTTGCATATTATTTCTGTCTGTCCTAAACGAGAGAAACGCTTTGCACACACGTTTTCTGTTGGTGGTGTTCAACCTAAGTTTCTTCTGGCTATTACTCTGATCTGCTCCCTGTCCACATTTTCCGCCAAGGCTTTTGTGGATTCAGGAGCAGCCCTAAACCTAATGGACTTGGATTTTGCTAAACGTTGTGGATTTCCGATGACACCTCTGCAGACGCCTATCCCTTTGAGGGGGATTGATGCTACTCCTTTGGCTAAAAATAAACCTCAGTTTTGGACCCAGGTGGTAATGCGGGTCGCCCCAGACCATCAAGAAAATTGCAGATTTTTGGTGTTGCATAATCTGCATGATACTATTGTTCTGGGGTTTCCTTGGTTACAAATTCATAATCCAGTTTTGGATTGGAAATCTGTGTCTGTGGTGAGTTGGGGTTGTCGGTGTGCCTTTAGTGAGGCTCCGGTGTTTTCCACCTCTCCTCAGTCGCATGATGTTCCTGATTATTTGGCGGACTTTTATGATGTATTTAGTGAGAATGAGTCTGCGTCTCTGCCTCCTCATAGGAGTTATAACTGTGCAATTGAACTGAGCCGGGGTATAAATTTCCCAAGGGTCGGCTCTTCAATTTATCTGTACCCGAGCACGAGGCTATGCGATCCTATATTAAGGAGGTGTTGGAGAAGGGTCATATTAGACCATCCTCGTCACCCTTAGGTGCCGGTTTTTTTTTGTAGCCAAAAAGGATGGATCATTAAGACCTTGTATTGATTATCGTGCCCTCAACAAAATTACTGTTAAATATCAGTATCCGTTACCCCTGATTTCTGATCTATTCTCCAGAGTTAAAGGTGCTTGCTGGTTTACTAAGCTTGACCTCAGGGGGGCGTATAATCTTATTCGCATTAAGCATGGGGATGAATGGAAGACGGCGTTTAATACTCCAGAGGGACATTTTGAGTACCTGGTGATGCCTTTTGGGCTCATTAATGCCCCTTCTGTCTTCCAGTGCTTCATGAACGATATTTTCCGAGATTTTGTCGATACATTTTTGATTATCTATCTGGATGATATTTTGATCTTCTCCAAGGATTGGGATTCTCATGTGGAACATATTCGGACTGTGTTCCGGATCTTGAGGGAGAATTCCCTGTATGTCAAAGGATCGAAATGCCTTTTTGGAGTACAGAGGATTCCTTTTTTGGGATTTATTTTGTCTCCGTCAACTATTGAAATGGACCCGGCCAAGGTACAGGCCATTTACGATTGGGTTCAGCCCACTTCTTTGAAGGCCCTCCAGAAGTTTTGGGGTTTTGTTAATTTTTATCGTAAATTTATAGCAAAATTTTTTAGTATTGCCAAGCCTTTGACTGATTTGACTAAGAAGGGTGCTGATGTGTTAAATTGGTCTCCGGTGGCAGTTTCTTCCTTTCAGGAGCTGAAGCGAAGATTCACCTCCGCCCCGGTTTTGCGGCAACCTGATGTCTCACTTCCGTTCCAGGTAGAGGTGGATGCTTCTGAGATTGGTGCAGGAGCTATTTTGTCCCAAAAGGATCCTGTAACATCTAAAATGAATCCCTGTGCTTTCTTTTCTCGAAAGTTCTCTCCATCTGAACGTTACTATGATGTGGGGAATCGGGAACTGTTGGCCATGAAATGGGCATTTGAGGAGTGGAGACATTGGTTGGAGGGAGCTAAGCATCAAGTCGTGGTCCTCACTGACCACAAGAATTTGATTTACTTAGAGTCGGCTAAGCGCTTGAACCCTAGACAGGCTAGGTGGGCCTTGTTTTTTACACGTTTTGATTTTGTGGTTTCTTTTCTTCCTGGGACTAAGAATGTCAAGGCAGACGCCCTCTCTAGGAGCTTCTTTGCTGATTCTCCTGTGGTGACCAAGCCTGCTACCATCTTAGGCGAAGGGGTAGTTCTTTCTGCCATCTCGCCCGATTTGAGACGTGCTCTGGAAGAGTTCCAGGAGGAAAAACCTGAGCGTTGTCCCAGTGAAAAGTTGTATGTTCCTGACCAGTGGAAGAAGAGAGTGATGTCTGAAGTTCATTGCTCTGCTTTGGCTGGTCATCCAGGTATTTTTGGTACTAGAGATCTGGTGAGTCGGTCTTTTTGGTGGCCCTCCTTGTCTTGTGATGTCAGGAATTTTGTGCAGTCCTGTGGGACGTGCTCCCGGTCTAAATCGTGTTCTCGCTCTAGTGGGTTGTTGATGCCTTTGCCTGTCCCCAAGAGGCCATGGACCTATATTTCAATGGATTTCATCTCTGATATGCCTGTCTCTCAAAGGATGACTGTTATTTGGGTGATTTGTGATAGGTTCTCTAAGATGTTTCATCTTGTACCACTCCCTAAGTTGCCGTCTTCCTCTGAGTTGGTGCCCCTGTTTTTGCAACAGGTGGTTCGCTTGCACGGGATTCCTGAGAACATTGTATCTGACAGAGGAGTTCAGTTTGTGTCTAGATTTTGGAGAACTTTCTGTTCCAAGCTGAGAATTCAGTTGTCCTTCTCCTCTGCTTTTCACCCTGAGACCAATGGGCAGACAGAGAGAACAAACCAGACCTTGGAGTCATATTTGAGATGTTTTATTTCTGCTGATCAGGATGATTGGGTTTCATTTTTGCCCTTGGCCGAATTTGCTTTAAATAATAGAGCTAGTTCTGCCACTTTGATGTCACCATTTTTTTGTAACTTTGGGTTTCATCCTCGTTTTTCTTCAGGGCAGGTGGAGCCCTCTGCCTGCCCAGGTGTTGACACTGTGGTGGAGAGAATGCACCAGATCTGGGACCAAGTGGTGGATAAGTTATCTCTCTCCCAGGAAAAGGCCCAGCGGTTTTCCAACCGACATAGGACCATTGGTCCCCAGTTTAAGGTTGGTGATATGGTGTGGTTATCATCAAAAAATATTGCTATGAAGGTGGCTTCTCCTAAGTTTAAGCCTAGATTTATTGGACCTTACAAGATTTTGGAGATTATTAATCTGGTCTCTTTTCGTTTGGCTCTTCCTGTCACATTTAAAATCCATAATGTGTTCCATAAATCTTTGTTGAAGAGGTTTGTTGAACCTGTTGTTCCGGGGTGGCACCTCCAGACCCTGTATTGGTTGAAGGTAACATGGAATATGAGGTAGAGAAAGTACTGGATTCTCGTCTGGCTAGACGGAGACTCCAGTATTTGGTTAAGTGGAAGGGTTATGGTCAGGAGGATAATTCCTGAGTCTCTGCCTCTGATATTCATGCCAAAAGATTGGTGCGTGCCTTTCATCGGGCTCACCCTGATCGCCCTGGTGGCGTGGTTGAGGGTTCGGTGACCCCGAGTTCATTTTCCCCTTCACTACTCAGGCCCGATGAACTCCCTCTTCTGGTAAAGAAAGATAGTGAGCCTGATTATCAAACACCTGAGCCTAATGATGATGACTGGCTGAGTGTAGTTACTGACTGGATATAAGGCTGCCAATGCCCTTCTGCCCTGCGGGTGATATCTCTGTGGGATCCTTGGAGACCAGTCTGAATTCCTGCTCTTCTAAAGCTAAGTTTTCTGCTCGGCTTTTTGCATTTGTGCTTTGACTTTGTTTTGCTTTGTTTTTCTGGATTTCTGCCATTCCCTGCTGGGGTGAGCTGAATTCCTTTAGCTCTGTCTTCTGAAAATACCTGAGTGCTGATATAGCTTTTGAAGCCTAGCTGCTTCAGGGTCCTTTTCCATATCAGCTTGTTGGCTTATGTCTTTGATAGGGCTTTGGCCGATTGCAGACAGCAACCTTCCTTTCCTGTTCTGTTTAGTTAGCTTGGGCCCCATCGTTTGCTCAGCCTATCTTTCTATCTGTGTGAGTGTTTTTTCATCTTGCTTCACCCGTCATTATATGTTGGGGGCTGCCTTTTACTTTGGGGTCTGCTCTGGGGCAGTTTAGATTTCCTTTTCTCTCTTTAGGCTATTTAGCTCTCCGGCTGTGATCGAGGGGTCTAGGGCACCGTAGGAACCCCCCACGGCTACTACTAGTTGTGTTGATAGGTTCAGGGGTCTGCAATCTGATAGTTGCCAACTTCTCTGGTTTTCTGGACGTAGCTTCTATTTTTGTGTCTGCCTCCTACGGTGACTCGTTCATAACAGTTCAGTGTCCTCAAGTCTTTAGGGAGATTCAAATTCTCCCCAGTCCTATATAGACATTTTATACACCATCCAATTTCAGCCTGTTATATTGAGGTGTAATCTACACTGGGCCTGAGATAATAGTTCAGTGTCCTCAAGTCTGTAGGGAGATTCAAATTCTCCCCAGTCCTATATAGACATTTTATACACCATCCAATTTCAGCCTGTTATATTGAGGTGTAATCTACACTGGGCCTGAGATAATAGTTCCGTGTCCTCAAGTCTGTAGGGAGATTCAAATTCTCTCCAGTCCTATATAGATATTTTATACACCATCCAATTTCAGCCTGTTATATTGAGGTGTAATCTACACTGGGCCTGAGATAATAGTTCAGTGTCCTCAAGTCTGTAGGGAGATTCAAATTCTCCCCAGTCCTATATAGACATTTTATACACCATCCAATTTCAGCCTGTTATATTGAGGTGTAATCTACACTGGGCCTGAGATAATAGTTCAGTGTCCTCAAGTCTGTAGGGAGATTCAAATTCTCCCCAATACTATATACACCTTGTACAGTACCTTGTTTTACAGTACCATATTGCTGGTGGTATTTTGGGTACATTTTCCCAATAATGAGGAAGTGTGTTGGAAAAGGCCGTGGAAGTGGGCGGGGGTTGCCAGCTGGTAATGATGGTGTTGGTGGTGGTGGATCTGCTGGTAGTGGCAAAAGCACAATAGCACCTAATGCGGGAGGTGTTGTGCCTGCGTCATCGTCTGGCTCCACAAGGCCTCGAAGGCTCCCTTTTCTGGGAGTAGGTAAACCGCTTTAAAAGCCAGAGCTTCAGGAACAAGTTTTGGCTTACATTGCTGTGAAAAATGAGGATGAATGAACTCATGGAGATCAACATCCAACACTGCGGAGACACCATCACATGTTTCTCAACGCAGTGATTCTAGAGCAATGCCCCCATCCCTTATGGGAAATATGCAAAAACATGCAAAACACAAGCCACGGAGATACCATTACATGTTTCTCAACACAAGCAATGACTAGCCAGGTCTTTCCCCGGGAAGGAACAACCACGGGAAGGGCAGTCTCCAATGAAGGAAACCACCTATGCCAAAACATGGTATCCATCCACAGACAGCTGTTTTGGGGTATTGCCCCTCATCAGTGTGGAGTAGGAAACTGGCTAGTAGGAGCAATGCCTAGTAAAAGACTGTGAAAAATGAGGATGAATGAACTCATGGAGAGCAACATCCAACACTGCGGAGACACCATCACATGTTTCTCAACGCAGTGATTCTAGAGCAATGCCCCCATCCCTTATGGGAAATATGCAAAAACATGCAAAACATAAGCCGCGGAGACACCATCACATGTTTCTCAACGCAAGCAATGACTAGCCAGGTCTTTCCCCGGGAAGGAACAACCACGGGAAGGGCAGTCTCCAATGAAGGAAACCACCTATGCCAAAACATGGTATCCATCCACAGACAGCTGTTTCGGGGTATTGCCCCTCATCAGTGTGGAGTAGGAAACTGGCTAGTAGGAGCAATGCCTAGTACACACAGTTTTTTACTAGGCAATGCTCCTACTAGCCAGTTTCCTACTCCACACTGATGAGGGGCAATACCCTGTAACAGCTGTATGTGGATGGTGCACACATCAGAAGTGGCGTTGGAGACAGGAGTTTCATGACCATGTTGTGGACTGATTTTCCAAGTCCCGCTCACACGACTGGTAATACTGCATCGATTGAAAGTGACAGGAGACAGCAGTTGTCAACTATGGTTACAAACTACTTCTCGTCCCATATCGATGTTCTCCCTCACAGGTCATTCCCCTTTGACTATTGGGCCTCTAAACTGGACCCCTGGCCTGAATTGGCACAATATGCCTTACAGGAGCTCGCTTGCCCTGCTGCTAGTGTGCTATCGGAAAGAGTCTTCAGTGCTGCTGGCTCAATCCTGACAGAAAAAAGGACCCGTCTGTCGACCCAAAATGTTGTTGATCTAACCTTCATTAAAAGGAACCATGCATGGGTTTCCAAGGATTTTGTCACACCTTACCCTAATGACACATAGGTTGCTACAAAAATGGCTCGCTTTTGTTCTCTTCCTCGGACTTATCCAATTCCTCCATTTGCAGCTGTTGAATGTCCAACATCAACATATGCCACTTTTTAAACCTCCCTAACTGGGCTGCCTCCCCCCCATGGCCGGGGTCACCACCTAGCGCACGCAACCTTGCGAGTGCCATTGCCCTGGACAGGTGGGTGGGCCGACTCTTGGGCGCCGGTACTGGCACAGGGTCCCTCATAGTGCAATCAAGTGTCTCTGACGGTGGGGGTGCGTACTATGAGGGGCCCAGTGCCAGTACCGACGCCCACAAGTGGGCCCCCCTTGCTTGGGCAGGGCCCCCAGCATTTGCAATATTTACCTCTCCCTGCTTCTCCGCTGTGTAGTCTGGGCTGTCAAATCCTTCCCTGGGACTGCCACTACAAATTTGGTGAACTGACAGATGATGGTTAAGACATAGCTATGCCCTGTACTGCTGGCCGGGCTCTAACTTCAGATGATCAATGGCTTCCATTTCTTATGGACGTCGACTCACAATGAGATGCAGTGGTGGTTTATCATCAACTTTCACAGTTTTCCTACTCACAGACGTGTGACATTCCTGCCCACATTTTTAAATGTGCCCTCTCATGCCAATCCAATAGAATCGCCTACAGCCTGTGGCTTCTGTCTTTTGCACTCCATAGTTACCTGACAGATCATGATAGGCAGTGAGGACCATGTCTACATCTCTCCCTGTGATCAAAATTTGATGGAGATGAGTAACGGTGATGGGATCAACGGTACTGCGATACAGCAACCCTTTCTTCACAAAGAACTGTTTTCGCTGTCTCCACACACAAAGTAATTGAGGGTCAGCATCGCCTCTGAGAATTCTCCCAGGAGTTTTTCCCGTGATTAGTAATTCCTAAATTTCTGCAATCACTCGACTTTATGTCTGTACTTTTATCCATCTCGTTTCCTCTTGCGGAGAGTCTGGACTGTCTTACTGAGACAAATATATATGAAGATTTAAAAATACCCCAACAGTGTATACTGGTGTACACTTCAAAAACATTTCCTTTTTTCTACTTTTTAGATTGTTGTCTAATCCATACTGAGGCTGTGAGTATCTTTGTCGGACTCCGGAAATAAACACGGAGATTTTAAATGTTTAAACTATGCTATATATACCTGTTATCCGGTGATACTGTACCCTTTCTCAACTTTCTGCAATCTTGTCGAATCCATACTGTGCCCGAGACCATCTGAGTCTGCCTCCTGATTACAGATGAGTGGTGTTTGAGTGGAACTGTGGGCCAAGTTCAAGTTCTAGCTGTTTTGGGCGGTGTTAGATCCGTTCGTCGAACTACAACACTTTGATTAAAATTCGGCTGTTCGAGAACGTTTCGTTAAACAAAAGCGCATCTTTTTTTCACATTAATAATGGTTTTCAATGATAATAGACAGTTTTACGGCATAGTAGCGGTTTCTGGTAGCCAGTGGTGTAGTACACGTGTGAAGGAGCTACACCGTGTGTGTTTCTAATAATTTTTTACCGCATATTGTCCTGAAAATCCTTTTGGGCCTAGTAACTATGTCTGCTACTCAGAAGAGGAGCCCACCCATGAACTGAGCTATGCCGCCTGTTTATGAAAGAACCAGTTTTTGACTGCATTTACACCACTTAATACTTTGGGACTAGTAACTGTGTATGCTACTCAGCAGAGTTGGCCACCCATGAACCAAGCTATGCCGCCTGTTTATGTAAGAACTGTGTGCTACTCAGCAGAGGAGCCCAGCTGGTAAGCAAGCTACAGCACCTGTGGTTTGACACTTAATTTTTTCACATTCTTTCTGGAATGCCGTTTAGGCCTAATTCCGGAATTCCGGTTGACCTGCACTTACTGGGAAATGCTTGTTCGCGGGGAAGAATTGTATTCCCAGATCCCCACCACTAACGGGGTTCAGCGTGTTATCCGCACCTGTAAGCGATACACGCTGGTCCTTTCATTGTAGCACGCGTGCAGCCCCGGACATGTAAGGGCATGACAGACCTGTTATTGGCCGATCTTGCATGCCAGAGCCTCGCGTGTCCCTCTAGTAAGCTGGACGCGGACCGCGGGGGCATGCCTGAGTCTCGTTCATTAACGGAATTAAGCTTGCAATCTGTGCAGCTTTTTTGTGGATGACATGGTTGAGGTTGCTCGTGTTGAGTCCAATTAAGCCGCAGGCTCCACTCCTGGTGGTGCACTTCTGGACATTCCTTTAAGGTTCAGCTTTGCAACCATACTGCCCCCGGAAACCAAACACTTTTCCTGACAGTGACATTCTGGTCAAAGAGCGCGATGACATCACGTCTGTACGCCCTCTGCCTAAACAGTCCAAGTGCAGAGAGATGGAAGATGGGGACGACGATGAGTCCAGAGTACAGGGATTCCTTAGTGAGGAGACTTATTTAATTGTTTTAAAGGTTGGGAGCAATTTTTGGGGAACACGATACTCTGGAGAATGGTATCTGGGGCCCACCATACACTGGAGCATTCCAAAGGTGGACATCAGTCACTGGAGCAGCATTTATAGGGCCCATTATACACTGGAGCATTAGAAATGGGGCCCATTATATATGTAGCATTATTTGGGCCCATAAGACACTGGAGCTTCATCCATGGTGAACAACATATACTGTAGCATTATGTGGAGCTCATCATATACTGCATCGAACATTATATGGGACCAATGATTCTGTATGGAGAAATATATGGGCCTCATTACTCTGTATAGCGCACTATGCGGTAGCCATAATACTGAATGGAGGAATATACTGTCTGTTTTTGGAGCTATTGGAGAATTTAAAATGGATGTCAGTCATGTGATGTAAGAATTGAAGTATTTTTCATTGTACTGTACCGTTATTTCTCTGCCATATCAAAGGATCATGAATTGTGTCATGTGTTAAAGGAGCCCAGTGACACTCTTTGGCCCTGGGCCCACGAAAATCTGGAGCCAGCACTACCCCCCCCACAACTTTAGCCAAATAACCCCCAGTTTTCAATGCCTAACTATTATTATAAAGTAAATTAAGGTTGACAAGCTTAAGGAATAAGAATTGATGTTTTTGGCATTAAAATGGGCACTCTAGGTGTGTTTCTTGTCCTCCACTCACTGCCGACTTTTCTTCCCCATTGACTTACATTGGGTTTCGTGTTTCAGTCGGACTTCGACTTTTCACAATAATCGGCCGATTTCGTTCGACTCGACATTTGCGAAAGTCGGGTTTCGTGAAACCCGACTCAACCCTAATAAAGGCAAAGTCGCTCATCTTTAGTGCCCATACGGTAGTTTTCTCCCACATATAGGGGAGAGTCGGGAGTATCAGCGTACTCAGGACAAATTGTGCAACAACTTTTGGGGTCCAATTTCTCCTGTTACCCTTGGGAAAATAAAAAAAGGGGCTAAAAAAATCATGTTTGTGCAAAAAATATAATTTTTTTATTTTCATGCCCGGGCGTTATAAACTTCTGTGAAGCACTTGGGGGTTCAAAGTGCTAACTACACATCTAGATAAGTTCCTTGGGGGGTCTAGTTTCCAAAATGGTGTCATTTGTGGGGTGTTTCCACTGTTTAGGCACATCAGCGGCTCTCCAAATGCAACATGGCATCTGATCTCAATTCCAGCCAAAATGTCAAATGGCGCTGCTTCCCTTCCGAGCTCTGCCATGCGCCCAAATAGTGGTTTACCCCCACATATGGGGTATCAGCGTACTCAGGACAAATTGCACAATAACTTTTGGGGTCCTGTTACCTTTGGGAAAATAAAAATTGGGGGTGAAAAGATCATTTTTTTTTAAAAAATATGATTTTTTAATTGTACGGCTGTACGTTATAAACTTCTGTGAAGCCCTTGGGGGTTCAGAGTGCTCACTACACATCTAGATAAGTTTCTTGTGGTTCTACTTTCCAAAATGGGGTCACTTTTGTTGTGGTTTCCACTGTTTGGGCACATCAGGGGCTCTCCAAACGTGACATGGTGCCCGATCTCAATTCAAGCCAATTTTGTGTTGAAAAAGTCAAACGGAGCTCGTTCTTTTCCGAGCTCTGCCATGCGCCGAAACAGTGGTTCCCCCCACATATCAGGTATCAGCGTACACAGGACAAATTGCACAATAACTTTTGCAGTCCAATTTCTACTGTTACCCTTGGTAAAATAAAAAAAATTGGACCTAAAGTAATTTTTTTGTGAAAAAAAGTTAAATGTTCATTTTTATTTAAACATTCAAAAAATTCCTGTGAAGCACCTGAAGGATTAATACACTTCTTGAATTTGGTTTTGAGCACCTTGAGGGGTGCAGTTTTTAGAATGATGTCACTTTTGGGTATTTTCTATTATATAGACCTCTCAAAGTGATTTCAAATGGTGCTGCAAAAATGAGAAATCGCTGGTCAACTTTTAACCCTTATAACTTCCTAACAAAAAAAAGTTGGTTCCAAAATTGTGCTGATGTAGAGTAAACATGTGGGAAATGTTACTTATTAAGTTTTTTGTGTGCCATAGCTCTGTGATTTAAGGGCATGAAAATTTAAAGTTGGAAAATTGCGAAATTTTCAAAATTTTCACCACATGTTCATTTATTTCACAAATGAACGCGTTATATGAATGAAATTTTATCACTAACATAAATTACAATATGTCACGAGAAAAACAATGTCAGAATCACCAGGATCCATGGACGTGTTCCAGAGTTATTACCTCATAAAAGGACAGTGGCCAGAATTGTAAAAATTGGCCCGGTCATGAACGTGCAAACCACCCTTGGGCGTAAAGGGGTTAAAA
This sequence comes from Dendrobates tinctorius, assembly GCF_039654945.1. NCBI lineage: Eukaryota > Metazoa > Chordata > Amphibia > Anura > Dendrobatidae > Dendrobates > Dendrobates tinctorius. The sequence continues at coordinate 3,838,519 of NW_027361770.1, read as the reverse complement.
AAAGAAACAACTTTAAAGGGAATCTGTCAGCAGGATTGTGCACAGTAGCCTACACGCATTGTCAGGTTGGTGCCATTATACTGAATAAAATGATGCCTTGGTTGATGAAATCTATTATCAGTTTTGAGTTAACGATATGCCCGTGCCGCGGGGCGGCCTGGGGGGGTCTTCATGTGGTGCTCTGATCAGGTATCCATAATGCAGACTGCTGACATGTCACTGATCCCTCACTGACCTGCCCTCTAGTTTACATAATGCATATAATATTGTTGGTTTTAAAAAAAATCTCATTGAAAATCTTTGTTAAATAACAGTAGCTGATTCATGAGAGCTACTGGCTGTAAACACATGGCTTTGTATGGAATCAAGTGAGAAAGCGCAATTCATGTCTGAATTATGTTGCAATTATAGAGAATAGGAAGTTTGGCTTTTACAGATTTTATCTTCTGCTTACAACAGAGAATCATTGAATGTGGACTGATTATTACAAATAAAATATATTTAAAGCCCTTGCTAGAAGCTTATGCCAATGCAACATTTCCTTTCACGATTACTTTCCTAGAAGCAGTACTGTACAAAAATGGTAGATTTACAACCATCTCTAGGTTACATATTGGTTTACACAAGCATGAGCAAATATTTTTTTCAAAATCATTCAGAGGAGCAATAAAAATCAGCAGCTTTCAAAGTGCACAAGGATTGTATGTGGGTTCATTTTGTACTTAGTGAAGCATTGACTGATAAGGCATTAATAATTAGAAGAACTATCCTTGTAAAGGTTCTGCTGACACTTCTTTCTACTTTAGGTGGTGCCCTCCTGTAATGAGTGCCAAAGGTTCAGTATAAATACCACTTGCATAAATTGTCAGTCATCACTTTCATCTTCTGTCAAGCTGCGCTGTTTTCTTTTTATCATCTCTTTATGTAATAAGATCCTGCTTCTCCCTGCATCATGGTCAAACTTGTGCTGCCAAACCCAGGACTTGAAAATAGGATACAAACCTATGAGCAACTTGAGATTCTAGAAAAAGAGGAAGCAGGAGAAAGACCAAAATGGGACAACAAAGCGCAGTACATGCTTACCTGTATAGGTTTTTGTGTGGGACTGGGAAACGTATGGAGATTTCCCTACCTTTGTCAAAGCCATGGAGGAGGTATGTGCTAAATTTTGTGAATTTTGTACTAGCTGTACAGCTGTGTAGTGTGTTCATAGACTGCAAAATGAAAGATTTGAAAATCTAATAAGTTTATTGCAAATAATATGTAATCTAATATATAAAGCTCAATGTGGGTATGTATGAATGTATGTATGTCTGGAATTGGCATCTGCACCGTCGTAGCTACAGCCACAAAATTTTGCACAGTCACACGTCTGGACCCCGAAATTGTCATAGGCTATATTGTGAGGCGAAATTTTAACCCCATGCGCACCAATTCACCAAACTATTTTGCCCCTATCTACATAATGGGGAAAAAGTGAAAGGAAAAGTGTTGGAGGCAAATTGACAGCTGCCAGATGTGAACAAGGGGGACTTAAAGAATGAGAGCGATGGCGCCAAACAGTATATACCGTACAGTTGCTAAGGTGGGGCCCTGACATGGGATACTCACCACACACGGGGATATGAACACACACACAAAATGCGCCACACACTACCACGTGCTTCAACACATATACCACCCTCAGCACACATTTCACCACACATACACCAACCTCGCCACATAAAAGTTGAAACACAAAAGTCGCCACTCAAAACTCGCCACGCTGTCCCAGAGTTGTTTAAAAGATGAAAAATGAGCTGTGATTGGTTCCCATCAGCAACAGTTTTCTTTGTAGACAGTTGTGGTAGCGGAGGCCTATTATTCTTATCACTTCTATGGTGTTATCGTCCTTCTGTAAAGCTGGAAATAACACAATTTATTACCGTGCCAACACAGACCACCCTCTGACACAGACTGCAGGGGGTGCCCAGTATCACACAGGATAGGATTAGATACACGGCTCTGCAGTCAGTAACACACAGGATAGGATTAGATACACAGCTCAGCAGTCAGTATCACACAGGAGAGGATTAGACACATGGCTCAGCAGGCAGTATCACACAGGATAGGATTAGATACACAGCTCAGCAGTCAGTATCACACAGGATAGGATTAGATACACGGCTCTGCAGTCAGTATCACACAGGATAGGATTAGATACACGGCTCTGCAGTCAGTAACACACAGGATAGGATTAGATACACAGCTCAGCAGTCAGTATCACACAGGAGAGGATTAGATACACAGCTCAGCAGTCAGTATCACACAGGAGAGGATTAGACACATGGCTCAGCAGGCAGTATCACACAGGATAGGATTAGATACACAGCTCAGCAGGCAGTATCACACAGGATAGGATTAGATACACGGCTCAGCAGTCAGTATCACACAGGATAGGATTAGATACACGGCTCTGCAGTCAGTAACACACAGGATAGGATTAGATACACAGCTCAGCAGTCAGTATCACACAGGAGAGGATTAGACACATGGCTCAGCAGGCAGTATCACACAGGATAGGATTAGATACACAGCTCAGCAGGCAGTATCACACAGGATAGGATTAGATACACAGCTCAGCAGTCAGTATCACACAGGATAGGAATAGATACACGGCTCAGCAGACAGTATCACACAGGATAGGATTAGATACGCAGCTCAGCACCAGTATCACACAGAATAGGATTAGATACACGGCTCAGTAGTCAGTATCACACAGGATAGGATTAGATGCACAGTTTTTATGTGCAATATAATTATTATAATTTGTTATAACTAACCACAGTTGGTTACTATGCCCAGGCAACGCCGGGCTCTTCAGCTAGTAATGTAATAAACCTATTTGTAAGAATGAGAGGTCTATGATATACCAGTAGGCTAAAAAGTATGAAAGGCATTTTCTATTTATAATTATTTAAAGGGAACCTGTACCTGTCATGTGAAAAAAAACTGCTATTTATTTGCAGATATGGGGTTAATCTGTATGTTAATAGTGCTGTGAAGCCATTCGACTGCCGCACTGAACATCCAACTACTCAGAGCAAATGAACTTTACTCCTTCCAGCAGCCTCTGGCTTTCAGTCATAGAGGTGCAGTCGATGTGGCTTCAGTCACCTATCAGTGCAAAGTGAGCGGCGGCTGTAACTACGCTCCTGGCAGTGAGTGACAGCTGACTTCCCAGTGATGCACTGTAGAGCCAGCTGGCTGTCAGTGCTGTTGTGTGGTTACAGTTGCCACTCACTATGTGCTGAGCGGTGACTGAAGCCACACTGGCCATTCCTTTATGACTGAAAGCCCAGGTCTGCAGGGAGGAATAAAGTTAATTTTCAGCCAATAGCCGGTTGTTCAGTGTGGCACTTGCATGACTTTTGAAACTTGTATTTGCAGGTTAACAACATTTTTTCACATGACAGGTTCCCTTTAAAGTACAGGGTGGGCCATTTATATGGATACATCTAAGTAAAATAGGAATGGTTGGTGATATTAACTTCCTGCTTGTGGCACATTAGTATATGAGAGGGGGGAAACTTTTCAAAATGGGTGGTGACCATGGCAACCATTTTGAAGTCGGCCATTTTGGATCCAACTTTATTTTTTCTAATGGGAAGAGGGTCATGTGACTCAAACTTATTGGGCACTTCACAAGAAAAACAATAGTGTACTTGGTTTTAATGTATCTTTATTCTTTCATGAGTTATTTACAAGTTTATGACCACTGTAGGGATGTGACTTGCTTAGGTGCAGCGGGAGACAAATATGCGACAGGTTCTTCCCAAAGTTCATGAGGTTTATTCACTTCATAAACCCACAAGGCAGCGTAACACTGAAATGTAACCTTCAGCTCAGGCAAAGGAACACAAAATGTCTGTGGCTTCAGACTCGGACCGAGAGTCTCAGCACATGCTGGGAGCTGTAGTCCTCCCCATATACACTTTCTGTAGTGTCCCACCTGGACACATGAAAGTCTGTCCACACTCAGACAGACTCTCTCACACTCTCTCACATGTGCCAAACACCTCAATTACATAGCCCTGTAACCACACCCACAGGTGATCACATGGCTATGACATCACTAAAGGTTGTATTGCACATAGACACACACAGGCTTCCCTGACCCAGTGTAACAGAAAGATCAGCAGTACCTCTGCTGATCAATACACCCTGGAGCCTGCATCCCAAGGCCACCCACCTTGAGACCCATAATGGTCATTTAGGACCCTGCTCCTGTTACCACACTGAATGTGCCTGTACACCCGTCCTGGGACACCCACACAGCGCCCCCTAGCTGACATAGTGGTCACTACACCACATACCTCCCCCCTCTGTTCAAACTTGTGGGGTTGAACACATGACATCACCCAGGTATCTTGAGACCTGGCACCCATGTCACCTTGCCCTACAAGTCGAGAGGACCATCTCCGTCTGTTTCGGTAGTCATACTGCATCATATTTACGTTAGGCCTCCCCCGCCCCCAGCGGTCAGTATCTCGGCCTTGGGCTTTGGCCTTCCAGTCAAAGTCCGTCAGGGTGACCAGACACTCTTTAGTCTCCACCTGTCTGCCATGCGCTCCGTCACCCGACCTTTCTCTCACTGGCCAGCTCTCACAGTTCGTACGGTCATGAGTCCCACGTCCAGTTGGGCTTACTGCCTGGTCTGAGTCTGACCCTCTGTCGCTATGTCCACCACCGGGTCTCGTGCCTACGTTACTAAGATTAGAACGGCCACTTGCGGACTCTCGACGTTCTTGCCTTCGACTACCTGTCCTTTCATTCCTTGGAGGATCCCTTCGGGTCCTTACACCTTGGGTTGGAGGTGGACGCCACCTGACGTTCTCTATCTGCTCATTCATCTGCAGTCGATCCTGTCTTAGCTGCTCAATCTCCTTCAGGTAAGCTACCCGATATTCCAGGAGCATGCAAAGCTTCCCAATGCTTTCCACCGAACCAACCACAATGACAGGAACCATGTCATCTTCAACAGCGACTTGGATTTCACCAGTAGGTGGGATCCTCACTCTCTTCACACTGGATCGATTCACCATCTCCTGCATCACCTTTCCAAGTCTGCCAACAACTTTCCCTACCAGATTTCTGGGTACCGGAATTATGTCTTCCACAAAGCCCAGCCGACTTTGAGCTTCCTTTGCAAGCTCCAGACATCGAGCGGCTTTCCTATTACGCTCCACGAGCATCTGTTTCGTGCGGAGACATTGTAGGTGCATCTCCTTCAGGACAGCCACCCTTCTCTCTGTGTCTTCCATTTCTGCCAGTATCACCAACTGGTTTGTTTCTGGTGCCCAGTTCACACTATAGGCCTTTACTGCCTTTTTAAAGGTCTCATGCACACCTTCGCTGGCACACGCTTCTCGTACGTCTTCGGGTACCTCCATCACGCACTTGAAGGCCATGGACTTGCTCTCATCCTGGACAGATGGCTCTGGGTTCCCCACAGACACTTCCCTCAAGGTATCTGCCAAGACCGGGTGACTGTCTTGTGCAGCTCTTGGCTCACCATCTTCCTGAGATATACAGTCCTCAGGACCCTTTTCCGAGATGGGCTTTGGCAGTTCTGCCTTGCTATCAGTCGGGCACGGCCGCTGTACGTCTTCACCCATCCACTTCTCCCGTAGAAGACCTTTTACTACTCCACTGAGTTCTTGCAGAACTTTATCTCGCTCCTCTGCCAGGTAGCGACACTCATCCTCTCTCCGGAGAATCTCCTGTTGATGCTTCTCTTGGGCCTCTCTGAGCACCTCCATATCCTTCACTATAGCTTTGTTCATAGTTTGACACGCTGACAGGTGCCCTCTGAGCTCAGAGACTTCCTTCTCCAGCTCATCCACTCTGTGCTCACCTGCTTGCCTTAGGACTCTTTCCCGTTCGACATGTTCTGTTACAGTCTCCTTTATCAGCTGTATCTCACGATCCTGCTCTCTTTTGTCCATCACGTGTCTCACCACTACCTCTTTAATTATATCGTTAAAGGGTACCACTGGGTCAGTCACCCCAGTCGAGTGAACCCTCCAGTTACCGTCCAGCACCAATGTGTCTAGTCCAGTCGTCTCATCTCCCAGCCCACCATCTTTCTTATCGCGAAACGTCAGGTCCGTCAGTTGGGCAGATGTGCTTCTTCCTCTGGTCAGTTCTACCTCTGACCTGTCCATGTCAGGAGCCGTCACTGTCTCAGTGTCTGCTTGCCGCACAGTCGAAGAATCTCCATCATCTGACCAAACGTCATCAAACAAAACAAAGTCCCGGCGCCTCTCAAAGGTATGCACTAAGTTTGGTGGCATACTACCACCTTGGCACTCCCCCTTTGTCATCTCAATTATGACTCTGTCCACTTTATAATTCACAACGACCCCGTGGACGCAGCGCACTCTGACGTTTTTCTCGGTCAGAGCTAAAACGAGTGGAGTTCCTGTCAGAGTCACCTGACTCTTTGAGTCCAGCCGACCAGGGACTCCTTCCCGATGCAGCATCACGGTACACACCTGCGGCCCATCGTCACTATCCAGAAAGGATATCCCACATTCTGACCAAGTCATACACACACACTGCGGTACTCCAGACATACCCACTGAGTCATCTAGTGCTGTCATTTCTTCAAACTTGGCCCTTTTCTGGACCACTACCCCACTTTGGGTTGCCGCCCCCTCCCGGGACTCCACCCCTTTTTGGGTTACCGTGCCAATTTGGGACTCCACCCCCTTTTGTGCAATTACCCCGGTTTGGGTCACCGCCCCCTTTTGGGACTCCACCCCTTTTTTTGGTTACCACTCCCTTTTGGGTCACCGCCCCCTTTTGGGACTCCACCCCTTTTTGGGTTACCACTCCTTTTTGGGATTTCCCCATGTCCGTTCTGCAGAACTTCTTATGCCACAGTTCACACAGTACAGTTTGTCTTTTAACGATACCACACAAGTCTTTGTTGGCACCACCACAGCTCCTGCTGTCACTGATAACCGGCACATCCGGCTGCTGTTCACACACACACACAGCGGCTGGTGTCACTGCAGCTCCTGCTGCGCCATCTTCGTGGACCCGCCGATCCACCGGAAGCCGCTTGTCACCCTCAAAGATAAAAAAAACACAAAAGTGTGCCCATAGGGCCTTACCAGTGCAGGTATAATGGGTTATGAAGCAATCATACAGGGTACTCACCCTCAATAGTTGTGTAAAGCCACAACTACTGTATCCGCTTAGTCACATGCAATAAAGCTGCAGCAGGATGGTGTAGACAGACAGCGTCTGCTACCAATGCTCAAGGAGGAGAACCCAACAAGAAAACACCAGGTCCCTGTGCTGCGAGACCTTTGTGACCTCACTGAGCCACAGCAAGCACCTTCAGGTTTTGTAGAGGAAAAGAGAAAAAAAAAACAAAACACATGCACAGTCTCTCACGTGTCCTGTTCGTGTGCCACTCAGGACGTACCGTCTCCACCTGAGAACGTCCAACACACCGGGCACACCGGGTGCTATTCAGGGAGCCAACCCTCCTCCCAGGGTCTCCCAACACACCGCTCTCACCAGGTCCAGGGGTTCAGCGGGTGCTCTTCAGGACATCCGTCTCTGCCTGAGACTGCCCAACACACGCCTCACCAGGTCCAAGGTCATATCACGTGTTCCAGGGATCCGATTCCTCTCCCAGAACCTCCCAACACTGACCCTCCAGGACCTTGCTCACTGACCCCTCCAGGAACACAGTCTCTCACTGACCCTGGTCACTGCAACACAGACTCCTGTCTGTTACCTGTGTCGGCCACACAGGTTCTCGGATGCCTCGTCTCCTCAGAGGTATCCCACAAATATTAACATAGTCACTTTCTCTGACCTCGGTCAGTATTACTCACGGTTGTCAGACTGTCTGCTCTCCTGGCTCAGAATCGCCAGCACTGCCACACGTGCTTCTGGGAGTCGCTGCCCGCAGTCTGTCACCAATTGTAGGGATGTGACTCGCTTAGGTGCAGCGGGAGACAAATATGCGACAGGTTCTTCCCAAAGTTCATGAGGTTTATTCACTTCATAAACCCACAAGGCAGCGTAACACTGAAATGTAACCTTCAGCTCAGGCAAAGGAACACAAAATGTCCGTGGCTTCAGACTCGGACCGAGAGTCTCAGCACATGCTGGGAGCTGTAGTCCTCCCCATATACGCTTTCTGTAGTGTCCCACCTGGACACATGAAAGTCTGTCCACACTCAGACAGACTCTCTCACACTCTCTCACATGTGCCAAACACCTCAATTACATAGCCTTGTAACCACACCCACAGGTGATCACATGGCTATGACATCACTAAAGGTTGTATTGCACATAGACACACACAGGCTTCCCTGACATAGTGTAACAGAAAAATCAGCAGTACCTCTGCTGATCAATACACCCTGGAGCCTGCATCCCAAGGCCACCCACCTTGAGACCCATAATGGTCATTTAGGACCCTGCTCCTGTTACCACACTGAATGTGCCTGTACACCCGTCCTGGGACACCCACACAGCGCCCCCTAGCTGACATAGTGGTCACTACACCACACCACTTATAAAATGTGTTCAAAGTGCTGCCCATTGTGCTGGATTGTCAATGCAACCCTCTTCTCCCACTCTTGACACACTGATAGCAACACCACAGACGGGATGCTAGTCTAAGGGGTCAGATTCATTGTAGGAATGCTCTGACCTGACACCCATAAGGTGGTGGTGCACCATCTTGCTGGAAAAACTCAGGGAACGTGCCATCTTCAGTGCATGAACAGGGCAACACATCATCATGTAGCAATTTCAGATATCCAGTGGAATTGAGGTTTCCATTGATGAAGAATGGCCCCACTATCTTTGTACCCCATATAACACACCATACCATCAATTATGGGTGTCAGGTCTGAGCATTCCTACATGAACAATTTCCTGGACTGTGGATTGGTCGTCGAGGGCCAGTTGAGTGGCCACCAAGGTCTCCTGATCTGATCCCCTTAGACTTTTATCTTTGGGGGTCATCTTAAGGCAATGAAGATATGAGATGTGCAGCATCTGAAACAACGGATACTGGAAGCTTGTGCTAGCATTTCTTCTATGGTGTTGCTATCAGTTTGTCAAGAGTGGAAGAAGAGGGTTGCATTGACAATCCAACACAATGGGTAGCACTTTGAACACATTCTATAAGTGGTCATAAACTTGAAATTAACTCATGAAAGAATAAAGTTACGTTAAAACAGAGCACACCATTGTTTTTCTTGTGAAAATCTCAATAAGTTTTATGTGTCACATGACCCTCTTCCAATTGAAAAAAATAAAGTGGGATCCAAAATAGCTGACTTCAAAATGGCCGCCATGGTCACCACCCATCTTGAAAAGTTCCCCCCCTCCCATATACTAACGTGCCACAAACAGGAAGTTGATATTACTAACTATTCCCATTTTATTTTGGTGTATCCCTATAAATGGCCCACCCTGTATATTAGCTTGCTTGTGTTGAAAGTAATAAACTCAGCATTACTCAACTTCCCTTGCTCCAGTGACATCTTTCCCCTACTGCTCCAGATCTTTGTTAACAGGCTGCAATGGTGAACTCATGACTACAACACAATAGACTGCTGCAGCCAATTACTGAACTCAATGGTTCTGCCAATGTAGACAGCAAGAACCAAGCCCAATAATTAGCTGCAGAATTTCAACAATGACTGGGAACAGCAGCAGACTTGCATCATTGGACCTAGGGAAGATGAGTAATTCTCAGTTTACTTTACATGAGAGCAGACATTAAAAATTCTAATTGGAAAAACCCTTTAAATGTATAACACAGTACAATTAGAGTTGAGCAAACACATTGGCAGGTCCCTGGTCCAACAGCCATGTTGGTACTCTGTACCAGAGGCCTTTGAACATCCTCCTACCTGTTGGCATCTACAGTGACTCTTTTCATTTGTAGGCCTGATATGATGACATCAGACTGGAACTCTGACATCACATTGTGTCTACAAATCAGAAGAGGAGCCATACTGGGGATGCCTGCAGGTACAAGGAGGTTAGTGAGGCTGTAGTTTGGCCCCATTGACTGCTAACATGGCCTGTGGACCAGGGTCTCGCTAATATTTTTACTCAACTGTATGATTGATACCTACTGGTTAGACCAACCAAGCAAAAACATATGTGTTGATTTTATTTTTAATTTCTCCACTGCAATCACCAAGTTATACAACAAAAGTAAAATGAATACCGAGTACAAAGTGCTTAGTACATGAAAGTGTTATGCATGAGTAATAAAGTTATCAAGCTATAGAGTCAAATAAATTATTATTATTATTATTATAAATAAATGGCTAGTGCCTGCACACGTGAGATATACTGTAGGTGTGAGCAATAAGCATATTCTGGTTTGTCTGACCATCATTTATTGGAGCTGAACCCCCAAGCTTCCTGTTTAGCATAAATACACTATTTGATTGTCAATATAAAATAGTGGATATTCAGTGTTTTAATAAAGAATTCTATTCAAAATCCCAAATCCTTCTGTCCACAAAAGTGCTTACAACAGTTGCAAGAATAAGGCTAAGTGCACACGTACCGGAACTCTCGCGGAAAATACCGTGAGAATTCCGGAATTCCAGTCCGCGGGAAAATCGCATTTTAAATTCCCGCGATTTTCCCGCGGAAAAACTAGCATTTTGCAAGCGTATTTAGCTTGCAAAATGCTAGCGTTCTCCAAGCGATCTGTAGCATCGTTTGGAGAACTGATTGACAGGTTGGTCACACTCATCAAACATAGTGTTTGACGAGTGTGACCAACTTTTCACTACTGAGGCCGCCTATGCGGCATCAGTAGTAAAAGATAGAATGTAAAAAAAAAATAAAAAATAGTGTTATTCTTACCTTCCGACGTCCTGCGCAGGCGTTCCCATTAGTCCTTTGCGAAAATGCCCGCGATAACGTCAGTTCTCGCGGGAACGCGACGTCTCGCGGTAATTCGCGATGACGTCACGCGAATTACCGCGAGACTTCGCGATCCCGCGAGATCGGACGCCATCGCGGGCATTTTCGCAAAGGACTACTGGGAACGGGAGCGTGAAGAGAAGCGGGAAGCCTGCGCGGGACGTCGGAAGGTAAGAATAACAATATTTTTTATTTTAAATTCTATTTTTTACAGGGATATGGTACCCAAAGCCCGGAGCACAGTCTCCTCTCCTCCGGACCATGGGTACCATCCGCAATTGTTCTGCTTACTTTCCGCATGGTGTGCACAGCCACATGCGGGAAATAAGCGGAACAATGCATTCCTATGGGTGCGGGATCGCCGCGATTCCGCAAAATAATGAGCATGCTGCGGTTTTTACCGCGAAGCGATTCCGCCGCGGTAAAAACCGCAGCATTAGCACAGCATTGCGGAATCCCATAGGAATGCATGGGATGCTTATTTTTCGCGTTTTCGCGGCAAAATCGCGCGGTTAAAACTGCCGTGGAAACGCGAAAAAAACGCTACGTGTGAACTCAGCCTTAAATTGGTTTTCCCACTAACAAAGTTAATTTTAAAGTTGAATCCATACATATTGGAATAATAATAATTTGCACCACTGAATGTTTAAAAAATATTCCTGTGCTGAGATAATCATATAAATGTGCCTCTTCTGTGTACTGTGTGTGAAGGAGTCTTGACTCTCAATGGGGGTGTTGTTGCACCCTGGCCCTCCGTCACATAAATGCAATGTCCCAGTGGCAGCGTACCTGTTTGTCTGCTTCCCCGTCCATCTGTATCCTCTCTGGTCCACCGGGGGTTCCTTTCTTGTGGTTCCACACCAGTACAGAGTCCAATTCCAACTTAAAACAATTTTACCTGGTTCCTTTCTCAGCTCGACAAGTTCACATTTAGGTACAGCACATGTTACGTCACAAGACACGATATATTCTGTCCCTGTGCTGTCCCTCACTTCTTCAGGAATATCACAGGGTCACACCATTGTCCCCGATACTGCAACATTCTGTCTGACTAACTGTAGGCGTTCCTGGTCCTTTACGCCCCAGACATGCAGGTATCTTCCTAAGTAGCTGACCGTCATCATTACAAAGCTGCCCTGTATTCGTTGTATTCACTAGCAAACATTGCTCCTAGGCCCTGGATGAGCTGGGCTCCTTTACTTGCAATAACATTACAGGGCTTAACTGCACTGTCCGGGCTCCCAGACCCTACTGACAGAAAAGGGGGAAACTCACTGACTTAACCACAGTTGGTCCCTCCTATGTTAAGTATTTCCTAGCCTATTCTATGTGTGCTATTGTGTCCCCCTCTAGTGGGACTTCATCACTACACTTTTCCTATATACAATCACATGTACATTGTATTACACATAACAGCATATAAATACATATACTGTGTATATATATATATATATATATATATATATATATACAGTATATCAGACATATATACCAGCTGAAACCAGGACATGCTAAAGGGGTGTGGGGCATAAACCAGTCTCTGTAACCCCTTACATGTGTAATGGCTGTGTCTTACCGTGCAAGAACATGGTCTGATCATACCACAGCTCCTCGGCAGGAGGAAAGAGTATACAGACAGAACAACAGAGGATCACAGCTGATTCTTTTTGTGAGGTAAAGCATTTCCCTACCTGTTTAAAAAAAATGTTTTACCTCAAAGAAATAGTTATTTGAGATTCCCTGCTCTAAGGTCTGTATACTCTTTTGCTTCCTCCCTGCCCAGGAGATGTAGTATCATCAGACCATGTTACTGCTCAGTCAGACACAGCCATTACACAGTACACAGCAGGGGCACATTTATAAGATTATCTCAGCACAGGAACATTGTAGTTAATCACATCCAATTGTGGAAATTATTATTAGCCCAAGATATATTGATGAAAGTGAAGTTCCAGTAAAAGTCTTGCTACCTTCACCTAAAATTATAATAATCACAGTTATGTTAGTAGCTAGTGTTTTCATGCTCTTTCTGTATGGGACACACTGGGACAGAGCCAGAAATGCTATGGAAATTATAAATGTCCATCTATTATCTCTTCTGAACTGACATCTATCTCTATAACTAAAGATTCAATGACAGCACAGTGCTCCTTAGCTGGCTGTTTATATGAACGTTATTTTCTGCCTTTAAGGCTATGGGCCCACGTAGCGTTTTAAAACGCACACTGAAAACCGGACTCCTTCCCAGAAATCGTGCGATTTTTTCCCGCGCAATTTCACCGCGATTTTACCGCGATTCTGTTCGCGATTTTGCCGTGATTTTCTCAAGCACTTTCCAAACGATTTGAAGCATCGCTTGGAAAGTGATTGACAGGTTGGTCACACTCGTCAAACATAGTGTTTGACAAGTGTGACCAGCTTTTTACTATTGAGGCCGCCTATGCGGCATCAATAGTAAAAGATAAACTGTTAAAAAAATAAAAAATCGGGGTATATTTACCTTCTGACGTCCCGCGCTGCCATCCCGGGCCTCAGCGTTCCCAGTGATGCCTTGCGAGACCTGTGATGACGTTGGTCTTGCGTTGCTATAGCGATCTCGCGAGACCGCTATAATCACGCGAGACTACGTCAACACAGGACCTTGCCACAAGGCATTACTGGGAACGCTGAGGCCCGGGATGGCAGCGCGGGACGTCGGAAGGTAAATATACCCCGATTTTTTATTTTTTATTCTTTTTTTTACAGGGGTATGGTACCCAGGGCCTGGAGGACAGTCTCCTCTCCTCCACACCGTGGGTACCAACCGCACATGAGACGCTTAACTTCGCGCATGGTGGGCATAGCCACATGCGGGAAGTAAGCGGTTCTCATGCATTCCTATGGGTGCAGAATCGCGGAAAGAATGATCATGCTGCGATTTTTTCCGCGATGCGATTCCGCCGCGGAAAAAAGCGCAGCATTAGCACAGCATGTGCGGAATGCCATAGGAATGCATGGGGTGCGTTCTGTACAAGATTTTTAAACGTTTTCGAGTCGAAAATCGCGGCAAAAATGCTTAAAAATCGCATCGTGGGCACACAGCCTTAGACTATTGAAATTATTTTACTCACACTAAGATTTTAATATCTAAAGAGTTTGTATCATATTAGGGTGTGTGCACACAGTGCGGAATCATGTGCAGATTTTTCCGCGCAGATTTGCAGGTAAAACCGCAGGTAAAGTGACCTGCGATTTACCTGCGGATTTGCCTGCGGTTTTCCCCTGCGGTTTGACACCTGGACAATGGAACAGGTGGCAAACCTCTGCGGAATCCGCAGAGAGAATTGACATGCTCGGATTTAAAACCGCAGCAAATCCGCACGGAAAAATTTGCAACATGTGCACTGCGATTTTTAAATCCCATTGATTTGCACTGTACTGTACAATGCCTGAGAATCTGCTGCGGATCCGCAGCAGAATCCGCAACGTGTGCACATACCCTTATAAAAACAACTTTTGTTTTTTCATAAACAGCAATCACCCATTCAAGTGACTAACTAGGGGAGCAATAAATGCAGTCAGATCTTATAAACCTCTTTGAAAGGGTTGTCTGATAGTAAACACTGCAACCCAAATAATCCAAACATGGACATTGGCCCCGCTGTCTCAGTGTGCACGTGCATATTGGAAGTCTTAGAAAGTGGTCGCTCTGACCACTCAAGTGCTATCAATCAACATAGAGGGAAGCTACAATTAATTGACGGGGCTAAATGGGATACTAAATCTCTTTGCAATCGCATGGGTGAAACAAGCACCCTAATTTACCTATCAAATTAAAGGGAATCTGTCACCTATTTTTTCGCATATAAGATGCAGCCACCGCCATCAGGGGCTTATCTATAGCATTCTGTAATGCTGTATCTAAAAACCCGATGTAACCTGAAAGATAAGAAAAACGAGTTATATTATATTCACCCGGAGGGCAGTCCGGTCCGATGGGTGTTGCAATCCGGGTCTGGCTGGCGCCTCCCATCTTCTAGCGATGACGTCCTCTTCCTTGCTTCTGTTGCGGCGATACGTTCCGATATCGGGAAATATCGGATCGGATTGGATGGGGCTCACAATCTAAATTCCCTATCAGTATGTCTTTTGAAATGTGGGATCTGTGCATGATCTGCCATCTTGTTCTTTATACTACATTTGGATGTTAGATGTTAAATATTGCTATTATTATTATTTATCTGTTTGTATTTCAAATAATTAACTTTGTAGGTGTAGGATTTTTTTAGGCTTATGATATTCTCTACGAGTTCACCTTTATATTGTTCTCCATTAAAATGAGAAAAAAATGAATTTTTTTTCAGTTTTTCTCTTCTTTTAAAGTCTTTTTAGAAGCCTCTAATAAAATTTGCATTATCATTAGATTGTTTTGTGTTATAGGGAAGATCTTAACGTAAAATAAAATGTAACTCATTTGTACTTCTTACTTCAATTAATTAATATGTATTCCAGCTTATTAGATACAGTATAAGGGCAGAGACACACTGCCGTATTTCTTGTGCGAGAATCACATGGTAAACCTCGTACTGGCTGTCGGCTCAGGTCAGGAGAGGTGCCGGCCAGTCCATGCAGTACGATGGGATTATCAGCACGAGAAATACAGCAGTGTGTCTCTGCCCTAACACAACATTTAATCTGCTTTTGTCAGTAGTGAAATACCTAAAATGTAAACATTGCAACCATCCTCTCATTACAGCATGAACTTGAAGTCTATTACAATTGATAACAGTGATGAAAAATTGTTCTAAAACATGTTATCTATTTTAAGATGGCCGCCAGACGAGTCCTTGAGGGGAGATATGTGTCATTGCGACTATTAGCTGTGGTGATGTGAGCTCAGAAGTAGAGATGAGTGAATTTGTTCACATTTGGATTTGTGAACGGAAACCCGAGCAAAATTTTATAAAATTGGTAAAAATCAGTAACATTCGGCAAAAGTAAGGGAAAATATTTGCGTTGCCACAAAAATATTACCAGCACTTTAGCAACAATAACGGTGGTGTTTTCTGAGCATTTAGCACGTGTATGATGAGGGGAGGGGGTTTTGCAGAGCTCAGAGGCACGGCGTTCTTGGATGCACAGCACAGATGTCTTTTTTTTTCTAACTTTAAGTGTGCACATTGCGGCTAGCCAATCAGGGCGCAAGAAACACCCACAATGTCCTGACATAACGGCTTGTTTCATTGGCTGCTGAAATCACATGTCCCTCTGCATATCAATAGCGGACATGTTGTTTTAGCACCATTTTGAAACTAATACAGTGCAGAGAGGCTGCTCCTGACACTGCCACTGTTTGCATCAAGATTTCAGCTATTTAGTTAAGCAGTTGTACATCAGTCAGATAGTGTAGCTAGATAGTGTCCAGAGTGGCTGTAAAATTTACCTTCTGGATTTTGTTGTTTTTTTTTTTTTGGGGGGGGTGGCAATACTGAGGCACACAAACAAATCCACCAACGTGTTGTGCACTGCTTCTATTGTGATCGATGCACAAGTATAGCATTCTAATTCACATTTAGCTAGTGAAAAAATATTAAACAGTCTGCTGTATTCCACCTTGTAATTTAGTGCTGTGGTGAAATAAAACTGTCTGCAGACCTACTGAACATTTAAAAAAGTTATAATTTTTTCTGTTGCTAAATGTGAAGCAGCCTGCTGTATCCCATCTAGTCATATTGTGGCGGTGAAATGAACCTGTCTGCAGACCTAAGGCATATTAAAAAATCTGACAGCATGGAGAAGCTTGTAATGTGTTTGGTCCAGGTGCAACAGCAACAGCTCGCCAGTCAACAGCAGCAATTGGCGCAGCAAGAAATGAATAAGATGTTGGAACAGCAGCTCCAACACCAGCAGCAGCAGCAGTGGCAGCATCAGGAGGCGCTAATGCGGCAGATGGATCTCCTCGCAGAAGCGGTTTGTTGGAGTCCGGCAGTCTCCTCCCCAACTCCAGGTGATGACTCGTATGCCAGAAAGATGGTAAGAAGAGCGTTGTAAAAGATGACCCCTGGGGATGATGTTAAGGCCTTACTGATGGATTTTGAGAAGGTGGCAGAATGGGAGAAATTGCCTCCAATGCAGTGGGCGGAGGTTCTGGCACCATATTTAACAGGTGAACCACAGAAGGCCTATTATGACCTGGCCTTGCAGGACACTAAAGAGTATGCCAAATTGAAAGCTGAGGAGTCACTCTGACTGTCAGGGTGCATGGGGTGCACCAGTGGGCCTATCGCAGTAACAAACCTCCCCAGTCCCAAATTTTTGACCTCCTACACCTGCTCTAAAAATGGATGCAACCTGAAACTTCCTCCCCAGCACAGATAGTGGAGAGGGTCATTATGAACAGGTTAATACAACCCTACCGAGGTCTGTACAATCCTTGGTTGCTCAGGGAGATCCCGTTAATGCTGATGACCTAGTGAACCTGGTAGCGAGGTACCAGGCAGTCTAGAGTTCTGTGGGGAAGCAAGGGGGCTTACCATATTGTAATTTGTTGGAGGTGTCAAACCCCTGGCCACATAGCCGCCGATTGTCCCATGACCACCAAGCCAATGGACTGTAGCACAGGATGGCGCTGCTCTTATTTTGCAAACCCTATAGGGCAGCACGGTGGCTCAGTGGTTAGCGCTGCAGCCTTGCAGCGCTGGGGTCCTGGGTTCGAATCCCACCAAGGACAACATCTGCAAGGAGTTTGTATGTTCTCCCCGTGTTTGCGTGGGTTTCCTCCGGGTACTCCGGTTTCCTCCCACACTCCAAAGACATACTGATAGGGAATTTAGATTGTAAGCCTCATCGGGGACAGTGATGAAAATGTATGCAAACTGTAAAGCGCTGCGGAATATGTTAGCGCTATATAAAAATAAAGATTATAAAAGATTATTAACCCTCCCTGCAGTGCTGTCCCTCAAACAGCAGAGGGGCCATAAGCATGTCCTGTAACAGTAAACAGGGTGCAAGTGACAGGTCTGCTTGACTCAGGGAGTTTGGTAACCCTAGTGAGGGCTACCATTCCCCACCGGCTGATTCCTGGAAAAAGAGTGGGCGTCTGCTGTATCCATGGCGACGCTAAGGACTATCCTGTGGCCCAAGTGGTCATCAATCCAAACTGTGGCACAGAGTCCCATGAGCTTTATAATAGGGTGAGACTTTGTATTAGTTTGGGACTTGTGGGGAAAAGGGAGAACGTCTGGTTGTCCGGACATCACCCA
This sequence comes from Dendrobates tinctorius, assembly GCF_039654945.1. NCBI lineage: Eukaryota > Metazoa > Chordata > Amphibia > Anura > Dendrobatidae > Dendrobates > Dendrobates tinctorius. The sequence continues at coordinate 3,820,307 of NW_027361770.1, read as the reverse complement.
GGTTGCTTCCAAAGAAACCTAGTCGCAGGATGATAGGTTTCCATTTTGTGTACTTGTTGGTGAGACGATGAGGCATCATCCACTGAGGCCAACATCCCTGAGCTGGAGGCGTCCGGGGGGAACTTTGGAGACGCCCAACTCAGGGACCTAACTCTTAAAGGGGCATTTGAAAATATTAAGATATTAAATGGAGCCGTGGAGCCGTGGACCGATAATTGGTTCCCTCATTTTGCTGTAATTGGGATTTGTTTTATAGAATAACCAAGTAAATGGGTGATGTGATAGAGAAGTTACTGGTGCCAGGGCCCTATAGATGAAGGGTGTTAGATATGGCTCATTCCCATGTATTGGGTGGTCACCTGGGGGCAGATAAGACCCAGGAGCACATTCTACAGAGATTCTACTGGCCTGGGTGATACAGAGAAATCCTGAAGTACTGTTGTTCCTGCCCCACATTCCACCTGACCTCCTCAATAGCCCAATTCCGCAGTCCTCTAGTACCATTGCTCATCATCGAGGTCCCATTCGAGCGAATAGCAATGGACTTGGTGGGATCTCTGGTAAAGTCTGCAAGAGGCCATCAATACATACTGGTGGTCCTGGATTATACTACCTGGCACCCAGAGGCGGTACCCTTAAGAAATGCCTCTGCTAAATGTATCTGTGGCGCCCCTGAGGCTCAGTCGCCACAGAGGTACTGCACCTTCTCCTAAGGTGTAGTGCCCCACCAAATAGATAAGTTGGGAACTCCTTTCCACACTCCAACACCTGCATCCCACACACAGGATAGTTCAGTAGGTTCGCCTAGCAGCTTCAGGCTGGGGGTAGCAGAGCACCCTTCGTGGAACCCTGCTTCGTAACACGAGATGTGCTGGGAGGTGGGTGGAGTTAGTATAAAATAGAGGAAAAGTCTATTATTGGAGGTTAGTCAGACGAGGGTCTGAGAGAGAGCGCAGGCTGACAGCAGGTCAGCCTGAGAGGAGCTCAAGGCGGAGGAAGGCAGTCAGTCAGGAGAGGCTGAGGACTGGTCTTAGTGGAACGAGCTCCCTAGGAGAGGAAGAGAGGAAGGAGTGCTGCAGCTGTCTCAGTGATCTGAGCCAGCTGGCACGGGAAAGAGAAGAGAAGGAGAAAGACGTAGACCTGCAACCTAAGCTTCCATAAGAGGGAGAAGGAACAGCGTGGAACGAAGGAGTAGGAGAACAGAGAGGAGTTGTGGGTTGGAGGAGGAACCCTGCCTATAGGTTCTCAGCGCAAGGCCGGGGCCCGGTCCCCGAGGTTGTATGGACACTTATGGTTCTGCAGCAGACACTGGTGGAGTAGTTGGCTGTAAATGCACTACTCCCATCCAAGACTTGGGACACAACAGCAACCGATTTGCGAGCCAGGACTCTGAGAGGAGTCCCCGATAGAGGCTACAGCTGTCTGTCATACAAGTAAGGTTCTAGGAACATCTGACAGGAGGAATTCCAGAGAACTACGGTACTGGAGCTCTTCACATTAAAAGGCGCAATAGAGGAGTCATTCAGGAAAGGCACATGTTGGCGGAGTGTTGGAGAGGAGAACCCTGACTTGCCCTGGAGGTTGATTGACTCTCTACCCCGGAGGACACGGCATGGAGGCGGGTACCAGTGGGTACCACGAACTGTGAGTAAAGCTTTGAAACTACAAGCCCTGGTGTCCTCCATTCATTCATCACTAATACCTTCAGCACCGCTACATCTGGGTACCAGCATCTATACCATTCTGCGCCTCTCCTCATCCATTGCACCCACACTGCCCTGGGACTACAGCTCCACCTGTGGGGAGCTACACCATCTTTGCTGCACCACACCATCAGTCTCAGTGGATCTGCATGCAGCGTTGGTTCAACATCTTACTTGCCAAACACCACGGGTGGCTGTTATGATGAGTCACCGAAGGAGGAAAAAACAAAATACCAGCTAAGTCCAGAAAAACCAGAGAGGTTGGCAGCTATCGGATTGCAGACCCCTGAACCTATCCACAACAACTAGCAGTAGCCGTGGGGGGTTCCTACGGTGCCCTAGACCCCTCGATCACAGCCGGAGAACTATATAGCCTAAAGACAGAAAGGGGAAAAACTAAACTGCCCCAGAGCAGACCCCAAAGCAATAGGCAGCCCCCAACATATAATGACGGTGAAGCAAGATGAAAACACTAACACAGATAGAAAGATAGGTTGAGCAAATGATGGGGCCCAAGCTAACTACATAGGACAGGATAGGAAGGCTGCTGTCTGCCATCCGCAAAAACCCTATCAAACTGAGCCAACCGACTGATAGGAAAAACAGGCCCTGAAGTCGCTAGGCTTCAAAAGACTATATCAGCACTCAGGTATATTCTGAAGACAGAGCAAAATATCAACAGATCAGAGACAAAAATGGAATTCAGCTCACCCCCGGCCGGGGATGGCAGAACTCCCAAAAAACAAGGCAAAACAAAAACAAAACAGAAGAGAACAAAGCAGAGCAGAAAAACTTAGCTTTGAGATGCAGGAATCAGACTGGTCTCCAAGAATCCAGCAGGAAAATCACCAGCCAGGAAGAAGGGCGTCGGCAGCCTTATATCCAGTCCTCTATTCCAGCCACCCAGTCATCATCTAGCTGCCCAGGTGTTTGGTACCTTCCTTCACTAGAGGAGGGAGTTCATCAGACCTCAATGGTGAAGGGAAAAATGAACTCACAACAGTACCTCCCCCTTGAGGAGGGGTCACCGAACCCTCATCCATGCCACCAGGGCGATCCGGGTGAGCCCGATGAAAGGCACGCACCAATCTTTCGGCATGAATATCAGAGGCAGAGACCCAGGAATTATCCTCCTGACCATAACCCTTCCACTTAACCAAATACTGAAGTCTCCGTCTAGCCAGACGGGAATTCAGTATCTTCTCTACCTCATATTCCATGTTACCTTCAACCAATATAGGGTCAGGAGGTGCCACCACAGGAATTACTGGTTCAACAAACCTCTTCAACAAGGACTTATGAAACACATTATGAATTTTAAATGTGACAGGAAGAGCCAACCGAAAAGAGACCGGATTAATAATCTCCAAAATCTTGTAAGGTCCAATAAATCTAGGCTTAAACTTAGGAGAAGCCACCTTCATAGCGATATTTTTTGATGACAACCAAACCATATCACCAACCTTAAACTGGGGACCAACGGTCCTACGCCGGTTGGAAAACCGCTGGGCCTTTTCCTGGGAGAGAGACAACTTATCCACTACTTGGTCCCAGATCTGGTGCATTCTCTCCACCACAGTGTCAACACCTGGGCAGGCAGAAGGCTCCACCTGCCCTGAAGAAAATCGAGGGTGAAAACCAAAGTTACAAAAAAAAGGTGACATCAAAGTGGCAGAACTAGCTCTATTATTTAAAGCAAATTCGGCCAAGGGCAAAAATGAAACCCAATCATCCTGATCGGCAGAAATAAAACATCTCAAATACGACTCCAAAGTCTGGTTTGTTCTCTTCGTCTGCCCATTGGTCTGAGGGTGAAACGCAGAGGAGAAGGACAACTGAATTCCCAGCTTGGAACAGAAAGTCCTCCAAAATCTAGACACAAACTGAACTCCTCTGTCAGATACAATGTTCTCAGGAATCCCGTGCAAGCGAACCACCTGTTGCAAAAACAAGGGCACCAACTCAGAGGAAGATGGCAACTTAGGGAGTGGTACAAGATGGACTATCTTAGAGAATCTATCACAAATCACCCAAATAACAGTCATTCTCTGAGAGACAGGCATATCAGAGATAAAATCCAGTGAAATATGGGTCCATGGCCTCCAGGGCACCGGCAAAGGCATCAACAAGCCACTAGAGCGAGAACAAGGTTTAGACCGGGAGCAAGTCCCACAGGACTGCACAAAATTCCTGACATCACGAGACAAGGCGGGCCACCAAAAAGATTGACTCACCAGATCTCTAGTACCAAAAATACCTGGATGACCAGCCAATGCAGAGCAATGAACTTCAGATATCACTCTCTTCCTCCACTGGTCAGGAACATACAACTTTCCACTGGGACAACGCTCAGGTTTGTCCTCCTGAAACTCTTCCAGAGCACGTCTCAAATCGGGCGAGATGGCAGAAAGAACTACCCCCTCGCCTAAGATGGTAGCAGGCTTAGTCAAAACAGGAGAATCAGCAAGGAAACTCCTAGAGAGGGTGTCTGCCTTGACATTATTAGTGCCCGGAAGAAAAGAGACCACAAAATCAAAACGTGTGAAAAACAAGGCCCACCTAGCCTGTCTAGGATTCAAGCGCTTGGCCGACTCCAGGTAAATCAAATTCTTGTGGTCAGTAAGGACCACGACTTGGTGTTTGGCTCCCTCCAACCAATGTCTCCACTCCTCAAATGCCCATTTCATGGCCAACAGTTCCCGATTCCCCACATCATAGTTACGTTCGGATGGGGAGAACTTTCGGGAAAAGAAAGCACAAGGATTCATTTTAGATGTCACAGGATCTTTTTGGGACAACACCGCTCCTGCACCAATCTCAGAAGCGTCCACCTCCACCTGAAACGGGAGTGAGACATCAGGTTGCCGCAAAACCGGAGCAGAAGTGAATCTTCGCTTCAGCTCCTGAAAGGAAGAAACAGCCTCCGGAGACCAATTCAGCACATCAGCACCCTTCCTAGTCAAATCCGTCAATGGCTTGGCAATACCAGAAAAATTAGCTATAAATTTCCGATAAAAATTAGCAAAACCCAAAAACTTCTGGAGGGCCTTCAAAGAAGTGGGCTGAACCCAATCATAAATGGCCTGTACCTTGGCCGGGTCCATTTCAATAGTTGACGGAGACAAAATAAATCCCAAAAATGAAATCCTCTGTACCCCAAAAAGGCATTTCGATCCCTTGACATACAGGGAATTCTCCCTCAAAATCCGGAACACAGTCCGAACATGTTCCACATGAGAGTCCCAATTCTTGGAGAAGATCAAAATATCATCCAGATAGATAATCAAAAATGCATCCACAAAGTCTCGGAATATATCGTTCATGAAGCACTGGAAGACAGAAGGGGCATTAGTGAGCCCAAAAGTAGAGTTGAGCGATACCGTCCGATACTTCAAAATATCGGATCGGAATGGATCGGCCGATCTTTAAAAAAAGTATCGGTATCGCCGATTCCGATACCGGAAGTCCCATTCAAGTCTATGAGACTTCCGGTATCGGAATTGGAAAAACCCTTTCCTGCCCTTGTACAGCCTCTCGGGGGTCTGTACGGGCCTTCCGGGGGTCTCTGCCGGCCTGCCGGGGGGCTGTGCCGGCCTGCCGGTGGGCTGTGCGGACTGCCTGGGGTCTGTACACCCTGTGGGGGTCTGTACCGGCCTGCCGGGGGGCTGTGCCGGCCTGCCAGGGGGCTGTGCACCCTGTGGGGGTCTGTACCGGCCTGCCGGGGGGGCTGTGCCGGCCTGCCGGGGGGCTGCGCTGATGTCCGGGGGTCCGTGCAGGCATCGTCCGATGGGACTACAAGTCCAATCGGGCGATGCCTGCTACCATGACAGTGATTGACACATTAGCCAATGATGGGACAGTAGTAGTCCCATCATCCGGCTAATGTGTTAAATGTAAAAAAAAAAAATAAAAAATAAAATACTACATACATACATACTACATGCATGCTACATACATACAACATACATACTACATATATACTACATGCATGCTACATATATACTACATGCATGCTACATACATACTACATACATACTACGTGCATGCTACATACATACTACATGCTACATATATACTACATACATACTACATACATACTACATGCATGCTACATACATACTACATGCTACATACATACCACATATATACTACATACATACTACATGCATGCTACATAGATACTACATGCTACATATATACTACATGCATGCTACATACATGCTACATACATACTACATACATACTACATGCATGCTACATACATACTACATGCTACATATATACTACATACATACTACATACATACTACATGCATGCTACATACATACTACATGCTACATACATACCACATATATACTACATACATACTACATGCATGCTACATACATACTACATGCTACATACATACTACATACATGCTACATACTACATACATGCTACATACATACTACATGCATGCTACATACATACTAGATGCTACATACATACCACATATATACTACATGCATGCTACATACATACTACATGCTACATATATACTACATACATACTACATATATACTACATGCATGCTACATACATACTACATGCTACATACATACTACATGCTACATACATACTACATACATGCTACATACATACTACATGCTACATACATACTACATACATACTACATGCATGCTACATACATACTACATGCTACATACATACCACATATATACTACATACATACTACATGCATGCTACATACATACTACATGCTACATACATACTACATACATGCTACATACTACATACATGCTACATACATACTACATGCATGCTACATACATACTAGATGCTACATACATACCACATATATACTACATGCATGCTACATACATACTACATGCTACATATATACTACATACATACTACATATATACTACATGCATGCTACATACATACTACATGCTACATACATACTACATGCTACATACATACTACATACATGCTACATACATACTACATGCTACATACATACTACATACATACTACATGCATGCTACATACATACTACATGCTACATACATACTACATACATGCTACATACATACTACATGCTACATACATACTACATACATACTACATGCATGCTACATACATACTACATGCATGCTACATACATACTACATGCATGCTACATACATACTACATGCTACATACATACTACATACATGCTACATACATACTACATGCTACATACATACTACATACATACTACATGCATGCTACATACATACTACATGCTACATACATACTACATACATACTACATACAATACATTCATACAATACATACATAGACATACAGTACATATAACATAGAGTAACATACTTACCAATACTTGTCACATTGTTCCCCGAAGCCATTGTCTTTTACGGAATAAATATTAACATAACAAACCACAAAAATACTCACCCATGATCCGAAGCAGTCCACGAGTGTGTCCCACGACGATCTTGGGTAGAGAACTGCAGCATCAGCTGATGCTGCCGCTCTCTACGGGCTGCAGGAATCCAATGACGGAAGGTAGGTATCCTTCCGCACTGTATTCCTCCGCCACTTAAAAAGAAAAAACTCCCTATTCTCACTTTATGGTAAAAGCTGTGTGGGAAATCCCACACAGCTTTTACCATAAAGTGAGACTAGGGACTTTTTTTTTTTTAAGTGGCGGAGGAATACAGTGCGGAAGGATACCTACCTTCCGTCATTGGATTCCTGCAGCCCGTAGAGAGCGGCAGCATCAGCTGATGCTGCAGTTCTCTACCCAAGATCGTCGTGGGACACACTCGTGGACTGCTTCGGATCATGGGTGAGTATTTTTGTGGTTTGTTATGTTAATATTTATTCCGTAAAAGACAATGGCTTCGGGGAACAATGTGACAAGTATTGGTAAGTATGTTACTCTATGTTATATGTACTGTATGTCTATGTATGTATTGTATGAATGTATTGTATGTAGCATGCATGTAGTATGTATGTAGCATGTATGTAGTATGTATGTAGTATATATGTGGTATGTATGTAGCATGTAGTATGTATGTAGTATGTATGTAGTATGTAGTATGTAGTATGTATGTAGTATGTATGTAGCATGTAGTATGTATGTAGCATGCATGTAGTATATATGTGGTATGTATGTAGCATGTAGCATGCATGTAGTATGTATGTAGCATGCATGTAGTATGTATGTAGTATATATGTGGTATGTATGTAGTATGTATGTAGCATGTATGTAGTATATATGTGGTATGTATGTAGCATGTAGTATGTATGTAGCATGCATGTAGTATGTATGTAGTATATATGTGGTATGTATGTAGCATGTAGTATGTATGTAGCATGCATGTAGTATGTATGTAGTATGTATGTAGCATGCATGTAGCATGTAGTATGTATGTAGCATGCATGTAGTATGTATGTAGCATGTATGTAGCATGTAGTATGTATGTAGCATGCATGTAGTATATATGTAGTATGTATGTAGCATGTAGTATGTATGTAGCATGCATGTAGTATATATGTAGTATATATGTAGCATGTAGTATGTATGTAGCATGCATGTAGTATGCATGTATGTAGTTTTTTTTTTTTTTTTTTACATTTAACACTTTAGCCGGATGATGGGACTACTACTGTCCCATCATTGGCTAATGTGTCAATCACTGTCATGGTAGCAGGCATCACCCGATGGGACTTGTAGTCCCATCGGACGATGCCTGCACAGACTCCCGGACATCAGCACAGCCCCCCGGCAGGCCGGCACAGCCCCCCGGCAGGCCGGTACAGACCCCCACAGGGTGCACAGACCACCGGCAGGCCGGCACAGCCCCCCGGCAGGCCGGTACAGACCCCGGGCAGTCCACACAGCCCCCCGGCAGGCCGGCACAGCCCCCCGGCAGGCCGGCAGAGACCCCCAGAAGGCCTGAAATGACGGCGCATCATGATGCGCACACACCGTGCATCATGATGACGTCATTTCGGCTGTCAATCAACTTTGAACTTCCGATTCCGATTCCGGAATCCGATATGACAAAAGTATCGGAAGTCAGTATCGGAATTCCGATACCGCTAATATCGGCCGATACCCGATACTTGCGGTATCGGAATGCTCAACACTACCCAAAAGGCATCACCAGGTACTCAAAATGTCCCTCCGGAGTATTAAACGCCGTCTTCCATTCATCCCCATCCTTAATGCGAATAAGATTATACGCCCCCTGAGGTCAAGCTTGGCAAACCAGCAAGCACCTTTAACTCTGGAGAATAGATCAGAAATCAGGGGTAACGGATACTGATATTTAACAGTAATTTTGTTAAGGGCACGATAGTCAATACAAGGCCTTAATGAACCATTCTTTTTAGCCACGAAAAAAAACCCAGCACCTAAGGGTGAAGAGGATGGTCTAATATGACCCTTCTCCAATGCCTCCTTAATATAGGATCGCATAGCCTCGTGCTCGGGTACAGATAAATTGAAAAGCCGACCCTTGGGGAATTTACACCCCGGGTTCAGCTCAATAGCACAGTCATAACTCCTATGAGGAGGCAAAGACGCAGACTCATTCTCACTAAATACATCATAAAAGTCAGCCAAATAGTCAGGAACATCATGTGACTGGGGAGAGGTGGAGAAAACAGGAGCATCACTAAAGGCACACCGACAACCCCAACTCACCACAGACAAAGATTTCCAATCCAGAACTGGATTATGGATTTGCAACCAGGGAAACCCCAGAACAATGATATCATGCAAATTATGCAACACCAAAAATCTGCAATTTTCTTGATTGTCTGGGGCGACCCGCATTACCACCTGGGTCCAAAACTGAGGTTTATTCTTCGCCAAAGGAGTAGCATCAATACCCCTCAAAGGGATAGGCGTCCACAGAGGTGTCATAGGAAATCCACAACGTTTAGCAAAATCCAAGTCCATCAGGTTCAGAGCTGCTCCTGAATCCACAAAAGCCTTGGCGGAAAATGTGGACAGGGAGCAGATCAGAGTAATAGCCAGAAGAACCTTAGGTTGAACACCACCCACAGAAAATGTGTGTGCACAACGTTTCTCTCGTTTAGGGCAGACAGAAATAATATGCGAGGCATCTCCACAAAAAAAAACACAGCTTATTACGCCTTCTGAACTCCTGACGTTGCGCCGTAGACAAAACTCTATCACATTGCATAGGTTCAGACATTTGTTCAACAGGTGGTAACATCTCTCGTGTAGTTTTGCGTTCACGTAAACGCCGATCCACCTGAATGGCTAATGACATAGAATCGTCTAGACCAGAGGGAACAGGAAATCCCACCATAGTATCTTTTACAGTTTCTGACAAACCCTTCCGAAAGAGGGCTGCCAAGGCACCATTATTCCAGGTAGTAAGGACCGCCCACTTTCGGAATTTTTGACAGTACAACTCTGACGAATCCCGACCCTGGCTTAATGCCAACAGGGTCTTTTCAGCCTGATCAATAGCATTAGGTTCATCATACAACAACCCCAAGGCTTGAAAAAATGCATTCACATTATTCAGAATAGGATCATCAGGTTTCAAAGAAAACGCCCAATCCTGGGGATCGCCGCGCAGCAAAGAGATGACAATTTTAACCTGCTGCGCGGAGTTCCCCGATGAGTTAGGCTTCAAGGCAAAAAATAATTTACAATTATTCTTGAAATTCAAGAATTTAGACCGATCCCCCAAAAATACATCAGGAGTAAGAATCCTTGGTTCAGCAGCATGTGAATGAGCAAGATAGGCGGAAATTCCCCGCACTTCAGCAGCGAGCTGCTCCACACGATCAGACAATTGCTTCATCTCCATTGAGAGAAAAATTCCCCCTATGGCCTCAGAGATATAGAGGAAAAAATATGCACACAAAAAAAAAAAATTCTGACACTTTTTTTTTTTTTTTTTACAATTCTCTCCTGCTATTGAGTGCCATAGGATCTGCGGTATGGCTGGTGATTCTGTTATGATGAGTCACCAAAGGAGGAAAAAACAAAATACCAGCTAAGTCCAGAAAAACCAGAGAGGTTGGCAGCTATCGGATTGCAGACCCCTGAACCTATCCACAACAACTAGCAGTAGCCGTGGGGGGTTGCTACGGTGCCCTAGACCCCTCGATCACAGCCGGAGAACTATATAGCCTAAAGACAGAAAGGGGAAAAACTAAACTGCCCCAGAGCAGACCCCAAAGCAATAGGCAGCCCCCAACATATAATGACGGTGAAGCAAGATGAAAACACTAACACAGATAGAAAGATAGGTTGAGCAAATGATGGGGCCCAAGCTAACTACATAGGACAGGATAGGAAGGCTGCTGTCTGCCATCCGCAAAAACCCTATCAAAATGAGCCAACCGACTGATAGGAAAAACAGGCCCTGAAGTCGCTAGGCTTCAAAAGACTATATCAGCACTCAGGTATATTCTGAAGACAGAGCAAAATATCAACAGATCAGAGACAAAAATGGAATTCAGCTCACCCCCGGCCGGGGATGGCAGAACTCCCAAAAAACAAGGCAAAACAAAAACAAAACAGAAGAGAACAAAGCAGAGCAGAAAAACTTAGCTTTGAGATGCAGGAATCAGACTGGTCTCCAAGAATCCAGCAGGAAAATCACCAGCCAGGAAGAAGGGCATCGGCAGCCTTATATCCAGTCTTCAATTCCATCCACCCAGTCATCATCTAGCTGCCCAGGTGTTTGGTAATCAGTCTCACTACCTTCCTTCACTAGAAGAGGGAGTTCATCAGACCTCAATGGTGAAGGGAAAAATGAACTCACAACATATATCTTTGTACCGTGTTAGCCAGTAGAAACAAAAATATTTAGAATTGAGAGTCCTCATTGGTTGATACTTTTTAATGGCTAACTGAGAAGATGGTAACAAATTGCAAGCTTTCAAGACTACTTAGGTTCTTCAGATGTTGTATTAGTCTAGCCTGATGAAGAGACCCGAGTAGTCTCGAAAGCTTGCAATTTGTTACCATCTTTTCAGTTAGCCACCATTAAAAGGTATCAACCACTGAGGACTCTCAATTCTCCTTTTCTGTACAAAGTATAATGATCAACTCAATGAAGTTGGATGTGAATAGCTGCAGGACATTATGGGAAAGCCTGCGTAGGTGCACAAAACATCATTAGCCTGCTCTCTGATGCTTTAATACAAGCTCCTGGCCTGAAGTCCACCACTGCTTCTGATGTTCAAGCCAGAACTAGCTTTCAGTGCAACCCAATCAGGTGCCAAACTCTCTTCTATTGCTGACAAAGTGCTTTCATATTTTTCAGTGACACCTTACAATTAGTTCATTTCACGTCCCTTAGGCCATTGGCTTTTTTTTCACTGCAGCTGCATACAGGGGCTTACATAGAAATCATTGGGCCCCATAGCAGAAGTCCTAATTAGGACCAACCCCCCAAAAAATATTTAACGTGTATTGCTTCACTTAAAAAGTAATTTTGCCTCAATTGATTCCCTTAACGCTGATAACCCTTTCATGGCCCCATACATAAATAATAAAAATGCCCCCAAACACAATATCATATAATCACAGTGAATTTCTCCACAGTACCCTCCATACTGTTAGGCTGACGGAACGCACCAAATAATAAAAAGATAATGAGGTGCATTCGCAGCCTGGGGTCCACTGTGCAGAGATGGAAAACTGCTGCTTAGTAATGGCGAAGTATTAAGTGAACACCGGCAGGTTAACCACTGGCCCGGTGTGCACAGGGGCGAACTCTGTTACTTCACAGAGCCGTAAACAGAAACGCCGGAGCCTGTTAACCCCACAGGACTCGGCAGAGAAAGCGCATAGGGTAAGGTCACAGGACTCGGCCCCTAGATCGCAGGACTGGAGTCCCTCTAGACCGCTAGCGCTCGGCGCCGCGACTGCGGTGCCAGCTAAATATGACGCGTGCAAGTGTGCACAGTGCTGCTCAGGCGGACGCCACTTATCGCCCAGGATTGGGCCAGATAAGTGCAGGTTGCGCAAGGCGTTGCACAGGCATGGCTGTCACTTGCCGCGGTTCGATAGTGCCCTGCATTGGGCGACACCATCGGACGCTAGTGTGCAGAAGGCTGGACTGCACTGTGGCGTATACAGAAGCCACTGACAGGCGTTGACTCTAACCACTGAACCCTAACAACAAACACAACCAAGGGTAGGGGTTTCATAAGGAGTCAATCACCAGATACATGCATCCATCATCATACACTCCATAAGTATTTGAGTCTATACTAGCGCATGGCCGAGTGGCCATGCGAACCTTTTAGAGCAGCGTCCTTCCGGGACCTTCCTGGTGGTCCAATCCGAGCTGGAGAAGGACCTGAGCATGTGACCTCTGATCTCCAATGGGAGATAGTCCCACAGGTATGCTCAGTGGACCGAAAGGAGGACAGTCCCTGGAGTTGTTCGCTGCAGACCAACATGCGTTGCTATAGCTGGACCAGAGGTGGCAGTAGCAACCAAACCCACAAAACTGGTCTGAGCAGAGTGCCGGGATCGACGAGTCTGCTGAGCAGGCTCCTCTGTGGCTGGAGAGGAATGGGAGACCGCTGAAGGCAAGGCTCGGGATCTCTGCTGTGCAGCGACAGAAACCTGACGCCTAACACATAAAAACTGTATGATAGTCCCATAACTCAGTATTATGGTGTTCACAGCCTCACAACACAATATGATGGCGCTCACAGGCCCTCCAAAAAGTAAAGTTTTCTCCACAAAGTAAAATTATCCCCACACAGCTCTCCATAAAGTGTTACAGCCCATACCCAGCCCTCTACATAGAATAATGGCCCTACACTGCTTTTCTCACAGCCCTACACACAGATTGATCTCCTTCGCATGCAGTTGATAGCCCACAAAGCTCCTCATATTTTGTGATTTCCCCATATCCCTCTACATACAGTATGAAGGCCCCATAGTATATCACCTACACACAATATATCCTCACAAACAGATCTAACAAATCCGGAATTCAGATACCATTGAAAGTATGCCAACTGGCGGAATCTCTCAACTGTCAGTCCGCATGGTCTGCCGCCATTAGTAGAAGTGCGCCACTGGCTTGAGCCATAGTCTCTGTAAGGGTCCATTTGCACTGCAATATTGTCATGAACAAATCTTTCTAGGAGCACTTATTTTTCAATAATCTTGCACTGTAAACAGGCTGTCAATCCCTTGATAAACCGGCAACATCCACATTCATGGCTGTAATGATGCATGCATTGGGTGAAATGATGCATGCTGCATAAAAGTGCATTGTTAAATATACACATGACTTTCATTGCTGAGAAAATATCAATCTGTGTGCACTGAGTGACCTATTATAGATCGCTTAATTATCATAGTTAAGAGCAGTTGAGCAATGTTGCTTGGAGGTCAATTAGTCCCACTGATCTATTTGTGTAGCCGACTCTGTTCATCCATACTGGCAGCAATCAGTCTGATATACCCTAGCTGCAAGAGAGCCATCTAGTGGTGACAATACAAAATGCAACATCACATAGTCTAAATTACAAATTAAATATGTTTCATTTACATTTCCTGGATAAAGCAGTTCTTCACATTCCCTGGTGATGACTTCTCAATGTGTCATGACCAATCATTAACGAAACCTGTGAAAGAAAACAGTGTCACGTAGAAATCATAATATAAACGACAAACGTTATGTTAAGATAAAAACAATTAGACTTTTGAATAGTCTCTTGGCTAACAAATTAACTGAAAATACAGAACAATTGAAAGATACATTCCTAGTCTATGTATAATAAACAGAGGACCTACAGGTTATTTTCCTTACATGTACAGGTGCGTCTCACAAAATTAAAATGTCATCAAAAAGTTTATTTATTTCAATTCTTCAATACAAAAAGTGAAACTCGTATGTTATATAGAGTCACTACAAACAGAGTGATCTATTTCACGTGTTTATTTCTGTTAATGTTGATGATTGTAGCTTGTTAGCACCACAAGTGGTCCCTGCTCTGACAGGTAGGGACTCCGGCATGTCAGTTCACTCACGTGCACTGCAGTCGGTTCCTCTCTTCGACATGCTCGGCATGCTCCCAGAAGCATTTCCAGCCGGGTCTTTAGCCATGTACTACGGACACACGCGCACTCTCCCGCCCTTTTAAAGGGCCCACGTGTGCACTTGCTATTTCTTCCCCAGCCAATGGTTGAGAGGCATTACGTATATATTGCTTCCTCTATACTGGGGAGGTGCCTGAGTAACCTTCCTGTTTACAGTCTATGTTGTGAAAGGTCGCATACCAGTGCAAGTCGTGTTTGCTGTGCTCTAAGTACAAATCCTGCTTGCTACACTCAGATGCAAATCCTAGCAAACAAAATCTTTGGAACAGAACACATGTTATAAGACGGCCTTAGGTCATAGTTCCCAAACCACCGCATGCATTAGCCATGGAATAACTCCCCATAGTACTGGGCGACAAAAAGAGAAAGTAGGAGTACTAAATCCACCAAAGAATTTTAAAAATACATTGATTTTTGTTATTAATCTCACATAGAAGAGATACAAAAATACATAGAGACAATTTCATAACATGATAGAGTAATCAATACAAGATCCAAGGTGCAGCAAAAAAGTGCAGAAGTGCCTAGCAATCTATACAGGAATTAATAGGTAAGTATGTAGATTATAGTAAAGTGACAGTGCTTTTAATCATTCCATACAATAGAGTCATAAATAATAAGAACTGGTCACCAATTACAGCCATTATTGGAGGTCCCAAGAGAAAGTGTTCAATTATTAAAGCATAGTAGCAGTAGTAACCCCATAAAGACTACAATTGATCACCCAGCGTTCAGAGTATCTTACCCAAGGATGCACAGCACGCCACACAGCAAGCCCCTACGTGCGTTTCGCGTAGGCTTTGTCAGGGGGCTGAGATGGCATAGTCTGTCCCGCCACTCCTCTTAAACCCTGTTGACAGCTGTGGAGTATTGCGCTAATGGCACATGTTGCCGGAAAGCAGGAACTGGAAGTCGCATCACCTCAAGGTGCCGAGATGGCCGCACGGTTCGCCCGGAATACCCTGTGACGTCACTGAACCACAGTCGTCATCAATCCTGGCTGGAAGTGACGTGCCGGCTTTCTCCGTGACTGCGACATGCGCACTAGCAACCTCCAGTGTCTCAGTATATGCGGAAATAAGCTAGTCCCGCTCACTATTTAAAAATCAGCCACGGCCAGAAGTACCGCGCCGGCTAACACTAAAACTGTGACATGCACACAACCTGTCATGATCCAGGTTGGACTATGACAGATAAATGCACAAGTAACCTTTTTTTTCCTTAAGCTGTGTGATTAGAGTTTAGTTTTGCCCCCGGTGGCCATTGGGGTCATTGCACTGTGGTGGTTTCAGTTCTAGTTTTTGCCCCTGGTGGCCAAAGGGTCATTGCACACTGGTTACTTTAGTTTAGTGCACGTGATTATAAAACAGGTGTGATTGCTCAATAAAGGTGTGTGAGTTGTGCTCACTCACTTTTGGTGATATTATTGGTCTTTTCTAACCATCCTTGGTGAAGGAAGGAACTTGAGAAGAGTCCCGGGCAGCTCAGTCAGAATGGAGGAGTGGCAGCTGTTGTGAGCTCATCTGTTCATTCACCTTTTGTGTCCGAGGATCTCCCTCTTCTGGTGAAGGAAGGTAGTGAGGCTGATTTGGATGAAAGAAACCAACCACCTGATCAGGTGGATTGTGATTGGATATCAGGAACTTCAGACTGGAAATAAGGCAGCCGACGCCCTTCTGAGTGGCTGGTGATTTCTCTGCTGGATTCTTGGAGACCAGTCTGATTCCTGCTTCCCAATGATAAGTTTTTTGTTTATCTTGTTTTTTGAGTTCAGCCATCCCCGGCTGGGGGTGTGCTGGATTTTTATTCCTTGATCAGTGTTCTCTTTTGCTCTGCTTTCAGAATATTCTGAGTGCTGATATAGGGTTTGAAGTCTAGTGACTTCAGGGTCCTTTTTGCTTATCAGTTGTGTTGGTAATATTTTTAGCAGGGTTTTCTCGGATTGCAGACAGCAGCTTTTCTGTCCTGTCCTTTTTAGTTAGCTTGGGCCCCATCGTTTGCTCAACCTATCTTTCTATCTGTGTTAGTGTTTTCATCTTGTTTCACCGTCATTATGTGTTAGGGGCTGCCTTTTGCTTTGGGGCCTGCTCTGGGGCAGTCAGTTTTCCCCTTTTCTCTCTTTAGGCTTATTTAGCTCTCCGGCTGTGACGAGGTGTCTAGGATCACCGTAGGAACACTCCACGGCTACTGTTAGTTGTGTGATAGGATTAGGGGTCTGCAATCCTCTAGTTTCCAACCTCTCTGATTTTCTGGGCTGAGCTTGTGTTTTGTTTTTTCCTCCTCGGTGACTCAATCATAACAGAATCACCAGCCATACCGCAGATTCTAGGGTACTCAAAAGCAGGAAGGAATTGTTAAAAAAAAAAAAAAAGTGTCAGAATTTTTTTTATTTTTGTGTGTATATTTTTTCCTCTTTTTCTCTGAGGCCATAGGAGGAATTTTTTTTTTCTTCCTGATGGAATTTAAGCAATTGTCTGATCGTGTGGAGCAGCTTGCTGCTGAAGTGCGAGGAATTTCCGCCTATCTTGCTCATTCACACGCTGCTGAACCAAAAATCCCCACTCCTGATGTGTTTTTTGGGGATCGGTCTAAATTTTTGAGTTTTAAGAATAATTGTAAATTATTTCTTGCCTTGAAGCCTAACTCATCGGGGAGCTCTGCGCAGCAGGTTAAAATTGTCATCTCCTTGCGCGCGGCGATCCCCAGGATTGGGCGTTTTCTTTAGTACCAGATGATCCTATTCTAACTAATGTGGATGCGTTTTTTCAGGCCTTGGGGTTGTTGTATGATGAACCTAATGCGATTGATCAAGCTGAAAAGATCCTGTTGGCATTGAGCCAGGGTCAAGATTCTGCAGAACTGTACTGTCAAAAATTCCGAAAGTGGGCGGTCCTCACCACTTGGAATGATGGTGCCTTGGCTGCTCTCTTTAGGAAGGGTTTGTCAGAAACCGTAAAAGATACTATGGTGGGATTTCCTGTTCCCTCTGGTCTTGACGATTCTATGTCATTAGCCATACAGGTTGATCGGCGTTTACGTGAACGTAAAATTACACGGGAAATGCTGCCACCTGTTGAACAAATATCTGAACCTATGCAATGTGATAGTTTTGTCTAGGGCGCAACGTCAGGAGTTTAGAAGGCGTAATAAGCTGTGTTTTTTCTGTGGAGATGCCTCTCATATTATTTCTGTCTGCCCTAAACGAGAGAAACGTTTTGCACACACATTTGCTGTAGGTGATGTACAACCTAAGTTTCTTCTGGCAATTACTCTGATCTGCTCCCTGTCCACATTTTCCGCTAAAGCCTTTGTGGATTCAGGAGTGGCCTTGAACCTAATGGATTTGGATTTTGCTAAACATTGTGGTTTCCCTATGACACCTCTGCGGACGCCTATTCCTATGAGGGGTATTGATGCTACTCCTTTGGCGAAGAATAAACCTCAGTTTTGGACCCAGGTGGTAATGCGGGTCGCCCCAGACCATCAAGAAAATTGCAGATTTTTGGTGTTGCATAATTTGTATGATACCATCATTCTGGGGTTCCCCTGGTTGCAAATCCATAATCCAGTTTTGGATTGGAAATCTGTGTCTGTGGTGAGTTGGGGTTGTCGGTGTGCTCTTAGTGACACTCCTGTTTTCTCCACCTCTCCCCAGTCGCATGAGGTTCCTGACTATTTGACTGATTTTTATGATGTGTTTAGTGAGAGTAAGTCTGCGTCTTTGCCTCCTCATAGGAGTTATGACTGTGCAATTGAGCTGAGTCCGGGGTGTAAATTTCCCAAGGGTCGACTTTTTAATTTATCTGTACCCGAACGTGAGGCTATGCATTCTTATATTAAGGAGTCGTTCTAGAAGGGTCATATTAGACCATCCTCTTCACCCTTGGGTGCTGTTTTTTTTGTGGCCAAGAGGGATAGTTCATTAAGGCCCTGTATTGACTATCGCTCCCTTAACAAAATTACTGTTAAATATCAGTATCCGTTACCCCTGATTTCTGACCTATTTTCTAGAGTTGAAGGTGCTTGCTGGTTTACCAAGCTTGACCTCAGGGGGGCGTATAATCTTATTCGCATTAAGCATGGGGATGAATGGAAGACAGCGTTTAATACTCCGGAGGGACATTTTGAGTACCTGGTGATGACTTTTGGGCTCACTAACGCCCCTTCTGTCTTCCAGTGCTTCATGAATGATATTTTCCGGGACTTTGTGGATAATTTTCTGATCATCTATTTGGATGATATTTTGATCTTTTCCAGGGATTGGGACTCTCATGTGGAGCATGTTCGGACTGTGTTCCGGATTTTGAGGGAAAACTCCCTGTATGTTAAGGGATCGAAATGTCTTTTTGGTGTACAGAGGATTTCATTTTTGGGATTTATTTTGTCTCCGTCAACTATTGAAATGGACCCGGCCAAGGTACAGGCCATTTATGATTGGGTTCAGCCCACTTCTTTGAAGGCTCTCCAGAAGTTTTTGGGTTTTTCTAATTTTTATCGTACGTTTATAGCCAATTTTTCTCTTATTGCCAAACCATTGACTGATTTGACTAAGAAGGGTGCTGATTTGCTGAGTTGGTCTCCAGAGGCTGTTTCTTCTTTTCAGGAGCTGAAGCGGAGGTTCACTTCTTCTCCGGTTTTGCAACAACCCGATGTCTCACTTCCATTTCAGGTGGAGGTGGATGCTTCAGAGATTGGTGCAGGAGCTATTTTGTCCCAAAAAGATCCTGTAACATCTAAAATGAACCCCTGTGCCTTCTTTTCCCGAAAGTTCTCTCCTTCAGAACGCAACTATGATGTGGGGAATCGAGAACTGTTGGCCATGAAGTGGGCATTTGAGGAGTGGAGACATTGGTTGGAAGGAGCTAGACATCAAGTTGTGGTCCTCACTGACCACAAGAATTTGATCTACCTTGAGTCGGCTAAACGCTTGAATCCGAGACAGGCCAGGGGGGCCTTGTTTTTCACACGTTTTGATTTTGTGGTCTACTTTCTTCTGGGCACTAAGAACGTTAAGGCAGATGCCCTCTCTAGGAGTTTTTTGGCTGATTCTCCTATTGTGACCAAGCCTGTTACCATCTTAGGTGAGGGGGTGGTTCTTTCTGCCATCTCGCCCGATTTGAGACGTGCTCTGGAGAAGTTTCAGGAGGATAAGCCTGAGCGTTGTCCCAGTGGTAGGTTGTATGTTCCTGACCAGTGGAGGAGGAAAGTGATGTCTGAGGTTCATTGCTCCGCGTTGGCTGGTCATCCAGGTATTTTTGGTACTAGAGATTTGGTGAGTCGGTCTTTTTGGTGGCCTGCCTTGTCTCGTGATGTCAGAAATTTTGTGTAGTCCTGTGGGACTTGCTCCCGATCTAAGCCTTGTTCTCGTTCTAGTGGGTTGTTGATGCCTTTGCCGGTGCCCAGGAGGCCATGGACCCATATTTCAATGGATTTTATTTCTGATCTGCCTGTCTCTCAGAGGATGACTGTTATCTGGGTGATTTGTGATATATTCTCTAAGATGGTCCATCTTGTACCTCTCCCTAAGTTGCCATCTTCCTCAGAGTTGGTGCCCTTGTTTTTGCAACAGGTGGTTCGCTTGCAAGGGATTCCTGAGAACATTGTATCGGACAGAGGAGTTCAGTTTGTCTCTAGATTCGGGAGGACCTTTTGTTCCAAGTTGGGAATTCAGTTGTCCTTCTCCTCTGCATTTCACCCTCAGACCAATGGGCAGATGGAGAGAACAAACCAGACTTTGGAGGCTTATTTGTGATGTTTTATATCTGCTGATCAGGATGATTGGGTCTCATTTTTACCCTTGGCCGAATTTGCTTTAAATAATAGAGCTAGTTCTGCCACTTTGATGTCACCCTTTTTCTGTATCTTTGGGTTTCATCCTCGATTTTCTTCAGGGCAAGTGGAGTCTTCTGCCTGTCCAGGGGTTGACACTGTGGTGGAAAGAATGCAGCAGAGTTGTCTCTTTCCCAGGAAAAGGCCCAGCAGTTTTCTAACCGGCATAGGACCATTGGTCTCCGGTTTAAGGTGGGTTATATGGTCTGGTTGTCATCAAAGAATATCTCTATGAAAGTGGCTTCTCCAAAGTTTAAACCTAGATTTATTGGACCTTACAAGATTTTGGAGATTATTAATCCGGTCTCTTTTCGGTTGGCTCTTCCTGTCACATTTAAGATTCATAATGTGTTTCATAAGTCCTTGTTGAAGAGGTTTGTTGAACCAGTGGTTCCTATGGCGGCACCCCCTGACCCTGTGTTGGTTGAAGGTAACATGGAATATGAGGTAGAGAAGATACTGGATTCCCGTCTGGCTAGACGGAGACTCCAGTATTTGGTTAAGTGGAAGGGTTATGGTCAGGAGGATAATTCCTGGGTCTCTGCCTCTGATATTCATGCCGAAAGATTGGTGCGTGCTTTTCATCGGGCTCATCCTGATCGGCCTGGTGGCTTGGATGAGGGTTCGGTGACCCCTCCTCAAGGGGGAGGTACTGTTGTGAGCTCATCTGTTCATTCACCTTTTGTGTCCGAGGATCTCCCTGATTTGGATGAAAGAAACCAACCACCTGATCAGGTGGATTGTGATTGGATATCAGGAACTTCAGACTGGATATAAGGCAGCTGACGCCCTTCTGAGTGGCTGGTGATTTCTCTGCTGGATTCTTGGAGACCAGTCTGATTCCTGCTTCCCAAAGATAAGTTTTTGCTCTGCTATTGAACTTAGTAGTTTTGGTTTTGTTTACCTTGTTTTTTGAGTTCAGCCATCCCCGGCTGGGGGTGTGCTGGATTCTTATTCCTTGATCAGTGTTCTCTTTTGCTCTGCTTTCAGAATATTCTGAGTGCTGATATAGGGTTTGAAGTCTAGTGACTTCAGGGTCCTTTTTGCTTATCAGTTCTGTTGGTAATATTTTTAGCAGGGTTTTCTCGGATTGCAGACAGCAGCTTTTCTGTCCTGTCCTTTTTAGTTAGCTTGGGCCCCATCGTTTGCTCAACCTATCTTTCTATCTGTGTTAGTGTTTTCATCTTGTTTCACCGTCATTATATGTTGGGGGCTGCCTTTTGCTTTGGGGTCTGCTCTGGGGCAGTCAGTTTTCCCCTTTTCTCTCTTTAGGCTTATTTAGCTCTCCGGCTGTGACGAGGTGTCTAGGATCACCATAGGAACACTCCACGGCTACTGTTAGTTGTGTGATAGGATTAGGGGTCTGCAATCCGCTAGTTTCCAACCTCTCTGATTTTCTGGGCTGAGCTTGTGTTTTGTTTTTTCCTCCTCGGTGACTCAATCATAACAGGCAGCTATGGTGTCAGCAAGGAGCTCTTGCAAAGCTTGGAGGAGTAGCAGCTATGATGTCAGTGTGGAGTTCTTGCAAAGCTTGGTGGAGTGGAAGCTATGGTGTCAGCGAGGAGTTCTTGCAAACCTTGGTGGAGTGGCAGCTATGGTGTCAGCGAGGAGTTCTTGCAAAGCTTGGTGGAGTGGCAGCTATGGTGAGCTGCACTCAGATGCTGGACTCTGTTGCTGGAAAAGAGCTGCACTCAGATGCTGGACTCTGTTGCTGGAAGAGAGCTGCACTCAGAGGCTGGACTCTGTTTCTGGAAAGCTGCACTCGGATGCTGGACTCTGTTGCTGTAAAGCTGCACTCAGATGCGGGACTCTGTTGCTGGAAAGCTGCACTCAGGTGTTGGATTCGGTTGGAGGAAAAGATGCACTCAGGTGTCGGACTCTGTTGCTGGGAGCATTAGCAACAGAGCAAAGCTAAGTGGTGTTTCCCTGTTTGTCACTTTCCTCAATGTGTGTTTTAGTGCAGTGGTGGGATTAGTTTCTGCACTGTCCATTTCACTAGTAAGGGATTAGTTCAGGGCGAGTTAGGGATTTTAGGTATCCTGATCGACGCCCGATGCGGAACCAGCCTTGGGATCGGTAGGAGTGTAGAGACACTGACTCAGGGGTGTGCAGGAGGTCTCCATGTCCCCATTCCCTATCGCAGGGCCACCATTGAAATTGTTTTCCTTGTTTTCCCCTTTATTCTGAAATTCGCCCTACTGGAGGTGGTGTATCCAGACTTATGTGTACTACCGAAATTCTCCTGCTGGAGGCGGTGTATCCAGCTGCACGTTCTATCATTTAAATTTGCCCTGCTGGAGGCGGTGTATCCAGGGTCACGCGTGTCATCTAAATTCGCCCTGCTGGAGGCGGTGTGTCCAGCCACACGTGATCATGACACAACCAATCTGCAATGCCCCGGTATATATGGAAACATGCTAATACCGCAAAGTAACTAATCAAATATATACATATATAGCCCTCCAATGGGACCGCCAATAATGGTTGTAATTGGTGACCAGTTCTTCTTATTATTATTTATGACTCTATTGTATGGAATGATTAAAAGCACTGTCACTTTAGTATAATCTACATACTTACCTGTTAATTCCTGAATGGATTGCTAGGCACTTCTGCACTTTTTTGCTGCACCTTGGATCTTGTATTGATTACTCTATCATGTTATGAAATTGTCTCTATGTATTTTTGTATCTCTTCTATGTGAGATTAATAATAAAAATCAATGTATTTTTAAAATTCTTTGGTGGATTTTGTACTCCTACTTTCTCTTTTTGTCGCTCAGATGCAAATCTTGCCTGCTGCATTCTAAGTGCTTATCCTGCTAGTTGCACTCAGATACAAATCCTACTTGCTGCACTCAGATGCAAGTCCTGCCTGCTGCACTCAGATACGAACTTGGTCAGCTGCACAAGCTCTACCTGCTGCTTCATCCAGTCTGTCCTTCTGGGTCCAGCTGCTGCATGATTGTTGGTCTGTCCTGGAGTGGCACCTAGCGTGCATCGGGAGCCAAGTCTAACCTCACCATCAGAGGCTCTAGTGAACTGTCCTGTGCTTGCCTAGCCAAGCCCCTCCAGGCTCTCTGTGGTCCGTGGCACAGTGGTTCCACAAACCACATCAAAACATAGCTTACAGCCAATGAAAACACAAAAGTCATTTCAAATTAGAATAATTAACAAAAAACACCTGCAAAGGCTTCCTAAGCATTTAAAAATGTTCCATAGTCTGTTTCAATAGGCTTCATAATCATGAGGAAGACTGCTGACTTGACAGATGTATTGAAGAACTGAAATTAACTTTTTGATGATATTCTAATTTTTTGAGAAGCACCTGTAAGTAAATAATGTAGCAACTATGGCAGCTGCTTCAGTAGGACAGTTCTCCTCTGTGATCTCTGCACCTACTGTGTATAGCAGAGCTGAGTGTGATTACAAAAACCTTTATCTTTCATCTCACCGTAGTTAATGTGTGAGGAGGTATTGATGTAATAAAAAAACATAAATGAGGGGAGACAGGGACTAGTTTTGCCCTTCTCAATTCCCTTCCTGACAGTGGAGGTTGGCACCCTGAGCTGATACTGTATGGTGCCTCTGCTCTTCGTCAACTGCCTCTATGTAACCCTACCACTACTCTAACTGATCAGGCATTTTCTATTGGTGATCAGATAATATGTAATGATGAGCATACATAAATATATACAATATGGATACTAGTGGGTTGAGGGGTGCATGTATATATAGATCATCAATATATTTCAACAATATCACCAGAAAAAATCCTAAACAAAGTCCAAGTATATATACTGTATTGTGACAGAGTCACTGGCAAAGTGTGTGAAGGGAGATATGTGTTACTGCGGTCAGTAATGTATAACCAGAATATGTTTTCCACCAGCACGCTACATGCTGAGAGGGTTAATTTAAATTTTTTGACATGGACTGGTTTTATGTGAGCATCCATAGCACCCTTACTGGCCGTGGTGGAGCAGGGTCCCGGGGTTGCTGCTGGAAGAGGAAAGAGTGGCGCGTTGCTGCAGGTCGCAGGCTGGGAAGAGGGAGTGTTCCAATGTGCACTGCTGTGAATGAAAATGGCTGTGGTGCTCTGTGGTGCGTGGGGGCTCTGCCGGAATTTTGTGAAAAAGCCTGGAGCCCTCCGCACATCCATTACTGCAATGCGGTGGCCTCAAGAAAATGGCTGCCGGGGGCAGCGCATGTTCAGATTGAGTCTGTTCACATTGACTTTGCTATCCTTAAGCCACTTAATTACCATTTTAGCAGTATGCTTCTTGTCATTGTCTATTTGGAAGACCTATTTCCACCCAAGCTTTAACTTACTGGCTTATGTCTTGAGATGTTGCTTCAGTATTACCATGTAATCGTCTTTTCTCATGGTCATCTGTTTTGTGACGTGCACTAGTCCCTCCTGCAGCAAAACTACCCCACAACATGATGTTGCCACCCCCGTGTTTCACAGTTGGGATAGTGTTCTTAGGCTTGCAAGCTTATCCCTTTTTCCTCCAAACGTAACGATGGTCATTATGCCCAAAAAGTTTAATTTTAATTTCATCAGACCACAGGACATATCTCCAAAAATTAAGGCCTTTGTTCCTGTGTAAATTTGCAAACATTTAATCTGGCTTTTTTATGTTTCTTTTGGAGTAATGGATTCTTCCTCTCAGAGTGGCATTTAAGCCTATGTTGATATGGTACTTGTTTCACTGTGGATATTGACACAATCTTACTAGTTGCTGCCATCATCTTTACAAGGTCTTTTGCATTTGTCCTAGGGTTGATATGCACATGTCGGACCAAATCACGTTCATCTCTGGGACCCAGAACCTGTCTCCTTCCAGAGCGGTATGATGGCTGGACATTCCCATCTTGTTTGTACTTGCATGTAATTGTTTGTACAGATGAACAAGTCACCTTCAGGTTTCTTGAAATTGCACCCAAGGATGAGCCAGACTTGTGCTCGTCCACAATTCTTTTCCTGATATCTTGGCTGATTTCTTTAGAATTTCCCACTAGTGTGTCTCTAAATCCACAGGTGTGTATCTGAATAAGTCAGATGGAGATAGGTTCTGTGTTCCAGAGATGGAGTGTCCGTCACAAAGCCCTGATCTCAATCCTATTGAAAATTTATGAGCAAAGCTGAAAAGGCAGGTACGAGTATGGTGACCTATAAACTTGGATCAGTTACACCAGTTTTGTCAGGAGGAGTGCGCCCAAATTCCGACCAACTATTGTGAGAAGCTTGTGGAAGCATATCCCAAACGCTTGACACAAGTCATTAAGTTTAAGGGCAATGGTACTAAATACTAGTGAAATGTATGTAAACTTTTGACTTTGTAAGTAATAATAATGCCTTAAAACATTCCCTCTCATTATTTTGTCATTTGGCAAATATTAATTCCTATCAGTAATCCTAACTGACCTAAAACAGGAAAGCTTTATTCTGATTTGATGTCAGATAATGAGAAAAACATGCATATATGTATTTTTATAAAGTGTATGTAAATTTCTGCTAAAAAAATATAGGGAACATTAAAATACCACTTCATAGATATTACTGAATGAAATATTCCAGTTGAAAATCTTTATTCCTTTCACAGAGGAATGTGTTGAGAATAATAAAACATACAAATTACAAATATAAGACAAGGAAATGATGCTCAGTAGTGTGTGTGGCCTCTGTGTGCTTGTATGACTTCCCTACAACGCCTGGGGAAGGGTCCAATAAGGTAATGGATTTTCTCCAGAGGGATCTCCTCCCAAACCTGGATTAAAGCATCAGTCAACTCCTGGACAGTTAGTGGTGAAATGTGGCATTGGTGGATGGAACAAGACATGATATCCCAGATGTGCTCGACTGGATACAGGTCTCGGCAATAGGCAGGCCAGTCCATAGCATCAATGCCTTCATAATGCAGGAATTGCTGACACACTTTAGCCACATGAAGTCTAATAATGTCATGCATCAGAAGCAACCCAGGACTCTGTGCACCTGTATATTGTCTTGCAATGGGTCTGAGGATTTCATCCCTTTACCTAATGGCAGTCAGGGTACCTCTGACTATCACATGGAGGACTGCACAGCCCTCCAAAGAAATGCCTCCCCACACCATTACTGACCCTCTGTCAAACCGGTCATGCCTGAGAATGTTGCAGGCAGCAGAATGTTCTTCACGACATCTCCAGACTCTGTCATGTCTGTCACATGTGCTCAGTGTGAACCTTTGTCTCATCAGTGAAGAGCACAGGGCACAAATGTTGAATCTGACAATCTTGGTGTTCTCTAGCAAATATTAATCACCTTGTAGGCCCAACACCCACTTATGCATGTCGGCCCTTCATACACCCTCATGGAGTCTGTTTCTGACAGTTTGAGCAGACACATGGATGTTATGTAAAGGAAGGGCAGGACTGTAGTCGTGACCTGAATTACTGCTATATTCATGTCCAGTCCTCCCCTACAGAAAAATGTACTGTTCTCTTCTGCATACCTGCATCTCCAGGATCAGCTTCTTCTGGGCATTTCTCAGGCGATAAAGGTCCCTCTTCCAGGTGAGCTCCAGAAATGGAGACACAGTCCAAGTCAACTTTAACACTTTCTTTACTGAGTATTTCACATGTTACATCCACAGCTGGTACATCAAGACATATACTTATTTCCTCATCTTTCCCTTTCTGACTGTCGCTTCTGTGCAGTACATGCCTGAATTGAACTGTCCTAGACTGCTTTTCAGTTCCTTCCTGGCCTGACCTCGCCATGATGACACTTTCTTCTGCCTGTTTCGCCCCAGACTTGAAATCATTAGCCATCACGTTAGGTTGCCGCTGGTAAAGCATCTGGCCCGTCTGTACCGATCTCGTTGAAGCTCCAACTTCCTTCATCTCAGCTGTCCATCCAATTCCTGCATTAAAAGCATCTGCCCAGATGACAAGTTGCCACATTCTTCCTTTCCTACACTGTCCCATTTCTATGAGACACAATGGCCGTGGATGACGTGGGTTGCAGCACTTAAATGTTACAGGACTGCCAAGCTGTCCGGGCCTATAGTCCATGTGGAGGCTAGGGCACCCAGGCCTTGTCTACTTATCTTCCTATCCAACTCTCCTCTTACTACTCTGCAGCCCCTCCTATAATTTACCCTCTATGACCCTCCTATAGCTAAACCTTTCAGGCCCTCTAGTATGCCCCCATCTAGTGGCCTTCAACAGAACTACACTTACCCGGGTCTATAGGAACTATATACTAAAAGTACCCTCCTCTAATGCTCCCAAGAGAATGCACTAACTTACCCTAACTATACATGCACAACAGACACATTATGTTATGTAATAATATAATACAAGAACACAAAACATCTTTCTACAGCTTTCTACAAAATGGTAACACATACAGTACATGTGGCAATACCATAAACGATGAGCAATAATACATATTTTACATGTAGCAGTACCGCAGACATTTATCATAGACACATTTGTAAACATTAACAACCGGAAGACAATCAGTGGGAAGGGAGGCTGTCAGGAACACCGCACTGCACTTGCTCAATGAGCCAGTGCGCGTGTCCTGAGTACAAAAACAGTGCTCAAAGATACCTGTGGAGCAGGGAAGCAGCGGTGACTATGTGTGCTTCAGACTATCAGGACCTGAAGCACGCGACTGCTGGGGGCGTGGCCTAAGCTCCACAGAGCTAGGAGCTGCAGGGAAACTCCTAGAAAGGTAACTACAGGACAAGTTACCAAGGGGCATAGACAGGGATGGAAACCAGATCAAGCCGGGGTCAAAGCACGAGATAGCAGGACAGTACCAAAGGGTTAACCATAGCGGATAGTCAGGACGTAGCAATAGATCAGAAAACCAGAAAGGGCAATAGACGGTACAAAAGGGGCAAACTGTAACGGAGTAACAATAGCCAAGCCAGGAGGTCAGAACCGGAGAAGACAATAGTACCAAAACGTGAGACAGAGAACAGAGTGAGGGGACAGACCGGGTCATACACGGGAATCAAACAAGCAATACAGTTTACCAGCACACCAGGGGGGTCAGTCACACAGCCAGAATAACAGTATAGCTGACAGGGAATCCTAGTCTGGAGTGAGTATAAATACCCCTCCCAGATCCAAAGAGAGGCCGGCAAAATTAACCCTGAGAAACCAGGACATTAACCATGTCCTAACCATGACAGTACCCCCCTCTTAATGGGGGGCCACTGGACCCCCAAGGTTTCTCAGGGTATCTGGCATGAAAAGCCCACACCAGTCGATCAGCGTGCACTGAACTGGCCGGAACCCATGACCGATCCTCAATGGAATATCCCTTCCAATGAATAAGGTACTGAAGTCTCCGGCGCACCCACCGTGAATCAATGATGCGCCCTACCTCGTACTCCATTTGACTCTCTACCAATACTGGTGGAGCCATGGATGAGAGATCTTCTCTAACTGTCCCCACAGGCTTTAATAGGGACCTGTGGAAGACATTAGATATTTTGAAGGAGGTGGGCAACTGTAATCTGTATGCCACCGGGTTGATCACCTCTACAATCTTGTATGGACCAATAAATTTGGGGCTCAACTTCATAGAGAGTATCTTAAGTTTGATGTTACGGGTGGAAAACCAGACTTTTTCCCCCACAGTTAACGCAGGACCCAACCCCCTCCTCTTGTCTGCAAAATGTTTGTACCTCTTCTAGGCTTTGGAGATTTTCCCCTGCACCTCCCTCCAGAGGGTTTTTAACTGTTGTACCATCCCATTGGCTCCAGGGCAATCCGAATCCATATGGGAAAATTCTCCAAACTGCGGAACAAACCCATAATTGACCTGAAAGGGAGACTTTCCAGTAGACTGATTAATACGACAGTTAAATGCAAATTCTGCCATGGGTAATACCTCACACCAGTCTTCCTGTCTGGAGGAGGCCAGGCACCTCAGAATCTGCTCCTACAACTGGTTGGTGCGTTCTGTCTGTCCGTTGGATTCCAGGTGATAGGCAGAGGAGAATGACAACGTGACCCCCAACTTCATACAAAACGCTCTCCAAAACCTGGCCACAAATTGCACACCCCTGTATGACACCACGTTCACAGGCACTCCATGCAACCGAACAATGTGCTGTATAAACAAGCGGGCCAAGGTTTCAGCAGATGGTAACGCAGGTAATGGCACAAAGTGGGCTTGCTTAGAAAATCTATCAACCACTACCCATACCACTGAGTTGCCCTTGGAAGATGGAAGATTAGTGATAAAGTCCATGGACAGGTGTGTCCATGGTTTATCCGGAATTGGCAAAGCCACTAATTCCCCGGCCGGCCGGACCTGAGAGCTTTTAGAGCGAGCGCACACCCAAGTATTTACAAACCTTTTTATATCAGTACCCATAGAGGGCCAATAAAAACCCCTAGCTACTGCCCCCCGGGTAGCTTCAATACCAGGGTGTGCACTTAGCACAGAATCATGAAATTCTTGAAGGAGTGTGAGATGGAATTGTTCAGGTACAAACAATTTACCTGGGGGTTTATTCCTGGGAGCTTGAGCTTGTGCTTCCAGGTTCTCCCTCTGTAACTCAGAGGAGATTTCGGCTACAACTATTCCTGGTTGAAGAATGGAGGAAGGAGGTTCTGGAGGAGACACAGAATCAAAACTTCGGGATAAGGCATCCGCCTTTACATTTTTAGACCCTGGTCGGAATGTTATGGCAAAATGAAATCGAGAAAAAAAAAGTGCCCACCGAGCCTGTGTGGGGGTCAATCTCTTAGCAGACTCGATATAGGCCAAGTTTTTATGATCAGTGATGACCGTAATGGGATGAGCGGCCCCCTCCAAAAAATGCCTCCATTCTTCGAAGGCCAATTTAACCGCTAACAATTCCCTGTTACCGACATCATAGTTTCTCTCGTCCGAAGAGTTAGTCAGGGTAGAGGGGCCCTGTGACAATACTGCCCCCACCCCCACCTCCGAAGCGTTGACCTCGACGATAAAAGGTCTTGACGAATCGGGTTGTACCAACACAGGAGCTGTGGTAAAACACTTCTTTAATGTAAGGAAGGAATCTTTTGCGGCCACGGACCAATTTTTCACATCTGCCCCTTTAAGATTGAGGTCCGTCAAGGGTTTCACCACCTGTGAGAACCTTTTAATGAACTTCCTATAATAATTAGCGAAGCCCAGAAATCGCTGCAACCCCTTCAGGTCATGAGGCTGCACCCAATCGGTAATGGCCTGAACCTTCCCTGGATCCATGCGGAATTCCTCCCCAGATACAATTACACCCAGAAAAGATAGTTCTTGCATAAAAAATGAGCACTTCTCCAGCTTAGCATACAAATGGTTCTCCCGGAATCTCATAAGAACTGTACATAAATGGTATAAGTGTGACTGACTGTCCTCAGAGTATATCAAGATGTCATCCAGGTAAATGACTACATAACGCCCAATCAAGTCAGAAAAAACAACATTAATGAAATTCTGAAAAACAGCAGGAGCGTTAGTGAGACCGAAGGGCATAACCAGGTTTTCAAACAGCCCCTCAGTTGTCAGGAACGCTGTTTTCCATTCGTCCCCCTCCCGGATCCTTATAAGGTTATAAGCCCCTCGTAGATCGAGCTTAGAAAACTATTTGCCCCCCGTGAGTTGGTTGCATAGATCAGGAATCAACGGGAGAGGGTACGTGTTCTTAACAGTAATTTTGTTCAGTTCCCGAAAGTCGAGGCACGGTCGCAACCCACCATCTTTTTTCTTTACAAAGAAAAACCCCGCTGCCACGGGGGAGACCGAGGGCCGAATATGCCCCTTGCGAAGGCTCTCTGTAATGTACTCTTTCATAGCTTGGCGCTCAGGCCCAGACAAATTAAACAAACGAGCCTTGGGTAATTTGGCTCCAGGTATTAAATCGATAGCACAATCATATGGTCTATGTGGTGGGAGCGCCTCAGCCTCGCTTTCGGAAAGCACGTCTTCAAAGTCTCTCAGGTACTCCAGAATACCCTCCAGACCGACAGACGACACAGATACAGATTTTATCGGAGTGACCAAAGGAACCGGGTCACCACACAAACCATTATCATTACATCCCCATCGGATGATCTCCCCCTTCATCCAATCAATGAGAGGATTGTGACGTTGCAGCCAGGGCATCCCCAATACCAGTCCTGCAGGCAGATTATTCATAATGAAACAACTTAACTTTTCCACATGAGTGGAACCCACTTTCATAGAAAAAATTTCAGACATAAAGCAAATTCCATCCCGGGTAATAGGGGATGAATCCACAGCAACAATTTTAGCAGGGTCTTTTAACCTGACTGTCCCTATCTTATTAAGAGTCACAACTTGGGCATCAATCAGATTAATGGAGGAACCACAGTCAACAAAGGCGGTGGTCATAACAGGACCGCCAGCAAGTTCAAATTCAACCTGGAGCACCATCTTTGTACGTGAAAAAAATGTACCTGGTAGTCTGGACAACCTCCTCGATTGTTGCCCAGACTCAGTCGTTTCTCTGATGGTTTCTCTGAAGAAGGGCAGGAGGGGCAATTCCTTTTCCAATGTCCAGAGGCTCCACAGTAAAAGCATAGTAGGCTGTCTCTACAGTGCCTTCTCTCTTTCTCCTTAACCGAGACCAACCCAACCTCCATGGGCTCAGATACAGGTGCAGTGTCACACAATTTGGGGTACAAGGGAGACTCTTGTTGCATCATTCCTCTTGCACGGAGTCTCCAGTCCATACGGACCGCCTGCATCATGGCATCCTCCAGGGTATCAGGAGGAGGATGTAATGCCAGAGCGTCCTGCAGACTGTCAGACAGGCCCCAGCGGAACAACCCCCTCAGGGCGTCGTTGTTCCAGGATACTTCGGACGTCCAATGTCTAAACTCTGAGCAGAACCATTCAGCAGAGTGCCTCCCCTGTTCCACTCATCACCATATCCTCTGCCAGACGCACTCTATCAGGCTCATCATAAATGTGCCCCAGAGCCTCAAAGAACAGGTTCACAGACATACATTCAAGAGCAGAGGAAGAGAGAGAGAAAGCCCATGCTTGCGGAGCCCCCAAAAGTAGGGAAATAATGACCCCCACCCTCTGGAACTTGTCCCCGGAGGAGCGGGGCCTTAGAGAAAAAAAAAGCTTGCATCCTTCTCTGAAAGACCTGAACGCCCTTTTATCCCCTGAAAAAGGGTCTGGCAATTTGACCGGAGATTCGGGGGATGCTAATGACGCATCTCTATCCCCAGCACTAGGAGCCCCTGCAGTGACAGCCCCCTGCACAGTAACCACCAACTGTTGCTGGGTATGGGCCATCGTGCGCTGTTCCACATTGAATTTATGGAACATTTGGGTCAGGTGCTTGACCTGATCAGCCAAAGCTTGTATGGGATCCATGAGGATAACTCCTTTTTTTTTTCCTTCAGAGGAAAAGAAAACTGAAATGGTCAGCTATAATGTCAGGAACACCGCACTGCACTTGCTCACTGAGCCAGTGCGCGTGTCCTGAGTACAAAAACAGTGCTCAAAGATACCTGTGGAGCAGGGCAGCAGCGGTGATGATGTGTGCTTCAGACTATCAGGACCTGAAGCACGTGACAGCTGGGGGCATGGCCTAAGCTCCACAGAGCTAGGAGCTGCAGGGAAACTCCTAGAAAAGTAACTACGGGACAAGTTACCAAGGGGCATAGACAGAGACGGAAACCAGATCAAGCTGGGGTCAAAGCACGAGATAGCAGGACAGTACCAAAGGGTTAACCATAGCGGATAGTCAGGATGTAGCAATAGATCAGAAAATCAGAACGGGCAATAGACAGTACAAAAGGGGCAAACTGTAATGGAGTAACAATAGCCAAATCAGGAGGTCAGAGCCGGAGAAGACAATAGTACCAAAACGTGAGACAGAGAGCAGAGTGAGGGGACAGACCGGGTCATACACGGGAATCAAACAAGCAATACATTTACCAGCACACCAGGGGGATCAGTCACACAGCCAGAATAACAGTATAGCTGACAGGGAATCCTAGTCTGGAGTGAGTGTAAATACCCCTCCCAGATCCAAAGAGAGGCCAGCAAAATAAACCCTGAGAAACCAGGACATTAACCATGTCCTAACCATGACAGAGGCAAGACAGACATCAAATCTTAACCCCTTACAGTTATTTGCCTGGTGGAGTTCATTTGCAGACTCCTTGCACAAAGGAGGCAGTAGTGGTTCTGCTGCTGGGTTGCTGCCCTCCTACGTCCCCCCCCCCCACATCTCCTGGTGTACTGGTTTGTCACCAGGTATCTGCTCCATGCTCTGGACACTGTGCTGACAAACACAGCTACCCTTCTTGCCACGGATTGTATCTATGTCCCATCCTGGATCAGCGGCACTACCTGACCAACTTCTGTGGGTTGTAGACGTCACATCATACTACTGTACTTCTAGGGGTGAGAGCAATGACAAAAAGCAAAAGTGACCAAAACAGCCAAAAAGGTTGAGAACAAAGCAATGGTTTGTAGTCACTACCTGCAGAACCATTCCTTTATTGGTATCTTGCTAATTGCCTATCATTTCTACCTTTTCTCTGTTCCATTTGCACAACAACATGAGAAACTGATTCACAATCAGTGATGCTTCATAACTGGACAGGTTGAATTCAAAGAAGTATGACTGACTTGTCGTTACATTGTGTTTAGGGATGAGCGAGTACTGAAATATTCGGACTCGCTATATTCGTACCGAGTATACCCTAATACTCGGGTATTCGGTACGAATAGCGAGTCCAATGATAGTCAATGGAAAATGTGAGTAATTGTCTGCTGGACACTTCAAAGTCGTCTGGGGGCTGAGGAAAACGCTAAAAAATGTGTACATGTTAAAAAATGTATGCTGTAAACAAATGTATATAACATGGGGGCACCTGGTCAGGGGCTGCATGATTGTTTTTACACCACTGCTTCACTAGAATGTACAAACACTATTTTAAGTCCTTTGTTTTTTTTGCCGGAAGAGCGGGACTCGTACGCCACTTACGCAGTGCCAGCGATATAGCAGAAGAAGTACCATAAGAGTGAGTGATGATGGAGGCAATCTACTGACACCTAAGTGTGTAAGTGGTGTAAGGAGAGCAATCTGCCCTAGGGGCTGTGTTATGGTTAACGCAGGAAGAAGCCACCCATCATCATCATTTTCATCACAAGGGATTCACAATTATAAAGCTTGGACTACTGTCCTTGTTGTGCCACTGCCCAATGTGTAGGCATAGATTTAGTGTTTTCCAAACATTAGCCCTAGGGGCTGTATCAAGGTTAATGAAGGAAGCAAGGCAGGTCTGAAGGGCCTAACAATTATGATAAAGCCAGGACAACTAGAATAGAGGTGGCCGTGCCCAGTGTCCAGGCATAGCCATAGTGTCTCCAAAAATTAGCCCAAGGGGCTGTATCATGGTTGATGAAGGAAGCCAGGCAGGTCTGAAGGGCCAAACAATTATGATGAAGTTAGGAGTCGAACTACTAGCATAGAGGTGGCCATACCCAGTGTCCAGGCACAGCAATAGTGTCTCCAAAAATTAGTCCATGGGGCTGTATCATAGTTCATGAAGGAAGCAAGACAGGTCTGAAGGGCCAAACAATTATGATGAAGCTAGGACTACTAGCATAGAGGTGGCAGTGCCCAGTATCCAGGCATAGCATAGTGTCAGAAGCAGTTTTTGAAAACATGTGAAAGAAGAAGAAAAGGGGCTTGTATGGGAAGGGATGGACGTGATCACCAATTTAAAAAAAAAACGTTTTGGGTGACTTTAGGTTGGGATACTGTCATCTGGAGGGCTTAAATACTGTTGCGAAATCCAGTCCTTGCTAAATTTTATCAGAGTCACCCTGTCTGCATTCTCTGTAGTCAACCGTTTGCGTGTATGTGCGATGATTTCCCCAGCGGCACTGAAAACACGCTCTGACGTCACACTAGCAGCAGGGCAGGCCAGCACCTCCAAGGCATAGAAGGAGAGGTCGGGCCAACTATGCAGCTTGGATACCCAGTAATTAAATGGTACAGAAGCATCAGGAAGGACCGAGGTATGGTCACTTAGATAGTCGTTGACCATCTTGTTCAACTTCTCCCTCCTTGACATTGCTACTGTTGCAGCTAGTCCTTGGTGATGAGCCGGTTTATTGAAGATGGCCCAGTTTGTGTGCATTTTACCACCACCTCTTTTGGACCTGTTTGGCGTATCTCTCCCCATTAATGCATGCTGTTGCACAGAGCTGGTATCTCTGCTAGCAGTGGTGTCTGAGGGTGCTGTTGCCATCAAATGATCGACAACGGCCTTCTTGAAGGATTCCATTGTGAAACCCCTTGGTGACTGCAACAATAGCGAAGGAAATTTGTCCTTGTACCGTGGGTTTAGAAAGGTGGCCAACCAGTATAGGTTACTATTGAAAAAGTGGATTACGTGAGGGTCTTGGCACAGACAGTCAGATATGAAGTGTGCCATGTGTGCCAAGGTGCAAAGAGGCAAATCTTCTCTGACCACTGAAGGAGGAACAATACCCATCCTCTCCTCACACTGACTCTCCTCCTCCACCTCCTCCTCCTCTTCAGCCCACCCATGCTGGACAGACATGAAGCTAGGGTTTGGATTCCCCTCTGTAGCATGACGCGTCCCCTCGGTACCACTGAAAAAGAAGTCCTCTCCCTCCTCATTTTCATCATCCTCTTCATCCTCCAATGTTACCTGATGATATTAGCTGGGCTGGATAGGATCACCCATTGTGAAATCTTGCTCCATACCCAGCTGCTGGGCACGCAAAGATTCCATTTTTTGATTCTGCAACGATTTTTTTTCAGCAGACATAACATAGGGATGGTTACGCTGATAATAGCCTGATCAGCGCTCACAAGCTTGGTGCAGTACTCAAAGTTATCAAGCACCTCACAAATATCAGCGATCCACACCCACTCGACAGTTGTTATGTGTCTTGGCCGAGTCTCAGTGTGATGGGCATGTTTAAGCTGGTATTCAGAAAGTGCCCTCTGCTGCTCACTTACCCTTGCCAACATATGATGTGTTGAGTTCCACCGTGTTGGCAGGTCGCAAATCAGTCTGTGGTTTGGCAAATTAAATTGCTTTTGAAGCGCTGCAAGACCTGCAACAGCGCTTGAGGAGTGGCGGAAATGCGTGCAAATACGGCGCACCTTCTCAAGGAGGTACAGCAAGTCAGGGTATGTTTTTATAAATTTCTGCACCACCAGGTTCAGCACATGAGCCATGCATGGCACGTGTACCAGCTTCCCGAGCTTTAAAGCCGCCACGAGGTTATGCCCATTGTCGCAGACAACCAGACCAGGTTGGAGTTGCAGTGGGGAGAGCCACTGATCGGTCTGTTGTTTTGTTCCTTACCAAAGCTCTGCTGCAGTGTGTGGTGTGTCACCTAAGCAGATCAGCTTCAGCCGAGCGTTTTGCCACTTTGCGATGCGCTGCTGCACAGCTCCCAACTTGGGAGCGATGTGGAGGGTAATTCAGCAAAGGATGACGAGGCGGAGGTGGAGGAAGAGGTGAGACTGGATTTATATGATGAGGCGGAAACCCTGATTGAGGTTGGGCCCGCTATTCGTGGCGTGGGTAGGATATGTGTTGATGGTCCAGTTTGAGACTTTGTCCCACCCTCCACCAGGTTCAGCCAGTGTGCCGTGACAGATTTGTATCATCCCTGGCCACAAGTACTTGTCCATGTGTCTGTTGTAAGATGGACCTTCCCAGTTATGGCGTTAGTGAGAGCACACTTTAGATTGTTTAACACGTGCTGGTGTAACGCGGGGACAGCACAGCGGGAAAAATATTGCTGGCTGGGAACCGAGTATCGTGGGGCAGCCACAGCCAAAAGATCACGGAAAGACTGTGTCCCCACAATCCTAAACGGCAACATCTCCATGGTAGCAACTTGGCAATGTGCGCGTTCAGTATTTGTGCATGTGGGTGCATGGCTTGGTATTTACGCCTCCTTTCATACATCTGGGGCACGGACAATTGGACGCTTTCCTGGGACAAGCAAGTGGATGAGCTTGTTGTGACCTGTGTCTGTGCAACGGCAGCTTGTGAGCAAGAGGTATGATGATCACCTGCTTCCTGCCCAGCAGATTGGTGAGGCCGTATCACAGGCGACATGGCAGTGTTTTGACCCGCAGTCGCAGACACTGATTTGGTACCCTGTTGTTCAGCCCACCAACTAGGGTGCTTGGCTGCCATTTGTTTCCTCATACTGGTGGTGCTTTGGTTGCCTTTGCACTGGCCTCTGCTCAGCTTCCTATGGCAGATGTTACAGATGACATCATTTGGTTCAGAAGGACTATCGTAAAAAAATTTCCAGACAGCGGCTGAATGCACCCTTGCCTTGACTTGGGGCACAGAGGGATTACTCTTGGCAACAGTTGACACACTTCGCACTCTGCTCAAACCAGTAGTCCCTGGTGCCTTTGTTGGTGCTACGTATCCACCTTCATCTTCTGTGCTGCCGTGCTGGCTATGCGTGCCAACGGCCCAGGTTGGATCGGTGGTCTCATCATCGACCACCTCGTCGTCCATGTCATCCTCCTTCCATGTTGATATTGGTGACTGGACAGATGGCAACTGTGTGTCATCACCATCAGCCTCCACCTCTTCACCCGGTATATCAAGTGGGGATGAAAGTGGCTTTCATCTGGACGTGGGGTTTCAAATATTTGGCCATCTTGAACAGACGATACCCCCTCATGTTTCTCTTCAATGTTGCGCGGTGAGAGGCCAGAGGCAACTAAAGAAAATGGACCAAACGTATCCTCGGCGTGACCAAGGTTGGGGTCAAATGTTTCCTGTGACTCCTGACCGGGTGATAAACTAGGACCAGGTTGAGAGTAGGATGACTCAGCTTTATCTGTATGGACAGTAGACTGTTTTGTCATGGACGATTGGGTGCTGCTAGAAGATTTCGTGGAGGCCTTGTCAGCCATCCAAGACAGTATCTGCTCTTGTTCTTCTGGCTTCCAGGCCCGTTTATGTTCCAGACCGGGAAATTTCGCCAGGAAACTAGATGCATCAACCTTGTTCAATCTCCCAGACTCTGTGCCTTGCTGGGCACCAACGACCCAACATCCACGTCCCTGTCCCTTCACAACAGCCTTTTTAGGAATTTTGGATTTTTCTGCCATAGTTGCAGATATTCAGATGTAGAGATTGGTGAACAAGGAGCAGTTAGTGGTTTGTGGAAGGTAACACTACAGCCTAGTACTGCTTTGTGTTTTACAAACAGCACCGCAGCAGCAGAAAAAAATTGCCCTGAGGTTTAAGGTGAGATTATGCACCCCAGGAACCACACAAGACAGCGGTGCTGCCACTAAAAAATTGCCCTGAGCTTTAAGGCAAGAATACGCAGCCCAGACACCACACAAGACAGTGGTGCTGCCTGCATGTTAGTTGTGCAGTACCGTGCGTGCGTACTATTTGCTGTTATTATGTGAACGCAGCACGGTAGCAGCACAAAAAACTGCCCTGAGGTTTAAGGCAAGAATAAGTAGCCCAGACACCACACAAGGCAGCGGTGCTGGCTGCGTGTCAGTTGTGCAGTACCGTGCTTGCTATTCACTGTGAATGCAGCATGGGCAGCAGCACAAAAAAACTGCCTTGCAGGGGTAAATGTGACCTATATAAAAGCTGGGAAAACGGTCACTACTCGGTCCCTGACCTTATACTTTCAGATCTAAAAAGAGCTTTTGGGTTTCACAGAGGATTTCTGGCTGATTTGAACCAAAAAACACAACTCCCCCTAGCAGCTGCTCACACTCTCCCTACACTAGCTGTGTTCTGCATGCAATGTGCAGAAAATGGCGGCGGCAGGCAGGGCTTAGTGCCAGGCTATGATTAATGACTCATAGGAAGCTGGGCGGCCAGCCAATCATAGTAATGCCGCCCACAACCAAGAAGGGTGCGGCATTACCGTGATTGGCAGCTGCTGGGCGGGAGAACCGAATAGCAAGGCGAGTAGTGAAATACTCGCTATGTTTCGAGTACTGCGTGTACCGCATTACTCACCGAGTACCGAGTACCCACAAATATGCTCGCTCATCCCTAATTGTGTTGTTTAAGTGTTCCCTCTATTTTTTTTTTGAACAGTGAATATTGGGTACCAAGTGTGTATACCCTGTGGATAATTGTGTATGATCCGTATATAACCGGTCAGGAATAATAGTAATTTATGACATTCTTCTGTCAATTCTACTGTTCTGTTTTTATTTATTAAGCAATTTAAGTTCTTGTCTATGTTGCGCTGCTGTGATACTACCATTTTCCTTGGGATCACTAAAGTGTATTGTATCGTACCGTGTGTGTGTATACAGCTCTGGCAAAAATTAAGAGACCAATTCCAAATGTTGAGTTTGTCTGATTTTTCTCTTCATAGATATATTTTTGAGTAAAATTTTCTGTTAGTCTACAAACTTCTGACAACATGTCTCCGAATTTCCAAGCAATAAATTTTTTTTTTTTTTCTGAAATGGAGAAATGGTCAAAATTAAAAAAAAAAACAAAGAAAAAACAGTGCTTTCAGACCTCAAATAATGCTAAGAAAACAAGTTCATAATAATTTAGAAACAGCAATACTAATGTTTTAACTCAGGAAGAGTTCAGAAATCAATATTTTGTGGAATAACCATGATTTTTAAAAACAGCTTTCATGCCTCTTGGCATACTTGCCACCAGTCTTTCACACTGCTTCTGGTGCAAAAAATTTAAACAGTTCTCCTTTGCATGATGGCTTGTGACTATCCATCATCCTCTTTATTACATTCCAGAGGTTTTCAATTGGGTTCAGGTGGGGAGAATGGGCTGCCCATGACAGGGTTTGGATGTGGTGGTCTCTTAATTTTTGCCAGAGCTGTGTATATATATATATATATATATATATATACATATACATACTATATATTGGCTTGATAAAGACAGGTCGCCGTTGAAACGTTGCCACCTGAGGATCAGTAAAGTATCCACTTTTTTTTCACATTTAATTTGGAGTGCTGCCTATTTTTTTTACTTTTATTAACTTGGCTGTTTGGACACTGCTGAATAGGTTTTGCACCAATTGTATAATTTTGGTAGTGCTGCCCTTTTTTTGATTTATATACTGTGTATATATATATATATATATATATGTATATATATATATTTGTTTGTTTATTATAGTAAATTGTGTACTTTACTATTTTGGTCATATTTGTAAAAGCACGAGTGGTGATGCTTGAAGGGAAACTATCAGCTTATATATGCTGCCTGATCCATGGGCATCATGCTTGAGACACTCTCCGCATGATTTCAGCCATGTTTGTTTAACTCTGAAATGCTGTGACGTTTCAAGGAAAGAGACAGGTCTCTCTGTACACATGAAAGCAGGGAGAAGCTCACTACTCAAGGAGCGAGGGGGGAAGCCTCCAGGGACTAGCCCCTTGGACTAGTCATGCCGCAACTTTTAAAGTAAAGCATGCATAGGTGATATAGACAGTGTCTGATACATTTTGTCTGTGGTTTGGGCAGCATATATCAGTTGTCAGGTTCCCTTTAACCCCTTCACGACCAATGACGCCACATAGGCATCATGAAAACTGGTGCAAATCTGACCAGTGACGCCTATGTGGCGTCATGACTTTAAAGCCCCCCTGCGGGTCGGGTGACCTAGGTCACTGAAAGGTCACCTGACCCGCAGATACAGGGGGCTTTGTTCTTCAGCATAGGGGCGTGGCTTCGCCCCCATGTGACTACGATCGCTCTGATTGGCTGTTAAAAGTGAAACAGCCAATCAGAGCGATAGTAATATTTCATCAATGAAAATTGATGAAATATTACAATCCAGCCATGTCCGACGCTGCTGTAGCATCGGAGATGGCTGGTGACAGCGATCCGACCCCCCCACACCCGTTAACGGGGGCGATCTGCCCCCCGCCACTGAATGACAGCGGCGATATGCCGCCGCTGTCATCATCTCCCCCCCGCCTTCCCTCCGTTCCACCCCGGCTTCCGATTGCCCCCCCTCCCACCTCCCGGTACTCACCAAGTGCCGTTATGGCTCCCGCTGTCCTGCGGTCCCGGACCATGGGCGCCGCCATATTGGAAAATGGCGGGCGCATGCGCAGTGCGCCCGCCAGCTCCAATTTCCATTCATTCATTTTGATCACTTTCACAGTGATCAAAATAGAATGAAATGTAAATAAACCCCCCGTTTATCACCCCCATAGGCAGGATCAACTAATAAAATAAAGAAATTATTTTTATTTTTCCATTAGGGTTAGGGTTGGAAAGAGGGTTAGGGTTAGGGTTGGAAAGAGGATTAGGGTTGGAAAGAGGGTTAGGGTTGGAAAGAGGGTTAGGGTTGGAAAGAGGGTTAGGGTTAGGGTTGGAAAGAGGGTTAGGGTTGGAATTAGGGTTAGAATTAGGGTTTGGGTTGGAATTAGGGTTAGGGTTGGAATTAGGGTAAGGGTTGGAATTAGGGTTAGGCTTGTGGATAGGGTTATGGTTAGGGTTGGGATTAGGGTTAGGGGTGTGTTGGGGTTAGGGTTGGGATTAGGGTTAGGGCTGTGGTTAGGGGTGTGTTGCGGTTAGGGTTGAAGTTAGAATTGAGGGGTTTCCACTGTTTAGGCACATCGGGGGTCTCCAAACGCGACATGGTGCAATCATTGATTCCAGCCAATTTTGCGTTCAAAAAGTTAAACGGTGCTCCCTCCCTTCCAAGCCCCGACGTGTGCCCAAACAGTGGTTTACCCCAACATATGGGGTATCAGCGTACTCAGGAAAAACTGCACAACAACTTTGGGGGTCTAATTTCTCCTGGTACCCTTGGGAAAATAAAAAATTGGGGCTAAAAAAATTTGTGGAAAATTTTTATTTTTTATTTTCACGTCTCTGCGTTATAAACTTCTGTGAAGCACTAGGGGGTTCAAAGTGCTCACCAGGCATCTAGATAAGTTCCTTGGGAGGTCTAGTTTCCACAATGGGGCCACTTATGGGGGGTTTCTATTGTTTAGGCACATCAGGGGCTCTGCAAACGTAACGACGACCGCAGACCATTCCATCAAAGTCTGCATTTCAAAACGTAACTACTTCCATTCCGAGCCCTTATGTGTGCCCAAACAATGGTTCCCCCCATATTTGGGGCACCAGCGTACTCAGGACAAACTGTACAACAACTTTTGGGGTCCAATATATCCTGCTACCCCTGTGAAAATAAAAAATTGCTGGCTGAAAATCTTTTTTTTGAGGAAAAAAATATTTTTCATTTTCATGGCTCTGCGTTATAAACTTCTGTGAAGTGCTTGGGGGTTCAAGGTGCTCACCCCACATCTAGATAAGTTCCTTGGGGGGTCTAGTTTCCAAAATGGGGTCACTTGTGGGGGGTTCCACAGTTTAGGCACATCAGGGGCTCTGCAAATGTTACATGGTGCCCGCAGACCATTCCATCAAAGTCAGCATTTCATGTCACTACTTCCCTTCCGAGCCCCGACGTGTACCCTAACAGTGGTCCCCACCCACATATGGGGTACCAGTGTACTTAGAACAAACTGGACAACAACTTTTGGGGTCTAATTTATCCTGGTACCCTTGTGAAAATAAAAAATTGCGCACTAAAAAATAATTTTTTGAGGAAAAAAATATTTTTTATTTTCACGGCTCTGCGTTATAAACTTCTGTGAAGTGCTTGGGGGTTCAAGGTGCTCACCACACATCTAGATAAGTTCCTTGGGGGGTCTAGTCTCCAAAATGGGGTCACTTGTGGGGGGTTCCACAGTTTAGGTACATCAGTCAGCATCTCAAAATGTCACTACTTCCCTTCCGAGCCCCGACATGTGCCCAAACAGTGGTTCCCCCCCACATATGGTGTACCAGCGTACTCAAGACAAACTGGACAACAACTTTTGGGGTCTAATTTATCCTTGTACCCTTGTGAAAATAAAAAATTGCTCACTAAAAAATAATTTTTTGAGGAAAAAAAATATTTTTTATTTTCATGGCTCTGCGTTATAAACTTTTGTTAAGCACTTGGGGGTTCAAAGTGCTCACTATGCATCTAGATAAGTTCCTTAGGGGGTCTAGTTTCCAAAATGAGCTCCAATGTTTAGGCACACAGGGGCTCTCCAAACGAGACAT
The DNA here is from genome assembly GCF_039654945.1 of Dendrobates tinctorius. Classification (NCBI taxonomy): domain Eukaryota; kingdom Metazoa; phylum Chordata; class Amphibia; order Anura; family Dendrobatidae; genus Dendrobates; species Dendrobates tinctorius. The sequence continues at coordinate 3,776,502 of NW_027361770.1, read as the reverse complement.
GGTGTCCAATAACGATTAGAAGTAATTTGCATTTCAAAAAGTCAAATGGCACTCCATCCCTTCTGAGCCCTGCCGTGTGCCCAAACAGTGGTTCCCCCCCACATATGGGGTACCAGCGTACTCAGGACAAACTGGACAACAACTTTTGTGGTCCAATTTCTCCTGTTAGCCATGTGAAAATTAAAAATAGCGTGCTAAAAATCATTTTTGAGGAAAAAAAAATATTTTTTATTTTCACTGCTCTGTGTTATAAACTTTTGTGAAGCACTTGGGGGTTCAAAATGCTCACTACACATCTAGATAAGTTCCTTAGGGGGTCTAGTTTCCAAAATCTGGTCACTTGTGGGGGAGCTCCAATGTTTAGGTACACAGGGGCTCTCCAAACGAGACATGGTGTCCAATAACGATTGGAGCTAATTTTCCATTCAAAAACTCAAATGGTGCTCCTTCCCTTCCGGACCCTGCCGTGCGCTAAAACTGTGGTTTATGACCACATATGAGGTATCGGTGTACTCAGGAGAAATTTTTTAACAAATTTTAGGATCCATTTTATCCTGTTGCCCATGTGAAAATGAAAAAACTGAGGCTAAAAGAAAATTTTTGTGAAAAAAAAGTACACAGGGGCTCTTCAAACGGGACATGGCAACCGCTAAATATTCCAGCATATTTTCCATTCAAAAAGTCAAATCGTGCTCCTTCCCTTCTGAGCCCTGCTGTGCGCCCAAACAGTGGTTTATGACCACATATGAGGTATCGTTGTACTCAGGAGAAATTGCCCAACAAATTTTAGGATCCATTTTATCCTGTTGCCCATGTGAAAATGAAAAAATTGATGCTAAAAAAAATTTTGCTGGAAAAATTAAAATGTCCATTTTTTCTTTCCACGTTGCTTTAGCTCCTGTGAAACACCTGAAGGGTTAATAATCTTCTTGAATGTAGTTTTGAGTAGCTTGAGGGGTGCAGTTTTTAGAATGGTGTCACTTTGGGGTATTTTCGGCCATATAGACCCCTCAAAGTGACTTCAAATGTGAGGTAGTCCCTAAAAAAAATGGTTTTGTAAATTTTATTGTAAAAATGAGAAATCGCTGGTCAACTTTTAACCCTTATAACTTCCTAACAAAAAAATATTTTGTTTCCAAAATTGTGCTGATGTAAAGTAGACATGTGGGAAATGTTATTTAGTAACTATTTTGTGTCACATAACTCTCTCATTTAACAGAAAAAAAATTCAAAATTTGAAAATTGCGAAATTTTCTAAATTTTCGCCAAATTTCTGATTTTTTCACAAATAAACGCAAAAATTATCGACCTAAATTTACCACTATCATGAAGCCCAATATGTCAGGAAAAAACAATCTCAGAATCGCTAGGATCCGTTGAAGCGTTCCTGAGTTATTACCTCATAAAGGGACACTGGTCAGAATTGCAAAAAATAGCCTGGTCATTAAGGTCAAAATAGGCTTGGTCATGAAGGGGTTAAAATGAAGATGATGTACTGGCTAAAATAATAACTGCATGCAAAATCACATGGAAATGCAAGTGTGAACCAAATTCTACAATTTGGTATGTGCAGGTAATGTTTTACCAGTCAGTCCAAATATCTATTTGCTTTTGTGAATTTTAAATTGCAGTCAAAAAATGAAAATCAAATGATAGTTTATTTAATAGTTCATTTAAAATCATAATAATCTGCAAGTTGCAGAAGCCCTGCATTAGTATAAAATGTTATCTAGGGGTATGCTGATGCCTGGGAACACATACTGTACTACATTTACTGACTTTCCCGCCAATCTTCACACAATTTATAAAATATGCTGTTAGGTTACAACAAAATAACACTTTTTTATTATTTTTTTTTTCTGTAATTTAGGGGCATTTATGATTCCCTTCCTTATATTATTGGTGTTTGAAGGCATACCATTGCTACACCTTGAATTTGCAATTGGACAACGTCTGAGAAAAGGCAGTGTCGGAGTATGGAGTTCTATTCACCCAACATTAAAGGGAGTTGGTAAGTTTCATTTTTGTTAAAGCAAAAAAGCTTTAATAAACAATCATCAATTATAAAACAATGTGTTCACAAAGCATCAACAGAAAAGCAGCACTCGCCCAGTCTTAGGCTAAAAGTACTTTATTGCATTCATGTGGACATCTTCCTAGCGGTATGCAGGTAAAAGAATGGGAATTAGGCAGGGGGAGGACACAGACTACAGCCTTTTTGCGTCTGTCTGAAGCTTCAGAATAAACCCATAGAAGAGTCAGCCAGACGCGAAGGGGCCATAGTCTGTGTTGCTCCCCCCACCTAATTCACTTGTTTATACCTGCGCGTCGGTTGGAATATGTCCACATGAATGCAATAAAGGACTTTTAGCCTAAGGACTAGGTGAGTGCTGCATTTCTGTTGATGCTTTGTGAACACATTTTGCATTTTCAGCTTTGCACCACCCAGCAATATCCTAGAAGAAGTTGTTTTTACCAGAAAACATGAAAAAGTTGGTGCCTGTTTGCTTCTTCAACGTGATTACAAAACAATGTCTAAAATATTTTTAGACATGAAATAATCTGATAGTCTTCATAATTTTTCATCACTGATGGAAACCAGCAATCTGCATCAGCATGAACAGTCACTACATTCAAGAGGTTGTTGAGTCTTCTGATAAAAGTCTATTAGTGGTTCCGAATTCTTCAATTTAGCTCTTGGAAGTAGCTTTGTCATAACATCAGCTATCATCTGTTGAGTGTTTCAATAAATAAACTCAATTATGCCGCGTTCTATCAAATCACGCAGGTGATGATGTTTAACATCCATGTGTTATGTTCTTACATTGAGTTTCTCACTGCATACAAGTTTAAAGCACCTTGGATTGTCTTCATAAATCACCATTAGTTGATTTGATAGTTTACCAAAATTACCTAATGATTGGTTTAACCAAATGACCTCATGACTTGCGACACTTACTCTGCTTCTGTAGATGACAGGACTACAGACACTTTTTTCTGCTAGACCAAGAAATTAAATTTTCTCCAAGCTTGAACAAATATCCGCTTATCGATATACGATCACTTAAGTCACCAGTCCAATCTGCAACCACATAGCCTGTGAGTTTTAGATCTCCTGTTGCTTAAATTTGAGCCTCTTTCAAATATCAAAGAAATCTCTTAATGGCGTTCCAGTATTTTTGGAAGGTTTTTTTATACAACTCTGGCAAAAATTAAGAGACCAATTCCAAATGTTCAGGTTGTCTGATTTTTTTCTTTATAGGTATATTTTTTGAGTAAAATGTAAAATGTTCTTTTAGTCTACAAACTACTGACAAGTCTCCGAATTTCCAAGCAATAAATGTTGTTTTTTTTCTGAAAAGGAGAAATGGTCAAAATTTTAAACAAAACAAAACAGTGCTCTCAGACCTCAAATAATGCTAAGAAAACAAGTTCATAACATTTAGAAACAACAATACTAATGTTTTAACTCAGGAAGAGTTCAGAAATTAATATTTTGTGGAATAACCATGATTTTTAAATACAGCTTTCATGCGTCTTGGCATGCTTTCCACCAGTCTTTCACACGGCTTCTGGCACAAAAATTTAAGCAGTTCTTCTTTGCTTGATGGCTTGTGACTATCCATCATCCTCTTGATTACATTCCAGAGGTTTTCAATGGGGTTCAGGTCTGGAGAATGGGCTGCCCATGACAGGGTTTTGATTGTGGTGGTCTCTTTTTTTGCCAGAGCTGTACATCTGCAGAGAATTTGAATTGTTGCTGCGATATCCAGCCGAGTCATAGTTGCCATGTATATAAGTGATCCCAATGCCTGTTTGTATTTGTCATTGTCAGGTAACAAATCATCTTCTGCTTCCAGCTTTAACCCCTTTCTGACATCAGACATACTATCCCGTCAATGGGACCCGGGCCCCTATGCCCATGGACGGGATAGTACGTCTAGCGCGATCAGCGGCGCCCACGTGGTGAGCGCCACTGATCGCAGCCGGGTCTCAGCTGATAATCACAGCTGACACCCGGCACTATGTGTCAGGGGTGGTCACGGACCGCCCCCGACATGTTAACCCCTTGCAAGCCGCGATCAAACACAATCGCGGTGTATCGGGGTTAAAGGGAAGCATCGGCAGGGAGGGGGCTCCCTCCGTGCTTCCCTGCGCCCCCCGCAGCAGCGCAATGTGCAGCACTGCTGCGGAGGGGCTCTTTCCCTGCAGGTCCCCGGATCCAAGATGGCGACGGGGACCTTCGGGGGCCTGCAGTCAGCTGGCTTCCTCAGTGCCTGCAAAGCACAGGCAAGGAGGAAACCTGCACACTGCCTGTGACAGATTGCTGATCTGTCACACTGATCTGTGATGTGACAGATCTGCGATCTGTCACAGGACAGTGATGTCCCACCTGAGACAACCTAATAAAGTAAAAAAAAGTGTAAAAATAATTTTTAAAAAATCACTAAATAAATTAAAAAAAAAAATATTCCCTAATAAATTCATTTTTTGGAAAAAAAAACAAAAAACAATAAAAGTACACATGTTTGGTATTGCCGCGTCCGTACTAACCTGCCCTATAAAACTGACCCATTAGTTAACCCTTTTAGTGAACCCCTTAAAAAATAAAAATGAAGCAAAAAATAATGATTTATTATCATACCGCCGAACAAAAAGTGCAATAACGCACGATCAAAAAAACGGATATAAATATCCATGGCACCGCTGAAAATGTCATCTTGTCCCGCAAAAAATGAGCTGCCACACTGCATCATCAGAGAAAAAATAAAAAAAGTTATAGCTCGCAGAATAAAGTGATGCAAAAATAATTATTTTTTATATAAAATTGATTTTATTGCATAAAAGCGCCAAAACATAAAAAATGACATAAATGAGGTATCGCTTAACCATACTGACCCAAAGAATAAAACCGCTTTATCAATTTTACCGCACACGGAACGGTGTAAACGCACTCCCCAAAAGAAATTCATGAAACGCTGGTTTTTGTTCATTCTGCGTTCCAAAAATCGGAATAAAAAGCGATCAAAAAATGTCACGTGCCCGAACATGATATCAATAAAAACGTCAACTTGTCCCGCAAAAAATAAGACCTCACATGACTCAGTGGGTCAAAATACGGAAAAATTATAGCTCTCAATATGTGGTGATACAAAAACCATTTTTACAATAAAAAGCGTCTTTTAGCGTGTGACAGCTGCCAAAAATAAAAACCGCCATAAATAGTAAATCAAACCCCCCGTTATCACCCCATTAGTTAGGGAAAAATAATAAAATTAAAAAAATGTATTTATTTCCATTTTCCCATTAGGGTTAGGGCTAGGGTTAGGGCTAGGGTTAGGGCTAGGGTTAGGGCTGAGATTAGGGTTAGGGGTGTGTTGGGGTTAGGGTTGGAGTTGGAATTGGGGGGTTTCCACTGTTTGGGCACATCAGGTGCTCTCCAAACGCAACATGGCGTTTGATCTCAATTCCAGCCAATTCTGCGTTGAAAAAGTTGAATGGTGCTCCTTCCCTTCCAAGCTCTGCCATGCGCCCAAACAGTGTTTTACCCCCACATGTGGGGTATCAGCCTACTCAGGACAAATTTCAAAACAACTTTAGGGGTCAAATTTCTCCTGATGCCCTTAGGAAAATAAAAAATTGGGGGCAAAAATATCATTTTTGTGGGAAAAAAATAAGATTTTTTTATTTTGACACCTGGGCGTTATAAACTTCTGTGAACCCTTGGGGGTTCAAAGTGCTCACCACACATCTAGATAAGTTCCTTAGGAGGTCTAGTTTCCAAAGTGGTGTCATTTGTGGGGGGTTTCCACTGTTCAGGTACATCAGGGGCTCTCCAAAGGCAACATGACACCCGCAGAGCATTCCATCAAAGTCTGCATTCCAAAACGTCACTACTTCCCTTCCGAGCCCCGACGTGGGCCCATACAGTAGTTTTCTCCCACATATGGGGTATCAGGGTACTCAGGACAAATTGGACAACAACCTTTGGGGTGCATTTTCTCCTTGTACCCTTGGGAAAATAAAAAAATTGGGGGCTAAATGATCATGTTTGTGGAAAAAATAAGATTTTTTTATTTTCACGCCCGGGCGTTATAAACTTCTGTGAAGCACTGGGGGAGTTCAAAGTGCTCACCACACAACTAGATAAGTTCCATAGGGGGTCTAGTTTCCAAAATGGGGTCACTTGTGGGGGGATTCCACTGTTTAGGTACATCAGGAGCTTTCCAAACGCGACATGGTGTCCAATCTCAATTCCAGCCAAAAAAGTAAAATGGCGCTGCTTCCCTTCCGAGCTCTGCCATGCGCCAAAATAGTCATTTACACCCACATATGGGGTATCAGCATACTCAGGACAAATTGCACAATAAACTTTAGGGTCCTGTTACCCTTTGGAAAATAAAAATTGGGGGTGAAAAGATAATTTTTGTGGAAAAAATATGATTTTTTAATTGTACCGCTGTACGTTATAAACTTCTGTGAAGCCCTTTGTGGGTTCAAAGTTCTCACCACATATCTAGATAAGTTCCTTGGGGGGTCTAGTTTCCAAAATGGGGTCACTTGTGGGGGGTTTCCACTGTTTAGGTACATCAGGGGCTCTCCAAACGTGACATGGCGTCCGATCAGAATTCCAGCCAATTTTGCATTGAAAAAGTCAAACGGCGCTCCTTCCCTTCTGAGCTCTGCCATGCGTCGAAACAGTGGTTCCCCCCCACATATCAGGTATCAGCGTACTCAGGACAAATTGCACAATAACTTTTCCAGTCCAATTTCTCCTTTTACCCTTGGTATAATAAAAAAAATTGAACCTGAAATTTTTTTTGTGAAAAAATTTTTTTTTTAAATATTCAAAAAATTCCTGTGAAGCACCTGAAGGGTTAATAATCTTCTTGAATGTGGTTTTGAGCACCTTGCGGGGTGCAGTTTTTAGAATGGTGTCACTTTTGGGTATTTTCTATCATATAGACCCCTCAAAGTGGCTTCAAATGTGATGTGGTCCGTAAAAATAAAATGGTGTTGTAAAAATGAGAAATCGCTGGTCAACTTTTAACCCATATAACTTCCTAACAAAAAAAATTTTGATTCCAAAATTGTGCTGATGTAAAGTAAATATGTGGGAAATGTTACTTATTAAGTTTTTTGTGTGCCGTATCTCTGTGATTTAAGGGCATAAAAATTCAAAGTTGGAAAATGGCGAAATTTTTGCCAAATTTCCATTTTTTCACAAATAAACGCAAGTTATATGAATGAAATTTTACCACTAACATGAAGTACAATGTTTTCTCGTGACATAATGTCAGAATCAATGGGATCCATGGAAGCGTTTCAGAGTTTTTACCTCATAAAGAGACAGTGATCAGAAATGTAAAAATTGGCCCGGTCATGAACGTGCAAACCACCCTTGGGGGTACAGGGCTTAATTATGATGATCCCATTGGGGTTGATATACCTTTGGCTTCTGACATTCCAAACTCATTTTGAGTTGAATTTTGCACTTTAGTTTAGAAGAAAGGTCAGATCTTCTTCTCTTTGGACCTGGATTCCTAGATAATATGTCACATTTCCAAGGTCTTTACCTTCAAAAAGCTGACTCAGAATATTTTAGTCACTGCAATTTCATTTTATCTTGTTGAATTGTAATGACATCGTCCACATATAAGAGAAAATACATCCACTTTTTATCTTTACATTTTGTGTATAAACAAGGAAGTGCTTGACCTCTTATTTTTCTTTCAGTAGGACTTGATTCATTTTGGTGTTCCATGGACTTTCTGATCTGAAAGTCCCGCCCATAAAGAGAATTTTGCAGTTTGCAAATGAGATTCTTTTCACCATCTTTGTTATAACCCTCATATGGAGTCATGTAAATGTCCTCTTCAATGTCATCATTTAAAGAGGCAGTTTTAATGCCCAGTAATGTCTGATAAACATCTTTTGTACAGCAGCTATAGCCATAAGAGTCCTGAATGTGGTTTGCTTAGCAACTGGAATAAATGTGGCATCATAATCTTCTGAAAATTTCTGAGAATATCTTTTTGCAACTAACCTTGCTTTAAATATGTGAACTTAGTCGATCCACAAATCCCCATGGGTGTAACAGTTTGCTCAGCCAGGCCATAGCCACAACATATGTCATTAGTTTTAAAAGGCTAGATAACCCCTTTAACTTCTAAAATACGTAAGTAACTGAAACCTCTTTGGCAATTTGCAACTATGCTCATAAAATGCAAAAAGCTAAGCACTGGGTTTGGTTGAGAGATGGGGGTCATATATTTACTGTGAAAAAAAAATTCTACATAATACTGCTCAACTGGTTTTCTGAAAAAGATTGGACTCATTAATATAGGAGAAACAGAGCCCCTTGTAATGCACCCATAAATTCTATTTTAACCACTGACGGTCCATTGTCATCAATACCCCAGACTTAACATTGCCTTCATTACGCAATTAAACATCACCTTGAAAATATACATGTAAATACATAGACCTAGCATGAATTATTCCTATGTAAAAAATGCCTGGAGATTTTTCTTTTTATTGACAATCTTAAAGGGGTTGTCCAGACATATTAATGATCTATTCTTAAAACAGTTGCCATAAGTATACAAGTCATTTAATTTAAAGCTCATGCAAGAGAGTTAATGACTTTTATACCAACAAGTCCCTCAGATTTTGGTTCTTTTGATTCTTCACTCTCAAGGAGTGGGTGCTGGAATAACAAAGGAGGCAGCTTTATAACTTTTGAAATAAGGCATTTGCGCTCATCAGAGATCAGATATGTGTTATTATGGGATGTACTGTACCATACATGTGTCTCTAGGGGTAATCCCTTTTATCCCTATAACCTAGACTTATAGTAGACTTATAAATTGCTCACGATTCCCAAGAACCAAACAAAAGTAAGAGTATAGTTAGCACAAAGTGATTTTCTGACTCTGGGTTGATTAATTGATTGGACCTCTAATATCATTTTATAAAGTAACAGTACGCCATCAAAGTATTGGACAAATGTATAACATGTTTTTTAAATTCCCATAATGGTACTTTATCAACTCGCACCAACCAAAAAATTGGTTGGCACAGGAGGGGACAAAAACACACCCTTCTTGACGTACCAAGATCTGTATGCAAAATGAGTGGTTAAATACAAAATTATTTTGTTTGATAATAAAATCAAATCAATGAGGAGAAAAAAAATGATGCATGTAATCTTATGAGTATTGTTGATCCAAAAATTGATGGTGGCTGTCGCCACATGCTGAATATAGCTTCTGATGTATACATCTAGAGCAGTGGTGGGAAACCTTTTTCTAGCCAGGGGCCATTTGGAAATTTCTACCATCATTCGGGGGCCACACAAAAATGATCACCTTGAAAATTACCCCGGAGTATTTAGTCAAACAATTAATTACGGTAACTCACCCTTAGGCCGGTTTCACACTTGCGTTAAAGGCCGCAGCGTCGGCCTGCGCACGGCCGCCACTAAGCCCCGCCCCCTGCCGTGCCTCCTTTGGTAGCTCCGCCTCCGGGCGCATGACGCTGCATGCGTCATGCGTCCCCTATCTTTATCACTGAAAACGCAGGGCGGGCGCAGTATGCGTTAGGCGGCGCCTGCGTCCTTTTGACGGTGCGCCGAGCGCAACCAAATTGCAACAGGTTGCATTTAGCGCAGGTCGGCGCACCGTCAAAAGGACGCAGGCGCCGCCAAAATGCATACTGCGCACGGCCTGCGTCCTCAGTGATAAAGATAGGGGATGCATGCAGCATCATGCGCCCGGAGGCGGAGCTACCAGAGGAGGCGCGGCAGGGGTGGGGCTTAGCAGCAGCCGTGCGCAGGCCGACGCTGCAGCCTTTAACCCCTTTCTTTAATCCCCTATGCCCATGGACGGGATAGTACGCCTAGCGCGATCAGCGGCGCCCACGCGGTGAGCGTCCAATTTCTCCTGTTACCCTTGGGAAAATAAAAAAATGGGGACTAAAAGATGATGTTTGTTGAAAAAATACGATATTTTTATTTTCACGCCCGGTCGTTATAAACTTCTGTGAAGCACTGGGGGGTTCAAAGTGCTCACCACACATCTAGATAAGTTCCTTAGGGGGTCTAGATTCCAAAATGGGGTCACTTGTAGGGGGATTTCCACTGTTTAGGTACATCAGGGGCTCTCCAAAAGCAACATGACACCCGCAGACCATTCCATCAAAGTCTGCATTGCAAAACGTCACTACTTCCCTTCCGAGCCCCGACGTGTGCCCATACAGTAGTTTTCTCCCACATATGAGGTATCAGCGTATTCAGGACAAATTGGACAACAACTTTTGGGGTCCAATTTCTCCTTGTACCCTTGGGAAAATGAAAAAATTGGTGACTAAAAGATCATGTTTGTGGAAAAAATATACAATTTTTTTATTTTCACGCTCGGGCGTTATAAACTTCTGTGAAGCACTGGGGGGTTCAAAGTGCTCACCACACATCTAGATAAGTTCCTTGGGGGGTCTAGTTTCCAAAATGGTGTCATTTGTGAGGGGTTTCTACTGTTTTGGTACATCAGTGGTTTTCCAATCGCAACATGGTGTCCGATCTCAATTCCAGACAAAAATGTCAAATGGCGCTGCTTCCCTACCGAGCTCTGCCATGCGCCCAAATAGTCATTTACACCCATATATGGGGTATCAGCGTACTCAGGACAAATTGCAAAATAACTTTTAGGGACCTGTTACCCTTGGAAAAATAAAAATTGGGGGTGAAAAGATCATTTTTGTGGAAAAAATATGATTTTTTAATTGTACCGCTGTACGTTATAAACTTCTGTGAAGCCCTTGTGGGTTCAAAGTTCTCACCACATATCTAGATAAGTTCCTTGGGGGGTCTAGTTTCCAAAATGGGGTCACTTGGGGGGTTTCCACTGTTTAGGTACATCCGGGGCTCTCCTAACGCGACATGTCGTCCGATCTGAATTCCAGCCAATTTTGCATTGAAAAAGTGAAACGGCGCTCCTTCCCTTCTGAGGTCTGCCATGCGCCGAAACAGTGGTTCCCCCCCACATATCAGGTATCAGCGTACTCAGGACAAATGGCACAATAACTTTTGCAGTCCAATTTCTCCTGTTACCCTTGGTAAAATAAAAAAATTGAACCTAAATTATTTTTTTAGTGAAATAAAGTTAAAAGTTCATTTTTTTCAAATATTCAAAAAATTCCTGTGACGCACCTAAAGGGTTAATAAACTTCTTGAATGTGGTTTTGAGCACCTTAAGGGGTGCAGTTTTTAGAATGGTGTCACTTTTGGGTATTTTCTATCATATAGACCCCTCAAAATGGCTTCAAATGTGATGTGGTCCATAAAAATAAAATGGTGTTGCAAAAATGAGAAATCACTGGTCAATTTTTAACCCTTATAACTTCCTAACAAAAAAAAAAATTTGGTTTCAAAATTGTGCTGATGTAAAGTAAACATGTGGGAAATGTTACTTATCAAGTTTTTTGTGTGCCGTATCTCTGTGATTTACGGGCATAAAAATTCAAAGTTGGAAAATTGCGAAATTTTCAAAATTTTCGCCAAATTTCCGTTTTTTTCACAAATAAACGCAAGTTATTTGAATGAAATTTTACTCATATATATATCCCCTAAAATGATACTTTATTGTTTAAAAACCACGACTGTGGTATACACCAGAAAAAACGTGACAGAAAAAAGAAAAACAAAACAAATGAAAAGGTGTTCAAGCAAAAGCCCATACTAAGGTGACACCTTGGAATCCCTCATCCGTTACTGAGCTGTGTCCTGCCTGGCCGCGGAGGTTGGCACCCTAGGGGGGAACGTTGTGGCGCCCCCGCTCAACGATGGCTGTCCCTAGGGGCCCTGATGAACCCTACAGCCACTAGTGGTCCCTTCTACCCGATATATATAAGGGAACCCCTACTTCTAGACAGAGACCAAACTGCTCTATAGAGGACCCTGTGTCCCAAAGAAAGAGGTTAAAAATAGAATTAGAACACACATGGCATTAGGTGGTCATATTGAATCCTGTCCCACAAAAACAACCGTGAAACCAAACAATGGGATAAAACAAATCGGATAATGCCTCAGTCTCATATAGATCTATTGTTATAGCACCAAGAGGCACATATTCTATTGAATTAGTGACAAGCCATAACCCAGTAATCGGCCATCAACAATATCCCATTGTTATAAATATACAATAAACGCAGAGCTGCAACAGCGATACTCATCTGCGTTTGTCGCCACCTGCCATCAACTAGTTAACGCCTCAACGCGTTTCGCCTTATTAGGCTCATCAGGAGGCCTGATGCTGCGATATCTTGTGTCCCATGAAGGTGCAAGTAGCTTACCGATACTCAGTACTGCTCCACTCTTTAAACCTGCCGCGCAGAGCCTAAGCTCCGCCCACTCACGTTCCATGGCGTCTCCGACCGCCAATTGCAGCGCCACACATCCACTGTCGCTCCAATCAGCTGGCAGATCTCTCATGCAGCGTCACAGTGACCAATCAGGTGTCCACACACATAGGGTCTCCCAGCACTCTCCAATCATCAGAGCTGAAGCTGGTTACCACATCTGACGTAGATGCAGCGTCGCTGCTGAGTAGCCAATCATATATCCTTAGACAAAAAGTCTCGTAACACTCTCCAATCACTGCAGCTCAAACATAGTGTCAGCTCCGAGGTATAGCGCCCACATATACAGTAAACGCTCCACTCTTCTAAACCAAGCATATATGTCCACATCCCTATATTTGACCTAAAATGCTATGCTTGACAGTCTAGTCTAAATATGTTATCTGCATTGCACTAATGATTAGCGTGTGGCTAGGCAAGCATAAACCGCATCATAACCTTCAGCAATGTGAACAGGCGTCAATATGCAATTGCCTTATCAAATGCAGTACACGCTCTCCTAGAATAGACATTTATGACTTTGCAAGGAAAACAGGCCGGTGACATGTTTTGTCGGTTTAAGGATAAGGGGTACCCGCAACATGTTCTAGACACTGCGTATGACTTTGCAAGGAAAGCAGACAGGGTTAAATTGCTGCAGAAACGTGAGACTGAAGACTCGACAGAATTAATAAGGGTGATTGGGACATTTGATGTTAACCATCAGGAGGTCAGAAAGGTCCTGTCTAAGCACTGGGACGTTCTCAGGTTGGATCCAGATTTGAAAAACATGATTGGTGAGCGTCCCAATATTACCTTTAGAAAGGGCAAATCAATTAGGGATATGTTGGTCCACAGCCAATATAGGAGACCAGTGGTTGGTGGTACCTGGCTAGATAGGAGACCATGTGGCTTCTTTAAGTGTGGGGATTGCAGTTTCTGCAAATATATGAGACTGGGGAAGTCTTTTTGTAGTGCAAGCACTGGTAAGATGTTTTTTCAACGTGACTTCTCAAACTGCAAAACTACAGGGGTCATCTATATGGCCATATGTTCGTGCCCTAAAAACTATATTGGGAAGACTAGGAGAGAATTCAGAAGAGTGGGGGAACATCTTGGAGACATTAGACACAAAAGAGAAACCCCACTTGCAAAGCATATGTGGACGTGTCATAAAGGTGACCCCGGTGACATTAAATTTTGTGTCATAGAGGTAGTTAATGTGAACCCAAGAGGAGGTAATGTGGATAAGGTGATTCTTAGGAGAGAATGTGAATGGATATTCAGGATGGAGTCCATTGAGCCGAGGGGGTTGAACGAGCAACTGTCATATGCCTGTTTCTTATGAGCCATAATTGAATAATGTGTTCTTCTTTGAGGATACTTGCCTTCTGGGTTTTGTTTTTGTTTCCCGCTATAGTGGGACCCCCATGCATTGTCGTGGAATATCGAATATATAAAATCTCCCCTTTTTACTGCCGTATAAATATCCACTCCCTAATGGACTTTGAGCAGCTTTGGCTAATCTTAGCCCCAGTGGCATACACATGGGGTTCTCAGTACATGTTTATGATGGGGCAGTTGCATATTGATGCATGTTCAGACTATTGAAGTGTATGATGCGTTTTACGATTATTTTTGCAACACAGATATCATGCTTTGACTGGATTGCTAAGTATCTGATTAACAATTAAAAGATCTGTATATATATATTTTACAGTGTCATATTGGAGGCATATATGTCTATTCTAGGACAGCGTGTACTGCATTTGATGAGGCAATTGCATATTGACGCCTGTTCACATTGCTGAAGGTTATGATGCGATTTATGCTTGCCTAGCCACACGCTAATCATTAGTGCAATGCAGATAACATATTTAGACTAGACTGTCAAGCATAGCATTTTAGGTCAAATATAGGGATGTGGACATATATGCTTGGTTTAGAAGAGTGGAGCGTTTACTGTATATGTGGGCGCTATACCTCGGAGCTGACACTATGTTTGAGCTGCAGTGATTGGAGAGTGTTACGAGACTTTTTGTCTAAGGATATATGATTGGCTACTCAGCAGCGACGCTGCATCTACGTCAGATGTGGTAACCAGCTTCAGCTCTGATGATTGGAGAGTGCTGGGAGACCCTATGTGTGTGGACACCTGATTGGTCACTGTGACGCTGCATGAGAGATCTGCCAGCTGATTGGAGCGACAGTGGATGTGTGGCACTGCAATTGGCGCTCGGAGACGCCATGGAACGTGAGTGGGCGGAGCTTAGGCTCTGCGCGGCAGGTTTAAAGAGTGGAGCAGTACTGAGTATCGGTAAGCTACTTGCACCTTCATGGGACACAAGATATCGCAGCATCAGGCCTCCTGATGAGCCTAATAAGGCGAAACGCGTTGAGGCGTTAACTAGTTGATGGCAGGTGGCGACAAACGCAGATGAGTATCGCTATTGCAGCTCTGCGTTTATTGTATATTTATAACAATGGGATATTGTTGATGGCCGATTTCTGGGTTATGGCTTGTCACTAATTCAATAGAATATGTGCCTCTTGGTGCTATAACAATAGATCTATATGAGACATTATCCGATTTGTTTTATCCCATTGTTTGGTTTCACAGTTGTTTTTGTGGGACAGGATTCAATATGACCACCTAATGCCATGTGTGTTCTAATTCTATTTTTAACCTCTTTCTTTGGAACACAGGGTCCTCTATAGAGCAGTTTGGTCTCTGTCTAGAAGCAGGGGTTCCCTTATATATATCGGGTAGAAGGGACCACTAGTGGCTGTAGGGTTCATCAGGGCCCCTAGGGACAGCCATCGTTGAGCGGGGGAGCCACAGCGTTCCCCCCTAGGGTGCCAACCTCCGCGGCCAGGCAGGACACAGCTCAGTAACGGATGAGGGATTCCAAGGTGTCACCTTAGTATGGGCTTTTGCTTGAACACCTTTTCATTTGTTTTGTTTTTCTTTTTTCTGTCACGTTTTTTCTGGTGTATACCACAGTCGTGGTTTTTAAACAATAAAGTATCGTTTTAGGGGATATATATATGAGTGTACTTGAGAACCCTTAAAGTATTATATATGAGATTGTTGAATGAAATTTTACCACTAACATGAAGTACAATATGTCACGAGAAAACAATGTCAGAATCACCGGGATCCATGGAAGCATTCCAGAGTTATGACCTCATAAAGGGACAGTGATCAGAATTGTAAAAATTGGCCCGGTCATGAACGTGCAAACCACCCTTGGGGGTGAAGGGGTTAACGCAAGTGTGAACCCGGCCTTAATGTGATAGCTGGAGCTGCTTCTCTTTGGTGCAACTGTGATGTTAGGTGCTACTGAATATGTTGCTTCTCACAGCTGCTTTTCCAGGTTTGTGTCGGCCAGGAAAGCAGTCAACTTTTTGTCATAATAAGTTTTGTAAATCATATAGATCACCATAGGAGATGCTGGGACTACTGTATATACATCACATAGGAGACGCTGAGACAGATGTATATACACTACATAGGAGATGATGGGACTGCTGTATAAGCATCACATAGGAGACATTGTGACTGCTGTCTATACATCACATAGGAGATGCTGAGACTGCTGTATCTATATCACATGGAGGATGCGGAGACAGCTGTATATACATCACACATGAGATGCTGGGACTGCTGAATATACTTCACATAGGAGATGCAGGGACTGCTGTATATACATCACATAGGAGACACAGGGACTGCTGTATATACATCACAAAGGAGACGCTGGGACTGCTGTACATACATAACATAGGAAATATTGACACTGCTGTGTATGCATCATAGGAGACTCTGGGGTCATATAAATTACAGGAGGGGCTGGGGGGCATAGACATCACAGGAAATGCTGGGATATATTCATCACCAGGGAGGCTGGGGGGAATAGACATCACTGAGGGGCTATATACATCACTAGGAAGCACAGACTGGGGATATATATGTCCCTGGGGGAATATACATCACTGGTGGGGTCACATACATCCTCAGGGGTTATATACAGCACTGGGGGCCATATACATCACAGTTGGGGGATATATAGCACTGGAGGCAATATACAGTACTCAGTGGGATATACAGCACTTCTGGGGCAAATGCAGCACTGGGGAATATACATATCACTTGGGGCATGTACAGCCCTGGGGGGATATAAAACACTTGGGGAGGGGGGATATACAGCACTGGGGGGGACAGTCATTGCCGGGGAGACACACAGATCACCAGGTGGGGGGCATATAGTTGAGGGGCACAGATCACCAGCAGAAAGTCACAGAAATCACCAGAAGACAGGCACTGAGCTGCCAGCACTGAGATTGCTCTGGACTCTCTGGCAGCAGCTCATCTTCTGGGACAGGACGATGGGAGAGCATTGGGTGCTAACCCCACCCACCCGGTGCTAACCACGCCCACCCCGGCAACATCATTGTTCATGCGCAGGCAGCGTTCTGTAATGAATGCTGCGTGCACTTGGGAGTTAAAGGGCCGGCAGCTGGCAGGATACGGCTTCAGCCTGAGCATTGCACACTCCGGGGACCTGCCTGCGGGCCACATTAAAAGTTACCATGGACAATGGGTCACATGTGGCCAACAGGCTGGAGGTTCCCCTCCCCTGACCTATAGTGACCAGCAAAGTCCCTAAGGCTAAAGAAAGGTTTTCAATTTGTTTCATTAAACACCAAAGGTTGTAACAAATAATGAACATATAAACAAGCCTTTTGTTACAACCCCCCCAATACCTGCCAAAATAGGCCATCCTGCAAGATTTTTCAAAATATCAGGGCAGTCTTGGCAACGTGTTGGGAGCTTGTATGGTAGGTTACTCAGCAATCAAGAGTCCAATTCACTCTTTGAGATTACAACATATCATTAGCATATCCATGTATTCCATTCTTCTTTTGTTTAAAAACTGTAGTGGGATCAGTTGGCAAAGTAGTTTTGAACGTTTTATTACTCAATTGTCTTTTAGACTTCATGTTGTATTTTTTGACAGGCCATAACGCTAAATTTTCACTTTTATTCTCTTCTTTTAAGACAACATATGGCTTTTTGTTAAAAGGGGCTACACTTAATTTTTAAGAAAATCCACTCATAAATCCCAAATGTCTGGGACTATTATAGCAAAAACAAAATAATGCAATATATCTTTAGAGATGATAAAATCTCCTAAAATTGTGGATAGCTTTTTTTTTAATGAGTTTTGTGGCTAGATGTTTCTCTATCCATGGATATTAACCTATATTCTGTTATTCCAATAATTTTTTTTTTTTATATTTTGTAACTTTTTTTGTAGGCTGCACTATACAGAAAGGTTCAAGAATATTGTTTTAGAAACTACGTAGTGGTGCAATCGGGGCATTACAGGCTGATAATTATTTTTTATAATGCAGGAAGTAATGTGGCGCCCCTGAGGCTCAGTCGCCACAGAGGTACTGTACCTTCTCCTAAGGTGTGGTGCCCCACCATCCAGGTAAGTTGGAGGCTCCTGACCACGCTTCAACACTCGCACCCCACACAATAGAGTAGTTCAGCAAAACCACATTGCGGCTCCTTGCTTAGAGAGAAGCAGAGCACCTTTGGTGGTTCCCTGCTTGGAACACTAGACAGACTGGGAGGTGGGTAGAGTTTAGAATACATAAAAGAGCGGGATGGTTTAGGATTTCAGGTGAGTCAGTCAGAAGGAGAGTCTGGGAGAGGAAGCCACTCAGGAGGAGTGGAGATCCCTGGAAGAAGGATGGAGGAAGGAGTGCTGCAGCTGCCTCAATGGTCTGAGCCAGCTGGCACGGGAAAGGAAAGAAGGAGAAGGACATTGAACTGAAGCCTGAGCTTCCATAGAAAGGAAAAGACAAATACGGAACGTAGGAGTAAAAGGGAACACAGAGGACGTGGGTTAGAGGAAGAACCCTGCGTAGAAGTACTAAGCGCAAGGCCGGGGCCCGGTCCGCGAGGTTGTATGAACACTAACGGTTCTGCAGCAGACACCGGTGGAGTAGTGGGCTGTAAATGCACTACTCCCTTCTAAGACTTGAGGGCACAACAGCAACACGGATAGAGAGTCAGGACTTAGGAGTAGAGAGTCCCCGAAGCAGGCTACAGCTGTCTGCCGTGCAAGTAGAGTTCTTGGGACCATCTGTCAGGAGGAACACCAGTGTAACTCAGTACTAGGAGATCTTCACACTAAAAGGCGCTATAGAGGAGACATTCAGAAAAGGCACATAAGTTGGCGAAGCGTGGAAGGGAGCATTCCATCTTGCCTGGAGGTTAACTAAGTCCCTGACCCGGAGGACACGGCACGGCACAGAAGCGGGCACTACAGACTGTGAGTAAAGCTTTGGAACTACACGCCCTGGTGTCCTCCATTCCTTCCTGCGTCCGTCCGCCTGGCACTGCTACATCCTCTGCGCCAGACACTACACTGTTGTGAGTTCATTTTGGAATCTCGATTGGTTAGACGGAGACTCCAGTATTTGGTCAAATAGAAGGGTTATGGCCAGGAGGATAATTCTTGGGTCTCTGCCTCTGATATTCATGCCAATAGATTGGTTCGTGCTTTTCACCGGGCCCATCCTGATAGGCCTGGTGGCGTGGATGAGGGTTCGGGGACCCCTCCTCAAGGGGGGGTACTGTTGTGAGTTCATTTTCTGGTACACCAGTTCTGAGTTCTCCTGCCAGGCTCCCTCTGGTGGTAACGGGAGGTAGTGAGGCTGATTTAATCAGCAGAGATCTGCCACCTGATAATGAGGATGACGATTGGACCTCAGGAATCTCAGACTGGATTTAAGACAGCCGACTCCCTATTCTGGTGCTGGTGATTCCTTCTGGCTTGTCAGGTCTTGGTTTTCAGCTCTATTCCAGTCATCTAAAGCTAAGTTTTTCAGCTAATGTTCACACTTGATTTTGTTGGTCTATTCAGTTTTTTGTGTGGTCAGCCAGCCCCGGCTGGGGCTGTGCTGAATTTCCACTCTTATTTACCTGTATTTGCCAATTTGCTTTTTGTCCCTTATTAGATTGGCCTCTTTTTGCTCTGTCTCAGAATATTTCAGAGTGCTGATATAGTGGGAGAAGTCTAGTGACTTCAGGGTTAATTTTGCTATCAGAAGTGTTGGACATTATTTTTGTAGGGTTTTTTGCAGATTGCAGACAGTGTCTTTCCTTTCCTATCCTTTCTAGTTAGTTTGGGCCCCATCGTTTGCTCAGCCTATTTTCCTGCCTGTGTTTGTGCTTTCATCTTGTTTTACCGTCAATACATGTGTGTGGGCTGTCTTTCCTTTGGGGTCTGCTCTGGGGCAGTTAGTTTTCCCCTTTTCATGCTTCAGGCTTATGCAGTTCTCCAGCTGTGACGAAGCGTCTAGGATCATCGTAGGTACGCTCCACGACTGCTGCTAGTTGTGTGGTTAGGATCAGGGATCTGCAATCTGCATAGTTACCAACCTCTCTGGTTTGCTGTGACTTAGCTTGTTTTGTTTTTTTCTCCTCGGTGACCCATTCATAACACTACACCATCTAATTGTCCCCATATCTACACTGCCCCGGGACAACAGCCCTGCCTGTGGAGGGCTATAACATCATTGCTGCACCACACCATCTGTCCCGGAGGATCTCTCTGCAGCGTCGGCTTAACACCTCCATTGCCGAACACCACAGGTGGCGTCACAAACTATTCATCTAATTACATTCCACCATTCACATCTTCCTATTACTTGGGCGCCCAGGGCCACGGTCCGGGTCGGTCCGCTGTGATACATCCCACTGATACCGGCCCGGTACCGAGTACCCCACGGCCCTGGGAGGGCAACCAAGTAACACAGGAAGTATATTACCCTGTCGGATTAATGAGCCAATCCTGTTTATTTTATGTCTGCTACATATGTACACATGGTACTCTTTTACTCCTGAGACCCGTTGAATATTCAGCCAAAAGATTTGATCTGTTGGGTATGGGCACATCAAACCATCTGCAGACTGAACTGGGACAGGAGAAAAACCTAATAAAATATGATGTCAAAATAAAGTATGGTAAACATATGGTAAACAATAACTATTCATTTTGTCATATGGCTATTTTAAGGACAAAAAAACCAGTGATTAAAATTTACAATTTTTTTTTTTTTTTATAAAATTAGGATTTTACAATCTTTACCACTGTCACTTTATGAAGTGATAACCCTGGACTGCTTCAACGGATCCCACTGATTCTGAAAATGTTTTTTGGAACTTATTGTACTTTATGATAGTGCTAAAATTTATTCAATATAACTTGCATTTATTTGTGAAAAAAATGGAAATTTGGCGAAAATGTTGAAAATGTTGGAAGTTTCAAAGTTTTATTTTTTATCCCCTTAAATAAGAAAAATATATATCACACAAAAAAGTTAATAAATAACATTTTCCACATGTAGACATAATATCAGCACAATTTTTAAAACATTATTTTTTTTTGTTATGAAGTTATAAGGGTTTAAAGTTGACCAGCGACTTTTCATTTTTCCAATAAAATTTACAAAACCATTTTTTAGGGACCACATCACATTTGAAGTGACTTTGAGGGGCCTATATGACAGAAAATAACCAAATGTGACAACATTCTGAAATCTGCACTCCTCAAGGTGCTCAAAATCATGTTCAAAAACTTTATTAACCCTTCAGGTGCTTCACAGGAATTTTTGGAATGTGGAAGGGAAAAA
Organism: Dendrobates tinctorius; assembly: GCF_039654945.1. NCBI lineage: Eukaryota > Metazoa > Chordata > Amphibia > Anura > Dendrobatidae > Dendrobates > Dendrobates tinctorius. The sequence goes on along the minus strand of NW_027361770.1, from coordinate 3,755,394 downwards.
TGATTATTTAACTTTTTGAGACAAATTCCAAATGTGGGGGAAAACCACTGTTTAGGCAAATGGCAGGGCTCAGAAGGGAAGGCGTGCTAATTGACTTTTTGAATGTAAAATTTGGTGGAATAATTATTGGACGCCATGTTGCGTTTGGAGAGTCCCTGATGAACCGAAACAGTAGAACCCCCCTCTAGTAGCACCATTTTGGAAACTAGACCCCTCAGGGAGCTTATCTATATGTGTGGTGAGCACCTTGAACCCATAGCTGATTCAAAGAAGTTTGTAACGTAGAGCTGTTAAAATTAAAAAAATCTATGTTTTCGACAAAAATTTTATTTTATCCCCATTTTTTTATTTTCACAATGATAGCAGGAGAATTGGACCCCACAATTTGTTGTGCAAATTCTCTTGAGTACGCCAATACCCCATATGTGGTCAAAAACTGTTTTTGAGGCACAGTGCAAGGCTCAGAAGTGAAGAAGCGCCATATTACACTGTAGATTTTGCTGGAATGGTTTGAAGATGTCATGTCACATTGGAGAGACATGTGTAAGGGGGTGAAGTGCAGGAAGAGCTGAGAGAGAGAGTTGCCTCCTCTGCTCCATGCCCGGAACCATTGAGCAGGGCAGCAGGTTCCCCGGTGGACACAAAAGCAGCCTGTTCAGCAGCCAGGAACAGGAAGGGAGGAGAGCTGAGAGCGGGAAAAGTGTGCGGGTTTTCCTCAGAGCAGCGCAGACAGCAGACAGGGTTGGACACTGACACAGACCGAGAGAGAGATCTCCGGTACAACAGCCAGAGACAGAGAGGCGGCACACAAAGACTGCAGACCGTGAGTACATGAAGCCGGGTACTGCAGTGTCAGGAAGGTTGCGCACTCATCCCTGTAATAAGACTTTTCCCTGCAAAGAGACTGCACTCTGTGCTAAAACTTTTCCCTGCAAAGAGACTGCGCCCAGTGACAGGGCTGTGACCTGCTATGAGAGACTGTACCACGTACAAAGTTCCGGGTGACCCTTGTATTAATGCAGAGCCCCTGATTCCGGTGAGAAAGCACTGCTGCGGAGTTGGAAAGAAGGACCTGGAGCATAGGGGATATCGTTTGTCTCATACCCCTCTGGCTCCCTCAGTAACCCCTCATATCTCGGCTGGACATTGTTAAAGGCACAGGATACAGAATACTTCAGACGACAAGCGCTGCTGGTAATTTGGAACCAACGTGGGAGAAGAGTGACCCTTCAATCAAGACCCCTTCAGACTGATAAGTTCCTCGATAGGAAAACTGCCCTTATTACTGTTTAATACTGTTGATGCTTTTTGTCTGCTTGCTTAACTCGTTTTCATAATATTCATATTTACACTGTTAATTTTGTCAGTGCTATCCCCTGTAAATAAACCTCCCTTTAACTGTTGGTCCGTCTGTTCCGTGGTGACATACTCATCTCCTGCACATTATTACACATGACAACATGACATGACATGACAACATCTGGTCACCATGGCAATGATTGAGACCCCACAATGATGTCACTGGAGAAGAAAAAAAAGATTCCTCTTCCAAGGTGGCATTGCCTTCACCTGCGCTGTATCAGCCTGGAAATAGCCAAGAGCTGCTAAGGCCTGTTTCACACATACGTTTTTGATGTCAGTTGCAATCCGCGAAAATGGCGGAAAACGGATCCGTCTCTGTTCTCACATCAATGTGTGCCACCGGACCGTTGTTTTGACGGATCCGGCGAAGGATGAAATTTAGAGGAACCGCTGCCTGGAAAAAAAGGAGAGAGAGAGAGAATTTTCCATGATCCCCGAACAGCATTCAGGGTTAAAAATGTTCCCGGAGAAAAGCTGCCGGGCCTGCGCAGTTGAAAATAGCGGACCGTCAACAAAAAAAACGTTGCAGAGTCCGTCTCATCCGCCCGGGAGATGCTAAAATATTGGCGGATCCGTCAAAAATGGGTGTGACGGACGACCGTCAGTCAAGATCCGCCACTAATGTAAGTCTATGGGGAACAAAAACGGATCCGCCCCTTTTATGGCAGATCCATTTTTTTCAGAAATTGGCGGATTTTGACTGACGCCAAAAAACTGATGTGTGAAACAGGCCAAATGCGCAGGCGCAGACAGTGCCATCTTGGAGGATTTTTTTTCCGCTAGTAACAAACTTTACAGACAGGGGATAGTGATTATAATGAAGAGGAGGAGGCAGGGGAGGAGGAACAACCATGTTCACAGCAAGGTGGCACTCAGATCAGCTCACAGGCAGCTCTGGAGTGTATCTGGGGGAACAGAGTCCCCAGATGATATACCTCCCACTGAGTCCACCTTGCTGTATCTCTGCTACAAAGACAATGTACCATCATTGCTTCCCTCACTGGAGTGGGATCGCAAAATGTATGAATATAAGCACATCCTGGTAGAAAAACTACTAATGGCTTTCCCACCTGACAGCGGGGACTCAGTGGAACAACAAGGCAGAGGCGCAGGAGGAATTAACCAACAAAGCGGGAGCACCGCCAGCACCTCGAAAGGCAGAGTTAGCATGGCTGAAATGTGACAAAACTTCATAAGCACACCACAACATCCAGCACCAACATGTAATAGGGTCCGTATTAGCAGGAGCCATCATTACAACAACATGGTAGAAGAGTAGGTGTCCACACATCTTCACTTGGAGGTGCTGCCCTTCCCTGTGGCAAGTATCGGAATGTATTTTTAGCACGCCAAGGGAAGTGATCACAGACAGGAGAATCTACCTGTCCACATTCAGCACGGGGACGCTGACATTCCTTAAAATGAACCAGGTGTGAATCCCACAGGACTTGGCCATACCTTTGGATGACTAGACAACTATAACAGCCGCACTGATCTAGTGTTCAACTCTATTTGCCATTAGTTTAATTTTGGTGTCTCCTCCTCAAATAAATAAACCTTAAAACTCCACCTCCTCCTTCAATTGGACCTCCGCACTCTGGTTGTAGCTTGTTAGTTTATTTTGGGTTAATTCTATGTTTTGTGACAAAGTCACTGGCAAAGTACTGGAGGGGAGTTATATTTCACTGAGGCTATTAGCTTCAGCAATTTGAAACCTAGACATTTTCTGAGAGGGGTTAATCAGACAATTTTAGGGCTAGGCTTTTAAGTGAACAATTAGCAAATATTGAACAAACTGTGAGGCAAAACAATTGGTATAGGCCATAAGCCATGCACATATTAATGAATAGATCATATAAAGAATTGGTGCAAGAAGTGCATAAGGCAGAATTGATATTAAAAAATGCTAAATTTTATTTCAACAATATTCATAAAATATATAAAACAAAAGCTGAACCAATTGAAGGGACATGTCAAAGAAAGTGTATTAATCAAATACACATGATAGCATTGTCTCCATACTTAAGTTTACAAGTACATGAGTACATATATTGTGAGGCAGGGACTGGTGTTACATGTGAGGGTCACTGTATGTTCCCCCTCAGTATGTGCATGGAGGCATATTGAGGCCATGAGAGGGCATTGCAGTCACAGGCATAGCTGTGGTTACAATGCAGACTAAAGTGAGTATAGGTCTTGGACATGATAGTTGTCCAAGGCAGAATTAGGGAAAACCTGCTCTGGGTTTTGGTGTTTTGAAACAGACTGAAGATGGTAGTGGTGCAGTCCATTTCATTCCCGGCCCAGGTTTTCCATGTGGCTGAAGGCCACAGGTTGCTAGTTAAAAACCCTGCAGTATGGGGTTTGATTGTGTCAGGTTGAGTGTCAGTCTGGTCTGTGCTAGAGGGCAGAGCAGTCAGCTCTGCAGTGCTCCATCTGTGTGAGGCAACACAGACAATTGTAGCCAAAGCAGCTCAGGGTCCTGGCATCCACAGCGGACACAATGGTGCAGTCACCCACGGTAACTGGTCTCGGAGGTGGAGTGTCTTGTGCCCGGCGGTGAACTGGAGGTAGACTGTCCTGTGTGCCTGGAGGAGGACTGGCGTGTTTAGTGACTGTAATCTGAAGGATATCGTGTAGTGTATAAAGCTGTGAGTAGCCCATTAACACAGCGGTGTAGTCGCCCATGGCAACAGTCAAAGGTGGACTGGCGTATTTAGTGACTGTAATCCAGAGGATAAGTTTTCCTGCTGTGTCCCGGAGGATATCGTATGCTGTGTTTAGCTGAGTTGAACATTAAAGAGATGTTTTGCTTTGAATATTTCTAGGTCACTGCCTCATCACTGCATAGTGTGCTACCGATGCACTACAATATAATCTTGAATAAAAGCAGCCAGCTAACTTATATACTCATGTATAAGCCGAGTTTTTCAGCCCCTTTTGGGCTGAAAAAGACCCCCTTTGGCTTATACATGAGTCAGGGTTCTCACTTACTTTTCACGGATGCAGGGTGGAAGTCTCCGGCATCTCCAGATCCTCTGCACGCTCCCATGCAGCCTCTTTCTGTGTCCCGGTGGCTGCTGATAGGGTCAGTGTTGGCAGCGGGACAAGTGCCGGGGTGCTGAGCAGGCGGGAACACCGGCGCAATATGTGGGCCAGGTGCCGGGGTCCTGAGCAGGCGAGGACACCGGCACGCTATGGGATTCAGGTTCCAGTGTTGCCACCGGCTCAGGCCCCCGGCACTTGCGATATTTACCCTTCTCCGTTCCACTGCCACGCTCTGTCTTCCGGGTCCTCTGGCTGTGATGTACAGGTCAGAGGGCGCGATGACATGGTTAATGCACACCCTCTGCCTGAACAGTCACTGCAGAGAGTAGGCGATGCTGAGGAGCAGCGGCCAATGATGAGAGGTGAGTATGTCATTTTTAATTAAATTGCAGCAGAAGCAGCAGCATTATGTATGAACAACTTATGGGGCCAGCATTATATGGGTTATATTATGCTATAGAGCATCTTATTGGGCCATCATTAACCTTTTATGCATTACATGGGGGATATTAATCTATGGATCATCTTATGGGGTCATATTTAACCTTTTATGCATTATATGGGGCATATTATTCTATGGGGCATCTTATGGGGCCAGCATTAACCTTTGTGCAGCATTATATGGGGCATATTTTTGTATGGAGCATCTTATGGGGCCCATCATAAACTTTATTGAGCGTTATATTGGCCCATGATTAACTTTATGGAGCATTATATGGGCCCATCATGAAATTTACGGAGCATTATATGGGGCATATTTTGTATGGAGCATCTTATGGGACCCATCATGAACTTTATGGAGCTTTATATTGACCCATCATGAACTTTAAGGAGCATTATATGGGCCCATCATGAACTTTATCGAGCATTAAATGGGGTGTATTTTGTATGGAGCATCTTATGGGACCCATCAAGAACTTTATGGAGCATTATATGGGCACATCATGAACTTTATGGAGCATTATATGGGTCCATCATAAACTTTATGGATCATTATATGGGACTTATTTTGTATGGGGCCCATCATGAACTTTATGAAGCATTATATGGGCCCATCAAAAACTGTATGGAGCATTATATGGGGCTCCTGATTCAATAATAGAGCCCCCTTGCTTTGCCCAAGCATTGTTGAGTACACTACCAGTATATATCTGGTCTTGGATATACAGTATGTACTGTATTTTGAGAAGTTAATCGCTATGGTATGGATTTCTTTTTTAAAGTCTTTTTTATCCCATTAGAAATGGATGCCAATACTTCTAATCCTGGACCAAAACAAAAATGCAGGTCATACGAAGTTGCTTTCAAACTTAAGGTTGTGTCAAGAGCAGAAGAAAGCAATAACAGTATTGCAAGTATGGAATTTTGTGTTAACGAAAAACAAGTGAGGGAGTGGTGGAAAATGAAAGCTGACTTGGAAAAGATTCAACGAGGTTTAAAGATGTCATATGAGGCTCTAGAGACTGAATTGCATAAATGGGTTATGGAGTGTCGACAAAATGGTTACTGCATAACACGCATGGGAATTTGCTTACGTGCCCTTCAAATGGCTAAAGAAGACAAATTGAAAGCACCAGGAATTGAAAATTTTGTTGCACCAGCAGGATGGTGTTCCCTCTTCATGAATAGATTTAGCCTATGTTTGCGGCAAAAAACAATTTTCATAGAAGTTGCCAAAAGTCTTTGATGAAAAAGTGATGTCATTCCTTTCATTCATCATAAATTGTGATGAGCGAGTATACTCATTGCTCAGGTGTCCTCCGAGTATCTTGGCTTGCTCGGAGATTTAATTTTTGTCATCTCAGCTGCATGATTTGCGACTGCTAGACAGCTTGATTACATGTGAGGAATGTCTGTTTGTTAGGGAATTCCCACATGTATTCAGCCTGTCTACAAGTTGCAAATCATGCAGCTGAGACGGCATAAACTAAATCTCCGAGCACGCCAAAATACTCAGAGATCACCCGAGCATGCTGGGGAAAACCTGAGCAAGGAGTATACTCGCCCATCACTAATCATACTAATCATAAAACAAAGAAGGATCCATAACTATGACCTGGGAGATGCTGGAAATGTGGATGAAACACCTATGACTTTTGATCTTCCAAGCAACAGAACTGTGGCAAATATGGAAGACAAAACTATTTTACTCAGAACCACAGGTAACAGAGAAAAAACATTCCACAGTCGTTTTTTCATGTTTGGCCAATGGAACTAAGCTGCGGCCTGTCATTATTTTTAAAAGAAAGACCTTGCCTAAAAAGGTCCAATTCCCACCATGAATTACAGTGTGCGCATATATTAAAGGCCGGATGGATGAAGATGGAACAAATAAATGGCTGGAAGAAATTTGGAATGGACGACCAGGAGCAGCCTTAAAGAAAAAAAAAACCTCATTTCTAGTTTGGGATATGTTCAGAGCCCACACATCTGATGACATAAAACAATTGGCAAAGTCCTCTCAAGTTACTTTGTTGGTTATTCCAGGACATTTGTATTGCAGCCCCTAGATGTGTGTTTAAATAAACCTTTCAAAAACCATGTGCGAAGGATGTGGCATGAATGGATGTCATCTGGTCAAGCCTGACTGACAAAAATTGGAAATCTAATGAAGCCAAACATAGAATAGCAAAGTGGGTTTGTGATGCATGGGAAGAGATTCCAGAGGACATGGTGCAACGGGCCTTCAAGAAATGTGACATTAGTAATGCTATGGATGGCATTGAAGACAGCGCTTTGTATGAGAACGACGGCAGTGATTACGAACTCAATCATGATGACAATGTCTATGCTGATAACCTCTTACCAGCTGAAGCTGAAGCTCTATTTGGACATACAGATGAGGAATCCAGTAACTTTGAAGGTTTTTAACTCGCGTTTTAGCTTGGTTGCTGATTGAGCTAAGATTTTTGTACTTTTAAAATTATTGTTGTTACCATATTGTTTTTGTTGACCCTCTTTTCCACTTTCAGTGCTTGTTTAATGTTTTTCTTTTAAATAAATATTCAAAAACATTTAACCTACTGATGTCTCAATTAATTTTACTTTTATTGGTATCTAATTTTATTTTTGAAATTTACCAGTAGCTGCTGCATTTTCCACCCTAGGCCCAGTTTTTTGTGGCAAAAGTAGGGGCCTCGGCTTATACTCGAGTATATACGATATATAAATATACAATTAATCTATTCATTACTTCATAAAATAAGGTAGCTAGGTATACATATACCAAGCAAAATATAAGCACCAATAGTAATCATGAAATAAGGTGCAACTGCAATTAAAGGTTATAGAGTGATACTGTCTGGAGGTTGATATATAAATAGCACTAAATAAATACTGCCTGTGCAGCCATGGGTTTAATCGTAGGTGGGCTGCAGAGCCCTAGCTAAAGTAGAGTGCATGTACATTGAGAAAACTTAAGGACAGAAAGTATACATTTACCGAAGCTTTGAACATGTAACCAAAGTCCCCTACGCTGGTTTCAGCACTAGCCTTCTTCCGGGACGTTTAAGTGAACAACTAAAGAGCGGTTGGGAGGCTGTTCACCATATCTCCCACCCAGAGTGGGGTTTAGAAATTAAATAGTCAGCCTTCTCAGTCATTAGGTGATTGTTAGGTTTTGAGAGTAGAACTCCAGTGCTATGTATCCTGATAAGGAAAGCTGAACCATTGTATGTTTTGGTAATTTGAACAGACCATATGCCATTTTGTTTTGTTTTCCTGTTTTGCCAGTAGGGCCGTGTTTATTTTTACTTTGCACTGGTTTATACCTCATATATAATAACCTAGTGGAAGAGTTAAAGAGACCCTGTTTCCTGTGTCTACCTCCGCGTGTAGCCGAGGGACTCAAACTACCACAGTTCTTTGAAGTCAGTTCCTCCCTTGCCTGTTCCAAAAAAAATGAAAAAAGAAAAAAAAAGCAACCTTGGATTTCTCCTCCTTTGCTTCTTTCATCCATACTGCCACATCCACTTTTTCCTATATTTTGACCTATGTTGTTCTAGATACTTAGTTTTAGTTTTGTAAATTCTAGGATGCTTTAATTGTTGCATGAAAAGTTACATAAATAAAAGTTAGGTTAATAATAAATATTAATAATCTTTATTTTTATATAGCGCTAACATATTCCTCAGCGCTTAACAGTTTACACACATTATCATTGCTGTCCCCGATGGGGCTCACAATCTAAATATCAGTATGTCTTTGGACATTTGGAGAACATTACTCCACCCTTACCTCTTCCACTCATACTGCCACATCCACATCTTCCTCCATTTGGACCTATGGCTTGTGACTCTATATAGCTTGCTTTAGTTTAGCAAATTCTTGGTTGCTTTAAGTCGGTTAGAAACAAATTAAAACTAAATAAAAAAACTATGAAAAGAAGAAAATACACAACATCTCCACCTCTTCCTCCACTTGGACCTATGTTATTTATTTTGTTCATGTATTTTAATCAGTTTTATAGCTGAAGAGCCTGGCGCTGCCCGGGCATAGTAACTATCTACGGTTAGTTATAACAAATTATAATGATTATATATATATATATACAGTATATATATTAAGTTAATTGGGTTAAACTTGCCTAAGCGGCGGGACTGCTTAAATAATCCTCCTGTGGTGGGGGGGACCATCCCTGAGGAAGAAGACAGTTAGTCTTTGAAACATGTTGGAAAGTCCATTGGTCCCCGTCGCAACCACCAGCAAGTGAAACTGACGTGGTCATGTGTTGACTCACATCACGAAGGTCCTGTATGCCTGGAGCAGCTCACAGACGCCGGGAGCACGAGTGGCCGCTCACGTCTGCTCCACAGCTGGAGGTACACTGACAGGAGGCTGCCACCGGCCGGGGCAGGCCCTGTAACTCGTCTATACCCCAGTGTACAAACCCCCCCCTCTTTTTCCAAGCGCTGGAGCAAAAAGCGCTATTTTAACCTGCACCGCTTACTGGAGTGAGGACTTCGCATCGCATTATCTTTACAGGTACCGCTCTCTGACTTGTGCATTTACTATTGCGGCTACTCTGCACAGCCGTTCACAGGCTGCAATTTGACTTTGACTTTTTTTTTTTTTTTTTAATCTACTATCAGGGAGAATTACCCTGCAGTATATAACCTGTTCAGTGATTTCAGGTTTTTACCCTCACTCATGCCTTTTTAGTTTGTGATTGTTCAGGTTGGAACTAAGATTGCCACCAGCATCTATATATATTCTTTTTCCCTTAAGCACTTCTTCTGAGGTCTTACAATTGACTATTACTAATTGCTATTTTCTCGCTATTATCCAGCTACATAAAGAGCACTTATAAGAGGTTTTTTTTTTTTTTTTTCTCTATAACCTCCCAATTTAGATTTCCCTCTTCTTTGAGTGTTCCAAGAGCACACTAATATTATTAGTTATTTTACCTTATTTCTTTGACACCCTTGTGACAGGTGTCTTAGTGTTTGCTGCTGGAAATACACTCATACACAAGCGCCACTGAATCTCCATTTGTAATATATATATATATATATATATATATATATATATCTGTGTGTGTGAAAAAAGGAAAAAGCAGCACAAAAAATGAACAGACAATGTGGGTGCAAGTCTTCCAGGCATATACCAAACCTCAAAAATAGTCCTCAAGATGAAAGCAGCACACCAAAAGAAATCCAGTCAAAGTGCTATTTATTATCCCATCTGGCTAGTTGCCCATACAGTGACGTTTCAGTCCTGGGAGTTGTGGACCTTTTATATATATATATATATATATATATATATATATATATATCTGAGTGTATAGCCCCGCCCTCTCCGCATAGCCACATTCACTATAATATCCCACATCATCCCATCAGCCAGAGCTACCGGACTACTGCCCCTAATATCCCACATCATCCTGTCAGCCAGAGCCACTGGACTACTGCCCCTAATATCCCACATCATCCCGTCAGCCAGAGCCACTGGACTACTACTACTAATATCCCACATCATCCCGTCAGAGCCACCGGACTACTACCCCTAATATCTCACATCATCCCATCAAAGCCACCAGACTACTACCCCTAATATCCCACATCATCCCGTCAGCCAGAGCCACCGGACAACTACCACTAATATCCCACATCATCCCGTCACTGCCGCTAGACTACTAACACTAATATCCCACATCATCCCATCAGCCAGAGCCATCGGACTACTACCCCTAATATCCCACATCATCCCATCAGCCAGAGCCACTGGACTGCTACCCCCAATATCCCACATCATCCCGTCAGGCTGGGGTCAGAACCAGAGCGCTGAGTGTAACGGTCCTAACTTCCATACCGGGGATCCCTTTAAGAGAGGCCTGGTGACGGAACCAGAGTACCGAGTGGATTTGCCCTTAATTCCATACCAATGATCCCTTTAATAGAAGCTTAGGGTGAGAATCAGAGCGCTGAGGGATTTACTCTAACTTCCATACAAGAGATCCCTTTAAGAGAGGCCTGGGGTCAGAATCAGAGTGCATAGTGGATTTGCCCTCACTTCCATACTGGGGATCCCTTTAAGAGGGGCCTGGGGTCAGAACCAGAGCGCTAAGTGGAATTGCCCTAACTTCCATACCAATGATCCCTTTAACCCCTTCACTACCAAGGGTGGTTTGCACGTTAACTCCCGGGCCAATTTTTACAATTCTGACCACTGTCCCTTTATGAGGTCATAACTCTGAAACGCTTCCATGGATCCCGGTGATTCTGACACTGTTTTCTCATGACATATTGTACTTCATGTTAGTGGTAAAATTGCACTCAAATAACTTGCGTTTATTTCTGAAAAAAATGGAAATTTGGCGAAAATTTTGAAAATTTCGCAATTTTCCAACTTTGAATTTTTATGCCCTTAAATCACAGCGATACGGCACGCAAAAAACTTAATAAATAACATTTCCCACATGTTTACTTTACATCAGCACAATTTTGGAACCAAAATTTTTTTTGTTTGGAAGTTATAAGGGTTAAAAATTGACCAGCGATTTCTCATTTTTGCAGCACCATTTTATTTTTAGGGACCACATCACATTTGAAGCCACTTTGAGGGGTCTATATGATAGAAAATACCCAAAAGTGACACCATTCTAAAAACTGCACCCCTTAAGGTGCTTAAAACCACATTCAAGAAGTTTATTAACCCTTTAGGTGCGTCACAGGAATTTTTTGAATATTTAAAAAAAATGAACATTTAACTTTTTTCACAAAAAAAATACTTCAGGTTCAATTTTCTTTATTTTACCAAGGGTAACAGGAGAAATTGGACTGCAAAAGTTATTGTGCAATTTGTCCTGAGTACGCTGATACCTGATATGTGGGGGGGAACCACTGTTTCGGCGCATGGCAGACCTCAGTAGGGAAGGAGCGCCGTTTGACTTTTTCAATGCAAAATTGGCTGGAATTCAGATCGGACGCCATGTCGCGTTTGGAGAGCCCCTAATGTACCTAAACAGTGGAAACCCCCCAAGTGACCCCATTTTGGAAACTAGACCCCCCAGGGAACTTATCTAGATATGTGGTGAGAACTTTAAACCTACAAGGGCTTCACAGAAGTTTATAACGTACAGAGGTACAATTAAAAAATCATATTTTTTCCACAAAAATGATCTTTTTACCCCCAATTTTTATTTTTCCAAGGGTAACAGGACCCTAAAAGTTATTGTGCAATTTGTCCTGAGTACGCTGATACCCCATATGTGGGTGTAAATGACTATTTGGGCGCATAGCAGAACTCGGAAGGGAAGCAGCGCCATTTGACGTTTTTGGCTAGAATTGAGATCGGACACCATGTTGCGATTGGAAAACCCCTGATGTACCAAAACAGTGGAAACCCCCACAAATGAAACCATTTTGGAATCTAGACCCCCCAAGGAACTTATCTAGATGTGTGGTGCGAACTTTGAACCCCCAAGGGCTTCACAGACGTTTATAACATACAGCCGTACAATTAAAAAATCATATTTTTTCCACAAAAATGATCTTTTCACCCTCAATTCTTATTTTTCCAAGAGTAACAGGACCCTAAAAGATATTGTGCAATTTATCCTGAGTGCGCTGATACCCCACATGTGGGGGTAAACCACTATTTGGGCGCATGGCAGAGCTCGGAAGGGAAGCAGCACCATTTGACGTTTTTGGCTGGAATTGAGATCGGACACCATGTCGCGTTTGGAAAGCCCCTGATGTACCAAAACAGTAGAAACCCCCCACAAATGACACCATTTTGGAAACTAGACTCCCCAAGGAACTTATCTAGATGTGTGGTGAGCACTTTGAACCCCCAGTGCTTCACAGAAGTTTATAACGCCCGGGCGTGAAAATAAAAAAATCGTATTTTTTCCACAAACATGATCTTTTAGTCTCCAATTTTTTTATTTTCCCAAGGGTAGCAGGAGAAATTGGATGCCAAAAGTTGTTGTCCAATTTGTCCTGAGTATGCTAATACCTCATATGTGGGAGAAACCTACTGTATGGGCACACGTCGGGGCTCGGAAGGGAAGTAGTGACGTTTTGGAATGCACACTTTGATGGCATGGTCTGCGGGTGTCATGTTGTTTTTGGAGAGCCCCTGATGTACCTAAACTATTGAAACTGCCCACAAGTGACCCCATTTTGGAAACTAGACCCCCCACGGAACTTATCTAGATGTGTGGTGAGCACTTTGAACCCTCAAGTGCTTCACAGAAGTTTATAACGCCTGGGCGTGAAAATAAAAAAATCATTTTTTTCCGCAAAAATATTTTTGCCCCCAATTTTTTATTTTCCTAAGGGTAACAGGAGAAATTGGACCCCAAAAGTTGTTTTGTAATTTGTCCTGAGTAGGCTGATACCCCATATGTGGGGGTAAAACACTGTTTGGGCGCATGGCAGAGCTTGGAAGGGAAGGAGCACCATTTGACTTTTTCAATGCAGAATTGGCTGGAATTGAGATCAGATGCCATGTTGCCTTTGGAGAGCACCTGATGTGCCCAAACAGTGGAAACCCCCCAATTATAACTCCAACCCTAACCCCAACACACCCCTAACCCTAGCCCTAACCCTAGCCCTAACCCTAGCCCTAGCCCTAACCCTAGCCCTAGCCCTAGCCCTAACCCGAAAATGGAAATAAATACATTTTCTTTTAGTTTTATTACTTTTCCCTAACTAAGGGGGTGATAACGAGGGGTTTGATTTACTATTTATGGCGGTTTTTATGTTTGGCGGCTGTCAGACGCTAAAAGACGCTTTTTATTGTAAAAATAGTTTTTGCATCACCACATATTGTGACCTATAATTTTTCCGTATTTTGACCCACCGAGTCATGTGAGGTCTTATTTTTTGCGGGACAAGTTGACGTTTTCATTGGTACCATTTTCGGGCATGTGACATTTTTTGATCGCTTTTTATTCCGATTTTTGGGACGCAGAATGAACAAAAACCAGCGTTTCATGAATTTCTTTTGGGGGGTGCGTTTACACCGTTCCGCGTGCGGTAAAATTGATAAAGCGGTTTTATTCTTCGGGTCAGTACGGTTACAGCAATACCTCATTTAGGTCGTTTTTTATGTTTTGTCGGTTTTTTGCAATGAAAACAATTTTATATAAAAAATAATTATTTTTGTATCGCTTTATTCTGCGAGCTATAACTTTTTTATTTTTTTGCGGATGACGCTGTATTGTGGCTTGTTTTTTGCGGGACAAGATGACGTTTTCAGCGGTATCATGGATATTTATATGCGTCTTTTTGATCGCGCGTTATTGCACTTTTTGTTCGGTGGTATGATAATAAATCATTATTTTTTGCTTCGTTTTTTATTTTTATTTTTTAAGGGGTTCACTAAAGGGGTTAACTAATGGGACAGTTTTATAGGGCGGGTCGCTACGGACGCGGTGATACCAAATATGTGTACTTTTATTGTTTTTTTTTTTATTATTTTGAAAAAATGGATTTATTGTGGAATATTTTTTTTTTTTTTTTTACTAACTTATTTAGCGATTTTTTTAAAAATTATTTTAAACATTTTTTTTTTTTTTTTACTTTATTACCTTGTTCCAGGTGGGACACCACTGTCCTGTGACAGATCGCTGATCTGTCACATCACAGATCACTGTGACAGATCAGCAATCTGTCACATGCAGTTCTGCAGACTTCCTCATGCCTGCGCTTTGCAGGCAGTGAGGAAGTCAGCTCCCTACAGGCTCCCGAAGGCCCCCGTCGCCATCTTGGATCCGGGGGCCTGTAGGGAAAGAGACCCCCGCAGCAGCGCTGCACATTGCGCTGCTGTGGGGGGCTCAGGGAAGCAAGGAGGGAGCCCCCTCTCTGCCAATGCTTCCCTTTAACCCCCGGTACACCGCGATCGCGTTTGATCGCGGTGTACAAGGGGTTAACGTGTCGGGGCGGTCCGTGACCGCCCCTGACACATTGTGCCGGGTGTCAGCTGTGATAATCAGCTGACACCCGGCCGCGATCAGCGGCGCTCACCACATGGGTGCCGCTGATCGCTGGGACGTAATATTCCGTCCATGGAAATTAGGTCCAGGGTCACATGGACGGAATATTACGTCCATTGTAGGTAAGGGGTTAAGAGGCCCTGGGGTCATAACCACAGAGCTGAGTGGAATGGTCGCAACTTCCATACCAGGGATCCCTTTAAGAGAGGCCTGGGGTCAAAACTAAAGTGCTGGATGGATTTGCCCTGACTTCCATACCAATGATTCCTTTAAGAGAGGCCTAGGGTCAGAATCAGAGTGCTGATGGATTTGCCCTGACTTCCAAACCGGAGATCCCTCTAAGAGGGATAATGTGCCTATGGGATGGAGGATGTGTGATGGGTATATGGGCACGGGAAGGGTGATTCACTTCTGTCATGTGCTCTCTGCTCCTTTCTGGGGGCAGACAAAGGCTGGGAGCGTATGTTCCCTGGGATGCTAGATTTCTCCCACCCAGTCACTGTTGCTCATAGCAACCAATCACACCTCATCTTACTTTAAACAGCTCTGGTGAAATGAAAGATGCTTAATGATTGGTTGCAAGGAAAACTGTTGCTCATAGCAACCAATCACAGCTCAGCTTCTTTTAAACAGCTCTGGTGAAATGAATGATGCTTCATGATTGGTTGGTGATACACACATACAGTCATGGCCAAAAGTTTAGAGAATGACACAAATATTAATTTTTACAAAAAGTCTACTGCTTCATTTTTTCTAATGGCAATTTGCATATACTCCAGAATGTTATAAAGAGTGATCAGCTTAACAGCAATTACTTGCAAAGTCAATATTTGCCTAGAAAATGAACTTTATCCCCCAAAACACATTTCAACATCATTTCAGTGATTGCTCCATTAACACAGGTGTGGGTGTTGATGAGGACAGGGCTGGAGATCAATCTGTCATGATTAAGTAAGAATAACACCACTGGACACTTTAAAAGGAGGCTGGTGCTTGGCATCATTGTTTCTCTTCTGTTAACCATGGTTATCTCTAAAGAAACATGTGCAGTCATCATTGCACTGCACAAAAATGGCCTAACAGGGAAGAGTATCGCAGCTAGAAAGATTGCACCTCAGTCAACAATCTATCGCATCATCAAGAACTTCAAGGAGAGAGGTTCCCTTGTTGCCAAAAAGGCTCCAGGGCGCCCCAAGAAAGACCAGCAAGCACCAGGACCGTCTCTTAAAAGTGTTTCAGCTGCGGATCGGGCTACCAGCAGTGCAGAGCTTGCTCAGGAATGGCAGCAGGCAGGTGTGAGTGCATCTGCACGCACTGTGAGGTGGAGACTCTTGGAGCAAGGCCTGGTCTCAAGGAGGGCAGCAAAGAAGCCACTTCTCTCCAGAAAAAACATCATGGACAGACTGATATTCTGCAAGAGGTACAGGGAGTGGACTGCTGATGACTGGGGTAAAGTCATTTTCTCTGATGAATCCCCTTTTCGATTGTTTGGGACATCTGGAAAACGGCTTATTCGGAGAAGACCAGGTGAGCGCTACCACCAGTCTTGCCTCATGCCAACTGTCAAACATCCTGAAACCATTCATGTGTGGGGTTGCTTCTCAGCCAAGGGAATGGGCTCTCTCTCAGTCTTGCATAAAAACACAGCCATGAATAAAGAATGGTACCAGAATGTCCTCCAAGAGCAACTTCTCCCAACTGTCCAAGAGCAGTTTGGCGATCAACAATGCCTTTTTCAACATGATGGAGCACCTTGTCATAAAGCAAAGGTGATAACTAAATGGCTCAGGGAACAAAACATAGAGATTTTGGGACCATGGCCTGGAAACTCCCCAGATCTTAATCCCATTGAGAACTTGTGGTCAATCATCAAGAGACGGGTGGACAAACAAAAACCTTCAAATTCAGACAAAATAAAAGCATTGATTTTGCAAGAATGGACTGCTATCAGTCAGGATTTGATCCAGAAGTTGATTGAGAGCATGCCAGGGAGAATTGCTGAGGTCCTGAAGAAGAAGGGTCAACACTGCAAATATTGACTTGCTGCATTAACTCATTCTAACTGTCAATATAACCTTTTGTTACTCATAATATGATTGCAATTATATTTCTGTATGTGATAAAAACATCGGACAAACACATATAAAAACCAGAGGCCAGCAGATCATGTGAAAATATAATATTTGTGTCATTCTCTAAACTTTTGGCCATGACTGTACATGCACACATACACACATTCAGTTATATATATATAGATTAATTCCACAGCACTTTACAGACATTATTGGCACTGTCTCCATTGGGGCTCACAATCTATTTTCCGTATCAGTATGTCTTTGGAGTGTGGGAGGAAACCCAAGCAAACCCGGGGAGAAGATAAAAACTCCTTTCAGATGTTGTCCTTGGCTTGGCTTAAACCCAGGATTCCAGGGCTGCAATTTTAACCACTGAGCCTCCGCGCTGCCTTGCTGCTTTCAACTACATTTGAGGCCAAAAGTATTGACACCCCTGCAATTCTGTCAGATAATACTCAGTTTCTTCCTGAAAAGGATTGCAAACACAAATTCTTTGGTATTATTATCTTCATTTAATTTGTCTTAAATGAAAAAACACAAAAAGAATTGTCCTAAAGCCAAATTGGATATAATTCCACACCAAACATAAAAAAGAGGGTGGACAAAAGTATTGGCACTGTTCGAAAAATCATGTGATGCTTCCCTAATTTGAATAATTAACAGCACCTGTAACTTACCTGTGACACCTAACAGTTGTTGGCAATAACTAAATCACACTTGCAGCCAGTTGACATGGATTGAAGTTGACTCAACCTCTGTCCTGTGTCCTTGTTTGTACCACATTGAGCATGGAGAAAAGAATGAAGACCAAAGAACTGTCTGAGGACTTGAGAAACCAAATTGTGAGGAAGCATGAGCAATCTCAAGGCTACAAGTCCATCTCCAAAGACCTGAATGTTCCTGTGTCTACCGTGCGCAGTGTCATCAAGAAGTTTAAAGCCCATGGCACTGTGGCTAACCTCCCTAGATGTGGACGGAAAAGAAAAATTGACAAGAGATTTCAACACAAGATTGTGCGGATGTTGGATAAAGAACCGCGACTAACATCCAAACAAGTTCAAGCTGCCCTGCAGTCCGAGGGTACAACAGTGTCAACCCGTATTATCCATCAGCGTCTGAATGAAAAGGGACTGTATGGTAGGAGACCCAGGAAGACCCCACTTCTTACCCCGAGACATAAAAAAGCCAGGCTGGAGTTTGCCAAAACTTACCTGAAAAAGCCTAAAACGTTTTGGAAGAATGTTCTCTGGTCAGATGAGACAAAAGTAGAGCTTTTTGGGCAAAGGCATCAACATAGAATTTACAGGAGAAAAAAAGAGGCATTCAAAGAAAAGAACACGGTCCCTACAGTCAAACATGGCAGAGGTTCCCTGATGTTTTGGGGTTTCTTTGCTGCCTCTGGCACTAGACTGCTTGACCATGTGCATGGCATTATGAAGTCTGAAGACTACCAACAAATTTTGCAGCATAATGTAGGGCCCAGTGTGAGAAAGCTGGGTCTCCCTCAGAGGTCATGGGTCTTCCAGCAGGACAATGATCCAAAACACACTTCCAAAAGCACTAGAAAATGGTTTGAGAGAAAGCACTGGAGACTTCTAAGGTGGCCAGCAATGAGTCCAGACCTGAATCCCATTGAACACCTGTGGAGAGATCTAAAAATGGCAGTTTGGAGAAGGCACCTCTCAAATATCAGGGACCTGGAGCAGTTTGCAAAAGAAGAATGGTCTAAAATTCCAGCAGAGCATTGTAATAAACTCATTGATGGTTACCGGAAGCGTTTGGTCGCAGTTATTTTGGCTAAAGGTTGTGCAACCAAGTATTAGGCTGAGGGTGCCAATACTTTTGTCTGGCCCATTTTTGGAGTTTTGTGTGAAATGATCAATGTTTTGCTTTTTGCTTCATTCTCTTTTGTGTTTTTTCATTTAAGACAAATTAAATGAAGATAATAATACCAAAGAATTTGTGTTTGCAATCATTTTCAGGAAGAAACTGAGTATTATCAGACAGAATTGCAGGGGTGTCAATACTTTTGGCCACAACTGTATGTTACCATGTCCACCACCTCCTGTACTTGGACCTGTTCCTCCTGGTTCAATATTATTATTTTTTATTTCTGCTTTTTTAGGGTAGAGACAGGACACAGCTGTAGTGAGGAACAGTGTTAGATTTTGCATGTGTGTAGTTTTCAAAACCCATTCTCTATATGCGCCCTGCACTCTGTCTGTGATAGTAGCGTGCATAACCAAAAGTTTTTATAATCTTCAACCGTGTGGGAGTGATGTGCATCTAAACATTTTTCTCCTCTTATGCAACCTTGTCTGTGATAGTACAGCCACTTTGTGTACTCAGCAAACCCTGCCTGTGAGGGTACTGTACCACATTGCCTAGGTTTGAAATTATTAATCAGCTTTCTCAGGAAAATCTGAAAACATGCTCTGTGGGATCTGTTATCACTTATCAGCTTCTGTGGGTGAAATTTGATATCATCTTCTGTGGTATAAATGTGTGAACATGCTCTGTGGGTGAAATTTATTATCAGCTTCTATAGGAGAAATGTGTAAACATGCCAGCTCGAGCCAAGATCATACTAACCACTTTTCATCGGTGGCATTTGTAACATAAGTTACAGGAGCAGACATTTTTTAGCTGTGGGGGGTACTGTGCTCCATTTGGGTGCTCTGTGGGTGAAATTTGTTCTTAGCTTTTGTGGGTGAAATGTGGAAACATTCTCTGTGCGTACTCTGCAGCCGCATCTGTACGAGTCGTGTGCCTAAAAATAATTTTACTCCATCTTTGTGGCTGGGCCTGATATTTATTAAATGATTTAACCACTCAATCCTATTACAGAGTCTCTAAATTGTCATGGATGGCTATTTTTCTTGCAATATCAACTGCTGACTCAGTTGGGATGTGGTTAATTTGCTTGACTGCTGAGTTTCTTGGATGTGGTACACGTTTATCAGACTGCTTCTCTGGAATAGAACCCTGATTCTCCGTAATGCTTCTGTACTCTGCAACTCCACCCATGGGCTGTTTGAGAATGGATTGCTGAAAGTGCCTTCACTTTGAGTTACACCAGGTCCCCTCTTAAAGGCAATCTGTCACCCTTTTTTTTCGACTATTAGCTGCCGGCACTGACATCAGGGGCTTATCTACAGCATTCTGTAATGCTGTAGATAAGCCCCCAATGTAACCTGAAAGATAAGAAAAACAAGCTAGATTATACTCACCCAGGGGGGATGTCCGGTCCAATGGGTGTCGCGGTCCGGTCCAGCGCCTCCCATCTTCATATGATGACATCCTCCTCTTTCCTTCCTGTCGTGCCTTCGGCACAGGTGCACTGCTATGCCCTGTTGAGGGTAGAGCAGAATACTGCAGTGCGCAGGCGCCGGACCTCTCCTGGCACCTGTACACTGCAGGACTCTGCTCTGCTCTCAACAGGGCATAGCAGTGCGTCTGCGCCGGAGCCACAACAGGAAGGGAAGAAGAGGACAGCATCGTATGAAGATGGGAGGCGCCGGACCGGACAGCGACACCCATCGGACCGGACCGCCCCCTGGGTGAGTATAATCTAACTTGTTTTTCTTATCTTTCAGGTTACATCGGGGGCTTATCTACAGCATTACAGAATGCTGTAGATAAGCCCCTGATGTCAGTGCCGGCAGTTAATAGTCGAAAAAAAGGGTGACAGATTCCCTTTAATCATTGTCTCAGTTCGAACAAACAAGAATATAGAAGCAGAGTACAAATCCATTATCTCTAGCTGAAGTATTCATACGTGGTTTCCTGCTTTGAGCGCTATTTTTTTCAAAGGAAATACTTCGGGCTCCCGAGACCGTAAAAAAAACTTACGTATGAAAGGTAGACTCACCAAGCCCTGACTGATGCTCTAGCAGGATGAAGCAGACCTCCATTGAATTTTTTCTTATGTTGGCTGTTCAGATTTAGTGTTAGGGACTCGCAAAATCTGGGGATCCTTGACATTTGGATTGCAAGCTTATCTCTCTTGGCCAAAATAGTAACTAATACCCCATATCTTTATCTTTTTGCACTTTTTATCATTTTTGCAGGATGCAGCAGGGCCTCTTTATGTTGGCTTGGTTGTTCCTGTGTGATGCATGTATAAGTGCAGAACAGCCCGCCTGCTAATACTATGGGCGTGATCAATAGGCTGTTCAGACACTTTGCACCACACTTTTCTGTGTGACTGAGGTCCTATGCAAGCCTTATCTGTGTGCATTTTTCCCACAAGGCAGCCAGCTCTAATTTTACTTTTGGTTACTAGCTGTCTTCATCAGTGGGTTGCACCTGTGCACCTTTATCAATGGAGGTCTGCTGCATCCTGCTAGTTCATCAGTCAGGGCTTGGTGATTCTACCTTTCATATGTAAGTTTTTTGAAATTTTTCTTATGTTAGCTGCCCCGAGACCCTAAGGTAACAGAATTGGGGAGGTGCCGCAAGGCAAAGGGGCTGGGACTGGCGGTAGCAAGCCTTGTGGCAGATCGCCAGCTGTATCCAGTATCAAACTACGAGCTTTTCATCCGCGGCCACTCTAATGTACACTACTGAAGATAAAAGTTTGCCTCTGTGTGTTATATTTGTAAGCTGCTTCTGTACAGTTACTATCTAGCATACTCTGTGGGTGAAAATTTTAAGAAGATTCTATGGGGGCACTCTGGCCCATGTTGTGTGAGTGCAATTTTGGGGTGAATTGTTGAAACATGGGCTGTGAAATTTTCTTATTAGCTTCTGTGGAGGAAATGTGTAAATATGTTCTGTGGGTGAAATTTGTTATCAGTTTCCGTGAGAAAAATGTGGAAACATGCTCGTGAATTTTTTTAACTGAACTGATGGTAGCCAGCCTCTCAAACTCAATCCAACATCATACTAAAAGCTTTATATTGGTGCATTTGTAACAGATGCTACTGGAGCAGACATTTTTGCGCTGAAGGGGTACTGTGCCCCACTGTCTTGGTGTGAATTTTTTCATCAGCCTTCTCAGTGAAATATGAAAACATGCTGTGTAGGTGAAATTTGTTATCAGCCTTTGTGGAATAAATGTGGAAACATGCTCTGTGGGTAAAATTTTTAAGTGGACTGCTGGTAGCAAGGCAGTTTTTGTTATCGTCGGCATTTGTAACGCACACTACTGGAGCCATTTTGGAGTTGTGGGGGTAACATGCCCATGCTCTGTGGGTGAAATTTGTAAGCTGATTCTGTAGAGGTACTGTACCTCATGCTCTGCTCTTATTTGACCATGATTGCTATGGTGAGAGAACCCCTTTTAATAATTTTTCTATCCACATTTGCTTTAAGGGAAATTGTCCTGCTCTTACCCCCATTTTCTTTCTTTTGCTACCCATTTAGCCCTTACTTCGACCATTTTAAAGCCATTTTAAAGCACTGATATTTGTGTCTCCATTGATGTATATGGGTTTCAGTGGGAACAAGTTCTTGTCCCAAACTGGACTTTAAAAAAAGTCTGGCCAAAGCTGGTGAACCCGAACTTTCATGGGTTCACTCATCACTATGGGGTAAGAGTACTTTCAAGTAACTTTTCAGAATAAACAGCCCCATGTGTACGTGAGAAATAACACTATTAAATGAATTGTATCTTGCATTTTCACCAGTTTTCCACTCTGCAGTTTTTCCCACTCTTTCTCTTAACTTGCAATTCACTCTGAGCTAGTGAGTGGAGTCCAAATTTTATGATGTCTCTCATACATTGTACAGCACACAGAAAGATTCCTGCTCTTCCTACCTTCAGTAGCCCACAGACAGTAGCCAGAGAGTGTATTACATTAAACTGCAGTACTGGTAATGAATCCAACATTGGGATGAGGTAAAAGACTTAGTAGAAAGCTCAGCACAAACTTTCTATTTCTTCCTCTTCCTGTTTACTTTCTTTGCTCCTCGCATTTCCTCTCCCCTTACCTCTTCATTGAGGTAATAGGAGATGCAATATTAATATGAGATTTAACTAGACACATCACTTTGATGGCAGAAAAACATTATCCATATTCCTTAACATTATTCAGCAGCACTCATATAATTCCTTGCATATTACCTGTCATTATATTAAGCCTTTCCGTCATTTTGCTTCAGACTTTTAGTTTTATTAAAAAGTACTTAACATTCATTTACTTTACAGGTGTGGCATCTATGTTGGTATCTTTCCTTGTTGGCTTGTATTACAACACCATTATTGCCTGGGTCATGTGGTACTTTTTCAACTCTTTCCAAGAACCTTTGCCATGGAGTGAATGCCCACTAACTGAAAATCGAACAGGTAAATCATTTTTTTGCATTATATAGCAACCATTACACCCACAAGGTGGCACAATAACCAAACCTTCCAAAAAAGAATGAATTTTTAAATGCATTTGAGTACTGCATGTGAAGAATATTTTATCATAAATGTGTGTATGTGTTGTAGACCATAAACATAACAATTTATATCCGTATGGGAATATAATACAAACAATTCAATTGTTTTAAAATGTTATGCTATGTTAATGTTGTTATACGCACTGTTGAAAACTGGAAGAGGAACTAAACTTTCATAGAGGTTTTTTATATTTGGCAGACACGTTGACTACCTTCAGATCAGGCCCCTACTGATAGCACAATAGACTCCAAACAATGCTGAGCTCAGGAGACAGAAGGGCACAGCTCCTGTATGAGCAGGCACACAGTCTGGGGGACACGTCCAACAGAAAGAATAGGCTGCATAGCTTTGTGTTCCTATTGCTTGATCTGCGCACTTGGGGGGGGGTCTATTGCTTGGTTGGAGTGTAAGTGCCTGACAAATGTCAAAGCTTAGTTACTATTAAAGGGAATCCGTCGCCAGGTTTTTGCTACCTCATCATTGATGTACAACTTAACAGGCTGTTTGCTGTAGATTTGATACAATCAACGTTTTCACTTCTGTTAATCTACTAGTTCTCTAAATATTGAGCTTTTCATAACCCACTGATTGGCAGCTTTCTGTGTATACTGTACACAGACGTAAAGCTGAAAATCAGTAATGGGGCAGTGTTGTTTAAAAAATCTCATAAATACCTAGGATTGCATGGCAGCAGGTTTCTAGCCCTCTAGCAATAATCTTCTACTGTTAAAACAGTGATTTTATCAAAACTACAGAAAACAGCCGGGTAAGTGACACATAACTTCTCTGTTTCTATAATATGTTGGTTTCAGATTATGTGGCAAAATTCTGGTGACAGATTAATTTCAATGACTTTAACCCTTCCCGACATATAACGTACTTTGATTCAGCCTCTGGAGCTGAGCCTGCTTCTTCCATGATAGTTAATGCCTGTGTTATTGTAGGTAACAGCAGGTACGCAGGATACAGTGACGAGACGCGAGACTGAGTTGAACTTTGGCTAGAGAACTTTTATAAATTTAAGCCGCTAGGGCTATGCTAAGCAGCCAAAAACAATAGCAGCTATTGTCCTCGCAGGGACTCTGCACAAACAAACACTTTAAAAGAGAACACGACTAGTCCGGCAAAAGCCGGTTGCTATAGGGCCACGATATGGCCGACTACGGGTCCTTATTTTCTATAGTGTTACTTATCCGTCCTGACGTCCCACCGCGCCTCTGATGAGGCTGCATTGGTGTTGTAGCCGCTGGGCCCAGCTGCTGAAGATCTGTTGTAGTCTTCAAGCGCCCCAGCGCCCAGGAGGAGTTGGGGCACAATAGGCCCTGAGGAAGTCCTTTGATGAGGTAACCCCCCATAGAAACAGTGGGGTTCTGCTCATAAGCGAGTTCAATGAGACTCCAGACTCCAAGCAGGGTTGTGTCGCAGTTACCAGGAGTGGCGGTTGGCAGGCCACGTGCAAGGCCTGGGCCTAGGCAAAGAGTTTCTCTGTAGGTGAGAAATAGGCCCCAGCTGCCGACTGCAGCAGGGTGACGTCCACTGCGGCCGATGATGAAGAGGCCGCAGCCGTGGACTGTAGCGGGGTGGCAGCGGGTAGGCCGCAGTCGCGGGCTGGAGTGAAGCGGCAGAGGCTGCGAGGAGCGGCGGACCAGCCACAACAGGCTGGAACACGGCGGTAACAGCTGCGGATGACCGTGGGCAGGAAGTGACCCCGGATTGGAGTGAAGCGACAGTCTTTTGTTGGTAGGTTCGACGCTTACTCTCTGCAGGCCACTGTAAGTCTCCCCTCTGCCAATGGTCTCCTCTCTGGTCACCGTCTGTCACTCTGGCTCTCTCTACCTCCCACAGTCTCTTGCTTCGTGTCTGCCGTTCCGCCAACTGACTCCCCTGCACGCTCCCTGTCCCTTTTATACTCGCCCCTCCCCTTGCTATCCTGTCACTCCCAGCAGTCCACTCTCCTCCTCCGTTCCCCGGGTACTGTTCCCTTAGGAACCTAGATGTCGGTCCCCTTGGTTCCGGCCCAGACACTCTGCGGGGGCCCTCCTCCCTACATTATTCAGCCATCATTTAACTCTCACAGCCCCAAGTAGATCTGAGCTCTGCCACATAGTTGATAAACTGTTAAATGCAGCAATAAATGTCATAGAACAGAACTTATGGCGTGCAGCCCAGAGTTGTGCTGTTCTTATCTGCCCCCCATCAGTGGGTTGCTGATATGGGCTACCATTACAGTCAATGGTCTGCTGAAGACCCCTATACCTATAACGACTATATTCCTCTACATACCAACCCATTGCTGGCGTTCATTGGAGATTGTGATTTTTACTATATACAGAAATTCTTCATATAGCCTTATATAGAAAACGTCAGTCTGATTGCAAGTTCAATTCCTCTGAAACAGGGGTGCACAATCTGCGGCCTATAGGTTAAATGTGGCTCACAATATCCTTCTATTCAACCCTCAGCCATCTGGTCACAGATATGCTTCACACTGTCTGGTAGGTGTTCACATGTATTTTGCAGGTCAGGGAAAAGAGGAGTAGCACCATAGGGACAGTTAGTAATGGTGCATTGTGTGGCCATGTCTAGGACCCCTATATTTTGACAGAAAGGGGTAGTTTCATAGCAGATGATGTGACCATGCGTCAGTGCTGCTGCAGTATATTCATTGGGGTTTATGGAGAAGGGAAGCACTGAATGTTTCAGAAACTTTCAGTACATAAAAATGCGTAACTATTAGTGATGGGCGAGCACTAAAATGCGTGGGTGCTTGTTGCTCGGGTCGAGCTGAGCAATGAGCCCAATGTAAGTCTATGGGAAACTCGAGAATTTTTCTGGTGGCCCCCCAGAGGTCTGCAGAGGGACTAGAAATTGAGGAAATCAATGGAAACAATGCTCAGATGACATGGAAACAACATGGGGAAGACCCCTGGAAGCAGTTCTGACTCCCAGGTAACTGCTGTGAACAATGTTGTCAGAGTCTTATGCCACTTTTACAGACTCACAATAAAACATACAAAAATGAAACCAAAATGGATTTTCCTGGGAAATATGTTAAGGAAAATCCTTTCCAGGGTAATGACTTGTATATAAGGCAAAATAAATAACCAAATACAAAAATGCTCCTCCACATCTTGGGCTATGTTCACACGTAGCGTTTTTGAACTTTAGCATTGCTTTCAACCAAGACAAATGCATTCGCTGGGAAATGTCATGTTATCATTTTACAACCTTATCTGGACAAATGGTGTGTGGCACATCATCAGACATATCCTGTTTTATTTATGAAGGAGGGACTCTGAAAGTCACAAAACATATTTTTATAGGGCCATCAGGCAGCCTTTCCTATTCATAAAGGGCCAGCAGTCGGCCCTCACTATTCTTAGTGAGCTATCAGATGGCTATGCTTTGTTCCATTATTAAACAGTGGGGCTCCTATACTGGGGCTCCTATACTGTTATTGCGTATGCAGTGAGTGCCAGGGCTGCCCCAAATTTGGATGCACCCCAATACCCCTTTGAAGAGACATAAAGGAGAGCCTCCTGAAAACAATGTTCATATTATTAGGAAGTGGGTCTCCCATAGTGCTTGCTATGCAGTGTATGCAAGGGTTGCAAAAAATTTGGAGGCACTCCAATGCCCCGTGGAAGAGATGTGGAAGAGGGCCTCTGTTATGCTACTGCAGTGAAGTATAGCGCAACCTCCATGTCATGATCCATGCTGGATCAGGACTGATATAAAGCACAGGTAACCTTTTTTTCCTTAAGCTGTGCTTAAGTTTTGGTTTTTGCCACTGGTGGCCATTAGGATTATTGCACTGTGGTGTCGTTTGTTCTAAGTTTGCCCCTGGTGGTGGTGGTGAGCATCATTGCACTCTGGTTTCTTTAGTTTAGTGCAAATGATTATAATGCAGGTGTGATTGCTGGCTCTGCTATAAGAGTCACAGGTGTTGCAATCAGTGTTGGTGATATTGTTCATTTCAACCATCCTTGGTGGAGGAAGGAGCTGGAGAGCGTTCCTTGCAGCACTGTCTTAGCCCTGGTGTGGAAGGAGTCATAGGGGATTTCTTTGTAGCTCTGACAGAGCTTGGTGGCAACGATTCATTAGAAGAGCTGCATTCTGGTGGTGGAATCTGTTGCCAGGAGCAAGTGTAACAGAGTATAGCTAAGTGGTGTTTCCCTGCTTGTGTTTTTCCTTAGTGTGTATTAGTACAGCGGTGGGGCCAGTGCCTGCGCCACCCAGCACCCTAGCAAGGGATAGGTGTAGGGTGTGCAAGGGCAACAGGTTCCTGATCAGCGACCAGTGCAGAACCGGCATAGGGAACGTTAGGAGCGTTAGGGACACTGACTCAGGGGAGTGCAGGAGGTCTCCATGTCCCCTTTCCCTATCGCAGGGCCCACCATTGTAACTGTTTCCCCTTTCGCCGTGTCTTGTTGATTTAGTTACCGGCCTGCGGGTCGCGTCACACAGGACGGGTCATCGTGACACTCCACCAGGGAGAGCTGGTGAGGGAAGAGAGATTTCACACACAGTACAGTAACTCTGAGGAGCCCAAGCGCCACCAGGTGGTGAAAGAGTGGTCAGATAAACCTAGTCAGAAACAGTCAGGAGCAGAAGTACCAGAGGTCACAGCAGTACACGTGGTCAGAAACAAGCCAGGGGGTCAGCAACGGTCGGAAGTTTATAAGACAAAGACAAAAGACAGAAGCCGTTCCGAATGCAAGGCAAGTCAAATCCATGGAGTCAACAAACTTACAGATAAACACTGAGTCTGGGCAGACAGAGGGAATAAACAGACACGGGCAAGTCAGGGATAACAGCAGGGCAAATCAGAATATACCAGAGTCAGATACACACGCCAAAGGCAGAACTAAACTGACATCACCTGCAGGATGCAGCAGAGCTAAATAGCAAACCTGAGACCAGACTGAGGCTAAAAAAGTTAACCCCTGAAATGACCAGATTGGGAACATGGAAAGACAGGACTCTGCAAACCATGTCCTATGAGGAACGGTGGCAGGATTTGAGAATGTTTAGCTTGCAAAAGAGAAGATTGCGAGGAAACTTAATAGCTGTTTCTACAAATATCTGAAGGGCTGTCACATTGTAGAAGGATCATCTTTATTCTCATTTGCACAAGGAACGACTAGAAGCAATGGGATGAAACTGAATGGGAGGAGTCAGAGTTAGATATTAGAAAAAACTTTTTGACAGGCTATGTGCGGGTCCGCAGCAGTTTCTGCTGCGTAGTACAGTACCATTCTTTGCAATGGTAAAACCAAAAATGCTGTGCACATGCTGCAGATTTTTCTGAGCGGATTTGCTGCGAGTTACAATCCGCAGCGTATCAATTCTTTGTGCGGTTTCACACCTTCACCATTGTGAGGTGTGAAACCGCAGGGCTAAACCGCAGGCTAATCCGCAGGTAAACCGCTTCAACCGCAAAGGGTAAGCAAACTTTGAGATCAGTCCCCTTGCGAGTGAGATCGGTAAGTGGTTTCACCACCTGAGAAGACCCCTTGATAAATTTTTGATAATTGTCGAAACCCAGAAAACGCTGCAGACCCTTGAGGTCTCTGGGTTGCACCCAATCAACAATGGCCTGTACCTTTCCGGGATCCATCCGAAACCCATTGGCAGAAAGGATGATCCCCAGAGAGGAAAGCTCCTGGTCACAAAAAAAACATTTCTCGGGTTTAGCAAACAGAGAATTTCCCCTTAACCCGTAAAGAACAGGACGTAAATGACCAATGTCGGATTCCTTGTCAGGCGAGAAAACAAGGATATCATCCAAATGTACAACCATAAAGCGCCCGATAAAATCAGAAAAAACATCATTCATGAAGTTCTGAAACACTGCGGGTGCATTTGTGAGACCGAAGGGCAAGACCAAATTTTCAAATAGACCCTCGGAGGTAAGAAATGCTGTTTTCCACTCATCCTCTTCCCGAATGCAGATAAAGTTATATGCTCCCCTGAGATCAAGTTTGGAAAGCCACTTAGCCCCACACAATTGGTTATAGAGATGAGGAATGAGTGGGAGAGGGTATGTATTTCTCATTGTAATTTTATTTAGTTCCCGGAAGTCGAGGCACGTGCAAAAACCACCATCTTTTTTCTTGACAGAAAAGAATCCAGCAGCCACAGGTGAGACAAAGAGATGGATGTGACCTTTGCGTAGACTATCAGATATCTAGTTTTTCATAGTGGTATGTTCCGGGCCAGAAAGATTTACAAACGGGCTTTGAGCAACTTAGAATACGATTAATGGTACAATCATAAGGTCGATGTGGTGGCAAGACCTTGGCCTCTTTTTCAGAGAACACGTCCTGTTGTGAATTCCCTTGCTCGAAGTTCTTAGCCGAAGCTCCCTCTGCACCCTCTGGTGGTTACTGAGAGTAGTGGAGTTGGCCAGGTGGATGGAAGTTCCCTACCTGACGACAATAATTGGGAACCTGGGATTACTGGCTGGGAGCATATAATTGAGCTGGCTGCTCTTTGAGGTTGCTGGTGATTTCTCCATGTGCATTTGGAGTTTTTTTGTCCACTGCCTGATCTGCATGGTTCAGCTAAGTGATTATTTTGCTAATCCTTTGCATCTAATCTGGTTGTGTCTTGTTTTGCTTTCTGTTTTGCTACTAGGGTTCCGTGTGCTCCCTGCTGGGGGCAGCGCTGGGCCCTGCTTCATATGTTGCAGCTTGTTCAATCCCCTGTTATGTTAGTATCTTTTTGCTTTGCTGCCAGTTTATACCAAAGTGCTGATCCAGCGGGGGTGAGGTTGTGTGACCTCAGGTTTTTTGTATATCAGAAGTGTTGGACTTTTGGACTTTTTCAGGGTTTTGTGCATGATTGCAGACAGTATCTTTTCTGTCCTGTCCTGTCTAGACAGCTTGGGCCCCACCGTTTGTTCAGTCTGTTCTCTGCGTGTGTTTGAGTCTCATCTTGTCTCGCCAACAATATATGTTTGGGGGCAGTCTATTCCTTTGGGGATCTGCTCCGGGGCAGTTTAGATTTCATCATTCTGTCTTTAGGCTTAGTTAGTCCTCCGGCTGTGACGAAGCATCTAGGGCATTGTAGGAACGCTCCACAGCTACTGCTAGTTGTGTGGATAATATCAGGGGTCTGCAATTTGCTTAGTTACCATCCTCTCTGGTCTTCTTGTGGCTTAGCCTGTTCCTGCCATCCTCCTTGGTGACCTATTCATAACAACGTCCCCAAAGTCCTTCAGTTATTCCGGAATACCCTCCGGACTAATGGCAGACACAAAAACAGCAGAAAGACAACCATTGGAACAATTAGGACTCCATTTAACAATATCACGAGATCCCCAGTCTATAACAGGATTTTGCCTATGTAACCAGGGGAACCCCAAAACCAGTCCCGCAGGAAGATTATTCATAACATAACATTAAATTTGTTCCTGGTGCAAGGAACCCAGCTTGAGGAGGAACTATTCAGAGACAAATTTAATAACATTTTGAGCCAACGGTGTCTTATCTATGGCAATGATATGGATGGGAGTCTCTAGCCTAACTGTCCCTAACTTTAACTTGGACACCAGACCAGAGTCAATTAAGTTTATGGAAGATCCACAGTCCACAAAGGTTGAAGTGGATGCAAAACCACCTCCATCACACAGTTCCACCTTTAACAAAACTTTTTGAAATGCTGAAAATGGTACCTGAGAGTCTGCGTGACCTCGACCATCACCAAGACTCAGCAGCTTGTTACTCGATGGACAAGAGGCGCAGTCCTTCCAATGTCCCGGATCTCCTCAATAAAAACATAATTTCCCATCATGTCATCACTTCCTCTCTTTCTCCTTGAAGTTGGTGGCACCAACCTCCATAGTCTCCGGGAATGGCATCACCTCAGGCTTGGCAGGCAATACAGGAATCTCACGATGGGTAATTCCTCTCTACCGTTACTTCTGATCCATATGAATGGCCTGGGTCATGGCCTCCTCCAGGGAACTGAGTGGTGGATGGTGGGCCAGGGCTTCCTTGAGATGATCAGAAAGTCCTCTCCTGAACTGGCATCTCAAAGCAGAGTCATCCCAAGACACCTCAGTAGACCACCATCTAAACTCAGAACAATACCATTCAGCAGTGAGTTTACTCTGGGAGAGACCCATGATCATGTCCTCTGCTACCCTGACCCAGTCTGGTTCATCATAAATCAGTCCTAAAGTCTCAAAGAACCTGTACACAGACGTACGTTCAGGGGCAGAAGCAGGTAAAGAAAAATTCCAGGTTAGAGACCCCTCCCGGAGTAATGAAATAATTATTCCCACCCGTTGACTCTCATCTCCAGATGATCTGGGTCTAAGGGAAAAAAATAGCTTACAACTTTCTCTGAATGCAAGAAACCTCTCCTTCTCTCCAGATAAAATATCAGGGAGCCTCACAGTAGATTCAGGAGAGTGTAAGGGCACATCAGTGGGGTTAGATTGCCTAACAGATGATTTAGTCATGGAACCCTGAAAAGATTTAACAGTCTGAGTAAGCTCCTGCTGGTTGGGAGAGGAAGCAAGAGCCCTATGTTTCACTGACAAATCCTGCATCATTTGGGTCAGATTGGACACCTGATCCACCAAGTTACAAAACTATTATTTATAAATTATTTATTTATACATTTTTAATTGTTTTATTATTCAGACAAGAAGGTGGTGTTGTCTGTTAATTTGCGGCTGTTATATCCCCTATGCAGCGCCACTGGTTGTAAAAAATTTTCATTTAAGTTACAAAACTGATCCATGATCAGAGAAAAAAATTCAAAATCCCCTTTAAATGTATAGGTTAGCTATAATGTCATGCTACTGCAGTGCAGAATAGCGCAACCTCCCCCAGGGGGTGCTGGTGAGGGAAGAGAGGTTGCACACTCAGCGTAGCAACACTGAGAAGCAGCACAAGTGCCACCAGGTGGCGAAAGAGTGATCAGACAAGCCGAATCAGAAACAGTCAGGAGGAAAAGTGTCAGAGGTCACAGCAGTACAAGTGGTCAGAAACAAGCCAGGTGGTCAGCAATGGTCAAAATCGGATTAGACAAAGACAGAAGTGAGTCTTAATGCAAGCCAAGTCAAAACCCAGGAAGTCAATAAACTTACAGGGAAACACTGAGTCAGGACAGACAGAGTGAATAAACAGACACGGGGCAAGTCAGAGATCACACCAGAACAAATCAGGATATACCAGAGTCAGATATACACGTTGAAGGCAGAACTATAGTTGACACCGCCTGCAGGATGCAGCTGAGCTAAATAACAAACATGACACCAGACTGAGGCTGAGAAAAGTTAACCCCTGAAATGACCAGACCGGGAACATGGAAAGACAGGACTCAAAACCTGGTTTGGATCATGACAGTCTCATAAAGAAATGTTCCCATTAGAAAGGAGCGGGACTCCTATACTTGTAATGCCCATGCACTAAATGTATGGGCTGACAAACATTTACCCCCTGGGGGGTATACATGAACATACTGTATACCAATTTTTTTACAGGCATCATAAACACCCTTTACAAAAATTGTGTGGGTGTTCCATCACAGAACTCAGTCACCCTTGTGATATTGTGATGGAGGATGAGGATGAGAAGGAGGAGGACAACACCAAATAGCCAAAATCAGGAAGCGTATACCCATGTGTGATTGTGAAGAGGTGCATGGGAATAGACCTCTCAAAAAAAGACGCTGGATTTGAGTTTGTTACGCTATCATTCGGTGGTGTTGAGAAGTCTGGCCCAATCCAGCCCTTGTTCATTTTTATAAGAGTCAGCCTGTCAGCATTTTCAGTTGACAGGTGGATGCGCTTATCAGTTATAATTCCACCAATGGCACTAAAAACTCACTTTGACAAAATGCTAGTGCCAGGGCAGGCCAGGACCTCCAAGGCATAGAGAGCCAGTTCATGTCACGTGTTCACCTTGGATACCCGATAATTATAAGGCACAGACAAATTACGAATGACATTGATACTTTCAGTAAGGTACTCCCTCAGCATCTTCCCAAATTTTGCACTCCTTGTGAGAGTACTCCGCGCCTCAGGGCTTGTGCAATGAGAGGGTCTGAGAAAAGTCTTCCAGAACTTTGAGTGTTCCCCTGCCTCTGCTGGATTGGAGTTGTGTCTCTCTCACCTGTACTCCTTGGTTGTCCAACGAACTGTGACCTCTGTCACCATCGTTTCCAGATGGAAATTTTTTAAATAATTCTGCAACAAGGGTGTTGCGTCCCCTCACCCCTCGGCGCGCTCCACCCGGCGCGCTCCTGTCCTGCAGCGCATCCCCGTGCCCGGTCTCCGGCTCCAGCGGCGTCCAGCACCTTCCCACAGCCTAGCTTCCGGCGCACTGCCTCATGGGTAGCATGATGCGCTGGCTCCGCCCCCAACATGGCGGCCCCATCACTACATATGCCTGGCATCAGGACAGGTAAGACGCCTGATTATCGTATGCGGTGACCCTGCCCCGTGCGGCGTTCGCTGTATCTTCAGGCCCCCTCTCCTGTGTGTCTGTCTCTGCGCTGCTTCTACTCCTTGTACCTGTTTGCTGTGCTCTGCCTGCGCATTCTCTGTCTGTGCCCTCTGTCCTGGGTCTCCTTGCCTCCGGTACTGTTGTGCCTCCCTGTTCTTTCCCTGCCTCCACCTGGTCCCTCTCTGCACCGTCCTGTGCTCCGTCCCTCTCCTCCTTACTCCTCATTGTGCTCTTTCTCTATTGCAGCCTCCAGTCCTTGTGTTCCCTGGCTCTCCTGACCGGAACCTTGTCTGCTCTCAGTGTGTCTCGGTGTCCAAACTCTACGGATACTGCTGTGCCTCCTTACCCATCTATTTTTGCCTAGTCGCCCCTTTGGTTCCGGCTGTCGCGGTTCTATCCCCTGGAGGTTTGTCCCTAACGCTACCTTTTTCTGTCCTCTTTCTCACTAGCTACAGCCGTAACAGCATAATCAGGCCATGGACCCCGCTGGAGCCACGGCCGCTCAAAAGGAATTAGTTTTCCTTCGGGAGAATCAGACGCGCATGATGTCCTTTATGAAAACTATGGACTCGCGTCTGTCCGCCCTTCAGTCCTCTGATCCTGGTAACGCTGCCCAGTTGGCTGGTTTGCAACAGGAATTGGCTCAGCAGCGAGACACCCAATCACATATCCTCAGTTATATGGCTTCAGTAGACGGTCGCTTGCTCGCTTTGCACTCGGCCACGTCTGCTCCTCCGGCTGCGGGTTCCCATCCTCCTCCGCGGTTAGCCAAGCCTCCCCGGTATAGCAGGGGGGCCAAATTATGCCAGGGTTTTATTAATCAGTGCCGTCTCCATTTCGAATTGCTCCCCCAACAGTACTCCACTGACCGAGCCAATGTGGCCTTCATCATTTCTCACCAGGAGGGGGACGCTTTGGCTTGGGTCAATCCTCTCTGGGAGCGAGATGACCTGGTAGTCACTCAGCTTTCCGTTTTTCTTGACACCTTTCGTCGGGTTTTTGATGAACCGGGCCATTTAGCCTCTACCACAGAGGCTTTGTTCAACCTGTGCCAAGGTTCTCTAACTGTGGGTCAGTATGCTATCCAATTTAGGACCCTCTCCCCCGACTTAGGTTGGAATAATGAAGCCTTGGTGGGCGCCTTTTGGCGGGGCCTTTCAAGTCGCATAAAGGATGAGCTCGCTGGTCGCGATACCCCAACTGTCCTAGAGGATCTGATCTCCTTAGCCACTCGGATTGATCTCCGGTTTCAGGAGCGGGCTAGGGAGAGAAGGGTCTCTCGTCCATTTTCTTCTGTCCGCAGACCTCCCAGTCCTCGAGATAGAAGTCTTCCTTCACCTCCAGCACCCGAACCTATGCAGGTGGACCGCCTGAAACTCTCTGACCAGCGTCGAAGGGAGAGGAGCCTCCACGGTCAGTGTTTCTACTGCGGTAGCGGTGCCCATCTCATCCGAACCTGTCCGGAACGTCCGGAAAACTTCTCCGCCTAGGCCAGGTAAGAGAGGCCTCCCTAGGTGTATGTGATACCTCTCTCCCTCTCACTTTGTCTGTCCTCTTGCATGTCGGGGGTAAGTGGTCTTCCCTAGTGGCCTATGTGGATTCGGGTGCCGCCGGAAATTTTATTCGGTTAGAGGAGGTGAATAAACTTTCCGTCCCCGTGAGGCCCTTGGAAAAACCTCAGGTTCTCACCTCCGTAGATGGTCGACCCCTGTTGGAGACAGTCACCCTAGTTACCAATGAGGTGGAGTTACAGGTAGGGGTTCTGCACAAGGAGAAAATTACGTTTTACGTGTTAGCAGGTATTTCTCATCCCATCCTGCTGGGTCTTCCCTGGTTGCAGCTCCACGAGCCCATTTTAGACTGGCATAGTGGTAACGTCCTGCGCTGGGGGGAGTCGTGTCGGACTCGGTGTCTGCTGTCGGTGCGCTCTGTAGGTCACCACCGTCCTCCCCTTGTACCCCATGGATTGCCGTTGGTGTACCATGATTTTTTGGATGTTTTTGACAAGAAGGAAGCAGAGACTCTTCCTCCACACAGTCCCTACGATTGCCCCATTGAGATTGTTCCTGGCTCAACCCCTCCTCAGGGTAGAATTTATCCTCTCTCCTCGGCAGAGTCACAAGCGATGTCTGAATACATCCAAGACAATTTAGCCAGAGGCTTCATTCAAAAGTCCTCGTCCCCTGCAGGAGCAGGTTTTTTTTTCGTAAAGAAGAAAGATGGGTCCCTGCGTCCGTGCATCGATTATCGTGGCTTAAATCAGATCACGATGAAGAATAAGTATCCACTGCCACTCATCTCTGAGCTTTTTGATCGCTTGAAGGGGGCTTGTGTGTTTTCTAAACTTGATTTACGAGGGGCCTACAATTTGGTTTGCATACGCTCCGGGGACAAATGGAAGACCGCGTTTAACACGCGAGATGGACTCTATGAGTATTTGGTTATGCCCTTTGGGCTCTGCAACGCACCTGCAATATTTCAAGAACTCATTAATGATGTCTTTCGAGAACTCCTCTACTACTGTGTCGTGGTCTACCTAGACGACATCTTGGTCTTTTCCCCCCATTTGATTTCACATCGATGAGACGTTCGCCAAGTCCTCCAACGTCTCAGAGAGAACCACCTTTTTGCCAAGTTGGAGAAATGCCTCTTCGAGCAGACTTCATTGCCTTTTCTTGGCTACATCGTCTCGAAATCGGGATTAGAGATGGATCCAGAAAAAGTCTCGGCAGTTCTCAATTGACCTCGCCCTCTCGGAGTTAAGGCCATTCAACGCTTTTTGGGTTTTGCCAATTATTACAGGCAATTTATCCCTCATTTTTCTTCCTTGACTAAACCCATCTCCACTCTTGTCCACAAAGGAGCAGATCCCAACCATTGGCCTCCGGATGCAGAGACTGCCTTTGAGGTCTTGAAGCAGGAATTCGCCAAGTCTCCTGTACTTCATCGCCCGGACGCCAGTAGGCCATTCATACTCGAAGTCGACGCGTCTGCGGTGGGAGCAGGCACAGTTCTGCTGCAAAAGTCTTCCTCGGGTCGCACTCTCACCTGCGGATTCTTTTCCAAAGCTTTTTCGGCCCCTGAACGCAATTATGCTGTGGGAGATAGAGAGCTCTTGGCCATAAAAATGGCTCTCGAAGAATGTTGTCATCTTCTCGAGGGTGCTCTCCATCCGTTCATCATTTTTACGGATCACAAGAATTTGGCCTACCTTTGGTCCGCCCAAAGGCTCAACCCACGGCAGGCCTGATGATCACTCTTTTTTGAAAGATTTGACTTCGAACTCCACTTCCGACTTGGGGAGAAGAACATCAAGGCAGATGCTCTTTCACGGTCATTCCTGTCTGTTGACAAGGAGGAGGGTCCCACTCATCTCATCGATCCTGCCAAAATTCTTACCGTGGCGCCAGTAAGCCTGATCTCCCCACCGTCTGGTAGGACCTTCGTTCGGAGTGGAGATAGATCTAAGGTTCTCCGCTGGAGCCACTCCTCAAGATTTTCCGGACATGCTGGAATTAGACTCTCTTGCTTGCCTCTCGCCATTACTGGTGGCCTTCGCTTCGCAGAGACGTCCAAGATTTCATCGCCTCCTGTCCTTCCTGCGCCCAGTACAAGGTTCCTCGACATCCTCCCTCGGGACTCCTGCATCCGCTACCTGTTCCTGCCAACCCATGGACTCATATTGCCATGGACTTCGTCACTGACTTGCCTCCATCTTCCAGATGTACCGTGATCCTAGTGGTCGTGGATTGGTTCTCCAAAATGGCCCACTTCATTGCACTGCCAGGTTTGCCTACCGCTCTCCAGTTGGCAAAGATCTTCCTGCTTCATGTTTTTCGTCTCCATGGGTTCCCTCAGCATATTGTCTCGGATCGTGGAGTGCAATTTACCTCCCGTTTTTGGTGAGCTCTCTGCGGATTGTTGAAGATAACCTTGGACTTCTCCTCAGCATATCACCCCCAGTCGAATGGCCAAGTCGAGCGAGTCAATCAAGCGCTCATATCTTATCTTCGGCATTTTTCCAATGCTCACCAAGATGACTGGGTCTCTCTTCTCCCTTGGGCGGAGTTCGCCTACAACAACCATCCCAGTGAAGCTTCTACCAAGTCTCCCTTTTTTGTGGTTTTTGGCCAACACCCCGGCATTCCGCTTCCTGTCTCCTCTACCTCGGGTGTACCGGCAGCGGATTCCTTGTCGGTGGACTTCTCTCGGATCTTGAGGGAGACCAAATTAGCTCTTGAGAATGCTAGTCTTAGAATGAAGCGGTATACCGACAAGAGACCGCTGGACGCTCCTCCGTATCATCCTGGGGATAAGGTTTGGCAAGCTTCCCGGCATATCAGGTTAAAGATCCCCTCCTACAAGTTAGGTCCACGTTACATTGGTCCCTTTGAGGTTTTAAGCCGCATTAACGACGTGGCCTACAAGTTGAGATTACCCGCCTCACTAAAGATCCCCAACACTTTCCATGTCTCTCTCCTTAAACCAGCAGTTTTTAACCACTTCCACTCTGTGCCCTCCCAAATCTTCCAACCATGTAGCTCTAATGACACCTTTGAGGTACGGGATATTCTGGCTATGAAAACTGTTAAAGGAAAGAATCTGTTTTTGATTGATTGGAAGGGTTTTGGTCCCCAGGAGAGGTCTTGGGAGCCCCAGGAGACAGTTTCTGTCCAATGTCAGGAGGAGGAGGCGTAAAGGGGGGAGTACTGTTGCATCCCCTCACCCCTCGGTGCACTCCATCCGGCGCGCTCCTGTCCTGCAGCGCATCCCCGCGCCCGGTCTCCGGCTCCAGCGGCGTCCAGCACCTTCCCACAGCCTAGCTTCCGGCGCACTGCCTCATGGGTAGCGTGACGCGCTGGCTCCGCCCCCAACATGGTGGCCCCCATCACTACATATGCCTGGCGTCGGGACAGGTAAGACGCCTGATTATCGTATGCGGTGACCCTGCCCCATGCGGCGTTCGCTATATCTTCAGGCCCCCTCTCCTGTGTCTGTCTGCGCGCTGCTTCTTCTCCTTGTACCTGTTTGCTGCGCTTTGCCTGCGCAGTCTCTGTCTATGCCCTCTGTATCCTGGGTCTCCTTGCCTCCGGTACTGTTGTGCCTCCCTGTTCTTTCCCTGCCTCCACCTGGTCCCTCTCTGCACCGTCCTGTGCTCCGTCCCTCTCCTCCTTACTCCTCATTGTGCTCTTTCTCTATTGCAGCCTCCAGTCCTTGTGTTCCCTGGCTCTCCTGACCGGAACCTTGCCTGCTCCCAGCGTGTCTCGGTGTCCAAACTCTACGGATACTGCTGTGCCTCCTTACCCATCTATTTTTGCCTAATCGCCCCTTTGGTTCCGGCTGTCACGGTTCTATCCCCTGGAGGCTTGTCCCTAACGCTCCCTGTATAGGGGGTGGTCTTCACCTGGGTACTCGCCCCCGGGGGCTCTGGAACCGTGACCCAGAGGGTCCACTTCCGGCTACCTTTTTCTGTCCTCTTTCTCAC
This sequence comes from Dendrobates tinctorius, assembly GCF_039654945.1. NCBI lineage: Eukaryota > Metazoa > Chordata > Amphibia > Anura > Dendrobatidae > Dendrobates > Dendrobates tinctorius. The sequence goes on along the minus strand of NW_027361770.1, from coordinate 3,716,132 downwards.
TAGCTACAGCCGTAACAAAGGGCATTCTGGTACTGCTCCATTTTAGTAGACCTGACTGCCTCGGGAATAAGAGATAGAATGTTTTCCTTGTAGCATGGGTCTAGAAGTGTCGCCAACCAGTAATGACTGTCACCCATAATTTTGAGAACAAGAGGGTCACAGGAAAGGCAGCGCAACATAAACTCAGCCATGTGTGCCAGACTGCTAACAGGCAAGAATTCCGTGTCCTCACCAAGAGGGCGACTGACCATGCTCTCCTCCTCCTCCCTGTCCTCAGGCCATCCATGCTGAATAGACAGTATGACAGTTGTGCAGGTAGTACTGTCTATAGCTCAACTAGCTCGTATTCCTCCTCCTCTTCCTCACTGTCACCCAATCCACATTGGGATGAGATGAGGCCGGGTTGTGTGTAATCACCCTGTATGGTTCCTTGCTCCATCTCATTGTGCTCCGCCTGCAATGCATCCTCTTTGATTGTGAGCAGAGAGTGTTTCAGAACACAGAGAAGCGGCATGGTGATGCTAATTATGGTGTCATTGCCGATCACCATCTTGGTGGAGTCCTCAAAGGTTTGGAGGATGGTACATATGTCTGACATCCATGTACACTCCTGAGGTCTTATGTGTGGAGTCTGAACTGAATAACAATGGCTTTGTTGATGCTGGTAGTCAACAACTGCCCTCTTCTGCTCACAAATCCTTCCTAACATCTGCAGTGGTGCAGCCGAAGTCATCCTCATGATTCGCAAAAACGGACTGATATCGCCGCAGTAACGCTTCTACTTGTTGCACCTGGGTGGGTGTGAGTTCAGACAGTTCAGCGTGCATCTGTTCTAGTATGTGCCGACACTCTTGGATATATTGAGGTTCAGCTGTCGGAGAAGTAGTGACTTTTACCGTCCACGGGTCTTCCGGATTTACCGCCAACTATGTGACCTGGGGCGGTATGACTTCTTCGGGCTTGCCCACTACCCACGCGACTTCACCCCTGTTTGGGATGACAATGTCCTGGTCTGTCAAATTCACAGTGTACAAGCACGGTCCCTTCTCGTACCATGAACAGCGTTCGGGTCACCAAGAGTCCTGCAGGCAGTTCCACTACTGAAGGTTCCAGTTGGACTTCCACCCCCTCCAGCGGGGCATGTGCTCAGATGGGCAGGGTTAGTATGGTCTGTCCTGGTGCTAGGATGAGTTGAGTGAAGGCCGGCGCAACCACTTTTCCGAACGTTTCCCCTGTACTGGAGACTTCCTGAACCCGAGCTGTACAGATTAACTGCTGGAACACCCGCCACTGGGAAACTCCACTGATTTAAAGACAAGTGAGATGGCTCATCACTCAGCAGTTTTCCAAACTTTTTCAGGAAATTCATCCCCAGCGTAACGATATGACCGTGGCCAGCCTCTCCCTGGGTCAGCACCATAGCCCTCCTTCTAAGATCCTTCCCGCACAAGGAGACCTGCATCCACACCACCCCTGCGACCGGGATGCGCAGGTGGTTTGCTGCCATCAGTTTCACTACTGGACCCCACTCAGGCCTGAGAGTCTCTGGGAAGTGTCGACGGAAATACGCTTCAGGTATCGTAGTCACTTGAGAAACGGTATCCATCAGGCAATGCATGGCCCCACCATCAAACTCAGCCCAGACCAATGGGCAGGTAGACACCAGATTTATGGGACTTTCACTACTCCTTTCTTTTTATTCTGGCTCCAAGCAATGTCCCCCAGACTCGGAGCCCTCTAGTTTAATGGGTAGCGCAGCCGGGGCCCTGCCCGTTGCAGACATTCCCTAGCCATGTGTCCTATTGCTCCTCAGTTATAACAAGCGAAGGACCTCTGTCGACGGAACCTTTGGGCCTCATTACGGACATTTGCTTCACCTTGGCTCCCAGCGTCGCACTGGCCGGCCTCAACTTTCTCTTTCACCTGAGCCAGTTTCCCTTGAATATTCAACAGTTCTTTTCTCATCTCTTCTACCCATTGGTGTTCCGCGACCGACTTGCACTGCTGCTTCACCACTCTAGACCTTCCCTACCAGTACCTTCACCCCCTGCTCCTGTTCTCGTGAGTGGGCCTCCCTCCCTATGTCAGCAAAAGTAATACGATGGTCTGCCCTCACCTGCTCTCTCTGGGTCTGCTTGGTCAGGGCTTCCCACAGGCCAGTTAACAACAAGTCAAGCAACATGACATCTGTCAGCCCTCTCTCCATCCAATCTTTTCTGACAATGGTGGTGTGTAGTTCTTGCAGGGCATTCATATATTGCATAACTGTCTCCCCCTCTCTTTGCATATGGCTAAACAGGCGAATCCTAAGTTCCCCCTACGTCAGTGGGGTCCCCATGGGTCGCCACCAGGATTTGGAGCACTTTAGCAAATGTATCACAGTCTTGGGGGGTACGTGGCATCAGAGTCTTGAGCCTTCCCATCCAAAGCAATAATGACCACCTCGGCCTCAAGTGCGGGGGTCATAGGGTGCATTCTCATCATACTCCTCAAGAGTTCTGTCCAACTCCACAACATAGTATTGGACCCCATAAACTTCAGCAAGTTACTTAGCATGGATCCCAGCGAGATACTGGTTCAGGGCCCAGCTACCTGTTCTACCACCTCTGTGCTATTAGACTGAATCCTGCTGCCTACGCCAAAATGTAAAAGAGAAGATTCGTTGGATGCAGTGAAGAGCCGGAGGCTGAGAAGGGGTTAACAGGTTTTACTTAACAGGTAATTAAACAAGGAATACTCCACGCAGGGAGGCAAGACTAGTAACAGCAACGACGGGAACTGTACATAAATACAATGCTAGAGAGACATATACACAAAAACAAGGTAACTTGTTGCTTGCAGTTCTCACAGGGAAAGGGCTGGAATATCTCTCGATGGCATTGCAAATCGTGGACAATGTCTCTGGCTCTGTTATGGAGGAATGAGAAGCACTGTCTTCCGACGGTGCTGATGTATCCGGTCCCACTTGGCTTGAGTGCGCTGGAAAGTAGAAACAGTTCTTTGCATAGATTCCTCAGAGATGGTGCCGAACAAGAACCGTGGGGACGCTCACAGACCGCAGCAGCGGGCGGGCCTCTGGAGTAGCCTCTACAAATGGAGCAAGTAAGCTTACCTGCAACTGCAGGTGGGAAAGAGCCATCCAGAAAGGCAGGGTCAGAAGATAGCTCCATCCTGACACAGTCATCTTTAGAGTAAGTACGCTGGCGGATGAATAGCGTGGAGTTAGCAGTCGGAGCAGCGGAGAGGGAGTCAATCTTCTCTTGTCGCATTCCTGCCAAGTCTGACCCGTTCCCACGCTCAGTCCTTTTTATATTCCCCGTGCTCCCTGCTGTCCAGCATGAAGCTCCTCCCCTCCCAGAAGAACTCTCCCCTGGCAACAGTGGTGACAGTCCTGATAGTTCTGGCCTCAAAGGGCACCGGAAACCACTGATTCTGTCTCGGCTCATCTCCTTACATACTTAGGATGCAGAATGCTGTCAGTATGTACAGTAATATGCTCCCTGTCAGCATTTTGCATGGTGTCCTAGGTATCACACCTAGTCATGTGAGGAGCTCTCTTCTGATTCTGGAGGAGCTGCTCATTCCCTGACTACAGTTTTCCAGTCTGGCAGACACTAGTCAGGGATGTCTAAGCAGACCCCACCCACAGTCTCTGCCAGACCCCCGCCTCCTTCTCCAACCTCTCCATGCTGCACAGTGTCAGGCAGCAAGGAAATGTCTCAGCTGATTGGAGGGACCAGTCCAATCCACTGTTACCAGAGACAGACTGCTGAACTCAGTGGTGGCGAAAGAATCATACTGAAAGCTTTCTCCACTGTTCTAGCTGAAAAAAGTCTGAAGTTCCTGCCCAGTCCTTTGGGTCACATGACAACCTCTTATGACTAAGTGATTAACACCCAGTGCTCTCCTGAGACCCCAGGAAGCAAAAGACTTTCATAATGTGCTGTGTCTGTCTATCCCATATCTATCTCCCTATGTGTCATTATCTTTGCACATCTTTAATGGGAACCTATCACCAGAAAAAATGCCATTATCCTGTAGATATGCGATTTAATCTGCAGGTTGGTGGCATTAATCAGCCTGGCGCCCGCACTTAGCTGAATGCTGCAAGGAGAAAATGAACTTTATTGTCCCTGCAGCATCGAGGTTTCAGTCATGGGGCGGCTCTGGTTGTCACCGTTCTGAGAATACAGAGCCGCCATTGTTACCACACCCCCATACATAATTGACAGCCGACTGCAGAGCCAGCGTCAGTCAGGGCCAGAGGCACAGTTACAGCTGCCACTCAGTGACAACCAGCGCCAGCCCCATGACTGCATCCGGGATGCTGCAGGGAGAATAAAGTTATAAAATTCTGTAATTTCTTGAAGGTATTTTATTTGTGTGTCGCCCTCCACACCCAGGGCTGTGGGGTACTCGGTACCGGGCTCATTGAGCCTCAATGGGAGATGTCACGGCAGCTGGGACCCGGCCCGTGGCCAGGGGCGCCCATTGTAAAAGGGGTTGTTTCAGTGTGCTTATGGTAGTGAAAGTTTATAAGTGATTCATGACGCCACCTGTGGTATTCGGCAATAGAGATGTAAGCCGACGCTGCAGACAGATCCTCTGGGACAGATGGTGTGGTGCAGCAGTGATGTTATAGCCCTCCACAGGCAGGGCTGTAGTCCCAGGGCAGTGTAGGGGAAGTGACACTTAGATGGTGTAGAGTCAGGCGCGAGGGATGTAGCAGTGCAGGGCATGTTGGCGCAGGAATAAGTGGAGGACACCAGGGCATGTAGTTCCAAAGCTTTACTCAGTCTGTTGTGCAAACAGGTGCCCACTTCCGTGCCGTGTCCTCCGGGTTAGGGACTCAGTCAACCTCCAGGCCAGATGGAATACCCCCCTTCCAACACTCTGCCAACATATGTACCTTTTCTGAACGTCTCCTCTTATAGCGCCTTTGAGTGAAGTACTCCTAGTACTGAGTTACACTGGAGTTCGTCCTGTCAGATGTTCCTATGAACTCTACTTGTACGGCAGACAGCTGTAGCCTGCTTCGAGGACTCCTTGCTACTAAGTCCTGGCTCACTAATATGTTGCTGTTGTGCCCCCAAGTCTTGTGTGGGAATAAAGTGGTCACTACTTCTATTCCTCTGGTGTCTGCTGCAGGACCATTAGTATCCGTACAACCTCGGGGACCGGACCCCAGCCTTGCGCTTAGAACTTGAAAAGGGTTCTCCGCTAACCCTGGTCTGTTATGATGAGTCACCGAAGGAGGAAAAAACAAAATACCAGCTAAGTCCAGAAAAACCAGAGAGGTTGGCAGCTATCGGATTGCAGACCCCTGAACCTATCCACAACAACTAGCAGTAGCCGTGGGGGGTTCCTACGGTGCCCTAGACCCCTCGATCACAGCCGGAGAACTATATAGCCTAAAGACAGAAAGGGGAAAAACTAAACTGCCCCAGAGCAGACCCCAAAGCAATAGGCAGCCCCCAATATATAATGACGGTGAAGCAAGATGAAAACACTAACACAGATAGAAAGATAGGTTGAGCAAATGATGGGGCCCAAGCTAACTACATAGGACAGGATAGGAAAGCTGCTGTCTGCCATCCGCAAAAACCCTATCAAAATGAGCCAACCGACTGATAGGAAAAACAGGCCCTGAAGTCGCTAGGCTTCAAAAGACTATATCAGCACTCAGGTATATTCTGAAGACAGAGCAAAATATCAACAGATCAGAGACAAAAATGGAGTTCAGCTCACCCCCGGCCGGGGATGACAGAACTCCCAAAAAACAAGGCAAAACAAAAACAAAACTGAAGAGTACAAAGAAGAGCAGAAAAACTTAGCTTTGAGATGCAGGAATCAGACTGGTCTCCAAGAATCCAGCAGGAAAATCACCAGCCAGGAAGAAGGGCGTCGGCAGCCTTATATCCAGTCCTCAATTCCAGCCACCCAGTCATCTAGCTGCCCAGGTGTTTGGTAATCAGCCTCACTACCTTCCTTCACCAGAGGAGGGAGTTCATCAGACCTCAATGGTGAAGGGAAAAATGAACTCACAACAGTACCTTCCCCTTGAGGAGGGGTCACCGAACCCTCATCCATGCCACCAGGGCGATCCGGGTGAGCCCAATGAAAGGCACGCACCAATCTTTCGGCATGAATATCAGAGGCAGAGACCCAGGAATTATCCTCCTGACCATAACCCTTCCACTTAACCAAATACTGGAGTCTCCGTCTAGCCAGACGGGAATCCAGTATCTTCTCTACCTCATATTCCATGTTACCTTCAACCAATATAGGTTCAGGAGGTGCCACCACAGGAACTACTGGTTCAACAAACCTCTTCAACAAGGACTTATGAAACACATTATGGATTTTAAATGTGACAGGAAGAGCTAACCGAAAAGAGACCGGATTAATAATCTCCAAAATCTTGTAAGGTCCAATAAATCTAGGCTTAAACTTAGGAGAAGTTTGATGACAAACAAACCATATCACCCACCTTAAACTGGGGACCAACGGTCCTACGCCGGTTGGAAAACCGCTGGGCCTTTTCCTGGGAGAGAGACAACTTATCCACTACTTGGTCCCAGATCTGGTGCATTCTCTCCACCACAGTATCAACACCTGGGCAGGCAGAAGGCTCCACCTGCCCTGAAGAAAATCGAGGGTGAAAACCAAAGTTACAAAAAAAAGGTGACATCAAAGTGGCAGAACTAGCTCTATTATTTAAAGCAAATTCGGCCAAGGGCAAAAATGAAACCCAATCATCCTGATTGGCAGAAATAAAACATCTCAAATACGACTCCAAAGTCTGGTTTGTTCTCTCCGTCTGCCCATTGGTCTGAGGGTGAAACGCAGAGGAGAAGGACAACTGAATTCCCAGCTTGGAACAGAAAATCCTCCAAAATCTAGACACAAACTGAACTCCTCTGTCAGATACAATGTTCTCAGGAATCCCATGCAAGCGAACCACCTGTTGCAAAAACAAGGGCACCAACTCAGAGGAAGATGGCAACTTAGGGAGTGGTACAAGATGGACCATCTTAGAGAATCTATCACAAATCACCCAAATAACAGTCATTCTCTGAGAGACAGGCATATCAGAGATAAAATCCATTGAAATATGGGTCCATGGCCTCCTGGGCAGCGGCAAAGGCATCAACAAGCCACTAGAGCGAGAGCAAGGTTTAGACCGGGAGCAAGTCCCACAGGACTGCACAAAATTCCTGACATCATGAGACAAGGCGGGCCACCAAAAAGACCGACTCACCAGATCTCTAGTACCAAAAATACCTGGATGACCAGCCAATGCAGAGCAATGAACTTCAGACATCACTCTCTTCCTCCACTGGTCAGGAACATACAACTTTCCACTGGGACAATGCTCAGGTTTGTCCTCCTGAAACTCTTCCAGAGCACGTCTCAAATCGGGCGAGATGGCAGAAAGAACTACCCCCTCGCCTAAGATGGTAGCCGGCTTAGTCACAACAGGAGAATCAGCAAGGAAACTCCTAGAGAGGGCATCTGCCTTGACATTCTTAGTGCCCAGAAGAAAAGAGACCACAAAATTAAAACGTGTGAAAAACAAGGCCCACCTAGTCTGTCTAGGATTCAAGTGCTTGGCCGACTCCAGGTAAATCAAATTCTTGATGTCAGTAAGGACCACGACTTGGTGTTTGGCTCCCTCCATCCAATGTCTCCACTCCTCAAATGCCCATTTCATGGCCAACAGTTCCCGATTCCCCACATCATAGTTACGTTCGGATGGGGAGAACTTTCGGGAAAAGAAAGCACAAGGATTCATTTTAGATGTCACAGGATCTTTTTGGGACAACACCGCTCCTGCACCAATCTCAGAAGCGTCCACCTCCACCTGAAACGGGAGTGAGACATCAGGTTGCCGCAAAACCGGAGCAGAAGTGAATCTTCGCTTCAGCTCATGAAAGGAAGAAACAGCCTTCGGAGACCAATTCAGCACATCAGCACCCTTCCTAGTCAAATCCGTCAATGGCTTGGCAATACCAGAAAAATTAGCTATAAATTTCCGATAAAAATTAGTAAAACCCAAAAACTTCTGGAGGGCCTTCAAAGAAGTGGGCTGAACCCAATCATAAATGGCCTGTACCTTGGCCGGGTCCATTTCAATAGTTGACGGAGACAAAATAAATCCCAAAAATGAAATCCTCTGTACCCCAAAAAGGCATTTCGATCCCTTGACATACAGGGAATTCTCCCTCAAAATCCAGAACACAGTCCGAACATGTTCCACATGAGAATCCCAATTCTTGGAGAAGATCAAAATATCATCCAGACAGATAATCAAAAATTTATCCACAAAGTCTCGGAATATATCATTCATGAAGCACTGGAAGACAGAAGGGGCATTAGTGAGCCCAAAAGGCATCACCAGGTACTCAAAATGTCCCTCCGGAGTATTAAACGCCGTCTTCCATTCATCCCCATGCTTAATGCGAATAAGATTATACGCCCCCCTGAGGTCAAGCTTGGTAAACCAGCAAGCACCTTTAACTCTGGAGAATAGATCAGAAATCAGGGGTAACGGATACTGATATTTAACAGTAATTTTGTTGAGGGCACGATAGTCAATACAAGGCCTTAATGAACCATCCGTTTTAGCCACGAAAAAAAAACCCAGCACCTAAGGGTGAAGAGGATGGTCTAATATGACCCTTCTCCAATGCCTCCTTAATATAGGATCGCATAGCCTCGTGCTTGGGTACAGATAAATTGAAAAGCCGACCCTTGGGGAATTTACACCCCGGGTTCAGCTCAATTGCACAGTCATATGAGGAGGCAAAGACGCAGACTCATTCTCACTAAATACATCATAAAAGTCAGCCAAATAGTCAGGAACATCATGCGACTGGGGAGAGGTGGAGAAAACAGGAGCATCACTAAGGGCACACCGACAACCCCAACTCACCACAGACAAAGATTTCCAATCCAGAACTGGATTATGGATTTGCAACCAGGGAAACCCCAGAACAATGGTATCATGCAAATTATGCAACACCAAAAATGTGCAATTTTCTTGATGGTCTGGGGCAACCCGCATTACCACCTGGGTCCAAAACTGAGGTTTATTCTTCGCCAAAGGAGTAGCATCAATACCCCTCAAAGGGATAGGCGTCCGCAGAGGTGTCATAGGAAATCTACAACGTTTAGCAAAATCCAAGTCCATCAGGTTCAGAGCTGCTCCCGAATCCACAAAAGCCTTAGCGGAAAATGTGGACAGGGAGCAGATCAGAGTAATTGCCAGAAGAAACTTAGGTTGAACACCACCCACAGAAAACGTGTGTGCACAACGTTTCTCTCGTTTAGGGCAGACAGAAATAATATGCGAGGCATCTCCACAAAAAAAAACACAGCTTATTACGCCTTCTGAACTCCTGACGTTGCGCCCTAGACAAAACTCTATCACATTGCATAGGTTCAGTCATTTGTTCAACAGGTGGTAACATCTCTCGTGTAGTTTTGCGTTCACGTAAACGCCGATCCACCTGAATGGCTAATGACATAGAATCGTCAAGACCAGAGGGAACAGGAAATCCCACCATAGTATCTTTTACAGTTTCTGACAAACCCTTCCGAAAGAGGGCTGCCAAGGCACCATCATTCCAGGTAGTAAGGACCGCCCACTTTCGGAATTTTTGACAGTACAACTCTGCCGAATCCCGACCCTGGCTTAATGCCAACAGGGTCTTTTCAGCCTGATCAATAGCATTAGGTTCATCATACAACAACCCCAAGGCTTGAAAAAATGCATTCACATTATTCAGAATAGGATCATCAGGTTTCAAAGAAAACGCCCAATCCCGGGGATCGCCGCACAGCAAAGAGATGACAATTTTAACCTGCTGCGCGGAGTTCCCCGACGAGTTAGGCTTCAAGGCAAAAAATAATTTACAATTATTCTTGAAATTCAAGAATTTAGACCGATCCCCCAAAAATACATCAGGAGTAGGAATCTTTGGTTCAGCAGCATGTGAATGAGCAAGATAGGCGGAAATTCCCCGCACTTCAGCAGCGAGCTGCTCCACACGATCAGACAATTGCTTCATCTCCATTGAGAGAAAAATTCCCCCTACGGCCTCAGAGATATAGAGGAAAAAATATGCACACAAAAAAAAAAAAAATTCTGACACTTTTTTTTCTTTTTTTTTTTTTCCCTTTTTTTTTTACAATTCTCTCCTGCTATTGAGTACCCTAGGATCTGCGGTATGGCTGGTGATTCTGTTATGATGAGTCACAGAAGGAGGAAAAAACAAAATACCAGCTAAGTCCAGAAAAACCAGAGAGGTTGGCAGCTATCGGATTGCAGACCCCTGAACCTATCCACAACAACTAGCAGTAGCCATGGGGGGTTCCTACGGTGCCCTAGACCCCTCGATGACAGCCGGAGAACTATATAGCCTAAAGACAGAAAGGGGAAAAACTAAACTGCCCCAGAGCAGACCCCAAAGCAATAGGCAGCCCCCAACATATAATGACGGTGAAGCAAGATGAAAACACTAACACAGATAGAAAGATAGGTTGAGCAAATGATGGGGCCCAAGCTAACTACATAGGACAGGATAGGAAAGCTGCTGTCTGCCATCCGCAAAAACCCTATCAAAATGAGCCAACCGACTGATAGGAAAAACAGGCCCTGAAGTCGCTAGGCTTCAAAAGACTATATCAGCACTCAGGTATATTCTGAAGACAGAGCAAAATATCAACAGATCAGAGACAAAAATGGAGTTCAGCTCACCCCCGGCTGGGGATGGCAGAACTCCCAAAAAACAAGGCAAAACAAAAACAAAACTGAAGAGTACAAAGAAGAGCAGAAAAACTTAGCTTTGAGATGCAGGAATCAGACTGGTCTCCAAGAATCCAGCAGGAAAATCACCAGCCAGGAAGAAGGGCGTCGGCAGCCTTATATCCAGTCCTCAATTCCAGCCACCCAGTCATCATCTAGCTGCCCAGGTGTTTGGTAATCAGCCTCACTACCTTCCTTCACCAGAGGAGGGAGTTCATCAGACCTCAATGGTGAAGGGAAAAATGAACTCACAACACTGGTCCTTGTTCTTTTATTCTCCTCACGTTCCGTGCTAATCCTTCTTCCCAATGGAGAATCAAGCTTCCTTCGTCTGTCTCTTTTCTGTGCCAGCAGACCCAGATCACTGTGGCCTGCTGCAGCACTTCCTTCTTCCATCCCTCTCCCAGGGATCTTCTCTGTCTCACATTCTGTCCTTCTACATCCTCACTCACTGACTGAGTGCAAGACTAACTCACTGACTCAACTCTTCCCACTCTTTTGGTGCGAACTAAACTCCACCCACTTCCCAGCATGTTTAGTGTTCCAAGCAGGGAGCCACCAAGGGGTGCTTTGCTATACTCCAAGCAGGGAGCCGCCGAAGGTGCTTTGCTACACTACTTTGTGGTGTGGGGTGCAGGTGTTGAAATGTGGTCAGGTGTTTCCACCTTATTTGGATGGTGGGGCACCACACCTCAGGAGGAGGTGCAGTACCTCTGTGGCGACTGAGCCTCAGTGGCGCCACATTTGTGTCACACGGACGCACACATGTACACAGATAGTAAAAATGGATCAGGCCATACTTTTGTAGCAGCTGAGGTGTATTATGACATATTGCAACAGCAGAGGTGTGTACTATGAGGTTCTTTCACAGCGGAGATGTGCATGATCATGTTCCGTTGTATCTGATGTGTGTATTATGGGATGCTACAGCACATGTGTGTATCATAAGATTCTGCAGCTGAGGTTTGTGCTATGATGTTCTGCAGCGGTTGAGGTGTGTATTATGATGTTCTGCAACAGCTGTGGTGTATCATGATGTTCTGCAGCAGCTGAGGAATGCATCATGTTCTGCAGCAGCTGAGATGTGTATTATGATGTTCTGCAGTGGCTGAGGTGTATTATGACATTTTGCAACAGTAGCGGTGTGTACTATGAGGTTCTTTTGCAGTGGAGATGTGCATTATCATGTTCTACTCTATCTGATATGTGTATTATGAGATACTGCAGCGCAGGTGTGTATCATAAGATTCTGCAGCTGAGGTGTGTGCTATGATGTTCTTCAGCAGTTGAGGTGTGCATTATGATGTTCTGCAGCAGTAGAAGTGTATTATGATGTTCTGCAGCAGCTGAAGTGTGCATTCAGAGGTTTTGCAGCAGCTGAGGTGTATTATGATGTTCAGCAGCTGAGTTGTATTATGATGTTCTGAAACAACTGAGGTGTAGGTGTATTGGTGTATTTTGATGTTCTGTAGCAGCTGAGGTGTATTTTGATGTTCTGCAGCAGCTGAGGTGTGTTATGATGTTCTGCAGCATTTGACGTATGCATTATGAGATTTTGCAGCAGCTGAAGTGAACTATGATGTTCTGCAGCAGTTGAGGTGTATTATCATGTTCTGCAGCAGCTGAGGTATATTATGATGTTCTGCAGCAGCTGAGGTGTATTATCAGGTTTTGCAGCAGCTGAGGTGTATGATGAGGCTCTGCAGCAGCTGAAGTGTATTATGAGGTATATATGTTGATGTATAGAAACACATACTTACACTCTTGCTAACACACATCATTATAGACTCCTCACCTCAAAGCACTCATGTGTCAGGGGGCTCTGCCTCCACTGTGGATGTGATTTAGAGATAACAAGCTCTGCCACCACTGTGGATGCTTGTGGAGATATGAAGCTCTGCCACCACTGTGGATGTGGTGTGGAGCTATGAAGCTCTGCCACCTCTGTGGATATGGTGTGGAGTAGAGATGAGCGACTTTACCTTTCTTAGGGTTGAGTCCGGTTTCATGAAACCTGACTTTCTGAAAAGTCGAGTCGATCGAAATCGGCCGACGACAGTGAAAAGTCGGGGATCCGACTGAAACACAAAACCCAATGCAAGTCAATGGAGAAGCCAAGGCAGCAGGGAGTGGAGGACAGTAAACACACCTACAGTGCCCATTTCAATACCAACAACATCAATTCTTATTACTTAAGCTTGTCAACCTTAATTTACTTTATAATAATAGTTACGCATTGAAAACTGGGGGTTATTTGGCTAAAGTTGTGGGGGGGTAGGGCTGGCTCCAGGTTTTCGTGTGCCCAGGGCGAAAGAGTGTCAGTGGGCCCCTTTAACACATACCACAATTCATGATGCTCCGATACAGCACAGAAATATAGGTATAGTACAATGAAAAATACTTTACTTCTTTCACGATATGACTGATATGTATTTTAAGTTCTACAATAGCTCAAAAAAGGGACAGTATATAACTCCATACAGTATTATGGCCTCCACATGGTGCGCCATACAGAATAATGAGCCCCATATATTTCTCCGTACAGAATAATTGGTCCCATATAATGTTCCATACAGTATATGATGAGCTCCATATAATGCAACAGTATATGATGGTCTCCATGGATGATGCTCCAGTGTGTTATGGGCCCAAATAATGCTCCATATATAATGGGCCTCATTTTTAATGCTCCAGTGTATAATGGGACCCATAGATGCTGCTCCAGTGTCTGATGTCCCCCATTTGGAATGCTCCAGTATATGATGGGCCTCATGGATGATGCTCCAGTGTATGATGGGCCCAAATAATGCTCCATATATAATGTGCCCTATTTAGAATGAACGCAGGCATGGTATGTGAAAAGAGCTCCATGGAGTAATCTGAAGTGTGGGCTGCCGCATCCTTCACTTTTTTCCAAGGAAAGGAGTTGCTCCTGACCAGAAGCCTGCACTGACGACTCAGTGCTTGTATTTTTTGAAACTTCAGAAGAGGAGGCAATAGAGCTGGAGGCTGTTTCAGCAATGTAAGGCAAAACCAGTTCCTGATGCTCTGGCTTTAAAAGCGGTTTACCTACTTTCAGAAAAAGGAACCTTACAGGCCTTCCGGAGCCAGACCATGATGCAGGCTCAACACCTCCTGCCTTAGCTGCTATTGTGCTTTTGGCACTACCAGCAGATGCACCACCACCACCATTAGTACCTGCTGGCCCCCCATGTCCACGTCTGTGGCCTCTTCCACCATACTTACTAATTTTTGTGAAAATGTACCCAAAATACCAGCAGATATATGGTACTGTATCAGAAGCGTACAGCTCTATACAGTCGAGGGATAATTGTAAATCTCCGTATATATTTCATGAGTCATACACAGACGCTCACAGGCTCAGTATGGATTACACAATAATATAAAAAGTTGAAAAAGGGTACAGTATCACTAGATACAAGATATATATATATAGTATAGTTTAAACATTCTGAATCTCCGTATATATATTTCAGGAGATTCAGAACATAAAAAGCAGTAAATGGGTAATGTATCACAAGCGTACAGCTGTATACAGTGTTGGTGTAATCTTAAATCTCCAACTATATTTCCGGAGTAACAGACAGACATTCACAGGCTCATTATGGATTACACCAGAATCAAAATAGCAAAAAAGGGTACTGTATCAGAATGGTAGAGCTGTATACAGTTTTGGGTAAATGTGAAATCTCGGTATATATTTCCGGAGTCACCCTCAGACGCTCACTCAGTCTGGATTTGACCATAATAAAAAATGTTGAAAAAAAGGTACTGGATAACAAGATAGCAAGTATATATATTATAGGGTACAATTTAAATCTCCGTATAGATATTCCCGTAGTCACCCTCAGACGCTCACTCTGTATGGATTTGACCGTAATACTAAATGTCGAACAAAGGTACTGTATAACAACATAGAAGCTGTATATAGTATAGGGTAAAATTTTTATCTCCGTATATATAGAAGGAGGAAACCACACACGCTCACTCAGTATGGATTATACCGTAATAAAAAACTTAGAGCAAAAGTACTGTATCAGCAGATATCTGGTGTATCCAGTCTAGGGTTAATTGTAAATTTCCATCTATATTTCCGGAGTCACAGACACTCACAGGCTCAGTATGGATTACACCAGAATATTAAAAGTAGAAAAAGGGAAATGTATTCAAAGCGTACACCAGTATAGATTGTTGGGGTATTTTTAAATCTTCATATATATTTCAGTCTCAGTAAGCCAGTCCAGACTCTCCGCTACTGGAATCTAGATGGATACAAGTACAGACGGAAAGTCGAGTGTTTGCAGAAATGTGGGAATTACTGATCATGGGAAAACCTCCCGGTAGATTTCGCAGAGGCGATGCAGACCCTCAATTACTTTGTCTATGGAGACAGCGAAAACGGTTATTTGTGAAGAAAGGATTGCTGTATCGCAGTAGCGTGGATCCCATCACCGCTACTCGTCTCCATCAAATTGTGATCACAGGGAGAGATGTAGACATGGTCCTCACTGCCTATCATGATGTGTCTGGTCACTTTGGAGTGTAAAAGACAGAAGCCACAGGCCGCAGGCGATTCAATTGGATTGGCACGAGAGAAGACATTGAAAAATGGTGGCAGAAATGTCACACGTCAGTGACTGGGAAAACTGTCAAGGCTGATCATAAAGCACCACTGCATCCAATTGTGAGTTGACATCCATTACAAATGATAGCCATTGATCATCTGAAGGTAGAGGACAGCAGGACAGGCCTTAGCTACATCTTAGCCATCATAGATCAGTTCACAAAATTTGTAGTGGCCGTCCCTGTGAAGGATTTAACTCCCCAGACTACACAACGGTGGAGCAGGGAGAGGTAAGTATTGCAACTTGCAAATGCTGTGGCTATGAGCAAGCAGGGGGTGCCCACTCATGGGCGATGGTACTGGCACAGGGCCTCTCATAGTACGCCGGTGTGTCTGACGGCGAGTGGGCTCCATCACCGTCAGAGACACTATATTGTACTATGAGGGGCCCTGTGCCAGTGCCGTCGGCCAAGAGTGGGCCCACCCACCTGTTCAGAGCAACGGCACTTGCCCGGGTGCGCCAGTTGGTGACCCCAGCTCTTGGGGGGTAGCCCAGTTAGGGAGGTTTAAAAAATGGCATATGTTGATGTGTAGGCTGTGCATTCAGCAGCTGCAAATGAAGGAATTTGACAAGTCCGAGGCAGAGGAGAACAAAAGCGAGCCAAATTTCTGGCAACCTATGTATCATCAAGGAAGATGGGACAAAATCCTTTGAAACCCATGCATAGTTTATTTTATGAAGGTTAGATCATCAACATTTTGGGTCGACAGATGGGTCCGTTTTTCTGTCAGGATTGATCCAGCAGCACTGAAGACTTTCAGATAGCACACTAGCAGCAGGGCAAGCGAGCTTCTGTAAGTGCCAATTCAGGCCAGGTGTCCAGTTTACAGGCCCAATAGTCAAAGGGGAATGACCTGTGAGGGAGAACATCGATATGGGAGGAGAAGTAGTTTGTAACCATAGTTGACAACTGCTGTCTCCTGTTACTTGCAATCGATGCAGTATTACCAGTCGTGTGAGCGGTACTTGAGAAATCAGTCCACAACATGATCATGAAACCCCTGTCTCCAATGCCACTTCGGCTGTGTGCACCACGAACACCTCTTCCATTTTGCACACTTCGGCTCGTGGGAGAACCAGCACCGCTGCTGTGTGCTGGGAATGCCTCAAACAAACGGTTCACCAGAGTTGCTTGTTTGTTAGCCAATATTATCTCTAGGTTCTCCTGTGGCATGATGCTGTGTAATTTGCCTTTATAGCATGGATCCAGGATGCTGGAAAACCAGTAGTCGTCATCCTTCATCATTTTGGCAATGCGGGGGTCCCTTTTTAGGATCCGCAAGGCATTATCACACATGTGGGCCAATGTTCCAGGTGTCAATGATGCACTGCGAGTGCTGGGTGGAGGAGCACTTTCTGGCAAATCCACATCCTTCCTGTCATGCACAAACCCTGTACCTGACCTTGCCACGCCAACATTTTCTCTTGCCCCCAGAGAAGCATCCTTCTCCCCAAAATAATCATCCCCCTCATCCTCCTCCTCCTCTTCTTCCTCCACCTCGTCCAGGACAGTTCCCTGACCAGACAATGGCTGACTGTCATCAAGGCTTCCCTCCTCCTCCTGTTCCTCCTCCACTGCAGACACCTGATCCTTAATGTGCGTCAAACTTTGCATGAGCAAACGCATAAGTGGGATGCTCATGCTTATGATGGCGTTGTCTGCACTTACCAGCTGTGTGCATTCCTCAAAACACTGAAGGACTTTACAGAGGTCTTTCAGCTTTGACCACTGCACAACCGACAACTCCATGTCTGCCCTCAAACTGGCTGCCCGTGTATCCTCCCACAAATGCATTACAGCCTGCCTCTGTTCGCACAGCCTCTCAACCATGTGCAGGGTGGAGTTCCACCTTGTTGCAACGTCTATGATTAGGTAGTGCTTGGGGAGGTGGAGCAATCGCTGCAGCTTCTGGATACGACTGGAGTGTACGGGCGAGCGACGGATGTGCGAGCACAGTCTTCGCACCTTTTGGAGCAAGGCTGTTAACTCCAGATAATTATTTAGGAAGCACTGCACCACCAGGTTCAAAGTGTGAGCCAGGCAAGGCATGTGTGTGAGTTTTGCAAGGGCTATGGCTGCCACAAAATTCTGGCTGTTATCACTGACTACCTTTCTTGGCTCAAGATGTAGACTGCCCAGCCATGACTCAGTTTGTTGCTGCAAGTAGTCGGCCAGTACCTCCGCGGTATGTCTGTTGCCGCTGTTCAATAGTGGGACACCTCGTGTGCAACACTGGCAGCTGCGGATGGAGTGCTCGTGCGACTGCGCTCTGTCGAAAAGCTTTCGCTTCTGGAGGAGAGGGAGGAGGGTCGAACGCCTACAGCCAAATGTTTCCTATACCGTGGGCTAGGCAGCACTGTCCCACCACCGCTGTCCCCTGTGGACCCTGCATCTACCACATTAACCCAGTGCGCAGTGATGGACACGTAACGGCCCTGGCCATGCCTACTGGACCATGCATCTGTTGTGAGGTGAACCTTTCCACTCACTGATTGCGTGCATGGACAATGCGGTCTTTCACATGCAGGTGGAGGGCAGGGATGGCTTTTCGAGAAAAGAAGTGCCAACTGGGTAGGTCATAGTGTGGGACAGCGTAGGCCATGAGCTCTCGGAAAGCTTCACTTTCAACCAAACGGAAGGGCATCATCTCTAATGAGATCAGTTTGGCAATGTAGGCGTTCAAAGCCAGTGTATGCGGATGAGAGGATGAGTACTTTCTTGTCCTACTCAGAGAATCTGCTAGGGTGATCTGGACTTGAGAGATGAATATGGGGGAACTAGTGGTGGACCGGACGGACTGAGAGGGGCTTGGTGATGGTGATGGTGTTGGCCTAGATTCAGTGTTTCGTTGCAAAACCATTGTGATTCCCTGACTGCTTTGGCCTTGCGACGACACCTCAACATTTATTGCTGGTGGTGTGCTTACTGTGGTGGTGGTCTTACAGTGGGGGAAGCGATGGAGCATTGCTGGCTACCTTCAGTCGGAGCAGGTGCACATGTGGTACCTGAGGTTTTGTAGTCTGTCCACGCTTGCAAGTGCATAGTGGTTAAATGTCTAAGCATGCAACTGGTATTCAAATTTCCGAGATTTTTCCCTCGGCTAAAGGTCCTTCCACACTTCTTACAGATAATCTTTGCCTCATCAGTAGGATTTTGGACAAAGAATTGCCACACTGAACTCTTCCTACTCTGGTATAAATTTTCAGGGCTTGCACGCTGTGCTCATTTGACCGTGTGGCCAAGCTGTCCTGCACCTCTTTTGGTTTTTGTTCCATGTTTTTGGACAGCTACAGGCTTGCCAGATATCTGCTGCTGCGATGTCGATGCCTGCTGCGGATCCTTCTCCTCATCTGAGCTATTGCCAGCGGCACCCTCTTCCCCCAATGGATGCCAATCCAGGTCAACAACTGGGTCATCTATCATCTCCTCTTCAATTTCATCTGCACCTTCCTCTGTGTCACTGGGTACGGTGGTATAGTATGCGGGAAAGGGCACTGGAGTTTCATCAGGGTCAGATTCTGACTCAGTAGACTGCAAGGGCAATGTAGTGATGTGGTGATGTACCAGCAGAATCATCTAGCAGTGGCTGTGCATCAGTGCACTCCATGTCAGATTCATCTTGGACTGGGAAATTCAGGATTTGACTGGATAACCCAGGCATGGTATGTGAATAAAAAGAGCTCCATGGAGTAATCTGAAGTGTGGGCTGCCGCATCCTTCACTTTTGGTGGGGGTGAAGGACACAAGGAAAGGTGTTTTTCCTGACCTGAACCCTGCACTGACGACTCAGTGCTTGCAGGTTTTGAAAGTTCAGAAGAGGAGGCAATAGAGCTGGTGGCTGTTTTGGCAATGTAAGCCAAAACATGTTCTTGATCCTCCGGCTATAAAAGCGGTTTTCCTACTCCCAGAAAAGGGAACCTTACAGGCCTTCTTGTGGCAGACGATGAAGCAGGCTCAAAACCTCCTGCCTTAGCTGTTATTGTGCTTTTGGCATAACCAGCAGATGCACCACCACCATCGCGGCCTCTTCCACCATACTTCCTCGTGTTTATGAAAATGTAACAAAAATACCAGCAGGTATATGGTACTGTATGAGGAGCGTACAGCTGTATAAGGTGTAGGTAAAAATGTAAATCTCTGTATATATTTCCTTAGTCACAGACGCTCTCCCAGTATGTATTTGACCGTAATCCAACCAGCAAATATACGGTACTGTATCAGAAGCGGACAGCTCTATCCGGTGTATGTATGGAAAATTTTTAATCTCCGTCTATTTTTTTACGGAGTCACACACGCTGTCTCTGTATAGATTTGACCGTCATCAAACAGCAGATATACAATACTGTTTGACAAGTGGACAGCTCTATCCGGTGTATGTATGGAAAATTTTAAATCTCCGTCTATTTTTTTACGGAGTCACACACAGATCGCATGTATTTGTCCATGATACCAGCTGGTACACGGTAGTGTGTGAGGAGCATACAGCTCTATACAGTGTATGTATGGAAAATTTTAAATCTCCATCTATTTTTTAGAGTCACACATGCTGTCTCTGCATAGATTTGACCGAAATCAAACAGCAGATATACAATACTTTTTGACAAGCGGACAGCTCTATACGGTGTATGTATGGAAATTTTTAAATCTCTTTTTTTTTTACGGAGTCACACACAGAATGTATTTGTCCGTGATACCAGCCGGTACACGGTAGTGTGTGAGGAGTGTACAGCTCTATACGGTTTATGTATGGAAAATTTTAAATCTCCGTCTATTTTTTTACGGAGTCACACACGCTGTCTCTGTATAGATTTGACCGTCATCAAACAGCAGATATACGATACTGTTTGACAAGCGGACAGCTCTATATGGTGTATGTAAAAATTGAAATGTCCATATATGTATTTATGGAGTCTCACACACACGCGCTGTCTCTGGATAGATTTGACCACAATATAAACAGCAGATATATGATACTGTTTACGAAGCGGACAGCTCTATACGGTGTATGTATGGAAAATCTAAAATCTCCATCTTTTTTTTAACACACACAGATAGCATGTATATGTCCGTCATACCAGCCGGTACACGGTAGTGTGTGAGGAGCGTACACCTCTATACGGTGTGTGAAAAAGTGACCGCTCTGTAACTGTGCAGAAAATCAGAATAAAAGTATTTTTGCTTTTAAAAAAGCAGTCTGCACAGGAGTGTGCAGTGCACACAGCAATGCAGCTATCAGGTAGCCTTATAAGGCAGCCTAATAACCACCAGCACTGCTGCACACACAAAAATCCTCCCGTCACTGCACTCTAACTGTACAGTTGAAATCGCTATCAGAAGAAGCACAGTTTTTTTTTCTTTGTTGCCTAACGCTCTCCCTATTGATAATCAGCAGCAGCAACCTCTCCCTATGCTAAGATCGACAGAAGTAACATGGCGGTCGGCGGTCAGGGCTTTTATAGCCACCGTGATGCCACACAAAGCAAGCCAATCACACGAATGCCCTTGTCTAAGATGGTGGTGGCCGCTGCCGATGTCATCGCGTTGCCCACAGTATGCGTCCTTGATAATTGGCTGAGAAAAGGTTCTGGGAGCATCATGGGAAATGCTACTTTGGCGTGCAGGTCGGTGACCTCATGGCCAACCTCACGCTATGGTCGGGTTTGATCAGCGAAACTCGACTTTAGTGAAAGTCGGCGACTTATCAATTTTACCGACCCGTTTCGCTCAACTCTAGTGGAGATATGAAGCTCTGCCACTACTGTGGATGTGATTTGGAGATATGAAGCTCTGCCACCACTGTGGATGTGGTGTGGAGATATGAAGCTCTGCCACCACTGTGGATGTGGTGTGGAGATATGAAGCTCTGCCATCACTGTGGATGTGGTGTGGAGATATGAAGCTCTGCCATCACTGTGGATGTGGTGTGGAGATATGAAGCTCTGCCACCACTGTGGATGTGGTGTAGAGATATGAAGCTCTTAACAGGAACCTTATATTAACATCATACCTGATAAAAAATTACCTTTATTATATCTAAATTGAATCAAGGCAATACCACACAGAAAAACAACCAACCGTGTTGCCTACCATGGCTATACCTATACCTATAGGGAGGCCTGATTACAAACTACCTGACAGCGGAGGCTGGCACCCTAAACACAATCAAGATTGGCGCCCCGCTCCACGACGGCTGAAACCTAGAACTCCTAGATATCCCTGAACTGGTGCTGCATGCGGCTATACAATTACCCAGGAAAGGAGCATATAGTGGTTGCCAATACAGGTAGTTAGATAGGCAACAAAGAAAAAGCATGCAAAAACGTGATATTGACACAGACAAACAATAAAGCGACAAGTGAAAAACAAATGAGTACCTAACTGTATTGTCCCCTGAATCTGAAATCCTTCCTGTCAGCGGAGGTTGGCACCCTACTGGTCAGCGGAATGGCGCCCCAGCTCCACGACGGCTATCCCTTGGGATCACTGATATAACTGATAGCCATTAACAAGGGTAGCAGGACAATACAGCAAACACATGGAAGGTCTAAATCATGCCATCAATCAATTATCAATATAAGTGGCAAAACAATAAAACTTGAAAATGACAACAGTAAATAAAAGGGTACTCAAGGTTAGTAGCTGATAAGGAAAACCTCAACGCGTTTCTCCTAACAGGATCATCAGGAGGTGGATAGTCAGATGACCGCATGAAGCACCAGTCCAGGGATACATAAGAGTTTTAGGGTTCAGCCGTCGTGGAGCGGGGGCGCCAATCTCAATTGTGTTTAGGGTGCCAGTCTCCACTGTCAGGTAGTTTGTAATCAGGCCTCTCTATAGGGCCATGGTAGGCAACACGGTTAGTTGTTTTTCTGTGTGGCATTGTCTTGATTCAGTTTAGATATAATAAAGGTAATTTTTTATCAGGTATGATGTTAACATAAGGTTCCTGTTAAGCACATTTGATTCTTTGACCTTATTCCTCCATATTTGATTTATACTTTTGAGATATGAAGCTCTGCCTCCACTGTGGATGTTGGGTGGAGTGCAGTGATTCTGCGGCTTTCCACAGATAAGGATGCAAGAAGACACTGCTTTGTTATTTCCAATGCTGGAGTGATAACAGAGGTCAGCACAAGGGCAAATTACTGACAGCCAATGAGTGTGCAGAGGGCGGTGCCAGCTCTGGTTGTCAGGTTAGATAATAACCACAGGGAGCTGTCAAGTTTGGTAGAGGCGCAGGTACACAAAGTGAGTGCAGGGAATGCAGTGAGATTCAGGAGGAACGAAAGGCAGAAACAAAAAATGTATAGGGGCATTGTGTACCATAACATATCACAGATTAGCTTGAAAAAACTTATGTTGTTACTATTTCAACTTGGCAGCAGTTGCAACCACAAGGTGGTGCAATAACCAAACCTTCCAAAAAAGAATTAGTAAAGGATTTATGGAGCGCTGAGTGTTGAAGCATAAATGTATCTATGGCTTGTAGGCCGCATGTCTGCGTGCCGCAGTGTTACGAATTCTAAATGCATTCTACTATTGAACATTTGAAAATCTTCCCATTTTAGGCTTGGAACCAGAGTGTGCGCGGAGCTCTCCTGTGGATTATTTTTGGTACAGAGAAACACTGAATGTCTCAACAAAGATTGAAGACTCAGGCACACTTCAGTGGTGGCTAGTGCTTAGTTTGGCATGCGCATGGGGTGTACTCTATGTGTGCACCATCAGAGGGATTGAAACAACAGGCAAGGTATGATAAAAAAATCATAAAACAGAATTCATGCATGCTTAATGCTGGTGGAAACAGGTACGTGATTACAGCTGATCAGAACATCAATTTATTATTTATTTATTTTTAAATAGCGCTAACATATTCTGCAGCGCTTCACAGTTTGCACACATTATCATCACTGTCCCCGATGGGGCTCACAATCTAAATTCCCTATCAGTATGTCTTTGGAATGTGGGAGGAAGCCGGAGTGCCCGGAGGAAACCCACGCAAACACGGGGAGAACATACAAACTCCTTGCAGATGTTGTTCTTGGTGGGATTTGAACCCAGGACCCCAACGCTGCAGTGCTATCCACTGAGCCATCAACACAAAAATGAATAGGAGATTCTCTTAAAAATACTCTTAAAAATACTGTGCATTCATTTTCTGACATGTTTCAGAGTGACCCGCTCAAACAGCCAGAAGAAAACGGAGTGTGAACATACCCCAACTGTTTAGAATTTACCTATAAATCTGGAAAATTTTAAAGACATCATAATAGCCCTATAAGGCTCATTCAGACTTTCATTTTTTACGTGCAAGTTTTTAGTTCTGTGTTTTGTATTAGTTGAACTAATGTGATGTAGAGAATTGATGCATACATTACCAAGCTAAGTAGAACTACCATGAGGTTTTATTACAGAGTAAAAATAAATTTGAAGGTAATTTGAGAAAATAAAAATGCAAAAATTATTGCCAACGAAAACTCAGTGTAAACAAAATAAAAATTGCTCTTTTATGACCTGACTGATCTTGTTTTTCAGGCTGTTTATGTGACATCAACACTCCCATATGTGGTCCTCACTATTTTCCTAATAAGAGGCCTAACACTGAAGGGTTCAGTAAGCGGAATTGTCTACTTATTCACTCCAGATGTAAGTACAGCTATTATGCTACGAACACTCTTTGTTAACATGATCTCAAAATAATTTTTTTTTTTAGTTTTGTCTATTTCTGTAGGTGAAGATGTTTACAACTTTAAACTTCAGGCTATGTTATTCTCAAAAATAATATTTAATGAATCGTTCTGCTTGGTATACAGTACTATGGTCCTGAATAAATATCCAAACAGGGACAACTTCGGCATGGAGTTTGCATGTGTTTCCTGTATTTGCCTAGCTTGTCCAGGTCCTCCAGTTTCCATGCATACTTCAAATATGTGGCTGTAAACATCTCATCACCTCACTGGCTTTTTATGTCCTAATGTAGAGTATATGCCACTTTCCAGTAGTCCTCATTCAGAAGTCTGTTTTTCATGTACGTGTTCTATCTGTCTTTTTCTCAGACAAAACACATACTCAATAAAGGGAATCTGTCAGCAGGTTTTTCCTATGTACTCTGAGTTAGGGGTTAAAACATGTAATTCAGTGATGTTATTAGGCTATGCGTTGTTTACTTACAATGAAGGATTTATCACCGGGACATTATCATTGCTCAGACTCCGCCCCCTCCTCTGATAAGCAGCTCACTGTCAATAGACAATGTACATAGGAGCCTGCTGTGGGGTGAGCTAGCTTTCTCAGCTTTGCTTCATGCTGCATCTAAGAACTCTGACGTCTGATTGTGTCACAACTGCTGCACCCAGTAATCTGTGATACATCGTTGTAATCAGAGTCTCTGCCCTTACATTATGCTGCTCTCAGATGAGGTAACAAAAACCTGGTGACAGATAACCTTTAAAGTTTATGGTACTATTCACATGTCTGTGTTTTATTGTTGCTATTTACTTGTCCGTGTGTCTGCAAAAACAATCAAAGATACATTTTTATTTTTTATTGGAGTCATGGATCAAAATTACCAATAAAAGAGAACCTTTGTAACTTATTTATCAATATGTGACAATCACTGATGACACACTGATGGTAAAAACTGATACTGACTAAATATTGCTGAAACTCTGATCCAAAGCACTAATGGACACTGTTTTTTGCGTACATGAAAAATCATGGCCATTTGAATGAGCCCTTAGGACGTAAAAAGAAAGTGTATCTCTGGAGCTATTGCTGCCTAACAGTGTTCATTTCCACCAGCTAGGAAAGATATAGTAGAGTGAATTGAGCGTTGTCAGTGTTTATAGTAGCTCAATAGTGTATGCCACAGTTAATAGCAACCACTGCATGTAAGAGTGGGGCAAAGGGAGATTGCTCCCTCTGTTACTCTATCAACAGCTGCATGTTATATTCACCACTTTACCAATATCTAGCGTAAGAGAGACAAAAGTATCATCGACTTTAACACTATTTAGAAGATTATATATAAGGTATATATATTTTAAAAAGAAAAACAATACTCTATTAAATTAAATGATATGTCCAAAAATAGTTGTTTAACCAAGAAGGTATACAAGATAGCAATAGTAGAGAGACCCTAGAATTTGTCTGATGTATTCCTACCTTGCTGAGGAGGTTAGCACCCTACACCTGCGCAATGGCACCCGCCGCTCGGACATAGACTCTCCCTATCTGACCCTATTAGGCGGACACGTGGACCCTCTGGTTACCCGAACTTGCCTCCCTCAGGTGATGTGTCTGTGCTAACTTTATTTCCATACTTTAACTTAATAATGAGATGTATGTGTTACCATCTATAGCATGTATCCTCATTGCCTGAATAGACCTTATAATATAATACATTGCCCTATATGTGGATATATTCCTAGATTTTTCAAGCAATCATCATGTGTTGTTTATAATTGGCATTCATGGTCTGCTACATTCTTTCATACATATTTTGTGGTTGTTAATTGGCGATTCAGCATGTTTTATTGCTTCTTGCCCCTCCATGAATAAAGCAATTTTATATTATACTAGTTGACCTATGGTTGTCTTTTGGATTTTATCCCCCCTTCCCCTCATGTATTTGATTTGACAACTGGTCATTTTATAGTCCATGGTATTTATTTACTCGAGAATATAATTTTGGGATAACATGTGGCCTTATTTATTCTCTCAAATAATTTATTTACCAATGATCGCCACTTTTTTACTTTACTATACTTTAAGGAAAGAAGGCAGAGTCAGAAAGAAACAAATAGTAATCTTAGTACCAATAAAAAGGGATAATCTATGATACCATTCTATCTTATCAGATCTGTTGAAAAAGCTAAATTTTTAAATTCACCCAAAACACACAATATTTATTTTATTATAATATTATTATATTATATATTAATACTTATATAATCTTCTAAATAGATTTTAAGTTGATGATACCAATTCTGCATTCTAATTGCCGGGTGACAATCGGTGCTATGGAAACCGGAGACACTGAAGAACATGATAATGCCCCTTACTACATGAATAGTTCAGGGTATTATCAGGCTATGTGCCCACATTGCAGAAATGCTGCGGAATTGTCAGCAGCATTTCCGCAAATCCCCACTGCTTGGAAAAGTGATTGACAGGTTGGTCTCACTAGTGAAGCATCAATAGTAAAAGATAGAATGCTAAAAATAATAAAAGATAGAGACCACTATGTCATCAGTGGTCATTTGCGCAATGCATCCCTGGGAACGGATGTTGCCGCCAACGCCAATGAGGACCAGAAGAACTCAGGGGGTCGCCAGAGGGTATGTATATCCCTATTTTTTATTTTAATTCTATTTTTTACACAAATATGGTACCCAGGGCATGGAGGAAAGTCTCCTCTCCACCAGACCCTGGGTATCATCCGCAATGAAGCGTTCACTTTACGCATGGTGGGCATAGCCACTATGGTACAGTAAAGGGTGTTTTACTGGATGGGAGATACATTTGTCCCAGCAGATTAACCCCTTAACCCCCAAGGTTGGTTTGCACGTTCATGACCAGGCCAATTCTTACAATTCTGACCACTGTCCCTTTATGAGGTAATAACTCTGAAACGCTTCCATGGATGCCGGTGATTCTGACATTCTTTTCTCGTGATCTATTGTACTTCATGTTAGTGGTAAAATTTCATTCAAATAACTTGCGTTTATTTGTGAAAAAAATGGAAATTTGGCGAAAATTTTTAAAATTTCGCAATTTTCCAACTTTGAATTTTTATGCCCTTAAATCAGAGATACGGCACACAAAAAACTTGATAAGTAACATTTCCCACATGTTTAGTTTACATCAGCACAATTTTGGAACCAAAATTTTTTTTTGTTAGGAAGTTATAAGGGTTAAAAGTTGACCAGTGATTTCTCATTTTTGCAACACCATTTTATTTTTACGGACCACATCACATTTGAAGCCACTTTGAGGGGTCTATATGATAGAAAATACCCCAAAGTGACACCATTCTAAAAACTGCACCCTTTAAGGTGCTCAAAATCACATTCAAGAAGTTTACTAACCCTTCAGGTGCGTCACAGGAATTTTTTGAATATTTAAAAAAAAAAAAAATGAACATTTAACTTTTTTTCACAAAAAAATACTTCAGATTCAATTTTTTTATTTTACCAAGGGTAACAGGAGAAATTGGACTGCAAAAGTTATTGTGCAATTTGTCCTGAGTAAGCTGATACCTGATATGTGGGGGGAACCACTGTTTCGGCGCATGGCAGAGCTCAGAAGGGAAGGAGCGCCGTTTGACTTTTTCAATGCAAAATTGGCTGGAATTCTGATCGGACGCCATGTCACGTTTGGAGAGCCCCTGATGTACCTAAACAGTGGAAACCCCCCCACAAGTGACCCCATTTTGGAAACTAGACCCCCCACGGAACTTGTCTAGATATGTGGTGAGAACTTTGAACCCTCAAGGGCTTCACAGAAGTTTACAACGTACAGCGGTACAATTAAAAAATCATATTTTTTCCACAAAAATGATCTTTTCACCCTCAATTCTTATTTTTCCAAGGGTAACAGGACCATAAAACTTAATGTAAAATTTGTCCTGAGTACGCTGATACCCCACATGTGGGGGTAAACCACTATTTGGGCACATGGCAGAGCTCGGAAGGGAAGCAGCGCCATTTGACGTTTTTGGCTGGAATTGAGATCGGACACCATGTCGCGTTTGGAAAGCCCCTGATGTACCAAAACAGTGAAAACCCCCAACAAATGACACCATTTTGGAAACTAGACCCCTAAGGAACTTATCTAGATGTGTAGTGAGCACTTTGAACCCCCCGTGCATCACAGAAGTTTATAACGCCCGGGCGTGAAAATAAAAAAATCGTATTTTTTCCACAAACATGATCTTTTAGTCACCAATTTTTTTTATTTTCCCAAGGGTACCAGGAGAAATTGGACCCCAAAAGTTGTTGTCCAATTTGTCCTGAGTACGATGATACCCAATATGTTGGAGAAAACTACTGTATGTGCACACATCAGGGCTTGGAAGGGAAGTAGTGACATTTTGGATTGCAGACTTTGATGGAATGGTCTGCGGGTTTCATGTTGCTTTTGGAGAGCCCCTGATGTACCTAAACAGTGGAAACCCCCCACAAGTGACCCATTTTGGAAACTAGACCCCCTAAGCAACTTATCTAGATGTGTGGTGAGCACTTTGAACCCCCAGTGCTTCACAGAAGTTTATAACGACTGGGCGTGAAAATAAAAAAAATCGTATTTTTTCAACAAACATGATCTTTTAGTCCCCAATTTTTTTTATTTTCCCAAGGGTAACAGGAGAAATTGGACCCCAAAAGTTGTTGTCCAATTTGTCCTGAGTACGCTGATGCCCCATATGTGGGAGAAAACTACTGTATGGGCACACGTCGGGGCTCGAAAGGGAAGTAGTGACGTTTTGGAATGCAGACTTTGATGGAATGCTCTGCGGGTATCATGTTGCATTTGGAGAGCCCCTAATGTACCTAAACAGTGGAAACCCCCCATAAATGACACCATTTTGGAAACTAGACCCCCCACGGAACTTATCAAGATGTGGGGTGAGCACTTTGAACCTCCAAGTGCTTCACAGAAGTTTATAACGCCCGGGCGTGAAAAAAAAAATCATTTTTTTCCACAAAAATGATATTTTTGCCCCAATTTTTTATTTTCCTAAGGGTAACAGGAGAAATTGGACCCCAAAAGTTGTTTTGCAATTTGTCCTGAGTATGCTGATACCCTATATGTGGGGGTAAAACACTGTTTGGGCGCATGGCAGAGCTTGGAAGGGAAGGAGCACCATTTGACTTTTTCAACGCAGAATTGGCTGGAATTGAGATCAGATGCCATGTTGCGTTTGGAGAGCCCCTGATGTGCCCAAACAGTGGAAGCCCCCCAATTATAACTCCAATCCTAACCCCAACACAACCCTAATCTCAGCCCTAACCCTAACCCTAGTCCTTGCCCTAACCCTAATGGGAAAATGGAAATAAATACATTTTCTTTTAATTTTATTATTTTTCCCTAACTAAGGGGGTGATAACGGGGGGTTTGATTTACTATTTATAGCAGGTTTTTATTTTTGGCAGTTGTCACACGCTAAGCGACGCTTTTTATTGTAAAAATATTTTTTGCATCACCACATATTGAGAGCTATAATTTTTCCATATTTTGACCCACGGAGTCATGTGAGGTCTATTTTTTTGCAGGACGAGTTGATGTTTTTATTGGTATCATTTTCGGGCACGTGACATCTTTTGATCGCTTTTTATTCCGATTTTTGGGACGCAGAATGAACAAAAACCAGCGCTTCATGAATTACTTTTGGGGGGTGCGTTTATACCATCCCGCCTGCGGTAAAATTGATAAAGCCCTTTTATTCTTTGGGTCAGTACGGTTACAGTGATACCTCATTTCATTTTTATTTTTTTAATGTTTTGGCGCTTTTATGCAATGAAAACAATTTTATATAAAAAATAATTATTTTTGCATTGCTTTATTCTGCGAGCTATAACTTTTTTATTTTTTTGCTGATGATGCTGTATGGTGGCTCGTTTTTTGCGGGACAAGATGTTTTCAGCGGTACCATGGATATTTATATGCATCTTTTTGATCGCGCGTTATTGCACTTTTTTGTTTGGTGGTATGATAATAAATCATTATTTTTTGCTTAGTCTTTTTATTTTTATTTTTTAAGGGGTTCGCTAGAGGGGTTAACTAGTGGGACAGTTTTATAGGGCGGGTCATTACGGACGCGGCGATACCAAATATGTGTACTTTCATTGTTTTTTTTTTTTTATTTCCAAAAAATGAATTTATTAGGGAACTTTTTTTTTATTTATTTAGCGATTTTTTTTTTTAAATTATTTTGTCACCTTTTTTTTTTTTTTGCTTTATTACATTGTCCCAGGGGGACAGCGATCTGTCACAGGCACTGCACAGGCTTTCCTCATGCCTGCGCTTTGCAGGCACTGAGGAAGCCAGCTCCCTGCAGGCCCTCGAAGGTCCCCATCGCCATCTTGGATTCAGGGACCTGCAGGGATGGAGCCCCCTGCAGCAGCGCTGCACATTGCGCTGCTGTGGGGGGCTCAGGGAAGCATGGAGGGAGCACCCTCCCTGTCGATGCTTCCCTTTAACCCCCGGTACACCGCGAACGTGTTTGATCGCTGTGTGCAAGGGGTTAACGTGTCAGGGGCGGTCCGTGACCGCCCCTGACACATTGTGCCGGGTGTCAGCTGTGATAATCAGCTGACACCCGCCCGCGATCAGCAGCACTCACCACGTGGGCGCCGCTGATCGCTGTGACGTACTATCCTGTCCCTGGGAATTAAGTCCCAGGGCACATGGACGGGATAGTACGTCAGATGACAGAAAGGCTTTAATGTTTGGCCGTTTTTTTCCCTAAAGACAGGACCTGCGATTATGTCATGGTCACGTGATCAGCCCATGTGATGTCTACCTCACTTGTGGGAGGGGTTATGGGCTATGTAATGGAGGTTGGTATTTGGCACATGGTGAGTGTGTGTCTGGAAGTTACAGGAACTTGACTGGACTTAGCCTGAACTTGTACACAGGACCCCCATGCTGCAGGACTATAGCAGCAAGACTCTCAACAACCCTAGGAATGGCACCTGGCAGATGCCGCGGACCTGGCAGCCGCTTAGTTAAGCCCGTCCCATGCAAGGGGTGAGTCTGGGGCCATTGGTTCTCCAAACTGGAGAACATTTATGTTTTTCCTTACTTTCTGTTAATCTGCTGTTTGCAACGTGACATTAAACCACTGAAATTGGACTTTAAGCCTGTGTGTTGTCTCGTTACTGCAGCCCTGCCATTACCTACCAGAACGAATTCCTACACCACATGCGTAAAGTGAGCGTTTCAATGCAATCCAATCCTATGGTGGCAGAATTGCCACAATTCCGCAGAATTAATTGACATGCTGTGGATTTGCAATTCCGCAGCGGGAAAATCCGCAGCGTGGGCACAGCAACTGCGGAATCCCATAGGATTGCATGGGAATGCGTTTTTTAAGCATTTCCGCAGCGGCAAAAACGTGGCAGAAACGCTTAAAAATGCAACGTGGGCACGCAGCTTCAGTGTGTTCAAAGAATTACATACTCAAGTCTGCTTGTAAAACTAATAAATATCGTAAAAAAAAAAGTTTTTAAGTGTTATTAATTGGGTTTTGTGTGGACCCGGATTACGCATGTCTTTATTTATTCTGCAAGGAGAATGCAAAACAGTAAAATACAAAAAACAATGCCGGAATTACATCTATCTTCATTAGTGATGAGCGAATATACTCGTTGCTCGAGGTTTTCTGAGCATGCTCGGGTTTCTTCTGAGTATTTTGGCGTGCTCGGAGATTTAGTTTTCGCCATCTCAGCTGCATGATTTGCGGCTGCTGGGCAAATCATGCAGCTGAGATGATGAAATCTAAATCTCCGAGCACACCAAAATACTCGGAGGTCACCTAAGCATGCTCAGAAAAACCCGAGCAACGAGTATACTCGCTCATCACTAATGAAGATAGATGTAATTCCGGCATTGTTTTTTGTATTTTACTGTTTTGCATTCTCCTTGCAGAATAAACAATGGTGTCATTAAAAATGTCAGCTCGGCACGCAAAAAGTAAGCCCTCACTCAACCCGAGATCACAAAAACTGGAGACACTACGGATATCAGAATATGACGCAATAATTTTTTATTTTTTGAACAAAGTTTGGAATTTTTTTTTCACCACTTAGATAAAAAAAGAACCTAGACATGTTTGGTGTCTATGAATTTGTAATGACCTGGAGAATCATAATGGCAGGTCAGTTTTAGCATTTAGTGAACCTAATAAAAAAGCCAAATAAAAAAACTAGTGTGGGATTGCACTTTTTTTGCAGTTTCACTGCACTTGGAATTTTTTTCCCATTTTCTAGTACATGGCATGACAAAATCAATAGTGTCGTTCAAAAGTACAATTCGTCCCGCAAAAAACAAGCCCTCACACGGCCATATTGATGGAAAGGTATAAAAGTTATGGCTCTGGGAAAAAGGGGAGAGAAAAAAGAAAACGCAAAACCAAAAAAAGCTCGGGGTTAAGGGGTTAAAGTGTTTTTTAAATTTAGAAATAGTAAAAGATGTTAAACTTGTGGAATAGCTATCGTATTGGCCTGTGCAAAGAAGTGGCATATTTTTTAAACCAAAAAGTTAGTTGGATTAAAAAAAAATAACTGCTTTTCAGTTATTCCACCTTCCAAAAAGTGTAATAAAAAGTCATCTGTATCTCAAAATGGGACTAATGAGGACTGCATCTTGTCAAACACAAAAAAGTCATCATATATCTCCATAGCCAGAAAATTAACAAATTATTGTATTAAGAGTATAAAAGTAATAACTCATAACTAAACTATATATATATTTTGTACTGCCATGGTTGTGTTGATCCACAAAATAAAGTTACACTTTATTTGTGCAGCAAATGAAATGTGTAAAATAGAAAAATCTAAAAAAACACAAAAGTAGAATTGGTGTGTTTTTTTTTTTTCTTTTTCTTCTTCTAAAGACTAATAAATAAAAGTTAGGTATTAGGTTGTGCGTAGCCCAAAATTGAGCCATGGGCAAATACAACTCATCCCACTAGAAACAAGCCATCATAAAGTTGTGTGTACAAAAAAATGTAATGGCTCTTTGAATGGGAGAGTAGAAAAAAAACAAAAAATATGTGAACATTAAGGGCAAATTAGGCTTGGTCCTTAAGGGGTTAATTAATTTCTTATGAAATTGACCCGAGTGTGTCTGAAATTAGAATGTGAGCCCTACACTGGAAGTGGATCGATGTGCACGTCAAAATGTCCACATCGCTGTGGAATACATCAGCACTATGGAAGTAACTGGAATAAAATAAGCAGATGAGACATGAGTTACAAATCTGAAAATCTGCAATATTTTTTCCTGCTACTCGTGGATAGGATGTTTAAAGGGAATCTGTCGCCACTTTTTTGCCACCCCATCTCAGAGCATAATGTAGAGGCAGGGACCCTGATTCCAGCGATGTGTCACTTACTGGGCTCCTTGCTGTGGTTTTGATAAAATTACTGTTTTAACAGCAAACAGCAGAAGAATAGCACTAGAAGGCTAGTAAAGCTCCTGCCAGGTAGTGAAGCATTCATGAGCTCTCTATAACCCCGCCACCACTGATTGGCAGCGTCCCCTGTATACTGTACATGGGCAGAAGACTGCCAAATAGTGGTGTTATTGGAGTTATACAGAGTGCAACATTCAGAGAACTGCAGCAAATAAAACAGTGATTTTATCAAAATGACAGCAAGCATCTCAGTAAGAGACAAGTCGCTACAATCAGTCTCTCTGCTCTCACATCATGCTGCTCTTACATCATGTTGCTCTTAGATGGGGTAGCAAAAACCTGATGACAGTTTCCCTTTAATACCTAATCTATACTGCAATATACTGCAAAATCTGCTATAGAGAGGCACAGAAAATAGATAAGTGGATTTTCCATGAATTATCTGCTGTGTATATATATACATAGAGTGGAGAATAGGAGAACAGCGGAGCATATAAAATAGCAAGAATTTTATTAGTATCATAATAGTGACATCATATCAAAAAGTAGTACAAAATGAGTACAAAAATTTCATAATAATCGATACACTAAGGAAAAAGGGAGAAAATGAGGGTAGGTATCTCACAGTTCAGTGTCAGCACAAGAAATATACATATAAAGGCACATATAAACCCCCAATAAAATGAGTAGTATGTAAATGTCCCTAAAGAAAAATAGGACATGTATGTAGTATCACAGAATGGGGGTAAAATGGCCTCGGTGTTGGAGCCCACACTGTGCTCAGAATAAAAACCATAGAAAAAAGACCCCAAAGCATCGGTGTGCCATACCCATAAGATAATTGCAACAGGTCCCGGCAGTTGGCTGCCCAACGCAGTTAAATGTGACCCATATGGGAATGATTATGGTGCAGAACGGTGCTTACCTATAAGGATCAGGTATGGGACACCAGGATGGATCGGTAGGAGACCCCCGACGTGCGTTTCGCCCAGCGTCAACCAGCTTTCTCAAGGGGATGTGATGAGACAAACGCCAGAATGACCTTCATATCTCATTGGTGGTAAGTCAGGTGACTAAGTCACGTGGGTCCTATGGACCAATGGCAGCGGGTGTAGGCGGCGCATATGCCGAGGAGGCGTCAAGTCCAGCTTTCATCCCGGCGTCTCCTTCTCATCCCACGGAGACTGGGGGCGGGGCGCAAGTCCCGGGCCAGAGTCACGTGAGAGGGGAGGTGCCAGACACCGCTCAGAAGCAGGAACACTGAGGCCACAATCGCCTACATGCGCGCAGCTGCTGAAAACACATATCATGTGTATATCACTGTCAAAGGCATATAATTGGAATAGTCCTCAGAACACCCAATTATTTCCAACCCAAGCAAATACAGACAATACAAGCAGTAAAACAATACAAAAAATGATACAGGCCACATGTAGAAATATAAATATATGCAATAAGATGATGTTATTTAGAGGATATCTTGAAGGTACCAGATCTTCCATCAGGGAGCAGGAAATCTGCTACTATGTCACTTTAAATTAAAACATAACTATGATGCAGCCTCCTTACGGTTTAGAGGGATTGAGAAGGTTCACCTTGGTGTCAGAGGGGGCGACTATAAGAAACTCCTAGCCCAACGAGAAGCAGGATAGACAGTACGCCTTAACACTATGACTCCTCATGGCCTGAACGAGTCACTTAGTTTTTCCTCTTTTTGTAGTAGGGCTTATCTGATTTTTTGGTTAGGTTGTATATCACGATTGCTTGCGGTCATCTACCTTATGTGGTATATATGGCCTCCCCTTTTGCTTTGGCTGGATCTGGTTTTATTTCTTTTCTTCATGTTTTTAATTACTTGTCGTTTTTGTCTATTTTAGTTATTCTATATACGCCTACCTTCCCTTCATATCCTTATTTCCTGCTCCCTGATGGAAGATCTGGCACCTTCAGGATATCCTCTAAATATCTTCTTATTGCATATATTTATGCTATATATATATATATATATATATATATATTTCTACATGTGGCCTGTATCACTTTTCGTATGGGTTTACTGCTTGTATTGTCTGTATTTGCTTGTGTTGGAAATAATCGGGTGTTCTGTTCTGAGGACTATTCCAATTATATGCCTTCGTCAGTGATATACAGTACACATAATATGTGTTTTCAGCAGCTACGCGCATGTGGGTGATTGTGGCCTCAGTGTTCCTGCTTCTGAGCGGTGTCTGGCACCTCCCCTCTCACGTGACTCCGGCCCAGGACTTGTGCCCCGCCCCCGGTCTCCGTAGGATGAGAAGGAGACGCCGAGATGAAAGCTGGACTTGGCGCCTCCTCGGCATATGCGCTGCCTACACCTGCTGCCATTGGTCCATAGGACCCATGTGACTTAGTCACCTGACTGACCACACAACTAGCAGCAGCCATGGAGCGTACCTACGGTGATCCTAGACCAGGAGTGGGGAACGTCAGGCCCCATGGCCATTTACGGCCCTCGATGACCTTTTATCAGGCCCCCGAGCAGATTCTCAGGGACTGCATTCTTGGGCAGGGAGCTGTATTTTAATTGCCACAAGCTCATTAATTTCTTCTTGCTCAGTTAGCGCACACACACGCAGTGTTCCCTATTGAATATTGAAGGGCATGCAATGAAAGATTAAGTCATGAAACCAGTGCCAGGGTCAGGATGTACTTTGTGGGCGGAGTTTGTACGCCCCCCAAAGGATGGTATAAATATCCAAATGACCCTTGGCAGAAAAAAGATTCCCCACCCCTGTCCTAGACGCTTCACCACAGCCGGAGAACTACATAAGCCTGAAGCAAGAAAAGGGGAAAAATAACTGCCCCAGAGCAGACCCCAAAGGAAAGACAGCCCCCACGCATGTACTGATGGTGAAACAAGATGAAAGCACAAACACAGGCAGGAAAATAGGCTGTGCAAACGATGGGGCCCAAACTAACTAGAAAGGATAGGAAAGGAAAGACACTGTCTGCAATCTGCAAAAAACCCTACAAAAATAATGTCCAACACTTCTGATAGCAAAATTAACTCTGAAGTCACTAGACTTCTCCCACTATATCAGCACTCTGAAATATTCTGAGACAGAGCAAAAAGAGACCAATCTAACAAGGGACAAAAAGCAAATTGGCAAATACAGGTAAATATGAGTGGAAATTCAGCACAGCCCCAGCCAGGCCTGGCTGACCACACAAAAAACTGAATAGACCAACAAAATCAAGTGTGAACATTAGCAGAAAAACTTAGCTTTAGATGACTGGAACAGAGCTGAAAACCAAGACCTGACAAGCCAGAAGGAATCACCAGCACCAGAATAGGGAATCGGCTGTCTTAAGTCCAGTCTGAGATTCCGGAGGTCCAATCGTCATCCTCATTATCAGGTGGCAGATCTCTACTGATTAAATCAGCCTCACTACCTCCTGTTACCACCAGAGGGAGCCTGGCAGGAGAACTCACAACTGGTGGACCAGAAAATGAACTCACAACAGTACCCCCCCTTGAGGAGGGGTCAACGAACCCTCATCCACGCCACCAGGCCGATCAGGATGGGCCCAGTGAAAAGCACAAACCAATCTATTGGCATGACTATCTGAGGCAGAGACCCAAGAATTATCCTCCTGGCCATAACCCTTCTATTTGACCAAATACTGGAGTCTCCGTCTAACCAAACGAGAATCCAATATTTTCTCTACCTCATATTCCACATTGCCTTCAACCAACACAGGGTCAGGAGGTGCTGCCATAGGCACCACTGGCTCAACAAACCTCTTCAACAGAGATTTGTGAAATACGTTATGGATCTTGAACGTAACTGGAAGAGCAAATCGAAAAGAAACAGGATTAAGAATCTCCAAAATCTTATAAGGTCCAATAAATCGTGGCTTAAATTTTGGAGATGCAACCTTCATAGGAATATTCTTAGACGACAACCAAACCATATCACCCACTTTAAACCGGGGACCAATGGTCCTATGCCGGTTGGAAAATCGCTGGGCCTTTTCCTGAGAGAGTGACAACTTATCCACCACTTGGTCCCATATCTGCTGCATTCTCTCAACCACACCTGGGCAAGACGAATATTCCACTTGCCCTGAAGAGAATCGAGGATGAAACCCAAAATTACAGAAAAAGGGTGACATCAAAGTGGCAGAACTAGCTCTATTGTTCAGTGCGAATTTGGCCAAGGGCAAAAATGAGATCCAATCATCCTGATCAGCAGATATAAGACTCCAAGGTCTGTTTTTTTCTCTCAGTCTATCCATTGGTTTGGGGATGAAACGCGGAGGAGAAGGATAACTGAATTCCCAGATTGGAACAAAAGGATTTCCAGAATCTGGAAACAAACTGGACTCCTCTGTCGCACACAATGTTCTCAGGAATCCCATGTAACCGAACCACCTGTTGTAAAAACAAGGGCACAAGCTCAGCGGAAGATGGCAACTTTGGGAGTGGTACAAGATGGACCATCTTCGAAAATCTATCACAAATCACCCAGATAACAGTCATCCTCTGAGAGACAGGAAGATCAGAAATAAAATCCATTGAGATATGGGTCCATGGCCTCTTGGGCACCGGCCCCGGCATCTCAGCAACCCACTAGAACGAGAACAGGGTTTAGACGGAGAACAAGTCCCACAGGACTGTACAAAATTCCTGAAATCACGAGATAAGGCAGGCCACCAAAAAGACTGACTCACCAAATCTCTGGTACCAAAAATACCTGGATGACCAGCCAATACGGAGCAATGAATTTCAGACATCACTCTCTCTCCACTGGTCAGGAACATACAATTTTCCCATAGGGCAACGCTCAGGTTTATCCTCCTGAAATTCCTCCAGGGCGCATCTCAAATCAGGCGAAATGGCAGAAAGAACTACCCCCTCACCTAGGATGGTAGTAGGCTCGGTCACACTAAGGGAATCGGCAAAGAAACTCCTAGAAAG
The DNA here is from genome assembly GCF_039654945.1 of Dendrobates tinctorius. Lineage (NCBI taxonomy): Eukaryota > Metazoa > Chordata > Amphibia > Anura > Dendrobatidae > Dendrobates > Dendrobates tinctorius. The sequence goes on along the minus strand of NW_027361770.1, from coordinate 3,677,573 downwards.
GGCGTCTGCCTTAACATTCTTAGTGCCCGGAAGAAAAGAGACCACAAAATTAAAACGCGTGAAAAACAAGGCCCATCTAGCCTGTCTAGGATTCAAGCGTTTGGCCGACTCCAGGTAAATCAAATTCTTGTGATCGGTGAGGACCACAACTTGATGTCTAGCTCCCTCCAACCAATGTCTCCACTCCTCAAATGCCCATTTCATGGCCAACAATTCCCGATTCCCTACGTCATTGTTGCATTCAGATGGGGAGAACTTTCAAGAAAAGAAGGCACAGGGATTCATGTTAGAAGTCACAGGGTCTTTTTGGGACAAAACAGCTCCTGCACCAATCTCAGAAGCATCTACCTTTACCTAAAATGGAAGTGAGACATCAGGTTGCCATAAAACTGGAGCTGAAGTAAATCTCTGCTTAGGCTGGAGTCACACTAACCTGCGCAAAATACGCTCCGTATTTTACATGCGTAATACGGATCAATGACCACTAAATAGTGGTCCGTAGGTCATCCGTAAGCAAGGTGAGGTCGCGTATTTTGCGCATGTGTGTCTCCGTATGCAATCCGTATGCAATCCGTATGGCGAGATTTTCTCGCAGCCTTGCAAAATGGACATTTAACGGTTTTGAGGCCTGCAAACAATTTAAATCATTAGCCTGCACCCTATTTAGATACTCAGAAACAGGTGGCTGCCTACATTCTGTACATTTCTCACCTTGCTTTCACGAGGTGTGTTGGTGTTCTTTGTGCAGCATGTCAGAGGGTCTGACATTCAATACAACCGAGCAGGTTCTCTTTACCTGGCTTTTGTCACGGCGCTTTGGCCAACCATATCCTGTGATAGTGGATCCGCGGAGGAGGAGACGCATGTGGGTACATCCACTTTTGAGGCAACGACTCACAAGAGGGCATTTTCACCGCCTCTATTCGTCTCTGCGGGAGCATCTGGACAAATTTTACCAGTACTGTCGAATGAGCATTTCCACATTTGATCGCCTCTTGGAGACAGTGCGCCCTGGGATCACATTTCAGGACACTAGGATGCGCCAAGCCATATCTGCAGAGGAGCGACTTCTACTCACAATACGGTATGTACTCCACAACCACATTCTCTATGTTCATAATGTGTGTGTTAATTTATGTTTTTTGGCCTTCTTGGACAATGTTTAATACCCTCATCTTACTCAAAATATGTTTCACCTGACACAGCACAATGTTACATCTAATATGTACTGCATATCACTTATTCATTGTGCCACCAAATATGTGTGTGTTGTTCTCTCTCATTTCCTACCAAGTTTGGTCGGCATGTAACTGATTTTTTTTTACTTTAGCCATTCTAACCTGGACTATTTCTGTTGTTCTACAGCTTCCTGTCCACTGGCCTGTCTTATGCCGCCCTCCACCATGAGTTTCTCATTGGAAAGTCCACCATTTCAGGCATAGTGAGGTCTACATGTGCACAAATCTGGACAAGACTCCATCAGGTGTTCCTACCCGAGCCCAGGATGGAAGACTGGTTAAGGATTTCAAGGGACTTTGAGGAGGACTGCCAGTTTCCAAATTGTATTGGGGCCCTGGATGGCAAACATATCAGGGTGCGTAAGCCGCCGAACTCAGGGTCCCAATTCTTCAATTATAAGCAATACTTTTCTGTTGTATTGTTGGCTCTGGTAGACCCTCAATACAAGTTTATAATTGTTGACATTGGGGCCTATGGAAGGACGGGAGACTCTAGAGTCTTCAATACTTCCATAATGGGTCGGCGGCTACGCACCAACCAGTTGGATCTACCACCACCACGCCAGCTACCAGGCTCCCCCGAACAATCAGTCCCTTATGTCCTTGTGGCAGATGAGGCCTTTCAGTTATCACGTAATGTCATGAGGCCATATCCCCGGCGCAACCTTGACCACAGGCGCAGAATTTTTAACTTGCGCCTATCACGTGCTAGGCGACTGGTGGAGTGTTCCTTTGGGATTCTTTGTGCCAAATGGCGGGTACTCCAGTCTGCCATTCAGTTGAGTGAGCAAAATGTGAATGAAGTTGTGAAAGCCTGTGTTGTTCTGCATAACTTCACCAGGATACATGATTGCTCCTCCTCTGATGGTGTTGTGCGTAGGCCGGACAATGTGCGCAGGGTGAGACCACCTATCATCCCTCAACGTAGACCGCTCTCTGGCCTCAAAGTGCGTGATATATTCACTAATTACTTTATCTCACCTGAGGGGGCTACTTCTTGGCAAGAGAATGCTGTGTCTATGTTCTAATTTTTTTTTGGTCAAAGTGTGTCTAAATATATATTACTCAAGCCTTTTTATGATTCTATGAGTGTTTCTTTGCATTGGTTGGTGTCTGTTAGTATGTTGTGAGGGATAGTGAGAAATCACACAGAGACGTTAACTAGAGTAGACAAATTTTTAGTTTTGCCTTTTTTTTTTGGGTTTTGCTTAAAGGCAAACATAATTTTGCCATAACACAAATTTGGCAATGGCCAAAATGACCCTTTGGGCCTTCGTTAACTTGATGTAACATTAACATACCAGAAAAAAACTGCAACAAACATTATGCAATAACAACATTGCTGCATGCCTACATTAACCTGGATTAGGCAACAAAGGGTGAGCTCCATCACCAAAATAAAGTCAATAAGATAACACTCACATTTCCTCATAATGTTTTCCAAACATAGAAAGATTCCACCATGACAGGCAAGGCTACCTCACATCTTTCACACAGATATTACCTGTCTGTAGAACAGACAATATTTAAGCATGCTATACTGGAAAGGATAAAAATACAAAACTCACTTGTTAAGACATAGAGAATGCTGGTCGCCTCAAATTGGTTTACTAGAGAATGCTAATAACAAAGTTGACTACTTAACTAAAGGCAAGCACACCTTTCCTATGCATTAACAAGTGATTAGTGTATTTTCATCCTTTCAGGTAACAGTATAGCGCATTTAAATATTCTCTTTTATACACACATGTAATATCTGTGTGAAAGGCGTGAGGTAGCGTTGCCTGTCATGATGGATTGTTTCATATGTTTGGAAAACATTGTTTACAAATGTGAGTGTTAAATTATGTTCTAAATGTTGGTGAAGGAGAACACCTGTTTTTTTGTCTAGATTAGAAGCACCAGTTACATGTCACTGGACATCTCCAAAGTTTTGATTCATAAATCCTCATATGTAGGGGAAGGGGAACGGGGAGGAACAGCCTGTGGGTGCTGCTGGACATTGTGGCCAACATCGCCCTGTGTGGGGCCATACTGTTGCCCATGATGCTGTTGTTGTCCAGCCTCCTGGGCCTGTTGGTGATACTGGCCAGAATAATAATGATGGTGAGGGGCTTCTTGTTGGCTATGGTAGGCCCGTGGCTCATACCCACCAAGATAGCCAGATCGTCCCCAACCAGGTTGGGACCAGCCTCCAACACTGGGTGGGTACAAGTGGCCATATTGGTGGGGTTGGCTTGATGAAGACATTTGGGGCTGCGGAATAGAAGGATGGGTAGGGGGAGGAAGGGGTTGAGGTGTTGGCCCACGTATTAGGGGCTGTTCAGACCCTGCTTGAGCAAGCTTCTGTGTGGATGGTCTCATGCGCATTAAATTTCTTGGTGACAGCTGCCACCTCTCCAGAAATTCAAACACCTCATATGGGGTATTGGGGGGGGTGCTTGCATCAAGCAGGATCTGAATACATCCCCTAATACGGAGCCTGACCTTACGGGTAAGGGCACGGAGATAAAGGGTGAGGCTACGTGCATAGGCCTCCTCACCATCATCTGTAGTGACTCTGGACAAGTAATTCAGCACCCCAGTGTCCACATTGGTCCTGCTCTCTTGAATGGCGACCTGGCGCCTTCTTCTTATTCGCCGTGTTGCTAGAGCAGCCTGTGGGGAGGGCCTGATCTGGGCAGTTGGGCTGCTGCTCAAGTTGCCCATCTCTTCCAGGATGGGTGAGGTTGCAGCTGCAGACCGTCCTGGTGGTGTGTTGTGTCGGGCAGCCATTGTGTGCTCTTGTGATGCCTCCTCTTCAGACATCCTTCTTGTAGGGGGAGAAGATGGGCCAGCCACCTCATCCCCTACAGGATCAATAACGGGCTCTGCCTCTGAGGCCGTTCCTCGATCCGTAAGGTTGGATTGAGTTCTGTTATGAAATAGAACAGAGGCAAAAATACATCAATATTTTTGTCCCTGTAAAGTATTTGTGTAATGTTTTTGTGTCATGTGGTGTGAGGTATGTACTTACGGTCTCAGAGCCAGAATTGGGGCGAGGAAGTTCAGCCGGTCATAATATATATATTTCCGCTTGACATGGCCAGCATCCCCACTCCTGGACCGCTGCTGGCGTTCCCGGCGGTACTGGTCCCGGATGCTTCTCCACCATTTCATCACATCTTCCACTGCAATGTGACAGGAAAGATTGTCAAAATCACATATTTGAGAGGTCACATTTTCAAACAGTAGTCTAGGCATTGGGCCTTATGGGGTGTGCGTTCTACCCATGGTGGCATATGTAATTGGGCCGATACCCAGGGTCTCATTAGCTCCCCTGAAACTAATTTTTGTGGCTAGGAGGATGAGGAGCTTGTGGCCTAAACCCCTAATTATGGCTGTGTGAAGCCACGTGTCACATCCTAATGTAACGGCCTCATGAGGCTAAAATTACATGCCCAGGAAGGGGGGGGGGCTGATTGTAGAGTCATTTTATAGCGCGCGCTAACGTTAATTACATTTTTATGGGTGCACTTACGAATTTTCTGCTGCTCATCACGTGGTCTGTCACCGAAGTCATGGTACATCTGGCGACAGATGCGCCTCCATGACGCCTCCTTTCTTGTGCGGTTCGCATAGTTTGCGTCGCGTGGGTCCCATATTTCTGGACGCTCCTGCACCAGCACAATTAGCATCTCCACATTTATGTAAGTGGACGCCATGCTGCTGCTGTACTCCGTGGAGGCGTACTTCCTGGATGTCTGGAGCGCTTTTTGAGCTCATTTGCATGTCTACGCTTCCTGATGATGGATTGGCCCATTTCATGTTCACCAGCCAAAAGACCTGCGTATTGCTCGCAGGTCACACGTGTGTTCAGTGTGTAATCCGTATTTTTTGCGCACCCATAGACTTGCATTGGCGTGCTACGGGCGTAGTACGCTGACAATCGCAGCATGCTGCGAGTGGCACGGAGCGGAGGATCCGGAGGAGAAATATACGCCTGGTGCGAGTGACCCCATAGAGAATCATCGGTCCGTGTCTAATGCGTGCTTTTTGCGCCTCTCACGCACCCGTATTCCTCGCCAGTGTGACTCCGGCCTAAAGCTCCTGAAATGCTGAGACAGCCTCAGGAGACCAATTCAGCACATCAGCGCCCTTCTTGGTCAGATCAGTCAGTGGTTTGACAATACAAGAAAAATTACCTATAAATTTACGATAGAAATTAGCAAAACCCAAAAACTTCTGGAGGGCCTTCAAAGAAGTAGGCTGAACCCAATCATAAATGCCTGTACCTTGGTCGGGTCCATTTCAATAGTCGATGGAGACAAGATAAATCCCAAAAATGAAATCCTCTGTACACCAAAGAGGCATTTCGATCCCTTAACAAACAGGGAATTCTCCCTCAAAAGCCGGAACACAGTCCGGACGTGTTCCACGTGAGAATCCTAATCACTAGAAAAGATCAAAATATCATCCAGATTGATGATCAAAAACTTATCCACAAAGTCACGGAAAATATCCTTCTTAAAGGACTGGAAGACAGAAGGGGCATTAGTGAGCCCAAAAGGCATCACCAGGTACTCAAAATGTCCCTCCGGAGTATTAAACGCCGTCTTCCATTCATCCCCGTGCTTGATGTGAATAAGATTATACGCCCCCCTGAGGTCAAGCTTAGTAAACCAGCAGGCACTCTTAACTCTGGAGAATAAATCAGACATCAGAGGTAACGGGTACTGATATTTAACCGTCATCTTGTTAAGGGAACGATAATCAATACACGGTCTTAATGAACCATCTTTCTTGGCCACAAAAAAAACCCCAGCACCTAAAGGTGACGAGGATCATCTAATATGACCCTTCTCCAACGACTCCTTAATATAGGATCGCATAGCATCATGTTCGGGTACTGATAAGTTGAAAAGCCGACCCTTGGGAAATTTACACCCAGGCATCAACTCAATTGCACACAACTCCTATGAGGAGGCAAAGACGCAGACTTGCTCTCACTAAATTCATCAGAAAAATCAGCTAGATAATCAGGAATATCATGAGACTGAGGAGAGGTGGATAAAACAGGAGTGTCCCTAAGAACACATTGACAACCCCAACTCACCACAGACCTAGATTTTCAATCCAAAACTGGATTATGAGTTTGCAACCAAGGAAAACCCAGAACAATAGTATCATGCAAATTATGCAGCACCAAAAATTTACAATTTTCTTGGTGGTCTGGGGCAACTCACATTGTCACTTGGGTCCAAAACTGAGGTTTATTCTCCGCCAAAGGAGTAGCATCAATACCCCTCAAAGGAATAGGCGTCCGCAGAGGCGTCATGGAAAAACCACAACGTTTAGCAAAGTCCAAATCCATCAGATTCAACGCTGCTCCTGAATCCACAAAAGCCTTCGTTGAAAACGTGGATAAGGAGCAGATCAGTGTAATTGCCAAAAGAAACTTAGGTTGTACACTGCCCACAGCAAATGTGTGTGCAAAGCGTTTCTCTCATTTAGGGCAGACAGAAATAGTATGAGAGACGTCTCCACAGAAAAAACACAGCTTATTACGCCTTCTAAACTCCTGACATTGCGCCCTAGACAAAACCCCATCACATTGCATAGGTTCAGACGTTTGTTCAAAAGGTGGCAGCGCCTCCCGTGTAGTTTTACGTTCACGTAAACGTCAATCAACTTGAATGGCTAATGACATAGAATCATCCAGACCAGAGGGAACAGGAAATTCCACCATAACATCTTTTATGGTCTCTGATAAACCCTTCCGAAAGAGAGCTGCCAATGCACTATCATTCCATGTAGTAAGGACCGCCCTGTTGTGAGCTCATTTTCAGGTTTGCCTCTGGCTTCTGGTGAGGGTTATGGAGCTGGCTGTGCTGACAGAGGAGTAGTGAGTTCTCTATCTGGACTCCCTCTGTTGGTGAAGGGAGGTAATGAAGCTGATCTAAATGGCAGAGACCAGCCACCTGAGGAAGAGGACTGCGATTGGACATCAGGAGTTTCTTATTGGATTTAAGGCAGCCGACTCCCTAGTTTCTTGCTGGTGATTTTTCCTGACTGTGGCTCCTGGTTTCCAGTTTGGTTCCTGCCTTCCTAAAGCTGTTTTCTCTGCTATTGTTCATATGAGTTTTTGTCTGGTTTACTTAGTTTTTGTGTTCAGCCAGCCCTGGCTGAATCCCCATTTTGTCTCTGATCAGTTGATCTCTTTTGCTCTGTCTTCAGAATATACCTGAGTGCTGATATAGTGATTTTCAGGGCCTTTTTCTATCAGACGTGTTGGACATTCTTTTTGGCAGGGTTTTTTGCGTGATTGCAGACAGCAGCTTTTCTTTCCTGTCCTTTCTAGTTAGTGAGGGCCCCATTGTTTGCTCAGCCTATCTTTCTACCTGTGTCTGTGTTTTCATCTTATTTCACCGACAATACATGTTGGGGGCTGTCTATTGCTTTGGGGTCTGCTCTGGGGCAGGTTAGATTTTCCCTTTCTTTCTTTAGGCTTATTTAGTTCTCCAGCCATGACGAGGTGTCTAGGACCACCGTAGGCGCGCTCCACGGCTACTGCTAGTTGTTGTGGATAGGATCAGGGGTCTGCAAGCCGCTAGTTACCAACCTCTCCGGTTTTCTGGGCTTAGCTTGCTTTTTGTTTTTTCCTCTTCGGTGACTCATTCATAACACTGCCCACTTTCGGAATTTTTGACAGTATAACTCTGCAGAATCCCGACCCTGGTTTAATGCCAACAGGGTTCTCTCAGCTTGATCAACAGCATTAGGTTCATCATACAACAACCCCAAGGCTTGAAAAAATGCATCCACATTAGTCAGAATAGGATTTTCAGGTGTCAGAGAAAAAGCCCAATCCTGGGGATCGCTGCGCAGCAAGGAGATGACAATTTTAACCTGCTGCACAGAGCTCCCCGATGAGTTAGGTTTCAAGGCAAGAAATAATTTACAATTATTCTTAAAATTCAGAAATTTAGACCAATCCCCTGAAAACACATCAGGAGTAGGGATCTTAGGTTCAGCAGCATGTGACTGAATGAGGTACGTGGAAATTCCCTGTACTTCAGCAGCAAGTTGCTCCACATGATCAGACAATTGCTTAATCTCCATTAGGAAAAAAATCCTCCTACGGCCCCAGAAAAAAAGAGGAAAAAATATAAAAAAAAAAAATTCTGACACTTTTTTAACAACTTTTTCCTGCTTTTGAGTACCCTAGAATCTGCGGTATGGATGGTGATTCTGTTATGAATGGGTCACCGAGGAGAAAAAAAAAAGCTAAGTCACAGAAAACCAGAGAGGTTGGTAACTATGCAGATTGCAGATCCCTGATCTTAACCACACAACTAGCAGCAGCCGTGGAGCATACTTATGATGATCCTAGATGCTTCGTCACAGCCGGAGAACTACATAAGCCTGAAGCAAGAAAAGGGGAAAACTAACTGCCCCAGAGCAGGCCCCAAAGGAAAGACAGCCCCCACACATGTATTGACGGTGAAACAAGATCAAAGCACAAACACAGGCAGGAAAATAGGCTGAGCAAACGATGGGACCCAAACTAACTAGAAAGGATAGGAAAGGAAAGACACTGTCTGCAATCTGCAAAAAACCCTACAAAAATAATGTCCAACACTTCTGATAGCAAAATTAACTCTGAAGTCACTAGACTTCTCCCACTATATCAGCACTCTGAAATATTCTGAGACAGGGCAAAAAGGCCAATCTAATAAGGGACAAAAAGCAAATTGGCAAATACAGGTAAATAAGAGTGGAAATTCAGCACAGCCCCAGCCAGGGCTGGCTGACCACGCAAAAAACTGAATAGACCAACAAAATCAAGTGTGAACATTAGCAGAAAAACTTAGCTTTAGATGACTGGAACAGAGCTGAAAACCAAGACCTGACAAGCCAGAAGGAATCACCAGCACCAGAATAGGGAATCGGCTGTCTTAAGTCCAGTCTGAGATTCCGGAGGTCCAATCGTCATCCTCATTATCAGGTGGCAGATCTCTACTGATTCAATCAGCCACACTACCTCCTGTTACCACCAGAGGGAGCCTGGCAGAAGAACTCACAACTGGTGGACCAGAAAATGAACTCACAACAGTTCTTATTCTGAGCACAGTGTTGGTTCCAGCACCGAGGCCATTTTAGCCCCATTCTGTGACACTGCATACATGTCCTATTTTTCTTTAGGGACATTTACATACTACTCATTTTATTGGGGGTTTATATGTGCCTTTATATGTATATTTCTTGTGCTGACACTGAGCTGTGAGATACACTAAGGAAAAAGGGAGAAAATGAGGGTATCGATTATTATGTAATTTTTGTACTCATTTTGTACTACTTTTTGATATGATTTCACTATTATGATACTAATAAAATTCTTGCTATTTTATATGCTCCGCTGTCGTCCTATTCTTCATGCATATATGGAGCTTGAGCCTTTTTTCTAGTGTATGTGTGCCAATTGGCACTTTTTGCCTCTGTACGTATCATGCTGCCTGGTTTTCTTCTCATATACATAGAGTGGGTACAGAAAGAATTCAGACCCCTTTAAATTTTTGACTCTTTGCTTCATTGCAGCCATTTGTTAAATTCAAAAAAGTTTATTTTTGTTGGCAGCGGATTACTCACAATACTCTCCAAGTGTGTGACAACAGAGCTTCTTTATCCAGGAGCAAACAGGAACAATATATTATAAGCTTAATAGATCAGTAATAAATCATTTGTGTGTATCTATCTGTGCAGCATTTACAGCAGGCTGCTTCTCTCATACACAGACACAGGAAAAACAGGAAATAGTTACATGCTCTCCCTGTGTGAACCTCAGGGAGGTTTTTTGTTCTAACTTTATAAACAGCATACAAATCTAGCAATTGAACACTCATAGACAGGAATGGAGTCGTTGCGTCAAACATCTTTCAACATCACCACTGAACAACTACTTATCCTGTTAGGCTAGTTTCACACTAGCGTTTTTGAGCGCAGCGACGGCCTGCGCACGGCCGCCACTAAGCCACGCCCCTGCCGCGCCTCCGCCGGTAGCTCCGCCTACCGGCGCATGACGCTGCATGCGCCCTGCGTCCCCCATCTTTATCACTGGGGGAGCAGGCCGTGCGCAGTATGCGTTTGGCGGTGCATGCGTCCTTTTGACGGTGCGCCGACCTGCGCCAAATGCAACCTGCTGCAGTTTGGTTGCGCTGGCGCACCATTAAAAAGGCGCATGCGCCGCCAAACGCATACTGCACACGGTCTGCGCCCCCAGTGATAAAGATAGGGGATGCAGGGCGCATGCAGCGTCATGCGCCGGTAGGCGGAGCTACCGGCGGAGGCGCGGCAGGGGGCGGGGCTTAGCGGTGGCCGTGCGCAGGCCGTCGCTGCGCTCAAAAACGCTAGTGTGAAACTAGCCTTAGTCCTATTGCGGTTCTGAAGACCACAAACTTGGCTCTTGATAATGGCTTTGTCATACCATCAGCTATCATCTTGTCAGACTCGCAATAAACTCGAGTACACCACGTTCCACTAAGTCATGTAAGTGGTGATGTTTTACACCAACGTGCTTAGTCCTTGCACTAGTCTTCTTACTAGCAAAAAATAATAGAAAAGAGCAGCACTCACCGGGTAGTGTAGTCAAGGCTTTATTATAAAAGCATATCAGCGGGAGAACGGGTGCAAAAAGGAGATAGCAACGACGATCGTTTCGCGCTGCAAAGGCACTTCCACAGGTTACATTTTCAGCGCGAAATGATCGTCGTTGCTATCTCCTTTTTGCACCCGTTCTCCCACTGATATGCTATTATAATAAAGCCTTGACTACACTACCCGGTGAGTGCTGCTCTTTTCTATTATTTTTTGCTATGTGGATTAGCTTATTTTCCATGAATGTGCACCTAAGGGTAAAACAGTTGTATTGCCGGCTGCGTCTCTTTTATACACGTATGATGGTTCGGATGTGTGGACTATTGTGATGTGCTCGCCTTCTATTTCTGGACATTGCACTAGTCTTCTTACTGCTGGCTTAATGACAGCGGCAGCTGTCATGTCTGCGCTCGCAGTCCCAGGGCCTGCCCCGCCTCCCAATGATTACCGTGCTATTGCGCAGGCGTGGCGTCCTGCTGCTCCGGGCTCCTGGTGTTTCCCCTCCGCTCTATCGGCTTCACATCCGACGGGGGATCTGTGAATGCGCTTGAGGCCACGGCCGTGCTCTCTGCCGGCCCTTTAATATAATTTACCTGATCTGGACCATCTGTGGTCCAAAAAGGTGCCTTTGCTGACTATATCAGGCCGCCCTCCCTTTAGGGAGGCACCTGATTATCGAGTGTGCTCCTGTGTAGGCCTTGCTTCAGGTTCTGCTTTTTGTCACGTCAGCCCCACATGGTCTGATGGCACAAGAAGACTTATATGGGTATGACCTTTCCATATGAATTCTAGTATTGATTTATTAATATTGATGTTTTTACTTACTTGTAGCAAGAACGGTTGTTTGTCTGGATGATGTAATGATGAGCACTGGTTTGCTGCAGTATTTATTTATATACATTATACTAGTGTATTGCACTTTAATAGGATAACTAGGTGAAGAGCCCGGCGCTGCCAGGGCATAGTAACTAACTACGGTTAGTTATAGCAAATTATAATGATATATATATTAAGCTGAGTGTAGAGCCCCACCCATTCCGCATAGCCACATTCAATATAATAACCCACATCATCTCGTCAGCCAGAGCTACCTGACTACTACCCCTAATATCCCACATCATCCCATCAAAGCCACCGGACTACTACCCCTAATATCCCACATCATCCCATCAGCCAGAGCCACCGGACAATTACCACTAATATCGCACATCATCCTGTCACAGCCGCCGGACTACTACCCCTAATATCCCGCATCATCCCATCAGTCAGAGCCACCGGACTATTACCCCAAATATCCCATCAGTCTGGGGTCAGAACCAGAGCGCTGAGTGGAACGGTTCCAACTTCCATACCAGGGATCCCTTTAAGAGAGGCCTGGGGTCAGTACCAAAGTACAGAGTGGATCTGCCCTCACTTCCATATTGGGGATCCCTTTAAGAGGGGCTTTGGGTCAGAACCAGAGCGCAAAGTGGATTTTCCCTTACTTGCATACCAATGATCCCTTTAATAGAACTCTGGGGTGAGAATGACAGCGCTGAGGGATTTTCCCAATCTTCCATACAGGAGATCCCTTTAAGAGAGCCTGGGGTCAGTACCAGAGCATTTGAAGGCAATTTCCCTGACTTCCATACCGGGGATCCCTTTAAGAGAGGCCTGGGGTCAGAACTAAAGCGCTCGATGGATTTGCCCTGACTTCCATACCGGAGATCCCTTTAAAAGACCCTGGGGTCTCTCTCCCCTTTTCCAGAGTTCTGTTCCTTTAAATTTCATACACTGGCTGCTGCGACGGATCCGTCCAAAAACCGGATCCGGTGCATCAGTTTTTTGCAAATCTGCAGTGGATCCGCTTTTTCACACTTTGACGGTTAAGGTATGGAGGATGTGTGATGGGTATGTAGGCACGGGAGAGGGAGATTCATTTCTGTCATGTGCTTGCTGCTCCTTTTTTGGGGGCAGACAATGGCTGGGAGCTTATGTTCCCAGGGATGCTAGATTTCTCCCACCATGTCAGTGTCTGCTGAGGTGTTGTCAAGTGGGAAAACTTGCTCATAGCAACCAATCACAGCTCAGCTTCTTATAACCAGCTCTGGTGAAATGAGAGATGCTTAGTGATTGGTTGCAAGGAAAACTGTTGCTCATAGCAACCAATCACAGTTCAGCTTCTTTTGAACAGCTCTGGTGAAATGAAAGATTCTTCGTGATTGGTTGGTGATACACACATACATACATTCAGTTTTATATACTGTATATATAGATTGTGGTCTAAATTTCCCGGCTTACACATTTTGTACGCCTCAGATTTTTTACTGTTGGTGTCCTTCAATCTTTGTCCATATAATATTTTATAATCATTTGATATCTTTTTTTTATGGTATAACAAATCAAGTATTACTTTGATTAATTTTAAACGGGTTTTTGTACTCCTTTTCTCTGTGTATATGACTGTATATCTGGAGTAGTCATCAACAAATATGAGAAAATATCTCTTCTTGCTAGTAGTTTGAACACTCATTGGACCATATACATCTGTATGTATCAGATCCAGAGGATGTGCAGATCTAGTGGTGCTTATTTTAGGAAAGGATATTTTCCCTTTAAGACAGCTAGTGCACTTCATCATTTGACTACACTGGTTGATTTCAATACCATTTGCAAGTTGAGCTAGCTTCCTTAGTGCAAGAAATGTGTCTGGGCCCCCCTCCTTTTATGGTGTCAAAGCTACGTGTGTGTGTGTGTGTGTGTGTTTGTGTATATATACAGTGTGTATATGTGTGTATATATATATATATATATATATATATATATATATATATATATATACACACTCACTGGCCACTTTATTAGGTACACCATGCTAGTAACGGGTTGGACCCCCTTTTGCCTTCAGAACTGCCTCAATTCTTCGTGGCAGAGATTCAACAAGGTGCTGGAAGCATTCCTCAGAGATTTTGGACCATATTGACATGATGGCATCACACAGTTGGCGCAGATTTGTCGGCTGCACATCCCTGATGCGAATCTCCCGTTCCACCACATCCCAAAGATGCCCTATTGGATTGAGATCTGGTGACTGAGGAGGCCATTTGAGTACAGTGAACTCATTGTCATGTTCAAGAAACCAATCTGAGATGATTCGAGCTTTATGACATGGCGCATTATCCTGCTGAAAGTAGCCATCAGATGCCTGTTCTTAGCTGAGAGGAGTGGTACCCAGTGTGGTCTTCTGCTGCTGTAGCCCATCTGCCTCAAAGTTCGACGCACTGTGCGTTCAGAGATGCTCTTCTGCCTACCTTGGTTGTAACGGGTGGCAATTTGAGTCACTGTTGCCTTTCTATCAGCTCGAACCAGTATGCCCATTCTCCTCTGACCTGTGGCATCAACAAGGCATTTCCGGCCACAGAACTGCCGCTCACTGGATTTTTTTTCTTTTTCGGACCATTCTCTGTAAACCCTAGAGATGGTTGTGCATGAAAATCCCAGTAGATCAGCAGTTTCTGAAATACTCAGACCAGCCCTTCTGGCACCAACAATCATGCCACGTTCAAAGGCACTCAAATCACCTTTCTTCCCCATACTGATGCTCGGTTTGAACTGCAGGAGATTGTCTTGACCATGTCTACATGCCTAAATGCACTGAGTTGCCGCCATGTGATTGGCTGATTAGAAATTAAGTCTTAGCACACAGTTGGACAGGTGTACCTAATAAAGTGGCCAGTGAGTGTATATATATATATATATATATATATATATATATATATATATATATACACACAGTATATTATATAGCTCCACACATACATGTATATATATTACATAGTCTTCTTTAATATGTATATTGCTGTTCCTTACACAGTGCCCTCTCTTATGTACAGTACTGTCCCTTACATATTGAATTATATAGAGCCCTGCTTTTTATTACATACCGTCCTGTCTTGTTAGCTGTATAATTCAATGATGGCTGATGGAGCATGAGAAAGCTTCTTTTCTAATGGAGGAGCTGATGGACTGGTAGTTTGGTCACCGGCTCCTCGATCAGCAGTCATTTTATATCTAAAAAGAGAGGGGACTATGTAATAAAAGAGGACACTGTAAATAACAACATTAACAAGAATACATTATGTAAGAGACAGCATTATACATAACAGCAGAGGAAGCTATATAATAAGGGACGGCACCATATATAACTAGAGAGGATGGTACGTAATAAGGGACGTGTTATACATAATAAAAGAGGAAACTATGTAACTAAAGATGGTGTTATACAGAATTAGTGATTACACTATATACTAAGGGACTGTGTTAGACATAATAACTGATAATAATGTCTTCCTCCACTTCCCCCTGTTCCTAAGGCCATTATAAGTCCACCCTCCTCCCATCCCAATCCCCCACACCCCTCATTGTCCTCCTCCCCTTGCATCCCATTATTGCCCATTCCACCACCTCCATCATTTCCTCCTCCTCCACCACCCCCGTTATTGCCTTCTCTCCATCACTCCCATCATTGCCTTCTCCATCACCCCATCACTGCCATCTCCCCATCACTCCCATCATTGCCTTCTCCATCATCCCATCATTGCCTGCTCCATCACCCCATCACTCCCTTCTCTTCATCACTCCCATCATTGCCTTCTCCATCATCCCATCACTGCCTACTCCCATCATTGCCAGCTCCATTACCCCATCACTCCCATCATTGCCTGCTCCATCACCCCCATCATTACCTGCTCCATAATCCCATTACTCCCAACATTGCCTGCTCCATCACCCCATCATTTCCTGCTCCATCACCCCGTCACTCCCATCATTTGCTGCTCCATCACCCCCATCATTGCCTTCTCCTCATCACTCCCATCATTGCCTTCTCCATCATCCCATCATTGCCTGCTCCATCACTCCATCACTCCCATCATTGCCTGTTCCATCACCCCATCACTCACATTATTTCCTTCTCCCAATCACTCCCTTTTCCCCATCATTCCCATCATTGCCTTCTCCATCACCACCTTCTCTCCATCACTCCCATCATTGCCTTCTCCCATTACCCCCTCATGGCCTTCTCCCACTCTCATTACCCCCTTATGGCCTTCTCCATTCACTCCCATAATTGCCTGCTCCATCACCCTATCATTGCCTGCTCCATCACCCCATCACTCCCATCATTGCCTGCTCCATCACCCCATCACTCCCATCATTGCCTTCTCCCCATCACTCCCTTTTCCCCATCATTCCCATCATTGCCTTCTCCATCACCGCCTTCTCTCCATCACTCCCATCATTGCCTTCTCCCATTACCCCCTCATGGCCTTCTCCCACTCTCATTACACCCTCATGGCCTTCTCCAATCACTCCCATCATTGCCTGCTCCATCACCCCATCACTCCCTTCATTGCCTGCTCCATCACCCCATCACTCCCTTCATTGCCTGCTCCATCACCCCATCACTCCCATCATTGCCTTCTCCCCATCACTCCCTTTTCGCCATCATTCCTATCATTGCCTTCTCTATCACCGCCTTCTCTCCATCACTCCCATCATTGCCTTCTCCCATTACCCCCTCATGGCCTTCTCCAATCACCTCAGGCATCATGGCCTTCTCTCCCCATCACGGTCTTCTCCTCATGACCCATCTCCTCCAGGGCCAGGCTCCACCTACACACACACACACACACACACACACATGCACACACACACCCACACACACCAC
Source organism: Dendrobates tinctorius (assembly GCF_039654945.1). Classification (NCBI taxonomy): domain Eukaryota; kingdom Metazoa; phylum Chordata; class Amphibia; order Anura; family Dendrobatidae; genus Dendrobates; species Dendrobates tinctorius. The sequence continues at coordinate 3,660,995 of NW_027361770.1, read as the reverse complement.
CTCTCTCCCTCACCTGTCAACAGCATCGTCCGCGCTTCCTCGCTCTGACACAGCAGCAGCTGCTGAATGATGACATTATTCAGCGGCGCTCCTCTAAGTGTCAGAGACAGGAAGTGTGGGCAGTGGGCAGGATGGATCCTTGCAGCTCTGCTCCTGCTATTTTCTCTTGCAGGCAGCAGAGCTGCTTGGATCGCTCCCTGCCCGCCGCTACACATGAGGGCAATCTGGCCAGGGGCCTCCGGAGCCACGGGGCTGGAGAAAACTGCCAGATTTCCCTCATCATTAGCCGCCTTGAAGGGCCCCTGGAGGTGCTGGGCCCCGGTGCAATAGCACCTGTTGAACCGGCGGTATGTCTGCCCATGCTTATATAGATCTTGTCTAGCACTGTACACTCTGTTGTGAATTCCCTTGCTCTGACTTCTGAGCCAAAGCTCCCTCTGGTGGTTACTGGGAGTAGTGGAGCTGGCCAGGTTGATGGAAGTTTCCCACCTGATGACGATAATTGGGAACCTGGGATTACTGGCTAGGAGCATATAATTGAGCTGGCTGCTCTTGGTGGTTGCTGGTGATTTCCTCCTTGTGCATTTGGAGTTCTTTTGTCTCCTGCCTGATCTGCATGGCTCAGTTAAGTGATTCTTTTGCTAATCCTTTGCATCTAATCTGGTTGTGCTTTTTTTGCTTTCTGCTTTGTTGCTAGGATTCAGCTTACTCCCTGCTGGGGGCAGCACTGGGCCCTGCTCCATATGTTACAGCTTGTGTCAGTCCCCTGTTATGTTAGTATCTTTTGCTTTGCTTCCAGTTCATACCAGAGTGCTGATCTAGCGGGGGTGAGGTCATGTGGCCTCAGGTTTTTTGCATATCAGATGTGTTGGATTTTTTAGGGTTTTGTGCATGATTGCAGACAGTATCTTTTCTTCTGGCTTTAGGCTTCGTTAGTTCTCCGGCTGTGCCAAAGCATCTAGGGCATCGTAGGAATGCTCCACGGCTACTGCTAGTTGTGTTGATAGGATCAGGGGTCTGCAATCTGTCAGAATTTTTTTATATATTTTTTCCTCTTTTTCTCTGTGGCCGTAGGAAGATTTTTTCCTTAATGGAGACTAAGCAATTGTCCGACCGTGTTGAGCAGCTCGCTGCTGAAGTGCGGGGAATTTCTGCCTATCTCGCTCAATCTGCTGTAAAACCAAAGATTCCTACTCCTGATGTGTTTTCGGGGGATCGTTCAAAATTTTTACATTTCAAGAATAACTGTAAACTATTTCTTGCTTTGCAACCTAATTCATCGGGGAGCTTGGTGTAGCAGGTTAAAATTGTCATCTCCCTGCTGCGCGGTGATCCCCAGGATTGGCCTTTTTCTCTGACACCTGGAGATCCAATTCTGGCTAATGTAGATGCGTTTTTTCAGGCCCTGGGGTTATTGTATGATGAACCTAATGCTATTGATCAAGCTGAGAAAACCTTATTAGCATTGAACCAGTGTCAGAATGCTGCGGAGTTATATTCCCAGAAGTTCCGAAAGTGGACGGTCCTTAGTAAATGGAATGATGATGCCCTAACAGCTCTGTTTCCAAAAGGTCTAACAGAAACTGTAAAAGATGTTATGGTGGGATTTCCTGTCCCCTCTGGTCTTAACGACTCTATGTCATTAGCCATTCAAATTGATCGACGTTTATGTGAATGTAAAAGTACGCGAGAGGCGGTGCTGCCTTTTGAACAAACTTCTGAACCCATGCAATCTGATAGGGTTTTGTCTAGGGCGCAATGTCAAGAGTTCAGAAGGCATAATAAGTTATGCTTCTTTTGTAGGGACACCTCTCATATTATTTCTGTCTTCCTTAAATGAGAAAAACGTTTTGCTCACGCATTTGCGGTGGGCAGTGTATAGCCTAAGTTCCTGTTGGCAGTTACCTTGCTCTGCTCCTTGTCTACATTTTTTGCTAAGGTCTTTGTTGATTCAGGAGCAGCCTTGAATGTGATGGATCTTGACTTTGCCAAACGTTGTGGCTTCCCAATGGTGCCCCTGAGGACCCCTATTCCCTTGAGGGGGATTGATGCTACCCCTTTGGGAGAGAATAAACCCCAGTTTTGGACCCAGGTAATAATGTGGGTCGCCCCAGACCATCAAGAGAATTGTAAATTTTTGTGTTGCACAATTTACATGATATTATTGTACTGGGTTTTCCTTGGTTGCAAACCCATAATCCTGTTTTGGATTGGAAATCTGTGTCTGTGGTGAGTTGGGGTTGTCAATGTATTCTTGGTGACACGCCTGTTTTCTCCACCTCTCCCCAGTCTCAAGATGTTCCTGACTATTTGGCTGATTTTTCTGATGTATTTAGTGAGAATAAGTCTGCGTCTTTGCCTCCTCATAGGAGTTATGACTGCGCAATTGAGTTAAAGCCCCGTTGTAAATTTCCCAAGGGTCGGCTTTTCAACTTATCTGTACCTGAACATGATGCTCTGCGGTCTTATATCAAGGAATCATTGGAGAAGGGTCATATCAGACCATATCAGACCATCCTCTTCGCCTTTGGGTGCTGTTTTTTTTTTTTTTGCAGCCAAAAAAGATGACCATGTATTGACTTTCTGTCATGGTCACGTGTGTCTGGACGCAGATGTTTCCGCAAGGCGAACCCATAACACACGTGACCCTGGATACACCGCCTCCAGTGGGGCGCATTTAAATAATAAAACGTGTCGGTGGATACGCCGCCTCCACCTGGCGAATTTAGGTATTACACGTTATACAATAATCAAATAATAAAGGGGGAACCTGGGTAACTTTAACAATGGTGGGCCCTGCGATAGGGAATGGGGGACGTGGAGACCTCCTAAGCTCCCCTGAGCCAGTGTCCCTGCACTCCTTACATTCCCTAAATAGGCTCCGCACCTGTCGCCGCACGCGTACCTTAACGCCCTTGCTCACCCTGACCCTAAACCCTCACTAGGGAATGGGTCGGTGCGGAGACTAATCCCACCACTGCACTAATAACACACATGAGGAAAGAGACAATATAGGGGAAACACCACTTAGCTTTGCTCTGTTGCGTGCGCTCCTAGCAACAGAGCCCACCACCTGCGTGCGTCTTCTCCTCCACCGGATCCATCACCATAACAGGATCCTTCACCTTAGTGCAGCCTTGGAGCAGAGTCCACCACCAGTTGCAGCTGCTTAGTAACAGAGTCCCAAGGATGAGTTCAGCTTCTGACACGAAGTCGAGCATGCTTGAGTCCAGCTCAGCAGCCAAGTCCCACATGGTGAGTGCCACTCTCCATGGTCGCCACTCCACCAGCCCATGCAGACACTTCCCGCTGACACCATCACTGCGACCCCACCACGCCATGCCAGCCCTTCGTCCAGACACCATAGCTGAAACACGTCCCCCCTGGCTAAGCTGCGCAGGACTCCTCACCAGCTCCATCCTTCCTCCAGGCTCTCCAACTCAGAGTTAACACAATCTCACAATATCACAGGCAGTGATTGCACACCCCTAGCACACCTTTATAGGGTGTCACACCTGATCCATAATTAAGTGCACAAAAACCTCAAGTGCAATACCACTAACCACCACCGGGGACAGTCAAGACACCTTGGAACTTTCCAAAGTAAAAAAAGTTTACCCAGTGCAATTTAAAACTGTCAGATCATGACACTTTCATTCCCTTAACAAAATCACTGATAAATATCAGTACCCGTTACCTCTGATTTCTGATTTATTTTCCAGAGTTAAAAGTGCTTGTTGGTTTACCAGACTTGACCTCAGGGTGCGTATAATCTTATTCACATCAAGCACGGGGATGAATGGAAGATGGCGTTTAATACTCTGGAGGGACATTTTGAGTACCTGGTGATGCCTTTTGGGCTCACTAATGCTCCTTTTGTCTTCCAATCTTTTATGAACGATATTTTCTGGGACCTTGTGGATAAGTTTTTGATCATTTATCTGGATTATATTTTAATTTTTTCCAGTGATTGGGAATCTCATGTGGAACATGCCCGGACTGTGTTCTGGATGTTGAGGGAAAATACTCTGTATGTTAAGGGATAGAAATATATTTTTGGTGTACAGAGGATTTCGTTTTTGGGATTCATTTTGTCCCCATCTGCTATTGAAATGGACCCTGCCAAGGTGCAGGCCATTTATGATTGGGTTCAGTCCATTTCTCTGAAGGCTCTTGAGTAGTTTTTGGGTTTTGGTAATTTCTGGTATTGTTAAACCTGTGATGGATTTGACCAAAAAGGGCGCTGATGTGGTGAATTGGTCTCCAGAGGCAGTCTCGGCATTTCAGGAGCTTAAGCAGAGATTCACTTCTGCTCCGGTTCTACGGCAACCTGATGTTTCACTCTCATTTTAGGTGGAAATAGATGCTTCTGAGATTGGTGCAGGAGCTGTTTTGTCTCAAAGAGATCCGGTAACCCCTAGGATGAATCCCTGTGCCTTCTTTTCTCAAAAATTTTCTCCATCTGAACGTATCTATGACGTGTGGAATCGGGAATTATTGGCCATGAAGTGGGCATTTGAAGAGTGGAGACATTGGTTGGAGGGAGCTAGACATCAATTTGTGCTCCTCACCGATCACAAGAATTTGATTTATCTTGAATCAGCCAAACGCTTGAATCCTAGACAGGCTAGGTGGGCCTTGTTTTTCACGCATTTTAATTTTGTGGTCTCCTTTCTTCCGGGCACTAAGAATGTTAAGGCGGACACCCTTTCTAGGAGTTTCTTTGCAGATTCTCTTGATGTGACCGAGCCTACTACCATTCTAAATGAGGGTGTAGTTCTTTCCGCCATATGTTACACTCCATATGTTACAGCTTGTGTCAGTTTGTTTAGTCCCCTGTTATGTTAGTATCTTTTGCTTTGCTTCCAGTTCATGCCAGAGTGCTGATCTAGTGGGGTGAGGTCGTGTGGCCTCAGGTTTTTTGTATATCATATGTGTTAGAATTTTTTAGGGTTTTGTGAGTGATTGCAGACAGTATCTTTTCTGTCCTGTCCTGTCTAGACAGCTTGGGCCCCACCGTTTGCTCCGTCTGTTCTCTGCCTGTGTTTGTGTCTCATCTTGTCTCACCGACAATATATGTTTGGGGGCTGTCTATTCCTTTGGGGATCTGCTCCGGGGCAGTTTAGATTTCACCTTTCTGGCTTTAGGCTTAGTTAGAAGCGTCTAGGGCATTGTAGGAACGCTCCACGGCTACTGCTAGTTGTGTTGATAGGATCAGGGGTCTGCAATCTGCTTAGTTACCAACCTCTCTGGTTTTCTGGTGGCTTAGCCTGTTCCTGCCATCCTCCTCGGTGACCCTTTCATAACACTCTTTTTGTTAGGCTTCGTGTTCCTGTCGCTGCACAGCAGGAATCCCGAGCTTTGCCTTCGGCGGTCTCCCATTCCCTTCCGGCTGCAGTGGAGCCTGCTCAGCAGACTCGTCGATCCCAGTGCTATGCTCACCCCAGCATTGTAGGTTTGGTTGCTGCTGCCACCTCTGGTCCAGCTATAGCAACGCATGCTGGCCAGCAGCAAACTACTCCAGGGACTAAGTCCTCCTTTTGGTCCACTGAGCATGCCTGTGGGACGACCTCTCATTGGAGACCGGAGGTCACTTGTTCAGCTCGGATTGGACCATCAGGAGTGTCCCTGAAGGATGCTGCTATAAAAGGTTCGCATGGCTGCCCTGCCATGTGCTATGATAGACATTGAGTCTTTTGCTTTAGTGGTGTGTCTGATGATGGATGTATGATTCTGGTGACTGACTCATTAAGATCCCCCTTCCTCGGTTGTGTATGAGTTAGGGTCTTAGAGTTAGTCTCAGCACCTAGCACTAGTACTGCTTAGCGCCACAGTGCAGTTAGCTCTGGTTCCATTAGCAGCAGTAGGCATCAGACAGTGCAGATGCCACAACTCCGCAGTTACCACAGCGGCTATCCGTGCGGTGCCGTGAGCAGTTACTTGCGCTTTGCAGCACTATTTTCAAGCTGGTTAGTGGCGACCGCCAGCGTAGTCATAGCATCTGCTCTGTGCATCTACTACTCTCAGTTAGTGTCCTGGGAAGCTTAACAGGGCACGGTTATATGCCGGCTAGTGCAGACTCCGTGTGGTAACAGAGTCCGCTCTTGCAAGCACCGGGTCAGTGATTACACACCGGTGTCTGGCTTCTACCTCTTATATTGTATCTGTCATTGTCTAGCACCAGTTTCCATCTCTGCACGGTGGACCCCAGGCTGCGAACGCACCTCATTAACACCTTTATTATTTGGTGCGTTCCGCCAGCCTAACACTTTCCTTGCATTTTAGCTGAGAAAGATCATCTTGGATTTTTCCTTCTGCAAGAGTGTGACCCTTCTTTGAGATGATGCAGCTGTTATCTTTAAAAGTAACTATATTCCCCTTTTGTGTGAGCTTCTTTATTGACAGAAGATTGCTTTCAAGGCTGGGAACATAGAGAATATCCTTTATTGGGATCTTTCTGCTTTGTGCTGATGAAACTGGACAGTGGAGGTAGCTGTCACCTAATCCTTCTTTAGTCATATAGTGACCATTAGCTAAGATTACCTCTTCTGACTTTCTTTCATTAAGGTCAGTGAAGAAATCCTAGTTATTTGTCATATGACTGCTTGCACCAGAATCTATAAACCATATATGCTTACAGATGGGCTTGTACTGGCATTAAGTGCAGCTTCAACACATGCAGAATATTCCTTTACAGCTGTTTTAACCCTTTGAAAACTGTTCTGCTTTTTAAGCTGACTTATTCTTGCTTTCCAAATTCTGCTGTCTGCTTTAAGGTGGCTGGGCTTTTTACAGATAAAACATTCACGAGTTTCTCTTAGATTGCTCTTATATTTAGTGAAATCCTGTGTCTTTAATGCTGTTTCTGCTCTGGATTCATTACATGCTGCGTTTTTCTCTTGAATTCATCCACAAGTTTGCCTTTAACATACTCTAGTGTCAGCTCATCATCTGGCCATGCATCTAGTGCAGTCACGAGTGTGTCATAACTTTCTGGAAGACCACTTAATAGAAGTCCAGCAACATGAAAATCTTTAGTTTTTTCTCCAATACCCCTGAGATGCTCCACAATCTCTAGGGTGTTTCTTATATAGTCCTGCTTATTCTGTCCATCATTTAGCTTAGACTGGTACAGCTTTCTCATGAGATAAAGCTTATTGCTGAGATTTGATCTTTAATGCACTTTCTGTAACTCATCCATCTCCTTTTTGCAGTTGTACACTTGCATATATGCACAATCCAATTATCATCTACAATGAGGGAGATCGTGCTTTGTGCTTTCTGATCCTTCTCTAGGCAATCATCTCGTAATGGATGAGGCACTTTTTTCTGAGTGTATTTCCACATACCTTCTCTTATGAGCAGCATCTTCACCTTGAATTTCTAGGATGGGTAGTTCTAGTTAGTGAGGCTTGGCACTGAGAACTTGACAGGAATGCTGCTAGTGAACATCTTCTGTTGCTCTGTGCTGCTTTTGCTCTGGCCTTCCATTGCTGTGTTACTCTGGGGTTCTGTGTCACTCTGGGCCCATAACCTGTTGGCAGCGGATTACTCACGATTCTCTCCAAGCATGTGACAGCAAATCTTCTTTATTCAGGACAATATATGATAAGCTTAATAGATCAATAATAAATAGCTTGTGTGTCTCTATCTGTGCAACATCTACAGCAAGCTGTTTCTCCCATACACAGACACAGGAAAACAGGAAATACAGTCACATGCTTTCCCTGTGTGAGCCTCTGGGAGTTTATTTTTTCTAAATTTATAAACAGCATACAAATCTAGCAACTGAACACTCATAAACAGGAATGGAGTTGTTGCACCAAACCTATTCCAACGATTTTTTTCTCATTAATGTACTCTCTGCACCCCATCCTGACTGAAAAAAACAGAAATGTAGAAATTGTTGCAAATTTATTAAAAAAGAAAAACCGAAATATCCACATAGTCATAAGTATTCAGACTCTTTGTTCTGTATTGAGTAGAAGCACCTTTTGAGCTAGTACAGCCATGAGTCTTCTTGGGAATGATGCAGCAAGTTTTTCACACCTGGATTTGGGTATCCTCTGCCATTCTTCCTTGCAAATCCTCTCCAGTTCCATCAGATTGGATGGTGAACAGTCATTTTCAGGTCTCTCCAGAGATGGTCAGTTGGTTTTAGGTCAAGGCTCTGGCTGTGCCCATGCACTGTGGGCTGTGAAGTCCTTTATAGACAGGTGGGTGCCTTTCCAAATCAAGTCCTATCAGCTTAATTAAACACAGCTGGACTCCAATGAAGGAGTAGAACCATCTCAAGGAGGATCACAAGGAAATGGACATCATGTGACTTAACTATCAGTGTCTGAGCAAAGGGTTTGAATACTTATGACCATGTGATACTTTGGGTTTTCTTTTTTAATAAATTGGCAAAAATGTCTACATTTCTGTTTTTTTCTGTCAAGATGGGGTGCAGAGTGTACATTAATGAAAAAAATGAACTTTTTGAATTTACCAAATGGCTGCAATGAAACAAAGAGTGAAAAATTAAAAGGGGTCTGAATACTTTCTTTATCCACTGTATATATGGGAAGTTAGTAGTCTTCTAGGTCAAGTCAAACTTTACATTAACAGAATTGTTAGATAATATAATGTAATTGTACTGACTTCCATCCACAATGAACTAATGATCCCTAAAATTGTTTTTCTCTACTTCCATGGACTTTGTTCTTTTAGAAACTGAATCACATAACTTATTACAAATATGTTACATATTAATGAAAGCACTATGCAGAGGTATAACAATTATGTAGGTACTAAGGAATCTTGATAGCATGGGATAAAACCAGAACAAAGCTGTAGCAAAAAGTTTTATTTAAACAAAATATAAATGCAAACAGAACTAAGGCTACTTTCACATTAGCGCTTTTTAGCGCTGCGCTTTGTGCGCAATAGAAACTCATGCAAAAAACGCATTATGCGCTTTGCATGCGTTTGCTTTTTTTAGACGCATGCGTTTTAACCAGTTTCTCGCATTCCGTGCGCAAGCGTTTTTTTGACACAGGTTGGACGGACCAAAAATGCACCAGGTTGCGTCCGGCGCGCCTAGGCGCACAATACAAAAAACTGCATGCGCACGAAAACGCGTGCAAGCACTAGTCCATGCGCCCACCATGTTAAACTTAGGGGCGCATGGATGCGCACGATGCGCTGTGCTAAAAAACGCTAATGTGAAACCAGCCTAACACAGATATTCCTGTAATTGAAACGAGGTGCTCAGCACAATATCGTAAATCACAAAAAAGAAATGCAAACAGAACTAACAGATATTGCTGCAATTGTAACGAGATGCTCAGCACAATATAGTAAGTCACAGCAAACTGAATAGCAGGACTCGATCGCTAATACCAACCAGTCCAGCGAGTTAGGATGCAGGAGTGCGCAAGACACTTAAATGAGGAAGTTCATTAAAGATATCAGTGGGTATGCATACAGTACTTAAATGTGGGTATCCAGCAAGGGGCTAGTGGAAATGCACACAGTACTTAAATGAGGGAGTCCAGCAATAACTTGATTACGCGTGCGTCCACACATGTTTGTGGGAGTCCAATAATACATAGAAGAAGAGTAGACAGGGGAAGGTCTCTAAAGGTACCTTTATGGGCTGACAAGTCCCCGAACCACAGCCCAACAGATGTAGTCCAGAAGATATAAGGAAGCTACACTTCTTACTGACCACAGTAGCTTCTGAGGTGAGAGGCAGCACTCAAGTATTCCGGTCAAAAGGCAACCCCGGTCAGGATCCAGAAGCACACGGAAAATGGAAGACAGCTGAACGAGGCGAGGCAGACCACCGAGTAATGAGCAGCAGTAGCAGGGAGTTCACTAGCACAACGGGCAAGAGCTCAGGAGTCAACAGCACAAAACACTCAGGCAAGGAGGAACACACGACCCGGACTTAAATAATAGGACAAACAGGAAGCTCCATGACAGGGCGAGTTACAAGACTCCATCTTGGATAAGGGCAAACAGGCGCAAAAGGGAAATCCGGAACCCTTACAAGAGGTCAGCAAATGTGATATTGTACACAGCAAATGTAAGAAGGTTTAGATCTACAGCGTACATGTATTTTGGTCTGCTTTTACCTGGAATCAATCGACTGATTAAATGCTTTTATTTTATTTACCATAACTACATCTTTTAATGTCATTTAGGTGGCTGAATTATCAAATCCAGTTACATGGCTTGATGCTGGTGCCCAGGTTTTTTATTCATTTTCACTTGCATTTGGGGGACTCATTTCATTCTCCAGCTATAATTCGATACAGTAAGTAAAATATAAAGATATGTATAACATGAAAACTAAAAATCTAGTACAAGTTTTTCAGTAAAGTTAGGTTTTAAAGAGCATTTGTCACAGCAATACCTTTACATGGCCTGTCCTTTCCTCCAATATTGAGAAATCAGCATTCGACTTGATATGCAGATCAGGTAAAGATCTGAAACCTCTGTCATTCCAGCTCTATTCCCTGCCAGGTGACGCTTCAGCCTGCTTGACTGACAGTGTCTATGCTGTGTGACTTCAGGTAAAGTCTTCAGTCAAGCATGTGTATAGATAAAACTGGAATGACAATATGTGCTATAGGGTCTTATCTGGGTTAAAATGAAAAAGGGTAAAGTGGGAACTGCTCATCTGGTGAGGTTGTGACAGTCACAACCCCTTTGTACAAGTAAACTTGTACAAAACTGCTGCTGTAGATCCACCAAAATGATAGGGTACAAATTTGGAGCCCAGTGTGGATGCAAAATGCGCTGCTGAGGATCCAATATGCGATAAAAGATCAAATGAAGTATGGATATGGTTTTATTTGGCAACGCATTTCAAGGTAATTATACCTCCTTATCAGAACAACCACAATGATTCTTTTTGTGGTTTGTCCTGAAGAAGAGGTATGGTTAAGTTGAAGCGCATTGACAAAGAAATCCACATCCATACTGCATCTGGTCTTTTATTAGTCAAGCATGAGGAGGCGTTGTGCAGTAAATAGAGATGGAGAGACTGAGGCTTCAGATCTACACTAGATCTTCAGCCTCATTTACACATTAAGTCAAATGCTGATTTCTCAGTAAGGGTACGTGCCCATGATCCGGAGTTGCTGTGGGTTTGACCCGCAGCGGCCAGCTGTTACAGCATAGTGGATGAGATTTCAAGAAATCCCATGCCCACTATGCGTCCACAGAGGCTCGCAGATTACCTGCAGACACGGACATGCGGCACATCTCTTCAGACTGCTGAATGTAAATTTGTTAGCAGCGGATTAATCAGCGTAACATCCAGAGTCAGCAGCACAGAATGTAGATTTATTCATATCCAGGTTGAACAGCTTACAGCATGAAATGTGATCAGTCTGGTATCTGCTGTGGCTTGCAGCATGGGAGCATGACAACAACAAGAAGGGAAGAGAAGGAGGGGGCATCCTGTCCTTTTTTTTTTGTCACTGAACTTTGTTAACAATCTCACAATATGCACAATATATAAAACAGTACAGTAGTAGTTGTTGCAATACATACAGATCAATATGCATTATTCCAACACCCCCACTCAACAACTATTTATCCTCTTAGTCCCAGTGTGGTCCTCAATTCTTGGAACCTGGCTCGTGGCAATGGCTTTGTCATAATGTCAGCTGCCATCTTATCAGTTTCACAATAGACGAACTGAATTATGCCACGATCTATCAAATCACGTAAATGATGATGTCTGACGTCAATGTGCTTGGTTCTAGCACTGATCTTTTCACTGCATGCAAGTTTAATGCATCCTTAGTTGTCCTCATAAATCACCGTCGGCTGAGTTGACGGTGTGCCAAGATCATCCATCAATTGTCTTAGCCAAATGACCTCCTGGCTTGCATAGGCTGCAGACACATACTCCGCTTCTGTAGATGACAAGGCAACAGACACTTGTTTCCTATTAGACCAGGAGATTAAACTTTCTCCAACTTTAAACAAGTATCCGCTTGTGGATTTACGATCATGCAAATCACCAGCCCAATCTGCATCTACATAGCCGGTGAGTTCTAGATCTCCCGTTGCAGACAGCTTTAAATTTACATCTTGCGTTTCTTTTAAATATCGGAGAAGTCTCTTAACAGCATTCCAGTCTCTTTGGCGTGGTTTTTCCACATATCTGCAAAGGATTCCAACTGTTGTTGTGATATCCGGTTGAGTCATAGTTGATATGTATAGAAGTGCCCCCACTGCCTGACGATATTTCTCATTGTTTGGCAACAGGTCATCTTCTCCTTCCAGCTTCAGGTAGGATGGTTCCATTGGGGTTGATATACCTTTGGCTTCTGACATTCCAAACTGATTCAGAATCGAATTAATTTTTGCACTTTGGTTTAGAAGAAAACTTCCATCTTCCTCTCTCTGGATTTGGATTCCTAGATAATATGTCACATTTCCAAGGTCTTTCGTTTCAAAATGCTGGTTCAGAATTTCAGCCATTTTTCCAATTTCTGCGTCTTCCTGATGAACTACAATCACATCGTCCACATATAAGAGAATATGCATCCACTTTCCATCTGTATATTTTGTGTATAAGCATGGATCCGCTTGACCTCTTTTAAAACCTTCTTCCAACAAGACCTTATTCATCTTGGTATTCCATGCTCTTGCTGATTGCTTAAGACCATAAACGGATTTTTGTAGTTTGCAAACAAGATTCTCTTCACCCCCTTTTACATAACCTTCAGGTTGAGTCATGTATAAGTCCTCCTCAATGTCACCATTTAAAAAGGCAGTTTTTATATCTAAATGTCTAACATTCATCTTTTGTACAGCAGCTACAGCTAACAAAGCTCTGAACATGGTCTGTTTAGCTACTGGAGCAAACGTAGCATCGTAATCTTCGCCATACTTTTGAGAATATCCTTTTGCCACCAACCTTGCTTTAAATCTGTGGACTTTACCTTCAGAGTCATATTTGGTTTTGAAGACCCACTTGCACTTGATTGCCTTTTTGCCCTGTGGCAGCTTGGTGAGTTTCCAAGTTTGAAGTTGATGAAGCGATTTGATTTCCTCATTAGCAGCATTGATCCACTTTGTTTTTTCATGGACAGGTAGTTCTTGCATTTCATCCCATGACTGCGGCTCTGATTCAGGTAGTGTCTTGACTATGTAGGATAGACGTTTAGCTGGTACGCCTCTGTTTGATCTTGAAGATCTCCTGATTTCAGATTCACCTGATTTTTCTGTTGTTCCTTCAGTGGTTGAAGAATCCAGCCAGACCTCTACATCCTCTTTGTTATTGTCTTGTAATTGTGACTTCAGCTGGACTACTGGCGTGATGTCACAAAACTTGGGGGACACAAAGTTCTCATCAATCACTACATCTCTACTTATTGTGACCTTGTTTGTTTCTGGGTGTAGAATCCTATAACCTTTTTGGCTTTCACTGTAGCCTACCAGGATCCCTCATTTAGCATGAGATTCCCACTTAGTTCGCCTTTCTTTGGGAACATGTACAAGCGCTTTACTTCCGAATATTCTTATATGATGTCGTTTTGGCTTTCTGCTGTTCCATTGCTCAAACTGAGTTTTCTCTGTAGCTTTACCTGGTAGTCTGTTCTGAAGATAGCAAGCTATCATGATTGCTTCACCCCAATATGCTGTGGGCAGACTTGCATCAAACAACATACTTCTTCCACTTTCTCAGAGTGTTCGGTTCCTTCTTTCCGTGACACCGTTTTGCTCAGGATTGTACGGTACAGTGGTCTGAAATAGGATTCCATTTTTCTTTAAAATGCTCTTGTCTCATTACTTGTGTATTCAGTCCCATTATCTGCACGTAGAATCTTTGGCATTATCCCAAATTTATTATATACCTCAGCTAGATATACTTCAAGTTTCTCTGGAACCTCTTTCTTGCTGTGAAGCAGATTGACAACTGTATATCTTGAATGATCATCAATAAATGTGAGAAAATATCTCTTCTTCCCAGGAGTCTGAGTGCTCATTGGACCACAGACATCTGTATGTATTAAATCTAGTGTCTGTTCTGTTCTTGTAGTACTTCTCTTAGGAAAAGCTTTTCTAGACATTTTCCCTTTGATGCAGCTAGTACATTTCATTATCTGGTTACATAAATCAATTGTAATGTCCTCAGCTAGTTGCTTTTGAACTAACTTCCTTATTGCTTCTGGGTCTCTGTGTGCTAGGCACCTATGCCATACATGAATGCAGTTATTGTGCCTTTCTTCCTGAGCAGTATACACACACTCTTTGCATTTAAGCTGGTAAAGTTCATTTGTGATTTTTCCTTCTGCTAGTGTGTGGCCCTCTTTTGAGATGATGCAGCTATCATGCTTAAATGTAACTTCATTTCCTTGTTTTGTGAGTTTCTTCACAGATAGTAAATTACTCTCAAGACTAGGCACATAGAGCACATCTTTTACTGGGATCTTCTTGCTTTGTGTTGGTGAGATTTGACAATCAATATAACCATCTCCTATACCTTGTGAAGTCATGTACTGACTATTAGCCATAATTACTTTCTCTGACTTACTTTGGTTAAGCTTAGAAAAGAAGTCCCTGTTATTAGTCATGTGACTAGTTGCTCCAGAGTCTATACACCATGCATGCTTTGATGTATTTACACTGACAGTAAATGCAGCTTCAGTATTCACAGAATCATTTTCTGCAGACACAGCACTTTTAACCCTTTGAAGACTGCTTTGCTTTTTCAGCTGATTCATTCTAGCTTTCCAGACTCTGCAGTCAGCTTTCAAATGTCCTGATTTCTTGAAAACAAAACATTCACGTGTTTCTTTTAGGTGCTTTCTGTTATCATTTAGATTTTGTGTCTGTAAAGCAGATTCTGCATCACATGTCCTGCTGATTACACCTTCCGCTTTCCGCTTATATTCATCTATGAGCTTCCCTCTGACATACTCCAATGTAAGCTCATCATCTGGGCGCGCATCTAGTGCGGTTACAAGCGTGTCATAGTTTTCTGGAAGACCACTAAGCAGTAATGCGGCTACATGAAAGTCCTTCAAATCTTCCCCAATGCCTCTCAGGCGTTCTACAATCTCTAGAATGCTTGTTATATAGTCCTGCATATCCTGGCCATTCTGTAGTTTAGACTGGTACAATTTTCTCATGAGATAAAGTTTATTGCTTAAATTTAACCTCTCATGCACCTTTTGCAGCTGCTCCCACATTTCTCTTGCAGTTTCACTTTTACACACATGCACAATCTGATCATCATCTATACTGAGTGATATGGTACTTTGTGCTTTCTGATCTATCTCTATCCACTCCTGTGATACTGGGTCAGGTTTAGGCTCCTGTGTGTATTTCCACGTACCTTCTCTTATCAGCAGCATTTTCACTTTGAATTTCCAGGATTGATAATTCTGGTTAGTGAGACTTGGTACTGTAAACTTCATGGAGTTGCTGCTGCTGGTGGCCATCTTTGCTGTCTTCCTTTCTTTTCTCTGTGCTCTGGGGATCTGGGACTCTAGGACTCTGGGCCCATAACCTGTTAGCAGCGGATTAATCAGCGTAACATCCAGAGTCAGCAACACAGAATGTAGATTTATTCATATCCAGCTTGAACAGCTTACAGCATGAAATGTGATCAGTCTGGTATCTGTTGTGGCTTGCAGCATGGGAGCATTACAACAACAAGAAGGGAAGAGAAGGAGGGGGCATCCTGTCTGTTCTTTTTTTTTTGTCACTGAACTTTGTTAACAATCTCACAATATATAAAACAGTACAGTAGTAGTTGTTGCAATACATACAGATCAATATGCATTATTCCAACAAAATTTCTCTTGGTGAGACTAGAAATTACATCAATAGAATGTATTGGACGCGGTGAATCTGCACGGTTCAGTGAACACATGTGGATTTACCTGCATTCAATACACAGCAGCACTTTGGACGCAGTGAACAGTCTACTTCCGGATCATAGGCATCCGGCCTAATAGGAACAGATTGGCCATGTAAAGTTATTGCTGGAGTTGTCTTTGAAAGAGCTACATGTGTGAAATCCTGCTCACAGATTCCCTTTAAATACAAACAACTGGTGCAATAGTTGCTTTCCTATTTCTCATTAAAAACAATAACATTGAAACAAAATATATAAATATATATACTCCAAATGGGGGGGAATAATTCACACCAATCCCACAAAAAATGAGCTTCTCTGAATTTATTGACAGAAAAGTAAGAAAGTTATAGATCCAGAATGTGGTGAAGGTTTTTTTAGATTTGCTTTCCGTATTTTTACTGTATATTTGTCCCAAATAAATGCATATGAATTTTTATTATATATTTATCAATTGTTTTTTGTGTCATATTCAGATCAAAACAAGGTTATATACGTATCTAATCCTTTATTAGAAGATTTGTCTCATAAAAACAACCACCATTCTTATCTGCATAGAATCATAGAATGGTAGAGTTGGAAGGGACCTCCTGGGTCATCTGGTCCAACTCCCTGCTCAAAGCAGGATTCGCTAAATCATCCCAGACAGATGTCTGTCCAGCCTCTGACGACTTCCAAGGAGAACTCACCACCTCTTGTGGCAGCCTGTTCCACTCATTGATCACCCTAACTGTCAAAAAGTTTTTTCCAATATCTAATCTGTATCTCCTCCCATTCAGTTTCATCCCATTGCTTCTAGTCTTTCCTTGTGCAAATGAGAATAAAGATGATCCTTCTACAATGTGACAGCCCTTTAGATATTTGTAGACAGCTATTAAGTCTCCTCTCAGTCTTCTGCAAGCTAAACATTCCCAAATCCTGTAACCGTTCCTCATAGGACATGATTTGCAGACCGGTCATGATTCTTGTCGCTCTTCTCTGAACTTGTTCCAATTTGTTGATGTCTTTTTTAAAATGTGGTGCCCAAAACTGGACACAGTATTGCAGATGAAGTCTGATCAAAGAGGAGTAGAGGGAAATAATGACTTCACGTGATCTAGACTGTATGCTTCAGTTAATACTTCCCAGAATTGCATTTGACTTTTTTGCTGCTGCATCACACTGTCTTCATAGAGATAGTTCTGCCCGATATGTATTACATGGCTAGCTAGTCATCTGCATGGCTGCCATGTAATATTTCATTTACTTGCAACAGCCTTTGGAAAGGAAATGCTTGACTGGGTGCTGGTTCCTTCAACACAGTCCCCATTTTTCATGGGTGTGGGGACCTTGACCAATGACAATCAGCTGATCCAAAAAAGAAGTGCTTATTTCATCAGGGGCAACTCCCTTTTTATGCTCACTCCATTCTATACACAGTATAGAATTCTTTTCTAGTCTATATTCTATTCTATTCTATTCTATACACAGTTGGTATATCATAGCTTATAATAATTCATTTCTCTATTACAGTAACAATTGTGAAAGGGATGCAGTCATCATCTCTGTCATTAATGGCTTCACATCCATATATTCTGCTACTGTTATCTACTCTATTATTGGATTCCGTGCTACAGCCCAATATGATGATTGCTTTGCTAGGTAAGATTTGGACAAGACAGAATAATATCAAAAGTATTTCAATATTAAATTAGTAAAAATAAATATGGCTTTCTTAAATGCACTTTGGAATAGAGCATATATAAAATCACTCAGTAGTTTACTTGAATATTGGTGATAAAATGCATGAAACAAGTGTCCAGCTTAACGCCTTCACCCCCAAGGGTGGTTTGCACGTTCATGACCGGGCCAATTTTTACAATTCTGACCACTGTACATTTATGAGGTCATAACTCTGGAACGCTTCCATGGATCCCGGTGATTCTGACATTGTTTTCTCGTGACATATTGTACTTCATGTTAGTGGTAAAATTTCATTCAAATAACTTGCGTTTGTGAGAAAAACGGAAATTTGGCGAAAATTTTGAAAATTTCACAATTTTCCAACGTTGAATTTTTATGCCCTTAAATCACAGAGATAACGGCACACAAAGAACTTGATAACTAACATTTCCCACGTTTACTTTACATCAGCACAATTTTGGAACCAAAATTTTTTTTGTTAGGAAGTTATAAGGGATAAAAGTTGACCAGTGATTTCTCATTTTTACAACACCATTTTATTTTTAGGACCACATCACATTTGAAGCCACTTTGAGGGGTCTATATGATAGAAAATACCCAAAAGTGACACCATTCTAAAAACTGCACCCCTTAAGGTGCTCAAAACCACATTCAAGAAGTTTATTAACCCTTTAGGTGCGTCACAGGAATTTTTTTGAATATTTAAAAAAAAATGAACATCTCACTTTTTTTCACAAAAAAAATACTTCAGGTTCAATTTTTTTTATTTTACCAAGGGTAACAGGAGAAATTGGACTGCAAAAGTTATTGTGCAATTTGTCCTGAGTACGCTGATACCTTATACGTGGGGGGAACGACTGTTTCGGCGCATGGCAGAGCTCAGAATGGAAGGAGCGCCATTTGACTTTTTCAACTCAAAATTGGCTGGAATTCAGATCGGACGCTATGTCACTTTTGGAGAGTCCCTGATGTACCTAAACAGTTGAAACCCCCTACAAGTGACCCCATTTTGGAAACTAGACCCCCCAAGGAACTTATCTAGATATGTGGTGAGAACTTTGAACCCACAAGGGCTTCACAGAAGTTTATAACGTACAGCGGTACAATTAAAAAATCATATTTTTTCCACAAAAATGATCTTTTCACCCTCAATTCTTATTTTTCCAAGGGTAACAGGACTCTAAAAGTTATTGTGCAATTTGTCCTGAGTACGCTGATACCCCACATGTGGGGGTAAACCACTATTTGGGCGCATGGCAGAGCTCGGAAGGGAAGAA
Source organism: Dendrobates tinctorius (assembly GCF_039654945.1). NCBI lineage: Eukaryota > Metazoa > Chordata > Amphibia > Anura > Dendrobatidae > Dendrobates > Dendrobates tinctorius. The sequence continues at coordinate 3,642,161 of NW_027361770.1, read as the reverse complement.
GTGCCATTTGACGTTTTTGGCTGGAATTGAGATCGGACATCATGTCGCGATTGGAAAACCCCTGATGTACCAAAACAGTGGAAACCCCCCACAAATGACACCATTTTGTAAACTAGACCCCCCAAGGAACTTATCTAGATGTGTGGTGAGAACTTTGAACGCCCCGGTGCTTCACAGAAGTTTATAACGCCCGGGCGTGAAAATAAAAATATTCGTATTTTTTCCACAAACATGATCTTTTAGTCACCATTTTTTTATTTTACCAAGGGTACCAGGAGAAATTGGACCCCAAAAGTTGTTGTCCAATTTGTCCTGAGTATGCTGATACCCCATATGTGGGAGAAAACTACTGTATGGGCACACGTCGGGGCTCGGAAGGGAAGTAGTGACGTTTTGGAATGCAGACTTTTATGGAATGGTCTGCGGGTGTCATGTTGCCTTTGGAGAGCCCCTAATGTACCTAAACAGTGGAAACCCCCACAAATGACCCCATTTTGAAAACTAGACTCCCTAAGGAACTTATCTAGATGTGAGGTGAGCATTTTGAACCCCCAAAGGCCTTCACAGAAGTTTATAATGCCCGGGCATGAAAATAAAAAAATCGTATTTTTTCCACAAACATGATCAATTAGTCCCCAATTTTTTCATTTTCCCAAGGGTAACAGGAGAAATTGAACCCCAAAAGTTGTTGTCCAATTTGTCATGAGTACGCTGACACCCCATATGTGGGAGAAAACTACTGTATGGACACACGTCAGGGCTCGGAAGGGAAGTAGTGACGTTTTGGAATGCAGACTTTGATGGAATGGTCTGCGGGTGTCATGTGCGTTTGGAGAGCCCCTGATGTACCTAAACTATTGAAACTCCCCACAAGTGACCCCATTTTGGACAATAGACCCCCCACGGAACTTATCTAGATGTGTGGTGAGCACTTTGAACCCCCAAGTGCTTCACAGAAGTTTATAACGCTTGGACGTGAAAATAAAAAAATCATTTTTTTCCACAAAAATGATATTTTTGCCCCCAATTTTTTATTTTCCTAAGTGTAACAGGAGAAATTGGACCCCAAAAATTGTTTTGCAATTTGACCTGAAGTTGGCTGATACCCTACATGTGGGGGTAAAACACTGTTTGGGTGTATGGCAGAGCTTGGAAGGTAAGGAGCACCATTTGACTTTTTCAACTCAGAATTGGCTGGAATTGAGATCAGACGCCATGTTGCATTTGGAGAGCCCCTGATGTGCCCAAACAGTGGAAACCCCCAATTCTAACTCCAACCCGAACCCCAACACACCCCTAACCCTAATCTCAGCCCTAACCCTATCCCTAACCCTATCCCTAACCCTATCCCTAACCCTAACCCTAACGGGAAAATGGAAATAAATACATTTTTTTAATTTTATTATTTTTCCCTAACTAAGGGGGTGATAACGGGGGGTTTGATTTACTATTTATGGCAGTTTTTATGCTTGGCAGCTGTCGCACGCTAAAATACGCTTTTTATTGTAAAAATAGTTTTTGCATCACCACATATTGAGAGCTATAATTTTTCCGTATTTTGACCAACCGAGTCATGTGAGGTCTTAGTTTTTGCGGGACGAGTTGACGTTTTTATTGGTACCATTTTCGGGCACGTGACATTTTTTGATCGCTTTTTATTCCTATTTTTGGGACTCAGAATGAACAAAAACCAGCGTTTCATGAATTTCTTTTGGGGGGGTGCGTTTACACCGTTCCGTGTGCGATAAAATTGATAAAGCGGTTTTATTCTTCGGGTCAGTACGGTTACAGTGATACCTCATTTAGGTCGTTTTTTTATGTTTTGTCGGTTTTATGCAATGAAAACTATTTTATATAAAAAATAATTATTTTTGCATCGCTTTATTCTGCGAGGTATAACTTTTTTATTTTTTCACTGATGATGCTGTGTGGCAGCTCGTTTTTTGCGGGACAAGATGACGTTTTCAGCGGTATCATGGATATTTATATGCGTCTTTTTGATCGCGCGTTATTACACTTTTTGTTTGGCGGTATGATAATAAATCATTATTTTTTGCTTCCTTTTTTATTTTTATTTTTTAAGGGGTTCGCTAAAGGGGTTAACTAATGGGACAGTTTTATAGGGCGGGTCGTTACGGACGTGGCGATACCTAATATGTGTACTTTTATTGTTTGTTTTTTTTTTTATTTCCAAAAAATGGATTTATTTGGGGGAATATTTTTTTTTTCTAATTTATTTGGCGATTTTTTTAAATTTATTTTAACACTTTTTTTTTATTTTTTTTTAACTTTATTAAATAGTCCCAGTTGGGACATCACTGTCCTGTGACAGATCACTGATCTGTCACATCACAGATCACTGTGACAGATAAGCAATCTGTCACAGGCAGTGCAGAAGGCTTCCTCATGCCTGCGCTTTGCAGGCACTTAGGAAGCCAGCTCCCTGCAGGCCCCCGTCGCCATCTTGGATTCAGGGGCCTGCAGGAAAGGAGCCCCCCGCAGCAGCGCTGCACATTGTGCTGCCGTGGGGGGCTCAGGGAAGCACGGAGGGAGCCCCCTCCCTGCCGATGCTTCCCTTTAACCCCCGGTACACCGTGATCATGTTTGACCGCGGTGTGCAAGGGGTTAACGTGTCGGGGGCGGTCCGTGACCGCCCCTGACACATTGTGCCGGGTGTCAGCTGTGATAATCAGCTGACACCCGGCCGCGATCAGCGGCGCTCACCACGTGGGCGCCGCTGATCGCGGTAGACGTACTATCCCGTCCATGGGCATAGGGGCCCGGGTCCCATGGACGGGATAGTACGTCTGATGTCAGGAAGGGGTTAAAGTATTTTTTCAAATCCAAAAAGTCCAAAATTGTGTTAATAAATTTCTTATAACAATTAGAGTACAAATTTTCTGATAAAGTCAGCTTATGAAGTTTCCAAGCGAGACTGAATAAAAAATGCTGTATGTTTCAGGTACGTTTTTCAAAATTAAAGAGCGCAAAGACCTCCATCCTATTCAAATGAGATGAACACCCTGCACATCCTCTCATGTCCCCAAATGCTATAAGCCTGCAGATATGGGGTTAATCTGCAGGTTAATAGCATTTTAAAGCTGTGCCGCCCCTGCATTGAAAGCTCCGCTGCTGGGGGGTGGGGGATTAACTTTATTCTTCTCACTATCCTCCAGATTTCAGTCAGAGAGGTGTGGCCGCTCTGAACACAGTGAACGCAGGCTACAGTTCATCAGTGTTGTACCAGCTGTCAGTCAGTGTTGGGGTGTTGTTACAGCCGCTGTTCACTTTGAATTGAGTGGTTACGGAATCCGCACCAGCCATGCCTCTATGACTGAAAGCCGGAGGCTGCCTGGAGGAATAAAGTTAATTTCTTCCAAGTAGCTGGGTTTTCAGTGCAGTGGCTGCAAGGCTATAGGAGGCTATTAACCTCTTCAAGACATATGACATACGTTACGTCATGTGTCATGTCCCTGCCTTTGAAGGGGGCTTACATGCCGAGCTCACATCTTTTTCAGCCGATAACGGCTGATTATTTAGCAATCATCTGGCTCTATCTGCTATTGGTTGAGCAGAGCTCCGCCCATCGCTATTAACATTTTAAATGCTGGTATCAATCTCTGACATTGGCATTTAACATGTGTCTGCAGGGGGCTGAAGGGCTGAATCATTCTATGTGTCCATGACAGCTGGAGGTCTACAGAAGATCATGGCATCTGCTTTTAGCTGGCATCAGAGGTGTAGCTAGGGTTTTGGTTCAGGGGGAGAGAAATGTCTGAGTGGGCCCCTAACCAGCTATCCTTGATTACATCTCGATGATGCACCCTAAGGCCAGGGTCACACTTGCGCGAGTGTCTCGCGTCAATGCCCGGCTCTGCCGCCGGTACTTGGTACCAGAGTGTGCGGCTGCATGTATTTCTATGCAGCCGCATTCTCCAGTCCCAAGTGTCAGCTGCAGCACCGGGTATTGATGTGAGAGACTTGCGCGAGTTTCTCGCATCACACTTACAAGTGTGACACTGGCCTAATAGTCGATATAGGAGAACCTCAGCAGATGACCACACTGTTGCTGAAAATAATTTCTATACAATGACCAGCATTGATATTACCGCCAAATGGTCAGTGGCAGATACCAGTCCTACAGAACATATAAGAGATCACAGCACAGTTACAGATGGTGACTTACTGCTGACATTCTTTCTGATGGAGTCGTTCACTTTTCTGGTCTTTTCCATCTGGCCCAGACCGACATGACAACTTCTTCCAGCCAGGACTCAGCTGCAGAGATTACAACAAAGACACATTTCACGTCTCGTATTTTCAGCACTGTCACCATCTATCCCCAACCTGCACAAACTCCTTATCCTGCTGATACCCCAATACTGAGCTACTGCTGCCATATGTGACACTATTACTGCACCTGCTGTGTGGTACTTTGTGCCTTCTAAATTCTAAAACAATCCTCTAGAATATAGTAATGCCGGGTGCAAGTGCCCTAGAAAACAGTGCCCACATTTTGTCCCCTAGAAAATAATAATTCCCTATGTGCCCCTTTGACAGTCACAGTAACCTGAGTTCCCCTATAACAATAAATGCCCACTTTACATTTAATATTGTCCCGAGTCTCTCCCTTATACAGCTGCCCTATACACAGTACGATGCTCTCTTATACACAGTATAATACCCCCTCACCATATATATACTGACCTCTTAGTATCCCCCAAACTGTTTCATCGCTCCAATACTGTAATCTCAACACTGTATGGTAGCCCCCTAGATAGCCTCCATATAGTATAATGCACCTGATAGTCCTCATTATAGCATAATGCACTCCTCAAATGTAGACTCTACATAATATAATGCACCCCCCATAGGCAGACTCTACATAGTATACTGCACCCCCCATAAGGAAACTCTATATGGTATACTTCAGCCCCCATAGGAATTCTCTATAGTATAATGTAGCCCCCCCATAGCCAGACTCTATGTGGTATAATGTAGCCCCCAATAGGCAGACTCTATAGTATAATGCAGCCCCCCATAGGCAGACTCTATATAGTATAATGCAGCCCCCCCATAAGCAGACTCTATAATGTAATGCAGCCCACATAGGAAGACTATAATATAATGCAGCCCCCCATAGGCAGACTCTAATATAATGCAGCACTCATAGGCAGACTATTATAGAATGCAGCACCCCATAGACAGACTCTAATGGAATGCAGCCCCTATAGGTAGACTCTAATAAAATGCAGCCCCATAGGCAGACTCTATGTTATATAATGCACCTCCATATGCAGATACTAATAAAATGCAGCCCCCATTTGGCAGACTCTTTGTTATATAATGCAGTCCCCCATTGGCAGACTCTAATAGAATGCAGCCCCCCATAGGCAAACTCTAATAAAATGCAGTCTCACCATAGGCAGACTCTAATATATTGCAGCCCCCATAGGCAGACTCTATAGTATAATTCAGCCCCATAAAACAATAAATCCAATACTCACGTTTCTTCCTCCGGGTTCCTCCGCTGCTCTGAATGCCCGCACATATCCAGACCACAGGAGTCGTGTAGCTAATGACGTCATTGCGACCCCCTGTCAGTTCTGGCGTCGATGACATCAGATGCTGAGAGAGGGATGATGGGACAGGGAGCGTGATGCCCCTTCTCTCATCAATGTGGTCAGTTGTATCGGCATCCAGCCGCTAAGCTAAATTTGAGATCATGGACAGGGGCACACTGCTGGCACCGGGCCCCCCTACATGCTCAGGGACCCATAGAGGCCGGGCGGCAGTGCAGGGAGATTGATTCTCCCTGCTCTGCCACAGAATGTAACTGTATCAGACGCAGGTCATATCCTCAAAGGAGACAAATACATTAAAAAGTGAGAAAGAAATGTTTTTAAAAATAGGAAAAAAAATACAAAAGCTCAAATCTCCCTCGTTTTGCTCTATTAAAAATAAAACACACATATTTGGTATAGCTGAGTTCAGAAAAGTAAGATTTATCAAACTATGAATAACATTAATCTGATCTGTAAATGGAGTAGCAAAACGAAAAATAGAAAAGTCAGAATTGCGTTTTTCGGGATGCTACAACATTGCAATAAAAGGTCATCAATATGTTGTATCCACCCCCAAAATAAAAACAATAAAAACGTCAGCTAAGTGCGCAAAATGTAAGCCCGCAAACAACCCCATATCACAAAAATTGAAAATGACATTACAAGCCTCTGAAAATGGCAACGAAAGCAGAATTTTTTTTTTTACAAATAAATTTCCATCACTTAACCCCTTCACGACCTTTGACGCCACGTAGGCGTCATGAAAAGTCGTGCCAAAATGACCCATGACACGTATGTGGTGTCATAAATTGATTGCCCCCCTGCAGGTCGGGTGACCGGGGTCACTGAATGGTCACCCGACCCGCACACAGAGGACACCTTACAGTTAACCACAGGGGGTGTGGCTTAGCCCCCACGTGCCTACGATCGCTCTGACTGGCTGTTAAAAGTGAAACTGCCAATCAGAGCGATTGTAATATTTCATCAATGAAATTTGATGAAATATTACAAATCCTGCCATGGCCGATGCTGAAATAGCATCGGGCATGGCTGGAGACACTGAACCGTCCCCCCGGCCATACTGACTAACAGCGCCGATCGGCCGCCGCCACCATCTGACTGCGCCAATCGGCAGCCGCTGTCAAAATCTGCTCCCCCCTGCCTTCCCTCCGGTCCCCCCCATCCTCCAATCACCCCCTCTCACCCTGCACGGTGGCTCCGAAGTCCCTCTGGCTGTCCCGGTTTGCTGCCGTCCCGGATGATGGGCGCTGCCATCTTGGAAAATGGCGGGCGCAGTGCACCCGCCGGGAATCTGTGACTTGCAGATTCATTCATTTATTTTGATCACTTTCGCAGTGATAAAAATAAAAAAAGTAAATCACCACCCCCCTTATCACCCCATAGGTAAGGACATATAATAAAATAAAGAAAATATTTTTATTTTTCCATTAGGGTTAGGGCTAGGGCTAGGGTTAGGGCTAGGGCTAAGGTTAGGGCTAGGGTTAGGGTTGGAATTAGGGTTAGGGTTGGGGTTAGGGGTTGATTGGGGTTGGGATTATGGTTAGGGTTAGAGTTGGAATTAGGGTTGTGGTTAGGGTTATGATTAGGGTTGGGATTAGGGTTAGGGGTGTGTTGGGGTTAGGGTTGGAGATAGAATTGAGGGGTTTCCACTGTTTAGGCACATCACGGGGTCTCCAAAGGCGACATGGCGCCACCATTTATTCCAGCCAATTTTGCATTCAAAAAGTTAAACAGTGCTCCCTCCAATTCAAGCCCCGACGTGCGCCCAAACAGTGGTTTACCCCCACATATGGGCTATCAGCTTACTCAGGAAAAATTGCACAACAAATTTGGGGGTCCAAATTTATCCTGTTACCCTGGGGAAAATAAAAAATTGGGGGCTAAAATTCATTTTTTGAGGAAAAAAATTTTTTTTTTTTATTTTCACGGCCCTGCTTTATAAACTTCTGTGAAGCACTTGGGGGTTCACAGTGCTCACTACACATCTAGATTAGTTCCCTGGGTGGTCTAGTTTCCAAAATGGGGTCACTTGTGGGGTTTTCCACAGTTTAGGTACATCAGGGGCTCTGCAAACGTAGCATGACACCCGCAGACTATTCCATCAAGTCGGCATTTCAAAACATCACTACTTCCCTTCCGAGCCCCAGCGTGTGCCCAAACAGTGGTCCCCCCACATATGGGGTATCAGTGTACTCAGGATAAACTGGAAAACAACTTTTGGGGTCCAAATTTATCCTGTTACCCTTGTGAAAATAAAAAATAGTGGGCTAAAAATCATTTTTTGAGGAAAAAAAATATTTTTATTTTCACGGCTCTGCTTTTATAAACTTCTGTGAAGCACCTGGGGGTTCAAAGTGCTTACTATGCATCTAGATAAGTTCCTTAGGGGGTCTAGTTTCCAAAATGGGGTCATTTGTGGGGGAGCTGCAAAGTTTAGGCACACAGGGGCTCTCCAAACACAACATGGTGTCCACTAACGATTGGAGCTAATTTTCCATTCAAAAAGTCAAATGACGCTCCTTCCCTTCTGAGCCCTGCCGTGCGCCCAAACAGTGGTCCCCCCCCACATATGGGGTACCAGCATGCTCAGGACAAACTGGACAACAACTTTTGGGGTCCAATTTATTCTGTTACCATTGTGAAAATAAAAAATAGCTGGCTAAAAAATCATTTTTGAGCAAAAAAAAATGATTTTTTATTTTCACTGCTCTGCGTTATAAACTTCTATGAAGCACTTGGGGGTTCAAAGTGCTCACCACACATCTAGATAAGTTCCTTCTGGGGTCTAGTTTCCAAAATGGGGTCACTTGTGGGGGAGTTCCAATGTTTAGGCACACAGGGGCTCTCCAAACGCGACATGGTGTCCGCTAACTATTGGAGCTAATTTTCCATTCAAAAAGTCAAATGGCGCTCCTCCCTTCCGGGCCCTGCCGTGCGCTCAAACAGTGGTTTATGACCACATATGAGGTATTGGTGTGCTCAGGAGAAATTGCCCAACAAATTTTAGGATCCATTTTATCCTGTTGCCCATGTGAAAATGAAAGAACTGAGGCTAAATAAAATTTATGTGACAAAAAGTAATTTTTTTTTTTATGGATCAATTTGTGAAGCACCTGGGGGTTTATAGTGCTCAGTATGCATCTAGATAAGTTCCTTGGAGGGTCTAGTTTCCAAAATGGGGTCACTTGTGGGGGGAGCTCCAATGTTTAGGCGTACAGTGGCTCTCCAAACGCGACATGGCAACTGCTAAATATTCAAGCATATTTTCCATTCAAAAAGTCAAATGGCGCTCCTACCCTTCTGAGCCCTGCCGTGCACCCAAACAGTGGTTTATCACCACATATGAGGTATCGGTGTACTCAGGAGAAATTGCCCAACAAAATTTAGGATCCATTTTATCCTATTACCCATGTGAAAATGAAAAAATTGATGTTAAAAGAAAATTTATGTTGGAAAAATTAAAATGTCCATTTTTTCGTTCCACGTTGCTTTAGTTCTTGTGAAGCACCTAAAGGGTTAATAATCTTCTTGAAAGCAGTTTTGAGTAGCTTGAGGGGTGCAGTTTTTAGAATGTTGTCACTTTTGGATATTTTCTGCCATATAGACCCCTCAAAGTGACTTCAAATGTGAGGTGGTCCCTAAAAAAAATGGTTTTGTAAATTTTGCTGTAAAAATGAGAAATCGCTGGTCAACTTTTAACCCTTACAACTTCCTAACCAAAAAAAAAAAATGTTGTTTCCAACATTGTGCTGATGTAAAGTAGACGTGTGGGAAATGTTATTTATTAACTATTTTGTGTCAGATAACTCTCTGGTTTAACAGAATAAAAATTCAAAATTTGAAAATTGCAAAATGTTCAAAATTTTCGCCAAATTTCCATTTTTTTCACCAATAAATGCAAAAATTATCGACCTAAATTTACAACTAACATGAAGCCCAATATGTCACGAAAAAACAATCTTGGAATCGCTAGGATACATTGAAGCGTTCCTGAGTTATTACCTCATAAAGGGACACTGGTCAGAATTGCAAAAAATGGCCAGGTCATTAAGGTCAAAATAGGCTGGGCCGTGAAGGGGTTAAATAAAAAAAACTATATGTTTGGTATCTGCGTACTTGTGCTGACCCAGGTAATCTTATTGTCCTGTTAGGTTTCCCATGTAATGAACATTGTAAATAAGAAAATGTTAAAAAAATATTGTTGAATTGCACTTTTTAGTTTGCCAGTGGATCAATTGGTGCTATTCAAAAGCACAACTTGTTTGGCAAATAACAGGCCCTCATACGGTTATGTGGATGAAAAAGTATAAAAGTTATGGTTCTTGGAAAAAGAGGAAGAAAATACAAAAATGAAAAAATGGAAAATAGCCCTGTCATGAAGGGGTTAATCTGCAGATTAAACTTATGTGTGTATGTTTACAACATTTTTTGACGTGACAGGTTCCCCTTATCTCTGGATAGTACAACAGGCATTTTTAGATATTTTCAAAATCGAAAAGCAAATTTAGTATGTAACATAATTTACTTTATTTTCTAAGAGCTTTTTTTTCTGTTTCAGCAACATCCTGGCACTTACCAATACTTTTGATTGGCCAGAGGGAAATATAACTCAGGATAACTATAATGACATGCTGTCATATTTTAATCAGACCGATTCAACTCTGCTTGCATCCCTTGAACTTCCGACATGTGACTTAGATAAACTCTTGTCTGAGGTAGGACATTGCTCATCCTGAACTGTCTTCAAACCCTGCAAAACTTTGATGTGAATGTTATTCCAAATATCTCAATGTCCTATGTTCAATGACTGGGAAATCCAGAAAGCTGACGTATATGGCGTTGGCTGACAGGGGCCTCACATTGTGGGCTCGTGGGTTATTAATTTTCTTTACTTGAGGACCAAAATAAGAGATGTTCTTGCTATAAAAAAGAAAATAAATCAAACCGCTGTCAGAGCTTACTAAGTTTTTTGCAAAAATATAATGAAATGTTGAATAAAAAGTTTATCAAAATAATTAATTGTGTAGCTGGGTATAGGAAAGCATGGAAACAAGGCAATCCCTGAATGAACTGGGATTAGACCTTGTTAATAAAAGCACATTTCCTATTTTAATATTTGGAAGGTCCTGGAGATATTTGACGGACATCCACTTAATTATGTCTTCTTTCAATATGAAGCCCATTTTATAGTGTGGAATAATGGGCCAGGCAAATGCTAAAATATTTGTATATACAGTGGGGAAAATAAATATTTGATACACTGCCGATTTTGCAAGTTTTCCCACCTACAAAGAATGGAGAGGTCTGTCATTTTCATCGTAGGTACAAGTGATAGGTGAGCATTAAAATGCTTGGGTGCTCATTGCTCGGGTTGAGCAAATTGGAATGCTCGGGTGCTCGACCCGAGCAACGAGCCAAATGTAAGTCTACAGGAAACTCAAGAATTTTTCCGGCAGCCGCCCCGGCAGTCTGCAGAGGTACTAGAAATTGGGGAAATTGATGGGAACAGTGCTCAAATGACATGGGAACAGCATGGGGAAGACCCCTGGAAGCATTTCTGACTCCCAGGTCACCGCTGTGAACAATGTTGTCAGAGTCTTACGCCACATTTAAAGACTCACAATAAAACACACAAAAACAAAACCAAAATGCATTTTCCTGGGAAATATGTTACGGAATATCCTTTCCAGAGTAATGACTTGTATATAAGGAAAAATAAATAGCAAAAAGCAAAAATGCTCCTCCACACCCTGGGCTATGTTCACACGTAGCACTTTTGATGCGTTTTTGATCTTTAGTATTGCTTTCAACCGAGACAAGTGCATTCACTGGGAAATTTCATTTTAACTTTTTACAACTTTATCTGGCCATGTGGTGTGTGACATATCATCAGACACATCCTGTTTCATTTATGAAGGAAGGACTCTTAAAGTCACAAAGCCTATTTTTATAGGGTGATCAGGCGACCTTTACTTTTCTTAAAGGCCAGCAGTCAGCCCTCACTATTCTTAAAAAGTCATCAGCCGGCTATGTTTTGTTGTTCCCATTATTAAACAGTGGGTCTCCTATACTGTTATTACATATGTAGTAAGTGGCAGGGCTGCCCAAAATTTGGACACACCCCAATACCCCTTTGAAGAGACGTATAGGAGGGCCTCCTGCAAACAATTCTCCATTAGGAAGTGGATCTCCGATACTGTTTGCCTATGCAGTGAATGCAATGGCTGCCAAAAATTTGGAGGCACTCCAATGCTCCTTGAAAGATGTGGAGGAGGGCCTCATACAAAAATGTTTCCATTAGAAAGGAGCGGGGCTTCTATACTTGTAATGCCCATGCACTATGTGTATGGACTGACAAACATTTACCCCTGGGGGGTATACATGAACTTACTGTATAACAAATTTATTTTATGGGCATTATAACCACCCTTTAAAAAAATTATGTGGGTGTTCCATCATAGACCACAGTCAAACTGGTGAAATGGTGGTGGAGGATAAGGATGAGGAGAAGGAGGAGGACAACAGCAAATAGCCAAAATCAGGAAGCATATACCCATGTGTGGGTGTGAAGAGGTGCTTGGGAATAGACAAAATAACATGGCTGTTGCATCATGGACCACGATCACCATTGTGATCTAGTGGTGGTCGCTGATGAGGATGAGGAGAAGGAGGAGGATAACAGCAAATAGGCATAATCAGGAAGCATATGCCACATGTTCAGCTTGGATACCCAATAATTATAAGGCACAGAGGAATCACGGAGGACGTTGGTACGATCAGCAAGGTACTTCCTCAGCATCTTCCCAAACTTTGCACTCCTTGTGAGAGTACCCCACGCCTTAGGGCCTGTGCGATGGGAGGGTCTGAGAAAACTCTCCCAGAACTTTGACAGTGTTCCTCTGCCGGAATAGAGTTGTATTTCTCGCCTGTACTCCTTGGTTGTCCAAAGAAATGTGACCACTGCCACCAGCATTTTCAGATGGGAATTTTTTTAATAATTCCTCAACAAGGGCCTTCTGGTACTGCCCCAGTTTAGTAGACCTGTCCGCCTCTGGAATAAGAGATAGAAAGTTCTCCTTATAACGTGGGTCTAGAAGTGTTACCAACCAGTAATGACAGTCACCCAAAAATTTGAGAACACGAGGGTCACGGGAAAGGCAGCGTAAACTCCTCCATGCATGCCAGACTGTTAACAGGTAAGACTTCCGTGTCCTCACCAAGAGGACAACTGACCATGCTCTCCTCTTCCTCCTCCTCCTTGTCCTCAGGCCATCCACGCTGAACAGAGGGATTGACAGTTGTGCAGGTAGTACCATCTATAGCACATAAAACTAGCTCCTGTTCTTCCTCCTCCTCCTCTTCCTCATTGTCACCCATTCCACGTTGGGATGAGATGAGGCTGGGCTGTGTGTAATCACTCTGTATGGTTCCTTGCTCCATCTTATTGTGCTCTGCCTGCAATGCATCCTCTTTGAATGTGAGCAGAGAGTGTTTCAGAACACAGAGAAGCTGGATGGTGATGCTAATTATGGCGTCATCACTGCTCACAATCTTGGTGGAGTCCTCAAAATTTTGGAGGATAGTACATATGTCTGTCATCCATGTCCACTCCTGTGATCTTATGTGTGGAGTGTGAACCGAACTGAATACCGACGGCCTTGTTGATGCTGGCAGTCAACAACTGCCCTCTTGAGCTCACAAATCCTTCACAACATTTGCAGTGTAGAGCTCCAATGCATGGGGACATCACACACCAGTCAGTGAGCTGGAAGCTGCAAATTCTGCTGAAGCATGGCAAAGGCGGCGGAAGCTGTAGCTGACTTTCTAAAATGGGCACAAAGGCAGCATACTTTCACAAGCAGATCCAGCAGCTCTGGGTAGGTTTTGAGATACTGCTGAACCATGAGGTTAAGCACATGGGCCAGGCATGGTACATGTGTGAGCTCGTCTCGCCTCAGAGCCGCCAACAGGTTCCGGCCATTGTCACACATGACCATGACTGGCTGTAGGTTCAGTGGTGTCAGTCACAGATCTGCCTGCTCTTTCAGATCTGTCCACAACTCTTCAGCACTGTGCGGTTTGTCACCTAAGAATATTAGCTTCAACACAGCCTATTGCCGCTTGGCTGAGGCAGTGCTGCAGTGCTTCCAGCTTTTAACGGATATGTCATTTCGGAGATGGAAAATGAAGAGGAAGAGGAGGATGAGGTGCAGGAGCTGTAGACTGTGGGGGCAATCCTGATTGACCTAGGGCCCGCAATCCTTGGCATCGGGAGGACGTGTTCCATCCCAAGGTCCAACTGGGACCCTGCTTCTACTATGCTAACCCAGTGTCTACGATCCCTGCCCATAAGCAATTGTACTTGCAGCTTCTGTCATGTTGGTGTTACAGGGAACGGTTGCCTGCCTTCTGTCTGCGGCCACCAGACTGCTTCTTCCTGCCTGGTGAGGTGCTACTCCTCCCTCCCCCAGTGTGCTGCTGTCCTCGCTCTGCATGGCCTCCTGCCAGGTTGGGTCAGTTGCTATATCATCCACAACCTCAACTTCCACTTCCACACCCTGGTCCCCTACTGACTTTCTTGCAATTGTGTCTCATCATCGTCCACCTCTTGTGACACTTTCCCACCATCGCCTTTGTGTGACCGTGGCTGCTCCAATATTTGGGCATCACTACTTGCGATCTCCTCTTGCCCCTCTTCAAGTGGACCGGGCCAGAGGCCCAAATCTATAAATGGAAAAGTGATCAGCTCTACAGAGTGTCCAAGTGTGGGATCAGTTGTCTCCCGGCATTCGGTATGGTGGGACGAAGGAGGATCAGGGTGAAAAATATGGTCCAGACTTATGGCTACTGAAACTTGACTGTGTGGAAGACAAGGTGGTGGTGGTGCCAACCTGACTGGAAGCATTTTCCCTAACCAACCAACAACCTTTTGACACTGCTCTTGGTTCAATAGTGGTGTGCTTCTGTGGTCCCCTAGTAATTGGGACAGGAAGGTCGGGAGAAGGTGTGTTTGTTTTTTGTGGCACAATTTCAGCTTGCCCACGGCCTCGGTCTCTGCATGTACCATCACTATCACGTCCAGATTAACGTCCCTTGCCACGCGCCTTGCCTATTTTAAATGAAGGACAATATTTTCCACTTTCGCAACAAATGGCTGAATTTGGAGCAAACTTTTATGTGATCCGTGTGACAGAAAACCACAGTTTTAAATAGCTGGCCTGTAAGTAACTATTTTTAACAGCAAACTGATGTCAATAATTCCACACTGCAACAAAATTTAAATGGAGGCCATAAATGGCAGAATTTTGAGCGCATTTATATTTAATCCGTGTGACGGACAGACTACAGTTTTAAATAGATGGATTTTTAGCACTGTAATATGGAAAGGATTTGGCTGTATTCTGCAGTGCCAACAAGCAAATGGAGCAGAAAAACTGTGCTCTCTGGATTGCTTTTTAAGCAAAAAAAATCAGGATTAAGATCCAAAAAAAAAATTATTCCTGACCCCTGATACCTGGGGCTATGTCTAGAAATATCTGTAAAAGCAGCAGCTGACAGTACTGGAATGGACCCTCTTGATATATGCATGCTGTCTGCCACATACACTGCCTGCCTGACTAGCACTGATATCTATGCAGCTGGATTAGTCCTCAGAAGGACTTTTAGTTGAGGTAGATATACATATAATATATTGTGGTATATCTACACTAACTAAGAAATAAGTAAATTTCTCCCTAGCTCAGCAGCATCTCTCCCTACACTGCCTGATTCCATAGTAGACTGTGACGAGCATGGTGGTGCCAAGTCTGATATAGACCTGATGGCGCTGTGCGGCCAGCCAATCAATGTAATGCCACAACCAACAGTGTGTAGCAGACAATCCCTGCATGTTCATTGGCTCTCTAAAGAGTGCTAAACATGCAGAGATGGGACCAGAGCTCCCACCGAGCAACCCTGAAAATACTCGACGAGCTCCGAGCATCTCGAGCAGTGAGATGCTCAGGCGAGTAACGAGTAGTGGAACACATGCTTTCTCATCACTAGTAGGTACTCTTCAACTGTGAGAGATAGAATCTTAAATTAAATACAGAAAATCACATTATATGATTTTGCATATTTAATCTGCATTTTATTGCATGAAATAAGTATTTGATACAACAGAAAAATAGAAATTAATATTTTGTACAGAAACCCTTGTTTGCAAATACAGAGGTCAGACGTTTCCTGTAGTTCTTGACCAAGTTTGCACACGCTGCAGCAGGAATTTTTGGCCCACTCTTCCATACAGCTGTCCCTGCGCAACATTGAGTTCCAGCTCCCTGGTCTGGAGACTGGCTAGTCCACTCGAGAACCTTAAAATGCTTCTAAGAAAGCCACTCCTTAGCTGCTTTGGCTGTGTGTTTCAGGTCATTGTCATCCTGGAAGACGCAGCCATGACCCATCTTCAATGCTGTTAGTGTGGGAAGGACGTTGTTGGCCAAAATATTGCAATGCATGACCCCATCCATCCTCCCTTCAATACGGTGCAGTCATCCTGTCCTCATTCCAGAAAAGCACCCCAAAGTGTTAAGTTTCCCTCTCCATCACAGTTGGGATGGTGTTCTTGGGGTTTTTGTCATCCTTCTTCTTCGTCCAAATAAGGTGAGTGGAGCTGATGCAAAAAAGTTCTATTCTGGTCTCATCTGACCACATGACCTTCTCCCATGCCTTTTCTTGATCATCCAGATGGTCATTGGTGAACTTTAAACTATCCTGGATATGAGCTGGTATGAGCAGGGGGACCTTGCATGCCCTGCTGGATTTTAATCCATGACAACGTAGCGTGTTACTAACGGCAATTTTTGAGACTGTGGTTCCAGGTCTCTTCAAGTCATTGGCCAGATCCTCCAGTGTAGTTCTGGGCTGATTCCTGACATTTCTTGGAATTATCCTTACCTCATGAGGTGAGATTTTGCTTGGGACTGACAATCATCTTGTGTTTATTCTATTTTCTAATAATTGTGCCCACAGTTGTTACCTTCTCACCAAGCTACTAGCCTATTATTGCCTTATATTATACATGACAATAGTCCAGTAGTCCATCCCTGCCTTGTGCAGTTATACAATTTTGTCCCAGGTGTCCTTAGACAGATCTTTGGTCTTGCCTATGGTAAAGAGGTTGGAGTGCGATTGATTCAGTGTGTGGACAGGTGTCTTTTATACAGTGTGATGCAGTGACCCCTATGACATCTAGGGGGCGCTGTATGGGCTTCCCAGGACATGCATGCTGGCATTTCCTTTATTGTGATGGGGAAATGGTGAGCGGATTGTAAATGGCCGATATGTATCACAAGGGTGGGTGCCTTGTGATGGAAGCTGGAACATGTATTAATCAGCAGAGATATACTGCTGAGGATTTGTTACTGTGTATAAGGGAAGCTTCCAGGTGACTTGGTGAGATGGGTGGGACCAGTCACCTATAAACCCACCCATGGGCATGTGTCTGAACTCCCAATGTAAAGCCAAGCCTGTGTGTGTATGGCTGGGTGTGTTGAAAGGACCTGCAATGAGGTCATGAGCCATGTGATCCATACCTCACCTGTGGGTGTGGATACAGACCATATAATGTGCCTGAGGTCTGGTCACAAGAGAGAGTGTGTACCTAAATGTTTCAGGGTGCAAGGTCCTGGAGGGTCAGTGTTAGGAGATTCTGGGAGAAGAATCGGATCCCTGGAGCATGTGCTGCAACCTTGGACCTGGTGAGGCGTGAGTGTTAGATGGTCTCAGGAGGAGACGGACGTCCTGAATAGCACACAGACAGGCCACGTGTGTTTGCAGAGTCAGTGACGGCACTGCATTGGGGGAGCTACTGTCTGTCTGTGGATCTGGACTGTCAGGTGGCCTGGTGAGCAAGGCATTGTCCGGGATGGTGATCCCAGCTCGGCAGCTTCACTGAGAGAGAGGACTACGAAAGAGTAGGCATCTGGAGCAGGAGCTCCTGTGAGGTAACCCCGGACATGGGGAAATAACTGTTGGTGCTTGTGAGGTTCTATGAACGTTAATGAACTGTTTGGCATGCCGTCGCCCACGGTCACTGGACAGAGAGGTCCAGCGTGTTTATGGACTGCAAGGAAAAGCCATAACCTGTAAATGTTCTGGACTATGTGTTAAGCCTGTGAAGTGTAACATGGCCTACAGCGGTTTATGATATTTGAATAAACCAAAATGGACTGTTTATGTGGAAAAACCTGTGCCTGACCCTATTAATCTGCTGCCAAGTGAGTGTTCCCCAACACTAACAATAGCGTTACCTTACAACAGGTAACAAGTGCAAACAGGTGCAATTAATACAGGTAATGAGTGCAGAGTAGGAAGGTTTTGTAGAGGTCTATGATCTTGTCCTTGATATCCTTAGAAAGCTCTTTGGTCTTGCCCATGTTGTAGATGTTAGAGTCTGACTGTTTAATTGAGTCTGTGGACAGGAGTCTTTTATAAAGGTGACTATGTAAGAGAGCTGTCTTTAATGCAGGTAACTAGTTGATTAGGATTGTCTAAATGGTCTGTAGGAGCCAGAACTCTTAATGGTTGGTAGGGGATCAAATACTTATTTCTCACTGCAAAATGCAAATCAATTTCTATAATTTATACAATGTGATTTTCTGGATTTTATTTTTGATATACTATCTCTCAATGTTAAAATTAACCTACCCTTTAAATTAAATACTGTTCATGTCTTTGTCAGTGGGCAAACTCACAAAATCAGCAATGGATAATAATAATAATAAATTTTATTTTTATAGCGCCGACATATTCCGCAGCACTTTACATTTCAGAGGGGATTTGTACAGACAATAGACATTACAGCATAACAATAATCACATACAGTAGATTATAACAAATAACAAGAGGAGTGAGGGCCCTGCTCGCAAGCTTACAGTCTATGAGGAAAGAGGGAGACACGAAAGGTGGGTGGTAACAGTTGCCCTGATTGTATGGACCAGCCATAATGTTAAGTGTGTAACAGTACAGACACAGAGGGCTAATGGATGCATAAAGCATGTGGGAACATGATGCTGGGAACCTGGTTATGGTAAAACTTTTGGCTCTGCCACACAGGGATAGGTTAGGTTAATGTGTTGAGGCGATAGGCCAGTCTGAATAAATGCGTTTTCAGGACACGCTTAAAATTGTGGGGATTGGGGACTAATCGTATTGACCTGGGAAGTGCATTCCAAAGAATTGGCGCGGCACGTGTAAAGTCTTGGAGACGGGAGTGGGAGGTTCTGACTATTGAGGATACTAACCTCAGGTCATCAGCAGAACGGAGGGCGCGGGTAGGGTGGTATACTGAAACAAGGGAGGAGATGTAGGGTGGTGCTGAGCCATGGAGGGCTTTGTGGGTGAGGGTAATAAGTTTATACTGAATTCTGGAGTGGATGGGTAGCCAGTGTAATGACTGGCACAAGGTAGAGGCATCGGTGTAATGATTGGTGAGGAATATGATCCTGGCTGCAGCATTCAAGACAGATTGGAGAGGGGAGAGTTTGGATCAAATACTTATTTCCCCCACTGTGTGTGTGTATATATATATATTGTAAATGAAAGTCTACCTGTGTGCAATCTAAGTATCATGTGGTCTATCAGTATATACACACCTTTCTGAAAGGCCACAGAGGCTGCAACTCTATTAAGCAAGAGGCACCACTAACCAAACAGCACCATGAAGACCAAGGAAATCTCCAGACAAGTCAGGGACAAAGTTGTGAGAAGTACAAACCAGAGTTGGCGTATAAAAAATTATCCCAATCTCTGATGATCCTCCGGAGCATCATCAAATCCATTATCATAAATTGGAAAGAACGTGGTACCACAACAAATCTGCCAAGAGAGAGCCACCCACCAAAACTCTCAGCAAGATCAAGGAGAGCATCAGCCAGAGAGGCAGCATAGAGTTCAAGATGAAGATCCTGAAGAGTTCCTGAAGAGCTGCAGAGTTCCCAACCAGAGATTGGAGTATCTGTTCATACGTCCAAAATATGATGTATCCAAAGAGGTTGCCTTAATAGAAGAGTAGGCAGAAAACAGCATTTACTTACATGCAAAAATTGTAAGGCTCATTTTTAGTTTGCCAAAATAAATGTGGCAGACTCCCAAATGTAAGGAGGAATGTGGCGCCCCTGAGGGTCCAGTCGCCACAGAGGTACTGCACCTCAACCAGACGTGTGGTATCCCACCTTTCAGGGAAGATGGAGACACTTGACCTGGCTCTGACACAACACCTGCATCCATCACACACTATAGCAGTAGCTGTTCCCAATCCCAGCTGGCTAGGAAAGGGTGTTAGAAGGTGGGTGGAGCTTGGGTTCAGAGCATGAGAATAGAGGGAAGTTAGCTTGCGTTTTCCCGAAGGAAGAAGGGTAAAGACGTGCATAGGCAACCTTCCCGTAGGGGAAGGTGGGAAGAGATAGAATTGTACAGCAAACCCCTGGTCTGAGGGGCTGCTGGTATGGACTGAAGGAGGCTCCCTGAAGGGGAAATGGATTTCCCAGAGGCACAGGTGGAGAGAGTGCTCCCCGTAGAGCTTGTTCCACACTGACGGACGTCAGGTGGGGGAAAATCCAGGTTGCAGAAGGGTCTCAGCCCCTAGCCTAGTGGAGTGGACAACAGGACTCAGCTAGCAAGCCGACAACTGTGGCAACTTTAGGGGCCACAGCCAACTACCACAGTTATCTTCTCCAGAAAGGCAGCCAGAATGGATCAAGGAAAGGTTGTGGGTCACGTTATCCAACAGGGTTCACGGCAGCTGGCCTGGGACACTGATTGTGAGGTGCTGGAAGGGAAGGAAAGTGGAAATCAGCACTGTGAGACAGTCAGGGAAGTAATATACTGACAGGGAGTTCGGGAAAAGGTGTTCTCTATCTGCTTGAAAGTTAGCTGGATCCCTCACCCGGAGGACATGGCACTAAGTGGGCATCTGTGTGCACCAGAATTGTGAGTAAAGCCTTGGAACTGCACCTCACTGAGTCCTTTGAATTCTTGCCTCAACACTCATTCAGCACTGCTATATCTACCATCAGCAACCATTGCATCCTTAAACAACCACCACTGCCCTGGGACAACAGCTCTGCCTGTGGAGAGCTATTCCAACTCTGCTGCATTACACCATCAGTCCCAGAGGATCTGCACTGCAGCGCTGGTCCCTTCTGATCAGATACCACAGGTGGCGTCACGAATAGAGTTGAGCGAAATGGGTCGGTCAAATTCATGTCGCCGACTTTCGCTAAAGTTGGGTTTCATGTAACGAAACCCGACGATAGCGTGAGGTCGGCCATGAGGTCAGCGACCAGAGTGCCAAAGTCGCGTTTCAAATGACGCTTCCAGCGCCCTTTTTCAGCCAATGATGGAGGACGCACACTCTGGGCAACGCGATGATATGGGCAGCGGTCACCACCACCTTTGAGAAGGGCATGCAAGTGATTGGCTGACTTTGTGTGGCGTCACAGGGGCTATAAAAGGGCGTGCACACCGACCGCCATCTTACTTCTGCCGATCTGAGCATAGGGAGAGGTTGCTGCTGCTGATTCTGAATAAGGGAGAGCGTTAGGCAGGGAAGAAGAAAAAAAAAACTGCTTCTGCTGGTAGCGATTTTCACTGTACAACACAACAGTTTGTGTGCAGTGACAGGGGAGGATATATTTTTGTGTATCAGCTCTGTTGGTTATTAGGCTGCCTTATAAGGCTCCCTGATAGCTGCATTGCTGTTTTCACACTGCTGTGCAAACTGCTTTTTTAAAAGCAAAAATTCTTTTCTTCCTCTTTTCTGCACAGTTACCAAGCGTTCATTTTTCCACACTTTTGTGTGCAGCAGTCCTGCCTATTAGGCTGCCTGCTGCCATACTTGGACTGAGCATCATTGTCAGCCTCCTAAAATCTCTAGGGAGATTCAAATTCTCCCCAATACTATATACACCTTGTACCTTGTCATACACCAGCAAATTTCAGCCTGTTCAATTGAGGTGTATTCTAAAGTGGGCCTGAGATAATAGTTCAGCCTCCTAAAATCTCTAGGGAAATTCAAATTCTCCCTAATACTATATACACCTTGTACCTTGTCATACACCAGCCAATTTCATCCTGTTAAATTGAGGTGTAATCTATAGTGGGCCTGAGATAATAGTTCAGCCTCATAAAATCTCTAGGGAGCTTCCAATTCTCCCCAATACTATATACACACCTTGTACTTTGTCATACAAAAGCCAATTTCAGCCTGTTAAATTGAGGTGTAATCTATAGTGGGCCTGAGATAATTGTTCAGCCTTCTAAAATCTCTAAGGAGATTCAAATTCTCGCCAAAACTATATACACCTTTTACCTTGTTTTACAGTACCATATAGCTGGTGGTATTTTGGGTACATTTTCCCAAAAATGAGGAAGTATGGTGGAAGAGGCTGTGGAAGTGGGCGGGGATTGCCAGCTGGTACTGATGGTGCTGGTGGTGCATCTGCTGGTAGTGGCAAAAGCACAATAGCACCTAAGGCAGGAGGTGTTGAGCCTGCGTCATTGTCTGGCTCCACAAGGCCTCGAAGGCTCCCTTTTCTGGGAGTAGGTAAACTGCTTTTAAAGCTGGAGCTTCAGGAACAAGTTTTGGCTTACATTGCTGGCACAGCCTCCAGCTCTATCGCCTCCTCTTCTGAAGTTTCAAAAAATAAAAGCACTGAGTCGTCAGTGGAGGCTCCTGGTCAGGAACAACACCTTTCCTTGTGTCCTTCACCCCTACCAAAAGTGAAGGATGCGGCAGGACACACTACAGATTACTCCATGGAGCTCTTTTCACATACCATGCCTGGGTTATCAAGTCAAATCGTGAATTCCTCAGTCCAAGATGAATCGGACATGGAGTGCACTGATGCGCAGCCACTGCTAGATTTTTCTGCTGGTACATTCACTCAGAGCACTACATTGTCATCACAGTGTACTGAGCCAGAATCTGACCCTGATGAAACTCAGGTGCCCCTTCCCGCATACTATACCACCTTACACGGTGACACAGAGGAAGGTGCACATGAAATTGAAGAGGAGGTGATGAGTGACCCAGTTGTTGACCCAGATTGGCATCCATTGGGGGAAGAGGGTGCCTCTGCCAATAGCTCAGAAGATGAGGAGGAGGATCCGCAGCAGGCATCGACATCGCAACAGCTGTTATCTGGCAGGCCCGTAGCAGTCCAAAAACGGTTTACAAAAACCCAAAGAGTTGCAGGACAGATTGGCCAGACGGTCAAATTAGCACAGCGTGCAAGGCCTCAAAATGTCTTCCATAGTGTAACGTCCGTCTGCGGTTCTGGGCTGCAGCCAGGCACCACCCCGAGAAACACTGATACCCTTTACCCCTATACAGGGATCTGGATTTACAACAGAGCCCAGGAGGTAATGTCTGAATAGGAGCAGCGGCCAGAGCAGGACGGTCGTCAGAGTGAAGTACAAAAACGGCAGGCAATAGCAGAGTCAATTTCAGGCCAAGGTCAGAGTCAAAAACCAGGAGGGCGGCAGAGGTACAGAATCGTTAGGAAGTAGCAGAGTCAGAATATCCAGGCCAAGGTCACAAACCAGGAGAGTAGCAGAAGTACAGAATCGTCAGGCAAAAGAGGGGTCAGAAATCCAGGCTGAGGTCAGAGTCAAACAGAAATCAATCACTAAGTAACACACAGGGAAACCAAGAATATATCCGGCGGCTTGCAAGACCAGTCCCAAGGTATTTGAGGGATCAGGTCATCCCTCACAGGTTCCTGGACTGGTGATGTCATTAGGGCCGCCCCCAGGACCAGGCCAGATGGAGTTGCAGTAACCCCCTGATGACTGACAGAGGGGCGGAGCCTGCGCCCACCAGATGCCTGCGCAGGAGCCACTTCTCTGTCACCACCATAACTCACGGGCGGACCACGGCGCCTCCCAGTGGCCGAGGCAGGAACAGCCGTCCCCGAGTCTGACAGTGAAGTGGCGGTCTGGCGCCTCCTAGTGGCCGTGACCGGAACAGCAGGCCTCGAATCCAACGGTGACGTGACAGACCGGCGCCTCCTAGTGGCTAAAGCTGGGACCATAGGCCCTGAGTCTGACGGCGACGTAATAGAACCACGGCGCCTCCCAGTGGCCGAGGCAGGAACAGCCGTCCCCGAGTCTGACGGCGAAGTGGCGGCCCGGCGCCTCCTAGTGGCTGCGACCGGAACAGCAGGCCCCAAATCTGACGGAGACGTGACAGTACCCCCCCTTCCAAGAGGGGCCTCCGGACCCTCAAAACCTGGTTTGTCAGGGTGAAGGAGGTGAAACCTTCTAATTAGTGCTTTTGCATGGATGTCCCGCGCAGGGACCCAGGACCTCTCCTCCGGGCCGTAGCCCCTCCAGTGTACCAGATACTGTACGGACCCTCTTACAAGGAGGGAGTCAAGGACACCCTGGACTTCATACTCCAAGGACCCTCCGACCGAAACGGGAGGAGGAGGGGACGGGACAGGGTGAATTGGGGAGCGATACAACTTGAGGAGAGACTTGTGGAAGACGTTGGGTAATTTGAAAGACTGAGGGAGTTTTAAACGGAAGGCCACCGGGTTAATCACCTCTATAATCTCGTATGGACCAATAAATCTGGGACCCAGTTTGGCAGACGGTACTTTAAGCTTGATGTTTTTGGTGGAGAGCCAAACCTTGTCTCCAACTCCCAGGTGCAGTCCTTTGGATCGCCGTTTGTTCGCTGCCGAGGTCTGTCTAACCCGGGCCCCTTTCAAGTTAGAGTTTACCTCAGACCAAATGGTTTTTAAACGATGTATATTTTTCTCTACCCCAGGAAGCTCCGACATTCTGGCCGAGAATGAGCCAAAGCGCGGATGCAGCCCGTGGTTGCAGAAAAAGGGGGTAGACTTAATGGAGTCCTGATACTGATTGTTTAGGGCAAACTCGGCTAGTGGCAGATGTTCTGCCCAATCGGACTGGTGTTCTGAGATATAGCAACGAAGGTATTGCTCCAGAGCCTGGTTGACACGTTCGGTTTGCCCATTGGTTTCAGGGTGGTAAGCCGAGGCAAAAGATAGCTTAATACCAATGCGTTTACAGAACGCCCTCCAGAACTTAGACACGAATTGGGTACCCCTGTCAGACACAATATTGACCGGGGCACCGTGTAAACGTACCACATGTACAATAAACAGTTTGCTCAACGTTTCCGAGTTAGGTAACCCCGACAGGGGGACAAAATGACATTGTTTACTGAACCTATCCACCACCACCCAGATACACGTCTTTCCATCTGAGGACGGTAGGTCCGTAATGAAGTCCATGGAGATGTGGGTCCATGGACTCTCGGGGGTGGGCAAGGACTGGAGCCAGCCGGCAGGGCGAGTATGGGAGGACTTGGCGCGGGCACAGACCTCACATGCTAAGACATATTCTTTGCAGTCCTTAACCACCGTCGGCCACCAAAAATTCCTAGTTATCAATCTGGCGGTATTATTGAGACCAGGATGGCCTGCCAAGACAGAGTCATGTGATTCTCTAAGTACTTGTAGGCGAAATGCAGGCGGAACGAACAATTTGTTGGGTGGCGTAGTGTCAGGGGCTTGTTCTGGGGATTTACGGATCTCCTCCAGAAGGTCCAATGACACTGCGGACAGAATGATCCCAGTGGCCAATATCGGAACTGGTTCACAGTCCTCGGCTTGTGAGGGGCAGAAACTGCGAGAGAGGGCATCGGCCCTCACATTTTTTGTACCAGGGCGGAAGGTGATTATAAAATTAAACCTAGAGAAAAACAATGCCCACCTTGCTTGTCTAGGATTTAACCTTTTTGCTGATTCTAGGTATGTCAGGTTCTTATGATCGGTAATTACCGTGATCTTGTGTTTGGCGCCCTCGAGGAAGTGACGCCATTCCTCGAAGGCCCATTTAATTGCCAATAGTTCCCGATTCCCAATATCATAGTTTTTCTCTGTGGGAGAGAATTTGCGGGAAAAAAACGCACATGAACGAAGCTGAGTGAGGGATGTAGTGCCTTGTGATAGCACTGCTCCCACTCCGACTTCAGAGGCATCCACCTCCACAATAAATGGATGGTCCGGATCCGGCTGAACCAAAACTGGGTTGGCTACAAAACTCTCTTTTAACGTAGAAAACGCCTGAATTGCCTCAGGATTCCAGTTGGCCACGTCCGCCCCTTTCCGGGTCAGATCCGTGAGTGGCTTGGCAATCTCTGAGAAACCTCTAATAAACTTGCGGTAATAATTAGCGAACCCCAAAAATCGCTGCAGCGCTTTCATCGATTTTGGTTGCACCCAAGCCTTAATAGGCTGGACCTTGGCAGGATCCATGCGGAAGCCTTTACCTGAAACCATGTATCCTAAAAACTGTACCTCCTCAGCAAAAAAGACACATTTCTCCAGTTTAGCAAACAAGGAGTGTTCACGTAGTCTTTGTAGCACAGAACAGACGTGTTGAGAGTGTGTCACAGGGTCAGCAGAGTAAATCAGAATGTCATCTAAATACACCACGACATACACCCCACAAATGTCTCTAAAAATATCATTAACAAAGTGCTGAAATACGGCAGGTGCGTTGCTGAGTCCGAACGGCATAACCAGGTACTCAAAATGGCCAAGGGGTGTATTAAAGGCCGTTTTCCACTCATCTCCCTTTCTTATGCGGACCAGATTATATGCCCCCCGGAGGTCAAGTTTAGTAAACCAACAGGCTCCTATTAGCTGATTAAAAAGATCAGGGATGAGTGGAAGCGGATACTGGTTTTTTATAGTGATTGCATTCAATTCCCGATAATCAATGCAGGGTCTGAGACCACCATCTTTCTTCTCCACAAAGAAGAACCCGGCCCCAACTGGAGAAATGTACGGTCTGATAAACCCTTTTCTTAGGCTATCTGCAATATAGTCATTCATGGCCTGACACTCTGGGCCAGAGAGATTAAATATTCTTCCCTTAGGGAGACGGGCATCCGGAATCAGATCAATAGGGCAATCATACTCTCTGTGAGGGGGTAGCTTTTCAGATTCTACAATAGAAAAGACATCCTCAAAATCTCTGAAAGCAAACGGTATGTGGGGGGTTTTAACCTTAACTTGGTTTACTGCCAAGGATATGCAATTTTTCTGACACTGTGGGCTCCAGCGTACAACGTCACCCAAGTGCCAGTCGATGACAGGATTGTGCTGGCGTAGCCATGGCATACCCAGAATAACTGCAGAGGTTAAATTGTCCATCACAAAAAATGACACCAGCTCAGTGTGTAAGGCTCCCACAGACATAGCAACCTTGGCAGTAACAAACTTAACCCCCTCCTGAATAATGGACGTGCCATTAATAGCCGTGGTTTTAATAGGGGCATTAAGTTTTAGTAGAGTTACACCCAGATTCCTAGCAGTCAAGGAATCCATAAAATTTCCTTCAGAGCCACTATCCACATACGCATTTAAACACAGCGATTTCTGACCACATGAAACTGAAATGGGTAATAAAACTTTAGCCGCATCTGCGGGCAATACCTGAGCCCCTGGGCAACCATAGCCAGAGTAGTTGCCCAGAGGTCGACGTGCCAGGAGCATGGATCTCTGAGGTGCAGCTCTCTCCCTGAAGACTCCAGACTGCCGCATAGTTGTCCAAGAAAATGAGAGAGATCTTCCAGGCTGTGCACTGCAACAGGTGTTCAGGCTAAAAATCAGCTCAGTCAGAAGAAGAAAAAAAAAAAAAAAGTTCAGGGAGACTGCTTTTGTATATGTTGGGTATATACACAAGAAGCAGTTAATTTTACGGCCGGATATAATGTAACGTCCGTCTGCGGTTCTGGGCTGCAGCCAGGCAACACCCCGAGAAACACTGATACCCTTTACCCCTATACAGGGATCTGGATTTACAACAGAGCCCAGGAGGTACTGTCTGAATAGGAGCAGCGGCCAGAGCAGGACGGTCGTCAGAGTGAAGTACAAAAACGGCAGGCAATAGCAGAGTCAATTTCAGGCCAAGGTCAGAGTCAAAAACCAGGAGGGCGGCAGAGGTACAGAATCGTTAGGAAGTAGCAGAGTCAGAATATCCAGGCCAAGGTCACAAACCAGGAGAGTAGCAGAAGTACAGAATCATCAGGCAAAAGAGGGGTCAGAAATCCAGGCTGAGGTCAGAGTCAAACAGAAATCAATCACTAGGTAACACACAGGGAAACCAAGAATATATCCGGCGGCTTGCAAGACCAGTCCCAAGGTATTTGAGGGATCAGGTCATCCCTCACAGGTTCCTGGACTGGTGATGTCATTAGGGCCGCCCCCAGGACCAGGCCAGATGGAGTTGCAGTAACCCCCTGATGACTGACAGAGGGGCGGCGCCTGCGCCCACCAGATGCCTGCGCAGGAGCAACTTCTCTGTCACCACCATAACTCACGGGCGGACCACGGCGCCTCCCAGTGGCCGAGGCAGGAACAGCCGTCCCCGAGTCTGACAGTGAAGTGGCGGTCTGGCGCCTCCTAGTGGCCGTGACCGGAACAGCAGGCCTCGAATCCAACGGTGACGTGACAGACCGGCGCCTCCTAGTGGCTAAAGCTGGGACCATAGGCCCTGAGTCTGACGGCGACGTAATAGAACCACGGCGCCTCCCAGTGGCCGAGGCAGGAACAGCCGTCCCCGAGTCTGACGGCGAAGTGGCGGCCCGGCGCCTCCTAGTGGCTGCGACCGGAACAGCAGGCCCCAAATCTGACGGAGACGTGACACATAGTAGGAAGAGTGCAGTGTGGCACTTTTTTGAACAAAATCCTAATGATCAGGCAAAGGTTATCAGTAAGAAGTGCGCAAAGACCTTTAGTCGAGGGAAAAATCTGAGAAATTTGAATACCAGTTGCATGCTTAGACATTTAACCACCATGCACTTGCAAGCGTGGACGGACTACCAAACGTCACGTACCACATGTGCACCTGCTCCGAATGAAGGTAGTCAGCAATGCTACATCGCTTCCCCCACTGTAAGCCCACCGGTTAGTACACCACCAGCAGCAAATGTTGAGGTGTCGTCGCAAGGCCAAAGCAGTCAGGGAATCACAATGTTATTGCTATGAAAGACTGAATCTAGGCCATCAGCAAGACCAACAACACCATCACCATCACCAACCCTCTCTCAGTCCGCCATGTCCACCACTAGTTCCACCATATGCAGCTCTCAAGTCCAGTTCACCCTACCAGAGACTCTGAGTAGGACAAGAAAGTACTCATCCTCTCATCCGCATACACTGTGTTTGAACGCCCACATTGCCAAACTAATCTCGTTAGAGATGATGCCCTACTGGTTGGTTGAAAGTGAAGGTTTCCATGAGCTCATGGCCTACGTAGTACCACGCTATGACCTACCCAGTCAGCACTTCTTTTCTCGAAAAGCCATCCCAGCCCTCCACCTGCACGTGAAAGACCGCATTGTCCATGCACTCAAGCAATCAGTGAGTGGAAAGGTGCACCTCACAACAGATGCATGGTCCAGTAGGCATGGCCAGGGCCGTTATGTGTCCATCACTGTGCACTGGGTTAATGTGGTGGATGCAGGTCCCATAGGGGACAGCGATGGTGGGACAGAGCTGCCTAGCCCACGGTATAGGAAACAGTTGGCTGTAGGCGTTCGATCCTCCTCCAGAAGCGAAAGCTCGTCCACAGAGGGCAGTCGCACGAGCATTCCATCCGCAGCAGCCAGTGTGGCACACGAGGTGTCCCACTATTGAACAGCTAGTGGTAAGCATCAGCAGGCTGTGTTGAAGATGATGTGTTTGGGCGACAACAGACACACTGCAGAGGTACTGGCCCACTACTTGCAGCGACAAACTGAGTCATGGCTGGGCAGTCTACATCTTGAGGCAGGCAAGGTAGTTAGAAATAACGGCCGGAATTTTGTGGCAGCCATAGCCCTTTCAAAACTCCGACACATACCTTGCCTGGCTCACACCTTGAACCTGGTGGTGCAGTGCTTCCTCAATAATTATCCAGAGTTAACAGCCCTGCTCCATAAGGTGTGAAGACTGTGCTCGCACATCCGCCAGTCGCCCGTACACTCCAGTCGTATGCAGAAGCTGCAGCGAGTGCTCCACCTTCCCAAGCACCGCCTAATTATCGATGTTGCAACAAGGTGGAACTCCACCCTGGACATGGTTGAGAGGCTGTGCAAACAGAGGCAGGCTGTAATGCATTTGTGGGAGGATACACGGGCAGGCAGTTTGAGGGCAGACATGGAGTTGTCGGGTGTGCAGTGGTCAAAGCTGAAAGACCTCTGTAAAGTCCTTCAGTGTTTTGAGGAATGCACACGGCTGGTAAGCACAGACGACACCATCATAAGCATGAGCATCCCACTTATGCATCTGCTCATGCCAACTTTGATGCACATTAAGGAGCAGGCGTCTGCAGCCGAGGAGGAGGGAAGCCTTGATGACAGTCAGCCATTGTCTGCTCAGGGAACTCTCCTAGATGAGGTGGAGGAAGAGGAGGAGGAGGATGATAGGGATAATTATTTAGGGGAGGAGGATGCTTCTTAGGGGGCAAGAGAGAATGTTGGCATGGCAAGGTCAGGTACAGGGTTTGTGCGTGACTGGAGGGATGTGGATTTGCCAGAAAGTGCTCCTCCACCCAGCACTCGCAGTGCATCATTGACACCTGGAACATTGGCCCACATGTGTGATTATGCCTTGCAGATCCTAAAAAGGGACCCCTGCATTGCCAAAATGATTAACGATGATGACTACTGGTTGGCCAGCATCCTGGATCCACGCTATAAAGGCAAATTCCAAAGCATCATGCCACAGGAGAACCTAGAGCTAATATTGGCTAACAAACAAGCAACTCTGGTAAACTGTTTGTTTGAGGCATTCCCAGCACCCAGCAGTGGTGATGGTTCTCCCACGAGCCGTAGGGGCAACATGGGAGAGGTGTTCGTGGTGCACACATCCAAAGTGGAGTTGGAGACCGGGGTTTCATGACCATGTTGTGGACTGATTATTCAAGTACCGCTCACACGACTGGTAATACTGCATCGATTGAAAGTGACAGGAGACAGCAGTTGTCAACTATGGTTACAAACTACTTCTCCCATATCGATGTTCTCCCTCACAGTTCATTTCCCTTTGACTATTGGGCCTGTAAACTGGACACCTGGCATGAATTGCCACAATATGCCTTACAGGAGGTCACTTGCCCTGCTGCTATTGTGCTTTCCGAAAGAGTCTTCAGTGCTGCTGGATCAATCCTGACAGAAAAAAGGACCCGTCTGTCGACCCAAAATGTTGATGATCTAACCTTCATTAAAATGAACCAAAGGATTTTGTCCCACCTTCCCCTGATGACACATAGGTTGCCAGAAAAAAGGCTCGCTTTTGTCCTCCTCTTCCTCGGACTACTCCAATTCCTCCATTTGCAGCTGCTGAATGTCCAACATCAACATATGCTATTTTTTCAACCTTCCTCACTGGGCTGCCTTCCCCCCAGGGCCGGGGTCACCACCTGGCGCACGCACCCTTGCGAGTGCCGTTGCCTTGGACAGGTGGGTGGGTCCACTCTTGGGCGATGGCACTGGCACAGGGTCCCTCATAGTGCAATCAAGTGTCTCTGACGGTGGGGGTGCACACCCGCTGTCAGACACACCGGCGTACTATGAGGGGCCCTGTGCCAGTACCGCTGCCCACGAGTGGGCCACCCCCTGCTTGCTTAGGGCCCCAGCACTTGCAATACTTACCTCTTCCTGCTCCACCGCTGTGTAGTCTGGGCTGTTAAATCCTTCACTGGGACTGCCACTACAAATTTGGTGAACTGATAGATGATGGTTAAGAAGTAGCTAAGCTCTGTCCTGCTGGGCTCTATCTTCAGATGATCAATGGCTTCCATTTGTTATGGACGTCGACTCACAATGAGATGCAGCGGTGGTTTATCATCAGCTTTCACAGTTTTCCTACTCACAGACGTGTGACATTCCTGCCCACATTTTTTAAATGTGTCCTCTCATGAGAATCCAATAGAATCGCCTACAGCCTGTGGCTTTTTTCTTTTGCACTCCAAAGTTACCTGACAGATCATGATAGGCAGTGAGGACCATGTCTACATCTCTCCCTGTGATCACAATTTGATGGAGATGAGTAACGGTGATGGGATCCACGGTACTGCGATACAGCAACCCTTTCTTCACAAAGAACTGTTTTCGCTGTTTCCACAGACAAAGTAATTGAGGGTCAGCATCGCCTCTGAGAACTCTCCCGGGAGTTTTTCCCATGATTAGTAGTTCCAAAATTTCTGCAATCACTCGACTTTTATCCATGTCGTTTCCTCTTGCGGAGAGTCTGGACTGTCTTACTGAGACTGAAATATATATGAAGATTTAAAAATACCCCAACAGCGTATACTGGTGTACGCTTCGAATACATTACCCTTTTTTTACTTTTTAGATTCTTGTCTAATCCATACTGAGGCTGTGAGTGTCTTTGTCGGACTCCGGAAATATACACGGAGATTTTTAATGTTTAAACTATGCTATATATACCTGTTATCCGGTGATACTGTACACTTTCTCAACTTTCTACAATCTTGTCGAATCCATACTGGCCATACTGGGCCTGAGACCATCTGAGTCTGCCTCCTGATATATAGCCATAGATTTTTAATGTGTAAACTATGCTACATATATACCTGGTATCCGGTGATACTGTACCCTTTCTCAACTTTCTTCAATCTTGTCGAATCCATACTGGGCCTGAGATCGTCTGAGTCTGCCTCCTGATTAGAGATGAGCGGTGTTCGAGTCGAACTGTTCGCCAAGTTCAAATTCGAGCTGTTTTGGGCAGTGTTCGAGCCGTTCATCGAACTCAAACACTTTGCTTAATATTTGGCTGTTCGAGGTTCCGTTCGAGAACGGTTCATTCACCAAAAGCGTAACTTTATTTTCACATTAATAATGGTTTTCAATGTTAATAGACAGTTTCATGGCATAGTAGTGGTGTCTGTTAGCCAGCGGTGTAGTACACCTGTGAAGGAGCTACACCGTGTGTGTTTCTAATAATTTTTTACCGCATCTTGTCCAGAAAATCCTTTTGGGCCTTGTAGCACTGTCTGCTACTCAGCAGCGGAGCCCACTCGTGAACCTAGCTATGCCGCCTGTTTATGAAAGAACCAGTTTTTTACTGCATTTAGCCCAGTTAATACTTTGGGCCTAGTACCTGTGTCTACTGCTCAGCAGAAGAGCCCACCCGTGAACCTAGCTATGCCGCCTGTTTATGTAAGCACTGTCTGCTACTCAGCAGAGTTGCCCACCCGTGAACCAAGCTATGCCGCCTGTTTATGCAAGAACTGTGTGCTACTCAGCAGAGGAGCCCAGCTGTTAAGCAAGCTACAGCACCTGTGGTTTGGACACTTAATTTTTTCACATTCTTTCTGGAATGCCGGTTAGCCTAATTCCGGAATTCCGGTTGACCTGCACTTACTGGGATATCCTCGTTCGCGAGGAAGAATTGGAATCCCAGGTCCCCATCACTAACGGGGTTCAGCGGGTTATCCGCACCTGTAAGCGACACACGCTGGTCCTTTCAGTGTAGCGCGTGCAGCCCTGGACATGTAAGGGCATGACAGACCTGTTATTGCTCGATCTTGTGTGCTAGAGCCTCGCGTGTACCTCTAGAAAGCTGGACACGGACCGCAGGGTCATGCCGGAGTCTTGTAAGCTGACAAATCGCTAGCACAACTAAAAACGGCCATGCACCACCACCCACAGAATCGAGAAAGCTTGCAATCTGTCCATCCTTCCCGTGGCTGGCATGGTTGAGGTTGCCCGTGTGGATTCCAATTAAGCTGCAGGCTCCACTCCTGGTGGTGCCCTTCTGGACATTCCTTTAAGGTTCAGCTTTGCAACCATACTGCCACCGGAAACCAAACACTTTGCCTTCATGGATGCTGTTCGGAGGGCCGTGGGAATAACGCCGCCCGATCGGCAGTTGTCATAATTTATGGTGGGAAGTCCGACAGTATATGATTGTCTTCGATTTTAGAATTTTTTTTTATTTTAGATTTTTATTCCAGCCTTTCTTGACTTTATAAGGGCATGACATGCCTATATCTGTGTCTCCTCCTCCTCCTTTTACTCCTCCACCTCTTTTCTATATGTAGTTGCCCTTTTCCATATGTTATTTGTGTCTTTTGAGCATTTTGTCTGCTTTGGGACACCTGTTAAGGTGTTTTGTATGTGTTTTCTATGTGTTTGTATGTGTTTGTGTTTGCCTGCCATTGTTTTCAATGGTGTTCGACGGTGTTCGTCGAACGTTCGACGAACATTCGACGAACTTGCCTCCTGTTCGACGAACCGAACCGAACTCGAATACTAGCGGGGTGGCTTCACACTATTCCTGATATATAGACGTACATTTTTAATGTTTAAACTATGCTATATATACCTGGTATCTGGTGATACTGTACCCTTTCTGACAAAGTCCTCCACCCACCACTCTGTGTATCATTGACACCTGTAACATTGGCCCACATGTGTGATTATTTCTTGCGGATCTTCTTTTTATATTGTGGTGTGATCCATCCTGAGCATGTGAGAGTCTGTGGGTTACTCCTGCAATTTATATATAGATTTAAAAATTACCCCAACACTGTATACAGATCTACGCTTGTGATACATTACCCATTAACTGCTTTTTATATTCTGGCCTAATCCAAACTGACCAAGTGAGAGTCTTTCTTTTGGAACTTTCTTGTATGGCAGGCAGCCGTAGCCTTTTCCTTCTGGCTCACACACGTCGCTGCTGAGGCCTCCGAGCCTTAGTTGGGAACAGAGCATTTACAGCTGCTACTTCCTCTGGTTTCTGCTGCAGGACCCTCCGTGTCCCTACAAACTCGGAGACCGGAATCCGGACCATGCGCTCCAGCTAGGAGTGAGCCTTAACTCTGCTCATCCTCCAGCTCCCCTTCTCACGTCCACACACTTCCCCTTCCCTTCACAGACTGCCCTAACTTCCCTCCTCCCGACTACAGAGAGCAGCTCCTCAGCAGTCAGGTTCAGAGCTCTCCCTGCTGCCCTGGAGTGGGAACTGTGTTGTGTGTAGGTTTAACTGCTAGAGAGATCCTTTGTTGCTCCCAAGCATGACATCACACTCCCTAGGAGGAAGGTAATGCCACTGTGGCGACTGTACTCCTGGGGGCGCCACAAGTGCACTGATGCCCAGGTACTGCTAGATGATTCTGCTGGTACATTGACCCAGACCACTACATTCCCCTCGCACTCTACACAGCCAGAATCTGACACTGATGAAACTCAGGTTCCCCTTCCCGCATACTATACCACCTTACATGGTGACAAAGGGGAAGGTGCAGATGAAAGTGCAGGTTCCTTGAGCAGGTGGGGGGGCATACTCATGGGCGACGGCACTGGCATAGGGCCCCTCATAGCGTACTCAAAGTGTCTCTGCCGGTGGGAGTGCCCACCTGCCGTCAGACACACCGCCGTACTATGAGGGGCCCTGTGCCAGTGCCGTCGCCAACGAGTGGGCCCCCCCTGCTTGCTCAGGATCACAGCACTTGCAAAGTTGAAATACCTCTCCCTGTTCCACCGCCGTGACGTCTTCCGCGTTTCCTGACAGTCATCACGTAACATCTTGTCACATCTGTAAACTCGTAAAGAGCTGGATATTGACTTAAAGGGCCACTTAATATGGTGGTAATGGTGGTTTCCGAAAGGAGCCACTCCTTGGCTGGGTCCTTCCCTGGAGGAAGATCTGGCTAGTCCCGTGTTTGAGACTCTTAAATGAGGCTCCATGGACTTTATTTGCATATTCGCGCTTCCTGACAGTGACATTCTGGTCAGAGAGCGCGATGACATCACGTCTGTACGCCCTCTGCCTAAACAGTCCAAGTGCAGAGAGGTGGAAGATGGGGATGATGAGGAGTCCAGAGTACAGGGACTTATTTAATTGTTTTAAA
This sequence comes from Dendrobates tinctorius, assembly GCF_039654945.1. Lineage (NCBI taxonomy): Eukaryota > Metazoa > Chordata > Amphibia > Anura > Dendrobatidae > Dendrobates > Dendrobates tinctorius. Next base: position 3,606,630 of record NW_027361770.1, on the reverse strand, counting down.
GGTTGGTAGCAATTTTTGGGGAGCACTATACTCTGGAGAATGATATATGGGGCCCACCATAGACTGGAACATTCAAAAGGTGGACATCAGACACTGGAGCAGCATTTACAGGGCCCATTATACACTGGAGCATTAGAAATGGGGCCTATTATATATGGAGCATTATTTGGGCCCATAAGACACTGGGGCATCATCCATGGGGCCCATCATATACTGGAGCATTGTAAATGGGGCAGATTATATATGGAGCGTTATTTGGACCAATCGTACACTAGAGCATCATCATCCGTGAGGCCCATCATATGCTGGAGCTTGCCAAATGGGGGACATCAGACACTAGAGCAGCATTTACAGGGCCCATTATACACTGGAGCATTAGAAATGGGGCCCATTATATATGGAGCATTATTTGGGCCCATAAGACAGTGGAGCTTCAATCATGGGGACCAACATATACTGGAGCATTATGTGGAGCTCATCATATACTGTATCGAACATTATATGGGACCAATGATTCTGTATGGAGAAATATATGGGCCTCATTACTCTGTATGGCGCACTATGCGGTGGCCATAATACTGTATGGAGTAATATACTGTCCGTTTTTGGAGCTATTGGAGAATTTAAAATGGATATCAGTCATGTGATGTAAGAAGTGAAGTATTTTTCATTGTACTATACTGCTATTTGTCTGCCGTATCAGAGGATCATGAATTGTGGCATGTGTTAAAGAAGCCCAGTGACACTCTTTGGCCCTGGGCCCATGAAAATCTGGAGCCCTACCCCCCAACTTTAGCCAAACAACCCCCAGTTTTCAATGCCTAGCTATTATTATAAAGTAAATTAAGGTTGACAAGCTTAAGTAATAAGAATAGATGTGTTTGGCATTAAAATGGGCACTGTAGGTGTGTTTCCTGTCCTCCACTCACTGCTGACTTTTCTTCCCCATTGACTTGCATTGGGTTTCGTGTTTCAATCGGCCTTCGACTTTTCACGATAATCGGTCGATTACTTTCTACCAGACTTTTGCGAAAGTCGGGTTTCATGAAACCAGACTCGACCTGAAGAAAGGCAAAGTCGCTCATCTCTAGTCACGAACTCATTACAAAAACTCTTTATTTTTCATTCCTTGTAAATATACCCCTTTCATTGGATGCCCAGGGCCATGGACCGGGTCACCGCTGCTGTGATACCGCTCCTTTAAGAAACGGCACGGTACCGAGTACCCCACTGCCTTGGCGGGTGCTCCAAGAAGGTGCTGTGATCAGATGAGGCTAAAATTGAAAATTTTGGCCACCAAGGTAAATGCTATTGCTGGCGCTAAACCAACATAGCTCATCACCCCAAGAACATAATCCCCACAGTGAAACGTGGTGGTGGCAGCATCATGCTGTAGGGATATTTTTCTGCAGCAGGGATAAGGAAAATGGTCCTAGTCGAGGGGAAGATTGATGGTGCGAAATCGATACATTCTTGAGCAAATCCTGTTCCAATTTGTTAGTGATTTGAGTCTGGGACTACGGTTCATCTTCCAACAAGATGATGGCCCAAAGCATACTGCTAAAGCAACAATTGAGCAGTTTAAGAGGAAACATGAAAATGTTTGCCTAAGCCCAGACCTTAATCCAATTGAGAATTGGTGGTCAGGCTTGAAGATTGCTGTTCACCAAAGCAAACCATCTAACTTGAAGGGGCTGGAGCAGTTTTGCCTTGAGGAATGAGCAAAAATCCCATTGGCAAGATGTAGAAAGGTCATAGAGACTTATTCAAAGCAAATTTCAGCTGTATATGCTGCAAAAGGAGGCTGTACAAAGTACTGACTTTATGGGTGGGGGTGAATAGTTATGCACACGAAAGCTTGTCCTATTTGTTGTTTGCTTCATGTGGAGACACGGAGACACAGGGGTCAGCGGGTGCTCTAGTCTGCTAGCTGAAACCGCATGGACAAGGGCTCATCCCACCGAACGCAGGCTGTCCTGGTACTGTGGGCATAATATTACTCAGACAACACAGAGTGAGGGTAAAACAGTATGGCAATAATTTATTGAAAATTTAGAGTCTCACCCTTCCGCTGACTCGCTGGGATAAGAGCAGCTGTGACTTCAGAGCTTCCATAGCCGACAACCCCACCTGTGTCACGTACAGATAAGAGGTAACAACAAGCTTAGGAAGCTGACAGTCCATTGAGGTACAAAGCCAGGTGACCGGAGGGTCACAACCTGGTTTTTCTGAACATTTCCATGTAGCCAGGTGACCAGTGGGTCACAATCCTAGCTCTCCCAAACATATCCATTGGGCTCTGGTGACCGCTGGATCCACATCCTAACCTCCCCAAATGTATCCATGTGTTCAGTGGTGGTCAGTGGCACACATATGTATTCTTTCAGCTGGGTCATGGTCCCCTAAGCTGACATCTTATAGAATGTCAAATCTGTGTCCCTTGTGATTGAACCATGATCTGGCAGCTGTCTTGTAGAGTGTTCCTGGCTGTGGTTTTGTACAGGATGTTTTGTTAGAGGCATATCTCCTTTATATAGCTCATAATTGTTGTAAAACAGTGTAAAATGTAAAACAGTGCCAGCAAAATACCCCAAGATGGTGTTCATTACTGAGTCTCACCCTTCCGCTGACTCGCTGGGATAATGACAGCTGTTACTTTAGCGTTTCGTGGGTTGACTACCACAGCTGTGACATGCACACAAAGAGGAGGTAATGACAAGTGTAGGAAGATGACAGTCCAATCATATACAAGGCCAAGTTGACCAGAAGTTCACAACCTGGCTTCATCTTCCAGGGTCGACTACCCCACCTGTCAGGAAATGTCATAATTCTTATTGTTCTAATTACACCTTCAGAACTTTCTGCTGCATCTACTGGGACTGACACGCTACCCTTCCCCCATTAGATTTGTACAGTACACACACAAGCTGCAGTGTCCAACCCCTCCCTCTTTCTCCCTGCTGGAATGACACATAGCTGCACTCTCCCTGCACTGTGTAATTTGATCCCACTCTTTCCCCCTCCCTTGGGAATGTGTTGGTGATCAGCACACTCAGCCATTGCAGAAAAGCACATGGATTTGGAAATCTCTTTGTTCCTTAAGGATCAAATATAATGGCGCAGATTATTCATAGAAGCAGGAACCTTAAATTTCTGGAAATTGCAGGGTTAGAGCTATCCACAGGTGGGTTTTGAGGCTTTGGGGCCTAGCCGGAGTCGAGAAAAGGGTTCCCGCCATCCACTAGCCCGCATGTAGTTCATGTTTGGTATCGAAAGAACGGTAATTTCGTAATAAGAAAAATTATAGTCCTGCTGTCACTCTGCAAGCCTCGCAACCAGAGTTATGACACTTATGAGTTTTTAGTAACTTTTGAAAAGGGGAGTATATTCCATAGCTCTGCCCACCCAGTGAGGTCACTCAGGAAAAATTTTAAAGCTAGGAGGCTCAGTCAGGCTGTTGCTCAGACCTGGGGAGACAGCATATACCATCCCTGCTGTGGACTGAATCCTGGTCCTTGGGAACTCCCCTCCCCCTCTCCCACATGGTGTGCCATTGACTGAAAACTGTAAGTCTACTTCTTAATTGCTTTTTATTTGTAATTGCCTGTATATATTGAAGTTGACTCGTTTGTAATATCTTTTTATATTTTTGTAAACACTGCCTATCTTTTCTGGAGTAAAACTATAAAAATTTACTAGCTTCATTTTCCTTGCCCTATAAACGTATTGCCGTGGCCTATGAGCTCAAATTACGCTACCTAGTGGGTTGGCTCCTGACCCGATATTAATTTTAATTTCAGAACTAGGAGCTGGTGGCAGCAAAGTGTGTTCTGGGGTATTTGGGAGATTCTGGCAGTGATGGATGATGGAACAGAGGTTGTGCATGTGTGTTTCCTGCCTGAGACCGGGGATATACATACCGCCCTACTTGTAGAGTGCCCAATAGCCTGTACACAACAAGGCAGCCTTTATGGCGACTACTTATCCTAGGTGTAATTCCCTGACTGACCTGAGGATAAGGGGGGCTCCAGAGAGCTGCAAGATCCAAACCGGAACTGGAAAGTGGGATATAATAAATCCTTGATGAACTGGGGGCAACCAGACACCCCCGAAGCGTGACACCACCTGTGTCACACACACAGAGAGGAGGTAACGACAAGCTAAGGAAGATGACAGTCCATTGAGGTACAAGGCAAGTTGGCCCACGGGTCACAACCTGGCTTCTCGGAACATCTCCATAGAGCCAGACATCCAGCAGGTCCCAATCCTGAATTTCTCCAAACGTATCCATGGTTCAGTGATGGTCAATGGAGCAGATCTATATTCTTCCAACTGGGGCTGAAGTCCTCTGAGCCAGCATCCTGTAGAATCATGAGTCTGTGTCCCTCGTGTTGTGGTCATGGCGGATTCCCTGTTGAGAGGAACAGAGGCCCGCTATCTGCAGAACAGATATAACCTCAAGAGAAATGCACTGTCTTCCAGGTGCAAAAATTAAAGATGTTTTTGACAGGATATCAGGATTCTTCAGACCTACAGATGACTACCCATTCCTGCTAATACATGTGGGGACAAACAACACTGCAAGAAAGGACCTGGAAACCATCTGCAGTGACTTTGAAAACTTAAGTAAGAAAGTGTCATGTCGGACGCTATTCACACCACAGCGTCCGGCAGGCAGCGGTAGTTCCATCTCCGTCCACTATAGCCTCAGTGGCGCCGGCTTGATTTTACTCAGGTTATCGGGGGTTAATCTAGCTGGAAATCAGGTGGGATGTTTGGTCACGCCCACGGTCTTTAAATAGTCGTGCTGGCCTGTGGGCGTCGCCGATTATAGCTTGTGTTTTATGCCAAGTGGTTCCGGTCTGGAGAGGAGGTGTTGGAGAGAGAAATTCATATCTGGTGGCGTATGATCCGTTGTTACCTTTTCGCCTTCCTATATTTGTGCTTTGTTTTGCCCTGTTCACATTACAGTATTGTCCTGTGTGTTTGCGGCGCGGTGTGGTTTAAGTTCTCCCTGTCTGCCATTACTGTGTGGGATTGGTGGTTTGACAACTCACTGGGTGGAGGGTGGAGGGTTCAGCTTAGGGCTGAGCAGGAGATAAGGAAAGGTTGGAGGCTCAGGCATTTGCACCATTAGCAAAAACCCTGGGTTGAGGGTCAGACAGGGTTTTCCCTAGTTGGAGGGACTCCGCAGGGGCCCCGGGTATTCCAGCCTCCTTTGACCTAAGCCCCGCATAACATTATAATCGGCCACAACATTTTGGTAGTCCATGGATTCCATGACTTCTATAAACCGCCAGTTGGCGGCGTTGTCCTTACAGGTCACAGAGTTGAAGGGGGAAGTTCAGCAGCAGGGCCTGGTTGTAGCTAATGTGCAAGAGGCTTCTGCTGGTGCAGGTGCAGAGCCAAAGATTCCGCTGCCTGAACGATTTTCTGGGGAACGCAGCAAATTTGTCATCTTTCGGGAGGCCTGCAAGTTATACTTTCGCATGCGCCTGGTCTCCTCGGGTAATGAGGCTCAGCGGGTGGGTCTGGTGTTATCATTACTGAGTGGGGACCCTCAAGCATGGGCGTTTTCTTTACCAGCCGACTCTGCTACGTTTCATTCGGTTGAGAATGTTTTTTCAGCACTCGGGCTCATTTATGATGATCCCGACAGATTGGCTCTGGCGGAATCTAAAATCCTAGCCCTCCGTCAGGGGGAACGTAGGGCGGAAGACTATTGTTCAGAATTTTGCCGTTGGGTAGTAGACACACAGTGGAACGACCCAGCGCTGCGGAGTCAGTTTATTCATGGGGTTTCAGAAAGAGTTAAACAGGCCCTCCTGATGTATGAGACTCCTGCTTCGTTAGAGTCTGCCATGAGTTTGGTTATTCGTATTGATCGCCGTTTGCGTCAAGGGGCGCAGGAGACGCTGCCCCTGGGGGAAAGCAGGGGTGCAAGTGTGGTTGCTGCAGGTGAGCCCACGGAACCTATGCAAATCGCTTGGGTATCACATGTGCAGCGTCGCGTTCCTGGGTTCAGGAAGCATGGAGCATGTTTTACTGTGGTAAAAGAGATCATTATGTAAATGCTTGTCCTGTGCTACCAAAGAAAGTCGCACCGGCGCAAAACTGGTAAGCTCAGAGGGTATGGAGGAGGCCCAACTGAGCGTATGCATATCCTCCATGATGGTATCTCAATGTATGCTCCCTGCCTGGGTTGTTATTGCGGGCAGAGAGCTACCCATATCAGTGTTTGTGGATAGCGGTTCCACCACCAATCTCATGGATGAGGAGTTTGCACGCACGGCTGGTTTTAAGATCGAAAAACTCCCTCATTCTATTCGCGTGGTTACCATTAATGCCACTCCCCTCCCACAGGGGGAGATTACTGAGTTTGTAGCTGAGGTTAAACTCCACATTGGGGTCCTACATTCTGAGTGGGTTACATGTAGGGTACTCAATCTCCCAGCACAAATGGTCCTGGGTTTCCCATGGTTGTCCAAGCACAACCCGGTGATTGACTGGAGAACCCAGGACATAGTCCAGTGGAGTGGTTTCTGCCAGGAAAATTGCTTGGCCACATGTGTGTCCGCCGTGAAGTCCAGCCTTCCGGAGGCATTGCTGGATTTTGCGGACGTATTCTCTGAGAGGGGTTGCTCAGAACTACCTCCACATCGAGACTATGACTGTGAGATTAGGTTAAAACCCGGGGCTAAATTGCCAAAGGCGAGGATGTTTAGTATTTCTGGTCCGGAGAGATAAACCAGGGGAAGAGTCTTGAGGAGATCATTTGCATATTCCCAGTGCCTTCTGGGATAAGTGAAGAGTCTCCGCGAGCTCAACGATCACTGGGTTTTGGCCGTTGCAGCTGAAAAGAGGAAATCGGAAAACCAGGGGAAGAGTCTTGAGGAGATCATTTGCATATTCCCAGTGCCTTCTGGGATAAGTGAAGAGTCTCCGCGAGCTCAACGATCACTGGGTTTTGGCCGTTGCAGCTGAAAAGAGGAAATTGGAAAAACCGCGCGCCGATAGGCTCATCTTTCATCGTGTTTAAGAAATCTCAAGATGGAAGAGGCCAGGAGCCATTTGGTGAGCTGCATTTCTTGCTACATGTTCACAGATTTACCAGTGGAAAAGCCAAACTTCACATGCCACAAATGCAAGCTTGTGTCCCTGTTGGAGGAAAAGTTGCAAAATCTCGAAGAGAGGTTGGCTACGTTGAAGATCATTAAGGAAGGTGAAGAGTTCTTGGACAGAGCAGAATTATCTCTTCATGTTACAGAAAGAGAAGAAATTCGAAGTGCACCTGAAGAAACAGAGGAATGGAGACATGTGACCCAGAGAAACAGGAGGATCAGGAGGCAGTCAGCACCCATACTGCTCAGAAACCAGTACCAGGCTCTCACGCAGGAAAACGATGAAGAAATACATCAGGATAAGACTTTGCCAACAAACAGCAACCTTGTACGCCTTCAGAGTCCTCCTGGATGGAGAAAGAAAAATGTTGTGAAGAAGAAACGGAGAGTGGTGGTCATGGGGGATTCCCTGCTGAGAGGAACAGAGGCCGCTATCTGCAGACCGGATATAACTACAAGAGAAATGTGCTGTCTTCCAGGTGCAAAAATTAAAGATGTGTCTGACAGGATATCAGGACTCTTCAGACCTACAGATGACTACCCATTCCTGCTACTACATGTGGGGACAAATGACACCGCAAGAAACGACCTGGAAATCATCTGCAGAGACTTTGAAGACTTAGGCAAGAAAGTGAAAGAACTGGGAGCGCAGGTGGTCTTCTCTTCCATCCTCCCAGTGGATGGCCATGGAACAAGGAGGTGGAATAAGATTCTGCAGGTGAACAACTGGCTACGTCGATGGTGCCGTCGGCAACGATTTGGATTTCTGGATCACGGAGTGAACTACTTATACGATGGACTACTTGCTAGAGATGGGGTGCACCTTACGAAGACTGGAAAGCATGTATTTGGAAGTCGCCTTGCTACACTTGTAAGGAGAGCTTTAAACTAGAACAACATGGGAAGGGAAGCAAAAGACCAGAAAAAGCCATACACCTGACAAATGCTATTGAGAACTCTGCTATTAGAAGTGGAAAGGAAGAACAAAGACGAAAGAATCTAATTAATAAAAATATTGGAGAAAGAGAAACCAATCACAAACTAAAATGTTTCTATACTAATGCACAAAGCATGGGCAACAAACAAGGAGAATTGGAACTACTAACACAGGAACAGAAATATGATGTAATTGGAATCACTGAAACTTGGTGGGACAATACACATGATTGGAATACAAGACTAGAAGGATACAACTTATTTGCAAGAAACAGACTTGATAAACGAGGAGGGGGTGTCGCATTGTATGTTCGAAACGCGTATATCTGCACAGAGATTGAAGCTTCAGAGACTGGGAGTTCTGTGGAAACTGTTTGGGTAAGAATACAAGGACAGAACAATGGAAAGGACACCATTGTAGGCATTTACTACAGGCCGCCTGTGCAAGCTGAAGATATAGATGAACTCTTTATGCATCAGATGGCCAAGTTCTCCAAAAAATATGACATAGTTGTCATGGGAGATTTCAACTATCCAGACATTTGTTGGGAATCTCTCTCAGGCAAAACTAACAGGTCAAGGAAATTCTTATCCTCTCTTGCTGACAACTTTATCTTCCAAAAGGTAAGGGAGAAAACAAGGGGAACTGCTACCTTGGATCTAATCCTTATAAACAGGGAGAAAATGGTTGAGGAGGTAAAAGTGGCTGGGACCCTAGGAGGTAGCGACCATGCTATTTTAGAATTTTGGATTACTAGAGGTGGAAGACCTGTGAAGACTCAGACGTCAAGGTTAGATTTCAGAAAGGCAGATTTTAAGGGATTCAGAAAGAGAATTGGAGGGATCCAATGGCTGGATATCCTTAAAGACAAAAATGTCCAGGAAGGATGGGAAATTTTGAAAAATGAAATTCTCAAAGCACAGTTGTTAACAATTCCGAAAAGAGGGAAGAATAGGAAGCATTTAAGGAAACCAGGATGGATGAACACAGAACTTAAGCACATGCTAAAAAGGAAGAAAAAAATGTTTATAAAATGGAAAGAGGGAGGCATATCTAAAGAAGAATATAATGCTGTCTGCAGAACCTGCAGGGCACAAATCAGATTATCTAAAGCTGAAAATGAACTGAGGCTTGCAAGAGATGTCAAAAGCAATAATAAAGGATTTTGGGGATATGTCAAAAGTAAAAGAAAAGTCAAAGATGCTATAGGATTTTTACAGGATGAAAATGATGAAATGGTAAGACAGGATGTTGAGAAGGCTGAACTTTTAAATTCCTATTTTGCATCTGTTTTCTCTCAGAAAGGAAATGCAACATCAACTGTTATTCACTGTCCTATTAAGGGAATAGAAGAATCCAGGATATCTATAAACAGAAAGATAGTGAGGAAACACTTAGCTAACCTAAATGAATTCAAGTCTCCAGGTCCAGATGAATTACACCCCAGAGTACTGAAGGAGATAGCAGAAGAAATTTTTGAACCCCTCTCCATAATCTTTGAAAATTCTTGGAGAACAGGAGAAGTGCCAGAAGACTGGAGAAGAGCAAATGTTGTTCCTATCTTCAAAAAGGGGAAGAAGGTGGACCCAGGCAACTATAGGCCGGTGAGTCTGACTTCTATACCAGGAAAGATCTTTGAACAAATTATTAAACAACATGTATGTCAATACCTGGATAAGAATGAAGTGATTAAACAGAGTCAGCATGGGTTTCTAACTAATAAGTCATGTCAGACTAACTTAATTTCCTTCTATGACGGTATCACTGATTGGGTGGATCAAGGAAATGCTGTAGATATAGTATATCTTGACTTCAGCAAAGCATTTGACAAAGTCTCTCATACAATCCTTATTGAAAAAATGACTAAGTATGGAATGGACAAGGCAACTGTTAGGTGGATTCATAACTGGCTTAGTGATCGGACCCAAAGAGTGGTCGTAAATGGCTGCACATCCAGTTGGAAGAATGTCTCAAGTGGGGTACCACAGGGCTCTGTCCTGGGCCCTGTATTGTTCAACATCTTTATCAACGATTTAGATGAAGGAATTGAGGGTAAACTGATTAAATTTGCTGATGACACAAAGCTAGGAGGGATAGCTAATACTAGAGAAGAGAGAGAGAGGATTCAAAAAGATTTAAATAAACTGGAGAAGTGGGCAGCAACTAACAGAATGGTTTTTAACAGGGAGAAATGCAAAGTACTACATCTGGGCAATAAAAATGAAAAAAGCATATATAGAATGGGAGGAATAGGGCTAAGTGACAGCACATGTGAAAAAGACTTGGGTATACTAATAGATCACAGACTGAATATGAGTCAACAGTGTGATGCAGCAGCAAAAAAGGCAAATGCAATTCTAGGATGTATTAACAGAAGCATACAGTCTAGATCACGTGAAGTCATTATTTCCCTCTACTCCTCTTTGGTCAGACCTCATCTGGAATATTGTGTCCAGTTTTGGGCACCACATTTTAAAAAAGACATCAACAAACTGGAGCAAGTTCAGAAAAGAGCGACCAGAATGGTGACCGGTCTGCAAACCCTGTCTTATGAGGAAAGGTTGCAGGATTTGGGAATGTTTAGTTTGCAAAAGAGAAGACTGAGAGGAGACTTAATAGCTGTCTACAAATATCTAAAGGGCTGTCACATTGTAGAAGGATCAACTTTATTCTCATTTGCACAAGGAAAGACTAGAAGCAATGGGATGAAACTGAATGGGAAGAGACACAGATTAGATATTAGAAAAAACTTTTTGACAGTTAGAGTGATCAATGAGTGGAACAGGCTGCCACGAGAAGTGGTGAGTTCTCCTTCAATGGAAGTCTTCAAACAGAGGCTGGACAGACATCTGACTGGGATGATTTAGAGAATCCTGCTTTGAGCAGGGGGTTGGACCAGATGGCCCAGGAGGTCCCTTCCAACTCTACGATTCTATGATTCTATGATTCTATGATTCTAAGCTCTTAAAGACTACATCGCGGAGAGTTTAAGTAAAGGGCACATCCGGCCTTCATCCTCACCTGTAGCAACGGGGTTTTTCTTCATTAAGAAAAAGGATGGGGGGTTACGCCCATGTCTGGATTTCCAGGAGTTAAACCAGATTACGGTCTGTGATCCCTACCCGATGCCTCTGATCCCTGATTTGTTCAACCAGGTGGCTGGTGCGAAGTGGTTTTCCAAACTTGACCTCAGGGGGGGCATATAACCTCATAATGGTCCGTCAGGGGGATGAGTGGAAGACGGCCTTTAATACCCCTGAGGGTGATTTTGAAAGCCTAGTTATGCCATTTGGGTTGACAACCGCGCCTGCTATTTTCCAACATTTCATAAGTGATGTATTCGCTCATGTGCTGGGGAAATTTGTGATTGTGTACCTGGATGATATCCTCATTTATTCGAGCGACCGGGACACTCATTTAGAGCATGTCAGGCAGGTGTTACAGTTGCTCCGTGAGAATAAGCTCTATGCTAAGCTTGAAAAATGCGTATTTTTTGTTCAGGAGTTGCCTTTTTTGGGATATATTGTGTCCGCCGCAGGGTTTAAAATGGACGCCGCGAAGGTGCAAGCGGTGCTGCGATGGGAACGGCCTGATAATCTAAAAGCGCTCCAGCGGTTCCTTGGGTTTGCCAACTATTATAGGAAGTTTATTAAGAATTTTTCTACTATAGCCAAACCGCTCACGGACATGACGAAAAAAGGTACCAATCTCGCTATCTGGTCTGAGGATGCGGTGCGTGCATTTGAGCTTCTGAAAAACCGTTTTGCTTCAGCCCCCATTCTGGTGCAACCGGACGTATCTAAACCTTTTACAGTGGAGGTCGATGTGTCTGAGGTGGGAGTGGGGGCAGTACTGTCACAGGGCTCGTCCTTGAGCAATATGCGTCCATGCGCCTACTTCTCCAAGAAGCTGTCGCCTGCCGAACGGAATTACGACATCAGCAACAGGGAGTTGTTGGCCATCAAAATGGCTTTTGAGGAATGGCGACACTTCCTGGAGGGGGCGGCCCACCAGGTCACAGTCATCACCGACCATAAAAACCTGCTCTATCTGGAGTCAGCCAAGCGTCTGTCTCCCAGGCAGGCTCGCTGGGCATTGTTTTTTTTACACGTTTTAACTTTCTGGTGACTTACCGTCCTGGGGCTATAAACACCAAGGCGGATGCCTTGTCCAGGTGTTTTCCGGGGGGAGAACCTCGGGAAGATCCAGTACCCATCCTCCAGGAAGGTGTAGTGGTTTCGGCTCTCACGACTGAGGCCCAGGAGGAGGTACCGCCAGGACTTCCCGCTAATAAGTCATTCGTACCCCTTCATCTTCGTCTTAAAGTGTTGGGGGAACACCACGACTCTGTCCTGGCCGGTCATCCAGGGGTTAGGGGCACCTTGGAGCTGGTATCGCGCCGCTTCTGGTGGCCAAAAATCCGGCAGGACGTGGTCTCGTACGTGACAGCTTGCATCACGTGCGCCAGGGCCAAGTCGCCCAGAATCCGTCCTGCTGGCACTCTACAGCCTCTGGGGGTACCTAGTAGGCCATGGACAGAAATCTCCATGGACTTTATCACAGACTTGCCTGCCTCGGCGGGGAACACGGTCATCCTGGTGGTGGTTGATCAATTTTCGAAGATGGCGCATTTTGTGTCGTTGCCTTCCTTGCCCAACGCGAAGACGTTGGCTCAGGTCTTTGTGCAGGAGGTGGTCAGACTACACGGAGTTCTATCGGACATAGTGTCTGATAGGGGGAGCCAGTTTGTGGCGAAGTTTTGGAAAGCTTTATGCTCACGATTGGGGATCAAGTTGTCTCATTCGTCGGCGTTTCATCCGCAGTCAAATGGTCAAACTGAGTGCATGAACCAAAATCTGGAGCAGTATTTGCGATGTTTTGTGTCTGACAACCAAGTGGAGTGGTCGACGTTCCTTCCCTTGGCCGAGTTCGCATTAAATAATCACCGCCAAGAATCATCGGGAGAGTCTCCGTTCTTTTGTGTTTATGGGCACCATCCTCAATTTTGTACCTTGCGTCAGGGGGGCTCTGGGGGCGTCCCGGAGGAGGACCGGTTAGGAGTTCAACTATCATCGGTCTGGAGGAGTGTGAAACAGCGATTGCTGAGCATGAGTGCAAGGTACAAACGTGTGGCTGACGCTAGACGCGTGCCAGGTCCGGACCTGTGTGTGGGTGATTGGGTGTGGTTAGCTACTAAAAACATAAAACTCAAAATTCCATCATTGAAATTGGGTCCAAGGTTTATTGGCCCTTTTAAGATTGCTGCCATCATTAACCCGGTTGCTTATCGGTTGGAACTTCCTGCGGTATACAAGATACACAACGTGTTTCACAGGGCTTTATTGAAAAAGGTGGTAGGCTCTGTGGACATGACGCCGATGCCACCTCCAGTCATGGTGGATGGCGATTTAGAGTTTGAAGTCTCCAAGGTGGTGGACTCTCGAGTACTGCGCCGTTCTCTTCAGTATTTGGTACACTGGTGGGGGTATGGTCTGGAGTAGAGGTCTTGGGTACCAGCCTCGGACATACATGCGGATCGGCTGGTCAGTTCGTTTCACCGCCGTCATCCGGACAAGCCGGGTCCTATGAGTCTTGAGGGCCCTGGGGTCCCTCGTAGAAGACTGGGTACTGTGAGAATCATGTGGTAATAGTGGATGAGGGCAGGTATATCTCGCCCAGATTCCTTTCCTATGTGGCCTAGTCTGGTCAGTATCGCACCTGCTTACTAATGGATAATGGGAGGTGGATATAAAAGGATGCAAGGTGGTTGTGTGAGTGTCTCAGCCTGGGAACACAGAGAGCCTGTCTGTGTGAGAGACACACGTGAGGGGAAGCAGTGCCCACTGCAACTGTGGTTTGGCTGGACGGGAGAAGCCCGCCAGTTGGTAGTTAGGTTGTCCATTGTTTAGTTAGTGCCGGACAGGCAAGGATTTGTTTTATGTTTTATTTCCTTTTGCATTGCTTTCACCGTTAATAAACCTGACCCAGGGTCAGTTATACACGAATCCCAGCTCTGCGCCTGAGTTTCATGCTGAATGCACGTGACCTTTGACCCCAGCAAAGGCGATCCCGGAGTGTTTTATCACATTGTGGTGGAGAACGCGGGCATCACGTTGCAAGCATGAGCATGGAGGACGTGGTAAAAGCGCTGGTACAGTCCACCGCCGTCCAGCAACAAGCTAATCGGGTGATGATGGCCCAGCTGAAGGAGTTGGTGGACATGACAGCTACCGATCGTTCGCTTCTCCAGCAGGTGGCGCAGTGCCTGGCAAGCCTACAGGAGGTTAACCTGGAAGCCGAGTCGAGAGTGATTCACGTGAGTCGGTACTGGCAGAAGATGACGACCGAAGATGACGTCGAGGCGTACCTGACCACGTTTGAACGGACGGCGGTGCGAGAAAAATGGCCGAAGGCACGATGGGCCGGCCTGATTGCTCCGTTTCTTTCCGGTGAGGCCCAAAAGGCGTATTATGACTTGGAACCTGAAGCTGCGCAGGACTTTGACAAATTGAAATCCGAGATCTTGGCCCGGCTGGGAGTGACGACCGCTGTCCGTGCACAGAGAGTGCATCAATGGACTTATCAGCCGGATAAACCACCGCGGTCACAGATGTTCGACCTGATCCACGTGACGAAGAAGTGGCTACAACCCGAGGTGCTGACAGCGCCAGAGATAATTCAGAGAGTCGTCATGGACAAGTACCTGAGAGCTCTACCGCCAGCCCTGAGGAAGTGGGTAAGCCATGGAAATCCTACGACGGCAGATCAACTGGTGGATCTGGTTGAACGTTACTCCGTGGCGGAAGGACTCCGAGACGACGCTACCCCACCTCGTTCTTCATCATCTCCATGGGGAACCGGTAAGACTGTTCCAGGGAGTAGGGGAGATGGAAAAATCCCTAAGACAGTGGGGGAGGAAAACGGGACTGCCCGCACTGCGAGGCCGAGAGTAACGAACTATGGTCTAAGCAAGGGGCCCGTTAGGTGTTTCCGCTGCCAAGAGATGGGACATATTGCTGCGAACTGTCCGGTCACTACTGAACCCATGCAGTGCGACGTCACAGACTCTAAAAACCGCATGTCTATGGTTGCACGGGTAGTGAGTGTGAATGCCGGTCAAAAGGATGCGGAAAAACATTTGTGTGATTTAACTGTTGATGGCAAAAATGTGGTGGCATTGTTAGACTCGGGAAGTGTGGTGACTCTGGTGAAGGCCAGTCTGGTGTCAGCCCCGACTGGACCATCAGACAAATTTTCTGTAACGTGTGTGCATGGAGACACCTGTTCGTACCTCACCACGGTCATATGCATTACTACTTCCTATGGGTCTGTGCAACATAAAGTGGAACTCGTCCCGGCGTTATTGCATGATGTTATCCTGGGCCGGGATTTTCCCCACTTCTGGCAATTGTGGGAGAATCAGTTGATGCCCTCGGGTAATAGTGTACATGATTCTTCTCCCAGGGCGCGTGTGGGTCCCGAACCCCTGGAAGAGGTCTCCCCGGAAGACTCGGGGGAAGAGTCTGCTGGAAATGACCTACAGTTCCCGTTTTCAGTCATGGCGGGTGATACGGAGGAGACCGGGGAAGAGGAGGAGGCAGACAGCCGTCCACCTCCCCGTTTGCCGGATTTAGAAGTTCAGAAAGATGACTTCCAAAGCAAGCAAATAAAGGATCCTACCCTTTCTCAGGCTAGGACAAATGTAAAAGTGATAAATGGGGTACCCGTAGAACCTGGCTCTAGGCTGGCATATCCTTACATGGTTCTGGAGAATGATTCAGATAGAGAAAAATTGGGAAGATACGGTGCAACTATTAGTCGTGCCAAAACCCTACCGGCGGCAGGTGCTGGACCTGGCCCACGGACATGTGATGGGAGGTCACCTGGGAGTCCAGAAAACCACCGAAAGGATATTACACTGTTTTGTTTGGCCAGGCATGCATCATGATATTCGTGTATATTGTGAGTCTTGTCCTGACTGCCAAGCCTCTGCACCTAAGCCCCGGTTCTGTAGCCCTTTGGTACCCCTACCTATTATTGAAGTCCCGTTTGAGAGGATTGGGATGGATTTAGTTGGGCCCCTTCCACGGTCTGTACGTGGACACCAACATATCCTGGTCATCTTGGATTATGCCACTCGTTACCCGGAGGCCATCCCTTTGCGTAACACGGCCACCAAGACGATTGCCAAGGAACTGGTGCATGTGTTTAGTCGGGTCGGTATACCAAAACAGATACTCACCGACCAGGGGACCCCCTTTATGTCCAGGGTAATGAAGGAGCTCTGCTGATTGTTACAAATCGAACCGTTACGCACATCCGTGTATCACCCTCAAACAGACGGGTTGGTCGAAAGGTTCAATAAAACTCTGAAGCAGATGCTGAGAAAGGTGATAGACAAGGATGGGAAGAACTGGGACTATTTACTTCCGTATTTGCTTTTTGCCATCAGGGAAGTACCCCAGTCTTCCACGGGATTCTCGCCTTTCGAGCTATTGTACGCCCGACGTCCTCGCGGACTGTTAGACGTTGCAAAAGAAACCTGGGAGGGTCAGGTCACTCCATTTAAAACAGTGATAGATCATGTCACACAAATGCAGGGCCGTATTGTGGCTGTTATGCCTATCGTCAAAGAACACATGATGCAGGCTCAAGGAGCCCAAAACAGAATCTATGATAGGGGCGCCAAGATCCGTACGTTTGCACCCGGAGATAGGGTGTTGATCCTGGTCCCCACGGTGGACAGTAAGTTCCTGGCAAAGTGGCAGGGCCCCTTTGAGATCAAGGAAAGAGTTGGTGAAGTAAACTACAAAGTATACCAGGCAGGTAAACGGAAACCTGAACAGATTTATCATGTAAATCTGATAAAGCCCTGGAAGGATCGGTCTGCCTTGTCAGCGGAGCTGGCCCGTCCTGTATGCTCGCATACCGTACCGGAGGTACGGGTTGCAGAGACTCTCTCGGAGCGGCAAAAGACTGAGGTCAGGCAGTTTCTACTTCACAACCAAAAGTTTTTCTCAGAAAAACCCGGGCAGACTATGCTAATGAAACATGACATCTTAACGGAACCTGGTGTCACAGTTCACGTAAAGCCCTACCGAATCCCGGAAGCGCGCCGTGAAGCCGTTTCCCGAGAAGTGAAGGTAATGTTAGAGTTAGGAGTCATTGAGGAATCGCACAGTGCGTGGTCCAGCCCGATTGTGCTAATTCCTAAACCGGACGGCACCATCCGGTTCTGCAATGACTTCAGGAAACTGAATGCGGTCTCAAAATTTGATGCCTACCCTATGCCCCGGGTCGACGAGTTAATAGATCGGTTAGGAAAAGCCCGGTATATTACGACCCTAGACCTAACAAAGGGGTATTGGCAGATCCCTCTGGCGGAGGCTGCCAGAGAAAAGATGGCATTTGCTACGCCGGAAGGTCTATTTCAGTATGTGTATATGCCGTTTGGACTGCACGGGGCACCGGCGACCTTCCAGAGACTGATGGATCGAGTCCTGAGGCCACATAGGCAGTACGCTTCGACCTATTTGGACGACATTGTCATTTACAGCTTGGACTGGGAGACTCATCTCCAAAAAGTACAAGCTGTGATTGACGACCTGTGGGAGGCAGGTCTAACCGCGAACCCCAAGAAGTGTCACATCGGGCTAGAAGAAGCCCGGTATTTGGGGTATGTAATTGGGAGGGGTGTTGTTAAACCCCAGGTTGATAAGATTCAGGCGGTTCAGGACTGGCCACAACCTGTCAACAAGAAGCAGGTGCAAGCCTTCCTGGGGATCGCCGGTTATTATCGCCGGTTCATACCCAATTTTGCAGCCATCGCTACCCCCCTGACGGATCTTACAAAAGGGAAAGACTCCGTCATGATTAAATGGAGTTTAGCGGCTGAAGAAGCCTTCCATAGCCTAAAACGGGCACTTTGCTCTCAGCCCGTACTGGTGACTTCGGACTTCCGCAGTGAGTTTGTGGTACAAACGGATGCCTCTGATACCGGTATCAGGGCCGTACTGTCACAAGTGAGGGACAGAGTGGAACGCCCAGTCCTCTATCTCAGCAGGAAGCTGAATAAACACGAGCAAAGGTATGCAGTCGTAGAAAAAGAGTGCCTCGCCATTAAGTGGGCTCTAGAAGCCCTCAAATATTACCTGGTGGGCCGAAAGTTCAGGCTGATCACTGACCATGCCCCTCTCAAGTGGATGCACTTGAACAAGGAACGGAATAGCCGGGTGACCCGGTGGTTCCTTGCCCTGCAGGCCTACACTTTTACGGTGGAGCACCGCCCAGGAGTACAGATGGGAAACGAAGATGCCCTGTCCCGAGTGCACTGTTTGGCGGGTGTCATTGCTCGACCGGAGTGGTCTGAGCAGAGGGGGGGGATATGTGAGAATCATGTGGGAATAGTGGATGAGGGCAGGTATATCTCGCCCAGATTCCTTTCCTATGTGGCCTAGTCTGGTCAGTATCGCACCTGCTTACTAATGGATAATGGGAGGTGATATAAAAGGATGCAAGGTGGTTGTGTGAGTGTCTCAGCCTGGGAACACAGAGAGCCTGTCTGTGTGAGAGACACACGTGAGGGGAAGCAGTGCCCACTGCAACTGTGGTTTGGCTGGACGGGAGAAGCCCGCCAGTTGGTAGTTAGGTTGTCCATTGTTTAGTTAGTGCCGGACAGGCAAGGATTTGTTTTATGTTTTATTTCCTTTTGCATTGCTTTCACCGTTAATAAACCTGACCCAGGGTCAGTTATACACGAATCCCAGTTCTGTGCCTGAGTTTCATGCTGAATGCACGTGACCTTTGACCCCAGCAAAGGCGATCCCGGAGTGTTTTATCACAGTACTGTCATGTCAGACGCTATTCACACCACGGCGTCCGGCAGGCAGCGGTAGTTCCATCTCCGTCCACTATAGCCTCAGTGGTGTCAGCTTGATTTTACTCAGGTTATCGGGGGTTAATCTAGCTGAAAATCAGGTGGGATGTTTGGTCACGCCCACGGTCTTTAAATAGTCGTGCTGGCCTGTGGGCGTCGCCGATTATAGCTTGTGTTTTATGCCAAGTGGTTCCGGTCTGGAGAGGAGGTGTTGGAGAGAGAAATTCATATCTGGTGGCGTATGATCTGTTGTTACCTTTTCGCCTTCCTATATTTGTGCTTTGTTTTGCCCTGTTCACATTACAGTATTGTCCTGTGTGTTTGCGGCGCGGTGTGGTTTAAGTTCTCCCTGTCTGCCATTACTGTGTGGGATTGGTGGTTTGACAACTCACTGGGTGGAGGGTGGAGGGTTCAGCTTAGGGCTGAGCAGGAGATAAGGAAAGGTTGGAGGCTCAGGCATTTGCACCATTAGCAAAAACCCTGGGTTGAGGGTCAGACAGGGTTTTCCCTAGTTGGAGGGACTCCGCAGGGGCCCTGGGTATTTCAGCCTCCTTTGACCTAAGCTCCGCATAACAGAAAGTGAAAGAACTGGGAGGGCAGGTCTTCTCTTCCATCCTCCCAGTGGATGGCCATGGATCAAGGAAGTAGAATAAATTCTGCAGGTGAACAACTGGCTACGTCGATGGTGCAGTCAGCAAGGATTTGGATTTCTGTATCAAGGAGTGAATTACCTATACGATGGACTACTTGCTAGAGATGGGGTGCACCTTATGAAGACTGGAAAAGATGTATTTGGAATTCGCATTGCTTCACTCATCAGGAGAACTTTAAACTAGAACAATGTGGGAAGAGAAGCAAAAGGCCAGAAAAAGCCATACACCTGACAAATACTATTGAGAACTCTGCTATTAGAAGTGGAAATGAAGAACAAAGACAAAAAATCTAAATAATAAAAATATTGGAGAAAGAGAAACCAATCACAAACTAAAATGTTTCTATACAAATGCACAAAGCATGGGCAACAAACAAGGAGAATTGGAACTACTAACTCAGGAAAAGAAATATGATGTCATTGGAATCACTGAATCTTGGTGGGACAATACACATGATTGGAATACAAGGCTAGAAGGATACAACAACTAATTTGCAATGAACAGACTAGATAAACGAGGAGGAGGTGTTGCATTGTATGTTAGTAAAGTGTATATCTGCACAGAGATTGATGCTGTTTGGGTAAGATTACAAGAAGAGAACAAAGGAATGGACACCATTGTAGGCATTTATTACAAGCCACCTGTGCAAGCTGAAGATATGGATGAACTCTTTATGCATCAAATGGCCAAGGTCTCCAAAAATATGACATAGTGTTCATGGGTGATTTCAACTATCCATACATTTGTTAGGAATCTCTCTTAGGCAAAACTAACAGGTCAACCAAATTCTTATCCTCTCTTACTGACAACTTTATCTTCCAAAAGGTACGGGAGAAAAGGGGATCTGCCAACTTGGATCTAGTCCTTATAAACAGGGAGGAAATGGTTGAGGTGGTAAGAGTGGCTGGGACCCTAGGAGGTAGCGGCCATGCTGTTTTAGAATTTTGTATATCTAGAGGAGGAAGACCTGTGAAGACTCAGACTTCAAGGTTAGATTTAAGAGAGGTGGCTGGATATCCTTAAGGACAAAAATATCCAGGAAGGATGGGAAATCGTTAAAAATGAGATTCTCAGAGCACAATCGTTAAAAATTCTGAAAAGAGGGAAGAATACGAAGCATTTAAGGAAACCAGGATAGTTGAACATAGAACTTAAACACATGCTAAAAAGTTAGAAAGAAATGTTTATCAAATGGAAAGAGGGAGGCGTATCTAAAGAAGAATATAATGCTGTGCACGAATCAGATTATCTAAACCTGATAATGAATTAAGGCTTGCAAGAGATGTCAAAAGCATCAAAAGCAATAAAAAATGATTTTGAAGATATGTCAAAAGTAAAAGAAAAGTCAAAGATGCTGTAGGATTTTTACAGGATGAAAATGATGAAATGGTAAGAAAGTATGTTGAGAAGGCCGAACTTTTAAATTCCTATTTTGCATCTGTTTTCTCTCAGAAAGGAAATGTAACATCAACTGATTTTCACTGTCCTATTAAGGGAATGGAAGAATCCAGGATATCTATAAACAGAAAGATAGTGAGGAAACACTTAGCTAACATAAATAAATTCAAGTCTCCAGGTCCAGATGAATTACATCCCAGAGTACTGAAGGAGATAGCAGAAGAAATTTTTGATCCACTCTTTATAATCTTTGAAAATTCTTGTATAATAGGAGAAGTCCCAGAAGACTGGAGAAGAGCAAATGTTGTTCCTATCTTCAAAAAGGGGAAGAAGGTGGACCCAGGGAACTATAGACTGGTGAGTCTGACTTCTATACCAGGAAACATCTTTGAACAAATAATGAAACAACATTGATGAAAGTACCTGGATAAGAATGAAGTGATTAACCAGAGTCAACATGGGTTTGTAACTAATAAGTCATGTCAGATTAACTTAATTTCCTTCTATGACAGAATCACTGACTGGGTGGAAATGCTGTAGATATAGTGTATCTTGACTTCAGCAAAGCATTTGACAAAGTATCTCACAATCCTTATTGAAAAAATGACTGCGTATGGAATGGACAAGGCTACTGTTAGGTAGATTCATAACTGGCTTAGTGAATGGACTCAAAGAGTGGTCGTAAAAGGCTGCACATCCAGTTTGAAGAATATCTCAAGTGGGGTACCACAGGGCTCTGTCCTGGGCCCTGTATTGTACAACATCTTTATCAATGATTTAGATGAAGCAATTGAGGGTAAGCTGAATAAATATGCTAATGACACAAAGCTAGGAGGGATAGCTAATACTAGAGAAGAGAGAGGATTCAAAAAGAAATAAATATCTGGAGCAGTAGGCAGCAACTAACAGAATGGTTTTTAACATGGAAAATGCAAAGTACTACATCTGGGCAATAAAAATGCAAAAAAATCATATACAGAATGGGAGGATTAGAGCTAAGCAAAAGCACATGTGAAAAAGATTTGGGTATGCTAATATATCACAGACTGAACATGAGTCAACAGTGTGATGCAGCAGCAAAAAAGGCAAATACCATTCTGGGATGTATCAACAGAAGCATACAGTCTAGATCATGTGAAGTCATTATTGCCCTCTACTCCTCTTTGGTCAGACCTCATCTGGAATACTGTGTCCAGTTTTGGGCACCACATTTTAAAAAAGACATCAAGAAACTGGAGCAAGTTCAGAGAAGAGCGACCAGAATGGTGACCGTTCTGCAAATCATGTCTTATGAGGAACAGTTACAGGATATGGAAATGTTTAGCTTGCAAAAAAGAAGACTGAGAGGAGACTTAATAGCTGTCTACAAATATCTCAAAGGTTGTCACATTGTAGAAGGATCATCTTTATACTAATTTGCACAAGGTAAGACTAGAAGTAATGGGATGAAACTGAATGGGAGGAGGCACAGATTTGGGTGATCAATGAGTGGAACAGGCTGCCACGAGAGGTGGTGAGTTCTCCTTCAGTAGAAGTCTTCAAAGAGAGGCTGGACAGACATCTGTCTGGGTCGTTTTAGTGAATCCTGCTTTGAGCAGAGGATTGGACCAGATGACCCAGGAGGTCCCTTCCAACTCTACCAGTCTATGATTGCATGATTCTAAGTGTTTGATGCAGTTTCAGAATATGACTTTGGTTATGCCAAATTTGCTCTAGTTTTTGAGATATTTATTAGTTAAATAATTAACAGTAGAATTCTGACTTCAAAAAGTCACTTTTATAGCATTGTAAGGCTGTAAATTGAAATGCTAATTAATTATATGGGACATTTCATTACCCAAGATACTTAAGATACTGATAATGAGTCTATAGATGGACCAAACACTATTGCATTTGTTATCAAACACAAGTTGCACTGGGGCAATGCATTATTTTCATGGATGAATAATCTCAAAAATTAGAGCCAATTCTGCAAAAGCAATAGGATTTTTGGAAAATGAACCCCTTGCAAAATACCCTAAATCCATTCCAAAAACCTTGGCAACCTTGAAAATTTTTTTTTGTAGACCTATGTTATGGAAAGAGAAAATGACATGCTGTGAATTTTAAAAAATATACTGCAGGTCAATTTCCATTAAAAAAGCACAGGAACTGCAGGAACAGTTATACGCTGCGGTTTTTGCTCACATAAATAGCTACACATAAATGGCAGCAACGAATGGTATTTGAATAACATATACAATAAATGACAGATGAATAGAAATAAACATGCAGAATGCAACTGTAAGTATAGTATGGATCAGTTCTATCAGAATAAGACTAAGTAAATTCAACTTGAGTTGGAAGAAAGAGGCTATAAAAGTGGATGCTAGAAGCTGATGAAAAATTGTTGGAATTCAATCGATTCAAACCCTCTAATTTGCAGTCCAATAAATCAAACTCCACTAACACTAGTTTATAATGCAGTGACCAATTATCTAAGGTAAAAAATAAATTTTAAAAAAGATCTCTCTATTCTAGAAAATTTAAAAAAAAAATTGCCAGTATACTACAAAAAGGATGTTGTGTAGTGCACAAACAGGCTTCATCTTTGGGCCAACATTTTATCACCCAATCATTTAACTACTTGCAAAACGAAAAATGAATGGCTTTCAATTAAAGGATATTTGAAACTGTGGTTCTCACACGTGTAATATGTGCTCATACACAAAAAAAATACTAAATATGTAGTAATTCATTGGATGATAACACATTTTCTTATAAAATCCTTTCTCAATTGCATTTCAAGCTATATAGTATATATTATAGAATACTGCGAATGTAGATTAAAATGTTAGGATAAATGTTAATTATAGTTACCCATGCTATTCACACCCATAAGCTATGTAAGCAGATGAATATGTACAAAGACATATATGAAACCAAGCTGCAAGAGACAAATACACCCCTGGTGGGACAAAACTACACAAGATTTTATGTTTAATAGGACTATGTCTCTGTGCTACAAGATACAAGTATGTGCGGTAATTGCTCTGATGAATACCAACCACACTGTATCACAAATAATTATGCGTAGACTGGTGAAAAAACTGGATAAGAATGGAGTCAGTTTGGTATTAATAGTGATGGTCAAACACAGACAAGGTACATGTAAATAAAAAAAATCAGGAATACCATGCACTTATAGTTATACACTGTGCACTATACAATAGCCAATAACCACCTGATTATATGCCTGCATTATCCTCATGCCTGAGTTGATTACCTCAATTGGCAAACATACTTCAAAAAGTCTCAAAGTTAATGTGGTTTTTCTGCAACTCGGGTTGTTGTTTCAACTACAATAGATGATATATCAGATTATATTTTCAATACAACTATACATAGTTTTTCATAAAGATCAGTTTTGAATTAATTTATGTCTTTGTGGAATGTTAATATACTAGCTTACAACTCTTTACTAGTCTTGTCCATAATGTATCAGTGTTAATTTGGAAGTTTTTGCATGTTTATTTCTATTCAATAGTCATGTATTGGATATGTTATTCAAATACCATTCGTTGGTGCCATCTATGTGTAGCTATCAATATGTGCACTTTAATTAGCTTAATCAGCAACTTCTGTGTTTACTGGAATGGTGTGATATTTAAGTGCATTACCACCGCATTAGAACCATCACGAATAAGAGTGTCATGCACCTGAAACCCGTAGATATTTTAACCATGTCTCTATCATGATATTACAATCTTGGTCTAGCATTTGCATTTATCCACAAATAAAGGATTCTGCATGTTCGTGGTGCTAGATCCTGTAGTTCTTAGATAGAGATTTAACTAGATTTAACTATGTCCAGGCAGAGACAAAGCCCTTATAAACCTACAGTGAACAAAACAATATTAAGATGTGTTAAAAATAATAATTTTATTGTAAATCTATTAAGAATTATTTATACGCAATATAGTAGATTGGAAAAAAAACAAAAAAAACATTATTACTGTATTGTGAAGCATGAATACAGAAACATTATAATATGTTCACACATCCCAACAGACATATAAATAAAATGTATAAGTAGAGATAAAGCCCAGTGTATATAGGGATCAATTTGTTATACATTACTAGATCCACACTTGTATTAGATGACCATATAGCCTATAGAAGAGGGTAAATTCACTCCCATATAGATAACACTTATAGATGGTAAGATTGTATATAATAATACAAATAGACTATATATAATAATACAGGAATTAAAGACATAATCCATTACCTGTGGCCATCATAAAAGGGATGTATGAACTGCTAAATCCCACCTCGACGCACGTTTCACAGTCGCCTGCAGTTTCGTTAAGGAAGTCCTTGCTTCACACTGCTAGAAAATTACATGCATGTGAATTGGATATTTTCTTCTTCTGTAGAACATGTAGAACATATATCCATTATAGTCAAGGGAACACACAATATACTAAGAGCTTATAAGCTTGTTTTCTAAAGCCTAGCCAACATCTCATATCATGAGCTTTTATTGAGGACAAAGCATTGTCAGTTTTTTTTAAAGCATAACAAGGAATGATGTCTACTGTATGTTTAAAAGTACTTTCACTAATTGTCAAGTATTTCACTTTGTAGGGTGTTGAAGGAACAGGATTGGCTTTTATTGTATTCACTGAAGCCATTACAAAAATGCCCGTGTCCCCTCTCTGGTCTGTTTTGTTCTTCATAATGCTCTTCTGCTTGGGGCTCTCTTCCATGTTTGGTAATATGGAAGGGGTCTTAGTGCCACTGATGGATTTGAAAATAATACCCAAATCATGGCCAAAAGAAGCAGTTACAGGTATGTTGTTGTTTTCAATTATTAGTGTCATTGTATAATATATACCTCAAGGTTGTTTTCACATATACAGGTGCATCTCACAAAATTAGAATATCATCAAAAAGTTAATTTATTTCAGTTCTTCAATACAAAAAGTGAAACTCATATACTATATAGAGTCATTACAAACAGACTGATCTATTTCAAGTGTTTATTTCTGTTAATGAGTATGGCTTACAGCCAATGAAAACCCAAAGTCATTATCTCAATAAATTAGAATACTTTATAACACCAGCTTGAAAAAATGATTTTAAAATCCAAATTTTTGGTCTACTGAAATGAATGTTCAGAAAATGCACTCAATGTACTCAATATTTGGTTGGGGCTCCTTTTGTATCAATTACTGCATCAATGTAACGTAGCATGGAGGTGATCAGCCAGTGGCACTGCTGAGGTTCTACGGAAGCCCAGGTTGCTTTGATAGCAGCCTTCAGCTCACCTGCATTGTGGGGTCTGGTGTCTCTCATCTTCCTCTTGGCAATACTCTATAGATTCTCTATGGGGTTAAGGTCAGGCGAGTTTGCTGGCCAATCAAGCACAGCGATACTGTTGTTTTTAAACCAGGTATTGGTACTTTTGGCAGTGTGAACAGGTGCCAAGTCCTGCTGGAGAATTAAATTTCCATCTCCAAAAAGCTTGTCGGCAGAGGGAAGCATGAAGTGCTCTAAAATTTCCTGGTAGATGGCTGCACTGACTTTGGTCTTGATAAAACACAGTGGACCTACACAGCAGATGACATGGCTCCCCAAACCATCACTGATTGTGGATACTTCACACTAGACCTTGGAAATCAAGGTGTCAGAGTCTGGAGGAAGAATGGAGAGACAGACAATCCAAGCTGCTTGAGGTCTAGTGTGAAGATTCCACAATGTTTTTTGAGGTGGAAATGCTGAAAAAATACACAAAAAATACCTGGGCATCTTCCAAGTGTCCTTTTCAGTTTTCCCAATAACTTGTATTGTAAAGTATTAGGTGTCTACCTGGTGGAAAACCCATGAAGGATATGCATGTTATTTCTCAAAACTGCTCAAATGAATTTCTATGTATAAATGACTTCTGTTCATATGTTCAGGCTTTTAAAATAATTAACATGTACATTTTTCTGACATTTTCTGCTAGGAAAATGCTCAATAACTTTCACTATACAGTGATATGTAAAAGTTTGGCCACCCCTGGTCAAAGTTACTGTTAGTGTGAGCAGTTTAGAAAGTTGAAATGATCTCTATAAGGCCGGGGTCAGAATTGTGAGAAACTCGGACGAGTCTCGCACATCAATACCCGGCACTGCCGCCGACACTCTGATCGGAGTATTCAGCTGCATGTATTTCTATGCAGCTGAACACTCCAATCCAAGTGCCGATGGCTGTGCTGGGTATTGACGTGCAAGACTCGTCCAAGTTTCTTGCAAGTCTAACCACAGCCTAAAGGTACTGTCACACTTAGCGATGTACCAGTGATCCCGACCAGCGATATGACGCGGTCATGATCGCTGGTACATCGCTAAGTGGTCGCTAGTGAGCTGCCACACAGGCAGATCTCACCAGCGACTTCGCTGGGGACGGGGGTCGCTACTTACCTGTCACACTAGGCGATCCTGACGTCCTCCCGCCCGGCTCCACGCTCGTCGCTCGTCTCTCCACAGGAAGCGCCGCAGGAAGCTGACGACGAGAAACAGTCCTGGACGTTCTCGCGCGATCAGCGATAACCAGCGGGGGAGCGGGTCGTATGTAAGTATCAGACACAGCGATGTCGCTAGCAATATCGCTATAACGTCAAGTTATAGCGATATTGCTAGCGATATTGCTTAGGACAGTACCTTAAGGCCTAAAGTTAAAGATGACACATTTCTTTTTTAATGTAAGCAAATATGTTAATTTTTTATGTTTTAAAAATTACAAAATAGGAAAATGGGCTGATGGAAAAGTTTTCACACACTGCATATTTAGTACCTAGTAACCTAGTAACAACCTCTTTTGAAAGTATCATAGCTTGTAATTGCTTTTTGTAGCCAACCAAGGAGTATTTCAATTCTTGTTTGAGGGATTTTCGCAGATCAGCGATTATTTTCTCATGCCAATTTGGTATGAAAGAACAATCACAGCATGCTGCAATTGGCAACAACACTTGGCTCACTCTCACCCATATAAGTCTATGGGTTCGTGTGAAACATCAGACTGCACTCGAATGTCATCCCAGTTCAGCCTGATATACACCGAGACAGACAAAGGAAGAGATGGAGAGATTACTTGCTCCACCTCCTTCGCAGCTCTGCTGTGATTCTCTGATGTGAGAAGATCGAAGCACAGTGCTCTGACACTCAGCTCACACTCACAGCAGAGCAGAAGCCGAGTGTCATTACCATATCGCATCCAATTATCTCTCACATCGGGTGTCAAACGCTACTGTGATTCCAGCCATACAAACCCACCCTGATAAACTTTGCTTTACTTGTCTTCCTGAACTACAGGCTGCCTCGGTCTCCATCGCTTAGCTGCAATTTTTCATTGCATGTGTCTATTCCATTCTTAGACACACAATGATAGCCCAACAAAACAACTTTAAAATGACACAAAAATAAAAAAGACATCAAATTCATAACTGTTTGCGTGGAATAATTTATCATATTGGTTATGTTCAAGCCGCATGATTTGTGGAGATTCAACCACTGGACCTCCACTGGTTTCCCATCCATTATTTGTACAGCATTGGGTACAAAGTGATTTTGTTCTGGTAAAAAAATAGCCATTGCCAATTCTAATTTTTCTGGCAGTTCCCAAAATCATACCCCAGCTGATTAAAAATTCCTTATCTATCCTAGCTACATGCAATTAAAAAGTTTTAATCAATTCTCGCCTGGTGGAAACAAATACACATATTATGCAGGTTATTCTTCCAAAACTATTACTGTACAATGATGCCACAAGCACAAAAATCTATGTATAAAAAGCTGAGTGTCTGTATGTGTGTGTATCAAGCCACGCCCACTACACATAGCACCGCCTACTCCATAGCCAATGGAAAGCGGCGGTGGGTTGGAAGGGGCTGGGACTGACCGAGGGGATTTCGGGTGACAATTGACAGAGGAATGGAGGATTTGATGCTCGGGTGGTGGAGGAGGACATTGCAGGAGCCGGGCATAATCGCCACACGGCGGGCCATGGAAAAGATGGCGGGAGCTACGAGGGAGGTGGCAGCAGCTGCGGACAGGAGGGGAGTGCAGATGACTTCTCCACGTCATCCCCCTTTCACCGAGTGCACTCCCCCATGTCCCCACATGACTACGCTGTCCTCAGCCTGTCACAGTCCTGTCATGGATGGTGGCGGAGGAGGACAGTGCAGAAGCCAGGTGCAGGTAATCACCGCATGGGGGGCTGTGGAGGGGGCAGAAGGAGCTATGAGGGTGGAAGCAGCAGCCGCGGTCAGGAGGGGAGGGGAGCACAGACCACTTATCCGTGTCCTCCCCCTCTCACCGAGTGCACTCCCCCATGTCCCCACATGACTACGCTGTCCTCAGCCTGTCACAGTCCTGTCATGGATGGTGGCGGAGGAGGACAGTGCAGAAGCCAGGTGCAGGTAATCACCGCATGGGGGGCTGTGGAGGGGGCAGAAGGAGCTATGAGGGTGGAAGCAGCAGCCGCGGACAGGAGGGGAGGGGAGCACAGACCACTTATCCGTGTCCTCCCCCTCTCACCGAGCGCACTCCCCCGTGTCCCCACATGACTTTGCTGCCCTCAGCCTGTCACAGCCCTGTCATGTCCAGTGCGCAAGCTGGGCGCACACTGCACAAGGGGGCTCACAATACACAAGGGCGTTTCACAATACAGAAGCGGTGCTCAGAATACACAGGGGGTCCTCACGCTGCAAGGAAAGGGGTGCTCACAATACACGGGGTCTCACATTGCACAGGGGGTCTATGCCCGGGCAACGCCAGGCTCTTCAGCTAGTTTTAGATAAAAATAAAGTTTAATTTAAGTTGAATTACTATAAATAGGAAATATTGATTGTATAATTTTCCCATATTTATATATATATATATATATTTTTTTTCTTTTAGGAACAATTTGTGCGGTTTCTTTTTTGATTGCACTTATATTTGTACTGCAGTCTGGGAACTACTGGCTGGCTTTATTTGATGGTTTTGCTGGATCCATACCATTGTTGATTATAGCTTTTTGTGAGATGTTTTCGGTAGTTTACATATATGGAGTAGACAGGTAAGTTTAATAAAGAATTCAGTGATACTAAAAGAACTGTAAAAGAAAAGTGCAAATAGGGTATTATCAAAATTAGGCAAGGCCGACAATATAAGTAAACATGGACTTATGCTCACCTGATGGAGTTGTGTGTAACACAACCACTATATGGTGTATTATTAGCTGCTGCAGCATTGACAAGGATTTAACGTGCCAAGATACTCAAAAATCAGGATTTGATCTGTGGTACTCAATTATCAGACAAGGATCCAACAACCAAGGATTATTAAAAGTGGTTTATTGTAAATATAATAGTGACAATAAACCATTTATAAAAATCCTTGACTGATATTTCAGCACCACAGTTTAAATCCACCTTTCTGGGTATCTTGCTACTAAAGAATTTAAACCTCTTCCTGGACTTAGTCAATTCAGAGCTTGAACCCCCAAAAAGTTTTTTTTTCTGCCAAACCCAAGGGACAAAGGGTCAAACAATCCTGAAGATCCTGAATAGGTAAAGTGGGTAGAAATTAATATTTATTAGAATAAATCTTGCTTATAAATTTGATTGTAGAATGTTTACGGCTGGAGCAGTCATCCCATGTGATGGGTTGAAGTGTAAATGTATTCATTTCTGAACTTGGTCATCAATAAATGGGAAAAAATTTTTTACAAATGAGCTGGGCCACTGGAAGTATACAATGGGAGGAATTTACCAAGTACTATGCACTAGTTTTATGTCATAAAAAATATTTTGGCACTTTTTTTGCACCATTTTATTTTTAGATTTTGCACCATTCTTCAAAAATGTGTGGGAAAGTGGAATGAATGAGACTGGTGAATTAATGTAAGCCAGGTTCATGAATTGCTCTGGGTTTTTTTTTTTTTAAAAGTCACACAAAAATGGTGTAATTCTTGCATCAGTAAGGAGTAGTGATGGCGAGCATTAAAATGCTTGGGTGCTCGTTGCTTGAGTCGAGGAAATTGGAATGCTCGGGTGCTCGACCCAAGCAACGAGCCCAATGTAAGTCTATGGGAAAACCAAGCATTTTTGCCGCTATCCCCTGGGGGTCCTTTTAGGGTCTAAAAACGTCTGAAATCGATGAGAACAGTGCTCACATGACAAGGGAACATCATGGGGAATACCCCTGGAAGGATTTGGGCCTCCCAGTTCACAGCTGAGAACAGTGTTGTCAGAGTTATACGTCACTTTTACAGGCACACAATAAAACATATAAAAACGAATCAAAAATGGATTTTCCTGGGAAATATGTTAAGGAACATCCATTCCAGGCTAATGATTTATATGTAAGGCAAAATAAATAACCCAAAGCAAAAATGTTCCTCCACCACTTGGGCTATGTTCACACATAGCATTTTTGATGCATTTTTCAACTTTAGCATTGCTTTCAACCAAGAGAAATGAATTTACTGGGAAATGTCTTTTAAACATTTTACAACATTATCTGGCCATGTGGTGTGTGACACATTATCAGACACATCCTGTTTCATTTATGAAAGAGGGACTCTGAAAGTCGCAAAGCCTATTTTTATAGTGCCAGCAATTGTCCCTCAGTATTCTTTGAGAGCCATCAGCTGGCTATGCTTTGTTGTTCCCATTATTAACCCCTTAGCGACAGAGCAAGTTTGCAGCTTTATGACCAGGCCAATTTTTACAATCCTGACCACTGTCCCTTTATGAGGTTATAACTCAGGAACGCTTTAATGGATCCCACTGATTCTGAGAATGTTTTTTCGTGACATATTGTACTTCATGTTAGTGATAAAATTTCTTTGATAAGTTTTGTGTTTATTTATGAAAAAAATGGAAATATGGCGAAAATTTTGAAAATTTTGCAATTTTAAAACTTTAAATTTTTATGCCCTTAAATCAGAGAGATGTGTCACACAAATTTCTTAATAAATAACATTTCTCTCATGTCTACTTTACATCAGCACAATTTTGGAAGCAACATTTTTTTTTGTTAGGAAGTTATAAGGGTTAAAAGTTGACCAGCGATTTCTCATTTTTACAACAAAATTTATAAAACCATTTTTTTTTTAGGGACCACATCATATTTAAAGTCATTTTGAGGGGTATACATGACAGAAAATACCCAAAAGTGGCACCATTCTAAAAACTAGACCCCTCAATGTGCTCAAAACCACATTCAAGAAGTTTATTAACCCTTTAAGTGCTTCACAGGAACTATAGCAATGTGGAAGGAAAAAATTAACATTCAACTTTTTTTTTGCAAAAAATTTACTTCAGAACCAATTTTTTTTATTTTCACAAGTGTTAAAAGAGAAAATCAACCACAAAATTTGTTGTACAATTTCTCCTGAATACGCCGATACCCCATATGTGGGGGTAAACCACTTTTTCAGCACACGGCAGAGCTCGTAAGGGATGGAGCGCCGTTTGACTTTTTCAACGCAGAATTGGCTGGAATTGAGATCGGATGCCATGTTGCGTTCGGAGAGCCCTTAATGTGCCTAAACAGTGGAAGACTCCAACAAGTGACCCCATTTTGGAAACTAGACCCATTAAGGAACTTATCTAGATGTGTGGTGAGCACTTTGAACCTTCAAGTGCTTCACAGAAGTTTATAACGTAGAGCCGTGAAAATAAAAAATCCATTTTTTTTCCACAAAAATGATCTTTTCGCCCTCAAATTTTTATTTTTACAAGGGTAACAGGAGAAATCATACCCCCACAGTTGTTGTGCGATTTGTCCTGAGTACGCCGATACCACAAATGTGGGGGGAACCACTGTTTGGGCGCATGAGAGAGCTCGGAAGGGAAGGAGTGCCATTTTGGAGTGCAGACGTTGATGGAATGGTCTGCGGGCATCATGTTGTGTTTGCAGAGCCCCTGATGGGCCTAAACAGTGGAAACCCCCCACAAGTGACCCTATTTTGGAAATTAGACCCCTAAGGAATTTATCTAGATGTGTGGTGAGCACTTTGAACCCCCAAGCGCTTCACAGAAGTTTATAAACGCAGAGCCGTGAAAATAAAAGTCTTTTTTATTTCCACAAAAGTGATTTCTTAGACCCCAATTTTTAAACCCCCAACGTTGGTAAATAGTGGAAACCCCTCAATTCTTGCTCCAACCCTAACCCCAACACACCCCTAACCCTAATCCCAACCCTAATCCCAACCCTAACCCTAATCCCAAACCTAATCCCTAATCCTAATTCTAACCCTAATCCTAGTTTGCCCTAACCCTAATTCTAACCCTAGTCCTAACCCGAGCCCTAACCCTAACCCAACCCTAACCCTAGCATCGTTTATCATAGTGATCAAAATAATGAATGGAATCTGCCAGCCGGAGCCAGCAGATTCCCGGCGGGCGCACTGCGCATGTGCCCGCCATTTTCAAGATGGCGGCGCCCATCGGAGGACGCCGGCAGGACGCGGGACCACGGAGAGGTACCGGGAGGGATCTGGGGGATTGGGGACCCTATTTCTCTCTCCTCTGATGTGCGATCACATCAGAGGAAAGAGAAATTTAATGCATAATCGTGGCTTTTTTTTTTTGCAGTCGCCGTTATAGGGTTAATAACGGCGATCGAGACCCCAGAGAAAATCCGATACTGGGGGGCGCTATCTACTTTCTCCACAGTGCCGTGAATTAACGGCGCTGTGGTTTTAGTACACGCAATTGCCGCCGTTAAAAGGCGTATCAGCGGTCGTTAAGGGGTTAAACAGTGGGTCTCTTATACTGTTATTGCGTATGCAGTGAGTGGCAGGGCTGCCCAAAATTTGGACACACCCCAAAAAACCCATTGAACAGATGTCCTGGATGGCCACATGAAACCAAAGTTCCTATTATTAGTCATTTGGTACTCCCATTAATATTTGCTCATAAAGTGAATGCAAGGCCTGCTCCAAATTTAGACGCACTCCAATTACCCATTTAACAGATGTCCTGGATGGCTACATGAAACCAAAGTTCCCATTATTCATTTGGTACTCCTGTGGGTTTTCTTTTCCATTGAATGCACAGCCTGCCCTGCACCAAAGTTACACACACCCCAATAAACCTTTGAACTGACATCCTGGATGTCCACATGAAATCAAAGTTCCCATTATTCCTTTGGTCTTCCCATACTGTTTGCCAATGCATTGAATCCAAGGCCTGTCCTGCACCAAAGTTACATGCACCCCAATAATCCTTTGAACCAAGGTACTGGATGTCCACATGAAACCAAAGTTCCCATTATTCATTTGGTACTCCTATACTGTTTTCTTATCCTTTGAATGTAAGGCCTGCCCTGCACCAAAGTTACATGCACACCAAAAAATCCTTTGAACCGAGGTACTGGATGTCCACATGAAACCAAATATCCCATTATTCATTTGGTCCTCCCATACTCTTTGCCTATGCATTGAATGCAAGGCCTGCCCTGCACCAAAGTTACATGCACCCCAATAATCCTTTGAACCGAGGTACTGGATGTCCACATGAAACCAAAGTTGCCATTATTCATTTGGTCCTCCCATACTGTTTGCCTATGCATTGAATGCAAAGCCTGCCCTACCCAAAGTTACACTCACCCCAATAACACTTTGAACCGACGTCTTGAATGGCCACATGAAAACAATGTTCCCATTACTAGTCATTTGGTATTCCCATAAAGTTTGCCCATGAAGTGAATGCAAGGCCTGCCCCAAATTTGCATGCACCCCAATCCCCCTTGGAATAAATGTGGACGATGACCTCCCAAAAATGTTTTCCCAGTTTAAAAGAGCGGGTCTCCTATACTTGTAATGCCCATGCAGTAAGTGTTTGGGCTGACAAACATTTCCCCCTTGGGGGTACACTTCAACATACTGTGTAAACATTTTTTGTGTGGGCATCATAAACACCCTTGAAAAAAATAACTTGGCTGTTGTATCACGGAACACGTTCACCCTGGTGATCTAGTGGTTGTGTCTGAAGAGACGTGGATGATGACCTCCTAAAAATGTTTTCCCAGTTTAAAGGAGCAGACCTTCTATATTTGTAATGCTCATACACTAAGTGTATGGGCTGCCAAATATTTCCCCGTGGGGGGTACACCTCAACATATTGTGCAAACATTTTTTTACTGGCATAAAAAAAAACCTTTTACACAATAACTTGGCTGTTGCATCACAGACCACGATCACCATAGTGATCTAGTGGTGGTGGCTGATGAGGATGAGAAGAAAGAGAAGGATAACAGCAAATGGGCAAAATCAGGAAGCGTATACCCATGTGTGGGTGTGAAGAGGTGCATGGGAATAGGCCTTCCAAAAAATGACAATGGATTTGAGGTTATATTTCGCTGTTATCATTCGGTGGTGTAGAGAAGTCTGGCCCAATCCAGCCCTTGTTCATTTTTATAAGAATCAGCCTGTCAGCATTTTCAGTTGACAGTCGGATTCACTTACCCGTTATAATTCCACCAGCGGCACTAAAAACCAGCTCTGACAAAACGGCAGGGCAGGCCAGGACCTCCAAGGCGTAGAGAGCCAGTTCATGCCACATGTCCAGCTTAGATACCCCATAATTAAAAGGCACAGAGGAATCACGACATACGTAGGTATGGTTAGCAAGGTACTCCCTCAGCATCTTCCAAAACTTTGCACTCCATGTGAGTACCTGGCGCCTCAGGGCCAGTGCGATGGGAGGGTCTGAGAAAACTCTCCCAGAACTTTGCCAGTGTTCCCTTCCACTGCTGGTTTGGAGTTGTGTCTCTCTCGCCTATGCTCCTTGGTTCTCCAACGAACTGTGACCTCTGTCGCCAGAGTTTTCAGATGGAATTTTTTTGTAATAATTCTGCAACAATGGCCTTCTGGTACTGCACCATTTTAGTATACCTTTTTGCCTCTGAGGAAGAGACTGAAAGTTCTCCTTGTAGCGTGGGTCTAGAAGTGTCATCAACCAGTAATGACTGTCACCCAAAATTTGGAGAATATGAAGGTCACGGGAAAGGCAGCGCAACATAAAGTCAGCCATGCGTGCCATACTGATAACAGGCAAGACTTCCGTGTCATCACCAAGAGGACGATTTGATCATGCTATCCTCCTTGTCCTCAGGCCATCCACGCTGAACAGACGGTATGATAGTTGTGCAGGTAGTACAGTCTATAGCACATGAAACCATCTCCTTTTCTTTCTCCTCCCCCTCTTCCTCATTGTCAACCAATCCATGTTGGGATGACATGAGGCTGGGCTGTGTAATCACCCTGTATGGTTCCTTGCTCCATCTCATCGTGCTCTGCCTGCAATGCATCCTCTTTCATTGTGAGTAGAGAGCTTTTCAGAATACAGAGAAGCAGGATGGTGAAGCTAATTATGGTGTCATCACCACTCAACATCTTGGTGGACTCCTCAAAGTTTTGTAGGATGGTACATATGTCTGACATCCATGTCCACTCCTGAGGTCTTATGTGTGGAGTCTGAACTGAATACCGATGGCCTTGTTGATGCTGATAGTCAACAACTGCCCTCATCTGCTCCTAAATCCTTCCCAACACATGCAGTGTAGAGTTCCAACGCTTGGGAACATCACACACCCGTCAGTGAGCCGGAAGCTGCAAACACTGCTGAAGCACGTCAAGGGCGGTGGACGCTGTAGCTGACTTTCTAAAATGGGCATACAGGCAGTGTACTTTCACAAGCAGATCCGGCAGCTCCGGGTAGCTTTTGAGAAACCGTTGAACAATGAGGTTAAGCACATGGGCCAGGCATGGTACGTGTGTGAGCTCGCCTCGCCTCAGAGCAGCCACCAGGTTCCGGCCATTGTCACACATGACCATGCCTGGCTGTAGGTTCAGCGGTGTCAGCCACAGATCTGCTTGCTCTTTCAGAGCTGTCCATAACTCTTAAGCATTGTGCGGTTTGTCATCTAAGCATATAAGCTTCAGCACAGTCTGTTACCGCTTGGCTGAGGCAGTGCTGCAGTGCGTCCAGCTTGTGACTGATGTGGTCATTTCGTAGATGGAGGCAGAAGAGGAGGAGGATGAGGATATTCAGGAGCTGTAGACTGTGGGGGCAACCCGGATTGATCTAGGGCTCGCAATCCTCGACTTCAGGAGGACATTTTCCATTGCAAGGTCCGACTATGTAGCAGCTTCCACTATGTTAACCCAATGTGCCGTCAGCGAGATATAGCATCCCTGCACACAAGCACTTGTCCACGTGTCCGTGGTTAGGTGGACTTTTCCAGTAACAGCATTGTTGATAGCACGGCTAATGGGACACGTGCTTGTGGGACGACACACCGGGAGAAATAATGCTGGCTTGGGACCAAGTACTTTGGGATGGTATCTGCCTTCAGGTTGTGGAAAGCTTCCGTCTCCACGAGCCTAAAAGGTAACATTTCGAGCACAAGCAGACGAGAAATGTGAGTTTAGTACTGTGGCCTGTGGGGCGTTGGCTGCTTATTTACCCTTGCATTCCAAGGACTGGGATATGTTCAACTGAACGCTGCATTGGGACAAGGACATGGACGTGCTTGATGATGGTGCTAATTGAGTGTGCAACGACAGGTGCAGGGCAGGAGGCATCTTTGCAGGTACCATAGACAGGGGATTGACTTCCACGCACGACAGCGGAAGAGGCAGTGGTATCATCTGCAGACAGTATTCCTGGACCCTGGGGTTCAGCCCACAAAGTCGGGTGCTTTGCTGCCATGAGCCTGATCATGCTGGTAGTTTTGGTACCCCTTCTAATGCGAGAATGGCAATTGGTGGAAATGGCTTGTTTGGGGTTATCGGCAGAGTCTTTAAAAAAACAACCTGTCTCGGGAAGACCAACAGTTGTACTGACAACTTCCGTCGTGTTGGTGTTACGAGGAATGGTTGCCCCCTTCTGTCTGGGGCCACCATACTGCTTCTTCCTGCCTGTTGGGGTGCTACACCTCCCTCTCCCTGTGTGCTGCTGTGCTCGCTCTGCATGTCCTCCTGTCAGGTTGGGTCAGTTATTATAGGATCCACCACCTCGTCTTTCACTTCCACACCCTGGTCCTCCTCCTGACTTTCTGGCAATTGTGTCTCATCATCGTCCACCTCTTGTGACACATTCCCACCGTCTCCTTCATGTGACCGTGGCTTCTCAAATATTTGGGCATCGCTACATGCGATCTCATCTTGCCCTGCTGCAAGTGGACCAGGTGAGAGGCCTGAATCTATAAATGGAGAAGTGAACAGCACTTCAGAATGTCCAAGTGTAGGATCAGTTGTCTCCGGGCACTCGGCATGGTGTGAGGAAGGATGATCAGGGTGAGGAATATGCTGTCTAGATTCACGACTACTCAGACTTGACCATGAGAAAGACAGGGTGGTGGTGGCCCATGGCCTCAGCCTCTGCATGCACCATCACCATCACGTCCACTTCCCTGTCCCTTGCCACATGCCTTGCCTATTTTCAATGGACTACAATATTTTCCATGTTCACTACAAATGGCTGAATTTGGAGTGAATTTATATGTGATCCGTGTGCGGGAAAACCACAGTTTAAAATTTCTGGCCTGTAGCTAACAATTTTTTTCAGCAAACTGATGTCAATAACTAGGCTAAGACACCAGAAAAACAGTTAAATCGAGACCTCAAATGCCACAATTTGTAGCCCACAGACAGATGAGGCGTGTGATGGAGTTACCACACTGCAAAATGTGTGGCGTGTATTTTACAGCAAAATAGTGTTAATTGAAGTAACACACAGCAAAAACAGTTGAACGGAGGCCTGAAATGCCACAATTTTTTAGCCCACAGATAGATGAGGCGTGTGACGGAGATACCACACTGTAAAGTATGTGGCCTGTAATTTTTTTTTTTTTTTTATAGCAAAATAGTGTTAATAATTGGAGTAATACACACAGCAAAAACAGTTGAATGGAGGCCTGAAATGACACAATTTGTAGCCCACAGAGAGATGAGGCGTGTGACGGAGATACTACACTGTAAAATATGTGGCCTGCATTTTTATTTTGTTACAGCAAAACAGTGTTAATAATTGAAGTAACACACAGCAAAAACAGTTGAATGGAGGTCTCAAATGCCACAATTTGTAGCCCACAAACAGATGAGGCGTCTGACGGAGATGGCCCACTTTCAAATATCTGGCCTGTATTTTTTTGGAAAGCAAAATTGTGTCAATAAGTAGGTTAAGACACAACAAAAACCATTCTATGGAGGCCTGAAATGGCACAATGATATGCGGTCCGTGTGGCGGACAAAACCCAGTGTAAAATATCTGTGCTGTAGCTAAATATTTTTTTGCCCGGTAGCTAAATATTTTTTTGGCAGCAAAACGGTGTCAAGAAATTGTATAAGACACTCCCAACAAATTTTACAGTACCACAAAATTAGCAGAATTTTATGTCACCACTGGGACGGCCAAACCTGTTTAAAATAGCTGGATTTTCACGTTGTACTATGAAAGGGATCTGGCTGTATTCTGCAGTCCCAACAAGCAAATGTAGGAAAAAAAATGTGGGCTCTGGATTGCCTTGGACTTAAATAAACAGGATTAAGTTGCAAAAAAATTATTCCTGGCCAATGATACATGGGGCTATGTATATACGGTCAATATATGTAATAGACAGCAGACAGTAATGGAATGGACCCTCTTGGTGTATGCAATGAAGTATGCCACATACAATGCCTGCCTGCTACTGATATCGATATACCCACATACACTCCCTGCCTACCTAGCACTGCAATCTATATACCCCATAATTAGTCCTTAGGACTGTTGGTTTAGGTGAATATGTGAATTCAACAATGGCACACCCACACTAACTAATAAAATCACAAATCTCTCCCTATCTCAGCAGAAACTCTCCATAGTCTGAGTTCTGAGTCTGGAACGGACTGCGCCAAGCAGGGCGGCACCAGGTCTGATATAGATCTGATGATGCTGTGCGGCCAGCCAATCACTGTAATGCCACAACCAACATGGCTGCGGCATTACAGTGCATGGCAGACAATCCCTGCATGTTGATTGGCGCGTTAAAGTGCGCAAAACATGCAGGGCATACACCCAAGCTCCTGCCTAATAATCCCGGAAATGCTCGGCGCTCGCCGAGCACCGCGAGTACAGTGATGCTCGGGCGAGTAACGAGCATTACCGAGTATGCTCGCTCATCACTATTAAGGAGGTATGTTAAAAATTTAGGAAACATTTCTAAACAAGAGTGTTATATTTCTAGGGTTGTCTGAACAAAAAGAGAAAAATTCCACATAGGGTTTGGAAAAGTAGAAAATGAATTAAGTAATGCCTACTGGCGTGCCCCATGATTCAGCATAGGCTGCTACATGGTCTGTGCTGACACAAGGAGAGGAGATGTTACTACTCCACAACCAGAAATGCTCAGGTCTGTAAATGACTGTGGTGCAATACATAACCAGAAAAACATCTGATAATGATACTGTCTACAGAAGTCCTAATTATGGTGGAGAGGTGATGTCTCCTTTTCTTTTGTCAACACAGACATCTGAGCTACCTGTGTTGTATCCATGTGGGTGTTGGTAGGTAAGTATCACTTCATTTGCTATTTTGGTACAGCTCCAAGCTTCTATGATATACAATTAAAATAAATCTATCAGTAGGAAAACAACCCTTCTAAGCTGTGTATATTGTTATGTAGGACATAGAAAGCTGAATAAAATGATACATTGATGTGTGCAATCTGGTGTCTTATTCCAAAGAAATCCATGTTTTTTACTATGTAAATTAACTGCTAAGATCTATGGATCAGACACAGATGTTCCTGGGAACCTACTTCCCTAACTTATTTTAAATTAAACAGAGTGCTACCTGTGTGAGACATGTAATGACTGACAGTCTGCTCTCCTAATCCCCTTTCATTAAAAAAGCTCTAAAAGCAGATATAAAGGTATCATTGTATTCAACTTTCTATGACTTGCATGCCTTATAGATGGCTTAGAAGAGTTGACTTTTGCTGATAGATTCACTTTAAGTTTATTGCTACTTCTGCTTTCAATGCTTTTAGATCACTGAGCTGATTCCATCCACTTTAAATAATATTGTACCATCAAAATTTACTCTAAATAATATCTAATTCAGTGTATCAAGAGTATGATACTC
Organism: Dendrobates tinctorius; assembly: GCF_039654945.1. NCBI lineage: Eukaryota > Metazoa > Chordata > Amphibia > Anura > Dendrobatidae > Dendrobates > Dendrobates tinctorius. The sequence goes on along the minus strand of NW_027361770.1, from coordinate 3,565,493 downwards.
CATTCGTTTTTCACTTCACAAATCATAAAGCTTTCAGTCTTTTTATATTTCTCTGCTTTGGCGAGTAATTTGTTTCCATAGGGAGCACATGTAATTTATAGCGAATGTGATCGATGATACTCAGTTATCACTGGAGTATCACGATGCTAGGATATGCTCGTTACTCGGCGAGTAATGGGTGGTGCTCGATGTAAAACTCGAATCCCCACCCCGCAGATTTCAATAGCAGGATAGGAAGTATATCTGCACTCTCTGAATTAAACAAAATAAAGAGATTTCAGAGTCAGAAAAATACCTGCGGAAGCGACATTTAAACGCGAAATGCATTTTGGGGTATGTGGCCAAGGTCAAGGCAGGACGGACTATTAAAATGGGTAACTATTGCCGATGTTATTAATATTATCCTTGCTAAATATAAGGTGCGACGGATGAGTTTGGAGACTATATTGTTTTGAGTGTATGTTGTCTTGGCTATCATATTTCCAATGTTAATGTGGAATACTGATATATATAAGCATTTGACACTATTTTTTACTAAGCCCTTGTAAATCGATTATATATCCTCTCTTCCTCCTGTTTGCACTTCATTATAAATCCTGACTTTTTCTTCGGCCCTTTTTTTACACCTATGGATTTAATAATCTTCTTCTAATTAAAACCCATGAATGACATTTTTTGGCATTTATTATCATTATTATTTTTGTATTGATTTGAATTGCTGTATATTTGTTTGAAATAATAAATTTTTATATTGTTATTGGCATTTTTCTGACTTGTCTTTCTCCTTGTTTTGTATAATTTGGCAAGTCGCCATTCACAAGGGTACATGGTAATATATTTCTTGCATTTATATATAGCTCTCCGGATTAAGTCACACATATAGATAAATGAACTGTAGGTTTAATGTCAATGCATTTCAGAGTCAACTGACTCCATCTTCAGGACAACCATACATTTTTGGTGCCTGTGCCAGTAGGCATGCTCAGATTGTCTGTGAGTCACTGTAATGACTTAGCCATCTTGGTTGTGGCATTACTGTGATTTGCTTGCCGTCTGACTTCATTAGGTGTCAAAAAGGACAGGCGCCGCCCGACTCGGCACACTGACGCGATTGCACAGCTCTGTGACACTTCCTATTGGAGGGAGAGACTGATTGTCTAGGCCTCTGTTTGCACAGTATAACGAATCAGAGGCCTGTAGTGTTGTTACTGATGCTGAAGCTGAGTCATCATACTAACGTTTGTATCACATACAATCTGCATTTAGTCTAGGGAAGGAGAGAGAGTTGTAGGAGCAGGAAGAGTGACAGAATCCAATCTGTAGACAGGGATTAGGCTTGTGAAGTCCGTTTGCAAATATATAGCTGCAGTTTTTTTTGTGGGGGCTGCAAAATGTAATATATTTTTTGTGTTATATAACACACCCAAAAATCATTGAAACATTTTCCTGGGCTACATTTCTCAGCACACTATTCTGTAGTGTGGTGTAAATTTTTGTGATATCTAAAACTGAGAAAAAGTTTTTAAAAATTTTGTCGACTTCCATTTCTCAGACGTGCGGTGTTACGTGGACTGTGAACATTTCTGTGATCTATAAAGCCAGATTCTCACAATCCGGACCTAGCAGCGTTCCCTGTGTCCAAACCACTGCCATCTATTGAACGTAGGTAAACATGTGTTCACTGAACAAATGCGGATTTACCTCATTCATTCCATTTCTATTGATGTAATGTCTCTTGTGGAGACTAGTGTCTCTGCAAGAGAAACTGACATGCTGCGGTCTGAAAAGATGTGTCGCATGTCACTCTTGACGAGTGAACCGCAGGCATCTGTGGATGCATAGACGACATGAGATTTCTTGAAATCCCATCCACTATGCTGTCACAGCTGGCCGCTACAGGTTTGACACTGCATAAATATGCATCAGTCACTTCCAAATCCTTGTCCCAGCTCAGCTTTCAGCTGTCCCTACCCCAAGCCTTGCAACAACAAAAAAAAGTTCCCAGTCACCTACCTACAAGCCCAAATGCTAAACGGGCTCTTTTGCAGGCTGCAGTATAAATGTTGCCATTTAGGCTGGTAGACTTGTAGGGTTTTCGCTGACTCATAGCGGCAGTCGTCGCTCGATACTTGGTTCCCAACCGCTACTTTTTCTCAGTGTCTCATCCCCGCCTTGAACCAGCATGGGCCCTTACCAGCGCATTTGCTGCCATTGTCCACTTAATGACTGACATGTGGACAATTCTTGTGGCCAGGGATGCTACAATTCCCTGATGGCACACTGAGTAAACATTGTGGAGGTTGTGGTCGAGTCACACCCTGGCATGGCGCATGCGAGGCATGGCGCAACACAGAGGATTGCTGGCCCTATTTCTATCAGGGCTTCAACCACCTCCTACAGCAGTTCCTGCACCCCCTCCTGCTCCTTCTCATCCTCCATTTCCGATGTGCTATCCCAGAGCACGTCATCCACATCAGCTAGGATCTGGAAGCTCTCCAGCTCTGCCTCAGGGAAGCGGCAACAGGCTCTGCTGAAACTAATTTGTCTGGGAGACAAAACTGCACACTGTGAAAGAGTTACTTAATGAAATAACAGACCAGACAGATCTGTGGTTTTGCCGCTGAAGCTTCAACCAGGCATGGTCATGTGTGATAAAGGGCGTAACTTAGTGGCAGCTGTGAAACTTGGCAAGCTCACACATGTACCAGGTTTGGCACGTGCTCAACCTGGTAGTTCAGTGGTTTCTGAAAACTTACCCAGATTTGCCAGCGTGTCCGATCAAGGTATGCCGCATCAGCGTCCATTTCCGCAAGTCGACTACTGCTGCCGCCGCTCTGGCAGTGATATGACAGCGCATGCAAATTCCTGCTTATCGACTGGTGTGCGATGTCATCACATGCTTGATCTTCACAATGCACATGCTGTCAAGGCTTTGTGAGTAGAAGGGGCCAGTGGTTGAGTACCAGCCCCAACATACCCGTCGGTGTTCTGGTCAGCCTCTGCATATAGCAACTGAAGAATGAGTATGGATGTCTGAAATTTATTTGGTTCTCCAAGACTTTGAGAATTCCACAAAGATGGTGAGCAGCGATGAAACCATAGTCATCATAACGCTCCTGCTTCTGTGCCTACTTAAACATTCATTGCTCACAATTAAACATGAAGCTTGCATGTGGACCAGGTGGGGATAAGGAAAGACATAACACAGAGACATTGTAGTCAGCCTAGTCTCATTTCATCTGCTCAGCATGGATTGGGTTACAATGAGAAGGTGGATGATGTCCCCTTGTAGATTGTGAGCCCTCACGGGCAGGGTCCTCTCTCAACCTGTAGCAGTTGTGACTTATATTGTTTAAGATTACTGAACTTGTATGTATTATGTATACCCCTTCTCACATGTAAAGCGCCATGGAATAAATGGAGCTATATTAATAAATAATAATAATAATAATGTTGCGGAGAATAAAGAAGAGGAACAGGAGCTGGTGGCTAGCGCAACAGAGGCTAGTAGCCACACAACCTTAGTCCCGTCTCTCCTACTTGGATGGGCTGAGGATGGGAATGAGGAGGACGAGAGGGAGGAGGAGATGGATAGTCGTCATCATGGTGGAGACAGGGAAGTGTTGGCTGTATGGAGCTTTGCACATATGGCCCACTTTAGTTACTGCTGCCTTTCCCATGAACCTTGCATTACATTCATCTTGGCAAAAAAAAGTACTGGTTGTTCGCCGTGCTAGAGCCACGCTATAAAGGAGAACTTTGCATCTCTTATTCCTAAGGTGTAGAGGTCTTCTAAAATGATGCTATACCAGAAAGCCATTGTGGAAAATATGTTGAAAAAAATTCCCATCAGACAATTCTAATGGCAGGGGGCAAATTTCCTTGTTCAAAAAAGGAAGAGAGGTCAGGGAGACACACAGCAGAGGCAGGGATACACTGTCAAAGGTGTGGGCCAATTTCATGAAACCAGTCCAGGGCCTGATGACTGGGTATTTTTGAAAAGGAGGGAAAAGTTTTCAAAGATGGTCAAGCAATGGCCTCGGTGAGATCAACGCTATCACAGTTAGAAAAAGTCTCATGGTGCCTCACTGATGTTAGAGGTCACAGCAGTTCAGGTGCCCTGCTGGGAACGCAACCTCAATGACCGGCAAAAACCTCAATGATGCCACTGCTAGTCACTGGTGTTGCACAGGGGAGCAGGAGACAGTGATGTGAGCTGTCTTCACTTTAGCACCCAGCGCCAGGGAACAGCACTCATACCCAGGCGCGGATACGTGTCACACTGATGACATCCATGAGCGGATGTCCCACATGTGTGGGACGTTTTGAAAGAGCTCTGTCATTTACCAAACTTTGGCTGACTTTTGGCAATTTGTAGGAAAAAAGCTTAGGAATCCGAATACTTATCTGAAAAGTGCAAAATTATTGCCTAATTTTAGATTGGCGAACATTTTACAAACAAGTTTGCTCAGGTCTAGTCACAACCTGGCTTCTCCTAACGTCTCCATGGAGCCAGGTGACCAGTGGGTCCCAATCCTGGCTTCCCCAAATACACCCATCAGGTCAATGATGGTCAATCGAGCAGATCTGTATTCTTTTAGCTGGGAAAAGTAGTCTTCTAAGAAGGCATCCTGTAGAAAGTCAAATCTGTGTCTCTTGTGATGGAACCATGATGTCCTGGCTGCTGTTCCGTAGAGTATTCCTTGCTGTGGTTTTGTAAAGAGTTTCTCATTTACTCAGAAGGATAGAAAATCCTTTTTAAAAAACACACTTTTGTGGTTCAGGTCATCATCCACAGGTCAGGGGGAAGGTGGGATGAGTTTATCTCATAGTTTGAGTATTTAATCATATTGCATAGTTCATCCTTCTCTACTTTGTAGGTCAACAAACTAGCTACCCTGGACAATGTGTAATCAACGTACTTGTGACACTAGTCACAACCCACAGCTAGGTCGTGAATAAGTGCTGTCAGACATTCCGGGGTGAATACCAAAAGATCAAGTAGTAAAACAAGGGAAAATACAAAGTCGCAAGTCAGGTCACATGCCAGGGTCAGAATGCCAGAGAAACAGCGGATAATCAAAGGGGCAATAACAAATGGGTAGTCTGAACATGGTCCAAAGGTCAGCAACGGAATATCAGACTCAAAGGGGCAATGACAAATGGGTAGTCTGAACACGGTCCAAAGGTCAGCAACAGAATATCAGATGCAAAGGGGCAATGACAAACAGGTAGTCTGATCATGGTCCAAGGGTCAGCAGCAGAAGAAGATCAGAGTTTACAAGCACAGGGTACAGGCGAATACACCAGAGAGCACCAGCTTAGAACAAGCTTTTGACTGGCAATGATCTGGGCCAGACAGCTCACCTAAATAACAGCTAAATTACGAAGAATATGGAGCACCTGTGGAAGTTTCTGCACCTTCCAGTCAGATAGGTCAGCTAAGCTGTCAATCAAAGCATCGACAGCTCAGCACGGCCCAGCACAGGATAAGATGCCAGAGCCATCCATCACAGAGTCCCAGACACTCTGAACGAGGAATCATGAAAATATTAAAAAACCATCTATTGTTCAATTACCTTGCCTTCCTGTCATCCAAGATAACACAATATGCTACAACAAACATCAATTCATAAGTCAACATTAAAGGTTCATATGAACAATAGACTGATTTTCTTGATCAACCAAAGAAAGACACAAATACAAAAGTCAAAATAAATATAATAATATATGTCTCTGTATATCCCACATCATTCTGTCAGAGGCACCGGACTATTACTCCTAATATCCCACATCATCCCATCAGCCAGAGCTACCGGACTACTACCCCTAATATCCCTCATCTTCCCGTCAGCCAGAGGCATCGGACTAGTATCACAGAGATATGGCACACATAAACTTAATAAATAACATTTCCCACATATTTACTAAACATCAGCACAATTTGGGAACCAAAACTTTTTTTTGTAAGGAAGTTATAAGGGTTAAAAGTTGACCAGTGATTTCTCATTTTTACAACACCATTTTATTTTTAGGGACCACATCACATTTGAAGTCACTTTGAGGGGTTTATATGATAGAAAATACCCAAACGTGACACCATTCTAAAAATTGCACCCCTCAAGGTGCTCAAAACCACATTCAAGAAGTTTATTAACCATTCAGGTGCTTCACAGGAATTTTTTGAATGTTTTAAAAAAGGAACATTTAACTAATTTTCACAAAAAAATTACTTCAGGTTCAATTTTTTTTATTCTACCAAGGGTAACAGGAGAAATTTGACAGCAAAAGTCATTGTGCAATTTGTCCTGAGTATGCTGATACCTGATATGTGGGGGGAACCACTGTTTTGGTGCATGGCAGAGCTCAGAAGGGAAGAAGCGACGTTTGGCTGGAATTCAGATCAGACACCATGTCATGTTTGGAGAGCCCCTGATGTGCCTAAACAATGGAAATACCCCACAAGTGACCCCATTTTGGAAACTAGACCCCCCAAGGAACTTATCTAGATATATGGTGAGAACTTTGAACCCCCAAGGGCTTCACAGAAGTTTGTAACATACAGCCGTACAATTAAAACATATTTTTTCCACAAAAATGATCTTTTCACCCCCAATTGTTATTTTCCCAAGGGTAACAGGACCCCAAAAGTTATTGTGCAATTTGTTCTGAGTACGCTGATACCACATATGTGGGGGTAAACAACTATTTGGGCGCATGGCAGCGCTCGGAAGGGAAGCAGTTTGACTTTTTTGGCTGGAATTGAGATCGGACGCCATGTTGCGTTTGGAAAGCTCCTGATGTACCTAAACAGTGGAAAACCCCCACAAATTACACCATTTTGGAAACTAGACCCCCCAAGAGCTTCACAGAAGTTTATAACGCCTGGGCGTGAAAATAAAAATAACATATTTTTTCCACAAGCATGATCTTTTAGCCCCAATTTTTTTTTATTTTCCCAAGGGTAACAGGAGAATTTGGACCCCAAAAGTTGTTGTCCAATTTGTCCTGAGTACACTGATATCCCATATGTGGGAGAAAACTACTGTATGGCCACACGTCGGGGCTAGAAAGGGAAGTAGTGACGTTTTGGAATGCAGACTTTGATGGAATGGTCTGCGGATATCATGTCACGTTTCGAGAGCCCCTGATGTGCCTAAACTGTGGAAACTTCCCACAAGCGACCCCATTTTGGAAATTAGACCCCCCCAAGGAACTTATCTAGATGTGTGGTGAGCACTTTGAACCCCCAAGTGCTTCACAGAAGTTTATAACGTAGAGCCATAAAAATAAAAAAATCATACTTTTTCCACAAAAATGATATTTTTGCCCCCAATTTTTTATTTTCCCAAGGGTAACAGGAGAAACTGGACCCAAAAGTTGTTGTGCAATTTGTCCTGAGTAGGCTGATACACCATATGTGGGAGTAAACCACTGTTTGGGCGCATGGCAGAGCTTGGAAGGGAAGGAGCACTGTTTGAATTTTTCAATGCAGAACTGGCTGGAATTGAGATCAGACGCCATGTTGCATTTGGAGAGCACCTGATGTGACTAAACAGTGGAAACCCCCTAATTCTAACTCCACCCCTAACCCTAATCTTAGCCCTAACTCTAGCCCTAACCCTAACCCTAGCGCTTACTGTAACCCTATTGGGAAAATGGAAATAAATACATAAAGGGGGGTTTGATTTACTATTTATAGCGGGTTTTTATGTTTGGCATCTGTCATACGCTAAAAGACGCTTTTTATTGTAAAAATAGTTTTTGCATCACCACATTTTGAGAGCTATAATTTTTTCATATTTTGACCCACCGAGTCATGTATGGTCTTATTTTTTGCAGGACAAGTTGAAGTTTTTATTGGTACCATTTTCGGGCACGTGACTATTTTTTGGTCGCTTTTTATTCCGATTTTTGGGACGCAGAATGAAAAAAAACAGCATTTCATGAATTTCTTTTGGGGGGTGCGTTTACACTGTTCCACTTGTGGTAAAATTGATAATGCGGTTTTATTCTTCAGTACAATTACAGCGATACCTCACTTATGACTTTTTTATATTTTGGCGCTTTTATGCAATGAAAACAATTTTATATAAAAAATAATTGTTTTTGCATCGCTTTATTCTGCGAGGTATAACTTTATTTTTTTGCTGTTGATGCAGTATGGCAGCTCATTTTTTGCGGGACAAGATGACGTTTTCAGTGGTACCATGGTTATTTATAACCGTCTTTTTGATCGCGTGTTATTGCACTTTTTTTTTCGGCGGTATGATGATAAAGCATTGTATTTTGCTTTGTTTTTTATTTTTATTCTTAAAGGGGTTCACTAAAGGGGTTAAATAGTGGGACAGTTTTATAGGGCGTGTCATTATGGATGCGGCAATACTAAGTATGTGTACTTTCATTGTTTTGTTTTTATTTCCAAAAAATGAATTTATTAGGGAATATTTTTTTTTAATTAGTGATATTTTATAAATTATTCTTACGCGTATTTTTTTTCACTTTATTTTATTGTCCCAGGGGGGTACATTACTGTAATGTGTCAGATCGCTGATCTGACAGTTTGCACAGCACTCTGTCAGATAAGCGATCTGACAGGCGTTGCACAGTCTTCCTCCGTGCCTGCTCTCTGCAGGCACAGAGGAAGCCGCCTCCCTGCAGACCCCCGTGGCCATCTTGGATGGAGGAAGACCCTCAGAGCAGTGCAGCACATCGCACTGCTTTGGGAGTCTCAGGGAAGCACGCAGGGAACCCCCTCCCTGCCGATGTTTCCCTAATCCCCCGTTACACTGCGATCATGTTTGATCGCAGTGTGCCAGGGGTTAACGTGCCGGGGGTGGTCCGTAACCGCCCCTGACACATAATGCCAGGTGTCAGCTGTGATAATCAGCTGACACCCGGCCACAGTCAGAGGCGCCCCCCCTCGGGAGCGCTGCTGATCGCTTAGACGTACTATCCCGTACCCGGTCATACGGGCCTGTGTACCGTGGATGGGATAGTAGTCTGATGTCAGAAAGGGGATAAGAGAGCCTGGGGTCAGAACCAGGGCGCAGAGTGGATTTGCCCTCACTTCCATGCCGGGGATCCCTTTAAGAGAGGCCTGGCGTCAGAACCAGAGCACTGAATGGATTTACCCTCACTTCCATACCGGGGATCCCTTTAATAGGGAAAATGTGCCTATGGGATAGAGGATGTGTGATGGGTATATGGACACGGGAGGGATTCATTTCTGTCATGGTGCTCTCTGCTCCTTTCTGGCGGGCAGACAATGGCTGGGAGCTTATGTTCCTGGGGATGCTAGATTTCTCCCACCTGGTCAGTGTCTGCTGAGGTGTTGTGGGGTGGGAAAACTGTTGCTCATAGCAACCAATCACAGCTCAGCTTCTTTTAAACAGCTCTGATGAAATGAAACAGCTTAGTGATTGGGTGGGGCTCTGTAGAGTGGGCATGGCTGATACACACATATACAGTTGTGGCCAAAAGTATTGACACCCCTGCAATTCTGTCAGATATTACTCAGTTTCTTCCTGAAAATGATTGCAAACACAAATTCTTTGGTATTATTATCTTCATTTAATTTGTCTTAAATGAAAAAAAACACAAAAGAGAATGAAGCAAAAAGCAAAACATTTATCATTTCACACAAAACTCCAAAAATGGGCCAGACAAAAGTATTGGCATCCTCAGCCTAATACTTGGTTGCACAACCTTTAGCCAAAATAACTGCGACCAACCGCTTCCGGTAACCATCAATGAGTTTCTTACAATGCTCTGCTGGAATTTTAGACCATTCTTCTTTGGCAAACTGCTCCAGGTCCCTGATATTTGAAGGGTGCCTTCTCCAAACTGCCATTTTTAGATCTCTCCACAGGTGTTCTATGGGATTCAGGTCTGGACTCATTGCTGGCCACCTTAGAAGTCTCCAGTGCTTTCTCTCAAACCATTTTCTAGTGCTTTTTGAAGTGTGTTTTGGTTCATTGTCCTGCTGGAAGACCCATGACCTCTGAGGGAGACCCAGCTTTCTCACACTGGGCCCTACATTATGTTGCAAAATTTGTTGGTAGTCTTCAGACTTCATAATGCCATGCACACGGTCAAGCAGTCCAGTGCCAGTGGCAGCAAAGTAACCCCAAAACATCAGGGAACCTCCGCCATGTTTGACTGTAGGGACCGTGTTCTTTTCTTTGAATGCCTCTTTTTTTCTCCTGTAAACTCTATGTTGATGCCTTTGCCCAAAAAGCTTTTGCTTCATCTGACTAGAGAACATTCTTCCAAAACGTTTTATGCTTTTTCAGGTAAGCTTTGGCAAACTCCAGCCTGGCTTTTTTATGTCTCGGGGTAATAAGTGGGGTCTTCCTGGGTCTCCTACCATACAGTGCCTTTTCATTCAGACGCCGACAGATAGTACGGGTTGACACTGTTGTACCCTCGGACTGCAGGGCAGCTTGAACTTGTTTGGATGTTAGTCGAGGTTCTATATCCAACATCCGCACAATCTTGCGTTGAAATCTCTTGTCAATTTTTCTTTTCCGTCCACAACTAGGGAGGTTAGCCACAGTGCCATGGGCTTTAAACTTCTTGATGACAGTGTGCACGGTAGACACAGGAACATTCAGGTCTTTGGAGATGGACTTGTAGCCTTGAGATTGCTCATGCTTCCTCACAATTTGGTTTCTCAAATCCTCAGACAGTTCTTTGGTCTTCTTTCTTTTCTCCATGCTCAATGTTGTACACACAAGGACACAGGACAGAGGTTGAGTCAACTTTAATCCATGTCAACTGGCTGCAAGTGTGATTTAGTTATTGCCAACACCTGTTAGGTGCCACAGGTAAGTTACAGGTGCTGTTAATTACACAAATTAGAGAAGCATCACATTATTTTTCAAACAGTGCCAATACTCTTGTCCACCCTCTTTTTTATGTTTGCTGTGGAATTATATCCAATTTGGCTTTAGGACAATTCTTTTTGTGTTTTTTCATTTAAGACAAATTAAATGAAGATAATAATACCAAAGAATTTGTGTTTGCAATAATTTTCAGGAAGAAACTGAGTATTATCTGACAGAATTGCAGGGGTGTCAATACTTTTGGCCACGACAATAGTACAGACCAAAAGTTTGTGCACACCTTCTCATTCAAAGAGTTTTCTTTATTTTCATGATTATGAAAATTGTAGATTCACTTTGAAGGCATCAAAACTATGAATTAACACATGTGGAATTATATAAATAACAAAAAAAGTGTGAAACAACTGAAAATATGTCTTATATTCTAGGTTCTTCAGAGTAGCCACCTTTTGCTTTGATTACTGATTTGCACACTCTTGGCATTCTCTTGATGAGCTTCAAGAGGTAGTCACTCGAAATTGTTTTCACTTCACAGGTGTGCCCTGTCAGGTTTATTAAGTGGGATTTTTTGCCTTATAAATGGGGTTGGGACCATCAGTTGTGTTGTGCAGAAGTCTGGTGGATACACAGCTGATAGTCCTACTGAATAGACTGTTAGAATTTGTATTATGGCAAGAAAAAAGCAGCTAAGTAAAGAAAAATGAGTGGCCATCATTACTTTAAGAAATTAAGGTTAGTCAGTCCGAAAAATTGTGAAAACTTTGAAAGTGTCCCAAAGTGCAGTGGCAAAAACCATCAAGTGCTACAAAGAAACTGGCTCACATGAGGACTGCCCCAGGAAAGGAAGACCAAGAGTCACCTCTGCTGAGGAGGATAAGTTCATACGAGTCACCAGCCTTAGAAATCGCAGGTTAGCAGCAGCTCAGATTAGAGATCAGGTCAATGCCACACAGAGTTCTAGCAGCAGACACATCTCTACAACAACTGTTAAGAGGAGTCTTTGTGCAGCAGGCCTTCATGGTAAAATAGCTGCTAGGAAACCATTGCTAAGGACAGGCAACAAGCAGTAGAGACTTGTTTGGGCTAAAGAACACAAGGAATGGACATTAGACCAGTGGAAATCTGTGCTTTGGTCTGATGAGTAGTGTTGAGCATTCCGATACCGCAAGTATCGGGTATCGGCCGATATTCACGGTATTGGAATTCCGATACTGAGTTCCGATACTTTTAGCATATCGAATACCGGAATCGGAAGTTCCCATAATGCTATGAGCCAGTTTGATTTGATTCAGCCAATGACAATCCTCAGAAGTGTGGGCACATCCTGTTAGGCATGTAGGCATGTTAAGTAATGGCATGGCTGTGATTGGCTGCTGAAATGATGTCATGATGCACTATAAAAGCCGCCGCCACCATTTCAGGTTCACTCTGCTGTGAATTCAGTTAGGGACAGGCTGCTGTTCAAGACTGAGGGACAGTTAGAGATAGCGATTTGCTAAATAATATTGTGCTTTACCCAGGCTACATTATCAATCACTGTAGCTTTCTTTTGCCTTGCAGCGCTGTTCACAGCTGTCTGCAAGGTCTGTGTGAGTGCAGCTCACGCTGTAGTGTGTCCTGCAGCCACCTCTGGTTGTAGGTCGCTCAGCGTGCATCACTGCCTCATATATATTTTTGTTTTATTGCTGCTCATTTTTCATTAATTTTCCTATTAGTGTGCATCCATCCGTATCCATCTACATTGGTTGCAAACACTATAGGAGTAGACAGCGGAGCCTTTCTGCAGCCTTTCAGTGCTAGTGCCCAGTTCTCTGTGCTGTTCACGGCTGTCTGTGAGGTCTCTCTGTGTGAGTGCAGCTCACGTTTTAGTGTGTTCTGCAGCCACCTCTGGTTGTAGTCCGCTCAGAGTGCGTCACTGCCTCATACATAGTCCTTTTTGTTTTATTGCAGCTCATTTTTCCTGATTTTTTTCTCCTATTAGTGTGCTTCCATCCGTATCCATCTTCATTGGTTGGTTGCAAACACTATATAGGAGTAGATACGTTAGCTCATATTAAAGTGTAATCCACACACTTTATAAAATTAGTGTTTCTTATACCTGTTAGCAGCTGTTCAGGAATAAGCACACTACGCCCCCCCTTTGTACTTTTCTGCCTATCTTTATCAGTCTACCAAGATGAAGAAGGCAGGGAGTAAGACACGTGGTCGTGGGCATGGAGTTTCAGCAGGAAGAGGACGTGGGGATTCTGTGCCTGCTGCGGGCACCAGTGACTCAGCATCCCCCAGTTTTACCAGGCAACAGTCCTTTATGCGCAGCTTTGTAGGCCCTCGCCATACCCCGCTGCTGCGGGACGAACAAATTGAAGCCGCTGTCGGATGGATGGCAGCTAACGCATCGACTTCAATTACTTCCACATCCTCTCAGGGCCAGAGCACTGAAGAGCAACTGTCTCTTCACCACCTGCCAAATTGCCCAGGCAGTCAGAGAGCCCTGGACAGGAGCCATCTCATTCTCTACTTCTGTTCTCTGAATCTGTTGGCATGGAAAGAGGGGGCCAGCCAAGCAGCATTATAGAATGTGAAGAAGAGGGAATATGCAGTGATGCACAACTGCTTTGTCCCTCTGAATCTGAAGAGGCGGGTGGGCCAGTACCTATGGTCAGCACACCTCAGTACGCATCAGATGATGAGACTCAGGTGCCTCTTTCTGGTGCGTACTGTGCGGGTGAGACTACCCAGGAGAAGCAGGTGTTTGAAGAGGGAAGTCTACATGATGAGGTCCTTGACCCATCATGGCATGAGGAACAGGAAGGTGGTGGGAGCAGCTGAGGAAGAGATTCCCCGAATGGCCAAAACAGGAGGGAGAGGGAGGGGGCAGACTTGGTTGCCTGTAGCCTCCACTTCGGCACTCGTTAGGAGCATTCCTCTTCCAAAACCCAAAACGGGCGCTCCCAAGACTTGCAGTGCGTGGTCCTTTTTTGACACAGTTACAGATGACATTTGCTTTGTCAAATGCAAGCTGTGTAATCAGAAAGTCAAGAGGGAAAAGTGTCAGCAACCTCAATACCACAAATATGTGGAAACATGTGCGGACCAAGCACGTGGTGGAGTTACAAAGACACACTGAAGACGTAGGCCAACCTACAGCACCACCTACCACCTCTTCAGCTCGTGTTGTAGCCTCTTCCTCCAGCTCACACACAGCTGGTTCGGCTTCCTCACAGGATCGCCACGGAAGAACCTCTGGCACTGTTGTCCAGAGACCCAGTGACATTCCACCCACAGTACCACGTTCCCTGTCATCCTCACACTCCCAGGCCACTCTACAGCCATCGGTAGCACAGGCATGGGAGAAAAGGCGGCCATACTCGGCAAACCATCCCCGAGCACAGGCTCTGAATGCTGGCATTGCAAAACTACTGGCCCTTGAAATGCTCATTCAGGCTGGTGGAGACTGACACCTTCCGTAACTTCATGGCATTGGCAATCCCACAATACACTGTGCACAGCCGCTTTTATTAAGCAGCAAAGCCGTCCCTGCCCTGCAAAAGCATCTGGAGGGAAAAATTAAACATGCGCTACTAAACGCCGTCAGTAGCAAGGTCCACCTGACCACCGATGCGTGGACCAGTAACCATGGACAGGGAAGATTCCTTTCCCTCACTGCCCATTGGGTCAATGTTGTGGAGCCGAATACAGATCTTGAGGGTGGCGCTGTACGTGTTCTGCCAACTCCAAGGATAGCAGGAATCCAGTCTGTACACATTGACTCCTCCTCATACTCCAGTTCCTCAGAATCAGTGTTGCAGGAGCCTGTTACGACCGATATGAGCACAGCCATGGCCAAACGTCAACAGGCCGTACAGAAATCAATTTCTTTGGGGAATCGAAGCCACACAGTGCAGGAGCTCTGGAATGCCATCAAGCAGGAGAGCGACATGTGGTTTGTGCCAGTGAATCTCCAGCCAGGCTTGGTAGTGTATGACAATGGCCGAAATCTGGTGGCAGCTCTGGGCCTAGGCAACCTCACTCACATCCCATGTCTGGCACATGTGCTCAACTTGGTCGTGTAGAGCTTTCTGAGGGACTATCCGGATCTTGATGCACTGCTGCACAAGGTCCGCATAGAGTGCGCTCACTTGCGGCGTTCCAGCATGGCAAGATCGCGTATTGCAGCTCTGCAGCACCGATTCCGCCTTCCGGAACATCGCATCATATGTGACCTACCCACCAGGTGGAATTCAACATTACATATGTTGGAGCGGTTGTGTGAGCAGCAGGCAGCAGTAATGGAGTACCAGCTGCATCAGGCGCAAACAAGTCGCACTGTGTGCCGGTCACACTTCAGCACCACTGAGTAGGCCTCTATGAAGGACATCTGCCACGTTTTGCATGCCTTCGATGATTCCACGCGGATGGCGAGTGCAGATGATACACTAGTCAGCATGACTGTCCCCCTTATCTGCCTGCTTCAAAAAACACTGCAAGCACTAAGGGAGGAGGTTTTGGAAGAGGTGGAGGATGAGGAGTTACAAATGCCATCTGCTTCTGGACAGTCTGCGCAGCGTGGTTCCTCACAAAGGCCTAGGCAGGGGACACTTTGTGAGGAGGAGTCAATGGAGGAGGAAGACATCTCTCCAGAGGATGGAGGTACACAATGCTCTAGTAGTCAGTATGTACAGTGAGGGTGGGGTGATGCAGAGCAGGCAGAAATGACGCTTCAAGCAGGGGACAGCTTTTCTTGGGCAGTAGGGAGTCTGCAGCACATAGTTGATTTCATGCTGCAGTGCCTGAGAAACGACCGTCGCATCGCCCACGTTCTCAGCATGGCTTATTATTGGGTGTACACCCTCCTAGATCCTCGCTACCGGGACAACTTGCAAACTCTCATACCAACGTTGAACCGGGAGCGTAAACTGCGGGAGTACCAAGACACACTGGTGCATTCCATCATGTTCTCCATTCCACCCCAGTGCAGTGCTGCTAGTGATTTACAAAGCAGCTCTGTGCGTCGAGGCAGTGGAGGAAGCTCTGCACAAAGAGGGAGCAGAGGCAGCGCCTCAACACAATGCAAGCCAGTATGGCCCAAATGTGGCAAAGTTTTGTGTGCCCGCCACAAATGTCTACACCATCACAGACAGCTCCAGTCAGCAGGAGGCAACGTTTCCGTCAGATGGTGACAGACTACATGTCTTGCCCTGTCAGTGTACTCCCAGACGGCTCTTCCCCCTTCAAGTTTTGGGTCTCTAAGCTGGATACATGGCCAGAGCTTAGCCAGTATGCATTGGAGGTGCTGGCTTGCCCTGCTGCTAGTGTAGTATCGGAACGCGTCTTTAGTGCCGCAGGGTGTACTAACAGACCGTCGCACGTGACTATCCTCTGATAACGTTGACCTGCTTACTTTTCTGAAAATGAACAAGGCCTGGATCTCGCCGGAATTTGCCAGTCCTCTTCCAGAATAAATAATTGGTTGGCAACAGTATCCAGATCTCCTATTGTGTTCATGTTTCCACCACCTGAACTGTAATCCCTGGGCTCCAACACCGCCAGTTGTTGCTCAGAAGTGCCGTCTGCACAGAGAAAAACACTAGCTCCTGTGTTACTGGGGTTCAGTAATGCCAGCTGCTCCCCTGCTGTGTGTCCAGCAATATCTCCTGCTCCCTCCACATTCACCCCGCATCAGATATTAAACTTGCTCCAAGTAGGCCTCAGCCTAAACCATGATTGATCCTGGGCTCCAACACTGCCAGTTGTTGCTCAGAAGTGCCATCTGCACAGAAAAAAACACTAGCTTCTGTGTTAGTGGGGTTCAGTAACGTCAGTTGCTCCCCTGCTGTGTGTCCGGCAATGTCTCCTGCTCATTCCACATTCAAACTACATCAGATATTAAACTTGCTCCAAGTAGGCCTCAGCCTACACCATGATTGATCCTGGGCTCCAACACTGCCAGTTGTTGCTCAGAAGTGCCGTCTGCAGAGAGAAAAACACTAGCTCCTGTGTTAGTGGGGTTCAGTAACGCCAGCTGCTCCCCTGCTGTGTGTCTGGCAATGTCTCCTGCTCATTCCACATTCAAACTACATCAGATATTAAACTTGCTCCAATTAGGCCTCAGCCTACTCCTTGATTGACCCGGGGCTCCAACACCACCAGTTGTTGCTCAGAAGTGCCGTCTGCACAGAGAAAAACACTAGCTTCTGTGTTGGTGGGGTTCAGTAACATCAGCTGCTCCCCTGCTGTGTGTCCGGCAATGTCTCCTTCTCCCTGCACATTCAAACTACATCAGATATTAAACTTGCTCCAAGTAGGCCTCAGCCTACACCATGATTGATCCTGGGCTCCAACACTGCCAGTTGTTGTTCAGAAGTGCCATGTCAGGATCCCCACACTGCACTTGCTCACTGAGCCAGTGCGGGTGTCCTGAGTACAAAGACAGTGCTCAAAGATACCTGTGGAGCAGGGCAGCAGCAGTGACGATGCGTGCTTCAGAGTATCAGGACCTGAAGCGCATGACTGCTGGGGGCGTGGCCTAAGCTCCACAGATCTAGAAGCTGCAAGGAAACTCCTAGAAAGGTAACTACAGGACAATGTTACCAAGGGGCATAGACAGAGACAGAAACCAGATGAAGCCAGGGTCAAAGCACAAGATAGCTATACAGTACCAAAGGGTTAGACAGAATGGATAGTCAGGACGTAGCAATAGGTCAGAAAACCAGAACGGGCAATAGATGGTACAATAGGGACAAACTGTAACGGAGTAACGATAGCCAAGCCAGGAGGTCAGAACCGGAGAAGACAATAGTACCAAAGCGAGAGACGGAGTACAGAGTGAGGGAACAGGCCGGGTCATACACGGGAAGCAAACAAGCAACGCAGAATACACGCACACCAGGGGTCAGACACACCAGAACAACAGTATAGCTGACAGAGAACCCTGGTAAAGAGTGAGTATAAATACCCCTCCCAGATCCAGAAAGAGGCCACGAACACTTAACCCTGTGAGTGCAGGGCAAGAACCCTGTTCAAACCATGACAGTACCCCCCTCTTAACGGAGGGCCACTGGACCCCCAGGCTTGTCTGGGTATCTGGCATGGAAAGCCCGCAGCAGACGATCGGCATGCACCGAACTGGCCGGAACCCATGACAGATCCTCCAGAGAGTAACCCTTCCAGTGTATCAGATACTGGAGTCTCCGGTGCACCCACCGGGAGTCAACAATGCACCCTACTTCATGCTCCAGCTGCCCCTCTACCAGCACTGGCGGAGCATTTGATGAGGGATCCTCTCTCAGCGTCCCCACAGGCTTTAACAGGGACCTGTGGAAGACATCAGAAATTTTAAAGGAGGTGGGCAGCTGCAGTCGGTAGGCTACTGGGTTAACAACCTCCACAACTTTGTATGGGCCAATAAACTTGGGGCCCAGCTTTATAGATGGTATCTTAAGCTTGATATTGCGGGTGGATAGCCACACCATCTCCGCCATTGCAAATGCTGGACCTGGCCCCCTCCTCCTGTCAGCAAACCGCTTATAGTTTCCCTGGGCCTTGGAAATATTCCTCTGAACCTCCCTCCAAAGAATTCTACGACGTTGTGTCACATCCTCAGCACCAGGACAACCTGAATCCATGCGGGAAAACTCTCCAAAATGTGGGTTAAACCCATAGTTGACCTGAAAGGGAGACTTCCCAGTAGATTGACTCACACGACCGTTGAATGCAAACTCTGCCATGGGCAATACCTCACACCAGTCCTCCTGCCTGGAAGAGGCCAAGCATCTCAGAATCTGCTCCAACGATTGGTTCGTGCGCTCCGTCTGTCCATTAGACTGTGGGTGGTAGGCAGAGGAGAAGGACAACGAAATCCCCAGCTTTTTGCAAAAAGCCCTCCAGAACCTGGCTACAAACTGTACCCCTCTGTCTGACACCACATTCATAGGCACTACATGCAACCTAATTATATGCTGCATAAATAAGCGGGCCAGGGTTTCAGCAGATGGTAACGCGGGGAGAGGTACAAAGTGAGCTTGTTTTGAAAACCTATCCACCACCACCCATATCACCAAGTTGCCCCTGGAAGGAGGAAGATTTGTGATAAAATCCATGGACAAATGTGTCCATGGTCTATCCGGAATTGGCAAAGGCACCAATTCCCCGGCCGGGCGGACCTGAGAACTTTTAGAACGAGCGCACACCCCACATGCAGTCAAACTTTTTAATATCTGTTACCATAGAGGGACACCAGAAATCCCTCGCAATTGCCCCCCGGGTAGCTGCAATCCCAGGATGAGCACTCAACACAGAATCGTGAAATTCCTGCCTAAGTTTGAGACAGAAACGTTCCGGTACAAACAATTTACCCGGGGGTTTACCACCAGGAGCCCGAGCATGGGCCTCCAAAATCCCACTCTGTAACTCAGATGAGATTTTGGCCACCACTACTCCTGGCTGAAGAATGGAGGAGGGAGGTTCTGGAGGGGACACCGAATCAAAGCTTCGGGATAAGGCATCAACCTTGATGTTTTTAGATCCCGGGCAGAATGTGATGGTAAACTGAAATTGAGAAAAAAAAAAGCACCCACCGAGCCTGTCTGGGGGTCAATCTCTTTGCAGACTCGATATAGGACAAATTTTTGCGATCAGTGATGATTGTAATGGGATGAACAGCCCTCTCCAGGAAATGCCTCCATTCTTCAAAAGCCAACTTTACCGCCAACAACTCTCTATTGCCGACATCGTAATTTCTCTCGGCAGAGGAAAATTTTTTAGAGAAGAAGGCGCAAGGCCTCAGATTAGTAAGGGTAGGAGGGCCCTGAGACAAAACTGCCCCACCCCAACTTCCGAGGCGTCAACCTCCACGACAAAAGGTCTTGATGGGTCGGGTTGTACCAATACAGGGGCTGAAGAAAAGCACTTTTTTAATGTCATGAAAGAATTTTTTGCAGCTACAGACCAATTCTTTACATCAGCTCCCTTGAGAGTGAGGTCCGTTAGAGGCTTTACCACCTGCGAGAAGCCCTTAATAAATTTCCTATAAAAGTTGGCAAAGCCCAAAAATCGCTGCAACCCTTTCAAGTCATGAGGCTGCACCCACTCCGTAACAGCCTGGACCTTCTTAGGATCCATGCAGAACCCCTCGCCTGACACAATCAACCCCAGAAAGGATACTTCTTGTATGAAAAATGAGCATTTTTCCAACTTGGCATACAAATGATTCTCCCTCAGTCTCATGAGAACTATCCGCAAATGGTGCAAGTAA
Organism: Dendrobates tinctorius; assembly: GCF_039654945.1. Classification (NCBI taxonomy): domain Eukaryota; kingdom Metazoa; phylum Chordata; class Amphibia; order Anura; family Dendrobatidae; genus Dendrobates; species Dendrobates tinctorius. The sequence continues at coordinate 3,545,393 of NW_027361770.1, read as the reverse complement.
GATTGACTGTCCACCGAGTACACCAGAATGTCATCCAAATAGATAACCACAAAACGACCAATTAAATCAGAGAAAATTGCATTAATAAAATTCTGAAAGACAGCAGGAGCGTTGGTGAGACCAAAGGGCATACCCAAGTTTTCGAACAGCCCTTCAGTCGTCAGGAATGCTGTTTTCCATTCGTCCCCTTCCCGGACTCTTATAAGGTTATATGCCCCACGTAAATCCAGTTTCGAGAACCACTTGGCCCCGGTGAGTTGGTTACATAGATCAGGAATTAGGGGGAGAGGGTATGTATTTTTCATAGTAATTTTGTTTAATTCCCGAAAGTCGAGGCACGGCCGCAAACCACCATCTTTTTTCTTAACAAAAAAGAAGCCCGCTGCCACAGGTGAAACAGAAGGCCTAATATGCCCTTTGCGGAGACTCTCGGTGATGTACTCCTTCATGGCTAAACGTTCGGGCCCGGACAAATTGAACAGGCGAGCCTTGGGTAACTTGGCTCCAGGAACTAGATTAATGGCACAATCAAAGGGTCTATGTGGTGGTAGCGCCTCAGCCTCACTTTCAGAAAATACGTCTTCAAAATCTTTCAGGTACTCCGGAATACCTTCCAGATCGACAGACGACACTGACACAGATTTTACTGGGGTGACAAGAGTTGTCAAGTTACAACATAGACCGTTAGCCATACAACCCCACTGAATGATCTCCCCCGTGACCCAGTCAATAGTAGGATTGTGACGTTGAAGCCAAGGCATACCCAATACCAGTCCAGCCGGCAGATTATTTATAACAAAACAACTTAATTTTTCCACGTGAGAGGAACCCACTTTCAGAGAAAAGGTATCAGTCATGAAACAAATTCCCTCCTGCGTGATAGGAGAAGAATCAATTGCCACGATTTTAACAGGATCTTTTAACCTGACTGTCCCTATCTTATGAAAAGTCACAACTTTGGCATCGATCAGATTAATAGAAGAACCACAGTCAACAAAGACGGTAGTCCCAACTGGACCGCCTGTAAGTTCCAGTTCCACCGTAAGCAGAATTTTAGTAAGTGAGAAAAAGGGTACTTGGGAGTCTGGGCAACCTCCTCGATTGTTACCCAGACTCAGTTGTTTTCCTGACGGCTTCACTGAAGAAGGGCAAGAAGGACAGTTCCTTCTCCAATGTCCAGCGGATCCACAGTAAAAGCACAATTGGTTGTTTCTTCGGTGTCTCCTCTCTTTTTCCTCCAATGACGTGGCACCAACCTCCATGGGCTCAGGACTAGATGCAGAGTCTCTCAGATTGGAGAATAAAGGGGTCTCCTGCAGCATGACCCCTCTTGCCCGCAGCCTACGGTCCATGAGGACAGCCTGGATCATAGCATCCTCCAAAGAATCTGGAGGAGGATGAAGGGCTAGTGCATCTTTCAAACGTACTGACAGGCCTCTACAGCACAAACCCCGGAGGGCAGCATCATCCCAGGAGACCTCCGCTGCCCAGCGTCTGAACTCAGAGCAGAACCATTCAGCAGAGTTCCTCCCCTGTGTCACACTCATCACCATATCCTCTGCCAGACGCACTCTATCAGGCTCATCATAAATGTGCCCCAGAGTCTCAAAGAACAAATTCACAGACATACGTTCAGGAGCAGAGGAAGAGAGAGAGAAAGCCGATGCCTGTGGAGCCCCCCAAAGTAGGGAAATGATGACCCCCACCCTCTGGAACTCTTCTCCGGAGGAGCGGGGCCTCAGAAAAAAAAAAAGCTTGCATCCTTCTCTGAAAGACCGGAACTCCCTTTTATCCCCTGAGAAAAGGTCTGGCAATTTGACTGGAGATTCGGGGAATGCCAATGACACATCTCTATGCCCAGCACTAGGAGCCCCTGCAGCGACAGCCCCCTGCACAGTATCCACCAACTGTTGCTGGGTCTGGGCCATCGTGCGCTGTTCCACATTAAGTTTGTGGAACATTTGGGTCAGGTGCTTGACCTGATCAGCCAAAGCTTGTATGGGATCCATGAGGATAACACTTTTTTTTTTTTTTTCTTCAGAGGAAAAAAAAACTGAAATGGTCAGCTATAATGTCAGGAGCCCCGCACTGCACTTGCTCACTGAGCCAGTGCGGGTGTCCTGAGTACAAAGACAGTGCTCAAAGATACCTGTGGAGCAGGGCAGCAGTAGTGACGATGCGTGCTTCAGAGTATCAGGACCTGAAGCACATGACTGCTGGGGGCGTGGGCTAAGCTCCACAGATCTAGGATCTGCAGGGAAACTCCTAGAAAGGTAACTACAGGACAATGTTACCAAGGGGCATAGACAGAGACAGAAACCAGATGAAGCCAGGGTCAAAGCACAAGATAGCAATACAGTACCAAAGGGTTAGACAGAATGGATAGTCAGGACGTAGCAATAGGTCAGAAAACCAGAACGGGCAATAGACGGTACAATAGGGACAAACTGTAACGGAGTAACGATAGCCAAGCCAGGAGGTCAGAACCGGAGAAGACAATAGTACCAAAGCGAGAGACGGAGTACAGAGTGAGGGAACAGGCCGGGTCATACACGGGAAGCAAACAAGCAGCGCAAAATGCACGCACACCAGGGGTCAGACACACCAGAAAAACAGTATAGCTGACAGAGAACTCTGGTAAAGAGTATAAATACCCCTCCCAGATCCAGAAAGAGGCCACAAACACTTAACCCTGTGAGTGCAGGGCAAGAACCCTGTTCAAACCATGACATGCCATCTGCACAGAGAAAAATACTAGCTCCTGTGTTAGTGGGGTTCAGTAACGCCAGCCGCTCCCCTGCTGTGTGTCTGGCAATGTCTCCTGCTCCCTCCACATTCAAACTACATCAGATATTAAACTTGCTCCAAGTAGGCCTCAGCCTACACCATGATTGATCCTTGGCTCCAACACTGCCAGCTGTTGCTCAGAAGTGCCGTCTGCACAGAGAAAAACACTAGCTCCTGTGTTAGTGGGGTTCAGTAACGCCAGCTGCTCCCCTGCTGTGTGTCCGGCAAAGTCTCTTGCTGCCTCCACATTCAAACTACATCAGATATAAAACTTGCTCCAATTAGGCATCAGCCTAAACCCTGATTGAACCTGGGCTCCAACACTGCCAGTTGCTGCTCAGACGTGCCGTCTGCGCAGAGAAAAACACATGCTCCAGTGTTAGTGGGTTTCAGTAATGCCAGCTGCTCCCCTGCTGTGTGTCTGGCAATGTCTACTGCTGCCTCCACATTCACACTACTACTAATTTCAAACTTGCTCCAATTAGGCCTCTGGCTCCACTCTGTTTCTAGTATTTACCCTGGCCTCCAACACTGCCAGTTGCTGCTCAGAAGTGCTGTCTGCACAATCAACATTTGTTCCTGTGTTACTGGCGTTCAGTAACGTCAGCTGATCCCCTGATGTGTGTCCGGCAATGTCTCCTGCTCTGTCCACATTCCCACTACTAGTGGTGGGAATGTGGACAGAGCAGGAGACATTGCCGGACACACATCAGGGGATCAGCTGACGTTACTGAATGCCAGTAACACAGGAACAAATGTTGATTGTGCAGATAACACTTCTGAGCAGCAACTTGCGGTGTTGGAGGCCAGGGTAAATACTAGAAACAGAGTGGAGCCAGAGGCCTAATTGGAGCAAGTTTGAAATCAGTAGTAATCTACAACAGATATTAAACTTGATGAAATTAGGCCTCAGCCTAAACCCTGATTGACCCTGGGCTCCAACATCGCCAGTTGCTGCTCGGAAGTGCCGTCTGCACAGTCAAAATATGCTCCTGTGTTATTGGGGTTCAGAAATGTCATCTGATCCCCAGCTGTTTGTCCGGCAATTTCTCCTGCTCTGTCCACACTCACACAACTACAGATTTTAAACTTGCTCCAATTAGGCCTCTGTCTCCGCTCTGTTTGTAGTATTTTCCCTGGGTTCCAGCACCACCAGCTGTTTCCTGGCATTGTCTTTGGCACAGGTACTCCTTCCTGCCCAGCCTGGTTCCAGCACGCCTGAAGTTTCCGGATAGTGTCAATGTCACTTTGCCACCAATACGTTGTCCTGTCGTGTTGCGGTCGGGTTAGCTGTGTCTATGGTGCCTGCAGTTTAAGGGCTTCCTATGTGGGTTGCAGGATCTGGCAACAAAGGCTGGTTCTGTAGTGCCAATAGGACAAGCACCCCCTGTAGGACTATGGGTTTCGGTAACTGCGGCCGGCTCGCGGCCTTGCAACTTTGTATTTCATGGGTAACTTCTGCTACCCATCCGGGTTCCAGCACCGTCAGCTGGTCCTCGCTAGTTCCATTGGCTCTTGCAGCTTCTGCTACCCATCCGGGTTCCAGCACCGTCAGCTGGTTCTTGGCAGTGCCTTTGGCTTAGGTGCCTCCTTCTCGGTATCAGAGTTCCAGCAACGTCTGCTGATCCTTGGTAGTGCTTTCTGGCACAGGTACCTCTCGCTTAGTAACCAGGTTCCAGCACCGTCAGCTGGTCCTCGGTAGTGCCATTGGCTCTTGCTCCTTCTGCTGCCCCTCCGGGTTCCAGCACCGTCAGCTGGTCCTTGATAGTTCCATTGGCTCTTGTAGCTTCTTCTACCCATCTGGCTTCCAGCACCGTCAGCTGGTTCTCGGCAGTGTCTTTGGCACGGGTACTCCCTCCTGCCCAGCCTGGTTCCAGCATGCCTGCTGTTTCCGGGTAGTGTCAAAGTCACTTTGCCACCAATACATTGTCCTGTCGTGTTGCGGTCGGGTTAGCCGACTCTATGGTGCCTGCAGTTTAGGGGCTTCCTATGTGGGCTGCGAGTTCTGGCAGTAAAGGCTGGTTCCGTAGTGCCAATAGGACAAGCACCCCCTGTAGGACTGTGGATTTCGGTAACTGCGGCTGGCTCCCGGCCTTGCAACTTTGTTTTTCATGGGTACCTTCTGCTACCCATCCCGGTTCCAGTACCATCAGCTGGTTCTCGGCAGTGCCTTTCGCTTAGGTGCCTCCATCTCGGTATCCGAGTTCCAGCAACGTCTGCTGGTCCTTGGTAGTGCTTTCTGGCACAGGTACCTCCTGCTTAGTAACAGGGTTCCAGTACCATCAGCTTGTCCTCGGTAGTGCCATTGGCTCTTGTTCCTTCTGCTGCCCCTCCGGGTTCCAGCACCGTCAGCTGGTCCTTGGTAGTTCCATTGGCTCTTGTAGCTTCTGCTACCCATCCGGCTTCCAGCACCATCAGCTGGTTCTTGGCAGTGTCTTTGGCATGGGTACTCTGTTGTGAGTTCATTTTCCCCTTCACCATTGAGGTCTGATGAACTCCCTCTTCTGGTGAAAGAAGGTAGTAAGGCTGATTACCAAGCACCTGAGCAGGATGATGATGACTGGGTGACTGGGATTGCTGACTGGATATAAGGCAGCCGACGCCCTTCTGCCTTGCTGGTGATTTCTCAGAAGGATTCTAGGAGACCAGTCTGATTCCTGCTCCTCAAAAGCTAAGTTTTCTGCTCTGCTTTTTGCATTTGTGTTTTGGTTTTGTTTTGCCTTGTTTTTCTGGATTTCTGCCATCCCCTGCTGGGGTGAGCTGAATTCCTTTTTGCTCTGTCTTCAGAAAATACCTGAGTACTGATATAGTCTTTTTGAAGCCTAGCGTCTTCAGGGCTTTTTTCCCTATCAGTCTGTTGGCTCTTGTTTTGATAGGGTTTTGGCGGATTGCAGACAGCAGCTTTTCTATCCTGTCCTATTTAGTTAGCTTGGGCCCCATCATTTGCTCAGCCTATCTTTCTATCTGTGTGAGTGTTTTTTCATCTTGCTTCACCGTCATTATATGTTGGGGGCTGCCTATTGCTTTGGGGTCTGCTCTGGGGCAGTTTAGATTTCCCTTTCTGTCTTTAGGCTATTTAGTTCTCCGGCTGTGATTGAGGGTTCTAGGGCACCGTAGGAACCCCCACGGCTACTGCTAGTAGTTGTTGATAGGTTCAGGAGCCTGCAATCCGATAGCCGCCAACTTCTCTGGTTTTCTGGACTTAGCTAGTATTTCTGTTTTTGCCTCCTACGGTGACTCATTCATAACAGAATCACCAGCCATACTGCAGATCCTAGGGTACTCAATAGCAGGAAAGAATTGTAAAAAAAAAAAAATAGTGTGTATATTTTTTCCTCTATATCTCTGAGGCCGTAGGGGGAATTTTTCTCTCAATGGAGATGAAGCAATTGTCTGATCGTGTGGAGCAGCTCGCTGCAGAAGTGCGGGGAATTTCCGCCTACCTTGCTCATTCACATGCTGCTGAACCAAAGATCCCTACTCCTGATGTGTTTTTTGGGGATCGGTCTAAATTTTTGAATTTCAAAAATAATTGTAAATTATTTTTTGCCTTAAAGCCTAACTCGTCAGGGAGCTCCGCGCAGCGGGTTAAAATTGTCATCACTTTGCTACGCGGCGATCCCCAGGATTGGGCGTTTTCTTTGAAACCAGATGATCCTATTCTGACTAATGTGAACGCATTTTTTCAAGCTTTTGGGGTGTTGTATGACGAAACTAATGCTATTGATCAGGCTGAAAAGACCCTGTTGGAATTGAGCCAGGGTCGAGATTCTGCAGAATTGTACTGTCAAAAATTCCGAAAGTGGGCTGTCCTTACTACCTGGAATGATAATGCCTTGGCTGCTCTCTTTCGGAAGGGTTTGTCAGAAGCCGTAAAAGATACTATGGTGGGATTTCCTGTTCCCTCTGGTCTTGACGATTCTATGTCATTAGCCATTCACGTTGATCGGCGTTTACGTGAACGCAGGACTGCACAAGAGGTGTTGCCACCTGCAGAACAAGTGTCTGAACCTATGCAATGTGATAGACTTTTGTCCAGGGAGCAACGTCAGGAGTTCTGAAGGCGCAATAAGCTGTGTTTTTTTTGTGGAGATGCCTCGCATATTATTTCTGTCTGTCCTAAACGAGAGAAACGTTGTGCACACACGTTTTCTGTGGGTGGTGTTCAACCTAAGTTTCTTCTGGCAATTACTCTGATCTGCTCCCTGTCCACATTTTCCGCCAAGGCTTTTGTGGATTCGGGAGCAGCCCTGAACCTAATGGACTTGGATTTTGCTAAACGTTGTGGATTTCCGATGACACCTCTGCGGATGCCTATCCCTTTGAGGGGGATTGATGCTACTCCTTTGGCGAAAAATAAACCTCAGTTTTGGACCCAGGTGGTAATGCGGGTCGCCCCACACCATCAAGAAAATTGCAGATTTTTGGTGTTGCATAATTTGCATGATACCATTGTTCTGGGGTTTCTCTGGTTGCAAATTCATAATCCAGTTTTGGATTGGAAATCTGTGTCTGTGGTGAGTTGGGGTTGTCGGTGTGCCTTTAGTGAGGCTCCGTTTTTTTCCACCTCTCCTCAGTCGCATGATGTTCATGACTATTTGGCGGACTTTTATGATGTATTTAGTGAGAATGAGTCTGCGTCTTTGCCTCCTCATAGGAGTTATGACTGTGCAATTGAACTGAGCCCGGGGTGTAAATTTCCCAAGGGTCGGCTCTTCAATTTATCTGTACAAGAGCACGAGGCTATGCGATCCTATATTAAGGAGGTGTTGGAGAAGGGTCATATTAGACCATCCTCTTCACCCTTAGGTGCCGTTTTTTTTTTTGTGGCCAAAAAGGATGGTTCATTAAGGCCTTGTATTGATTATCGTGCCCTCAACAAAATTACTATTAAATATCAGTATCCGTTACCCCTGATTTCGGATCTATTCTCCAGAGTTAAAGGTGCTTGCTGGTTTACCAAGCTTGACCTCAGGGGGGCGTATAATCTTATTCGCATTAAGCATGGGGATGAATGGAAGACGGCGTTTAATACTCCGGAGGGACATTTTGAGTACCTGGTGATGCCTTTTGGGCTCACTAATGCCCCTTCTGTCTTCCAGAGCTTCATGAGTGACATTTTCCAGGACTTTGTGGATACATTTTTGATTATCTATCTGGATGATATTTTGATCTTCTCCAAGGATTGGGATTCTTATGTGGAACATGTTCGGACTGTGTTCCGGATCTTGAGGGAGAATTCCCTGTATGTCAAAGGATCGAAATGCCTTTTTGGGGTACAGAGGATTTCATTTTTGGGATTTATTTTGTCTCCGTCAACTATTGAAATGGACCCAGCCAAGGTACAGGCCATTTATGATTGGGTTCAGCCCACTTCTTTGAAGGCCCTCCAGAAGTTTTTGAGTTTTGCTAATTTTTATCGGAAATTTATACCAAATTTTTCTAGTATTGCCAAGCCATTGACTGATCTGACTAAGAAGGGTGCTGATGTGTTGAATTGGTCTCCGGAGGCTGTTTCTTCCTTTCAGGAGCTGAAGCGAAGATTCACTTCTGCCCCGGTTTTGCGGCAACCTGATGTCTCACTCCCGTTCCAGGTAGAGGTGGACGCTTCTGAGATTGGTGCAGGAGCTGTTTTGTCCCAAAAGGATCCTGTAACATCTAAAATGAATCCCTGTGCTTTCTTTTCCTGAAAGTTCTCTCCATCTGAACGTAACTATGATGTGGGGGAATCGGGAGCTGTTAGCCATGAAATGGGCATTTGAGGAGTGGAGACATTGGTTCGAGCGAGCTAAACATCAAGTCGTGGTCCTCACTGACCAGAAGAATTTGATTTACCTGGAGTCGGCCAAACGCTTGAACCCTAGACAGGCTAGGTGGGCCTTGTTTTTTACACGTTTTGATTTTGTGGTCTCTTTTCTTCCTGGCACTAAGAATGTCAAGGCCGACGCTCTCTCTAGGAGCTTCTTTGCTGATTCTCCTGTGGTGACCAAGCCTGCTACCATCTTAGGTGAAGGGGTAGTTCTTTCTGCCATCTCGCCCGATTTGAGACGTGCTCTGGAACAGTTTCAGGAGGACAAACCTGAGCGTTGTCCCAGTGGAAAGTTGTATGTTCCTGACCAGTGGAAGAAGAGAGTGATGTCTGAAGTTCATTGCTCTGCATTGGCTGGTCATCCAGGTATTTTTGGTACTAGAGATCTGGTGAGTCGGTCTTTTTGGTGGCCCGCCTTGTCTCGTGATGTCAGGAATTTTGTGCAGTCCTGTGGGACTTGCTCCCGGTCTAAACCTTGTTCTCGCTCTAGTGGGTTGTTGATGCCTTTGCCGGTCCCCAGGAGGCCATGGACCCATATTTCAATGGATTTCATCTCTGATATGCCTGTCTCTCAGAGAATGACTGTTATTTGGGTAATTTGTGATAGGTTCTCTAAGATGGTTCATCTTGTACCACTCACTAAGTTGCCATCTTCCTCTGAGTTGGTGCCCCTGTTTTTGCAACAGGTGGTTCGCTTGCACGGGATTCCTGAGAACATTGTATCTGACAGAGGAGTTCAGTTTGTGCCTAGATTTTGGAGAACTTTCTGTTCCAAGCTGAGAATTCAGTTGTCCTTCTCCTCTGCTTTTCACCCTCAGACCAATGGGCAGACTGAGAGAACAAACCAAACCTTGGAGTCGTATTTGAGATGTTTTATTTCCGCTGATCAGGATGATTGGGTTTCATTTTTGCCCTTGGCCGAATTTGCTTCAAATAATAGAGCTAGTTCTGCCACTTTGATGTCACCTTTTTTTTGTAACTTTGGGTTTCATCCTCGATTTTCTTCAGGGCAGGTGGAGCCTTCTGCCTGCCCAGGTGTTGACACTGTGGTGGAGAAAATGCACCAGATCTGGGACCAAGTGGTGGATAAGTTATCTCTCTCCCAGGAAAAGGCCCAGCGGTTTTCCAACTGACATAGGACCATTGGTCCCCAGTTTAAGGTTGGTGATATGGTTTGATTATCATCAAAAAATATCGCTATGAAGGTGGCTTCTCCTAAGTTTAAGCCTAGATTTATTGGACCTTACAAGATTTTGGAGATTATTAATCTGGTCTCTTTTCGTTTGGCTCTTGCTGTCACATTTAAAATCCATAATGTGTTTCATAAGTCCTTGTTGAAGAGGTTTGTTGAACCAGTTGTTCCTGGGGTGGCACCTCCGGACCCTGTATTGTTGAAGGTAACATGGAATATGAGGTAGAGAAGATACTGGATTCCCGTCTGGCTAGACGGAGACTCCAGTATTTGGTTAAGTGGAAGGGTTATGGTCAGGAGGATAATTCCTGGGTCTCTGCCTCTGATACTCATGCCAAAAGATTGGTGCGTGCCTTTCATCGGGCTCACCCTGATCGCCCTGGTGGCGTGGATGAGGGTTCGGTGACCCCTCCTCAAGGGGGAGGTACTGTTGTGAGTTCATTTTCCCCTTCACCATTGAGGTCTGATGAACTCCCTCTTCTGGTGAAGGAAGGTAGTAAAGCTGATTACCAAGCACCTGAGCAGGATGATGATGACTGGGTGAATGGGATTGCTGACTGGATATAAGGCAGCCGACGCCCTTCTGCCTTGCTGGTGATTTCTCAGAGGGATTCTAGGAGACCAGTCTGATTCCTGCTCCTCAAAAGCTAAGTTTTCTGCTCTGCTTTTTGCATTTGTGTTTTGGTTTTGTTTTGCCTTGTTTTTCTGGATTTCTGCCATCCCCTGCTGGGGTGAGCTGAATTCCTTTTTGCTCTGTCTTCAGAAAATACCTGAGTACTGATATAGTCTTTTTGAAGCCTAGCATCTTCAGGGCTTTTTTCCCTATCAGTCTGTTGGCTCTTGTTTTGATAGGGTTTTGGCGGATTGCAGACAGCAGCTTTTCTATCCTGTCCTATTTAGTTAGCTTGGGCCCCATCATTTGCTCAGCCTATCTTTCTATCTGTGTGTGAGTGTTTTTTCATCTTGCTTCACCGTCATTATATGTTGGGGGCTGCCTATTGCTTTTGGGTTTGCTCTGGGGCAGTTTAGATTTCCCTTTCTGTCTTTAGGCTATTTAGTTCTCTGGCTGTGATCGAGGGGTCTAGGGCACCGTAGGAACCCCCCACGGCTACTGCTAGTAGTTGTTGATAGGTTCAGGAGTCTGCAATCCGATAGCCGCCAACTTCTCTGGTTTTCTGGACTTAGCTAGTATTTCTGTTTTTGCCTCCTACGGTGACTCATTCATAACAGTACTCCCTCCTGCCCAGCCTGGTTCCAGTATGTCTGCTGTTTCCGGGTAGTGTCAACGTCACTTTGCCACCATTGCGTTGACCTGTCGTGTTGCGGTCGGGTTAGCCGACTCTATGGTGCCTGCAATTTAGGTGATTTCTATGTGGGCTGCGGGTTCTGGCAATAAAGGCTGGTTCCGTAGTGCCAAAAGGACAAACACCCCCTGTAGGACTGTGGGTTTTGGTAACTGTGGCCGGCTCGCCGCCTTGCAACTTCGTTTTTCATGGGAACCTTCTGCTGCCCCTCCGGGTTCCAGCACTGTCAGCTGGTCCTCCGTAGTTCCATTGGCTCTTGTAGCTTCTGTTATCCATTCGGGTTCCAGCACCGTCAGTTGGTACTCAGCAGTGTCTGTGGCACGGGTATTCCCTCCTGCCCAGCCTGGTTCCAGCACGCCAGCTGTTTCCGGGTATGGTCAACGTCACTTTGCCACCAATGCGTTGTCCTGTCGTGTTGCGGTCGGGTTAGCCGACTCTATGGTGCCTGCAGTTTAGGGGCTTCCTATGTGGGCTGCGGGTTCTGGCAATAAAGGCTGGTTCCATATTGCCAATAGGACAAGCATCCCCTGTAGGACTGTGGGTTTCGGTAACTGCGGCCGGCTCATGGCCTTGCAACTTTGTTTTTCATGGGTACCTTCTGCTGCCCTTCCGGGTTCCAGCATCGTCAGCTGGTTCTCGGAAGTGCATTTGGCTTAGGTGCCTCCATCTCGGTATCAGAGTTCCAGCAACGTCTGCTGGTCCTTGGTAGTGCTTTCTAGCACAGGTACCTCCTGCTTAGTAACCGGGTTCCAGTAACGTCAGCTGGTCCTCGGTAGTTCCATTGCCTCTTGTTCCTTCTGCTGCCCCTCCGGGTTCCAGCACCGTCAGCTGGTCCTCGGTAGTGCCATTGGCTCTTGTTCCTTCTGCTACCCATCCGGGTTCCAGTACAGTCAGCTGGTTCTCAGCAGTTCCTCAGCCTTCTTGTACCTTCTGCTACATTTCCAAGTTCAAGCTCTTGGAAATGGTTTTTGGTTATCACTCTGGATCTCCCTGACAACGACCCTGAAGACCACCCCGAAGAAGACGACGACCACGAAAACGATAACCCTGAAGACGACGACCCAGAAGACCACCCAGAAGAAGACCAAAAAGATGACCCTGAAGAAGATGACCAAGAGGACAAAGAACGTGAAGACAACCACCAAGATACAGAAGACCAAGAATCAGAAGACCAAGAAGCAGAAGAACAAAAAGCAGAAGAACATTAAGCATAAGACTAAAAATCAGAGCAAAAGATATTATCTAAATTATAAGCAGAAGAAGACTAAGCTGTGTATGGGGGTGAGTCCATTCCTCCTCGTGGTGCCCCTGGAAAATGCCTGCTGCTGCAGACCAAACTGAACGCGGACAAATCCTGTTGTAAATCTTGTGACAGGCAGAACGGAAGGTGTAATCTTCAAACTTTTATAGATAACAACTACAGGAATGACTGTCACAAATAAGAATATGATGAAGAAGAATAGGAAGAAGATGACGAAGTAGAATATGAAGAAGAATAATCGTTGAATAAGAAGAATATGAAGAATGTAAAAAAAATAATAGGAAGAAGGTGAAGAAGAAGAAGATGAATAAGGTGAAGAAGAAGTTGATGAAAAAGATGCTACTGCTGAGGATCATGAAGGAGAAAGTGTGAGAGAAGTAAAAAAGAACGTGAAGAGCATGGAAGTAGTGAAACATACATATCTGACAAAATATAAAAAAGGTTAACATAGTCAATATCTTTGTAACTCCGAACCTCTTTAAAAAAAATAATAATCCTGCTATTCCATTTTATTGGGCTAAACCTCTATGCCTTTAATGTCTCCTCCACCTCCCCCAATGCATTCTACATTATTATTAGTTGTTTTTCTTCATGTAGAATTAACCTACAAGGAAAGAAAGGGTTTTTTTTTTTATTCCAATATTTCTGTCCCACTGACTTGCATTGGTTTCCGGTATCAGAATCGGCGATATCCGATAGTTTTTGGATATCGGTCCGATCCAATCCGATATTTCACGATATCGGATGGTACCGCTCAACACTACTGATGAGTCCAAATTTGAGATCTTTGGTTCCTACCACCGTGTCTTTGTGTGACACAGAAAAGGTGAACGGATGGACTCTACATGCCTGGATCCCACCGTGAAGCATGGAGGAGGTGTGATGGTGTGGGGGTGCTTTGCTGGTGACACAGTTGGTGATTTATTTAATATTGAAGGCATGCTGAACCAGCATGGCTACCACAGCATCTTGCAGCGGCATGCTATTCCATTCGGTTTGCGTTTAGTTGGATTATCATGTCATGGTTCTGTCAGCGCGGCGTGCAGCCACCGCTGAGCAGGGACTCACACTGCAGGGGGGCCCGGGGTCAGATACAGCTGGGAAGCTCAGGAAACAGGACCTGGAGATGCTGAAGTTAGCAAGCAGTGAAGGACCTATGGTCATGTGACTGCAAGGGGCGGGGCTTAGCGTCCTGCTGCCAGAGATCGGCAGGACACAAATAAAGGGATGCTCAGGTCAGTCAAACAGGGGTCATACACAGAGATAGCAGTACAGTACCAGGGATGAGACAGAACAGATAGTCGGGGCCAGGCAGCGGTCAAAGTCAAACAGACATAGAAGGTACCAAGCAGAATCCAACAAGCAGTATCCAGAGAACAGACCGAGTCGAAACCAAAGTATCAGGCAAACAAGAACACAGCACAAACACACTCAGGGGTCAACACACTCTGCCAAGGGCGAAAGTATAACTGACGGGGATTGAAGCTTCCTAAGACTAGAAAAAGCTTTCCCAGAACCAAGAAGAGGCCACAATAATAAGCCCCAGGTGTGCAGGTAAGAGCCTGCACTGAGATCATAACATTTAACCCCAGAAGTGCAGGTCCACCAGCACTGGTTCCAGACATTAGCCCCAAGCGTGCGGGTCCAACCCGCACTGGGAACATGACAGTACCCCCCCTCTCAACGGAGGGCCTCTGGACCCCCAGGCTTGCCCGGATACCTAGCATGGAAAGCCCGAACCAGGCGATCCGGGCCGGCACCCAGGACCTGTTCTCTGGCCCATACCCCTTCCAATGAACCAGGTACTGTACTGACCGCCGTACCAACCTGGAATCTACGATATGATCAATCTCATATTCCACATGTCCCTCAACCAAAACCGGAGGAGCAGCAGACTCGGACTCTCCCCGTACTGCTTCAAAAGGTTTCAGTAGAGATCTATGGAAGACGTTAGGGATCTTGAAAGAGGGTGGAAGGCACAGCCTGTACGCCAGTGGATTGATTTTTTCCACAATCTTGTACGGGCCAATGAATCTGGGGCCCAACTTGGCTGAAGGAATCTTCAACTTAATGTTTCGAGTGGAGAGCCAAACTTTCTCTCCAACCTGAAACGTGGGACCAGTTGTTAGTTTCCTGTCCATGAAAAACTTATACCTGCCTTGAGACCTAGATATATTCCGCTGGACTTCCGCCCACGTATTTTTTAATCGCTGAACAGAGCCCTCAGCCCTGAGACACCCCGAATCCAGACGAGAAAACTCACCGAAATGAGGACTGAACCCATAGTTTATCAAGAAAGGAGACATACCCGTGGATTGACTCACCTGACTATTGAAGGCAAATTCAGCCATCGGCAGTACATCACACCAGTCATTCTGTCTAGCAGAAGTCAGACATCTGAGGATCTGTTCCAGAGACTGATTAGTGCTTTCCGTCTGACCATTGCTCTCAGGATGGTATGCAGACGAAAAAGGACAGAGACATCCCTAATTTTTTGCAGAAAGCACGCCAAAACTTAGCCACAAACTGCACACCACGATCAGACACCACATTCAGGGGTACCCCATGCAACCGGACCACATGCTGCACAAACAATCTGGATAAAGTCTCAGCTGAAGGTAGTGCGGACAGGGGTACAAAATGAGCCTGCTATGAAAATCTGTCCACCACTACCCATACCACCGTATTACCCCTGGATGAAGGATGATTGGTAACAAAATCCATGGACAGGTGGGTCCATAGTCTTTCGGGAACTGCCAAGGGCATCAGCTCCCCCACCGGCCAGCTATGAGAGCTTTTATAACGAGCGCAGACCCCACAACCAGAAATGAATTTTTTTATGTCAGAACCAAGGGTAGTCCACCAAAAGATCTTATCCACCGCCAGACGCGTGGCTGATATACCAGGGTGAGCACTCAGCTTGGATTCATGGAACTCCTGCAAGAGTTTCAGGCGAAGTTGCTCTGGGACAGACAACTTGCCCCCTGGCTTGGCCGCAGAAGCCAGCAACTGGGCCCCCTCAATCTCCCGTTCCAATTCAGACGAGATCCCTGCTAACTAGAGTTGAGCGATACCATCCGATACTTCAAAGTATCGTATCGGATGGTATCGGCCGATCTTTAAAAAAAGTATCGGTATCGCCGATTCCGATACCGGAAGTCCCATTCAAGTCTATGGGACTTCCGGTATCGGAATAAGAAAAACCCTTTCCTGCCCTTGTACAGCCTCTCTGGGGTCTGTACGGGCCTTTCGGGGGGCTGTGCCGGCCTGCCAGGGGGGCTGTGCAGGCTCCGGTGGTCTGTGCCGGCCTGCCGGGGGGCTGTGCCGGCCTGCCGGGGGGCTGTGCCGGCCTGCCGGTGGTCTGTGCAGGCTCCGGGGGGCTGTGCCGGCCTGCCGGGGGGCTGTGCAGGCTCCGGGGGGCTGTGCCGGCCTGCCGGGGGGCTGTGCAGGCTCCGGGGGACTGTGCCGGCCTGCCGGTGGTCTGTGCAGGCATCGTCCGATGGGACTACAAGTCCCATCGGGCGATGCCTGCTACCATGACAGTGATTGACACATTAGCCAATGATGGGACAGTAGTAGTCCCATCATCCGGCTAATGTGTTAAATGTAAAAAAAAAAAAAAAAAAATTACATGCTACATACATACAACATGCATACTACATACATGCTACATTCATACTACATACTACATACATGCTACATTCATACTACATAAATACTACATGCAACATACATACTACATATATACTACATGCATGCTACATACATACTGCATGCTACATACATACCACATATATACTACATACATACTACATGCATGCTACATGCTACATACATAACACATATATACTACATGCATGCTACATACATACTACATGCTACATACTACATATATACTACATGCATGCTACATACATACTACATGCTACATACTACATATATACTACATGCATGCTACATGCTACATACATACTACATATATACTACATGCATGCTACATACATACTACATGCATGCTACATACATACTACATTCATGCTACATACATACCACATGCATGCTACATATATACTACATGCATGCTACATACATACTGCATGCTACATACATACTACATACATACTACATGCTACATACATACCACATATATACTACATACATACTACATACAATACATTCATACAATACATACATAGACATACAGTACATATAACATAGAGTAACATACTTACCAATACTTGTCACATTGTTCCCCGAAGCCATTGTCTTTTCCGGAATAAATATTAACATAACAAACCACAAAAATACTCACCCACGATCCGAAGCAGTCCACGAGTGTGTCCCACGACGATCTTGGGTAGAGAACTGCAGCATCAGATGATGCTGCCGTTCTCTACTGGCTGCAGGAATCCAATGACAGAAGGTAGGTATCCTTCCGCACTGTATTCCTCCGCCACTTAAAAAAAAAAAAGTCCCTAGTCTCACTTTATGCCATTGCTGCGTGGGAAATTCCCACACAGCAATGGCATAAAGTGAGACTAGGGACTTTTTTTTTTTTTTTAAGTGGCGGAGGAATACAGTGCGGAAGGATACCTACCTTCCGTCATTGGATTCCTGCAGCCCGTAGAGAACGGCAGCAACAGCTGATGCTGCAGTTCTCTACCCAAGATCGTCGTGGGACACACTCGTGGACTGCTTCGGATCGTGGGTGAGTATTTTTGTGGTTTGTTATGTTAATATTTATTCCGGAAAAGACAATGGCTTCGGGGAACAATGTGACAAGTATTGGTAAGTATGTTACTCTATGTTATATGTACTGTATGTCTATGTATGTATTGTATGAATGTATTGTATGTAGTATGTATGTAGTATATATGTGGTATGTATGTAGCATGTAGTATGTATGTAGTATGTATGTAGCATGTATGTAGTATGTATGTGGTATGTATGTAGCATGTAGTATGTATGTAGCATGCATGTAGTATATATGTAGCATGTATGTAGTATGTATGTGGTATGTATGTAGCATGTAGTATGTATGTAGCATGCATGTAGTATATATGTAGTATGTATGTAGCATGTAGTATGTATGTATGTAGTATGTATGTGGCATGTAGTATGTATGTGGCATGTAGTATGTATGTAGCATGCATGTAGTATGTATGTAGCATGCATGTAGTATGTATGTAGTATGTATGTAGTATGTAGCATGTATGTAGTATGTATGTGGTATGTATGTAGCATGTAGTATATATGTAGTATGTATGTAGTATGTATGTGGTATGTATGTAGCATGTAGCATGCATGTAGCATGCATGTAGCATGTATGTAGTATGTATGTAGTATGTATGTAGCATGCATGTAGCATGTATGTAGTATATATGTAGTATGTATGTAGTATATATGTAGTATGTATGTAGCATGTAGTATGTATGTAGCATGTAGTATGTATGTAGCATGCATGTAGTATGTATGTAGCATGTATGTATGTAGCATGCATGTAGTATGTATGTAGCATGTATGTAGCATGTATGTAGCATGTATGTAGCATGTATGTAGTATGTATGTAGTATATATGTAGTATGTATGTAGTATGTAGTATGTATGTAGCATGCATGTAGTATGTATGTAGTATGCATGTAGTATGTATGTAGCATGTAGTATGTATGTAGCATATATGTAGTATGTATGTAGTATGTAGTATGTATGTAGCATTTATGTAGTATGTATGTAGTATTTTTTTTTTTTTTTTTTTTTTTTTAACATTTAACACATTAGCCGGATGATGGGACTACTACTGTCCCATCATTGGCTAATGTGTCAATCACTGTCATGGTAGCAGGCATCGCCCGATGGGACTTGTAGTCCCATCGGACGATGCTTGCACAGACCCCCGGACATCAGCACAGCCCCCCGGCAGGCCGGCACAGCCCCCCGGCAGGCCGGTACAGACCCCCACAGGGTGCACAGACCACCGGCAGGCCGGCACAGCCCCCCGGCAGGCCGGTACAGACCCCCACAGGGTGCACAGACCACCGGCAGGCCGGCACAGCCCCCCGGCAGGCCGGTACAGACCCCGGGCAGTCCACACAGCCCCCCGGCAGGCCGGCACAGCCCCCCGGCAGGCCGGCACAGCCCCCCGGCAGGCCGGCAGAGACCCCCGGAAGGCCCGAAATGACGGCGCATCATGATGCGCACACACCGCGCATCATGATGACGTCAGTCTGTCAATCAACTTTGAATTCCGATTCCGATGCCGAATTCCGATATTGAAAAAATATCGGAAGTCGGTATCGGAATTCCGATACAGCAAGTATCGGCCGATACCCGATACTTGCGGTATCGGAATGCTCAACACTACTGCTAACACAACCCCAGGGTGAAGAATGGAGAACGGTGGCTCAGGCGAAGACACAGAATGAAAACTGCGAGATAAGGCGTCAGCCTTAACATTCTTTGACCCTGGATGAAATGTAATAGAAAACTGAAAACGGGAAAAAAAAAAAGCTACCAACGGGCCTGTCTGGGCGTTAGTCTTTTAGCAGACTAAATGTATGACAAATTTTTGTGATCGGTGATCACAGTAACCAGGTGACTGGCCACCTCCAAAAAGTGCCTCCATTCTTCAAACGCCAATTTGACCGCAAGAAGCTCTCTATTGCCTACATCGTAATTTCTTTCAGCAGCAGAGAACTTACTGGAAAAGAAAGCACATGGCCTGAGGTTGGTTAGAGTGGCAGGCCCTTGGGACAACACCTCCCCCACCCCCACCTCGGAGGCGTCCACTTCCATAACAAATGGTTTGGATGGATCTGGCTGTACTAACACACGAGCAGACATAAAGCATTTTTTCAGAGTCGCAAAGGCCTCTTTTGCGAGCGAGGACCAATTTCTCACATCCGCACTTTCGCCTGTTAGATCTGTGAGTGGTTTGACCACCTGTGAAAACCCCCGAATAAATTTGCGGTAATAATTGGCGAACCCCAAGAAGCGCTGAAGACCCTTAACATCTTGGGGTTGCACCCAATCCGCAATGGCCTGCACCTTCTTGGGGTCCATGCGAAAACACTTTCAGGACACAATCCCAAAAAAAGACAATTCCTGAACAAAAAACACACATTTCTCCAATTTGGCAAACAGATGATTTTCCCTCAGTCTTCGGAGAACAGTTTGTGCATGTTTCAGATGAGAATGACTGTCGGAGGAGTATATCAAAATATCATCTAAGTAGATAACAAAATGACCAATGAGATCCGAGAATACTACGTTGATGAAATTCTGAAATATGGTGGGGGCATTGGTAAGATCAAACGGCATGACTAAATTTTCAAACAGTCCCTCGGACGTGAGGAATGCCGTTTTCCATTCATCCCCCTCCCGAACCCTTATCAAATTATATGCCCCCTGAAGATCCAGTTTAGAGAACCATTTTGCCCCTGACAGTTGGTTACACAAATCGGGAATCTACGGAAGGGGGTACGTATTCCGTACAGTAATCTTATTAAGCTCACGAAAATTGAGACAGGGATGTAAACCGCCATCTTTTTTCTTTACAAAAAAAAACCTGCCGCCACAGATGAGACTGAGGGACGTATGTGCCCCTTGCGAAGACTCTCAGCAATGTAATCCTTCATAGCTAAGCGCTTAGGGCCAGATAAATTAAACAGATGGGCTTTAGGCAATTTAGCCCCCGGGACTAGCTCGATAGCGCAGTCAAAGGGTCTATGTGTTGGCAACGTCTCGGCCTCGCTTTTCAGAGAATACATCTTCGAAGTCTTTCAGGTACTCCGGAATACCTTCCAGCTCGACAGATGACACAGATTTAACAGGTTCAACCAGCAGTGCAGATTTATCGCATAACTTAGAATCATTAAACCCCCATTGAACAATCTCCCCCGTTTTCCAGTCAATAACTGGGTTATGGCGTTGTAACCAGGTCATGCCCAACACCAACCCTGCTGGTAGATTGTCCAGAACCAAACAACTTAAGTTATCCACATGAGTAGCGCCCACTCTGAGCAAAAACAAATAAGACATAAAGAGAATTCCCTCTTTAGTGAGGGGGGGAGCCAATGGTCATCACCTTGATCGGAACCTTGAGCCTAGCTGTCCATATCTTGCAGCGTGTGACCAATTGGGAGTCAATAAGATTGATGGATGATCCCCAGTCCACGAAGGCTGAAGAGGAAAAAGAACAACCGTCCACTAACAGTTCCACATGAAGCAAAACCTTAGAAAACGAGGAAAAGGGTGCCTGAGGGTCTGAGTAGTCTCCCCGCTTACTACCCAGACCGAGTCATTTCCCGCCGACCGGATCGAGGATGGGCAATCAGGACACACCCTTTTCCAATGTCCCGTTTTACCGCAGTAGAAGCATAACTGCTTTTCCCTCCGGCGTTTTCTCTCCTTATCCTTCAGGGAGAGAGTGCCTATGTCCATGAGTCACAACCAAAAAATCGTCACGGAAGGTACCGTGAAGACTCAAGAAATGAAAAACAGTAATATTAGTAAAAATATAATTTTTATTAATTATCAATTAAAATTACATAATTATATTAAAAAGACAGGACTAATTGGTCTCCAACATGGGGGGTAGGGATAACCAGCAAGGAAAATATATAGTATCCCCACAATGTGCAAATTATCTATTTCAATTATATCCAAAAACCAGAAAAAATCCCTCCAAAGCAGAAGAAAAGCAGTGTATTAAAGGCCTATATTCCAACAGCAGTTACAAAAACTTGCCAAAATAAAGCGCTATAAGCACTAATTGGAAAAGGTGGGCCTATTCAATATGAAGGATGGCTAGGAAAAATGTTGCACTTCAGGAAGATACATTCAAGAAGACAGGGCACAGCAAAGGTCCCATAAATGGATAGAGTGCAAGGCAATATTGAAATAAGATTTTTACCTGTAGCTGGCTACTGAAAAGAGCCGATGGAAAGGCTGAAATGCTGGTGAACCTTTTCCCCCACCGCCGCCCGACAGCACTGTTTCGCATAAGTAGCTTCTTCCCAGGGCGTTCTAGTCCATGAGCTCAGAGACAGTCTCTTTTCCACTGGGGAACAATGGAGTCTCCACCTACAACACCCCCCTGGCCCGCAACCTGTGGTCCATCCAGATGGCCTGGGTCATGGCGTCCTCGAGAGAGTTAGGTGGGGGATGTAACGTCAAGGCATTCTGCAGCCGCTCGGACAAGCCTCTGCGAAAGAGTCCTCGAAGCGCGGCATTGTCCCAAGAGACCTCTGCGGCCCAGCGGTGGAATTCAGTACAAAACCACTCAGCTGAGTGTTTCCCCTGACAGACACTCATCACCATGTCCTCTGCCAATCGTAATCGGTCCTGCTCATCATATATGTGCCCGAAGGCCTCAAAAAATGCATTCAACGGCACTCTCTCAGGCAGTGGGAGGAAGGGAAAAAGCCCAAGCTTGTGGGGACCCTCTTAATAAGGACATAATGACCCCTACCTTCTGTCTTTTGTCCCCAGAGGAACGTGGTCTCAAACTAAAAAAAAATTTGCAACCCTCCATGAAGATCCTGAACTCCTTTTTGTTCCCAGAAAAGAAGTCAGGCAGTTTAACAGGTGGTTCCGGGGACACCAGAACAACATCACTCGCCCCAGCCCCCAGAGACGTAGCAGATAAAGCCCCTCACACTCTCAGAAACCTGCTGCTGAGAATGAGCAAGAGCTTGCTGCTCCAGAGATAAACCCTGAAACATCTGACTCAGATTTTATCTGTTCAGCCAGAGACTGTATGGGATCCATAATTCTCTGCACAAAAAAACCCCCAAAACTTAATGGTCAGTTATAATGTCACGGTCCTGTCAGCGCTGGCGTGCAGCCACCACTGAGCAGGAACTCACCCACACTGCAGGGGGGCCCGGGGTCAGATACATCTGGGAAGCTCAGGCAAACAGAACCTGGAGACGCTGAAGTTAGCAAGCAGTGAAGGACCTATGGTCATATGACTGCAAGGGGCAGGGCTTAGCGTCCTGCTGCCAGAGACCGGCAGGACACAACTACAGGAATGTTCAGGTCAGACAAACAGGGGTCATACACAGAGATAGCAGTACAGTACCAGGGATGAGACAGAACGGATAGTCGGGGCCAGGCAGCGGTCAAAGCCAAACAGACATAGAAGGTGCCAAGCAGAATCCAACAAGCCGTATCCAGAGAACAGACCGAGTCGAAACCAAAGTATCAGGCAAACAAGAACACAGCATAAACACACTCAGGGGTCAACACACTCTGCCAAGGGCGAAAGTATAACTGACGGTGATTGGAACTTCCTGAGGGTATAACAAGCTTTCCCAGAACCAAGGAGAGGCCACAATAATAAGCCCCAGGTGTGCAGGTAAGAGCCTGCACTGAGATCATCAGAAAGTTGTGGGAAGCAGGGTGTGTTGCAGTCCGCGCTGCCGAGATTCACAAATCACCTGGGATGCAAGATGTTGTAGCAGTGTACTCCTTTATTTCCTCCTACGCGTTTCGGCGCCCTTCCTGGCACCTTCCTCAGGGTTAATCCACACTGGGATCATGACACATCATTTATTTTGCAACAGGACAATGGCCCGAAACACACCTCCAGGCTGTGTAAGGGCTATTTGACAAAGAAGGAGAGTGATGGGGTGCTATGCCAGATGACCTGGCCTCCACAGTCACCAGACCTGAACCCAATCGAGATGGTTTGGGGTGAGCTGGACCGCAGAGTGAAGGCAAAAGGGCCAACAAGTGCTAAGCATCTCTGGGAACTCTTTCAAGACTGTTGGAAGACCATTTCCGGTGACTACCTCTTGAAGCTCATCAAGAGAATGCCAAGAGTGTGCAAAGCAGTAATCAAAGCAAATGGTGGCTACTTTAAAGAACCTAGAATATAAGACATATTTTTAGTTGTTTCACACTTTTTTGTTAATTATATAATTCCACATGTGTTAATTCATAGTTTTGATGCCTTCAGAATGAATCTACAATTTTCATAGTCATGAAAATAAAGAAAACTCTTTGAATGAGAAGGTGTGTCCAAACTTTTGGTTATAGTTAAAACATGAAACTGTTAAAAATGGAGCAGTATAATATGCAGGGAGAACAGATCATGTATAGGTGATATCACAGGGAAACATAATAGGAAGTAGGTATAATCAAAATAATGTTCATACCCCAAAATAAATTTTATAAATTGAATAAAAATATAGCAGCAGCATCAGCAGCTATAAATATTGAAAAAAAAAATCTAAGTGGATTTGATAATTAGACTATACAGGCACACCAGCAAATATCGTAAGAACATAGCATATAATAGGGAATAACACTAAGCCAGAATACTCCATACGTTTTGCCAAGTGGCTTTCTCAAGGAGTATAAGAAAAGGGAAAAATGTAGAGAAATATACATGCCATCCCAACCAATGGATGGAAAAGATTAATAGTTTGTCCTGATTAATAAATCAAGAAAATATGTGGAAGGGCTTTTACATTTATTTTTGTATTAAAAAAATGTTAAGTGCGCTATGTTTTTTTACAAGTGTTACTAGCCACCATATTTTTCGATTTATAACACGCACTTTTTTGTCCCAAAAATAGGGGTGCTTCTTATAATCCCAATGTAGCTTTCGGGGAAGGTGCAACTGCGGTGGAGCGGGGTCAGAAAAGTCGGCGGTGGCAGGAGTGGCTGCGGCATCGGGCTGTGAGGACGAGGTGCAAGGCTGTGGCGGGCTCTGGGCTTTCACAAATTGTCGGGAGTCCCCGCACTTCCCATCCTTTTCATCTCAGTTTCAGAGATCTCACTATGCGCATGCGCCACCTCCGGCAGCCAATTTCCCGAAGTCCATCACAGTGAAAAGAATGGGAAATGTACAGACTCATGATATTTTCTGAATGCCCAGAGCTCTCTGCACTCACACCACCAAACATCCCCTGCTCTCAGCCCAGAGGTCTGCAGCATCACACCACTTCTGCCACCGCCTTCCTGCATCAGCAGCCTCGCCTCATCAGTGCCCGCTCCACCTCAGCATCCCTCCCGATAAGCCACTGTAAAAGAGGACTATAAGACGCACTACCATTTTATTAAGAACATTTTTTTCCTATTTTCCTTCCCAAAATTTGGGGTGCATCTTATGGTCCGCAAAATATAATTATTAATGCAGAGTGCCTACACATTATGTTTTTATCTTAAGTTATATCTCTTATTCCCTGTTTTATATATTATAAAGCCTAATTGGCCCTCTGTAGCGGTGTTTATTAAAATTTACCATAAGCACATAGCACATCTATGAATTACAATAATTTAGCAAATAAAGCTAACAACGCATGCAGATATGGTATTAAAATAGAGTTTGATTTTTTTTTACTATCATTGACATATTATGTACAATTTACGCTTCCTGGTAATACAAGCTATGTAACTTATGATGATGCATCTTTCTCTAATCCCACCATTTCTTGGGCAACATTTTATTAAAATGTACCTTGAAAAACACACAGAATTTCAATACTGTATATGATATAATACAATAAACTAATAACTGTGCTCCTTTATATTTTTAGATTTAACAGAGATATTGAATTCATGATTGGTCATAAACCAAATTTCTTTTGGCAAGCCACTTGGAGAGTTATCAGTCCTTTGATTATGCTTGTGATATTCTTTTTCTATTTTGTGGTGAAAGTTTCTCAGGAACTTCTATACATTACTTGGGATCCCAACTATGTAAGTATCTTAATGAAGTCTTTCATATATCTCAATAATATATATTGTTTTGTTTCATTTTTCAGAAGTTTTTAAGTTGGTGGATAATGTTAAAAGAACATGGATTGCTATTAGTGATGCTCAAATGCTAAAATGCTTGGTACTCGAATTGAGCAGGTAGGACACCTCGGACGGGCTTGACTCGAGTATCGCGTATAATGGTAGTGAATGGGAAACCAAAGCATTTTTCTGGAAAACCCTAACAGGAGGGCTGAGGAGGCAGGGGTAAAAAAAATCTCTAAAATGGATGGAAACAGCACTCAAAAGGAATGGGGATAGCATGGGGAAAATGCCTGGACGTATCTCTAAATCCCAGGTTGCTACTAGAAACAATGTTGTCAGAGTATTACTCCAATTTTAGGGACTGACAATAAAAATACAAAACCGAAGATAAAATGGTTTTACATGAAAAAACATGTTAGGAAACATCCTTTCCTGTATAATGACTTGTATATACAAGTATATACAAGACTAGATAGATAGATAGATATATCTGAGAGAGAGAGAGAGAGAGAGAGATAGAATATATAGTATATATATAGTATATATAGAGAGAGAGAGTGAGTATACATATAGAGTATATACAAGACTAGATAAAAAAAAAGCCTCCTCCACCCCTTAATACCCGTGTCATCACTCATCATATTTCCCCGTCGCCCCAGACTACAGTAGATGAAATTTAGAGGGGGAAATAATACTATGTGTATATGATAGGGAATCCACCAAGCCCAGTGGATAAGGTAACAGAAATAGCATATTGGGGTCTAAACATAACTTGTATTAAACCAATCTAAAAGAGAAAATATACAAAAATTGCAAAGTGTGCAACAATAATGGGTGCAACATCAAAAATTAGTATCAAGTGGGATCCTCACCAAACTACTTGCTACCGAGTTAAATGTAAGGGTAGCCTATATATCCGTCTAATTAGACTTATCAATATCTGTAGCCACCTTAACCAAGGTACATAAACCAATTACTGAGCCTCTTTATTGACTCAGATGTGGGTCAAGGATTGAACCTATAGTCACTTGAGTGCTGGAGAAGTGTTGATGCCAAGTCAGTTGCTACTACGTAGTAGTTATGAATATCCCCATGGATATACAAATAGACAAGTGTACAGAGGCCATCACACTTGATCCCAAATTTTTGATGTTGTGTCCATTATTGTTGCACACTTTACACTTTTTGTATATTGCCTCTTTTAGATTAGTTTAATAAAAGTTAATTTTTAGATCCCAATTCGTTTTATGGTACATTATACTACATCCACTGGTAAATGTAATTTTAACATTTTACTACCTTATCTGAGCATGTGGTGTGTGTGACATGGTCAGAAACATCCTGTTTAGTTTATGAAGGAGGGACTCTGAATCTCACAAAGCCTATGTGGATGATGCAAGAACTGCCAACAGTTTGATGGAAAAGGGGCTCAGATACCCCCTGTATTAGACATAAAGGAGTGCCTCATAAACATTTTGTTAAAATTAATAGGTAGTCGGACACCTCAACTCATAAATCCTATGCACTAAGTTAAAGAGCTAACAAAAATTAGAAGGAAAGACTGCAATACACCCCAAGGCCGGGGTCACACTAGAGAGGAATACGGACGAGTGAGAGGCGTTAAAAGCACTAGAGTTGAGCGACTTTTGCTTTTTTAGGGTCGCGTTTCGTTTCGTGAAACCCGACTTTTCCAAAAGTCGGGTCGAGCAAGATCGTCCGATTATAGGGAAAAGTCGGGGTCGTCCCGAAACACGAAACCCAATGTAAGTCAATGGGGAATAAAAGTCGGCAGTGAGAGGAGGACAGGAAACACACCTACAGTGCCCATTTGAATGCCAAAAGCATCAATTCTTCTTACTTAAGCTTGTCAACCTTAATTAACTTCATAATACAAGTTACGCACTGAAAAATGGGGGTTATTTGGCTAAATTTGTGGGGGGGGGGAGGGCTGGCTGCAGGTTTTCATGTGCCCTGGGCGAAAGAGCGCCCCTTTAACACATACCACAACTCATCATGCTCCGATACGGCAGAGAAATAGCGGTATAGTACAATGAAAAATACCTCACTTTTTACATCTCATGACGAGGCCCATCTATTTCTCCATACAAAATCATTGGTCCCATATAATGTTTGAAACAGTATATGATGAGCTCCACATAATGCTACAGTATATGTTGGTCCCCATGGATGAAGCTCCACTGTCTTATGGGCCCAAATAATGCTCCAAACATAATGGGCCCCATTTCTAATGCTCTAGTGTATAATGGGCCCTGTAAATGCTGCTCCAGTGTCTGATGTCCACCTTTGGAATGTTCCAGTGTATGGTGGGCCCCATCTATCATTCTCCAGAGTATAGTGCTCCCCAAAAATTGCTGTCCCAACATAGAAAACAATCAAATAAGTCTCCTCGCTAGGGAATCCCTGTACTTGTCTGGACAGGTGCTGTAGCTTGCTTAACAGCTCGCCAGCCGTTCTCACGCCCAGTATGGATTGCACGTGATTGCACAAAGGTTAGAAAGGGTACCGTATCCCTGGATAACATGTATGGATAGCGTACACATTCAAAATATATGTCTATACAGCATGAGGCAGGCTCAGACGGTGTTAGGCCCAGTATGGATTGCACGTCATTGCACAAAGGTTAGAAAGGGTACCGTATCCCCGGATAACATGTATGGATAGCGTACACATTCAAAATATATGTCTATACAGCATGAGGCAGGCTCAGACGGTGTTAGACCCAGTATGGATTGCACGTCATTGCACAAAGGTTAGAAAGGGTACCGTATCCCTGGATAACATGTATGGATAGTGTACACATTCAAAATATATGTCTATACAGCATGAGGCAGGCTCAGACGGTGTTAGGCCCAGTATGGATTGCACGTGATTGCACAAAGGTTAGAAAGGGTACCGTATCCCTGGATAACATGTATGGATAGCGTACACATTCAAAATATATGTCTATACAGCATGAGGCAGGCTCAGACGGTGTTAGGCCCAGTATGGATTGCACGTCATTGCACAAAGGTTAGAAAGGGTACCGTATCCCCTTATAACATGTATGGATAGCGTACACATTCAAAATATATGTCTATACAGCATGAGGCAGGCTCAGACGGTGTTAGGCCCAGTATGGATTGCACGTCATTGCACAAAGGTTAGAAGGGGTACCGTATCCCCGGATAACATGTATGGATAGCGTACACATTCAAAATATATGTCTATACAGCATGAGGCAGGCTCAGACGGTGTTAGGCCCAGTATGGATTGCACGTCATTGCACAAAGGTTAGAAGGGGTACCGTATCCCCGGATAACATGTATGGATAGCGTACACATTCAAAATATATGTCTATACAGCATGAGGCAGGCTCAGACGGTGTTAGGCCCAGTATGGATTGCACGTCATTGCACAAAGGTTAGAAGGGGTACCGTATCCCCGGATAACATGTATGGATAGCGTACACATTCAAAATATATGTCTATACAGCATGAGGCAGGCTCAGACGGTGTTAGGCCCAGTATGGATTGCACGTCATTGCACAAAGGTTAGAAGGGGTACCGTATCCCCGGATAACACGTATGGATAGCGTACACATTCAAAATATATGTCTATACAGCATGAGGCAGGCTCAGACGGTGTTAGGCCCAGTATGGATTGCACGTCATTGCACAAAAGTTAGAAAGGGTACCGTATCCCCGGATAACACGTATGGATAGCGTACACATTCAAAATATATGTCTATACAGCATGAGGCAGGCTCAGACGGTGTTAGGCCCAGTATGGATTGCACGTCATTGCACAAAGGTTAGAAAGGGTACCGTATCCCTGGATAACATGTATGGATAGCGTACACATTCAAAATATATGTCTATGCAGCATGAGGCAGGCTCAGACGGTGTTAGGCCCAGTATGGATTGCACGTCATTGCACAAAGGTTAGAAAGGGTACCGTATCCCCGGATAACATGTATGGATAGCGTACACATTCAAAATATATGTCTATACAGCATGAGGCAGGCTCAGACGGTGTTAGGCCCAGTATGGATTGCACGTCATTGCACAAAGGTTAGAAAGGGTACCGTATCCCCGGATAACATGTATTGATAGCGTACACATTCAAAATATATGTCTATACAGCATGAGGCAGGCTCAGACGGTGTTAGGCCCAGTATGGATTGCACGTCATTGCACAAAGGTTAGAAGGGGTACCGTATCCCCGGATAACATGTATGGATA
Organism: Dendrobates tinctorius; assembly: GCF_039654945.1. Classification (NCBI taxonomy): domain Eukaryota; kingdom Metazoa; phylum Chordata; class Amphibia; order Anura; family Dendrobatidae; genus Dendrobates; species Dendrobates tinctorius. Next base: position 3,516,049 of record NW_027361770.1, on the reverse strand, counting down.
GCGTACACATTCAAAATATATGTCTATACAGCATGAGGCAGGCTCAGACGGTGTTAGGCCCAGTATGGATTGCACGTCATTGCACAAAGGTTAGAAAGGGTACCGTATCCCTGGATAACATGTATGGATAGCGTACACATTCAAAATATATGTCTATACAGCATGAGGCAGGCTCAGACGGTGTTAGACCCAGTATGGATTGCACGTCATTGCACAAAGGTTAGAAAGGGTACCGTATCCCCGGATAACATGTATGGATAGCGTACACATTCAAAATATATGTCTATACAGCATGAGGCAGGCTCAGACGGTGTTAGGCCCAGTATGGATTGCACGTCATTGCACAAAGGTTAGAAAGGGTACCATATCCCTGGATAACATGTATGGATAGCGTACACATTCAAAATATATGTCTATACAGCATGAGGCAGGCTCAGACGGTGTTAGGCCCAGTATGGATTTGACGGCCCAGATTACACAGCGGAGGAGCAGGGAGAGGTAAAGATTGCAAATGCTGGGGCCCTGGCCAAGCAAGGGGGGCCCACTCGTGGGCGTCGGTACTGGCACTGGGCCCCTCATAGTACAGCGGTGTGTCTGACGGCGGGTGTGCACCACCACCGTCAGAGACACTTGATTGCACTATGAGGGACCCTGTGCCAGTGCCCGCGCCCAAGAGTCGGCCTACCCACCTGTCCAGGGCAACGGCACTCGCACGGTGTCGTGCGCTAGGTGGTGACCCCGGCCATGGGGGGGGAGGCAGCACAGTTAGGGAGTTTTAGAAAGTGGCATATGTTGATGTTGGACATTCAACTGATGCAAAAGGCGAAATAGGTGAAATACCAGGAAGAGGTGGACCAAAGCAAGCCATTTTTCTGTCACCCTATGTGTCATCAGGGGAAGGTGGGACAAAATCCTTGGAAACCCATGCGTGGTTCATTTTCATGAAGGTTAGATCATCCACATTTTGGGTTGACAGACGGGTCCTTTTTTCTGTCAGGATTGATCCAGCTGCACTGAAGACTCTTTCCGATAGCACACTTGCAGCTGGGCAAGCGAGCTCCTGTAAGGCATATTGTGCCAATTCAGGCCAGGTGTCCAGTTTAGCGGCCCAATAGTCAAAGGGGAATGACCTGTGTGGGAGAACATCGATATGGGAGGAAAAGTAGTTTGTAACCATAGTTGACAACTGCTGTCTCCTGTCACTTTCCATCGATGCAGTATTACCAGTTGTGTGAGCGGTATTTCAAAAATCAGTCCACAACATTGTCATGAAACCCCTGTCTCCAACGCCACTTCTGCTGTGTGCACCACGAACACCTCTGCCAAGCTGCCCCCGGCCCGTACGGCTCGTGTGAGAACCATCACCGCTGCTGTGTGCTGGGAATGCCTCAAGCAACCGATTTACCAGAGTTGCTTGTTTATTAGCCAATATTAGGTCAAGGTTCTCCTGTGGCATGATGTTTTGTAATTTGCCTTTATAGCGTGGATCCAGGATGCTGGCCAACCAGTAGTCGTCATCGTTCATCATTTTGGCAATGCGGGGGTCCCTTTTTAGGATCCGCAAGGCATAATCTGACATGTGGGCCAATGTTCCCGGTGTCAATGATGCACTGCGAGTGCTGGGTGGAGGAGCACTTTCTGGCAAATCCACATCCCTCCAGTCACGCACAAACCCTGTACCAGACCTTGCCACGCCAACATTTTCACTTGCCCCACGAGATGCATCCTCCTCCCCTAAGTAATCATCCCCATCATCCTCCTCCTCCTCCTCCTCTTCTTCCTCCACCTCGTCCAGGAGAGGTCCCTGAGCAGACAATGGCTGAATGTCATCAAGGATTCCCTCCTCCTCTTCCTCCTCATCAACATTGGCTGCAGACGCCTGCTCCTTAAGGTGCGTCAAAGTTTGCATGAGCAGACGCATAAGTGGGATGCTCATGCTTAGGATGGCGTCGTCTGCGCTTACCAGCCGTGTGCATTCCTCAAAACACTGAAGGACTTTACAAAGGTCTTTCAGCTTCGACCACTGCACGCCTGTCAACTCCATGTCTGCTCTCAAAGTGCCTGGCCGTGTATCCTCCCACAAATGCATTATGGCCTGCCTCTGCTCGCACAGCCGCTCCACCATGTGCAGGGTGGAGTTCCACCTTGTTGCAATGTCGATAATGAGGCGGTGGTTGGGAAGGTGGAGCAATCGCTGCAGCTTCTGCATACGAACGGAGTGTACAGGCGACCGGCGGATGTGCGCGCGCAGTCTTCGCACCTTCTGGAGCAGGGCTGTTAACTCCGGATAATTTTTGAGGAAGCACTGCACCACCAGGTTCAAGGTGTGAGCCAAGCAAGGTATGTGGCTGAGTTTTGAAAGGGCTATGCCTGCCACAAAATTACGGCCGTTATCACTAACTACCTTGCCTGCCTCAAGATGTACACTGCCCAGCCATGACTCAGTTTGTCGCTTCAAGTACTCGGCCAGCACCTCGGCGGTGTGTCTGTCGCCCAAACACATCATCTGCAACACAGCCTGCTGACGCTTTCCACTAGCTGCTCGATAGGGGGACACATCGTGTGCAACAGTGGCAGCTGCAGATGGAGTGCTCGTACGTCTGCGCTCTGTGGACGAGCTGTCGCTTCTGGAGGAGGAGGGTCGAACGCCTACAGCCAACTGTTTCTTAGACCGTGGGCTAGGCAGCACTGTCCCACCACCGCTGTCCCCTGTGGACCCTGCATCCACCACATTAACCCAGTGCGCAGTGATGGACACGTAACGGCCCTGGCCATGCCGACTGGACCATGCATCAGTTGTGAGGTGCACCTTTCCGCTCACTGACTGCTTGAGTGCATGGACAATGCGGTCTTTCACATGATGGTGGAGGGCTGGGATGGCTTTGCGAGAGAAGAAGTGGCGACTGGGTAGGTCATAGCGTGGTACTGCATAGGCCATGAGTTCGCGGAAAGCTGTGCTTTCCACCAACCGAAAGGGCATCATCTCAAACGAGATTAGTTTGGCAATGTGGGCGTTCAAACCCAGTGTACGCGGATGAGAGACTGAGTACTTTCTTGACCTACTCAGTGTCTGGGAGGGTGAGCTGGACTTGAGAGCTGCATATGGTGGAAGTAGCGGTGGACAGGGCGGACTGAGAGAGGGTTGATGATGGTGATGGAGTTGGTGTTCTTTCTGATGGCCTAGAATCAGTCTTTCGTTGATATAACAGTGGGATTCCCTGACTGCTGTGGCCTTGCAACGACACCTCAACATTTGCTGCTGTGCTAACCGATGTGCTTACAGTGGGGGAAACAATGTAGCGTTGCTGACTACCTTCGTTGTGATCAGTTGCACATGTGGCACTTGAGGTTTGGTGTTGTGTCCACGCTTGCAAGTGCATGCTGGTTAAATGTCTAAGCATGCAACTGGTATTCAAATTTTTCAGATTTTTCCCTCGGCTAAAGGTCTTTGCGCACTTCTTACAGATAACCTTGGCCTGATCATGAGGATTTTGTTCAAAAAACTGCCACACTGCACTCTTCCTACTTTGGCAGACATTTTGCGGCCTAGCACGCTGTGATCTTTTGACCCTCTGGACAAGCTGTCCAGCAACTCTTTTGATGTTTGGAACCTGTCTTTGGAGTGCTCCGGGCCTGCCAGATAACAGCTGTTGCGATGTCGATGTCTGCTGTGGATGCTCCTCATCTGAGCTATTGGAAGCAGCACCCTCTTCCCCCAATGGATGCCAATCTGGGTCAACAACTGGGTCATCCATCACCTCCTCTTCTATGTCATGTGCACCTTTCTCTGTGTCACCGTGTATGGTGGTATAGTGTGCGGGAAGGGGCACCTGAGTCTCATCAGGGTCAAAATCTGGCTCTGTACACTGCGAGGACAATGTAGTGCTCTGAGTGAATGTACCAGCAGAATCATCCATCAGCGGCTGTGCATCAGTGCACTCCATGTCAGATTCATCTTGGCCTGGGTAATTCACCATTTCACTTGATAATCCAGGCATGGTATGTGAAAACAGCTCCATGGAGTAATCAGTAGTATGGCCTGCGTCATCCTTCAATCTTGGTTGGGGTGAAGGACACAAGGAAAGGTGTGGTTCATGAACATGAGCCTCCAATGACGACTCAGTGCTTTTACTTTTTACAACTGAAGAAGAGGAGGCGATAGAGCTGGAGGCTGAGTCAGCAGTGTAAGACAAAACTTTTTCCTGATGCTCTGCCTTTAAAAGCGGTTTGCCAACTCCTAGAAAACTAAGCGTTCGAGGCCTTATGTAGACAGACGATGACGCAGGGTCAGCACCTCCTGCATTTGGTCCTATTTTGCTCTTGCCACTACCATCAGATCCACCACCAACACCATCATTACCAGCTGCCAACCCCCGCCCAATTCCACGGCCTCTTCCACCAGCCTTCCTCATTTTTGGTAGAAATGTAGACAAAATCCAACAAACTATATAGTAATGTAAAACAAGGTACAAGGTGTCTATAGGACAGGGGAGTTTTAGAATTTCTGCACACACTTGTGGACAGTGGACACTTGTGGATTGTGTGCGGCCCACTGATATTTGAGCGCTATGTGACACGCTCGATGGCACAGCTGCCTGTGACCAAAGTGACGAGAGGATAATGGAGATTTTGAATCTCTGCGTACACTTTTGGACACTGGACACTTGTGGATTGTGTGCGGCCCACTGATATCTGAGCGCTATGTGACACGCTCGATGGCACAGCTGCCTGTGACCAAAGTGACGAGAGGATAATGGAGATTTTGAATCTCTGCGTACACTTGTGGACAGTGGACACTTGTGGATTGTGTGCGGCCCACTGATATCTGAGCACTATGTGACACGCTCGATGGCACAGCTGCCTGTGACCAAAGTGACGAGAGGATAATGGAGATTTTTAATCTCTGCGTACACTTTTGGACACTGGACACTTGTGGATTGTGTGCGGCCCACTGATATCTGAGCGCTATGTGACACGCTCGATGGCACAGCTGCCTGTGACCAAAGTGACGAGAGGATAATGGAGATTTTGAATCTCTGCGTACACTTTTGGACACTGGACACTTGTGGATTGTGTGCGGCCCACTGATATCTGAGCGCTATGTGACATGCTCGATGGCACAGCTGCCTGTGACCAAAGTGACGAGAGGATAATGGAGATTTTGAATCTCTGCGTACACTTTTGGACACTGGACACTTGTGGATTGTGTGCGGCCCACTGATATCTGAGCGCTATGTGACACGCTCGATGGCACAGCTGCCTGTGACCAAAGTGACGAGAGGATAAGGGAGATTGGATTGCTTTTAAAAAAGCAGTTTGCGGAGCAGTGGGTAAACAGCAATGCCAGCGTGTCAGGAAGCCTTAGAAGGCAGCCCAACAACCAACACCACTGATACACCACAATATAGCCTCCCCTTGCACTGCACACACAGTGACTTGTGTGTTGTGCAGGCCAAATCGCTAGCAGCAGAAGCAGTTTTTTTGTCTTCTTCCCTGCCTAACTCTCTCCCTACAGAATCAGCAGCAACCTCTCCCTATACTAAGATCGGCAGAAGTAAGATGGCGGTCGGCGTGCACGCCCTTTTATACCCCCTGTGACGCCCACCAAAGCAAGCCAATCACTTGCATGCCCTTCTGAAAGATGGTGGTGACCCGTGCCTATGTCATCACGTTGCCCACAGTGTCCGTGGATCCTGATTGGCTGAAAAAGAGCGCAAAACAAACTTTTGAAACGCGACTTTGGCGCGTAAGTCGCCGACCTCGTGGCCGACCTCATCCTAGGGTCGGGTTTCGTGTCATGAAACCCGACTTTGCCAAAAGTCGGCGACTTTTGAATTTTTTCGACCCGTTTCGCTCAACTCTAAAAAGCATGCATTACACACGGACAAATGATTCTCTATGGGGCAGCTCCCATCAGCTGTATATTTCTCGTCTGTATTCTACGGTCCGTGCCAATCGCAGCATGCTGCGATTGTCTGTGTAGAACCCGCCTATGTAGAGGTAGAACCCGCCTTCTTCACGGTCCAGAAGTGATTCTGGACCGTGAAGAAGGCGGGTTCTACCGCTTAAACGCGTAGTCCTATCTGCACGACTTTCCTGCGTTATTGCTGTTTTGAACTGTTTGGACCATTGCATTTTAATGGATTTATGAATAAAAAGAAAGAAATTTTTTTTTAACAGCATCCTGGATTGCTCACGTTATTGCTGGACTTTGCTTTGTCGTTGTTCACATTTGTATGGATGGACTCCTACATCCAGATCCGGGCACAAGGTGGTTCACAGGAGTGAGCTGGTCTACATTGTTGGATATATATATATATATATATATATATATATATAAAGCTCAATGTGTGTGTGTGTATGTATGTATGTATGTATGTGTGTGTATGTTCGGGATTGGCATCCGCACCGTCGCAGCTACAGCCACAAAATTTGGCACAGTCACACGTCTGGACCCCGAGAGCGTCATAGGCTATGTTGTGAGGTGAAATTTTAACCCCGCGCGTTCCAATTCACCAAACAATTTTGCCCCTATCTACATAATGGAGTAAAAGTGTGTGTGTATCAAGCCCCGCCCCTCATTACGATGTCATAATGGTTGCCATGGTGACGCTGATTCATCATAGGTGGCAAGCCCCACCGCTCATTATGATGTCATAATGGTTGACTATGGGATGGAGGATGTGTGATGGGTATATGGGCACTCTACTATGGGATGGAGGATATGTATGATGGGTATATGGGCACTCGACTATGGGATGGAGGATATGTATGATGGGTATATGGGCACTCAACTATGGGATGGCGAATATGTATGATGGGTATATGGGCATGGGACTATGGGATGGAGGATGTGTGATGGGTATATGGGCATGAGACTATGGGATGGAGGATGTGTGATGGGTATATGGGCACGGGACTATGGGATGGACGATATGTATGATGGGTATATGGGCACGGGACTATGGGATGGAGGATATGTATGATGGGTATATGGGCACAGGACTATGGGATGGAGGATATGTATTATGGGTATATGGGCATGGGACTATGGGATGGAGGATAATTATAATTTGTTATAACTAACCACAGTTAGTTACTATGCCCAGGCAGCGCCAGGCTCTCTTCAGCTAGTGTGTGTATATATATATATATATATATATATATATATATATATATATATATATATATACACACACACACACACTGTTAAAGGTAGGCTGCATACACGTCCTGTAAACATTATGATATGTGTGTATCAAGCCCCGTCCCTCATTATGATGTCATAATGGTTGCCATGGCAACGCTGATTCATCATAGGTTGCAAGCCCTGATGCTCATTATGACGTCATAATGGTTGATTATTGGATGGAGGATTTGTGATGGGTATATGGGCACTGGACTATGGGATGGAGGATGTGTGTGACTGGTATATGGGCACAGGACTATGGGATGGCGGATATGTATGATGGGTATATGGGCACGGGACTATGGGATGGAGGATAAGTATGATGGGTATATGGGCACTGGACTATGGGATGGAGGATATGTATGATGGGTATATGGGCACGGGACTATGGGATGGCGGATATTTATGATGGGTATATGGGCACGGGACTATGGGATGGAGGATGTGTGATGGGTATATGGGCACTCGACTATGGGATGGAGGATATGTATGATGGGTATATGGGCACGGGCCTATGGGACGGAGAATATGTATTATGGGTATATGGGCACTCGACTATGGGATGGAGGATATGTATTATGGGTATATGGGCACGGGCCTATGGGATGGTGGATATGTATGATGGGTATATGGGCATGGGACTATGGGATGGAGGATATGTATTATGGGTATATGGGCACTCGACTATGGGATGGCGAATATGTATAAGGGGTATATGGGCATGGGACTATGGGATGGAGGATGTGTGATGGGTATATGGGCATGGGACTATGGGATGGAGGATGTATGATGGGTATATGGGCATGGGACCATGAGATGGAGGATATGTATGATGGGTATATGGGCACGGGACTATGGGATGGAGGATATGTATTATGGGTATATGGGCACGGGACTATGGGATGGAGGATAATTATAATTTTTTATAACTAACCACAGTTAGTTACTATGCCCGGGCAGCGCCAGGCTCTTCAGCTAGTGTATGTATATGTGTGTGTGTATATATATATATATATATATATATATATATATATATATATATATATATATATATTATATATACACACACACACTTTTAAAGGTAGGCTGCATACATGTCCTGTAAACATTATGAAATAGGGTATCACACACACCCTAAAGAAATTTTGAAAGTGACGCCTACCTAACTACCTGATCACCTTAAATTAAAAATTATGAGGGAGACCCACCTGTTTACCCTTTAAAAATTATGAGCAAGGCCCGCCTGTTTACCCTCTAAAAATTGAGTGAGAGCCGCATGATGACCCTGTTAATATGGTCCTGAAAAGGACTTTTGTTTTAATTGTGCAGCGATATACAAATGCTGCAATAGCAATAAAACACTGCCTATGGCCATATGGCTATGCTGATCTACTGTATAAACTTGTGTATAAGCCAACCCCCCAATACGGTCATGACCTTAATGTGCTTCTGTCATGGCTGGTAAGGGGCGCTAGCCACACCATTGCAGATAGTACCGCACAGGGGACAGTGACAAACATGAAAGGGAGGAGGAAAAAACACCTCACAGCTTCCAGACTCCACTGCCAAGCTCCAGACTGCAGAGGACACAGAAACCGGACTCCAAACTCCAGAAACAGCAGACACCAGAAAGATGCCACTGCTAGGTTGGTTTCCATAGAGAAACTCTATTACCAACAGTCAGCTTATACATCAGGTGACCATTTAAAGAATGGTGGGAGTGGTCACCACCCACATCAGCTGACCCAGCATCACTGCAGTAGCAACAGATTGCCAGTGGGGGAAACTAATATTAACCCCCACTGGTCCTGAAAGGAAAAAATTCTACATTTAAAGCGTAGTGGAACCAGAGCTGCCAAAAACCCAAAAATGGATAGTGACAGCTTCTTTTTGAGCTACTCCTTTGTTGCCTTGGCTGTATGTTTTGAGTCATTGTCTTGCTGGAAAACCCAGCCATGACCCATTTTTAATGTCCTGGCGGAGGGAAGGAGGTTGTCACTCAGGCTCCATCCAGTCTCCCATTGATGGGGTGAAGTAGTCCTGTACCCTTAGCAGAGAAACACCCCCAAAACATAATGTTTCCATGCTTGACAGTGGGGACGGTGTTCTTTGGTTCATAGGCAGCATTTCTCTTTCTCCAAACATGGCGAGTTGAGTTAATGCCAAAGAGCTCAATTTTTGTCTCATCTGACCACAGCACCTTCTCCCAATCACTCACAGAATCATCCAGGTGTTTATTGACAAACTTCAGATGGGCCTGCACATGTGCCTTCTTGAGCAGGGGGACCTTGAGGGCACTGCAAAATTTTAAACCTTTACAGAATAATGTGTTACCAATGGTTTTCTTGGTGACTGTGGTCCCAGCTGCTTTGAGATCATTAACACGTTCCCCCATGTAGTTTTAGGCTGATCTCTCACCTCCCTCATGATCAAGGATACCCCTCGAGGTGAGATTTTGCATGGTGCCCCAGATCGATGTCGATTGACATTCATTTTGTATTTATTCCATTTGCTTAATATTGCACCAACAGTTGTCTCCTTCTCACGCAGCGTCTTACGTATGGTTTTGTAGCCCATTCCAGCTTTGTGTAGGTCTAAGATCTTGTTCCTCACATCCTTAGAAAGTTCTTTGGTCTTGCCCATGTTGTAGAGGTTAGAGACTGATTAACTGAGACTGTGGACAGGAGTATTTCATGAAGGTGACTATGTAAGACAGCTGTCTTTAATGCAGGTGACAAGTTGATTAGGAGCGTCTAACTGGTCTGTATAAGTCAGAACTCTTAGTGGTTGGTAGGGGATCAAATACTTACTTCTCACTGCAAAATGCAAATAAATTGATATAAATTATACAATGTGATTTTCTAGATTTTCTAGAAATTATAGACTGTTCATGTCTTTGCCAGTGAGCAAACTTACAAAAACAGCAAAGAATCAAATAAATATTTCCTTCACTGTATATAGACTGGTCATTATTGTTACATAATGTACTTTATTATGCAGTTGCGTGTCTCTGTACGCTAAAAAAAGTAAGCGCAAGAATCCCTCTCTGTGAGTTTATCTATGCATAGCAAAGATCATAGCAGCTGGTCTCATAGTGGAATGCAAATTAAAAGGGTTGTCCTGTATTTTAACATAGGTCATCAATACTAGATCGATGGGGGTACGACATCTGGTACCCCCACCAATCAGCAGTTCCTGGTGTTGGTAACAGCCAGATGTGATCATTTACGGAGCTCCACAGTTCTGTCAACTGTATAGTGGCTGTTGTCGGATAATGTACATTGGCCACTATTCAAATGAATAGGCGTGGATCTGCAGAATCCCACTAACAGCCACAATACAGCCATGCCAGCATATCATCCACTGCTGGCATGGAGAACAGCTGATTGACAGGGGTATTAAAGAGCCAGACAAATCCTTTAAGAGCTATTTACTGCAGATAAGTGGGGAAAATGCTGGATGCAAGTTATTTAATGGCCAGATATTGTATAATTCCTCATTTACTCATGCAGAACACATTATTCTAAAAAGTTTGTCAAAAAAGTGCTCTTACCCTTTAATTTTTCAATCAAAGAGGCTTATCATAGAGGCACATGGAATGCCTATGGGACAGTAGGAACCTGTCATGAAGTGCCTGTCCATACATCAATGCTAAATGGAAAAATCATCCACTAATACTTTTGCCAATTATACTTTATCTATTCTGTTTATTTATTAGGTTTATGGAGAAGTGTATTTTTTTACATTGAATATAGAGACAAGATTGCTGTTTTGAGGGGGCAAGTTAGCTATGTTGTAAAGTTTTTATTCATTAAAGAGGTATTCTCAATGCAGGTTTTTATACAGCAGTTAGTGGCTCATCTTCTTCCCCATCCCTCTTAACTCCTGACAAGCTGCTGTTATAAATCTTGCAAAATCACCAGCACCATCATTTGCTACCCCCATGGCAGTTCTCCCAATCATACCTCTCACTGTCCCAAGCTTTATGTTTGTTCAAATGTCCTTTTGTCTCAATAAAATCATTAACATCCAGCGCCTTTTTGGATGAATGATCCAAGCAAATCCAAGATTTCTTAAAACATCCGTTTATTTCTTCATGTTAAAAACAGATAACAAGAAGGTCAGGCAGTTTAGATACACTCATGATTGTAAAAAAGGCATAGAAACCAACATGTTTCAACCCGAATAGGTCTAATCATGGAGTTGCAAATACAGTGATAGCAGTGTTCTGAGTTGCTCAAGAGATGACTTGAGAATACCCATTTAATGAGGTTTCAAAAATATTTAAATACATTTAATTAGCAACTATACAATAAGGCAATGAAGTAAGATAAAAATACATATTTTTTATGTCCTTAATTTACAGGATGAATTTCCAAAGTCAAAAGAACAACCTTATCCTGGCTGGGTGTATGCAATAATAGTAATTCTTGCTGGAGTTCCAAGTTTAGTTGTACCTGGGATTGCCATTTACATATTTATTAGGAGATGCATAAAGAAGGATGATGACCAACAAGACATTATGAATGCTGCATCTATGCTCTCTATTAATGGTGACACAAAAAACAAGGTGTAGCTATAACTTAAAATCGACAGTATGAAAAAAATGAAAATTGTATTACAAAAGATCCTCTCATTTTATAATGGAAGAATGTGTAACGGAACGATACATGAGGAAATGGAAAAGAACAGTCTCGGTATATGCAGCTATGAACATAGCACTAAAGCAGTGTTTGTTTCCAGCAAAAGAGAAAAAAGTCCAGTTTTGTATTTGGTAGTTAAGGCAATATCTGCTTGCTCTACAGAGTAATTATAAATAATTACATCTGGTTATATTTAAGAGTAACCTGTCAGGTCCCCTATGCCCTCCAACCCACCAGCGCTTGTGTATTTGTTGTTAAATTTCCCTGCCTGACCAGCCTTTCATATTTATTATCACATAAATACATGTTAAAAAAAAGCTTTTATAGGGTATGTTCATACTGGGCGTTTTTATGCTAATTTCCAGCTGCTTTATACAGTACCCGCAAAGCCTATGAGATTTCCGAAATCTCATGCACACACATTGACTTTTTGTGTCATCAGGATTTTGTGCTTTGCTGCTTTTTTTGGACATAGAGCATGTCACTTCTTTCAGCGTTTTTCACCCATTGGCTTAAATGGGTGCTGAAAAAAATGCAGCAAAAATGCAGGTATCATTATTTGCAGCATTTTTTCCTGCAGAAGACTCGTGGGGGTACTATGCACAAAGAGACACAAATTAGCCCAAAAACGCACCAAAACCACAACAAAAAATGCACCAAAACCTGCATTTTTGCCGCAGCTTCTTTCCTGCCAAGAAATCAGGTTTTGCTGCAGAAAAAAGCAATAAAAACGCCCAGTGTGAACTTACCCATAAAGTTTGCTTTTCCTATGCCAACTAGGCTTATGAATAGTTGATGGGGCGTTGTTTTCCCCAGTCTAGTCAGCCCTCAGAGCATGTTATTACAGCCATGTGGGCATGATAACATGATTTGCAGGAACCGGTGTCATCGCCAGCTCTCTGCAAATCTCGGGCATGTGCGAGGCTTTACTCTCCCATGTCACTGTGCCTCTGAAGCCGAGTGTACACTTCCCTGCTTCAGAGGCTCACTGCACGTGTCTTTAAGTGAAGAAGACATATTACTTTCTTTTAGGCATAGCAGAGCACCTCTGAAACTGGGAAGCGTACAGCCGGCTTCAGAGGCGCAGTGACGTGCGCATGTCCCAGGATTTGCAGGCAAATGGCGATGACGCTGACTCTTGCAAATCATGTGATAACATGCAGTGAGGGCCGACTGGTTTGTGGAAAACAAGGCCCCATCGACTAGTCAAAAGCCTAATTAGCGTAGGAAATGCAAACTTTATAAAACTTGTTTTAAAACATGTATTTGTGATAATATAAAAGGCTGATCAGGCAGGGAATTTTACAACAAATACAAAAATGCTGGTGGGATGGAGAGCATGGGGGACCTGTTAGATTCCCTTTAGTTTCCTACAAAAGTGACTGATTTTTTTATATGCATTTAACATCTGATACAAGTATACAAAATTGCTTTACTTCTCTGACATGATTTATGATGGACTCTCACAGGCTCAAATGTTTTACCTTAATCTGGATAAATACATCAAACAAAGTGAAACCTGAAGGACCTTTAACAAGCGAAAATATGATAGTGTAATGCCATCAATATCCATACAGTCTGCAAAAAAGTCTGGAAAGTCTGCATCTGTGTTAACAGAAGAAGTGAACTTTAACTTGTCACTGGTTTGATTATTCAGTGAAGACCCACATTATGTATTAACGTTCAGTACTAAAATAAGAGGCTGTAAACTACATAAAAACGTGCCACACATTAAAGGGAGTCGGTTGCCTAAAATGTACACTTCAAAGTAATCCCATTGGCTTGTAGCAAATGGATCTTCAATAAAAATCACTAAGTACAGTGAGCTTTATCAGCTGAGAGGAGAGAGTGATTTGTGAGCTCATGTCTGTAATGAAGTGATAGCACTGGAGCCAAGCGATGTCAGCAGCAAGGAGAGAGTGATGTGTCTTCCTGCTCATACAGAGGGAACAATACACACATAATGGAGGATTATCTTCAGATAAAACTGGTTGTGGGCAAGCCAGGGCTGTCATTCAACAGAGGTGTGGGCATTCTCTAAATAAACAGTGCCCTGAGACATAGCCATGGTCAAGGGGGCACTGAGAACCCATATTTATAAATTACTATAATGTTCCTTTTTGTGGTAGTGAAAGAACACACTTAAAAATAAAAAAAAACACAATTTGCATTGTTGTCCCCATTTAATATATAAAACTCAATGTGGGTGTGTATGTATGTCCGGGATTGGCATCCGCACCGTCGCAGCTACAGCAACAAAATTTGGCACAGTCACACGTCTGGACCCCGAGAGCGTCATAGGTTATGTTGTGAGGCAAATTTTTAACCCCGCGCATTCCAATTCACCAAACAATTTTGCCCCTATCTACATAATGGGGAAAAAGTGAAAGGAAAAGTGTTGGAGGCAAATTGGCAGCTGCCAGATGTGAACAAAGGGGACTTAAAGAATGAGAGCGATGGCGCCAAAGAGTATATACCGTACAATTGCTAAGGTGGGGCCCTGACATGGGATACTCACCACACACGGGGATATGAACACACGCACAAAATGCGCCACACACTACCATGTGCTTCAACACATATACCACCCTCAGCACACATTTCACCACACATACACCAACCTCGCCACATAAAAGTCGAAACACAAAAGTCGCCACTCAAAACTCGCCACGCTGTCCCAGAGCTGTTTAAAAGATAAAAAATGAGCTGTGATTGGTTGCTATCAGCAACAGTTTTCTTTGTAGACAGTTGTGGTAACAGAGGCCTATTATTCTTATCATTTCTATGGTGTTATTGTTCTTATGTAAAGCTGGAAATAACACAATTTATTACCGTGCCAACACAGACCACCCTCTGACACAGACTGCAGGGGGAGCCCAGTATCACACAGGATAGGATTAGATACACGGCTCAGCAGTCAGTATCACACAGGAGAGGATTAAGGCCCAGTCACACATAGCAATCTCGCTAGCGAGATCGCTGCTGAGTCACAACTTTTGTGACACAACAGCGATCTCACCAGCGAGATCGCTGTGTGTGACAGCGATCAGCAACCGGCCCCCCTGCCGGTATCGCTGATCGCTGCAAGAAACCTCTGGACATTTTTTTCGTCGCTGATCTCCCGCTGGCCAGCACGCATCACTGCGTGTGACAGGCGGGAGACCAGCGATCAGCTGTAAAATAATTTTAAAAAAATTAAAAATATTGTTATTATTCTCACCTTCCGGCGTCCCGCGCAATCTTCCCGCCTCTCTCCACGCTCCGGTCCCAGTAAACCTTTGCAAGAATGACCGCGAGACTTCACGATCCCGTGAGAATGGACGTCATCACGGTAATCCTCGCAAAGGATTACTGGGACCTGAGCATGGAGAGAGGCGGGAATGCTGCGCGGGACGTCGGAAGGTAAGAATAACAATATTTTTTATTTTAATTCTATTTTTTACATGGATCCATGGCATCAGCTCTAAAGAACACAGCGATGCCGCGTGCTCGGCATCGCTGTGCTAATCGCTTGTGAAGCTGTCTGTTTGACAGCTCACCAGCGATCACATAGCGACTTACCAGCGATCCTGACACGTTGATATCATTGTCGGGATCGCTGGTAAGTTGCTATGTGTGACTCCAGCTTTAGACACATGGCTCAGCAGGCAGTATCACACAGGAGACGATTAGACACATGGCTCAGCAGGCAGTATCACACAGGATAGGATTAGATACAAGGCTCAGCAGTCAGTATCACACAGGATAGGATTAGATACACAGCTCAGCAGTCAGTATCACACAGGATAGGATTAGATACACAGCTCAGCAGTCAATATCACACATGATAGGAATAGATACACGGCTCAGCAGTCAGTATCACACAGAATAGGATTAGATACACGGCTCAGCACACAGTATCACACAGAATAGTATTAGATGCACGGCTCAGCACACAGTATCACACAGAATAGTATTAGATGCACGGCTCAGCAGACAGTATCACACAGAATAGGATTAGATACACGGCTCAGCAGTCAGTATCACACAGGATAGGATTAGATGCACATTTTTTATGTGCAATATAATCATTATAATTTGCTATAACTAACCACAGTTGGTTACTACGCCCAGGCAACGCCGGGATCTTCAGCTAGTCTCCTATAAAACTGTGTTTAGTTTGAAGTATAAGTTTGGGGTGACAAACTCTCAAAGTCCACTTGTATATTATGCATATTATCTGTGGAGTTCAAGATCAAGGGAATTGTGTTTTTTTAATTTGAAACAATTGTCTGACATTATCTATGGTGCTTTCATTTTGCATTTGCATGATGGTTGGTGAATGTTATCACACATTATTTCCAATTGAAATTTGCTAGCTAAAGATCATTTTACATGTCTTCATATCATATGCTATATTGCTTGTGTGTGTGCCTTCATTTTCCATAAATTCAAATACAAGATCTGTTTTTTTACAGATTTTCTTGCTGTCCAGGTATAAACAGATTCATAAAATGTACCTTTTGCCCTTCTTGTGAATGAACCTGCTACCATTCCTCATTCTGAAGCCCTCCTTCCTCTTTACAAATTGACAGACAATGCCTGTGGACTTCTCTATTTAGATTGTTCTTAGAAGTCACATAAACTTCTTTCAGTGCCATATAAAGTGATCAGAGTAAACAAAAGGCTGTGGAGGGGTAATGGAGAATCATGAAACTTGTAGTTGTAGTTTGACAACTTTTTGTCCTTTATTTTATTTTTAAATTGGTTCAAAAGGCACGTTTTAAGAAAATGCATGGTCATTTTAACATGGACTATGAAAAAAGGTAATGTTCAAGTAGAGAAAGACTCAGAAGTTCAGTTAAGACCTCAGATCACATGGATCATAAATATGGAGCCCATGAACTTTTTGAATGCGGAAGTAGAAAAGATTATTCTCAAGTTGGAAAGAAAAATAACAGCCCCCCAGGTCACAGGGTCCACATGGATCTACAGCCGCCTTCTGGTTCCCTTTAAACCCCTGATTTGTGGAACTGCTTTATATGATACTTTTCTTCTATATTTGACATTATTTAGAAAAAAGTACACCCAAACTGCACTGTAAGATAAAGTTTTGTCAAAGGCAGCCAAGTACTCTACGTGAACATGCATGTAACTAAATTTGCGGTGCATTCACTCTATTGGATTTAATAAACTGTTTCTATTATGTGAAATAAACATAGAAAGAAGCAAATTGTGTCTAACATTATGTTTTTCTTTAGCACAAGTTTAATAGTCAACTAATTAGTTCATTTTGCTAAATAGTTCACACATTACATAAAGAAGAAAAACAGAGATGGTTAATGATTTTCAGCTTCTGCTACTCATTTTACAGCTGATGTATCATTGTGGTCTGAATGTTTAAACATTTACTGTACTCGGCAGTTTTCCTTCCCCACACATTGCACACTTAAAAGTCCTGTTAATCTACAATATGCATGTAAATGGATGCAACTGTAGCAAAACAAAAGGAATTTGCACTTTCTACGGAAAAGATTAATCTTAAGGATTTGTTAATTACTTTTATAGGAATTATCTATCCTTGGGATTGGTTATCAAGGTTAGATAGTGGTGGTTCAGCACCTGGTCACCCAAACAATCAGCTGTTATCGCTGCGGGTCAGATGCAAACATTGTAGCACCACAGGTCTGTTCACAGTTTAATGGCCTTTTCCAAGTATTGTAAATCAGCTCCTATTAATTGATCTACAGTTGTAGTGTACCACTCAGGATAATGGTTACATGCAGCTGCTGCCAAAGGTGGTATCATTTGATTGCTGAGGGTTTCAGGTATAGGATCCCCGCCATTTTAATTTTGATAACATATACTAAAAATAGGTCATCAATATAAAAGTAGAGGTCAACCTCTTTAATCTCATCTAATATATAAAGCTCAAGTGTGTGTATGTATGTATGTATGTACGTACAGTATGTATGTATGTATGTGTATGTATATGTGTATGTCTGGGATTGGCATCCGCACCTTCGCAGCTACAGCCACAAAATATGGCACAGTCACACGTATGGACCCCGAGAGTGTCCAAGGCTATGTTGTGAGGCGAAATTTTAACCCCGCGCGTTCCAATTCACCAAACAATTTTGCCCCTATCTACATAATGGGGAAAAAGTGTGTCAAGCCCCGCCCCTCATTATGATGTCATAATGGTTGCCATGGCGACGCTGATGTCATCATAGGTTGCAAGCCCCGCCGCTCATTATGATGTCATAATGGTTGACTATGGGATGGAGGATGTGTGATGGGTATATGGGCACTGGACTATGGGATGGAGGATATGTATGATGGGTATATGGGCACGGGACTATGGGATGGAGGATGTGTAATGGGAATATGGGCACTCGACTATGGGATGGTGAATATGTATCATGGGTATATGGGATGGAGGATGTGGGATGGGTATATGGGCACTCGACTATGGGATAGAGGATATGTGTGATGGGTATATGGGCACGGGACTATGGGATGGAGGATATGTATGATGGGTATATGGGCATGGGACTATGGGATGGAGGATGTGTGATGGGTATATGGGCAGGGGACTATGGGATGGAGGATATGTATGATAGGTATATTGGCATGGGACTATGAGATGAAGGATGTGTGATGGGAATATGGGCACTTGACGATGGGATGGCGAATATGTATGATGGGTATATTGGCATGGGACTATGGGATGGAGAATATGTATGATTGGTATATGGGCATGGGACTATGGGATGAAGAATATGTATGATGGGTATATGGGCATGGGGCTATGGGATGGAGGATGAGTGATGGGTATATGGGCACGGGCCTATGGGATCGAGGATATGTATGATGGGTATATGGTCACGGGACTATGGGATGGAGGATAACTATAATTTGCTATCACTAACCACAGTTAGTTACTATGCCCGGGCAGCATCGGGCTCTTCAGCTAGTTAATAATATTGATATAAAATGATCTTTGGTGGCTTCCCTGCCCAGTACATCCAGTTTCTGGTTATGACATTTACTTTGGAGTAATAGAATCTGTAGAGATTATAAAATTTACGTAGGGTAAAAAATGTAATAACTGATTTGTGAGGTTCCTTCTTGACCTAATGGGAAAACATTAGAATTCATAATTCGGGATCCATACATCACCAGAGTTAAGTGTTTTTATAGTCCACTTAGGGGGTCACATAAAATAGATGTCTCTATTTAAACCAACATGAATTGGCACCACCATGAATTGGGACTGAAATTCAGCCCTGGCATTTGAGAGCACACAAGCAGGGCCCGCATCGGGCCCAGTCTCTTCTGATTATCGGGCCCCAGTGGCAGGCTTCTGCCACTGCAGCAACTGAACCTGTGTCCGAGAGTCTGGTTCAGTTACACTCTATTGCCGTGCGGGCCCGCACGGCAATAGCTAAAAGCCGCCAGTCAATCAAAGGCTGGCAGCTGGCGTTAGCGCGCACATTGCTGGCATCTGACGTCATTGTCATGCGAGTGCGCACTTGAACCTAATGAAGGAAGCATCGCTTCAGGAGCGCGGTCAGATAAGGAGACAGGTTTTTTAATTTTTATTGAAAGCTGCATGGGGCAGGATGGGAGATACAGGGCAGAATGGGAGACATGGGGCAGGATGGGAGACACTGGAGCAGAATGGGGGACACGAGGGGCAAAATGGGAGACACATGGGGCAGGATCATAGGGCAGGAAGGAGACAGATGGGGTCGGATCATGGGGGAGGATGGAGACAGATGGGGTAGGATCATCATGGAACAGGATGGAGACAGATGGGGCAGGATCATGGGGGAGGATGGAGACAGATGGGGCAGGATGGAGACGCAGGGCAAGATGGAGACACATGGTGCAGGATCATGGGCAGGATGGATACAATGGAGACAGATGGGGCACGATTGTGGGGCAGGATCACGGGACAGATGAGGCAGGATCACGGGACATCACATGGGGCAGAATGGATAGTCATGAGGGCAGGATGGGAGAACATATGACTTGAACCAGGAATGAGACACACGAGGGCCAGAATGGGGGATATTATTACCATAAGGGCTAATTAAGGGATATTATTACTGCAGTGATGTATTTATTTTATTTTTTGAGGATACTGTTTTAAATGGGGAGGCGGTCTTCCTGTTACTGTGCAGAGCGTCACTGTCACCTTTTTTTTTTCTTCATCTGGTGTACTTTAGAAGTTGGGAAAAAAATTAAGTAATGTGTTCTGTAAGCGGTGCTCTAGATAACTGTGCTATTTCCTGCAGAGACAGCCCTGGCTGGATGAAGATGAAAAGAAAAGATGAAGGACTTCACCTAGAGACAACACTGACACTATACACTGTATACTATTGTATATACAGCGCTTGTGTATATAATGTCACTGTTGATCACTGTATTACCTGTACACAGACACTTCATACTAAGTACAGATCTGTGTATAATGGCAATTATGGTGATATTAGTATTGTGTTTTTTTTTTTTATTAATAATCAGTATTGTAGCATTCAGTCACTATGTGAAATTATTCGGTCACTGTGGTGGTAGTATGGTGTCTGGTCATAGTGCGGTGGTGTTTGCTCCTTATATGTGATATTATTGGTCATTTTAAAAATCGAAAAATAAATAAAAAAATATACCAAAATTGTATTGAATATTTTAACAAACGATTAATAGGATAGAGTAGAAAAAACAAGAAAAAAACCCGATATTCAGTCCATATAATTAATAAAGTTATTATTGTTTTTATTGGTATTACAGGTTAAAAAACAATTTAAAATCAATGTCAGATGCATTCTCCATAATAGCAGTGTCATGATCCAAGGTGGATCTGACAAGTAAATGGACAAAGTGAACTTTTTTTTTCTCCTTTGGCTTGATGCCAAAGTGGGTTGATTGCCCCCGGTGGCCATTAGAATTATTACACGTGGTGTCGTTTGTTCTAAGTTGCCCCGGTGGTGGTGAGTGGCATTACACTTTAGTTTTAATGTGCACGTATTACAAATCAGGTGTGAGGCTCTATAAAACAGTTTCAGGTGTGTTTGATGATCGTTGGTGATATTGATAGTTTGTCATTTGGGAAGCAAGCCTGGGTGATGAAGGAGCTGAATGAGAGTCCTGGGCAGTCCAGCCAGAGGTGTTGAGTCAGCTATGGAGTCTGCAAGGAGTGCTGGCATGGATTGGTGGAGTCCAATGATGTGGTCTGCAAGAAGGACTGGCATGGCGTGGTGGAGTTGCAGTTTATGGTGTCAGCAGGATGTACTTGTATGGCTTGGTGGAGTGGCGACTATGGTGAGAGTTGCACTCAGCATGCTGGACTTGGTTGCTGAAAACTGGACTCAAGCATGCTGGACTTATTGGCAGAAAAGTTGGACTCGAGCATGCTGGACTTTTTGGCAGAAGCTCGACTCATCTTTGGGACTCTGTTTATTGGGCAGCTGCAACTGGTGGTGGACTCTGCTCCAAGTCTGCACTATGGTGATGGATCCGGTTATGGTGATGGATCCGGTTGGAGCAGAAGATGCACGCAGGTGGTGGGCTCTGTTGCTAGGAGCATATGCAACAGAGCAAAGCTAAGTGGTGTTCCCCCTGTATTGTCATTTTCCCTTATGTGTGTTTAGTGCAGTGGTGGGATTAGTTTCCGCACCGACCAATTCCCTAGTGAGGGTTTAGGTGCAGGGCGAGTCAGGGTTTGAGGTACGCGTGCGTCGCCCGGTGTGGAACCGGCATAGGGAACGTTAAGAGTGCAGGGACACTGGCCCCTATTCCCTATCGCAGGGCCCACCATTGTTATTGTTACCCAGGTTTCCCCTTTATTATTTAAATTCGCCTTACTGGAGGCGGGGTTTCCAGACTACTGTATATATAACGTGTATTACCTAAATTCGCCACTTGGAGGCGGTGTAACCAGCTGCATGCTTTATTATTTAAATTCGCCCTACTGGAGGCATTGTATCCAGGGTCACGCGTGTCATGGGTTCGCCTTGCAGTACTCGCTGTGTCCAGACACACGTGACCATGACAAGCAGCATACTTATATAGGGGTGCAAGTTGTCCAATTGCACATAAAAATAATATTTGATGTGGAAACCATAAAAAGTACAAACACGTATATATCCCCAACGCGCGTTTCGGCACGCTGCCTTTGTCAGGCCCCCTGACAAAGGCAGTGTGTTGAAACGTGCGTTGGGGAGGGTGTTGTCCAGGAGACCAGGAGCTATCATCTTGTAAGTCACTTTCCTAAGATTGAGATATATACCTTTATAACTTTTGTATGTACTTACTCCTTGGTCATACATTACATGATGTGGATATGCTGATACCCGGTGGTGCCCCCTGCACATTGCACTTAGTTAAGCTTCACCCAGTATTTCACTTCATTTTGCACATTGCACTTTTTGATTCAGTAGCACTCAGTGTTGATCTCAACATATACACTGGTTTTTGATACTTTTAGAGTATATATATTCTTTTCACACATAATTGTACACCTTAATTTGGTCTTTTTTTATAAAAAATTTTTTTTGTATATCGGAAGTTCAAAGTTGATTGACAGACTGACGTCATCATGATGCGCGGTGTGTGCGCATCATGATGCGCCGTCATTTCGGGCCTTCCGGAAAAGACAATGGCTTCGGGGAACAATGTGACAAGTATTGGTAAGTATGTTACTCTATGTTATATGTACTGTATGTCTATGTATGTATTGTATGAATGTATTGTATGTATGTAGTATGTATGTAGTATATATGTGGTATGTATGTAGCATGTAGTATGTATGTAGCATGCATGTAGTATATATGTAGTATGTATGTAGCATGTAGTATATATGTAGTATGTATGTAGTATGTATGTAGCATGTAGTATGTATGTAGCATGCATGTAGTATATATGTAGTATGTATGTAGCATGTAGTATGTATGTAGTATGTATGTGGTATGTATGTAGCATGTAGTATGTATGTAGCATGCATGTAGTATGTATGTAGCATGCATGTAGTATGTATGTAGTATGTATGTAGCATGCATGTAGTATGTATGTAGTATGTAGCATGTATGTAGTATGTATGTGGTATGTATGTAGCATGTAGTATGTATGTAGCATGCATGTAGTATATATGTAGTATGTAGTATGTAGTATGTATGTGGTATGTATGTAGCATGTAGTATGTGTGTAGCATGCATGTAGTATGTATGTAGCATGCATGTAGCATGCATGTAGTATGTATGTAGCATGCATGTAGTATGTATGTAGCATGCATGTAGTATGTATGTAGTATGTATGTAGTATGTATGTAGCATGCAGTATGTATGTAGTATGTATGTAGTATATATGTAGTATGTATGTAGCATGTAGTATGTATGTAGCATGCATGTAGTATTTTTTTTTTTTTTTAACATTTAACACATTAGCCGGATGATGGGACTACTACTGTCCCATCATTGGCTAATGTGTCAATCACTGTCATGGTAGCAGGCATCGCCCGATGGGACTTGTAGTCCCATCGGACGATGCTTGCACAGACCCCCGGACATCAGCACAGCCCCCCGGCAGGCCGGCACAGCCCCCCGGCAGGCCGGTACAGACCCCCACAGGGTGCACAGACCACCGGCAGGCCGGCACAGCCCCCCGGCAGGCCGGTACAGACCCCCACAGGGTGCACAGACCACCGGCAGGCCGGCACAGCCCCCCGGCAGGCCGGTACAGACCCCGGGCAGTCCACACAGCCCCCCGGCAGGCCGGCACAGCCCCCCGGCAGGCCGGCAGAGACCCCCGGAAGGCCCGAAATGACGGCGCATCATGATGCGCACACACCGCGCATCATGATGACGTCAGTCTGTCAATCAACTGTGAACTTCCGATTCCGATGCCGAATTCCGATATTGAAAAAATATCGGAAGTCGGTATCGGAATTCCGATACAGCAAGTATCGGCCGATACCCGATACTTGCGGTATCGGAATGCTCAACACTAATTGTGAGCCATCAGGGACAGCGATGATAGTGTGTGCAAACTGTAAAGCGCTGCGGAATATGTTAGCGCTATATAAAAATAAAGATTATTATATGTACTTTTTATGATTTCCACATCAAATATTTTTATGTGCAATTTGACAACTTGCGCCCGTATATAAGTATACTGCTATTATGGAGAACGTATCTGACATTGATTTTAAATTGTTTTTTAAGGCTACTTTCACACTAGCGTCGTGTGACGTACGTCGCAATGCATCGGGCCGACGTACCGACGCACGTTGTGAAAGATTTGCACAACGGGGGCAGCGGATGCAGTTTTTTAGCGCATCCGCTGCCCCATTGTAATGTCCAGGGAGGAGGGGGCGGAGTTTCGTCCGCGCATGCGCGGTCGAAAATGGTGGACACGACGCACAAAAAAAGTTACATGTAACGTTTTTGTGTGCATCACGGCCGCCAAAACACGATGCATCCGTCGCACGATGGATGCGACGTGTGGCCATACGTCGCAATACGTCGCTAATGCAAGCCTATGGAGAAAAATCGCATCCTGCTGGCAACTTTGCAGGATGTGTTTTTTCTCCAAAATGGCGCATTGCGACGTATTTCACACGACGTTAGTGTGAAAGTAGCCTAACCTGTGATACCAATAAAAGCAATAATTTTATTAATTATATGCACTTTCACTATATTCAAAGATATTTTGTCTTTACAATTTACATATATAATTATATTTGTTGCTCCGGTACTGGGTCCCCCTTTTTCTCAGTTTGTGTAGGATAGAGTAGAGTAGAGCTCAGCCATAAGAGTCTACTTTGTTGTGGTGGTGGTTTAAAAAATCTTTTGGCCAAAACAAGAGCTGCTGGCTATATGTATGATCTGGTGATGGGAACTGTTAATGTGTGATTGGTGAGAAGTGTTTTTTCCAAGAGAGAGCGGTGGGACTGTGGACAGTTCAAGGGGTTGAGCCTGGGAGGAGTCTCAAGGGGACGCCAAAAATTTTGCCAGTGTGGGTCTCCAAAATTGCTAGTGGCAGCCCTGCACACAGGCCCACTTGCTATGAAGCGAATGTGAAATATGTTTGTCGATTTGTGGATTGCATGAGGTGTATGGCACATTTACAGAATCCAAGCTGCTGTAAAGCCAAAACAACAACTGTGCAAATTTAAAAGGGAAACTGTTGGGTCAGATAAAATTATTTGCCTGCAGAATTAGGGTTGAGCTGCAGGTTAATAGTGTTAAGAAGGTGCCAATCTGCTGAACTGAAAGTAAAGCACCTGGGAGAAAATTAACTTTATTTCACTTAGGAGCCTTCAGCTTTCAGTTATGCAGGCATGCCTGGACAGGCATGCTTGGAGCAGCTACAATCACCCCTCATATCAGGCAGAGCCACAGATGTAAGCACGCCTCAATAATGACTAACAGACAGCTGTCAGTCATGGAAACAAGGTGGTAAGCAGGATCCAGCCTTGCCTCCAAATGTAACATCACTATGAGGTACGGGGCTGGACTCTGCCCTCCCCGTTCTCCTCTTACATTGCGCACTGATAGTGTGCTCTCTTGTCAGCTAGTCACTTTTTATTACATAAGTGATTGAGCGCATGATCACTGTGCACTGAGAATAATATCACACAGTGACAAGATCCTACTGAGCATACGCTGGAATTGACAACTGGCGCATAGTCAGTACAGCAGGGGATAGTCCAAACCCTCAAACAATACACTTTTGACTGTTCATTTCAGAGTGGTGTGCAAAGGATGTGATGGTGACCACAGCCTCTGCCCCCTGATGACTTATCTCAACATGCACTGGGGCCATGTTGTCTGGCCATGGTGTGGTGGTATTTGTTCATAGTATATGCTATTATTTGCTCACTATGTGGTGGTAATATGTGGTCTGGTCATGGTGTGGTGGTATTTGTTCCTTGTATGTGGTATTATTGTTCACCATGTGGTGGTAACATGTGATCTGGACATGGTGTGATGGTATTTGTCCCTTGTATGTGATATTATTAGGTCACTGTGGTGGTAATCTGGACATGGTGTGGCGGCAGCATCGGTCTGGCCTGGCGGGGTACCGGGGATTCGCCTGGTGGGCCCGGGAAGGAGAGAAGAGAAAAAAACACGTCTGCAGTTTTAAGGGGCACGGACCCTTTAAAAGCGCAGGCCGCCGCTATGTGCAGGGACGCGCACTCGCAGTGTTCATTACTGAACCGCTGCGACGCACGTACCGATCAGTACTACCAAGTGTGCGCCCAGCGTATGACGTCAGTGTCATATGCCGGGCGCACACATTCACCAGCCTCTGCTATGTCGGCAGCCATTTTATTAGGAGCACGCCGACGTGCAGAGGAGGAGGAGGATGCCGCCTCCGGTACCACAGGCAGGTAAGAGCAATGGTTTTTTTTTTCTTCCTCGCTCTCTCATACCAGGATGGATATATATACACAGGGGAAGGGGCCCAGGTTGGATATATATATACAGGGGGAAGGGGCCAGGATGGATATACAGTATATACACAGGGGAAAGGGACCTAGGATGGATATACATGGGGAAGG
This sequence comes from Dendrobates tinctorius, assembly GCF_039654945.1. Lineage (NCBI taxonomy): Eukaryota > Metazoa > Chordata > Amphibia > Anura > Dendrobatidae > Dendrobates > Dendrobates tinctorius. Next base: position 3,489,672 of record NW_027361770.1, on the reverse strand, counting down.
GGCCCAGGATGGATGTATATACAGGGGGAAGGGGTCTAGGATGGATATATATGAGGGGGAAGGGGCCAGGATGGATATACAGTATATACACAGGGGAAAGGGACCTAGGATGGATATACATACACAGGGGGAAGGGGCCCAGGATGGATGTATATACAGGGGGTAGGGGCCCAGGATGGATACATATACAGGTGGAAGGGGCCCAGGATGGATATATATGGGAGAAAGGAGCCAAGATGGATTCACATGTGGTCCAGGGGCAGGACAAGGGGCCAGGATTGTTAGGTGTCAGGTTCCTGTCGCTGCACAGCAGGAATCCCGAGCCTTGCATTCGGCAGTCTCCCATTCCTCTCCAGCCGCAGAGGAGGCTGCTCAGCAGACTTGTCGATCCCAGCGCTCTGCTCAGACCAGCTCTATGGGTTCGGTTGCTGCTGCCACCTCTGGTCCAGCTATAGCAATGCATGCTGGTCAGCAGCGAGCTACTCCAGGGACTAAGTCCTCCTTTCGGTCCACTGAGCATGCCTGTGGGACAATCTCTCATTGGAGATCGGAGATCAAATGCTCAGGTCCTTCTCTAGCTCAGATTGGACCACCAGGAAGGTCCCAGAAGGACGCTGCTATAAAAGGTTTGCATGGCCGCTCGGCCATGCGCTAGTATAGACTGCATTACCAGACTATGAGGAGTGAGTGTTGTATGCATGTATGAATGTCTCTGGTGAATGACTCATTAAGAAACCCCTACCCTTGGTACGCATGTGTTGTGCAGCCTAGCCTGTTAAGAGCCCAGGCTTAGGTGTAGGTAGAGGCAGAGTCTGAGACTGGCATCAGTGTCCACCGGTGGCTCTGCATGCCACGGTGCACGTGCTCGATACTCCACCATAGTCAGCGTCTATAGTGGTGTCGCAGGTGCGACGCCACACGCTCAGAAGGTCTAGAGGGACTCTGACCCCGCGTCCTTGGGGCAGAGTTCTGTGACCGCATTCTGTGCGCTCCATTGCCGAGCTCTGTGAGCTAAACAGGCTCCGGCATTTATGTTCTGTGGTAGTGCGGCTCTGTGAGGTAACAGAGTTCGCCCTGTTCATGCTGGGTGATGTTAACCCACGTGTGACCTTTTGTATACTGCTTTATACTTCCGCTATTACTAAGCAGCAGTTTACCACCCCTGCACAGTGGACCCTGGGCTGCGAACGCACCTTACTATTTTATTATTTGGTGTCTTCCGCCAGCCCTAACAAGGATGGATACACATACGGGGGTAGGATGGATTTATGGGGGGCAGGACAAGGGACCAGGATGCATTAATATGGGGGGGCCAAGATGGATATATGGTGGGTAGGATGGAAATATATAAGGGGGCCAGAATGTATATACAGTATGGGGGGGCCAGGATGGATATATGGGTGAAGGGCAGGCCAAGGGACCAGGATGGATATATGGGGGGGGCAGATTGCATATATTTGGGGCTAGGATGGTTATATTTGGGCGGCTGTACAAGAGACAAGGAAGCATATATATGGGGGAGCAGGATGGATATATTGGGGGGGAAGTACAAGAGACCAGGAAGCATATATATATGGGGGGGCCAGGACATGGGACATATGTGGGCCAGTATGTATAGCTGGGGAAGCGGGATGGATATCTGCAGGCCAGGCAGAACAAGGGACATAGGGGCCAGGCTGGGGCATATTATAAAATAAAGGGGGCCAGGTAGAGGCATATTATAATATAAAGGGGGCCAGGCTGGGGCATATTATAAAATAAAGGGGGTCAGGCTGGGACATATTATAAATTATAGGGGGCCTGGCTGGGTGAGATTATTAAATAAAGGGGTGCCAGGACGAGGGACTTAATTACTGTTCAAGGGCCAGAATGAGGAACATTATATATTAGTTTATGGTGACAAGTGGGGAACATAATTTCTTTAGGGTCCAATTAGGGACATTATTACTACTGTAATGTAATTTACTTTTTTGGATACTGTTTTCTATGTAGGGAACAAAAGGGATTTCCTGTTACTGTGCAGGGCGGTACTATGTCGCTTTTCTTCTTCATCTGACGTAGTGTAGAAGTCAGGGTAAAAGTGGGGAACGTGCTCTGGAAGCGATCAGCTATTAATGACTGTGTTATTTTTCTGCAGAGACGAGTCCTGGCTGGAAGAAGTGATGGCTGTCTGTGCTGGTTGAAGAAGAAAAATGAAGATGAAGGACTTTAACTACAGACGTCAGTGGTGAGTTGGTGTATTACATGTACACGAAAAAGTAGAAGTCCAGATCAAGGAATAAAAATGATGAAGCTTAATTGCAAAAATCTAATAAAAACAATTTTTCAAGAAAAAGCTGCTATGTCCATAGAAAGTATACCCCAAAGGGATTACTTGAAACTAATCTGCAAAGCACCTGGATGCATTTCGAACATCTAGTGTTCTTAAACTACCTGAGTTTCTATCACTAAGCAAATAACTTACCCATTTACACACATTTTCCCCCAGACTCATCATTCTCATTTTGTGTACCAACCTCTTGTGTGGCACGGTATCAAATGCTTTGGAAAAATCAAGATATACCACGTCCAATGACTCGCCTTGGTCCATTCTATAGCTTACATCTTCACAATTTTGGAAATTACACCCCTGTAGGAATTTATATACAGGTGTAGTTACAATTTTAACTCCATAAGTGTTTTCCAGAAACAAGCAGCAGTGGATCTTCCCTCACGTAATCTCCTGTGCTCCCAACACCTCCTTCTCTCCTCCATGTTTATTCGCTCTTCACCCAGTCGCCTCCAATATTTCTCCTGAATATCCCCATCCTCTGGAATGATGTGCCCCAACACGTCTGGTTATCCACCACTTTTGGATCCTTTAGACTGAACCTGAAAACCCATCTCTTCAAAAAAGCTAACAGCCTGTAATAACCACGCTGCCACCTCAACACCATTGGAGCTACTGCAACCCCCAATCTACTGGCTCCTTCCCCTTAATCCTGTAGAATGTAAGCCCTCAAGGGCAGGGTCCTCTTACCTCTCTACCAGTCTGTCATTGGTAGTTTGTTTACTGTAAGGCTGTGTGCACACGATGCAGATTTGCAGCGGATCTGCAGCGGATTTTACCGTGCAGAAACGTTACATTTCTGCATTGTGATGTATAGTAGCCTTAAAATCAATGTAAAAAAAAAAATGCTGTGCAGACGCTGCGGATTTTTCCGCGGTACAAAATCCGCAGCATGTTACTACTTTTGTGCGGTTTTCCATCTCCCCTGTCACCAAATCCGTAGGGGGAAAACCGCAATGGAAAACCGCACAAAAAACGCATGAAAACCGCATGAAAAATGGAAGAAATCCGCAGGAAAAATGCAGGTCATTTGACCTGCGGATTTCTTCCATTCTGCGCGGAAAAATCCGCAGGGCCAAAAAGTACGTCTGCACTCAGCCTAAGTGATATTTGTACTTTCTCATGGAATCAATGGCGCTATACAAATAAATAATAATAATGTTGCTGAGTGAAAATTGCAAACTACTGTTGCAGTGACCAGTACGCTGTAGTGACCAGTACATTATGCGCAGCCCGTGCTTCTGGAGACATGCACCACTAAATTAAGCGCGCTCTCATTGCTACTGAAATGCCAAATAAGTGGATGCTAAATGTGCATTAACCCCTTCCTGACATCCGACGTACTATCCAGTCCATGGGACCCGGGCCCCTATGCCCATGGACGGGATAGTACGTCTACCGTGATCAGCGGCGCCCACGTGGTGAGCGCCGCTTATCGCTTCCAGATATCAGCTGATTATCACAGCTGACACCCGGCACAATGTGTCAGGGGCGGTCACGGACTGCCCCGACACGTTAACCTCTTGCACACCGCGATCAAACACGATCGCGGTGTACCGGGGGTTAAAGGGCCCCCCACGGCAGCGCAATGTGCAGCGCTGCTGCGGGGGGCTCCTTTCCTGCAGGCCCCCGAGTCCAAGATGGCGACGGGGGCCTTCGGGGGCCTGCAGGAAGCTGGCTTCCTCAGTGCCTGCAAAGAGAAGCGCAGGCATGAGGAAGGCTTCTGCACTGCCTGTGACAGATCGCTGATCTGTCACAGTGATCTGTGACAGATCAGCGATCTGTCACAGGACAGTGATGTCCCACCTGGGACTATTTAATAAAGTTAAAAAAAAATAAAAAAAAGTGTTAAAATAAATTTAAAAAAATCGCCAAATAAATTAGAAAAAAAAAAAAATATTCCCCCAAATAAATCCTTTTTTTGGAAATAAAAAAAAAACAATAAAAGTACACATATTAGGTATCGCCGCGTCCGTAACGACATGCCCTATAAAACTATCCCATTAGTTAACCCCTTTAGCGAACTCCTTAAAAAATAAAAACAAAAAACGAAGCAAAAAATAATGATTTATTATCATACCGCCAAACAAAGTGTAATAACGCGCGATCAAAAAGACGGATATAAATATCCATGGTACCGCTGAAAACATCATCTTGTCCCGCAAAAAACGAGCCACCACACAGCATCATCAGCGAAAAAATAAAAATGTTATACATCGCAGAATAAAGCGATGCAAAAATAATTATTTTTTATATAAAATAGTTTTCATTGCATAAAACCGACAAAACATAAAAAAACGGCCTAAATGAGGTATCGCTGTAACCGTACTGACCCGAAGAATAAAAGTGCTTTATCAATTTTACCGCACGCGGAACGGTGTAAACGCACCCCCCCCAAAAGAAATTCATGAAACGCTGGTTTTTGTTCATTCTGTGTCCCAAAACTCGGAATAAAAAGCAATCAAAAAATGTCACGTGCCCGAAAATAGTACCAATAAAAACGTCAACTCGTCCCGCAAAAAATAAGACCTTACATGACTCGGTGGGTCAAAATACGGAAAAATTATAGCTCTCAATATGTGGTGATGCAAAAACTATTTTTACAATAAAAAGCGTCTTTTAGCGTGTGACAGCTGCCAAATATAAAAACCGCCATAAATAGTAAATCAAACCCCCCATTATCACCCCCTTAGTTAGGGAAAAATAATAAAATTAAAGAAAATGTATTTATTTCCATTTTTCCATTAGGGTTAGGGCTAGGGTTAGGGTTAGGGCTGAGATTAGGGTTAGGGGTGTGTTGGGGTTCGGGTTGGAGTTAGAATTGGGGGTTTCCACTGTTTGGGCACATCAGGGGCTCTCCAAATGCAACATGGCGTCTGATCTCAATTACAGCCAATTCTGAGTTGAAAAAGTCAAATGGTGCTCCTTCCCTTCCAAGCTCTGCCATGCGCCCAAACAGTGTTTTACCCCCACATATAGGGTATCAGCCTACTCAGGTCAAATTGCAAAACAATTTTTGGGGTCCAATTTCTCCTGTTACCCTTAGGAAAATAAAAAATTGGGGGCAAAAATATCATTTTTGTGGAAAAAAAATGATTTTTTTATTTTCACGTCCGAGCGTTATAACCTTCTGTGAAGCCCTTGGGGGTTCAAAGTGCTCACCACACATCTAGATAAGTTCCTTAGGGGGTCTCGTTTCCAAAATGGGGTCATTGGTGGGGGTTGCCACTGTTTAGGTACATTAGGGGCTCTCCAAAGGCAACATGACACCCGCAGACCATTCCATCAAAGTCTGCATTCCAAAACGTCACTACTTCCCTTCCGAACCCTGACGTGTGTCCATACAGTAGTTTTCTCCCACATATGGGGTGTCAGTGTACTCAGGACAAATTGGACAACAGCTTTTAGGGTTCAATTTCTCCTGTTACCCTTGGGAAAATAAAAAAATTGGGGACTAATTGATCATGTTTGTGGAAAAAATACGATTTTTTTATTTTCATGCCCTGGCATTATAAACTTCTGTGAAGCCTTTGGGGGTTCAAAGTGCTCACCATGCTTCTAGATAAGTTCCTTAGGGGGTCTCATTTCCAAAATGGGGTCATTTGTGGGGGGTTTCCACTGTTTAGGTACATTAGGGGCTCTCCAAAGGCAACATGACACCCGCAGACCATTCCATCAAAGTCTGCATTCCAAAACGTCACTACTTCCCTTCCGAGCCCCGACGTGTGCCCATACAGTAGTTTTCTCCCACATATGGGATATCCGCATACTCAGGACAAATTGGACAACAACTTTTGGGGTCCAATTTCTCCTGGTACCCTTGGGAAAATAAAAAAATGACTAAAAGATCATGTTTGTGGAAAAAAAACAAATTTTTTATTTTCACGCCCGGGCGTTATAAACTTCTGGGGGGTTCAAAGTGCTCACCACACATCTAGATAAGTTCCTTGGGGGGTCTAATTTACAAAATGGTGTCATTTGTGGGGGGTTTCCACTGTTTAGGTACATCAGGGGTTTTCCAATCGTGACATGGTGTCCGATCTCAATTCCAGCCCAAAACGTCAAATGGCGCTGCTTCCCTTCCGAGCTCTGCCATGCGCCCAAATAGTGGTTTACCCCCACATGTGGGGTATCAGCGTACTCAGGACAAATTGCACAATAACTTTTAGGGTCCTGTTACCCTTGGAAAAATAAGAATTGAGGGTGAAAAGATCATTTTTGTGGAAAAAATATGATTTTTTAATTGTACGGCTGTATGTTATAAACTTCTGTGAAGCCCTTGTGGGTTCAAAGTTCTCACCACATATCTAGATAAGTTCCTTGGGGGTCTAGTTTCCAAAATGGGGTCACTTGTAGGGGGTCTCCACTGTTTAGGTACATCAGGGACTCTCCAAACGTGACATGGTGTCCGATCTGAATTCCAGCCAATTTTGCATTGAGAAAGTCAAACGGCGCTCCTTCCATTCTGAGCGCTGCCATGCGCCGAAACAGTCGTTCCCCCCACATATCAGGTATCAGCGTACTCAGGACAAATTGCACAATAACTTTTGCAGTCAAATTTCTCCTGTTACCCTTGGTAAAATAAAAAAATTGAATCTGAAGTATTTTTTTTGTGAAAAAAAGTTAGATGTTCATTTTTTTTAAATATTCAAAAAAATTCCTGTGATGCACCTAAAGGGTTAATAAACTTCTTGAATGTGGTTTTGAGCACCTTAAGGGGTGCAGTTTTTAGAATGGTGTCACTTTTGGGTTTTTCTATCATATAGACCCCTCAAAGTGGCTTCAAATGTGATGTGGTCCTAAAAATAAAATGGTGTTGTAAAAATGAGAAATCGCTGGTCAACTTTTAACTCTTATAACTTCCTAACAAAAAAAAAATTTTGGTTCCAAAATTGTGCTGATGTAAAGTAAACATGTGGGAAATGTTAGTTATCAAGTTTTTTTTTCTGTGCCGTATCTCTGTGATTTAAGGGCATAAAAATTCAAAGTTGGAAAATTGCTAAATTTTCAAAATTTTCGCCAAATTTCCATTTTTCTCACAAATAAACGCAAGTTATTTGAATGAAATTTTACTACTAACATGAAGTACAATATGTCACGAGAAAACAATGTCAGAATCACCGGGATCCATGGAAGCCTTCCAGAGTTATGACCTCATAAAAGTACAGTGGTCAGAATTGTAAAAATTGGCCCGGTCATGAACATGCAAACCACCCTTGGGGGTGAAGGGGTTAAGCACACTAGGGCTCAGAAGGGAGGGGGACATTTGAATTTGGGAGCACAGAATTTGCTAAATTTCCTTTAGGCGGGTGAGGAGCCATAGTGCCTTTCCAGAGCCTTTGTACTACCAGTAATATAGAAGCCCCCTAGGTTTACGTTAACAGATGATGGACCTCAGTGAGGACTTGCTTTTTTGTGGATTGAGTTGAAGCTTTTATTGGGAACATTTTAAATAATGTTTGGGATCACATTTATTCGCCGCCCCACGCTGAGCACTTACTTTTGGGTTTCCATCTAAATCTCAGAGTGACATGATTCAGATGAAACCCCCAAGGGACCAGTTCACTATAAGAAGGCAGCAGAATTACTCTGGACTCCTTCTGGCCTTTGTTCAGTGGTGTCTTTCTTTTCAGAGGTGCACAAAACTAGTGGACGGCGCTTTTATATATGACTAAAAAGATGAATACCACCAGATCACAGATCATGCATTGTCCACAGCGTCTCCATCTGCCTTACACCAGGGAATGTTCCTCCTGGGGTTCCTCAGAAGACTGGACCTACCTGGTGGAGAGGGGGTTCAGCTTATTTGGAGCAGTGGTGATGCTGCTGGATGCTGATCGGGTGCCTTCCTCTGCTGCTTGGAGCATTAGTAGCAGATAAAGCTAAGTTTGGGTTTTTGGTTGCTTTAACCCCATGGTGTCTGTTTTATTTTCTCTTGTGTGTTATTTGGTGCAGTTCACTCTATTCCCTGTCTCACCTCCTGGGGAGGGGGTTGTGGGTTTAGCTCAGGGCTAAACAGGAGATAGGGACAGGTCAATGACTTGGGCCTCACTACCTTCAAGTGTACCCCCAAGTTAAGGAAAGTCAGGGCACCCAGTTCCTTAGCCTGAGGGGTAGTTCAGGGGCCCAGGTTCCATGTCTCCTGTTTTCCTCCTACTGCCCCAGGAAGGAAATTTCAGCCAGGGGGAGACAGTGGAGGCAAGAGGCACATTGGAAACACAGCTACATGCTCATGGCTCATTAAACTTTAAACAGCTAGCAAAAGAAATGGCATCATACCTTGCTGAAGACTTTAAGCAGGCAGTGGCTGACCTGATCCAATCTACCACTAAAGAGCTGCAAAGCAAGATGACTCATCAGGAGCAGAAACTGCAGGAAGCCGAGCAGAGAATCTCTGTGGCAGAGGACAAAGTTATTCAGCTAGAAAAACAAGTCAGTGACTTAAAGAAACAAGCCTCCTACACTGTGGATAAACTAGAGGATCTGGAGAATAGGTCCTGCAGAAGTAATCTGAAAATGATAGGCCTCCCAGAGACAATAAACACACAGCAGCTAAATGTTATCTATGAGGTGGAATTGCCAAAATCACTGGGACTGTCATATAACTGCAGAGTGGAGCATGCACACAGGATACGCCCCCCCAGAGAGGCCTCTGAGACTGAGAGGGGCAGGAATAAACAGAATAAAAAGGAAGCTCAGAGACCACGCCAGGCAGTGCCGAAGTACTTGAACTTTAAAGATAAGGAAGAAATACTCAGGGTTTATAAAGGAAGAAGGCGACCACTGATATTTCAGGGACTTAAAGTCCTTTCATTTGGAGACTATTCAGGTGACACTGAGAAGAAGGGCATTCAGTGAAGCATGCAATCTGCTGTTTAAACGCAACATCAGATTCCAGCTAAACTACCCAGCAACGCTGCGTTTTAGGACAAGAGATGGTGTGATGAGGTCATTTAGCGATCCCAAGGAGACCATGAAAATTATGTACCAGCAGCAACCTTCTTCTGGCCAGCAATCACCTGAAAATACCAGCCCGTCGAGAGAGGAGACAGGGGGAGATGCTGAGGACGAGAGGGGGAGACCCTATCCATATAGCCTGAGGTCAGATTTACATTTGGAGGGAGATAATGAAAGAGAGACAATGGCTAAGGAACAAAGAACCCCAATGACAAAGGCGTTCAGGAAGAACCAAACAAGACAGAATACTAAATGATCTAATGCTTATGAGATTGTGTTAAGATATATCCTGGGGTCAGCATAAGTGAAAAGTATGACTGAAATACCTCACATGATAATATGAAAATGGAAGGGAGAAATTTTTGTGGTCCAGGTTGAGCTACAGAAAGACTACTTACACTCCCAATCACCTAAAATAGGAAGACGTACAGTAATAAGGCATATCATCTGTGAACCACATGGTGGTGTACAAAACTTACAAATTCACAGGTATATTCACCCGACCGGGTCAATATCAGACGGAAGTATGCATGTTCAAGGAAGACTACAGGATAGCTGGTGGAGAGATCCCCCCCCCCCCCACCTTCTCCTATTTCTTTTTTTTTTCTTTTCCCATCTTATTTCTTTTCACAGGTTCTGTTGGACTGCATGGAGAATTTGGGGTGCTGATCTGCAAGCTGATCATACTGGCTGATGGCGAATTTGCGACTTTCAGGTTTATGGACATTGTGAGGTTTTCACAACAAAAAGACATATATGAAGTTGGGATAATGATGACCAGATGTGATGTATATACTAGGTAGAAGACAAGATCTTCATTGAATGATGATGGGAGTATTTTGTTTTAAATTCAGATATCTTCCAGGGGGAAATTATCATACAAATGCTAGGTTCACATTGGGAGATATTGCTTGGCAGAATGAAGGGGGTGGGAGTAAAGTATTTTTATACCTCTCTGACATCAAAAAGGAGAGATGGAAAAGGACTTTAAGATAATATGGTTGTGAGTAGAGTTGAGCGACTTTTGGTTTTTTAGGGTCGAGTTTCGTTTCGTGAAACCCGACTTTTCCAAAAGTCGGGTCGAGCAAGATTGGCCGATTATAGGGAAAAGTCGGGGTCGTCCCGAAACACGAAACCCAATGTAAGTCAATGGGGAATAAAAGTCGGCAGTGAGAGGAGGACAGGAAACACACCTACAGTGCCCATTTGAATGCCAAAAGCATCAATTCTTCTTACTTAAGCTTGTCAACGTTAATTAACTTCATAATACAAGTTACGCACTGAAAAATGGGGGTTATTTGGCTAAAGTTGTGGGGGGTAGGGCTGGCTCGAGGTTTTCATGTGCCCTGGGCGAAAGAGCGCCCCTTTAACACATACCACAACTCATCATGCTCCGATACGGCAGAGAAATAGCGGTATAGTACAATGAAAAATACTTCACTTTTTACATCTCATGACGAGGCCCATCTATTTCTCCATACAGAATCATTGGTCCCATATAATGTTTGAAACAGTATATGATGAGCTCCACATAATGCTACAGTATATGTTGGTCCCCATGGATGAAGCTCCACTGTCTTATGGGCCCAAATAATGCTCCAAACATAATGGGCCCCATTTCTAATGCTCTAGTGTATAATGGGCCCTGTAAATGCTGCTCCAGTGTCTGATGTCCACCTTTGGAATGTTCCAGTGTATGGTGGGCCCCATCTATCATTCTCCAGAGTATAGTGCGCCCCAAAAATTGCTGTCCCAACATTGAAAACAATAAAATAAGTCTCCTCGCTAGGGAATCCCTGTAATAGTCTGGACTCCTCGTCGTCCCCATCTTCCATCTCACTGCACAGTATTTCAACCTTGCAAGTGCTGTGATCCTGAGCAAGCAGGGGGGGCCCACTCGTTGGCGACGGCACTGGCACAGGGCCCCTGATAGTACGGTGGTGTGTCTGATGGCGGGTGGGCCGAACCTGCACTTTCATCTGCAGCTTCCTCTTTGTCACCGTGTAAGATGGAACTGTATATGGGAAGGGTAACCTGAGTTTCATCAGGGTCAGATTCAGGCCGTGTAGCGTGCGAGGGGAATGTGGTGGTCTGGGTCAATGTACCAGCAGATTCATCGAGCAGTGGCTGGGCATCAGTGCACTTGTGTCGCCCCCAGGAGTACGGTCGCCACAGTGGCATTACCTTCCTCCTAGGGAGTGTGATGTCATGCTTGGGAGCAACGAAGGATCTCTCTAGCAGGTTAACTTATTGGGCGACGTTATTCCCACGAGTCATGACCCTCCAAACAGCGTTCATGAAGGCAAAGTGTTTGTTTTACGTGGGCAGTATGGTTGCAAAGCTGAACCTTAAAGGAATGTCCAGAAGGGCACCACCAGGAGTGGAGCCTACGGTTTAATTCGACTCTACCTGGGAAACCTCAACCATGCTAGCTACAGAAAAGATGCACACATTGCAAGCTTAATTCCGTTAACGAACGAGACTCCGTCATGCCCCGCGGTCCGAATCCGGCTTACTAGAGGGACACATGAGGCTCTGGCACATGAGATTGGCCAATAACTGGTGTGTCATGCACTTACATGTCCGTGGCTGCATGTGCGCTACACTGAAAAGGCCAGCGTTTGTCGCTTACAGGTGCAGATAACCCGCTGAACAACGTTAGTGATGGGGATCACTGATTACAATTATTACCCGCGAATGATGATTTCCCAGTAAGTGCAGGTCAACCGCAATTCCGGAATTAGGCCTAACCGTCATTCCTGAAAAAACGAAAAACTTACGTGTGCAAACCACAGGTGCTGTAGCTTGCTTAACAGCTCGCCAGCCATTCTCACGCCCAGGATAACATGTATGGATAGCGTACACATTCAAAATATATGTCTATACATCAGGAGGCAGGCTCAGACGGTGTTAGGCCCAGTATGGATTGCACGTGATTGCACAAAGGTGAGAAAGGGTACCGTATCCCCGGATAACATGTATGGATAGCGTACACATTCAAAATATATGTCTATACATCAGGAGGCAGGCTCAGACGGTGTCAGGCACAATATGGATTTGACGGCCCAGACTACACAGCGGAGGAGCAGGGAGAGGTAAAGATTGCAAATGCTGGGGCCCTGCCCAAGCAAGGGGGGCCCACTCGTGGGCGTCGGTACTGGCACTGGGCCCCTCATAGTATGGCGGTGTGTCTGACGGCGGGTGTGCACCACCACCGTCAGAGACACTTGATTGCACTATGAGGGACCCTGTGCCAGTGCCCGCGCCCAAGAGTCAGCCTACCCACCTGTCCAGGGCAACGGCACTCGCACGGTGTCGTGCGCTAGGTGGTGACCCCGGCCATGGGGGGGGAGGCAGCACAGTTAGGGAGTTTTAGAAAGTGGCATATGTTGATGTTGAACATTCAGCTGATGCAAAAGGCGAAATAGGTCAAGTCCCAGGAAGAGGTGGACCAAAGCAAGCCATTTTTCTGTCACCCTATGTGTCATCAGGGGAAGGTGGGACAAAATACTTGGAAACCCATGCATGGTTCATTTTAATGAAGGTTAGATCATCCACATTTAGGGTTGACAGACGGGTCCTTTTTTCTGTCAGGATTGATCCAGCTGCATTGAAGACTCCGATAGCACACTTGCAGCTGGGCAAGCGAGCTCCTGTAAGGCATATTGTGCCAATTCAGGCCAGGTGTCCAGTTTAGCGGCCCAATAGTCAAAGGGGAATGACCTGTGTGGGAGAACATCGATATGGGAGGAAAAGTAGTTTGTAACCATAGTTGACAACTGCTGTCTCCTGTCACTTTCCATCGATGCAGTATTACCAGTTGTGTGAGCGGTACTTGAAAAATCAGTCCACAACATTGTCATGAAACCCCTGTCTCCAACGCCACTTCTGCTGTGTGCACCATGAACACCTCTGCCAAGCTGCCCCCGGCCCGTACGGCTCGAGTGAGAACCATCACCGCTGCTGTGTGCTGGGAATGCCTCAAGCAACCGATTTACCAGAGTTGCTTGTTTATTAGCCAATATTAGGTCAAGGTTCTCCTGTGGCATGATGTTTTGTAATTTGCCTTTATAGCGTGGATCCAGGATGCTGGTCAACCAGTAGTCGTCATCGTTCATCATTTTGGCAATGCGGGGGTCCCTTTTTAGGATCCGCAAAGCATAATCTGACATGTGGGCCAATGTTCCCGGTGTCAATGATGCACTGCGAGTGCTGGTTGGAGGAGCACTTTCTGGCAAATCCACATCCCTCCAGTCACGCACAAACCCTGTACCAGACCTTGCCACGCCAACATTTTCACTTGCCCCACGAGATGCATCCTCCTCCCCTAAGTAATCATCCCCATCATCATCCTCCTCCTCCTCTTCTTCCTCCACCTCGTCCAGGAGAGGTCCCTGAGCAGACAATGGCTGAATGTCATCAAGGATTCCCTCCTCGTCAACATTGGCTGCAGACGCCTGCTCCTTAAGGTGCGTCAAAGTTTGCATGAGCAGACGCATAAGTGGGATGCTCATGCTTAGGATGGCGTCGTCTGCGCTTACCAGCCGTGTGCATTCCTCAAAACACTGAAGGACTTTACAGAGGTCTTTCAGCTTCGACCACTGCACACCTGTCAACTCCATGTCTGCTCTCAAAGTGTCTGGCCGTGTATCCTCCCACAAATGCATTATGGCCTGCCTCTGCTCGCACAGCCGCTCCACCATGTGCAGGGTGGAGTTCCACCTTGTTGCAATGTCGATAATGAGGCGGTGGTTGGGAAGGTGGAGCAATCGCTGCAGCTTCTGCATACGAACGGAGTGTACAGGCGACCGGCGGATGTGCGCGCACAGTCTTCGCACCTTCTGGAGCAGGGCTGTTAACTTCGGATAATTTTTGAGGAAGCACTGCACCACCAGGTTCAAGGTGTGAGCCAAGCAAGGTATGTGGCTGAGTTTTGAAAGGGCTATGGCTGCCACAAAATTACGGCCATTTTCACTAACTACCTTGCCTGCCTCAAGATGTACACTGCCCAGCCATGACTCAGTTTGTCGCTTCAAGTACTCGGCCAGCACCTCGGCGGTGTGTCTGTCGCCCAAACACATCATCTGCAACACAGCCTGCTGACGCTTTCCACTAGCTACTCGATAGGTGGACACCTCGTGTGCAACAGTGGCAGCTGCAGATGGAGTGCTCGTACGACTGCGCTCTGTGGACGAGCTTTCGCTTCTGGAGGAGGAGGAGGAGGAGGGTTGAACGCCTACAGCCAACTGTTTCCTATACCGTGGGCTAGGCAGCACTGTCCCACCACCGCTGTCCCCTGTGGACCCTGCATCTACCACATTAACCCAGTGCGCAGTGATGGACACGTAACGGCCCTGGCCATGCCGACTGGACCATGCATCAGTTGTGAGGTGCACCTTTCCACTCACTGACTGCTTGAGTGCATGGACAATGCGGTCTTTTACATGATGGTGGAGGGATGGGATGGCTTTGCGAGAGAAGAAGTGGCGACTGGGTAGGTCATAGCGTGGTACTGCATAGGCCATGAGTTCGCGGAAAGCTGCGCTTTCCACCAACCAATAGGGCATCATCTCAAACGAGATTAGTTTGGCAATGTGGGCGTTCAAACCCAGTGTACGCGGATGAGAGACTGAGTACTTTCTTGACCTACTCATAGTATCTGGGAGGGTGTGCTGGACTTGAGAGCTGCATATGGTGGAAGTAGCGGTGGACAGGGCGGACTGAGAGAGGGTTGATGATGGTGATGGAGTTGGTGTTCTTTCTGATGGCCTAGATTCAGTATTTCGTTGATATAACAGTGGGATTCCCTGACTGCTGTGGCCTTGCAACGACACCTCAACATTTGCTGCTGTGCTAACCGGTGGGCTTACAGTGGGGGAAACAATGTAGCGTTGCTGACTACCTTCTTTGTGATCAGTTGCACATGTGGCACTTGAGGTTTGGTGTTGTGTCCACGCTTGCAAGTGCATGCTGGTTAAATGTCTAAGCATGCAACTGGTATTCAAATTTTTCAGATTTTTCCCTCGGCTAAAGGTCTTTGCGCACTTCTTACAGATAACCTTGGCCTGATCATGAGGATTTTGTTCAAAAAAAGTGCCACACTGCACTCTTCCTACTTTGGCAGACATTTTGCGGCCTAGCACGCTGTGATCTTTTGACCCTCTGGACAAGCTGTCCAGCAACTCTTTTGATTTTTGGAACCTGTCTTTGGAGTGCTCCGGGCCTGCCAGATAACAGCTGTTGCGATGTTGATGTCTGCTGTGGATGCTCCTCATCTGAGCTATTGGAAGCAGCACCCTCTTCCCCCAATGGATGCCAATCTGGGTCAACAACTGGGTCATCCATCACCTCCTCTTCAATGTCATGTGCCCCTTCCTCTGTGTCACCGTGTATGGTGGTATAGTGTGCGGGAAGGGGCACCTGAGTCTCATCAGGGTCAGAATCTGGCTCTGTACACTGCGAGCACAATGTAGTGCTCTGAGTGAATGTACCAGCAGAATCATCTATCAGTGGCTGTGCATCAGTGCACTCCATGTCAGATTCATCTTGGCCTGGGTAATTCACCATTTCACTTGATAATCCAGGCATGGTATGTGAAAACAGCTCCATGGAGTAATCAGTAGTATGGCCTGCATCATCCTTCAATCTTGGTTGGGGTGAAGGACACAAGGAAAGGTGTGGTTCATGAACATGAGCCTCCAATGGCGACTCAGTGCTTTTACTTTTTACAACTTCAGAAGAGGAGGCGATAGAGCTGGAGGCTGAGTCAGCAATGTAAGACAAAACTTTTTCCTGATGCTCTGGCTTTAAAAGCGGTTTGCCAACTCCTAGAAAACTAAGCCTTCGAAGCCTTATGGAGCCAGACGATGACGCAGGCTCAACACCTCCTGCATTCGGTCCTATTTTGCTCTTGCCACTACCATCAGATCCACCACCAACACCATCATTACCAGCTGCCAACCCCCGCCCAATTCCATGGCCTCTTCCACCAGCCTTCCTCATTTTTGGTAGAAATGTAGACAAAATCCAACAAACTATATAGTAATGTAAAACAAGGTACAAGGTGTCTATAGGACAGGGGAGATTTTGAATTTCTGCACACACTTGTGGACTCTGGACACTTATGGATTGTGTGAGGCCCACTGAATATCAGAGCGCTATGTAACAGGCTCGATGGCACAGGTGTGAAAAAAGTGACTACAGGATCACAGAGATTTTGAATTTCTGCACACACTTGTGGACACTTATGGATTGTGTGAGGCCCACTGAACATCACAGCGCTATGTCACAGGCTCGATGGCACAGGTGTGGAAAAAGTGACTACAGGATAAGGGAGATTTTGAATTTCTGCACACACTAGTGGACACTGGACACTTTTGGATTGTGAGGCCCACTGAATATCAGAGCGCTATGTCACAGGCTCGATGGCACAGGTGTGAAAAAAGTGGCTACAGGATCACAGAGATTTTGAATTTCTGCACACACTTGTGGACACTGGACACTTATGGATTGTGTGAGGCCCACTGAATATCACAGCGCTATGTCACAGGCTCGATGGCACAGGTGTGAAAAAAGTGACTACAGGATAAGGGAGATTTTGAATTTCTTCACACACTAGTGGACACTGGACACTTTTGGATTGTGTGAGGCCCACTGAATATCAGAGCGCTATGTCACAGGCTCGATGGCACAGGTGTGAAAAAAGTGACTACAGGATCACAGAGATTTTGAATTACTGCACACACTTGTGGACACTGGACACTTATGGATTGTGTGAGGCCCACTGAATATCACAGCGCTATATCACAAGCTTGATGGCACAGGTGTGAAAAAGTGACTACAGGATAAGGGAGATTTTGAATTTCTGCACACACTAGTGGACACTGGACACTTTTGGATTGTGTGAGGCCCACTGAATATCAGAGCGCTATGTCACAGGCTCGATGGCACAGGTGTGAAAAAAGTGACTACAGGATCACAGAGATTTTGAGTTTATGCACACACTTGTGGACACTGGATACTTATGGATTGTGTGACGCCCACTGAATATCACAGCGCTATGTCACAGGCTCGATGGCACAGGTGTGAAAACAGTGACTACAGGATAAGGGAGATTTTGAATTTCTGCACACACTAGTGGACACTGGACACTTTTGGATTGTGTGAGGCCCACTGAATATCAGAGCGCTATGTCACAGGCTCGATGGCACAGGTGTGAAAAAAGTGACTATAGGATCACAGAGATTTTGAATTGGCTAGTGTATCACAAACTACAAGGTGTATGTAGAATTGGGCAGAATAAGAATCTCCCTAGAGTGTAGGTCTGTAAGAACGGAACAAGTCCTCCACTTATCCTTCCACAGTGACACACAGATAGCTTCACTGTGGCCGTGAAAACAGCCGTTACACGGTACTGAGAGGAGCGTGCATGTAAACAGCTGTCCGGTGTACGTAAAATTGTCAAGCTCTGTGTTTTTTAAGTATACGGAGTGACACACGCTGTCTCTCTATAGTTTTGAATGTGATCAAACAGCAAATTTATTTAACTGTTTGAAAGCTGGACAAAACTAGTAGGTGCAGGTCTGTAAGAACGGAACATGTCCTCGACTTATTCTCACAGAGTGACACACAGATAGCTTCACTGTGGCTGTGATAACAGCCGTTACACGGTACTGTGTGAGGAGCGTACACCGCTGTATGGTGTGAAAAAATGCATGCTCAGTACCTCAGCAGGACAAAAAAAAAAATTGGGATTGCTTTTAAAAAAGCAGTTTGCAGAGCAGTGGGTAAACAGCAATGCAGCTGTCAGGAAGCCTTAGAAGGCAGCCTAACAACCAACACCGCTGATCCACCACAATATAGCCTCCCCTTGCACTGCACACACAGTGACTGGTGTGTTGTACAGGCAAAATCGCTAGCAGCAGAAGCAGTTTTTTTTTCTTCTTCCCTGCCTAACGCTCTCCCTACAGAATCAGCAGCAGCAACCTCTCCCTATGCTAAGATCGGCAGAAGTAAGATGGCGGTCGGCGTGCACGCCCTTTTATAACCCCTGTGAGGCCCACCAAAGCAAGCCAATCACTTGCATGCCCTTCTGAAAGATGGTGGTGACCCCTGCCTATGTCATCACGTTGCCCACAGTGTCCGTGGATCCTGATTGGCTGAAAAAGAGCGCAAAACAAACTTTTGAAACGCGAATTTGGAGCGTAAGTCGCCAACCTCGTGGCCGGCCTCATCCTAGGGTCGGGTTTCGTTTCATGAAACCCGACTTTGCCAAAAGTCTGCGACTTTTGAAATTTTTCGACCCGTTTCGCTCAACTCTAGTTGTGAGTATTAAGATGTTAGGAAATTGATATGATAAATTAAGGGAAATAGATGTTGATCTAAGATTTCAGAGTTTCAAGGTTACATGAGGGTCAGGGCTCAGATAGAGAATGGATATAAAATTGGTACAACATGATAAATATGGGATAATAGGCAGGCAGGAAATTATTTATCTTTTGGTTTGGATAATGGCGGAAAAAAGAGGAGTCAACAAAGAGGTTGTTATATGGAGAGAGGGTGAGATGAGAATGGGGGGAAGGGAGGGAGGGAAATTAAAGTTCATGAACCCACTGCTATTGTACTAATTAATTTATTACTGACTGAGATGACATTGACAGGTAGTTCATACCTGAGAGGGAGAAGCTTCACACGTCCTCGCAGAAGAAACCATTTTGCAATTAAAAATGGTTAGATTAATAACATGGAATATAAAAGGGTTGCGCTCACCACATAAAAGGATGATGATACTTCGTCACCTGAAAAGATTGAAAGCAGATATAGTCTTGCTTCAGGAGACACACTTGGGTAAAGAAGTCTTTTTTTAGAATGAAGAAATTATGGGTGGGAGAAGTTTATGGTTCTAGCTCGGTAGACAGAAAAGCAGGAGTCCTAATACTTATACATAAAGCATTGGCACACAGTGTTTCATCCGTAGAAATGGACCAGGAGGGTAGGGTAATCCGCTTGAAATTAGAGATAAATAATGAAAGTATTACCCTATACAAAATATATGCCCCGAACATAAATCAAAAGAAATTTTTTATGTCCGCACAGAACAAAATACTGGCTGATAGTGGTAACAACATAATCATAGGAGGAGATTGTAATGAGGTGCTTAAGGAGGAAGAGGACAGAAAAGGGATCTTAAGATTAAATCCAGGAGAAGGGAAGAGATATAGGGGAAGAAAGGTTATTTGGAAGATATGATATCGAATTGGCAGATGAAAGATGCGTGGAGAACATCTGACCCTATGGATCGGGAATTTTCACATTACTCTCATGCACACAAGACATGGTCGAGAATAGACATGTTCTTTGTGTCAGATAAGATACTACACAAAATGTGTGATGTCAATATTGACGACATGGTGATATCAGATCATAGTCCTATATCTCTAGACTTAGCTGACACACATCAGAAAGGGATGGACTATTTTTGACGATTTCCAGGAAACATGACAAAAGAGCAAGATTTTTTGAAACAGATGTGGGAATGGTGGACAGAGTTTGCAATGTATAATGAGGAGCACAAATCTAACCCTAGGCTATATTGGGAAACAGCGAAGGTGGTGATAAGGGGAAACATCATGGATTACACGCAAAGAATACAAAAACGAATAAAAGAGCAGTACTTAGCAGCAAGCAGCGAAGTTAGGAGCACCTATACAAAATATAAGAACTCACTACTGGATGAGGAAAAAGATAAATGGATGCGGGCCCAAAAAAATTTTGAAGAATGGGCAGAAAAAAAGAGAGCAATTATATAGAAATCACTGGGAGGTAGCATTAAATAGGTATGGTGACAAAGCAGGGAGAATACTGGCTAATTTGGCTAGGGGAAGATATGTGGGTACATCTATAATGGCAATTAGAGATCAAAAAGGACAACGACTGACTAATCCCAAAGATATAAACAGAGTGCTGGCCAAATTCTATGTTAGGTTATAAAAGGATGAGGATCATCAAGATGTAGCGGGGGAGACATGGCTGGGTAGAGTTGATATCACTAAACTGACGGAGGAGGAATTACAGGATTTAAATGGTTGCATCACGGAGGAAGAAATTAGCATGGCAATAAAAGGACTGGGGGCCAATAAGGCTCCAGGGCCCGATGGATTTAATGGTTCATTTTATAAGGCACTGAGTGAGAAAATAGTTCCCACGCTTAAAGATTTATATAATCACAATTTGCAAGGGGAAGCTATGTCAGAAGGGATGAATACAGCCTACATAAAGCTTCTCCCAAAGGGAGGGAAGGACTTGGAAGACCCTTCAGGGTATAGATCGATATCATTAATAAATCAAGATGTTAAACTTCTCTCAAAGATAATGGCAGACAGGCTGGCTAGGATAATGTCTAGATTGATATCAAAGCAACAAACAGGTTTTGTAAAGGGAAGATCAGCCATTACTAATATAAGGAAAGCCATGTTATTGCTAGACAAGATTAGAGGGAAGCATTTGGATAAGGGAGAGGATCCAGCTGTGGGGAGGTTGAGCTGGGTATGGTTCTGTTTGTGATAGGAGACAGAGGGTTTGACAGCAGGTGTCATGTGGCAATCTACCCATCAGAGGTCACTGGAGAGCGCCGATGGCAGTGATTATGTAACTGTCATTTGAGTCTTACATAACTGCCAGAGGTCAAGGTGACTCTGATTGGGCAGAGGTGACTGTCAGGTGACAGTGGGTGGGGCTACCTGTTCTGTCTGAATAAATACTGAGGTAAGCATCCAGAAGCTTAAGTCAGCCAGGGGAGCTCCCAGGTTAGGAGAGTCTGTCACACAAAGGAAACCCCTCAGAGACTTTGGACAGTGGAAACGGTCACGGGGGGGGTGACCCTATAGGACATTGGACACAGGCAGAGACGGCCTATGAGGACCTGGATTATTGGTGGACTTTGTAAGGTGAAACGCCATGGTGGATTGGCCTAGGGCAGCCACGGCGGATAGAGCCACGAAGTACGCCTGATGTAGAAAGTGTACAAGTGAAGGTACCCGGGCCTGTCTGCAGGAGGATAACAGTGTGAAACATCTGTCGTGTTTTGTTCTGGTCGTCGTGAGGGCAGCCAATAAAAGCAAACCTGTTGAATACAATTCCTACCTCTGTCTCGTGCCTGTCGACGTCAAGAAGCGGGTCACCCCCCATTCCTGTGAGTACAGCACACCTCCGCCGCCTACCAGCCACACCACCTAAATACCACCGCACACTACCCTCCGCCTCAGCCTGCCACCGGTTTCTACATTTGGCGTAGTCAGCAGGATCCATCGCCGCCAATACAACATCATCAGCGGCAGGCCTGTCACCAAGGAGCAAACGCCCCAAGCTGTGTGGGGTGAAGTAATGCTTTGTCTTGTTCCCTGTGGATTACAATTTGGAGAACTGGACTGTGGATTGCGGACTGTTTAAAAATGACTGTGGTGATTTGGTGCCCAAAGCAACAGGCACGGACACTGCTGTTTGTTCTGGATGGCTCGTGGCTTTATAGCATCCGCCCCCGGAGGGAGTGGTGTTCGTTGGAAGAGAACTGCACCCTCATGTTCCAAAATTTGGAAACCTGCCCAGGGAGTTTCCCTGTGGAGCTGTCGGGCCTGGAGGCCGGCCCTGCCGGACGGCGGGTTGAAGACTCATGGCTAAGAATGGAGCGATGGGAAAGTGCAGGGAGCAGCAGCGGCTGTAAAGGTGAACGTGCCCACGGTCCCGCCTGCAGCATTCCAGCCCAACCTGATTTCTATGCTCCCAGCATCGGACAGACCACGGGGTCCCAACACTGGCCCTCAGCCTCCCCGCCCGACGCCTTATGCTGTGATGCCGGCTGTTCCGGATGACGGTGTGTCCCCTGCCAGACTGAAGGCCGCTGTATCAGCCACGCTCCAGGCCCCAACTGAAACCGGACTTACGGTTGCAATGTCTGCAATACCAGAGAGCGCGGCCGCTGCCTCATCTGTGGCCCCGCCCGTGGAGACCTTGGTTCCAGCTGCGGCCTCCCCTGTGGCCGCGCCGACATCGCTGCCAAAGCTGGATGCGGCCTATACGACACCAGAGCCTGTGGCCGCTTCTGCCTCGCCCATGACCTCGACCGCGGCCCGCCCACCGGACTCTGCGGCCTACACCGGACCCTCCACTTGGGTGGTGGAAATAATTGCAAAGAAAAAGGCCAGAGAGCGGGAGGTATGGGCACTGCTACATAAGGAAGGAGAGGCCGCCATGACTACCCCTCAATCATATGGGCGGCTTGTACATGCTAACACCGCTAAAGGCTACGGGTTCATCTGGGACCTCACCACCGGCCACAAAGACTACCTCAATGTGTCCCCCATCGGACATGGACGGGCTCTGTGGGAGGGAGACCCGGTCTCCTATTACAACGAATACTGCCCCTGCGGCTGCTATACGGTAGCGGTCATCACCTACCCTGAGGGGTATGAGCCTCCATAGAAAGAGACAAGGACTCCTGGGTCTCGGGCATCAGGGACATTCGAGTCCCAGAGGTATTTTTAGCATCCCAGGGACTTCACGGCTGTGGAGTTCCCTGCTAATTGGCGAAACATCGGCCGCCAGGAAGTGGCCCGGAGTATCCTGCTAAATGGACTGCCGGGGACTGTCGTGCGCCGTTGCATGACCTGGGGACAGTTCGAAGTCCTCAATTGGGTAATAAGTGCCCACTCTTGGTGTAGCGGGGATGCATACGGGGGGAGTGCTCTCCTCAAAAGAAGGGGGAGCACTAGTGTCCTTGTTTGTTAAAAATTTAAAGATGTTATGCTTTATTTAAAAAAAAAATGCTTTGCATAATGATACTGGTAGATATAGGTAAAAAAACTAGTGAGTAATTTAAGCATAGTATGGTACTTAATGTAGAATGTTGCAAAGAAGAGGGTAAATGTTGTACCCATCAAAAATTAAAGTATGTTGAAGCTATGTGTAATATGTATAGTGAGTTAGAAATGTTATTTGAAAAATGAAAATGTGTATTCAGCAGGTCCCGGGTACTTGGTATATGCTGACACTGACGATGTTAAGCTGAAAGGACGATGGGACAGAGAGAAGGCAAAATGGACCGGGTGACTGCGTAAGAGAAGTCTGTGTGACACAGGAGTTTGAATGACGCAGAGAGGTCTGTGCGACCGGGAGACTGTGTGACGCAGGGAAGACTGTGTGACAAGAGATTCTGTGTGACCAAGAGTTGTGTGACACAGAAGTTTGTGTGATGCAGAGAGGTCTGTGCAACCAAGAGTTGTGTGACACAGGAGTTTGTGTGACTGAGGGTCTGTGTAATGGAAAGTATGTATGACTCAGGTGACGACCATATCAGGTATTGACGCCACGTTCTTCCTCGGGCGCAAATGGTTGAGGACGACAATGGGCAAAGGAAGAGGAATGTGGGGAGGTTGAGCTGGGTGCGGTTCTGTCTGTGATAGGAGACAGAGTTTGACAGCAGGTGTCATGTGGCAGTCTGCCCATCAGAGGTCACTGGAGAGCGCCGATGGCAGTGATTATGTAACTGTCATTTGAGTGTTACATAACTGCCAGAGATCAAGGTGACTCTGATTGGGCAGAGGTGACTGTTAGGTGACAGAGGGTGGGGCTACCTGGTCTGTCTGAATAAATACTGAGGTAAGCTTCCAGAAGCTTCAGTCAGCCAGGGGAGCTCACAGGTTAGGAGAGTCTGTCACACAAAGGAGACCCCTCAGAGACTTTGGACAGTGGAAATGGTCACGGGGGGTGACCCTATAGGACATTGGTCACAGGCAGAGACGGCCTGTGAGGACCTGGATTATTGGTGGACTTTGTAAGGTGAAACGCCGTGGTGGATTGGCCTAGGGCAGCCACGGTGGATAGAGTCACGAAGTACGCCTGACGAAGAAAGTGTACAAGTGAAGGTACCCGGGCCTGTCTGCAGGAGGATAACAGTGTGAAACATCTGTCGTGTTTTGTTCTGGTCGTCGTGAGGGCGGCCAATAAAAGCAAACCTGTTGAATACAATTCCTGCCTCTGTCTCGTGCCTGTCGACGTCAAGAAGCGGGTCACCCCCCATTCCTGTGAGTACAGCACACCTCCGCCGCCTACCAGCCACACCACCTAAATACGACAGCACGCTACCCTCCGCCCCAGCCTGCCTCCGGTTTCTACACAGCTATGGTAACACTGGACGCAGAAAAAGTGTTCGATAATGTGAGGTGGCCATGGCTGGGTCAAGTGTTGGATAAAATAAATCTGGTAGGTCCGTTTAGACAATTTTTGGCGGTACTATATCAGAATCCCAAAGCAAGGGTATACACGCCGGGGTTTCTCTCAGATGCCTTCGAGCTGAAAAAGGGAACGAGGCAGGGGTGCCCGCTGTCCCCCTTACTGTTTAATTTGGCGATAGAACCTATGTTGAGATATTTAAGTGATTGCAGTTCCTACAAAGGGATAAAGATGGGAAATGAGACAGTCAAAAATGCCCTATTTGCAGATGACATAATTCTGTTCATGAACAACCCAGAGGAAGATCTCCCTATGTTGCTGCTTGAAATTGAAACGTTTGGAAAATTCTCGGGCTTTCGTTTAAATAAGTCTAAATGTGAGATTCTGTTCATGAGGAGTGAGGTAAAATGTGGCCAGGAGAGTAATATAATGGGTATCCCGAAAGCGACAACATCTATAAAGTACTTGGGAATTTATTTGGGGAGAACGCCGAAACAGATTTATGATCTCAATTATAGGCCTATCATAGACAAAATAGAGAAGGTGTTGGAGAGGTGGGGAAATCTACCCCTCTCGCTCCTGGGCCGCTGCCACCTAATCAAGATGACAAGCTTTGCAAGATTACTGTACCCAATGCAAACTATCCCAATGTTAATTCGTCATGCAGATGTTCTCAGATTAAACAGGGCCTTTTCTAAATTCATCTGGAGGGGTAAAAGAGCGAGATTAGCTTTAAGTACTCTAATGCACACAAAGGAGGGAGGGGGAGTGGGATTGCCAAATATTAGGGGATATAATTTATTGTGTTTAATGAGGAATGTAATAGACTGGATTAAAAAAACGGGGCGATATACTGACTACAAATTGGAAAAGGTATTTTGTGGTTTGTGGGACCTGACGGCGCTGCTACATACGCCGCTGTCACACATACCGCCAAACATTAAATATTCGGTAATATGTAAAGATACCATTACCACATGGAGGGCAGTAAGAAAAAAACTAAAAATGTCGTGGAGAGTGTCGAAACATCTGAATCCTTGGGCACTTCCTGCCTTTAGATTAGGAAGAGAAAATAAATTATACACAGAGTGGTTGGGGAAAGGTATACAGACGTTAGGGGACTTAATACATCTACAAGAAGGCCGCTGGTTGACGGAATTGGAAGTGATAGACAAATTTGAGCTGCCGAGATTTCATTTGATGTTATATAGTCAATTAAAGCATTATGTATTAGACCTCCTTCAGGATGTGAGGAAGGAAATCGATTCAGAAATATGGGAGGACTTGGTTACCAAAGACATTTGAGAAATATCTGTCACCTCAATATATGGGATGCTGAGGGACATATTACGCCCTTCAGGGAAAGGCAAAATATTTCACAAATGGAAAAACATACACGATGAAGAACTTGAGCATAAGATTCTGCGGGGCTGGGAATTGGTAAAAAAGTAGAGTTGAGCGAAATGGGTCGAAAAATTTCAAAAGTCGCCGACTTTTGGCAAAGTCGGGTTTCATGAAACGAAACCCGACCCTAGGATGAGGTTGGCCACTTGGTCGGCGACTTACGCGCCAAAGTCGCGTTTCAAAAGTTTGTTTTGCGCTCTTTTTCAGCCAATCAGGATCCACGGACACTGTGGGCAACGTGATGACATAGGCAGGGGTCACCACCATCTTTCAGAAGGGCATGCAAGTAATTGGCTTGCTTTGGTGGGCGTCACAGGGGTTATAAAAGGGCGTGCACGCCGACCGCCATCTTACTTCTGCCGATCTTAGCATAGGGAGAGGTTGCTGCTGATTCTGTAGGGAGAGCGTTAGGCAGGGAAGAAGAAAAAAAACTGCTTCTGCTGCTAGCGATTTTGCCTGTACAACACACCAGTCACTGTGTGTGCAGTGCAAGGGGAGGCTATATTGTGGTGGATCAGCGGTGTTGGTTGTTAGGCTGCCTTCTAAGGCTTCCTGACAGCTGCATTGCTGTTTACCCACTGCTCTGCAAACTGCTTTTTTAAAAGCAATCCCAATTTTTTTTTTGTCCTGCTGAGGTACTGAGCGTGCATTTTTTCACACCATACAGCGGTGTACGCTCCTCACACAGTACCGTGTAACGGCTGTTATCACAGCCACAGTGAAGCTGTGTGTCACTGTGGAAGGATAAGTGGAGGACTTGTTCCATTCTTACAGACCTACACTCTAGGGAGATTCCTATTCTGCCCAATTCTACATACACCTCGTAGTTTGTGATACACTAGCCAATTTCTGCCTGTGACATAGCGCTCTGATATTCAGTGGGCCTCACACAATCCAAAAGTGTCCACCAGTGTCCACTAGTGTGTGCAGAAATTCAAAATCTCCCTTATCCTGTAGTCACTTTTTTCACACCTGTGCCATCGAGCCTGTGACATAGCGCTCTGATATTCAGTGGGCCTCACACAATCCAAAAGTGTCCAGTGTCCACAAGTGTCTGCAGAAATTCAAAATCTCCCTTATCCTGTAGTCACTTTTTTCACACCTGTGCCATCGAGCCTGTGACATAGCGCTCTGATATTCAGTGGGCCTCACACAATCCAAAAGTGTCCACCAGTGTCCACTAGTGTGTGCAGAAATTCAAAATCTCCCTTATCCTGTAGTCACTTTTTTCACACCTGTGCCATCGAGCCTGTGACATAGCGCTCTGATATTCAGTGGGCCTCACACAATCCAAAAGTGTCCACCAGTGTCCGCTAGTGTGTGCAGAAATTCAAAATCTCCCTTATCCTGTAGTCACTTTTTTCACACCTGTGCCATCGAGCCTGTGACATAGCGCTCTGATATACAGTGGGCCTCACACAATCCAAAAGTGTCCAGTGTCCACTAGTGTGTGCAGAAATTCAAAATCTCCCTTATCCTGTAGTCACTTTTTTCACACCTGTGCCATCGAGCCTGTGACATAGCGCTCTGATATTCAGTGGGCCTCACACAATCCAAAAGTGTCCAGTGTCCACTAGTGTGTGCAGAAATTCAAAATCTCCCTTATCCTGTAGTCACTTTTTTCACACCTGTGCCATCGAGCCTGTGACATAGCGCTCTGATATTCAGTGGGCCTCACACAATCCAAAAGTGTCCAGTGTCCACTAGTGTGTGCAGAAATTCAAAATCTCCCCTGTCCTATAGACACCTTGTACCTTGTTTTACATTACTATATAGTTTGTTGGATTTTGTCTACATTTCTACCAAAAATGAGGAAGGCTGGTGGAAGAGGCCGTGGAATTGGGCGGGGGTTGGCAGCTGGTAATGATGGTGTTGGTGGTGGATCTGATGGTAGTGGCAAAGCAAAATAGGACCGAATGCAGGAGGTGTTGAGCCTGCGTCATCGTCTGGCTCCACAAGGCCTCGAAGGCTTAGTTTTCTAGGAGTTGGCAAACCGCTTTTAAAGCCAGAGCTTCAGGAAAAAGTTTTGTCTTACATTGCTGACTCAGCCTCCAGCTCTATCGTCTCCTCTTCTGAAGTTGTAAAAAATAAAAGCACTGAGTCGTCATTGGAGGCTCATGTTCATGAACCACACCTTTCCTTGTGTCCTTCACTCCAACCAAGATTGAAGGATGACGCAGGCCATACTACTGATTACTCCATGGAGCTGTTTTCACATACCATGCCTGGATTATCAAGTGAAACGTTGAATTACCCAGGCCAAGATGAATCTGACATGGAGTGCACTGATGCACAGCCGCTGATGGATGATTCTGCTGGTACATTCACTCAGAGCACTACATTGTCCTCGCAGTGTACAGAGCCAGATTCTGACCCTGATGAGACTCAGGTGCCCCTTCCCGCACACTATACCACCATACACGGTGACACAGAGGAAGGTGCACATGACATTGAAGAGGAGGTGATGGATGACCCAGTTGTTGACCCAGATTGGCATCCATTGGGGAAGAGGGTGCTGCTTCCAATAGCTCAGATGAGGAGCATCCACAGCAGACATCGACATCGCAACAGCTGTTATCTGGCAGGCCCGGAGCACTCCAAAGACAGGTTCCAAAAATCAAAAGAGTTGCTGGACAGCTTGTCCAGAGGGTCAAAAGATCACAGCGTGCTAGGCCGCAAAATGTCTGCCAAAGTAGGAAGAGTGCAGTGTGGCACTTTTTTGAACAAAATCCTCATGATCAGGCCAAGGTTATCTGTAAGAAGTGCGCAAAGACCTTTAGCCGAGGGAAAAATCTGAAAAATTTGAATACCAGTTGCATGCTTAGACATTTAACCACCATGCACTTGCAAGCATGGACACAACACCAAACCTCAAGTGCCACATGTGCAACTGATCACAAAGAAGGTAGTCAGCAACGCTACATTGTTTCCCCCACTGTAAGCCCACCGGTTAGCACAGCAGCAAATGTTGAGGTGTCGTTGCAAGGCCACAGCAGTCAGGGAATCCCACTGTTATATCAACGAAATACTGAATCTAGGCCATCAGAAAGAACACCAACTCCATTACCATCATCAACCCTCTCTCAGTCCGCCCTGTCCACCGCTACTTCCACCATATGCAGCTCTCAAGTCCAGCTCACCCTCCCAGACACTATGAGTAGGTCAAGAAAGTACTCAGTCTCTCATCCGCGTACACTGGGTTTGAACGCCCACATTGCCAAACTAATCTCGTTTGAGATGATGCCCTATCGGTTGGTGGAAAGCACAGCTTTCCGCGAACTCATGGCCTATGCAGTACCACGCTATGACCTACCCAGTCGCCACTTCTCTCGCAAAGCCATCCCAGCCCTCCACCATCATGTAAAAGGCCGCATTGTCCATGCACTCAAGCAGTCAGTGAGTGGAAAGGTGCACCTCACAACTGATGCATGGTCCAGTCGGCATGGCCAGGGCCGTTACGTGTCCATCACTGCGCACTGGGTAAATGTGGTGGATGCAGGGTCCACAGGGGACAGCGGTGGTGGGACAGTGCTGCCTAGCCCAAGGTATAGGAAACAGTTGGCTGTAGGCATTCGACCCTCCTCCTCCTCCTCCTCCAGAAGCAAAAGCTCGTCCACAGAGCGCAGTCGTACGAGCACTCCATCTGCAGCTGCCACTGTTGCACACGAGGTGTCCCCCTATCGAGCAGCTAGTGGAAAGCATCAGCAGGCTGTGTTGCAGATGATGTGTTTGGGCGACAGACACACCGCCGAGGTGCTGGCCGAGTACTTGAAGTGACAAACTGAGTCATGGCTGGGCAGGGAACATGAGCAGCGATTGCTCCACCTTCCCAACCACCGCCTCATTATCGACATTGCAACAAGGTGGAACTCCACCCTGCACATGGTGGAGCGGCTGTGCGAGCAGAGGCAGGCCATAATGCATTTGTGGGAGGATACACGGCCAGGCACTTTGAGAGCAGACATGGAGTTGACAGGTGTGCAGTGGTCGAAGCTGAAAGACCTCTGTAAAGTCCTTCAGTGTTTTGAGGAATGCACACGGCTGGTAAGCGCAGACGACGCCATCCTAAGCATGAGCATCCCACTTATGCGTCTGCTCATGCAAACTTTGACGCACCTTAAGGAGCAGGCGTCTGCAGCCAATGTTGACGAGGAGGGAATCCTTGATGACATTCAGCCATTGTCTGCTCAGGGACCTCTCCTGGACGAGGTGGAGGAAGAAGAGGAGGAGGAGGATGATGATGGGGATGATTACTTAGCGGAGGAGGATGCATCTCGTGGGGCAAGTGAAAATGTTGGTGTGGCAAGGTCTGGTACAGGGTTTGTGCGTGACTGGAGGGATGTGGATTTGCCAGAAAGTGCTCCTCCAACCAGCACTCGCAGTGCATCATTGACACCGGGAACATTGGCCCACATGTCAGATTATGCCTTGCGGATCCTAAAAAGGGACCCCCGCATTGCCAAAATGATGAACGATGATGACTACTGGTTGGCCAGCATCCTGGATCCACGCTATAAAGGCAAATTACAAAACATCATGCCACAGGAGAACCTTGACCTAATATTGGCTAATAAACAAGCAACTCTGGTAAATCGGTTGCTTGAGGCATTCCCAGCACACAGCAGCGGTGATGGTTCTCACACGAGCCGTACAGGCCGGGGGCAGCTTGGCAGAGGTGTTCATGGTGCACACAGCAGAAGTGGCGTTGGAGACAGGGGTTTCATGACAATCTTGTGGACTGATTTTTCAAGTACCGCTCACACAACTGGTAATACTGCATCGATGGAAAGTGACAGGAGACAGCAGTTGTCAACTATGGTTACAAACTACTTTTCCTCCCATATCGATGTTCTCCCACACAGGTCATTCCCCTTTGACTATTGGGCCGCTAAACTGGACACCTGGCCTGAATTGGCACAATATGCCTTACAGGAGCTCGCTTGCCCAGCTGCAAGTGTGCTATCGGAAAGAGTCTTCAGTGCAGCTGGATCAATCCTGACAGAAAAAAGGACCCGTCTGTCGACCCAAAATGTGGATGATCTAACCTTCATTAAAATGAACCATGCATGGGTTTCCAAGGATTTTGTCCCACCTTCCCCTGATGACACATAGGGTGACAGAAAAATGGCTTGCTTTGGTCCACCTCTTCCTGGGACTTGACCTATTTCACCTTTTGCATCAGCTGAATGTCCAACATCAACATATGCCACTTTCTAAAACTCCCTAACTGTGCTGCCTCCCCCCCCCATGGCCGGGGTCATCACCTAGCGCACGACACCGTGCGAGTGCCGTTGCCCTGGACAGGTGGGTAGGCCGACTCTTGGGTGCGGGCACTGGCACAGGGTCTCTCATAGTGCAATCAAGAGTCTCTGACGGTGGTGGTGCACACCCGCCGTCAGACACACCGCCGTACTATGAGGGGCCCAGTGCCAGTACCGACGCCCACGAGTGGGCCTCCCTTGTTTGGGCAGGGCCCCAGCATTTGCAATCTTTACCTCTCCCAGCTCCTCCACTGTGTAGTCTGGGCCGTCAAATCCATACTGTGCCTGACACCGTCTGAGCCTGCCTCCTGATGTATAGACATATATTTTGAATGTGTACGCTATCCATACATGTTATCCGGGGATACGGTACCCTTTCTCACCTTTGTGCAATCACGTGCAAGCCATACTGGGCCTAACACCGTCTGAGCCTGCCTCCTGATGTACAGTATAGACATATATTTTGAATGTGTACGCTATCCATACATGTTATCTGGGGATACGGTACCCTTTCTCACCTTTGTGCAATCACGTGTAATCCATACTGGGCGTGAGAATGGCTGGCGAGCTGTTAAGCAAGCTACAGCACCTGTGGTTTGCACTCGTAAGTTTTTCATTTTTTCAGGAATGACGGTTAGGCCTAATTCCGGAACTGCGGTTGACCTGCACTTACTGGAAAATCATCGTTCGCGGGTAATAATTGTAATCAGTGATCCCCATCACTAACGTTGTTCAGCGGGTTATCTGCACCTGTAAGCGACAAACGCTGGCCTTTTCAGTGTAGCGCACATGCAGCCACGGACATGTAAGGGCATGACACACCAGTTATTGGCCATTCTCATGTGCCAGAGCCTCACGTGTCCCTCTAGTAAGCCGGACTCGGACCGCGGGGCATGACGGAGTCTCGTTCGTTAACGGAATTAAGCTTGCAATGTGTGCATCTGTTATGTAGCTGGCATGGTTGAGGTTTCCCAGGTGGAGTCGAATTTAACCATAGGCTCCACTCCTGGTGGTGCCCTTCTGGACATTCCTTTAAGGTTCAGCTTTGCAACCATACTGCCCACGTAAAACAAACACTTTGCCTTCATGAACGCTGTTTGGAGGGTCATGACTCGTGGGAATAACGCCGCCCAATCAGTTAACCTGCTAGAGAGATCCTTCGTTGCTCCCAAGCATGACATCACACTCCCTAGGAGGAAGGTAATGCCACTGTGGCGACCGTACTCCTGGGGGCGACACAAGTGCACTGATGCCCAGCCACTGCTCGATGAATCTGCTGGTACATTGACCCAGACCACTACATTCCCCTCGCACGCTACACGGCCTGAATCTGACCCTGATGAAACTCAGGTTACCCTTCCCATATACAGTTCCATCTTACACGGTGACAAAGAGGAAGCTGCAGATGAAAGTGCAGGTTCGGCCCACCCGCCATCAGACACACCACCGTACTATCAGGGGCCCTGTGCCAGTGCCGTCGCCAACGAGTGGGCCCCCCCTGCTTGCTCAGGATCACAGCACTTGCAAGGTTGAAATACTGTGCAGTGAGATGGAAGATGGGGACGACGAGGAGTCCAGACTAGTACAGGGATTCCCTAGCGAGGAGACTTATTTGATTGTTTTCAATGTTGGGACAGCAATTTTTGGGGAGCACTATACTCTGGAGAATGATAGATGGGGCCCACCATACACTGGAACATTACAAAGGTGGACATCAGACACTGGAGCAGCATTTACAGGGCTCATTATACACTAGAGCATTAGAAATGGGGCCCATTATGTTTGGAGCATTATTTGGGCCCATAAGACAGTGGAGATTCATCCATGGGGACCAACATATACTGTAGCATTATGTGGAGCTCATCATATACTGTTTCAAACATTATATGGGACCAATGATTCTGTATGGAGAAATAGATGGGCCTCGTCATGAGATGTAAAAAGTGAGGTATTTTTCATTGTACTATACCGCTATTTCTCTGCCGTATCGGAGCATGATGAGTTGTGGTATGTGTTAAAGGGGCGCTCTTTCACCCAGGGCACATGAAAACCTGGAGCCAGCCCTACCCCCCCCACAACTTTAGCCAAATAACCCCCATTTTTCAGTGCGTAACTAGTATTATGAAGTTAATTAAGGTTGACAAGTTTAAGTAAGAAGAATTGATGCTTTTGGCATTCAAATGAGCACTGTAGGTGTGTTTCCTGTCCTCCTCTCACTGCCAACTTTTATTCCCCATTGACTTACATTGGGTTTCGTGTTTCGGGACGACCCCGACTTTTCCCTATAATCGGCCGATCTTGCTCGACCCGACTTTTGGAAAAGTCGGGTTTCACGAAACGAAACTCGACCCTAAAAAACCAAAAGTCGCTCAACTCTATAAAAAAGCATATCATCAATGAACAATGGAGAGATAGTCAGCTCAGAATAATGCATAAAACAATATGTGGCTTCAATATACCTTCGACTCCGCAGAATCCTGATAGGCAGACAAGTTGCCCAAAATGTACAATGCCTAAAACAGACACAGAACATGATTTGTGGTCATGATTGTGGGATTGGAGAAGCAGGAAGCTCATTTGCATATTTCCGGTGCATTCTGGGAAAAGGAGAAGAGTCGCCTTAAGCTCATCGATCGCTGGGACTTGCTGGGTCTTGCTGCTTGAGGACATCGCAAAACCAGGGACTGGAGAAGCAGGAAGCTCATCTGCATATTTCCGGTGCATTCTGGGAAGAGGAGAAGAGTCGCCTTAAGCTCATCGATCGCTGGGACTTGCCAGGTCTTGCTGTTTGAGGACATCGCAAAACCAGGGATTGGAGAAGCAGGAAGCTCATCTGCATATATCCACTGCATTCTGGGAAGAGGAGAAGAGTCGCCTTAAGCTGATCGATCGCTGGGACTTGCCGGGTATCGCTGTTTGAGGACATCGCAAAACCAGGGATTGGAGAAGCAGGAAGCTCATCTGTCCCTGTTACGAGTTCTGCCTGCCCCTCTTGTACCGCACCGCTCTCTCGTGTATGACTCTCTGCTTGTGTCTCAACTGCTCTCTGCTCGTCCCTTTGGTACCAAACCACCCTCTTGTGTATGACCTTTGGCTTTGTCTGACCTCCCATCTGTTACCCCTCCTGTACCTCATTTGCCCGTACGGAGTATGACCTCCGTTTTGCTAGACTCTGAGTTTTCTACCTTCTCTGGCAGCAGGACGCTAAGCACCGCTCCCTTGCAGTCACATGACCGTAGGTCCTGTGCCGGCTTGCTAAACTTCAGCGTTCAGGTCCTGTGCATCTGTACTCTCTGGCTGTTCTTGTCCCCAGGGTTCCCTACAGTGCAGGTGAGTCCCTGCTCAGCGGAGGCTGTTCGCCGGCATTGTCAGGATCCTGATAACATGTTTACGGATCTTCCAGCCAAAAAACTTAACTTTACCTGTCAGAAGTGCAAACTTGTTGCCCTCTTAGAGGAAAAGGTGCAGGGACTGGAAGAAAGAATAGCAACATTGAAGGTAATTAAAGAACATGAGGACTTCTTGGATGAAGCAGAAGCAACCATTCAGAATGCGGAAAGTGAGAAAAGCTTCAGAGCACATACAGAGGCTGAAAAATGTAGCCATGTGATGAAAAGAAGCAAACGGATCAAGTGGTCATCACCACCCACACAGCTTAGCAACCAATATGAAGCCCTCATGCTGGAGAACGAAAATGGCACAGTTCAGGAGGATACCATATCTACAAGAGAAGACACACTATCAACAAAAGAAGTTACTCTGTCAACAAAAGCGGAAACAAATGACACTCAAAAACACTCACGAGCAACAAGCAGTGAGTCTGGAAAGAAAAGAAGAGTGGTATTTTTAGGCAACTCACTACCAAGAGGCACGGAGGCAATTATCTGCAGGCAGGACAAAACTGCACGAGAAGTATGCTGCCTCCCAGGAGCAAAAATCTAGGATGTGGCCAACAGGATGCCGACTACCCTTTCCTACTGATACATGTAGGCATAAACGACACGGCAAGAAATGACCTATCAACTATCTGCGAAGACTTTGAAATTCTGGGGAAGAAAATAAAGGAATGGAACATACAGGTTGTTTTCTCATCAATCCTCCCAGTCGATGGTCATGGCATCAGAAGATGGAATAGGATACTAGAGGTGAAAAACTGGCTACGACGGTGGTGCAGGCAGCAAGGATTTGGATTCTTGCACCATGGCGTGAATTACCTCTACCATGGACTTCTCGCAAGAGATGGGATACACCTCACAAAACCTGGGAAACACACATTCGTCAGAAGACTTGCCACAGTCATCAGGAAGGCTTTAAACTAGAAGAAGAGTGGATGGGAGGAAAAACAGCAGACAAGAACATGCAGCAGAAGGACAAACTAATCAAGGATACTAGATGTGGTAAAGGGGACCCAAGACAGGGTACGCAGATAGAAGCTAAGAAAAAAGAAGCAAAACTTCTTTCCTGCATGCTGACCAACGCAAGAAGCCTGACCAATAAGATTGAAGATCTGGAGTTGGTAATGTATGAGGAAAAATACGACATAGTAGGAATAACTGAGACATGGTTAGACGACAGCTATGACTGGGCGGCTAACTTGCAAGGATATGATTTGTTTAGGAGGGATCGCAAAAAAAGGAAAGGGGGTGGAGTCTGTTTATATATAAAATCCACTTTAAAGCCCACACTAAGAGAAGATATACAAGAGGGAAATGAAGAGGTGGAGTCTCTATGGGTGGAGATACAAGGAAAGAAAAGTAATAAAATCCTCATAGGGGTTTGTTATAAGCCACCAAATATAACAGAAACCACTGAAAATGTATTATTGAAACAAATAGACAAAGCAGCAAATCACAATGAGGTTATTATTATGGGGGACTTCAACTACCCCGACATAGACTGGGAAACTGAAACCTGCGTATCTCAGAAAGGAAACCAATTTCTGTCAGTGACCAAGGATAATTATCTGTCACGCAGGGCCCAACTAGAGGGACAGCCCTTCTGGGCTTAATTTTAAGCAACAGGCCAGATAGAATAACAGAAGTACGAGTCGATGGGCACCTAGGGAACAGTGACCACAATACAATACAATTCCACTTGTCCTTCAGTAAGGTGCCCTGGAAGGGAGTTACAAAAACGCTGAATTTCAGGAAAGCAAAGTTTGATTAGCTTAGAGAGGACCTTCGCCGAATTGATTGGGACAATGTCCTCAAAAATAGGAGCACAGAAAATAAATGGGAAATATTTAAATCAGTTTTACACACCCACTGCGAGCTAGCCATACTGTACAGAAATAAAAGGGCTAGGAAGAGGAGAACACCAATGTGGCTAAATAAGGATGTAAAAAGGACAATAAATAACAAGAACAAGGCATTTAAGAAGCTAAAACAAGAAGGCAATGAAGAAGCATTAAAAAGTTATAGAGAAAAAAATAAAATGTGTTAAAAAACAGATACATTTAGCAAAAGTGGAAACTGAGAGACTCATTGCTAAGGAAAGTAAAACAAACCCCAAACTATTCTTTAATGATATAAACAGTAAAATGATTAAAATTGATGGTGTCGGTGAGTTGCCCTCCCAGTGCTGTGGGATACTTGGTACCGGGCCGACAACTCAGGAGGGGAAGGTGTCACAGCAGCAGTGACCCGGTCCGTGGCCCTGGGCGCCCAATGTAAAAAGGGGAAATGAATGGTGGAATGTAGTTGATTAAATGAATAGTTCGTGACGCCACCTGTGGTGTTCGGCAATAGAGATGTAAGCCGACGCTGCAGACTGATCCTCTGGGACAGATGGTGTGGTGCATCAATGATGCTATAGCCCTCCACAGGCAGGGCTGTAGTCCCAGGGCAGAGTAAGTGAAGTGACACGTAGATGGTGTAGTGTCTGGCGCAAGGGATGTGGCAGTGCTGGGCAGGTTCTCGCAGGAATGAGTGGAGAACACCAGGGCATGTAGTTCCAAAGCTCTACTCACAGTCTGTTGTACAAACAGGTGCCTGCCTCCGTGCCGTGTCCTCCGGGTCAGGGACTCAGTCAACCTCCAGGCCAGATGGAATACTCCTTTCCAACACTCCGCCAACATGTGCCTTTCTAAACGTCTCCTCTTATAGCGCCTTTAAATGAAGTACTCATAGTACTGAGTTACACTGGAGTTCCTCCTGTCCGATGTTCCTATGAACTCTACTTGTACGGTAGCCTGCTTCGGGGACTCCTTGCTACTAAGTCCCGGCTCACTATCCAGTTGCTGTTGTGCCCCCAAGTCTTGTGTGGGAATAAAGTGGTCACTACTTCTATTCCTCCGGTGTCTGCTGCAGGACCATT
Source organism: Dendrobates tinctorius (assembly GCF_039654945.1). Lineage (NCBI taxonomy): Eukaryota > Metazoa > Chordata > Amphibia > Anura > Dendrobatidae > Dendrobates > Dendrobates tinctorius. The sequence goes on along the minus strand of NW_027361770.1, from coordinate 3,452,181 downwards.
AGTATCCATACAACCTCGGGGACCGGGCCCCGGCCTTGCGCTTAGAACTTCTAGGAAGGGTTCTCTTCTAACCCACGTCCTCTGTTCTCTTTTACTCCTCACGTTCCGTACTGATCTTCCTCTCTATGGAGAGTCAGGCTTTCAGTCTATGTTGCTCTCTCTCTCTTCCTTTCCCATGCCAGCAGACCCAGGTCACTGGGATCTGCTGCAGCACTTCCATCCATCTATCCCTCTCTCCGGGGATCTTCTTCTCTCTCCCCCAAACTCTTCCCTCTCTTTGTAATCTAAACTAACTCCACCCACCTCCCAGCACGTTTCGTGTTCCGAGCAGGGAGCCGCCAAAGGTGCTTTGCTACACTACTTTGTGGTGTGGGGTGCAGGTGTTGGAGTGTGGTCAGGTGGCTTCACCTTACCTGGATGGTGGGGCACCACACCCCAGGAGGAGGTGCAGTACCTCTGTGGCGACTGAGCCTCAGGGGTGCCACATCGGCCCTTTAAAGAACAATGAGGGTGAAATCATAGAGAGCGATGTGGGAAAAGCAAATGTTTTAAATATTTTTTTCTCAACAGTGTTCACACAGGAAAAGGATTTGCCAGGGGAAATGCAGAGTGATAATGTAAACTCCCCATTAAGTACAGTCATATGTTAAAGTTTGCGCACCCTTATTAATGTTAACCTTTTTTCTTTATAACAATTTTGGGTTTTGCAACAGCTATTTCAGTTTCATATAATAACTGATGGACTCAGTTATATTTCTGGATTCAAATAAGGTTTATTGTACTAACAGAAAATGTGCAATCTGCATTTAAACAAAATTTGACCGGTGCAAAAGTATGGGCACCCTTATCATTTTCTTGATTTGAGCACTCCTAACTACTTTTTACTGACTTCCTGAAGCACTAAATTGGTTTTGTAACCTCATTGAGCTTTGAACTTCATAGCCAGGTGTATCAAATCATGAGAAAAGGTATTTAAGATGGCCACTTGCAAGTAGTTCTCCTATTTGATTCTCCTATGAAGAGTGGCATCATGGGCTCCTCAAAACAACTCTCAAATGATCTGAAAACAAAGATTATTCAACATAGCTTTTCAGGGGAAGGATACAAAAAGTTGTCTCAGAGATTTAACCTGTCAGTTTCCACTGTGAGGAACATAGTAAGGAAATGGAAGAACACAGGTACAGTTCTTGTTAAGTCCAGAAGTGGTAGGCCAAGAAAAATATCAGAAAGGCAGAGAAGAAGAATGGTGAGAACAGCCAAGGACAATCCACAGACCACCTCCAAAGACCTGGAGCAGCATCTTGCTGCAGATGGTGTCACTGTGCATCGGTCAACAATACAGCACACTTTGCACAAGGAGCTGTATGGGAGAGTGATGCGAAAGAAGCCGTTTCTGCAAGCACGCCACAAACAGAGTCGCCTGAGGTATGCAAAAGCACATTTGGACAAGCCAGTTACATTTTGGAAGAAGGTCCTGTGGACTGATGAATCAAAGATTGAGTTGTTTGGTCATACAAAAAGGCTTTATGCATGGAGGCTAAAAAACACAGCATTCCAAGAAAAACACTTGCTACCCACAGTAAAATTTGGTGAAGGTTCCATCATGCTTTGGGGCTGTATGGCCAATGCCGGCACCAGGAATCTTGTTAAAGTTGAGGATCGCATGGATTCAACTCAGTATCAGCAGATTCTTGACAGTAATGTGCAAGAATCAGTGACGAAGTTGAAGTTACGCAGGGGATGGATATTTCAGCAAGACAATGATCCAAAACACCGCTCCAAATCTACTCAGGCATTCATGCAGAGGAACAAATACAATGTTCTGGAATGGCCATCCCAGTCCCCAGACCTGAATATCATTGAACATCTGTGGGATGATTTGAAGCGGGCTGTCCATGCTCGGCGACCATCAAACTTAACTGAACTGGAATTGTTTTGTAAACAGGAATGGTCACAAATACCTTCATCCAGGATCCAGGAACTCATTAACAGCTACAGGAAGCGACTAGAGGCTGTTATTTTTGCAAAAGGAGGATCTGCGAAATATTAATGTCACTTTTATGCTGAGGTGCCCATACTTTTGCACTGGTCAAATTTTGTTTAAATGCAGATTGCACATTTTCTGTTAGTACAATAAACCTCATTTGAATCCAGAAATATAACTGAGTCCATCAGTTATTAGATATATGAAACTGAAATAGCTGTTGCAAAAACCAAGATTGTTATAAAGAAAAAAGGTTAACATTAATAGGGGTGTCCAAACTTTAACATATGACTGTATTACCTGCCTAACCCAGGAAGAAGTGCAGAACCGCCTTAGTAAGATTAAAATTGACAAATCACCAGGCCCTGATGGCATTCACCCTCGGGTATTAAGGGAGTTAAGTAATGTGATAGACAGGTCTCTATTCCTTATATTTAAAGACTATAGAAACAGGGTCTGTTCCTTTTGATTGGCGGCAAGCAAATGTGGTACCAATATTCAAAAAGGGGTGTAAAAGGGAACCTGGAAACTATAGGCCGGTAAGCTTAACATCTGTTGTGGGTAAAATTTTGGAAGGGTTTCTAAGGGATAACATTATGGAATATCTCAATGTTAATAAATGTTTAACTCCATATCAACATGGATTTATGAAGGATCGCTCCTGTCAAACTAACCTGATCAGCTTCTATGAGGATGTAAGCTCTCAAATGGACCAAGGAGAATCATTGGATGTCATTTATCTCGACTTCTCTAAAGCATTGGACACTGTCCCACATAAAAGATTGGTAAGTAAGATGAGAAAGCTTTGGCTAGGGGAAAATGTGTGTAGATGGGTAGGTAGCTGGCTTAGTGATAGAAAACAAAGAGTGGTTATTAATGGTGCATACTCAGATTGGACCAGGGTTACTAGTGGGGTACCACAGGGTTCTGTATTGGGCCCCCTACTATTTAATATATTGATCTAGTGGATGGCTTACACAGTAAAATATCAGTATTTGCAGATTATGCAAAACTATGTAAGGTAGTTAACACAAAGGAGGACAGTTTGCAACTACTGACAGATTTGAGTAAATTGGAGAATTGGGCTGAAAAATGGCAAATGAGGTTTAACACAGATAAGTGTAAGGTTATGCACATGGGAAGGAGAAACAGATGCTACAATTACTTACTAAATGGGAAACTGCTGGGGAAATCAGACATGGAAAAAGACTTAGGCATCTTAGTCAATAAGAAGCTAAATTGGAGTGCCCAGTGTCAGGCAGCTGCCACCAAAGCAAATAGCATCATGGGATGCATTAGAAGAGGTCTGGGGACACGAGATGAAAACATAATTCTCCCTCTGTACAAATCACTGGTGCTCAAGAAAGACTTACTGAACTTGAAAGGGTTCAAAGGCGGGCTACTAAAATGATAAGTGGAGTTGGTTCACTACAATACCCAGAAAGGTTATCAAAATTAGGTCTATTTACTCTAGAAAAGAAAAGATTAGGGGAGACCTAATATATATATATATATATATATATATATATATATATACACACACTCACTGGCCACTTTATTAGGTACACCATGCTAGTAACGGGTTGGACCCCCTTTTGCCTTCAGAACTGCCTCAATTCTTCGTGGCAGAGATTCAACAAGGTGCTGGAAGCATTCCTCAGAGATTTTTGACCATATTGACATGATGGCATCACACAGTTGGCGCAGATTTGTCGGCTGCACATCCCTGATGCGAATCTCCCGTTCCACCACATCCCAAAGATGCTCTATTGGATTGAGATCTGGTGACTGAGGAGGCCATTTGAGTACAGTGAACTCATTGTCATGTTCAAGAAACCAATCTGAGATGATTCGAGCTTTATGACATGGCGCATTATCCTGCTGAAAGTAGCCATCAGATGTTGGGTACATTGTGGTCATAAAGGGATGGACATGGTCAGCAACAATACTCAGGTAGGCTGTGGCGTTGCAACGATGCTCAATTGGTACCAAGGGGCCCAAAGAGTGCCAAGAAAAAATTCCCCACACCATGACACCACCACCACCAGCCTGAACCGTTGATACAAGGCAGGATGGATCCATGCTTTCATGTTGTTTACGCCAAATTCTGACCCTACCATCCGAATGTCGCAGCAGAAATCGAGACTCATCAGACCAGGCAACGTTTTTCCAATCTTCTACTGTCCAATTTCGATGAGCTTGTGCAAATTGTAGCCTCAGTTTCCTGTTCTTAGCTGAGAGGAGTGGTACCCGGTGTGGTCTTCTGCTGCTGTAGCCCATCTGCCTCAAAGTTCGACGCACTGTGCGTTCAGAGATGCTCTTCTGCCTACCTTGGTTGTAACGGGTGGCAATTTGAGTCACTGTTGCCTTTCTATCAGCTCGAACCAGTCTGCCCATTCTCCTCTGACCTCTGGCATCAACAAGGCATTTCCGGCCACAGAACTGCCGCTCCCTGGATTTTTTTTCTTTTTCGGACCATTCTCTGTAAACCCTAGAGATGGTTGTGCGTGAAAATCCCAGTAGATCAGCAGTTTCTGAAATACTCAGACCAGCCCTTCTGGCACCAACAATCATGCCACGTTCAAAGGCACTCAAATCACCTATCTTCCCCATACTGATGCTCGGTTTGAACTGCAGGAGATTGTCTTGACCATGTCTACATGCCTAAATGCACTGAGTTGCCGCCATGTGATTGGCAGATTAGAAATTAAGTCTTAACACACAGTTGGACAGGTGTACCTAATAAAGTGGCCAGTGAGTGTATATATATATATATATCTACAAGTATATCAGAGGGTAATACAGAGATCTCTCCAATGAACTGTTTGTACCAAGGACTGTGACAAGAACAAGGGGGCATTCTCTTCGTTTGGAGGAAAGACAATTTCTGCACAAGCATTGAATAGGGTTCTTCACGGTAAGAGCAGTGAGGCTCTGGAATTCTCTTCCTGAGGAAGTGGTGATGGCCAACTCGCTGAATGAATTTAAGAAAGGAATGGATGCTTTTCTTGTGAGTATCAGTATAGAAGGTTATGAATAACATAATATTATAGGTAGAATGTAGACCCAGCTTAGGGGAAGGAATTTTTTTCCTTATGGAGAAAATTGGCTCCTACTCTGTGGGTTTTTTTGCCTTCCCCAGGATCAACAATGCAGAACAGCTGCACTAAAAATAGGCTGAACTACATGGACATAAGGTCTTCCTTCAGCCTTCAAAACTATGTTACTATGTTACTATGATGTGTGAAATTTTGTTGGTTTGAAATAAAAAAAAAAAATTGGCCTGCTACAGGTGTACACTTGCTTAATATTTTAATGAGGTCATCTAGTTGTTGCCTTCAAGTGTGTTTAAATGACCTTGCTTGTAATTTTTGAATGGCTTAGCACTCGGGATAACTTTAAAGAGTGTAGGAGTACCACAACTATACTTTACTCACAATATTTGAATTAGGTGCTACAGTTGTTGCCTTCAAGGTTGTATGGATGACCCTGATTCTAATTTTGGTAAGCTTTGCAGTGTGCAGAACTTTTATGAGTGTAGGAGTACCACAGCTATACTTTGCTCACAATATTTGAATTAGGTACTACAGTTAATGCCTTCAGGGGTTTATGGATGACCCTGATTGTAATTGTCCTTGATTTATAAACCTCAAAAGTGCATAGCCTTTATGAGTCTAGGAGTACAACTATTTGTCAAAGTGAACAGAATGTGTATGATGTCCTCCTTTTTGTTTAACACAGGGTGTATGAGTTCCTCTTACATCACATTTTTGGCAGATCTAGCTTCAGTCATAAATTATATTGACAATTCTAATTTTTTATAAAAAAAATTCAGTTTTGGTTTACTTAAACTTTTGTTTTTTAAAAAATTTTTTTGAAAGTTTGCCTTATATAAGCGTCATTATACAGGAACAAATGTTTAACATTTTTTTCATGCAGACCCCAATTTCTTGTCAATTTTGTATGTTTTTTCATCAGTCCTTAAAGTGGAATAAAGGTATGACACTATTGTTCTCAGCAGCGATCTGGCAGTCAGAGATGTTACCAGGGGTTTTCCCCATCCTGTTCTCCTTCCATTAAGCTTTTTTCCGTCCATTTCAACATTTTCTCTGCCCCCAGACCTTTTTGTAAATTTCTCATTGACATCCATTATACTCATTACTCAAAATGAGCATTTGAGCGCTAGGAATTGCTTTTTTTTGCGCAACGAGCATCTGAGCATTATAGTGGTTGCTCATAGAGAATGATAACTCAAGACACAAAGACGACACTGGAAGTCAATAGGAGAATAGCTATGGGCAACTTAACAATGAAGTCACTGAACAAGGTCTTCAAATCAAGGAACATTTCACTGATGACAATTACATGGCTCATAGATAGTTTGGTCTTTTCTGTGGTTACAGATGTGAAACCTGGATGATAAAGAAAAAAGAATAAGAAGCAACGTCTTTGAAATGTGGTGCTGGAGAAGAATGTCATCAATACCATAGATGACAAGAAAAGCAAACAAATCAATTTTTGAACAGATGAAGCCAGACACATCACTCAAAGCAAGGATCACCAAGCTTCGATTTGCCTACTTGGACACATCATACAAAAAGAGCTATCACTGGAGAAGGACATCATGGTTGGAAGATAAAAGGAACAAGGCGAAGAGGAAGACAAGTAACTTGATGGCTTGATACTATCAAGATAATGGCAGAAAAGACTTTGGTAGATCTAATTAGGCTTTCACAATATCAATCTTCCTATAGATCTTCTCGCTATCAAATCGCCAAGGCCCAAGTTGAGTTAGATACCGTTAAATGAAAAATAATAACAGTACATGGCAACCCATCGCCGCCCCATGATCACATCTCAAGTGCACCAAAGAGCTCATAGAACAGAGCTCCGCCCTTAGGCCTGCATTGTTGCTGCCATAGATTGATAGAAAAATTTGGCAGGTTAACAGCTGAGCGCAGAGCTCTGCTCCACCTATGGCCATTAAAGACAGATGGTGGCTGATTAAATCAGCCTTCGTCTGCTGGCAAACATGCAGTTTCATGAGCCAACCTGTGTCAGAGTCAGACAGGTGGCATAAGATGTACACAGTACATCATATGTTATTAAGGAGTTAATTTGTTTTCCAAATGTTTTATTTGAGTTTCAATAAACGGGGAGGATGGGAGAGGAAAGATGGGGGAAAAAAGGGGGGAGGGAAAAATGTAAAGGGAAAGAAGGAAAAAGGAAGGATAATAAAGTCCAAATATAAAGAAGACATAAAATGAAACAAGTTAATGCAGAAGCATATTATGCAGTGAATTATTACAAAGGTACGTATTTAAGCATACAATATATCTAATATATAAAGCTCAAAGTGTGTATGTATGTATGTATGTATGTACGTACTGTATGTACTGTATGTATGTGTGTATGTGTGTATGTCCGGGATAGGCATCCGCACCGTCGCAGCTACAGCCACAAAATTTGGCACAGTCGCACGTCTGGACCCCGAGAGCATCCTAAGCTATGTTGTAAGGCGAAATTTCAACCCCGCGAGTTCCAATTCACCAAACAATTTTGCCCCTGTCTTCATACTGGGGAAAAAGTGTGTGCACGTCAAGCCCCGCCCCTCATTATGATGTCATAATGCCCATATTTGCATACTGGGGAAGCAGTGTGTGTGTGTATCAAGCCCCGCCCTTCATTATGATGTCACAATGGTTGCCATGGCGACGCTGATGTCATCATAGGTTGCAAGCCCTGCCGCTCATTATGATGTCATAATGGTTGACTACGGAATGGAGGATGTGTGATGGGTATATGGGCACTGGACTATGGGATGGAGGATATGTATGACGGGTATATGGGCACGGGACTATGGGATGGTGGATATGTATGATGGGTATATGGGCATGGGACTATGGGATGGAGGATGTGTGATGGGTATATGGGCACTGGACTATAGGATGGAGGATATGTATGATGGGTATATGGGTACGGGACTATGGGATGGTGGATATGTATGATGGGTATATGGGCACGGGACTATGGGATGGAGGATATGCATGATGGGTATATGCGCACGGGCCTATGGGATGGAGGATGTGTGATGGGCATATGAGCATGGGACTATGGGATGGAGGATATGTATGATGGGAATATGGGCACTCGACTATGGGATGGAGGATATGTATGATGGGTATATGGGCATGGGACTATGGGATGGAGAATATGTATGATGGGTATATGGGCATGGGACTATTGGATGGAGGATGGGTATATGGGCACTCGACTATGGGATGGAGGATATGTATGATGGGTATATGGGCACGGGCCTATGGGATCGTGGATGTGTGATGGGTATATGGGCACGGGACTATGGGATGGAGGATTATTATAATTTGTTATAACTAACCACAGTTAGTTATTATGCCCGGGCAGCGCCGGGCTCTTCAGCTAGTTAATATATATGTTCCAAAGACCAAACACAAGGGGCCTTAGGCAAGTGCACTCTGGGTGAAGACTTAAGAGAACAACTCCTGCCATCTAGACCATTTCCTAGAATATTTAGCAAATTGATGATGCACTTTTGCAAATTTCAATTCAAAAGAATGATGAAGGCTAAGTTTGTCTATAATTTCATTAATTTGTGGGGGTTTGGGGTTTTTCCAAAGAAAGGCAATACTATGTTTGGAGACTAGTAAAATGTGCATAATCAATAGCCTGTTAGAAGTATCAATTTTTTCTGCGTCCAGAGAAAGAAGGGCCAGACGAGGAGACAAAATAAGTCGTGTTCCTAGGATAAAATTGATAAGGATAGAAATCTTCCTCCAAAAGGGAACAATTTTGGGACATAGCCAAAATATTTGCAAAATATTTCCTGGCCTTCCACAACCCCTCCAACAGAGCGGAGAATTGTCAGGGTTGATTCTATGAAGTCTAACGGGGATATAATACCATCTCGTTAAAAGCTTGAAGTGGGTCTCTTGTAGAGATAAGGAAATGGAAGAGGCATATGAGATGGTACATGCCTGTTCAAGGTCAGAAGGGTCAATTGTCGTGTGCAATTCGGTTTCCCATTTGACAATATTTTGAGTCTTTACCACTTCAAAGCTATTGTTACACCATTTGTACGTGTATTCAAAACTCCAAAAAATATTATGATCTATATTACAAATAAGGCTAACTGCTTGTTCAAAGATTCTCGGGTAGATAGTAAGGAACTCATGGATTATGTCTTTGAGGATAACATATTGTAAGAAAGCAGAGGTAGTAGATTGAAATCTTTCCTTGAGTTTATTGTAAGGTGTACAAGTAATGCCATCGTATAAATCTTTAATTTTTTTTAAGTCCAAGTTCAGACCAAAAGGGGTCAATGGTCTGATTAGATGCTTGAAAGATATCTGATAGAGCCAGATTTTTTATTGTGACTTCTATTTTAGAGCCTCTTTTTGGAGCAGAAAATTTTTTCCAAGCTTCAGAAATAGCTTGAAAAATTGGATGAGAATTTGTAATTAATTTTTTATGAAGGAGTTGGTTCAGAATTAGTAGGTGGAGAGGTTTATAATTATTAAAGAACAGTTCTAGTTCATGCCAAGCTGGTGTTGTATCATGAGGCCACCAGTATGACCTTTGTTTGACTAAATTTGCAATGTAATAGGCTGTAATATTTGGGGAACCAGCTCCACCATAAGATTTATGGTTGTATAGAATATTTTTTGCTATTCTGGGTCTTTTGTTATTCCATATAAAGGAGTTTAATGAGGCTTGAAGGTTTTTGAGAGAGGAAGTGGGTATTTTTAAAGGCAGTGAGCGAAGTAGGTATAGGATTTTTGGGAAAATATACGACTTGACCATCATGATTCTTCCCCACCAAGAAAGCCCATCATCTCTACATGTACGGAATTCATTAAAAAGCTTTTTAGTAAGCAGCTCTAAGTTTATTTCTATTAGAGAGTTTACGTTTTTGACGAATTTTAGGCCTAGATATGTCAGCCCATCAGTGGACCCACCCCCAAGGTGAGCGGTCCTCAATTTCCTCTTGGTCTGATCCTAGGTTAATGCCAAGTATTTTGGATTTTAAGTTGTTTATTTTAAAATAATAGATTTTAGCAAAAGTCTGGATTAAGGTTTGTAAGGCAGAGATAGAGTTGCTTGGATCTGTGAGGGTAAGAATAATATCGTCTGCACACAAAGCTATTTTAAAATCTCTGTGCAAAGTTTTGATTCCCGAGATCTTTGTGCTGTTCCTAATTAGTTGGGCCAGAGGTTCAATAGCTAATGCAAAAAGCAATGGTGACAATGGGCAACCCTGTCTGGTCCCATTAGCTATATTAAACTGTGATGGTGTGATATGTTATGTGGATGTCATTTTTTGTATATTCCTATTTTTAACAATTCCAGTTATTTTCATAGTGTTTTTCTTATTACATTGTAAGTCAACAGCCTCACTGTATCTGTCTCTTGATGACCCCCTGTAGTGCATTAATCCCTAAGGCCTTTTGTTCTCCTCTGGGAGGCAACTTGTTGGACTACCCCTGGACAAGGAAGGGGGTGGGGGAAGAACGGCAGCTGGACAGGTCAGTTCCGGTATAGACATGATGGTGAAAAGGCTGCATTTCAGAGAGAAGGATCCATTTTTATCCTCTGAATGCTAGAGTTGTGGAATCTCGTTTCCCTGGACATTTTATCCTGATACTGGACTGCATTCTTATTCTGGACTAACTTATCCTTTGTGTGGTGGACTGAATATGGACCTTTTCGTATTTTTGCCTGAATAAAGGTCTTGGAATTGTTTACTCTTCGCTTGCTCTGTTGATTGTGTGATACCAGAGAAGGACCCCGTGACAACTGGTGGCAGCAGTAGGATCAACAGAGCGTAACCCAATGGAGAACCACCCACAGAGTGAGTACAGAAATTGGACTGTATGCAGTTTACAGGAGAGAGCCAGAGACCTGGGCCTGAACTACCAGGGACTGACTAAAGAGGCCTTAATCGATCTACTGGTGGGCGCTAGCCCGGCCACCTCCTCCCAGATGTCTGAAGGACAAGCACTGGAGACCGGGATCCCCATCCAGAAAAGCCAGTGGTTGGTGTGGTATGAAGAAGAGATGGCGGTTCTGGGCCCCGGCGTCTCTCAGGAGTACAAGGAGGAGGCTGCCCGCCGGGCACAGCGGAGACAGGAAGCAATGGAGCTTGAAAAAGGGAGTAACGCAATGTGGAGTGTAACCCCAACAATCCGGGAGCCTGTACGGATCACCCGGACAGAGTTTAAGCCATTTGATGAGGCTTCCGGAGATGTGGAGGGGTTCTTCAAAGACTTTGAGCAGCAGTGTGCTGTGATGGAGGTGCCCCACTTTAGCTGGATGCGTTTGTTAGTGGGGCTCCTGAACGGAAGCTTGGCGGAGGCTTAACGAACCATTGATGCACTGCGGAATCGGGATTATAACATTGTAAAGCGGACTATCCTGGATTACCATGCTATCACCCCAGACTCATATAGGGCCAAGTTCCGAGACCTCCCATGCACCAACGGGGGATCATTTAGGATGTATGCACATAAGATGTCCGAGGCATGTCGGAGATGGCTGGAAGCAGAAAACGCCTTTACTGTGGAAGATGTTATACAGGCGTTCCATATAGAACAATTTCTTGCCAAGTGCCCTGCAGAGGTATGGGAATGGGTCCGGGAGCACACGCCGTGTACCGTGGATAGAGCTGCAGCCCTGGCCGATGAAGCCCTTACTATCCGGCCGCAATGGATGAGGCTTCTGGACAATGAACCACGGCCTGCTCCCGCGCCCCGTCCCCCTCCAATTATATCTGCCCTTCCACTTAGTCGCAAGCCGATGACAATCACGGCTCACAATCCTAGGCCCCAACAGTTCCGACCACGACCTGGAGGTATCACAGAGAGGAGGTGTTATGGGTGTGGGCAACCTGGACATTTGCAGTCTGGCTGCCCCTCCAAGATTCGGAGGGAGCCCCACGCAGCCCCACCTCGTCCAGTGCATCTTGTACATTCCACCACACCTGAGGAAGAGCTACCACCACCCCCATCAGAGTGGACCACCAACCACGGCACCAAAGATACCCCTCCTGGAGTGTACGGACTCCGGCCTCTGTCCTTTAGCTACTCAGAGCAAAGGCAACACCACCTGCAGGATGTATTTATTGATGGATATTGTCAGGATTTAAAGACACGGGGGCATTCTTGACTATCGCTGACCCCCGTGTGGTTCGACCCGAGGCAATTTACCAGGGTCCGGGAATTCCCATTGTCCGGGCGGGCGGTGCCCGCAAATATATACAGCGAGCTTCTGTGCGTTTGGATTATGGTTGTGGAGAAAAACTGTGTTGGATTGGAGTTATGGGAGGACTTCCTGCAGATATCCTCCTTGGGAACGACATTGGGGAGTTACAGTGCCAATTTGTGGGAGCAGTCACCCGACTACAGGCCCTTCAAGCACTACGTCATCCGGACCCCACCGGGGAGCAACCACCACGAACCGCATCAGAGTCGGTAAGCAATACTTTTGCTGCTACTACATTGGGAGAGTCTTGGGACAGAGAGGAGTTTAGGAGAGAAATAGAGGGTGACACTACCTTAGCAGCCCTTAGGCAAAAGGCAGAAACTGGGCACATGGGAGATAATGGGGATGGCTTCACTCGAGAAAACGGACTGTATTATCGTGTAACAAAGGGGAGTGACCAGGGCAACCCTGACGCAACAATCAGGCAACTCATTGTCCCTCAGAAGTACAGGGCACAGCTACTTCAATTGGCCCATGACATCCCCTTGGCTGGGCATCAAGGGAGAAAAAGGACTGAAAAGAGACTCACCCAAAGTTTTTACTGGCCGGGCGTCTCGCAGTCTGTAGCCAATTATTGCCGCACCTGTGATGTGTGCCAGCGAATGCGGCATCCAGGAGCTCGACATAAGGTACTCCTGCAATCCCTGCCCATAATTGAGGAACCATTTCAACGTGTAGCCGTCGACATTATAGGTCCTCTGGCCCACCCCAGCAGGTCGGGGAAAAAATATATCCTGACCGTGGTGGACTATGCCACTAGGTATCCTGTAGCTGTGGCCCTGTCCAGTATTACAGCAGTAAAGGTAGCCGAGGCCCTTGTTACCATCTTTACCCGGGTAGGGTTTCCTAGTGAAATATTGTCAGATCAAGGCACTCGGTTCATGTCAGATCTGGTCCAGTCCCTATGGCATACCTGTGGTGTTCGAGCCATTCGCACCACCCCATACCACCCGCAGACCAACGGACTATGTGAACACTTTAATGGAACCCTAAAAAATATGCTGAGGGCTTTTGTTGACGTTGAAAAAGACTGGGAAAAGTACCTGCCACATCTCCTCTTCGCCTATCGGGAGGTTCCCCAAGAGTCCACAGGGTTCTCTCCCTTCGAACTACTGTTTAGCAGGAAGGTCCGTGGGCCTCTCACTCTTCTGAAAGAACATTTGGAGGGAGACATCTCAGATACTGGAATGCCCATCGTTCCCTATGTTCTAGAGCTCAGAGACCGTCTCGCCCAGCTAGCTACCTTCGCTAAAGAACATCAGCGAATGGCCCAGTCCAGACAAAAAACCTGGCATGACCGTAATGCCAGGAACCGGGAATTTATGGAAGGACAGCAAGTGCTCATGATTACTGCTTCCCCTGCCAACAAGCTTCAAGCAGTGTGGGAAGGCCCTTACCAGGTTGTCAAGAAAATTAATGACACTAACTATGTTATTGCCCTGGACTCTAGTGGTCGACGACAGAAAACCGTCCACATTAACATGCTGAAAGACTACCACGACCGATCTCTGCCTGTTCTAGCTGTCTGCCACCCCCCTAGTGATACCGCCGACGACGAGTATCTCCCAGATCTCCTCCAGGTTGCCCAAGCGGGAGGATCACTGGAACAAGTGCCCCTGGGCTCCCATTTATCAGATATACAAAAGGACGATATTGTCGCCATACTAAGGCCGAGGGCTGCTGCTTTCTCCTCAAAGCCGGGGAAGACTACTCTCACCAGTCACCATGTGGAAACCCCCGGACAATGCCCCATCCAGCAGGCTGCCTACCGGGTTCCAGAGGCTGTTCAAGGCATGATAAAGAACAAACTGGAGGAGATGAAACAACTGGGTGTTATTCAGCCATCTCACAGTTCTTGGGCCTCTCCTGCCGTCCTGGTCCCCAAGAAGGATGATACAACACGATTCTGTGTTGATTACAGATGACTAAATGATGCCACCAAGAGTGATGCTTATCCCATGCCCAGGATTGATGATCTATTGGATCGTCTGGCCAGTGCCCAATTTGTGACCACGTTAGACTTGAGCAAGGGGTACTGGCAGATACCCCTAACGGAGGACGCTCGGGAGCGCTCAGCCTTCATTACTCCATTTGGGCTTTATGAGTTCCTGGGAATGCCCTTTGGGATGAAAACTGCCCCCACTACTTTCCAGAGACTGGTGGATCGACTGTTACAACAATGTCAGGACTTTGCCTGTGCTTACTTAGACGACATCGCCATTTTTAGCACAACCTGGGAGGAACATATTAAACACTTGGGCATAGTGCTGGACTGTATCCTTACTGCAGGACTGACCATTCGCCCTGATAAGTGCCAAATAGGGATGGCTGAGGTGCAGTACCTCGGGCATAGAGTAGGGGGTGGGACACTAAGGCCTGAGCCTGCCAAGGTGGAAGCCATTAGCAACTGGTGTAGACACCAGACTAAAAAGCAGGTACTTGCGTTTTTAGGAACTGCTGGTTACTATCGCAAATTTGTTTCTAACTTCAGCACCTTGGCCAAGCCCCTAACCGACCTGACCCGCAAGAACATGCCTAGGAATGTGACGTGGTCGACGGCATGCGAGGATGCTTTTTCAGCATTAAAAACTGCTCTCGTCACTGCTCCTGTCTTGGCTGCCCCGGATTATAAATGCAGGTTCCTCGTGCAGACAGATGCATCCACCTTTGGGATTGGGGCAGTACTTAACCAAGTGAACGCCGCCGGAGAAGAACATCCTGTTGCTTTTGCCAGTCGGAAACTACTGGATCGGGAAGTTGCCTATGCCACTATTGAAAAGGAGTGCCTTGCCATCGTATGGGCGCTAAAAAAATTGCAGCCCTACTTGTATGGCAGAGAATTCACAATTGTTACAGACCACAACCCCCTCACATGGCTGAACCGCGTATCAGGGGACAATGGAAGATTGCTGCGGTGGAGCTTGTCCTTACAACCCTACAGCTTCTCCATCCAATACAAGCGAGGAAGCCAACACCAGAACGCTGATGGACTGTCTCGAGAAGAAGAACCATAACCTCCCCAGGCCGACCTACCCCTGCCACTGTACAAGGAACTATAAATAACTGAGCAATATGGACTAAAGTGAGCAGGCCAGAGGTCTGTGTAGACCTCATGGCATGCTCACTTATGGGGGGGGAGAGGTTGTGATGGTGTGATATGTTATGTGGATGTCATTTTTTGTATATTCCTATTTTTAATAATTCCAGTTATTTTCATAGTGTTTTTCTTATTACATTGTAAGTCTACAGCCTCACTGTATCTGTCTCTTGATGACCCCCTGTAGTGCATTAATCCCTAAGGCCTTTTGTTCTCCTCTGGGAGGCAAATTGTTGGACTACCCCTGGACAAGGAAGGGGGTGGGGGGAAGAACAGCAGCTGGACAGGTCAGTTCCGGTATAGACATGATGGTGAAAAGGCTGCATTTCAGAGAGAAAGATCCATTTTTATCCTCTGAATGCTAGAGTTGTGGAATCTCGTTTCCCTGGACATTTTATCCTGATACTGGACTGCATTCTTATTCTGGACTATCTTATCCTTTGTGTGGTGGACTGAATATGGACCTTTTCGTATTTTTGCCTGAATAAAGGTCTTGGAATTGTTTACTCTTCGCTTGCTCTGTTGATTCTGTGATACCAGAGAAGGACCCCGTGACATAAACGTAGAGGAAAGATGATTGTTGGAATAAACCCTCGCACCAGGGCCGGAGTACAAAGCCATAATACCTCTCATGATCTGAGAAGCCATTCCAAATTTTTTGAGAGTTGCTTCGAGATATGACCAATTAAGGCGGTCGAACGCTTTCTCAGTATCAAGAGAGATAACAATGGCCCTGAGTTTGTTCGAGGAAATAAGCTTAATTATGTTAATGAGTCTTCTCATACCATCTATGGATTGTCTTCCTTTGATGAAGCCTATCTGACCATTGGAAATTAAACTCGGGAGGAATTGATTTAGTCTATTGGCATACATTTTTATGTCTGTATTGATGAGGAATATAGGTCTATATATAAAAATGTCAGAATTTGGTTTTGGGATTGCGATAATTGTCGCTTCCAGCATCTCTTTAGGAAATTGACCTGTTTGGAAAGCTGAGTTAAATACTTTGACAAGGTGGGGGGTTAACCCCTTAAGCCCCTAGGGTGGTTTGCACGTTTAATGACGGGGCCATTTTTTACAATTCTGACCACTGTCCCTTTATGAGGTAATAACTCTGAAACGCTTATATGGATCCCAGTGATTCTGACATTGTTTTCTCGTGACTTATTGTACTTCATGTTAGTGGTAAAATTTCATTCAAATAACTTGCGTTTATTTGTGAAAAAAATGGAAATTTGGCGAAAATTTTGAAAATTTCGCAATTTTCCAACTTTGAATTTTTATGCCCTTAAATCACAGAGATACAGCACACAAAAAACTTGATAAGTAACATTTCCCACATGTTTACTTTACAGCAGCACAATTTTGGAACCAAAATTTTTTTCTGTTAGGAAGTTATAAGGTTTAAAAATTGACCAGTGATTTCTCATTTTTGCAACACAATTTTATTTTTACGGACCACATCACATTTGAAGCCACTTTGAGGGGTCTATATGATAGAAAATACCCAAAAGTGACACCATTCTAAAAACTGCACCCATTAAGGTGCTCAAAACCACATTCAAAAAGTTTATTAACCCTTTAGGTGCGTCACAGGAATTTTTTGAATATTTAAAAAAAAAATGAACATTTAACTTTTTTTTTCACAAAAAAATACTTCAGGTTCAAATTTTTTTTATTTTATCAAGGGTAACAGGAGAAATTGGACTGCAAAATTTACTGTGCAATTTGTCCTGAGTACGCTGATACCTGATATGTAAGGGGGAACCACTGTTTCGGCGCATGGCTGAGCTCAGAAGGGAAGGAGCGCTGTTTGACTTTTTCAATCGCCAAATTGGCTGGAATTCAGATCGGACGCCATGTTACGTTTGGAGAGCCCCTGATGTACCTAAACAGTGGAAACCCCCCACAAGCGACTCCATTTTGGAAACTAGACCCCCCAAGGAACTTATCTAGATATGTGGTGAGAACTTTAAACCCACAAGGGCTTCACAGAAGTTTATAACGTACAGCGGTACAATTAAAAAATCATATTTTTTCCACAAAAATGATCTTTTCACACCCAATTTTTATTTTCCCAAGGGTAACAGGACCCTAAAAGTTATTGTGCAGTTTGTCCTGAGTACGCTGATACCCCACATGTGGGGATAAACCACTATTTGGGCGCATGGCAGAGCTCGGAAGGGAAGCAGCCCCATTTGACATTTTTGGCTGGAATTGAGATCGGACACCATGTCGCGATTGGAAAATCCCTGATGTACCAAAACAGTGGAAACCCCCAAGAAATGACACCATTTTGGAAACTAGACCCCCCAAGGGACTTATCTAGATGTGTGGTGAGCACTTTGAACCCCCAAGGGCTTCACAGAAGTTTATAATGCCCGGGCATGAAAATAAAAAAATCGTATTTTTTCCACAAATATGATCAATTAGTCCCCAATGTTTTTATTTTCCCAAGGGTCACAGGAGAAATTGGACCCCAAAAGTTGGTGTCCATTTTGTCCTGAGTACACTGACACCCCATATGTGGGAGAAAACTACTGTACGGGCACACGTCGGGGCTCGAAAGGGAAGTAGTGACATCTTGGAATGCAGACTTTGATGGAATGGTCTGCGGGTGTCATGTGCGTTTGGAGAGCCCCTGATGTACCTAAACTATTGAAACTCCCCACAAGTGACCCCATTTTGGAAACTAGACCCCCCACGGAACTTATCTAGATGTGTGGTGAGCACTTTGAAACCCCAAGTGCTTCACAGAAGTTTATAACGCCCGGGCGTGAAAATAAAAAGATCATTTTTTTCCACAAAAATGATATTTTTGCCCCCAATTTTTTATTTTCCTAAAGGTAACAGGAAAAATTGGACCCCAAAATTTGTTTTGCAATTTGTCCTGAGTAGGCTGATACCCCATATGTGGGGGTAAAACACTGTTTGGGCGCATGGCAAAGTTTGGAAGGGAAGGAGCACCATTTGACTTTTTCAACTGAGAATTGGCTGGAATTGAGATCAGACGCCATGTTGCATTTGGAGAGCACCTGATGTGCCCTAACAGTGGAAAACTTCTAACTCCAACCCTAACCCCAACACACCCCTAACCCTAATATCAGCCCTAACCCTAACCCTTGCGGGAAAATGGAAATAAATACATTTTCTTTTAATTTTATTATTTTTCCCTAACTAAGGGGGTGAGGACGGGGGGTTTGATTTACTATTTATGGTGGTTTTTATGTTTGGCAGCTGTCGCACGCTAAAAGACGCTTTTTATTGTAAAAATAGTTTTTGCATCACCACATATTGAGAGCTATAATTTTTCCTTATTTTGACCCATCGAGTCATGTGAGGTCTTATTTTTTGCGGGACGAGTTGACGTTTTTATTGGTAGCATTTTCGGGCCATGACATTTTTTGATCGTTTTTATTCTGATTTTTGGGACGCAGAATGAACAAAAACCAGCGTTTCATGAATTTCTTTTGGGGGGGTGCGTTTACACCAATCCACGTGCGATAAAATTGATAAAGTGGCTTTATTCTTTGGGTCAGTACGGTTACAGCGATACCTCATTTAGGTCGTTTTTTATGTTTTGGCGGTTTTATGCAATGAAAACTATTTTATATAAAAAATAATTATTTTTGCATCGCTTTATTCTGTGAGCTATAACTTTTTTACTTTTCTGCTGATGATGCTGTATGGTGGCTCGTTTTTTGTGGGACAAGACGACGTTTTCAGCGGTATCATGGATATTTATATGTGTCTTTTTGATCGCGCGTTATTGCACTTTTTGTTCGGCGGTATGATAATAAATAATTATTTTTTGCTTCGTTCTTTTATTTTTTAAGGGGTTCGCTAAAGGGGTTAACTAATGGGACAGTTTTATAGGGCAGGTCGTTATGGACGCAGCGATACCAAATATGTGTACTTTTATTGTTTTCATTTTTTGAAAATAAAAAAAAACAATATTAGGGGAATATTTTTTTTTTTTCTAATTTATTTGCCGATTTTTTTAAAATTATTTTAACACTTTTTTTTTACTTTATTACATTGTCCCAGGTGGGACATCACTGTCCTGTGACAGATCGCTGATCTGTCACATCACAGATCACTGTGACAGATCAGCAATCTGTCACAGGCAGTGTGCAGGTTTCCTCCTTGCCTGCGCTTTGCAGGCACTGAGGAAGCCGGCTCCCTGCAGGCCCCCGAAGGTCCCGTCGCCATCTTGGATTCGGGGACCTGCAGGGAAGGAGCCCCCCGCAGCAGCGCTGCACATTGCGCTGCCGTGGGGGGATCCGGGAAGCACGGAGGGAGCCCCCTCCCTGTCGATGCTTCCCATTAAGTCCCGGTACACTGCGATCATGTTTGATCGCAGTGTACAAGGGGTTAACGTGTTGGGGGTGGTCCGTGACTGCCCTTGACACATTGTTCCGGGTGTCAGCGGTGATAATCAGCTGACACCCGGCCGCGATCAGTGGCGCTCACCACGTGGGTGCCGCTGATCGCTATGACGTACTATCCCGTCGCTGGGAATTAAGTCCCAGGGCACATGGATGGAATAGTACGTCTCATAGCAGAAAGGGGTTAATATATTACTAAAAGACTTGAAATAATCATTACTACACCTGTCTGGGCCAGGTGATTTGAATGTTTTAAGTTTGTTTATGGTATCTAGGACTTCTTGTTCATTGAAGGGAGAAGACAAAAATGATAAGTCTTCAGGGTTAAGCTTTGGAAGGTTCATGCTGGAAAGAAATGATCCAATCTCTCAGGTAGATGGCTGCATATTGTGGTTGTCTTGGTTGATATTGTACAGATTTTTGTAATAATTGACAAAAGCTCCTACAATATCTTTAGGGTGGACTAGGGATGTACCATTAGAGGAAGTTATACTGTCAATTCATTCCGGTTCCGTATATTCTTAATTCTGTTTGACATGTATTTTGAAGGGCGATTTATAGATAAGTAATGTTTGCATTTTGCTGATCTAATAGCTGAGTCGTAAAAATTGAATATGATTTTCCTTAACTGCAACCTGAGATCAGTAAGATCTGATAATACAGCTTGTTTGTTAGAGGAAACAGAGGATCGACATAGTTCCTCTTCTTTAGATTTAATAGACTGTTGTAGGGTAAGGATTTTTAATATTTTAATATTTTTTTGTCTGGAGGAAATTTGAATCAAGACTCCCCTCAACACCACCTTGTGAGCATTCCAATAGGTAAACGGATTGAGGAGGTTTGATTCGTTTTCACTAAAATAATTTTGTAAGGCTGAGCTGATTTCCGATTTGATGGTGGGGTTATGAAGCAGAGAGGAGTTGAATTTCCACATGAATTGGGGATGAATTGGGGACCCTATTATCAGTTCTGCAGTTACCGGGGAATGATCTGAAATAGATTTATTAAGTATGGAGCTGGAGGAGAACCTTGGCAAGGAGAAGACATCTGTGAGTATCAGATCTATTCTAGATGACGACTGTTGGCCATCAGAAAAATGAGTAAATTCTCTAGATGTGGTGTTCAAACAGCGGAATGAGTCGAATAGCTCGTGATTATTAATCCAGCTGTTCAAGGATTGCATTTTTTGTCTGCTGGGAGAGGTGGAGTCTAGTACACCATCTGGCACCATATTAAAGTCCCCTAACAAAAGTAGGGTTCCTGATCGTAAGGTGTCTAATTTTTTCATTAGCTTATTCAGGAAGCTAATTTGTCTGATGGTGGGTACATAAGTATTAACTATTGTGAAGGTTTGGCCGTTCAATTTGCACAGGAGAATATGATAATGTCCTTATTCGTCTTTTACTTCAGAAAGCAATTCAAAGGAAACTGAGTTACTAATCAGGGTTAAAACCCCAGCTTTCTTTCGTGGGCCGCAAGATTCAAATACAAATGGAAAATTTTTGAGATTTATAGAAACGTGGTTGTCTTTTTTGAACTTGGTTTCTTGAAGGCATACAACCTCAGGATGCATCCCGTTAATCTCCCTACCAATGGAAAATCTCTTCCAAGGGCTATTTAGCCCCCTGACATTGTATGATACAAATTTTATTTTCATGTTACAAGAATGGCTGGGTTCGTATGAAGTGGGGTAGAGTAAATGCAGAAACCAGAGTGCACCTACTTTTGTAGAACTTAGTTGTCCAAAAACCTCAAACTATATACCTATTTGAAACCAAAAGCAAAAGAGACACAAAAACAATAAGAACAAAATTGTCCTTCAGGAAGAGCCGATCCGGAAGGCTCTAATTCCTTAGTGGGGAAAGTTTATGTATGGATCCCATTGCAGGCATCCCTTGGCATAACAACACTATTCCCAGAAGGAAAATAATCTCATGTGATATATGAGTCCATAAAGTAGTAGAGAAGTGAGAAAACCTGTGGACAGAAGAATAATAAGCAGTACAGTACAATACATTGACCAATTAATCAAGAAGTGTAGAGAGGCCTTATAACAAGGTGAGTAAATATATTGGCCAGGTCTCTCCGTTGGATCATCCCTTCTCTGACGAGGGCCCAGGGTCTTGAGAGTTGTAGATTCTATGGCGGTCAGGTACCTGTAGTAGGACAGGAAAGCTCTTCCTTCTTTAGGTGAGAATAGGATGGTCGTCTTTCCTTTGTAGATTATCAAAAGTTTAAGTGGGAAGCCCCATTTATAGGAGATATTATTTTCCCTCAAGGTGGAAATGACTGGCTTAAAAGACTTTCTTCCTTCAATCGTTTCCTTTGAAATATCCGTAAATAGCTGAAGGTGAGCATAGGGTTCTGGAAAACCTCCTAGATCTTTAACCGATTGTTGAATTTTTTCCTTAATCTTGAAGAAGTGTACCCTTAAGATGGTATCTCTAGGTAGATCTTTATCGATATTCCGTGGTTTGGGAAGTCTGTGGATCCTATCTATGATGAGATCTTGGTCTATAAGTGTCGGTAGTAATTTTTCGAAAATTGTCTTGACGAAGTCTTCTAGTTCATCCGGTGAGATAGATTCTTGCATTCCTCTTATTTTCAAGTTGTTTCGTCTGTTCCTGTCTTCTATATCCACAACTTTAATTTTAAGTCTGTGAAATTCAGGTTTGAGGTCATGGGTGTCTTGATAAATCATCGGTGTGTTCTTCCACTACATTTAGACGTTTTTCATGGTTGTCTAACCTGCTGCTAAATTTATCCAAGGTGGACTGTAAAATTTTATTTTGGTTTTCAAATGATTGAGACATACTGGACATGATTTTCTGGGTGAGAGTTTCCATGTAAGAGTGTATGGATATAACATCCAGATTTTGGGAAGGAGAAGGATTGGTGTTATCCATCTTAAATTTTGACCTTTCCGGCGAAAAGTTTGGTGAATTGTCTCCAGACTCAGGACTTGAAGCGTCAGCTGGCGATGTGAATTTTTCTGAAGTTTTACCAGGATTTTTCCCTTTTGATGAGAGAGATGTATCCATGACCTCTTTATGAGGAGATCTGGCCTTAAATGGGTTAACAATATCCACTTGATCTTTAAAGTGAGGATTGTAAGAATCCTGAAATTTTTGTGCTTTTTGGAGGAGTCGTATTAGACACTTTCGTTGATTTGGACACTGGAGTAGCCTTGTGACTCATCTTGTGCCCTTTTTAGAATCCTGCCTTGCAGGGATTATATTAGAGAGAATTGATATTATTGGTGATGTTTATACTGAATAAACGTTAAAAATATAGAAGATTCTTGTGTCTTCCTATGCCTTTTTATAAAAGGGACCATGAGGAATGAGATACACCACAGAATCAGATGGCACTTTTAATATTATATGATGCATACAGTAAAATCCTTTTATTAAATGCGCGCTGATGTAGACGTGCTACCTGTGACTTTAAATGCAGCCGTGACAGGCAGCTAGTCTTCACACAGGGCTCAGTGACGTCAGTCCCCGCTCATAAAATATGCAACAGGGGAGCCGGCAGCTGATACACGGCACCGCTGAAGAAAGGCAGATCACCCCAGTGGAGCCGCACAGGAGCGGTGGGGAGCGGAGGTAACATAGAAATATCATAGTAGAAAAAGGCAGCAGGATGGCACTCACCATTCTCTTGAAATGATTAACTTTATTTCATGTTAATGAAGCATAGGCAATGGCACAGGAGAAATGCAAAAAGACGGACGACAGCCGTTTCGTGCACAATGCACTTCAACAGGTCATTTCAAGAGAACGGTGAGTGCCATCCTGCTGTTTTTTTCTACTATGATATTTCATGTTTTTTCTTCACATGGATAGAGCAACCGTTCAGCAAGGGTTACAGGTGTCACACTGATAGCAGTTTTAAGTGGCTTTGCGGGTATTTCTTCCTCAGGGACAGTGCCGGATGTTTCTTTTTTCTTTGACTGACTATTGTAACATAGAAATAGGCACAAATCACGGACTATTTTGTGTCCTCCCACCTCACAGATCTGTTATGACAGGAAAATGGCATACTTGAGATAGGACGTTGAGATGAAAGAGATCCCTCTGCAGCCATTATGGCTCCCGCAGCCTCGCACAAAGCAGGGGAATATAGCTAAATTAGGACACCCTGGGACTTCCAAAGGGTCTAAAGCAGACAAGAAGTGATTCCAAAAAAAAGTCAATGTCTTTTAATTATGCAACGAGAGAAATCCAGTCAGATGAGGCAAAGGGTGGGGACTATTTTGTATCCTTCCGCCAATCAGCTGGTATATGACAGGATTTTTGTAAAAAAAAAAAAAATCTCCAAAAGACAATAAAAATCTTTAAAATGTGGTAGACAAGTATGTAGATAATTTTTCTGAGGACAAGGACAGCCGGTGGGTAATGGAGGGAGCAGGGAAAGGATTTTTTCACTCACGGTTCAAAATGGTGTCACCTTGCAGTAAAATGGCGGGAAAAGGCCTCAGATTTCATAAATGTCTTTAATGTCCAAAGCTCAGACAAGGGGTATCAGAATGTACCTCTGAGTAACGAGAAAGCAATCCTTCCGTGGGTTATCGAAGAGAGCGATTTTCTTTTGCTTTATTTGTCGCTTTAGGAGATGCCTCCTCAGAGATCCTGAGCCGTGCATGTTACACCATCGCCAGCTCAGGCCACGCCCCTGTTAAGGAGTTAATTTGTGACACATATCTCCCACCTTTGAACATTAGGAAAGAAGGACACATACCATGATTTTGTGTACTACGTTGGGTGTACAACAGGACAATTAAAAAAGCGCATTAGGAGACATATTCCGATGCCGCTAATCTGACGACTGTTATTATATCCACGCTACAATTTATTGGCGAAGAAAAAGTCCACAAACCTATTAGAGGTGGCAACTTTAAGGGTATGTGCACACATAAGCGTTTTTTTCGCGGTTTTGCCAAATAAAGTGCATAAAAGAAGCATCCCATTCATTTTAATGAATTACGCACTTTTTGTGCATATTGATGCATTTTTTTCCGTGAAAATACCGCATCGTGGAAAAAAACGCAGCATGCTCATTAATTTCGTGGAAAATTCCGCATTTCTAGCTATTTTCTATGAGACTGGGGACGCTCCGGAAAAAAACACATAAAAAATGCGCAGTTTCTGGGAAGGAGTCCAGTTTTCATGCAGAAATTTTCTGCATATGTGTGCACATAGCCTTAAAGGAAAATTCTCAATGAGAAATCTTTTTGAATTTTTTTATGCCCTGCATTCTATGTTGATTCATATTTCCATGCGATGTATTGTTTGTGCTGATTCTCTGTTTTTACATTGCTTTAGATACCAGGTGATCAATCATTGTAATTGTCTGTATTGGCTCCTGGTCGACTTGTGATCATCAACATTTCCTATTTATAGCTGGTTTGTTAAAGTATGTTACGACCATGAGTAAGGCTTCCTAGCCAAAATTTGTAGGTTTTGTTCATTGTGGATTTGATTCACACTATGATTTTATGGCACGATTAAAGTGAAGTTTTATCTTCTACGACGTGCTGCTTCGCTGGAGGATCTGTTTCTTCTCTTACATGGTTGTTACACCTGGATCTTGGTGGCTCAGTGTGAGAGCTTCAACCGTAACTCCTGCTACTGTGTTGTTTGTGAGCTGACTATTATTATAGCACCATTTATTCCATGGCGCTAAAAACAAGTAGGATAATCTTAAACAATGCAAGTCATGACTGGTAAGGAGGAGAGAGGACTCTGCCCATGAGGGCTCACAATCTACTATCCCCCCTTTCCCACCTCTCCTTCTGTTGTTATATCACCAATTTCTTTTACTTTCCGCTAAGCTATTTCTCTAACCTCACTCATCTCATACAGAAATGTTGCTCCTTGTGAAGCCTAGGAATGAGTCAATTTCTCTCCTTTTTATCTTGTTTCAAGTGTGATTTTCATATTGCCCACACCTGCTACTTGCCACAGGTGAGTATGAATGAGCATCACATGCTTAAAGCAAAGTTATTTACCCACAATTGTGGAAAGATGCCAACAATTTTGTCAAACCTATTTTTGGGGTTTTGTATAAAATTTGTCCAATTTGCTTTTTTTTCTCTTTTTTATAGTGTCGTTCCAATGCACACAAAGGAAATAAATATGTGTATAACAAAACATGTGTAATTGCAATTATTATGTGGGAGAAATGCTTCATTTTCTGGTACAATTTCAAGGGTGCCACCATTTTTAGCTATGACTGTATACAACGGGTAGGAGGAACAAGGCTTGGCTTTTTCTTCTGCATTACATGACAGAGGATTGTGCATAACTGTTTTGGATATTGACCCCTTCCCAGCCTGATAAGATCAGCCCTCAGCTGCCTCAGAAATCTTAATTGATATGGGTAAAATGATCAGTGCCAGGAGGTTGCAGTGTCCTGTGCAGGATGCACGATACAGGATTTAAATGCAGAGGGTAGCTGATTTTGCTGGTTGCTTATGGTGGTCCTTCAAAAAATAACCTCTATTGAACAATAAAAACACCAAATTGTTATATGGGCAGTGTATATTGCCAAATAAATTATTTCAAGAATTAAAGGTGAAACTAAATTAAATTATTCTCTAGCTATTATAATAGGGCAAAGGGAGCTCAAAAGTGAACGTGTATAATTTTTTACTGTGTTTTACTATCGTATAAAACTCCCATTGCATTTACTATCTGATTTTCAAATTTAGAAAACAAAGCAAAGAATTTAAATGATTTTTTCCTTTGATGGATTTTATGTTTAGTCAAGACAATAAAGCACAGAAAATCCTTTAATATTAGTTACAAATTAACCTACCCGACTAGCTACTTTTCTCAGCAAATGTTAAACAAAACTCATTGTCATTCATAAATTACATTTGCTACACATTTTCAAGACTGTTGTTTTTTTAAGCCTATCCAAATTACTCAAATTGGGTACACAATGTCTTCCTAAGTGATAAAACCTCTGGCACATTATCACAGGCATTAACCTTGCCAGAAGCCTGAAATTTTTGACTTATTCAAACTATGGCTAATAGTGGCATTGTAAATGTCTCAAATATCCTGGAGAGACCCAAATGGGATAACAAAGTCCAGTATCTCTTGACATGCATTGGATTTGCAGTTGGATTAGGAAATGTATGGAGATTTCCTTATTTATGTCAGACCTATGGAGGTGGTAAGTATGCTAAGTAAAATTAACTAATTTATATTGTAGAGCAGAATTTCTAATCAGTTTAGTAATCTTATGTACTGCTGAGAGAATTTATATCCATATATTTATTTTGCTAAGTTTTAATATATTTTTAAACTACAAATGTGATTTTGACAATTTTTTTATTTGATTTGCTACTTTACTATTATGCATAGTGATCAATGTACTTTAGTTTTATAATCACATAAGTGCTTTAAGTGTTCCACAATTAGAATAATAGATGTAGCTTTATTTTTACATTGATTTTAATCGTGAACCCTGCATATTATTCTAAAAGGCAAGTAACAAAAATCAGACTCAGTAAGAATTTTTTGTAACTTGATTGTACATTAGTGTAGATATTGCAATGCGACCAAAGCGAAACGCGCGTCAGGGGTGACATGTGGCTCCAGAGCAACCAGACACCATACTACATGGGTAAGCACTAAAAAGTATTCGATCAACTTGGTTTTATTTGGCAGTTTGGTGGCTGCACACTGAGGGCTGGTCCCTAGATATATATGCAAAGCCATTGCATTTTTTTTTAATCTATGGTCACTATTGGTGGCTACAACATTGAATATAATTATTATTATTTTGTACTGTTAAGATAACAATCGCCTGTAATCTGCTCTGGATAACACTACATTAGCTAGGGTTATATTTTGTATTAATTGTATTTTAGGAATTACATATATGTACTTTTAATAAATAAAAACATAATTTTTTCACAGTTTTATGTATAGTACTCCTTTTTTCTTCTTTTTTGACCATGTACGATATAGCAGTGGAATCAAAGAAACTTCGATTGTGCAACGACTCTCATGGCAAAAGTTGCTGAGTAGTTCAAGTCTTATTCATCTAAGTTACAAACATGCTGTGGTTCTTCAATAGAGCTTCAATAATAAATTAAACACTTAACAATGTTTAGGTTCGAAAATGCATTTATTTCATGTGTATGCGCTTTCCTATAATTCTGTGAATCATTAATGTAAATATATTTGCATTTTTTCTTTAATTGATGGCTATCACTGCCATCGTTGCCCTGTAGCCCTCACCTAAGTCTAGTTTAGATTGGAATTTTGGAGTGCTGCCTTCGCCTGTTCTATTCTTAGTTGTATTCTCAGGCTAAGTCGATTCCCACGGTTGTCACCTGTACTTGACAGCTGACATCCTGTATTATCAGCCCCATTTTTTTGCAACTGATTGGGGTGGATTAAGCCCTTAAATACTGCTGACCATTGTGACACCAGTATTTAAGTTCCTGCAATGGGGTTACAAGACCTCTTTAGGGTAAGCATTGGACCCCTGCTATGAGAATCATGGGTCCTGGTGGTTACCATGGTACCCTGAGGTCATGTGACGACGACCCCAGGGAATGGTGGCCTGTGAGATCCACTGATAGGCTGAGTCTCACAGGCTGTGACAGTCAGTCATTGACAGTCCCATGCACAAGTCATATGTGAAGAAAAATTATATAAATGAAAATGCCAAACCATCCCACAAGAAACAATCCCTAATATGACTTATTCTGCAAAAAAATAAAGTTACAGCTCTCAGAATATGATGATGCAAAAACAAATTCATTTTTGTCAAATATTATTTTTAGTCTGTAAAAATAGCAAAGGATAAAAAAAAATTATAAATCTGATATCACTAATTGTACCGACCTGCTGAACAAATCAATCACTTTCACCGCATGGTGAACGGCTCAAAAAAAGAATAAAAGTAAAAACAATAACTGAATTGCTGGGTCATGTTCATTCTGTGTCTGATAAATCTCGAAAAAAAGCAATCAAAACACAATATGTGACCCAAAATTGTACCAAAAAGATCTGCAATTCTTCCTACAAAAAATTAGCCCTTGTACAACTCTGCTCGCCAAAACATAAAAAAGTTACAGCTTTCAGAATATGGCGACAAAAAACTACTTTTAATAAAAAGATATTTTTACTGTGTGATAGCAGCAAAACCTAAAAAAAACTACATAAATCTGTTATTGCTATAATAGCACTGACCCTCTTTATCCCTTATACCGCACGGTGAACCGCGCAAAAATAATAAAAAGAACCATTCTTCTACTGCTGTTTATTTGTTCATTCTACCCTCAAAAATCAGAATAAGGCTTGGCTCACATTTATCTTGTGCTCTCCGCTGAGTGCTTATGCCGGGGTTTCCGTGTAAATTCCCCAAAACCATGATTCAGAGAAAACCCCAGACAGAACCACTCACTTATGCGGAGATGGAGTCACTTTGGACTAGTCTGTGTATCAGTGATATTCCATCATTTTAGGCATCTTTTTAGAGCAAATGCCAAGTGGAGTATGAAGTGTCTCCATCTGCCTCATGGATGGTGCGTGGTTCCGTTGTGGGTTTCATCTGAATCACATTTTTGAGGGATTTATACAGAAACCCCTATGTAAGTGCTCAGAGCAGAACACAAGAATGTGATCCCAGCCTTATTCTGAAAGCGATCGAAAAATATAAGGTACCCCAAATTGTTACCAACAAAATCCCTAATTTATCCAATATAAAACCCGCCCCTACTCAGGTCCGTCATCCATCACTGGAACTATATGGGATTCCCACATTACTGCTAAAACTAGAACAAAGACTCTGGAAAAGAGACATGGTTCCCGCCCCCTCAAATAAACCCAGTAAATTCTAATCTCCCAAATCCAAATGCCCCCTCCTTCTGAGTCCCACTGTGCCTAAACCACAGTAACAGGCCACATGTTTGGCATTACTGTATTGGAGAGAATTCACTTTATTTATGTGGTCTAGTTTCACCTATTAACCCTTGTGTACCGGACAAATTTGCAGCAAATACAAAAATTACATTTTTACCACTAAAATGTTATATTTCCACATCTCAATATTATAATATTCTGTGAGAGAACTGTGGGTTCAAAATACTCACTACATCCCTAGATGAATACCTTGAGGGGGTCTATATTCCAAAATGGGGTCACTTGTGGGAGCTTTCTGCTGTGTTCACATGTAAGGGATTCAATAAATGTGCCATAGCATTAAAAATCTATCCCAGGCAAAATAGTGCTTTCCTTTCTAAGCCCTGCCATGTGCCCAAACAAAAGTTTTTGACAAAATATGGGTATAGCCACATTCGGGACAAATAGTACTACAAATTTGGGTTCCGTTTTCTCCTATTACCCATTGTGAAAATTAAAAATTTGGAGCAAAAACTACATTTTTGTGGAAAAAATCAAATTTTCAATATGACGACCTAATATTATCAAATTCTGTGTAGCACCTGTGAGTTCAAAATGCTCACTATACAACTGAAAAAGATCATTGAGTTGCGTAGTTTCCAAAATGGGTTAGCGTTCAGGGGTTTTTCACTGTTTAAGCACTTCAGGGACTCTCCAAATTCGACATGACGCTCACAGACCATTCCATCAAAGTCTGCTTTCCAAAATGTCACTCCTTCCTTTCCGAGCCCTACAATGCACCCAAACAGTAGTTTCCCTTCACATATGGGGTATCGACGTACTCAGGAGAAATTGCAAATTTTCAGGTCCATTTTCTCCTGTTATCCTCGTGAAAGAAATTGGGACTAAAAGTGCATCTTTATGGGTAAAATTAGATTTTTTTTATTTTCACAGTTCTACGTTATAAATCTCTGTGAAGCAGCTAGGGGTTCAGTGTGCTCAACACACATTTAGATACATTCTTTAAGGGGTCTAATTTGTAATATGGGGCCATTTGTGAGGGATTTCTATTGTTTAGGCACATCAGGAGTTCTCGAAATGCGACATGGCGTGTGCTCTGAATTACAGCCGTTTTTGAGTTCAAAAAGTCAAGCGGTGCTCCTTCCCTTTCAAGGCCTGTCGTGCACCCAAATATTAGTGTTTCCCGACATATAGGGTATCAGCGTACTCAGGAGAAACTGCACAACATATTTCAGGGTCTACATTTTCTTATTACCCTTGTGAAAATGAAAATATTGGGGTTAGAAGTAAATTTTTGTGAGCAAAATGTGATTTTTTTTATTTTCACAGCTCTACGTTACAAATTTCTGCGAACCATCTAGATACATTCCTCAAGGGGTCTAATTTCTAAAATGGGATTATTTGTTGGGGGTTTCCACTGTTTAGGCACATCAGGGGCTCTCCAAATGTGACATGGAGTCTGCTCTCGATTCCAGTCATTTTTGTGTTCAAAATGTCAACAGTGCTACTTCCCTTCTGAGACTTGCTGTGAGCCCAAAAGGTGGATTTCCCAGACATTTGGGGTATCGGCACACTCAGGAGAAAATGCACAACAAATTTTAGGGTCCATTTTCTCCTGTGACCCTTGTGAAAATAACAAATTTGGAGCTACATTAAATATTTTGTGAAAAAGGTTAAATTTGATTTTTTTCTTCCACATTCCTTTAGTTTCTGTGAAGCATCATAAGGATTAATAAACTTTTTTAATGTGGCTTTGAGTACTTTGATGGGTTCAGTTATTAGAATGATGTCACATTTGGGTATTTTCTGTCTTATATGCCCTCCAAACTCACTTCAAATTTGATGTATCCTCTAAAAAAATGGTTTTGTAAATTTTGTTGGAAAAATGAGAAATCGATGGTCAACTTTTAACCCTTAAGCTGTGTTCTCACGTTAGCGTTTTTTTCGCATTTTTAATCATTTTTTTCCCTGAAAAAAACGCTTAAAAATTGCATACATTAAGCACCCCATTCTTAGAATGCATTCTGCAATTTTTGTGCACAAGTTGCGTTTTTTTCCGCAAAAAAAACGTATTGCGGAAAAAAAACGCAGCATGTTCATTAATTTTGCAGAAAAATATGCATTTCAATGAGAAGGTTGATGCTCCGGAAAAAAACACGTAAAAACCGCGCAAAAAAATGCAACAAAAACGCGAAAAATAAAAATGCGGATTTCCTGGGAAGGAGTCAAGTTTTGCTCAGGTAAAATCTGCTTACGTGTGCACGTAGCCTTATAACTAGTTCCGAACAAAAAAAATATGTTTCCAAAATTGTGCTGATGTAAAGTAGACATGTGGAAAATGTTTTTTCTGAACTATTTTGCATGACATACAATAACTCTCAGATTTAAGGTCACAGAAATTAAAAAAGATTAAAGATTGAAAAATTTTTTAAATTTTCTCCAAATTTCTGTTTTTGTTTTTACAAATAAAAGCAAGTCATATCAAATAGATTTTGCCACTATCATGAAGTAAAACGTGAGACAATAATAATAATTTTTATTTATATAGCGTCAACATATTCCGCAGAACTTTACAATTAAACAAAAACAGTCTCAGAATCAGTGGGATCTGTTGAAGCGTTCCAGAATTATTACCCCATAAAAGTGACACTGGTCAGAATTGTAAAATTTGGCTTGGTCAGGAAGGTCAAAATTGGCTCAGCAATTAAGGGGTTAAAAGTTGTCCACTGCTCAGCAGTTTCCTGCTTGTAAAATAATAACACTTAGGGTGTGTGCACACGCTGCGGATTTTGCTGCGGTTCCGCAGCGGTTTTGACCGCTGCGGACCCGCAGCAGTTTTTGCTGCGGTGTACAGTACCATGATTCCCTATGGGAATCAAAAGCCGCAATGCAGACGGTGCGGAATTTTCCGCGCAGATTATCTGCGGTTTTCAATCCGCAGAAAGAATTAACATGTCAATTCTTTCTGCGGATTCTGCTGCGGTTTGCCATCTCCTCCATTGAGGAGATGAAAAACCGCAGAGCAATCCGCAGGTAAAACCGCAGGTATTTTGACCTGCGGTTTCACCTGCGGATTTTACAAAATCCGCACGGATGAATCCGCACCTAATCCGCAGCGTGTGCACACAGCCTTAGGGCTCATACTAACTTGTGAGAGACTCGCACGAAAACCTGGCACAGCCGCCAGCACTGGGACCGGAGCGTGCAGCAGCATAGAAATACATGCAGCCACACGCTACGGTCCGAGTGCTAGCAGCAGTGCCAGGTTTTCATGCGAGAGACTCGCACAAGAATCTTGCGAGTCTCTCGCAAGTGAGTATAAGCCCCTATACTCCCCATCGGTGCTGGCACTGTTCCAGCAGTGTCCGCATTGGCTTCCCCAGGGATCACATGACATCGTCTTTGTTAGGATGGTGAAGGATGAGTCTTTTTAAAACTATTACAAAAGAGGTGTAAGTGCATGTTTTCATAATGGAAGGGCTATGTCCTATCTGTTGTTTATCAGTACTTATACTGTTTACGGGTAGGTGCTTTAGTATTTTATAAAATGTAAAGACTGGTGATTCTTATGTGATTAAATCCTCAAGTCAATGTGCAGACATATGTTTAGGTGCCTCCAAGACGTGGTGGTTTTGCTCCAATATTTCTTGATAAGAATATCTGCATAATACAGCATGTTTGTAATTACAAAAAAAACTTACAATTACATTCTTGCATATTCATACAAAATCCCTAACAAATGAGCACTGCTGACCATGATCGGCACTTTTCATCAGGACACTGCTTTTGATGTAGCATACGAAAAACACTGATGCATTTGCATTAGTATTAGGATAAACAGAAATATAAAGCAAGTCAATCTACATAAAATACATTTTCATTCTTCATTATGGGCAGCCATTTAAAATACACTGTATTCAGTGTAGTGCAGCAGGGTCGGTGCAGTATGACAGATCAGGCAGTGACCCAGGAAAATTCAAAACAAAGTCTCTTAATAGTCAGAGTACTCACAAAACAGAAAGTAAATGAGATGCTCCAGATCGCAGCCAGGAAACAAAATAGTCCAGGACCATTTACCATGGTCGACTGCACCGCCGTGTATGCTGAGGGGTGCCAGACCTTTTGGTTCTACTTGGCTCCGTATTGCTTCAAACAGGCTGAAGCTATGACAGAGCCTTCTGCTCTGCAGGTTTGCAAAACAAGACTGACACACCCAACCCTCTGCTGCAGGGCTTTTTACAAGCAACCTGTGGCTGTAGGCCACATGGAAAACATGACCAGAAAGGAAATGGACCGCCCCACAACCATTCTGTAGTCCGTTTAAAAAATAAAAGCCCAGAGCAGATTTTCTTAAATCTGCCTTGGACAAATAGCTGGCCCAAAGACCAACACTCTTTTATTTTACTTTGCAATCACAGCTATTCCTGAGACTGCAATGCACTCCCGCAGCATCAATATGCTACTGTTCACATCCTGGGGGACATGGTGACCATTGGATATAACACCGGTCGCTGCCTCACAACAGTTAAGTCCAGAAATATTTGGGCAGTGACCAAATCTTCATTATTTGGGCACTTTGTTGAAAATGTTTTTTTTACATACAGTATAATGACTTCATCAGGTCTGGAAGCCATAGAAGTCACAAACGCTGGATTTCCTCTCTTGCGATGTTTTGCCAAGCCATTATTGCAGCTGACTTCAATTTTTACTTGTTTGTGGGTCTTTCTGCCTTAGGTTTTGTCTTAAGTAGAGATGAGCGAATATTTCAATGTTTGGTTCGGATTATGAACATACTGTATAACAAAGATATTTAAGGGCATCATAAACACCCTTTAAAAAAATTATGTGGGTTTTGCATCACGGACAATGGTCATCCTGGTGATATGGTGGTGGAGGATGAGTATGAGGAGAAGGAGGAGGACAACAGCAAATAGTCAAAATTAGAATGCATATGCCCATGTGTGGGTGTGAAGAGGTGCATGGGAATAGATCTCCCAAAAAAGACACTGGATTTGAGTTTATGCTACGCTGCTATTATTCGGTGGTGTTGAGAAGTCTGGCCTAATTCTTCATTTTTCTAAGAGACAACCTGTCAGCATTTTCAGTTGACAGGCGGATACACTTATCAGTTATATTTACACCAGTGGCACTTAAAACCCCTGCTCTGACAAAATGCTAGTGGCAGGGCAGACCAGGCCCTCCAAGGCGTATAGATCCAGTTCATGCCTCATGTCCAGCTTGAATATCCAATAATTATAAGGCACAGAGGACATTGGTACAGTCAGCAAGGTACTCCATCATCTTCCCAAACTTGGCTCTCCATGTGAGAGTACCCTGCGCCTCAGGGCCTGTGCGATGGGAGGGTCTGAGAAAACTCTCCCAAAACTTTGACAGTGTTCCCCTGTGTCTGCTGGATTGGAGTTTTTTCTCTCGCCTGTACTCCT
Organism: Dendrobates tinctorius; assembly: GCF_039654945.1. Classification (NCBI taxonomy): domain Eukaryota; kingdom Metazoa; phylum Chordata; class Amphibia; order Anura; family Dendrobatidae; genus Dendrobates; species Dendrobates tinctorius. The sequence goes on along the minus strand of NW_027361770.1, from coordinate 3,417,082 downwards.
TGGTTGTCCGACTTTTTAATAATTCCGCAACAAGGGCCTTCTGGTACTGCCCCATTTTAGTAGACCTGTCTGCCTCTGGAATAAGAGCTACAAAGTTATCCTTGTAGCGTGGGTCTGGAAGTGTCACCAACCAGTAATGACTGTCACCCAAAATTTTGAGAATGCAATGGTCACGGGAAAGGCAGTGTAACATAGCAGTCCGGCACGCATGGCTGAGTTTAACAGGCAAGACTTCCGTGTCCTCACCAAGAGGATGACTAACCATGGTCTCCTCTTTCTCCTCCTCCTCCCTGTCCTCAGGCCATCCACGCTGTACAGACGGTATGATAGTTGGGCAGGTTGTACCGTCTATAGCGCATGAAACTAGCTCCTGTTCTTCCTCCTCCTCCTCTTCCTCATTGTCACCCAATGGGATGATATGAGGCAGGGCTGTGTGTAATCACCCTGTATGGTTCCTTGCTCCATCTCATCGTGCTCCGATTGCAGTGCATCCTCTTTGATTGTGAGCAGAGCATTTCAAAACACAGAGAAGCAGAATTGTGATGCTAATTATGGTGTCATCGCCGCTCACTAAGTAGGGTCGCTGAGGCAGTGGATTAAAAACACATAGCAGATGCAGACACGCTCCATCCTGCAGTTTCAGATGGAAGACAAAAATATAATGTATACAGTCAAACACTCACCCATGTAGTAGTAGGATGTACAGGATTAAATCTCCTCACTGCAGGGAACCAGGAGACCCTACTTAGTGATCTAACTACACTTAAAGGGGCCGCTCCTTCAAAAATTTCACACAGTTGTGATTTTATACACTTAAGATTGCTCTACCTGAAATTGTTGAAATGTATTTGTACCGGCTACATCCTTTATACCCACTATTTTAACAACCTATTAAATGACCAAGCTATATTTAAAGGAACTGCACCTTTATTCATCTCTAGTGTTGAGCATTCCGATACCGCAAGTATCGGGTATCGGCCGATACTTGCTGTATCGGAATTCCGATACCGACTTCCGATATTTTTTCAATATCGGAATTCGGCATCGGAATCGGAAGTTCAAAGTTGATTGACGGCCTGACGTCATCATGATGCGCGGTGTGTGCGCATCATGATGCGCCGTCATTTCGGGCCTTCCGGGGGTCTCTGCCGGCCTGCCGGGGGGCTGTGCCGGCCTGCCGGGGGGCTGTGTGGACTGCCCGGGGTCTCTGCCGGCCTGCCGGGGGGCTGTGCCGGCCTGCCGGGGGGCTGTGTGGACTGCCCGGGGTCTCTGCCGGCCTGCCGGGGGGCTGTGCCGGCCTGCCGGGGGGCTGTGTGGACTGCCCGGGGTCTCTGCCGGCCTGCCGGGGGGCTGTGCCGGCCTGCCGGGGGGCTGTGCACCCTGTGGGGGTCTGTACCGGCCTGCCGGGGGGCTGTGCCGGCCTGCCGGGGGGCTGTGCTGATGTCCGGGGGTCTGTGCAAGCATCGTCCGATGGGACTACAAGTCCCATCGGGCGATGCCTGCTACCATGACAGTGATTGACACATTAGCCAATGATGGGACAGTAGTAGTCCCATCATCCGGCTAATGTGTTAAATGTTAAAAAAAAAAAAAAAAAAAAAAATACTACATACATACTACATACATGCTACATACATACTACATGCATGCTACATACATACTACATGCTACATGCATGCTACATACATACTACATACATACTACATATATACTACATGCATGCTACATATATACTACATGCATGCTACATACATACTACATGCTACATGCATGCTACATACATACTACATACATGCTACATATATACTACATACATACTACATATATACTACATGCATGCTACATATATACTACATACATACTACATATATACTACATGCATGCTACATATATACTACATACATACTACATATATACTACATACATGCTACATACATACTACATATATACTACATGCATGCTACATACATACTACATATATACTACATGCATGCTACATATATACTACATGCTACATACATACCACATACATACTACATACATGCTACATATATACTACATGCATGCTACATACATACTACATATATACTACATGCATGCTACATACATACTACATGCTACATGCATGCTACATACATACTACATACATACTACATGCTACATACATACCACATATATACTACATACATACAATACATTCATACAATACATACATAGACATACAGTACATATAACATAGAGTAACATACTTACCAATACTTGTCACATTGTTCCCCGAAGCCATTGTCTTTCCGGAATAAATATTAACATAACAAACCACAAAAATACTCACCCACGATCCGAAGCAGTCCACGAGTGTGTCCCACGACGATCTTGGGTAGAGAACTGCAGCATCAGCTGATGCTGCCGTTCTCTACGGGCTGCAGGAATCCAATGACGGAAGGTAGGTATCCTTCCGCACTGTATTCCTCCGCCACTTAAAAAAAAAAAAAGTCCCTAGTCTCACTTTATGCCATTGCTGTGTGGGAATTTCCCACACAGCAATGGCATAAAGTGAGACTAGGGACTTTTTTTTTTTTAAGTGGCGGAGGAATACAGTGCGGAAGGATACCTACCTTCCGTCATTGGATTCCTGCAGCCCGTAGAGAACGGCAGCATCATCTGATGCTGCAGTTCTCTACCCAAGATCGTCGTGGGACACACTCGTGGACTGCTTCGGATCGTGGGTGAGTATTTTTGTGGTTTGTTATGTTAATATTTATTCCGGAAAGACAATGGCTTCGGGGAACAATGTGACAAGTATTGGTAAGTATGTTACTCTATGTTATATGTACTGTATGTCTATGTATGTATTGTATGAATGTATTGTATGTATGTAGTATATATGTGGTATGTATGTAGCATGTAGTATGTATGTAGTATGTATGTAGCATGCATGTAGCATGTAGTATGTATGTAGCATGCATGTAGTATATATGTAGTATGTATGTAGCATGCATGTAGTATATATGTAGCATGTATGTAGTATGTATGTGGTATGTATGTAGCATGTAGTATATATGTAGTATGTATGTAGTATGTATGTAGCATGTATGTAGTATATATGTAGTATGTATGTAGTATATATGTAGCATGCATGTAGTATATATGTAGCATGCATGTAGTATATATGTAGCATGCATGTAGTATATATGTAGCATGCATGTAGTATATATGTAGTATGTATGTAGTATATATGTAGCATGTATGTAGTATGTATGTAGCATGCATGTAGCATGTAGTATGTATGTAGCATGCATGTAGTATATATGTAGTATGTATGTAGCATGCATGTAGTATATATGTAGCATGCATGTAGTATGTATGTAGTATATATGTAGCATGTATGTAGTATGTATGTAGCATGCATGTAGCATGTAGTATGTATGTAGCATGCATGTAGTATATATGTAGTATGTATGTAGCATGCATGTAGTATATATGTAGCATGCATGTAGTATATATGTAGTATGTATGTAGTATATATGTAGCATGTATGTAGTATGTATGTAGCATGCATGTAGCATGTAGTATGTATGTAGCATGCATGTAGTATATATGTAGTATGTATGTAGCATGCATGTAGTATATATGTAGCATGCATGTAGTATATATGTAGTATGTATGTAGTATATATGTAGCATGTATGTAGTATGTATGTAGCATGCATGTAGTATATATGTAGCATGCATGTAGTATATATGTAGTATGTATGTTGCATGTAGTATGAATGTAGCATGTATGTAGTATGTAGTATGAATGTAGCATGTATGTAGTATGTAGTATGAATGTAGCATGTAATTTTTTTTTTTTTTTTTTTACATTTAACACATTAGCCGGATGATGGGACTACTACTGTCCCATCATTGGCTAATGTGTCAATCACTGTCATGGTAGCAGGCATCGCCCGATGGGACTTGTAGTCCCATCGGACGATGCCTGCACAGACCCCCGGAGCCTGCACAGACCACCGGCAGGCCGGCACAGCCCCCCGGAGCCTGCACAGACCACCGGCAGGCCGGCACAGACCACCGGAGCCTGCACAGACCCCCTGGCAGGCCGGCACAGCCCCCCGGCAGGCCGGCACAGCCCCCCGGCAGGCCGGCACAGCCCCCCGGAGCCTGCACAGACCACCGGCAGGCCGGCACAGACCACCGGAGCCTGCACAGACCCCCTGGCAGGCCGGCACAGCCCCCCGAAAGGCCCGTACAGACCCCAGAGAGGCTGTACAAGGGCAGGAAAGGGTTTTTCTTATTCCGATACCGGAAGTCCCATAGACTTGAATGGGACTTCCGGTATCGGAATCGGCGATACCGATACTTTTTTTAAAGATCGGCCGATACCATCCGATACGATACTTTGAAGTATCGGATGGTATCGCTCAACTCTATTCATCTCACATGTTTTGTGAGATTACTTGCATTATTGTATATTTTTTCTGTTAGCACATACCCTCAAGCGCGGCATCATATACTGTTCATGATCAACCTTTTCCTATTACAGAACTGGTACATTCTCTGTCCTGATCCCAGCTGCTGTAGTAATTGCAGGTATGCGGGATGCAGTGACGAGACAGGAGACAGGATGAACTTAAGATGTAACATATATATATATATGCCTATAGGGGCTGTCTAGAGTAACCAAACAAGCTAGCAACAGTTATCCTCGCAGGGATCAAAACAAGAATACACTGGTAACACGAACACGACTAACCCGGCCAAGACTGGTCACTATAGGGCCGCGGTATGGCCGACTACAGGTCCCAAGTATTAACTACAATGTGTCATTTATCCTCTCTGACGTCCAGCAGAGTGGGGGTCGGTGATGCTTCGGCGTTTCAGCTGCTGGTCTGGCGAAGACATCGGGTGTTCCTACCCCTAGGTGAAGCGGGGGCACAGCAGGCTTCTGAAGAGTTCCTCTGCATTGCACCTCCCGGCGGAGGAGGGATGGCGTTGCCCAGGGACCGCAAGGTGTAGGCCGCAGCCAAAAGCTGGGGATGGGCAGCGACGGCCGCAGGTGGAGGCGAACAGGCCACAGCCGCAGGCCAGAGCCGAGCTGTGGGGGCCGGAAGCGGCAGCGGAAAGGCCACAGCTGCGGGCTGGAGTGAAGCGGTGGCAGCCGCGGGCGGCAGCGGACAGGCCGTAGCCGCGGGCTGGAGTGGAGCGGCAGCCGACAGGCCGCAGCCGCAGGCTGGAGTTGGGCGGTGGTGGCCTTGAGGAGCGCGGTCGGATGGACGGTGTCTCCCTGCTGGACAGCTCTGTGCCGTCTCCCTTCAGTCTCTCCAGTGGCTGCTCTCCTCTTCTTGCTCTGACTCTTGCTCTGGCTCTCTGGCGCCCTCTAGCTTCCTTGCTCCTTCTCTCCTGCTCCGTCGACTGCCCTCTGCTGGCATCCTCAGCCCCTTTTATACTTGCTCCATCCTCATCCCTTCTGGAACTCTCTCTGGTCCGTCCCCCAATTATGTCCCCCGGAAACAGTATCCCTAGGAACCTTGGTGACAGTCACTTTGGTTCCAGCCCGGCCACACAGCGGGGACTCCTCCTCCTACACTGATGAGGGGTTTTTTTGCCACTGAGCTCTAGGTGTGAACCATCAACATTTATTTTTAACAGCAAACTGCCGTCAATAATGTCACTAACACACTGCAACAAAATTTAAATGGAGGCAAGAAATGGCAGAATTTTGAAGGCCTGTATATGTGATCTGGGAGACGGACTAACTACAGTTTTAAATTGCTGGCCTGTAGGTAACTATTTTTATCAGCAAACTGGTGTCAATAACTTCGCTAACAAACTGCAACAAAATTTAAATGGAGACCAGAAATGGCAGAATTTTGTGCGCACTTATATGTGATCCATGTGACGGACAAACCACAGTTTTAAATAGATGGATTTTTAGCACTGTCATATGGAAAGGAGCTGACTGTATTCTTCAGTGGCAACAAGCAAATGGAGCAGAAAAAGTGTTCTCTGGATTGCTTTTTGAGCAAATAATCAGGATTAAGATCCAAAAAAATTATTCCTGGACCCTCATACCTGAGGCTATATCTAGAAATATCTGTAAAAACAGCAGCAGCAGACAGAACTGGAGTGGAGCCTCTTGCTATATGCACTGCAGTCTGCCACATACACTGCCTGCCTGCCTAGCACTGATATCTATGCAGCTGGATTAGTTCTCCGAAGGACTGTTAGTTGAGATGGATATGTGAATAATATATTGTGGGGGGGGACTCCAACCGAGAGAACTAACTAAGAAACAAACAAATCTCTCCCTAGCTCAGCAGCAACTCTCCCTACAACTAACATGGCTGTGACATTACAGTGTGTGGCAGACAATCCCTGCATGTTCATTGGCTCTCTAAAGAGCACCAAACATGCAGAGTGGTGTCCAAAGCTTCCGCTGAGGAACCCTGGAAATACTTATCGAGTTCCGAGCATCTCGAGCAGTGCAATGCTTGGGCGAGCACCAAGTAGTGGCGAGTATGCTCGCTCATCACTAATGTAAGGGGGTGGCATTGCTATGGACCGTAGAGAAAAGCTGCCACTTTAAGAAACCGCACCCCCTTGGTTAGAGCAGTGGAACATTCTGCACTTCCTTGCTGTAAAGACTGTTTTGATCGCTCATATAACAGTGCCTACTGAATGTTTGCTAAATTCATTTGTTGCATTGAACTCAATACTTACTGCTGTATATCCATTTTGGGGCCAGTAGAGATGTTATCAGGTGCAAGGTGTTACTAGCATATAGATGTAGCCAGGCCCTGTGTCTTTGGTTGTGTAACCTTCCCTGGTGTGCTAGGCAATTGCTAATTTATCCCAAATCAGTTCCCACAATTCCTCTCACCTGAGCCTCTACTCAGTCCTAGATATTTAGATGCTTCCTAAGGGGGGCATGTGTCTGAGGTCTGGCACGTGTCTCCCTGCAGCATAAGTATTACTGCAGCAAAAGTATCGTGAAGATGCAGTTATTACAACAGCAGTTAGTCACGGCAGGCGTCAGGACCCCACACTATGTACCTGTCTCTTTTGGGTATGTTTGTTGAGTAAGCACTTCTTTTTACTTGAATCAAGCTTTTCTATTAACCCTCCTACTCCTTCACCATGTTTACATATGCCTTCACAGTGTTTGCTCGATTACTCCTCACTCTCCTTCACTATCCCCAAACCCCAGCACCTTCTAACCAAATAATCATCTCCCCTTCCCTCTTTCCTCCCCACCTGACTTCCTCTGCTTTACTGGTCCTCAACCTTAAATCTGTCCTATTGAAACCTCTCCTCCTGCTCTCCCTTTCTCTGCTTCTCCTCACTGCTGGCGACATATCTCCCAATCCTGGACCCCCACAGCTCATAATCCCCATTACTACCCCTTCCTATCTAATAAAAACTACTGCAATCTTTGCAACTTAAAACCCGTGCCATTGACACCCAGCCCCCTGCTCCCTCTCTCAGGAGCACTTTGGAATGCCTGCTCTATCTGCAATAAGCATCATGTGATTCATGACCTCTTTCTCGCAATCTTGCCTTTCTCAGCCTCACAGAAACCTAGCTGACAATCTCTGACACCGCCTCCCCTGCAGCGCTGTGTTATGGCGGCCTCCACTTCACCCACTCGCCTCGCCCTGGCAACAGACACAGTGGAGGAGTGGGTGAAATTTCTCCTTTCTTCCAACTGCACCCTCAACCCAATCCCACCTCTTCTCTCCCTAATCCTCCCCTCTTTTGAAGTTCACTCTGTCTGCATCTACTCTCCCTCCAACCTCCAAGTGGCCGTCATATACCGACCTCCAGGCCCGACCACTGCCTTCATTGACCAATTCTCTACCTGACTTCTTCACTTTATTTCAACTGACATCCCCACTATCATCATGGGTGACTTTAACCTCTTCACTGATACCCTTCAGTCAGCAGCCTCCAACTCCAAACTCCTGCCCCTTACTTCATCCTTTGGACTTACTCAGTGGTCCTCCTCAGCCACCCACACAGATGGACATACATTACACCTGGTCTTCACTCGCCTCTGCTCTCTTTCTAACTTCACCACCTCCCCTCTCCCTCTATCTGACCACCATCTACTCACTTTCTCATCCCTGTCCTCCTCTACTGGCACCCATGTCCAGCAACATACGCACCCCCGCAGAAACCTTGCACACCTAGACACCCACGCGCTCTCTGACTCTGTTCTACCACTGGCATCCATATCTTCACTCCAAGACACAGACAGTGCCACTGCTTTCTACAATGCCACCCTCGCATCAGCTATTGACACGGTCACCCCTCTCATTCATGGCAGAATGTGACGTACCAACAGACAACCCTGGCACAATAACACCACTAAAAAGCTAAGGCTAGTGTCCAGGGCTGCAAAGCGGCGTTGGAAGAAAACAAATTCACAAGATGACTTCACTGCATTCAAACAGGCAACACTTGCTTTCAAATCTGCCCTCACCTCTGCTAAACAGGCCTACTTCACAACCCTCATATCTTCCCTATCCTACAGTCCCAAGCAGTTATTCAAAACTTTCAACTCCATCCTCTGCCCACCACTGCCCCCTCCAACCTGCCTTATCTCTGCTGAGGACTTTGCCACACACTTCAAAAATAAGATCGACCAAATAAGGCAAGTCTTCATTGTTCAACCACCACAAACCCTTTGTATACCAGACCAATGCCCAAACCCCATAACCTCCCTCTCCAACATCACTGAAGAGGAGCTTAATCACCTCTTCTCCAAATCGCACCTCACAACCTGTGCATTTGACCCCATCCCATCCCACCTCCTCCCCAACCTCACCACCACACTTATCCCATCCCTAATCCGCCTCTTCAACCTATCGCTAACATCCGGTACCTTCCTTTCTGCTTTTAAACATGCCACAATCACAGATATCCTTAAAAAGCCACCCCTCGACCCAACCGCTATGTCCAGCTATCGCCCAATATCACTGCTCCCATTCGCTTCCAAACTCCTGGAGCTGCACATCCACGCTGAACTTTCCTCCCACCTCTCATCTAACTTGCTCTTTGACAATGTACAATCTGGTTTCCGCCCCCATGACTCCACTGAGACAGCCCTGACCAAAATTACTAGCGACCTACTTACAGCCAAAGCAAACAGACAATACTCTATACTCCTGCTTCTAGACCTGTCCTCTGCATTCAACACAGTTGACCACTGCCTCCTACTACAGATCCTCTTCTCCTTTGGCATATTGACCTTGCCCTATCCTGGATCTCCTCATAACTTTCAAACCGCACATTCAGCGTCTCCCACTCCCACACTACCTCCTCATCCCACCCTCTCTCGGTTGGAGTCCACCAAGGCTCTGTTCTAGGAGCCCTACTCTTCTCAATTTATACCCTTGGCCTGGGTCAACTCATAAAGTCCCATGGATTCCAGTACCACCTTTATGCTGACGACACTCAGATCTACCTCTCTGGCCCAGACGTCACCTTTCTGCTGTCCAGAATCCTGGAGTGTCTATCAGCCATATTCTCCTTCTTCTCCTCTTGCTTCCTCAAGCTCAATGTGGACAAATCTGAACTCATCATCTTTCCTCCATCTCACAGTTGTTCCTTACCTGACCTATTTATCACAATTAATGACATCATGCTTTCCCCAGAACCGGAAGTCCGCTGCCTCGGAATAACCCTTGACATTGCCCTGTCATTCAAACCACACATCCAAGCTCTTTCTACTTCCTGTCGCCTCCAGCTCAAAAATATTTCCAGAATCCATCCTTTCCTCAACCCTCAATCTACTAAAATGCTTGTGTACGCCCTCATCATCTCCCACCTCGACTACTGCAACATCCTTTTCTGTGGTATCCCTGCTAACACCCTCGCACCTCTCCAGTCCATCCAACTCTGCTGCCCGACTAATTCATCTCTCTCCTCGCTACTCCTCCGCTTCTCAACTCTGCAAATCTCTTCACTGACTTCCATTCCCTCAGTGTATCCAGTTCAAATTACTAATACTGACCTACAAGGCCATCTATAACCTGTCTCCCCCATATGTCTCTGAACTAATCTCCCGATACCTTCCCTCACGTAATCTCCTGTCCTCCCAAGACCTCCTTCTCTCCTCCACATTTATTCGCTCCTCATCCAACCGCCTCCAAGACTTCTCCCGAATAACCCCCATCCTTTGGAATTCTTTGCCCCAACATGTCCGGCTATCAACCACATTCGGGTCCTTCAGATGGAACCTGAAAACCCACCTTTTCAAGAAAGCCTACAGCCTGCAGTGACCCCACTACCTCCTCACCACTACCGGAGATATAACATCAACCAACACCGGAATTGCTGCAACCCACCAACCTACTGTCTCCTTCCCCACCATCCTGTAGCATGTAAGCCCAAAAGGGCAGGGTCCTCTCCCCTCTGTATCAGTCTGTCATTGTAAGTTTGTTTACTGTAAGTGATATCTGTAATTTGTATGTAACCCCTTCTTATGTACAGCACCATGGAATCAATGGTGCTATATAAATAAATAATAATAATCTCTTCTGCCAGCACTGGAGTGAGGAGGGGCTGCTTTTCTGTGTGCGAAGAGAGAGCTGAGATTTCTACAGGAACGAGACTTGCCTGAGATGTGAGGAAAGACTTTCTAAACTCTTCTGTGGAAAACAAGGTGGCTTTCATGTGTTGCCATGAGGAGCCACGAAGAAAAGACAAGAAAGGAATCCAGAGGAGGGAATTTCCCCATTTCTAGGAGCATAACTGGACCTGCACACAAGGAAAAGACCACATTGCACCGAGCTTCCAGGAAGAAGTGCGCACCAACTTGCAAAGCTGCAGGCCCCCGGGAATGGTCTGCGATAACAACGATACTGTGAGCGTTAGCCTCTTCTGTGCACATGCTAGGGTTTAGGATAGGCTGCAATAAATAGAGCACGGCAGCCTTGTGGCCAGGTTAGCAAAGGCCAGATAGGTTATAGTTAGTGTAGCATCATACATTACTTTACTATGTTGTCTTGCCAGATGGATAAATACAGTGAGCTGGGATAGTTGGTGCTCTGTGCTGTTTGCCGGCCCAGCTGGAGAAAATTATCCTTGTAAATTGTCTGTTTTCATTTCATACCCCTGTTTCTGCATTTTCCTAAACACTGTATTCCTTGCCTGTAAATAAATTACCCCTTTGTTGTTTGCACCTCATCTTTTGTACCGCAGTCTCCCTGCATTGTGGTGATTCCCCGGCCATCGCTTCACTAGTCAGCACTATTTTGAATCATAACTGCACAGGAATCATGTTGCAGATAGTTCAGCTTGAAGGCACTCATATGTCGGGCTCTTCCATGAGGTCCAAGCCCATACTGTATTGTCTGGGTAACACTGATGCTTGTTTCCTCCATCCCATCATGTCTACCATGAACAACAAAGAGGAGATGATTATCCTCTTCATCTCCTGACAGTTGCTTACCTATCACCTCTTCCTCCTCCATTTGTTCCTTGGATCTTGCACCTTCACTAACAGTTTGCCTGTTATCACCAGCCCTGCTCGATCGCAGTAATCCACCCTCCCTTGGCACCCACCAGTGACGACAGTCTTGGACTTCGAGACAATGTTATCCCTTCCGCATTCTCCTCTGCTTCCTCCTCTTCCTCTGGGACCACCGCCTCCTCCCAAAGGCTACTCAAAGTCTGCTCCAGCATATAGATGACCGGAATAGAGATTCTAATGATGGCAATGTCAGTACTAACAATCTTAATAGCCATTTCGAAACTGTGCACAAGGATGCAGAGGTCCTTAATCTGTGCTCACTATGTAAACGTGATATGCACCACATCTGTACTGCGCTGCCAAGGCTATTTGACATGACATACTGCATCAGGGCTCGTTACTGCTGCCACAGTCGCTGCAACATGTGCAGAGTGGAATTCCACCGTGTCGACACATTGTATAGCAACCTGTTAACCAGCATGGACAAAAAGCTCTATATCTTTGCAAGTTGATGACCTGAGGGGGTGCTAATGGCTGAAGTGAGCATACAGCTTCCATGCTTTCTACTGCAGCTCATCTAGGCCAGGATAGTGGAGGAGAAAATGCTATGCCACCAGGTTGAGGACATGAGTCATGCAAGGCACTTGTGTGAGCTTGCCTAGCCATAGGGTCGCCACCAGGTTCACACCATTAACAGACACAGCCTTCCCTGGATGCAGGTTCAGGGGAGGAAGCCATTGCTCAAACTCAGCCTGGAGAACTGTACACAACTTTTCAGCTGTATGATTGTGATCTCCAAGGCATATCAATTTTAACACTGCCTGATTGCGGTGAGCCCTGGCTGCATAGTGCGAAGGTGGTGGGGATTCGCTCTGCACTGTTGGAATGTGTGTCTCATTAAGGCAGAGGTTGAGGTCACAGGTGGCGGCCCTAGAGGAAGTAGAGGAGGAAGCAGAAGCAGTGGAGGCAGTGTGAAATATGGAGGTTTGTACTGCAAGCCTTGGGGATTCCAAGACTTGTGGAGCACTGCCTGCCTCCACAGCCACCAGAGTCACCCAGTGCCCACTCAGTGAGATGTAATGCCCTTGGTCATGCTTACTTGTCCCAGTGTCTGTGGTTAAATGTACCCTTTCAGACATATATTTAGTCAAGGAACGGGTGATATTGTCTGCGACCTGCTGGTGTAATGCAAGCACAGCTTTCTTAGAAAAGTAATGGCGACTGGGCAACTGGTACTGGTGGGCTACGATGGCCATCAGCTTTCGGAAAACTATCTGTATCTACCAGGCGGAAAGGCAGCATTTTTGTGGCCTCTAGTTTGGAGATGGTGGAGTTCATTTGCCTTGCTTTGCCATGTGTAGGAGGAAACAATCTTTTACGTGACCACGACTGTGGGACCGTGGGCTTGCGGTAGTGCTGAGAGAGGGCAGAGTTTGGTGAACTGGACAAACTGCTGGACCATGAGGGAGGTGCAGGCGGAGATGATACGGTGGATTGAGAAAGTTGTGGTGTGCTCATTCTTTGAGATCAGTCAAAAACAGCAGGCATGTCCACTTCCATGACAGCTGATGTCGGGCTCTTAGTCAGCATGACTGAAGCGGGTAAAGAACTCGAGGTTCTGCGGTTGTAGACCTGTGTCACAATACTTGGCAAGGTAACAGAGGAGGAAGAAAAAGTAGCAGATGCAATTGATGGGGCGGATGATGGTTGTTGGGGTCCGCTGGTCAACATTTTAGTGCAGTGGGATTCCCAGAGTAACTCATGTTGATTACTACATGTATGAACCTTCACATGCGCAATCAAATTATTGCACTTTTTACCTCTACTCATTTTTTTTTAAAGTTGGCAGATTACGTGAGTTGGGTAATCCTTTGTGGTGTCACAAAGTACCAGGCTAGGCATTCCTTGCCACTCCTGTAAGCTGCAGACCCACGAAAGCTGCTGGTGACAGCCACAGTTGTGGCTGAGGATGTATTGTTCGCCGTGGCTGCATCCCTACATGTTTGTGATGTATGGTGCAATGTAACCTCCTTGTCTTCCTCCTTAGATGACCTACTTAGCTGTGTACCTCTGTGTTCACGCCAACTGGGATCTACCACCTCATCATCATCATCCTCTGTGTTTTCACATTCATCGCCATTAGAGTTGACTTCCTGCTCTTTCTGCCTGGACAGCAGAGAACAGTCTGCGTGAGCCTCTGATATCTGAATCAGGATCACCTCCCCCCAGGGGTTAAAGTCTGGTTACGAGGGTTAGGATGCTGGTTCCCTACAGTCAGTTGGGTGGCTGGAGAGTTGTGATGCAGGGGGAGGTGTTATGAATGGGTCACCGAGGAGAAAAAAGCAAAACAAGCTAAGTCACAGAAAACCAGAGAGGTTGGTAACTATGCAGATTGCAGATCCCTGATCTTACCACATAACTAGCAGTAGCCGTGGAGCGTGCCTACGATGCTCCTAGACACCTCGTCACGGCCGGAGGACTAAATAAACCTAAAGCAAGAAAAGGGAAAACTAACTGCCCCAGAGCAGACCCCAAAGGAATAGATAGCCCCTTCACATGTATTGACGGTGAAACAAGATGAAGGCACAAACACAGGCAGGAAAATAGGCTGAGCAAATGATGGGGCCCAAACTAACTAGACAGGAAAGGAAAGGAAAGACACTGTCTGCAACCTGCAAAAAACCCTACAAAAATCATGTCCAACACTTCTGATGGAAAAATTAACCCTGAAGTCACTAGACTTCTCCCACTATATCAGCACTCTGAAATATTCTGAGACAGAGCAAAAAGAGACAGTCACGAGCAGAAAAGAATAGGCCACAAATCGGGGATCACCCTGAATAGGAATTTAGCAAAAATATTACAATTTTTATTTATTTAAATTAAGCACAGCAAACAACAACAACACATTAAAAACATTAAAAAATGGTCACACATGTGACACATTCAAAAGATATACATATCTCATAATAGAGAACCAAACCTGATAACCACTACCACTTTTGGTGGAGAAAGTGTCTTATACCCAAGGTCCATGTAAACTAATACCCAATTAGAAGGTTTTGAAAGCACACTATTCACAATGTGGTACATAAAAAACAAACATTTCTGGAATGTACTGAATAAACCCCATTTGGAAATACCTCAGCCTGAAGTCAGGCTCCAAGAGCAGACCAGATCATCCAGACAAGAAATGTATATTATTTGAAGGTGGACATGTAGATGTCCTTTGGTTGTTTGCACTCTTTACAGCCCATTTCTTGTCTGGATGATCTGGTCTGCTCTTGGAGCCTGACTTCAGGCTGAGGTATTTCCAAATGGGGTTTATTCAGTACATACCAGAAACGTTTGTTTTTTATGTACCACATTGTGAATAGTGTGCTTTCAAAACCTTCTAATTGGGTATTCGTTTACATGGACCTTGGGTATAAGACACTTTCTCCACCAAAAGTGGTAGTGGTTATCAGGTTTGGTTCTCTATTATGAGATATGTATATCTTTTGAATGTGTCACATGTGTGACCATTTTTTAATGTTTTTAATGTGGTGTTGTTGTCTGCTGTGCTTAATTTAAATAAATAAAAATTGTAATATTTTTGCTAAATTCCTATTCAGGGTGATCCCCGATTTGTGGCCTATTCTTTTCTGCTTGTGACTGTCATATATAGGTTGTAGGCCAGGGTTGGATCCCCTTTTTATATTTCGGTGGTGCCCCCATTAGCTTGCTTTACAGAGCAAAAAGAGACCGAACTAGTAAGGGACAAAAAGCCAATTGGCAAAATACTGATAAATAAGAGTGGAAATTCAGCACAGTCCCCAGCCAGGGCTGGCTGACCACACAAAAAAACTGAATAGACCAACAAAATCAAGTGTGAACATTAGCAGAAAAACTTAGCTTTAGATGACTGGAACAGAGCTGAAAACCAAGAGCTGAAGCCAGAAGGAATCACCAGCAACTGAATAGGGCGTCGGCTGTCTTAAATCCAATCTGAGAATCCTGAGGTCCAATCGTCATCCTCATTCTCAGGTGGCAGATTTCCACCGATCAAATCAGCCTCACTACCTCCTGTTACCACCAGAGGGAGTCTGGAAGGGGAACTCACAACTGGTGAACCAGAAAATGAACTCACAACAGGGAGGCAAGGGTAATTAGGGTGCCACCTCTGTGGACTATACTGGGTGTGATGTTGAGGAGGAGGAGGAGAGGCAACTTTAAGCTGCATTTGCTATCCACTAGAGCACATGCTTTTTCTGTACCCCTCAACAAGGGGTACAGCTGTGTGTCATCCAAAGAAAGGTAGTGGAGTAGGCCATCCAGTAACAAAAGTTGTTAATTGCCTTTGTGTAGGATGTGATGTTGTTGGCTTACTAGTGTTTTCACTAACATTACCACCTACCCCACGTACACCAGGTACACCAAGCCTAATGCCCCTTCAGCCACAACCACACTTTTTCCCAGTCATGCTGCTCAGAAAGTGTGGTAGGAGCACAGTATTGTTTGAGTGTAGATGATGTCTGTATGACAAAAAAGAAATGCTCCAAACAATTCAGCAGTCAATAACACATGCTGTGTCAGGACATTGTGGATGTTTCCTGCACCCAGATTGGCTAGTTGCAATGTACATACATAAAGTTACAAAAAAATTACAGTTTACAAGCATGCCGCACCTCTGAGTTCTGCAACCCCCCAACCCTCATCAAACACAAGCCCCACGCTTTTGATACACCATCATTATCGTAGCCAAAGTGCTGAAAATACTTTAGTGGCAACACAAATATTTTCCCACACTTTTTACTGAATGTTAACGATTATTTCCGATTTTATAAAATTTTGCTTACGTTTCTGTTCACGAATCTGAATGTGCCATATTCGTGCCGAACTTGTTTGGCGATCGTTTTTGGAACAAATTCGCTCATCACTAATCATTATCCTCTTCATCTCCTAACTGTTGCACATCCATCATTTCTTCCTTCTTGCCCTTCTCCATTTGTTCCTCCCATGGCAACCGCCTGTGAGATGACAGACCTGAACTTAGAGATATTGTTACCCCTAAAGGCAAACTCCTCTGCTTCCTCCTCTTCCCCAGGGACCTCTTCCCTCAGACTATTTAAAGTGTGCTCCAGCATATAGATGACAGTAATATTGATGCTGATGACAGCATCATCAGCACTAACCATATTAGTAGCCATTTTGAAAACATGAAGAAGGGTGCAGAGGTCCTTCATCTGTGACATCTATGCAAGTGTGAATTGCACTACATATGTACTGCTTTGTGCTAGGCTATGCAAAATGTCATACTGCACCAGGTTTTGGCACTGGTGCCAGAGTCCCTGTAACATGTGCAGAGTTGAAGTCATACCGCATATCAACCAGTTAACCGGTATACCAAGATCTCTATATCAACTTAAGTGGAATGGTGTTTGTAAGCACACAATGACTGTGGTTTCTGCAGCAGTGCATCCTGGTTGGGACAGTGGCAGAGGAATTGTTGTATCATCGGGTTGAGGATGTGAGCCATGCAAGGCACGTGTGTGAGGTTGCCCCGGCTTAGGGCTGCCACCTGGTTCGCACCGTTATCACACATGACCTTCACTGGCTTCAGATTGAGAGGAGACAGCCATTGCTCAAACTAGGCATGGATAGCTGTCCACAACTCTTGTTCTGTATGACTGTGATCTCCAAGACATATCAATTTAAACACTGTGTCAGGACTCTGGATTCCCTGTTTCATCTGTGGTACTTCTTGCCTTTTCCAAGATGGCGTCTGCTGCCTCGCTTCTGCTCATGAGATTCGCCTTCCCTGTCTTTAAGTTAGGGTTGCGGATCGCACTAAATATAAAATATGAGAAAGTGCGATCGCAACCCGGGGTCCACCGTGCAGAGGTGGTATGCTGCTGCTAGGTAATGGCGGACACTATACGGCGGTATAAAGGTAGAACACATGTGGGTTAACGTCACCCGTTGTGTACAGGGCGAACTCTGTTACCTCACAGAGCAACACTACCGCAGAACATAAATGCCGGAGCCTGTTTAGCTCACAGAGCTTGGCAACGGAGCGCACAGAATGTGGTCACAGAACTCTGCCCCAAGGACACGGGGTCAGAGTCCCTCTAGACCTTCTGAGCGTGCGGCGTCGCACCTGCGGATGCAACTATAGACGCTGACTATGGTTGAGTGTCGAGCACGTGCACCTTGGCGTGCAGAGCCACGGGTGGACACTGATGCCAGTCTCAGACTCTGCCTCTACCTACACCAAAGCCTGGGCACTTAACAGGCTAGGCAGCACAATACATGCATACCAAGGGTAGGGGTTTCTTAATGAGTCATTCACCAGAGACATTCATACATGCATACAACACTCACTCCTCATAGTCTGGTAATGCAGTCTATACTAGCGCATGGTCGAGCTGCCATGCAACCCTTTTATAGCCGCGTCCTTCCGGGACCTTCCTGATGGTCCAATCCAAGCTGGAGAAGGACTTGAGCGCATGACCTCCGATCTCCAATGGGAGATTGTCCAACGGGCATGCTCAGTGGACCGAATGGAGGACTTAGTCCCAGGAGTAGCTCGCTGCTGACCAGCATGCATTGCTATAGCTGGACCAGAGGTGGCAGCAGCAACCAAACCCACAGAGCTAGTCTGGGCAGAGCACCGGGACCGACGAGTCTGCTGAGCAACCTCCTCTGCGGCTGAAGAGGAATGGGAGACCGCCGGAAGAAAGGCTCGGGATTCCCACTGTGCAGCGACAGGAACCCGATGCCTAACACTTTATAACCCTGGTCCCACTCCCACTCCTTGCTTGTATATTCTGCTAGAATTCCTGACTCTCCGCTCCAAGAGACTGATCCTCTCCAGAGAAGTAGTCAATGGGCAGTCTGGCTCTCATGGCTCCGCTCACCAAAAAGAGTCTGCTCTTTTTGTATCCTAAATGGATCCCTATTGAATACCTGTTAAGACGTCTGAAATCCCGCCCACCAACTTCAGAAACTCCACCCACTTGCTAGGAACCAATTAAATTGCTTAGTGGGCGGAGTTTCTTAATCAGCTGTCACAAGCAGCATAACAAGGTGTTAGCAGCGGTAGGGGAACATGATGATGATGAATCAGATGTCTCTGTATGTAGCCTACTGTTGAATGCTGTGTTCCATTTCCTCTCTATGACTACTCCTTCCAGGAAGCAGAAGGAAACAAACTCTCACTGTTCACTCTCTATCAAGTACTTATGTTCTGGACAGTGGATCTCTAGTGCAGCCATGATCGATTTCAGCGCAGGGGGCAATTTTATGGATATTGCATTTGCCAAGGAACTCAGTACAGAAATTAAGCATAGAGCCTTTCCAATTGCCATGGAGACAGTGGATGGCTCACCTTTAATATCCGGGCCTGTTGATCAGGAGACTGTACCACTTGCCATTTTGTTGGAACCAGACCATCAGGAGCAGCTCTCATTTTTATTAATCTTTTCTCCTCATTTTCCTGTGATTCTAGGCATTCCCTGGCTGTGTTCCCAGAATGCAACGATCAACCGGGAGACCAAGGAGATTACATTTCCAACAAGGAATGATTCAGCATTGACGGAAACTGTTCCAAAGTCCCTTGATTCAGAACCTCCAGAACCGGTATTCACTTTACCTACTGTGAATAAGGAATTCTCTGACATCTGTAATAAAAAGAAGGCTGACCAGCTTCCACCACAAAGGCCTTATGATTGTCCTATTGAATTGCTTCCAGGGGTGGCTATTCATTTTAGTAACGTATATCCATTGGCGGCTCCTGAGCTCCACGCTTTTAAGAAGTTTATTGATGAAAATTTGGCCAAAGGCTTTATACATCCTTCTTCCTCACCAGCAGGTGCGCCTATCTTTTTTGTAAAGAAGAAGGATGGGACTCTAAGACGCTGTATCAACTATAGCGAACTCAATAAGATGACCATCCGGAATAGATATCCCTTGCCTCTGATTCCAGGACTATTGGAAAGAATCCATCATGCCAAGGTATTCCTTAAGTTAGATCTTCGCGGGGCATATAATCTGGTATGTATCCATCCTGGTGATGAATGGAAGATGGCATTCAAATGTCAGGATGGGCTTTTTGAATACTTGGTGATGACTTTTGGGCTGTGCAATGCCCCTGCAACCTTTCAACATCTTGTCAATTACATTTTTAGAGATTTACTGGACCAGTTTGTTGTAATCTATCTGGACAACATTCTAATTTTTTCTGACTCTACAGGAACATCAAGAACACGTCAAATTAATTTTGAAGCGTTTGCAAGAGAACCATCTTTATATCAAGCCAGAGAAGTGTGAGTTTCATCGTTCTGAAATACCATTCTTAAGTTATGTCATCTCTCCTCAGGGGATAAACATGGAATCTGGTAAGATTCAAGCAATCCTTCATTGACTGGTGCCTAAAACCGTTAAGGAAGTTCAACGCTTTATCGGCTTTGCAAATTTTTATAGAAGTTTTATCCGAAATTTTTCAGAGATTGTTTGTCCCATCACTTCTCTAACTAAGAAGGAGAAACCACCTTTAAGTGGTCTTCACAGGCTCAGAAAGCCATTGATCGGCTTAAGTCATGTTTCACTTCTGCTCTGCTTTTGATTCATCCGGACCCAGCACTTCCTTTCATCGTGGAGGTGGACGCTTCTGATTGGGTGTTGTAGGGCCATTCGCTCACAAAGAACTGGTGAGAAGACTCTGTTACATCCTTGTGCTTTATTTTCCCGAAGGCTTACCCCTGCAAAGAGGAACTACGACGTGGGAGATAAGGAACTTTAGCGATTACTGCTGCCTTTAAGGAATGGAGGCACCATCTGCAAGGGGCCGCACAGCAGATCATAGTGCTGACTGATCATCGCAATTTAGACTTCCTCAGATTTGCTAAATGGTTGTCTCACCCTCATGCTAGGTGGAATTTATTTTTAAGCCAATTTAATTTTGTGATTTCGTACCGTCCAGGTTCACGCAATGGGAAGGCTGATGCTTTGTTCCAAATCCATTTGGTAGATTACGTACCTGGTTCCCTGCCCAAGACCATTTTATTGGATGCCAACGTCATCGGAGTAATCCATGATCTGGACCTGTGGACGGAGATCAAGGAGGCTTATGATGGTGATGTACAGTAGATCTGGGGATTTATTGTGATGAAATACAAGCTGAACTCGATGGATAAATTTATTTTTTTAGCCTTGCTAACTATGTTACTATGTTACTATATCTTTAGTGTGGCTTCTTTGCCTTCTGTTGCTGCTGCAGATGTTAACACTAATTTGTGGAAATGTGAACAGTCATGCTTGGTCTCCATCTGCTGCGTTTGGCTGTAGTGGACGATGTGCTGGTCCCTATTATACCCTTTCAACTCTCGTGAAATTGATGCCACTTTGGTGGTGTGTGCCACTAATAGTTTGAAAGGTGAACATGCCAGGTTGGGTGTCCATGTTTTGGGTTGGCTGTCATGGAAGAGATGTCTCTCCCCATTATACTATTTCTACTGTGGTGAAATTGATGCCACTTTATTTGCGTCTGACACTAATTTTCAGAAATTTGTACACTCCTGTGTGGGTGTCCATCTGCTGGGTTAGCTTGGGTAGGCCTCCACTTTCTTTGAGTTACTATCATTCTGCTTTTGTGACAACAGTAGTCTACAAAACTGATATTTGTGCAACCTAAGTGTGGTTGATAGAGATGAGCGACTTTGCCTTTTTTCGGGTCGAGTCGGGTTTCATGAAACCCGACTTTCTAAAAAGTCGGGTCGAACGGAATCGGCCGACTATAGGGAAAAGTCAGGGTCCGACTGAAACACGAAACCCAATGCAAGTCAATGGGGAAGCAAAGTCGGCAGGGAGTGGAGGACAGTAAACACACCTACAGTGCACATTTCAATGCCAACGACATCAATTCTTATTACTTAAGCTTGGCAACCTTAATTTATAATAATAGTTACGCATTGAAAACTGGGGGTTATTTGGCTAAAGTTGTGGGAGGTAGGGCTGGCGCCAGGTTTTCGTGTGCCCTGGGCCAAAGAGTGTCAGTGCACCCTTTTAACACATACCACAATTCGTAATACTCCGATACACCACATAAATATAGGCATAGTAAAATGAAAAATACTTCACTGCTTAAATTCTACAATAGCTCAAAAAACGGACAGTATATTACTCCATACAGTATTATGGCCACCACCTAGTGCGCCATACAGAATAATGAGCCCCATATATTTTTCCATGCAGAATAATTGGTCCCATATAATGTTCCATACAGTATATGATGAGCTCCACATAATGCTACAGTATATGTTGGTCCCCATGGATGATGCTCCACTGTCTTATGGGCCCAAATAATGCTCCATATATAATGGGCCCCATTTCTAATGCTCCAGTGTATAATGGGCCCTTAAATGCTGCTCCAGTGTCTGATGTTCCCCATTTGGAATGCTCCAGTATATGTTGGTCACCATGGACAATGTTCCAGTGTGTTATGGGCCCAAATAATGCTCCATATATAATGGGCCCCATTTCTAATGCTCCAGTGTATAATGGGCCCTGTAAATGCTGCTCCAGTGTCTGATGTTCCCCATTTGGAATGCTCCAGTATATGTTGGTCCCCATGGATGATGCTCCAGTGTGTTATGGGCCCAAATTATGCTCCATATATAATGGGCCCCATTTCTAATCATCCAGTGTATAATGGGCTCCGTAAATGCTGCTCCAGTGTCTGATGTCTCCCTTTTGGAATGCTCCAGTATTTGATGGGCCAAATGGATGATGCTCCAGTGTAAGATGGGCCCCATATATTATTCTCCAGTATATATTGCTCCCCAAAAAATGCTCCCAACATTTTAAAAAAGTTAAATACCTCTCCTCGCTGGGCACTGCTGTGGAGAAGGTGACTTGACGGACAGACTTGACTGGAGGAAGAGGGGATGGTTTGTGCACTAGGGACGGATATGGACAATGATAGAAGGGTAATAGCTGGGAAGACAGAAAAGGGAGTGCAGTACCGATATTTGACCACAAGATGGCAGGGTGGAGTGCAGTTCAGGACGTGACATCAGCTTATGGCTTAGGAATCTGCTTAGTCATGGGGGGCGGGGGAAAAAGGAACCCAGGAGGGAAATTCCCAGTGAGAGAGGGGATAAATAGGACAGGTTGGGGTTCCAGAGCAGGCTAGTCCCGGGAGGAGCTCAGGAGGAGGAGACTCACGACAGAAGACTGAGAACAGCGGAGAGCTCGACCAGGGGGCTGACCCGAAGAGACAGTCAGGGGGGTGGCCCTGACACAACGGACCGCAGGACAGATGAGGCCCCGGGGGTACCGATTGGACAACGACCTCGGACAGGTGAAGCACTGGCAGTAGATTGGTCTAGGACAGCCCCAGCGAAAGATCCACGAGGAACGTCACTACTTCTGAAGGGGAGGTGAAAAGGTACCCGGGCCTGGATACAGAGAGCTGTAAACGTGCTGCGGTGTATGGCTATGGTCGTCAGGAGGACGGCCAATAAACTCGGACCTGTTATAACTGAATTCTGCCTCCGTCTCATCTTTGCATCATCTGGTTGTGGTAAGCAGTGGACCACCCCCCAATCTGGGCCCCTACCACACTGCGGGCCCCTACCACACTGCTCTACTCTGGAATCCTCAGCATTGCCATTTTAAAGCTCTCTGCTCTTGTACTGTTTCAGTAGAGGGCATACAGACGTGATGTCATCACGCTCTGTAACCTGAATGTCACTGTAAGGAAAGGCGGAAGACGTCACGGCGGTGGAGCAGGGAGAGGTAAGTATTGCAAGTGCTGTGGTCCTGAGCAAGCATGGGGGGCCCACTCATGGGCGACGGCACTGGCACAGGGCCCCTCATAGTACGACGGTATGTCTGACGGCGAGTGGGCCCTCCCACCGGCAGAGACACTTTTGTGTACTATGAGGGGCCCTGTGCCACTGCCGTTGCCCACGAGTAGGACCCCCACCTGCTCAGGGAAGCGGCACTTTCATCTGCACCTTCCTCTGTGTCACCGTGTAAGGTGGTATAATATGCGGGAAGGGGCACCTGAGTTTCATCAGTGTCACATTCTGGCTCTATAGAGTGTGAGAGGAATGTAGTGCATCAGTGCACTCCATCTCCGCTTCATGTTGGACTGGGGAATTCAGAATTTCACTTGATAACACAGGCATGGCCTGTGAAAAGAGCTCCATGGAGTAATCTGAAGTGTGGGCTGCCACATCCTTCACTTTTAGTGGGGGTGAAGGAGAAAAGGAAAGGGGTGGTTCCTGACCAGAAGCCTGCACTGACGACTCTGTGCTTGCAGTTTTTGTAACTTCAGAAGAGGAAGCAATACAGCTGGGGGCTGTTTCGGCAATGTAAGCCAAAACCTGTTCCGAATGCTCCGGCTTTAAAAGCAGTTTACCTAATCCCAGAAAAGGGAGCCTTGTGCCAGCTGATGACGCAGGCTCAACACCTCCTGCCTTAGCTGCTAATGTGCTTTTGGCAATACCAACAGATGCACCACCACCATCAGTACCAGTTGGCCCCCCCACACCCACGTCCGTGGCCTCTTCCACCATAGGTAATAATTTTTGTGAAAATGGACTAAAAATACCAGCAGATATATGGTACTGTTTCAGAAGCGGACATCTCTATACAGTCTAGGGATAATTGCAAATCTCTGTATATATTTCATGGGTCAGACACAGATGGTCACAGGCTCAGTATGGATTAGACAATCATCTAAAAATTTGCAAAAAGGTACAGTATCACTAGATACAAGGTATATATAGTATAGTTTAAACATACTGAATCTCCGTATACATTTCAGGAGGCAAACACAGACGCTCTCAGGCCCAGTATGGATTCAACAACTATATCGAAAGTTGAGAAAGGGTACTATGGCGCGCCTAAGGGAATGGTCACCACAGAGGTACTGCACCTCATCCAAAGGTGTGGTATCTCACCCTCAGGTAAGGAGGGATCACCTCTCAGGACGACTAACCCTGCACTCAACACACACTAGTTAGTCAGTGCTTTCTGGGTGTACCCAGCGGGAGGATGGCCTCATCCCAGACTGACTAGGAAAGGATATTTGGGGTTAGTGTGAAAGGTAGGTACAGTGGCAGGAGCTTAGGTAGTGGAGTGATTGTGGGCATACAATCAGAGAGAGCAAGCTGACAGTTGATGGGTGTAGCTAGTCAGAGGTAAATGGATCTTTCTAGAGAGTTGTCAGTCGGTGACAGGACAGAGTGAGAACAGGATTGCTGTGAGAGGGCTGAGGGTCAGAGAAGAGGGAAAAATCTTGTCCAAGCTCATAGACTGGAAGGAAGGGGTCCTTGGGGCACGGGAAGTGCAATAAGCCACCTGTGAAGCCCGTTTCTGGAAAAGGAAGGACCAGGCCTCATTGGGGAAGGTGGCTCCAGAGGGTAGTGGAGAAGTACAGGGCTCAGCTAGAAAGACGGAGGCTGAGGTAACTTTAAGTGCCTCAGTCGCAGCCGCATTCAATACAAAAAAGGCAGCTGTTGGAATAAAGGACCCCGGAGCCTGACCCACGTCACCCTGTGTGATCCGTGGCTGCTGGCTTGGGACACTGTTTGCAAAGGCGCACTGCAGGAAGGAAGGGAGATATCAGCGCAGAAACACGGCCAAGAAAGGATGCACAAGGAGGAGTCTTGAACAGGTGTTCCTGATCTAGCTTCGAGTTTGCCGGACCCCTCCCTCAGATGACACAGTACCAGTCGGGTCATCTTGTGCACAAAACGTTAGAGGAAAAACTCAGAAACTGCACCCAACTGTGTCCTTGGTTGCTTTTACAACTCGCCTGCTACACACGCTACACTAACCATCACCGTCAATGGCTCACAAACACCATCTCAACTGCCCTGGGATACAGCTCTGCCCGTGGAGAGCTTCATCATCTTGGCTGCTTTAACACCGGCCCAGAGGATCTGCATTGCAGCATAGGCTACCCTAGCCGATTACCACGGGTGGCGTCACGATCCCCCTTTTCCAAATGAATTATCATACCATCTTCCACCTCATCTGAACTGTCATCTTCTTTATTGGACACCCAGGGCCACGGACCGGGTCCAAATCACCACCGTGACATACTTCCCCCTTAAAAGAGCCTGAAAGGCCCGGTACTGAACAACCCCTGGCCCTGCGTGGCTTTTCATTTTAAATCAGATAACAGGGATATATTGTATAGTTTCAACATTATAAATCTACGTATATATTTGAGGAGGCAGACACAGATACTGTCATGGCCAGTATGGATTAGACAACAATCTAAAAAGTCAAAAAAGGGTACAGTATCACCAGATCCAAGGTATATATAGTATAGTTTCAACATTCAAAATCTCCGTATTTATTTCAGGAGGCAGACAAAGACGCTCTGAGGCCCGGTATGGATTACACAACAATATAAAAAGCAGTAAAAGGGGAATGAATCCAATGCGTACTGCTGTATAGAGGGTTGGGGTCATTTGGCGATCTACATATATATTTCAAGAGTAACACACAGGCTCTCACAGGCTCAGTATGGATTACACAAGAATATAAAAACTTGAAAAAGGGTAATGTTTTACAATAGTTCAGCTGCATACAGTGTTGGTGTCATTTTAAATCTCCTTACTGTATATTGTACCAGGGTAAGACACAAACTCTCACAGGCTCAGTATGGATTAAACCAGAATATAAAAATGAGAAAAAGGGAAATGTATTCGAAACGTACACCAGTAGACAGTGTTGGAGTACTTTGAAGTCTTCGTTTATATTTCTGTGTCAGTTTGCCAGTCCAGACTCTCTAGAGGAAGGTAGATGGATAAAAGTACAGACGTAAAGTCGAGTGATTTTAAATGTTTTTGAATTATTAATCATGGGAAAACCTCCCGGGAGAATTCGCAGAGGCGATGCTGACCCTCAATAACTTTAACTGTGGATACAGCTAAAACGCATATTAGTGAACAAAGGGTTGCTGTATCGCAGTAGCGTCGATCCCCTCACAGTAACTCGTCTCCATCAAATTGTGATCACTGGGAGAGCTGTAGACATGCTCCTCACTGCCTATCATGATCTGTCTGGTCACTTTGGAGTACAAAACACACAAGCCTCAGGCCGTAGGGGATTCTATGGGATTGCCATGAGAGGAGAAATTGAAAAATGGTGGCAGGAATGTCACATGTCTGTGACTATGAAAAATGTAAAAGGTGATCATAAAGCACCACTGCATCCGATTGCGAGTTGACGTCCATTACAAATGGTAGCCATTGGTAATCTGAAGGTAGAGGCTAGCAGCACAGGACATAGCTACATCTTAACCATCATCGATCAGTACACCAAATTTGTAGTGGCCGTCCCTGTGACGGATTTAACTGGCCAGACTACACAGCGGTAGAGCATGGAGAGGTAAGTATTGCAAGTGCTGTGTCCCTGAGCAAGCAGAGGGGACTCACTGGTGGACGCCAGTACTGGCACAGGGCCCCTCAGTACGCCAGTGTGTCTGACGGTAAGTGGGCCCCCTCACCGTCAGAGACACTTTATTGTACTACGAGAGGCCCTGTGCCAGTCCCGTCGCCCAAGGGTGGGGCCACACACCTGTTCAGGGCAACAGCACTTGCCCGGGTGTGGCAGATGTTGACCCTGGGCCTGGGGTGGGGGGCTTCCCATTTCGGGTGGTTTAAAAAATGGCATATGTTGATATGTAGGCTGGACTTTCAGCTGCTGCAAATGGAGGAATTGGAGAAATCAGAGGAAGAGAAAGGACAAAAGTGAGCCTTTTTTCTGCCAACCTATGTGCTATCAGGGGAAGGTGGGACAAAATCTTTTGAAACCCATGCATGGTTCATTTTAATGAAGGTTAGATCATCAACATTTTGGGTCAACAGACGGGTCCTTTTTTCTGTCAGGATTGATCCAGCAGCACTGAAGATTCTTTCAGATAGCACACTACCAGCAGGGCAAGCGAGCTCCTGTAAGGCATATTGTGCCAATTCAGGCCATGTGTCCAGTTTTGAGGCCCAATAATCAAAGGGGAATGACCTGTGAGGGAGAACCTCGATATGGCAAAGTAGTTTGTAACCATAGATGACAACTGCTGTCTCCTGTCACTTGCAATCGATTCTGTATTAGCTGTCGTGTGCGTGGGACTTGAGAAATCAAACCACAACATGGTCAGGAAACCCCTGTCTCCAACATCAGTTCGGCTGTGTGCACCACGAACACCTCTTCCATTTTGCCCAGTACGGCTCGTGGGAGAACCAGCTCCACTGCTGTGTGATGGGAATGCCTCAAACAACCTGCTTATCAGAGTTGCTTGTTTGTTAGCCAATATTAGCTCTAGGTTCTCTCGTGGCATGATGTTGTGTAATTTGCCTTTATAGCATGGATCGAGGATGCTGGCCAACCAGTTATCGTCATCCCTCATCATTTTGGCAATGCGGGGGTCCCTTTTTAGGATCCGCAAGGCATAGTCACACATGTGGGCCAATGTTCCAGGTGTCAATGATGCACTGCCAGTGGTGGGTGGAGGAGCACTTTCTGGCAAATCCACATGCCTCTAGTCACGCACAAACCCTGTACCTGACCTTGGCACGCCCACATGTTCTCTTGCCCCCTGAGAAGCATCCTCCTCCCCAAAATATTCATCCCCTCATCCTCCTCCTCATCCTCTTCTTCCACCTCATCCACGCCAGTTCCCTTACCAGACAATGGCTGACTGTCATCAAGGCTTCCCTCCTCCTCCTCCTGTTGCTCCTCAGCTGCAGATACCTGATCCTTGATGTGCGTCAAAGTTTGCATGAGCAGACGTATGCTCATGCTTATGATGGCATCGTCTGCGCTTACCAGCCGTGTGCATTTCTCAAAACACTGAAGGACTTTACAGAGGTCTTTCAGCTTTGACCACTGCACACCCGACAATTCCATGTCTGCCCTCAAACTGCCTGCCCGTGTATCCTCCCACAAATGCATTACAGCCTGCCTCTGTTTGCACAGCCTCTCAACCATGTGCACGGTGGAGTTCCATCTTGTAGCAACGTCTATGATTAGGCGGTGCTTGGGGAGGTTGAGTGATCGCTGCAGCTTCTGCATACGACTGGAGTGGATGTTTGAGTGACGGATGTGCGAGCACAGTCTTCGCACCTTAAGGAACAGGGCTGTTAACTCCGGATAATTATATAGGAAGCACTGCACCACCAGGTTCAAGGTGTGAGCCAGGCAAGGTATGTGTGTGAGTTTTGAAAGGGCTATGGCTGCCACAAAATTCAGCCCATTATCACTGACTACCTTGCCTGGCTCAAGATGTATACTGCCTAGCCATGACTCAGTTTGTCGATGCAAGTACTCGGCCAGTACCTCCGCGGTGTGTCTACTGTCGCCCAAAGATATTATTTTTAAAACAGCTTGCTGCCGCTTACCACTAGCTGTTCGATAGTGGGACACCTCGTGTGCAACACTGACAGATGTGGATGGAGTGCTCGTGCGACTGCGCTCTGTCGACGAGCTTTCGCTTCTGGAGGAGGAGGAGGGTCGAATGCCTACAGCCAACTGTTTACTATACCGTGGGCTAGGCAGCACTGTTCCACCGCCGCTTTCCCCTGTGGAGCCTGCATCCACCACATTAACCCAGTGCGCAGTAATGGACACGTAATGGCCCTCGCCATGCCTACTGGTCCATGCATCTGTTGTGAGGTGCACCTTTCCACTCACTGATTGTTTTAGTGCATGGACAATGCGGTCTTTCACATGCCGGTGGAGGGCAGGGATGGCTTTTCGAGAAAAGAAGAGCCGACTGGGTAGGTCATAGCTTAGAACAGCGTAGGCCTTGAGCTCTTGGAAAGCTTCGCTTTCTACCAAACAGAAGGGCATCATCTCTAATGAGTAGTGTTGAGCATTCCGATACCGCAAGTATCGGGTATCGGCCGATATTCGCTGTATCGGAATTCCGATACTTAGTTCCAATACTTTTTTCATATCGAATACCGGAATCGGAAGTTCCCATAATGCTAGGAGCCCGCTCGATTTGATTCAGCCAATGGGCATCCTCAGAAGTGTGGGCACATCCTGTTAGGCATGTAGGCATGTTAACTACTGGCATGGCTGTGATTGGCTGCTGAAATGATGTCATGATGCACTATAAAAACCGCAGCAGCCGCCATTTCGGGTTCACTCTGCTGTGAATTCAGTTAGGGCCAGGCTGCTGTTGAAGACTGTGAGGGACAGTTAGAAATAGCGATCATCAAACATATCTATTGCTCTACCCAGGCTACATAATCCACCACTGTAGCATTTTTTTAGCCCAGCAGCGCTGTTTTAATAGCTGTCTGCAAGGGCTGTGTGAGTGCAGACCCACGCTGTGTAGTGTGTCCTGCAGGCACGTCTGCTTGTAGGTCGCCCAGCGTGTGTCTCTGCCTCATACACATTTTTCTTTTATTGCTGCTTTTTTTTCTCCTGTATAGTGTGCTTCCATACGTATCCATATACGTTGGTTGCAAACACTAAAGGAGTGGACAGCGGAGCCTTTCAGCAGCCTTTCAGTGCTATAGCCCATTTCTCTGCACTGTTTTTGGCTGTCTGATAGGTCTCTCTGTGTGTGAGTGCAGCTCACGTTGCAGTGTGTTCTACAGCCACCGCTGGTTGCAGTCCGCTCAGCGTGCGTCACTGCCTCATACATAGTCCTTTTTTTGCAGCTAATTTGTCCAGATTTTTGCTGCTATATTAGTGTGCTTCCATCCGCATCCATTGTCATTGGTAGGTTGCAAACACTATATAGGATTAGATAGAGGAGCCTTTTTGCTGGCTTGTGCCCTTCAGGGCCAGCCAGACTAGTATCACCCTACTTTTTGGAGCCTCATCAATTGCATTGTAGGTTAGCTTCCTGCATTGTAATCGCTCCAAAAAGTTTGTGATACTATAGCTTTCAAACTTTGGTCACATCCTTTTATTTTTCCCCCCCAAAAAAAAAGGAAATAAAGTTCACCAAACACTCCACTTTAGAGTTGTGTAGGCCACATTAGATCATGTAGTACACACACTCTTAGCCAAATTAGTGTTTCTTATACTGGTTAGCAGGTGTTCAGGAATAAGAACACTAAGCCACCCCTTTTTTACTTTTCTGCCTATCTTTATCAGTCTACCAAGATGAAGAAGGCAGGGAGTAAGGCACGTGGTCGTGGCCGTGGAATTTCAGCAGGGAGAGGACGGGGGGATTCAGCAGGGAGAGGACGTGGGGATTCGGTGTCTGCTTCGGCCACCAGTGACCCGGCATCCCCCACTTTTACCAGGCAACAGTCCTTCATGCGCAGCTTTGTAGGACCTTGCCATACCCCACTGCTGCGTGACGAACAAATTGAAGCCGTTGTCGGATGGATGGCAGCTAACGCATCCACTTCAATGACTTCCGCATCCTCCCAGGGCCAGAGCACTGAAGAGCAACCATCTGTCTCTTCACCACCTGCCAAATTGCCCAGGCAGTCTGAGAGCCCTGGACAGGAGCCATCTCAATCTTTACTTCTGTTCTCAGAATCTGTTGGCTTGGAAAGAGGTGGCCAGCCAAGCAGCATTCTAGAGCGTGAAGAAGAGGGAGTATGCAGTGATGTGCAACTGCTTTGTCCCTCTGAATCTGAAGAGGCGGGTGGGCCAGTGCCTATTGTCAGCACACCTCAGTGCTCATCTGATGATGATGAGACTCAGTTGCCAATTTCTGGTGCGTACGGTGCTGGCGAGACAACCCAGGACCAGCCGGTGCTTGAAGAGGGGAGTGGAGATGATGAGGTCCTTGACCCATCATGGCGTCAGCCACAGGAAGGTGGTGGGAGCAGCTCTGAGGAAGAGATTCCCCGAACGGCCAAAAGAGGAGGGAGAGGGCGGGGGCAGACTTGGTTGCCTGTAGCCTCCACTTTGGCACCCGTGAGGAGCAATCCTCTTCCAAAACAGAAAACGGGCGCTCCCAGGACTTGCAGTGCGTGGTCTTTTTTTGACACAGTTGCAGATGACATTTGCTTTGTCAAATGCAAGCTATGTCATCAGAAAGTTAAACGAGGGAAAAATGTGAGCAACCTCAATACCACAAATATGTGGAAACATGTGCGTACCAAGCACGAGATGGAGTTACACAGACACACTGAAGATGTAGGCCAACCTTCAGCAGCACCTACCACCTCTTCAGCTCGTGTTGGGGCCTCTTCCTCCAGCTCACACACAGCTGGTTCGGCTTCCTCACTGGAACGCCATGGAAGAACCACTGCCACTGTTGTCCAGAGACCCAGTGAAATTCCACCCACTGAACCACGTTCTCAGTCATCAGCACACTCCCAGGCCACTCACCAGCAATCGGTATTACAGGCATGGGAGAAAAAGCGGCCATACTCGGCAAACCATCCCCGAGCACTGGCTCTGAATTCCGGCATTGCCAAACTACTGGCCCTTGAGATGCTGTCATTCAGGCTGGTGGAGACTGACACCTTCCGGAACTTGATGTCATTGGCAGTTCCACAATACAATGTGCCCAGCCACTTTTATTTCAGCAGGCAAGCCGTCCCTGCCCTGCAAAAGCATGTGGAGGGAAAAATTAAAAATGCGCTACTAAACGCCGTCAGTAGCAAGGTCCACCTGACCACCGATGCGTGGACCAGTAGCCATGGACAGGGACGATACCTTTCCCTCACTTCCCATTGGGTCAATGTTGTGGAGCCGGGTACAGATCTGGAGAGTGGCTCCGTACGTATTCTTCCAACTCCAAGGATTGCAGGAATGCAGTCTGTACATATTGAGTCCTCCTCCTACTCTAGTTCCTCGGAATCAGCACTGCATGAACCTGTTAGGCCAGATATGAGCACAGGTGTGGCCAAACATCAACAGGCCATCCTTAAATTAATTTCTTTGGGAAACGGAGCCACACAGCCCAGGAGCTCTGGAATGCCATCAAGCAGGAGAGCGATGTGTGGTTTGTGCCAGCGAATCTCCAGCCAGGTTTGGTAGTGAGTGACAATGGCCGAAATCTAGTGGCAGCTCTGGGCCTAGGCAACCTCACTCATATACCATGTCTGGCACACGTGCTCAATTTGGTTGTGCAGAGCTTTCTGAGGGACTATCCGGATCTTGATGCACTGCTGCACAAGGTTCGCCTAGAGTGTGCTCACTTGCGGCGTTCCAGCATGGCAAGATCGCGCATTGCATCTCTGCAATGCCGATTCCGCCTGCGAGAACATCGCATCATATGTGACCTCCCCACCAGGTGGAATTCAACGTTACATATGTTGGAGTGGTTGTGTGAGCAGCAGGCAGCAGTAATGGAGTACCAGCTGCATCAGGCGCAAACAAGTCGCACTGTGCGCCGGACACACTTCACCACCACTGAGTTGCCCACTATGAGGGACATCTGCCAAGTTTTGCGTGCCTTCGATGACTCCACGCGGATGGCCAGTGCAGATGATGCACTAGTCAGCATGGCTGTCTCCCTTATCTGTCTGCTTCAAAAAACCTTACAAGCACTAAGTGAGGAGGTTTTTGAAGAGGTCGAGGATGAGGAGTCAGAAATGCCATCTGCTTCTGGCAAGTCTGCGCAACGTGCTTCCACACAAAGGCCCAGGCAGGGGACACTTAGTGAGGAGGATGACGAGGAGTCAATGGAGGAGGAGGAACACATCTCTCCAGAGGAGGGAGGTACACAGGGCTCTAGTAGTCAGTGTGTACAGCGAGGGTGGGGTGATGCTGAGCAGGTTGAGATGCTGCCTCAAGCTGGGGACAGCGTTTCTGGTCCAGTTGGCAGTCTGCAGCACATGGTTGATTTCATGCTGCAGTACTTGTTAAATGACCGCCGCATCGCCAACATTCTTCACATGGCTGATTATTGGGTGTACACCCTCCTAGATCCTCGCTACCGGGACAACTTACAAAGCCTCATACCACAGTTGAACCGGGAGCGTAAAATGCGGGAGTACCAAGAAACACTTATGCAGGCCATCATGTTCTCCATTCCCCCCGCAAGTGTTACTGGTAGTGCTTTTCAAAGCAGCCATGTGGGTAGAGGCAGTGGAGGAAGCTCTGCACAAAGAGGTAGCAGAGGCAGTGCCGCAGGACAAGGCAAGGCCAGTATGGCCCAAATGTGGAAAAGTTTTGTGGTACCGCCACAAACGGCTACACCATCACAGACGGCTCCAGTCAGCAGGAGGCAACGTTTCCGTCAGATGGTGACAGAGTACTGAACTTTATTTCCTGGGCTACAGCAACGCCCATTGTTGCTCAGAAGTGCTGTCCACACAGACAAAACACTCGCTCATGTGTAAGTGGGGTTCGGTAACGTCAGCTGATCCCCTGCTGTGTGTACGGCAAACTCTCCTGCTGCCTACAACTTCTGACTACCTCTGATTTAATATGTTCTCTGATTTACCCTCTGTCTCCACTCTGTTTTGAGTATTTCCTCCGGCCTACAACACCGCCTGTTTCTGATCTCAAGTGCCGTATGCACAATCAACACTTGCTCCTGTGTTACCTGGGTCCTGTAACATCTGCTCATCTCCAGTGGTGAGTCCAGCAATGTCTCCTGCTTTGTCTACATTCCCACTACTTGTAGTGGAAAAGTGGACAGAGCAGGAGACATGGCCTGACTCACCTCTAGGGAGAAGCTGCTGTTACAGAACCCCAGTAACACAGGAACAAGTGTGGGTTGTGCAGACGGCATTTCAAAGCAGCAACTGGCGTGGTTGGAAGTCAGAGGAAATACTCGAAACAGAGTGAAGACAGAGGCCTAATTGGAGTACGTTGACAGTTAGTAGTAGTCTAGAAACAATCTAAAACTGCCACCAAGTAGGCCTCAGCCTACTACCTGATTTTTCCTGGGCTCCGACACTGCCAGTTGGTGCTCAGAAGTGCTGTACGCACAGACAAAACACTCGCTCATGTGTAAATGGGGTTTGGTAACGTCAGCTGATCCCCTGCTGTGTGTATGGCAAAGTGTCCTGCTCCCTCCACAGTCAAACAACCTCAGATTTACACCTGGCTCCAAGTAGGCCTCGGCCTACTACCTGATTTTCCCTGGGCTCTGACACCGCCAGTTGGTGCTCAGAAGTGCTGTACGCACAGACAAAACACTCGCTCATGTGTAAGTGGGGTTTGGTAACGTCAGCTGATCCCCTGCTGTGTGTATGGCAAAGTGTCCTGCTCCCTCCACAGTCAAACAACCTCAGATTTACACCTGGCTCCAAGTAGGCCTCGGCCTACTACCTGATTTTCCCTGGGCTCCGACACCGCCAGTTGGTGCTCAGAAGTGCTGTCCACACAGAAACAAACACTCGTTCATGTGTAAGTGGGGTTTGGTAACGTCAGCTGATCCCCTGCTGTGTGGAGGGCAAACTGCTGATGCCTCCAAATTGCAACTACTTCAGATTTAAACATTCTCTGATTTGGCCTCTGTCTCCACTCTGTCTCTAGTATTTCCCCTGACCTCCAACACCGCCAGTTCCTGCTCACAGTTGCCGTCCACGCATTCCACACTTGTTCCTGTGTTCCTGGTGTTCTGTTACGTGAGCAGATCCCCCAATGTGTGTCCGGCACTGTCTCCTGCGCTGTCCACCTTCCCACTGCAAGTGGTGGGAATGTGGACAGAGCAGGAGACAGTGGCAGACACACATCAGGGGATCTGCTGACATTACAGAACCCCAGTAACACAGGAACACGGGTGGATTGGGCAGACAGCTGCTTTACGCATAAACTGGCGGTGTTGGTGGTCACGTGAAATCCTGGAAACAGAGTGGAGACAGATGCCTAATTGGAGCACGTTGACAGTCTGTTGTAGCCTACAAACAATCTAAAACTGCCACCAAGTAGGCCTCGGCCTACACCATGATTGTCCCCGGGCTCCAACAATGCCAGTTGGTGCTCAGATGTGCTGTCCACACAGAAAAAAACACTTGTTCATGTGAAAGTGGGGTTCAGTAACGTCAGCTGATCCCCTGCTGTGTGGAGGGCAAAGTGTCCTGCTCCCTCCAAAGTCAAAATATCTCCGATTTACACCTGGCTCCTATTAGGACTCGGCCTGCACCATGATTGTCCCTGGGCTCCAACAACGCCAGTTGGTGCTCGGAAGTGCTGTCCACACAGAAAAAAACACTCGCTCATGTGTAAATGGGGTTTGGTAACGTCAGCTGATCCCCTGCTGTGTGTATGGCAAAGTGTCCTGCTCCCTCCACAGTCAAACAACCTCAGATTTACACCTGGCTCCAAGTAGGCCTCGGCCTACTACCTGATTTTCCCTGGGCTCTGACACCGCCAGTTGGTGCTCAGAAGTGCTGTACGCACAGACAAAACACTCGCTCATGTGTAAGTGGGGTTTGGTAACGTCAGCTGATCCCCTGCTGTGTGTATGGCAAAGTGTCCTGCTCCCTCCACAGTCAAGCAACCTCAGATTTACACCTGGCTCCAAGTAGGCCTCGGCCTACTACCTGATTTTCCCTGGGCTCCGACACCGCCAGTTGGTGCTCAGAAGTGCTGTCCACACAGAAACAAACACTCGTTCATGTGTAAGTGGGGTTTGGTAACGTCAGCTGATCCCCTGCTGTGTGGAGGGCAAACTGCTGATGCCTCCAAATTGCAACTACTTCAGATTTAAACATTCTCTGATTTGGCCTCTGTCTCCACTCTGTCTCTAGTATTTCCCCTGACCTCCAACACCGCCAGTTCCTGCTCACAGTTGCCGTCCACGCATTCCACACTTGTTCCTGTGTTCCTGGTGTTCTGTTACGTGAGCAGATCCCCCAATGTGTGTCCGGCACTGTCTCCTGCGCTGTCCACCTTCCCACTGCAAGTGGTGGGAATGTGGACAGAGCAGGAGACAGTGGCAGACACACATCAGGGGATCTGCTGACATTACAGAACCCCAGTAACACAGGAACACGGGTGGATTGGGCAGACAGCTGCTTTACGCATAAACTGGCGGTGTTGGTGGTCACGTGAAATCCTGGAAACAGAGTGGAGACAGATGCCTAATTGGAGCACGTTGACAGTCTGTTGTAGCCTACAAACAATCTAAAACTGCCACCAAGTAGGCCTCGGCCTACACCATGATTGTCCCCGGGCTCCAACAATGCCAGTTGGTGCTCAGATGTGCTGTCCACACAGAAAAAAACACTTGTTCATGTGAAAGTGGGGTTCAGTAACGTCAGCTGATCCCCTGCTGTGTGGAGGGCAAAGTGTCCTGCTCCCTCCAAAGTCAAAATATCTCCGATTTACACCTGGCTCCTATTAGGACTCGGCCTGCACCATGATTGTCCCTGGGCTCCAACAACGCCAGTTGGTGCTCGGAAGTGCTGTCCACACAGAAAAAAACACTCGTTCATGTGAAAGTGGGGTTCGGTAACGTCTGCTGATCCCCTGCTGTGTGTACGGCAAACTCTCCTGCTGCCTCCAAATTCTAACAACGTCTTATCTTAAACTGCCTCCAAGTAGGCCTCAGCCTACAAAATGACTATCCCTGGGCTCCAACATCATCAGTTGTTGCTCGGAAGCGCTGTCCACACAGAAAAAAACACTCGTTCATGTGAAAGTGGGGGTCGGTAACGTCAGCTGATCCCCTGCTGTGTGGAGGGCAAACTGCTGATGCCTCCAAATTGTAACTACTTCATATTTAAACATTCTCTGATTTGGCCTCTGTCTCCACTCTGTCTCTAGTATTTCCCCTGACCTCCAACACCGCCAGTTCCTGCTCACAGTTGCCGTCCACGCATTCCACACTTGTTCCTGTGTTTCTGGTGTTCTGTTACGTGAGCAGATCCCCCAATGTGTGTCCGGCACTGTCTCCTGCGCTGTCCACCTTCCCACTGCAAGTGGTGGGAATGTGGACAGAGCAGGAGACAGTGGCAGACACACATCAGGGGATCTGCTGACATTACAGAACCCCAGTAACACAGGAACACGTGTGAATTGGGCAGACGGCTACTGTACGCATAAACTGGCGGTGTTGGTGGTCACGTGAAATCCTGGAAACAGAATGGAGACAGATGCCTAATTGGAGCACGCTGACAGTCTGTTGTAGCCTACAAACAATATAAAACTACCACCAAGTAGGCCTCGGCCTTCACCATGATTGTCCCTGGGTTCCAACAACGCCAGTTGGTGCTCGGCAGTGTCTTTGTCACGGGTACTCCCTGTTGCCCAGCCTGGTTCCAGCACGCCAGCTGTTTCCGGGTAGTGTCAAGGTCACTATGCCAACAATCCGTTGTCCTGTCGTCTAGCGGCCGGGTTAGCCGACTCTACGGTGCCTGCAGTTTAGGTGACTCCTATGCGGGCTGCGGGAACTGGCACTGAAGGCTGGATCCGTAGTGCCAATGGGACATGGACCCCCTGTAGGACTGTGGGTTTCAGTAACTGCGGCTGGCTTGCGGCCTGGCTACTTTGCTTTGGATGGGTACCTTCTGCTACACACCCGGGTTCCAGCACTGTTAGCTGGTTCTCGCCAGAGCCTTTGGCCTAGGTGCCTCCATCTCGGTATCCGAGGTCCAGCACCGTCAGCTGGTCCTTGGTAGTGCTTTTTAGCACAGGTACCTCCTGCCTAGTAACCGTGGTCCAGCACCGTCAGCTGTTCCTCGGTAGTGCCATTGGCTCTTGTAGCTTTTGCTACCCATCTGGGTTCCAGTACTGTCAGCTGGTTCTCGGCAGTGTCTTTGGCACGGGTTACTCCCTGTTGCCCAGCCTGGTTCCAGCACGCCAGCTGTTTCCGGGTAGTGTCAAGGTCACTATGCCAACAATCCGTTGTCCTGTCGTCTTGCGGCCGGGTTAGCCGACTCTACGGTGCCTGCAGTTTAGGTGACTCCTATGTGGGTTGCGGGAACTGGAACTGAAGGCTGGATCCGTAGTGCCAATGGGACATGGACCCCCTGTAGGACTGTGGGTTTCGGTAACTGCGGCCGGCTTGCGGCCTGGCTACTTTGCTTTGGATGGGTACCTTCGGCTACCCACCCGGGTTCCAGCACTGTCAGCTGGTTCTCGCCAGAGCCTTTGGCCTAGGTGCCTCCATCTCGGTATCCGAGGTCCAGCACCGTCAGATGGTCCTTGGTAGTGCTTTTTAGCACAGGTACCTTCTGCTTAGTAACCGTGGTCAAGCACCGTCAGTTGGTCCTCGGTAGTGCCATTGGCTCTTGTTCCTTCTGCTACCCATCCGGGTGCCAGCACTGTCAGCTGGTCCTCGCCAGAGCCTTTGGCCTAGGTGCCTCCATCTCGGTATCCGAAGTCCAGCACAGTCAGCTGGTCCTTGGTAGTGCTTTTTAGCAAAGGTACCTTCTGCTTAGTAACCACGGTCCAGCACCGTCAGTTGGTCCTCGGTAGTGCAATTGGCTCTTGTTCCTTCTGCTACCCATCCAGGTTCCAGCACTGTCAGCTTGTTCTCACCAGAGCCTTTGGCCTAGGTGCCTCCATTTCGGTATCCGAAGTCCAGCACCGTCAGCTGGTCCTTGGTAGTGCTTTTTAGCACAGGTACCTTCTGCTTAGTAACCATGGTCCAGCACCGTCAGTTGGTCCTCGGTAGTGCCATTGGCTCTTGTTCCTTCTGCTACCCATCCGGGTGCCAGCACTGTCAGCTGGTTCTCACCACAGCCTTTGGCCTAGGTGCCTCCATCTCGGTATCCGAGGTCCAGCACCGTCAGCTGGTCCTTGGTAGTGCTTTTTAGCACAGGTACCTTCTGCTTAGTAACCATGGTCCAGCACCGTCAGTTGGTCCTCGGTAGTGCCATTGGCTCTTGTTCCTTCTGCTACCCATCCAGGTTCCAGCACTGTCAGCTTGTTCTCACCAGAGCCTTTGGCCTAGGTGCCTCCATTTCGGTATCCGAAGTCCAGCACCGTCAGCTGGTCCTTGGTAGTGCTTTTTAGCACAGGTACCTTCTGCTTAGTAACCATGGTCCAGCACCATCAGTTGGTCCTCGGTAGTGCCATTGGCTCTTGTTCCTTCTGCTACCCATCCGGGTGCCAGCACTGTCAGATGGTTCTCGCCAGAGCCTTTGGCCTAGGTGCCTCCATCTCGGTATCCGAGGTCCAGCAAGGTCAGCTGGTCCTTGATAGTGGTTTCTAGCACAGGT
The DNA here is from genome assembly GCF_039654945.1 of Dendrobates tinctorius. Lineage (NCBI taxonomy): Eukaryota > Metazoa > Chordata > Amphibia > Anura > Dendrobatidae > Dendrobates > Dendrobates tinctorius. The sequence goes on along the minus strand of NW_027361770.1, from coordinate 3,377,558 downwards.
ACCTCCTGCATAGTAACCGGGGTCCAACACCATCAGCTGTTCCTCAGTAGTGCCATTGGCTATTGTTCCTTCTGCTGCCAATAGGGGTTCCAGTACTGTCAGCTGGTTCTCGCCAGTTTCTCAGCCTTAGAATCATAGAATAGAATCATAGAATCGTAGAGTTGGAAGGGACCTCCTGGGCCATCTGGTCCAACCCCCTGCTCAAAGCAGGATTCGCTAAATCATCCCTTCTTGTACCTTCTGCTACATTTCCAAGATCAAGCTTTTTGAAATTGTCTTTGGCAATCCTTATTGATCTCCATGACGATGACCCTGAAGACCACACCAAAGAAGACCAGAAATATGACCCTAAATAATATGACCAAGAGGACAAAGAACATGAAGACAACCACCAAGATACAGAACAAAAGACAGAAGAACAAGAAGCAGAAGAAGCAAAAGCAGAAGAACAGAAAGCATAAGAACATTAAGCATAAGACTAAAAATCATCATAGAAGAAATCAAAATTATAAGCAGAAGAAGACTAAGCAGTAAATGGTGCTGAATCCGTTCCTCCTCGTGGTGCCCCTGGAAAATGCCTGCTGCTGCAGGCCAAACTGAACGCGGACAAATCCAGTTGTAAATCTTTTGTGACAGGCAGAACGTAAGGTGTAATCTTATAACTTTTATAGATAAGTACTACAGGAATGCCTGTCACCATAAGAAAATGAAGAAAAAGAAGAATAGGAAGAAGATGAAGAAATAGCATATGAAAATTAATAATAGCTGAATAAGAAGAATATGAAGAATGGAAAAAAAAAATTAATGGGAAGAAGATGAAGAAGAAGATGAATAAGGTGAAGAAAAAGTTGATGAAAAAAATGCTACTGCTGCGGATCATGAAGGAGAAAGTGTGGGAGAAGTACAAAAGAAGGTAAAGAGCATGGAAGTTGTGAAACATACATATCTGACAAAATATAAAAAAGGTTAACATAGTCAATATCTTTTTAACTCCGAACGTCTTGAAAAAAAAAATTGGAATTAATGCTATGCCATGTGATTTGAATAAACCACTATGCCTTTAATGTCTCCTCCACCTCCCACAATACATTCTACATGATTCTTATTTGTTTTCAATTATGTAGAATTAGCCAACAAGGAAATAAAGGGCTTTTTTAAATTCCGATACCGGAAGTCCCGTTGACTTGAATGGGACTTCCTGTATCGGAATCGGCGATACCCGATATTTTTTTCGTATCGGGCGATACCATCCGATACGATATTTTGGGGTATCGAACGGTATCGCTCAACACTACTAATGAGATCAGTTTGGCAATGTAGGCATTCAAAGCAAGTGTATGCGGATGAGAGGATGAGTACTTTCTTGTCCTACTCAGAGTGTCTGGTAGGGTGAGCTGGATTTGAGAACTGTATATGGGGGAACTAGCATTGGACCTGACGGACTGAGAAGGGTTTGGTGATGGTGAGGGTGTTGATGGCCTCGATTCAGTGTTTCCTCACGAAAATATTGTGATTGCCTGACTGGTTTGGCCTAGCAACGACACCTCAACATTTCTTGACGGTGGTGTGCTTAGCGGTGGCCTTACAGTGGGGAAAGCGATGGAGCATTGCCGGCTAACTTCAGTCGTAGCAGGTGCACATGTGCTACCTGAGCTTTTTAAGTCCATCCACGCTTGCAAGTGCATGTTGGTTAAATGTCTAAGCATGCAACTGGTATTCAAATTTCTTAGATTTTTCCCTCTGCTAAAGGTCCTTCGGCACTTCTTACAGATAACCTTTGCGTCATCAGTAGGATTTTGTTCAAAAAAGTGCCACATTGCACTCTTCCTACTATGGTACAAATTTTCAGGGCTTGCACACTGCGCTAATTTGACCGTCTTGCCAAGCTGTCCTGCAACTCTTTTAGTTTTCTTGCCAAGTTTTTTGACAGCTACGGGCCTGCCAGATAACCGCTGCTGCAATGACGATGTCTGCTGCGGATCCTTCTCCTGTTCTGACCTATTGTCACCAGCACCCTCTTCCCCCAATGGATGCTAATCTTCAATGTCATCTGCACCTTCCTCTGTACCTTCCTCTGTGTCACCATGTAAGGTGGTATAGTGTTGTGAGTTCATTTTCCCCTTCATTACTGAGGCCCGAGGAACTCCCTCTTCTGGTAAAGAAAGGAAGTGAGCCTGATTGTCAAACACCTGAGGCTGATGATTGTGACTGGCTGAGTGGAGTTACGGACTGGATATAATGCTGCCGACGCCCTTCTGCCCTGCGGGTGATTTCTCTGTGGGATCCTTGGAGACCAGTCTGAATTCCTGCTCCTCCAAAGCTAAGTTTGCTGCTCGGCCTTTTGCTTTTGTGCTTTGACTTTGTTTTTGCTTTGTTTTTCTGGATTTCTGCCATTCCCTGCTGGGGTGTGCTGAATTCATTTAGCTCTGTCTTCTGAAAATACCTGAGTGCTGATTCAGTTTTTGAAGCCTAGCTGCTTCAGGGCCTTTTTCTTATCAGCTGGTTGGCTTATGTCTTTGATAGGGTTTTGGCAGATTGCAGACAGCAGCCTTCCTGTCCTTTCCTATCTAGGTAGTTTTGGGGCCCCGTCTTTGCTCAGTCTATCTTTCTGTCTGTGTTGGTGTTTTCATCTTGCTTCACCGTCATTATATGTTGGGGGCTGCCTATTGCTTTGGGGTCTGCTCTGGGGCAGTTTAGATTTCCCCTTTCTTTCTTTAGGCCTATGTTTTTCTCCGGCTGTGATCGAGGGGTCTAGGGCATCGTAGGAACCCCCCACGGCTACTGCTAGTTGTGTTGATAGGTTCAGGGGTCTGCAATCTGATAGTTGCCAACTTCTCTGGTTTTCTGGACTTAGCTTGTATAAGTGCTTTTGCCTCCTACGGTAACTCATTCATAACTGTATAGTATGCGGGAAGGGGCACCTGAGTTTCATCAGGGTCTGCTTCGGGCTCAGTAGACTGTGAGGGCAATCTAGTGCTGTGGGTGAATGTACCAGCAGATTCATCTAGCAGTGGCTGTGCATCAGTGCACTCCATGTCAGATTCATCTTGAACTGGGGAATTCAGGATTTGACTTGATAACCCAGGAATGGTATGTGAAAAGTGCTCCATGGAGTAATCTGAAGTGTGTGCTGCAGCATCCTTCACTTTTGGTGTGGGTGAAGGACACAACAAAAGGTGTTGTTCCTGACCAGAGGCCTGCACTGACGACTCTGTGCTTGCAGTTTTTGTAACTTCAGAAGAGGAGGCAATAGAGCTGGAGGCTGTTTCGGCAATGTAAGCCAAAACCTGTTCCTGATGCTCTGGCTTTAAAAGCGGTTTACCTACTCCCAGAAAAGGGAACCTTAAAGGCCTTCTTGTGCTAGACAATGACGCAAGCTCAACACCTCCTGCCTTAGCTGCTATTGTGCATTTGCCAAAACCAGCCGATGCACCACCACCATCAGTACCAGCTGCGCCCCCCTGCCCATGTCCGTGGCCTCTGCCACCATACTTCCTCATGCTTGGGAAAATGTATAAAAAATACCAGAAGAGAGATGGTACTGTATGAGGAGCGTACAGCTGTGTAAGGTGTATTAAAAAAATTAAATCTCCGTATATATTTTGTTAGTCACAGACCCTCTAACAGTATGTATTTGACCGTAATCCAACAAGCAGATATACGGTACTGTATCAAAAGTGTACAGCTGTATACGTTTTTAGTGAAACTATCAATCTCTGTATATGTATTTATGGAGTGTCTCACACACACACGCTGACTCTGTATAGATGTGACTGTAATGCAAACAGCAGATATATAATACTGTTTGCGAATCTGACAGCTCAATGCGGTGTATGGAGAAATGGAAATGTCCGTACATGTATTTACGGAGTGTCACACACACACACGCTGACTCTGTATAGATGTGACCGTAATGCGAGCGGCAGATATACAATACTGTTTGAGAATCGGACAGCTCTATACGGTGTCTGTATGGAAAATTGTATACAGTGGGGAAAAAAAGTATTTAGTCAGTCAGCAATAGTGCAAGTTCCACCACTTAAAAAGATGAGAGGCGTCTGTAATTTTCATCATAGGTAGACCTCAACTATGGGAGACAAACTGAGAAAAAAAAATCCAGAAAATCACATTGTCTGTTTTTTTTTCATTTTATTTGCATATTATGGTGGAAAATAAGTATTTGGTCAGAAACAAGCAATCAAGATTTCTGGCTCTCACAGACCTGTAACTTCTTCTTTAAGAGTCTCCTCTTTCCTCCACTCATTACCTGTAGTAATGGCACCTGTTTAAACTTGTTATCAGTATAAAAAGACACCTGTGCACACCCTCAAACAGTCTGACTCCAAACTCCACTATGGTGAAGACCAAAGAGCTGTCAAAGGACACCAGAAACAAAATTGTAGCCCTGCACCAGGCTGGGAAGACTGAATCTGCAACAGCCAACCAGCTTGGAGTGAAGAAATCAACTGTGGGAGCAATAATTAGAAAATGGAAGACATACAAGACCACTGATAATCTCCCTCGATCTGGTGCTCCACGCAAAATCCCACCCCGTGGGGTCAGAATGATCACAAGAACGGTGAGCAAAAATCCCAGAACCACGCGGGGGGACCTAGTGAATGAACTGCAGAGAGCTGGGACCAATGTAACAAGGCCTACCATAAGTAACACACTACGCCACCATGGACTCAGATCCTGCAGTGCCAGACGTGTCCCACTGCTTAAGCCTGTACATGTCCGGGCCCGTCTGAAGTTTGCTAGAGAGCATTTGGATGATCCAGAGGAGTTTTGGGAGAATGTCCTATGGTCTGATGAAACCAAACTGGAACTGTTTGGTAGAAACACAACTTGTCGTGTTTGGAGGAAAAAGAATACTGAGTTGCATCCATCAAACACCATACCTACTGTAAAGCATGGTGGTGGAAACATCATGCTTTGGGGCTGTTTCTCTGCAAAGGGGCCAGGACGACTGATCCGGGTACATGAAAGAATGAATGGGGCCATGTATCGTGAGATTTTGAGTGCAAACCTCCTTCCATCAGCAAGGGCATTGAAGATGAAACGTGGCTGGGTCTTTCAGCATGACAATGATCCAAAGCACACCGCCAGGGCAACGAAGGAGTGGCTTCGTAAGAAGCATTTCAAGGTCCTGGAGTGGCCTAGCCAGTCTCCAGATCTCAACCCTATAGAAAACCTTTGGAGGGAGTTGAAAGTCCGTGTTGCCAAGCGAAAAGCCAAAAACATCACTGCTCTAGAGGAGATCTGCATGGAGGAATGGGCCAACATACCAACAACAGTGTGTGGCAACCTTGTGAAGACTTACAGAAAACGTTTGACCTCTGTCATTGCCAACAAAGGATATATCACAAAGTATTGAGATGAAATTTTGTTTCTGACCAAATACTTATTTTCCACCATAATATGCAAATAAAATGAAAAAAAAAACAGACAATGTGATTTTCTGGATTTTTTTTCTCAGTTTGTCTCCCATAGTTGAGGTCTACCTATGATGTAAATTACAGACGCCTCTCATCTTTTTAAGTGGTGGAACTTGCACTATTGCTGACTGACTAAATACTTTTTTTCCCCACTGTATCTCTGTCTATTTTTATACGGAGTGACACATGCTGTCTCTGTGTAGATTTGACCGTACTCAAACAGCAGATATACGTTACTGTTTGAAAAGCGGACAGCTCTATACGGTGTAGGTCTGGAAAAATGGAAAATGTCCTTGGTTTGTTTTTCCAGAGTCACACACAGATAGCTTCACTGTTTGAAAAGTGGACAGCTCTATACTGTGTATGGAGAAATGGAAATGTCCTTATATGTATTTACGGAGTGTCTCACATGCTGACTCTGTATAGATGTGAATGTAATGCGAACAGCAAATATACAATACTGTTTGCGAATCGGACAGTTCAATACGGTGTATGGAGAAATGGAAATGTCCGTATATGTATTTACGGAGTGTCACACACACACGCTGACTCTGTATAGATGTGACTGTAATGCAAACAGCAGATATACAATACCGTTTGAGAATCAGACAGCTCAATACGGTGTATGGAGAAATGGAAATGTACGTATATGTATTTACGGAGTGTCACACACACGCTGACTCTGTATAGATGTGACCATAATGCGAACGGCAGATATACAATACTGTTTGAGAATTGGACAGCTCTATATGGTGTCTGTATGGAAAATTGTAAATCTCCGTCTATTTTTACATGGAGTGACACGCGCTGTCTCTGTATAGATTTGACCGTAATTAAACAGCAGATATACGATACTGTTTGAAAAGCGGACAGCTCTATACGGTGTAGGTCTGGAAAAATGGAAAATCTCCTCGGTTTGTTTTTCCAGAGTCACACACAGATAGCTTCACTGTTTGAAAAGCAGACAGCTCTATACGGTGTAGGTCTGGAAAAATGGAAAATCTCCTGTTTTTTTTTTCCAGATTCACACACAGATAGCTTCACTGTTTGAAAAGCAGACAGCTCTATATGGTGTAGGTCTGGAAAAATGGAAAAGCTCCTCGGTTTGTTTTTCCAGAGTCACACACAGATAGCTTCACTGTTTGAAAAGCGGACAGCTCTATACGGTGTAGGTCTGGAAAAATGGAAAATCTCCTGTTTTTTTTCCAGATTCACACACAGATAGCTTCACTGTTTGAAAAGCAGACAGCTTTATACGGTGTAGGTCTGGAAAAATGGAAAATCTCCTCGATTTGTTCTTCCAGAGTCACACACAGATAGCTTCACTGTTTGAAAAGCGGACAGCTCTATACGGTGTAGGTCTGTAAAAATAAAAAATCTCCTCGGTTTGTTTTTCCAGAGTCACACACAGATAGCTTGTATTTATCCGTGATACCAGCCGGTACACGGTAGTGTGTGAGGAGCGTACACCGCTATACGGTGTGTGAAAAAATGAACGCTCGGTAACTGAGCAGAACAAAATAATAAAAGTTGGAGAGCTTTGAAAAAAGCAGTTTGAACAGCAGTGTGCACACACCAATGCAGCTATCAGGTAGCCTTAAAAGGCAGCCTAATCACCACCAGCGCTGCTGCACACAACAAAAATCCTCCCCTTTCACTGCACACTAACTGTACAGTGAAAAGCGCTAGCAGCAGAAGCTATTTTTTTTTCTTCTTCCCTGCCTAACGTTCTCCCTATTCAGAATCAGCAGCAGCACCTCTCCCTATTCTAAGATCGGCAGAAGTAAGATGGCGGTCGGCGGTCATGGCCTTTTATAGGCACTGTGACGCCACACAAAGCCAGGCAATCACTTGCATGCCCTTCTCTAACATGGTGGGGGCTGCTGCCGACATAATCGCGTTGCACACACTGTGCGTCCTTGATGATTGGCAGAGAAAAGGCGCTGGAAGCATTATTTGAAACGCGACTTTGGCGCTCAAGTCGGCGACCTCATGGCCGACCTCACGCTATGGTCGGGTTTCGATCGGCGAAACCCAACTTTAGCAAAAGTCAGCAGATTCTGAAATTGGCCGACCCGTTTCGCTTAACTCTAGTGGTTGAGCATAAAAGCAGGTTGAGCTGTTGCATGTGGTTTCAAGGTTCCCAGCACAGTAGGCCTAGACCAATCTCTCAACCACCTTATCTTAATTTGAAGTTCAATTCAGAACTGTAAATGCTGACCCAGACCCTGATATCTCATGCATTGCTGATTGCTGCTGTGCTATTCTAAAATTTGTTCTGTGGGTGAATTGAGGCCACTTTCCTGGCGTCTGCCCCATGGCTCATGGCTGTACTAGCTCAAAAGGGGGCTTCTACTCAATACTGAGCAAAGGGTCTGAACACTTATGATCATGCGACATTTTAGTTTTTCTTTTTTATTAAATTTGCAGACATTTCTACATTTGTTTTTTTTTTCCAGTCAAGATGGGGTGCAGAGTGTACATTAATGAGAAAAAATGAACTTTTTGAATTTACCAAATGGCTGCAATGAAACAGACTGAAAAATTTAAAGGAGTCTGAATACTTTCCATACCCACTGTATATCGGCACCAAATAGTCCTCCATACAGTATATGAGCACCACATTGTACTCCATACAGTATCATGGGCCCCATATATTGTTCCATACAGTGTAATGGTCCTATATAATGCTCCATACAGTATAATGGGTCCCATATAATGCTCCTAAATACAGTATATAATAGGCCCATTATAATTCTCTTCCATACAGTATATCATTGGCCCCATAGAATGCTGCTCCATACATTATATCATGGGACCCTAAGAATGTTCCTCCATACAGTATTTCATGGACCCTATAGAATGCTCCTCCATACAGTACATCATGAGCTACATAGAATGCTCCTCCATACAGTATGTTATGGGCCCTGTTCTGCCTTCATACATGCTGACACGGTGGGCAATCCAGCATACAGCATAAACCACCTTCTATCTTCCAAAGTAAGCAGACTGTTCTCTGTAGTCTAACTTGTTTATTGGTGAAGGGTATAGAACATGTGGTAAAACTATAAAGAATACAAATGACATGGGTAACTATTGGGCAGATGATCACACAGCTAACACAATTACAGAAAGTATTCAGTGTGATGCAAACTCTACATAGAAAACACACAGGTGTCTAATTACATCTGCTGAGCTCTGGCTGCCATACAGGTAATAACCTCTCTGAACAACACTGCATTTCAAGAAAAGATGTTAATCTTACCAGGTATGCTTTACCCGGATAACAAACTCATGTAGGGGAGTTACAGGAGGACAGATAAACACATGTGTCCTTATGAAATATACAAAAGAAAATGGCATCTCCCTCATACCAGAATACATTGCTTCATTCACACAATGCATTGCTTCAATCCCATAGTGCAACACTTCTGTTAAAGAAACAGGCTGTAAATGCTATTTAAGACGCAGCTATAAATTCAGCCACCACTAGAGGGTGCTAACTAAACCAGCATACATACAAACTTATTCACCCTATATTCAGAGGGCAGAACACTCCCCGCTTGGCATTAACTAATGCCACTTCATTTTTCAGGTTTGGAGCGGTAAAGGTGTGCTTGCATTGGTGCCAACCTTTACAAGTCTTCTGACTGGGGGGTGATGTTGACTTGTAAGATTGAGCTACATGAAATAAACAAGCAATGGCACGAACAAGCGAGTTCCAGGTTGAAAACCTGCTGACATTATGGGATTTGAGGTGATTGTCTGAAGTCACCGTACTTATTGCGGATACCTGAGGACAGATTTCTTCATCTGCATCTGGATCTACCAGCTCAAAGGTGTCTGATTCGTCACTGTAAGGCATTGAACGGTATAAGAATGCAGGGCCCGTAAACCAGGCTGGGTCCTTAAGGTGTCCAGATTCAACAGATCTAGTTGCGTGGTCCGCAGGATTGTGTGGACACATAGTGTCATTGTTTAGGGCAAGTGGACCTCCTGATCCTTAGCACCCGATTGCTGACGTAAACATAAAAGCGTCGAGTTTCATTGCAAATGTACCCAAGTACTACCTTGCTGTCTGAGTAGAACTCAAGGTCCTTGATTTCCTGGTCAATTTCTGTTGAGATAAGTTCAGCTAACTCTACTGCTAGCACAGCTGCACAGAGTTCCAGTCTAGGTATTTTGTGCTCCTGGACTAGCACTAGTTTTGCCCGGCTCATAACAAGCCTTACATGGCATTGTTCCTTGATGTCAGTAGTTTTCAGATATGCTACTGCTGCAATCGCTTTGGTTGAGGCATTGCAGAAGATACAGAGCCTTTGCGTCTTGACTTCTGTTGATGGCACGGAAGCATATGGTCATGCCACGTAAAGATCTGACAAGGCTTCTAAAGATTTCTTCCATCTTACCCACAAATCTCTCTTCTTCATGGGAAGCGGATCATCCCACTCAGACATCTCTTGGGTGAAATCTCTCATCATTTTACCTTGGATAGTTACAGTGGTTACAAATCCTAGAGAATCGTACAGGCTGTTTATCACGGACAGAACGCCTCTACGTGTGAAATGCTTTTCTTCTTTGTTGATCCGAAAGGTAAATGCATCTCTCTTCAAATCCCAGAGCAAACCAAGGCTCCATTGCATGGGAAGGGAGTCCATGTCTAAATCCAAATCTTTTAGATCAGTTGAGTAATCTTGAGAGGGAAAAGCTGCCATCATCATCAAGACGATCACTCTCCTTCACCCACCTGCTTTCCCTTTCTCTGCTTCTTCTCACTGCTGGTGACATATCTCCCAATCCTGGCCCCCCTGCCTCATACATCCCACTAATCCTCACCCCTATCTTTCTCACACTAAGAGAAACTACCGCAATCCCTCACACTTAAAACCCGTGCCACTGACCCCCTCCCTCCTGTACTCTCTTTCTTGAGCACTTTGGAATGCTCGCTCCATCTGCAACAAGCTCCATGTGATCCACGACCTCTTTACCTCCCGTAACCTTTCCTTCCTGGCCCTCACTGAGACCTGTCTGACACCCCCTGACATGGCCTCCCTTGCCGCACTAAGTTATGGCGGCCTCCACTTTACCCACACTCCTCGCCCTGGCATCAGACATGGTGGAGGAGTGGGATTCCTCCTCTCTAAAAACTGCTCCTTCAACCCTATCCAACCCCCACCCTCCCTTATCCTCCCTTGTTTCGAGGTTCACTCTGTCCGTATCTACTCTCCCTCTAATCTCCAAATGGCTGTCATATACCGACCACCGGGTTCAGCCACTACTTTCATTGACCAATTTTCCACCTGGCTCCTCCACTTTCTTTCTGCTGACATCCCACACCATTCAACATCCCCATTGACACCCACCAGTCAGCAGCCTCCAAACTCCTGTCTAGTGTTGAGGATTCCGATACCGCAAGTATCGGGTATCGGCCGATACTTGCTGTATCGGAATTCCGATACCGACTTCCGATATTTTTTCAATATCGGAATTCGGCATCGGAATCGGAAGTTCAGTTGATTGACAGCCTGACGTCATCATGATGCGCGGTGTGTGCGCATCATGATGCGCCGTCATTTCGGGCCTTCCGGGGGTCTCTGCCGGCCTGCCGGGGGGCTGTGCCGGCCTGCCGGGGGGCTGTGTGGACTGCCCGGGGTCTGTACCGGCCTGCCGGGGGGCTGTGCCGGCCTGCCGGTGGTCTGTGCACCCTGTGGGGGTCTGTACCGGCCTGCCGGGGGGCTGTGCCGGCCTGCCGGTGGTCTGTGCACCCTGTGGGGGTCTGTACCGGCCTGCCGGGGGGCTGTGCCGGCCTGCCGGTGGTCTGTGCACCCTGTGGGGGTCTGTACCGGCCTGCCGGGGGGCTGTGCCGGCCTGCCGGTGGTCTGTGCACCCTGTGGGGGTCTGTACCGGCCTGCCGGGGGGCTGTGCCGGCCTGCCGGGGGGCTGTGCTGATGTCCGGGGGTCTGTGCAAGCATCGTCCGATGGGACTACAAGTCCCATCTGGCGATGCCTGCTACCATGACAGTGATTGACACATTAGCCAATGATGGGACAGTAGTAGTCATCATCCGGCTAATGTGTTAAATGTTAAAAAAAAAAAAATACTACATACATACTACATGCATGCTACATACATACTACATGCTACATACATACTACATATATACTACATATATACTACATACATACTACATACATGCTACATACATGCTGCATGCTACATACATACTACATACATACTACATACATACTACATGCATGCTACATGCATGCTACATACATACTACATGCATGCTACATACATACTACATGCATGCTACATACATACTACATGCTACATACATACCACATACATACTACATACTACATATATACTACGGGCTGCAGGAATCCAATGACGGAAGGTAGGTATCCTTCCGCACTGTATTCCTCCGCCACTTAAAAAAAAAAAAAGTCCCTAGTCTCACTTTATGCCATTGCTGTGTGGGAATTTTTTTTTTTTTTAAGTGGCGGAGGAATACAGTGCGGAAGGATACCTACCTTCCGTCATTGGATTCCTGCAGCCCGTAGAGAACGGCAGCATCAGCTGATGCTGCAGTTCTCTACCCAAGATCGTCGTGGGACACACTCGTGGACTGCTTCGGATCGTGGGTGAGTATTTTTGTGGTTTGTTATGTTAATATTTATTCCGGAAAAGACAATGGCTTCGGGGAACAATGTGACAAGTATTGGTAAGTATGTTACTCTATGTTATATGTACTGTATGTCTATGTATGTATTGTATGAATGTATTGTATGTATGTAGTATATATGTGGTATGTATGTAGCATGTAGTATGTATGTAGTATGTATGTAGCATGCATGTAGCATGCAGTATGTATGTAGCATGCATGTAGTATATATGTAGTATGTATGTAGCATGCATGTAGTATATATGTATGAATGTATGTAGCATGTAGTATGTATGTAGTATGTATGTGGTATGTATGTAGCATGTAGTATGTATGTAGTATGTATGTAGCATGCATGTAGTATGTATGTAGTATGTATGTAGTATATATGTAGTATGTATGTAGCATGTAGTATGTATGTAGCATGCATGTAGTATATATGTAGTATATATGTAGCATGTAGCATGTATGTAGTATGTATGTGGTATGTATGTAGCATGTAGTATGTATGTAGCATGCATGTAGTATATATGTAGTATGTATGTAGCATGTAGTATGTATGTAGTATGTATGTAGTATATATGTAGTATGTATGTAGCATGTAGTATGTATGTAGCATGCATGTAGTATATATGTAGTATATATGTAGCATGTAGCATGTATGTAGTATGTGGTATGTATGTAGCATGTAGTATGTATGTAGCATGCATGTAGTATATACGTAGTATGTATGTAGCATGTAGTATGTATGTAGCATGCATGTAGTACATATGTAGTATGTATGTAGCATGTAGTATGTATGTAGCATGCATGTAGTATATATGTAGTATGTATGTAGCATGTAGTATGTATGTAGCATGCATGTAGTATATATGTAGTATGTAGCATGTAGTATGTATGTAGCATGCATGTAGTATATATGTAGCATGTAGTATGTATGTTGCATGCATGTAGCATGTACTATGTATGTAGCATGCATGTAGTATATATGTGTTATGTATGTAGCATGTAGCATGCATGTAGCATGCATGTAGTATGTATGTAGTATGTATGTAGTATATATGTGGTATGTATGTAGCATGCAGTATGTATGTAGCATGCATGTAGTATATATGTAGTATGTATGTAGTATATATGTAGTATGTATGTTGCATGTAGTATTTATGTGGTATGAATGTAGCATGTATGTAGCATGTATGTAGTATGTAGTATGAATGTAGCATGTATGTAGTATGCATGTTGTATGTATGTAGCATGTAATTTTTTTTTTTTTTTTACATTCAACACATTAGCCGGATGATAGGACTATTACTGTCCCATCATTGGCTAATGTGTCAATCACTGTCATGGTAGCAGGCATCGCCCGATGGGACTTGTAGTCCCATCGGACGATGCCTGCACAGACCACCGGCAGGCCGGCACAGCCCCCCGGCAGGCCGGCACAGCCCCCCGGAGCCTGCACAGACCACCGGCAGGCCGGCACAGCCCCCCGGCAGGCCGGCACAGCCCCCCGGAGCCTGCACAGCCCCCCGGCAGGCCGGCACAGCCCCCCGGCAGGCCGGCACAGCCCACCGGAGCCTGCACAGACCACCGGCAGGCCGGCACAGCCCCCCGGCAGGCCGGCACAGCCCCCCGGCAGGCCGGCACAGACCACCGGAGCCTGCACAGACCCCCTGGCAGGCCGGCACAGCCCCCCGAAAGGCCCGTACAGACCCCAGAGAGGCTGTACAAGGGCAGGAAAGGGTTTTTCTTATTCCGATACCGGAAGTCCCATAGACTTGAATGGGACTTCCGGTATCGGAATCGGCGATACCGATACTTTTTTTAAAGATCGGCCGAAACCATCCGATACGATACTTTGAAGTATCGGACGGTATCGCTCAACTCTACTCCTGTCACTTACCTCATCCTTTGGACTTACTCAGTGGTCCTCCACAGCCACCCACACAGAAGGACATACATTAGACCTCATCTTCACCCGCATCAGTTCCCTATCTAATCTCACAACCTCTCCCTTCCCCCTATCTGACTACCATTTACTCACCTTCTCATCCTTGTCCTTCTCACCTGCCCCCCTTGTCCAGCCACTAGCACATCCTCGCAGAAACCTCCACACCTAAACATTCACAGACTCTCAGACTCTCTTCTACCTCTGTCCTCCATATCTTCACTCCACAACACAGACAGTGCCACCGCTTTCTACAACGCCACCCTCACATCAGCCATAGACTCAGTCGCCCCTCTCATGCATGGCAAAGTGCGACAAATCAATAGGCAACCCTGGCACAACAACCTCACCTAAAAACTTCAACAAGCATCCAGGGTCGCAGAGCGGCGTTGGAAGAAAACACACCTGCCAGACGACTTCACTGCTTTCAAACAAGCTACACTTGCCTTTAAATCTGCCCTCACCTCTGCTAAACAGACCTATTTCACAAACCTTGTATCTTCACTATCTCACAACCCAAAACAACTGTTCAGCACATTCAACTCTCTCCTCCGCCCACCACTGCCTCCTCCAACTCCCCTGATCTCTATTGAGGACTTTGCCACCTACTTTAAAAACAAGATTGACCAAACAAGGCAAACATTTACAGTTCCACCACCCCAACAGCTCCACATACCAGACCTCTGCCCTTCCCTAATAACCTCCCTCTCCAATGTCACTGAAGGAGAGCTTACTCATCTCCTTTCCAAATCACGCCTCACTACCTGTGCACTTGACCTTATCCCTTCCCACCTGCTCCCCAACCTCACTAACATGATCATGCCAGCCCTAACCCATCTCTTCAACCTGTCCCTAACTACTGGTACCTTCCCCTCTGCCTTCAAACATGCCACGATAACACCCATCCTCAAAAAATCAAACCTTGACCCAACTGCTCTGCCCAGCTATCGCCCCATATCACTGCTCCCGTTTGCTTCCAAACTCCTTGAACAGCCTGTCCATGCTCAACTTTCCTCCCACCTCTCATCTAACTCCCTCCTTGACATCCTGCAATCTGGCTTCCGCCCCCACCACTCCACTGAAACTGCCCTGACCAAAATTACTAATGACTTACTCACAGCCAATGCTAACAGACAGTTCTCCATCCTCCTCCTTCTTGACCTGTCCTCTGCCTTTGACACAGTTGACCACTGCCTACTGCTACAGATTCTTTCTTCCCTTGGCATAACAGACCTTGCCCTGTCCTTGATTTCCTCATACCTTTCTGACTGCACATTCAGCATTTCCCACTCCCACACTACCTCATCATCCCACCCCCTCTCTGTTGGAGTCCCCCAAGGCTCTGTCCTGGGGCCCCTACTTTTTTCCATCTATACTCTTGGCCTAGGACAACTCAAAGTCTCATGGCTTCCAGTACCACCTGTATGCAGATGACACTCAGATCTACCTCTCTGGCCCAGATGTCACCTCTCTGCTGTCCAGAATTCTGGAGTGTCTATCAGCCATATCCTCCTTTTTCACCTCTTGCTTCCTAAAACTCAACGTAGACAGAACTGAACTCATTATCTTTCCTCCATCTCACGTATCTTCCCTACCCGATCTATCTATTATGGTAAATGGCATCATGCTCTCTCCCGCACTTGAAATCCGCTGCCTTGGAGTAACTCTCCACTCTGCCCTGTCCTGCAAACCACACGTCCAATCTCTTGCCACCTCCTGTCGCCTCCAACTCAAAAATATTTCCAGAATCCATCCCTTCCTCAGTCCTCAATCTACTAAAACTCTTGTACATGCCCTCATCATCTCCCGCCTTGACTACTGCAACACCCTCCTCTGTGGCCTCCCTACTAACTCTTTTGCACCACTCCAGTCTGTCCTCAATTCTGCTGCCCGATTAATCACCTCTCTCCTCGCTACTCCCCTGTCTCTCCCCTCTGCAAATCCCTCCATTGACTTCCAATTCCCCAATGAATCCAGTTCAAACTACTAACACTGACCTACAAAGCCACCACAACCTTTCCCCTCCCTATATCTCTGAACTAATCTCCCAATATCTTCCCTAATGAACTCTTCGATCCTACCAAGACCTCCTACTCTCCATCACACTTATTCGTTCCTCACACAACCGCCTCCAACATTTCTCCCGAATATCCCCTATCCTCTGGAATGCCATGCCTCAGCACGTCCGATTATCCACCACCCTCGGATCCTTCAAACTGAACCTGAAAACCCATCTTTTCAGGAAAGCTTACAGACTGCAAAAACCATTCTGCCGCCTCACCACCGCCCGAGCTGCCGCCTCATCACCACCCGAGCTGCTGCACCCCCGACCTTCTGTCGTTTCCCCGCTATCCCATAGAATGTAAGTCCGCAATGACAGGGTCCTCTCCCCTCTGTACCAGTCTGTCATTGTAAATTTGTTGTGGAAACTTGTTTACTGCTAACTATATCTATAACTTTGTATGTAACCCCCCTTCTCATGTACAGCACCATGGAATTAATGGCGCTATATAAATGGTGCTATCTTGCCAGTTATGCTTTACCCGGATAATGAACTCAAGTAGGGGAGTTACAGGAGGACAGATAAGCACGTGTGTCCTTATGAAATTCATAAAAGAAAATGGCATCTCCCTCATACCAGAATACATTGCTTCATTCACACAATGCATTGCTTCAATCCCATAGTGCAACACTTCTGTTAAAGAAACAGGCTGTAAATGCTATTTAAGACGCAGCTATAAAGTCACCACTAGATGGTGCTTACTAAACAAGCACATAATGCAAACCTATTCGCCCTATATTCAGAGGGCAGAACAGGCCCCATAGCATGCTCCTCCATACAGTAGGTCATGGGCCCCATAGAATGCTCCTCCACACAGTATGTTATGGGCCTCATAGAATGCTCCCCCATACAGTATGTCATGGGCCCCACAGAATGGTTCTCCATACAGTACGTCATGAGACCATATAAAATTTTATTTTGTATATTTAATATCAAGTACTCACCTCACCATTCCTGTATACTCCGCATCTCTTATGACTCTGCAGTGCTCAGGACAGAGAGGCTGAGCATGCTGTGATGACGTCATTGCGCCCTCTGCCCTGAGATGTCGGTCGCAGAGTCAGAGGGCACTGAAGACACTGTTGCTGCTGGGAACAAGGAGAGGTGAGTATTTGAGAGTGGCACTGTGCCAATGCTGGCACCACAACAAACAGGCTCCAGAAGGCTTTCCCCATTCGCCCAGGGCCCTAGCACTTATCTGGGTATGCCGGGTGGTGCTGTCGGCCCTGGTCTTGGCGGCAGGTCAGGTCTTCATGCTTGTGCCCGTCTCTGTCTCCTGGCTGTTAGAAGGACACGTCTGTGAAAGTTTTTCTTCTACCTCCACTCTCTGGGGCCCACCGAGCATTTCACTGGTATCCCGGTGGGCCAGTCCTACCCTGTACATATCCACAGCACTGTACTGTATTGTACACACAAATCCAATATACATACAGTATATAAAGACTTACTATATGCAGGTTGGATATAGTGTGGACCTATATATACAGTATGGTGCTGTGTATGAGAATTGAAGAAAGACACACACAGAATTATACTCACCAATGGCACCAGCCGAGCCACTGCTGCTCCCAATGCTGGATCTTTTTTTCCTTAGAGGCTAAATACAAATGGCATCCCTGGCAGGATTGGAAGATGATTTCTCATGTGACTCGTCTTCTAAGATTTGTCCTGCTTTTACTGCACATGGCAGCCTTTTTTGTGCATGTGCAATACAAACTTCAGGGGTGCAGGGAAAATTCACAAATAGTGAATTTTTCTGATGGGTGCTATGGATGGCAGAGACCAGCAATGGCTTTTTATGGAGCTGTCATGTCCCAAGATATCAGTGGGGAGTATAGACCCGGTAAGTTACATGGAAATGTGTATGCTCAGTCAAGCGTATGCCATTTATGAGCAGATGGAACTCAGCCCCCAAGCTTTGGGCGGAGGAGGGTAGTGTAGTGGAGGGAAGCAAGACATACCCTTTAATGTCACATCCCCTTAAGAAGTGATAATGTAAATGTAATTTTTCTTGGTTCTGCTACACTTATAGTGTATTACCATTGTTCGCTTTATTGATACTGCCACATTATAAATGTGTTACCATGCTGTAAGATTGTAATATAAAGTATTGTATAATGTTTTGCATATTTATGTAGAGATTAGGGTAAACTGGTGCATCCTTCAGGTTCATTAGAGGAGGGCATTATTAGTATAGAGTTCCTAGATATG
Organism: Dendrobates tinctorius; assembly: GCF_039654945.1. Lineage (NCBI taxonomy): Eukaryota > Metazoa > Chordata > Amphibia > Anura > Dendrobatidae > Dendrobates > Dendrobates tinctorius. The sequence continues at coordinate 3,359,231 of NW_027361770.1, read as the reverse complement.
GGTAAGTGTAGTTCAGTAGTGGGCCACTGGATGGGGGCATACTAGTGGGCCTAGTTAGGTATAGTAGATAGGAAGTAAGAAAATCTTAAGAATACTGTTGAGAAATACCAACTTTTTATTAAAGAAAGGAAACATAAACGATTTGTTAGGGATTCAACAGAGTTCAGGGAAAAACGAGCTTACCCTGCCCTTACCTCTAGGGGTATTCCTGGTAATATCTCATCTTCAGATATTGAATCCTCAGACGCTGAAGGAGGTCCTAAATTTTATACCTCTAGGCCATACTTTAGAAATAAGGGACGAGGACGTAGGGGTAGTTTTAAAAGATGGCAGGATACCGATCGCTACTCTGTGAGGACTTCCTCCAAAAAGCAAGAAACAAATTCTGAAGCGAGTATAAATACTTCCTCCTCCTTAGCCTGCTCTTCGGCATCTTTTTTAGAAACCAGGGGCCTAGCACCATACAAACTACGGGAGCGGACAAACAACCAAAAATGAGTGTTCTGGCTGAAGGGGACAATGAGAATCAGATAATTAATTTGTCCTCGTATAATCTGTCAGATATAGAAAAGAGGGTTCTTGAGCGGGGGCTATCTTTTGTTCCTACGACTAGGTTTGACCCATTTGTATGGGTTAAGGATATTAGTCTATTTACACGAAAACTTAAGTGGAAAAAATTCTTTGCTCTTAATGATAAAAATAAATGCCAACAACTTGGAATAACGGAGGATGAACTCCTTGATGTAATGCTCTTAGCTGATCTGGCGGAGGAAGGACAGAGAGATATTGGGGTGGGCCCTTTTTCTGATTTGAAATTAAAAAGTAAAAAGATGCCACCAATTGGTGACACTGGTAGTATTGATATTTTTCAATAGCTTGTCTCGGCAGAGATCTGTAAGATTGATTCTAAGAGAGACAGGGTCCCACCTAATCTCTCCTTCCGTGAGAGAAAGGCTTTGGAGGAACTTGGTGATAATGACCGGATTGTATTGAAGCCTTCGGATAAAGGAGGTAACACTTTTGTCCTCAATAGAGATGAATATATCCAAATGTGTATGAGGATTCTCTCTGATAGATCAACGTATGAGTTACTCAGGGGTGATCCGACGAAGGAATATAGTCTGAGACTGTCAGCACTGCTAAGAAGGGCTTTAGATTTGAAGTTGATCTCAAAGAATGAGTTCAACTTCTTATTACCCAAGTGGCCAGTTACAGCTACGTTTTACTCCCTGCCCAAGATCCATAAGGGGTTTGATCCCCTTAAAGGTAGACCGATTGTTTTGGGGATCGATGCCCTTTGACAGAATTCCAGTATGTATTTGGATCAATTGTTGAGACCATTTGTGCTATCCTTCCCCTCATATTTGAGAGATACAATGGACCTTCTTAATAAACTTGAAGGAATCACAGTGGACCCGGGTACAATACTGGCCTCCATTCATGTCAAGGCTCTGTATAGCAGTATTGGCGACACAGAGGGTCTAAGAGCTGTTGAGCATTTTCTCAAGGGGAGAGGTACTCACTTTGGAGCACACAACAATTTCCTGCTGGAACTTCTTGAATTTGTATTGTGTCATAATTTCTTCCTCTTTAATGGGAGGTACTACCACCAGCTCAGGGGCACAGCGATGGGGAGCCCTTGTGCCCCTACTTATGCTAATTTGCTCCTGGGCTGGTGGGAGGACACTAAGGTTTTTGGGGACAAGGATGTCGTCTGGTCCCCTAGGATATTATTCTGGGGTCGGTACATTGACGACATCCTCGTCCTCTGGGTGGGTTGTGGAGAATCATTCAGGTCCTTTGTGGATACCCTTAATAAGAATGAGTTGGGTCTTTTCTTCACCCATGAGTTAGGTGGTGATCAGATCACATTCTTAGATGTAAATATTTCCATTTCTTCAGATGGCTTGCTTAAAACCAACCTGCACTGAAAACCAACCTCGACCAATAGTCTCTTGAGGTGGGAAAGTTATCATCCCCCCCCTCTTAAACGAGGTATACCGAGGGGTCAGTTCCTCATAGTTCGGAGGAACTGCTCTGATTGGAATGATTTTGAATTACAGTCAAAGGACTTATGGGGGAGGTTTAGAAGCAGGGGATACCCAACAAGGGTGATTGAACCTGCTTATAAACATGCTAAACACGTAAGCAGGATGTCTTTGTTGGTCCCGAGGGCGAGGGAGGATTCTAATACAATCATTAGACTGATAGGGACCTTTGATGATCAATCTGGTAAAGTCATGGACATTCTTGAGAAGTATTGGTCTATCCTGAAAATGGATAATGACATATGTGATTGCATTACTCCGGGTCCGTCAGTTACATTTAGGAAGGGTAGGTCAATAAAGGATCGGGTGGTAGGCAGCCATCTGGAGCCTCAGAAAAGAGAGGAAACGTGGCTGCGGAATAGAGCAATAGGCACTTTTAAGTGTGGACACTGCAGTTTTTGTAAATATATTTGTGTATCTCACACCTTTTGCAGTGCCTATACAAAGAGGGTTTATGAAATGAAAAGCTTTGCAAATTGCAAAACCACTGGAGTTGTATATTTGTGTACTTGTACCTGCCCCCTTGACTATGTTGGCAAAACAAAGCGTGAATTACGTGTCCGCATAGGTGAACATTTGGGGGATATAAGACATAAAAGAGATACCCCTTTAGCCCGCCATGTCAATATGGTACATGGAGGTGATGATAAACATATTAATTTTCATGTTATAGAGAGAGTGCAGCCCGCAGTCAGACAGGGAGATTGGGCTAACAGAATCCTACAGCGTGAGACACGCTGGATCTTTTGGCTTGAATCACAGAGCTCAAAAGGCCTCAACGAACAGCTAAATTTTAGTAGTTATCTATAATCAGTGAGTTTCCTCATTTTCCCAGCCTACTTGCTATAGCGTTTTTTTGATGATTGGGTCGGTATATTATTACTATTGGTAATTATTTTTCATTTATTTTTTCATTTATCTTACTTAGGGATACATCTATTTTACTCCACGCTATTGAGGATTTTTTCTATCTATTTTGTCAATGAGCTAGGTGCTCTGAACAATGAGGCTATTTTTCAATTCATATGAAAGGTTATGTGCACCTAATTAGCATTTCACCTTATAATTAACACTACTTTTCTAAGATTATAAGATTTTCTGCACATTGTTTGCGGAAGGTAATCTATATTTGAGAGTTTTTGCCAGCGATAAGGATGTATTACTCTAGCGAATTATTTGTTTTTAGGCACTAATGTGCTAATCCTTGTTTCTGTCAGTGCCTTTTAGTATGGTGCACGCTGCCTACGTCATTCAGGTGGCTGCTGCACTGGACAGCATGTCTGAGCACTGTTCATCCTCAATATGAATCCCTTCCGGTTTAGACCACCATCTTGGATTATTGTGACCGTAAGTGGGCGTTCTATACCAGCGCAGAATCTTTAAACAATGGCGGTGAACGCGCCTGGAGTAAGCCGCACACTGTATTGCTCTCTCGGCCAGGGGTAATGAGACCCCACTTCCTGACCCCTAATGAACCCTCAGCGGATTAAGAGGGGGAAACGCGTCGGGTTTCCATATGCATCAAGTGGCTGATAATGTTGCACATTATTTTTGGCAGACCCTTCTGTGGTACTATGTATTAGATTGAATTTATTGAGCAATTACGCTCTGTTGGTTTACATTCTGTATGCATTGCTACTGGAATATTGGTGTACCACATCTTACAATTTGAGGTGAATTTGGTAGCCTCATTTTTTCATCTATTTTTTTCATCTATGATTCTTGTGAGATAGCACATGTATGGTGCTTTTTTCTTTATGCACAGACATTGGATCTGAGCTGGATGGTGTAACCCCCACTTTCAATTAATGGCCGCCGCATGTGCTACACAGGTTGCATTTTTTCTGCCTTTAATGTGCAATTTTTGTACCATTTTCTAATGTTTGTCCGGGGATCCGGGCAAATGAATTATCATATGTGCTATTCATTGAATTTTCTTGTAGCCGTTTTTTACTGATTTTGCTATTTGGTAATTGGGTCTGCTATTTGCAGCTTATTAGCATTTTTGTGACTACGAGATAAGTCTTACCCTAAGCTGCTTTTTTTGATATTAACCCCATTTATCATTCTTTTTACTACGAGATAAGATTTTTCTGGGGTATTTACATCATCAGAAATACTACGAGATAAGTTCATAGCATTTTAGTATTATCTATGAGACCATTGATGTCTCTTTATTTTTTTCGGTATTATATGTGTGTGTGTTACACTTTTTTGTGTCCCTTTTTGTATATGTAGGGAGGCGTAGGGGTCATTAGGGATACCGACGTTGAGCGGGGGCGCCATATCGTCTATAATTAGGGTGCCAACCTCCGCGGCTAGGCAGGGTTGAACTAGGGCTGACTAGGGCAATTTAGCTGGTGGCCCATACTGTGTGATAATTGAAGAGAACTAAAATAGTATTTCTACTACCCTTTATTTTTTTGTCCTCTATCCCTCCTTCTTTTAGTCATTTCCACTAATGTTTTCAGTTATTGAATTAAAAGCTAAATTTTAGGGGTTATTTTTGTTGCTTCTGGTGTTTCAATTGACTTTATAATCCCATCTATTATTTTTGAGGTCTATAGTTGATAGGAAGCTCATAGAGGGTTAATGGTAGGAGGAGCTGCTATGGGTTAAGTAAGTGTAGGAGATAGGAACAGGTTAGAAGGGCGAGGACATCCGAAGTGTCCACAAGGGCTCTAGGCCCAGGACGACATAGCAGCTGTGAAATGTTCTGCTGGAAGAAAAGTGCATGGGCACAGTCAGACGGGTGCTGGATGAGACCTAAGCACCCCGGGAGTTATGGTGTTCCACGGCAGCAAGGAAAGGGGAGAATTTTGTGGTCCAAGAGTCATGCAGGGCGCAGAATATTCATAATGTGGCCGATTTAAATAGGGCTGAAGCTTGTAAGTCCGGGGCGAAATGGATGAACGGGATCCCCTATGTCTTGAGGTCCTACAGAAGTGATGCTGCGGTACTGTCAAGGGCACTACTACCCTGTAATGTGGGTGAGGGCAAAGAAAGCAGGAAGGGGAAAGTACAGGAGGAATGCTGTGTGGACTTTAACGTAACTGATATGTCCAGGACCGTTGAAGAGAAAAGTAAAATCGCTTGGCATCTGAACCGGTATCTTTGTCCGTTCTTTCTACCCTATGCACCGAAAGTGAGTGCACAGGAGCTGTGCAACACTGCAGTAAAATCCCTGACGGTAAACCAGGACCTTAAACAGGTACGCCGGTAGAAGCTAACAATTTTTCTGTGATAGAAGGCCAGGACACCAAGGCCCTGGTGTCCTCAGTCACGACTACCATCCGGTCCCCTTCTTACAGTATAAAAAAGCAGTAGGAAAGATCCTGGATGGCAGATATGTGTCACAGAGGTGGTTGGCCTCTGTAATGTAAATTGTGTACCAATTGTGTACCAATAACACTAGGCTATTGAGAAAGTTTTAACCCCTTCCAGACATGCGCTGTACATATACTGCTTTGTGGTAGCTGTGTTTCCGCAAACACTATATGTACGACGGCACAATCTATAGGCCTCACGCTCATCGCCGAATCAATCGGGTGCGAGTGTCAGCTTTGTGTGAGAGATGACATCCTGCAGCAATGCCCATGAACGGTGCTAACATTTAACCCCTCTGATGTCAGAAGTGACAATGACATAGAGGAGCTTCACGCAGGGAATGGGTTCCCTGCACGCTTCCATCAGGACAACGCAATGCGGTCGTGTTCTCCTGATGGTCTCCATGGAGACCCCAGGCTGCAAGATGACCGCGGGGTCCTTCAGGGTCCTGCAGAGAAGGTGTCTTGTGAGCACCAGCTGATAGCAGGTGCTGAAATGCCTCCTTCCCTGCATATCAGCATATCAGATGCTCCCCTGAAGCTCTGCAGTGCAGAAGCATTGCAGAGTATCAGATCAGTGATCTGACACTGTACAGTGATGTCTCAGGATGGGGCAATGTAAAAAAAAAAAAAAAATTAAAGTGAAAAAAAGTAAAAATATTTTTTTAAAAATCCCCAAAGAAAAAAAAAAATTTTTTTTCCCCATAAATACATTTAATTGTGTAAATAAAAAATAAGAAAAGTACACATATTTGGTATCACCGCGTCCGTAATGACCTGCTCGATAAAACTGTCCCACTAGTTACGGCTTCAGCAAACACCCATGGAGTCAAAATCGCTATTACATCTCTAGATAAATTCCCAAAGGGTTATAATTTCCAAAATGGGGTCATTTGAGCTTTTCTATCACTTAGAGGCTCTTTATATGAAATCTACAAACTATTCTAGGAAAATCTGAGTTCCAGGAGGCAAATAGCGTTCCGTCCTTCCCGAGTCTCTCCGTATGGCTAAGTAGTAACTGTACAGCCACATATGGGGTATTGCCACTTTCAGTAGAAATTGTGGGGCAAATTTTGGTGTTATTTTTACCCATTTCACAGTATGAAAATGAAAAACTTGGGGCTAACACACAATCTTGTGGTAAAAATGTACATTTTTTTATCTTCACTGCCCAATGGTATAAAATACTATGACACACCTGTGGTGTCATTATCATCACTGCACCCCTATATGAATTGATTCAGAGGTTTAGTTTGTAAAATGGGGTCACTTATGGGGGGTTCTGCTGTGTTGGCACATCAGGGGATCTGCCAATGTAACATGGCACCGTCAAACAAGTCCAGCAAAATCTGCGCTAAAATATGACATTTCTTCCTTTCTGAGTTTGCACTGTGCCTGAAAAGTAGTTTTTTTACAACATATGCAGTATCGATAAACTCAGGATAAGTTGCGCAACAAATTTTGTGGTCAATTTTCTCCTGTTAACCTTGTGAAAATAGAAAATTTGAAGTTTCCACACAGTTGTTTCCTCCACATATTAGGTATCAGCATACTCAGGAGAAATTGCACAACAAATTTTTGGAGCAATTTCTCCTGTTACCCTTATGAAAATGCAAAATTTAGAGCTAAAAAGGATTTATCTGGGAAAAAATGTGATTTTTTTTATTTTTACGTCTTAACATTATAAACTTCTGTGAAGCACCTGTGGGTTCAAGCTGCTCAATACACATCTAGATAAGTTCCCTAAGGGGTCTAGTTTCCAAAATGGTGTCACTTTTTGGGGGTTTCCACTGTTCAGGCACATCAGGGGCTCTCCAAACATGACAAGGCATCCGCTAACTATGCCAGCAAATTTTACATTCAACAAGTGAAATGGCACTCCTTCCCTTCCGAGCCCTGCCGTGTGCCCAAACATTAGATGGCTCCCACATATGGGGTATCGGCATGCTCAGGAGAAATTGCACAACAAAACAGATGGTCCATTTTCTCCTATTACCGTTGCAAAAGTAAAAAAATAGGTTTAAATGAAAATTTTTGTGAAAGAAAAGTACTGTAAATGTTTATGGTTTCCTTCCAAATTCCAAAAATTCCTGTGAAGCACCTGAAGGGTTAATCAACTTCTTGAATGTGTTTTTGAGTACCTTGAGGGGGTGCAGCTTTTATAATGGTGTTACTTTTAGGCATTTTCTGTCATATAGGCCCCTCATAGTCACTTTAAATGTGAGGTGGTCCCTAAAAAAGGTTTTGCAAATTTTGTTGTAAAAATGAGAAATTGCTGGTCAACTTTTAACCCTTATAACTTCCTAACAAAAAAAAAGTTATACTTCAAAAATTGTGCTGATGTAAAGTAGACATGTGGGAAATATTATTTATTAACTATTTTGTGCAATATGACTATGATTTAAGGGCATAAAAACTTTAAATTTGAAATTTTCCAAATCTTCATATTTCATTTTTTTCATAAATTAACGCAACTCATATCAAATAAATTTTACCACTGTTATGAAGTACATTATATCATGAGAAAACATTCTCAGAATCAGTGAAATCCATTGAAGCAATCGAGAGATATGACCTCATAATGTGACAGTGGACAGAAATGTAAAAATTGGCCTGGTCAGGAGAGGCAAACAGGCTTCGGGGTGAAAGGGTTAACATTATTGGGTCTCGGGTCTAGGACTCAGGTGCAGCCAAGTCTAGGAGGCAAAGGTATTTCCCATAATCCAGTCTGAGCCTTACAGGCCTAAGGGCTCATAACCAAATATATATATATATATACACACACACACACACACACACGACACACACATACATACACATATATATATATCTTTATATTTCATACAGCGATAGATAACAGAATAGCCGTTAGTTCATATGTAAAATCATTGCAGAAGCCGACAGGATAGGAGTCATGGTTTACATACAGTAAACCCATGTAGAACAGTTAGATTTATATATGTCAGTGTCTAATACTGTTAGTACTATGTGTGTGCAAAATTTGGGACCTGTATGTTTTTAATAAAAGAATGTATTCACAGGAAAAACTGGCGTGGGCTCCCGCGCAATTTTCTGTGCCAGAGAGGGAGAGCCAATGACTGAGGGCAGATATTACTAGCCTAGAAAGGAACCATGGTTATTGCCCCCCCTGGCTAAAAACATCTGCCCCCAGCCACCCCAGAAAAGGCGCATCTGTAAGATGGACCAATTCCGGCACTTAGCGTCTCTCTTCCCACTGCCCTGTAGTGGTGGCATATGAGGTAATAAGGGGTTAATGTCACCTTTGTATTGTAAATATAATATAATATAATATACATACAGGGTGGGCCATGTATACACCTAAATAAAATGGGAATGGTTCGTGCTATCAACTTCTTGTTTGTGGAACATCAATGTATGGGAGGGAAAAAACTTTTCAAGATGGGTGGTGACCATGGAGGCCATTTTGAAGTCGGCTATTTTGGATCCAATTTTATTTTTTCCAATGGGAAGAGGGTCATGTGACACATCATACTTATTGACAATTTCACAAGAAAAACAATGTTGTGCTTGGTTTTAACGTAACTTAATTATTTCCTGAGTTATTCACAAGTTTCGCCATTGACATGTCGCAGAGGTTAACACACGTGAGGAGTGGATAGGAATTGTGTTGATGACTGGTGAACGCAGTACCCGGGACATTGCAGCAGATTTCAATGCAAGACACCCTATGCAAGAAAACTGTCAGCATTCCCATTTTATTTAGGTGTATCCATATAAATGGCCCAACCAAAAAAGTTTGCCTTACCACTGAACATAATGTTTTGTGTAAACTAAGGGTCCTGTTCCGATTTTTGTTTTGCCCATTCTGCAAATTCAGCGCGCCGATCTGAGTCATCCACATTGAGATGCTGCAGTAGCTGGATTTTGTAAGGGTGCCATTTGTGAGTAGCTAATATGTGCTGAAGGGATGTTCGACTGATGCCAGATCAACTCGCTGAATTTGCAGAATGGGCAAAACAAAAATTGGAACAGGATCCTCAGTTTACACAGAACATTATGCTCAGTGATGAGTAGTGTTGAGCATTCCGATACTGCAAATATCGGGTATCGGCCGATATTCGCTGTATCGGAGGTCTGATACCGAGTTCCGATATTTTTACAATATCGAATACCGGAATCGGAAGTTCCCATAATGCAATGAGCCAGTTGTGTTAGCCATGTTAACTAATGGCATGGCTGTGATTGGCTGCTGAAATGATGTCATCATGATGCGCGGTCTGTGCGGGCCTTCCGGGGGGGTCTGTGCGCGCTGCCAGGGGTCTGTGCGGGCCTGCCAGGGGTCTGTACGGGCCTGCCGGGAGTCTGTGCGGGCTGACGGGGGTCTGTGCGAGCCTGCCGGGAGTCTGTGCGGGCCTGCCGGGGGTCTGAGTGGGCCTGCCGTGGGTCTGTGTGGGCCTGCCGGGGGTCTGTACGGGCCTGCCGGGGGTCTGTGCGGGACTGCCGGGGGTCTGTGCGGGACTGCCGGGGGTCTGTGCGGGACTGCCGGGGGTCTGTGTGGGACTGCCGGGGGTCTAGGCGGGCTGCCGGGGATCTGTGCGGGCCTGCCGGGGCTCTGTACGGGCCTGCCGGGGCTCTGTACAGGCCTGCCGGGAGTCTGTACAGGCCTGCCGGGGGTCTGTGCGGGCTGCCGAGGGTCTGTGCGGGTCTGCCGGGGGTTGTGTGTGTGTGCAGGCATCGTCCGATGGGACTACAAGTCCCATCGGGCTATGCCTGCTACAATGACAGTGATTGACACATTAGCCAATGATGGGACAGTAGTAGTCCCATCATCTGGCTAATGTGTTGAATGTAAAAAAGAAAAAAAACATACATACTACATACATACTACATATATACAACATTCATACAACATACATACATACTACATACATACTACATATATGCTACATTCATACAACATACATACATACTACATAAATACTACATTCATACATTCATACAGCATACATACATACTACATAAAACATACATACTACATATATGCTACATTCATACAACAAACATAAATACATACTATATACTACATACATACTACATATATACTACATTCATACAACATACATACATACTACATAATACATACATACTACATATATACTACATTCATACAACATACATACATACTACATACATACTACATATATACTACATTCATACAATATACATACATACTACATACATACTACATACATACAACATGCTACATACATACAACATACATACTACATACAATACATTCATACATTCATACAATACATACATATAGACATACAGTACATATAACATAGAGTACATACTCACCATCACTTGTCACTTTGATCCCCGAAGCCAGTGTCATCTCACTGCAAAAAATATTAAAATAACAAACAACCAATATACTCCCTGATCTGCAGAAATCCACGAGTGTCCCACGACTATCTCCTGCAGTGCATCACTGATAGGTTACTATAGTTCACTGGTCTCACTTTATGGCAAAAGGTGCGTGGGAACTTTCTCACACAGCAATGCCAAAAGTGAGACTAGGGACTATTTTTTTTACAGTGGCGGTGGAATACAGTGCGGAAGGATACCTACCTCCCGTCATTGTATTCCTGGTGCCCCTAGAGAGCGGTCGTATCAGCTGATGCTGCTGTTCTCCACGGGAGATCATCGTGGGACACTTGTGGATTTCTGCGGATCAGGGAGTATATTGGTTGTTTGTTATTTTAATAATTTTTTTACAGATGACACAGGCTTCGGGGATCAAAGTGACAAGTGATGGTGAGTATGTACTCTATGTTATATGTACTGTATGTCTATATGTATGTATTGTATGAATGTATGGATGTATTGTATGTAGTATGTATGTAGTATGTATGTTGTATGTCTGTAGCATGTTGTATGTATGTTGTATGTATGTAGTATGTAGTATGTACTATGTATGTATGCATGTTGTATGAATGTAGTATATACAGTATGTAGTGTGTATGTATATTCTATGAATGTAGTATATATGTAGTATGTATGTAGTATGTATGTATGTTGTATGAATGTAGTATATATGTAGTATGTATGTATTATGTATGTATGTATGTATGTTGTATGAATGTAGTATATATGTAGTATATATGTTGTATGAATGTAGTATATATGTAGCATGTATGTATTATGTAGTATGTATGTATGTTGTATGAATGTAGTATGTATGTAGTATGTATGTATGTTGTATGAATTATATATGAAGTATGTATGTAGTATGTATGTTGTATGAATGTTGTATATATGTAGTATGTATGTAGTATGTATGTAGTATGTATGTTTTTTTCTTTACATTCAGCACATTAGCCGGATGATGGGACTACTACTGTCCCATCATTGGCTAATGTGTCAATCACTGTCATTGTAGCAGGCATAGCCCGATGGGACTTGTAGTCCCATTGGACGATGCCTGCACACACACACAACCCCCGGCAGGCCCGCACAGACCCCCAGCAGCCCGCACAGATCCCCGGCAGGCCCGTACAGACCCCCGGCTGGCCAGCATAGACCCCCGGCAGCCCGCACAGACCCCCCGGCAGGCCCACACAGACCCCCGGCAGCTCGCACAGACCCCTGGCAGGCCCGCACAGACCCCCGGCAGCCCGCACAGACCCCCGGCAGGCCCGCATAGACCCCCGGCAGGTCCTCACAGACCCCCGAGAGGCCCGTACAGACCCTGCACACACACACACACGAACAGTCTCCGCCCACACTCTTCCCCCCTCCAGAACTGAATGTGCAAGGAAAGAAAGGGTTTATTTTCATTCCAATATTTGTGCCCCATTGACTTGCATGGGTTTCCGGTATCGGAATTGGCGATACCTGATATTTTTGGGGTATCGGTCCGATCCAAACCGATCCGATATTTCCCGATATCCGAAGGTATTGCTCAACACTAGTGATGAGGCAAGCTTTTTTTGGTGGACCATTTATATAGATACACCTAAATAAAATGGGAATGGGGACAATGACCCGGGTACTGCGTTAGCCTAAAAACAAAGTTTATTGACTATTTGATAAAATTCCCACAAATACAACCACAAATATATCAGTCCATATATATATCTAATATATAAAGCTCAAAGTGTGTATGTATGTATGTATGTATGTATGTATGTATGTATGTACAGTGGGGCAAAAAAGTATTTAGTCATTCAGCAATAGTGCAAGTTCCACCACTTAAAAAGATGAGAGGTGTCTGTAATTTACATCATAGGTAGACCTCAACTATGGGAGACAAACTGAGAAAAAAAAATCCAGAAAATCACATTGTCTGTTTTTTTTTCCTTTTATTTGCATATTATGGTGGAAAATAAGTATTTGGTCAGAAACAAGCAATCAAGATTTCTGGCTCTCACAGACCTGTAACTTCTTCTTTAAGAGTCTCCTCTTTCCTCCACTCATTACCTGTAGTAATGGCACCTGTTTAAACTTGTTATCAGTATAAAAAGACACCTGTGCACACCCTCAAACAGTCTGACTCCAAACTCCACTATGGTGAAGACCAAAGAGCTGTCAAAGGACACCAGAAACAAAATTGTAGCCCTGCACCAGGCTGGGAAGACTGAATCTGCAATAGCCAACCAGCTTGGAGTGAAGAAATCAACTGTGGGAGCAATAATTAGAAAATGGAAGACATACAAGACCACTGATAATCTCCCTCGATCTGGTGCTCCACGCAAAATCCCACCCCGTGGGGTCAGAATGATCACAAGAACGGTGAGCAAAAATCCCAGAACCACGCGGGGGGACCTAGTGAATGAACTGCAGAGAGCTGGGACCAATGTAACAAGGCCTACCATAAGTAACACACTACGCCACCATGGACTCAGATCCTGCAGTGCCAGACGTGTCCCACTGCTTAAGCCTGTACATGTCTGGGCCCGTCTGAAGTTTGCTAGAGAGCATTTGGATGATCCAGAGGAGTTTTGGGAGAATGTCCTATGGTCTGATGAAACCAAACTGGAACTGTTTGGTAGAAACACAACTTGTCGTGTTTGGAGGAAAAAGAATACTGAGTTGCATCCATCAAACACCATACCTACTGTAAAGCATGGTGGTGGAAACATCATGCTTTGGGGCTGTTTCTCTGCAAAGGGGCCAGGACGACTGATCCGGGTACATGAAAGAATGAATGGGGCCATGTATCGTGAGATTTTGAGTGCAAACCTCCTTCCATCAGCAAGGGCATTGAATATGAAACGTGGCTGGGTCTTTCAACATGACAATGATCCAAAGCACACCGCCAGGGCAACGAAGGAGTGGCTTCGTAAGAAGCATTTCAAGGTCCTGGAGTGGCCTAGCCAGTCTCCAGATCTCAACCCTATAGAAAACCTTTGGAGGGAGTTGAAAGTCTGTGTTGCCAAGCGAAAAGCCAAAAACATCACTGCTCTAGAGGAGATCTGCATGGAGGAATGGGCCAACATACCAACAACAGTGTGTGGCAACCTTGTGAAGACTTACAGAAAACGTTTGACCTCTGTCATTGCCAACAAAGGATATATCACAAAGTATTGAGATGAAATTTTGTTTCTGACCAAATAATTATTTTCCACCATAATATGCAAATAAAATGAAAAAAAACCAGACAATGTGATTTTCTGGATTTTTTTTTCTCAGTTTGTCTCCCATAGTTGAGGTCTACCTATGATGTAAATTACAGACGCCTCTCATCTTTTTAAGTGGTGGAACTTGCACTATTGCTGACTGACTAAATACTTTTTTTCCCCACTGTATGTGTGTGTGTATGTATGTGTGTGTGTATGTCCGGGATAGGCATCCGGACCGTCGCATCTACAGCCACAAAATTTGGCACAGTCACACGTCTGGACCCCGAGAGCGTCCTAAGCTATGTTGTGAGGCGAAATTTTAACCCCGCGCGTTCCAATTCACCAAACAATTTTGCCCCTATCTACATACTGGGGAAAAAGTGTGTGTGCGTCAAGCCCCGCCCCTCGTTATTATGTCATAATGCCCCTATTTGCATACTGGGGAAACAGTGTGTGCGTATCAAGCCCCGCCCCTCATTATGATGACACAATGGTTGCCATGGCGACGCTGATGTCATCATAGGTTGAAAGCCCTGCCGCTCATTATGATGTCATAATGGTTGACTATGGAATGGAGGATGTGTGATGGGTATATGGGCACTGGACTATGGGATGGTGGATATGTATGATGGGTATATGGGCACGGGACTATGGGATGGAGGATGTGTGATGGGTATATGGGCACTGGACTATGGGATGGAGGATATGTATGATGGGTATATGGGCACTCGACTATGGGATGGCAAATATGTATGATGGGTATATGGGCATGGGACTATGGGATGGAGGATGTGTGATGGGTATATGGGCATGGGACTATGGGATGGAGGATGTGTGATGGGTATATGGGCACTCGACAATGGGATGGAGGATATGTATGATGGGTATATGGGCACTCGACTATGGGATGGAGGATGTGTGATGGGTATATGGGCACTCGACTATGGGATGGAGGATGTGTGATGGGTATATGGGCATGGGACTATGGGATGGAGGATAATTATAATTTGTTATAACTAACCACAGTTAGTTACTATGCCCGGGCAGCGCCGGGCTCTTCAGCTAGTATATATATAAAAGCCAAACTGGCAATCATCTCAAATAAAAATACAGAATAAATAATAAACTATGATAATGTAGATCCACGTAGATCCAAAAGGTAAAAAGGTACAGTCAGAAGGGTAGTTTGCTCTATCTGCTCAACCTGTTAATAGAAGTTTTTATCTGCTGCACTGTGTTAATGTTAACCATTAGGGTTAGCAATTCTGTTGCTTAAGGCTGTGTGCACACGTAAGCTTTTTTTAGCGTTTTTACCAGCAAAATTGCTTAAAAGAAGCATCCCATTCATTTTAATGCATTCTGCACTTTGTGCGTATTGATGCATTTTTTTCCGCAAAAAAACGCATCGCGGTAAAAAATGCAGCATTCTCATTAAATTTGCGGAAAAATCCGCATTTCAAGCTATTTTCTATGAGACTGGGGACGCGCAGAAAAAAACGCATAAAAAACGAGCATTTTTTGGCCAAAAAATGCATGGAAAATGCGCGTTTTCTGAGGAGTCCTGTTTTCATGCAGAAATTTTCTGCATACGTGGGCACATAGCCTTAGAGATGGAAAAGACAGTAGTTTTGAGCGGATTCCCCCTGCAACTGGAGGATGACTTTTAAAAAGAGTCCTAATATTTCTGTAGGGCCCTAGCACCAATCAGCTTGTGACCTGACTGGAGCGACCACCAGGGCCATGGGGACACTCGGTACCGGGCCAGTTCTTAAGGGTATGTGTCACGGCAGCAGTGTCCTTGTACGTGGCTCTGGGCATCCAATGAAAATGATAAGGGGATGGTACAGTTTATGAAAGATAGATTTGTTACTAGTGATGAGCGAGCACTAAAATGCTCGGGTCGAACAAATTGGAGTACTCGAGTACTCGGACAGAACAAAAATCCCAATGTAAGTCTATGGGAGACTCAAGCATTTTTACTGCGATCCCCCCGGGGGTCCTTTCAAGGTCTAAAAACGTCTGAAAATGATGGAGACACTGCTCAAATGACACGGGGACATCATGGAGATCGCCCCAGGAACCATTTCTCACTCCTAGGTCACAGCTCTAAACAGTGTTGTCAGAATTTCACGTCCTTTTTACAGGCACACCAAAAAACATACAAAAACTAAACCAAAATGTATTTTGCTGGGAAATATGTTAAGGAACATCTTTTCCAGGGTAATGATTTTCATCTAAGCCAAAATAATTAACCCAAAATAAAAATGTTCCTCCACCAATTGGGCCATGTTCAAACACAGCGTTTTTGAGGCATTTTGCAACTTTAGCATTGCTTTCAACCAATACAAATGCATTACTGGAAAATGTCATTGTAACATTTACCAACCCTAGCTGACCAAGTGGTGTGTGACACATAAGCAAACATATCTTGTTTCATTTATGAAGGAGGGACTCTTAAAGTCACAGAGCCTATTTTTACAGGGGTGTCAGGCAGCATTAATCTTCTTAAAGGGCCATTATTAACCTCTTTACCCCCAAGGGTGTTTTGCATATTAATGACCGGGCCAATTTTTATAATTCTGACCACTGTCCCTTTATGAGGTAATAACTCTGGAACGCTTCCATGGATCCCAGTAATTCTGACATTGTATTCTCATGACATATTGTACTTCATGGTAGTGGTAAAATTTCATTCATATAACTTGCATTTATTTGTGAAAAAAACTGAAATTTGGCGACAATTTTGAAAATTTTGCAATTTTCCAACTTTGAATTTTTATGCCCTTAAATCACAGAGATATGGCACACAAAAAACATAAGTAACATTTCCCACATGTTTACTTTACATCAGCACAATTTTGGAACCAATTTTTTTTTTGCTAGGAAGTTAAAAGGGTTAAAAGTTGACTAGCGATTTCTCATTTTTACAACGCCAATGTTTTTAGGGACCACATCACATTTGAAATCACTTTGAGGGGTATATATAATAGAAAACACCCAAAAGTTATGCCATTCTAAAAACTGCACCCCTGGCAGTACTCAAAACCACATTCAAGAAGTTCATTAACCCTTCAGGTGCTTCACAGAATTATTTTGAATGTTTAACAAAAAATTAAACATTTAACTTTTTTTCACAAAAAAATTACTTCAGGTCCAATTTTTTTATTTTACCAAGAGTAATAGGAGAAATTGGACTGCAAAACTTATTGTGCAATTTGTCTTGAGTACGCTCATACCTGATATGTGGGAGGGAACCACTGTTTCCGCGCATGGCAGACCTTGAAAGGGAAGGAGCGCCATTTGACTTTTTCAATGCAAAATTGGCTGGAATTGAGATCGGATGCAATGTCACGTTTGGGGAGCCCCTGATGTACCTAAACAGTGGAAACCCCCACAAATGACACCATTTTGGAAACTAGACCCCCCAAGGAACTTATCTAGATGTGTGGTGAGAACTTTGAACCCCATGGGCTTCACATAAATTTCATAACGTACAGCTGTAAAATTAAAAGATCATATTTTTTCCAAAAAAATTATCTTTTCACCCCCAATTTTTTCCAAGGGAAACAGGACCCCAAATGTTATTGTGCAATTTTTCCGGAGTATGCTGATACCTCATATTTGGGGCTAAATCACTGTTTGGGTGCATGGCAGAGCTGGGAAGGGAAGGAGCACCGTTTGACGCAAAATTGGCTGGAATTGAGATTGTCGCCATGTCGCGTTTGGAGAGCCTCTGATGTGCCTGAACAGTAGAAACCACCCACAATTGACCCCATTTTGGAAACTAGACCCCCAAGTAACTTATCTAGATATGTGGTGAGCACTTTGAACCCCCAAGTGCTTCACAGAAGTTTATAAGGCCCAGGCATGAAAATAAAAAAATCATTTTTTCCACAAACATGATCTTTTAGTCCCCATTTTTTTATTTTCCCAAGGGGTAACAGGAGAAATTTGACCCCAAAAGTTGTTGTACAATTTGTCCTGAGTATGCTGATACCCCATATGTGGGAGAAAACTGCTGTATGGGTACACGTTAAGGCTCGGAAGGGAAGTAGTGACGTTTTGGAATGCAGACTTTGATGGACTTGTCTGTGGGTGTCATGTCACGTTTGGAGAGCCCCTGATGTGCCTAAACTGTGGAAACCCCCCACAAGTGACCCCATTTTGGAAACTAGACCCCCCAAGGAACTTATCTAGATTTGTGGTGAGCACTTAGAAAACCCAAGTGCTTCACCAAAGTTTATAACGTAGAGCCATAAAAAAAAATCATATTTTTTTCCACAAAAATGATGATTTTGCCCCCAATTTTTTATTTTCCCAAGGGTAACAGGAGAAATTGGACCCCAAAAGTGGTTGTTCAATTTGTCCTGAGTACGCTGGTACCCCATATGTAGGGGTAAACCACTGTTTGGGCGCATGGCAGAGCTTGGAAGGGAAGGAGCACCACTTGACTTTTTCAGCGCAGAATTGGCTGGAATTGAGATCAGATGCCATGTTGCATTTGGAGAGCCCCTGATGTGCCTAAACAGTGGAAACTCCCCAATTCTAACTCCAACCCTAACCCCAACACACCCCTAACCCTAACATCAGCCCTAACCCTAACTCTATCCCTAGCCCTAACCCTAACGGGAAAATGGAAATAAATACATTTTTTAATTTTATTATTTTTCCCTAACTGAGGGGATGATAAAGGAGGTTTGATTTACTATTTATTGCGGGTTTTTATGTTTGGCAGCTGTCACACACTAAAAGACGCTATTTATTGTGAAAATAATTTTTGCATCACCATTAGTGTTGAGCTTTCCGATACCGCAAGTATCGGGTATCGGCCGATATTAGCTGTATCGGAATTCTGATACTGACTTCCGATACTTTTTTCATATCGGATACCGGAATCGGAAGTTCCCATAATGCTATCAGCCCGCTTGCTTTGATTCAGCCAATGGGATTCCTCAGAAGTGTGGGCACATCCTGTTAGGCATGTAGGCATGTTAACTATTGGCATGGCTGTGATTGGCTGCTGAAATGATGTCATGATGCACTATAAAAGCCACTGCTGCCACCATTTCTGGTCACTCTGCTGTGAATTCAGTTAGGGACAAGCTGCTGTTGAAGACTGTGAGGGACAGTTAGAAATAGCGATTCTCAAAACAATATTGTGCTTTACCCAGGCTACATAAACCACCACTGCAGCTTGCTTTTCCCTAGCAGCAGTGTCCACAGCTGTCTGCAAGGGCTGTGTGAGTGCAGCTCAAGCTGTGGAGTGGGTCCTGCAGCCACGTCTGGTTGGAGGCCGCCCAGCGTGCCTCACTGCTGCCTCATACATATTTTTCTTTTTGAGCTGCTCATTTAAAAAAGATTCTATCTAGTGTGCTTCCATCCGTATCCATATACGTTGGTTGCAAACACTAGTAGTAGACAGCGGAGCCTTTCTGCAGCCTTTCAGTGCTAGGGCCCACTTAGCTGCACTGTTCACAGATGTCTGAGAGGTCTCTGACTGTGTGTGAGTGCAGCTCACGCTGAGTAGTGTGTCCTGCAGCTACGTCTGGTTGTAGGCCGCTCAGCGTGTCACTGCCTCACACATTTTTCTTTTATTGCAGCTCATTTTTTCTCCTATTAGTGTGCATCCATCCGTATCCATATACGGTGGTTGCAAACACTCTAGGAGTACACAGCGGAGCCTTTCTGCAGCCTGTCAATGCTAGTGCCCATTTAGCTGCACTGTTCACGGCTGTCTGAGAGGTCTCTGACTGTGTGTGAGCACAGCTCACGCTGAGTAGTGTGTCCTGCAGCTACATCTGGTTGTAGGCTGCTCAGCGTGCGTCACTGCCTCACACATATATTTCTTTAATTTCAGCTCATTTTTTCTTCTCCTATTAGTGTGCATCCATCCATATCCATCTACATTGGTTGGTTGCAAACACTATATAGGAGTAGATAGAGGAGCCTTTTTTCTGGCTTGTGCCCTTCAGCTGCAGCCAGATTAGTATTACCCTATTTTTTTGGAGCCTCATCTTTTGCATTGTAGGTTACTTGCCTGCATTGTAATAGCTCCAGAAAGTTGGTGATACTCAGACTTTCAAATCTTTGGTCACATCCTTTTAGTTTCCCCCCCCCCAAAAAAAACAACAAAGTTCACCAAACACTACATTTGAAAGTTGTGTAGGCCACATTAGCTCCCATTAAAGTGTAGTCGACACACACACTTCATAAAATTAGTGTTTCTTATACCTGTAACCAGCTGTTCAGGAATAAGCACACTAAGGCCCCCCTTCGTTCTTTTCTGCCTATCTTTCTCAGTCTAGCAAGATGATGAAGGCAGGGAGTAAGGCACGTGGCCGTGGGCGTGGAGTTTCAGCAGGGAGAGGACGTGGGGATTCTGCAGGGAGAGGACGTGGGGATTCTGCAGGGAGAGGACGTGGGGATTCTGTGCCTGCTGTTGGCACCAGTGAGTCAGCATCCCCCAGTTTTAGCAGGCAACAGTCCTTTATGTGCAGCTTTGTAGGACCTCACCGTACCCCACTGCTGCGGGAGGAACAAATTGAAGCCTTTGTCGGATGGATGGCAGCTAACGCATCGACTTCAATTACTTCCACATCCTCTCAGGGCCAGAGCACCGAAGAGCAACCATCTGTCTCTTCACCACCTGCCAAAGTGCCCAGGCAGTCAGAGACCCCTGGACAAGAGCCATCATAGTCTCTACTTCTGTTCTCGGAATCTGTTGGTTTGGAAAGAGGGGGCCAGCCAAGCAGCATTCCAGAATGTGAAGAAGAGGGAGTATGCAGTGATGCGCAACTTCTTTGTCCCTCTGAATCTGAAGAGGCGGGTGGGCCAGTGCCTATGGTCAGCACACCTCAGTACGCATCAGATGATGACGAGACTCAGTTACCACTTTCTGGTGCGTACGGTGCTGGTGAGACAACCCAGGAGAAGCAGGTGTTTGAAAAGGGGAGTGTAGATGATTAGGTCCTTGACCCATCATGGCGTGAGGAACAGGAAGGTGGTGGTAGCAGCTCTGAAGAAGAGATTCCCCGAACGGCCAAAACCGGAGGGAGAGGGAGGGGGCAGACTTGGTTGCCTGTAGCCTCCACTTCGGCACCCGTTAGGAGCATTCCACTTTCAAAAGGCAAAAAGGGCGCTCCCAAGACTTGCAGTGCGTGGTCCTTTTTTGACACAGTTGCAGATGACATTTGCTTTGTCAAATGCAAGCTGTGTCATCAGAGAGTCAAAAGAGGGAAAAATGTCAGCAACCTCAATACCCCTAATATGTGGAAACATGTGCAGACCAAGCACGAGCTGGAGTTACACAGACACAATGAAGACGTAGGCCAACGTACAGCACCACCTACCACCTCTTCAGCTTGTGTTGGGGCCTCTTCCTCCAGCTCACACACAGCTGGTTTGGCTTCCTCACAGGATCGCCAAGGAAGAACCTCTGCCACTGTTGTCTGGAGACCCAGTGACATTCCACCCACAGCACCACATTCCAAGTCATCCTTACACTCCCAGGCCACTCGGCAGCCATCGGTAGCACAGGCATGGGAGAAAAGGCGGCCATACTCGGCAAACCATCCCCGAGCACAGGCTCTGAATGCTGGCATTGCCAAACTACTGGCCCTCGAAATGCTGTCATTCAGGCTGGTGGAGACTGACACCTTCCGGGACTTCATGGCATTGGCAGTCCCACAATACACTGTGCCCAGCCGCTTTTATTTCAGCAGGTGAGCAGAAACATGTGGAGGCAAACATAAAACATGCGCTACTAAACGCCGTCAGTAGCAAGGTCCACCTGACCACCGATGCGTGGACCAGTAACCATGGACAGGGACGATACCTTTCCCTCACTGCCCATTGGGTCAATGTTGTGGAGCCGGGTACAGATCTGGAGAGTGGCACTCTACGTGTTCTGCCAACTCCACGGATTGCAGGAATCCAGTCTGTACACATTGACTCCTCCTCCTACTCCAGTTCCTCTAAAACAGCGCAGCAGGAGCCTGTTACGACCGATATGAGCACAGCCGTGGCCAAACGTCAACAGGCCGTACTGAAATTAATTTCATTGGGGAATCGAAGCCACACAGCGCAGGAGCTCTGGAATGCCATCAAGCAGGAGAGCGACGTGTGGTTTCTACCAGCGAATCTCCAGCCGGGCTTGGTAGTGTGACAATGGCCGAAATCTGGTGGCAGCTCTTGGCCTTGGCAACCTCACTCACATCCCATGTCTGGCACATGTGCTCAACTTGGTCGTGCAGAGCTTTCTGAGGGACTATCTAGATCTTGATGCACTGCTGTACAAGGTCCGCATAGAGTGCGCTCACTTGCGGCGTTCCAGCACGGCAAGATCGCGCCTTGCTGCTCTGCAGCGCCGATTACGCCTTCCGGAACATCGCATCATATGTGACCTACCCACCAGGTGGAATTCAACGTTACATATGTTGGAGCGGTTGTGTGAGCAGCAGGCAGCAGTCATGGAGTACCAGCTGCATCAGGCGCAAACAAGTCGCAATGTGCGCCGGTCACACTTCAGCACCACTGAGTGGGCCTCTATGAAGGACATCTGCTTCGTTTCGCGTGCCTTCGATGATTCCACGCGGATGGCGAGTGCAGATGATGCACTAGTCAGCATGACTGTCCCCCTTATCTGCATGCTTCAAAAAACACTGCAAGCACTAAAGGATGAGGTTTTGGAAGAGATGGAAGATGAGGAGTCCCAAATGCCATCTGCTTCTGGACAGTCTGCGCTACATGTTTCCTCACAAAGGCCTAGGCAGGGGACACTTTGTGAGGAGGATGAGGAGGAGTCGATGGAGGAGGAAGACATCTCTCCACAGGAGGGAGGTACACAAAGCTCTAGTCAGTATGTACAGCGAGGGTGGGGTGATGCAGAGCAGGCAGAGCTCACGCCTCAAGCAGGGGACAGCGGTTTTTGGCAGTTGGGAGTCTGCAGCACATGGTTTACTTCATGCTGCAGTGCCTGAGAAACGACCGCTGCATCGCCCACATTCTCTACACGGCTGATTATTGGGTGTACACCCTCCTAGATCCTCGCTACCGGGAAAACTTGCAAACCCTCATACCAACGTTGAACCGGGAGCATAAACTGCAGGAGTACCAAGACACACTGGTGCAGGCCATCATGTTTTCCATTCCACCCGACAGCAGTGGTGCTAGTGCTTTACAAAGCACCTCTGTGTGTCCAGCCAGTGGAGGAAACTCGGCACAAAGAGGGAGCAGAGGCAGCGCCTCAGCAAAAGGCAAGACCACTATGGCCCAAATGTGGCAAAGTTTTGTGTGGCCGCCACAATTGTCTACACCATCACTGACGGCTCCAGTCAGCAGGAGGCAACGTTTCCGTCAGATGGTGACAGACTACATGTCTTGCCCTGTGAGTGTACTCCCAGATGGCTCTTCCCCCTTCAAGTTTTGGGTCTCTAAGCTGGATACATGGCCAGAGCTTAGCCTGTATGCATTGGAGGTGCTGGCTTGCCCTGCTGCCAGTGTATTATCGGAACGCGTCTTTAGTGCCGCAGGTGGTGTACTAACAGACCGTCGCACGCGACTTTCTTCCGATAACGTAGACCGGCTTACTTTTCTGAAAATGAACAAGGCCTGGATCTTCCCAGAATTTGCCAGTCCTCTTCCCGACTAAATAATTGGTTGGCAACTGTATCCGGGTCTCCTGTTGTGTTCATGTTTCTACCACCTGAACTATAATCCCTGGGCTTCAACACAGCCAATTGTTGCTCAGATGTGTCATCTGCACAGAGAAAAACACTAGCTCCTGTGTTAGTGGGGTTCAGTAACGCCAGCTGCTCCCCTGCTGTGTGGACGGCAAAGTCTCCTGCTCCATCCACATTCAAACTACTACTGATTTTTAACCCTGCTCCACTTAGGCCTCTGGCTCCACTGTCTCTAGTATTTCCCCTGGCCTCCAACCCCGCCAGTGAGAGCTCTTAAGTGGCGTCTGCATAATCCACACTTGTTCCAGTGTTACTTGGCCTCAGTCACGTCAGTTGATCCCCTGATGTGTGTCCGGCAAGGTCTCCTGCTCTGTCCACATTCCCATTACTAGTAGTGTGAATGAGGACAGAGCATTGGTGTTCAAAAGTGTGGATTGTGCTGACGCCACTTCAGAGCTGTCACTGGCAGGGTTGGAGGCCAGGGGAAATACTAGAGACAGTGGAGCCGGAGGCCATAGTGGAGCACGGTTACAATCAGTTGTAGTCTACTACCTCTATAAAACGTGCTGCAAGTTGGCCTCAGCCAGCTCCATGCCTCATCCTGGGCTCCAACAACGTCAGTTGGTGTTCAGAAGTGCTGTCTTCACAGAGAAAAACACACTAGCTCCTGTGTTAGTGGGGTTCAGTAATGCCAGCTGTTCCCCTGCTGTGTAGACGGCAAAGTCTCCTACTGCCTCCACATGTCAACACCATCAGGCCTCAGCCTGCTCAATGCCTCATCCTGGGCTCCAACAACGCCAGTTGGTGTTCAGAAGTGCCGTCTTCACAGAGAAAAACACACTAGCTCCTGTGTTAGTGGGGTTCAGTAACGTCAGCTGTTCCCCTGCTGTGTGGATGGCAATGTCTCCTGCTGCCTCCACATTCAAAAAACAGCCGGCCTCAGCCTGCTCCATGCCTCATCCTGCTCTCCAACATCGCCAGTTGGTGTTCAGAAGTGCCGTCTTCACAGAGAAAAACACACTAGCTCCTGTGTTAGTGGGGTTTAGTAATGCCAGCTGTTCCCCTGCTGTGTAGACGGCAAAGTCTCCTGCTGCCTCCACATGCCAACACCATCAGGCCTCAGCCTGCTCCATGCCTCATCCTGGGCTCCAACAATGCCAGTTGGTGTTCAGAAGTGCCGTCTTCACAGAGAAAAACACACTAGCTCCTGTGTTAGTGGGGTTCAGTAACGTCAGCTGTTCCCCTGCTGTGTGGACGCCAATGTCTCCTGCTGCCTCCACATTCAAAAAACAGCCGGCCTCAGCCTGCTCCATGCCTCATCCTGGGCTCCAACATCGCCAGTTGGTGTTCAGAAGTGCCGTCTTCACAGAGAAAAACACACTAGCTCCTGTGTTAGTGGGGTTTAGTAATGCCAGCTGTCCCCCTGCTGTGTAGACGGCAAAGTCTCCTGCTGCCTCCACATGCCAACACCATCAGGCCTCAGCCTGCTCCATGCCTCATCCTGGGCTCCAACAACGCCAGTTGGTGTTCAGAAGTGCCGTCTTCACAGAGAAAAACACACTAGCTCCTGTGTTAGTGGGGTTCAGTAACGTCAGCTGTTCCCCTGCTGTGTGGACGCCAATGTCTCCTGCTGCCTCCACATTCAAAAAACAGCCGGCCTCAGCCTGCTCCATGCCTCATCCTGGGCTCCAACATCGCCAGTTGGTGTTCAGAAGTGCCGTCTTCACAGAGAAAAACACACTAGCTCCTGTGTTAGTGGGGTTTAGTAATGCCAGCTGTCCCCCTGCTGTGTAGACGGCAAAGTCTCCTGCTGCCTCCACATGCCAACACCATCAGGCCTCAGCCTGCTCCATGCTTGATCCTGGGCTCCAACAACGCCAGTTGGTGTTCAGAAGTGCCGTCTCCTCAGAGAAAAACACACTAGCTCCTGTGTCAGGGGGGTTCAGTAATGCCAGCTGTTCCCCTGCTGTGTAGACGGCAAAGTCTCCTGCTGCCTCCACATGCAAACTACTACAGATTTGTAACTTTGGTCAACTTAGGCCTCTGGCTCCACTGTCTCTAGTATTTCCCCTGGCCAACAACCATGCCAGTTGCAGCTGTGAAGTGGCATCTGCACAATCCACACTTGTTCCTGAGTTACTGTGGCTCAGTCCTGTCAGTTGATCCCCTGATGTGTGTCCGGCATGGTCTCCTGCTCTGTCCACATTCACATTACTAGTAGTGTGAATGAGGACTGAGCAGGAGAGCTTGCCAGACACACATCAGGGGATCAACAGACGGGACTGAGCCACAGTTACACAGGAACAAGTGTGGATTGTGCAGACGCCACTTCACAGCTGTAACTGGCGGGGTTGTTGGCCTGGGGAAATACTAGAGACAGTGGAGCAGGAGGCCATAGTGGAGCACGGTGACAATCAGTAGTAGTCTACAACCTCTATAAAACCAGCTGCAAGTTGTACTCCGCCTGCTGCATGCTTCATCCTGGGCTACAACACAGCCATTTGTAGCCTGGAAGTGCCGTCCGCACAGATAGAAACACTCGCTCCTGTGTTAGTGGGGTTCAGTCACGCCAGCTGTTCCCCTGCTGTGTGGATGGCAATGTCTCCAGCTGCCTCCCAACTCACACTACAACGCTTTTTCTCCTCGCTCCAAGTAGGCCTCAGCCTGCTCGGAGCATTGATCCTGGGCTACAACACAGCCAGTTGTAGCCTGGAAGTGCCGTCCGCACAGATAGAAGCACTCGCTTCTGTGTTAGTGGGGTTCAGTAACGCCAGCTGTTCCCCTGCTGTGTAGACGGCAAAGTCTCCTGCTGCCTCCACATGCCAACACCATCAGGCCTCAGCCTGCTCAATGCCTCATCCTGGGCTCCAACAACGCCAGTTGGTGTTCAGAAGTGCCGTCTTCACAGAGAAAAACACACTAGCTCCTGTGTTAGTGGGGTTCAGTAACGTCAGCTGTTCCCCTGCTGTGTGGACGGCAATGTCTCCTGCTGCCTCCACATTCAAAAAACAGCCGGCCTCAGCCTGCTCCATGCCTCATCCTGGGCTCCAACAACGCCAGTTGGTGTTCAGAAGTGCCGTCTTCACAGAGAAAAACACACTAGCTCCTGTGTTAGTGGGGTTCAGTAATGCCAGCTGTTCCCCTGCTGTGTAGACGGCAAAGTCTCCTGCTGCCTCCACATGCCAACACCATCAGGCCTCAGCCTGCTCCATGCCTCATCCTGGGCTCCAACAACACCAGTTGGTGTTCAGAAGTGCCGTCTTCACAGAGAAAAGCACACTAGCTGCTGTGTTAGTGGGGTTCAGTAACGTCAGCTGTTCCCCTGCTGTGTGGACGCCAATGTCTCCTGCTGCCTCCACATTCAAAAAACAGCAGGCCTCAGCCTGCTCCATGCTTGATCCTGGGCTCCAACAACGCCTGTTGGTGTTCAAAAGTGCCGTCTCCTCAGAGAAAAACACACTAGCTCCTGTGTCAGGGGGGTTCAGTAATGCCAGCTGTTCCCCTGCTGTGTAGACGGCAAAGTCTCCTGCTGCCTCCACATGCAAACTACTACAGATTTGTAACTTTGGTCAACTTAGGCCTCTGGCTCCACTGTCTCTAGTATTTCCCCTGGCCAACAACCATGCCAGTTACAGCTGTGAAGTGGCATCTGCACAATCCACACTTGTTCCTGAGTTACTGTGGCTCAGTCCCGTCAGTTGATCCCCTGATGTGTGTCCGGCAAGGTCTCCTGCTCTGTCCACATTCACATTACTAGTAGTGTGTATGAGGACTGAGCAGGAGAGCTTGCCAGACACACATCAGGGGATCAACAGACGGGACTGAGCCACAGTTACACAGGAACAAGTGTGGATTGTGCAGATGCCACTTCACAGCTGTAACTGGCGGGGTTGTTGGCCTGGGGAAATACTAGAGACAGTGGAGCAGGAGGCCATAGTGGAGCACGGTGACAATCAGTAGTAGTCTACAACCTCTATAAAACCAGCTGCAAGTTGTACTCCGCCTGCTGCATGCTTCATCCTGGGCTACAACACAGCCATTTGTAGCCTGGAAGTGCCGTCCGCACAGATAGAAACACTCGCTCCTGTGTTAGTGAGGTTCAGTAACGCCAGCTGTTCCCCTGCTGTGTGGACGGCAATGTCTCCAGCTGCCTCCCAACTCACACTACAACGCTTTTTCTCCTCGCTCCAAGTAGGCCTCAGCCTGCTCGGAGCATTGATCCTGGGCTACAACACAGCCAGTTGTAGCCTGGAAGTGCCATCCGCACAGATAGAAGCACTCGCTTCTGTGTTAGTGCGGTTCAGTAACGCCAGCTGTTCCCCTGCTGTGTAGACGGCAAAGTCTCCTGCTGCCTCCACATGCCAACCCCATCAGGCCTCAGCCTGCTCCATGCCTCATCCTGGGCTCCAACAACGCCAGTTGGTGTTCAGAAGTGCCGTCTTCACAGAGAAAAACACACTAGCTCCTGTGTTAGTGGGGTTCAGTAATGCCAGCTGTTCCCCTGCTGTGTAGATGGCAAAGTCTCCTGCTGCCTCCACATGCCAACACCATCAGGCCTCAGCCTGCTCCATGCCTCATCCTGGGCTCCAACAACACCAGTTGGTGTTCAGAAGTGCCGTCTTCACAGAGAAAAACACACTAGCTCCTGTGTCAGTGAGGTTTAGTAATGCCAGCTGTTCCCCTGCTGTGTAGACGGCAAAGTCTCCTGCTGCCTCCACATGCAAACACCATCAGGCCTCAGCCTGCTCCATGCCTCATCCTGGGCTCCAACAACGCCAGTTGGTGTTCAGAAGTGCCGTCTTCACAGAGAAAAACACACTAGCTCCTGTGTCAGTGAGGTTTAGTAATGCCAGCTGTTCCCCTGCTGTGTAGACGGCAAAGTCTCCTGCTGCCTCCACATGCAAACACCATCAGGCCTCAGCCTGCTCCATGCTTGATCCTGGGCTCCAACAACGCCTGTTGGTGTTCAAAAGTGCCGTCTCCTCAGAGAAAAACACACTAGCTCCTGTGTCAGGGGGGTTCAGTAATGCCAGCTGTTCCCCTGCTGTGTAGACGGCAAAGTCTCCTGCTGCCTCCACATGCAAACTACTACAGATTTGTAACTTTGGTCAACTTAGGCCTCTGGCTCCACTGTCTCTAGTATTTCCCCTGGCCAACAACCATGCCAGTTACAGCTGTGAAGTGGCATCTGCACAATCCACACTTGTTCCTGAGTTACTGTGGCTCAGTCCCGTCAGTTGATCCCCTGATGTGTGTCCGGCAAGGTCTCCTGCTCTGTCCACATTCACATTACTAGTAGTGTGTATGAGGACTGAGCAGGAGAGCTTGCCAGACACACATCAGGGGATCAACAGACGGGACTGAGCCACAGTTACACAGGAACAAGTGTGGATTGTGCAGATGCCACTTCACAGCTGTAACTGGCGGGGTTGTTGGCCTGGGGAAATACTAGAGACAGTGGAGCAGGAGGCCATAGTGGAGCACGGTGACAATCAGTAGTAGTCTACAACCTCTATAAAACCAGCTGCAAGTTGTACTCCGCCTGCTGCATGCTTCATCCTGGGCTACAACACAGCCATTTGTAGCCTGGAAGTGCCGTCCGCACAGATAGAAACACTCGCTCCTGTGTTAGTGGGGTTCAGTAACGCCAGCTGTTCCCCTGCTGTGTGGACGGCAATGTCTCCAGCTGCCTCCCAACTCACACTACAACGCTTTTTCTCCTCGCTCCAAGTAGGCCTCAGCCTGCTCGGAGCATTGATCCTGGGCTACAACACAGCCAGTTGTAGCCTGGAAGTGCCATCCGCACAGATAGAAGCACTCGCTTCTGTGTTAGTGCGGTTCAGTAACGCCAGCTGTTCCCCTGCTGTGTAGACGGCAAAGTCTCCTGCTGCCTCCACATGCCAACCCCATCAGGCCTCAGCCTGCTCCATGCCTCATCCTGGGCTCCAACAACGCCAGTTGGTGTTCAGAAGTGCCGTCTTCACAGAGAAAAACACACTAGCTCCTGTGTTAGTGGGGTTCAGTAATGCCAGCTGTTCCCCTGCTGTGTAGATGGCAAAGTCTCCTGCTGCCTCCACATGCCAACCCCATCAGGCCTCAGCCTGCTCCATGCCTCATCCTGGGCTCCAACAACACCAGTTGGTGTTCAGAAGTGCCGTCTTCACAGAGAAAAACACACTAGCTCCTGTGTCAGTGAGGTTTAGTAATGCCAGCTGTTCCCCTGCTGTGTAGACGGCAAAGTCTCCTGCTGCCTCCACATGCAAACACCATCA
The DNA here is from genome assembly GCF_039654945.1 of Dendrobates tinctorius. Classification (NCBI taxonomy): domain Eukaryota; kingdom Metazoa; phylum Chordata; class Amphibia; order Anura; family Dendrobatidae; genus Dendrobates; species Dendrobates tinctorius. The sequence goes on along the minus strand of NW_027361770.1, from coordinate 3,329,296 downwards.
GGCCTCAGCCTGCTCCATGCCTCATCCTGGGCTCCAACAACGCCAGTTGGTGTTCAGAAGTGCCGTCTTCACAGAGAAAAACACACTAGCTCCTGTGTCAGTGAGGTTTAGTAATGCCAGCTGTTCCCCTGCTGTGTAGACGGCAAAGTCTCCTGCTGCCTCCACATGCAAACACCATCAGGCCTCAGCCTGCTCCATGCTTGATCCTGGGCTCCAACAACGCCTGTTGGTGTTCAAAAGTGCCGTCTCCTCAGAGAAAAACACACTAGCTCCTGTGTCAGGGGGGTTCAGTAATGCCAGCTGTTCCCCTGCTGTGTAGACGGCAAAGTCTCCTGCTGCCTCCACATGCAAACTACTACAGATTTGTAACTTTGGTCAACTTAGGCCTCTGGCTCCACTGTCTCTAGTATTTCCCCTGGCCAACAACCATGCCAGTTACAGCTGTGAAGTGGCATCTGCACAATCCACACTTGTTCCTGAGTTACTGTGGCTCAGTCCCGTCAGTTGATCCCCTGATGTGTGTCCGGCAAGGTCTCCTGCTCTGTCCACATTCACATTACTAGTAGTGTGTATGAGGACTGAGCAGGAGAGCTTGCCAGACACACATCAGGGGATCAACAGATGGGACTGAGCCACAGTTACACAGGAACAAGTGTGGATTGTGCAGATGCCACTTCACAGCTGTAACTGGCGGGGTTGTTGGCCTGGGGAAATACTAGAGACAGTGGAGCAGGAGGCCATAGTGGAGCACGGTGACAATCAGTAGTAGTCTACAACCTCTATAAAACCAGCTGCAAGTTGTACTCCGCCTGCTGCATGCTGCATCCTGGGCTACAACACAGCCATTTGTAGCCTGGAAGTGCCGTCCGCACAGATAGAAACACTCGCTCCTGTGTTAGTGGGGTTCAGTAACGCCAGCTGTTCCCCTGCTGTGTGGACGGCAATGTCTCCAGCTGCCTCCCAACTCACACTACAATGCTTTTTCTCCTCGCTCCAAGTAGGCCTCAGCCTGCTCGGAGCATTGATCCTGGGCTACAACACAGCCAGTTGTAGCCTGGAAGTGCCATCCGCACAGATAGAAGCACTCGCATCTGTGTTAGTGCGGTTCAGTAACGCCAGCTGTTCCCCTGCTGTGTAGACGGCAAAGTCTCCTGCTGCCTCCACATGCCAACCCCATCAGGCCTCAGCCTGCTCCATGCCTCATCCTGGGCTCCAACAACGCCAGTTGGTGTTCAGAAGTGCCGTCTTCACAGAGAAAAACACACTAGCTCCTGTGTTAGTGGGGTTCAGTAATGCCAGCTGTTCCCCTGCTGTGTAGATGGCAAAGTCTCCTGCTGCCTCCACATGCCAACCCCATCAGGCCTCAGCCTGCTCCATGCCTCATCCTGGGCTCCAACAACACCAGTTGGTGTTCAGAAGTGCCGTCTTCACAGAGAAAAACACACTAGCTCCTGTGTCAGTGAGGTTTAGTAATGCCAGCTGTTCCCCTGCTGTGTAGACGGCAAAGTCTCCTGCTGCCTCCACATGCAAACACCATCAGGCCTCAGCCTGCTCCATGCCTCATCCTGGGCTCCAACAACGCCAGTTGGTGTTCAGAAGTGCCGTCTCCGCAGAGAAAAACACTCTAGCTCCTGTGTCAGTGGGGTTCAGTAATGCCAGCTGTTCCCCTGCTGTGTAGACGGCAATGTCTCCTGCTCCATCCACATGCAAACTACTACAGATTTGTAACTTTGGTCAACTTAGGCCTCTGGCTCCACTGTCTCTAGTATTTCCCCTGGCCAACAACCACGCCAGTTACAGCTGTGAAGTGGCATCTGCACAATCCACACTTGTTCCTGAGTTACTGTGACTCATTCCCATCAGTTGATCCCCTGATGTGTGTCCGGCAAGGTCTCCTGCTCTGTCCACATTCACATTACTAGTAGTGTGAATGAGGACTGAGCAGGAGAGCTTGCCAGACACACATCAGGGGATCAACAGACGGGAATGAGCCACAGTTACACAGGAACAAGTGTGGATTGTGCAGACACCACTTCACAGCTGTAACTGGCCGGGTTGTTGGCCAGGGGAAATACTAGAGACAGTGGAGCAGGAGGCCATAGTAGCACGGTATAGTAGCATAGGAGCACGGTGACAATTAGTAGTAGTCTACAACCTCTATAAAACCAGCTGCAAGTTTTTCTCCGCCTGCTGCATGCTTCATCCTGGGCTACAACACAGCCAGTTGTAGCCTGGAAGTGCCGTCCGCAGATAGAAACACTCGCTCCTGTGTTAGTGGGGTTCAGTAATGCCAGCTGTTCCCCTGCTGTGTGGACGGCAAAGTCTCCTCCTCCATCCACATTCAAACTACAACTGACTTTTAACCGTGGTCCACTTAGGCCTCTGGCTGTACTGTCTCTAGTATTTCCCCTGGCCTCCAACCCCGTCAGTCGCTGCTCTGATGTGCCGTCTGCACAATCCACACTTGTTCTTGTGTTACTGGGGCACAGTCACGTCAGTTGATCCCCTGTGGTGTGTCCGGCAATGTCTCCTGCTCTGTCCCCATTCCCATTAATAGTTGTGGGAATGTGGACAGAGCAGGACACCTTGCCGGACACACATCAGGGGATCAACTGACGTGACTGAGCCCCAGTAACTCAGGAACAAGTGTGGATTGTGCAGACAACTCTGCAGAGCAGCAACTGCCGTGGTTGGAGGCCAGGGGAAATACTAGAGACAGTAGAGCCAGAGGCCAAAGTGGATCACGGTTACAATCAGCAGTTGTGTTCAACCAAAATAAAACTCGCTCCAAGTTGGCCTCAGCCTACTGCCTGATTGACCCCTGGGCTTCAAAATTGCATGTTGCTGCTCAGAAGTGTGTTTGCCACGGGTACTCCCTCCTGCCCAGCCGGGTTCCAGCAACGTCAGCTGTTTCTCGGCAGAGCCTTTGGCCTAGGTGCCTCCTTCATGGTAACCGAGTTCCAGCAACGTCTGCTGGTCCTTGGTAGTGCTTTTAGCACAGGTACCTCCTGCTTAGAAACCGTGTTCCAGCACCGTCAGCTGGTCCACGGTTGTGCCATTGGCTCTTGTTCCTTTTGCTGCCCCTCCGGGTTCCAGCACCGTCAGCTGGTTCTCGGCAGTGTCTTTGGCACGGGTACTCCCTCCTGCCCAGCCTGGTTACAGCACGCCTGCTGTTTCCGGGTAGTGTCAACATCACTTTGCCACTGATACGTTGTCCTGTCGTGTTGCGGTCGGGTTAGCCGAGTCTATGGTGCCTGCAGTTTCAGTGCTTCCTATGTGGGCTGCGGGTTCTGGTAATAAAGGCTGGTTCCATAGTGCCAATAGGGCAAGCACTCCCTGTAGGACTGTGGGTTTCGGTAACTGCGGCCGGCTCGCGGCCTTGCAACTTTGTTTTTCATGGGTACCTTCTGCTACCCATCCGGGTTCCAGCACCGTCAGCTGGTTCTCGGCAGAGCCTTTGGCCTAGGTGCCTCCTTCTCGGTATCCGAGTTCCAGCAATGTCTGCTGGTCCTTGGTAGTGCTTTGGAGCACAGGTACCTCCAGCTTAGTAACCGTGTTCCAGCACCGTCAGCTGGTCCACGGTTGTGCCATTGGCTGTTGTTCCTTCTGCTGCCCATCCGGGTTCCAGCACCCTCAGCTGGTTCTCGGTAGTTCCATTGACTCTTGTAGCTAATGCTACCCATCCGGGTTCCAGCACCGTCAGCTGGTTCTCGGAAGTGTCTTTGGCACGGGCACTTCCTCCTGCCCAGCCTGGTTCCAGCACGCCTGCTGTTTCCCGGTAGTGTCAACGTCACTTTGCCACAGATACGTTGTCCTGTCGTGTTGCGGTCGGGTTAGCCGAGTCTATGGTGCCTGCAGTTTCGGTGCTTCCTATGTGGGCTGCGGGTTCTGGTAATAAAGGCTGGTTCCATAGTGCCAATAGGACAAGCACCCCCTGTAGGACTGTGGGTTTCGGTAACTGCGGCCAGCTCACGGCCTTGCAACTTTGTTTTTCTCCTGGGTACCTTCTGCTACCCATCCGGGTTCCAGCACCGTCAGCTGGTTCTCGGCAGAGCCTTTGGCCTAGGTGCCTCCTTCATGGTATCCGAGTTCCAGCAACGTCTGCTGGTCCTTGGTAGTGCTTTTTAGCACAGGTACCTCCTGCTTAGAAACCGTGTTCTAGCACCGTCACCTGGTCCACGGTTGTCCCATTGGCTCTTGTTCCTTCTGCTGCCCCTCCGGGTTCCAGCACTGTCAGCTGGTCCTCGCTAGTGTCATTTGCTCTTGCAGCTTCTGCTACCCATCCGGGTTCCAGCACCGTCAGCTGGCTCTCAGCAGAGCCTTTGGCCTAGGTGCCTCCTTCTCAGTATCCGAGTTCCAGCAGCGTCTGCTGGTCCTTGGTAATGCTTTAGAGCACAGGTACCTCCTGCTTAGAAACCGTGTTCTAGCACCGTCAGCTGGTCCACGGTTGTCCCATTGGCTCTTGTTCCTTCTGCTGCCCCTTCGGGATCCAGCACCGTCAGCTGGTCCTCGCTAGTGTCATTTGCTCTTGCAGCTTCTGCTACCCATCCGGGTTCCAGCACCGTCAGCTGGCTCTCAGCAGAGCCTTTGGCCTAGGTGCCTCCTTCTCGGTATCCGAGTTCCAGCAACGTCTGCTGGTCCTTGGTAGTGCTTTGGAGCACAGGTACCTCCTGCTTAGTAACCGTGTTCCAGCAACGTCAGCTGGTCCACGGTTGTGCCATTGGCTCTTGTTCATTCTGCTGCCCCTCCGGATTCCAGTACCATCAGCTGGTTCTCGGCAGTTCCTCAGCCTTCTTGTACCTTCTGCTACTTTTCCAAGTTCAAGCTTGTGGAAATGGTTTTTGATTCTCACTCTGGATCTCCCTGACAATGACCCTGAAGACGACAACCCTGAAGACCACACAGAAGAATACCTAAAAGATGACCCTGAAGAAGATGACCAACAGGACAAAGAACAGGAAGACAACCACCAAGATGCAGAACAACAAGAAACAGAAGACCAAGAAGCATAAAAACCAAAAGCAGAAGAACATGAAGCATAAGACTAACAATCAGAGCAAATGATATTATCTAATTTATAAGCAGAAGAAGACTAAGCAGTGTATGGGGGTGAGTCCGTTCCTCCTCGTGGTGCCCCTGGAAAAGGCCTGCTGCTGCAGGCAAAACTGAACGCGGACAAATCCTGTTGTAAATCTTTTGTGACAGGCTGAACGGAAGGTGTAATCTTCAAACTTTTATAGACAACAACTACAGGAATGCCTGACACAAATAAGAATATGATGAAGAAGAATAGGAAGAAGATGAAGAAGTAGAATATGAAGAAGAATAAAAGAAGAATAAAAGAAGAAGAGTAAAAGAAGAATAAAAGAAGAAGAAGATACTGCCGCTGCTGCTGAAGATGATGAAGGAGAAAGTGTGGGAGAAGTAAAAAAGAAGGTGAAGAGCATGGAAGTAGTGAAACATACATATCTGACAAAAAATTAAATACTTTAACATAGTCAATATCTTTGTAACTACGAACGTCTTTAAAAAAAAATAAAAATACTGCGATTCCATTTGATTGGGCTAAAGGTCTATGGCTTTAATGTCTCCTACACCTCCCACAATACATTCTACATTATTATTAGTTGTTTTTCTCCATGTAGAATTAACCAACAAGGAAAGAAAGGTTTTTTTTTAATTCAATTATTTCAATCAAATTTATTATTGCCAAGTACATATTACATATATACAAGGAATTCTTTGTGGCAAAGAGGCAACATAATATATAACAACAGATACAACAAGTAACATCTAACAAGACAGATACAGTATATAGTCTACACATGACGATTTAATTGTTGAACAGAGAGTGGATAGAAGCTGTTCATATGGCGGTTGGTGCTGCATTTGGGGACTCTGAAGCGACGTCCTGAAGGGAGTAGTTGGAATGAGGAGTGTCCCGGGTGAGAGGGATCGGATGAAATTTTCAATGCGTGGGATCGAATACTCTTATCATAGAGATCCTGGATTTTAGGCAGGGGGGAACCTATAATTCTCTCTGCTGTTCTGAAAGTCCTTTGTAAGCGGAGTTTGTCATGCGCAGTGGCTCCCCCATACCAGACTATGAGAGAGGAACAAATCACAGATCTGATGACAGCATTAAAGAATAAGATCAGCAGATTCTTAGACAAACCATATCTTTTCAGCTGACGCAGGAAGAACATCCTCTGTTGTGCTTTTCTGATAACAGCATCCACGTTTTTCCCCCATTTAAGATCATGAGAGATGATAACACCAAGGAATTTGGTCTCTGTGACCCTAAGAACCACTTCGTCATGGATGTAGATTGGAAGTATCTCATGTTGATCTTTCCTAAAATCCACAACCATCTCAGCAGTTTTTTTAGTGTTGAGTACAAGATTATTGGCTTTACACCAGTCACATATTCTTTTCACCTCACTCCGATACAAGTCTTCAGCATTTCCCCTGATGAGGCCAATCGGTGTCATATCATTGGCAAATTTCAAGATTTTTACTGAGTCTGCTGAAGAGATGCAATCATTCGTATAGAGATAAAACAGTAACGGGGACAAAACACACCCCTGAGGTGCCCCGATGTTTGTGACCAAGGTGTCCGAAGCGAATGGTCCAGCTTTTACACTCTGTATCCTGGCTGTCAGGAAGTTATAAATCCACAAGCATAAGTTGAGAGGGACTCCAAGAGCTACCATTTTCTTATGAAGTAAATTCGGATCAATGGTATTGAACGCTGAGCTAAAGTCCATGAAAAGAATCCGGACATATGAGTGCAGTTCATCTGTATGATCCAAAATGTACTTCAGTGCCAGATTGACAGTGTCGTTTGCCAAACGATTCTCCTTATAGGCAAACTGAAGCGGGTCCCATAGCTTCTGCGTGAATTTTATCAGGTGGGACATCATAATTCTTTCGAAGACTTTCATAGCTACAGATGTGAGTGCTACTGGTCTATAGTCGTTCAACTCAGAGGATCCCACTTTCTTGGGGACAGGGATAATTGTGGAATTTTTCCAACACTGAGGTACAACGCACTCTTTCAGTGACACATTGTATATATTTGTCAGTATAGGGGCAAGCTGGGTAGCACATACTTTCAGACACATTGGAGATACACCATCAGGGCCAGGTGCCTTTTTGACCTTAAGTCCCTTCAGGATGCGTATCACCTCTGCCTCGGAGATCACTACTTGGGTGTTGCACAATGAATGATCTTTATATGAACAGACTGAGGAGCTTAGAGATGAATAGCCACTAGAGTTGAGCGATACCAGCCGATACTTGAAAATATCGGATCGGAATGGATCGGCCGATCTTAAAAAAAAGTATCGGTATCGCCGATTCCGATACCGGGAACCAATGCAAGTCAATGGGGCCAAAATATCGGAATTAAAAAAAAACCTTTCTTTCCTTGTAGGTTAATTCTACATGAAGAAAAACAACTAAGAATAATGTAGAATGTATTGTGGGAGGTGGAGGAGACATTAAAGCCATAGAGGTTTAGCCCAATCAAATGGAATAGCAGGAATTAAACTTTTTTTTTTAAAGATGTTAGGAGTTACAAAGATATTGACTATGTTAGCCTCATTTATATTTTGCCAGACATGTATGTCTTCTTCTTCTACTTCCTTTTTTTACATTCTTCTTCTTCTTCTTCTACTTCCTTTTTTTACATTCTTCTTCTTCTTCTTCTACTTCCTTTTTTTACATTCTTCTTCTTATTCCTTTTTTTACATTCTTCTTCTTCTTCTACTTCCTTTTTTTACATTCTTCTTCTTCTTCTTCTTCTTCTTCTTCTTCTTCTTCTTCTTCTTCTTCTTCTTCTTCTTCCTTTTCTTACATTCTTCATATTCTTCTTATTCAACAATTATTATTCTACATATTCAGCTTCTTCATCTTCTTCCTATTCTTCTTCATCATATTCTTGTTTGTGTCAGGCATTCCTGTAGTTGTTATCTAGAAAAGTTAGAAGTTTACACCTTCCGTTCTGCCTGTCACAAAAGATTTACAACAGGATTTGTCCGCGTTCAGTTTGGCCTGCAGAAGCAGGCCTTTTCCAGGGGCACCACGAGGAGGAACGGACTCACCCCCATACACTGCTTAGTCTTCTTCTGCTTATAAATAAGATAATATCATTTGCTCAGAGTATTAGTCTTATGCTTAATGTTCTTCTGCTTTGTTTTTTTTATGCTTCTTTGTCTTCTCTCTCTTGTTGTTCTGCATCTTGGTGGTTGTCTTCCTGTTCTTTGTCCTCTTGAACCAGCTGACGGTACTGGCACCCGGAGGGGCAGCAGAAGGAACAAGAGCCAATGGCACTACCGAGGACCAGCTGACGGTGCTGGAACCCGGTTACTAAGCAGGAGGTACCTGTGCTACAAAGCACTACCAAGGACCAGCAGACGTTGCCGGAACTCGGATACCGAGATGGAGGCACCTAGGCCAAACGCTCTGACGAGAACCAGCTGACGGTGCTGGAACCCGGAGGGGTAGCATAAGCTGCAAGAGCAAATGGAAATAGCGAGGACCAGCTGACAGTGCTGGCACCCGGAGGGGCAGCAGAAGGAATAAGAGCCAATGGCACAACCGAGGACCAGCTGACGGTGCTGGAACCCGGTTACTAAGCAGGAGGTACCTGTGCTACAAAGCACTACCAAGGACCAGCAGACGTTGCCGGAACTCGGATACCGAGATGGAGGCACCTAGGCCAAAGGCTCTGACGAGAACCAGCTGACGGTGCTGGAACCCGGAGGGGTAGCATAAGCTGCAAGAGCAAATGGAAATAGCGAGGACCAGCTGACAGTGCTGGCACCCGGAGGGGCAGCAGAAGGAATAAGAGCCAATGGCACAACCGAGGACCAGCTGACGGTGCTGGAACCCGGTTACTAAGCAGGAGGTACCTGTGCTACAAAGCACTACCAAGGACCAGCAGACGTTGCCGGAACTCGGATACCGAGATGGAGGCACCTAGGCCAAAGGCTCTGACGAGAACCAGCTGACGGTGCTGGAACCCGGAGGGGTAGCATAAGCTGCAAGAGCAAATGGAAATAGCGAGGACCAGCTGACAGTGCTGGCACCCGGAGGGGCAGCAGAAGGAATAAGAGCCAATGGCACAACCGAGGACCAGCTGACGGTGCTGGAACCCGGTTACTAAGCAGGAGGTACCTGTGCTACAAAGCACTACCAAGGACCAGCAGACGTTGCTGGAACTCGGATACCGAGATGGAGGCACCTAGGCCAAAGGCTCTGATGAGAACCAGCTGACGGTGCTGGAACCCGGAGGGGTATCAGAAGTTACCCCTGAAAAGCAAAGTTGGCATGCCGCAAGCTGGCCGCAGTTACCGAATCACACAGTCCTACAGGGGGTGCTTGTCCTACTGGCACTATGGAACAAACCTTTCTTACCAGAACCCGCAGTCCACATAGGAAGCACCTAAACTGCTGGCACCCTAGCCTCGGCTAACCCAACCGCAACACGACATGGCAACTTGGGGTGGCAAACTGACATTGACACTTCCCGGAAACAGCAGGCAGGGCTGGAACCAAGCTGGGCAGGAGGGAGTACCCGTGCCAAAGTCAGTTATGAGCAGCAACTGGCGATGTTGGAGCCCAGGACAAGCACTTAGCAGGCTGAGGCCTGATGTGCTGTCAATTGGGAGGCAGCAGGACAGATTGCCATCAAAACAGCAGGGGAACAGCTGACGTTACTGAACCCCACAAACACAGGAGCTAGTGTTTTACTCTGTGAAGACGGCACTTCCGAGCAACAACTGGCTGTGTTGAAGCCCAGGGACAAGCACGGAGCAGGCTTAGGCTGCATTGAAGAAATTTTAAGATCGGTTGTAGACTACTAATTTGAACCAAGCTCCACTTAGGCCTGTGGATTCACTGATTTTCGTATTTCCCCTGTCCTCCAACCCCGCCAGTTACAGCTCCGAAGTGGCGTCTGCACAATCCACACTTGTTCCTGTGTTACAGGTGTTCAGTCCGGTCAGTTAATCCCCTGATGTGTGTCCGGCAATGTCGCCTGCTCTGTCCACATTCCGATAATGGGAATGTGGACAGAGCAGGCGACATTGCCGGACACACATCAGGGGATTAACTGATCGGACTGAACACCTGTAACACAGGAACAAGTGTGGATTGTGCAGACGCCACTTCGGAGCTGTAACTGGCAGGGTTGGAGGACAGGGGAAATACGAGAGACAGTGGAGCCACAGGCCTAATTGGAGCACGGTTAAAAATCAGTAGTGGTACGACTGTGTAGGCAGCAGGAGACTTTGCCATCCACACAGCAGGGGATCAGCTGACGTTACTGAACCCCACTGAGACACGGGAGCAAGTATCTCTTTCCGTGTGGACGGCACTTCCGAACTACAACTGGTTGTGTTGAAGCCCAGGAAATAGGAGGGTGTAGGCAGAGGCCTACTGTATTTTGAATGAGTTTACAGCAGGAGAGACTGCCATCCACACAGCAGGGGATCAGCTGACGTTACTGAACCCCACTGAGACACGGGAGCAAGTGTCTCTTTCCGTGTGGACGGCACTTCCGAACTACAACTGGCTGTGTTGAAGCCCAGGAAATAGGAGGGTGTAGGCAGAGGCCTACTGTATTTTGAATGAGTTTACAGCAGGAGAGACTGCCATCCACACAGCAGGGGATCAGCTGACGTTACTGAACCCCACTGAGACACGGGAGCAAGTATCTCTTTCCGTGTGGACGGCACTTCCGAACTACAACTGGCTGTGTTGAAGCCCAGGAAATAGGAGGGTGTAGGCAGAGGCCTACTGAATTTTGAATGAGGTGACAGCAGGAGAGACTGCCATCCACACAGCAGGGGATCAGCTGACGTTACTGAACCCCACTGAGACACGGGAGCAAGTGTCTCTTTCCGTGTGGACGGCACTTCCGAACTACAACTGGCTGTGTTGAAGCCCAGGAAATAGGAGGGTGTAGGCAGAGGCCTACTGTATTTTGAATGAGTTTACAGCAGGAGAGACTGCCATCCACACAGCAGGGGATCAGCTGACGTTACTGAACCCCACTGAGACACGGGAGCAAGTATCTCTTTCCGTGTGGACGGCACTTCCGAACTACAACTGGCTGTGTTGAAGCCCAGGAAATAGGAGGGTGTAGGCAGAGGCCTACTGAATTTTGAATGAGGTGACAGCAGGAGAGACTGCCATCCACACAGCAGGGGATCAGCTGACGTTACTGAACCCCACTGAGACACGGGAGCAAGTGTCTCTTTCCGTGTGGACGGCACTTCCGAACTACAACTGGCTGTGTTGAAGCCCAGGAAATAGGAGGGTGTAGGCAGAGGCCTACTGTATTTTGAATGAGTTTACAGCAGGAGAGACTGCCATCCACACAGCAGGGGATCAGCTGACGTTACTGAACCCCACTGAGACACGGGAGCAAGTATCTCTTTCCGTGTGGACGGCACTTCCGAACTACAACTGGCTGTGTTGAAGCCCAGGAAATAGGAGGGTGTAGGCAGAGGCCTACTGTATTTTGAATGAGTTTACAGCAGGAGAGACTGCCATCCACACAGCAGGGGATCAGCTGACGTTACTGAACCCCACTGAGACACGGGAGCAAGTGTCTCTTTCCGTGTGGACGGCACTTCCGAACTACAACTGGCTGTGTTGAAGCCCAGGAAATAGGAGGGTGTAGGCAGAGGCCTACTGAATTTTGAATGAGGTGACAGCAGGAGAGACTGCCATCCACACAGCAGGGGATCAGCTGACGTTACTGAACCCCACTGAGACACGGGAGCAAGTATCTCTTTCCGTGTGGACGGCACTTCCGAACTACAACTGGCTGTGTTGAAGCCCAGGAAATAGGAGGGTGTAGGCAGAGGCCTACTGTATTTTGAATGAGTTTACAGCAGGAGAGACTGCCATCCACACAGCAGGGGATCAGCTGACGTTACTGAACCCCACTGAGACACGGGAGCAAGTGTCTCTTTCCGTGTGGACGGCACTTCCGAACTACAACTGGCTGTGTTGAAGCCCAGGAAATAGGAGGGTGTAGGCAGAGGCCTACTGTATTTTGAATGAGTTTACAGCAGGAGAGACTGCCATCCACACAGCAGGGGATCAGCTGACGTTACTGAACCCCAATGAGACACGGGAGCAAGTATCTCTTTCCGTGTGGACGGCACTTCCGAACTACAACTGGCTGTGTTGAAGCCCAGGAAATAGGAGGGTGTAGGCAGAGGCCTACTGTATTTTGAATGAGTTTACAGCAGGAGAGACTGCCATCCACACAGCAGGGGATCAGCTGACGTTACTGAACCCCACTGAGACACGGGAGCAAGTATCTCTTTCCGTGTGGACGGCACTTCCGAACTACAACTGGCTGTGTTGAAGCCCAGGAAATAGGAGGGTGTAGGCAGAGGCCTACTGTCTTTGTAATGCGGAGACAGCAGGAGAGACTGCCATCTCCACAGCAGGGGAACAGCTGGCAGTGCTGAACCCCACTAACACTTGAACGAATGTGTTTGGCTCTGTGGAGACGACACTTCTGAACACCAACTGACGCTGTTGGAGCCCAGGATTAGGCGAGGAGCAGGCTGGGGCCTACTGGATTTTGGCAGGTGAAGGCAGCAGGAGACTTGCCATCTCCACAGCAGGGGAACAGCTGGCAGTGCTGAACCCCACTAACACTTGAACGAATGTGTTTGGTTCTGTGAAGACGACACTTCTGAACACCATCTGACGCTGTTGGAGCCCAGGATTAGGCGAGGAGCAGGCTGGGGCCTAATGGTTTTTGGCAGGTGAATGCAGCAGGAGACTTGCCATCTCCACAGCAGGGGAACAGCTGGCAGTGCTGAACCCCACTAACACTTGAACGAACGTGTTTGGCTCTGTGGAGACGACACTTCTGAACACCAACTGACGCTGTTGGAGCCCAGGATTAGGCGAGGAGCAGGCTGGGGCCTACTGGATTTGGGCAGGTGAAGGCAGCAGGAGACTTGCCATCTCCACAGCAGGGGAACAGCTGGCAGTGCTGAACCCCACTAACACTTGAACGAACGTGTTTGGTTCTGTGGAGACGACACTTCTGAACACCAACTGACGCTGTTGGAGCCCAGGATTAGGCGAGGAGCAGGCTGGGGCCTACTGGATTTTGGCAGGTGAAGGCAGCAGGAGACTTGCCATCTCCACAGCAGGGGAACAGCTGGCAGTGCTGAACCCCACTAACACTTGAACGAATGTGTTTGGTTCTGTGGAGACGACACTTCTGAACACCAACTGACGCTGTTGGAGCCCAGGATTAGGCGAGGAGCAGGCTGGGGCCTACTGGATTTTGGCAGGTGAAGGCAGCAGGAGACTTGCCATCTCCACAGCAGGGGAACAGCTGGCAGTGCTGAACCCCACTAACACTTGAACGAATGTGTTTGGTTCTGTGGAGACGACACTTCTGAACACCAACTGACGCTGTTGGAGCCCAGGATTAGGCGAGGAGCAGGCTGGGGCCTACTGGATTTTGGCAGGTGAATGCAGCAGGAGACTTGCCATCTCCACAGCAGGGGAACAGCTGGCAGTGCTGAACCCCACTAACACTTGAACGAACGTGTTTGGCTCTGTGGAGACGACACTTCTGAACACCAACTGACGCTGTTGGAGCCCAGGATTAGGCGAGGAGCAGGCTGGGGCCTACTGGATTTTGGCAGGTGAAGGCAGCAGGAGACTTGCCATCTCCACAGCAGGGGAACAGCTGGCAGTGCTGAACCCCACTAACACTTGAACGAATGTGTTTGGCTCTGTGGAGACGACACTTCTGAACACCAACTGACGCTGTTGGAGCCCAGGATTAGGCGAGGAGCAGGCTGGGGCCTACTGGATTTTGGCAGGTGAATGCAGCAGGAGACTTGCCATCTCCACAGCAGGGGAACAGCTGGCAGTGCTGAACCCCACTAACACTTGAACGAACGTGTTTGGCTCTGTGGAGACGACACTTCTGAACACCAACTGACGCTGTTGGAGCCCAGGATTAGGCGAGGAGCAGGCTGGGGCCTACTGGATTTTGGCAGGTGAAGGCAGCAGGAGACTTGCCATCTCCACAGCAGGGGAACAGCTGGCAGTGCTGAACCCCACTAACACTTGAACGAATGTGTTTGGCTCTGTGGAGACGACACTTCTGAACACCAACTGACGCTGTTGGAGCCCAGGATTAGGCGAGGAGCAGGCTGGGGCCTACTGGATTTGGGCAGGTGAAGGCAGCAGGAGACTTGCCATCTCCACAGCAGGGGAACAGCTGGCAGTGCTGAACCCCACTAACACTTGAACGAACGTGTTTGGCTCTGTGGAGACGACACTTCTGAACACCAACTGACGCTTTTGGAGCCCAGGATTAGGCGAGGAGCAGGCTGGGGCCTACTGGATTTTGGCAGGTGAAGGCAGCAGGAGACTTGCCATCTCCACAGCAGGGGAACAGCTGGCAGTGCTGAACCCCACTAACACTTGAACGAATGTGTTTGGCTCTGTGGAGACGACACTTCTGAACACCAACTGACGCTGTTGGAGCCCAGGATTAGGCGAGGAGCAGGCTGGGGCCTACTGGATTTTGGCAGGTGAATGCAGCAGGAGACTTGCCATCTCCACAGCAGGGGAACAGCTGGCAGTGCTGAACCCCACTAACACTTGAACGAATGTGTTTGGCTCTGTGGAGACGACACTTCTGAACACCAACTGACGCTGTTGGAGCCCAGGATTAGGCGAGGAGCAGGCTGGGGCCTACTGGATTTGGGCAGGTGAAGGCAGCAGGAGACTTGCCATCTCCACAGCAGGGGAACAGCTGGCAGTGCTGAACCCCACTAACACTTGAACGAATGTGTTTGGCTCTGTGGAGACGACACTTCTGAACACCAACTGACGCTGTTGGTGCCCAGGATTACGCATGCCGCATGCAGAGGCCAATGGGCAGCGGTTTTTATGGAGGTTGTGGACTACTACTGATTCTAACCATGCTCCACTTAGGCCTCTGGCTCCACTGTCTCTACTATTTACCCTGGCCTCCAACCCCGCCAGCTACATCTCTGAAGTGCCGTCAGCACAATCTACACTTGTTCCTGTGTTACTGGTGCTCAGTCCCATCAGTTGATCCCCTGATGTTTGTCCGGCAAGTTCGCCAGCTCTGTCCTCATTCCCACTACTGGTTATGGGAATGTGGACAGAGCAGGAGACCTTGCCGGACACACATCAGGGGATAAACTGATGGGACTGAGCCACAGGAACACAGGAACAAGTGTAGATTGTGCTGACGCCACTTCAGAGATGTAGATGGCGGGGTTGGAGGTCAGGGGAAATAGTAGAGACAGTGGAGCCAGAGACCTAAGTTGGGCACGGTTAAAAATCAGTAGTGGTTTGAATGTTGATGGAGCTGGTGACTCTGCCGTCCACACAGCAGGGGATCAGCTGGCATTACTGAACCCCAGTAACACAGGAGCTAGTGTGTTTCTCTGTGCAGACGACACATCTGAGCGACAACTGGCTGTGTTGAAGCACAGGGATTATAGTTCAGGTGGTAGAAAAATGAACACACCAGCAGACCTGGATACAGTTGCCAACCACTAATTTAGTCTGTAAGAGGAATGGCAAAGTCTTTGGAGATCCAGGCCTTGTTCATTTTCAGAAAAGTCAGCCGGTCAACATTATCGGAAGATAGTCGCGTGCGACGGTCTGTTAGTACACCACCTGCGGCACTAAAGACACGTTCCGATAATACACTGGCAGCAGGGCAAGCCAGCACCTCCAATGCATACTGGCTAAGCTCTGGCCATGTATCCAGCTTAGAGACCCAAAACTTGAAGGGGGAAGAGCCATCTGGGAGTACAGCGACAGGGCAAGACATGTAGTCTGACACCATCTGACGGAAGCGTTGCCTCCTGCTGACTCGAGGCGTCGCTGATGGTGTAGACAATTGTGGTGGACACACAAAACTTTGCCACATTTGGGCCATAGTGGTCTTGCCTTGTGCTGCGGCACTGCCTCTGCTCCCTCTTTGTGCAGAGTTTCCTCCACTGCCTCGACGCACAGAGCTGCTTTGTAAAGCACTTGCAACAATGCTGTCGGGTGGAATGGAAAACATTATGGACTGCACCAGTGACTCTTCGTACTCCCGCATTTTACGCTCCCGGTTCAACGTTGGTATGAGCCTTTGTACGCTGTCCCGGTAGCGAGGATCTAGGAGGGTGTACACCCAATAATCAGCCGAGACGAGAATGTGGGCGATGCGGCGGTCGTTTCTCAGGCACTGCAGCATGAAATCAACCATGTGCTGCAGACTCCCAACTGCCAAAGAACCGCTGTCCCCTGTTTGAGGCGTGACCTCGACCTGCTCTGCATCACCCCACCCTCGCTGTACATACTGAGTAGAGGTTTGTGTACCTCCCTCCTCTGGAGAGATGTCTTCCTCCTCCATCGACTCCTCCTCATCCTCCTCACAAAGTGTCCCCTGCCTAGGCCTTTGTGAGGAAACACGTAGCGCAGACTGTCCAGAAGCAGATGGCATTTGGGACTCCTCATCCTCCACCTCTTCTGAAACCTCATCCCTTAGTGCTTGCAGTGTTTGTTGAAGCAGGCAGATAAGGGGGACAGTCATGCTGACTAGTGCATCATCTGCACTCGCCATCCGCGTGGATTCATCGAAGGCACGCAAAACGAGGCAGATGTCCTTCATAGAGGCCCACTCAATGGTGCTGAAGTGTGAACGGCGCACAGTGCGACTTGTTTGCGCCTGATGCAGCTGGTACTCCATGACTGCTGCCTGCTGCTCACACAACCGCTCCAACATATGTAACGTTGAATTCCACCGGGTGGGTAGGTCACATATGATGCGATGTTCTGGAAGGCCAAATCGTCGCTGCAGAGCAGCGAGGCGCGATCTTGCCGTGCTGGAACGTCGCAAGTGAGCGCACTCTATGCGGACCTTGTGCAACAGTGCATCAAGATCCGGATAGTCCCTCAGAAAGCTCTGCACGACCAAGTTAAGAACATGTGCCAGACATGGGATGTGTGTGAGGTTGCCTAGGCCAAGAGCTGCCACCAGATTTCGGCCATTGTCACACACTACCAAGCCCGGCTGGAGATTCGCTGGCCCAAACCACACATCGCTCTCCAGCTTGATAGCATTCCAGAGCTCCTGCGCTGTGTGGCTTCGATTCCCCAAAGAAATTAATTTGAGTACAGCCTGTTGACGTTTGGCCACGGCTGTGCTCATATCGGTCGTAACAGGCTCCTGCTCTGCTGTTTCTGAGGAACTTGAGTAGGAGGAGGAGTCTATGTGTACAGACTGGAGTCCTGCAATCCGTGGCGTTGGAAGAACACGTACAGCGCCACTCTCCAGATCCGTACCCGGCTCCACAACATTGACCCAGTGGGCAGTGAGGGAAAGGTATCGTCCCTGTCCATGGTTACTGGTCCACGCATCGGTGGTCAGGTGGACCTTGCTACTAACGGCGTTTAGTAGCGCATGTTTTATTTTGCCCTCAACATGTTTCTGCAGGGCAGGGACGGCTCGCCTGCTGAAATAAAAGCGGCTGGGCACGTTGTATTGGGGGACTGCCAATGCCATTAAGTCCCGGAAGGTGTCAGTGTCCACCAGCCTGAATGACAGCATTTCAACTGCCAGAAGTTTGGCAATGCCAGCATTCAGAGACTGTGCTCGGGGATGGTTTGCCGAGTAAGGGCGCCTTTTATCCCATGCCTGTGCTACCGATGGCTGTGATGGATGGGAACGTGCTGTTATGGGTGGAATCTGACAGGGTCTCCGGACAACAGTGGCAGAGGTTCTTCCTTGGCGATCCTGTGAGGAAGCCGAACCAGCAGTGTGTGAGCTGGAGGAAGAGGGCCCAACACGAACTGAAGAGGTGGTAGGTGGTGCTGTACGTTGGCCTACGTCTTGAGGGTGTCTCTGCAACTCCAACTCGTGCTTGGTGCGCACATGTTTCCACATATTTGTGGTATTGAGGTTGCTGACATTTCTCCCTCTTTTGACTCTCTGATGACACAGCTTGCATTTGACAAAGCAAATGTCATCTGCAACTGTGTCAAAAAAGGACCACGCACTGCAACTCTTGTGAGCGCCCGGTTTGCCTTTGGAAGGAGGAATGCTCCTAACGGGTGCCGAAGTGGAGGGTACAGGCAACCAAGTCTTCCCCCTCCCTCTGCCTCCTGTTTTGGCCGGTAGGGGAATCTCTTCCTCCGAGCTGCTCCCACCACCTTCCTGTTGCTCACGCCATGATGGGTCAAGGACCTCATCATCTTCCCTCCCCTCTTCAAACAGCTGCTTCTCCGGGGTTGTCTCGCCAGCACCGTACGCACCAGAAAGTGGCAACTGAGTCTCGTCATCATCTGATGCGTACTGAGGTGTGCTGACCATAGGCACTGGCCCACTCGCCTCTTCAGATTCAGAGGGACAAAGAAGTTGCGCATCACTGCATACTCCCTCTTCTTCACATTCAGGAATGCTGCTTGGCTGGCCCCCTCTTTCCAAGCCAACAGATTCCGAGAACAGAAGTAGAGATTGTGATGGCTCCTGTCCATGTCTCTCTGACTGCCTGGGCACTTTGGCAGGTGGTGAAGAGACAGATGGTTGCTCTTCGGTGCTCTGACCCTGAGAGGATGCGGAAGTAATTGAAGTCGATGCGTTAGCTGCCATCCATCCGACAACGGCTTCAATTTGTTCCTCCCGCAGCAGTGGGGTACGTTGAGGTCCTACAAAGCTGCGCATAAAGGACTGTTGCCTGCTAAAACTGGGGGATGCTGATCCACTGGTGCCCGCAGCAGGCCCAGAATCCCCACGTCCTCTACCTGTAGAATCCCCACGTCCTCTCCCTGCAGAATCCCCACGTCCTCTCCCTGCTGAAACTCCACGCCCACGCCCACGCCCCCGCGCCTTACTCCCTGCCTTCTTCATCTTGCAAGACTGCTTAAGATAGGCAAAAAAGGACAAAGGGGGGCCTTAGTGTGCTTATTCCTGAACAGCTGGTTACAGGTACAAGAAACACTAATTTTATGAAGTGTGTGTGTGTGGACTAGACTTTAATAGGAGCTGATGTGGCCTACACAAGTTCAAAATGTAGTGTTTGGTGAACTTTTTATGTGGTTTCTTTGTTTGAAACAAACTCAAAGTATGAGAACAAAGAATTGAAACTGATAGTATCACCAACTTTTTGGAGCTATTACAATGCAGGCAGGTAACCTACAATGCAAAAGATGAGGCTCCAAAAAAATTGGGTAATACTAATCTGGCTGCGCCGGCAGGGCACAAGCCAGAAAAAAAGGCTCCTCTATCTACTCCTATATAGTGTTTGCAACCAACCAATGTTGATGGATACGGATGGATGCACACTAATAGGAGAAGAAAAAATGAGCTGCACTCAGAGACAAATATGTGTGAGGCAGTGACGCACGTTGAGCGTCCTACAACCAGACGTAGCTGCAGGACACTCTACTCAGCGTGAGCTGCACTCACACACAGTCAGAGACCTCTCAGACAGCCGTCAACAGTGCAGCTAAGTGGGCACTGGCACTGACAGGCTGCAGAAAGGCTCCGCTGTGTACTCCTATATAGTGTTTGCAACCACCGTAGATGGAGACGGATGGATGCACACTAATAGAAGAAAAAATGAGCTGCACTCAAATAAAAATATGTGTGAGGCAGTGACGCACGCTGAGCGTCCTACAGCCAGACGTAGCTGCAGGACACACTACTCAGCGTGAGCTGCACTCACACACAGTCAGAGACCTCTCAGACAGCCGTGAACAGTGCAGCAAAGTGGACACTAGCACTGAAAGGCTGCAGAAAGGCTCCGCTGTCTACTACTAGTGTTTGCAACCAACGTATATGGATACGGATGGAAGCACACTAGATTGAAATTATTTAAAAAATGCAGCTCAAAAAATAAAAGATGTATGAGGCAGCAGTGATCACACTGGGTGGCCTACAGCCTGACGTGGCTGCAGGACCCACTCCACAGCGTGAGCTGCACTCACACAGCCCTTGCAGACAGCTGTGAAAACAGCGCTGCTAGGGAAAAGCAAGCTACAGTGGTGGTTTATGTAGCCTGGATAAAGCACAATATTGTTTTTAGAATCGCTATTTCTAACTGTCCCTCACAGTCTTCTACAGCAGCCTGTCCCTAACTGAATTCACAGCAGAGTGACCAGAAATGGCGGCTGCGGTGGCTTTTATAGTGCATCATGACATCATTTCGGCAGCCAATCACAGCCATGCCAATAGTTAACATGCCTACATGCCTAACAGGATGTGCCCACACTTCGGAGGATTCCCATTGGCTTAATCAAAGCAAGCAGGCTCATAGCATGATGGGAACTTCCTATTCCGATTCCGATCCCGGAATCCGATATGAAAAAAGTATCGGAATTAAGTATCGGAATTCCGATACCGCTGATATCGGCCGATACCCGATACTTGCGGTATCGGAATGCTCAACACTAATAGCCACTATGTGTAGAGCTTGCCTCAAATCTGCAGTAGAATTCATTTAACTCTGCTGCCAGACTTCTGCTGGGGTTCACTATAGTGGGGTGGCTTTTATAATTGGTGACCTCTCTTAATCCTCTCCATGCAGATCTAGTATCTTTTGATGAGAACCTTTCCTCCAGAATCTTTGCATACTCGTGTTTGGCTAACTTGATCTCTTTAGATAGCGAGTTCCTAAGTTTCTTGAATTCAGTAATATCGCCTGCTTTATAAGCCTCCTCTTTTCTCTTACGGATCATCCTGACTTTATTTGTAAACCATGGCTTGTTGTTTCCCCGAAAGTGGACAGATTTGGATGGAATAAACGTGTCTTCACAAAAACGGATATATGAGGACACTGCATCAACCCATTCATCCAGACCCGAGCATGTTTCCTGGAATACCTCCCAGTCCGTGCATTCAAAGCATGCTTGTAGTTGCAATTTTGCCTCCTCAGACCATGTCTTCTTTGTATAAACTGTAGGTTTGGATGTTTTCAACCTTTGCCTGTAGGCTGGAATTAAATGAATTAGACAATGATCTGAAAAGCCCACTGCTGCTCTCCTCACTGCCCTGTAGGCCCCTTTTATGACTGTATAGCAGTGATCAAGCGTATTGTTCTCTCTCGTGAAGCAGTTTATATGTTGAGTAAATTTGGGGAGATCTAGGTTGAGTTTTCCTTTGTAAGGCTGGAGTCACACTAACCTGCGCAAAATACGCTCCGTATTTTACATGCGTAATACGGATGAATCACCACTAAATAGTGGTCCGTAGGTCATGTGTGTATCCGTTTGTAATCCGTATGCAATCCGTATGGCGAGATTTTCTCGCAGCCTTGCAAAATGGACATTTAACGGTTTTGAGGCCTGCAAACAATTTAAATCATTAGCCTGCACCCTATTTAGACACTCAGAAACAGGTGGCTGCCTACATTCTGTACATTTGTCACCTTGCTTTCACGAGGTGTGTTGGTGTTCTTTGTGCAGCATGGCAGAGGGTCTGACATTCAATACAACTGAGCAGGTTCTCTTTACCTGGCTTTTGTCACGGCGCTTTGGCCAACCATATCCTGTGATAGTGGATCCGCGGAGGAGGAGACGCATGTGGGTACATCCACTTTTGAGGCAACGACTCACAAGAGGTCATTTTCACCGCCTCTATTCGTCTCTTCGGGAGCATCCGGAGAAATTTTACCAGTACTGTCGAATCAGCATTTCCACATTTGGTCGCCTCTTGGAGACAGTGCGCCCTGGGATCACCTTTCAGGACACTAGGATGCGCAAAGCCATATCTGCAGAGTAGCGACTTCTACTCACAATACGGTATGTACTACACAACCACATTCTCTATGTTCATAATGTGTGTGTTAATTTATGTTTTTTGGCCTTCTTGGACAAAGTTTAATACAATCATCTTACTCAAAATATGTTTCACCTGACACAGCAGAATGTTACATCTAATATGTCCTGCATATCACTTAGTCATTGTGCCACCAAATATGTGTGTGTTGTTCTCTCTCAGTTCCTAACAAGTTTGGTCGGCATGTAACTGATTTTTTTTTACTTTAGCCATTCTAAACTGTACTATTTCTGTTGTTCTTCAGCTTCCTGTCCACTGGCCTGTCTTATGCCCCCTCCACCATGAGTTTCTCATTGGAAAGTCAACCATTTCAGGCATAGTGAGGTCTACATGTGCACAAATCTGGACAAGACTCCATCAGGTGGTCCTACCCGAGCCCAGGATGGAAGACTGGTTAAGGATTTCAAGGGACTTTGAGGAGGACTGCCAGTTTCCAAATTGTATTGGGGCCCTGGATGGCAAACATATCAGGGTGCGTAAGCCGCCGGACTCAGGCTCCCAATTCTTCAATTATAAACAATACTTTTCTGTTGTATTGTTGGCTCTGGCAGACCCTCAATACAAGTTTATAATTGTTGACATTGGGGCCTATGGAAGGACGGGAGACTCTAGAGTCTTCAATACTTCCATAATGGGTCGGCGGCTACGCACCAACCAGTTGGATCTACCACCACCACGCCAGCTACCAGGCTCCCCCGAACAATCAGTCCCTTATGTCCTTGTGGCAGATGAGGCCTTTCAGTTATCACGCAATGTCATGAGGCCATATCCCCGGCGCAACCTTGACCACAGGCGCAGAATTTTTAACTTGCACCTATCACGTGCTAGGCGACTGGTGGAGTGTTCCTTTGGGATTCTTTGTGCCAAATGGCGGGTACTCCAGTCTGCCATTCAGTTGAGTGAGCAAAATGTGAATGAAGTTGTCAAAGCCTGTGTTGTTCTGCATAACTTCACCAGGATACATGACTGTTCCTCCTCTGATGGTGTTGTGCGTAGGCCGGACAATGTGTGCAGGGTGAGACCACCTATCATCCCTCAACGTAGACCACTCTCTGGCCTCAAAGTGCGTGATATATTCACGAATTACTTTATCTCACCTGAGGGGGGCAACTTCTTGGCAAGAGAATGCTGTGTCTATGTTATAATTTGTTTCTTTAAAAGTGTGTCTAAATATACACTCACTGGCCACTTTATTAGGTACACCATGCTAGTAACGGGTTGGACCCCCTTTTGCCTTCAGAACTGCCTCAATTCTTCGTGGCAGAGATTCAACAAGGTGCTGGAAGCATTCCTCAGAGATTTTGGACCATATTGACATGATGGCATCACACAGTTGGCGCAGATTTGTCGGCTGCACATCCCTGATGCGAATCTCCCGTTCCACCACATCCCAAAGATGCTCTATTGGATTGAGATCTGGTGACTGAGGAGGCCATTTGAGTACAGTGAACTCATTGTCATGTTCAAGAAACCAATCTGAGATGATTCGAGCTTTATGACATGGCGCATTATCCTGCTGAAAGTAGCCATCAGATGTTGGGTACATTGTGGTCATAAAGGGATGGATATGGTCAGCAACAATACTCAGGTAGGCTGTGGCATTGCAACGATGCTCAATTGGTAACAAGGGGCCCAAAGAGTGCCAAGAAAAAATTCCCCACACCATGACACCACCACCACCAGCCTGAACCGTTGATACAAGGCAGGATGGATCCATGCTTTCATGTTGTTTACGCCAAATTCTGACCCTACCATCCGAATGTCGCAGCAGAAATCGAGACTCATCAGACCAGGCAACGTTTTTCCAATCTTCTACTGTCCAATTTCGATGAGCTTGTGCAAATTGTAGCCTCAGTTTCCTGTTCTTAGCTGAGAGGAGTGGTACCCAGTGTGGTCTTCTGCTGCTGTAGCCCATCTGCCTCAAAGTTCGACGCACTGTGCGTTCAGAGATGCTCTTCTGCCTACCTTGGTTTCTAACGGGTGGCAATTTGAGTCACTGTTGCCTTTCTATCAGCTCGAACCAGTATGCCCATTCTCCTCTGACCTCTGGCATCAACAAGGCATTTCCGCCCACAGAACTGCCGCTCACTGGATTTTTTTTCTTTTTCGGACCATTCTCTGTAAACCCTAGAGATGGTTGTGCGTGAAAATCCCAGTAGATCAGCAGTTTCTGAAATACTCAGACCAGCCCTTCTGGCACCAACAATCATGCCACGTTCAAAGGCACTCAAATCACCTTTCTTCCCCATACTGATGCTCGGTTTGAACTGCAGGAGATTGTCTTGACCATGTCTACATGCCTAAATGCACTGAGTTGCCGCCATGTGATTGGCTGATTAGAAATTAAGTCTTAACACACAGTTGGACAGGTGTACCTAATAAAGTGGCCAGTGAGTGTATATTACTCAAGCCTTTATGATTCTATGACTGTTTCATTGCATTGGTTGGTGTCTGTTAGTATGTTGTGAGGGATTGTGAAAAATCACACAGAGACGTTAACTAGAGTAGACAAATTTTTAGTTTTGCCTTTTTTTTTTTTTTTTGTTTTGCTTAAAGGCAAACATAATTTTGCCATAACACAAATTTGGCAATGGCCAAAATGACCCTTTGTGCCTTCTTTAACTTGGTGTAACATTAACATTACAGAAAAAAACTGCAACAAACATTATGCAATAACAACATTGCTGCATGCCTACATTAACCTTGATTAGGCAACAAAGGGTGAGCTCCATCACCTAAATAAAGTCAATAAGATAACACTCACATTTCCTCATAATGTTATCCAATGTTATCATAGAAAGATTCCACCATGACAGGCAAGGCTACCTCACATCTTTCACACAGATATTACCTGTCTGTAGAACAGACAATATTTAAGCATGCTATACTGGAAAGGATGAAAATACAAAACTCACTTGTTAAGACATAGAGAGAGCGTGATATTCTGAATGCTGGTCGCCTCAAATTGTTTTACTAGAGATTGCTAACAACAAAGTTGACTACTTAACTAAAGGCAAGCACGCCTTTCCTATGCGTTAGCAAGTGACTAGTGTATTTTCATCCTTTCATGTAACAGTATAGCGCATTTAAATATTCTCTTTTATACACACATGTAATATCTGTGTGAAAGGCGTGAGGTAGCGTTGCCTGTCATGATGGATTGTTTCATATGTTTGGAAAACATTGTTTAAAAATGTGAGTGTTAAATTATGTTCTAAATGTTGGTGAAGGAGGACACCTGTTTTTTGTCTAGATTAGAAGCACCACTTACATGTCACTGGACATCTCCAAACTTTTGAATCATAAATCCTCATATGTAGGGGAAGGGGGGGGACGTGGAGGAACAGCCTGTGGGTGCTGCTGGACATTGTGGGCAACATCGCCCTGTGTGGGGCCATACTGTTGCCCAGCCTCCTGGGCCTGTTGGTGATACTGGCCAGAGTAATGATGATGGTGAGGGGCTTCTTGTTGGCTCTGGTAGGCCCGTGGCTCATACCCACCAAGATAGCCAGATCGTCCCCAACCAGGTTGGGACCAGCCTCCAACACTGGGTGGGTACAAGTGGCCATATTGGTGGGGTTGGCTTGAGGAAGACATTTGGGGCTGCGGAATAGAAGGATGGGTAGGGGGAGGAAGGGCTTGAGGTGTTGGCCCACGTATTAGGGGCTGTTCAGACCCTGCTTGAGCAAGCATCTGTGTGGATGGTCTCATGCGCATTAAATTTCTTGGTGAGAGCTGCCACCTCTCCAGAAATTCAAACACCTCATATGGGGTATTGGGGGGGGTGCTTGCATCAAGCAGGATCTGAATACATCCCCTAATACGGAGCCTGACCTCACGGGTAAGGGCACGGAGATAAAGGGTGAGGCTACGTGCATAGGCCTCCTCACCATCATCTGTAGTGACTCTGGACAAGTAATTCAGCACCCCTGTGTCCACATTGGTCCTGCTCTCTTGAATGGTGACCTGGCGCCTTCTTCTTATTCGCCGTGATGCTAGAGTAGCCTGTGGGGAGGGCCTGATCTGGGCAGTTGGGCTGCTGCTCAAGTTGCCCGGCTCTTCCAGGATGGGTGAGGTTGCAGCAGCAGACCGTCCAGGTGGTGTGTTGTGTAGGGCAGCCATTGTGTGTTCTGGTGATGCCTCCTCTTCAGCCATCCTTCTTGTAGGGGGAGAAGATGGGCCAGCCACCTCATCCCCTACAGGATCTATAATGGGCTCTGCCTCTGAGGCCGCTCCTCGATCCGTAAGGTTGGATTGAGTTCTGTTATGAAATAGAACAGAGGCAAAAATACATCAATATTTTTGTCCCTGTAAAGTATTTGTGTAATGTTTTTGTGTCATGTGGTGTGAGGTATGTACTTACGGTCTCAGAGCCAGAATTGGGGCGAGGAAGTTCAGCCGGTCATAGTATATATATTTCCGCTTTACATGGCCAGCATCCCCACTCCTGGACCGCTGCTGGCGTTCCCGGCGGTACTGGTCCCGGATGCTTCTCCACTGTTTCATCACATCTTCCACTGCAATGTGACAGGAAAGATTGTCAAAATCACATATTTGAGAGGTCACATTTTCAAACAGTAGTCTAGGCATGGGGTCTTCTGGGGTGTGCGTTATACCCATGGTGGCATATGTAATTGGGCCGATACCCAGGGTCTCATTATCTCCACTGAAACTAATTTTATTGGCTAGGAGGATGAGGAGCTTGTGGCCTAACCCCTAATTATGGCTGTGTGAAGCCACGTGTCACATCCTAATGTAACGGCCTCATGAGGCTAATAAAAGTACATGCACAGGAAGGGGGGGTGCTGATTGTAGATTCATTTTATAGCGCGCGCTAAGGTTAATTATATTTTTATGGTTGCACTTACGAATTTTATGCTGCTCATCACGTGGTCTGTCACCAAAGTCATGGTACATCTGGTGACAGATGCGCCTCCATGACGCCTCCTTTCTTGTGCGGTTCGCATAGTTTGCGTCGTGTGGGTCCCATATTTCTGGACGCTCCTGCACCAGCACAATGAGAAGCTCTACATTAATGTATGTGGACGCCATGCTGCTGCTGTACTCTGTGGAGGCTGACTTCCTGGATGTCTGGAGCGGTTTTTGAGCTCATTTGCATGTCTAGGCTTCCTGATGATGGATTGGCCCATTTCCTGTTCACCAGCCAAAAGACCTGCGTATTGCTCGCAGGTCACATGTGTGTTCCGTGTGTAATCCGTATTTTTTGCGCACCCATAGACTTGCATTGGCGTACTACGGTCGTAGTACGCTGACAATCGCAGCATGCTGCGAGTGGCACGGAGCGTAGGATACGGAGGAGAAATATACGCCTGGTGCGAGTGACCCCATAGAGAATCATTTGTCGGTGTCTAATGCGTGCTTTTAGCGCCTCTCACTCTCCCGTATTCCTCGCCAGTGTGATTCCGGCCTTAAAGTCCCCCATTACGATCACAAATGCTTCTAGAGATCCTTTCTCCCATTCTGATATTTTGCAAGCTAATTCACCAATAGCAGCTTTAACAGATGCTTGAGGGGGAATATATACTGCAACCAGAACCATAGATGAAAACTCTCTTGGAGAGTAAAATGGTCTACAATTGAGTGCAAGGTACTCTAGGTCTGGAGAGCAACCCTTTTCCCAGTATGTTAACATCACAGCACCAGCTAGTGTTGATGTAGAGACATACCCCACCCCCCTTTGTTTACCTGAAGCTACACAATCATGGTCAGCTCTGTAGATAACAAAACCAGGTAGATCCAGACTACAATCAGGGATGGTCTCATTCAACCAGGTCTCAGTAAAACAAAGAGCAGCTGAATTGGCCATATCAGATCTTACATGTTACAAAGTAAGCTCAGATCCTCCATTTTGTTATATAAGGAACGGACATTAGTCAAGTGGAGTGAAGGAAGAGCTGTTCTGAACCTTCTCCTCCGAAGGCGTGCCAGGACGCCTCCTCTCCTACCTCTCTTGCAGTACACCTCCACAGGTTTCACAGAAGTAATGGATTTTATGTACTCAATTGTTGAATTAGCAATCATGCTCCAAGAAGGGGAGTCCATGAGAAATTGCGGATGATTCCAGAATAATAAATCGTCCCTTGAAATCATAAGAGTAGGTTTACAGAGTGCAGTGGCCATGATTACACTCAGCTTGTAGCTATAAAGACTGAACAGTCACAGCTTAGCAGAATTAAATATACAACTTTCCATAAAGGGTGCTCCCAGCTCTGCTGGGGGGGAGGGCATGGGTGCAACAAGACAGGGACATCAGGGGACACGCCAACAGTCAGTCCAAACCTGCCCAGCTCACCCCTTCAGCTCCACCTGGACCACAAGATCTCCAGAACATCTCCAGCACCGCACACTCCACCAGCTTTCCTATCCCGGGATCATCTGCATGCTGGAAATGGGTACAAGTTGTAGGAAAGTTGGCAGGCAGCCAGCAACTTCACTCTCTCCCAGCTGAAACCAGGCATGGAGCTCCACGAGGACAGAAAGACACCGGTCCCAGCTGGTCGCAGTCTGCACACTACTCCCAGCTCTGCCGAATCCTGTAGCCCTACAGCTCCACGTGGACCACAAGATCTCCAGAACAACTCCAGCACCGCACACTCCACCAGGTTTCCTATCCTGGGATCATCTGCTTGCTGGAAATGGGTACAAGTTGTAGGAAAGTTGGCAGGCAGCCAGCAGCTTCACTCTCTCCCAGCTGAATCCAGGCACGGAGCTCCACGAGGACAGAAAGACACCGGTCCCAGCTGATCGCAGTCTCCACACTACTCCCAGCTCTGCCGAATCCTGTAGCTACGCAATGGTGAGTGAACCAAAGGGAGAATTAACAATTAAACGGGGAAAAAACTAAAAAACTCAGGAGCCTCATGCCAGAGCAGCCATCTCTCGGCGCTCCTCCTCCTCTTTCTGTTCCATTGACTTGAATGGGACTTCCGGGATCGGAATCGGCGATACTCGATACTTTTTTTAGATCGGCCGATCCATTCCGATACGATATTTTTCAGTATCGGGTGGTATCGCTCAACACTAATCACCATATTTTGAGAGCTATAATTTTTCCATATTTTGGCCCACAGAGTCATGTGAGGTCTTATATTTTGCAGGGCGAGTTGATGTTTTTATTGGAACAATTTTCGAGCATGTGACTTTTTGATCACTTTTTATTCCAATTTTTGAGATGCAGTATGAACAAAAACCAGCATTTCATGAATTTCTTTGGGGGGGGTCGTTTATACTGTTCCGTGTGTGGTAAAATTGATAAAACAGTTTTATTCTTTAGGTCAGTACGATTACAGCGATACCTCATTTATATAATTTTTTATGTTTTGGCGCTTTTATACAATAAAAACACTTTTATATAAAAAATAATTATTTTTGCATCGCTTTATTCTGCAAGCTATAACTTTTTTGTTTTTTCTCAATTGCTGTATTGTGGCTCGTTTTTTGTGGGACAAGATGATGCTTTCAGCGGTACCATGGTTATTTATACAGTATATGTCTTTTTTGCGCGTTATTGCACTTTTTGTTTGGTGGTATGATGATAAAGCATTGTCTTTTGCTTTGTTTTTTTATTTTTTAAAGGGTTCACTAAAGGGGTTAACCAGTGTGACAGTTTTATAGGGCGCTGTTATGATTGAGTCACCGTAGGAGGCAAAAACAGAAATGCTAGCTAAGTCCAGAAAACCAGAGAAGTTGGCAGCTATCGGATTGCAGACCCCTGAACCTATCAACACAACTAGCAGTAGCTGTGGGGGGTTCCTACGATGCCCTAGACCCCTCGATCACAGCCGGAGAAATAACTAGGCCTAAAGAAAGAAAGGGGAAAACTAAACTGCCCCAGAGCAGACCCCAAAGCAATAGGCAGCCCCCAACATATAATGACGGTGAAGCAAGATGAAAACACTAACACAGACAGAAAGAAAGACTGAGCAAAGACGGGGCCCAATCTAGCTAGATAGAAAAGGACAGGAAGGCTGCTGTCTGCAATCCGTGAAAAACCCTATGAAAATAAGAGCCAACAGACTGACAGTGAAAAAGGCCCTGAAGACGCTAGGCTTCAAAAAAGCTATGTCAGCACTCAGGAATATCAGGAATATACTGAAGACAGAGCTAAAGGCAAAAGGAGATTCAGCTCACCCCAGCAGGGAATGGCAGAATCCAGAAAAGCAAGGAAAACAAAAACTAAACACTAATGCAAACAGGCAAAGCAGAAAAACTTAGCTTAGAGGAGCAGGAATCAGACTGGTGTCCTAGAAGTCCACAGAGAAATCACCCGCAGGGCAGAAGGGCGTCGGCAGCCTTATATCCAGTCCGTGACTCCACTCACGCAGTCATCCTCATCAGGCTCAGGTGCCTGATAATCAGGCTCATTACCTTCCTTCACCAGAATAGGGAGTTCACCAGACCTCAGTGACGAAGAGGAAAATGAACTCACAACAGGGCGCATTGTTACAGACGCGGCGATACTAAATGTGTACTTTTATCTTTTTTTAATTTACAAAAAAAAGAATTTATTAGGGAATATATATTTTACACTCACTGGCCACTTTATTAGGTACACCATGCTAGTAAGGGGTTGGACCCCCTTTTGCCTTCAGAACTGCCTCAATTCTTCGTGGCAGAGATTCAACAAGGTGCTGGAAGCATTCCTCAGAGATTTTGGACCATATTGACATGATGGCATCACACAGTTGGCGCAGATTTGTCGGCTGCACATCCCTGATGCGAATCTCCCGTTCCACCACATCCCAAAGATGCTCTATTGGATTGAGATCTGGTGACTGAGGAGGCCATTTGAGTACAGTGAACTCATTGTCATGTTCAAGAAACCAATCTGAGATGATTCGAGCTTTATGACATGGCGCATTATCCTGCTGAAAGTAGCCATCAGATGTTGGGTACATTGTGGTCATAAAGGGATGGACATGGTCAGCAACAATACTCAGGTAGGCTGTGGCATTGCAACGATGCTCAATTGGTACCAAGGGGCCCAAAGAGTGCCAAGAAAAAATTCCCCACACCATGACACCACCACCACCAGCCTGAACCGTTGATACAAGGCAGGATGGATCCATGCTTTCATGTTGTTTACGCCAAATTCTGACCCTACCATCCGAATGTCGCAGCAGAAATCGAGACTCATCAGACCAGGCAACGTTTTTCCAATCTTCTACTGTCCAATTTCGATGAGCTTGTGCAAATTGTAGCCTCAGTTTCCTGTTCTTAGCTGAGAGGAGTGGTACCCAGTGTGGTCTTCTGCTGCTGTAGCCCATCTGCCTCAAAGTTCGACGCACTGTGCGTTCAGAGATGCTCTTCTGCCTACCTTGGTTGTAACGGGTGGCAATTTGAGTCACTGTTGCCTTTCTATCAGCTCGAACCAGTATGCCCATTCTCCTCTGACCTCTGGCATCAACAAGGCATTTCCGCCCACAGAACTGCCGCTCACTGGATTTTTTTTCTTTTTCGGACCATTCTCTGTAAACCCTAGAGATGGTTGTGCGTGAAAATCCCAGTAGATCAGCAGTTTCTGAAATACTCAGACCAGCCCTTCTGGCACCAACAATCATGCCACGTTCAAAGGCACTCAAATCACCTTTCTTCCCCATACTGATGCTCGGTTTGAACTGCAGGAGATTGTCTTGACCATGTCTACATGCCTAAATGCACTGAGTTGCCGCCATGTGATTGGCTGATTGGAAATTAAGTCTTAACACACAGTTGGACAGGTGTACCTAATAAAGTGGCCAGTGAGTGTATTTACTTTAATTAGGGCTTTTTATAAATTATTTTTACACGTGTTTTTTTTTTTTCTTTATTTTATTGTCCCAGGGTGGGACATTACGGTAAAGTTTCAGATCACTGATCTGACACTTTGAAGTGCACTGTGTCAGATCAGCGATCTCACAGGCAATGAGGAGGCTTTCTCAGCGACTTTGAAATTTACCACATCCACACAAGATGAAGATCACAGCTGCAAAAAAATGTGCAAAAAAGGCCTTGAATTTCTGGAAAATCATTTTCTCTTGGGCAAAGTTTCCCTCTTACTAAAGTGGTACCGAATGATGCATGTCTACTCGGCGTGAGATGATTGACAGATGATGCATTCTGATTTGTCCATGTCCACTCTTTGAAAGCGAGCAGAAAAGAAGGACGATATAGAGGGAAGACGTGCGATTTTGGTCACTATGGCAGTGATGTCAGGTACAGATAGTTAGATCTGCGTGTCATCGGTGTAGCGATGATATTGCAAACCGTGCCATTGCATCAGCTGTCCCAGGTGAAGGTGTAGATGGAAGAGTAGGGGTCCTAGAACTGAGCCTTGGGGAACACCAAAAGACAGGTGTCAAGGTGAAGAGGTGGTGTGGGAGAGGGAGACAATGAATGTCCCCCTAACAGTCTTGCTGTTTTTAAAGACTCTGCTCATAACCCCAAAAAGGTTATTTGCACCACCGGCCATGCCCGCATCAGCAGGGGTAGTAAAACTACTAGCCTTACCACCACCAGCATGATCAGGCAAATGGCAGCAAAGCACCTGACTTTGTTGGTTGAACACCAGGCTCCATGAACAGTGTCTGCGGGTGATACCACTGATTCTTCCGCTGCTGTGCATGCAAGCCAATCCCCTGTCCATGGTGCATGCAAAGATGCCTCCTGCCCTACATCTGTAGTTGCACACAAACTCAACTAGCGCCATTAACAAGCATGTCCATGTCCTTGTCCCAACACAGCGTTCAGTTGTCCATACCCCAGTCCTTGGAAATCAAGTGGAAATACGCAACCAATGCCACTGTACTAAATTCACACCTTTCCCATCCGCTTGTGCTCGAAATGTTGCATTTTTGGCTCCTGGTAGACAGAAGCTTTCCGCAATATGATGGCGGTGACCGTCACAAGGTACTTGGTCCCCACCCACCACAATTTCTCCCTGTCTGCAGTCCCGACATTACACTTGCACGTGTCCCACATTACCCGGGCCCTCAACAATGCTGTTACAGGGAAAGTGCACCTAACCACTGTAAGGTAGCGCTTGTTATTCAGGTAGGGGACACTTGCTAGGCAGCCAAATAACCAGGTCCGGCACGGGTTTCTCATATAACTCCAACAGTCCATGCGGTTTATTAAGCATCATAAACCATGAACAGCAACAGAAAGTTCATATCAACAGCATAGCGTCCATGACAGAGCTCCACTCTGCTAACCCTGTAGTCACACAGGTTATGCAATGTCCAATACGCAGGCTCTCTAGCCTCACAGTTATTTCACCCCGTCAGGGTTACCTCGTGGCTGCTTCATACTCCAGACGTTCATTCCCCTCCTGGGAACTGTCAGACACATGCAGCCATTATGCACACAGGCACTCAGGAAGGCAGACACATCTTCCAGCGAGACCTTCCAAACGGACCAACCGGGTCCAAGCATTCACCCATGTGACCTATCCTGGCCACCTTATATGGTCCGTAGCCACGCCCACTGGATCACATGGCTATGACCTCATCACAGGTCCTTCAAGCATTCATACACTTTACTATGGTGTTCTAGACACCGCCCCTAGGTGGGTTTGTAGGTAGCTGGTCTCACCCATCTCACCAGCTACCTGGAAAGCTCTCCCTGACACAGTGTAATGAAAGCTCAGCAGTACCTCTGCTGATCAACACACATATTCAAGCTTCCATCTTAAGGCCACCTACCTTGGGATACATAACGATCATTCAGCATCCTGCCACTCATCCTCTCTCCTGGGACACCAACACAGTGGCCCCTAGCGAACACAGTGGTCACTACACCACACACCTCCCCCCTCTGTTCAAACTTGTGGGGTTGAACACATAACATTACCCTGGGATCTCGAGACCGGGCACTCATTACACCTTGCCCAATAGGTCGAGAGAACCGTCTCTTTCTGTCATACAGCTCATCCCTACGTTAGGCCTCCCCTGCCCCCAACGGTCAAAGTCCATCAGCGTGACTAGACACTCTTTAGTCTCCACCTGTCTGCAGTGCGCTTCGTCACCTGACCTTTCTCTCACTGACTGGCTCTCCTGATGGGTACAGTCAGAAATCCCACTCCCAGTCGCATCAACTGTCTGGCCTGAGTCTGACCCATTTAGTGTCTCACAGGAGCCAAGGTCTCTCAGTTTTGTCTTGCCACTAAAATTGCCACTCGCTGATTTTTGATGTCCCTGCCTTGCTGACATTCTTCGGCCACCTGCCATGTCACTACTTGGAGGGACCCTTCGGGACCTTAAATATTGGGTTGAAGGCCGCCACCACCTGGTGTTCCGCAGACGGTCCAGCCTCAACTACTTAATCTCTTGCAGGTACCCCACTCGATACTCCAAGAGCATCCGAAAGTTTCTCAGGCTTTTCACAGAGCCAACCAGCATGATGGGAATCCTACCCTCTTCACTGGATACCTGGTCTTCATCATCAGGAGGGATCCTCACCCTCACCACACTGGAGATATTTGCAAGGTCTTGCATTACCTTCCCGAGTCTTCCAATGATTCTCCCAATCAGACCTTTGGGTACCAGAATTACATCTTTCTGCAAACCCAGCCTATCCATAGCCTCCCTTGCTAACTCTAGGCATCGAGCAGCTTTCATATAACTCTGCCTGACCAACTGTTTGGCGTGGAGACATTGCAAATGCATCTCTTTCAGGACAGCTACCCGGTTTGCTGTATCTTCCCTGGCTGATATTATCACCAATTGCCGAGTCTCAGGCACCCAGTGCACCTTACCCGCTTTGATGGCGTCCTTAAAAGCCTGATGCACCCCTTCCTCAGCACAGGCTTCTTGCATGTCCTCAGGCACGTCAATCACAGATTTGAAGGTTGTGGTCTTGCTCTCTTCCTGGACAGAAGGCTCTGGCTTTACCACGGACACTTCTCTCACTACAGTTGACCCGACCGGGTGACTGTCTTCTTCAGTTCTAAGCTCACAAACTTCATGAGATTTTATCTCTTCACGACCCTTTGCCAAGATGGGTATTGCAGCTCTGTCTTGTTATCACTTGGGCCCGGCCGCAGTAAATCTTCGTCCAAGCTCTTCTCCCGCAGACCTTTTACTACTCCTCTGAGTTCTTCCATCTCCTCCCTAAGGGTTTTGTTCACACTTTGTCAGGTTGACAGGTGACCTCTGAGCTCCAAGACTTCTTTCTCGAGCCCCTCCACCCTGTGCTCAGCCATTTGTCTCAGGATCCTTTCTCGTTCGATAAGTTCTTCCACT
This sequence comes from Dendrobates tinctorius, assembly GCF_039654945.1. Taxonomy (NCBI): domain Eukaryota; kingdom Metazoa; phylum Chordata; class Amphibia; order Anura; family Dendrobatidae; genus Dendrobates; species Dendrobates tinctorius. The sequence continues at coordinate 3,294,184 of NW_027361770.1, read as the reverse complement.
GTCTCTTTTATCAACTGTATCTCATGGTCTTGTTCTTTTTTAGCCATCACGTGTCGCACCACTACTTCTCTAATTATATCCTCAATGGGTACCACTGGGTCAGCCCCATCAGTCGAGTGAACCCTCCAGTCATCATCTGACCGTGTGTCTACTCCAGTTGTCTCATCTACCAGCTCACCATCAGTCTTGTCATGAGACGTCAGGTCCATAAGTTGGGTCGACGCACCCCCTCTTTCGGTCCATTCTAAATCTGACCTGTTGACTTTAGGAGGCGTCACCGTCTCAATGTCTGCTAGCTCAACAGTAGAAACGTCTCCATCCCCCTGCCATACATCATCAAACACAATAAAGTCCCGGTGTATCTCGAAGGCATACACTAAGTCTGGTGGTACACCGCCACCTTGGCACTCAACGCTGTGGGACGCGTCAAACATTACTCTGTCTACCGCATAGTTCACCGTGACCTCATGTTTACAGTGAACCTGGACCATTTTCTCGGTCAGACAGAAAGTGAGAGGAGTTCCTGTCACAGTCACCTGACTCTGAGTCCAGCCGACCAGAGACTCTTTTCCGGTGCAACATCACGGTACACACCTGCGGCCCATCGTTACTATCCAGAAAGGATATCGCACATTCTGAAAAAGACATACACACACACTGCGGTACCCCAGACATGTCCACTGAGGTAACCAGTGCTGCCCCTTCTGGAAACACAGCCCTTTTCTGGACCACCCCGATTTGGGTCACCGCCCCCCTCTGGGACTCCACCCCTTTTTTGGCTAGCACCCCAATTTGGGTCACCGCCCCCCTCTGGGACTCCACCCCTTTTTGGGTTACTACCCCGATTTGGGTCACCGCCCCCTTTCGGGATTTGCCCATGTCCTTTCTACAGGTCTCCTTAGACCAAGGGTTCACACAACAGTTTGTCTCTTTTGGGCCTGTACTGGCCCTTTAAGTACAATACCATACAAGTTCTTGCACCACCACAGCTCCTGCTGTCACCGATCACCGACACCTCCAGCTGCTGCTCACTCACAGCTGCTGGTGTCCCCTTCATAACCCAGCCGAGTTACAGCAAGCTGCTTGTCCCCTTCGTTACCCCGCCGAGTTACAGCAAGCCGCTTGTCCCCTTTGAAACCTGTTATGAACGGGTAGCCGAGGAGGAAATAAAGAAACAACACAAGCTAAGGCTCAGAAAACCAAAGAGGATGGTAACTATGCAGACTGCAGACCCCTGATCCTAACATGCAACTAGCAGTAGTCGTGGAGCGTTCCTATGGTGGTCCTAGATGCCTCGTCACAACCGGAGAAACTAAATAAGCCTAAAGCAGGAAAAGGGGAAAACTAACTGCACCAGAGCAGACCCCAAAGGAGAGACAGCCCCCCACATGTATTGACGGTGAAAAAAGATGAAAGCACAAACAAAGGCAAGAAAATAGGCTGAGCAAACGATGGGGCCAGACTAACTAGAAAGGACAGGAAAGGAAAGACACTGTCTGCAGTCTGCCAAAAAACCCTACAAAATGTCCAACACAACTGATAGCAAAATTAACCCTGAAGTCACTAGACTTCTCCCACTTATATCAGTACTCTGAAATATTCTGAGACAGAGCAAAAAGAGGCCAATCTAATAAGGGACAAAAAAAAGGCAATTTGGCAAATAAGAGTGGAAATTCAGCACAGCCCAGCCGTGCTGGCTGACCACACAAAAAACTGAAAAGACCAACAAGAGCAAGTGTGAACATTAGCAAAAAACAAACTTATCTTTAGAAGACTGGAACAGAGCTGAGTCCTAGACCTGAGAAACAGACTGAATCACCAGCAACAGGATAGGGCGTTGGCTGTCTTATATCCAGTCTTATACTCCAGAGATCCAATCACTATCTTCCTCACCAGATGTCAGATCACTATCACTCAAACCAAACTCACACCTCCCGTCACCACCAGAGGGAGAACGGAAGGGGAACTCTCAACTGGTGGAGCAGAAAATGAGCTCATAACAGTACCCCCCCTTGAGGAGGGGTCACCGAACCCTCATCCATGCCACCAGGCCGATCAGGATGGGCCCGGTACAAAGCACAAACCAATTTATTGGCATGAATATCAGAGGCAGAGACCCAAGAATTATCCTCCTGGCCATAACCCTTGCATTTGACCAAATACTGGAGTCTCCGTCTAACCAAACGAGACTCCAATATTTTCTCTACCTCATATTCCATATTGCCTTTAGCCAAGACAGGGTCAGGAGGTGCCACCACAGGAACTACTGGCTCAACAAACCTCTTCAACAGTGATTTGTGAAATACGCTATGGATTTTGAACGTAACTGGAAGAGCCAATCGAAAAGAAACAGGATTAAGAATCTCCAAAATCCTATAAGGTCCAATAAATCTTGGCTTACATTTTTGAGATGCAACCTTCATAGGAATATTCTTAGATGACAACCAAACCATATCACCCACTTTAAACAGGGGACCAATGGTTCTATGCCGGTTGTAAAAACGCTGGGCCTTTTCCTGAGAGAGTGACAATTTATCCACCACTTGGTCCCATATCTGCTGCATTCTCACAACCACAGTGTCCACACCTGGGCAGGACGAAGATTCTACTTGCCCTGAAGAGAATCGAGGATGAAACCCAAAATTACAGAAAAAGGGTGACATCAAGGTGGCAGAACTAGCTCTATTGTTCAGCGCAAATTCGGCCAAGGGAAAAAATGAGACCCAATCATCTTGATCAGCAGATATAAAACATCTTAAATAAGACTCCAAGGTCTGGTTTGTTCTCTCAGTCTGCCCATTGGTCTGGGGATGAAACGCGGAGGAGAAGGATATCTGAATTCCCAGATTGGAACAAAAGGCTTTCCAAAATCTGGAAACAAACTGGACCCCTCTATCGGACACAATGTTCTCAGGAATCCCATGTAACCGAACCACCTGTTGAAAAAACAAGGGTACCAACTCAGCGGAAGATGGCAACTTTGGGACTGGTACAAGATGGACCATCTTCGAAAATATATCACAAATTACCCAGATAACAGTCATTCTCTGAGAGACAGGAAGATCAGAAATAAAATCCATTGAGATATGGGTCCATGGCCTAATGGGCACCGGCAGAGGCATCAGCAACCCACTAGAATGAGAACAGGGATAAGACCGAGAACAAGTCCCACAGGACTGTACAAAATTCCTGACATCACGAGATAAGGCAGGCCACCAAAACGACTGACTCATCAAATCTCTGGTACCAAAAATACCTGGATGACCAGCCAATGCGGAGCAATGGACTTCAGACATCACTCTCTTTCTCCACCGGTCCGGAACATACAATCTTCCCATAGGGCAGGGCTCAGGTTTATCCTCCTGAAATTCCTCCAGGGCGCGTCTCAAATTGGGTGAAATGGCAGAAAGAACTACCCCCTCACCTAGGATAGTAGTAGGCTTGGTCACATTAAGAGAATCAGCAAAGAAACTCCTAGAAAGGGCGTCTGCCTTAACATTCTTAGTGCCCGGAAGAAAAGAGACCACAAAATTAAAACACGTGAAAAACAAGGCCCATCTAGCCTGTCAAGATTCAAGCGTTTAGCCGACTCCAGATAAGTCAGATTCTTGTGATCGGTGAGGACCACAAATTGATGTCTAGCGCCCTCCAACCAATGTCTCCACTCATGGCCAACAATTCCCAATTTCCTACGTCATAGTTGCGTTCAGATGGGGAGAACTTTCGAGAAAAGAACGCACAGGGATTCATCTTAGAAGTCACAGGGTCTTTTTGGGACAAAACAGCTCTTGCACCAATCTCAGAAGCGTCTACCTCCACTTGAAATGGAAGTGAGACATCAGGTTGCCGTAAAACTGGAGCTGAAGTAAACCTCCGCTTAAGCTCCTGAAATGCTGAGACAGCCTCAGGAGACCAATTCAGCACATCAGCTCCCTTCTTGGTGAGATCAGTCAGTGGTTTGACAATACTAGAAAAATTACCTATAAATTTATGATAGAAATTAGCAAAACCCAAAAACTTCTGAAGAGCCTTCAAAGAAGTAGGCTGAACCCAATCATAAATGGCCTGTACCTTGGCCGGGTCCATTTCAATAGTCGATGGAGATATGATAAATCCCAAAAATGAAATCCTCTGTACAGCAAAGAGACATTTCGATCCCTTAACAAACAGGGAATTCTCCCTCAAAATCCGAAACACAGTCCGGACATGTTCCACATGGGAATCCCAATCATTAGAAAAGATCAAAATATCATCCAGGTAGATGATCAAAAACTTATCCATGAAGTCTCGGAAAATATCATTCATAAAGGACTGGAAGACAGAAGGGGCATTGGAGAGCCCAAAAGGCATCACCAGGTACTCAAAATGTCCCTCCGGAGTATTAAACGCCATCTACCATTCATCCCCGTGCTTGGCGCAAATAAGATTATATGCCCCCCTGAGGTCAAGCTTAGTATACCAGTAGGCACTCTTAACTCTGGAGAATAAATCAGACATCAGAGGTAACAGGTACTGATATTTAACCGTCATCTTGTTAAGGGAACGATAATCAATACATGGTCTTAATGAACCATCTTTCTTGGCCACAAATAGAGCCCCAGCACCTAAAGGTGACAAGGATGGTCTAATATGACCCTTCTCCAACGACTCCTTAATATAGGATCGCATAGCATCATGTTCGGGTACAGATAGGTTAAAAAGCCGACCCTTGGGAAATTTATACCCAGGCATCAACTCAATTGCACAGTCATAACTCCTATGAGGGGGGCAAAGACACAGACTTACTCTCACTAAATACATCAGAGAATTCAGCCAGATAATCAGGAACATCATGAGACAGGAGAGGTGGAGAAAACAGGAGTGTCCCTAAGAACACACTGACAACCCCAACTCACCACAGACAGAGATTTCCAATACAAAACTGGGTTATGAGTTTGCAACCAGGGGAACCCCAGAACAATAGTGTCATGCGAATTATGCAGCACCAAAAATTTACAATTTTCCTGATGGTCAGGGGCAACTCGCATTATCACCTGGGTCCAAAACTGAGGTTTATTCTCCGCCAATGGAGTGGCATCAATACCCCTCAAAGGAATAGGCATCTGCAGAGGTGACATGGACAAACCACAATGTTTAGCAAAGTCCAAATCCATCAGATTCAGAGCTGCTCCTGAATCCACAAAAGCCTTAGTGGAAAATGTGGACAAGGAGCAGATAAGAGTAATTGCCAAAAGGAACTTAGGTTGTATACTGCCCACAGCAAATGTGTGTGCAAAAAGTTTCTCTCGTTTAGGGCAGACAGAAGTAGTATTAGAGGAGTCTCCACAGAAAAAACACAGCTTATTACGCCTTCTAAACTCCCGACGTTGCGCCCTAGACAAAACCCCATCACATTGCATAGGTTCAGACATTTGTTCAAAAGGTGGCAGCGCCTCCCGTGTATTTTTACGTTCACGTAAACGCCGATCAACTTGAATGGCTAGTGCCATAGAGCCATCCAGACCAGAGGGAACAGGAAATCCCACGATAACATCTTTTATGGTCTCTGATAAACCTTTCCGAAAGAGGGCTGCCAATGCACTATCATTCCATGTAGTAAGGACCGCCCACTTTTGGAATTTTTGACAATATAACTCTGCAGGATCCTGACCCTGGTTTAATGCCAACAGGGTTCTCTCAGCTTGATCAACGGAATTAGGTTCATCATACAACAACCCCAAGGCCTGAAAAAATGCATCCACATTAGTCAGAATAGGATTTTCAGGTGTCAGAGAAAACGCCCAATCCTGGGGATCGCCGCGCAGCGAGGAGATGACAATTTTAACCTGCTGCGCAGAGCTTCCCGATGAGTTAGGCTTAAAGGCAAGAAATAATTTACAATTATTCTTAAAATTCAAAAATTTATACCGATCCCCAGAAAACACATCAGGAGTGGGGATTTTGGGTTCAACAGCATGTGATTGAGCGAGATAGGTGGAAATTCCCTGCACTTCAGCAGCGAGCTGCTCCACACGATCAGACAATTGCTTAATCTCCATTAAGGAAAAAATCCTCCTACGCCACAGAGAAAAAAAGGAAAAAATGCATATAAAAAAAAATTCTGACACTTTTTTTCTTTCTTGCTTTTGAGTACCCTAGAATCTGCGGTATGGCTGGTGATTCTGTTATGAATGGGTAGCCGAGGAGGAAATATAAAAACAACACAAGCTAAGTCTCAGAAAACCAAAGAGGTTGGTAACTATGCAGACTGCAGACCCCTGATCCTAACACGCAACTAGCAGCAGTCGTGGAGCGTTCCTACGGTGGTCCTAGACACCTCGTCACAACTGGAGAAACTAAATAAGCCTAAAGCAGGAAAAGGGGAAAACTAACTGCCCCAGAGCAGACCCCAAAGGAGAGACAGCCCCCCACATGTATTGACGGTGAAAAAAGATGAAAGCACAAACAAAGGCAGGAAAATAGGCTGAGCAAACGATGGGGCCAGACTAACTAGAAAGGACAGGAAAGGAAAGACACTGTCTGCAGTCTGCCAAAAAACCCTACAAAATGTCCAACACAACTGATAGCAAAATTAACCCTGAAGTCACTAGACTTCTCCCACTATATCAGCACTCTGAAATATTCTGAGACAGAGCAAAAAGAGGCCAATCTAATAAGGGACAAAAAAAAGGCAATTTGGCAAATAAGAGTGGAAATTCAGCACAGCCCAGCCGTGCTGGCTGACCACACAAAAAACTGAAAAGACCAACAAGAGCAAGTGTGAACATTAGCAAAAAAACAAACTTATCTTTAGAAGACTGGAACAGAGCTGAGTCCTAGACCTGAGAAACAGACTGAATCACCAGCAACAGGATAGGGCGTCGGCTGTCTTATATCCAGTCTTATACTCCAGAGATCCAATCACTATCTTCCTCACCAGGTGGCTGATCACTACCACTCAAACCAACCTCACCACCTCCCGTCACCACCAGAGGGAGAACGGAAGGGGAACTCTCAACTGGTGGAGCAGAAAATGAGCTCATAACAGTAACCCCACCGAGTTACATCAAGCCGCTTGTCACCTTCGTAACCCCGCCGAGATACAGCAAGCCGTTTGTCACCTTCTTGACTCCCCTGAGCCACCGCAAGCTGAGTAATGAAAAAAAACACGTGTCCTGTCTGTGTGCTCTTCAGGATGTCCGTCTGTTATGAATGAGTCATCGTAGGAGGCAAAAACAGAAATACTAGCTAAGTCCAGAAAACCAGAGAAGTTGGCAGCTATCGGATTGCAGACCCCTGAACCTATCAACAACAACTAGCAGTAGCCGTGGGGGGTTCCTACGGTGCCCTAGACCCCTCGATCACAGCCGGAGAACTAAATAGCCTAAAGACAGAAAGGGAAATCTAAACTGCCCCAGAGCAGACCCCAAAGCAATAGGCAGCCCCCAACATATAATGACGGTGAAGCAAGATGAAAAAACACTCACACAGATAGAAAGATAGGCTGAGCAAATGATGGGGCCCAAGCTAACTAAATAGGACAGGATAGAAAAGCTGCTGTCTGCAATCCGCCCAAAACCCTACCAAAACAAGAGCCAACAGACTGATAGGGAAAAAAGCCCTGAAGACGCTAGGCTTCAAAAAGACTATATCAGTACTCAGGTGTTTTCTGAAGACAGAGCAAAAAGGAATTCAGCTCACCCCAGAAGGGAATGGCAGAAATCCAGAAAAACAAGGCAAAACAAAACCAAAACACAAATGCAAAAAGTAGAGCAGAAAACTTAGCTTTTGAGGAGCAGGAATCAGACTGGTCTCCTAGAATCCCTCAGAGAAATCACCCGCAAGGCAGAAGGGCATCGGCTGCCTTATATCCAGTCAGCAATTCCAGTCACCCAGTCATCATCATCCTGCACATGTGCTTGGTAATCAGCCTCACTACCTTCCTTCACCAGAAGAGGGAGATCATCAGACCTCAATGGTGAAGGGGAAAATGAACTCACAACAGTACCTCCCCCTTGAGGAGGGGTCACCGAACCCCTCATCCATGCCACCAGGGCGATCAGGCTGAGCCCAATGAAAGGCACGCACCAATCTTTTGGCATGAATATCAGAGGCAGAGACCCAGGAATTATCCTCCTGACCATAACCCTTCCACTTAACCAAATACTGGAGTCTCCGTCTAGCCAGACGGGAATCCAGTATCTTCTCTACCTCATATTCCATGTTACCTTCAACCAATACAGGGTCCGGAGGTGCCACCCCAGGAACAACTGGTTCAACAAACCTCTTCAACAAGGACTTATGAAACACATTATGGATTTTAAATGTGACAGGAAGAGCCAAACGAAAAGAGACCGGATTAATAATCTCCAAAATCTTGTAAGGTCCAATAAATCTAGGCTTAAACTTAGGAGAAGCCACCTTCATAGCGATATTTTTTGATGATAACCAAACCATATCCCCAATCTTAAACTGGGGACCAATGGTCCTACGTCGGTTGGAAAACCGCTGGGCCTTTTCCTGGGAGAGAGATAACTTATGCACCACTTGGTCCCAGATCTGGTGCATTCTCTCCACCACAGTGTCAACACCTGGGCAGGCAGAAGGCTCCACCTGCCCTGAAGAAAATCGAGGCTGAAACTCAAAGTTACAAAAAAAAGGTGACATCAAAGTGGCAGAACTAGCTCAATTATTTAAAGCAAATTCGGCCAAGGTCAAAAATGAAACCTAATCATCCTGATCAGCGGAAATAAAACATCTCAAATATGACTCCAAGGTCTGGTTTGTTCTCTCCATCTGCCCGTTGGTCTGAGGGTGAAAAGCAGAGGAGAAGGACAACTGAATTCCCAGCTTGGAACAGAAAGTCCTCCAAAATCTAGACACAAACTTAACTCCTCTGTCAGATACAATGTTCTCAGGAATCCTGTGGAAGCGAACCACCTGTTACAAAAACAGGGGCACCAACTCAGAGGAAGATGGCAACTTAGGGAGTGGTACAAGATGAACCATCTTAGAGAACCTATCACAAATCACCCAAATAACAGTCATTCTCTGAGAGACAGGCATATCAGAGATGAAATCCATTGAAATATGGGTCCTTAGCCTCCTGGGACCGGCAAAGGCATCAACAACCCACTAGAGCGAGAACAAGGTTTAGACCGGGAGCAAGTCCCACAGGACTGCACAAAATTCCTGACATCACGAGACAAGGCGGGCCACCAAAAAGACCGACTCACCAGATCTCTAGTACCAAAAATACCTGGATGACCAGCCAATGCAGAGCAATGAACTTCAGACATCACTCTCTTCTTCCACTGGTCAGGAACATACAACTTTCCACTGGGACAACGCTCAGGTCTGTCCTCCTGAAACTCTTCCATAGCACGTCTCAAATTGGGTGAGATGGCAGAAAGAACTACCCCTTCGCCTAAGATGGTAGCAGGCTTGGTCACCACAGGAGAATCAGCAAAGAAGCTCCTAGAGAGGGCGTCTACCTTGACATTCTTAGTGCCAGGAAGAAAAGAGACCACAAAATCAAAACGTGTAAAAAACAAGGCCCACCTAGCCTGTCTAGGGTTCAAGCGTTTGGCCGACTCCAGGTAAATCAAATTCTTGTGGTCAGTGAGGACCACGACTTGATGTTTAGCTCCCTCCAACCAATGTCTCCACTCCTCAAATGCCCATTTCATGGCTAACAGTTCCCGATTCCCCACATCATAGTTACGTTCAGATGGAGAGAACTTTCGGGAAAAGAAAGCATAGGGATTCATTTTAGATGTTACAGGATCCTTTAGGGACAAAACAGCTCCTGCACCAATCTCAGAAGCGTCCACCTCTACCTGGAACGGGAGTGAGACATCAGGTTGCCGCAAAACCGGGGCAGAAGTGAATCTTCGCTTCAGCTCCTGAAAGGAAGAAACAGCCTCCGGAGACCAATTCAACACATCAGCACCCTTCTTAGTCAGATCAGTCAAGTCAATGGCTTGGCAATACTAGAAAATTTTGCTATAAATTTCCGATAAAAATTAGCAAAACCCAAAAACTTCTGGAGGGCCTTCAAGAAGTGGGCTGAACCCAATCATAAATGGCCTGTACCTTGGCCGGGTCCATTTCAATAGTTGACGGAGACAAAATAAATCCCAAAAATGAAATCCTCTGTACCCCAAAAAGGCATTTCGATCCTTTGACATACAGGGAATTCTCCCTCAAGATCCGGAACACAGTCCGAACATGTTCCACATGAGAATCCCAATCCTTGGAGAAGATCAAAATATCATCTAGATAGATAATCAAAAATTTATCCACAAAGTCTCGGAAAATGTCGTTCATGAAGCACTGGAAGACAGAAGGGGCATTAGTGAGCCCAAAAGGCATCACCAGGTACTCAAAATGTCCCTCCAGAGTATTAAACGCCGTCTTCCATTCATCCCCATGCTTAATGCGGATAAGATTATACGCCCCCTGAGGTCAAGCTTGGTAAACCAGCAAGCACCTTTAACTCGAGAATAGGTCTGAGATCAGGGGTAACGTATACTGATATTTAATAGTAATTTTGTTGAGGGCACGATAATCAATACAAGTAGAATTGAGCGACTTTTGGTTTTTTAGGGTCGCGTTTCGTTTCGTGAAACCCGACTTTTCCAAAAGTCGGGTCGAGCAAGATCGTCCGATTATAGGGAAAAGTCGGGGTCGTCCCGAAACACGAAACCCAATGTAAGTCAATGGGGAATAAAAGTCGGCAGTGAGAGGAGGACAGGAAACACACCAACAGTGCCCATTTGAATGCCAAAAGCATCAATTCTTCTTACTTAAGCTTGTCAACCTTAATTAACTTCATAATACAAGTTACGCACTGAAAAATGGGGGTTATTTGGCTACAGACTGTGGGGGGGAGGGCTGGCTCCAGGTTTTCATGTGCCCTGGGCGAAAGAGCGCCCCTTTAACACATACCACAACTTATCATGCTCCGATACGGCAGAGAAATAGCGGTATAGTACAATGAAAAATACCTCACTTTTTACATCTCATGACGAGGCCCATCTATTTCTCCATACATGCCCCGCAGTCCGAGTCCGGCTTACTAGAGGGACACGTGAGGCTCTGGCACATGAGATTGGCCAATAACTGGTGTGTCATGCCCTTACATGTCCGTGGCTGCATGTGCGCTACACTGAAAAGGCCAGCGTTTGTCGCTTACAGGTGCAGATAACCCGCTGAACAACGTTAGTGATGGGGATCACTGATTACAATTATTACCCGCGAACAATGATTTCCCAGTAAGTGCAGGTCAACCGCAGTTCCGGAATTAGGCCTAACCGTCATTCCAGAAAAAATGAAAAACTTACGTGTGCAAACCACAGGTGCTGTAGCTTGCTTAACAGCTCGCCAGCCGTTCTCACGCCCAGTATGGATTACACGTGATTGCACAAAGGTTAGAAAGGGTACCGTATCCCCGGATAACATGTATGGATAGCGTACACATTCAAAATATATGTCTCAGGAGGAAGGCTCAGACGGTGTTAGGCCCAGTATGGATTGCACGTGATTGCACAAAGGTTAGAAAGGGTACCGTATCCCCGGATAACATGTATGGATAGCGTACACATTCAAAATATATGTCTCAGGAGGAAGGCTCAGACGGTGTTAGGCCCAGTATGGATTGCACGTGATTGCACAAAGGTTAGAAAGGGTACCGTATCCCCAGATAACATGTATGGATAGCGTACACATTCAAAATATATGTCTCAGGAGGCAGGCTCAGACGGTGTCAGGCTCAGTATGGATTGCACGTGATTGCACAAAGGTTAGAAAGGTACCGTATCCCCGGATAACATGTATGGATAGCGTACACATTTAAAATATATGTCTCAGGAGGCAGGCTCAGACGGTGTTAGGCCCAGTATGGATTGCACGTGATTGCACAAAGGTTAGAAAGGGTACCGTATCCCCAGATAACATGTATGGATAGCGTACATATTCAAAATATATGTCTGAGGAGGCAGGCTCAGACGGTGTTAGGCCCAGTATGGATTGCACGTGATTGCACAAAGGTTAGAAAGGGTACCGTATCCCCGGATAACATGTATGGATAGCGTACACATTCAAAATATATGTCTCAGGAGGCAGGCTCAGACGGTGTCAGGCCCAGTATGGATTGCACGTGATTGCACAAAGGTTAGAAAGGGTACCGTATCCCCGGATAACATGTATGGATAGCGTACACATTCAAAATATATGTCTCAGGAGGCAGGCTCAGACGGTGTTAGGCCCAGTATGGATTGCACGTGATTGCACAAAGGTTAGAAAGGGTACCGTATCCCCAGATAACATGTATGGATAGCGTACACATTCAAAATATATGTCTCAGGAGGCAGGCTCAGACGGTGTTAGGCCCAGTATGGATTGCACGTGATTGCACAAAGGTTAGAAAGGGTACCGTATCCCCAGATAACATGTATGGATAGCGTAAACATTCAAAATATATGTCTCAGGAGGCAGGCTCAGGCGATGTTAGGCCCAGTATGGATTGCACGTGATTGCACAAAGGTTAAAAAGGGTACCGTATCCCCGGATAACATGTATGGATAGCGTACACATTCAAAATATATGTCTCAGGAGGCAGGCTCAGACGGTGTTAGGCCCAGTATGGATTGCACGTGATTACACAAAGGTTAGAAAGGGTACCGTATCCCCAGATAACATGTATGGATAGCGTACACATTCAAAATATATGTCTCAGGAGGCAGGCTCAGACGGTGTTAGGCCCAGTATGGATTGCACATGATTGCACAAAGGTTAGAAAGGGTACCGTATCCCCAGATAACATGTATGGATAGCGTACACATTCAAAATATATGTCTCAGGAGGCAGGCTCAGACGGTGTTAGGCCCAGTATGGATTGCACGTGATTGCACAAAGGTTAGAAAGGGTACCGTATCCCCGGATAACCTGTATGGATAGCGTACACATTCAAAATATATGTCTCAGGAGGCAGGCTCAGACGGTGTCAGGCACAGTATGGATTTGGATTTGACGGCCCAGATTACACAGCGGAGGAGCAGGGAGAGGTAAAGATTGCAAATGCTGGGGCCCTGCCCAAGCAAGGGGGGCCCACTCGTGGGCGTCGGTACTGGCACTGGGCCCCTCATAGTACAGCGGTGTGTCTGACGGCGGGTGTGCACCACCACCGTCAGAGACACTTGATTGCACTATGAGGGACCCTGTGCCAGTGCCCGCGCCCAAGAGTCGGCCTACCCACCTGTCCAGGGCAACGGCACTCGCACGGTGTCGTGCGCTAGGTGGTGAATCTGGCCATGGGGGGGGAGGCAGCACAGTTAGGGAGTTTTAGAAAGTGGCATATGTTGATGTTGGACATTCAGCTGATGCAAAAGGCGAAATAGGTGAAGTACCAGGAAGAGGTGGACCAAAGCAAGCCATTTTTCTGTCACCCTATGTGTCATCAGGGGAAGGTGGGACAAAATCCTTGGAAACCCATGCGTGGTTCATTTTAATGAAGGTTAGATCATCCACTTTTTGGGTTGACAGACGGGTCCTTTTTTCTGTCAGGATTGATCCAGCTGCACTGAAGACTCTTTCCGATAGCACACTTGCAGCTGGGCAAGCGAGCTCCTGTAAGGCATATTGGGCCAATTCAGGCCAGGTGTCCAGTTTAGCGGCCCAATAGTCAAAGGGGAATGACCTGTGTGGGAGAACATCGATATGGGAGGAAAAGTAGTTTGTAACCATAGTTGACAACTGCTGTCTCCTGTCACTTTCCATCGATGCAGTATTACCAGTTGTGTGAGCGGTATTTGAAAAATCAGTCCACAACATTGTCATGAAACCCCTGTCTCCAACGCCACTTCTGCTGTGTGCACCACGAACACCTCTGCCAAGCTGCCCCCGGCCCGCACGGCTCGTGTGAGAACCATCACCGCTGCTGTGTGCTGGGAATGCCTCAAGCAACCGATTTACCAGAGTTGCTTGTTTATTAGCCAATATTAGGTCAAGGTTCTCCTGTGGCATGATGTTTTGTAATTTGCCTTTATAGCGTGGATCCAGGATGCTGGCCAACCAGTAGTCGTCATCGTTCATCATTTTGGCAATGCGGGGGTCCCTTTTTAGGATCCGCAAGGCATAATCTGACATGTGGGCCAATGTTCCCGGTGTCAATGATGCACTGTGAGTGCTGGGTGGAGGAGCACTTTCTGGCAAATCCACATCCCTCCAGTCACGCACAAACCCTGTACCAGACCTTGCCACGCCAACATTTTCACTTGCCCCACGAGATGCATCCTCCTCCCCTAAGTAATCATCCCCATCATCATCCTCCTCCTCCTCTTCTTCCTCCACCTCGTCCAGGAGAGGTCCCTGAGCAGACAATGGCTGAATGTCATCAAGGATTCCCTCCTCCTCTTCCTCCTCATCAACATTGGCTGCAGACGCCTGCTCCTTAAGGTGCGTCAAAGTTTGCATGAGCAGACGCATAAGTGGGATGCTCATGCTTAGGATGGCGTCGTCTGCGCTTACCAGCCGTGTGCATTCCTCAAAACACTGAAGGACTTTACATAGGTCTTTCAGCTTCGACCACTGCACACCTGTCAACTCCATGTCTGCTCTCAAAGTGCCTGGCTGTGTATCCTCCCACAAATGCATTATGGCCTGCCTCTGCTCGCACAGCCGCTCCACCATGTGCAGGGTGGAGTTCCACCTTGTTGCAATGTCGATAATGAGGCGGTGGTTGGGAAGGTGGAGCAATCGCTGCAGCTTCTGCATACGAACGGAGTGTACAGGCGACCGGCGGATGTGCGCGCACAGTCTTCGCACCTTCTGGAGCAGGGCTGTTAACTCCGGATAATTTTTGAGGAAGCACTGCACCACCAGGTTCAAGGTGTGAGCCAAGCAAGGTATGTGGCTGAGTTTTGAAGGGGCTATGGCTGCCACAAAATTACGGCCGTTATCACTAACTACCTTGCCTGCCTCAAGATGTACACTGCCCAGCCATGACTCAGTTTGTCGCTGAAAGTACTCGGCCAGCACCTCGGCGGTGTGTCTGTCGCCCAAACACATCATCTGCAACACAGCCTGCTGACGCTTTCCACTAGCTGCTCGATAGGGGGACACATCGTGTGCAACAGTGGCAGCTGCAGATGGAGTGCTCGTACGACTGCGCTCTGTGGACGAGCTTTCGCTTCTGGAGGAGGAGGAGGAGGAGGAGGGTCGAACGCCTACAGCCAACTGTTTCCTATGCCATGGGCTAGGCAGCACTGTCCCACCAACGCTGTCCCCTGTGGACCCTGCATCCACCACATTAACCCAGTGCGCAGTGATGACACGTAACGGCCCTGGCCATGCCGACTGGACCATGCATCAGTTGTGAGGTGCACCTTTCCGCTCACTGACTGCTTGAGTGCATGGACAATGCAGTCTTTCACATGATGGTGGAGGGCTGGGATGGCTTTGCGAGAGAAGAAGTGGCGACTGGGTAGGTCATAGCGTGGTACTGCATAGGCCATGAGTTCGCGGAAAGCTGTGCTTTCCACCAACCGAAAGGGCATCATCTCAAACGAGATTAGTTTGGCAATGTGGGCGTTCAAACCCAGTGTACGCGGATGAGAGACTGAGTACTTTCTTGACCTACTCATAGTGTCTGGGAGGGTGAGCTGGACTTGAGAGCTGCATATGGTGGAAGTAGCGGTGGACAGGGCGGACTGAGAGAGGGTTGATGATGGTGATGGAGTTGGTGTTCTTTCTGATGGCCTAGAATCAGTCTTTCGTTGATATAACAGTGGGATTCCCTGACTGCTGTGGTCTTGCAACGACACCTCAACATTTGCTGCTGTGCTAACCGGTGGGCTTACAGTGGGGGAAACAATGTAGCGTTGCTGACTACCTTCGTTGTGATCAGTTGCACATGTGGCACTTGAGGTTTGGTGTTGTGTCCACGCTTGCAAGTGCATGCTGGTTAAATGTTTAAGCATGCAACTGGTATTCAAATTTTTCAGATTTTTCCCTCGGCTAAAGGTCTTTGCGCACTTCTTACAGATAACCTTGGCCTGATCATGAGGATTTTGGTCAAAAAAGTGCCACACTGCACTCTTCCTACTTTGGCAGACATTTTGCGGCCTAGCACGCTGTGATCTTTTGACCCTCTGGACAAGCTGTCCAGCAACTCTTTTGATGTTTGGAACCTGTCTTTGGAGTGCTCCGGGCCTGCCAGATAACAGCTGTTGCGATGTCGATGTCTGCTGTGGATGCTCCTCATCTGAGCTATTGGAAGCAGCACCCTCTTCCCCCAATGGATGCCAATCTGGGTCAACAACTGGGTCATCCATCACCTCCTCTTCTATGTCATGTGCACCTTCCTCTGTGTCACCGTGTATGGTGGTATAGTGTGCGGGAAGGGGCACCTGAGTCTCATCAGGGTCAGAATCTGGCTCTGTACACTGCGAGGACAATGTAGTGCTCTGAGTGAATGTACCAGCAGAATCATCCATCAGCGGCTGTGCATCAGTGCACTCCATGTCAGATTCATCTTGGCCTGGGTAATTCACCATTTCACTTGATAATCCAGGCATGGTATGTGAAAACAGCTCCATGGAGTAATCAGTAGTATGGCCCGCATCATCCTTCAATCTTGGTTGGGGTGAAGGACACAAGGAAAGGTGTGGTTCATGAACATGAGCCTCCAATGACGACTCAGTGCTTTTACTTTTTACAACTGAAGAAGAGGAGGCGATAGAGCTGGAGGCTGAGTCAGCAATGTAAGACAAAACTTTTTCCTGATGCTCTGGCTTTAAACGCGGTTTGCCAACTCCTAGAAAACTAAGCGTTCGAGGCCTTATGTAGCCAGACGATGACGCAGGGTCTGCACCTCCTGCATTCGGTCCTATTTTGCTCTTGACACTACCATCAGATCCACCACCAACACCATCATTACCAGCTGCCAACCCCCGCCCAATTCCACGGCCTCTTCCACCAGCCTTCCTCATTTTTGGTAGAAATGTAGACAAAATCCAACAAACTATATAGTAATGTAAAACAAGGTACAAGGTGTCTATAGGACAGGGGAGATTTTGAATTTCTGCAAACACTTGTGGACACTGGACACTTTTGGATTGTGTGAGGCCCACTGATATCTGAGCGCTATGTGACAGGCTCGATGGCACAGCTGTGACCAAAGTGACTATAGGATAAGGGAGATTTTGAATCTCTGCACACACTTTTGGACACTGGACACTTTTGGATTGTGTGAGGCCCAATGAATATCTGAGCGCTATGTGACAGGCTCGATGGCACAGCTGTGACAAAAGTGACTAGAGGATAAGGGAGATTTTGAATCTCTGCACACACTTTTGGACACTGGATGGACACTTTTGGATTGTGTGAGGCCCACTGATATCTGAGCGCTATGTGACAGGCTCGATGGCACAGCTGTGACCAAAGTGACTAGAGGATAAGGGAGATTTTGAATCTCTGCACACACTTTTGGACACTGGACACTTTTGGATTGTGTGAGGCCCAATGAATATCTGAGCGCTATGTGACAGGCTCGATGGCACAGCTGTGACAAAAGTGACTAGAGGATAAGGGAGATTTTGAATCTCTGCACACACTTTTGGACACTGGATGGACACTTTTGGATTGTGTGAGGCCCACTGATATCTGAGCGCTATGTGACAGGCTCGATGGCACAGCTGTGACCAAAGTGACTAGAGGTTAAGGGAGATTTTGAATCTCTGCACACACTTTTGGACACTGGACACTTTTGGATTGTGTGAGGCCCACTGATATCTGAGCGCTATGTGACAGGCTCGATGGCACAGCTGTGACCAAAGTGACTAGAGGATAAGGGAGATTTTGAATTTCTGCACACACTTTTGGACACTGGACACTTTTGGATTGTGTGAGGCCCACTGATATCTGAGCGCTCTGTGACAGGCTCGATGGCACAGCTGTGACCAAAGTGACTAGAGGATAAGGGAGATTTTGAATCTCTGCACACACTTTTGGACACTGGACACTTTTGGATTGTGTGAGGCCCAACGAATATCTGAGCTTTATGTGACAGGCTCGATGGCACAGCTGTGACAAAAGTGACTAGAGGATAAGGGAGATTTTGAATCTCTGCACACACTTTTGGACACTGGATGGACACTTTTGGATTGTGTGAGGCCCACTGATATCTGAGCGCTATGTGACAGGCTCGATGGCACAGCTGTGACCAAAGTGACTAGAGGATAAGGGAGATTTTGAATCTCTGCACACACTTTCGGACACTGGACACTTTTAGATTGTGTGAGGCCCACTGATATCTGAGCGCTATGTGACAGGCTCGATGGCACAGCTGTGACCAAAGTGACTAGAGGATAAGGGAGATTTTGAATCTCTGCACACACTTTTGGACACTGGACACTTTTGGATTGTGTGAGGCCCACTGATATCTGAGCGCTATGTGACAGGCTCGATGGCACAGCTGTGACCAAAGTGACTAGAGGATAAGGGAGATTTTGAATCTCTGCACACACTTTTGGATACTGGACACTTTTGGATTGTGTGAGGCCCAATGAATATCTGAGCGCTATGTGACAGGCTCGATGGCACAGCTGTGACAAAAGTGACTAGAGGATAAGGGAGATTGGATTGCTTTTAAAAAAGCAGTTTGCAGAGCAGTGGGTAAACAGCAATGCAGGAATGTCAGGAAGCCTTAGAAGGCAGCCCAACAACCAACACCACTGATACACCACTATATAGCCTCCCCTTGCACTGCACACACAGTGACTGGTGTGTTGTGCAGGCCAAATTGCTAGCAGCAGAAGCAGTTTTTTTTTCTTCTCAGCAGGACAAAAAAAAAATTGGGATTGCTTTTAAAAAAGCAGTTTGCGGAGCAGTGGGTAAACAGCAATGCAGGAATGTCAGGAAGCCTTAGAAGGCAGCCCAACAACCAACACCACTGATACACCACTATATAGCCTCCCCTTGCACTGCACACACAGTGACTGGTGTGTTGTGCAGGCCAAATCGCTAGCAGCAGAAGCAGTTTTTTTGTCTTATTCCCTGCCTAACGCTCTCCCTACAGAATCAGCAGCAACCTCTCCCTATACTAAGATCGGCAGAAGTAAGATGGCGGTCGGCGTGCACGCCCTTTTATACCCCCTGTGACGCCCAACAAAGCAAGCCAATCACTTGCATGCCCTTCTGAAAGATGGTGGTGACCCGTGCCTATGTCATCACGTTGCCCACAGTGTCCGTGGATCCTGATTGGCTGAAAAAGAGCGCAAAACAAACTTTTGAAACGCGACTTTGGCGCGTAAGTCGCCGACCTCGTGGCCGACCTCATCCTAGGGTCAGGTTTCGTTTCATGAAACCCGACTTTGCCAAAAGTCGGCGACTTTTGAATTTTATCGACCCGTTTCGCTCAACTCTAAATACAAGGCCTTAATGAACCGTCCTTTTTGGCCACGAAAAAAAAAACGGCACTTAAGGGTGAAGAGGATGGTCTAATATGACCCTTCTCCAATGCCTCCTTAATATAGGATCGCATAGCCTCGTGCTCGGGTACAGATAAATTGAAGAGCCGACCCTTGGGAAATTTACACCCTGGGCTCAGTTCAATTGCACAGTCATAACTCCTATGAGGAGGCAAAGACGCAGACTCATTCTCACTAAATACATCATAAAAGTCCGCCAAATAGTCAGGAACATCATGCGACTGAGGAGAGGTGGAAAAAATGGAGCCTCACTAAGGGCACACCGACAACCCCAACTCACCACAGACACAGATTTCCAATCCAAAACTGGATTATGAATTTGCAACCAGGGAAACCCCAGAACAATGGTATCATGCAAATTATGCAACACCAAAAATCTGCAATTTTTTTGATGGTCTGGGGCGACCCGCATTACCACCTGGGTCCCAAACTGAGGCTTATTTTTCGCCAAAGGAGTAGCATCAATCCCCCTCAAAGGGATAGGCGTCCGCAGAGGCATCATCGGAAATCCACAACGTTTAGCAAAATCCAAGTCCATTAGGTTCAGGGCTGCTCCCGAATCCACAAAAGCCTTGGCGGAAAATGTGGATATGGAGCAGATCAGAGTAATTGCCAGAAGAAACTTAGGTTGAACACCACCCACAGAAAACGTGTGTGCAAAACGTTTCTCTCGTTTAGGACAGACAGAAATAATATGCGAGGCATCTCCACAAAAAAAACACAGCTTATTACGCCTTCTGAACTCCTGACGTTGCTCCCTGGACAAAACTCTATCACATTGCATAGGTTCAGACACTTGTTGAACAGGTGGCAACACCTCTCGTGCAGTCCTGCGTTCACGTAAACGCCGATCAACCTGAATGGCTAATGACATAGAATCGTCAAGACCAGAGGGAACAGGAAATCCCACCATAGTATCTTTTACGGCTTCTGGCAAACCCTTCCGAAAGAGAGCTGCCAAGGCATTATCATTCCAGGTAGTAAGGACCGCCCACTTTCTGAATTTTTGACAGTACAATTCTGCAGAATCTCGACTCTGGCTCAATGCCAACAGGGTCTTTTCAGCCTGATCAATAGCATTAGGTTCGTCATACAACAACCCCAAGGCTTGAAAAAATGCGTTCACATTAGTCAGAATAGGATCATCTGGTTTCAAAGAAAACGCCCAATCCTGGGGATCGCCACGCAGCAAAGAGATGACAATTTTAACCTGCTGCGCGGAGCTCCCTGACGAGTTAGGCTTCAAGGCAAAAAATAATTTACAATTATTTTTGAAATTCAAAAATTTAGACCGATCCCTTAAAAACACATCAGGAGTAGGGATCTTTGGTTCAGCAGCATGTGAATGAGCAAGGTAGGCGGAAATTCCCCACACTTCTGCAGCGAGCTGCTCCACACGATCAGACAATTGCTTTATCTCCATTGAGAGAAAAAAAAATTCCCCCTACGGCCTCAGAGATATAGAGGAAAAAATATACACACTCATTTTTCTTTTATTTTTTTTTACAATTCTCTCCTGCTATTGAGTACCCTAGGATCTGCGGTATGGCAGGTGATTCTGTTATGAATGAGTCACCGTAGGAGGCATAAACAGAAATACTAGCTAAGTCCAGAAAACCAGAGAAGTTGGCAGCTATCGGATTGCAGACCCCTGAACCTATCAACAACAACTAGCAGTAGCCGTGGGGGGTTCCTAGGGTGCCCTAGACCCCTCGATCACAGCCGGAGAACTAAATAGCCTAAGGCTATGTGCACACGTTGCGGATTCCGCTGCGGATTTTTCTGCGCGGAAACGCAGGTAAAGCCGCAGGTAAAGTGACCTGCGGTTTTCCTGCGGTTTGGTCTGCAGTTTTGCCCTGCGGTTTCACACCTCTGCTGTGGTAAAGGTATGAAACCGCTGCGGAATCCGCACAAACAATTGACATGCTGCGGTTTGTAAACCGCAGCAAAACCGCGCGGAAAAATCCGCACCGTCAGCACAGCGTTTTTGAAACCCCATAGGGTTTCATTGTACTGTACATGGTCAGCGGAACTGCTGCGTTTCCGCAGGGCCAAAACCGCTGCGGAAACGCAGCAGAATCCGCAACGTGTGCACACAGCCTAAAGACAGAAAGGGAAATCTAAACTGCCCCAGAGCAGACCCCAAAGCAATATAATGACCCAAGCCCCCAACATATAATGACGGTGAAGCAAGATGAAAAAACACTCACACAGATAGAAAGATAGGCTGAGCAAACGATGGGGCCCAAGCTAACTAAATAGGACAGGATAGAAAAGCTGCTGTCTGCAATCCACCCAAAACCCTATCAAAACAAGAGCCAACAGACTGATAGGGAAAAAAGCCCTGAAGACGCTAGGCTTCAAAAAGACTATATCAGTACTCAGGTATTTTCTGAAGACAGAGCAAAAAGGAATTCAGCTCACCCCAGAAGGGAATGGCAGAAATCCAGAAAAACAAGGCAAAACAAAACCAAAACACAAATGCAAAAAGCAGAGCAGAAAACTTAGCTTTTGAGGAGCAGGAATCAGACTGGTCTCCTAGAATCCCTCAGAGAAATCACCCGCAAGGCAGAAGGGCGTCGGCTGCCTTATATCCAGTCAGCAATTCCAGTCACCCAGTCATCATCATCCTGCCCAGATGCTTGGTAATCAGCCTCACTACCTTCCTTCACCAGAAGAGGGAGTTCATCAGACCTCAATGATGAAGGGGAAAATGAACTCACAACATCCGTCTCCTCCTGAGACCGTCCAACACACAGGGCACACCGGGTGCTAGTCAGGGAGCTGACCCTCCTCCCAGGGTTTCCCAACACACGGGCCTCACCAGGTCCAGGGGCTCAGCGGATGCTCTTCAGGACATCCGTCTTCACCTGAGACTGCCCCTCACTCACGCCTCACCAGGTCCAAGGTCACAGCATGTGCTCCAGGGATCCGATTCTTCCCCCAGAACCTCCCAACACTGACCCTCCAGGACCTTTGCACACTGAACCCTCCAGGTACACAGTCTTTCTCACTGACCCAGGTCAGTACAACCCGGACACCTGTCCATTTTCTGTGTCGGCCACACAGGTTCTCGGGTACCTCTTATCCACAGAGGCACCCTATAGCAATCACCAGTCTCTTTCTCTGACCACGGGCAGCACATCACACAGTTTTCACAACCATGTCCTGCCGGCCGTGCAGGTTCTCGGACCCCTCTACCACAGAGGTGTCCTATAAATCTTCCACTGACCCCAGTCAGGATATCACATAATTTTCAAGACCGTCCGCCCTGCTGGCTCAGGGTTGCCAGCACTGCAACATGTGCTTTTGGAAATCGTTGCCCATAGCAACTGAATTTTGCAGTCCTTGTCCGTTGCCCCTAGCAACAAGGCTACAACACTGCCCTTAGCATTCTCCACCAATTGTAAGGTAGCGCTTGTTATTCAGGTAGGGGACACTCGCTAGGCAGCCAAATAACCAGGTCCGGCACGGGTTTCTCATATAAATCCAACAATCCATGTGGTTTATTAGGCATCATAAACCATGAACAGCAAGAGAAAGTTCATATCAACAGCATAGCGTCCATGACAGAGCTCCACTCTGTTAACCCTGTAGTCACACAGTATGCAATGTCCAATACGCAGGCTCTGTAGCCTCACAGTTATCTCACCCCGTCAGGGTTACCTCGTGGCTGCTTCATACTCCAGACGTTCATTCCCCCTCCTGGGAACTGTCAGACACGTGCAGCCATTATGCACACAGGCACTCAGGAAGGCAGACACATCTTCCAACGAGACCTTCCAAACGGACCAACCGGGTCCAAGCATTCACCCATGTGACCTATCCTGGCCACCTTATATTGTCCGTAGCCACGCCCACTGGATCACATGGCTATGACCTCATCACAGGTCCTTCAAGCATTCATACACTTTACTATGGCATTCTAGACACCGCCCCTAGGTGGGTTTGTAGTTAGCTGGTCATGCCCGTCTCACCAGCTACCTGGAAACTCTCCCTGACACAGTGTAACGAAAGCTCAGCAGTACCTCTGCTGATCAACACACATATTCAAGCTTCCATCCCAAGGCCACCGACCTTGGGATGCATAACGATCATTCAGCATCCTGCCACTCATCCTCTCTCCTGGGACACCCACACAGCGGCCCCTAGCGGACACAGTGGTCACTACACCACACCACGGACACATGGAAAAGTGCTTGTGGGCAGGGATGGTACATCTCCCTGACAGCACACTGGGTTAGCGTAGAGGAAGTCATGACCCAGTAGGACATTGGGAGACCTTGTCACAGATGTATGGAGGACACAGGTTGTGGAAGGCTTTGTATCATAGTTAGGGTTTTGAACTGTAGCCTATGGGCAATAGGAAGGCAGTGAAGCACCTGGCAGAGAGGAGAGGCTGGGGAATAATGAAGGGACAGTTGTACTACTCTGGCAGCAGTGTTTAGCATAGATTTTAGTGGTGCAAGAGTGCTAGAGGGGAGGCCAGTGAGTATAAGGTTGCAATAGTCGAGGCAGGAGATCATAAGGGCGTGCACAATCATTTTTGAAGTTTCTTAATATGTACAGATCCAGGAAATGCTTTTGAGTTGTAGAGGGTAGGAGGAGGCAAGGGCTTGGATATGTAGCTTGAAAGAGAGGGAGAACGGAAGGGGAACTCTCAACTGGTGGAGCAGAAAATGAGCTCATAACAGTAACCCCACTGAGTTACATCAAGCCGCTTGTCACCTTCGTAACCCCGCCGAGTTACAGCAAGCCGTTTGTCACCTTCTTGACTCCCCTGAGCCACCGCAAGCTGAGTAAAGAAAAAAAAAAAACACGTGTCCTGTCTGTGTGCTCTTCAGGATGTCCGTCTCCTCCTGAGACCGTCCAACACACAGGGCACACCGGGTGCTATTCAGGGAGCCGACCCTCCTCCCAGGGTTTCCCATCACACGGGCCTCACCAGGTCCAGGGGCTCAGCAGATGCTCTTCAGAACATCCGTCTTCACCTGAGACTGCCCAACACTCACGCCTCACCAGGTCCAAGGTCACAGAATGTGATCCAGGGATCCGATTCTTCCCCCAGAACCTCCCAACACTGACCCTCCAGGACCTTTGCACACTGAACCCTCCAGGTACACAGTCTTTCTCACTGACCCAGGTCAGTACAACCCGGACACCTGTCCGTTTTCTGTGTCGGCCACACAGGTTTTCGGGTACCTCTTATCCACAGAGGCACCCTATAGCAATCACCACTGGGTTAGCGTAGAAGAAGTCATGACCCAGTAGGACATTGGGAGACCTTATCACAGATGTATGGAGGACACAGGTTGTGGAAGACTTTGTATCGTATCATAGTTAGGGTTTTGAACTGTAGCCTATGGGCAATAGGAAGGCAGTGAAGCGCCTGGCAGAGAGGAGAGGCTGGGGAATAATGAAGGGACAGTTGTACTACTCTGGCAGCAGAGTTTAGCATAGATTTTAGTGGTGCAAGAGTGCTAGAGGGGAGGCCAGTGAGTATAAGGTTGCAATAGTCGAGGCGGGAGATCATAAGGGCGTGCACAATCATTTTTGAAGTTTCTTAAAATGTACAGATCCAGGAAATGTTTTTGAGTTGTAGAGGGTAGGAGGAGGCAAGGGCTTGGATATGTAGCTTGAAAAAGAGGGCAGAGTCGAGTATCACCCCAAGGCCACGAGCATGCGGGACCATTTGTCCTGGTGTGCAGTACCGGCATTACATAGGCATGTGCCCCACAACATTACCTGTGCCCTCCACAATGCTGTTACTTTAAAAGTCCACCTAACCACAAACACATGAACAAGTGCTTGTGGTCATGGACGGTACATCTCACTGAGGGCACACTGGATTATCATAGTGGAAGCCGGGACCCACTCCGACCTTGGTATGGTGCACGTCCTCCCAACCCAGAGTATTGCGGGCCCTACATCAATCTGGGTTGCCCCCACAGTCTACAGATCCTGCACCTCCTCCTCCATCTCCAAAAGTAGCACATCAGTCACAAGCTGGAACCACTGCAGCACTGCCTCATCAAAGTGGCAACAGGCTGTGCTGAAGCTAATATGCTTAGGTGACAAACCGCACAATGATGAAGAGTTGTGGACCGCTCTGAAAGGGCAGGCAGATCTGTGGCTGACAACGCTGAACCCACAGCAAAGCATGGTTGTGTGTGACAATGCTGGAACCTGGTGGCTGCTTTGTGGCGAGGCGAGCTCACACATGCCATGCATGGCTCATGCGCTTAACCTCATTGGTCATCATTTTCTGAAAAGCGACACGGAGCTGCGAGATCTGCTAGGAAAAGTACAATGCTCTGCATACCCATTTTACAGCTTCATCCACCCTTGCGTTTTCAGCTTCCGGCTCACCGAGTAGTGTGTGATGTCCCCAGGTGTTGGAACTTTACACTGCAGATGTTGGAAAGGATTTGTGAGCAGAAGAGGGCAGTTGGTGACTAGTCTACCAGCATCAACAACGTTGTCGGTATTCAGTTCTGATTTCACACATAAGATCTCAGGAGTGGACATGGATGTCAGACATATGTACCATCCTCCAAAACTTTGAGGAATCCACCAAGATGGTGAACGTCAATGACACCATAATTAATGTCTCCATCCTGCTTCTCTGTGTTCTGATATGAATATTTATAGTTATTTATATAGCGCAAACATATTTACAGTATAACAGTTTAAAACACAACAGTCCTAAGTAACAGCAATAACAATAATTGTGAGACTGGGGACCTCCGGAAGTGAACCCTCAGGACCTCAACGATGAACCTCCCTCAGGTGAGCTGACCAGGTGGACCACCCTCTATACAGGGAGCGTTAGGGGCAGACCCAAGGGAGACTATCGCCGCGGAAGCTGATACCTGGGAACATCAGGGAGAGTATGCAGGCAGGAGGGTGCAGGCGACCAGATGGGAGATGGCGACGGCCACAGGGATGGCTGCAGAGACTGCGGGAACGGCGGTGGACGGTAGACGTGAAAGGCAATGGCGGGCGGCAGGAACCGGTGCAGGACAAGACACAGAAGCAGGAAGACGGAGGCAGGAACGGACTGGATTTAGGAGGGAACACAGGAAAGTCACAAACAGGGATGGCAGCGGAGGCCACGGAGTGGTACACAGCGCAGAGACAAGAGGAACGCAGGAGCGCGTGGACCCGATACCACAAATGATAGTCAGGCAGAGAGCATAGGGTGAAGCTGCCTGATATAGAGCACGCTGGTGAACTTCCAGGTCAGAGTGCAGCAGTACCATGGGGCCAGGTCTAGGGGGCGTATCTAGCTGTACGCCTGTGTGAAGGAGCAGGGGCCGGCCGCAGGAAGGATGATTGACAGGTGCCAGCTGAGGGGGCGGACCGAGAGGAGCGGACACGCCAGAGAGCCCCAGGCGGTGTGGAGGCACGGGGGGCGGCAGGGACAGCGGCCGCAGACGCCGCAGAGCGGACCAGAGCCGGGGAGGTGAGCGTGCCAGGCGCCGGGGAGGAGGTGAGCGTGACAGTACCCCCCCTCCTTACTCCCCCTCTTCTTAAGACCAGAAAGGAATCTGGCCAAAATACGGAGAGCCTGAATGCTCTCCCGAGGCTCCCAAGATCTCTCCTCAGGACCGAAACCCTTCCAATCAATTAAGAAGAGAGTCTTACCTCTGGATTTATTCATTGCGAGAATGTCTTTGACTTCAAAGACATCCTGTGTAGATACAGGCAGAGGAAAACGGCTGGTTGAAGGATGAAAGCGGTTAAGTACAACAGGCTTTAAAAGAGAGACATGGAAAGAATTTGGAATCCTAAGCGAAGTGGGAAGTTTCAGCTTGTAGGCCACATCGTTGATACGAGCCGAGACCTCAAACAGACCTATATACCGAGGACCCAGTTTATACGAGGGTTGCTTCAGGCGGACAAACTTAGAAGACAGCCATACTTTATCTCCGGGCTGGTACCATGGAGAATCTAGGCATCTTTTATCGGCATGTCTCTTGATCCGGCCTTGGGCATGATCAAGCGCGGTTTTGGTCTCCTGCCAGACCCTGGAGAACTCCTCGGTCAGAAGATCGGCCGCCGACACACCCGAGACAGGACGTCCCGGCAAAGGAACACCTGGATTTTGCCCGTAGACAATAAAGAAGGGTGACTTGGAGGAGGACTCACTGTAATGGTTGTTGTAGGTGAATTCGGCCCACGGGAGCAGATTGAACCAGTCGTTCTGGTGGGCATTGGAAAAATGCCGGAGATAGGTCACGAGAATTTGATTTGTTCGTTCTGCCTGGCCGTTAGTCTGAGGATGGTAGAAAGAGGAGAAGTCCAATGTTACCTCCATCGTACGGCATAGGGCTCTCCAAAACCGCAAGGTGAACTGCACCCCTCTGTCGGAAACGATATGCTTGGGGAAGCTGTGAATCCGGAAGACACGGGTGACGAAAATCCTTGCCAATTCAGGTGCGGAGGGTAACCCTGGCAGCGGAATAAAATGGGCCATTTTGGAAAATCGATCCACCACGACCAAGATGACGGTGTGACCAGAAGATCGTGTCAGATCAGTAATAAAGTCCATTGCGACATGCTGCCACTGGACCGAAGGAATCGGAAGCGAGTGTAAGAGACCAGATGGTAGATGCCGAGGAACTTTGTTTCTGGCACACGACGGGCAGGAGGCGATAAAACTTCGGACATCCTGAAGAAGAGATGGCCACCAATAGAAACGAGAGATGAGCAGGAGTGTCTTCTTGAGACCCACGTGGCCGGCCAGCTTGGAGGCATGACCCCATTGTAACACTCGCTTGCTCTCGTTCTCTTGTACAAAGGTCTTACCGGGCGGTAATTAAGTCAGGTTAATGGGTGCAACCATGATGACTTTACCGGGATCTACGATGTGTGATGGCTCTTCCTCATTGTCGGAGACCAGAAAAGACCTGGATAGAGCTTCTCTTTCAGATTCTTGTCACTGGGACGGAAATGAAGCTCAAAATTGAACCGGGCAAAGAACAACGACCATCTGGCTTGCCGGGGGTTAAGTCTCTGTGCTGACTGGATGTATGCCAGATTCTTGTGGTCGGTGTAGATTTTAAACGGATGAACAGCTCCTTCCAAAAGATACCACCACTCCTCCAAGGCCAACTTGATGGCAAGTAGCTCTCTGTCACTAATAGTGTAGTTTCTCTCGGCGGTGGAAAACTTCTTAGAGAAAAAACTGCAGGTGTGTAGTCGACCGGAGGAAGACCTCTGGGAAAGAACTGCCCCGGCTCCAATGGCTGACGCATCCACCTCGAGGATAAAAGGCTTGTTAATTTCAGGACGGTGGAGTACGGGGGGTAGCAAAAGCTTGTCTCAAAGTCAGAAAGGCATCTTCGGCCTCCGGGGACCAGAGGTGAGGGTTGGCTCCTTTACGGGTCAAGGCGGAGATAGGAGCGGTCACAGTAGAAAAGTGTGGGATAAATTGCCGGTAATAATTAGCAAACCCAAGGAATCGTTGGATCGCCTTGAATCCCTGAGGACGCGGCCATTTGAGCACGGCGGACACTTTTCCAGGGTCCATACGTAGACCCTAGTCGGAAATGATGTATCCCAAGAATGGCAGGGACGATTGCTCGAAGGCGCACTTCTCGAGTTTGGCATAAAGACGCTGCTCTCTTAAGCGTAATAAAACTTGGCGGACGTCTATTCTGTGGGTAGCCAGATCCGCGGAGAACACAAGGATATCATCCAACTACGCCACCACACAGGAGTAGAGAAGGTCTCGAAAGACGTCGTAGACGAACTCCTGGAGTACCGCGGGAGCATTGCACAGGCCAAAGGGCATGACTAAGTGTTCATAGTGGCTGTCTCGGGTATTGAAGGCGGTCTTCCATTCATCTCCGGGGCGAAGGCGGATCAGATTATAAGCCCCGCGGAGATCCAGTTTAGTGAAGACTTGTGCTCCCCGTAGATGGTGGAATAGCTCCGGAATGAGAGGCAACCGATATTTGTTTTTGATGGTGATATCGTTGAGACCCCAGTAATCAATGCAGGGATGAAGGGAACCATCCTTCTTCTTGGCAAAAAAGAACCCTGCTCCTGCCGGCGAAGACGATTTTCGATTAAAACCTCTGGCCAGGTTCTCTTGGATGTATTCGGTCATTGCTAGAGACTCGGAGGGAGATAGAGGATAGATCCGACCACGGGGTGGTGTAGAACCTGGGACCAGGTCGATCGGGCAATCATAGGGCCGATGCGGGGGCAGAACCTCCGCCTCCTTCTTGTTGAAGATGTCAGAGAAGGCCCAATAGGCCGAAGGTAATCCTGTAGAGACTGGAGTAGAAGGCATAAAGTTCTTCGGTTGGACGACAAACAGACATCCGGCATAACACGACTGTCCCCAACCCAGGATGTCCCCAGAGCGCCAATCCAAGACAGGCTCATGAGTTCTCAACCAAGGCAGACCCAAGAGGATGGTATGAGATAACTAAGGCAGGACATAAAAGACTATCCTCTCCCGATGTAAGGCTCCAATCTGCAGTTCCACTTCTTCAGTGACCTGAGTGATGGACATCCGCAGGGGTCAACAGTCGACCGAAGCAATCTGCAGAGGAGTCTCAAGGGATCGGACAGGGATCCGGAGTCTTTGAACCGCCTCAAACTGAATAAAATTGCCAGCAGCACCTGAATCAATGTAGGCCCACTCAGAGGAATGTTTGGAGCCTATGTGCAAAAGAACGGAGAGAATCAGGGGTAGAGAGGAATCACAATTTCCTAGGGAGGCCTCTCACCTGTCCTAGGCGGAGGCGTTTCCTGGGCGTATAGGACAGGAGCGGAGGAAGTGGGATGCACTCCCACAATAGAAGCAGAGCCTCTGATCAATCCTCTCTCTCCGACGCTCCTCCACCGGCTTGAGACGATCCACTTGCATGGGTTCCGGTGCAGAAGCCGCCAAGGACGTCACTGAGCGGGAGCGAGGTGGACTACGAGCGGCTGGCAGAACACGAGGCCTCCTCTCTATAGCAGCCTCTCGGGATCGCTCCTAAAAGCAGAGGTCGATACGGGTAGCCAAGGAGATCAAATCCTCCAGGGAGGCTGGAGTATCTCGTCCCGCCAACTCATCTTTAACTCGACCAGAGAGTCCCCACCAAAAAGCTCCCACCAAGGCCTCGTTATTTCACCCCAATTCAGAGGACAGGGTGCGAAAGCGTATGGCGTACTGGCCTACTGAGAGCGTGCCCTGTTGGAGATTAAACAGCGCCTCGGTAGTAGAGACCAAACGTCCCGGTTCATCAAACACCTTCCGAAAGGTGTCCAAAAAATTGGAGAGTTGGGAGACAATGCGGTCGTCTCGCTCCCAGAGAGGATATACCCAAGCTAGAGCTTCCCCCTCCAAGTGGGACACAACAAAGGCCACCTTGGCCCGATCCGTAGGGTACTGGAGTGGGGACAGCTCGAAGTGGAGCTGGCATTGGTTTAGGAACCCTCTGCATAACTTGGGATCACCGTTATACCATGGAGGTTTCGCCAAGCGGGGTGAGGGGTGGTGGGTTGCCGCCTGGGCCAGAGCAGAGGCCACGGACTGGAGAGCCAGGAGACGGTTATCCACCGAGGCCAAGTAATTTAAAATATGGGCCTGAGCGTCGCGCTGCTGAGCGAGCTCCTGCTGGAGACCCGCCATTTGGGAAGCACTGGTGGGATCAGAGGTCTGAAGGGAGGACAGACGAGACTCCATAGACTTGAGGAAGGACATTATCCTCGTTTGGTTCTCTCGCAGGAACAGGAGTTCCTTTTGGGTCGGAGTCGGGGTACCAGAGGGGTCCATGGCCTGACTATGCTGTGAGACTGGGGACCTCCGGAAGTGAACCCTCATGACTGCAATGACGAACCTCCCTCGGGCGAGCTGACCAGGTGGACCACCCCCTATACAGGGAGCGTTAGGTGCAGACCCAAGGGAGACTATTGCTGTGGAAGCTGATACCTGGGAACAACAGGGAGAGTATGCAGGCAGGAGGGTGCAGGCGACCAGATGGGAGATGGTGACGGCCACAGGGATGGCTGCAGAGACTGCGGGAACGGCGGTGGACGGCAGACGTGAATGGCAATGGCGGGCAGCAACGGACTGGATCTAGGAGGGAACACAGGAAAGTCACAAACAGGGAAGTTATCAGAGGCCACAGAGTGGTACACAGCGCAGAGAAAAGAGGAACGCAGGAGCGCGTGGACCCGATACCACAAATGATAGTAAGGCAGAGAGCATAGGGTGAAGCTGCCTGATATAAGCACGCTGGTGAACTTCCGGGTCAGAGTGCAGCAGTACCATGGGGCCAGAAGATAGGACGCCAGGTCTAGGGGGCGTATCTAGCTGTACGCCTGTGTGAAGGAGCAGGGGCCAGCCGCACGAAGGATGATTGACAGGTGCCAGCTGAGGGGGCGGACCGAGAGGACCGGACACGCCGGAGAGCCCCAGGCGGTGTGAAGGCACGGGAGGCGGCGGGGACCGAAGGCGCCGCAAGCGGTGGAGCCGCGGCAACGGCAGATGGAGCGGCAGTGACAGGAGCCCGGGCAGAGGTAGCAGGGACAGCGGCGGTCGGGACAGCGGCCGCAGACGCCGCAGAGCGGACCAGAGCCGGGGAGGTGAGCGTGCCAGGCGCCGGGGAGGAGGTGAGCGTGACAATAATACAATAATTATACAGAAATAAAACAACCCTGCTTGTGACAGCTTACAATCTACACTAAGTAACAATGATAACAATAATACAATAATTATACAGACACAAAAAAATGACTCTGCTCATGATAGCTTACAATCTACACTAAGTAACAGAGATATAAATAATTAAACCCAAAAAAAACCCCAATCCTGCCCTTAACAATTTACAATGAGGTGGGAGAGATAAAAACTACAGGGGTGTAGTTACAATTATATTACTGAGGTTAGTTGAAAGTCGTGGAGGCCTGAGGCAAGGAGAAGGAGGAGAGCATGGTCAGTCATCCTCTTGGTGAGGACACGGAAGTATTGACTGTTAGCTGTCTTGCATGCATGGCTAAGTTTATGTTCCGCTTCCTTTCCCATCACCCTCACGTTCTCAAAATTTTGGGTGACGGACATTACTGATTGGTGACACTTCTAGACCCTCGCTACAAGGAGAACTTTTTATCTCTTATTCCAGAGGCAGACAGGTGTACTAAAATGTTGGAGGACCAGAGGAACCTTCTTGCGGAATTATTAAAAAAATTCCCATATGAAAACGCTGGCAGCAGAGGTCACAGTTCGTTGGCCAAGCAAGGAGTACAGGTGAGAGAGACACAACTCCAATCCAGCAGAGGCAGTGGAACACTGGCAAAGTTCAGGGAGAGTTTTCTCAGACCCTCCCATTGCCCTGGTCCTGAGGCGCGGGGCACTCTCACAAGGAGTGCAAAGTTTGGGAAAATGCTGAGGGAGTACCTTGCTTACTGTACCAACATCCTCTGTCATTCCTCTGTGCCTTCTAATTATTGGTTATCTACGCTGAACACGTGGCATGAACTGGCTCTCTCAACTGCACATGTGAGCTGTACTCACGGTCAAGGAGTGCACGGCGCCTCGCTCTCTGGTGGTCACTGGGCACATGACACCTTTCTACATGGCAGTACTGCTTTTAGTGGTGGGAGCCAAGGGGAACAGTTCTTTGCAGCGCCAGTGCTGTAAGGACAGAGCACGCTGCTCAGTCTCCTATGCGCTGCTTGTCCATGCCAAAAATCTCTGCTGTCGTGCCCGCTTTCTCTTAAGCTGGCCCCTTTCTCTAGGTCAACGGGTCTGTCTGTCTCTTTTAAGAGCTGAAGATTGTAAAGATTACTTGTTTTTTTAGGTGGGTATTTAGTAGTGAGAGATTTAATAGGTTAGGTGAAAGGCAGGCAGCTGGATGTTGTGATCATTGCAAGCACATACTGCAGCTCTCTGCTATTTTCCATTTAAAATACCTAATATTTGTCTAGCAGTTGTGCGACTGTGCAATCTGGGTAGAGATAATCATACGTGACAATTTAGCAGGGGCAGTAATCTTCATTACTCCACTGTTGGAGTGTGTCAAGCAAGTGAATCAATAGGGAGTACAACTTTCATCATTGCATAATGTGCCAAGTTTTCATAAAGTACAAAACATTAGCCACTTGGGGTATATATACATACTGTACATAACCACTAAGTACTTGTTGCAGAAGGAGGTGATTTCCTGAGCAAAATGGGGTTGAATGGTAAGTGATGGATGTTAAGACAACTTCCCAAACAAAACATTTGGACTGCTTTCACAATACGTTGCTGTCATCCGTAGGGCTTATAAAAGTCAGTGTTGTTCAATTTTACAAGAGTCAGCCTGTCTGCATTTTCCATTGACAGGCGCGTGCTCCTATCTGTTATGATTGCACTAGCCAAACTATAAACCCGCTCAGACAACACATTTGCAGCAAGGCATGGCAGCACCACGAAGGTGTAGAAGGAGAAGTTGGGCCAAATGTAGAGCTTGGACAACCAATAGTTAAAGAAGCCTGAAGGATAAGGAAGGATGCTGGTATGGTCACTTAAGTAGTCCTCCACAATTTTTGTCAACATCTCCATCATCGTCATAGTTATACCCACAGATATCCCTTGGTGATGTGATGGTCTCTTTAAAATGTGTCAGTTGGGGGGACATCCCCCCCCCCCCCGAGTTGCACCTGGTGTTTGTGGCCCTCCCCTGTAATCCTTGTGGGTGAAAAGAGCCGGTACCTCTGCCAGCAGCATTGTCTGACGGTAATCATTTTAGCAAATGTTCCACAACAGCCCTCTGGCATACATGCACTGAAAATGGCACATCTGCCTCTGACAATAGAGAAGCAAATTTCTCCTTGCACCATGAGTCAAGAAAAGTGCACAGCAAGTATTTCATGTTGGACAAAATATGTTTCACGTGAGGGTCTTGGGAAAGGCATCTTGACATGAACTCTGCCATGTGTGGCAGACTACAGAGTCAAACGTTCAGTGTCCTCACCTGGAAGAACACTAACCATCCTCTCTTCCTCATGACACATAGCCTCCTCCACCTTCTTTTCAGGCCATCCATTCTGGACAGGCATGAAGCTGGGATTGGGAGTCTCCTCTGTAGTGCAGACCAAAAACACTTGTTCTACCTCCTCCTCATCATCATCACCCAATGTGGAGTATTGTGTGAGGCTGGACTGTGTGGTGTCTCGAAAATCTTGCTCCATAGCCACTTGTTTGGTATTCAATGCTTCCTCTTTGAGATTCTGCAGCGAACATTTTAATAGACAGAGCAGTGGAATGGTTATGCTGACATTAGCGTTATCAGCACTCACCATCTTGGTGCAGTACTCAAAGTTTTGAAGAACCTCACATACTGTATCTCATTGATCCACACCCACTCGGTAGTTGTTATGTGTGGGAGCTGAGTGTTACTCTAACGGGCATTGAGAAGCTGGAATTCAGACACTGCTCTCTGCTGCTCACTGCTCACCTTGCCAACATATGAACCGCCTACAGTCTCAACACATTTATCTTACTATCACTGTGTTGCCCATTCAAAATATTCTCCATAACCAGGATCCTTGTATCTTGTTCTTACACGCTTTATGCATTTAATAGTCCTCTGCGTCTGTTCTTTTACACATACTCGTTGAAAACCAGTTCATGCAACATTACATGAACACCCGATTTCTTACATTATGGCTGGTCAGAACAATGAAAGCAATTGTTACCACGCACCTTTCGTGTCTCCCCTACTTCCTCATAGATTGTAAGCTTGTGAGCCGGGCCCTCACTCCTCTTGGTATCTGTTGTTTATGTGATTATTGTTATTCTGTATTGTCTTTCATTGTCTCTACAAATCCCCTCTAAAATGAAAACTGCTGCGGAATATGTTGGCACTATATCTAATATATAAAGCTCAATGTGTGTGTGTGTATGTTTGTATGTATGTGGGTATGTCCGGGATTGGCATCTGCACCGTCGCAGCTACAGCCACAAAATTTTGCAGTCACACATCTGGACCCCGAGAGCGTCATAGGCTATGTTGTGATGCAAAATTTTAACCCCACGCATTCCAATTCACCAAACAATTTTGCCCCTAGGTACATAATGGGGAAAAAGTGAAAGGAAAAGTGTTGGAGGCAAATTGACAGCCGCCAGATGTGAACAAGGGGGACTTAAAGAATGAGAGCGATGGCGCCAAAGAGTATATACCATACAGTTGCTAAGGTGGGGCCCTGACATGGGATACTCACCACACACACGGGGATATGAACACACACAAAATGTGCCACACACTACCACGTGCTTCATCACATATACCACCCTCAGCACACATTTCACGACACAAACACCAACCTCGCCACATAAAAGTTGAAACACAAAAGTCGCCACGATGTCCCAGAGCTGTAAGATGAAAAATGAGCTGTGATTGGTTGATATCAGCAACAGTTTTCTTTGTAGACAGTTGTGATAACTGAGACCTATTATTCATACAATTTCTATGGTGTTATTGTCCTTCTGTAAAGCTGGAAATAACACAATTTATTACCATGCCAACACAGACCACCCTCTGACACAGACTACAGGGGGAGCCCAGTATCACACAGGATAGGATTAGATACACAGCTCAGCAGTCAGTATCACACAGGAGAGGATTAGACACATGGCTCAGCAGTCAGTATCACACAGAATAGTTTTAGATACACGGCTCAGCAGACAGTATCACACAGAATAGGATTAGATACACGGCTCAGCAGTCAGTATCATCAGTATCACACAGGATAGGATTAGATACACGGCTCAGTAGTCAGTATAACACAGGATAGGTTTAGATACATGGCTGAGCAGTCAGTAACACACATGATAGGATTAGGTACACTGCTCAGCAGTCAGTATCACACAGGATAGGATTAGATATATGGCTGAGCAGTCAGTAACACACGATAGGATTAGTTACACAGCTCAGCAGAGAGTATCACACAGGAGAGGATTAGGTACACAGCTCAGCAGACATTATCACACAGGATAGGGTTAGATACACAGCTCAGAAACAGGATGTGCCAAAGGAGAGGACATTTTCATTCCAAGAATTCCACTCATTCTATCTGATTTGCTTTTTGATTTTAAACGCCTCCAGTTTTCAATTCAACTGCTATTTGCAATGTCCATTAACAATGCTCAGGGACAGCCCTTGAAAGTAGTAGGGATCGATTTGCAATCTCCATGCTTTTCTCATGGTCAAATTTACGTGATCTGTTCAAGAGTTGGAACTGCCAAAAATCTGTTCATCTTTGCACCGAAAGGAAAAACCAAAAATGTTGTTTATCAAAAGGCTCTGGAATGAGTTGAAAATAAAATACTATCAATACTTGGGCAATCGTTTAGATAATTTGTGTTGCAAATCTGTAGTGTTGAATATATGATGTGAAATGTTTTTATGTGCAATATAA
The DNA here is from genome assembly GCF_039654945.1 of Dendrobates tinctorius. Lineage (NCBI taxonomy): Eukaryota > Metazoa > Chordata > Amphibia > Anura > Dendrobatidae > Dendrobates > Dendrobates tinctorius. The sequence goes on along the minus strand of NW_027361770.1, from coordinate 3,257,306 downwards.
CCATTATCATTTGTTATAATTAACCACAGTTGGTTACTATGCCCAGGCAACGCTGGGCTCTTCAGCTAGTAAATGAAATATTTATGAATCATTATTATTATTAAAGATCGAATTAGCATGTGGTCAGGTCACAAATAAGTCGGTGATCAGGCAAATTAAAGTGCTTCTGCAGCAAAGCTAGTCCACCAAAAGCCTGAGATGACTTTTGGAAATGTGCGCTGACACACCTTACCTAGGCAAGTAGGTCCAGCAAGTCAGGGTATTTTTTAAAAAATGCTGTAGAGCCAAGTTCAGCACGTGGAATGTGTTTACCAACTTGTCAAGCTTTAAAACCGCCATCAAGTTACACCCATTATCACACACAACCAGACCTGGTTGGAGGTTCAAAGGGGACAGCCACTGAGTGGTCTGTTCTTTTATCCCTTTCAACAGCTTGGCTGCATTGTGCGCTTTATCACCTAAACATTTGAGGCTTCAGCAGAGTGTGTTGCCGCTTTGCCAAGGCAGTGTTGCAGACCTCCCAACTGGTGAGTGACGAAGAGGCTACTTTCAGTGAGGCAGAGGAGAAGAGACAGGAACTGTAGTACGAGGAGCCTGAAACCCTGATGGTAGTTGGGACCGCTATTCTTGGTGTGGGTAAGATGTGTGATGTCCCACCCTCTGACTCTGTCCCAGACTCCACCCGGTACACCCAGTGTGCCATAAGGGAAATGTAGCATCCCTGTCCACAAGAACTTGTCCACATGTCTGTGGTAAAGTAGACCTTCCCTGTGACTGCGTTGGCCAAAGCACAGCTGATATTGTGTAACTAGTGCTTATGTAATGCATTGACGGCACCCCTTAAATATAGTGTCAGATGGGAATTGAGTACCGTGAGGCTGCCACCGCCAAGCGGTCATGGAACGACTCAGTTCCCACAACTCAAAACGGCAACATTTCCAGGGCTACCAATCTGGCTATGTGACGAATGCTGCTGGAGAGATCAGTGCAAATAGGGTCTTATCCAATGCAAAATAGATCAATATGATCAGATTATACTCAACAAATGGAGCTATTATTATAGCATGTAAAATTATCCGCAAGTGACCATGCTGTAAATGAATGAGCGGGTAAATGTGGATATCATCCACGCTGCTCAGTAAGGCCGGGGTCACAATAGAGAGAAATACGGACGAGTGAGAGGCGTAAAAAACACTCATTGCACACAGGTCAATGATTTTCTATGGGGCAGCTCCCATCAGCTGTATATTTCTCGCGCATATTTTACGGTCCAAGCCATGCACAGCATGCTGTGATTGTCAGCGTATTGCCGCCGAAATACACCAATGCAAGTCTATGGGTGCGCAAAAAATACGCATTACACACGGACCAGATGTGTGACTTGCGAGAAATACGCACCCGGTGTCCTTTAACAAAAGCCGGCAATTCAGTGCGCGATACAGTAAAATCACACTGACATGTTTAACCCCTTTACCCCCAAGCGTGGTTTGCACGTTCATGACTGGTCCAATTTTTACAATTCTGACCACTGTCCCTTTATGAGGTAATAACTCTGAAACGCTTAAATTGATCCCACTGATTATGACATTGTTTTCTCGTGACATATAGTACTTCATGTTAGTGGTAAAATTTCATTCAAATACGGTAACTTGCGTTTATTTGTGAAAAAAATGGAAGTTTGGCGAAAATTTTGAAAATTTCGCAATTTTCCAACTTTGAATTTTTACGCCCTTAAATCACTGAGATATGGCACACAAAAAAAATTAATAAGTAACATTTCACATATGTTTACTTTACATCAGCACAATTTTGGAACCAACATTTTTTTTTGTTAGGAAGTTATAAGGGTTAAAAGTTGACCAGTGATTTCTCATTTTTGCAACACCATTTTATTTTTATGGACCACATCACATTTGAAGTCACTTTGCGGGGTCTATGTGATAGAAAATACCCAAAAGTGACACCATTCTAAAAACTGCACCCGTCAAGGTGCTCAAAACCACATTCAAGAAATTTATTAACCCTTCAGGTGCTTCACAGGAATTTATTGAATGTTTAAAAAAAATGAACATTTAAATTTTTTCACAAAAAATTACTTCAGGTCCAATTTTTTTTATTTTACCAAGGGTAACAGGAGAAATTGGACTGCAAAAGTTAGTGAAATTTGTCCTGAGTATGATGATACCTGATATGTGGGGAGGAACCACTGTTTAGGTGCATTGCAGAGCTCAGAAGGGAAGGAGCACCGTTTGACTTTTTCAATTCAAAATTGGATGGAATTTAGATCGGACGCCATGTCATGTTTGGAGAGCACCTGATGTGCCTAAACAGTGGAAACCCCCCACAAGTGACCCAATTTTGGAAACTAGACCCTCCCAAGGAACTTATCTAGATATGTGGTGAGAACTTTGAACCCTCAAGGGGCTTAACAGAAGTTTATAACGTACAGCCGTACAATTAAAAAATCATATTTTTTCCACAAAAATGATCTTTTCACCCTCAATTTTTATTTTTCCAAGGGTAACAGGACCCCAAAAGTTATTGTGCAATTTGTCCTGAGTACGCTGATACCCCATATGTGGGGGTAAACCACTATTTGGGTGCATGGCAGAGCTCGGAAGGGAAGCAGCGCCATTTGACTTTTTTGGCTGGAATTGGGATTGGACGCCATGCCGTGTTTGGAAAGCCCCTGATGTGCCTAAACAGTGGAAACCCCCACAAATGACACCATTTTGGAAACTATACCCCCAAGGAACTTAGCACTACGGTATGGGGACACGTGGGGGCTCGGAAGGGAAGTAGTGACGTTTTGGAATGCAGACCTTGATGGAATGGTCTGCGGGTGTCATGTCGCGTTTGGAGAGCCTCTGATGTGCCTAAACTGTTGAAACTCCCCACAAGTGACCCCATTTTGGAAGCTAGACCCCCCACAGAACTTATCTAGATGTGTGGTGAGCACTTTTAACCCCCAAGTGCTTCACAGAAGTTTATAACGCCCGGGCGTGAAAATAAAAAAATCATTTTTTTTCCGCAAAAATTATATTTTTACACCCAATTTTTTATTTTCCTAAGGGTAACAGGAGAAATTGGACCCCAAAAGTTGTTTTGCAATTTGTCCTGAGTAGGCTGATACCCCATATGTGGGGTTAAAACACTGTTTGAGCGCATAGCAGAGCTTGGAAGGGAAGGAGCACCATTTGACTTTTTCAACGCAGAATTGGCTGGAATTGAGATCAGATGCCATGTTGCATTTGGAGAGCACCTGATGTGCCCAAACAGTGGAAACCCCCCCAATTCTAACTCCAACCCTAACCCCAACACACCCCTAACCATAATCTCAGCCCTAACCCTAATCCTAGCTCTAACCCTAACCCTAGCTCTAATGGGAAAATGGAAATAAATACATTTTTTTTAATTTTATTATTTTTCCCTAACTAAAGGGGTGATAAAGGTGGGTTTGATTTACTATTTATGGTTGGTTTTTATGTTTGGCATCTGTCGCACGCTAAAAGACGCTTTTTATTGTAAAAATAGTTTTTGCATCACCACATTTTGAGATCTATAATTTTTCCAGATTTTGACCCACCGAGACATGTGAGGTCGTGTTTTTTGTGAGACAAGTTGACGTTTTTATTAGTACCATTTTCAGGCATGTGACATTTTTTGTTCGCTTTTTATTCCGATTTTTGGGACGCAGAATGAACAAAAATCAGCATTTCAAGAAATTCCTTTGGGGGGTGCGTTTACACCAATCTGCATGCGGTAAAATTGATAAAACAGTTTTATTCTTCGGGTCAGTACGATTACAGTGATACCTCATTTATGTCTTTTTTTATGTTTTGGCGCCTTTATGCAATGAAAACAATTTTATGTAAAAAATAATTATTTTTGCATCGCTTTGTTCTGCGAGCTATAACTTTTTTACTTTTTCGCTAATGACGCTGTGTGGCAGCTCGGTTTTTGCAGGACAAGATGACATTTTCAGAGGTACCATGGTTATTTTTATCCGTCTTTTTGATCGCGCCTTATTGCACTTTTTGTTCGGTGGTATGATAATAAAGCATTATGTTTTGCTTTGTTTTTTATTTTTATTTTTTAAGGGGTTCACTAAAGGGGTTAACTAATGGGATAGTTTCATAGGGCGGGTCGCTACGGACGCGGCGATACTAAATATGTGTACTTTTACTGGGTTTTTTTATTTCCAAAAAATGAATTTATTAGGGAATTTTTATTTTTTTTTTAATTATTTAGCGATTTTTTTATAAATTATTTTTACACTTTTTTAACTTTATTATACGGTCCCAGGGGGGACAGCACTGTCATGTGTGAGATCGCTGATCTGACACATCTCAGATCACTGTGACAGATCAGCAATCTCACACAGGCACTGCACGAGGCTTCCTCATGCCTGCGCTGTGCAGGCAGTGAGGAAGCCAGCTCCCTGCAGGCCCCCAAAGGTCCTCGCTGCCATATTGGATCCGGGGACCTGCAGGGAAGGAGGACCCCGGAGCAGCGCAGCACATCACGCTGCTTCGGGGGGCTCAGGGAAGCACGGAGGGAGCCCTCTTCCTGCCAGTGCTTCCCTAAACCCCCGGTACACTGCGATCATGTTTGATCGCAGTGTGCCAGTGGTTAACATGTCAGGGGCGGTCCGTGACCACCCCTGACACATAGTGTCGGGTGTCAGCTGTGATAATCAGCTGACATCCGGCCGCAATCAACGGCGCTCACCCCGTGATGATGTACTGTCCCGTCCATGAGCATAGGGGCCCGGGTCCCATGGACAGGATAGTACGTCAGATGGCAGAAAGGGGTTAATAAAGAAATGAAAGAATAGATAAATACACATAGAATACATATATATATATATATATATATATATACACACATGTCATTGAGACACACATATATATATACAGTATATATTTATATTTCATAGAGTTCTACATAGCAGAATAGCCGCTAATTCAATTGCCGGCCTCTGTAAAATCACTCCCAAATCCGACATGAAATGACACATGGTTTACATACGGTAAATCGTTTCATTTCATGTATTTTTTTATATGTCCCTTACTAATAATTATAGTAGGGTTTGTGTGTAAAATTTGGGACATCTATTGGGACATCTATGTGTTAACTTAATGGGTTAATTCATTGGAAAAAAATGCGTGGGCTCCCGCGGCAAAGTCGCAACCAGAGAGGTAAAGCAAGTAAGTGAGGGCAGATTTTAATAGCCTTGAGAGAGACTATTGTTTTTGCCCCCCCCCCGGCTACAAAAATCTGCCCCCAGACACCCCAGAAAAGGCGCATCTACAAGATGTGCCTTTTCTAGCACTTATCCTCTCTATTCCCATTGCCCTGTAGTGGTGGCTAATGGGTTAATATTAATGGATTAATGTCACCTTGCAATTGGAAGGTGACATTAAGCCGATTAATAATGGAGAGGTGTCAATAAGACACTTATCCATTATTAACCCTAGACTATTAAATTGTTGAAAAACACTCACAGACATTAATTAAAAATTATTTTAATGAAATAAAGACACCTAGTTTTTGACAAAATTTATTGCTCTGGTAATCCAAAAATAAACCATCAACCTGTAACAAAAATAAAACAAAAAAGCAACCATATCCTTACATCTCTGCTGCTCAGTCATGTCCCCCCGCTGTAATCCATCAGAAAGGGTTAAGTGGTTTACACAGGGACCGATGCGAATGTGACCAGTCCCATGTAAACCACTGCCAGAATGAATTATTTCATCTCTGTGCAGCCTCCCTGACTGCCTGGAGATGAACTAATTAGCATGGGAAAGTTTCTGCATTTTTTCCCATGCTCATTAGTTCACCTCCAGTCAACCAGGGGACTCCGCGAAGCCTCAGTGACGTAACTGGCTGACCTGAGGTGAACTGATGAGCATGGGAAAAAATGCAGAAACTTTCCCACACTCATTAGTTCATCACCGGGCAGCCAGGGAGGCTGCGCAGAGATTAAATAATTCATTCTGGCAGTGGTTAACATGGGGCTGGTCACATTAGCACCGGTCCCTGTGTAAACCACATAACCCTTTCTGATGGATTGCAGTAATACATTTTTGGATTACCAGAGCAATAAATCTTGTCAAAAACTAGGTGTCTTTATTTCATTAAAATAATTTTTAATTAATGTTTGCGTGTTTTTTAACCGTTTAATAGTCTAGGGTTAATAATGGATAAGTGTCTAATTGACACCTCTCCATTATTAATCTGCTAAATGTCACCTTCCAATTGCAAGGTGACATTAATTCATTAATATTAACCCATTAGCCACAGTTACAGGGCAATGGAAATAGAATCATAGAATCATAGAATCATAGAATCGTAGAGTTGGAAGGGACCTCCTGGGCCATCTGGTCCAACCCCCTGCTCAAAGCAGGATTCGCTAAATCATCCCAGTCAGATGTCTGTCCAGCCTCTGTTTGAAGACTTCCATTGAAGGAGAACTCACCACTTCTCGTGGCAGCCTGTTCCACTCATTGATCACTCTGTCAAAAAGTTTTTTCTAATATCTAATCTGTGTCTCCTCACATTCAGTTTCATCCCATTGCTTCTAGTCTTTCCTTGTGCAAATGAGAATAAAGTTGATCCTTCTACAATGTGACAGCCCTTTAGATATTTGTAGACAGCTTTTAAGTCTCCTCTCAGTCTTCTCTTTTGCAAACTAAACATTCCCAAATCCTGCAACCTTTCCTCATAAGACAGGGTTTGCAGACCGGTCACCATTCTGGTCGCTCTTTTCTGAACTTGCTCCAGTTTGTTGATGTCTTTTTTAAAATGTGGTGCCCAAAACTGGACACAATATTCCAGATGAGGTCTGACCAAAGAGGAGTAGAGGGAAATAATGACTTCACGTGATCTAGACTGTATGCTTCTGTTAATACATCCTAGAATTGCATTTGCCTTTTTTGCTGCTGCATCACACTGTTGACTCATATTCAGTCTGTGATTTATTAGTATACCCAAGTCTTTTTCACATGTGCTGTCACTTAGCCCTATTCCTCCCATTCTGTATATGCTTTTTTCATTTTTATTGCCCAGATGTAGTGCTTTGCATTTCTCCCTGTTAAAAACCATTCTGTTAGTTGCTGCCCACTTCTCCAGTTTATTTATATCTTTTTGAATCCTCTCTCTCTTCTCTAGTATTAGCTATCCCTCCTAGCTTTGTGTCATCAGCAAATTTAATCAGTTTACCCTCAATTCCTTCATCTAAATCGTTGATAAAGATGTTGAACAATACAGGGCCCAGGACAGAGCCCTGTTGTACCCCACTTGAGACATTCTTCCAACTGGATGTGCAGCCATTTACGACCACTCTTTGGGTTCGATCACTAAGCCAGTTATGAATCCACCTAACAGTTGCCTTGTCCATTCCATACTCAGTCATTTTTTCAATAAAGATGGTATGAGAGACTTTGTCAAATGCTTTGCTGAAGTCAAGATGTACTATATCTACAGCATTTCCGTGATCCACTCAATCAGTGATTCCGTCATAGAAGGAAATTAAGTTAGTCTGACATGACTTAATAGTTACAAACCCATGCTGACTCTGTTTAATCACTTCATTCTTATCCAGGTACTGACATACATGTTGTTTAATAATTTGTTCAAAGATCTTTCCTGGTATAGAAGTCAGACTCACCGGCCTATAGTTGCCTGGGTCCACCTTCTTCCGCTTTTTGAAGATAGGAACAACATTTGCTCTACTCCAGTCTTCTGGCACTTCTGTTCTCCAAGAATTTTCAAAGATTATGGAGAGGGGTTCAAAAATTTCTTCTGCTATCTCCTTCAGTACTCTGGGGTGTAATTCATCTGGACCTGGAGACTTGAATTCATTTAGGTTAGCTAAGTGTTTCCTCACTATCTTTCTGTTTATAGATATCCTGGATTCTTCTATTCCCTTAATAGGACAGTGAAGAACAGTTGATGTTACATTTCCTTTCTGAGAGAAAACAGATGCAAAATAGGAATTTAAAAGTTCGGCCTTCTCAACATCCTGTCTTACCATTTCATCATTTTCATCCTGTAAAAATCCTATAGCATCTTTGACTTTTCTTTTACTTTTGACATATCCCCAAAATCCTTTATTATTGCTTTTGACATCTCTTGCAAGCCTCAATTCATTTTCAGCTTTAAATAATCTGATTTGTGCCCTGCAGGTTCTGCAGACAGCATTATATTCTTCTTTAGATATGCCTCCCTCTTTCCATTTTATAAACATTTTTTTCTTCCTTTTTAGCATGTGCTTAAGTTCTGTGTTCATCCATCCTGGTTTCCTTAAATGCTTCCTATTCTTCCCTCTTTTCGGAATTGTTAACAACTGTGCTTTGAGAATTTCATTTTTCAGGATTTCCCATCCTTCCTGGACATTTTTGTCTTTAAGGATATCCAGCCATTGGATCCCTCTAATTCTTTTTCTGAATCCCTTAAAATCTGCCTTTCTGAAATCTAACCTTGACGTCTGAGTCTTCACAGGTCTTCCGCCTCTAGTTATCCAAAATTCTAAAATAGCATGGTCGCTACCTCCTAGGGTCCCAGCCACTTTTACCTCCTCAACCATTTCCTCCCTGTTTATAAGGATTAGATCCAAGGTAGCAGTTCCCCTTGTTTTCTCCCCTACCTTTTGGAAGATAAAGTTGTCAGCAAGAGAGGATAAGAATTTCCTTGACCTGTTAGTTTTGCCTGAGAGAGATTCCCAACAAATATCTGGATAGTTGAAATCTCCCATGACAACTATGTCATATTTTTTGGAGAACTTGGCCATTTGAGGCATAAAGAGTTCATCCATGTCTTCAGCTTGCACAGGCGGCCTGTAGTAAATGCCTACAATGGTGTCCTTTCCATTGTTCTGTCCTTGTATTCTTACCCAAACAGTTTCCACAGAACTCCCAGTCTCTGAAGCTTCAATCTCTGTGCAGATATACGTGTTTCTAACATACAATGCGACACCTCCTCCTCGTTTATCAAGTCTGTTTCTTGCAAATAAGTTGTATCCTTCTAGTCTTGTATTCCAATCATGTGTATTGTCCCACCAAGTTTCAGTGATTCCAATGACATCATATTTCTTTTCCTGTGTTAGTAGTTCCAATTCTCCTTGTTTGTTGCCCATGCTTTGTGCATTAGTATAGAAACATTTTAGTTTGTGATAGGTTTCTCTTTCTCCAATATTTTTATTAATTAGATTCTTTTATCTTTGTTCTTCCTTTCCACTTCTAATAGCAGAGTTCTCAATAGCATTTGTCAGGTGTATGGCTTTTTCTGGTCTTTTGCTTCCCTTCCCATGTTGTTCTAGTTTAAAGCTCTCCTTACAAGTGTAGCAAGGCGACTTCCAAATACATGCTTTCCAGTCTTCGTAAGGTGCACTCCATCTCTAGCAAGTAGTCCATCGTATAAGTAATTCACTCCGTGATCAAGAAATCCAAATCTTTGCTGACGGCACCATCGACGTAGCCAGTTGTTCACCTGCAGAATCTTATTCCACCTCTTTGTTCCATGGCCATCCACTGGGAGGATGGAAGAGAAGACCACCTGCGCTCCCAGTTCTTTCACTTTCTTGCCTAAGTCTTCAAAGTCTCTGCAGATGGTTTCCAGGTCATTTCTTGTGGTGTCATTTGTCCCCACATGTAGTAGCAGGAATGGGTAGTCATCTGTAGGTCTGAAGAGTCCTGATATCCTGTCAGACACATCTTTAATTTTTGCACCTGGAAGACAGCACATTTCTCTTGAAGTTATATCCGGTCTGCAGATAGCAGCCTCTGTTCCTCTCAACAGGGAATCCCCCATGACCACCACTCTCCGTTTCTTCACAACATTTTTCTTTCTCCATCCAGGAGGACTCTGAAGGCGTACAAGGTTGCTGTTTGTTGGCAAAGTCTTATCCTGATGTATTTCTTCATTGTTTTCCTGCGTGAGAGCCTGGTACTGGTTCCTGAGCAGTATGGGTGCTGACTGCCTCCTGATCCTCCTGCTTCTCTGGGTCACATGTCTCCATTCCTCTCTTTCTTCAGGTGCACTTCGAATTTCTTCTCTTTCTGTAACATGAAGAGATAATTCTGCTCTGTCCAAGAACTCTTCACCTTCCTTAATGATCTTCAACGTAGCTAACCTCTGAGATTTTGCAACTTTTCCTCCAACAGGGACACAAGCTTGCATTTGTGGCATGTGAAGTTTGGCTTTTCCACTGGTAAGTCTGTGAACATGTAGCAAGAAATGCAGGTCACCAAATGGCTCCTGGCCTCTTCCATATTGAGGTTTCTTAAAAACGATGAAAGATGAGCCAAATAAAGAGGATAAGTGCCAGAAAAGGCGCATCTCATAGATGCGCCTTTTCTGGGGTGTCTGGGGGCAGATTTTTGTAGTCAGGGGGGCAAAAACAATCATCTCTCTCAAGGCTATTAACCCCTTAACCCCCAAGGGTGGTTTGCACATTCATGATGGGCCAATTTTTACAATTCGGACTACTGTCCATTTATGCGGTAATAACTCTGAAACGCTTCCATGGATCCTGGTGATTCTGACAATGTTTTCTCATGACATATTGTACTTCATGTTAGTGGTAAAATTTCATTCATATAACTTGCGTTTATTTATGATAAAAATGGAAATTTGGCGAAAATGTTTAAAATTTCGCAATTTTCCAACTTTGACTTTTTATGCCCTTAAATCACAGAGATACGGCACACAAAAAACTTAATAAGTAACATTTCCCACATGTTTACTTTACATCAGCACAATTTTGGAGCCAAAATTTTTTTTGTTAGGAAGTTATAAGGGTTAAAATTTGACCAGCGATTTCTCATTTTTGCAACAAAATTTTATTTTTAAGGACCACATCACATTTGAAGCCACTTTAAGGGGTCTATATGATAGAAAATACCCAAAAGTGTCACCATTCTAAAAACTGCACCCCTTAAGGTGCTCAAAGCCACATTCAAGAAGTTTATTAACCCTTCAGGTGCGTCACAGGAATTTTTTGAATATTTAAAATATGAACATTTAACTTTTTTTCACAAAAAAAATACTTCAGGTTCAATTTTTTTTATTTTACCAAGGGTAACAGGAGAAATTGGACTGCAAAAGTTATTGTGCAGTTTGTCCTAAGTACGCTGATACCTGATATGTGGGTAGGAACCACTGTTTCGGCGCATGGCAGAGCTCAGAAGGGAAGGAGCATTGTTTGACTTTTTCAATGCAAAATTGGCTGGAATTCAGATCGGACGCCATGTCATGTTTGGAGAGCCCCTGATGTACCTAAACAGTGGAAACCCCCCACAAGTGACCCCATTTTGGAAACTAGACCCCCCAAGGAACTTATCTAGATGTGTGGTGAGAACTTTAAACCCTCAAGGGCTTCACAGAAGTTTATAACGTACAGCCGTACAATTAAAAAATCATATTTTTTCCAAAAAACATTTTCTTTTCACCCTCAATTCTTATTTTTCCAAGGGTATCAGGACCTAAAAGTTATTGTGCAATTTATCCTGAGTACGCTGATACCCCTCATGTTGGGATAAACCACTATTTGGGTGCATGGCAGAGCTCGGAAGGGAAGCAGCGCCATTTGACATTTTTGGCTGGAATTGAGATTGGACACCATGTCGCGTTTGGAAAACCCCTGACGTACCAAAACAGTGAAAACCCCCAACAAATGACACCATTTTGGAAACTAGACCCCCTAAGGAACTTATCTAGATGTGTGGTGAGCACTTTGAACCCCCCAGTGCTTCACAGAAGTTTATAACGACCGGCGTGAAAATAAAAAAATCGTATTTTTTCCACAAACATGATCATTTAGTCCCCAATTTTTTTACTTTCCCAAGGGTAACAGGAGAAATTGGACCCCAAAAGTTGTCCAATTTGTCCTGAGTACGCTGATACACCATATGTGGGAGAAAACTATCGTATGGGCACACGTCGGTGCTTGGAAGGGAAGTAGTGACGTTTTGGAATGCAGACTTTGATGGAATGGTCTGCGGGTGTCATGTGCGTTTGGGGAGCCCCTGATGTACCTAAACTATTGAAACTCCCCACAAGTGACCCCATTTTGGAAACTAGGCCCCCCAAGGAACTTATCTAGATGTGTGGTGAGCACTTTGAACCCCCAAGTGCTTCACAGAAGTTTATAACGTCCGGGCTTTTCCACAAAAATGATATTTTTGCACCCAATTTTTTATTTTCCTAAGGGTAGCAGGAGAAATTGGACCCCAAAAGTTGTTTTGCAATTTGTCATGAGTAGGCTGATACCCTATATGTGGGGGTAAAACACTGTTTGGGCGCATGGCAGAGCTTGGAAGGGAAGGAGCACCATTTGACTTTTTCAACACAGAATTGGCTAGAATTGAGATCAGACGCCATGTTGCATTTGGAGAGCACCTGATGTGCCCAAACAGTGGAAACCCCCCAATTATAACTCCAACCCTAACCCTAACACACCCCTAACCCTAATCTCAGCCCTAACCCTAACCCTAGCCCTAACCCTAGCCCTAACCCTAGCCCTAATGGAAAAATGGAAATAAATACATTTTCTTTTAATTTTATTATTTTTCCCTAACTAAGGGGGTGATAACGGGGGGTTTGATTTACTATTTATGGCGTTTTTTATTTTTGGGAGCTGTCATACGCTAAAAGACGCTTTTTATTGTAAAAATAGTTTTTGCATCACCACATATTGAGAGCTATAATTTTTCCATATTTTGACCCACAGAGTCATGTGAGGTCTTATTTTTTGCGGGAGGAGCTGATGTTTTTATTGGTATCATTTTCGGGCAAATGACATTTTTTGATCGGTTTTTATTCCGATTTTTGGGACGCAGAATGAACAAAAACCAGCGTTTCATGAATTTATTTTGGGGGATTCGTTTACACCGTTCCGTCTGCCGTAAAATTGATAAAGCGCTTTTATTCTTCGGGTCAGTATGGTTACAGCGATACCTCATTTATGTCGTTTTTTTTGTTTTGGCGCTTTTATGCAATGAAAACAATTTTAGAGAAAAAATAAATATTTTTGCATCGCTTTATTCTGCGAGCTATAACTTTTTAATTTTTTTGCTGATGATGATGTGTGGCAGCTCGTTTTTTGCGGGATAAGATGACATTTTCAGCGGTACCATGCATATTTATATGCGTCTTTTTGATCGCGTGTTATTGCACTTTTTGTTCGGCGGTATGATGATAAATCATTATTTTTTGCTTCGTTTTTTATTTGTATTTTTTAAGGGGTTCACTAAAGGGGTTAACTAATGAGACAGTTTTATAGGGCGGGTCGTTACAGACGTGGCAATACCAAATATGTGTACTTTCATTGTTTTTTTTATTTCCAAAAAATGAATTTATTAGGGAATATTTTTTCTTTTATTTATTTAGTGATTTTTTTAAAATTATTTTTACACTTTTTTTTTTTACTTTTTTACATTGTCCCAGGTGGGACATCACTGTCCTGTGACAGATCGCTGATCTGTCACATCACAGATCACTGTGACAGATCAGCGATCTGTCACAGGCACTACACAGGCTTCCTCCTTGCCTGCGCTTTGCAGGCATGAGGAAGCCAGCTACCTGCAGGCCCCTGAAGGTCCCCGCCGCCATCTTGGATTCGGGGACCTGCAGGGATAGAGCCCCCCGCAGCAGCGCTGCACATTGCACTGCTGTGGGGGGCTCAGAGAAGCACGGAGGGAGCCCCCTCCCTGCCGATGCTTCCCTTTAACCCCTGGTACACCGCGATCGTGTTTCATCGCTGTGTGCAAGGGGTTAGCGTGTTGGGGGCGGTCTGTGACCACCCCTGAGTCCTGACACATTGTGCCAGGTGTCAGCTGTGATAATCAGCTGACACCCGGCCGCGATCAGCGGCTCTCACCACGTGGGCGCTGCTGATCACTGTGACGTACTATCCTTTTCCTGGGAATTAAGTCCCAGGGCACATGGATGGGATAGTACGTCACATGGCAGTAAAGGGTTAAAATCTGCCCTCACTCACCTGCTTTACCTTTCTGGTTGCGATTTTGCCGCGGGAGCCCACACATTTTTTTTTTACAACGAATTAACCCCTTAATTTAACACCTAGACGTCTCAAATTGTTCACACAAATCATAATCTAATTATTAGTCAGGGACATACAGTTGTGGCCAAAAGTATTGACACCCCTGCAATTCTGTCAGATAATACTCAGTTTCTTCCTGAAAATGATTGCAAACACAAATTCTTTGGTATTATTATCTTCATTTAATTTGTCTTAAATGAAAAAACACAAAAGAGAATGAAGCAAAAAGCAAAACATTGATCATTTCACACAAAACTCCAAAAATGGGCCAGACAAAAGTATTGGCACCCTCAGCCTAATACTTGATTGCACAACCTTTAGCCAAAATAACTGCGACCAACTGCTTCCGGTAACATCTATGAGTTTCTTACAATGCTCTGCTGGAATTTTAGACCATTCTTCTTTGGCAAACTGCTCCAGGTCCCTGATATTTCAAGGGTGCCTTCTCCAAACTGCCATTTTTAGATCTCTCCACAGGTGTTCTATGGGATTCAGGTTTGGACTAATTGCTGGCCTCCTTAGAAGTCTCCAGTGCTTTCTCTCAAACCATTTTCTAGTGCTTTTTGAAGTGTGTTTTGGGTCATTGTCCTGCTGGAAGACCCATGACCTCTGAGGGAGACCCAGCTTTCTCACACCGGACCCTATATTATACTGCAAAATTTGTTGGTAGTCTTCTGACTTTATAATGCCATGCACATGGTCAAGCAGTCCAGTGCCAGAGGCAGCAAAGCAACCTCAAAACATCAGGGAACTTCCGCCATGTTTGACTGTAGGGACCGTGTTCTTTTCTTTGAATGCCTCTTTTTTTCTCCTGTAAACTCTATGTTGATGCCTTTGCCCAAAAAGCTCTACTTTTGCATCATCTGACCAGAGAACATTCTTCCAACATGTTTTAGGCTTTTTCAGGTAAGTTTTGGCAAACTCCAGCCTGGCTTTTTTATGTCTCGGGGTAAGAAGTGGGGTCTTCCTGGGTCTCCTACCATACAGTCCCTTTTCATTCAGACGCCGACGGATAGTACGGCTTGACACTGTGTACCCTCGGACTGCAGGGCAGCTTGAACTTGTTTGGATGTTAGTCGAGGTTCTTTATCCAACATCCGCACAATCTTGCGTTGAAATCTCTTGTCAATTTTTCTTTTCAGTCCACATCTAGGGAGGTTAGCCACAGTGCCATGGGCTTTAAACTTCTTGATGACACTGCGCACGGTAGACACAGGAACATTCAGGTCTTTGGAAATGGACTTGTAGCCTTGAGATTGCTCATGCTTCCTCACAATTTGGTTTCTCAAGTCCTCAGACAGTTCTTTGGTCTTCTTTCTTTTCTCCATGCTCAGTGTGGTACACACAAGGACACAGGACAGAGGTTGAGTCAACTTTAATCCATGTCAACTGGCTTCAAGTGTGATTTAGTTATTGCCAACACCTGTTAGGTGCCACAGGTAAGTTACAGGTGCTGTTAATTACACAGATTAGAGAAGTATCACATGATTTTTTGAACAGTGCCAATACTTTTGTCCACCCTCTTTTTTATGTTTGGTGTGGAATTATATCCAATTTGGCTTTAGGACAATTCTTTTTGTGTTTTTTCATTTAAGACAAATTAAATGAAGATAATAATACCAAAGAATTTGTGTTTGCAATCATTTTCAGGAAGAAACTGAATATTATCTGACAGAATTGCTGGGGTGTCAATACTTTTGGCCACAACTGTATATATATATGTATTTTATGTGTATATACAGTATCTATTCTTTCGTTTGGGTTTCAACCTGTCATAGGGATCCATTATATGTCCATTTTGCAAGCCTGCGAAAAAATCTTGGCATACTGATGCCATACGGATTACATACGGATGCCATATGGATTCCATACGGATGCTTACATGCGCAAAATACGCGACCACACCTTGATTACGGATGACATACAGATCACTATTTAGGGGACATTTCTCCGTATTACGCATGTAAAATACGGACCATATTTCTCATCGGTTAGTGAGACCGCAGCCTATTTGTAGGTCAAGGCGTGCTTCACATGACAATGGTGGTTTATTCAATGCGTTTAAAAGTTCAAGTGACTTCTTTATCAGGAAATACCACTCAAATACAGAATCAGAACAGGTATGCTGTTTTAAATAGGCAGAATTTCAAATAAAGGCGCCAATAGGATCACCTGACAAACAGACAATGTCAAAGTTCACAGATACGACACATGATGTGCTCATGGATTGATACATAATTTAGTAAAAATATATTATGTATTGATGTTTCATAGTATTAACAGTTTTTCTATTCAATAGTGCTAAAAAAAAAAGAAGAAATGATTTTACGAAGATAAAAGAATTCAGAAAAAAATAGATACGAACTTGCACTAAAAAATGAACATAATCAAGCAGCGATTTTCCCTGTGAACTTGCATATAAGCCATAGTGTCTGGTCAAAGTCACCGAATGAAAAGAAGAATACAACCATAATGTGATTAAGAGACCGATGAAAAAAGTGTATATACCGTATATGAATTTTAATAAAAATGAATTAAAAACATGATTTAAAAAGAGTCAATTTTTTAATGCAAGTTCGTTGCAAGTTAGGTTTGTTTAGCGCAGTGGGATACTTTGTTTAGGATAGAATTCATATTCTTAGGAAAAATAGGGGGAGTACTATATTATACCTGCCTGGTCTTTCCTGCTTGACTTGTACCTTTTCATGTGCTGTTAGATTAGTTCTGTCTGTGAGCATTGATTGTCTACAATACAAACAATGATTATTATGATTGCTCTGAACTCCTGTATTTGGACACATGTTGATAATTTCTCATGTGGATTTTTTCAATGTTGCTATCTTTTATGTGTATTATATCTGTAGACATTTTTAAATTGAAGCATTAAAAGCATAATTTTACGATTACACTTGCTTGTGTAAAGGTTATATCAGTTGTGACATCCACGGTTTAGTGGTACAAAATAGACATGCAATATACTGTACCTCTTTAGGCTGCAGAACAAAATGTGTATGTAACAGACTTCCCAATAACTATTTAAAACGTATTTTATATATTCTAATGAGAATACCTTTATTTCTAGGTGCATTTTTAATTCCATATGGAATATCACTCATCTTGGTAGGAATTCCAATATTCCATTTAGAGCTTGCAATTGGACAACGCTTAAGAAGAGGAAGCATAGGAGTCTGGAATGCAATTTCACCATATTTTGGAGGAGTCGGTAAGCATTTAAATATGTCAGTATATTAAAACATTGGTACAGTTATGTATTTCCCACTATTCCCTAGTAATCTTATTCAACATTACTCAGTCTATCGTTTCTTAATAAGTTTTGTACTGAATGCATCATGGTAGTGTTGTGCATGATACTTGAACAGTTCCTACTACTCATTCTAATAAGATCTGTCAATGTTGCTACCTACACTGCAGTAGATTTTAATTTTGACCTCCTGTAAGCTCTGCAAACTATTGTGTAAACCCTAAAAGAGAGGTCTAAATAATTCGCCCTTTCCCATAAATCAAAGAAATCCAATCAGAACCGGAAGAATGAAGCACATGTACATGGACGTGAATGCAAATAGTTTATTAATACCCATAATGAAAAAACAACAAGGAGAAGAGAACAAATAGGTGAAAAATCACCAGGTAAAACACACTGAAGTTCACACCATATGAGCTGTATATGTACAATAACATGTATGCAATGTGCACAAATGTAGTACAAATACCCAATATAGACCCTTTAGCAAAGGTGCAAAGGAGGGCATATATGCCAAATAGCAATTACAAGACTCCTATAGTAGGGGTTATAAAAGTGAAAATGCAACCTCTCATGAGCTATAACCCTCACAGAAATAGTAAAATGACAAAGTCATAAATAGAAGTCCGGGAAAAAAATGTACAATATATGTGCACAATATAGTGCATGTACCCAGAGAAAAAAGTGGAAATATGGATAATACCAGTGTATAAATAACAACCGCACGACTCCTAAAGGGGTGTATAAATCACTCCTCACATGAGGTATGTACCTCTGACCAATGTCAAAAGAAGTCCTAAAAAAATATTTATATGCGTGCAGGGATTGTATTACATATACTTTATACCCTATAACACACACAGGACTCCAATCAAAAACAGGGGGGTATCACTCACTATATAGCCTCACATGAGGTCTGTACCCCTGATCAGTGTCAGAAGAAGTCCTGAAAAAATATACATAGGGATTGTGCTACATATATCCTATAGCAGCCACAAGACTCTAATCAAGAAGGGGGTATGGAGATCAAAATATAACCACAAATGGTGTATGTCCCCCTGAAAAAAATATAATGACAAATGTCATGAACGAAGTCCAGGAGAGATGTTCAGGGCAATGTTCCACATAATGGGAAGCCTCTACACACATGATTGCACCAATGCCCGCTTAAAACCAGCCCACAAGGCAGTGAACATAGTAGATAATTGCTAAAGTGCTAAGTGCATACCTGGCGACAGAGAACAAACCCCCAAGGGTACATGCACTATATTGTGCACATATATTGTACATTTTTTTCCCGAACTTCTATTTATGACTTTGTCATTATACTATTTCTGCGAGGGTTATACCTCATGAGAGGTTGCATTTTCACTTTTATAACCCCTACTATAGGAGTCTCGTGATTGCTATTTGGCATATATGCCCTCCTTTGCACCTTTGCTAAAGGGTCTATATTGGGTATTTGTACTACATTTGTGCACTTTGCATACATGTTATTGTACCTATACAGCTCATATGGTGTGAACTTCAGTGTGTTTTACCTGGTGATTTTGCATACTATTGTGTGAAGTAATTCTAGGTTTTCACCTGTTTTGAAAAAATACAAACCTTACCAAGAATGATTCCACAGTCAGTCACTCAGATTAGATCATCTCCAATATGAACATAATGTTAGGTCTTAACTGATCCTTCTGACCTGACCACACAAACCGATTCTGATCAGGATTTTGTATGCACTTTTTAAGCCGAGATTATGAATGGATTCAAGATAAACTATAATTTATTCTTTATACCATTTCTCCTCTTATGAAGCACAACTCTTGTTACTTTAAAAAAATTACTTCACAAATTTAAAGGAAATTCGTCAGAAAGTTCAACCCTCCAACGCCAAGTATATGGGCATACAGGTCATAGATATTTGAATACAATGATACCTTGATATCTGTGATAAAATGTCTTATTTACAAATATTACAGATAAATCCAGTTTTTTAATATGTAAATGAACTGGTCAGATCTATGGCAATACAGAGATCTTACAAAAAATATTCCTCTGAGCATATTCCCCTTTCTCCCATTTTACCGTTGTATGACATTGCCAAATCATAAGCAGACAGACACATGCACCCCCCACACAATAGCTTGGTTTCTTAGTGTGAGATGTTATAACATATGCAAATTGCTTCTTAAGAGAACATGATGATTTAGAAAGTGATTAGAAAGTGCTCAAAGTAGAGTCCAGATAAGTGTGATTAGTAAAGGTACTGTCACACTTAGCGATGTACCAGCGATCCCGACCAGCGATATGACGCGGTCAGGATCGCTGGTACATCGCTAAGTGGTCGCTAGTGAGCTGCCACACAGGCAGATCTCACCAGCGACATCGCTGGGGACAGGGGTCGCTACTTACCTGTCACACTAGGCAATCCTGACGTCCTCCCGCCCACGTCCACGCTCGTCATTCGTCTCTCCACAGGAAGCCCAGCAGGAAGCTGGTGACGAGAAACGGTCCAGGACGTTCTCGCGCGATCAGCGATAACCAGCGGGGGAGCGGGTCGTAGGTAAGTATCAGACACAGCAATGTCGCTAGCAATATCGCTATAACGTCACAAGTTATAGCGATATTGCTAGCGATATCGCTTAGTGTGACAGTACCTTAACACTTCTTCAGCTTTCATCACAGCAGCCAGTGTGAGGGGAGGGAAAGTACACCTGGCTGACAGAACTCTGAAAGGAAAACTGATGAAAATATTTGTAATGAGACAAAGCTCAACTCAGCTGTATCCTACATTGTCTACCATGAAAACTGAAGAAGTCTTAGTAATCACATTAATCTTTGCTCTACCCCCTGAATTTTGTAATCGCATGCAGCTCTGCAGTGAGATAATTGAAGAGAACAGACTATCATTACATATAATACACTGAGAAACATGCTCTAAACTATTGTGGGGGTGTGCTCTTTTTTCCATTGCATATTCCTGCTTGCCTATGATTGGTAATTGTCATACAGGCAGAAGAAGTACACGGCCTCAGAGGCAGATTCTCAGATACATCCTTCTCCCACCCATAGATCTTAACAATTCACTTACATACTAAGAGAAACATGGATTTCTCTGACATAAGACATTGGATTGCTTAGAAGAATTGATCCTTCTGACAGATTCCCTTTAAGGAAAACAGACAGAAAGCTTTCTTAGCACAATGTTGACTGATTATTAGTGATGAGCGAGCATGCTCGCCACTACTCTGTACTCGCCCAAGCATCTCACAGGGATTGTCCGCCACACACTAATGCCGCAGCCATGTTGGTTGTGGCATTACTGTGATTGGCTGGCCGCACAGCATCATCAGGTCTATATCAGACCTGGCACCGCCATACTCCTCAGTCTACTCTGGAATCAGGCAGTGTAGGGAGAGTAAAATCTAAGAAAATAAAAAAAAATCCACTGGCGTTACACATCAGGTATTTTATGAGGATTCAAGCTACCTGTTTGGGTGACAACCACCAATTGTCAAAAAATTAATTAAGGTAAACTCAGATTTGGTAGAAATCCAAAACGGCACTCAGAGGCCAATCACTATGTTGCAAGAGAGAAAAAAAAAGTTTTTGTCCTCGCATAAATGTTTTCCAAGGGGCCAGCATACAAGAAATAGCTGCTCCTTGAGCCACACTGTCACTGTGAGAAGGTAAAATTAATGTCACCGGAAATGTAGATGAGTGACTCCACAAAATATGCTATTATGGAGGTAATAAACCTTAAGGTAGTGGTGCTCCAATTATGCCACCACGAGTCTAGTATAATATAAAATATGTGGACACTGTAAGAAGGTATACTTGCTAAATTCCAGGAGTAAAATATTAGTTTTAGATTTTATTTTATATAAGTAGCTGTATGAAAACCCCTATAACACCCCAATGAACTTTATCAATGATCCAGTAACATCTGTGCCATTGCTGAAACAAATTTGCATGAATTCTGCCAAGCAGTTGTAGTAAAAAAAAATTATTACCTTAGCCATTGTCAGCAGTTGCTGGTGTGGTGCCTTGGTTGTAAAGCGATCAGTATTAGAAAAGCTGGGTGCTCCAAGCTGTTAGAAGAGCTGCACAATGATGACTGCTAAGGAAAGCTGGATACGCTGATAGGGATTTGGCTATGCTGCTGAGGTAATCAAGGTAATCAAGCAGCTGAGGATGTGTTACAATGGGTAAGGAGTCCAGGGATACTATCCACTAACCTGCTTCATGATGGTTCAAGATAACAAGCGCGGTCTCGGAAGTTAAAAGATACTTGAGAGGGTTGTACTGGGCAGTGATAATGAATGAACGCTGCCCCGGCCAGTGGCAGGAGTACATGAATCACTGCCGGTTTGATCTACGGGGTAAATACCGCTACTAGTTTTAGATAGTGACGTCACCCCCGTACCTAGGATGAGGTCTAAGGGTATGTGCACATGTTGCGGATTGGTCTGCGGATTTTTGCTTGTGGAATCTGCAGAATCCGCAGGTAAAAATGCCTGCATTTTACCTGCAGATATACTGCGGATTTTGCCTGCATTTTACCTGCAGATATACTGCGGATTTTGCCTGCATTTTACCTGCAGATATACTGCGGATTTTGCCTGCATTTTGACACCTGCGGATTCCTATAATGGAATAGGTGTAAAAACGCAGCGGAATCCGCACAAAGAATTGACATGCTGCGGAAAATAAACCTCTGCGTTTCCACGCGGAATTTGCATGTGCACAGCGGTTTTTGTTTTCCACAGGATAACATGGTACTTTACATCCCTTGGAAAACTGCTGCGGATCCGCAGGGCCAGATCCGCAACATGCACACACCCTAAAGGGTAATGTTGTGGTCTCATTCTGCCGTCTTTCGGAAGCTAGCAGCTTCCTTCCTCAGAGTTAATTGCAGCTCTAATAGGGTGAACATTTAAATACTGCGGCCACTACAACAGAAGCAGTCATGTGACCCATGGCTTGATTGACCAGCTATGTGCAATGAGGGGGTTAATGGTCAAAGCAGCTGGAGATCTGAAGTTCAAATTTCACAGGGCGTGTTTATAGAGGTACATATCTTTGTATGAGGTATTTGTATAAAGTGTTTGTGAGAAACAAAAAAAATGTATATGTAATAAAAACCGTTAAGGCGAAAAAGGTCAAGGTACAGTGGGATAATAAATGAAAGTAAAATAGGGTAAAAAAAAACCAAAAACTAAAACAAAAAAATAGAAGAGAGGGTAAAATGAACTGCGCATATTACCTTCTAATTGTCGCATATTAAGAATCCCATTTAATAATATAGGATCCCTAATTGAACAGACATATGTAGGACTTCCCAGGGAAGTTTAAATGTTTAGACTAGTACATATAGGTATATTGCCCAATTGAAAAATGTGTATATGGCTAAATGCATGTGTCATGGGAATACTTCCCCCTATATACAAAATTCCACTTTGGGCTTCTTTGTGAAATTATCAATATAAAATCTCAATTTAACTAGTTTCCAAAAAATAGAAGCAAAAATTAATTAATGAAATTGAATAAAATTTAAAGTTTAAAATTCTTCGATATCAACAATTAACCAATAAAATTTTATATCTCGTGTGTTTATTCTTAAATATAGGTAGCTATTGTGTATCTGGCCCGGAACCAAGGGGACTGTCACCAAGGTTCCTAGGGGGACTGTTTCCGGGGAACATTATTAGGGGACAGGGCACAGAGAGTTCTACAAAGGTTGGGAACGGAGCCAATATAAAAGGGGCTGAGGACGCCAGGAAGCGTCAGACAACGGAGCAGGAGAGAAGGAGCCAGGAAGCTAGAGGGCGCCAGAGATCTAGAGCGAGAGCCAGAGCCAAAGCAAGGAGCAGAGAGTAGCGACTGGAGAGGCAAAACGGAGACTCACCACTGACAGAAGTGGGACGGCACCGAGCTGCCCGGCGGAGAGACACTGACCGCCCGACTGCACTTCCAGCAGCCGCTACTGCCTGACTCCAGCCCGTGGCTGTGGCCTGTCTGCTGTCGTCTGTGGCTGCTACCGCACTACTCCAGACTGCAGGATGCGGCCTGTCCGCTGCCGCCCACGGCCACTACCGCCCAACTCCAGCCTCGGCTGTGGCCTGCCTGCTGCCGCCCGTGGCCGCCGCCACTCCACTTCAGCCCACGGTCGAGGCCTGCCCACTGCCGCCCACCGCCGCCCACGGCCCCCCACAGCTCGGCTCCGGCCCATGGCTGCGGCCTGTTCACCGTGCCCGCGGCCGCCGCTACCAGCTGGTGGCTGTGGCTTACACGTCTCAGTCCCCAGACAAAGCCGTCTCGCCTCGGGAGGAGCAACGCAGAGGGAATCTTCGGGGGCCTGCTGTGCCCTCACTTCGCCTGGGCAAGGGAACGCTCGAAGCCTCCATCAGATCCTCGTCGGATGGGCCCAGCGGCTGAAACACCGAAGCAACACTGACCATCACTCTGCCGGACATTAGAGAGGATAAGTGACATGTTGTAATTAAGACTCAGGACCCGTAGTCGGCCATACCACGGCCCTATAGCGACTAGTCTTTGCCGGGTTAGTCATGTTCTTTTTACCAGTGTATTCTTGTTTTGATCCCTGCGATGATAACTACAGTGGGGGAAAAAAGTATTTAGTCAGTCAGCAATAGTGCAAGTTCCACCACTTAAAAAGATGAGAGGCGTCTGTAATTTACATCATAGGTAGACCTCAACTATGGGAGACAAACTGAGAAAAAAAAATCCAGAAAATCACATTGTCTGTTTTTTTTTTCATTTTATTTGCATATTATGGTGGAAAATAAGTATTTGGTCAGAAACAAAATTTCATCTCAATACTTTGTGATATATCCTTTGTTGGCAATGACAGAGGTCAAACGTTTTCTGTAAGTCTTCACAAGGTTGCCACACACTGTTGTTGGTATGTTGGCCCATTCCTCCATGCAGATCTCCTCTAGAGCAGTGATGTTTTTGGCTTTTCGCTTGGCAACACGGACTTTCAACTCCCTCCAAAGGTTTTCTATAGGGTTGAGATCTGGAGACTGGCTAGGCCACTCAAGGACCTTGAAATGCTTCTTACGAAGCCACTCCTTCATTGCCGTGGCGGTGTGCTTTGGATCATTGTCATGTTGAAAGACCCAGCCACGTTTCATCTTCAATACCCTTGCTGATGGAAGGAGGTTTGCACTCAAAATCTCACGATACATGGCCCCATTCATTCTTTCATGTACCCGGATCAGTCGTCCTGGCCCCTTTGCAGAGAAACAGCCCCAAAGCATGATGTTTCCACCACCATGCTTTATAGTAGGTATGGTGTTTGATGGATGCAACTCAGTATTCTTTTTCCACCAAACACGACAAGTTGTGTTTCTACCAAACAGTTCCAGTTTGGTTTCATCAGACCATAGGACATTCTCCCAAAACTCCTCTGGATCATCCAAATGCTCTCTAGCAAACTTCAGATGGGCCCGGACATGTACAGGCTTAAGCAGTGGGACACATCTGGCACTGCAGGATCTGAGTCCATGGTGGCGTAGTGTGTTACTTATGGTAGGCCTTGTTACATTGGTCCCAGCTCTCTGCATTTCATTCACTAGGTCCCCCCGCGTGGTTCTGGGATTTTTGCTCACCGTTCTTGTGATCATTCTGACCCCACGGGGTGGGATTTTGCGTGGAGCACCAGATCGAGGGAGATTATCAGTGGTCTTGTATGTCTTCCATTTTCTAATTATTGCTCCCACAGTTGATTTCTTCACTCCAAGCTGGTTGGCTATTGCAGATTCAGTCTTCCCAGCCTGGTGAAGGGCTACAATTTTGTTTCTGGTGTCCTTTGACAGCTCTTTGGTCTTCACCATAGTGGAGTTTGGAGTCAGACTGTTTGAGGGTGTGCACAGGTGTCTTTTTATACTGATAACAAGTTTAAACAGGTGCCATTACTACAGGTAATGAGTGGAGGAAAGAGGAGACTCTTAAAGAAGAAGTTACAGGTCTGTGAGAGCCAGAAATCTTGATTGCTTGTTTCTGACCAAATACTTATTTTCCACCATAATATGCAAATAAAATGAAAAAAAAACAGACAATGTGATTTTCTGGATTTTTTTTTCTCAGTTTGTCTCCCATAGTTGAGGTCTACCTATGATGTAAATTACAGACGCCTCTCATCTTTTTAAGTGGTGGAACTTGCACTATTGCTGACTGACTAAATACTTTTTTTCCCCACTGTATATTGTTAGCTTGTTTGGTTGCTCAAGATAGCCCTAAGGCCTAATATATAAAAGTTACATCTTGAGTTCATCCCGTCTCGTCACTGCATCCCACGTACCTGCTATCACTACATTTGGCGTAGTTAGCAGGATGCAGTCTCTGAGCATGAGTGCAGATCCCGCAGACCAAGGAGGGGCCGTGGACTCTACGGGCAATGATGGTCCCCGGTCCAGTATATCCTTGGGGCTATGCTGAGCAACCTGCCTAGGTTCTCCGGCACCAACACCATGCTGTGGAGCTCGACGGAACGGATGCAAGGGCTGTTTAGAAAGCATCCGATGACCCCTGACTTAGAAGCAGAGGTTGCCCTTAATGGCATTGGACGGGGAGGCCTGGTATTCTGTAATGTTGAGACACCCAAGGCAACACAACACCTTCGTTGTCAATGAAGCAAATAAATTCATCTCACCTGGATGAAGCAGCACACGAGAACTCCAGGTGCACTGGAGAAATCCAAGTGAAAGAAGCGCAGGTTTCTCACCGGCGATTGCTAACCTGTATATGTCAGCATAGGAAAGTGATTTCTTCTATTCTGATGCGAGTCCCTTCTCCTCCCATATCAGGTGGTATGGCCACTATTTGGACGACCTGCTCCTGATTTGGGATGGATCGAGGGACTCTGCGTCAGATTTTCTCAACTATGTGAATAATAACAATATGAATTTGAAATTTACTTTGAATATGGGAAAACCTGAAGTCAACTGTCATGATCTAGGACGGGGTTTCGCTTTGGCCCGTCCTGGTCAGACTAGGGGTTAATTGTTCTGCCTCTCTCTGGCAGAGGGCGGCTATTTAATGTTCACTGGACCTAGGTCCGGTGTCAGTTATACTCCTGCCCTCGGCTGAGTTCAGAGAGTGGGGGTCATTATGTCTCTGTTAAGGGGAGCCCCCAAGCTTGGGCTTTCTCCCTTCTGACCACGGCCCCTGAGCGTATGACTGTGGATGCAGTTTTTGAGGCCCTGGGGCATATTTATGATGAGCCTGATCGGATGCATATGGCTGAGGACATGGTGATGAGTGTGTGCCAGGGGAAGCACTCAGCCGAGTGGTTTTGCTCAGGGTTCAGATGCTGGGCTGCTGAGGTCTGCTGAAATGATGCCGCCCTCCAGGGTTTGTTCCGTAGAGGCTTGTCTGAACATCTGAAAGATGCCTTGGCTCTCCATCCTCCACCTGATTCCCTGGAGGAGGCTATGACACAGGCCGTCTGAATGGATCGCAGGCTACGGGCGAGGGGAGTGATGCAAATTGAGACACCGTTATTCTCCCAAGGAAGGGGAGCCAGTCCTACATTGGAAATCATGGAGATGGGAACCATCGACCTCAAAGAGAATGGAAGGAGACAACGGGGCGTAAGAAAATGCTGTTTTCACTGTGGTGATTCTGGACATTGGAAAAAGGATTGTCCCTCCTGTCCACTAACCAACAAGCGACTGAGCCCGGGTGGTTGTCGTGGAGGTCACCCAGGCTCTCAGGTACCCTTTTCTGCCTTCTCTAAAATGTTGTTGCAAGTTGAACTTTGTTGTGCGAGTGTCTCCACATCCACTTCTGCCTTCGTAGATTGCGGATCGTCATTGAACTTTATTGACTCTGACTTAGTGTCCAGGTGTAAGTTAGGGACAGTTAGGTTGGATTGTTGCCATGGACAAAACACCACTGGTTAAGACTGACATTATGTTTCGTACTGAAGAGTTTCTCCTTAAAGTGAGTTCCTTGCACCAGGAACATATTTCATGTTTTGTGATGGACAGCCTGCCTGCGGGACTGGTGTTAGGGTTCCCCTGGTTACAATTGCATAATCCTGTAATTAATTGGGAATCTCGGGACATTGTTAAATGGGGTCCTTATTGCTCTGAAAAATGTCTTGTTACTGTGTCTGTGTTGTCCGTGGGTCTGGAAGGTATTCCGGAGTGTCTGAAAGGCTATGCAAACGTTTTTTCTGAAAAAGAGGCTGAGGTTTTACCGCCAAACCCCCATTTGATTGTGCCATTGACCTAGTTCCAGATGCTAAATTGCCCAAAGCCCACTTGTATAACCTTTCAGGTCCAGAACGGGCTGCGATGAAGGAATATATTTCCGAGAGTCTCCGTAAGGGACACATTCGTCATTCTGTTTCTCCTGTGGCGGCGGGGTTCTTTTTTGTAAAGAAAAAAGACGGTGGTTTACGCCCATGCTTCGATTTTCGTGAGTTAAATAAGATAACTGTGAGGAATATGTATCCCCTTCCACTTATTCCTGATTTATACAACCAATTGTCTGGAGCTAAGTGGTTTTCGAAATTAGATCTACTGGGAGGGTATAACCTCATCCAAGTCCGGGAATGAGATGAGTGGAAAACTGCTTTTCTCACTACTGAAGGGTTGTTTGAAAATTTGGTCATGCCTTTCGGCCTGACCAATGCTCCAGCGGTCTTCCAAAATTTCATAAATCACGTGTTCTCTGATTTTATTGGACGTTTTTTGGTGGTATATTTGGATGACATATTGATCTACTCTCCTGATAAACAGGCTCACATTGGTCATGTTCGGGCAGTACTCCAAAGGCTCCGGGAGAACTGTCTCTTTGCTAAACTGGAAAAATGTTTATTTTTTGTTCAGGAACTGTCTTTTCTGGGGTTCATCGTGTCTGCTGAAGGATATTGCATGGATCCTAATAAGGTGCAGGCCATTGTTGAGTGGGTTCAACCTTGTGATTTGAAGACTCTGCAGCGTTTCCTAGCATTCGCCAATTACTATTGTAAATTTATAAAGGGGTTCTCACAGGTGGTTAAACCCCTCACAGACATGACTCAAAAGGGGGCCGATATCAAAAATTGGTCAACCGCAGCGGTAGCGGCATTTCAGTTTTTGAAAAAATGTTTCATGCCTGCCCCGGTTCTTATTCAACCGGACCTGTCTGAACCATTTATTGTTGAGGTAGATGCCTCAGAGGTGGGGGTGGGGGCGGTATTGTCCCAGGGACCCGCCATTTTGACCAATTTAAGACCTTGCGCCTTTTTCTCAAAGAAATTCTCCCCTGCAGAGAGAAACTATGATGTGGGGAATCGAGAACTTCTGGCCGTAAAGTTGGCCTTTGAAGAATGGAGGCATTTTTTGGAGGGGCCTGTCCATCCTATAACCGTAATTACGGACCACAAAAGCCTAGCTTACATTGAGCCAGCTAAAAGGTTGACTCCCAGACAGGCTAGATGGTCACTTTTTTTTTTCCTGATTCAACTTCTCGATCACTTTTCGGCCAGGATCCAAAAATGTCAGAGCGGATTCCTTGTCACGCAGCCTAGATCCGGTGTCCCCCCCGGAACCTCCATCCTCCATTCTTCAGCCTGGGGTGGTGGTGGCAGGTGTTTCTAATATGTTGGAACGGGAGATTCGGGAAGCCCAGTCTCTTGCACCTCCGGCTAAGCCGGTGGATAAACTTTTTGTACCAGCTCAGTTTCGTCTCAATGTCCTCCTGGAGTTCCATGACTCAGTTCTGGGTGAACATCCAGGGATCTCGGCTACCCGGAAGGCCATTGCTAGAGTATTCTGGTGGTCTTCTTTATCCTCTGATGTTGGGGAATATGTGTCTGCATGTGATGTTTGTGCCCGTGCAAAAACCCCCCATAACCGGCCAGCCGGGGAATTGGTACCACTGCCAATTCCTGAGAGACCATGGACTCATCTGTCCATAGATTTCATCACCAACCTTCCCCCCTCCAAGGGTAATACCATTGTCTGGATTGTGGTGGACAGGTTTAGTAAGCAGGCACATTTTGTACCTTTGGCAGCTCTACCTAATGCGGAATTTTTGTTTGTTGAGCATGTGGTGCGGTTGCATGGGGTACCCTTGAATGTGTTGTCTGATAGGGGAGTGCAATTTGTTTCCAGATTTTTGAGAGCTTTTTGTAAGAGGTTGGGTTTTGGTCTGTCCTTTTTGTATGGCGGGAGGTCCAGAGTAACATAACGAAGGCCCAGGACAAATTGAATTTTTTTGCGGACAAAAAACGATCCGCGGGACTGGTGTTTCAGATTGGGGATAAGGTGTGGTTGTCCACCAAGAATATAAGGCTCAAGGTTCCCTCTGCTAAGCTTGGACCCAAATTTATAGGTCCCTATGAAATTACCGAAGCAGATAACCCGGTGGCTTTTCGTTTGCGTCTCCCGCCATCTCTGCGGATCCCAAATGTTTTCCATAAGGCCCTTTTGAAACCTGTGAGGTCCGGTGGGGAGGGAACATCAGCTTCCCCGCCACCGGTTTTGGTTGACCGGCAGTCGGAGTACGAGATGGAACGAATTGTCGACTCCAGGTTGGTCCGTTGTGCCCTTCAATATCTGGTACATTGGAAAGGCTACAGTCCTGAAGAACGCTCGTGGGTTCCTGCTCGATCGGTTCATGCGTATCGGTTGGTCCGAGCCTTTCACGCCAAGTACCCTGAGAGACCTGGGGGTCCGGTGGCCCCCCATTGAGAGGAGGGTACTGTCATGATCCAGGACGGGGTTTCGCTTTGGCCCGTCCTGGTCAGACTAGGGGTTAACTGTTCTGCCTCTCTCTGGCAGAGGGCGGCTATTTAAAGTTCACTGGACCTAGGTCCGGTGTCAGTTATACTCCTGCCCTCGGCTGAGTTAGTTGCCTCCGCTGAGCAGGGACTCACCTGCACTGTAGGGACCCCTGGGGACACGAACAGCCTGAAAGTACAGATGCACAGGACCTGAACGCTGAAGTTTAGCAAGCCGGCACAGGCCCTATGGTCATGTGACTACAAGGTGGCGGGGCTTAGCATCCTCCTTTCAGAGAAGGTAGAAAACTCAGCGTCGGGCCAAACGGAGGTCATACACAGTACGGGCAAACAAAGTACAGGAGGGGTAAACAGACGGGAGCTCAGACAAAGCCAAAGGTCATACACAAGAGGGCGGTGCGGTACCAAAAGGATGAGCAGTAAGTAGTCGAGTCACAAGCAGAGAGTCATACACGAGAGAGCGGTGCGGTACAAGGGGGGCAGGCAGAACTCAAAACAGGGACAGAACCGGATCACAACCAAACAAGCAACAAGTTATCAGGCACAAGGCACACGTATACAAGAGGTATACTCCAGCGCTGTCAGGATCCTGATATCAACTTTCTAGATGTCTCCCTTAAATTTGATCCTGTACAGGGAGTAGTTTTCTCTCCTTTTCGTAAAACAGCGGCTACAAATTCGATTCTTTTAGCAGACTCTTGTCACTCAAAACAAACTATAAAATATGTCCCAGTAGGGGAATTTATCCGTTGTAAACAAAATACTACTTTGGACAGTGGCTATAAAGAGGAGAAAAAAGCCATTAGAAGTAGATTATCAAAACGAAAGTATAAAAAATGGATACTTGACTGAGCGGAGATTATTGTGGATGCGAAGGATAGGGATGACATGTTACATACAACAAAAAATAGTAGAAGTCAAGAAAATAATATAATTACCTTTGTTACCACTAGAGTTGAGCGAAACGGGTCGAAAAATTTCAAAAGTCGCCGACTTTTGGCAAAGTCGGGTTTCATGAAACGAAACCCGACCCTAGGATGAGGTCGGCCACGAGGTCGGCGACTTACGTGCCAAAGTCGCGTTTCAAAAGTTTGTTTTGCGCTCTTTTTCAGCCAATCAGGATCCACGGACACTGTGGGCAACGCGATGAGATAGGCACGGGTCACCACCATCTTTCAGAAGGGCATGCAAGTGATTGGCTTGCTTTGGTGGGCGTCACAGGGGGTATAAAAGGGCATGCACGCCGACCGCCATCTTACTTCTGCCGATCTTAGCATAGGGAGAGGTTGCTGCTGATTCTGTAGGGAGAGTGTTAGGCAGGGAAGAAGAAAAAAAAACTGCTTCTGCTGCTAGCGATTGTGCCTGTACAACACACCAGTCACTGTGTGTGCAGTGCAAGGGGAGGCTATATTGTGGTGTATCAGTGGTGTTGGTTGTTGGGCTGCCTTCTAAGGCTTCCTGACAGCTGCATTGCTGTTTACCCACTGCTCTGCAAACTGCTTTTTTAAAAGCAATCCTAATTTTTTTTTTGTCCTGCTGAGGTACTGAGCTGCAAACTGCTTTTTTAAAAGCAATCCCAATTTTTTTTTTTGTCCTGCTGAGGTACTGAGCGTGCATTTTTTCACACCATACAGCGGTGTACGATCCTCACACAGTACCGTGTAACGGCTGTTATCACAGCCACAGTGAAGCTATCTGTGTCACTCTGTGAGAATAAGTCGAGGACATGTTCCGTTCTTACAGACCTGCACTCTAGGGAGATTCCTACTCTGCCCAATTCTACATACACCTTGTAGTTTGTGGTACACTAGCCAATTTCTGCCTGTGACATAGCGCTGTGATATTCAGTGGGCACCACACAATCCAAAAGTGTCCAGTGTCCACAAGTGTCTGCAGAAATCAAAATCTCCCTTATCCTCTAGTCACTTTGGTCACAGCTGTGCCATCGAGCCTGTGACATAGCGCTCAGATATTCAGTGGGCCTCACACAATCCAAAAGTGTCCAGTGTCTGCAGAAATTCAAAATCTCACTTATCCTCTAGTCACTTTGGTCACAGCTGTGCCATCGAGCCTGTGACATAGCGCTCAGATATTCAGTGGGCCTCACACAATCCAAAAGTGTCCAGTGTCCACAAGTGTCTGCAGAAATTCAAAATCTCACTTATCCTCTAGTCACTTTGGTCACAGCTGTGCCATCGAGCCTGTGACATAGCGCTCAGATATTCAGTGGGCCTCACACAATCCAAAAGTGTCCAGTGTCCACAAGTGTCTGCAGAAATTCAAAATCTCACTTATCCTCTAGTCACTTTGGTCACAGCTGTGCCATCGAGCCTGTGACATAGCGCTCAGATATTCAGTGGGCCTCACACAATCCAAAAGTGTCCAGTGTCCACAAGTGTCTGCAGAAATTCAAAATCTCACTTATCCTCTAGTCACTTTGGTCACAGCTGTGCCATCGAGCCTGTGACATAGCGCTCAGATATTCAGTGGGCCTCACACAATCCAAAAGTGTCCAGTGTCTGCAGAAATTCAAAATCTCACTTATCCTCTAGTCACTTTGGTCACAGCTGTGCCATCGAGCCTGTGACATAGCGCTCAGATATTCAGTGGGCCTCACACAATCCAAAAGTGTCCAGTGTCCACAAGTGTCTGCAGAAATTCAAAATCTCACTTATCCTCTAGTCACTTTGGTCACAGCTGTGCCATCGAGCCTGTGACATAGCGCTCAGATATTCAGTGGGCCTCACACAATCCAAAAGTGTCCAGTGTCCACAAGTGTCTGCAGAAATTCAAAATCTCACTTATCCTCTAGTCACTTTGGTCACAGCTGTGCCATCGAGCCTGTGACATAGCGCTCAGATATTCAGTGGGCCTCACACAATCCAAAAGTGTCCAGTGTCCACTAGTGTGAGCAGAAATTCAAAATCTCACTTATCCTCTAGTCACTTTGGTCACAGCTGTGCCATCGAGCCTGTGACATAGCGCTCAGATATTCAGTGGGCCTCACACAATCCAAAAGTGTCCAGTGTCCACAAGTGTCTGCAGAAATTCAAAATCTCACTTATCCTCTAGTCACTTTGGTCACAGCTGTGCCATCGAGCCTGTGACATAGCGCTCAGATATTCAGTGGGCCTCACACAATCCAAAAGTGTCCAGTGTCCACTAGTGTGAGCAGAAATTCAAAATCTCCCCTGTCCTATAGACACCTTGTACCTTGTTTTACATTACTATATAGTTTGTTGGATTTTGTCTACATTTCTACCAAAAATGAGGAAGGCTGGTGGAAGAGGCCGTGGAATTGGGCGGGGGTTGGCAGCTGGTAATGATGGTGTTGGTGGTGGATCTGATGGTAGTGGCAAGAGCAAAATAGGACCGAATGCAGGAGGTGTTGAGCCTGCGTCATCGTCTTGCTCCATAAGGCTTCAAAGGCTTAGTTTTCTAGGAGTTGGCAAACCGCTTTTAAAGCCAGAGCATCAGGAAAAAGTTTTGTCTTACATTGCTGACTCAGCCTCCAGCTCTATCGCCTCCTCTTCTTCAGTTGTAAAAAGTAAAAGCACTGAGTCATCATTGGAGGCTCATGTTCATGAACCACACCTTTACTTGTGTCCTTCACCCCAGCCAAGATTGAAGGATGACGCAGGCCATACTACTGATTACTCCATGGAGCTGTTTTCACATACCATGCCTGGATTATCAAGTGAAATGGTGAATTACCCAGGCCAAGATGAATCTGACATGGAGTGCACTGATGCACAGCCGCTGATGGATGATTCTGCTGGTACATTCACTCAGAGCACTACATTGTCCTCGCAGTGTACAGAGCCAGATTCTGACCCTGAGGAGACTCAGGTGCCCCTTCCCGCACACTATACCACCATACACCGTGACACAGAGGAAGGTGCACATGACATTGAAGAGGAGGTGATGGATGACCCAGTTGTTGACCCAGATTGGCATCCATTGGGGGAAGAGGGTGCTGCTTCCAATAGCTCAGATGAGGAGCATCCACAGCAGACATCAACATCGCAACAGCTGTTATCTGGCAGGCCCGGAGCACTCCAAAGACAGGTTCCAAAAATCAAAAGAGTTGCTGGACAGCTTGTCCAGAGGGTCAAAAGATCACAGCGTGCTAGGCCGCAAAATGTCTGCCAAAGTAGGAAGAGTGCAGTGTGGCACTTTTTTGACCAAAATCCTCATGATCAGGCCAAGGTTATCTGTAAGAAGTGCGCAAAGACCTTTAGCCGAGGGAAAAATCTGAGAAATTTGAATACCAGTTGCATGCTTAGACATTTAAACACCATGCACTTGCAAGCGTGGACACAACACCAAACCTCAAGTGCCACATGTGCAACTGATCACAACGAAGGTAGTCAGCAACGCTACATTGTTTCCCCCACTGTAAGCCCACCGGTTAGCACAGCAGCAAATGTTGAGGTGTCGTTGCAAGGCCACAGCAGTCAGGGAATCCCACTGTTATATCAACGAAAGACTGATTCTAGGCCATCAGAAAGAACACCAACTCCATCACCATCATCAACCCTCTCTCAGTCCGCCCTGTCCACCGCTACTTCCACCATATGCAGCTCTCAAGTCCAGCTCACCCTCCCAGACACTATAAGTAGGTCAAGAAAGTACTCAGTCTCTCATCCGCGTACACTGGGTTTGAACGCCCACATTGCCAAACTAATCTCGTTTGAGATGATGCCCTTTCGGTTGGTGGAAAGCGCAGCTTTCCGCGAACTCATGGCCTATGCAGTACCACGCTATGACCTACCCAGTCGCCACTTCTTCTCTCGCAAAGCCATCCCAGCCCTCCACCATCATGTGAAAGACTGCATTGTCCATGCACTCAAGCAGTCAGTGAGCGGAAAGGTGCACCTCACAACTGATGCATGGTCCAGTCGGCATGGCCAGGGCGGTTACGTGTCCATCACTGCGCACTGGGTTAATGTGGTGGATGCAGGGTCCACAGGGGACAGCGGTGGTGGGACAGTGCTGCCTAGCCCACGGTATAGGAAACAGTTGGCTGTAGGAGTTCGACCCTCCTCCTCCTCCTCCTCCTCCTCCAGAAGCGAAAGCTCGTCCACAGAGCGCAGTCGTACGAGCACTCCATCTGCAGCTGCCACTGTTGCACACGATGTGTCCCCCTATCGAGCAGCTAGTGGAAAGCGTCAGCAGGCTGTGTTGCAGATGATGTGTTTGGGCGACAGACACACCGCCGAGGTGCTGGCCGAGTACTTGAAGCGACAAACTGAGTCATGGCTGGGCAGTGTGCATCTTGAGGCAGGCAAGGTAGTTAGTGATAATGGCCGTAATTTTGTGGCAGCCATAGCCCTTTCAAAACTCAGCCACATACCTTGCTTGGCTCACACCTTGAACCTGGTGGTGCAGTGCTTCCTCAAAAATTATCTGGAGTTAACAGCCCTGCTCCAGAAGGTGCGAAGACTGTGCGCGCACATCCGCCGGTCGCCTGTACACTCCGTTCGTATGCAGAAGCTGCAGCGATTGCTCCACCTTCCCAACCACCGCCTCATTATAGACATTGCAACAAGGTGGAACTCCACCCTGCACATGGTGGAGCGGCTGTGCGAGCAGAGGCAGGCCATAATGCATTTGTGGGAGGATACACGGCCAGGCACTTTGAGAGCAGACATGGAGTTGACAGGTGTGCAGTGGTCGAAGCTGAAAGACCTCTGTAAAGTCCT
The DNA here is from genome assembly GCF_039654945.1 of Dendrobates tinctorius. Taxonomy (NCBI): domain Eukaryota; kingdom Metazoa; phylum Chordata; class Amphibia; order Anura; family Dendrobatidae; genus Dendrobates; species Dendrobates tinctorius. The sequence continues at coordinate 3,221,514 of NW_027361770.1, read as the reverse complement.
TCAGTGTTTTGAGGAATGCACACGGCTGGTAAGCGCAGACGACGCCATCCTAAGCATGAGCATCCCACTTATGCGTCTGCTCATGCAAACTTTGACGCACCTTAAGGAGCAGGCTTCTGCAGCCAATGTTGATGAGGAGGAAGAGGAGGAGGGAATCCTTGATGACATTCAGCCATTGTCTGCTCAGGGACCTCTCCTGGACGAGGTGGAGGAAGAAGAGGAGGAGGAGGAGGAGGATGATGGGGATGATTACTTAGGGGAGGAGGATGCATCTCGTGGGGCAAGTGAAAATGTTGGCGTGGCAAGGTCTGGTACAGGGTTTGTGCATGACTGGAGGGATGTGGATTTGCCAGAAAGTGCTCCTCCAACCAGCACTCGCAGTGCATCATTGACACCGGGAACATTGGCCCACATGTCAGATTATGCCTTGCAGATCCTAAAAAGGGACCCCCGCAATGCCAAAATGATGAACGATGACGACTACTGGTTGGCCAGCATCCTGGATCCACGCTATAAAGGCAAATTACAAAACATCATGCCACAGGAGAACCTTGACCTAATATTGGCTAATAAACAAGCAGCTCTGGTAAATCGGTTGCTTGAGGCATTCCCAGCACACAGCAGCGGTGATGGTTCTCACACGAGCCGTACGGGCCGGGGTCAGCTTGGCAGAGGTGTTCGTGGTGCACACAGCAGAAGTGGCGTTGGAGACAGGGGTTTCATGACAATGTTGTGGACTGATTTTTCAAGTACCGCTCACACAACTGGTAATACTGCATCGATGGAAAGTGACAGGAGACAGCAGTTGTCAACTATGGTTACAAACTACTTTTCCTCCCATATCGATGTTCTCCCACACAGGTCATTCCCCTTTGACTATTGGGCCGCTAAACTGGACACCTGGCCTGAATTGGCACAATATGCCTTACAGGAGCTCGCTTGCCCAGCTGCAAGTGTGCTATCGGAAAGAGTCTTCAGTGCAGCTGGATCAATCCTGACAGAAAAAAGGACCCGTCTGTCAACCCAAAATGTGGATGATCTAACCTTCATTAAAATGAACCACGCATGGGTTTCCAAGGATTTTGTCCCACCTTTCCCTGATGACACATAGGGTGACAGAAAAATGGCTTGCTTTGGTCCACCTCTTCCTGGGACTTGACCTATTTCACCTTTTGCATCAGCTGAATGTCCAACATCAACATATGCCTCTTTCTAAAACTCCCTAACTGTGCTGCCCCCCCCTCATGGCCGGGGTCACCACCTAGCGCACGACACCGTGCCGTTGCCCTGGACAGGTGGGTAGGCCGACTCTTGGGCGCAGGCACTGGCACAGGGTCCCTCATAGTGCAATCAAGTGTCTCTGACGGTGGTGGTGCACACCCGCCGTCAGACACACCGCCGTACTATGAGGGGCCCAGTGCCAGTACCGATGCCCACGAGTGGGCCCCCCTTGCTTGGGCAGGGCCCCAGCATTTGCAATCTTTACCTCTCCCTGCTCCTCCGCTGTGTAGTATGGGCCGTCAAATCCATACTGTGCCTGACACCGTTTGAGCCTGCCTCCTGATGTATAGACATATATTTTGAATGTGTACGCTATCCATACATGTTATCTGGGGATACGGTACCCTTTCTCACCTTTGTGCTATCACGTGCGATCCATACTGGGCCTAACACCGTCTGAGCCTGCCTCCTGATGTATAGACATATATTTTGAATGTGTACACTATCCATACATGTTATCTGGGGATACGGTACCCTTTCTCACCTTTGTGCAATCACGTGCAATCCATACTGGGCCTAACACCGTCTGAGCCTGCCTCCTGATGTATAGACATATATTTTGAATGTGTACGCTATCCATACATGTTATCTGGGGATACGGTACCCTTTCTAACCTTTGTGCAATCACGTGCAATCCATACTGGGCCTAACACCATCTGAGCCTGCCTCCTGATGTATAGACATATATTTTGAATGTGTACGCTATCCATACATGTTATCTGGGGATACGGTACCCTTTCTCACCTTTGTGCAATCACGTGTAATCCATACTGGGCGTGAGAACGGCTGGCAAGCTGTTAAGCAAGCTACAGCACCTGTGGTTTGCAAACGTAAGTTTTTCATTTTTTCAGGAATGACGGTTAGGCCTAATTCCAGAACTGCGGTTGACCTGCACTTACTGGGAAATCATTGTTCGCGGGTAATAATTGTAATCAGTGATCCCCATCACTAACGTTGTTCAGCGGGTTATCTGCACCTGTAAGCGACAAACGCTGGCCTTTTCAGTGTAGCGCACATGCAGCCACGGACATGTAAGGGCATGACACACCAGTTATTGGCCAATCTCATGTGCCAGAGCCTCACGTGTCCCTCTAGTAAGCCGGACTCGGCCCGCGGGGCATGACGGAGTCTCGTTCGTTAACGGAATTAAGCTTGCAATGTGTGCATCTGTTCTGTAGCTGGCATGGTTGAGGTTTCCCAGGTGGAGTCGAATTTAACCGTAGGCTCCACTCCTGGTGGTGCCCTTCTGGACATTCCTTTAAGGTTCAACTTTGCAGCCATACTGCCCACGTAAAACAAACACTTTGCCTTCATGAACGCTGTTTGGAGGGTCATGACTCGTGGGAATAACGCCGCCCAATCAGTTAACCTGCTAGAGAGATCGTTCGTTGCTCCCAAGCATGACATCACACTCCCTAGGAAGAAGGTAATGCCACTGTGGCGACTGTACTCCTGGGGGCGACACAAGTGCACTGATGCCCAGCCACTGCTCGATGAATCTGCTGGTACATTGACGCAGACCACTACATTCCCCTTGCATGCTACACGGCCTGAATCTGACCCTGATGAAACTCAGGTTACCCTTCCCATATACAGTTCCATCTTACACGGTGACAAAGAGGAAGCTGCAGATGAAAGTGCAGGTTCGGCCCACCCGCCATCAGACACACCACCGTACTATCAGGGGCCCTGTGCCAGTGCCGTCGCCAACGAGTGGGCCCCCCCTGCTTGCTCAGGATCACAGCACTTGCAAAGTTGAAATACTGTGCAGTGAGATGGAAGATGGGGACGACAAGGAGTCCAGACAAGTACAGGGATTCCCTAGCGAGGAGACTTATTTGATTGTTTTCAATGTTGGGACAGCAATTTTTGGGGAGCACTATACTCTGGAGAATGATAGATGGGGCCCACCATACACTGGAACATTCCAAAGGTGGACATCAGACACTGGAGCAGCATTTACAGGGCCCATTATACACTAGAGCATTAGAAATGGGGCCCATTATGTTTGGAGCATTATTTTGGCCCATAAGACAGTGGAGCTTCATCCATGGGGACCAACATATACTGTAGCATTATGTGGAGCTCATCATATACTGTTTCAAACATTATATGGGACCAATGATTCTGTATGGAGAAATAGATGGGCCTTGTCATGAGATGTAAAAAGTGAAGTATTTTTCATTGTACTATACCGCTATTTCTCTGCCGTATCGGAGCATGATAAGTTGTGGTATGTGTTAAAGGGGCGCTCTTTCGCCCAGGGCACATGAAAACCTGGAGCCAGCCCTCCCCTCCCACAACTGTAGCCAAATAACCCCCATTTTTCAGTGCGTAACTTGTATTATGAAGTTAATTAAGGTTGACAAGCTTAAGTAAGAAGAATTGATGCTTTTGGCATTCAAATGGGCACTGTTGGTGTGTTTCCTGTCCTCCTCTCACTGCCGACTTTTATTCCCCATTGACTTACATTGGGTTTCGTGTTTCGGTACGACCCCGACTTTTCCCTATAATCGGACGATCTTGCTCGACCCGACTTTTGGAAAAGTCGGGTTTCACGAAACGAAACGCGACCCTAAAAAACCAAAAGTCGCTCAACTCTAGTTACCACTCATAGTTCAGAAGTACAAAAAGTAAACCAGATTATTAAAAATAGACTACCAATGTTACAACAGGATAAAACACTGAGTGATTCACAGCCAAGAGAGCCCCTACCCTGGGTTATATTCTGTCCCCAAGTTTATTTTTGAATGATACGGGTAGTGGAGAGGAGAATTGGCTTTCAGTGAAAGAATCATATAAATGTGGCCATACAGTCTGCACTTGTAAATTTATGGTAAACTCAAAATCCTTTATGTCATCCGTAACTAATAAAAAAATATGATATTGATAGTTTTATAAACTGCAATACCTGTAATCTGGTGTACCTCATGACCTGTATATCATTTAATGTACAATATGTGGGGTGCACAAGTTCAGGGGTCCCCAACCACTGATCCGCGGCCCAGAACTGGGCCGTTGCACTTCTGTTGCTGGTCCACGGAGCCAGGCTCAAATGCTGGACACACGGGGAGCCGGCGGCTGCCACACTGTTGTGAAAGCTGCAGCCGCTGGCTTCCAGAAGTCATCGATACTCACCTTCCATCCCTGCATCCCTGTCCCGGCATGGCAGCTTCATCCTGTGCTGAGCTGTCTTGTAGTACTGCTCATTAAGGTCATGAATATGGAGGCCACTCCTCTCCCATAGGCGTGGCCTCCATATTCATGATCTTAATGAGCGGTACCACGTAACTGCACAGCACAGGAAGAAGCTGACGGGCTGGAATAGAGATGCAGGGACGTGCAGCGACGGTGTCAGGGTAAGTATGATGGGGAGGAAGGGGAAGCCCAGCAAAGACATGCATAAAAGGATGGCAGGGGAGCCATGTATACAAGGATGGGACAGGGGAGCCATGCATACAGGATGGGAGAGTGGGAGCAGAGCCATGTGTACAGGATGGGAGAGTGGGAGCAGAGCCATGTGTACAGGATGGGAGAGTGGGAGTAGAGCCATGTGTACAGGATGGGAGAGTGGGAGCAGAGCCATGTGTACAGGATGGGAGAGTGGGAGCAGAGCCATGTGTACAGGATGGGAGAGTGGGAGCAGAGCCATGTGTACAGTATGGGAGAGTGGAAGCAGAGCCATGTGTACAGGATGGGAGAGTGGGAGCAGAGCCATGCATACAAGGGCGGGAGCCATACAGAGCTGGACAGGACAGGGGAACCACACATCCCGGGATAGGAATGAGGGGACAATACAAATCCGGCTTATACTCGAGTCAATAAGCTTACCCTGTTTTCCGTGGCAAAATTAGGTGCCTCGGCTTATACTCTGGTAGGCTTATACTTGAATATATACAGTATATATATATATAGATATATATATATATCAATCAGTACTTTGTTGGGCCATCATACAATACATAGGGGATTATATGTGTGGGACCATCATATTATACATGGAGGGATTATATGTGTGGGACCATCTTGCTATACATACTACAACTCCGTCCATAGCCCCGCCCCCACATGATCAAAGCCCCACCCCTGCCCCACCTCCATCCCCGCCCTGCCAGGCCATGGAAGGAAGGTCTTGGTTGAAGCCGGTCCCTGGTGCAAAAAAGGTTGGGGACCACTGCACTAGTGGACCTCTTAAAGTTAGAGTAAGAAGACACTTATCTGATGCCACTAGTAAAATTATATCCAAAAGTTCTGCTATTAGCAAGCGCTTCATACATACACATAATGGCGATACTAAGGATTTCAGAGTGGTAGGAATTGAAAGGGTTAAAAATTTGGTTAGAGTTGGCAATATGAGACATAAACTGATGAATCGTGAAACCTGGTGGATGTATGTCCTCAAGACAAGATTCCCTCTAGGGGTTAACATCCGCCAGGACCTTATTTATCATTACTGACTTTCCACCTCTTGAAGTTTCTTGATATACATATACTCCTACTATATAATGTGGTTTCCCCCCCCCTTCCTTATCCTAGTGTGAACACTCCCATGTCTTTACACCCTTTAATAGCTGAGACTTAATTAAGCTGTGCTTGTGTAAATTGTCTGCAGCTGTTTGCTTTGCAGGGGGATGTCTAAACTGGACTATATGAGGCACTCAGATTTTAAATGTGTGTGTTCAATGACTAAGGCTACTTGTTAGCTGAAACGCGTATGAAGATGTTTTTAATGATTTTTCTGTAATAGCTGCGACTTTCTAGATGTTTTTTCTGCTCTTTTCACCATAATCAAAATAAAGGTATTTCCTTGAAGCTTATGCGCTGGATTTTCTGGCTTCGTTAGGGTCTTACAGATTTTGGAGGAGACTCATGGGGACCCGACGAATGTGGTGGAGCTAAGAACCCAGTTGTTCAGTCGTATGCAGGGGGAGGGGGAGACGGTCGCCCAGTGCATGAACGTCCTTCAGGAATTATACACGGCCATTTAGCGGAAGGATGGTGTAGGAGTAGGACCCATTGACATTGGGTCGCTCCTCACACCCAGGGCAGCGGGGTACCCGGACCGGGCCGGTGTCAGGGAGATGTGTCACAGCAGCAGTGACCCGGTCCGTGGCCCTTGGCGCCCAATATCAAAGGCGGTGATGTTAATGGTGTTAAAGTTTAATTGAACAGTTCCTGACACCACCCGTGGTGTTAGCTTACGCCAATGCTGCATGCAGATCCACTGGGACTGATCGTGTGGTGCAGCAAAGATGGTGTAGCTCCCCACAGGTGGAGCTGTAGTCCCAGGGCAGTGTGTGTGCAATGGATGAGGAGAGGCGCAGAATGGTATGGATGCTGGTACCCAGATGTAGCGTTGCTGAAGGTGTTAGCGGCGAATCAATGGAGGACACCAGGACTTGCAGTTTCAAAGCTTTACTCACAGTTCGTGGTACCCCACTGGTGCCTGCCTCCGTGCCGTGTCCTCCGGGGCAGAGACTCAATCAACCTCCCGGGCAAGTCAGGGTTCTCCTCTCCAACACTCCGCCAACTTGTGCCTTTCCTGAACGATTCCTCTATTGCTCCTTTAGTATGAAGAGCTCCAGTACCGTGGTTACTCTGAAGTTCCTCCTGTCACATGTTCCTAGAACTATACTTGCATGACAGACAGCTGTAGCCTCTATCGGGGACTCCTTTCAGAGTCCTGGCTCGCAAATCGGTTGCTGTTGTGTCCCAAGTCTTGGATGGGAGTAGTGCATTTACAGCCAACTACAACCATAAGTGTCTATACAACCTCGGGGATTGGGCCCCGGCCTTGCGCTGAGAACCTAGAGGCAGGTTTCCTCTTCCAACCCACAACTCCTCTCTGTTCTCCTACTCCTTCGTTCCACGCTGTTCCTTCTCTCTCTTATGGAAGCTTAGGTTGCAGGTCTACGTCTTTCTCCTCTTCTCTTTCCAGTGCCAGCTGGCTCAGATCACTGAGGCAGCTGCAGCACTCTTTCTAAACTAAACTCAAACTGAACTCAAAACTAACTTCAGAACTGAACTTCTCTGGGACTCACCCCAGACTGACCTTCTGTCAGACTGACTTTCTGTCAGACTGACTTACAATTCTAAGCTTTCCCCCACTTTTATACAACTCCACCCACCTCCCAGCCCATCTCATGTTATGAAGCAGGGTTCCACGAAGGGTGCTCTGCTACCCCCAGCCTGAAGCTGCTAGGCGGACCTACTGAACTATCCTGTGTGTGGGATGCAGGTGTTGGAGTGTGGAAAGGAGTTCCCAACTTACCTAGCTGGTGGGGCAACACACCTTAGGAGAAGGTGCAGTACCATTGTGGCGACTGAGCCTCAGGGGCGCCACAACATCACCCTATGCGACCTTTTAGTGACCGGACTCCAAGACCCTGAGACTAAGCAGGCATTATGTGAACAAGTCTGGGTTAACTCGCGTATGGCTTTCTCCGAGATGGGAATTCAGGCACGTGCGCGGGAACAGGAGCAGGGGCTGACAGTCCCCGTGGGGAAGGTCTGGAGCACGGAGATCTCCGTGAATGCGATTGGAGAGCCCCAATGGGTAGAAGAAATGAAGCGAGAGTTGAAGAACATCAGGGGCGAACTGGCCGAAGTGAAGAGAAGGGCCGAGGCCACCAGTGAACGGCCAGGTGCGGGCCTTGGGCCCTCGAATTCTCAGGGGCTGACGCCCCCCCACGGTCTCGGGAATGTTATGAATGTGGGAGAACTTGGCCACCTCGCCCGAGACTGCCCACGGCGTGGGAGATATCCACCCCAGTGGCCATTAAACTAGAGGGCTCTGAGCTGGGGGACACTGCTCGGAGCCAGAAATCACGACGTGGGGTGGTGGAAGTCCCAAAGATTTGATCACGAAGTGTCCAGTGATATGGACAGAGTTCAAAGGCCGTGCTGTACGATGCTTAGTGGATACTGGGTCGCAGGTAATGACCATGCCAGAGATTTATTTTTGACAGCATTTTCCTGAAGCGGTGAGACCTCAGTAGGGTTCGTGATAAAGTTGCTAGCCACCAACCAGTTACCAGTTCCTGTTGTCGGAGTAGTCTGGATGCAGATTTCGCTGTGCGGAAAACCGCTCGGCCGCCGCAGTGAACCAGGGAGATACAAACAGTAAACATCCGGTTACCCTGGGTATGAATATACTGCAAGACTTCTAGGCAAAACACTGGGCAAAACTGTCACTGAAAAAGACCTGGGTGTATGGGTGGACGACAAACTCACATTTAGTGGTCAGTGTCAGGCAGATGCTGCAAAGGCAAATAAAATAATGGGATGCATTAAAAGAAGCATAGATGCTAATGAGGAGAAAATAATTGTACCTCTATATAAGTCGCTAGTGCGACCACACTTAGAATACGGCGTATAGTTCTGGTCTCCGGGGGATATAAGAAAGACATAGCTGAACTGGAGCTGGTGCAGAGAAGAGCGACCAAGTTTATTAGGGAACTGGGGTGTTTGCAATACCAAGACAGGTTATTACACTTGGGTGTTATGAATGGGTCACCGAGGAGGAAAAAAGCAACACACGCTAAGTCTCAGAAAACCAGAGAGGTTGGTAACTATGCAGACTGCAGACCCCTGATCTTAACACACAACTAAGAGCAGTCATGGAGCGTGCCTACGGTGGTCCTGGATGCCTCGTCACAACCGGAGAGCTAAATATGCCTAAAGAAAGAAAAGAGGAAAACTAACTCCACACAGCAGACCCCAAAGGAAAGACAGCCCCCCACATGTATTGACGGTGAAGCAAGATGAAAACACAAACAAAGGCAGAAAAATAGGCTGAGCAAACGATGGGGCCAAACTAACTTGAAAGGACAGGAAAGGAAAGATACTGTCTGCAATCTGCCAAAAAACCCTACCAAAAATAATGTCCAACGCTTCTGATAACAAAATTAACCCTGAAGTCACTAGACTTCTCCCACTATATCAGCGCTCTGGAATATTCTGAGACAGAGCAAAAAGAGGCCAATCTAATAAAGGACAAAAAGGCAAATTGGCAAATACAGATAAATAAGAGTGGAAATTCAGCACAGCCCAGCTGGGCTGGCTGACCACACAAAAACTGAGTTGACCAACAAGAACAAGTGTGAACATTAGCAAAAAACAAACTTAACTTGAGATGACTGGAGCAGAGCTGAAGTATAAGACCTGATAAACAGACTGAATCACCAGCAACAGGATAGGGCGTTGGCTGTCTTATATCCAGTCTGATATTCCAAAGATCCAATCACTATCCTCCTTATCAGGTGGCAGACCATTACCAATTAAACTAACCTCACTATCTCCTGTCACTACCAGAGGGAGAACGGAAGGAGAACTCCCAGCTGGTGGAGCAGAAAATGAGCTCATAACACTTGGGGTTATTTAGTTTGGAAAATCGAAGGCTTAGGGGTGATCTTATTACAATGTATAAATATATGCGGGGACAGTACAAAGACCTTTCTAGTGATCTTTTTACTCTTAGACCTGTGACGGGGACAAGGGGTATCCTCTACATCTGGAGGAAAGAAGGTTTAAGCATAATCACAGACGCAGATTCTTTACTGTAAGAGCAGTGAGACTATGGAACTCTTTGCCATATGATGTAATGAGTGATTCACTACTAATAATTAAGAAGGGTCTCGATGCCTTTCTTGAAAAGTATAATATTACAGGGTATATACACTAGTTTCCTTAATATTGCGTTGCTCTAGGGAGCTAGTCTGATTGCCGTATGTGGAGTCGGGAAGGAATTTTTTTCCCCAATGTGAAGCTTGTGTTAGGGCTGGTGGAACGCACCAAATTCTAAAATAACAGGTGCTTTCGCAGCCCGGGGTCCACTGTGCAGAGGTGGTACACTGCTTCTAGGTAATGGAGGAAGTATAAAGCGGTATGGAAAGGTCACACGTGGGTTACGTCACCCAGTGTGAACTGGAGCGAACTCTGTTAACTCACAGAGCTGCACTACCGCTGAACATAAATGCCAGGGCCTGTTTAGCTCACAGAGTCCGGCCAATGAGCGCACAGAAAGCGGCTACAGGATTCTACCCCAAAGGAAACGGGGTTAGAGTCCCTCTAGGCCCATTGAGCGTGCGGCGTCGCTGCCACAAATGCCACTAAAGACGCTGGCTATGGAATGTGGAGCACTAGCACTGAGGCGTGCCGAGTCACTGATGATGCCTAATGCCTGACTCAGACTCTGACCTACCTACGCCTAAGCCTGGGTGCTAGCAGGCTAGGCTGCACAACACATGCGTACCAAGGGTAGGGGTTTCATAATGAGTCAGTCACCAGAAACATTCATATGTGCATTAATTACTCACTCCTTATAGTCTGAAAATACAGTCTATCCTAGCGCATGGCCGAGCGGCCATGCAAACCTTTTATAGCCGCGAGTGTCCGGGACCTTCCTGGCTTCTCGGATGGGCCAATCCGAACAGGAACAGGAACTGAGCACGTGACCTTCGATCTCCAATTGGAGATCACTCCACGGGCATGCTCAGTGGACCGACAGGAGGACTTAGTCCCTGGAGAGACTCGCTGCTGACCAGCATGCGCTGCAGTAGTTGGGCCAGAGGTGGCAGCAGCAACCAAACCCACGGAGCTAGTCTGGGCAGAGCGCTGGGACCGACGAGTCTGCTGAGCAACCTCGTCTGCGGCTGGAGAGGAATGGGAGACCGCCAGAAGCAAGGCTCGGGATTCCCGCAGTGCAGCAACAGGAACCTGACGTCTAACAGCTTGCTGTTTGCCCCATGGGTTTTTTTTGCCTTCCTCTGGATCAACATGTTAGGGCATTTTAGGATAGGATATGGGTTGAACTAGATGGACTAAAAGTCTTCCTTCAACCTTAATAACTATGTTACTATGCTACTTCGTCAGCTTACTCCTCAATGAGCCCACCCAAGAGACCCTGAGCCAGTGGGGCTCCCGCACGCCCCAAGGACAGGTCTTCCAGCAGTTGGTGTGGGGGGCGCGAGTCAAGAGGGTGAGGTGCTGGGGAAGGTGATCGCGCCGGCAGCCACTCCACACGTGCTACTGCCCGAACAGACGGTAGTGGCCTTGCCTGTCTGGGCCCCTGTGCCCCTGGAGGGAGTGGAGATGCAGGTGAAGCCATGCTTCTTGGAGCGCCTGTCCCCCGGGAGTCCTGGTGGCCCGCACCCTGACCACTGTGCGAAAAGGGACCGTCCTGGTGCGCTGCGTTAATCTTGAAGACCAAGACATTGTCCTGAAACCACGGGCCGAAAAGGCGAAACTGGTGTGACCTCTGGAGGAGGTGCTTCCAACCCCTGCGTTCCAACTGAAAGTACAGACAGGGGACCCTTGGGTGGTGTCTATCGATCTCTTCAGACCACTGAGTCCTCTTCTAAGAGAAGGGCCGAGCCATCCTGGAGAAAATGCGAGCAGAGCTCTCAGGCCTTACTCCACCCCAGATACTGCAGGTCAAGGCGCTTCTGGGTCAGTACCAGGAGGTATTCGCCAGCTATGAGGAGGATTTCGGATGTACCACAGCCATCACGCATGGCATTCCCACTGCAGGAGCGGCTCCTATCAGAGAACGATGCCAACAGATTCCTCCACAACTATATCAGGAGGTGAAAACACTGCTGAGCCAAATGCTATGGAATGGAGTCATCCGAGAAAGCCAGAGTCCTTGGGTGGCCCCCATCGTGCTAGTCCGCAAGAAGGATGGCACCTTATGGTTCTGTGTGGACTATCGGAAGCTGAATGCTTGTACCTTCAAAGATTCGTACCCGCTGCCTCGGATAGAGGAGTCCCTATCTGCTCTAGGGAAGGCAACATACTTCTCAACTCGAGATCTGGCCAGCAGGTACTGGCAGGTGCCAATGTCAGAAGAAGACCGCACCAAAACCGCATTCATCCTACCCATTGGACAGTTTGAATTTAACCGTACGCCATTCGGGCTGGCCAATGCCCCTGGGACCTTCCAATGGCTGATGGAACTGTGTCTGGGAGATCTCAACTTTGAGGCCACATTGATATATCTGGATGACATTATTATCTATGCCGCCACTTTTGAGGACCACCTGCGGCGGTTGGGGCAGGTGCTCGGATGGCTGCAGATTTATGGGTTGAAGGTCAAACCCCCGAAATGCCACCTGTTCCGAACACAGATCGAATACCTGGGACATACTGTCTCCGCCGAAGGCGCTAGACCGTCCATGGAGAAGGTTGCCGCGATCCAAGGGTGGCCTACTTCCGAGACGGTAAAAGACGTACATGCCTTTCTGGGGTTGGCCGGATATTACCATCACTTCGTCAAGAACTTCGCCTGTCGAGCCCAAGCCCTGCAAGACCTACTGAAGCGGGCCCCTGCTGGAGCGAATGGATGGAAGATTCAGTGGCGAGATCTGCAGGAGGAGGCCTTTCAAGATCTCAAAGCTGCACTCTCAGATGCCCCAGTGTTATCTTATGCGGATTTCTCGCAGCAGTTCATACTGCACACCGACGGGGGTTTACACGGGCTAGGAGCTGTGTTGTCACAAGTCCAAGATGGCCGGGAAAGAGTTATCACTTACGGCAGTCGGTCGCTCCACGACTCCGAACGTATTCCCGACAATTACAGTTCCTTTTAGCTCGAGCTCCTCACGGTAGTGTGGGCCATGATGGAGCGGTTCGCAGAGTACCTGGAGGGCTCGGAGGTGGTGGTAAGAACTGACAATAAGCCGCTGTCCCACCTCGATAATGCCAAACTAGGAGCCCTGGAACAACGATGGGTGGCCCGAATGGCTAAGTTTAAGTACAAGATCATCTACAATTGGGGAGCGGAGAATGTACATGCTGACGCCCTCTCCAGGATTCGACGTACGACCCCAGTGCAAAGTCGAGATGACGAGCTAGAAGGAGAAGAGATGCCGTTTGCTCTGGTCCCTGCTGGGTTCACAGCTACGACCCGAGAACAATCCCACCCAGGACTCACAAGGGGCCTGCTAGAACAATCCCAGGACAGATGGATCCAACAACAACAAGAAGATGGAGAGATTGGGCCCCTGACACTCAGATGCAGAATTTGACTCAGGACACTGTTAATGTTACGTCAATGGGAGAAATTGGTAATCAAAGGAGAACTATTGTACAGAAAAGCAGTATCGTGGACAACATCAGCGATAGCTTGGCAGGTAGTAGTACCAGGAGCCCAACTTAACGAGCTAGCTCGAGAGGCCTATGAGAAAGGGGCTCATTTTGGGGCTCAAATGACTTTTCAATGGTTGCAACAAATGGCCTACCATCCTTGCTTGCAGACCACAGTGGAAGAAGCTTGCCATGCGTGCCACCAGTGTGAACTAACTAAACCACCCACACAATGGGCCCCAGTACAGACAATAGTAACAACAGCACCCCTGGAACTCTTAATGATAGACTATTTGACCATCGGCCCTGCGCACCAGGGGTATGAACACTGTCTCGTCATGGTGGATCATTTCACCAAATTGGCCGTAGTAGCCCCTACTTGGGATCAAACTGCAGAGTTGGCCACCTACGCGATTTGTAAAAACTTTATCCAAGTATACGGCTGCCCCCAACGAATCCATTCGGACCAGGGTGCATGCATCCTGGGAAAGGTCATGGAAGAACTACACCGTCTATATGGTATCGATAAATCCCGAACCACTCCGTACCACCCACAAGGAAATGGGGCCTGTGAACGATTCAATTGGACATTGATCCAAATGTTACACACCCTAGAGAGCGACCGAAAGGCCCGCTGGCCTGAATACATCCCCGAACTGGTGTGGGTTTATAACAACCGGGTACACTGAGTCACCGGTTACACTCCCTATTCGCTACTATTTGTCCAGAAAGGCAAGGAAATCATGGAGGTGGAATTAAACCCAGAAGAGGAACAACCCTGGATGGGGTCTCCTCGTGGGTCTGAAACCACCGGCATCAGTTGCAAACCCTTCACTGAATCGTCCACACAAAACTACAAGACCTGGAATATCCAGGGGGGACTCTGCCTCAATCCATCGACCTCCAGGCCGGAGATCGGGTACTCGTATGAGATCAACGCCCCCAAAACAAGATGGAGCCCCGATGGGAAGAAAGTACCTATCGGGTGTTACGCCGAATAAGCCCCGACGGACCGGTGTATGAAATACAATCTGAAAAAGACGGGGACCACTCCACCCGTACCGTACACCATAACATGTTACGACCCTGCACCTCCACTGATCCCGCATGACCCGAGTCTCTCCTCAGGTCTCAGAACCCCCGCCAGCAGTATGGGATGAAGACGACAAGGAAGATCGCCCCACCGTGCAAGCGGACACTCCAAAAGACAATACTTCGCCGGACCCGGTCGACACACCAAGCCCGGTCGATCCACCACCTTCCACCACCCCAGAGGATTCCACCACAGTTGAAACACGACGCTCCGAGCGATCAACAACTGGCAAACCCCCTGAACACTACGAACAAGACCAATTCGTATGGCAGAAAAGGCTGTCGACTCAAGGAACTGGCCCAGGTCGCCTCAAGCTCTCGCCCGAGGACTGGCGAGCATACAGGATGGGAGAGTGTAGGAGGAGGAGTCCCCGCTGTGTATCCGACCTGGAACCAAGAGGACTGTCACCAAGGTTCCTAGGGAGACTGTTTCTGGGGGACATAATTAGGGGACGGGGCACAGAGAGTTCTAGAAAGGTTGGGGCGGAGCCAGTATAAAAGGGGCTGAGGACGCCAGGAAGCGTCAGACGACAGAGCAGGAGAGAAGCAGCCAGGAAGCTAGAGGGTGCCAGAGAGCCAGAGCGAGAGTCAGAGCCAAAGCAAGGAGCAGAGAGCAGCGACTGGAGAGGCAAAAGGGAGACTCACCACTGACAGAAGGGGGACGGCAATAAGCCGCCCGGCAGAGAGACACCGACCGCGCTTCCAACGGCCGCTACCGCCCGACTCCAGCCCGCGGCTGTGGCCTGTCCGTTGCCGCCTGCGGCCGCTACTGCCTGACTCCAGCCCACGGCTGCGGCCTGCCCGCTGCCACCCGCGGCCACTACTGCCCGACTCTAGCCCGCGGCTGCGGCCTGTCCACGGCCGCTACCTCCCGACTCCAGCCCGCGGCTGCGGCCTGCCTGCTGCCATCTGCGGACACCGCCACTTCACTTCAGCCTGCGGTCGCGGCCTGCCCGCCGCCGTCCGCGGCCCCTGCAGCTCGGCTCCGGCCCACGGCTGCGGCCTGATCACCGTGCCCCACGGCCGCCGCTTCCTGTCCATAGCTGGTGGCTGTGGCTTACACGTCCCAGTCCCCAGGCAACGCCGTACCGCCTCCATCAGGAGGTGCAAAGCAGAGGGACTCTTCGGGGGCCTGCTGTGCCATCACTTTGCCTGGGCAAGGGAACGCCCGAAGCCTCCGTCAGATCCTCATCAGCTGAGCCCAGCAACACTGACCATCACTCTGCCAGACGTCAGAGAGGATAAGTGACACATTGTGATTAAGACTCAGGACCCGTAGTCGGCCATACTTCAGCCCTATAGTGACTGGTCTTTGCCGGGTTAGTCGTGTTTTTTTTACCAGTGTATTCTTGTTTTGATCCCTGCGAAGATAACTATTGTTAGCTTGTTTGGTTGCTCAAGATAGCCCTAAGGCCTATATATATATAATATATATATATACACATACAGTCGTGGCCAAAAGTATTGACACCCCTTCAATTCTGTCAGATAATACTCAGTTTCTTCCTGAAAGTGATTGCAAACACAAATTCTTTGGTATTATTATCTTCACTTAATTTGTCTTAAATGAAAAAACACAAAAAGAGTTGTCCTAAAGCTAAATTGGATATAATTCCACACCAAACATAAAAAGAGGGTGGACAAAAGTATTGGCACTGTTCGAAAAATCATGTGATGCTTCTCTAATTTGTGTAATTAATAGCACCTGTAACTTACCTGTGGCACCTAACAGGTGTTGGCAATAACTAAATCACACTTGCAGCCAGTTGACATGGATTAAAGTTGACTCAACCTCTGTCCTGTGTCCTTGTGTGTACCACATTGAGCATGGAGAAAAGAAAGAAGACCAAAGAACTGTCTGAGGACTTGAGAAACCAAATTATGAGGAAGCATGAGCAATCTCAAGGCTACAAGTCCATCTCCAAAGACCTGAATGTTCCTGTGTCTACCGTGCGCAGTGTCATCAAGAAGTTTAAAGCCCAAGGCACTGTGGCTAACATCCCTAGATGTGGATGGAAAAGAAAAATTGACAAGAGATTTCAACGCAAGATTGTGCGGATGTTGGATAAAGAACCTCGACTAACATCCAAACAAGTTCAAGCTGCCCTGCAGTCCGAGGGTACAACAGTGTCAACCCGTACTATCCGTCGGCGTCTGAATGAAAAGGGACTGTATGGTAGGAGACCCAGGAAGACCCCACTTCTTACCCCGAGACATAAAAAAGCCAGGCTGGAGTTTGCCAAAACTTACCTGAAAAAGCCTAAAACATTTTGGAAGAATGTTCTCTGGTCAGATGAGACAAAAGTAGAGCTTTTTGGGCAAAGGCATCAGCATAGAGTTTACAGGAGAAAAAAAAGAGGCATTTAAAGAAAAGAACACGGTCCCTACAGTCAAACATGGCGGAGGTTCCCTGATGTTTTGGGGTTGCTTTGCTGCCTCTGGCACTGGACTGCTTGACCGTGTGCATGGCATTATGAAGTCTGAAGACTACCAACAAATTTTGCAGCATAATGTAGGGCCCAGTGTGAGAAAGCTAGGTCTCCCTCAGAGGTCATGGGTCTTCCAGCAGGACAATGACCCAAAACACACTTCAAAAAGCACTAGAAAATGGTTTGAGAGAAAGCACTGGAGACTTCTAAGGTGACCAGCAATGAGTCCAGACCTGAATCCCATAGAACACCTGTGAAGAGATCTAAAAATGGCAGTTTGGAGAAGGCACCCTTGAAATATCAGGGACCTGGAGCAGTTTGCCAAAGAAGAATGGTCTAAAATTCCAGCAGAGCATTGTAATAAACTCATTGATGGTTACCGGAAGCGGTTGGTCGCAGTTATTTTGGCTAAAGGTTGTGCAACCAAGTATTAGGCTGAGGGTGCCAATACTTTTGTCTGGCCCATTTTTGGAGTTTTGTGAGAAATAATCAATGTTTTGCTCTTTGCTTCATTCTCTTTTGTGTTTTTTCATTTAAGACAAATTAAATGAAGATAATAATACCAAAGAATTTGTGTTTGCAATCATTTTCAGGAAGAAACTGAGTATTATCTGACAGAATTGCAGGGGTGTCAATACTTTTGGCCACAACTGTATATAAAAGTTACATCTTGAGTTCAACCCGTCTCCAGTCTCGTCACTGCATCATTCCGCGTACCTCCTATAACTACGGCGCAAAAATCCATCTATTTAAAACTGTGGTTTGTCTATCACATGGATCACATATCAGCGCGTTCAAAATTCTGCCATTTCTGGCCTCCATTTAAATTTTGTTGCAGTGTGTTAGCTAAGTTATTGACAACAGTTTGCTGGTAAAAATAGTTACCTACTGGCTAGGTATTTAAAAATGTGGTTTTCCGTCACACAGATCACATATAAGTTTGCTCCAAATTTGGCCATTTGTAGTAAACGTGGAAAATATTGTCCTCAGTTTAAAATGTGCAAGGCGTGGGGTCCCTGCCTCTGCACAGGAGGAATCCAGAGCCTTGTCATCTCCCATTCTTCTCTGGCAGGAGAGAAGCCTTCTCAGCAAAGGTGTCGTTCCCAGCATCTTGCTCAGTCTACTACTGTTGGCTTGGTTACTGCTGCTAATGAGAGTTCAGCTATAGTAACCTGCAATAGCCAGCAGCGAGCAGCTCCTGGGGCTAAGTCCTTCTTTCGGTCCACTGAGCATGCCTGTGGGAAGTCATTTCATTGGAGGTCTGAGGTCACATGCTCAGGTCCTATTGCTGCTCCCATTGGACCCACTAGGATGGTCCAGGAAGGACGCTGCTATAAAAGAGTCGCATGGCTGCACGGCCATGCGCTAGTATATACTCTAATTCTATTTTGTGTGAGTGATGATGGATGCGTGAAACTGGTGATTGACTCATTAAGACTCCCCTCCCTTGGATCCGCATGTTATAGGGCTATAGAGTTACAGTCAGCACCTACTAGTGGCTTAGTCTGTGCCACGGTGCTTCCACATCTCAGCACCTCACTCAGCGCCATATGGTGGCGTCCAGCTCTGGGCACCTTCAGTATCGCACCTAGCAGCTGCATCCGCCAGTGAGACGCCATGCGCAAGTCTAGCGCTTTCCTCCCTTGTCTGGGTGATTAGTGGCGTTCGCCAGAGCAGTGCAGTTCGCACATAGTGCGCTTTATTTATTAATTTAAGGTCTTCCTGGCACCACAGTTGCGGTGCCAAGCACTAGTATGACTAGAGGGACTCTAACCCAGTGTCTCAGGGGTAGAGTTCTGTGTCTATATTGCCGAGCTCTGTGAGCATAAACAGGCTGCGGCATTTGTGTTTGGCGGTTGGGCGGCTCTGTGAGGTAACAGAGTCCGCCTCTGTACACACTAGGTGGAGTTAACCCCGTGTGCTCCTCTATTGTACAACCATATAACGTCTGCCATTACCGAGCAGCAGTTACCATCTCTGCACTGTGGACCCAGGGCTGCGAACGCAACTTATACCTTCTTTAGTATTTGGTGCATTCCACCAGCCTGTAACATTATACCGGCTCCAGGATCTGGCTAGTAATGGCGGACGAACAGCGACTCCTCCGGAACATCCAGCAGCTGGAGGGCAGGTTGACGGCTCTTGAGCGCTCAACCTTAGCAGTGGATCTTTCCGCAGTCGCTATTCAGGCAGCCACAGAGGATGTCTCCCATGTGTCCACTGCCATCCCTGCCTCAACCTTATACCACCTCCCGCTGCCCGAGAAGTTCACGGGCGATAGTGCTTCTTGTAGGGGATTTATCAGCCAATGTAGCATACAGCTAGATTTCCCTCCGAGCAGGCTAAAGTGGGATTTGTTTTTTCTTGGGCACTCTGAAGCAGGTCTTCTTGGGACCACGAGTCACCCATGACACCGCACTGGCATTATCGCAGGGCTCATCTTAGGTCAGCCATTATGCCGTCGAGTTCCAGACGCTGGCTTCTGAACTGGAGTGTTCAGATAAGACCCTCATTCCGGTGTTCTGGAGAGGTCTGGCTGGCCGTGTAAAAGACACTCTGGCCACCAGGCAGATTTCCGCCACCCTGGAGGAGCTTATCACCATCTCCACCTGCATAGACCGTTGTTTTTCGGAGCAAAGGTTGGAGCGGTCCCAGTGTAAGCAGAGGTTTAGGTTGGTACACAGTTTTGTTAAACCTCTGGGATCTTCCGATTGGGCGTCCGAGCTCCAAGAGGCCATGGGGGATTCTTGCGCGGGATCTAGGTCCCGGTCCGCGCGAGTACCCATGGTCTGTCACAGTTGCCAGCAGTCTGGTCACCCAGCCAACAGGTGCCCACAGCGGCCGGGAAAACGCTTGCGTATAGTGGCCTTAGGAGGTGGCTCACTAGAATTTGCGACTTTTTCTTGAGTTTGGTTCTTCCACTCTGGCGGTGGAGGTTTGCATGGATTCCGGAGTGGAGGGCAATTTTATGTCATCTACCTTCGCTCAACGGCACGCAATACCACTCGTTATGATACTGTATCTAAGCCAGTCACCATCAGAGTAGTACACGGAATGACTCTGCCCTCAAAGATTACCCACCAGACTGCTCCATTGATACTCTCAGTGTCTCCATCTCATCAGGAGACGATATCACTCCTCGTCATGCCCGAGGGTATCGACCAGGTCCTTCTAGGGGTCCCCTGGTTGTGGTATCATTCTCCCTATATAGAGTGGTCCTTGGGGAAAATTCTTGGTTGGAGTAAATCATGTGAGGGTAGATATCTGAGGGAGTGCGTTCAGGTTGCCTCCACCGAGGTCCCCACAGATCTTTCCTTGCTCTTCAAACACTATCAACAGTATGCGGAAGTATTCTCCAAAAAGGCGGCGTAAATCCTTCCACCACATCGTCCCTATGACTGTCCTATTGACCTCTTGCCGGGTGCTAATCCTCCCCGGGGTCGAGTCTACCCCTTATCTCTCCCGTAGACAGAGGCCATGTCTCAATACATCAGGGAGAATCTGGCAAGACGATTCATTAGGAAGTCAGTGTTACCAGCGGGGGCGGGATTCTTCTTCATCCAGAAGAAGAATGGAGAACTGCATCCCTACATCGATTACAGGGGCCTTAACGCTATTACCGTTAAGAACAAGTATCCTCTGCCCCTGATATCTGAACTGTTCGATAGATTACAAAGAGTGAGAGTTTTCACCAAATTTGATCTGCGGGGGGCCTATAACCTGATACGCATCCGTGAGGGGGACGAATGGAAGACAGAGTTTAACACCAGGGATGGCCATTATGAGTATCTTGTCATGCCCTTTGGTCTTTGTAATGCGCCGGCTGTCTTCCAGGACTTTGTCAATGATATCTTTCTGGATATGCTCTCCACTTCGGTGGTTGTCTCTCTGGATGACATCCTCATCTTCTCCACAGATATGGACTCCCACCGGAGAGAGGTTGGCAAAGTCTTTGCCCGCTTCCGAGCTAACTGCCTCTACGCCAAGTTGGAGAAGTGCCTGTTTGAGCTGGAGTCCTTGCCTTTCCTGGGCTATATTATCTCTGCCCAGGGTTTGGCTATGGATCCTGCCAAACTGCAGGTGATAATGGACTGGCAGGAACACCACTCCCTCAAAGCGGTGCAGTGCTTTCTGGGCTTCGTGAACTACTTCCGCCAGTTCATTCCCCACTTCTCCACTTTGGTAGCTCCCTTGGTTGCCCTCACCAAGAAGGGAGCAAACCCCAAGTTATGGTCGGAACAGGTCTCCAAGGCCTTTTCCTCCATCAAGTCCCACTTTGCTAGCGCTCCCATTCTACATCGGCCCGACGTAGATAAGCCATTCACTTGGAGGTGGATGCCTCTTCTGTCGGTGCTGGAGCAGTTCTCTTTCAGAAGGATGCTCAGGGTCAGAAGCACCCTTGCTTCTTCTATTCCAAGACCTTTTCACCGGCGGAGAGGAACTATTCCTTCAGGGACAGGGAGTTGCTAACAATGAAATTGGCCTTTTCGGAGTGGAGACACCTCCAGGAATGGGCTCGGTTCCCTTTCCAGGTGTTCACCGACCAAAGAAGCTTGGTCTACCTTCAGACAGCCCAGTGGCTGAATTCTTGCCAGGCCAGATGGTACCTTTTCCTCTCCCGGTTCCACTTCACCCTTCATTTCCTTTCCGATGAGAAGAACTTCCGGGCCGATGCTCTCTCTCGCTCTGTAGTGTCAGCGGAGGAGGAGGATGAGGAGCCTTGGCTAATTGTCCCTTCTGAGAGTCTGAGGACTGTGGCTCCGGTTGCCCTTGAGTCAGTGCCTCCGGGCAAGACATTTGTCCCTGCCTGTTTGTGACCGGAAGTCCTCTCTTGGGCTCACGCATCCAGGGTGTGTGGACACTTTGGGACGAAGTGGACCTCTGAGCTACTGGCGAGGACATATTCGTGGCCGCATATGGCCCAGAACGTTGGAGACTACATTCGGGCATGCGTCTCCTGCGCCCACAACAGGCCTTCTCGGCAAAGGCCTGCTGGGTTACTTTACCTCCTGCCGGTGGAAGACAGACCCTGGGAAATGGTCGGCATGCACTTCGTGATGGGCCTACCCAAGTCCAATGGCAGCACAGTTATCTGGGTCGTCACCGACCATTTCACCAAAATGGTGCACCTGGTGCCTCTCTCTCGGCTACCTTCTGCACGGGGCCTGGCAGCGCTGTTCATCAAACACGTCTTCCGCCTACACGGTATGCCAGACAAGATAGTCAGTGAACGGGGTCCCCAGTTTGCATCTCGATTTTGGAGAGACCTTTGTAATCTGCTCAGTATTGAGCTAAATCTCTCCACTGCCTATCATTCCACGATGAACGGGGTGGTAGAGAGAGCCAACCAGACCCTGGTCACATACCTACGACATTTTGTCTCGGCCAGGCAGGATGACTGGGCATCCTTGCTACCATGGGCAGAGTTTGCTTTGAACAACCCTGTGGCCGATTTCACCGGTCAGGCCCCATTCCTCCTTAATTATGGCCAGCATCTGCGCATCCCTGTCCCTATGCCTGTGTTATCCACCGATTCCAGGGTGGCAGACTGGGCGGTGGAGGCACGTGACATTTGGGATTGCACTCTGGATGCCATCCGGGCCTCCAAGGAGAGAATGAGGGTCTCCGCCGACACGCACCGGCACCCTGCTCCGACCTTTGCTCCTGGCGACTTAGTGTGGCTCTCCGCCTGTAACATCAGGCTGCAGGTCAAGTCCACTAAGTTCACGCCTCGCTACTTTGGTCCCTTCAAGGTCCTCAAACAGGGCAACCCTGTGGTCTACCGTCTGGCCCTTCCTCCACACCTGGGTATCACTGACAACTTCCACGTGTCCCTCCTTAAGGCTGTTCACATGTCCCAGTTTTCGGAGTCACCTATCGGGACATCAAGCTTGTCCTCGGACGAGTACGAGGTGAACGCCATCTTGGGGTGTAAGGTGGTACAGGGCAAAAAATACTATCTAGTAGATTGGAAGGGTTACGGCCCAGAGGATAGGACCTGGGAGCCTGTGGAGAACATTGCTGCCTTTGAGCATAGCAAGGCACAGGGGGCCCTAGGAGGGGGGGTAATGTTAGGCGTTGGGTTCCTGCCTCTGCACAGGAGGAATCCCAGATCCTTGCTGTCTGCGGAGCTTGCTCAGCAAAGGCGTCATTCCCAACATCTTGCTCAGTCTACTACTGTTAGCTTGGTTACTGCTGCTAATGAGAGTTCAGCTATAGTAACCTGCAATAGCCAGCAGTGAGCAGCTCCTGGGACGAAGTCCTCTTTCAGTCCACTGAGCATGCCCGTGGGAAATCCTCTCATTGGAGGTCTGAGCTCACATGCTCAGGTCCTATTACTGCTCCCATTGGACCACTAGGAAGGTCCCGGAAGGGCGCGGCTATAAAAGAGTCGCATGGCCGCACGGCCATGCGCTAGTATAGACTCTAATTGTATTTTGTGTGAGTGATGATGGATGCATGAAACTGGTTGATCCCGAACCCGGACACCATTCAAATGAGTGAGGAGACCGGACATCTGGCAGTTCCCATACTGTCACATGTGTAACAATGTGGGAAACACCAGCTCTGAACGACAGTAACCTTACTGACGTTACCACCAGTCACAGTGCTGCAATCGGGGACTGAGAGTTACTCGCTATTAAGATGGCTGTGGAGGAGTGGTGTTACCTGCTGGAGGGCGCAATCTATCCTGTGGTCATCTACATGGTCCATAAGAAGCTGGCGTATCTCCAGTCCGCCCATAGACTTATTCCACGCCAAGCTAGGAGGTCTATATTTTTTGCCCGCTTTAATTTCCTTTTACATTTCAGGCCTGGTGACAAGATCAGAACAGATACGCTCTGTCTCTCTTTTCTGTCCAAAGATCATGAGGAAGATCCACAATTTATCACTGAACCATCTAAGATGGTCACTGTCTCTCCAGTTAGTCTGTCTTAAATTTCTCCAGGGAAGACCCTTGTGGCTGAATCCGAGAAGGAGAGAGTTTTGCCTTGGGGCCACTCATCCAAGGTGGCTGGTCATGTGGGACAAAGGAAGACTCTACAGTTGATTTCTCGCCACTACTGATGGTCATCCATGAGTAGAGAGATCTAAGCTTATGTGGCTGCCTGTCCAATTTATGCCCACAATAAAGCCCCCAGACAACTTCCTGCCCGTTCTCGCCTGCCGTTACTCGTACCATCTGGTCCATGGCAGCACATAGCTCTGGACTTCATTACGGATTTGCCAGTATCCGAGGGCAGCACCGTCATATGGGTGGTCATGGATCGCTTCTCCAAAATGGTGCACTTTACCTCATTGTCTGTGCTTCCGTTCGCTCCTGAACTGGCTGAGAGCTTCAAACATATTTTCCGTCTGCACAGATTTCCTCGTCACATTGTGTCCGATTGAGGTTCACAGTTCACTTCCAGATTCTGGCGAGCTCTCTGTAAATATCAGGCTATCGTCTTGAATTTCTCGTCGGCCTATCACCCTCAGTCCAATGGGCAAGTGGAGCTTGTCAGCCAGGTCCTGGGCAATTACCTGCGACACTTTGTCAATGCCCACCATAATGACTGGCTGAAATTGCTTCCCTGGGCTGAGTTCTTGTATAGCAATCATGTTGGTGAAGCCTCGGGAGAATCTCCATTCTATGTTGTGTTTGGTTGGCCATCCGAGGTTCCCCTCCTGGTGACGGTTCTTTCTGATGTCCCTGTGGCAGATGCCTTTCCAAGGATTTTGTAAAGTTGTGGAAGGACACCAAAGCCACTTTAGAAGCATCTTCTGCCGGCATGAAGAGAGATGCAAACAAAAAGCGTCAGGATCCTCCGTGCTTCCATCCTGGTGACAAGGTGTGGCTTTCATCCAGGCACGTCCGGCTGAAGGTTTCTTCTTACAAGTTGGATCCTCATTTCATAGGGCCTTTCAAGGTATTGAAGCGAATCAATAAGGTCTCCTTTAAATTGAATCTGCCTCCTTCTCTGCGGAATACAAATTCTTTCCATGTATCTCTACTGAAGCATGTCATCCTGAGTCCTTTCTTCAAGGATCCGAGTACCACGCCCATGCCAACAACCTTGGATGATGTTTTTGAAGTGGAGAACATCTTGGCCATGAAGAAGGTGAGAGGCAAGACCTTCATCCTCATTGACCGGAAGGGATTTGGTTCCGAAGAGAGATCCTGGGAGCCAAAAGAATCTGAACATGAATGTTCATGTTCAGATTCTCCTCCAGAAATTCCTTGATGGCCTGAAGAGGAGGGGGCGTAAAGGGGGGTACTGTTAGCACCATGCTGGAGTCCTGCTCTGACAGGCAGAGTCTCCAACATCTCTTCACTCATCCATGCTGCAGACAGTTCTTCACTTCCCCATGCTCTGCATGCTTCCAGCCGCTCTTCTAGTCATGTCCTTAGGGCAAGCACGCATGCGTTCCCGCCCTCTTAAAGAGCCAGTGCATGAACTTGCTATTTCCTCGCCAGCCAGTGGCTGTGGGATATTTTGTACAGTGCCTTGTGAAAGTATTCAGCCCCCTGGAACTTTTCAACCTTTTCCCACATATCATGCTTCAAACATAAAGATACCAAATGTTAATTTTTGGTGAAAAATCAACAACAAGTGGAACACAATTGAGAAATTGAACGATATTTGTTGGTTATTTTAAATTTTTGTGGAAATTCAAAAACTGAAAAGTGGGGCGTGCAATATTATTCGGCCCCTTTACTTTCAGTGCAGCAAACTCACTCCAGAAGTTCATTGTGGATCTCTGAATGATCCAATGTTGTCCTAAATGACTAATGATGATAAATATAATCCACCTGTGTCTTATCAAGTCTCTGTATAAATGCACCTGCTCTGTGATAGTCTCAGGGTTCTATTTGAAGCACAGAGAGCATCATGAAGATCAAGGAACACAACAGGCAGGTCCTGTAATACTGTTGTGGAGAAGTTTAAAGCCGGATTTGAATACAAAATGATTTCTAAAACTTTAAACATCCCAAGGAGCACTGTGCAAGTGATCATATTGAAATGGAAGGAATATCATACCACTGCAAATCTACCAAGACCTATCCGTCCCTCTCAACTTTCATCTCAAACAAGGAGAAGACTGATCAGAGACACAACCAAGAGGCCCATGATCACTCTGGATGAACTTCAGAGATCTACAGCTGAGGTGGGACAGTCTGTCCATACAACAGCAATCAGTCGTACACTTCACAAATCTGGCCTTCATGGAAGAGTGGCAAAAAAGCCATTTCTCAAAGATATCCATACAAAGTGTCGTTTAAAGTTTTTAACAAGCCACCTAGGAGACACACCAAACATGTGGAAGAAGGTGCTCTGGTCAGATGAAACCAAAATCAAACTTTTTGGCAACAATGCCAAACGATATGTTTGACATAAAAGCAACACAGCTCATCACCCTGAGCACACCATCCCCACTGTCAAACATGGTGTTGGCAGCATCATGGTTTGGCGCTGTTTTTCTTCAGCAGGGACAGGGAAGATGGTTAAAATTGATGGGAAGATGGATGGAGCCAAATACAGGACCATTCTTGAAGAAAACCTGTTGGAGTTTGCAAAAGACCTGAGACTGGGACGGAGATTTGTCTTTCAGCAAGACAATGATCCCAAACATAAATCAAAATCTATAATGGAATGGTTCACAAATAAACATATCCAGGTGTTAGAATGGCCAAGTCAAAGTCCAGACCTGAATCCAATCGAGAATCTGTGGAAAGAGCTAAAAACTGCTGTTCACAAGCGATCTCGATCAAACCTCACTGAGCTTGAGCTGTTTGCCAAGGAAGAATGGGCAAGAATTTCAGTCTCTAGATGTAAAAAACTGATGGAGACATACCCCAAGCGACTTGCAGCTGTAATCGCAGCAAAAGGTGGGGCAACAAAGTATTAAGTTAAGGGGGCCGAATAATATTGCACGCCCCACTTTTCAGTTTTTGAATTTCCACAAAAATTTGAAATAACAAATAAATTTTGTTCAACTTCACAATTGTCTCCCACTTGTTGTTGATTCTTCACCAAAAATTAACATTTGGTATCTTTATGTTTGAAGCATGATATGTGGGAAAAGGTTGAAAAGTTCCAGGGGGCCGAATACTTTTGCAAGTATATATTGCTTCCTCCCCACAGGGGAGGTGCCTGAGCAACCTTCCTGTTTACAGTCGATGTTGTGTAAGGTCGTATACCAGTGCAAGACCTGTTTGCTGCACTCAGAAGCAAATCCTGCTTGCTGCACTCAGATGCAAATCCTCTCTGCTGCACTCTGACATGAACTTTGTCAGCTGCACTCTGATACAAGCTCTGCCTGCTGCTCCATCCAGTCTGTCCTTCTGGGTCCAGCTGCAGCACGACCATTGGTCTGTTCTGGAGTGGCACCTGGCATTCATCGGGAGCCAAGTCTAACTTCACCATCAGAGGCTCTAGTGAACAGTCTGCTGTTCACTTAGCTACGCCCCCCCAGGCTCTCTGTGGTCCATGGCACAGTGGTTCCACAAGCCACATCGGTAACAAAGACCTAACAGTTGTACTGGCAATTTCCGTTGTGTTGGTGCTATGAGGAATGGTTGCTCGCCTTCTGTCTGCGGCCACCACACTGCTTCATCCTGCCTGTTGGGGCGCTATGCTTCCCTCTCCCTGTGTGCTGCTATCCTCACTCTGCATGTCCTCCTGTCAGGTTGCGTCAGTTACTATAACATCCACCACCTCGTCTTCCACTTCTGCACCCTGGTCCTCCTCCTGACTTTCTTGCAATTGTGTCTAATCATCGTCCACCTCTTGTGGCACTTTCCCACCATCTCCTTTTTGAAACCGTGACTGCTCAAATATTTGGGCATCGCTACATGCGATCTTCTCTTACCCCGCTTCAAGGGGACCGGGCGAGAAGCCCGAATCTATAAATGGAAAATTGATCAGCTCTCCAGAGTGTCCAAATGTGGGATCAGTTGTCTCCAGGCACTCATCATGGTTGGAGGAAGGAGAATCAGGGTGAGGAATATGCAGTCCAGACTCACAGCTTCCATGTGGAAGACAGGGTGGTGGTGGTGGTGGCTGCAAAATTACTGGAAGCATTATTTGCTATCCAACCAACATCCTTTTGGCGCTTCTCGTTCAATAGTGGTGTGCTTCGGTCCCCTAGTAATTCGGACCAGAAGGTTGGGTGAGAAGAGATGGGTGTTTGTTGTGGCACAATTTCTGCTTGCCCACAGCCTCAGCCTCTGCATGTACCATTACCATCACGTCCAGTTCCTCATCCCTTACAACACGCTGTTACGGGCTGGCGGAATGCACCAAATAGTAAAGAAAGTATAAGGTGCGTTCGCAGCCCGGGGTCCACCGTGCAGAGATGGTAACTGCTGCTCGGTAATGGCGGACGTTATATGGTGGCACAATAGAGGAACACACGGGGTTAACTCCACCTAGTGTGTACAGAGGTAGACTCTGTTACCTCACAGACCCGCCCGACCGCCAAACACAAATGCCGCAGCCTGTTTTTGCTTGTAGAGCTCGGCAATGTGAGCACTGGTGTATAGACACAGAACTCTACCCCTGAGACACTGGGTCAGAGTCCCTCTAGTCACTCTAGTGCTCGGCACAGCAACTGTGGTGCCAGGAAGACCTTAAATTAATAAATAAAGCTCACTATGTGCGAACTTGACCGCTCTGGCGGACGCCACAAACCACCCGGACAAGGGAGGAAAGCGCTAGACTTGTGCATGGTGTCTCACTGGCGGATGCAGCTGCTAGGTGCGATACTGATGGTGCCCAGAGCTGGACGCCACCATATGGCGCTGAGTGAGGTGCTGAGATGTGCAAGCACTGGGGCGCAGCCCAAGCCACTAGTAGGTGCTGACTGTAACTCTATAGCCCTATAACATGCGTATCTAAGGGAGGAGAGTCTTAATGAGTACCCGAACCAAAATTTTTTATAAAGTTCAGCCGAACCTGATGGACCCGAACATCCACGGGTCCACCATACCTACTTCTTATTAATTTAGTGTTCTTACATGTTTTACAAGAATTGACTCAGTTTTGTGATACAGTTTTCACAGGTGTAACATTTTAGAAAAAATAGTTACACGTGTAAATGACACATGGCCAATAACCAGTTGCAAATTTGCTGCATTAACCCCTCTCACATAGGTACGTCTAAGGTTGCCTTCCCTTCTTTGATACGGGCTCTGGAGATGAGCTTGCAACTTTTCTGGCACATGTCAGCTGAGTTCATTAGCTGACATGTGCCTCTAACAGCCGCTGGTGGAATAGCTATCCATACATGGCTGTTAACAGTGGTCGACCCTCATAGCAAGTGAGAATTTCTACAACATAGAGCAGGGCTTAGCGATCAGAAGATTCCACCATCTAGTCTGTTGAAGCAAGTGTAAAGTAAAAAAAAAGTTTTTAAAAATATAAAGCAGTAAAATATAAAAGTTTAAATCACCCCCCATTCGCCCCATTCAAAATAAAGCAATAATAAAAAAGCACATTTGGTATTTCTGAGTTCAGAAACACATGGTCTATCAATATATAAGAATAATTAATATGAATGACAAATGGTATAACAAGAAAAAAATAAAAACGCCAGAATCATGTTTATGTCTTTCGGGCTATTTCCTACTTGGCGAGTAATTTGGTATTCGCCCTAGTATATTCAAGAGACTCGCCCAGCATATTTGGTGCTTTATTTGCAGCCAATGAACATGCTCTGCTGGCTTGCCAATCACAGAAATGCCAACGCCATCTTTGATGTTGAAATTACTGCGATTGGCTGCCTTACACCGTCATAGGGGACATTTAATTCCTGCCTGCACCATCTTGCGCACATTGCACCCGGAAACAGCGCAGGGAGAGAGTAGTGTGAGCGTAGGGACAGTGAAAGGAGCGTACAGGGCAATTTTTTTTTTAATTCCAAAGAGCTCTTTAAAGAGGGTGAAGATTAGTTCTCTGTTAGGTGGAGGTAGAAAGAGCTCTATAAAGAGGGTGAAGATTAGTTCTCTGTTAGGTGGAGGTAGAAAGAGCTCTTTAAAGAGGGTGAAGATTAGTTCTCTGTTAGGTGGAGATAGCGTAGGGAGAGATTTAATAGGAGGGAGAGTAAAAAGGCATGCACCTAGGTGTTATCACTATCATCATTGCAAGAACATGTTGACGATCTCTGCAATTTTGCATTGTGTTTTGTATACTTTAGCATCAGGAACAGAATGTGTGCTTTGGGAGAGAGATAGACAGGCTTTCATCCATTACCATAATATACAAATCAGCTCTTTTTCGAGGAAAATAATATTAGGTAGTACTAGCATATACAAAATCAATTTTTTTGTAGCTACATAATATTCCTGTGAAGCAGCATATACATTTTTTTTAACAGCTAATTGCTAAATGATAGTCCTCGACTATTGCTTAAATAGCTGTCACTTATCTAGCAATTGTAAGACTGGCAAAAAACCTGCTGAGCTACAAAAACGTCACTATATACCAGTAATTTCCTTGAGTCTGCTCTTGGCGTGTCTCCTTAAGGCGATCTAAAAAATGCTAAAAAAAATTCTATTGGTATTTTTATGTAGCAGTTGTGTGACTGGTACAGTCCGGGCAGAGATAAGCAAACGTGACAATTTACCAGTGCCAATAATTGTTATTAGTCTGCTGTTGCAGTGTGTCTGCAAGGCAATATTTAAAATACTAATTTTTTTTTAGTATTACATATGACAGCAATGGAATGTAAATGCAGGCCAAATGTTTTTTTGGAAGTTGTCTTAACATCCATCTCTTACCATCCAAACTCATTTTGTTCATTAAATCACTCTTCCTGCTTCTGCAACAAGTACTTACTGGTCATTTATGTATACCCCATGTGGGTAATGTTTTTTATGTTTTGAAAACTTTGCAAAGGTGAAACTTGTACTCCCTATCTCTACCTTTTGTAATAACTGCACAATGTAGTGTGATGTCCCAATCAAGGCCTCTTTCAGCTTTTCTGATGCAGACTCCTTGGGTAAATTTTTTAAAACTTTGTACATTGTGCAATGGTGAAAATTGTACTCCCTTTCTCTAGCAATGATAATTACTGCAAAATTTATTGTGAGGTTCCCAGCACGGTCTCTTTCAGCGTGTATCTGGTAGCCTGATGTTGATTTTTGGGTCTATGCTTGGACAATGTGGAACATCAATGCATTGATTTGCTCCACACACTTCTTCAGGTTTCAGCCTTTCACAGTATAATAATATGAGTAATGAAACATGCTCTATATATATGCTGCTAGTTCGAAAATCTTACCCACAAAACTTCTATAAAGGGAAATTCGACATTATACCTCTGTTGGGCTGGTTTCACATTAGCGTTTTTGTGCGCAGCGCATCGTGCGCATCTGTGCGCATGTGTCATGCGTACCTATGTTTAACATAGCGTACGCATGGTCTTGCGTTTGCACGCATTCGTCTGCATTTTTGTGTGCATGCATTTTTTCCTGGTGTGCGTCTAGACGCGCCAGACGCAACATGTTGCATTTTTGGGTTGACTCAAAGGCGTCAAAAAAACGCATGCATATGCTTGCACACAGAATGCATCAAAACAACGCATTACAGTCTATGGGAACGCAAGCGTGCGCATGGACATGCCTACGCCTGCATTTGTATACGCAGGCATTTTAAGAGTAAACATGTCTAGAAACTGGTTAAAACGCATCAGCATAAAAAAAGCAAACACATGCAAAAATGCATG
The DNA here is from genome assembly GCF_039654945.1 of Dendrobates tinctorius. NCBI lineage: Eukaryota > Metazoa > Chordata > Amphibia > Anura > Dendrobatidae > Dendrobates > Dendrobates tinctorius. The sequence continues at coordinate 3,189,919 of NW_027361770.1, read as the reverse complement.
TGCGTTTTGCATGTGTTTCCACTTACGCACGATGCGCTGCAAACAAAGATGCAAATGTGAAACTAGCCTTAGCATATGCCATATACTGTTCACATACGCAGAAGCCCAGTATGTGGGGTTCAAAATCTGTGTCTGAAGGTGAAACCACTGGCCCTTCACCTGTGTTACAGACTTCACAATCTGCTGTCTAGGAAACAGGCACTGATGCCTCCGGCTTGCAACCCGCAGTTGCACGGACACAATAGTCAGCAACGTTTTTTTAAGTGCCCGATGGTACAACCTACGAGTTTGTGCTTTTCTGAGACTGAAAGCCTGCAAATATAATTTCTTTGGTTAGTCAATAAAGGTATCACTCCTTTTTTTGAGGACATAAGTATTTACAACCAGTCACAATCACAGGAATGGAAAGCGTTTTTAACCCCTTCCCGACCTTTGATGCCTACATAGGCATCATGAAAATCCATGCCATTCCGACCTATGATGCCACATTGGCATCATGGCAGAATCGCATTCCTGCGGGTCGGGTGACCGGGGTCACTGAAATGTCACCCGATCCGCAGATACAGAAGGACCTGTACTTGACCCCAGGGGGGGGCTTTGCCCCTCCCATGGCTACGATTGCTCTGATTGGCTGTTGAAAGTGAAACAGCCAATCAGAGCAATTGTAATATTTCACCAATGAAACTTGGTGAAATATTACAATCCAGCCATGGCCAATGCTGCAATATCATTGGCCATGGCTGGAGACCGTGATCTGCCCCCATCATTGACTGATGGCGGCGATCTGCCGCCCCATCAGTCTTTCCTCCCCTCCATCATGTCCTCTGCTCCCCTCTTCTGCCCTCCACTCCCCTCGGTCCTGTCCTCAGCTCCTCCTGCTATCTGATTCCACCCACCAGTACCTCCTGGTGTCGATCCCGGTGTCTCTCTGTTTCCAGGCCTTCCCCCCATGGGTGCCGCCATCTTCTTCCGGTCAAAAAATGGTGGGCACATGCGCAGTGCGCCCGCTGAGATCTGCCGGCCAGCACCTGGCAGATTCCATTCATTCATTCTAGGTACATTTTGAGCACTGTGATAGACCCTATCACAGTGATCAAAATACAAAAATAGTAAACAAACCCCCCTTTATCACCCCCTTAGATGGGGAAAAATAATAAAATAAAAAAAGTATTTATTTTCATTTTTCCATTAGGGTTAGGGTTGGAATTAGGGTTAGGGCTGAAATTAGGGTTGGGTTGAAATTAGTGTTAGGGTTGGAATTAGGGTTAGGGTTGGAATTAGGGTTAGGGTTGGGATTAGGGTTAGGAGTGTGTTGGGGTTAGGGTTGAAGTAAGAATTGAGGGGTTTCCACTGTTTAGACATCATTAGGGTTTCTCCAAACATGACATGGCACCACCATTGATTCCAGCCAATTCTGAGTTAAAAAAGTCAAACGGTGCTCCCTCCCTTCTGAGCCCCGATGTGTGCCCAAAGAGTGGTTGACCCCAACATATTGGGCATCAGCATACTCAGGAAAAATTGCACAACAACTTTGGGGATCTAATTTCTCCTTTTACCCTTGGGAAAAAAATTGGGGGCTAAAAAATTATTTTTGTGGAAAAAAATGCTTTTTTATTTTCACAGCTCTGAGTTATAAACTTCTGTGACGCACATAGGGGTTCAAAGTGCTTACTGCACATCTAGATAAGCTCCTTGGGGGGGTCTAGTTTCCAAAATGCTGTCACTTGTGGGGGGTTTCTACTGTTTAGGCACTGTTTAGGGGCTCTGCAAATGCAACATGACGCCTGCAGACCATTCCATGAAAGCCTGCTTTCCAAACAAGCACTACTTCCCTTTCGAGGCCTGACGTGTGCAAAACAGTGGTCCCCCCACATTTGGGGTACTAGGGTACTCAGGATAAACTGTACAACAACTTTTGGGGTCCAATTTCTCCTGTTACCCTTGTGAAAATAAAATATTGCAGGATAAAAATAATTTTTGTGGGAAAAAAAATGAATTTTTATTTTCACTGCTCTGCGTTATAAACTTCTGTGAAGCACTTAGGGGTTCAAAGTGCTCACCACACATCTAGATAAGTTCCTTGGGGGATCTCATTTCCAAAATGGTGTCACTTGTGGGGGGTTTCTACTGTTTTTGCACATCAAGGGCTCTGCAAACGCAACATGACGCCCGCAGACCATTCCATCAAAGTCTGCATTCCAAAACGGCACTACTTCTCTTTCAAGCCCCGACGAGTGCCCATACAGTGGTCCCCCCCCCACAGTTGTGGTACTAGGGTACGCAGAACAAATTGGACAACAACTTTTGTGGTCCAATTTCTCCTGTTGACCTTGTGAAAATAAAACTTTGCGAGCTAAAAATCATTTTTGTGGAAAAAAATGTTTTTTTTATTTTCACAGCTCTGCGTTATAAACTTCTGTAAAACACTTAGGGGTTCAAAGTGCTCACCACACATCTAGATAAGCTCCCTGGGGAGGTCTAGTTTCCAAAATGGTGTCACTTGTGTGGTGTTTCTCCTGTTTATGCATATCAAGGGCTCTGTAAACGCAACATGATGCCTGCAGACCATTCCATCAAAGTCTGCATTCCAAAATGGCACTACTTCCCTTTTGAGCCTCGACGTGTGTCCAAACAGTGGTTCCCCCCATATTTAGGGCACTAGGGTGCTCAGGACAAATTGAACAACAACTTTTGGGGTCTAATTTTTCCTGTTACCCTTGTGAAAATAAAATATTGCGGGCTAAAAAATAATTTTTGTGGAAAAAAAAAAGATTTTTTATTTTCACGGCTCTGCACTATAAACTTTAGTGAAACACTTGAGGGTTCAAAGTTCTCACAACAATCTAGATAAGTTCCTTGGAGGGTCTAATTTCCAAAATGGGGTCACTTGTGGGGAAGCTCCAATGTTTAGGCACACAGGGGCTCTCCATACGTGACATGGTGTCCGCTAACGATTGGAGCTAATTTTCCATTCAAAAAGTCAAATGGCACTCCTACCCTTCCGAGCCCTGTCGTGCGCCCAAACAGTGGTTTATGACCACATATGAGGTATCTGTGTAGTCAGGAGAAATTGCCCAGCAAATTTTAGATCTATTTTATCCTGTTGCCCATGTGAAAATGAAAAAATTGATGCTATAAGAACATTTTTGCTGGAAAAATTAAAATGTCCATTTTTTCCTTCTACGTTGCTTTGTTTCCTGTGAAGCACCTGAAAGGTTAATAATCTTCTTGAATGTAGTTTTGAGTAGCTTGAGCGGTGCAGTTTTTAGAAGGGTGTCACTTTTGGGTATTTTCTGCCATATAGACCCCTCAAAGTGATTTCAACTGTGAGGTGGTCCCCCAAAAAAATGGTTTTGTAGATTTTGCTGTAAAAATGAGAAATGGCTGGTCAACTTTTAACCCTTATAACTTCCTAACAAAAAAAAAATTTGTTTCCAAAATTGTGCTGATGTAAAGTAAATATGGCGCCCCCAGGAGTATGGTCGCCACAGTGGCATTGCCTTCCTCCTAGGGAGTGTGATGTCATGCTTGGAAGCAATAAGGGATCTCTCTAGTAGTTAATCACGACACACAACAGTTTCCTTTCCAGGTCAGCAGAGGGAGCTCTGAACCAAAACTGGGGGAGGAGCTACTCTCTGGGGGCCAGGAGGGAAAATTAGAAGGCGTTCATGTGAGGAGGGCAACGTGTGTGGACATGAAGGAGAAGAGCTGGGAGATTGGGAATGAGCCTGAACTCCCTGCTCAGCTACAGCGCATGATCTGGAGCCCGGTCTCCAAGGCTGTATGGACACTGATGGTCCTGCAACAGAAACCAGAGGAATAGGAAGCTGTAAATGTTCTATTCCCACATAAGACTCAGAGGAACAACAGCGACATGTGAGCCAGAAGAGGAAGGCTACAGCTGTCTGCCATACGAGGGAGTTCTAAAGAGAATAAGCAAGTGGAACTTCAGTGTAACACAGTACTGCAAGTACCTAAAAATATGTGTTAGGAAGGAGACTACACAACCCATCTGCATAGAGAGATTCCTAAGTTACTTCCAGGCTAGCCAGCTCATGTGCCATCTGTAATCTGGACCCTGGACTGCATTTGCCAAGCAAAATAAAGGTAAAGAAACTGCACCCTGTTGTGTCCTTCCCTTCTTCCTGTAACCCCATCAGCACTGCTTCATCCCTGTGCCAGACACTGCACCCTTTTCCTCAACACCTATGCTCACTGCCCTGGGATTACAGCTCTACCTGTGGGGAGCTAATACACCTTGCTGCCTTACACCATCTGTCCCAGAGGATCTGCCGGCAGTGTCGGCTTAACCCCCTATTTGCCGAGCACCACAGGTGGCGTCACGAATCATTCACTCATAAACTTTATTCCATCACTTAACCCCTTTTACATGGGCGCCCAGGGCCACAGACTGGGTCATCGCTGCTGTGACATTCCCCTTTGAGAGACCGGCCCGGTACTGAGTACCCCACAGCCCTGGGAGGGTGACCCATTTTGGCTTCGTGAACAGGATAAACGGAGCCCAGTGTCCCCGGGTCCTGTGTGCCAGAGACTGTGTTGTGTGCCACAGACTGTCGGCGCCATCGCCGCCATTACCCCGCTGCTTGGCGCGCGCGGGAAACCAAAGGGGCGGGCCATCATGGGCGGAGCCAGCCAAAGAGCGCAAAAAAGTGAAGCGCCGCGCAGGAATAGGCCAGCGCGCGAGAAGTGAGAAGCCAAGGCCTGCAGCCCTGGCATCCCCCGATCATCCAGCCGGTGGAGCGGTAACCGGTTAGCCAGCTCAATCCAGGGCCTGGCCAACGTTAATTAGGGGGGGAAGAGAATGTCTGAAGCAAGAGCAGACGCAGCAGCAAATGCCACTGCACACCCCACAGTGCCGCAAGATGCAGGGCCCAGCGCAGCTGCGGCTCCCGTAGCGCCGCTGAGTCCAGCAGCCAGCGCTGCCTCCACCGCGCCACAAGAATCAGCGCCCACCGCAGCAGTCCCCATAATGCCGCTGTCCATGCCCTATATACCGGGAGCGGCCTGGCTACCGCAGTACTCAGGTGAGTCACATACCCTGAGTGAATTTAAAGAGAGACTGTGCAGTTTGTTCGAGGTGTAGCCTCTGTCTAAAAACCAAAAAGTGAACATCCTTATTGGGCAGCTCACAGGTGCAGCGCAGAGGGAGGTAAAAGCCTGGCAGGACACTGATAAAGAGACTGCTTAAAAAGATTCTGGCCAAGCTAAAAAGCACCTTTGACACCCGCACTGCAGCTGAAATAAAGAGGAGATTCTTTGAGTGTAAGCAGAGAGTGCAGGACAGTATACGGGACTATGCACTTAACCTGCAGGAGGCGCTGCAAGCCATAAAGCAGATTGACCCAGACAGTGTGAAAGATGGAGACAGACTGTTAAAGGAGCAATTTATTAAGGGACTCCTATCCAGTACCCACAGAGCACAGCTGCGCATCATAGCCCTACAAAACCCTGACCTAGACTTTGCAGACTTCAAGGAAAGGGCTATTCGGGTGCTGCATGAACCAACTGTCAGCCAACCAGCGCCCCCTAGGCACCCAGTGATCACATACCATCAAGAAGCAGCAGCTTTCCCTCTCAGCCCTGTGGAGGCTGATGCACAGACTCTGGACAAAGACCCATCTGCCGAACTGCGTCTTCAGGTCCAGAAGTTGACCAAAAATATGGCTGCACTTGCCAAAACCGTGCAGTCCATGCAGGAGTCATCAAAGGAGAAGATCCAGCTGGCCTCCAGTCCAGAGGATGGCCCATGGCTACGGAAGAAGAGGATCCCGCCACGCCGAGGGAGACACAACGATCGCTATGACCTGGACGGACGTCCCATCTGTCGTCGCTGCTGCAAGGCAGGCCACATCGCAAGATTCTGTTATTTAACTGAGCAGCCCCTGGGGCAGAGGGCCAACCCCCAGGAGTAGGACCACAAGACCCAAAGAACTGGTGAGCCAAGTATGTTGGATGGCGATAGATCCTCCCAGTGGTGATTGACGGCATCCCCATGAACGCATTGCTGGACACTGGCTCTCAGGTGACAACTATGCCATATATCATATGCCATATTTACAAGCGGTATTGGGCTGACTCTGAACTTACTCGTGGCCCAAGTGATGAACTGACAGTAGTTGCTAGCAATGATCAGTCCTTTCCGCAAGTAGGATTTAAAGAGATTACTATTAAAGTGGGGCGAGTAGAGTTAAAATCTCAAGGTCTGATAGTTGTAGACATTGATCGACGAGAATGTAACCCAATGATGACCTTAGGTACTAATGTGACTGAAAATTGTCTTTCCGAGGTTACTGTTTTGTTGCAACAGGTAGCCGAGACTGCTGGTTCCAGTGAACAACGAGTCCTGCAGAAGGAGATCAAGGCCTTGATGCAAAGACAGCAGGTAGAACTGTCTGGCGGAGAAATTGGCAGCATCAGAGTGAGTGATTCTTTCCCCATTGCGATACCCCCCAGGTGTGAAATGTTGATTTGGTGTCGGGCAGCCATCGGCCTCAGAGGAAAAGATTACCAAGCATTGGTAGAGCCAGTGTACTCTGATAGGCAGCCCACTGTCCTGACAGCCAGAGGGTTAGTTGATGTTCGCAAAGGGAGAGTACCTGTACGTCTCTTGAATTGTGGGGAAGAAGAGGCCATAATAACTCGGTATGCCACAGTTGCTAAGCTGCTTACTGCCGGCAACAACGCCATACAGGCAGCAGAGCCCTTGGTCTCATCCGACCAGGTGGAGGACAATGGCTCTGTAAAGCAGCTGGAGGAGTGGTGTCAGTAGCTGCATGTGGGAACTGACTCCACCCCTTAATACCAAAAGAGTGGGGTTTACCGAGTGACTCAGTAGTACGAGCGGGTATTCAGTAAACACCCCCTAGACTTTGGGAAGGCAAAAGGGGTTCAACACCATATCCCCACTGGACATCATCCCCCATTAAAGAAAGGTACCGGCCTATACCCCCAACACAATACCAATATGCCAAAAGTATGTTGCGGGAAATGAAGGAGGCTGGGGTGATCAGAGACAGTTGTAGCCCCTGGGCAATTCCAATAGTCTTTGTGAAAAAGAAAGATGGTACCATGAGAATGTGTGTTGATTACAGAAAAATTAGCAGCATTACACATAAGGATGCCTACCCATTACCCAGAATTGAGGAGTCATTAGCCGCAATTAAAACTGCTAACTATTTTTACACCTTAGATCTCACTAGTGGGTATTGGCAGGTTTCTGTGGCAGAGGCAGACAAGGAGAAAACAGCGTTTACCACCACCCCAATGGGTCTCTGCGAGTTCAACTACATGCCGTTCAGGCTCTGCACCGCCCCTGGGACATTTCAACGGCTAATGGAATGCTATCTTGGACACAAGAACTTCGAGACAGTCCTGTTATACCTTGACAATGTCATTGTTTTCTCCAAGATTTATGAAGACCATCTGAAGCACCTGGCTGAGGTGTTTTAAGCCTAGTCCAACTTTGGCCTGAAAGTGAAGCCATCCAAATGCCACCTCCTGAAGCCCAAGGTACAGTACCTCGGTCATGTAGTGAGTGCAGAAGGTGTGGCACCGGATCCTGACAAAGTCACTGTCATCCGGGACTGGCAGAAGTCCAGCAACCTCCAAGAGGTACGTCAATTCCTCAGGTTGGTAGGCTACTACCGAAGGTTCATCAAAGGCTTCACTGAAATAGCCATGCCTATGCAAAATCTTCTGGTGGGCTAGCCCAAGAAAGCCAGGAAGAAGAGTACTACATTTGAATGGAATGAGGAACTGGAGAGGTCCTTCACTCGACTGAAGATGGCTCTCACAAGAGATGAAGTTCTGGCCTACCCAGATTATGACCAACCATTTGTTTTGTATACTGATGCCAGCAACGTGGGACTGGGAGCAGTACTGTCACAGGTACAGAATGGCAAAGAAAGAGTGATCTCCTACGCCAGCAGGAAGCCTCGTCCCACTGAAAGGAAACCTGACAACTACAGTTCCTTCAAACTGGAGTTTCTCACCATAGTCTGGGCTGTGACTGAACAAATCAAGCATTACCTAGCTTCAGCCAAGTTTACCATCTTCACGGATAACAACCCATTGACTCACTTAGAAACTGCCAAACTAGGTGCACTGGAGCAGCGATGGCTGTCTAACTATGAATTCACCATCAAGTACCGAGCGGGGCACAAGAATGCCAATGCTGATGCGCTGTCCAGAATGCCTGATTTGCCAGATGCATTAGAAGACCCTGAGGCACTCGAAGAAATAGAGTTACCTGCCTTCCACCGGCCAATTGAGGCCCAACCTGTCCAAGGAGTGAGAAACAGACGGTCTATCATGAAAGAGGCCACCCTAAATCCATTGCCTCATCATGACTGGGCAGAAATGCAGGATAGCGACCCCCCCGTCCTCCTGGTAAAGGAGCCACTGTCACAAGCTGACTCACGCCCAGATCCAGATGCTCCTGAAGAAACCCAGCAGTTGTGGAAGGAAAGAGGCAGGCTGTTTATTTATGAAGGAAAGCTGTGTCGGAGGAGTATCAATGCCCGCACTCATGAGTTGGTCTGGCAAGTGGTAGTCCCAAAGAGGGAGGCATCAATGGTCTTAGACGCCTATCACAATGGAGCTGGACACTTCAGATGGAAGAAGTTGGAAGCCTTGCTCCGGGAGAGATTATACTGGGCTGGAATGAGGAAGGCCATTGAAAACTGGTGCTGGGAGTGTGGACAATGCAACCTGTGCAGAAAGGACCATAACAGCCAAAGAGCTCCTTTGCAGCCAATAATAACCAAACAACCACTCGAGTTGGTAGCCCTGGACCATGTGAAGCTGGTCCCAAGTCATTCAGGCTACGTTTATGCTCTTACCATCGTTGACCACTACTCGAAATTCCTGGTAGTCGTGCCTGTAAAGGATCAAACAGCCAGGACAGCAGCCAGAGCATTCCAACAGCACTTTTGCCGACCACACGGATATCCCGAGCGAGTGCTTACAGATAAAGGTCCAGCCTTTGAGGCGGAAGTGTTCCAGGAATTCTGTAACTTGTACGGTTGCAAGAAGATCAGGACAACACCGTACCATCCACAGACGAATGGCATGTGTGAAAAGATGAATCAGGTGGTGATCGACCTACTGAAGACCTTGCCTTTGGAAGAGAGGAATCTGTGGCCAGAGAAGTTGCCAGATCTGGTCGACTTCTACAATCACATTCCTGTGAATTCCACCAACTGCACTCCAGCCTACCTAATGAGAGTGAGGCCTGGCAAGTTGCCTATTGATTTGGATATGGGAGTCCTTACACCTGAGGTAACATCACCAGATGCTGACTGGGATACAGAATGGCAGCAACAGTACCGTAGAGTACAAGAGTGTTTAGAAAAGAGTCTAGCTCAGGCGAGACAAAAGCAGGAAAAGAATTATAATCAACATGCACCTGCAGTTCCCTTGTCACCAGGAGAACAAGTCCTAAAGAGGAAAAGAAGGATGCATAAATTGGATGACCAATGGGAAGCTGAACCCTACACTGTCTTGCCATCAAACTTCGACAACACCAAAGTGTGCCTTATCAGTAAGGATGGAGAGAAACCTCATCAGCAGTATCGAGGGATCATCTAAAACTGTGCCCTGACCAGCTACAGGAAAGGATGGGAGAACAAAACCACCCTCAACCCATAGAAGAAGAAAAGGTCATCACTGTACTTGGAGAATTTCCTGCAAACTGGACGAGAATGGATCAAGCCATCATAGTTCCTGTCCTAATCTTTCCCCAGCCTTCTGCAACTGAAGTAGCAGAGACTCAAGACAACTCTGAAAATCAGGAAGTTCAGGCAGCAGATGCCACACCAGCAGTGGAGTCAGAGAATCTTCGCCCTGCCAGTGGTGAATCTGTCATGCCCACAGTGAGTCTAAGAGTTCGCTGATGGCTACTACCCAGTTTACCCATACCAGTGCTATGTAGGTCTGTCCGTAGTACCCAAGGTATTCCACCCCTAAGGTTCCGCGTATAGAAAAGTTTTGTAAATGTTAACCTGTAAATATGCAACGTTTCAAGTTTGGTGCCTACAGAGACTCTGTAAGACTTTTTGAATATTTTATTTTGTTTCAATGGACAATTGGACCACAGGACTAGGTGTGGTCAAAGCTCTACTTGTAAATAGTTTACCAACTTGCTCAGGAATTGGACCATGGACATTGATGCTTGGACTAGTCATCATCAGGACTATTTTTGAGCTTTGGTTATTTTTGTATTTTGTATTTTTCACTTTTGGAAATCTTGTTATATTTATAATTGTTTATATGTTTACATGTTTTCTCTTCAGTCCGGGAGCACTGAATTGCACTAGGGGGGAATGTGGTGCCCCAGGAGTATGGTCGCCACAGTGGCATTGCCTTCCTCCTAGGGAGTGTGATGTCATGCTTGGAAGCAATAAGGGATCTCTCTAGCAGTTAATCACGACACACAGCACAGTTTCCTTTCCAGGTCAGCAAAGGGAGCTCTGAACCAAAACTGGGGGAGGAGCTACTCTCTGGGGGCCAGGAGGGAAAATTAGAAGGTGTTTGTGTGAGAAGGGCAACGTGTGTGGACATGGAGGAAAAGAGCTGGGAGATTGAGCAGGGAGATCAGGCTCATTCCCAGCTATAGCGCATGATCTAGAGCCCGGTCTCCAAGGCTGTACGGACACTGATGGCCCTGCAACAGAAACCAGAGGAATTAGGAAGCTGTAAATGCTCTATTCCCACATAAGACTCGGAGGCACAACAGCGATGTGTGAGCCAGAAGAGGGAGGCTACAGCTGTCTGCCATACGAGGGAGTTCTAAAGAGAATAAGCAAGTGGAACTTCAGTGTAACACAGTACTGCAAGTACCTAAAAATAAGCACTAGGAAGGAGCCTACACAACCCATCTGCATAGAGAGATTCCTAAGTTGCTTCCAGGCTAGCCAGTTCATGTGCCATCTGTAATCTGGACCCTGGACTGCATTTGCCAAGCAAAGTAAAGGTAAAGAAACTGCACCCTGTTGTGTCCTTGCCTTCTTCCTGCAACCCCGTCAGCACTGCTTCATCCCTGTTCCAGACATTGCACACTCTTCCTCAACACCTATCCTCACTGCCCTGGGATTACAGCTCTACCTGTGGGGAGCTAATACACCTTGCTGCCTTACACCATCTGTCCCAGAGGATCTGCCGGCAGCGTCGGCTTAACCCCCCTATTTGCCAAGCACCACAGGTGGCGTCACGAATCATTCACTCATAAACTTTATTCCATCACTTAACCCCTTTAACATGGGCGCCCAGGGCCATGGACCGGGTCACCACTGCTGTGACATTCCCCTTTGAGAGACCGGCCCGGTACCGAGTACCCCACAGCCCTGGGAGGGCAACCAACAGACATGTGGAAAATGTTATTTATTAACTATTTTGTGTCACATAACTTTCTGGTTTAACAGAATAATACTTGAACAGGCTGCTTCCAAGTAAAATGAGGATTGTATGTGTTCCTGACATGGGTTTCAGGCCTGACAGACTGACAATACAGGCTCTCGCTTGCATACACTGTATTTCAAATTTAATTCTAATGTTTTTGGTATCTGGTAGAATCCAATTTACTCACATTGAGCATACGGCTCCCCCAACTCCTGTAATATATTCATCTTACAGCGGCTTCACCCGCTATGACAATTGTTCTATTGGGATCAGTGGCCAAAATGAACTGAGGAGATCACAAAACTCAGGTATCACAGAACCTGCTGGCCCTCTGAAAATGTGGAGCAAGGGCCTCATAGTGACATAGCATTTTTCCCTTTGAAAAAAATTTATGTAGGTCACCTTATAAATCTGTAAAACCTGCACAATAGTCTGACAACATTATTCTCATATACCATATGTGCGTCAGAAAGGCATGCAGGCATCTTCTCCATGCTGTTCCCATTTAATTTTGGCACTTTCACAGCCTTTTTCCCCATGCCCCAGACCTGTTTCTTGGGTCCAGCAGAAAAACGTTCAGCTTTCCCATTGACTTGCATTAGATTTGTTATTCTGTACGAATGCACGGATTTTAGAAATTATTTGTACCGATTTTCCCTGATACGAATATTTCACTATTCAATCATCACTAGTCGTATCTACATCAAATTAGTATTAATAAAAACATCATCTTGGTGCGCAAAAACTAAGCCCTCACACAGCCCCTGATCAAGAAAAATGGAGAGGCTACGGTTTCGGAAAATGGCGACTTTTTTTATTGACTTTGGATTTTTTTTCACCACTTAATTAAAAAAGAACCTATACATGTTTGGTATCTATGAACTCGTAATGACCTAGAGAATCATGATGGCAGGTTAGTTTTAGTATTTAGTGAACATGGTAAAAAACAAAAACAATTGTGGAATTGCATTTTTTTTGCAATTTCAGTTTGATTTCCCCCCCCCCCCATTTTTCATTACATTATATGGCAAAAACAATGGTGTTGTTGAAAAGTACAACTAGTCCTGCAAAAAACAAGCCCTCACATGGCCATATTGATGAAAAAAACTCAAAAATGTAAAAACCTGAGGTGTTGAAAGGGTTAAGGATGTTGTTGCATTCTGTTTTCAATGTGACACATTACTAGAGATGAGCGAACCCATACTTAAAAGTTCAGTGTACATACACGTGTGTTCAAAAGTTTACATACCCTGGCAGAGTTTTTGCTTTCTTGGCCTTTTTTCAGAGAATATGAATAACACCAAAAAATTTTCTCCACTCAATGGTTAATGGTTGGGTGAAGCTATTTATTGTCAAACTACTGTGTTTTCTCTTTTTAAATCATAATGACAACCCAAAACATCCAAAAGACTCTGATCAAAAGTTTAAATACCCTGGTGATTTTGGCCTGATAGCATGCACAGAAGTTGACACAAATGGGTTTGAATGGCTATTAAAGGTAACATCCTCACCTGTGACCTGTTTGCTTGTAATAAGTGTGTGTGCATAAAAGCTGAGTGAGTTTCTGGGATCAAGACAGACTCTTGTATCTTTCATCCAGCCACTGATGTTTCTGGATTATGAGTCATGGAGAAAGCAAAAGAATTGTCAATGGATCTATGGGAAAAGGTAGTTGAACTGTATAAAGTAGGGAAGGGATCCAAAAAGATATCCAATGCCAGTTGGCAGCGTTCAAACTGTGATTAACAAATCGAAAATCAGGGGCTCTGTAAAAACAAAACCACAGTAAGGTAGACCAACAGAAATTCAGTCCTTAACTGCCAGGAAAATTGTTCAGGATGCAAAGAAAAACCCACAAATAACATCAGCTGAAATACTTGACTCTCTGAAAACTAGCGGTGTGGCCGTTTCAAGATGCACAATAAGGCGGCATGGTCAAGTCACCAGAAGCCATTACTGCACAAATGTCACAAAGTATCTCAACTAAAATATGCAAAAGAGCACAGAGATAAGCCTCAAAACTTCTGGAACAAGGTAATTTGGAGTGATGAGACCAAACTTTAACTTTTGGGCCACAGCAACCAATGTTACATTTGGAGAGAGGTCAACAAGGCCTATGATGAAAGAAACACCATTCCTACTGTAAAGCATGGAGGTGGATCACTGAATTTTTGGGAATGTGTGAGCTACAAAGGCACAGGAAACTTGGTCAAAGTTGAAGGAAATATGAAAGCAGCACGTTATCAGCAAATACTGGAGGCAAATTTACAATCATCAGCCCAGAAGCTGCGCATGGGACATACTTGGACATTCCAACATGACAACGATCCAAAACACAAGGCCAAGTTGACTTATCTTTGGCTACAGCAGAACAAAGTGAAGGTTCTGGAGTGGCCATCTCAGTCTCCGGACCTCAATATCATTGAGCCACTTTGGGGAGCTCTCAAGCGTGCAGTTCATACTAGACAGCCCAAGAATTTACAGGAACTGGAGGCTTTTTGCCAAGAAGAGTGAGCAGCTTTACCATCTGAGAAAATAAAGAACCTCATCCACATCTAACACAAAAGACTTCAAGCTGTCATTGATGTTAGAGGGGGCAATACATGGTATTTAGAAATGGATTATCTGAACTTTTGATCAGGGTCATTTTGATGTTTTGGGTTGAGTTTATGATTTAAAAAGAGAAAGTATAGTAGTTTGACAATAAATGGCTTCACCCACCCACTAACCATGAGTGGAGAAAAAGTTTTGGCTCATATTCTCTGAAAAAAGGCAAAAATTCTGCTGGGGTATGTAAACTTTTGAGCACTCCTGTATCTGGTGCAAAGCTCTGAACATGGACTTCTCTCGGAAGTCCATTTTTTATGTTCGGAGTTTCTAGGGGAAGTGCGTGGGAGATAGAGGGAGAGAGAGAGAGAATTTTCCAGTTCCAATGTTATGGTCACATTGTTTTCAATGGGATTCTGGTTCAAGTTTGGGTACAGTTCTGGGACCCAAACTGAACATTGTACTAAAGTTTGGGTCAGGTACCAGAACCTGAACTACCAGGGTTCATCCCTACACATTACCACAGTGGTATGAATCATGTCTGAAGCGTAAAGCAAAAATTTACATGAATATTCTGATACACTGAACGTATTTACCTTCAAATTGCATAAATGTTTACTCAATATATTTTTTTTTTGCAGGCATTGTTTCACTGCTTGTTTCCTTTCTGGTGGGAGTGTATTATAATACTATCATTGGTTGGATCCTTTGGTATTTTTTCAATTCATTTCAGGACCCATTACCTTGGAGTTATTGCCCTACTAATTTCAGCAAATCAGGTAACAGCAACATGCATTATAATCTCCAAACCGCCACAATATTTATTGTGAATATACAATACATGTCAATAGACACAACTGAGTTAAATTTTAAAAAGAGGTAAATGCTACACATAATTATATATGGAGAAATATATTGGGACTCACTCGCCTCTTAACCACGTAAACACCAGGCCTAAATTGACCTTATTGTCTGAAGTTCACAAATCTTTTCTTGTATTTTCATTATTGGATTCCAAGAGCGATATTTTTTTACATCGATGTAGCTGGGTTGAGTTGAGATTTGTCAAAGTCACCATTAGGGCTCATACTCAGTGATGCGAAAATCGGATGAGTGCAATCCGATTAAATATCGGATTGCACTCTGACCAATGTTAGTCAATGGGTGACATCTCATTTGCGATTTTTTTTCTCAGCCGAAATCGGACTGAGAAAAAAAATCGCAGCATGCTACGATTTGCTGCGATTTTCGGGGGGAAAATCGCCAATGCAAGTCAATGGGTGCGTATAAAAATCTGACAGCACTCGCACCATGCAACTGCTGTCCGATTTATACGCACTGGTGCCCTTTGAAAAAAGCCGGAAATTCATATGCAGCTACTGTAAAATCACACTGACAGCTCAGAAAAGAATAGATAGAATAGATATATACACATAGAATACATAGATACAGTGGGGAAAAAAAGTATTTAGTCAGTCAGCAATAGTGCAAGTTCCACCACTTAAAAAGATGAGAGGCGTCTGTAATTTACATCATAGGTAGACCTCAACTATGGGAGACAAACTGAGAAAAAAAAATCCAGAAAATCACATTGTCTGTTTTTTTTTTCATTTTATTTGCATATTATGGTGGAAAATAAGTATTTGGTCAGAAACAAAATTTCATCTCAATACTTTGTGATATATCCTTTGTTGGCAATGACAGAGGTCAAACGTTTTCTGTAAGTCTTCACAAGGTTGCCACACACTGTTGTTGGTATGTTGGCCCATTCCTCCATGCAGATCTCCTCTAGAGCAGTGATGTTTTTGGCTTTTCGCTTGGCAACACGGACTTTCAACTCCCTCCAAATGTTTTCTATAGGGTTGAGATCTGGAGACTGGCTAGGCCACTCCAGGACCTTGAAATGCTTCTTACGAAGCCACTCCTTCATTGCCCTGGCGGTGTGCTTTGGATCATTGTCATGTTGAAAGACCCAGCCACGTTTCATCTTCAATGCCCTTGCTGATGGAAGGAGGTTTGCACTCAAAATCTCACGATACATGGCCCCATTCATTCTTTCATGTACCCGGATCAGTCGTCCTGGACCCTTTGCAGAGAAATAGCCCCAAAGCATGATGTTTCCACCACCATGCTTTACAGTAGGTATGGTGTTTGATGGATGCAACTCAGTATTCTTTTTCCTCCAAACACGACAAGTTGTGTTTCTACCAAACAGTTCCAGTTTGGTTTCATCAGACCATAGGACATTCTCCCAAAACTCCTCTGGATCATCCAAATGCTCTCTAGCAAACTTCAGACGGGCCCGGACATGTACAGTCTTAAGCAGTGGGACACGTCTGGCACTGCAGGATCTGAGTCCATGGTGGCGTAGTGTGTTACTTATGGTAGGCCTTGTTACATTGGTCCCAGCTCTCTGCAGTTCATTCACTAGGTCCCCCCGCGTGGTTCTGGGATTTTTGCTCACCGTTCTTGTGATCATTCTGACCCCACGGGGTGGGATTTTGCGTGGAGCACCAGATCGAGGGAGATTATCAGTGGTCTTGTATGTCTTCCATTTTCTAATTATTGCTCCCACAGTTGATTTCTTCACTCCAAGCTGGTTGGCTATTGCAGATTCAGTCTTCCCAGCCTTGTGCAGGGCTACAATTTTGTTTCTGGTGTCCTTTGACAGCTCTTTGGTCTTCACCATAGTGGAGTTTGGAGTCAGACTGTTTGAGGGTGTGCACAGTTGTCTTTTTATACTGATAACAAGTTTAAACAGGTGCCATTACTACAGGTAATGAGTGGAGGAAAGAGGAGACTCTTAAAGAAGAAGTTACAGGTCTGTGAGAGCCAGAAATCTTGATTGCTTGTTTCTGACCAAATACTTATTTTCCACCATAATATGCAAATAAAATGAAAAAAAAACAGACAATGTGATTTTCTGGATTTTTTTTTCTCAGTTTGTCTCCCATAGTTGAGGTCTACCTATAATGTAAATTACAGACGCCTCTCATCTTTTTAAGTGGTGGAACTTGCACTATTGCTGACTGACTAAATACTTTTTTTCCCCACTGTATATACATGTCAGTGACACACACACACATATATATGTATTTATAATAGATAGACAGACAGACAGACAGACAGACAGACACAAATAGGAACAGCACAAAATACCTTAGAGCAGTGCTTCTCCAAACACCTCAATGTCCTTAGTAGAGTTGAGCGATACCAGCCGATACTTGAAAATATCGGATCGGAATGGATCGGCCGATCTTAAAAAAAAGTATCGGTATCGCCGATTCCGATACCGGGAACCAATGCAAGTCAATGGGGCCAAAATATCGGAATTAAAAAAAACCCTTTCTTTCCTTGTAGGTTAATTCTACATGAAGAAAAACAACTAAGAATAATGTAGAATGTATTGTGGGAGGTGGAGGAGACATTAAAGCCATAGAGGTTTAGCCCAATCAAATGGAATAGCAGGAATTAAACTTTTTTTTTAAAGATGTTAGGAGTTACAAAGATATTGACTATGTTAGCCTCATTTATATTTTGCCAGACATGTATGTCTTCTTCTTCTTTCTTCTTTCTTCTTCTTTCTTATTCTTCTTCCTTTTTTTACCTTCTTCTTCTTCTTCTTATTCCTTTTTTTACATTCTTCTTCTTCTTCTTCCTTTTTTTACATTCTTCTACTTCCTTTTTTTACATTCTTCTTCTTCCTTTTTTTACATTCTTCTTATTCCTTTTTTTACATTCTTCTTCTTCTTCCTTTTTTAAATTCTTCTACTTCCTTTTTTTACATTCTTCTTCTTCTTCTTCCTTTTCTTACATTCTTCATATTCTTCTTATTCAACAATTATTATTCTACATATTCAACTTCTTCATCTTCTTCCTATTCTTCTTCATCATATTCTTGTTTGTGTCAGGCATTCCTGTAGTTGTTATCTAGAAAAGTTAGAAGTTTACACCTTCCGTTCTGCCTGTCACAAAAGATTTACAACAGGATTTGTCCGCGTTCAGTTTGGCCTGCAGCAGCAGGCCTTTTCCAGGGGCACCACGAGGAGGAACGGACTCACCCCCATACACTGCTTAGTCTTCTTCTGCTTATAAATAAGATAATATCATTTGCTCAGAGTATTAGTCTTATGCTTAATGTTCTTCTGCTTTGTTTTTTTTATGCTTCTTTGTCTTCTCTCTCTTGTTGTTCTGCATCTTGGTGGTTGTCTTCCTGTTCTTTGTCCTCTTGAACCAGCTGACGGTACTGGCACCCGGAGGGGCAGCAGAAGGAACAAGAGCCAATGGCACAACCGAGGACCAGCTGACGGTGCTGGAACCCGGTTACTAAGCAGGAGGTACCTGTGCTACAAAGCACTACCAAGGACCAGCAGACGTTGCCGGAACTCGGATACCGAGATGAGGCACCTAGGCCAAAGGCTCTGATGAGAACCAGCTGACGGTGCTGGAACCCGGAGGGGTAGCATAAGCTGCAAGAGCAAATGGAAATAGCGAGGACCAGCTGACAGTGCTGGCACCCGGAGGGGCAGCAGAAGGAATAAGAGCCAATGGCACAACCGAGGACCAGCTGACGGTGCTGGAACCCGGTTACTAAGCAGGAGGTACCTGTGCTACAAAGCACTACCAAGGACCAGCAGACGTTGCCGGAACTCGGATACCGAGATGGAGGCACCTAGGCCAAAGGCTCTGACGAGAACCAGCTGACGGTGCTGGAACCCGGAGGGGTATCAGAAGTTACCCCTGAAAAGCAAAGTTGGCATGCCGCAAGCTGGCCGCAGTTACAGAATCACACAGTCCTACAGGGGGTGCTTGTCCTACTGGCACTATGGAACAAGCCTTTCTTACCAGAACCCGCAGTCCACATAGGAAGCACCTAAACTGCTGGCACCCTAGCCTCGGCTAACCCAACCGCAACACGACATGGCAACTTGGGGTGGCAAACTGACATTGACACTTCCCGGAAACAGCAGGCAGGGCTGGAACCAAGCTGGGCAGGAGGGAGTACCCGTGCCAAAGTCAGTTATGAGCAGCAACTGGCGATGTTGGAGCCCAGGACAAGCACTTAGCAGGCTGAGGCCTGATGTGCTGTCAATTGGGAGGCAGCAGGACAGATTGCCATCAAAACAGCAGGGGAACAGCTGACGTTACTGAACCCCACAAACACAGGAGCTAGTGTTTTACTCTGTGAAGACAGCACTTCCGAGCAACAACTGGCTGTGTTGAAGCCCAGGGACAAGCACGGAGCAGGCTGAGGCTGCATTGAAGAAATTTTAAGATCGGTTGTAGACTACTAATTTGAACCAAGCTCCACTTAGGCCTGTGGCTTCACTGATTTTCGTATTTCCCCTGTCCTCCAACCCCGCCTGTTACAGCTCCGAAGTGGCGTCTGCACAATCCACACTTGTTCCTGTGTTACAGGTGTTCAGTCCGGTCAGTTAATCCCCTGATGTGTGTCCGGCAATGTCGCCTGCTCTGTCCACATTCCCATAATGGGAATGTGGACAGAGCAGGCGACATTGCCGGACACACATCAGGGGATTAACTGACCGGACTGAACACCTGTAACACAGGAACAAGTGTGGATTGTGCAGACGCCACTTCGGAGCTGTAACTGGCAGGGTTGGAGGACAGGGGAAATACGAGAGACAGTGGAGCCACAGGCCTAATTGGAGCACGGTTAAAAATCAGTAGTGGTACGACTGTGTAGGCAGCAGGAGACTTTGCCATCTACACAGCAGGGGATCAGCTGACGTTACTGAACCCCACTGAGACACGGGAGCAAGTATCTCTTTCCGTGTGGACGGCACTTCCGAACTACAACTGGCTGTGTTGAAGCCCAGGAAATAGGAGGGTGTAGGCAGAGTCCTACTGTATTTTGAATGAGGTGACAGCAGGAGAGACTGCCATCCACACAGCAGGGGATCAGCTGACGTTACTGAACCCCACTGAGACACGGGAGCAAGTATCTCTTTCCGTGTGGACGGCATTTCCGAACTACAACTGGCTGTGTTGAAGCCCAGGAAATAGGAGGGTGTAGGCAGAGGCCTACTGTATTTTGAATGAGGTGACAGCAGGAGAGACTGCCATCCACACAGCAGGGGATCAGCTGACGTTACTGAACCCCACTGAGACACGGGAGCAAGTATCTCTTTCCGTGTGGACGGCACTTCCGAACTACAACTGGCTGTGTTGAAGCCCAGGAAATAGGAGGGTGTAGGCAGAGGCCTACTGTATTTTGAATGAGGTGACAGCAGGAGAGACTGCCATCCACACAGCAGGGGATCAGCTGACGTTACTGAACCCCACAGAGACACGGGAGCAAGTATCTCTTTCCGTGTGGACGGCACTTCCGAACTACAACTGGCTGTGTTGAAGCCCAGGAAATAGGAGGGTGTAGGCAGAGGCCTACTGTATTTTGAATGAGGTGACAGCAGGAGAGACTGCCATCCACACAGCAGGGGATCAGCTGACGTTACTGAACCCCACAGAGACACGGGAGCAAGTATCTCTTTCCGTGTGGACGGCACTTCCGAACTACAACTGGCTGTGTTGAAGCCCAGGAAATAGGAGGGTGTAGGCAGAGGCCTACTGTATTTTGAATGAGGTGACAGCAGGAGAGACTGCCATCCACACAGCAGGGGATCAGCTGACGTTACTGAACCCCACTGAGACACGGGAGCAAGTATCTCTTTCCGTGTGGACGGCACTTCCGAACTACAACTGGCTGTGTTGAAGCCCAGGAAATAGGAGGGTGTAGGCAGAGGCCTACTGTATTTTGAATGAGGTGACAGCAGGAGAGACTGCCATCCACAAAGCAGGGGATCAGCTGACGTTACTGAACCCCACTGAGACACGGGAGCAAGTATCTCTTTCCGTGTGGACGGCACTTCCGAGCTACAACTGGCTGTGTTGAAGCCCAGGAAATAGGAGGGTGTAGGCAGAGGCCTACTGTATTTTGAATGAGGTGACAGCAGGAGAGACTGCCATCCACACAGCAGGGGATCAGCTGACATTACTGAACCCCACTGAGACACGGGAGCAAGTATCTCTTTCCGTGTGGACGGCACTTCCGAACTACAACTGGCTGTGTTGAAGCCCAGGAAATAGGAGGGTGTAGGCAGAGGCCTACTGTATTTTGAATTAGGTGACAGCAGGAGAGACTGCCATCCACAAAGCAGGGGATCAGCTGACGTTACTGAACCCCACTGAGACACGGGAGCAAGTATCTCTTTCCGTGTGGACGGCACTTCCGAGCTACAACTGGCTGAGTTGAAGCCCAGGAAATAGGAGGGTGTAGGCAGAGGCCTACTGTCTTTGGAATGCGGAGACAGCAGGAGAGACTGCCATCTCCACAGCAGGGGATCAGCTGGCAATGATGAACCCCACTAACACTTGAACGAATGTGTTTGGCTCTGTGGAGACGACACTTCTGAACACCAACTGACGCTGTTGGAGCCCAGGATTAGGCGTGGAGCAGGCTGGGGCCTACTGGATTTTGGCAGGTGAAGGCAGCAGGAGACTTGCCATCTCCACAGCAGGGGAACAGCTGGCAGTGCTGAACCCCACTAACACTCTAACGAATGTGTTTGGCTCTGTGGAGACGACACTTCTGAACACCAACTGACGCTGTTGGAGCCCAGGATTAGGTGAGGAGCAGGCTGGGGCCTACTGGATTTTGGCAGGTGAAGGCAGCAGGAGACTTGCCATCTCCACAGCAGGGGAACAGCTGGCAGTGCTGAACCCCACTAACACTCTAACGAATGTGTTTGGCTCTGTGGAGACGACACTTCTGAACACCAACTGACGCTGTTGGAGCCCAGGATTAGGCGAGGAGCAGGCTGGGGCCTACTGGATTTTGGCAGGTGAAGGCAGCAGGAGACTTGCCATCTCCACAGCAGGGGAACAGCTGGCAGTGCTGAAACCCACTAACACTCTAACGAATGTGTTTGGCTCTGTGGAGACGACACTTCTGAACACCAACTGACGCTGTTGGAGCCCAGGATTAGGCGAGGAGCAGGCTGGGGCCTACTGGATTTTGGCAGGTGAAGGCAGCAGGAGACTTGCCATCTCCACAGCAGGGGAACAGCTGGCAGTGCTGAACCCCACTAACACTCTAATGAATGTGTTTGGCTCTGTGGAGACGACACTTCTGAACACCAACTGACGCTGTTGGAGCCCAGGATTAGGCGAGGAGCAGGCTGGGGCCTACTGGATTTTGGCAGGTGAAGGCAGCAGGAGACTTGCCATCTCCACAGCAGGGGAACAGCTGGCAGTGCTGAACCCCACTAACACTCTAACGAATGTGTTTGGCTCTGTGGAGACGACACTTCTGAACACCAACTGACGCTGTTGGAGCCCAGGATTAGGCGAGGAGCAGGCTGGGGCTTACTGGATTTTGGCAGGTGAAGGCAGCAGGAGACTTGCCATCTCCACAGCAGGGGAACAGCTGGCAGTGCTGAAACCCACTAACACTCTAACGAATGTGTTTGGCTCTGTGGAGACGACACTTCTGAACACCAACTGACGCTGTTGGAGCCCATGATTAGGCGAGGAGCAGGCTGGGGCCTACTGGATTTTGGCAGGTGAAGGCAGCAGGAGACTTGCCATCTCCACAGCAGGGGAACAGCTGGCAGTGCTGAACCCCACTAACACTCTAACGAATGTGTTTGGCTCTGTGGAGATGACACTTCTGAACACCAACTGACGCTGTTGGAGCCCAGGATTAGGCGAGGAGCAGGCTGGGGCCTACTGGATTTTGGCAGGTGAAGGCAGCAGGAGACTTGCCATCTCCACAGCAGGGGAACAGCTGGCAGTGCTGAAACCCACTAACACTTGAACGAATGTGTTTGGCTCTGTGGAGACGACACTTCTGAACACCAACTGACGCTGTTGGAGCCCAGGATTAGGCGAGGAGCAGGCTGGGGCCTACTGGATTTTGGCAGGTGAAGGCAGCAGGAGACTTGCCATCTCCACAGCAGGGGAACAGCTGGCAGTGCTGAAACCCACTAACACTTGAACGAATGTGTTTGGCTCTGTGGAGACGACACTTCTGAACACCAACTGACGCTGTTGGAGCCCAGGATTAGGCGAGGAGCAGGCTGGGGCCTACTGGATTTTGGCAGGCGAAGGCAGCAGGAGACTTGCCATCTCCACAGCAGGGGAACAGCTGGCAGTGCTGAAACCCACTAACACTTGAACGAATGTGTTTGGCTCTGTGGAGACGACACTTCTGAACACCAACTGACGCTGTTGGAGCCCAGGATTAGGCGAGGAGCAGGCTGGGGCCTACTGGATTTTGGCAGGTGAAGGCAGCAGGAGACTTGCCATCTCCACAGCAGGGGAACAGCTGGCAGTGCTGAAACCCACTAACACTTGAACGAATGTGTTTGGCTCTGTGGAGACGACACTTCTGAACACCAACTGACGCTGTTGGAGCCCAGTATTAGGCGAGGAGCAGGCTGGGGCCTACTGGATTTTGGCAGGTGAAGGCAGCAGGAGACTTGCCATCTCCACAGCAGGGGAACAGCTGGCAGTGCTGAAACCCACTAACACTTGAACGAATGTGTTTGGCTCTGTGGAGACGACACTTCTGAACACCAACTGACGCTGTTGGAGCCCAGGATTAGGCGAGGAGCAGGCTGGGGCCTACTGGATTTTGGCAGGTGAAGGCAGCAGGAGACTTGCCATCTCCACAGCAGGGGAACAGCTGGCAGTGCTGAAACCCACTAACACTTGAACGAATGTGTTTGGCTCTGTGGAGACGACACTTCTGAACACCAACTGACGCTGTTGGAGCCCAGGATTAGGCGAGGAGCAGGCTGGGGCCTACTGGATTTTGGCAGGTGAAGGCAGCAGGAGACTTGCCATCTCCACAGCAGGGGAACAGCTGGCAGTGCTGAAACCCACTAACACTCTAACGAATGTGTTTGGCTCTGTGGAGACGACACTTCTGAACACCAACTGACGCTGTTGGAGCCCAGGATTAGGCGAGGAGCAGGCTGGGGCCTACTGGATTTTGGCAGGTGAAGGCAGCAGGAGACTTGCCATCTCCACAGCAGGGGAACAGCTGGCAGTGCTGAAACCCACTAACACTCTAACGAATGTGTTTGGCTCTGTGGAGACGACACTTCTGAACACCAACTGACGCTGTTGGAGCCCAGGATTACGTATGCCGCATGCAGAGGCCAATGGGCAGCGGTTTTTATGGAGGTTGTGGACTACTACTGATTCTAACCATGCTCCACTTAGGCCTCTGGCTCCACTGTCTCTACTATTTACCCTGGCCTCCAACCCCGCCAGCTACATCTCTGAAGTGGCGTCAGCACAATCTACACTTGTTCCTGTGTTACTGGTGCTCAGTCCCGTCAGTTGATCCCCTGATGTTTGTCCGGCAAGTTCGCCAGCTCTGTCCTCATTCCCACTACTGGTTATGGGAATGTGGACAGAGCAGGAGACCTTGCCGGACACACATCAGGGGATAAACTGTTGGGACTGAGCCACAGGAACACAGGAACAAGTGTAGATTGTGCTGACGCCACTTCAGAGATGTAGATGGCGGGGTTGGAGGTCAGGGGAAATAGTAGAGACAGTGGAGCCAGAGACCTAAGTTGGGCACGGTTAAAAATCAGTAGTGGTTTGAATGTTGATGGAGCTGGTGACTTTGCCGTCCACACAGCAGGGGATCAGCTGGCATTACTGAACCCCACTAACACAGGAGCTAGTGTGTTTCTCTGTGCAGACGACACATCTGAGCGACAACTGGCTGTGTTGAAGCAAAGGGATTATAGTTCAGGTGGTAGAAAAATGAACACACCAGCAGACCTGGATACAGTTGCCAACCACTAATTTAGTCTGTAAGAGGAATGGCAAAGTCTTTGGAGATCCAGGCCTTGTTCATTTTCAGAAAAGTCAGCCGGTCAACATTATCGGAAGATAGTCGCGTGCGACGGTCTGTTAGTACACCACCTGCGGCACTAAAGACACGTTCCGATAATACACTGGCAGCAGGGCAAGCCAGCACCTCCAATGCATACTGGCTAAGCTCTGGCCATGTATCCAGCTTAGAGACCCAAAACTTGAAGGGGGAAGAGCCATCTGGGAGTACAGCGACAGGGCAAGACATGTAGTCTGACACCATCTGACGGAAGCGTTGCCTCCTGCTGACTCGAGGCGTCGCTGATGGTGTAGACAATTGTGGTGGACACACAAAACTTTGCCACATTTGGGCCATAGTGGTCTTGCCTTGTGCTGCGGCGCTGCCTCTGCTCCCTCTTTGTGCAGAGTTTCCTCCACTGCCTCGATGCACAGAGCTGCTTTGTAAAGCACTAGCAACAATGCTGTCGGGTGGAATGGAAAACATTATGGACTGCACCAGTGACTCTTCGTACTCCCGCATTTTACGCTCCCGGTTCAACGTTGGTATGAGCCTTTGTACGCTGTCCCGGTAGCGAGGATCTAGGAGGGTGTACACCCAATAATCAGCCGAGACGAGAATGTGGGCGATGCGGCGGTCGTTTCTCAGGCACTGCAGCATGAAATCAACCATGTGCTGCAGACTCCCAACTGCTAAAGAACCGCTGTCCCCTGTTTGAGGCGTGACCTCGGCCTGCTCTGCATCACCCCACCCTCGCTGTACATACTGAGTAGAGGTTTGTGTACCTCCCTCCTCTGGAGAGATGTCTTCCTCCTCCATCGACTCCTCCTCATCCTCCTCACAAAGTGTCCCCTGCCTAGGCCTTTGTGAGGAGACACGTAGCGCAGACTGTCCAGAAGCAGATGGCATTTGGGACTCCTCATCCTCCACCTCTTCTGAAACCTCATCCCTTAGTGCTTGCAGTGTTTGTTGAAGCAGGCAGATAAGGGGGACAGTCATGCTGACTAGTGCATCATCTGCACTCGCCATCCGCGTGGATTCATCGAAGGCACGCAAAACGAGGCAGATGTCCTTCATAGAGGCCCACTCAATGGTGCTGAAGTGTGAACGGCGCACAGTGCGACTTGTTTGCGCCTGATGCAGCTGGTACTCCATGACTGCTGCCTGCTGCTCACACAACCGCTCCAACATATGTAACGTTGAATTCCACCGGGTGGGTAGGTCACATATGATGCGATGTTCCGGAAGGCCAAATCGTCGCTGCAGAGCAGCGAGGCACGATCTTGCCGTGCTGGAACGTCGCAAGTGAGCGCACTCTATGCGGACCTTGTGCAACAGTGCAGCAAGATCCGGATAGTCCCTCAGAAAGCTCTGCACGACCAAGTTAAGAACATGTGCCAGACATGGGATGTGTGTGAGGTTGCCTAGGCCAAGAGCTGCCACCAGATTTCGGCCATTGTCACACACTACCAAGCCCGGCTGGAGATTCGCTGGCCCAAACCACACATCGCTCTCCAGCTTGATAGCATTCCAGAGCTCCTGCGCTGTGTGGCTTCGATTCCCCAAAGAAATTAATTTGAGTACAGCCTGTTGACGTTTGGCCATGGCTGTGCTCATATCGGTCGTAACAGGCTCCTGCTCTGCTGTTTCTGAGGAACTTGAGTAGGAGGAGGAGTCTATGTGTACAGACTGGAGTCTTGCAATCCGTGGCGTTGGAAGAACACGTACAGCGCCACTCTCCAGATCCGTACCCGGCTCCACAACATTGACCCAGTGGGCAGTGAGGGAAAGGTATCGTCCCTGTCCATGGTTACTGGTCCACGCATCGGTGGTCAGGTGGACCTTGCTACTAACGGCGTTTAGTAGCGCATGTTTTATTTTGCCCTCAACATGTTTCTGCAGGGCAGGGACGGCTCGCCTGCTGAAATAAAAGCGGCTGGGCACGTTGTATTGGGGGACTGCCAATGCCATTAAGTCCCGGAAGGTGTCAGTGTCCACCAGCCTGAATGACAGCATTTCAACTGCCAGAAGTTTGGCAATGCCAGCATTCAGAGACTGTGCTCGGGGATGGTTTGCCGAGTAAGGGCGCCTTTTATCCCATGCCTGTGCTACCGATGGCTGTGATGGATGGGAACGTGCTGCTATGGGTGTAATCTGACAGGGTCTCCGGACAACAGTGGCAGAGGTTCTTCCTTGGCGATCCTGTGAGGAAGCCGAACCAGCAGTGTGTGAGCTGGAGGAAGAGGGCCCAACACGAACTGAAGAGGTGGTAGGTGGTGCTGTACGTTGGCCTACGTCTTCAGGGTGTCTCTGCAACTCCAACTCGTGCTTGGTGCGCACATGTTTCCACATATTTGTGGTATTGAGGTTGCTGACATTTCTCCCTCTTTTTACTCTCTGATGACACAGCTTGCATTTGACAAAGCAAATGTCATCTGCAACTGTGTCAAAAAAGGACCACGCACTGCAACTCTTGTGAGCGCCCGGTTTGCCTTTGGAAGGAGGAATGCTCCTAACGGGTGCCGAAGTGGAGGGTACAGGCAACCAAGTCTTCCCCCTCCCTCTGCCTCCTGTTTTGGCCGGTAGGGGAATCTCTTCCTCCGAGCTGCTCCCACCACCTTCCTGTTGCTCACGCCATGATGGGTCAAGGACCTCATCATCTTCCCTCCCCTCTTCAAACAGCTGCTTCTCCGGGGTTGTCTCGCCAGCACCGTACGCACCAGAAAGTGGCAACTGAGTCTCGTCATCATCTGATGCGTACTGAGGTGTGCTGACCATAGGCACTGGCCCACTCGCCTCTTCAGATTCAGAGGGACAAAGAAGTTGCGCATCACTGCATACTCCCTCTTCTTCACATTCAGGAATGCTGCTTGGCTGGCCCCCTCTTTCCAAGCCAACAGATTCCGAGAACAGAAGTAGAGACTGTGATGGCTCCTGTCCATGTCTCTCTGACTGCCTGGGCACTTTGGCAGGTGGTGAAGAGACAGATGGTTGCTCTTCGGTGCTCTGACCCTGAGAGGATGCGGAAGTAATTGAAGTCGATGCGTTAGCTGCCATCCATCCGACAACGGCTTCAATTTGTTCCTCCCGCAGCAGTGGGGTACGTTGAGGTCCTACAAAGCTGCGCATAAAGGACTGTTGCCTGCTAAAACTGGGGGATGCTGATCCACTGGTGCCCGCAGCAGGCCCAGAATCCCCACGTCCTCTACCTGTAGAATCCCCACGTCCTCTCCCTGCAGAATCCCCACGTCCTCTCCCTGCTGAAACTCCACGCCCACGCCCACGCGCCTTACTCCCTGCCTTCTTCATCTTGCAAGACTGCTTAAGATAGGCAAAAAAGTACAAAGGGGGGCCTTAGTGTGCTCATTCCTGAACAGCTGGTTACAGGTACAAGAAACACTAATTTTATGAAGTGTGTGTGTGTGTGGACTAGACTTTAATAGGAGCTGATGTGGCCTACACAAGTTCCAAATGTAGTGTTTGGTGAACTTTTTTTGTGGTTTCTTTGTTGGAAACAAACTCAAAGTATGTGAACAAAGAATTGAAACTGATAGTATCACCAACTTTTTGGAGCTATTACAATGCAGGCAGGTAACCTACAATGCAAAAGATGAGGCTCCAAAAAAATTGGGTAATACTAATCTGGCTGCACCGGCAGGGCACAAGCCAGAAAAAAAGGCTCCTCTATCTACTCCTATATAGTGTTTGCAACCAACCAATGTTGATGGATACGGATGGATGCACACTAATAGGAGAAGAAAAAATGAGCTGCACTCAAAGACAAATATGTGTGAGGCAGTGACGCACGTTGAGCGTCCTACAACCAGACGTAGCTGCAGGACACTCTACTCAGCGTGAGCTGCACTCACACACAGTCAGAGGCCTCTCAGACAGCCGTCAACAGTGCAGCTAAGTGGGCACTGACAGGCTGCAGAAAGGCTCCGCTGTGTACTCCTATATAGTGTTTGCAACCACCGTAGATGGAGACGGATGGATGCACACTAATAGAAGAAAAAATGAGCTGCACTCAAATAAAAATATGTGTGAGGCACTAACGCACGCTGAGCGTCCTACAGCCAGACGTAGCTGCAGGACACACTACTCAGCGTGAGCTGCACTCACACACAGTCAGAGACCTCTCAGACAGCCATGAACAGTGCAGCAAAGTGGACACTAGCACTGAAAGGCTGCAGAAAGGCTCCGCTGTCTACTACTAGTGTTTGCAACCAACGTATATGGATACGGATGGAAGCACACTAGATTGAAATTATGTAAAAAATGCAGCTCAAAAAATAAAAGATGTATGAGGCAGCAGTGATCACACTGGGTGGCCTACAACCTGACGTGGCTGCAGGACCCACTCCACAGCGTGAGCTGCACTCACACAGCCCTTGCAGACAGCTGTGAACACTGCTGCTAGGGCAAAGAAGGCTACAGTGGTGGTTTATGTAGCCTGGGTAAAGCACTAGATGTTTGGTGGAATCGCTATTTCTAACTGTCCCTCACAGTCTTTTACAGCAGCCTGTCCCTAACTGAATTCACAGCAGAGTGACCAGAAATGGCGGCTGCGGTGGCTTTTATAGTGCATCATGACATCATTTCGGCAGCCAATCACAGCCATGCCAATAGTTAACATGCCTACATGCCTAACAGGATGTGCCCACACATCGGAGGATTCCCATTGGCTTAATCAAAGCAAGCAGGCTCATAGCATGATGGGAACTTCCGATTCCGATTCCGGAATCCGATATGACAAAAGTATCGGAACTAAGTATCGGAATTCCGATACCGCTAATATCGGCCGATACCCGATACTTGCGGTATCGGAATGCTCAACACTAGTCCTTAGATAATAGTAAAAAAAAGAAAAAGCAGCACCAAAATAGTAGCGGTGTGAACTGTTTAATAGCCTAGTGCCACGCCACTAGGCTATTTAACAGTTCACACCACTACTATTTTGGTGCTGCTTTTTTCTTTTTTTTCTAGATAGATAGATAGATAGATAGATGAAAAGCCGGTAATTCATATGCGGCTATACAGTAAAATCACACTGACATGTTAGAATACAAAAGATATAATACATGTATACACATAGAATAGGTGTGTGTATATATATATATATATATATATATGTCAGTGAGACACACACACACATATATATATATTTATTTATTTAATAGAGAGATACATAGTAGATTAGGTGATAATTCATTTGTCAGGTTTTTTAAAATCACACTGACAGCTCACAAAACACCAGATATATACACATCGAATACATTCATATGTCAGTTAGACGCCCATATATATATATATAATATATATACATTATACAAGCTTGATAAAGACGGGTCACCATCGAAACGTCGTCACCAGAGGATCAGTAAAGTATCCACTTTTTTCACATTTAATTTGGAGTGCTGCCTATTTTTCTTGATATATATATATATATATATATATATATATATATATATATAGTTGAGCGAAACGGGTCGAAAAAATTCAAAAGTCACCGACTTTTGGCAAAGTCGGGTTTCATGAAACGAAACCCGACCCTAGGATGAGGTCGGCCACGAGGTCGGCGACTTACGCGCCAAAGTCGCGTTTCAAAAGTTTGTTTTGCGCTCTTTTTCAGCCAATCAGGATCCACGGACACTGTGGGCAACGTGATGACCTAGGCACGGGTCACCACCATCTTTCAGAAGGGCATGCAAGTGATTGGCTTGCTTTGGTGGGCGTCACAGGGGGTATAAAAGGGCTTGCACGCCGACCGCCATCTTACTTCTGCCGATCTTAGTATAGGGAGAGGTTGCTGCTGATTCTGTAGGGAGAGCGTTAGGCAGGGAAGAAGACAAAAAAACTGCTTCTGCTGCTAGCGATTTGGCCTGCACAACACACAAGTCACTGTGTGTGCAGTGCAAGGGGAGGCTATATTGTGGTGTATCAGTGGTGTTGGTTGTTGGGCTGCCTTTTAAGGCTTCCTGACACGCTGGCATTGCTGTTTACCCACTGCTCCGCAAACTGCTTTTTTAAAAGCAATCCAATCTCCCTTATCCTCTAGTCACTTTTGTCACAGCTGTGCCATCGAGCCTGTCACATAGCGCTCAGATATCAGTGGGCCTCACACAATCCACAAGTGTCCAGTGTCCAAAAGTGTGCGCAGAGATTCAAAATCTCCATTATCCTCTCGTCACTTTGGTCACAGGCAGCTGTGCCATCGAGCGTGTCACATAGCGCTCAGATATCAGTGGGCCTCACACAATCCACAAGTGTCCAGTGTCCAAAAGTGTGCGCAGAGAT
This sequence comes from Dendrobates tinctorius, assembly GCF_039654945.1. NCBI lineage: Eukaryota > Metazoa > Chordata > Amphibia > Anura > Dendrobatidae > Dendrobates > Dendrobates tinctorius. The sequence continues at coordinate 3,158,784 of NW_027361770.1, read as the reverse complement.
TCAAAATCTCCATTATCCTCTCGTCACTTTGGTCACAGGCAGCTGTGCCATCGAGCGTGTCACATAGCGCTCAGATATCAGTGGGCCTCACACAATCCACAAGTGTCCAGTGTCCAAAAGTGTGCGCAGAGATTCAAAATCTCCATTATCCTCTCGTCACTTTGGTCACAGGCAGCTGTGCCATCGAGCGTGTCACATAGCGCTCAGACATCAGTGGGCCTCACACAATCCACAAGTGTCCAGTGTCCAAAAGTGGGGGCAGAGATTCAAAATCTCCATTATCCTCTCGTCACTTTGGTCACAGGCAGCTGTGCCATCGAGCGTGTCACATAGCGCTCAGATATCAGTGGGCCTCACACAATCCACAAGTGTCCAGTGTCCAAAAGTGTGCGCAGAGATTCAAAATCTCCATTATCCTCTCGTCACTTTGGTCACAGGCAGCTGTGCCATCGAGCGTGTCACATAGCGCTCAGATATCAGTGGGCCTCACACAATTCACAAGTGTCCAGTGTCCAAAAGTGTGCGCAGAGATTCAAAATCTCCATTATCCTCTCGTCACTTTGGTCACAGGCAGCTGTGCCATCGAGCCTGTCACATAGCGCTCAGATATCAGTGGGCCTCACACAATCCTTAAGTGTCCACTGTCCACAAGTGTGTGCAGAAATTCTAAATCTCCCCTGTCCTATAGACACCTTGTACCTTGTTTTACATTACTATATAGTTTGTTGGATTTTGTCTACATTTCTACCAAAAATGAGGAAGGCTGGTGGAAGAGGCCGTGGAATTGGGCAGGGGTTGGCAGCTGGTAATGATTGTGTTGGTGGTGGATCTGATGGTAGTGGCAAGAGCAAAATAGGACCGAATGCAGGAGGTGCTGACCCTGCGTCATCGTCTGGCTACATAAGGCCTCGAACGCTTAGTTTTCTAGGAGTTGGCAAACCGCTTTTAAAGGCAGAGCATCAGGAAAAAGTTTTGTCTTACATTGCTGACTCAGCCTCCAGCTCTATCGCCTCCTCTTCTTCAGTTGTAAAAAGTAAAAGCACTGAGTCGTCATTGGAGGCTCATGTTCATGAACCACACCTTTCCTTGTGTCCTTCACCCCAACCAAGATTGAAGGATGACGCAGGCCATACTACTGATTACTCCATGGAGCTGTTTTCACATACCATGCCTGGATTATCAAGTGAAATGGTGAATTACCCAGGCCAAGATGAATCTGACATGGAGTGCACTGATGCACAGCCGCTGATGGATGATTCTGCTGGTACATTCACTCAGAGCACTACATTGTCCTCGCAGTGTACAGAGCCAGATTTTGACCCTGATGAGACTCAGGTGCCCCTTCCCGCACACTATACCACCATACACGGTGACACAGAGAAAGGTGCACATGACATAGAAGAGGAGGTGATGGATGACCCAGTTGTTGACCCAGATTGGCATCCATTGGGGGAAGAGGGTGCTGCTTCCAATAGCTCAGATGAGGAGCATCCACAGCAGACATCGACATCGCAACAGCTGTTATCTGGCAGGCCCGGAGCACTCCAAAGACAGGTTCCAAACATCAAAAGAGTTGCTGGACAGCTTGTCCAGAGGGTCAAAAGATCACAGCGTGCTAGGCCGCAAAATGTCTGCCAAAGTAGGAAGAGTGCAGTGTGGCACTTTTTTGAACAAAATCCTCATGATCAGGCCAAGGTTATCTGTAAGAAGTGCGCAAAGACCTTTAGCCGAGGGAAAAATCTGAAAAATTTGAATACCAGTTGCATGCTTAGACATTTAACCAGCATGCACTTGCAAGCGTGGACACAACACCAAACCTCAAGTGCCACATGTGCAACTGATCACAACGAAGGTAGTCAGCAACGCTACATTGTTTCCCCCACTGTAAGCCCACCGGTTAGCACAGCAGCAAATGTTGAGGTGTCGTTGCAAGACCACAGCAGTCAGGGAATCCCACTGTTATATCAACGAAAGACTGATTCTAGGCCATCAGAAAGAACACCAACTCCATCACCATCATCAACCCTCTCTCAGTCCGCCCTGTCCACCGCTACTTCCACCATATGCAGCTCTCAAGTCCAGCTCACCCTCCCAGACACTATGAGTAGGTCAAGAAAGTACTCAGTCTCTCATCCGCGTACACTGGGTTTGAACGCCCACATTGCCAAACTAATCTCGTTTGAGATGATGCCCTTTCGGTTGGTGGAAAGCACAGCTTTCCGCGAACTCATGGCCTATGCAGTACCACGCTATGACCTACCCAGTCGCCACTTCTTCTCTCGCAAAGCCATCCCAGCCCTCCACCATCATGTGAAAGACCGCATTGTCCATGCACTCAAGCAGTCAGTGAGTGGAAAGGTGCACCTCACAACTGATGCATGGTCCAGTCGGCATGGCCAGGGCCGTTACGTGTCCATCACTGCGCACTGGGTTAATGTGGTGGATGCAGGGTCCACAGGGGACAGCGGTGGTGGGACAGTGCTGCATAGCCCACGGTATAGGAAACAGTTGGCTGTAGGCGTTCGACCCTCCTCCTCCTCCTCCAGAAGCGAAAGCTCATCCACAGAGCGCAGTCGTACGAGCACTCCATCTGCAGCTGCCACTGTTGCACACGATGTGTCCCCCTATCGAGCAGCTAGTGGAAAGCGTCAGCAGGCTGTGTTGCAGATGATGTGTTTGGGCGACAGACACACCGCCGAGGTGCTGGCCGAGTACTTGAAGCGACAAACTGAGTCATGGCTGGGCAGTGTACATCTTGAGGCAGGCAAGGTAGTTAGTGATAACGGCCGTAATTTTGTGGCAGCCATAGCCCTTTCAAAACTCAGCCACATACCTTGCTTGGCTCACACCTTGAACCTGGTGGTGCAGTGCTTCCTCAAAAATTATCCGGAGTTAACAGCCCTGCTCCAGAAGGTGCGAAGACTGTGCGCGCACATCCGCCGGTCGCCTGTACACTCCGTTCGTATGCAGAAGCTGCAGCGATTGCTCCACCTTCCCAACCACCGCCTCATTATCGACATTGCAACAAGGTGGAACTCCACCCTGCACATGGTGGAGCGGCTGTGCGAGCAGAGGCAGGCCATAATGCATTTGTGGGAGGATACACGGCCAGGCACTTTGAGAGCAGACATGGAGTTGACAGGCGTGCAGTGGTCGAAGCTGAAAGACCTTTGTAAAGTCCTTCAGTGTTTTGAGGAATGCACATGGCTGGTAAGCGCAGACGACGCCATCCTAAGCATGAGCATCCCACTTATGCGTCTGCTCATGCAAACTTTGACGCACCTTAAGGAGCAGGCTTCTGCAGCCAATGTTGATGAGGAGGAAGAGGAGGAGGGAATCCTTGATGACATTCAGCCATTGTCTGCTCAGGGACCTCTCCTGGACGAGGTGGAGGAAGAAGAGGAGGAGGAGGAGGATGATGGGGATGATTACTTAGGGGAGGAGGATGCATCTCGTGGGGTAAATGAAAATGTTGGCGTGGCAAGGTCTGGTACAGGGTTTGTGCGTGACTGGAGGGATGTGGATTTGCCAGAAAGTGCTCCTCCACCCAGCAGTCGCAGTGCATCATTGACACCGGGAACATTGGCCCACATGTCAGATTATGCCTTGCGGATCCTAAAAAGGGACCCCCGCATTGCCAAAATGATGAACGATGACGACTACTGGTTGGCCAGCATCCTGGATCCACGCTATAAAGGCAAATTACAAAACATCATGCCACAGGAGAACCTTGACCTAATATTGGCTAATAAACAAGCAACTCTGGTAAATCGGTTGCTTGAGGCATTCCCAGCACACAGCAGCGGTGATGGTTCTCACACAAGCCGTACGGGCCGTGGGCAGCTTGGCAGAGGTGTTCGTGGTGCACACAGCAGAAGTGGGGTTGGAGACAGGGGTTTCATGACAATGTTGTGGACTGATTTTTCAAATACCGCTCACACAACTGGTAATACTGCATCGATGGAAAGTGACAGGAGACAGCAGTTGTCAACTATGGTTACAAACTACTTTTCCTCCCATATCGATGTTCTCCCACACAGGTCATTCCCCTTTGACTATTGGGCCACTAAACTGGACACCTGGCCTGAATTGGCCCAATATGCCTTACAGGAGCTCGCTTGCCCAGCTGCAAGTGTGCTATCGGAAAGAGTCTTCAGTGCAGCTGGATCAATCCTGACAGAAAAAAGGACCCGTCTGTCAACCCAAAATGTGGATGATCTAACCTTCATTAAAATGTACCACGCATGGGTTTCCAAGGATTTTGTCCCACCTTCCCCTGATGACACATAGGGTGACAGAAAAATGGCTTGCTTTGGTCCACCTCTTCCTGGTACTTCACCTATTTCGCCTTTTGCATCAGCTGAATGTCCAACATCAACATATGCCACTTTCTAAAACTCCCTAACTGTGCTGCCTCCCCCCCCATGGCCGGGGTCACCACCTACCGCACGACACCGTGCGAGTGCCGTTGCCCTGGACAGGTGGGTAGGCCGACTCTTGGGCGCGGGCACTGGCACAGGGTCCCTCATAGTGCAATCAAGTGTCTCTGACGGTGGTGGTGCACACCCGCCGTCAGACACACCGCTGTACTATGAGGGGCCCAGTGCCAGTACCGACGCCCACGAGTGGGCCCCCCTTGCTTGGGCAGGGCCCCAGCATTTGCTATCTTTACCTCTCCCTGCTCCTCCGCTGTGTAATCTGGGCCGTCAAATCCATACTGTGCCTGACACCGTCTGAGCCTGCCTCCTGAGACATATATTTTGAATGTGTACGCTATCCATACATGTTATCCGGGGATACGGTACCCTTTCTAACCTTTGTGCAATCACGTGCAATCCATACTGTGACTGACACCGTCTGAGCCTGCCTCCTGAGACATATATTTTGAATGTGTACGCTATCCATACATGTTATCCAGGGATACGGTACCCTTTCTAACCTTTGGGCAATCACGTGCAATCCATACTGGGCCTAACACCGTCTGAGCCTGCCTCCTGAGACATATATTTTGAATGTGTACGCTATCCATACATGTTATCCGGGGATACGGTACCCTTTCTAACCTTTGTGCAATCACGTGCAATCCATACTGGGCCTAACACCGTCTGAGCCTGCCTCCTGATACATATATTTTGAATGTGTACGCTATCCATACATGTTATCCGGGGATACGGTACCCTTTCTAACCTTTGTGCAATCACGTGCAATCCATACTGGGCCTAACACCGTCTGAGCCTGCCTCCTGAGACATATATTTTGAATGTGTACGCTATCCATACATGTTATCCAGGGATACGGTACCCTTTCTAACCTTTGTGCAATCACGTGCAATCCATACTGGGCCTAACACCGTCTGAGCCTGCCTCCTGAGACATATATTTTGAATGTGTACGCTATCCATACATGTTATCCGGGGATACGGTACCCTTTCTAACCTTTGTGCAATCACGTGCAATCCATACTGTGCCTGACACCGTCTGAGCCTGCCTCCTGAGACATATATTTTGAATGTGTACGCTATCCATACATGTTATCCAGGTATACGGTACCCTTTCTAACCTTTGTGCAATCACGTGCAATCCATACTGGGCCTAACACCGTCTGAGCCTGCCTCCTGAGACATATTTTGAATGTGTACGCTATCCATACATGTTATCCGGGGATACGGTACCCTTTCTAACCTTTGTGCAATCACGTGCAATCCATACTGTGCCTGACACCGTCTGAGCCTGCCTCCTGAGACATATGTTTTGAATGTGTACGCTATCCATACATGTTATCCAGGGATACGGTACCCTTTCTAACCTTTGTGCAATCACGTGCAATCCATACTGGGCCTGACACCGTCTGAGCCTGCCTCCTGAGACATATATTTTGAATGTGTACGCTATCCATACATGTTATCCAGGGATACGGTACCCTTTCTAACCTTTGTGCAATCACGTGCAATCCATACTGGGCGTGAGAACGGCTGGCGAGCTGTTAAGCAAGCTACAGCACCTGTCCAGACAAGTACAGGGATTCCCTAGCGAGGAGACTTATTTGAATGTTTTCAATGTTGGGACAGCAATTTTTGGGGAGCACTATACTCTGGAGAATGATAGATGGGGCCCACCATACACTGGAACATTCCAAAGGTGGACATCAGACACTGGAGCAGCATTTACAGGGCCCATTATACACTAGAGCATTAGAAATGGGGCCCATTATGTTTGGAGCATTATTTGGGCCCATAAGACAGTGGAGCTTCATCCATGGGGACCAACATATACTGTAGCATTATGTGGAGCTCATCATATACTGTTTCAAACATTATATGGGACCAATGATTCTGTATGGAGAAATAGATGGGCCTCGTCATGAGATGTAAAAAGTGAGGTATTTTTCATTGTACTATACCGCTATTTATCTGCCGTATCGGAGCATGATGAGTTGTGGTATGTGTTAAAGGGGCGTTCTTTCGCCCAGGGCACATGAAAACCTGCAGCCAGCCCTCCCCCCCCACAACTTTAGCCAAATAACCCCCATTTTTCAGTGCGTAACTTGTATTATGAAGTTAATTAAGGTTGACAAGCTTAAGTAAGAAGAATTGATGCTTTTGGCATTCAAATGGGCACTGTAGGTGTGTTTCCTGTCCTCCTCTCACTGCCGACTTTTATTCCCCATTGATTTACATTGGGTTTCGTGTTTCGGTACGACCCCGACTTTTCCCTATAATCGGACGATCTTGCTCGACCCGACTTTTGGAAAAGTCGGGTTTCAAGAAACGAAACGCGACCCTAAAAAACCAAAAGTCGCTCAACTCTATATATATATATATATATATATATATATACACATATAATATATCTAATATATTATATATATAATAGACATTATATATTTTATATATAAATATATTATATATGTACATATCATATATAATATAAATATAATCAAAATATAATATACAGTATATCAAATATATATATACACTAGCTGAAGAGCCTGGCGCTGCCCGGGCATAGTAACTAACTGTGGTTAGTTACAACAAATTTTAATTATCCTCCATCCCACAGTCCCATGCCCATATACCCATAATACATATCCTCCATCCCTTAGTCCCGTGCCCATATACCCATCATACATATCCACCATTCCATAGGCCCATGCCCATATACCCATCATACATATCCTCCATCCCATAGTCGAGTGCCCATATACCCATCACACATCCTACATCCCATAGGCCCGTGCCCATATACCCATCATACACATCCTCCATCCCATAGTCGAGTGCCGATAAACCCATCATACACATTCTCCATCCCATAGTAGAGTGCCCATATACCCATCACACTTCCTCCATCCCATAGTAGAATGCCCATATACCCAACATACATATCCGCCATCCCATAGTCAACCATTATGACATCATAATGAGCGGCGGGGCTTGCAACCTGTGATGAATCAGCATCGCCATGGAAACCATTATGACATCATAATGAGGGGCGGGGCTTGATACGCACACACTTTTTCCCCATTAGGTAGATAGGGGCAACATTTTTTTGGTGAATTGGAACGCGCAGGGTTAAAATTTCGCCTCACAACATAGCCTATGACGCTCTCGGGGTCCAGACGTGCCAAATTTTGTGGCTGTAGCTGCGACGGTGCAGATGCCAATCCCGGACATACACACACACATACATACATACACACACACACACACACATTGAGCTATATATATATATATATATATATATATATATATATATATAAATAAATATGTTAGTGACAAATACCATTAGTCTAGTGTTGTTTCTAAATTGTGGAAATGTATTTAATTAATAAATGACTTTTTCAGGGAACAAAATGGCGTGGGGTCCCCCTATAGTTTAGAGACAGCGACACTATACTAATTGTATTTGCCAATGACATATCTCTCTCTCTATATATATTTAATATGTCTAGCTTAAATATACTGTATATACTACTAGAGGTATGTCCGATGCTATCGCATCGGGAGGGAAGTGTATGTATGGGGTGTGTGTGAGTACGTGTGTGTGTGTGAGAGTACATATGTGTGTGTACGTGTGTGTTGTGAGGTAGTGCTGTCATCTAGTAGGGGATCACTCGCTTGGCAGCGAACAAAACACATCCGGCACCAGGTTTTCCATAAAAACATAGCAGTCCATGCGGTTTATTCACCCTCATAAACCACAGCAGCAATGTACAACAACTTCGTATCACCAGCATAGCGTCCATTAAACAGGCTATTCAGCCCCAGTGTTATCTCACCCGTCAGGGTTCCTTATGCGGCTTATCAGGACATTTTATGTTAGTTCCCTCCCGGGAGCTCTCAGGCACACATCGCCCTTGCACACCCCCAGCCGCTACACAGGCTGTTAGTGAGGAGATCCTTCTCCTCACGGGACCTTCCAAACTGGACCAACCTGGTCCCAGCATTCACCCTTGTGACCTACCCTGGCTACGTTATATGGTCCGTAGCCACGCCCACCGGGTCACATGGCTATGACTTTGATCGGACCCAAAGAGTGGTCGTAAATGGCTGCACATCCAGTTGGAAGAATGTCTCAAGTGGGGTACCACAGGGCTCTGTCCTGGGCCCTGTATTGTTCAACATCTTTATCAACGATTTAGATGAAGGAATTGAGGGTAAACTGATTAAATTTGCTGATGACACAAAGCTAGGAGGGATAGCTAATACTAGAGAAGAGAGAGAGAGGATTCAAAAAGATTTAAATAAACTGGAGAAGTGGGCAGCAACTAACAGAATGGTTTTTAACAGGGAGAAATGCAAAGTACTACATTTGGGCAATAAAAATGGAAAAAGCATATATAGAATGGGAGGAATAGGGCTAAGTGACAGCACATGTGAAAAAGACTTGGGTATACTAATAGATCACAGACTGAATATGAGTCAACAGTGTGATGCAGCAGCAAAAAAGGCAAATGCAATTCTAGGATGTATTAACAGAAGCATACAGTCTAGATCACGTGAAGTCATTATTTCCCTCTACTCCTCTTTGGTCAGACCTCATCTGGAATATTGTGTCCAGTTTTGGGCACCACATTTTAAAAAAGACATCAACAAACTGGAGCAAGTTCAGAAAAGAGCGACCAGAATGGTGACCGGTCTGCAAACCCTGTCTTATGAGGAAAGGTTGCAGGATTTGGGAATGTTTAGTTTGCAAAAGAGAAGACTGAGAGGAGACTTAATAGCTGTCTACAAATATCTAAAGGGCTGTCACATTGTAGAAGGATCAACTTTATTCTCATTTGCACAAGGAAAGACTAGAAGCAATGGGATGAAACTGAATGGGAGGAGACACAGATTAGATATTAGAAAAAACTTTTTGACAGTTAGAGTGATCAATGAGTGGAACAGGCTGCCACGAGAAGTGGTGAGTTCTCCTTCAATGGAAGTCTTCAAACAGAGGCTGGACAGACATCTGACTGGGATGATTTAGCGAATCCTGCTTTGAGCAGGGGGTTGGACCAGATGGCCCAGGAGGTCCCTTCCAACTCTACGATTCTATGATTCTATGATTCTATGACCTCATCACAGGTCCTTCACCTACTCACATAGCCTTTTACTATAGGTGTTATCAGACACACCCCTGGGTGGGTTTGTGGGCAGCTAGAACCCACCCATCTCTCCAGATGCCTGAAGGCTTCTCCCTAACACATAGGCACAAAAGATCAGCTCTGCTGATCAGCACATCACCAAGCCTTCATCTCAAAGCCACCCACTTTGAGACACACCACTGCCACTCCGTATTCTGCCACTCATCCTCTCTCTTGGGACATCCACACAGCGCCCCCTAGTGGACACAGTGGTCATTACACCACATACCCCGCCCCTCTGTTCAAACTTGTGGGGTTGAACACACAATCTTACACCAGGATCTCGAGACCGGGCACACATTACACCTTGCCCCACAGGTCGAGAGAACCGTTGTGACGAAGTGTCAGCTTACGCTGAGTCGTTCTTCTCAGAAAGAGTGGACCCTCTGGGCCGTGGCACCCACCCACCTAGGGCGAGCTGACCTAATGAGAACCACCCCCTATACAGGGAGTGTCAGGAGCAAGACCAAGGGGGTGAGCCACCGCGGCAGCTGGACCAGACGGCCAGCTCAGGAAGACAAGACAAGGCAAGACGAGTCATTAATTCAAAGGAACTTCATTATGGAAGACTTCAGGTACAACAGGTGCAAAACGTGAACACACAGAACATAAAGCAGGGTGCGTGCAAGAGCACGCCGAGGTCCAAGACTTGTGGAACTCTTCAGGGTGCAACAGCAAACGTGAACACAGAGTTCATTAAACAGGGTGCGTGCAATGGCACGCCGAGGTCCAGGCATGGAACGTGCAGATGGTACACGGACATCAGACTCCGGACAACAGTCCACGATCAACCAGGGCATCAGGGTCTGTAGCTCAGAGGGAGATCGGCAGGATCCGGACATCCAGTAGTTAGCCAGGGTTCCATGCAAGGAAACAAGAGAGTTAGTGACATGATGCGTGTCAACGGACACGCCAGGATCAGGTTCACAGGACAGAGACCTGCGCATGCCGAGGGGCATGCCAGGAACGGGTCAGGTTCACTGGCATCGGAATCCAGGGTGCTGGCATCGACCGACAGGGTCCAGGTATCTGGCTATGGACAGCAGCTCCGGACAGCAGGCCGCAGTCATCTAGGTCCGGACCTCTGGCAGCGGTCGGCAGGTTATGGAATCCGGCAGGCAAACTAGGGTACAGAAAGGAGCAAAAGGAGACAAAGGCTTTGTGCAAGAGTAGCACGAAAAGGCACAGTGCGAGAACCAGCGTGAGTGCAAGAGAGCACAGAGACCACGGCTGGGAACACCGGCAGGTAGTACTGACAATGGCAGTTGCAAGCGGGCACGACTAGAGGCGGCACCGCTGAGGCACACCATGTAGGCACAGGCGACCAGGCACGTGCACAGAGGCACGGAGCCACAAGGCAGGGCTAGGCAAAGACACAGGACAGAGACGCGAACAGCCAGTACGGCAGAGCCTAGTGCGAAATGTGCAAGAGCGCACGAAACTTCAGGGACAATACAAAGAACGAGGCAGAGGCCTGCGCATGCAAAGATCATGCCAGGGACAGGGACAGTCTAGCAGCGGAGCGTAGGCCGAAGCCCAGAACCGGGCCAAGGAAAGACCTTGGGACTAGACAGAGCACAGAGCGAGGCCTGCACGTGTAGAGACACGCCAGGGACAGGCGAGGCAGAGTCCTGCACGTGCAGAGAGGCACGCCAGGGACAGGCGAGGCAGAGTCCTGCGCGTGCAGAGAGGCACGCCAATGACAGGCGAGGCAGAGTCCTGCGCGTGCAGAGAGGCACGCCAGGGACAGGCGAGGCAGAGTCCTGCACGAGCAGAGAGGCACGCCAGGGACAGGCGAGGCAGAGTCCTGCGCGTGCAGAGAGGCACGCCAGGGACAGGCAAGGCAGAGTCCTGCGCGTGCAGAGACACGCCAGGGACAGGTTCAGAGCGGAGGCCTGCACGTGTAGGAACACGCCAGGGACAGAGACAGAGGCAGGGTACCTGAAGCCACAAAGCAGAGCAAGACATGACACGAGGACAGAAACACAGAACAGAAACAGAGCAAACAAGGACTACAAGACAAAGCAGAGCAGGGACAGAACATGGCACGAGAGACAACACAAGACATGGCACAAGACAAGAGAAGGAATACGAGCACGGAGCGTGTGCAGACATGCACGACAGAGCAGAGTGCAAGGGCACAGAATAGAGGGAGCGCCCCACAGACCAAGCAACCATTCAGGGACACCACACAATACTCAGGCCCTGAGCATAGGAAGGGGCGGCCTGATATAGGGCATAGCACCTCCTCTTCCAGGTCAGGACCAGGGGAGCACTTCCGGGTTCAGATCCACAGGATAACAGAGCGTAGTCACATGATTGGAGATCCAGACATGACGAGACGACTGCAGAAACCGTGCTGAAACCTAGACAGGTCACATGATCATAGTCCTAGACATGACGAGATGATTGCAGAACCAGACAGTGCAGGATCCTAGGAAAGGTCACATGATCAGCGTTTCAGACATGACGAGAAGATCAAAGAAGGCAGAGCAGAAACGCAGGCATCCTGCAGCTCAGACATGAGGTGAGTGAGCACACTGCTCTAGGGAACATGCAGGATAGCAGACAAGATATACGCATGCACATCGCTCCAGGAGTTCTTGAGACAAAACAGACATGGCAAACATGACAGACGTGGCGGACATGACAACCGTCTCCATCTGTCATACGGCCTCATCTCTACATTAGGCCTCCCCCGCCCCAATCGGTCAGAATATCGGTCCTTGTCTTTGACCCTCCATTTGCAGTCTGTCTGCGTCATCAGACACTGTTTAGTCACCACCCTCCTAGAGTGCGCTTCGTCACCTGACCGTTCTCCCACTGACCGGCTCTCCCGGTTGGTACGGTCATCAGTCCTAATCGGCCCTACTGTCTGGCCTGAGTCTGACTCATTCAGCATCTCACAGGAACTACGGTCTCTCACCGTCATCCTGCCTGTCGAACTACCACTTGCTGACATTCTTCGGCCATCTGCCCTGTCACTTCTTGGCGGAACTCTTCGGGTCCTTACATCTTGTTGAGTTGCAGGCGGCTGCCAACTGGTATTCCGTACTTCTTTATTAATTTGCCGACGGTCCTGCCTCAACTGCTCAATCTCTTGCAGGTACCCCACTCGATACTCTACGAGCATCCGAAAGTCTCTCAGGCTCTCCATGGAGCCAACCACCATGATGGGAATCCTACCCACTTCACTGGATATCTGGTCTTCATCATCATGAGGGATCCTCACTCTCACCACACCGGAGATATTCACAAGGTCTTGCATTACCTTCCCGGATCTTCCAATGATTCTCCCAATCAGAGCTTTGGGTACCGGAACCACATCTTTCCGCAAACCCCTCCGATCCATAGCCTCCCTGGCTAACTCCAGGCGTCGAGCAGCTTTCACATTACTCTGCCTGACCAACTGTTTGACGTGGAGACACTGCAAATGCATCTCTTTCAGGACAGCTACCCGGTTTGCTGTATCTTCTCTGGCGGATATTATCACTAACTGCTGAGTCTCAGGTGTCCAGTGCACCACACATGCCTTGACCACCTCTTTGAAAGCCTCATGTACACCTTCCTCTGCACAGACGTCTTGCATGTCTTCTGGAACGTCAATCACAGTCTTGAAGGACGTGGTCTTGCTCTCTTCCAGGCCAGGAGGCTCTGGCCTTACTACGGACACTTCCCTCACTACAGTTGACCCGACCGGGTGACTGTCTTCTTCAGTTCTTAATTCATCAACTTCACACGATTGGATCACTTCATGACCCTTGGCCACTATGGCCACTGGTAGTTCTGTCTTATTATCACTCACACTCACCCGCGGTAAGTCTTCGTCCAATTTCTCCCACAGAAGACTTTTTACTACTCCTCTGAGTTCCTCCATCTCTTCCTTGAGGTTCTTGTTCACACTTTGCCAGGTGGACAGGTGACCTCTGAGCTCCGAGATCTCTTCCTTGAGCTCCTCGACCTTGTGCTCGGCCGTTTGTCTCAGGATTCTTTCTCGTTTAACATGTTCATCCACCTCTTCTCTGAGGGCCTTATTCAGTCCTTGCCACCTTATCATGTGACCTTTGAGCTCAGAGACTTCTTTCTCTAGCTCCTCTAGTCTGTGCTCCCTGTCTCTCTCAGAGCCACAGTCACCCCCAGAGTCTGAGTCATCCCTCCAGTTACTCACTAACCGTGTGACTACTTCAGCCGTCTTATCCACCAGGTCAGCGTCAGTTTTGTCACAAGATGACAGGTCCGCCCGTTGGGCTGACATACCCCTTTTTCCGGTCACTTCCACCTTTGACCTCTCCACGCCAGGAGCCGTCACCGTCTTCGTATGGGTTAGCCCTACAGTAGGAACGTCTCCACCCTTCTGGCATACATCATCAAACCTGACAAAGTCCCGGCCCCACTCCAAGGCATACACTAATTCTGGTGGTATACTTTCCCCTTGGCACTCACTGCCTTTGAGTCCCTCAAGCATTATTCTGTCTACCACATAGTTCACTGTGACCCCATGTGTACAGCGAACCTGGACCATTTTCTCAGTAAGACAGAAAGTGAGAGGAGTTCCTACCAGAGTCACCTGACTCTTTGAGTCCAACTGTCCCGAGATTCCTTCCCGGTGCAGCATCACAGTGCACACTTGCGGCCAGTCATCACTCGGAAAGAATATCCCACATTCTGGAAATGACATACATGAACACTGCGGATTCCCAGACATACCCACTGAGCCAACCAGTGCTGCCATTTCTTCACACTCGGCCCCTTTCTGGACCACCACCCCAATTTGGGTTACTGCCTCCCTCTGAAACTCCACCCCTTTTTGGGTTACCACCCCAATTTGTGACTCCACCCCCTTTTGGGACTCCACTTCTTTTTTGGTTACCACCCCAATTTGGGACTCCACCCCCTTTTGGGCTACCACCCTGATTTGGGTCACCGCCCCCTTTTGGGACTCCACCCCCTTTTGGGATCTCCCCATGTCTGTTGTACCGGTCTTCTGAGACCACAGTTCACACCACACAGTTTATGTCTCTTACGATACCAGACAAGTCCTTGCTGGCACCAGCACAGCTCCTGCTGTCACCGATCACCGGCACCACCGGCTGCTGTTCACACACACACAGCGGCTGGAGTTACTGCAGCTCCTGCTGCACCATCTTCGTGGACCCACCGATCCACCGGAAGCTGCTTGTTACCTTCGTGGCCCCACTGAGCCACATCAAGCCGCTTGTCACCTTCTTGACTCCCACTGAGCCACCGCAGGCTGAGTCGAAAAAAAAAGAAGATAAAACACACCACAAAAAACTCAAAAACTCACGTGTCATCACTGTGTGCTATTCAGGACGCTCCTGTCTCCACCTAAGACCGTCCAACACACAGGGCGCACCGGGTGCGATTCAGGGAGCGACCATCTGCCCAGGGTCTCCCCACACACCGGCCTCACCAGGTCCAGGGGCTCGGCGGGTGCTCTTCCGAACATCCGTCTCCGCCTGAGACTGCCCGATACCCACGCCTCACCAGGTCCAAGGTCACACCACGTGCTCCTGGGTTCCGACTCTGCTCCACCACAGTGGCTTCCCCACTTGCAGGCCGTCACAGGCTCTGCTCACACGTGGCCGGTCAGCAGCACATCACATGGCTTCCACAACCGTCAGCCCTCCTGGCTCAGCGTTGCTCTCAGAAGCAAGGCTACACCATTGCCCATAGCTTCTCCACCAATTGTGAGGTAGCGCTGTCATCTAGTAGGGGATCACTCGCTTGGCAGCGAACAAAACACATCCGGCACCAGGTTTTTCATAAAAATATAGCAGTCCATGCGGTTTATTCACCCTCATAAACCACAGCAGCAATGTACAACAGCTTTGTATCACCAGCATAGCGTCCATTAAACAGGCTATTCAGCCCCAGCGTTATCTCACCCGTCAGGGTTCCTTATGCGGCTTATCAGGACGTTTTATGTTAGTTCCCTCCCGGGAGCTCTCAGGCACACATCGCCCTTGCACACGCCCAGCCGCTCCACAGGCTGATAGTGAGGAGATCCTTCTCCTCACGGGACCTGCCAAACTGGACCAACCTGGTCCCAGCATTCACCCTTGTGACCTACCCTGGCTATGTTATATGGTCTGTAGCCACGCCCACCGGGTCACATGACTATGACCTCATCACAGGTCCTTCACCTACTCACATAGCTTTTTACTATAGGTGTTATCAGACACACCCCTGGGTGGGTTTGTGGGCAGCTAGAACCCGCCCATCTCTCCAGCTGCCTGAAGGCTTCTCCCTAACACATAGGCACGAAAGATCAGCTCTGCTGATCAGCACATCACCAAGCCTTCATCTCAAAGCCACCCACTTTGAGACACACCACTGCCACTCCGTATTCTGCCACTCATCCTCTCTTGGGACATCCACACAGCGCCCCCTAGTGGACACAGTGGTCATTACACCACAGTGTGTGTCCCGCAGCAGCCTGCCCATCCACCTCCGTGGAGTCACAGCCGGCAGGAAAGAGGGTGGTTTGCGGTCTGTGCTGGAGATGTGAGTATGTATGTGTATGTGAGTATGTGTGTGTGTATGTGAGTACGTGTGTGTGTATGTGAGTATGTGTGTGTGAATGTGAGTACGTGTGTGTGTGTGAGTAAGGTGTGTGTGTATGTGAATACGTGTGTGTATGTGAGTACGTGTGTGTGTGTATGTGAGTATGTGTGTGTGTGTATGTGAGTATGTGTGTGTGTATGTGAGTACGTGTGTGTGTATTTGAGTACATGTGTGTGTATATGGGAGTACGTGTGTGTGCATGTGAGTACGTGTGTGTATGTGAGTATGTGTGTGTATGTGAGTATGTGTGTGTATGTGAGTGTGTGTGTGTATGTGAGTACATGTGCATGTATGTAAGTGCGTGTGTGTATGTGAGTACGTGTGTGTATGTGAGTACTTGTGTGTCTGTATGTGAGTGTGTGTGTATGTGAGTGTGTGTGTGTATGTGAGTGTGTGTGTGTGTTTGTGAGTACATGTGTGTATGTGAGTACGTGTGTGTGTCTATGTGGGTACAAGTGTGTGTATGTGAGCATGTGTGTGTCTATGTGAGTACGTGTGTGTGTATATGTGAGTTTGTGTGTGTGTGTATGTGAGTACGTGTGTGTGTATGTGAGTACGTGTGTGTGTGTATGTGAGTATGTGTGTGTGTATGTGAGTACGTGTGTGTGTATGTGAGTACATGTGTGTGTGTGTGAGTACGTGTGTGTGTATGTGAGTACATGTGAGTATGTGTGTGTGAATGTGAGTACATGTGTGTGTGCATGTGAGTACGTGTGTGTGTATGTGAGTGTGTGTGTATGTGAGTACGTGTGTGTGTATGTGAATCATAGAATCATAGAATCATAGAATTGTAGAGTTGGAAGGGACCTCCTGGGCCATCTGGTCCAACCCCCTGCTCAAAGCAGGATTCACTAAATCATCCCAGTCAGATGTCTGTCCAGCCTCTGTTTGAAGACATCCATTGAAGGAGAACTCACCACTTCTCGTGGCAGCTTGTTCCACTCATTGATCACTCTAACTGTCAAAAAGTTTTTTCTAATATCTAATCTGTGTCTCCTCCCATTCAGTTTCATCCCATTGCTTCTAGTCTTTCCTTGTGCAAATGAGAATAAAGTTGATCCTTCTACAATGTGACAGCCCTTTAGATATTTGTAGACAGCTATTAAGTCTCCTCTCAGTCTTCTCTTTTGCAAACTAAACAATCCCAAATCCTGCAACCTTTCCTCATAAGACAGGGTTTGCAGACCGGTCACCATTCTGGTTGCTCTTTTCTGAACTTGTTCCAGTTTGTTGATGTCTTTTTTAAAATGTGGTGCCCAAAACTGGACACACTATTCCAGATGAGGTCTGACCAAAGAGGAGTAGAGGGAAATAATGACTTCACGTGATCTAGACTGTATGCTTCTGTTAATACATCCTAGAATTGCATTTGCTTTTTTTGCTGCTGCATCACACTGTTGACTCATATGCAGTCTGTGATCTATTAGTATACCCAAGTCTTTTTCACATGTGCTGTTGCTTAGGCCTATTCCTCCCATTCTATATATGCTTTTTTCATTTTTATTGCCCAGATGTAGTACTTTGCATTTCTCCCTGTTAAAAACCATTCTGTTAGTTGCTGCCCACTTCTCCAGTTTATTTAAATCTTTTTGAATCCTCTCTCTCTCTTCTCTAGTATTAGCTATCCCTCCTAGCTTTGTGTCATCAGCAAATTTAATCAGTTTACCCTCAATTCCTTCATCTAAATCGTTGATAAAGATGTTGAACAATACAGGGCCCAGGACAGAGCCCTGTGGTACCCCACTTGAGACATTCTTCCAACTGGATGTGCAGCCATTTACGACCACTCTTTGGGTCCGATCACTAAGCCAGTTATGAATCCACCTAACAGTTGCCTTGTCCATTCCATACTTAGTCATTTTTTCAATAAGGATTGTATGAGAGACTTTGTCAAATGCTTTGCTGAAGTCAAGATATACTATATCTACAGCATTTCCTTGATCCACCCAATCAGTGATACCGTCATAGAAGGAAATTAAGTTAGTCTGACATGACTTATTAGTTACAAACCCATGCTGACTCTGTTTAATCACTTCATTCTTATCCAGATATTGACATACATGTTGTTTAATAATTTGTTCAAAGATCTTTCCTGGTATAGAAGTCAGACTCACCGGCCTATAGTTGCCTGGGTCCACCTTCTTCCCCTTTTTGAAGATAGGAACAACATTTGCTCTTCTCCAGTCTTCTGGCACTTCTCCTGTCCTCCAAGAATTTTCAAAGATTATGGAGAGGGGTTCAAAAATTTCTTCTGCTATCTCCTTCAGTATTCTGGGGTGTAATTCATCTGGACCTGGAGACTTGAATTCATTTAGGTTAGCTAAGTGTTTCCTCACTATCTTTCTGTTTATAGATATCCTGGATTCTTCTATTCCCTTAATAGGACAGTGAATAACAGTTGATGTTACATTTCCTTTCTGAGAGAAAACAGATGCAAAATAGGAATTTAAAAGTTCAGCCTTCTCAACATCCTGTCTGACCATTTCATCATTTTCATCCTGTAAAAATCCTATAGCATCTTTGACTTTTCTTTTACTTTTGACATATCCCCCAAAATCCTTTTTTATTGCTTTTGACATCTCTTGCAAGCCTCAATTCATTTTCAGCTTTAGATAATCTGATTTGTGCCCTGCAGGTTCTGCAGACAGCATAATATTCTTCTTTAGATATGCCTCCCTCTTTCCATTTTATAAACATTTTTTTCTTCCTTTTTAGCATGTGCTTAAGTTCTGTGTTCATCCATCCTGGTTTCCTTAAATGCTTCCTATTCTTCCCTCTTTTCGGAATTGATAACAACTGTGCTTTGAGAATTTCATTTTTCAAGATTTCCCATCCTTCCTGGACATTTTTGTCTTTAAGGATATCCAGCCATTGGATCCCTCCAATTCTCTTTCTGAATCCCTTAAAATCTGCCTTTCTGAAATCTAACCTTGACGTCTGAGTCTTCACAGGTCTTCCACCTCTAGTTATCCAAAATTCTAAAATAGCATGGTCGCTACCTCCTAGGGTCCCAGCCACTTTTACCTCCTCAACCATTTCCTCCCTGTTTATAAGGATTAGATCCAAGGTAGCAGTTCCCCTTGTTTTCTCCCTTACCTTTTGGAAGATAAAGTTGTCAGCTAGAGAGGATAAGAATTTCCTTGACCTGTTAGTTTTGCCTGAGAGAGATTCCCAACAAATGTCTGGATAGTTGAAATCTCCCATGACAACTATGTCATATTTTTTGGAGAACTTGGCCATTTGATGCATAAAGAGTTCATCCATATCTTCAGCTTGCACAGGCGGCCTGTAGTAAATGCCTACAATGGTGTCCTTTCCATTGTTCTGTCCTTGTATTCTTACCCAAACAGTTTCCACAGAACTCCCAGTCTCTGAAGCTTCAATCTCTGTGCAGATATACGCGTTTCTAACATACAATGCGACACCTCCTCCTCGTTTATCAAGTCTGTTTCTTGCAAATAAGTTGTATCCTTCTAGTCTTGTATTCCAATCATGTGTATTGTCCCACCAAGTTTCAGTGATTCCAATGACATCATATTTCTTCTCCTGCGTTAGTAGTTCCAATTCTCCTTGTTTGTTGCCCATGCTTTGTGCATTAGTATAGAAACATTTTAGTTTGTGATTGGTTTCTCTTTCTCCAATATTTTTATTAATTAGATTCTTTTGTCTTTGTTCTTCCTTTCCACTTCTAATAGCAGAGTTCTCAATAGCATTTGTCAGGTGTATGGCTTTTTCTGGTCTTTTGCTTCCCTTCCCATGTTGTTCTAGTTTAAAGCTCTCCTTACAAGTGTAGCAAGACGACT
The DNA here is from genome assembly GCF_039654945.1 of Dendrobates tinctorius. Taxonomy (NCBI): domain Eukaryota; kingdom Metazoa; phylum Chordata; class Amphibia; order Anura; family Dendrobatidae; genus Dendrobates; species Dendrobates tinctorius. Next base: position 3,138,769 of record NW_027361770.1, on the reverse strand, counting down.
TCCAAATACTTGTTTTCCAGTCTTCGTAAGGTGCATCCCATCTCTAGCAAGTAGTCCATCGTAAAGGTAACTCACTCCGTGATCCAGAAATCCAAATCGTTGCTGACGGCACCATCGACGTAGCCAGTTGTTCACCTGCAGAATCTTATTCCACCTCCTTGTTCCATGGCCATCCACTGGGAGGATGGAAGAGAAGACCACCTGCGCTCCCAGTTCTTTCACTTTCTTGCCTAAGTCTTCAAAGAGTACGTGTGTGTGTGTCTATGTGTGTACATGTGTGTGTATGTGAGTATGTGTGTGTGTCTATGTGAGTACGTGTGTGTGTATATGTGAGTTTGTGTGTGTGTATGTGAGTATGTGTGTGTGTATATGTGAGTACGTGTGTGTGTATGTGAGTACGTGTGTGTATGTGAGTACGTGTGTGTGTGTATGTGAGTACATGTGTGTGTGTGAGTACATGTGTGTGCATGTGAGTACGTGTGTGTGAATGTGAGTATGTGTGTGTGTGAATGTGAGTACATGTGTGTATGCATGTGAGTACGTGTGTGTGTATGTGAGTACGTGTGTGTGAATGTGAGTATGTGTTTGTGTGTATATGTCCGTGTGTGTGTGTATGTGAGTACGTGTGCGTATGCGAGTACGTGTGTGTGAGTATGTGAGTATGTGTGTGTATGTGTGTGTGTATGTGTGTGTGTACGCACGTGTGTATGTGAGTGTGTGTGTGAGTACGTGTGTGTGTGAGTACGTGTATGTGTGTACATGTGTGTGTATATACATGGTGGCCAGCAGCGGCGGGTACAGCGGCGGCGGTGGGGGGGTTCAGCGCCAGCCGCTCCAGCGGCGGGGAGGTCCTGGCAGCAGCCAGCCAGCAGGAAAGACCACGGCTTGCAGCCTGTGCACTGGCCGTAAGCCGCGGTCTTTCCTGCCGGCTGTGACGGAGGTGGGTGGGCAGGCAGCGGCGGGTCCGGCAGGGGGGGTCTGTCTGCGGCGGGTCCAGCAGCGGCCGCAGCAGGGGGTCCGGCGCGGTGGGGGGTCCCGGCGGTGTCTCGCTGGTGGAAGGGCCTGGTACCACCAGCGGGTGCCATAATGAAATACCCATCACTTGGGTATTTCAATATGGCAGTCGGCGTACTTCCAGTCGGCGCGGTGGATGGTGGAATTCGAGGATATCCAGACGGAAGTGGATGACGGAAAATTTAAGGCAATTAAATATAAATATGAATATATATTATATATTTTTTATATATGTTATGTATGTATATTATATGTATATATATAATTATATGTAATATATATATATATAATTATGTTTTATATATATATATTTATGTGTATATACATTTACAATGCTGTGCAAGTTAATTGGGACAAAGCATTTTGTTAGTAAAATTGGCACAGTAAGCTAGAACATTTATTTGGCACAGTAAGATAGAACAAAAGCCGGTAATTCATTTGCTGGCTTCTGTCAAATTATATCAGAACCCGACAGGATATGAGATATGGTTTACATATAGCAAACCATTGCATATCCCTATTTTTTATATGTCCCTGACTAAAAATGTTAGTAGTGTATGAGTTTCAAATTTGTGAGCTGTAGCTCTTAAATTCAAGGGTTAATTCCTGGAAAAAAATGGGTGGGCTCCAAAGCAAATTTTGCAACCAGAGAGGGAAAGCAGGTGGGTGAGGGCATATTTTAATAGCCTAGAGAGGGACAATTGTTTTAGCCCCCCCCGGCTAAAAATATCTGCCCCAGCCACACCAGAAAAGGCGCATCCATAAGATGCGCCTTTTCTCGCACTTATCCTCTCTATTCCCCTGTAGTGTGACGAATGGGTTAATATTATTGGTTTAATGTCACCTTGCGATTGGAAGATGACCTTAAGCCTATTAATAATGGAGATATGTCAATAAGACACCTATCCATTATCAACCCTAGACTAGTAAAGGGTTAAAAAAACACACAAACATTAATTAAAAAGTCTTTTAATGAAATAAAGACACCAAGTTTTTGACCACATTTTATTAATCCATAAATAAACCATGACCTGCAGAAAAAATAACATTAAAAAGCAACAATATCCTTACCTCTTTGCTGTTCAGTCATGTCCCATGCTGTAATCCTTCACAAGGGGTTAAATAGTTTACAATGAGGACCGATGCAATTGCGACCAGCCCCACTGTAAACTACTTCAGAATGACTTAGTTCAGCTCTGTGCAGCCTCACTGGCTGCCCGGAGATGAACTAATAAGCGTGGGAAAGATTCTGACTTTTTTCCACGCTCATCAGTTCACCTCAGGTCAGCCAGGGGATTCCCCGCAGCCTCAGTGACATCAGAGGGAGTCCCCTGGCTGACCTGAGGTGAACTGATGAGTGTGGGTAAAAACTTGTCTTTATTTCATTAAAAGACTTTTTAATTGCAAGGTGACATTAACCCATTAATGTTAACCCATTCGCCACCGCTACAGGGCAATGGGAATAGAGAGGCTAAGTGCAAGAAAAGACACATCTTACAGATGCGTCGTTTCTGGGGTGGCTGGGGGCACATTTTTTAGCTGGGAGGGGGACCTAAAACAATGGTCCCTCTCTAGGCTAATAAAATATGCCCCCAATCTCTTGCTTTCCCTCTCTGGTTGCGAAATTTGTGCAGGAGCCCACGCAATATATATATATATATATATTGTGATAAAACACTCCGGGATCGCCTTTGCTGGGGTCAAAGGTCACGTGCGTTCAGCATGAAACTCAGGCGCAGAGCTGGGATTCGTGTATAACTGACCCTGGGTCAGGTTTATTAACAGTGAAAGCAATGCAAAAGGAAATAAAACATAAAACAAATCCTTGCCTGTCCGGCACTAACTAAACAATGGACAACCTAACTACCAACTGGCGGGCTTCTCCCGTCCAGCCAAACCACAGTTGCAGTGGGCACTGCTTCCACTCACGTGTGTCTCTCACACAGACAGGCTCTCTGTGTTCCCAGGCTGAGACACTCACACAACCACCTGGCATCCTTTTATATCCACCTCCCATTATTCATTAGCAAGCAGGTGCGATACTGACCAGACTAGGCCACATAGGAAAGGAATCTGGGCGAGATATACCTGCCCTCATCCACTATTCCCACATGATTCTCTCATATCCCCCCCTTCTGCTCAGACCACTCCGGTCGAGCAATGACACCCGCCAAACAGTGCACTCGGGACAGGGCATCTCCATTTCCCATCTGTATTTATTCAGCTTTGCATCTCGCCACCAGCATGCGTGGCTTCTTCAGGGATAATGTATGCCTTACATAGCATGTAGGAATTTTCTATACATTAGTTAAATAGAAAAGATTAGTCTAATCATGAACAAATATGACACACCAATGGGAGCAATGTATTACCGTATTTGACCTGGGCGTTACCACATTGTTAATGTCCTAGTGAGTACATGTCAATAAAGTTTATTAGAATATGTTTTGTGCATGCATCTCGTGGACATACATTACGCATGCGTAAAACTGACACACATCGCGCATGTATCAGTAAGTCATATTATGCACACGCGCCACGAGACTCAAATGAGTCAGATAATGCCGCGCATGCGCCGAATACGCCAATTAAACAAATGCACCAAGCTCGCACAAAAAGACAAAGTGCGTCTGTGCCCAAAAGATGACACAAAAAATGAAAGCGCAGACACCCAAAAAGTGAAAAAAAGGCATCAATCCATCAAAGCGTGGAAACAATTGCAGACAATGGCAACACAGCAAATTGACAACCAGATGCCATCAATTAACAGATAAGCCACAAGAAACCATGAAGCCACAAGAAACCATGCGGCAAGTGAATCAAGTAAAACAGAAAAGATATACTAATGTGTGAAATTCTATATAAATGAATAAATAATAAATTATAATAAAACAAGTGATAGGGGATTATTATTGCATTCATACCACCAGCAATCACTCAAAGGAATGTGCCCATAGCCCAAAAAATATTTATAAATTTAATAAATCAAAATAAATTAATGAGTGAAAAGTAAGACAATTACAATTGATCAATGAAACAGTGTGTGTCATATCTTACAAAAACATATAATGAATATATGACAATATGTGCATGTGACCAAAAAAAGTGAATATATGAAGTGTGTTAAAACTAAGGAATGAAAAAAGAATGAACCATATTTTGTGAAAAGTGAATATATGTGACCAATAGAAAGTAAATGCAGTGTAAGAGTGAAAAGAGTGAACATGTGAAAAATGAGTGCATAAAAAGTGAAAACAAATGAACAAAATGACGATAATGCAATGGTGAACAAAAGTGCAAGTGGAAAGTGGAATATAAGAAGGAAGGAGGGGAAAGGGAGGGTAAAAAGGGGGGAGAAGGTAGGAAAATGTGGGAGAAAAAAGGGGAAGAAAAGAAATATGTAAAAATCAGTGAAAAAGAAAAAAAATAGTGTAAAACAATCTGAGGAGAAGTGAGACCCAGACAAAAAAATTATAATAATACTTTAAATACTATATTTATTATGTGAAAAAGATGCCTAGATATCCACGCAGTGAACAAAATAATGTATACAATGTATATACATCTAATTAAATAGAATATGTATTAATTATATAACAATATATCACAAAATATTCATTTAAATATTGTTCCAGTGTAGGAGGCAGGGCTGTGGAGTCGGTAAGCCAAACCTGCGACTCCGACTCCGACTCCTCAATTTCCCTTACACCGACTCCAACTCCGACTCCGACTCCACGACTCCGACTCCCACACATATTGCTTATATTTAAGTGAAAAATTTATTGTAGTACAATGTGAACCTCAGACATTTAATCATTTTTATGATCCAATAATCAAGATATTTAGATAGAACAGAATATATATTGGTGTACTACCCGGTTTTCATTCTTTTTTGTACAGATACGATATGGATAGACAGATATGGATAAATGGATAGATTAGATAGAGCAGATTTCTAATCTGCTTTTGCTATTGAAAACATTATCTATGAGCTCAAAAACCTTTCAGGTGATGCAGTTTTTTAAAAAGATGATCAGCTTTTGCAGCTGAAAAACGTATCCTCAATAAACACTGGAAAAACGCTGTGTGTGAATGTAGCCTTAGATCAGGAATATAACAGCCATTTATAGGACATTTCATAACTTTCCCAAACTCCTATGAAAAAATATTCAGCACATCCTACATTGAATTACTGTACCCAATTTATTATATATTTTAGGAGTCGGAGTCGGTCCATTTTATACCGACTCCAACTCCGACTCCGACTCCACCAAAATGAGCACCGACTCTGACTCCACGACTCCGACTCCACAGCCCTGGTAGGAGGGAGAGTCCCTACTGTCTAACCGGACCGGAACCAAGGAGACTGTCTCCAAGGTTCCTAGGGAGACTGTTTCTGGGGGACATAATTAGAGGACGGACCAGAGACAGTTCTAGAATGAGTGGGGGGCAGAACAGGTATAAAAGGAGCTGAGAATGGCAGCAGGGGGCACTCGACAGAGTGGGAGAGAAGGAGCAGGAAGCCTAGGTGGCACCAGAGAGCCAGAGCCAGAAGGAGTGAGCGACGACCAGAGAGATTGGAGGGAGACTCACCACGGTCAGAGAGGAGACAGCACTGAGCAGCCCAGCAGAGGGACGCCGATCGAACGACCGCTTTCCCACTCCCGTCACTCCAGCCCACGGCTGCGGCCTGCCCGCTGCCGCCGTCCGACTCCAGCCCACGGTCGCGGCCTGCCTGCCGCCTCCTGCGGACGCCACTGCCCAACTCCAGCCCGCGGCTGCAGCCTGCCCGCCGACACCCACGGCCGCCACTTCCGGACTCTAGCCCGCAGCTGCGGCCTGCCCGCTGCCACCCGCGGCCACCTACGTCTGACTCCAGCCCGTGGTTGTGGCCTTCCTGACGCCACTCACGGATGCCACTGCTCGACCCCAGCCCACGGATGCGGCCTGCCCGCCGCCACCCGCAGCTGCCAGTGCCCGAATCCAGCTCGTGGTTGCGGCCTGCCCGCTGCCACCCGCAGCCGGCCGCTGCCCTGTCCCAGCCTGCGGCTGCGGCCTACACACTCCGGGCCCCGGCTATCGCCATCCTGCCTCCACCGGGAGGCACAACACAGAGGAACTCTTCAGGGGCCTGTTGTGCCGTTGCTACGCCCAGGTGGATCTACCCTGGATCTGGCCAGCGGGTACTGGCAGGTGCCAATGTCGGAGGAAGACCGCGCCAAGATGGCATTCATCTTGCCCATGGGACTGTTCGAATTTAATCGCATGCTGTTTGGGCTAGCCAACGCCCTGGGACCTTCCAAGAGCTAATGGGGATGTCTGGGAGATCTCAACTTCAAGGCCACTTTGATATACCTGGACGACATCTTCATCTATGCTGCCACGTTTGAAGACCACTTGCAGCAGTTGGAGCAGGTGCTCGGTCGGCTGCAAAGGTACGGGTTGAAGGTAAAACAGATCGAATACCTAGGGCATACCGTCTCTGCCGAGGGCGTTAGACCGTCTATGGAGAAGGTCACCGCAATACAGGGGTGGCCTACTCCCGAGACGGTAAAAGATGTACGAGCCTTTCTGGGGTTGGTCGGATATTACCGTCGCTTTGTAAAAAACTTTGCCTGCCGGTCCCGAGCCCAGCAGGACCTACTGAAGGGGGCCCCTGCCGGGTCCAATAGCTGGAAGATCCAGAGGAGGGAACCACAGGAAGAGGCCTTCCAAGATCTCAAAACCACACTCTCGGAAGCCCCAGTGTTTGCCTATGCGCATTTCTCGCAGCCGTTCATACTGCACACCAACGGGAGCTTACACGAGCTGTGATCTGTATTGTCACAAGTCCAAGATGACCGGAAATGAGTGATCTCTTACGGTAGCCGATCGCTCCACGACTCCAAATGCAATCCCGACAATTACAGCTCCTTTAAGCTCGAGCTTCTCGCGGTAGTGTGGGCCATGATGGAGCCATTTGCAGAGTACCAGGCAGGCTCTGAGGTAGTGGTACAGACTGACAACAACCCACTGGCCCACCTCGACAATGCCAAATTGGGGACCCTAGTACAACGGTGGGTGGCCCGGATGGCCAAATTCAAATATAAAATCATCTACAAATGGGGAGTGGAGAAAGTGCATGCCGATGCCCTCTCCAGAATTCGACGTACGACCCCTGGGCAAAGCCGGGTCGAAGAGCTGGAAGGAGAAGAGACGCCATTCTCTCTGGCCCCCACTGGAATCACAGCCGTAACCTGAGAGCGATCCCACACAGGACCCGGGGCATGTTAGAACAATCCCAGGATGAATGGATCCAACAGCAGCAAGAAGATGGAGAGTTTGGCCAATTGCGTCAATGGGTGGCCATGAGACAGCTACCCAACGACACTCAAAGAAAGACATTGACTCGAGACACTCTGCTAATGCTACACCAGTGGGAGACACTAGTAATTAAAGGAGGACTATTGTACCGAAAGGCAGTGCTGCACACAGCACTGACGACAGCCTGGCAGGTGGTAATACCGGGAGCCTGGCTCACTGAACTTACTCGCGAAGCTCACGAAAAGGGGCTCATTTGGGGCACAAAAGACTTTTCAGTGGTTACAACAAAGCCGAAGTGGAAGGAGTTTGCCATGCATGCTGCCTGTGTTAACTAACCAAACCACCTGAGCAACAGGCCCCCGTACAAACAATAGTGACGGCGGCACCCCTCGAACTTCTGATGATAGACTATTTAACCATCAGTCCCGCTCACCAGGGGTGTGAGCATTGTCTAGTCATGGTGGACCATTTTACCAAATTTGTCGTGGTGACCCCTACTCGGGATCAAACAGTGGAATCAGCCGCCTTCGCGATCTGTAACAACTTTATCCAACTATACGGCTGCCCCCAGCGGATCCATTCAGACCAAGGTGCATGCTTCGTGGGAAAAGTAATGGAAGAACTACATTGCTTATACGGTATCGATAAATCCCAAACCACACCATGCCATACTCAAGGGAATGGGGCCTGCGAGCGATTTAACCGGACATTAATCCAAATGCTACTTATCCTGGAGGACAACCGGAAAGCCCGCTGGCCCGAATACGTCCCTGAACTGGTCTGTGTATATAACAACCAGGTACACTGAGTCGCCGGCTATACTCCATATTCGCTACTGTTCAGCTGGGAAGGCAAAGGAATCATCGAGGTGGAGTTGAATCCGGAGAAGGAACAACCATGGATGGGAGTCTACTCGTGGGTCCGGAATCACCGGTATCGGCTACAAACCCTGCACCTGACCATCCATACAAAACTTCAGGACCTGGAACATCCAGGGAAGACCCCCTCCCAACCCACCAAATTCCAAGTAGGAGATCGTGTACTTGTACGAGATCAGCACAAATTGGGACACTGCTGGGAAGAAAGTCCCTACCGAGTACTGCGATGAGTAAGCCCAGGTGGGCCAGTGTACGAAATACAATCTGAAAAAGAGGGAGATCACCCCGCCCGCACAGTACATCACAATATGTTGCGACCCTATACTTCCACAGACCCTGAACCACCCGAGGCCCTTCCTCAGGCCCCAGAACCTCCGCCAGCAGAATGGAATGAGGATGATGAGGAAGACCTTCTGGCAGTACAAACGGACACTTCAAAAACCAATACCCCAGCAACCCTAGTCAATCCACCATCTTCCAGCACCACAGAAGACTCCACCACAGTCGAACCATGATGCTCCGAGAGGTTCACAGCTGGCAAACCCCCCGAACGCTATGAACAGGGCCAGTTCGTGTGGCATAAAAGACTTTTACAACAAGAAGCAGGGCCAGACCCCCTCCAAGCCCTCTCCCGAGGACTGGCAAACATACAGGATGGGGGAGTGTAGGAGGGAGAGTCCCCACTGTGTAACCGGACCGGAACCAAGGAGACTGTCACCAAGGTTCCTAGGGAGACGGTTTCTGGGGGACATAATTAGAGGATGAACCAGAGACAGTTCTAGAAGGAGTGGGGGCGGAGCAGGTATAAAAGGAACTGAGAACGCTAGCAGGGGGCAATCGACAGTAAGGGAGAGAAGAAGCAGGAAGCCTAGGTGGCGCCAGAGAGCCAGAAGGAGTGAGCGACGACCAGAGACATTGGAGAGAGACTCACCACGGTCAGGGAGGAGACAGCACCGAGAAGCCCAGCAGAGGGACGCCAACTGTTATGATTGGGTCACCGAGGAGGAAAGCAAGACCAAGCCAAGCCAAAGAAAACCAGAGAGGTTGGTAACTAAGCGGATTGCAGACCCCTGATCCTAACCACACAACTAACAGCAGCCGTGGAGCGTACCTACGATGATTCTAGATGCCTCGTCACAGCCGGAGGACTAAATAAGCCTAAAGCAAGAAAAGGGGAAATCTAAACTGCCCCAGAGCAGACCCCAAAGGAATAGACAGCCCCCACACATGTATCACATGTATTGACGGTGAGGCAAGATGAAAGCACAAACACAGGTAGGAAAATAGGCTGAGCAAACGATGGGGCCCACACTAACTAGAAAGGACAGCAAAGGAAAGATACTGTCTGCAATTACGCCAAAAAAACCCTGCAAAAATGTCCAACACTTCTGATAGCAAAAAAAAACCCCTGAAGTCACTAGACTTCTCCCACTATATCAGCACTCTGGCATGTTCTGAGAACAGAGCAAAAAGAGGCCCATCTAATAAAGGACAAAAAGCAAACTGGCACATACAGTGACATAAGAATGGAAATTCAGCACAGCCCCAGCCGGGGCTGGCTGACCACACAAAAAACTGAATAGACCAAACCAAAACAAATGTGAACATTAGCAGAGAACACTTAGCTTGAGAAGGCAGGAACTGAACTGGAAACTAAGACCTCAGGAGGCAGGAAAAAATCACCAGCATGGGAATAGGGAGTCTGCTGTCTTAAATCCAGTCTGAGACTCCAGATGTCTAATCCTCATCCTCATTATCAGGTGGCAGGTCTCTGTTAATTAGATCAGCTTCATTACCTCCTGCCACCACCAGAGGGAGCCCGGAAAGAGAACTCACAACTCCTCTGTCAGCACAACCAGCTCCCTCACCAGAAACCAGAGGCAGACCAGAAAATGAGTTCACAACAGCCGACCGAATGACCACACTCCCGCTCCCGTCACTCCAGCCCGCGGCTGCGGCCTGCCTGCTACCGCCCATGGCCGCCGCTGTTGACTCCAGCCTACGGTCGTGACCTGCCTGCTGCCCACGGCCGCCACTGCCTGACTCCAGCCTGCGGCTGCGGCCTGCCCGCTGCCGCCCGCGGCCGCCGCTGTCCAACTCCAGCCCACAGTGGCGGCCTGCCTGCCGCCACCCGTGGCCACCACTGTTCCACCCCAACCAGCAGCCGCCGCCGTCTGACTCCAGCCTGCAGTTGCGGCCTACCTGCCGCCACCAGCGGCGGCCAGTGCCCGACTCCACATTTGTAGATATGTAGCAGAGCCACATGTGTACGAGGTTTACAGAGTGAAGCCATGTGTGTACTGAGTGGAGCTGTGTGTGTGCTAGGTGTACAGAGCGGAGCCATGTGTACGAGGCATAGAAAGCGGAACCGTGTGTGCATGAGGTGTGCGTAGCCATGCGTGTACAAGGTTTATGGTGGGGAGCATTCATACCTCCCAACCATCCCGAATCCAGCAAACAGGCCCGATTTTGAGAGCGAGTCTTCCCCACTGCCCGGGCCGGGAGCTTAATTTTCCCACGGACAGAGGAGTACACGGCGGAGCCCCAAGGAGCACTTTAAAATTCACACGTGACGTTCCACCAGACGTGACGTGCTAGAAGCTAACTGGAAAGGAGGTAATTTCAGGAGGAGATTGAGACAGAACCATGGCGGCACTTCAGGGAATGCTACAGATCCATCACCGTATCCTCCTCCTCCAGCGCGGACAGCGGGATCGCCTTTGACTTGGGGTTGTCGGCCATGTGAGCGGATCATGATATGTCCTGCACCGGGAGGCTCAGGTGGGCTGCTATAGTATCTTTATAGAATCTTTCTTTGTTTCTCTCTCTGCTTCTTTCTCTCTCTCTGTTCTTTCTTTCTTTGTCTCATTCTTCTTTCTTTCTTTCTTTCCCTTTCTCTCTCTATTCTTTTTTTCTCTCTGTTCTTTCTTTCTTTCTTTCTTTCTTTCTTTCCCCTCTTTCTTTCTCTCTCTAATCTTTCTTTCTTGCTCCCTCTGTTCTTCCTTTCTCTCTCTCTGTTCGTTCTCTCTCTCTGTTCTCTTTCTTTCCCCTCTTTATTTCTCTCATCTCTTTCTTTCTTCTCTTTCTCTCTCTCTGTTCTTTCTTTCTTATGTAGCCCCCTTCATATGGTATAATACAGCCCCCCCAAAAGAATATAATGTAGCCCCTTCAGATTATAGTGCAGCCCCCCTCATGGGGTATCATGCTGTCCCCCTTATACGGGGTATCATGCTGCCCCTCATCATACTGGTATTATGCTGCCCCCTCCTCATACGGGGTATATCATGCTGCCCCCTCCTACAGGTATCATGCTGCTGCCCCCTTCCCATACGGGGTATCATAATCATGCAACCAGGACTCAATATATAAATTTTTAAAAAAACACTCTACTCACCTCTCCTACTTGCTCCCACGCTGATTTTTGCGGCGACTCTGCTCCGATGTCAGGAGCTGCGCTGCAGTCAGACTGGCACACAGCGGGGACATAATATCAATATTGGTCTTTTTATATATAGATTATTTTTGGCAACAGCGCGGTCATCTGCTTAGGTTCTCTGGTTAGGGGTCCACTCAGACGTTTCGCCCCCCCGAACCAAAACCCAGGCTACGCCTCTGACGCCAAATGTAGGTATCGTCAGTACGCGGGATGCAGTGACAAGACGGGAGTCGGAGTGAACTTTGAATGTAACTTTTATATATATATTTGTACCTATAAGGGCTATCTTTGAGTAACCCACAAGCTAACAGCAGTTATCCTCGCAGGGATCAGAACCAGTCTTCATGCTCCTCTCCCGCTCTGTCCAGTGCCCCCTGTTGGCGTCCTCAGCTCCTTTTATATTGGCTCCGCCCCCACTCCTTCTAGAACTCTCTCCTGTCCATCCTCTAATTATGTCCTCCGGAAACAGTCTCCTTAGGAACCTTGGTGACAGTCCCCTTGGTTCCAGCCCGGTTACACAGCGGGGACTTTTCCTCCTACACATCTTTTCTCTTTTTCTTTTCTACAATAATGTATGTATTAATGGCGCTTTAGAAGTGAGTAAATAAATAGTCATGCTATTCAATGGGACACTGCTGATGCCTCATTTTTTTTCTCTGACAAAATCTATTAGTGGAAATAGTAGCAGAATGCTGAGTTTTCACTTTGAAATCAGATGCCACTCACCCATTTAGGTTTATGGGTACGTGGAAGACATCCAAGTGCATTCTGATTCCTGTGGATTCACAGAATGAAGGTGGAGAAATGTTGTTCTCCATTATCTTCCTACGGTGTGCTCCGAAGCTACGGTCATATGAGCGAGCCCTAAGTATTAACTTTATTCTGTGGCACTTTGCTGGTGATACCATATTTGTACTTTTGGTTATATTTTATTAATTTACACTAAAAATATAATTTCTTTGGTGTTGCAACTTTCTGTGAATTATTATTCAAACATTTTCCATGAACAGTAGGAGGGCTTATATTGTGCATAGCAAGATATGTTTTTCATTGTCCCATTTTGGTATGCATATAACTTTTTCATCTTTTTATTACACTTTTGGGAAATGGAAAGAATAACAGAAATAAAACCCAGTAATTATGGATTTTTTAATTTCTTTATTTAACCCCTTACTGTGAATCCAGTTTTGACCTTGTTGACAGAGCTCTATTTTTCAAGCCTGACATGTGTCACTTTATGCGGTAATAAATCTGGAATGCTTCTATTTATCACAGTGATTTTAAGAGTGTTTTGAATGACAATTTGTACTTTATGGTAATGATTAATTTTGGTTGATAATATCTGTGTGTATTTATGAAAATATCAAACTATTAATCGGACTGGAGCGGGGCAGTGGCAGCTGTGGACAGCAATGGACACGCCGCAGCCACGGACTGGAGTGGAGCGGCAATGGCCGCGGGTGGCTGCGGGCAGGCCGCAGCCATGGGCTGGAGCGAGGCGGCAACAGCCGCGGGTGCCTGCGAGGGCGGCGGTCTTCTGTCGGTCGGCTAGGCGCCGTCTCCCTGCGGTCCACTGAGAGTCTCCCTTCTGTCACTGTCCTCCTCTATGGTTACTGCTGGAGGCTCTGGCTCCCTGGCGCCTCCACGATCTCCTGCTCCTTCTCTCCCGCTCTGCTGACTCACCCTGACTGGCGTCCTCTGCCCCTTTTATATAGGCTCCTCCCCCAACCGTCCTGGAAGTCTCAGCGGTCCGTTCCCTAACTCTGCTCCCCGGAAACAGACCCCTTAGTAACCTAGATGACGGTCCCCTTGGATCCGGCCCGGTCACTTGGCAGGGGCCTCTCTTCCTACACAGACAGCAGAAAAAATAAAATAACATTTACTATTTGTATACAGTAGCTTAGCATCCATTTTAAAACGTCCATTTATTTTTTTAAATTTTTGAAGACTCAGGGTATGTGCACATGATTCAGAAGTGCCAGCGCTTTGGAAGCAGCGCATGTTCACTGCGTCTAAAGTGCTGCCTTCTATTGAACACAGGTGAAGCCGCATGTGTTCACTGAACCGGGCGGATTGAACGCATCCAATACATTCTATAGGTGAAATTTCTCTTGCGGAGCGAAATGGACATGCCGCACGTCAGTCTCCTCGGGTGATCCGCAGGTGTCTGCAGACTCATAGTGGACATGGGACTTCTTGAAATCCCATACACTATGCTGTAACATTTGGATGCTATTTGGTCAGTAGAAAGAGGAGAACAAAGGAGTATAATGGTGTAAAAATACTGTATTTATTTCAATAACATCTGTGGTGTAGTGACCACTGTGTCTGCTAGGGGGCGCTGTGTGGATGTCCCAGGACGGATAGCCATGTCCAGAGTGGTAACAGGAGCAGGGTCCTAAATGATCGCTGTGTATCCCAAGGTGGGTGGCCTTTGGATGAAGGCTTGATTATGTGCTGATCAGCATAGCTGATCTTTTGTTCCAATGTGTTAGGGAGAAGCCTTCAGGTGATTGATGAGATGGGTGGGATCAATCACCTACAAACCCACCTAGGGGTGGGTGTCTAAAATGCCATAGTAAAGTATGTGTATGAGTGGTTGAAGGACCTGTGATGAGGTCATAGCCATGTGATCTGGTGGGTGTGGCTACGGACCATATAAGGTGGCCAGGGTAGGTCACATAAGTGAATGCTTGAACCCGGTTGGTTCGTATGGAAGGTCTCGTCTGGCTGACGTGAGGCCGACTGAGGAAGATGTGTCTGGCCTCCTGCCTTCCTGGAGGGAATGAACGTCTGCACTGAAAAGCAGCCATGAGGTTCTCCGGACAGGGGAAATACCTGTGAGGCTAGAGATGATAATGGGTGCAAACTGTAAAGCGCTGCGGAATTTGTTAGCGCTATATAAAAATAAAGATTATTATTATTTATTAACCTGGCAGTTTAATCGCTATCTGGTCAGTATATCACTTTTAACCATCAGTGTTACATTAGTGATTTTTCACTAATGAAAATAAAAATTAAACTGAAAAGCTTATGCTATCCATTATAATGTTAATCATGGACAGCACATGGATTGCATATGAACTTGTTTTGGTAATTTTCATCCATGACTCAACACCAGAGAAGACGCCATGATTTTTTTTACTGGGGATAAGTGGAATCTGAACCACCTAGAAGCCAAAGACGACCCGAAGTTTTATGCTGTAAAATAGTCGTAGTAAGGACTATTGGACTGAAAAATGAAACAAAATGGGGGTAAGAGCAGAACGATTGCCCTGTAAACAAATATGTATAGGAAATGCTTAGTTACTTTCCGGTAACAGTGTTTTTGGGAGTCCATGACAGCACCACGAGAGAGGGGATCCACCCTTCTGGGACAGGAAACCTATAGACATAAAAATGGTGGCACCTCTCTCCCACACCAGTTGGATTACAGAGCATGAGAGGACCTCCCATTATACATTATTTCGTGCCAAAATAACTATCCACACGTGACTATGCTAAGGTAACAAGACGTGCTCATTCACACATGAAGTGAGGGAATATAACGGTGCCATCATGGGCTCCAAAAAACACTGTTACCGGTAAGTAACTAAGCATTTATTCGGTCTCCCATGACAGCACTGCAAGAGAATTACAGAGAATTAAGGAAATTAGGGAGGGACCACAATCTGAAGCACCCTTCTCCCAAATGTGAGATCGGAGGAGGCACCCATATACAGTCTATAATGTTTGAAAAACATGAAGGGAGAAGACCGCCTTATATATCTCCTCAATCGACACCTCCAATCTCTCAGCCCAAGAAGTTGCCACGGCTTGTGTGAAATAAGCTTTCAGACCCTTTAATGGGGATAAATGTAAGGTCAGTGTAGGGCTGAGAAGAACCAGAAGTGAACCCACAGGACCGCGATGACGAACCTCCTCGGGGCGAGCTGGCCAAGTGGACCACCCCCTATACAGGGAGCGTCTGGGGCAAGCCTCGGAGAGACTATCGCCGCGGAAGCTGATACCCGGGGACAACAGTAGGAGGAAAACCAGAGGTGGACACAAGGGTTGCGGAAGGACCAGCAGGGGAGGGTTTGTAGACAGAACGGATTTAGGCTGACGATGGTAGATACTGCAGGAGAGGACTTGAGACCGGGGAAGGACGAGGCAGGCACTAGGAGAGAACACAGGGAGAGATTACAAGAAGACACTGGGACACAGAGAGCAGGACAGAGTGCTAGGCTGGGAAAGCGCAGGGACGCGTGGACCTGAATCAGCAGTGCTAGACACAATCAGGCAGAAGGCGAGGCTACCTGATATAGGACTGCAGGCAGCGCTTCCGGGTCAGGGTCGGCTAGGAGGTGGAGCACAGCAGCAACAGGAGAGATGAGTGGCAGGATCACTGGCGCGCAGTGCGCGGGCACACCCGACGGGCATGGAAGGCCAGTTGCAGCGGCGGCAGAGAAGGAGCAGGATGGCGCGTGCGCACCTCGGGAGCGCGCCGGGTGAGGTGAGTGCGCCGGTGTTCGGGAGGAGGGGCAGAGGATGCAGCTGCGGGCGGCGTGATAGAAGCAGAGGGGAGCGTGGCAGCGGGTGGCGTGACAGTCAGGCACTTGGGTAGAACAAAGAAAATCTATAATTATGTGCTTAATTGTAAAACACTGGGCAAAACTGTCACTGAAAAAGACCTGGGTGTATGGGTGGACGACAAACTCACATTTAGTGGACAGTGTCAGGCAGCTGCTGCAAAGGCAAATAAAATAATGGGATGCATTAAAAGAGGCATAGATGCTCATGAGGAGAACATAATTTTACCTCTATACAAGTCACTAGTGCGACCACACTTAGAATACTGTGCAAGTTCTGGTCTCCGGTGTATAAGAAAGACATAGTTGAACTGGAGCGGGTGCAGAGAAGAGCGACCAAGGTTATTAGGCAACTGGGGGGTCTACAATACCAAGACAGGTTATTACACTTGGGGTTATTTAGTTTGGAAAATCGAAGGCTTAGGGGTGATCTTATTACAATGTATAAATATATGCGGGGACAGTACAAAGACCTTTCTAATGATCTTTTTACTCTTAAACCTGTGATGGAGACAAGGGGGCATCCTCTACATCTGGAGGAAAGAAGGTTTAAGCATACTCACAGAAACGGATTCTTTACTGTAAGAGCAGTGAGACTATTGAACTCTCTGCCATATGATGTTGTAATGAGTGATTCCCTACTATAATTTAAGAAGGGTCTGGATGCCTTTCTTGAAAAGTATAATATTACAGGTTATATACACTAGTCTCCTTGATATTGCGTTGGTCCAGGGAGCTAGTCTGATTGCCGTATGTGGAGTCGAGAAGGAATTTTTTTCCCCAATGTGAAGCTTACTGTTTGCCACATGGGGCTTTTTTTGCCTTCCTGTGGATCAACATGTTAGGGCAAGTTAGGATAGGATAGGGGTTGAACTAGATGGACTTAAAGTCTTCCTTCAACCTTAATAGCTATGTTACTATATTACTATGTTACCCTCTGGCACTGCAATATCACTTGCTGTATAGGCCAAAGAAATTGCTTCCCTAATCCACCTAGTTAAGGTGCTCTTGGAGACTCTAAGCCCCTTCCTAATCACCTGAAAGGAAATAAATAGGGAATTCTCTTTTTTCCAAGGGTCAGTTAATGTAATATAACTAAGCAGACACCTCCTAACATCTAGTGAATGGAGCTTTCTCTCTTTTTGATTTCCGGGGTTGACACAGAAGGAAGGAAGAACAATCTCCTGCAGTCTTCCCCAAACTGGATATAAAGAGGCTGCCTGAATAGGGCCTGGATGACACTAAGCCTATGGGTCGATGTCAGTGCCACCAGAAGGGCCATCTTGAGTGAAAGAATTTTTATTGGGGCTTCCTCAATGGGTTCGAATGGAGCTTCCGTCAATGCCTTTAGTACGAAATTTAAATCCCAAGGCATCAACTTCTGCCTAAGGATGGGCTTAGACCTAGCTGATGCCCTGATAAATCTAGATATCCAGTAACTGCCTGCTAGATTATAACTATACAGGGCCCCTAGTGCCGCAACCTGAACTTTGAGCGTGTTTGAGGCCAGACCCATCTCTAAGCCCTCTTGTAAGCACTCCAACACCTGGCCTATCTTAACCTTTCCTCCAACCTCCGCCCTTGAAACTTATAGAAACTTTCTCCAGGTTCTGGAATACATTTTCGTTGTGGATGCCTTTCTGCTTTTAAGTAAAGTGTTTACCAGGTTATGTGAAAACCCCTTCCCCCTTAACAGTGCCTTTTAAAATTCCACATCGCCAGATGCAAATTGGAAACTCATGGATGGAAAACCGGACCCTGAGAGAGGAGGTCTGTGAGTTCCGGGTGAACCCAGGGGTCAGTGATGGAGATCCTTCTCAGCCAGGAAAACCACGGTCTCTTGGGCCAAAACGGGGCCATCAGAATAACATGTGCCTTGTCCTCCTGTATCTTCCTCAGTACCAATGAAATCAGGGTTATTGGAGGAAATGCATACTCTAGTTTAAAATCCCATGGAATCAGGAGAGCAACCACTGCCTGAGGACTTTCTCTGTGGGGTTTAGGGAACAAAACCGATGCACTTTCTTGTTCTGTCTGTTGGCAAAAAGATCTTCTTCCGGACACCCCCACATCTGCACAATCTGGTTGAAAACAGTCTGATTCAACATCCATTCACCCTGTCTGAGCTTGTTGCGGCTTAGGAAATCGGCTTTGATGTTCTCCTTTCCTCTTATGTGAAACCACATACTGTCCGAAATTCTTGACTGGGCCGGGTAGAAGGCTGAAAGCCTCCCCCCACCTGGACTGCCAGTCTTTGGGGTGGCTTTCTGCATTCCCAGGAGGAACCAAACATGTATTCTCTACCTTTCTTTCTCCTGTCATCCCATCTAGTCTTATCTCTAGATGACTTGGTATGGTTGAACCTCTTCCTGCTGAAGGAACGCCTGTGGGAAGGATCTGACAGGCTGGGAAACTTCTTTTTACTGTCTCTTGCCTTCTGCAAGAGCTCATCCAACACTGGCCCTAAAAAGTGATCCCCCTGACAAGGGATGCTGCACAACTTTGATCTGGCCTGGATGTCAACCGGCCAACATTTTAGTCACAAGGCTCTCCATGCTGCATTTGAAAGTGCCGCTGCTCTTGCGGCTAATCTGACCAAGTCCGCTGATTCATCAGATAAAAAAGCCGCAGCTCCTTGGATGATGGGAAGAGAAGACAGGATACTTCCTCTGGAAGCTCTGTCCTTTTGTTGGGATTCCAATTGATCCAACCAGACCATTAAAGACCTGGCTGTACAGGTAGCAGCCATCGACAGTCTAAGGGACCCCGCCTGTTAGGCCTCTAGTTCCTGTCGCTGCACAGCAGGAATCTTGAGTCTTGCATTCGGCAGTCTCCCATTCCTCTCCGGCTGCAGAGGAGGCTGCTCAGGAGACACGTTGATCCCGGCGCTCTGCTCAGACCAGCTCTGTGGGTTTGGTTGCTGCTGCCACCTCTGGTCCAGCTATAGCAACGCATGCTGGTCAGCAGCGTGCTACTCCAGGGACTAAGTCCTCCTTTCGCTCCACTGAGCATGCCCATGGGACGATCTCTCATTGGAGATCGGAGGTCACATGCTCAGGTACTTCTCCAGCTTGGATTGGACCATCAGAAAGGTCAGGAAGGTCCCGGAAGGACACTGCTATAAAAAGGTTGCATTGCCGCTCGGCCATGCGCTAGTATAAACTGCATTACCAGACTATGAGGAGTGAGTGTTGTATGCATGTATGAATGTCTCTGGTGAATGACTCATTAAGAAACCCCTACCCTTGGTACGCATGTGTTGTGCAGCCTAGCCTGTTAAGCGCCCAGGCTTAGGTGTAGGTAGAGGCAGAGTCTGTGACTGAAATCAGTGTCCACCGGTGGCTCTGCATGCCATGGTGCACATGCTCGACACTCCACCATAGTCAGCGTCTATAGCAGCATCTGCAGGTGCGACTCCACGCACTCAGAAGGCCTAGAGGGACTCTGACCCCGTGTCCTTGGGGCAGAGTTCTGTGACCGCATTCTGTGCGCTCCATTGCTGAGCTCTGTGAGCTAAACAGGCTCCGTTATTTATGTTCAGCGGTGGTGCGGCTCTGTGACGTAACAGAGTTTGCCCTGTTCACACTGGGTGACCTTAACCCATGTGTGACCTTTTGTATACCGCTTTATACTTCTGCCATTACTAGGCAGCAGTTTATCACCCCTGCACGGTGGACCCCGGGCTGCGAACGCACCTTACTATTATTTTATTATTTTATTATTTGGTGCGTTCCGCCAGCCCGAACACCGCTGACATCTCCCAGGTGCCTTTTAGAAAAGTATCAGCTTTTCTATCTAATGGGTCCTTTAAATTCCCTATTGTCATGATCCAGACCGGGTTTTTAGTCTTGTCCTCCACTATTTCCTGTCTGGTCATGCCAGGTGTTAACTTTCTCAGCCTTAGTCTGATCTCAGGTTTGCTATTTATCTCCGCTGTGTACTGCAGACCATGTCAGTTATAGTTTCTGCCTATGGCATGTGTAGCTGACTCCTTTTGCCCTGATTTGTCCTGCTGCTTGCTTACTGAACCCATGTCTGTTTTTCCCCTTTTCCCTTCCCAACTCTGTGTTCCCGTTTCGTGTATTGACTCCCTGGTTTTGACTTGACTTGGACCCTGACCTGTTGTTTTGTTTCTTGTCTTTGGCATATCTGCTCCTGACCGGTACTGACTCATTTGGCTTGTTGTTAACTCTGTGTTTGATTACTCCTTTTGTACTGCGTTACAGTCTTATATCGACCCAGCTTGTTTTGACTATTCTGCTCCCACCTGGTGGTGGCCTTGCCGCTGCATTGCAGGTCTGGTCTTGCTGTGCGCAGTCCTCCCTCCACTCTATTGCCACCTAGTGGAGCTTGCATTTACCTGCATTGCAGTGGTGTGACACTCATTGAGGCTTTTCTGGACACTTTAGAAACCGTTGCATCCAGCTTCAGGGCTTTATCCCATGAAGATGAGGCAGATTCCTCAAATAGCCTTCTTTTGAAGGTAGGAGATAGGGAACCTTTCCTTTCTGGTCTCTTCCACTCACGCAAGATAAGAGAACAGATTCTATTGTTCAGAGGAAAAAATCTACGAGTTCTCTGGTCCAACCCTCCGAGCATCACATCTTGCATGGACTTCTCAGGCTGGTGCTCTACAAAATCCATTGTACTATTCACTGCCTTTACTAGTTTGTTCACCCGATCAACCGGAAAGCAGGAACGGCTTGGCCGAGTCTCCGATGATGATGAAGTTGAAGCAGAAGAAGCCGACACAATCTCCCCTTAGTCTCTGTCACTATCTGATAATGGGGACCTGGTCCTTCTATCTCTATGGACACCTTCCTGGGAAAGGGATCTTACTGATTCCCTAACCTCTGCCCTAACAATGTACCTCAAGCTGGACACAAAGTCTGGTGTCTCTTTCGCTGCCATCTCCTGAATGCATAGTTGGCATAGTCTTTTCCCATAGGAATCTGGTAGCAGGGCTTCACAAACCACGCACTCCTTGTGCTTAGCTTTAGCGGTACATTTCTTCCCCTAATGGAAATGTAGTACATGTGCCGACCGGGAGGTGGTCCCCTTCGACTGTGGAACAGACGGGAGACAGACGCAGAAATCCATTCAATCAGGTCCAAACTTTACTAGGTGTCCTCTTGACATCCACAGCAGACACAACAGCTTCTGCTCGCTAGCCTGGGTACCTGTCTCCTTCCTTCAGCTCCTGTCTGAAAAGACCCCTGGGTTCCTTCACTGTGGCTGCCATTAGGCCCATGGCCACAGCACTTCCCCCATCCGAGTCTGTCTGCTGCAACACCTACTCACTCTTCGGTATCCAGCCGTCCTGTACCCCAGACCTCTGTTAGTCACTGCCGTCCCATCCTGCAGCTCTCCTCTCAGGGCCACCCCCTTCTCCTAGTCACTGTCTCTTTCTCTTTGGTCTTTCCTGAGCTTCTTCTTCCTCTGTCCTCGCCTGAGCTTTTCCCGCTTCACTCTTCCTCCAGGGTGTCTGCCCTTCCCCTGGGACTCTCCTTCCTTATATCTCCTCTTTCTGGAAATCCCCTTCTCAATCCCGTAACTCCGCCCACCATGACTATGAGGGTTCTCTAGCCTAAGGCTGGCTGTTAAGTCCTTTTCTCACTACTCTCTGTCTCCATCTTGTGGCCAAAACCCGATACTACACTGACTTTTCCCAATTCTAGCTGTTGTCCCACACATACACATACAAGTCAGAATAAAGCATTATATACATCATCTTCTTTACAATTCCCTCTTCATCAGACAGGTTCATAGCTCAGTCCACCCCCTACATACTCCCTTCCTTTGACCATTGTCGTCCCCGACAATCCCATACCTTTCGTTCCCCTTTTTGTACTTCTCCACTTTCTTTTTGCCTATGTGGCCGGTTGCTGAGCAGAGCCCGGAGCCTTCTAGCTCTACACGGGATGCTAGGCAGAGCCGGGAGCCATCATGCTCCGAGTAGCTTATGGCTACCAACCAGCGCTTGCGCTTCTCTGACAATTCCCTCTGGTTGGGGTAGGGCCACCTGGATTCCTCAACCTGTGCTCTCTCCCCCACTTTTCTTACTTTCAGAACTACGTTAAACTCTAGGGCAACATGACCGAGGCTCTAGCCTACCAGGACACTGTTTGCCCTCCTCTTGTCTTTTGGGATTCTTTTCCACCTGTGAAACTATACATGGTTTCACCATTTTACTATTTCTAATAAATACAACATTTAGCCTATTTCCTACACTATTCTACAGTGTTTATCATTTTAATTCCTACATCACTTAAACTATCCACTATCTCTGCTAATATATACAACATTTACAGTATTCACTTTTTCTGTTATATATGTCCTAAAGAACTACCTTTAATATGTACAGCATGTAATTATCTCCACTACACATTCTACAAGCTATTTTCTATATCTACCTTATGTACACTATTCTTCTACATGTATAATCTCAAAATATTTTGTGAAACATTTTCAAACACCTTTTTCTTTCTCCCTTTTTCACATAGCTAGTCTACCAACTTTTCTGGCAACATTTACATTATCTCTGTTACATACGCACACTAACTCTACATTTAAATATTTATTTCAACCATTACTATTTATTATTATTTTTTATTTATTAATGAACTCTTTTTTTCCCTTAGCTTTTTAACACATTTACTAATGCCCTTAGACATAATAATCCCCCAAATCTTTATATAAGCATTATCTACTTAGTACGAAAACATTTGTAAATACAAGAGTGCCCCCTTCCTTTACGAGCAGTACCCCCAACACATCCCTTCTGCATTAGGACTAGGGTTTCTTACCCCCAAGGAGACGTGGAACAGTCCCCTGAGCTGCGCAACGGTGTGTTCAGCAGTCCCCGTAGTACGCGAACATCAACGGTGCTCTGAGCCATCTCTCGACTACCATTGTTCTTCGCCTGCAGAGGGGCACCCCACAGCCGTGGGGCCCCTGGGATGTCTGGCAGTCCCGGGGCCACAAGTGTTCACTTCCCCCGTAGTAGTTCTGCTACAGGAGCGCAACAGGCACCCCCAGACAATTTTTCTCAGGTCCCGTGGACCGTCATGGACTCTCCAGATGAGGGTTCCTTACCCTGGGGGAATGCGGGGCAGTCCTAGATGGTCTAAACCTGCACTAGAAGAGGAAGAAGGGCCATGGAGATTTCCGCGGCGTACATCACGGGCCGCATCCCTATGGGAGACCTGGTCCCTGCCTGGGCCAAAGAGGACTCTACAACCACAGAGCCCCCAAACCGAGGGGAAGAACAGGGGCAGAGACATCCTCAGCTGCCTCTGCATGGGGACCGACATCTTCTCTTGAGGGCACGGTGGTTTCAGGGGACGCCAAGTGGGAGCGTGGCGGCCCGGTGACGCGGACCTTAGGTCTCATGTCCCTGCAGTGGGACAACGTTGAGGCTACACGGTCCACCACTGGCCGGGGTAAGGATGCTCTCACCCCCTCTGATGTCGCGGCTCCGCTCCTTGCCCATTTTCTGGGCGTTGGTGCCAGCCAACTAGACGGACGACCCCGCGTAGGCCGAAGACCCGCTCTGCACTGGTGACGCGGGATGGAGAGAAGCCAGGCGAGGAGGCTCGGGGATTGATGGCGCGGATGTCAGCCAGCCCACGATAGGCCGCAGATTCATCGGGCACTGATGTCGGTGAGTCAGGGCGAAGGGGCTGAGGTTCAGGAGCGCAAACCTTAGGCCTCGTACCCCCTTTGGCCGGTAACGTATCTTTATTGGGGATTTTGGGCTTATGCGGTTTCTCTAGCCTAAAGCTGGCTGTTAAGTCCTTTTCTCACTACTCTCTGTCTCCATCTTGTGGCCAAAAACCCGGTACTACACTGTCTTTTCCCAATTCTAGCTGTTGTTCCACACATACACAAACAAGTCAGAATAAAGCATTGTATACATCATTTTCTTTACATTTCCCTCTTCATCAGACAGGTCCATAGGTCAGTCCACCCCCTACAGAAACATGGGAGAAATAAGCAGAAGATTACATCACCAAGTGAAATTTCACGAAGATCACTTACCAGTGATGTGTAACTGAATGGTACCAGAAAGCGCGGGGGACATCTCTCAGTCAAAGGATCTAACTTAGGGGCTGGAAACTCATCCAGTCTGCTGGCACTCCTCTGACTGGACTTTCTCTCACCCATACGACCACCTCCTCCATCACTATGTGGTCGTCTCTCACATGGGGCTTCTCGGTGAGCTGTTGCTGCTGCATAGGTGAATGCTTCTGCACCTGCACCTGTTGATGCTGCTGCTTTTGCTCTAATGACTCCATGTCCTGGCTTAATTATGGGTCTAGAAGCACCTGGCCCTTGTCCTGGCTTCCTTAAATATTTTTGGCTCTTCCCCTGATCCGGTACCGCCCCCTGTTGGGGCCAGCAGGTCCTCTATGTGGCTTGCCCGGTGTTTGCTTTGCATACTGCCAGCCGTGCCTCTGCCCCCATACCGTGCCCCCGGTACATGCATGCTCGACGACCCTTCACCCAGCTCAAACAATTGACGACTCACGACATGAGCCCCCGACACATCACAGCGCATGCCACCAGCCATGTCACCGAGGCCGCACCACGGCCGCATCACAAGGGCGTGCAGGACAAGCCACCGTGCATGCCCCGACCGCGCCACAGAGCGCACCCTGCCCCATTCCGCCGCCGGTCATCACCTGGGTCCACACGGCCGCCAGAGGGATCACCACCGTGAGCCCAGACCCAGCCCCAGAGGCCGTACACCACCGCAGCTGCATACTCACCTACACCCTGGCGTCGGACCTCCTTCAAGCCAGCTCTCCTACCCAGAGGCTGCTTGCCTGCTGTCGCTCACATGGAGGAGGTGGAGGTGGACATCGCCATGTAGGTGATTTTTACATTTGTCCAAAGGCAAAACAGCACCTCCAAGGCTTAAAGGACAAGTCTAGGCCATGTGTCCAATTTGGAGAACCAGAGATTAAATGGGGAAGACCCATCACTCAGTAACGGGAGACATGCAAACACGCACTCTTCCACCATGTTGCTGAAACGCTACCTCCTGCTAATATGGACCATATAAGAAGTGGTGCCAGATGTTGTTGGGTCGCCCTCCCAGGGCTGTGGAGGTACTCGGTACCGGGCCGGTGTCAGGGGGATGTGTCACAGCAGCGGTGACCCAGTCCGTGGCCCTGGGCGCCCAAGCAATGGGGAGATGTAGTTAATGGTAGAATAGTTTGTGACGCCACCCGTGGTGTTTGGCAAATATGGTGTTAGGCCAACGCCGCATACAGATCCGCTGGGACTGATGGTATGTGCAGCTTAGATGGTAAAGCTCCCCACAGGTGGAGCTGTAGTCCCAGGGCAGTGTAGATGTAGCTGGCATTGGGATGTAGCAGTGCCGAAAGCGTAGGGAACCGACAAGACACAGCGGTTGTAGTTTCTGTACCTTTACTGAGTATATGCAGTCCAGGGTCCTGATTACAGATGGTATTGGAGCAGGTTAGCCTGGAAGCAGATCAGCATTCTCTCTCAGCAGAAGGGCTGTGCAGTCTCCTTCCTAGCGCTTGTAGTGTGAAGCACTCCAGTACTTAGTTACTCTGAAATGCCTCTCTTCAGATGTTCCTAGAACTTTACTTGTATGACAGACAGCTGTAGCCTCTCTCGGGGACTCCTCTCCTGAGTCCTGGCTCTCTATCCAATTGCTGTTGTGTCCCAAGTCTTTGCTGGGAGCAGGGCATTTACAGCCTCCTACTCCTCTGGTATCTGTGGCAGGACCGTTAGTATCCGTACCACCGTGGAGACCAGACTCCAGTCTTTTCGCTCTAGTGGTGAGGGAGCTCTCCTCCCAGAGCTCAACCTCCACCCCGCTCCACAAGTCTGCACACGTGGACCTCCTCACACTATCTGACTCCTCCTTCCTCCTGACCCTCAGAGAGCACTCTGCTCCTCAATCCTGGTTCAGAGCTCTCCCTGCTGGCCCAGAGTGGAACTGTGTTGCATGCATTAGGTTAACTGCTGGAGAGACCCATCACTGCTTCCAAGCCTGGCATTACCCTCCCCTGGAGGAAGGCAAAGCCAGTGAGGCGACCATACCCCTGGGGGCGCCACATTGTGGCGTGTTGAGGAAGGATTTCCACATTTTGGTCATGCTACCCTCCCTTCTGGGGTGGTGCTATTGCCCTAGCTGCATTTTTTACTTCTTCCTCCTCTGTCTGGGTCCTCTATATCTCCCCAGCCATAATACAGTGATGCCCCGTAGCTGCTTTGAGTGCCACCCTGCTGTGAACATGGTTCCTCCTCCTCATCCTCCAAAACTGTCCCCTGGCTGGACAGTTGTGTAGCTGGCCATTGTTGATACAGGAACCCACCCTATGAGCCACGTGTGGAACGACTGGCCTGATAATTGTGTGAATGGTCTCTGTTCCTCCTCTTCCTGTGCCACCACCTCATTCTTCATCACCTGCAGCATTTTTTCAAGCAAGCATAGAAGTGGGATAGAAACGCTGGCCATGTTGATGGAGTACTCGAAGCAGTGCAGCACAGCACACACTTACTGCATGGTGGCCCAGTCGTTGGTGGTGAAGTGATGTTCCTCTCTAGAGCAACATGGGTTGCCCCACGCACACCCAGGGCAGCGGAATACTCGGTACCGGGCCGGTGTAAGGGGGGATGATGTGTCACAG
Organism: Dendrobates tinctorius; assembly: GCF_039654945.1. NCBI lineage: Eukaryota > Metazoa > Chordata > Amphibia > Anura > Dendrobatidae > Dendrobates > Dendrobates tinctorius. The sequence goes on along the minus strand of NW_027361770.1, from coordinate 3,111,897 downwards.
CAGTGGTGACCCGGTCCGTGGCCCTGGGCCCCAATATCAATGGCGGTGATGTTAATGGTGTTAGAGTTTATTAGAATAGTTCGTGACACCATCCGTGGTATTTGGCAAGTATGGTGTTAGGCCAACGCTGCATGCAGATCCACTGGGACTGATGGTGTGGTGCAGCAGAGATGGTGTAGCTCCCCACAGGTGGAGCTGTAGTCCCAGGGCAGTGTAGGTGCAATGGATGAGGAGAGGCACAGGATGGTATTGGTGTTGTTACTCAGATGTAGCGGTGCTGGAATAACTGGAGGACACCAGAGTACGCGGTTCCAAAGCTTTACTCACTGTTTGCAGTTCACACCACTACCTGTCTCCGTACTGTGTTCTCCAGGTCAGGGCTCCAGCCATCCTTCAGGCAGGATAGGATTCTCCCTTACACACTCCGCCAACATGTACCTTACTGAACGACTCCTCCAATGCGCCTTTAGGTGCGAAGCACTCCAGTACTTAGTTACCCTGGAATGCCTCTCTCTAGGTGTTCCTAGTCTCTACTTGTATGACAGACAGCTGTAGCCTGCTTCGGGGAACTCTAGCTCCAGAGTCCCGGCTCTCTATCCGTTTTGCTGTTGTGTCCCAAGTCTATGGTGGGAGCAAGGCGTTAGCGGCTCACTACTCCTCCGGTGTCTGTTGCCGGACATAAAGATCCAATCAACCTCGGGGACCGAGCCCCGGCCTTTGCGCTTTCTGGACTGGAAGAGTTCTCTCTCTTTCTCAACCTTCTTCCCACTGTCCTTCTATTCTCCTTCGTTCCGATCTGTTCTATCTCTCTTATGGAATCTGTAGTCTTCGGTCTACGTCTCTTTCTCCTTCTCTTCCTTCCCTGAGGAGCTCGTTCCACTAAGACCTGTCCTCAGCCTCTCCTGACTGACTGCCTTCCTCCGCCTTGAGCTCCTCTCAGGCTGACCTGCTGTCAGCCTGCTCTCTCTCAGACCCTCGTCTGACTCCCTTCTCTGGGACTCACCCCAGACTGACTTTCTGTCAGACTGACCTGAAATCCTACACTTTCCCTCTCTTTTGTATCATCACACTCCACCCGCCTCCCAGCACATCTCGTGTTACGAAGCAGGGTTCCACGAGGGGTGCTCTGCTAACCCCCAGCATGAAGCTGTTAGGTGGCCCCACTGAACTATCTTGTGTGTGGAATGCAGGTGTGTAGCATGGTCAGGAGTTCCCACCTTACCTGGATGGTGGGGCACTACACCTTAGGAGAAGGTGCAGTACCTCTGTGGTGACTGAAGCCTCAGGGGCGCTACAAACACACCCGCACTTGCTGCAGCTAAAACTCCACTGTTGCTTGCTGCTCGCACAGTCTCTCCAACATATGCAAGGTGGAATTTTACCTTGTGAGTACGTCGTATATAAGGTTTTGAGAGAGAAGGTAGAAATAATGCTGCTGCTCATTCAGGGGATCAAAAGTAGGGTGAGAATGCCAATAGAGCGCACGGCCCACACTTTTAGCAGCAGCTCTGACATATGTAATTTTTAAGGAAGTTTTGCACCACCAAATTCAGCATATGCACCAGGAAGGGATATGCGTCAAACCAGCTAGACCCAGAGCTTCCAAGAGATTTTACGTGTTATCGCACACCACCATTTCAGAACAGCCTGCTGTTATTTACCCCTGGCTGTGGTGAATTTAGTGGTGCAGGATGAGGAGGCGGTGGAGGAAGTAGAGTGGGAGGAGGGGGAAACATGGACAGAGAAACATCCATCAATCCTTGGTTGTGGTAGAGCATGCACTAAAACGCCTTCTGCCTCAGGCCCAGGCACCACTCCATTTACTCAGTTGGCAGTTAAGATGATATAACATCCCTACCCATGCTTACTGGTCTACATATTAGTGGTTATGTGGACCTTGCCACTGATAGTGTTGTCCAGTGCACACCTCATTTTGTCTGCAACATGAGTGTTCAGGGCAAGTATGGCTCACCTGGAAAAGTTTTGGCAGCTGGGCACCACACACTGTGAGACAGCCACCACCATCGTTTTTTTTTAAATTGTCCATCTCCACCAGCTTGTTTGGCAGCATTTCAAAAGCCAGGAATTTTGAAATGCTGTTGCTCAGGACCAGGGCTCGTTGGTGGGTAAAAGGGTACTTTCTCTTTCTCTCCAGTGTTTGGGGCATGGACAGCTGAACGCTTCTATGGGAAGATGTGGAGAGGCTTGTGACACTGTTGGTGGTGGTGGTAGTGATGCTATATCATTCTCATTTTGCGGTGAGCCAAGTGGCCCTGTTGATTGGGAGGGGGAGGAAGATACCGAGACCACAGCAGAAGAGGGAGCAGGAGGAGCATCATATCTTTCCTGTATTTTCAGGTGTGTACTCCACTACAGCTTGTGTTTTGAATTCAGATGCCTCGTTATGCAAGTGGTACTTAGATTCAGAACATTTATGTCTTATTTCAGGCTCTGATGGCACAGAGTGCAAACCACCTTTCTCTTGTCATCAGCACATTGCCTGAAAAAATGCTATGTCAGTGAGCTTCTTTTGAGCTGTCTTTGGTGTGCCTAGTTTGTCGGTATGGTGGGCAGTTTCAGCTGAAGTACTGACTAGAGGCCGGGCTCTGTGCTTTTGCATCCTGCTCTCTCTTTTGCTGAGCAGCTGTGGCAGCATGACCACCTCATTTTGCTCTGAATGGATGGTCTTTACGCCATGTGTGGTCTAGTATGTCATGTTACCCCTCATCTTCCCCCCACTCCAAACCCCAGCCCTCCTTGCCGGTCTGCAGACTGCAGAAAGACACAACAGTGGGCACCTGTGTTTTATCATCATCAGTGGTGTGCTGCGATAGTCTGCTGACCATGTGCACTAGCCCTACCATGTACCCATTCTCAAACTAATAGAGTAGTTGGGCATCAGTGCACTCAATCTCTTCCACTTGTGGGGCAGGACCAGTTGGATGGGCCACAGAACTTCAGCTAGTTCGGTCATCAAAAAGCAGAAGTGACTGTTGCATGACTTGGGGCACAGACTGCCTCCCTGATTTGCAAGGGGTTGAGGTGGAAGACTGATGCCCATATTCTGAAGATGTCAACTCTGTGCTTTTTAGGTGAAACAGGTGGAAGGCAATACAAATTAACTGGATGCACTCTCAGCCATTAAAACTAAAACCGCCTCAACATGTTCAGGCCTCACCATTCATGCAGCGGTACTTGGGCATGTGAAATTACGAACAGCTACACCACCACCAAAAGGACTACAGCCAAGTCCACATACCCTAATTGATGCGCTCCTCCATGGTTGCAACCAGGGACTTCAGGATCCCAAACTGGCAAAATTTTCGGGCTCCATTGAGACTCTGCCCAGGCTCAACCCCAGCTCTAGCTCCACCCCTCAAACCGTCCACAATCTCACCACCCAATCTTGGAAAGACTCCACTTCTGCACCACGTCCTCACCAATAATACATTAACAGTTCCAATCTAACACCATATCGCATACATAGCCATCAGCCTTTCTTTTGGCCAAAAGATTTTTTAAGCTGCCATCATGATAAGACAGAATCTTTTGGTCAGGCCCTGCTCTAATCTAAGTTATTAAAAAAATTAAAATACCCAATACTCTTTTAGGTATTTTTATTTACGTTTTTTCTCTTTAAGGGAATGTCGCATACATTTTTTAAAATCATCAACAATACCACATACAAGGGACAATTACTGTCACACCATGGCCAAACCATATGTTAACACGGCAGAGTGACCGAATAATACCACATATATGAGAGAAATACCACCACACTATGACTAAACCACATATTAATGTCACATAATAACCGAATAATATCACATACAAGGAACAAATATCACCACACCATTACCAGACTACATATTACTACCACATAGTGACCAAATAATACAACATACAAGGAAGACATGCCACCACACCATGACCAGACCACATATTACCACCACATAGTGGCTGAATAATATCACATACAGGGGAGAAATACCACCACACCATGACCAGATCACATATTATCATCACATAGTGACTCAATACTACAATACTGATCATTAATAAACAAAATCACAATACTATTATTACTATAAGTGCCATTATACAAAGGAGCTCTGTACATAGTATACAGTGTATGTGTCACGCTGCTGCAATGCAGGTAGATACAGGCTCCATTAGATGGCAGATAGCCAACCTGAACCCAGACAGAGGCTGAGAAAGGTTAACTCTTGACATGACCAGACCAGAAAAAAGGGAAAACAGGACTCAAAACCCGGTCTGGATCATGACAGTATCCTCCTCTCAAGGGGGGCCACCGGACCCCCAGGTTTCCCAGAATACCGCTCATGAAATGCCCAACCAATCGATCGGAATGAACCAATTGCGCTGGGACCCAGGATCGATCCTCAGGACCGTAACCCCTCCAATGGACCAAATACTGCAGCAAACTGTGGTCCATGTGCGAATCCACAATCTGTTCCACCTCATATTCCATCTGCCCATCAGAAATCGGAGGTGGAGGGGATGGAGTCACATCAGAAGAAGGTACAAATGGTTTCAGGAGAGACTTATGCAACACATTGGGGATCTGAAGCAATGGAGGTAGATGTAAGTGAAAGGCAACTGGATTGACAACTTCAATTACCTCATAAGGACCTATAAACCAGGGACCTAGCTTAGCGGAAGGAATTGTCAGCCGAGTGTTCTTGGTAGACAACCATACTTTATCTCCCACCAGGAATATGGGTCCTGTAGATCGTCGCTTATCCGCAAACTGTTTATGTGTACCTTGAGCTTCCCCAATGTTCCTATAGATCTCACTCCATACCTCCCTCAGCCGCTGAATGGCCGAATCAGCCCCTGGATACCCTGAGTCAATCCTGGAAAACTCACCAAAATGGGGATAAAAGCCATAATTACAAAAGAACGGAGAGCTGCCTATGGACTGACTAATACGATTATTAAAGGCAAACTCAGCCACTGGTAACAAAGAACACCAATCATTCTGCTGGGACATGGCAAGACACTGCAAAATTTGTTCAAGAGACTGATTCGTCCTCTCCGACTGACCATTGATTTCGGGATGATAGGCCGAGGAGAAGGCCAAAGTAATACCTAACCTTTTACAAAAAGCCCTCCAAAATTTGTACACAAATTGTTCCCCCTATCTGAAACCACATTCAAAAGCACACTATGCAATCACACCACTTGGTCAACAAACAACCTATAAAGTGTTTCAACATTAGACAGTTCCGCCAAAGGTACAAAATGCTCCTGTTTACTGAATCTATCCACCACCATCCAGACCACAATTTTGCCATTGGAAGGAGGGAGATCAGTGATAAAGTCCATGGACAAATGAGTCCAAGGTCTATCCGGAATTGGCAATGGCACCAATTCCCCGGCCAGACGGTTATGAGATCTTTTAGCATGTGCACAAGTATCACAGGAAGATACGAACACGGTGACATCAGAAGCCATAGAGAACCACAAAAACAGCCTAGCAATAGCTCTACGAGTGGCCAAGATTCCAGGATGCCCACTAAGAGCAGAATTGTGGAACTCCTGCAGCACCGTCAACCGGTACTGAACTGGGACAAAGAGCTTGTTGTCAGGCAAAGACGGAGGAGCGAGAACTTGAGCCCCACCAATCTCCTGCTCCAATTCTGAGGACACCCCAGCAATGACCACTGTTGTGAGTTCATTTTCCCCTCCGTCACTGAGGCCTGGTGAACTCCCTATTCTAGTGAAGGAAGGTTGTGAGCCTGATTATCATGCACCTGGGACTAATGAAGACGATTGACTGAGTGGAGTCACTGACTGGATTTAAGGCAGCCTACGCCCTTTCTGCCCTGCGGGTGATTTCTCTGTGGACTCTTTGACACTAGTCTGATTCCTGCTCTCCTAAAGCTAAGTTTTCTGTTTTGCCTTTTTGCATCTAAGATTTGTTTTTGTTTTTCTTGCTTTTTGGATTCTGCCACTCCCTGCTGGAGTGTGCAGTGTTCCGTTAGCTCTGTCTTCAGAAAGTACCTGAGTGCTGATTTAGTTTTTGAAGCTTAGTTGCTTCAGGGCCATTTTTATATCAGCTTGTTGGCTTTTGTCTCTGATAGGGTTTTGGCAGATTGCAGACAGCAGCCTTCCTATCCGTTCCTATCTAGGTAGTTTTTGGGCCCCGTCTTTGCTCAGTCTGTCTTTCTGTCTGTGTAAGTGTTTTCATCTTGCTTCACCATCATTATATGTGGGGGGCTGCCTATTGCTTTGGGGTCTGCTCTGGGGCAGTTAGATTTCCCCTTTCCTTCTTTAGGCCTATGTATCTCTCCGGCTGTGATCGAGGGGTCTAGGTCATCGTAGGAACCCCCCACGGCTACTGCTAGTTGTGTTGATAGGTTCAGGGGTCTGCAATCTGATAGTTGCCAACTTCTCTGGTTTTCAGGACTTAGCTCGCATTTCTGTTTTTGCCTCCTACGGTGACTCAATCATAACAGAATCACCCGCCCAACCGCAGATCCTGGGGTACTCAATAGCAGGAAAGAATTGTGTTTAAAAAAAAAAAAAAAAAAAGGGTGTTTGTATATTCTTTCCTCTATATCTCTGAGGCCGTAGGGGGAATTTTTTTTTTTTCTCTCAATGGAGATAAAGCAAATGTCTGATCGTGTGGAGCAGCTCGCTGCTGAAGTGCGAGGAATTTCCGCCTATCTTGCTCGTTCACATGCTGTTGAACCAAAGATCCCCACACCTGATGTATTTTTTGGGGATCGATCTAAATTTTTGAGTTTCAAAAATAATTGTAAATTATTTTTTGCTTTGAAGCCTAACTCGTCAGGGAGCCCCGCGCAGCAGGTTAAAATTGTCATCTCTTTGCTGCGCGGCGATCCCCAGGATTGGGCGTTTTCTTTGAAACCAGATGACCCTATTCTGACTAATGTGAACGCATTTTTTCAAGCCTTGGGGTTGCTGTACGACGAACCTAATGCTATTGATCAGGCTGAAAAGACCCTGTTAGCATTGAACCAGGGTCGAGAATCTGCAGAGTTGTACTGCCAAAAGTTCCGAAAGTGGGCGGTCCTTACTACCTGGAATGATAGTGCCTTGGCTGCTCTCTTTTAGAAGGGTTTGTCAGAAGCCGTAAAAGATACTATGGTGGGATTTCCTGTTCCCTCTGGTCTGGACGATTCTATGTCTTTAGCCATTCAGGTTGATCGGCGTTTACGTGAACGCAGGATTACACGAGAGGTGTTGCCACCGGTTGAACAGACGTCTGAACCTATGCAATGTGATAGAGTTTTGTCTAAGGGGCAACGTCAGGAATTCAGAAGGCGTAATAAGCTGTGTTTTTTCTGTGGAGATGCCTCACATGTTATTTCTGTTTGTCCTAAACGTGAGAAACGCTTTGCACACACATTTTCTGTTGGTGGGGTTCAGCCTAAGTTTCTTTTGGCGATTACTCTGATCTGTTCCCTGTCCACATTTTCCGCCAAGGCTTTTGTGGATTCGGGAGCAGCGCTAAACCTAATGGACTTGGATTTTGCTAAACGTTGTGGATTTCCGTTGACACCTCTGCAGACGCCTATCCCTTTGAGGGGGATTGATGCTACCCCTCTGGCTAAAAATAAACCTCAGTTTTGGACCCAGTTGGTCGCCCCAGACCACCAAGAAAATTGCAGATTTTTGGTGTTGCATGGTCTGCATGATGCCGTTGTTCTGGGGTTTCCCTGGTTGCAGATTCATAATCCAGTTTTGGATTGGAAGTCTGTGTCTGTGGTGAGTTGGGGTTGCCGGTGTACCTTTAGTGAGGCTCCGGTTTTTTCCACCTCTCCTCAGTCACATGAGGTTCCTGACTATTTGGCGGACTACTATGATGTATTTAGTGAGAATGAGTCTGCATCCTTGCCTCCTCATAGGAGTTATGACTGTGCAATTGAACTAAACCCGGGGTGTAAATTTCCTAAGGGTCGGCTCTTCAATTTATCTGTACCCGAGCACGAGGCTATGCGGTCCTATATTAAGGAGGCGTTGGAGAAGGGTCATATTAGACCATCCTCTTCACCCTTAGGTGCCGGTTTTTTTTTGTGGCCAAGAAGGATGGTTCTTTAAGGCCTTGTATTGATTATCGTGCCCTCAATAAAATTACTATTAAATATCAGTATCCGTTACCCCTGATTTCGGATCTATTCTCTAGAGTCAGAGGTGCTTGCTGGTTTACCAAGCTTGACGTCAGGGGGGCGTATAATCTTATCCGCATTAAGCAGGGGGATGAATGGAAGACGGCGTTTAATACTCCGGAGGGACATTTTGAGTACCTGGTGATGCCTTTTGGGCTCACTAATGCCCATTCTGTCTTCCAGTGCTTCATGAACGATATTTTCAGAGACTTTGTCGATAAATTTTTGATTATCTATCTGGATGATATTTTGATCTTCTCCAAGGATTGGGATTCTCATGTGGAACATATTCGGACTGTGTTCTGGATCTTGAGAGAGAATTCTCTGTATGTCAAAGGATCAAAATGCCTTTTTGGAGTACAGAGAATTTCTTTTTTGGGATTTATTTTGTCTCCGTCAACTATTGAAATGGACCCGGCCAAGGTACAGGCCATTTATGATTGGGTTCAGCCCACTTCTTTGAAGGCCCTCCAGAAGTTTTTGGGTTTTGCTAATTTTTATCGGAAATTTATAGCAAAATTTTCTAGTATTGCCAAACCATTGACTGACCTGACCAGGAAGGGTGCGGATGTGTTGAATTGGTCTCCGGAGGCGGTTGCTTCCTTTCAGGAGCTGAAGCGTAGATTTACCTCCGCCCCGGTTCTGCGGCAACCTGATGTCTCACTCCCGTTCCAGGTAGAGGTGGATGCTTCTGAGATTGGTGCAGGAGCGGTGTTGTCCCAAAAGGATCCGGTAACATCTAAAATGAATCCCTGTGCTTTCTTTTCCCGTAAGTTCTCTTCATCTGAACGTAACTATGATGTGGGGAATCGGGAACCGTTGGCCATGAAATGGGCATTTGAGGAGTGGAGACATTGGTTGGAGGGAGCCAAACATCAAGTTGTGGTCCTCACTGACCACAAAAATTTGATTTACCTAGAGTCGGCTAAACGCTTGAACCCTAGACAGGCTAGGTGGGCCTTGTTTTTTACACGTTTTGATTTTGTGGTCTCTTTCCTTCCTGGAACTAAGAATGTCAAGGCAGACGCCCTCTCTAGGAGTTTCTTTGCTGATTCTCCTGTGGTGACCAAGCCTGCCACCATCTTAGGTGAAGGGGTAGTTCTTTCTGCCATCTCGCCCGATTTGAGACTTGCTCTGCAAGAGTTCCAGGAGGACAAACCTGAGCGTTGCCCCAGTGGAAAGTTGTATGTTCCTGACCAGTGGAAGAAGAGAGTGATGTCTGAAGTTCATTGCTCTGCATTGGCTGGTCATCCAGGTATTTTTGGTACTAGAGATCTGGTGAGTCGCTCTTTTTGGTGGCCCACCTTGTCTCATGATGTCAGGAATTTTGTGCAGTCCTGTGGGACTTGCTCCCGGTCTAAATCTTGTTCTCGCTCTAGTGGGTTGTTGATGCCTTTGCCGGTCCCCAGGAGGCCATGGACCCATATTTCAATGGATTTCATCTCTGATATGCCGGTCTCTCAAAGAATGACTGTTATTTGGGTGATTTGTGATAGGTTCTCTAAGATGGTTCATCTTGTACCACTCCCTAAGTTGCCATCTTCCTCTGAGTTGGTGCCTCTGTTTTTGCAACAGGTGGTTCGCTTGCACGGGATTCCTGAGAACATTGTATCTGACAGAGGAGTTCAATTTGTGTCTAAATTTTGGAGGACGTTCTGTTCCAAGTTGGGAATTCAGTTGTCCTTCTCCTCTGCTTTTCACCCTCAGACCAATGGGCAGACAGAGAGAACAAACCAGACCTTGGAGTCGTATTTGAGATGTTTTATTTCCGCTGATCTGGATGATTGGGTTTCATTTTTGCCCTTGGCCGAATTTGCTTTAAATAATAGAGCTAGTTCTGCCACTTTGATGTCACCTTTTTTTGTAACTTTGGTTTTCACCCTCGATTTTCTTCAGGGCAGGTGGAGCCTTCTGCCTGCCCAGGTGTTGACACTGTGGTAGAGAGAATGCACCAGATCTGGGACCAAGTGGTGGATAAGTTATCTCTCTCCCAGGAAAAGGCCCAGCGGTTTTCCAATCGACATAGGACCATTGTTCCCCAGTTTAAGATTGGTGATATGGTGTGGTGTGGTTATCATCAATAAATATTGCTATGAAGGTGGCTTCTCCTAAGTTTAAGCCTAGATTTATTGGACCTTACAAGATTTTGGAGATTATTAATCCGGTCTCTTTTCGTTTGGCTCTTCCTGTCACATTTAAGATCCATAATGTGTTCCATAAGTCCTTGTTGAAGAGGTTTGTTGAGCCAGTTGTGCCTGAGGTGGCACCTCCGGACCCTGTATTGGTTGAAGGTAACTTGGAATATGAGGTAGAGAAAATTCTGGATTCCCGTCTGGCTAGACGGAGACTCCAGTATTTGGTTAAGTGGAAGGCTTATGGTCAAGAGGATAATTCCTGGGTCTCTGCCTCTGATATTCATCCCAAAAGATTGGTGCGTGCCTTTCATCGGGCTCACCCTGATCGCCCTAGTAGCGTTGTTGAGGGTTCGGTGACCCCTCCTCAAGGGGGGGTACTGTTCATTTTCCCCTCCGTCACTGAGGCCTGGTGAACTCCCTATTCTAGTGAAGGAAGGTAGTGAGCCTGATTATCAGGCACCTGGGACTAATGAAGACGATTGGTTGAGTGGAGTCACTGACTGGATTTAAGGCAGCCTACGCCCTTTCTGCCCTGCGGGTAGTGTTGAGCGATACCGTTCGATACCCAAAAATATCGTATCGGATGGTATCGCCCGATACGAAAAAAATATCGGGTATCGCCGATTCCGATACCGGAAGTCCCATTCAAGTCAATGGGACTTCCGGTATCGGAATTAAAAAAAGCCCTTTATTTCCTTGTTGGCTAATTCTACATATTTGAAAACAAATAAGAATCATGTAGAATGTATTGTGGGAGGTGGAGGAGACATTAAAAGCATAGTGGTTTATTCAAATCACATGGCATAGCATTAATTCCAATTTTTTTTTTCAAGACGTTCGGAGTTAAAAAGATATTGACTATGTTAACCTTTTTTATATTTAGTCAGATATGTATGTTTCACAACTTCCATGCTCTTCACCTTCTTTTGTACTTCTCCCACACTTTCTCCTTCATGATCCGCAGCAGTAGCATTTTTTTCATCAACTTTTTCTTCACCTTATTCATCTTCTTCTTATTCATCTTCTTCCCATTAATTTTTTTTTCCATTCTTCATATTCTTCTTATTCAGCTATTATTAATTTTCATATGCTATTTCTTCATCTTCTTCCTATTCTTCTTTTTCTTCATTTTCTTATGGTGACAGGCATTCCTGTAGTACTTATCTATAAAAGTTATAAGATTACACCTTACGTTCTGCCTGTCACAAAAGATTTACAACAGGATTTGTCCGCGTTGAGTTTGGCCTGCAGCAGCAGGCATTTTCCAGGGGCACCACGAGGAGGAACGGACTCACCCCCATTTACTGCTTAGGCCTCTTTCACACTTCAGTTTTTTACAATCAGTCACAATCCGCCAGGTTTTGAAAAAAACGGATCCTCAATTTTCTTTTGAGGATCCGTTTTTTTTCCCCATTGACTTGCATTAATGGCGGATTGTGACGGATTGCTGTCCGTTGCATCCGTTTTTTGTGAGGATCCGCCAAAAGTTGCTGTCCGTCACCATCCTCAAAGATTTCAAAACGGAGCTTGCAACGTTTTTTTCTGTGGCGGATCCTCCAGACACTTATTTAACCCAAAATTCTTTCTGGGTGCCAGACAAAATCTCTCTCTCTCTCAAAACGGATCCTGTGCCATCCGTTCACATCAGTTGAGAACGGATCCGTTTGTCTGACGTTTTTGGCGGATTTGAACTGATGCTAAAAAACTTAAGTGTGAAACAGGCCTTAGTCTTCTTCTGCTTATAATTTTGATTTCTTCTATGCTGATTTTTTGTCTTATGCTTAATGTTCTTCTGCTTTCTGTTCTTCTGCTTTTGCTTCTTCTGCTTCTTGTTCTTCTGTCTTTTGTTCTGTATCTTGGTGGTTGTCTTCATGTTCTTCGTCCTCTTGGTCTTATTATTTAGGGTCATATTTCTGGTCTTCTTTGGTGTGGTCTTCAGGGTCGACATCATCAGGGTCATCGTCATGGAGATCAAATAAGGATTACCAAAGACAATTTCAAAAAGCTTGATCTTGGAAATGTAGCAGAAGGTACAAGAAGGCTGAGAAACTGTCGAGAACCAGCAGACAGTGCTGGCACCCGGATGGGTAGCAGAAGGAACAAGAGCCAATGGCACTACCGAGGACCAACTGACGGTGCTGGACCACGGTTACTAAGCAGAAGGTACCTGTGCTAAAAAGCACTACCAAGGACCAGCTGACGGTGCTGGACCTCGGATACCGAGATGGAGGCACCTAGGCCAAAGGCTGTGGCGAGAACCAGCAGACAGTGCTGGCACCCAGATGGGTAGCAGAAGGAACAAGAGCCAATGGCACTACCGAGGACCAACTGACGGTGCTGGACCACGGTTACTAAGCAGAAGGTACCTGTGCTAAAAAGCACTACCAAGGACCAGCTGACGGTGCTGGACCTCGGATACCGAGATGGAGGCACCTAGGCCAAAGGCTGTGGCGAGAACCATCAGACAGTGCTGGCACCCGGATGGGTAGCAGAAGGAACAAGAGCCAATGGCACTACCGAGGACCAACTGACGGTGCTGGACCACGGTTACTAAGCAGAAGGTACCTGTGCTAAAAAGCACTACCAAGGACCTGCTGACGGTCCTGGACCTCGGATACCGAGATGGAGGCACCTAGGCCAAAGGCTGTGGCGAGAACCAGCAGACAGTGCTGGCACCCGGATGGGTAGCAGAAGGAACAAGAGCCAATGGCACTACCGAGGACCAACTGACGGTGCTGGACCACGGTTACTAAGCAGAAGGTACCTGTGCTAAAAAGCACTACCAAGGACCTGCTGACGGTGCTGGACCTCGGATACCGAGATGGAGGCACCTAGGCCAAAGGCTGTGGCGAGAACCAGCAGACAGTGCTGGCACCCGGATGGGTAGCAGAAGGAACAAGAGCCAATGGCACTACCGAGGACCAACTGACGGTGCTGGACCATGGTTACTAAGCAGAAGGTACCTGTGCTAAAAAGCACTACCAAGGACCAGCTGACGGTGCTGGACCTCGGATACCGAGATGGAGGCACCTAGGCCAAAGGCTGTGGCGAGAACCAGCAGACAGTGCTGGAACCCGGGTGGGTAGCAGAAGGTACCCATTGAAAGCAAAGTAGCCAGGCCGCAAGCCGGCCGCAGTTACCGAAACCCACAGTCCTACAGGGGGTACATGTCCCATTGGCACTACGGATCCAGCCTTCAGTGCCAGTTCCCGCAGCCCACATAGGAGTCACCTAAACTGCAGGCACCGTAGAGTCGGCTAACCCGGCCGCAAGACGACAGGACAACGGATTGGTGGCATAGTGACCTTGACACTACCCGGAAACAGCAGGCGTGCTGGAACCAGGCTGGGCAACAGGGAGTCCCCGTGCCAAAGACACTGCCAAGAACCAGCTGACGGTGCTGGAACCCAGATGGGTAGCAAAAGCTACAAGAGCCAATGGCACTACCGAGGAACAGCTGACGGTGCTGGACCACGGTTACTAGGCAGGAGGTACCTGTGCTAGAAAACACTACCAAGGACCAGCTGACGGTGCTGGACCTCGGATACCGAGATGGAGGCACCTAGGCCAAAGGCTGTGGCGAGAACCAGCAGACAGTGCTGGAACCCGGGTGGGTAGCAGAAGGTACCCATTGAAAGCAAAGTAGCCAGGCCGCAAGCCGGCCGCAGTTACCGAAACCCACAGTCCTGCAGGGGGTCCATGTCCCATTGGCACTACGGATCCAGCCTTCAGTGCCAGTTCCCGCAGCCCACATAGGAGTCACCTAAACTGCAGGCACCGTAGAGTCGGCTAACCCGGCCGCAAGACGACAGGACAACGGATTGGTGGCATAGTGACCTTGACACTACCTGGAAACAGCAGGCGTGCTGGAACCAGGCTGGGCAACAGGGAGTCCCCGTGCCAAAGACACTGCCGAGAACCAGCTGACGGTGCTGGAACCCAGATGGGTAGCAAAAGCTACAAGAGCCAATGGCACTACCGAGGAACAGCTGACGGTGCTGGACCATGGTTACTAGGCAGGAGGTACCTGTGCTAGAAAGCACTACCAAGGACCAGCTGACGGTGCTGGACCTCAGATACCGAGATGGAGGCACCTAGGCCAAAGGCTCTGGCGAGAACCAGCAGACAGTGCTGGAACCCGGGTGAGTAGCAGAAGGTACCCATTGAAAGCAAAGTAGCCAGGCCGCAAGCCGGCCGCAGTTACCGAAACCCACAGTCCTACAGGGGGTCCATGTCCCATTGGCACTATGGATCTAGCCTTCAGTGCCAGTTCCCGCAGCCCACATAGGAGTCACCTAAACTGCAGGCACGGTAGAGTCGGCTAACCCGGCCGCAAGACGACAGGACAACGGATTGGTGGCATAGTGACCTTGACACTACCCGGAAACAGCAGGCGTGCTGGAACCAGGCTGGGCAACAGGGAGTCCCCGTGCCAAAGACACTGCCGAGCACCAACTGGCGTTGTTGGAGCCCAGGGACAATCATGGTGTAGGCCGAGGCCTACTTGGTGGTAGTTTTAGATTTTGTTTGTAGGCTACAACAGACTGTCAACGTGCTCCAATTAGGCATCTGTCTCCACTCTGTTTCCAGGATTTCACGTGACTACCAACACCGCCAGTTTATGCGTACAGTAGCCGTCTGCCCAATCCACACGTGTTCCTGTGTTACTGGTGTTCTGTAATGTCAGCAGATCCCCTGATGTTTGTCTGCCAATGTCTCCTGCTCTGTCCACATTCCCACCACTTGCAGTGGGAAGGTGGACAGCGCAGGAGACAGTGCCGGACACACATTGGGGGATCAGCTCACGTTACAGAACACCAGGAACACAGGAACAAGTGTGGAATGCGTGGACGGCAACTGTGAGCAGGAACTGGCGGTGTTGGAGGTCAGGGGAAATACTAGAGACAGAGTGGAGACAGAGGCCAAATCAGAGAATGTTTAAATCTGAAGTAGTTACAATTTGGAGGCAGCAGCAGTTTTCCCTCCACACAGCAGGGGATCAGCTGACGTTACCGAACCCCACTTTCACATGAACGAGTGTGTTTTTCTGTGTGGACAGCACTTCCGAGCACCAACTAGCGTTGTTGGAACCCAGGGACAATCATGGTGCAGGCCGAGGCCTACTAGGAGCCAAGTGTAAAGCTGAGGTATTTTGACTTTGGAGGGAGCAGGACACTTTGCCCTCCACACAGCAGGGGATCAGCTGACGTTACTGACCCCCACTTTCACATGAACGAGTGTGTTTTTCTGTGTGGACAGCACTTCCGAGCACCAACTAGCGTTGTTGGAACCCAGGGACAATCATGGTGCAGTCCGAGGCCTACTAGGAGCCAGGTGTAAAGCTGAGGTATTTTGACTTTGGAGGGAGCAGGACACTTTGCCCTCCAAACTGCAGGGGATCAGCCGACGTTACCGAACCCCACTTTCACATGAACGAGTGTGTTTTTCTGTGTGGACGGCACTTCCGAGCAACAACTGACGATGTTGGAGCCCAGGGATAGTCATTTTGTAGGCTGAGGCCTACTTGGAGGCAGTTTAAGATAAGACGTTGTTTGAATTTGGAGGCAGCAGAAGTTTGCCCTCCACACAGCAGGGGATCAGCTGACATTACTGACCCCCACTTTCACATGAACAAGTGTCTTTTTCTGTGTGGACAGCACTTCCGAGCACCAACTAGCGTTGTTGGAGCCCAGGGAGAACCAGGGTGCAGGCCGAGGCCTACTTGGTGGCAGTTTTAGATTGTTTGTAGGCTACAACAGGCTGTCAACGTGCTCCAATTAGGCATCTGTCTCCACTCTGTTTCCAGGATTTCACGTGACCACCAACACCGCCAGTTTATGCGTACAGTAGCCGTCTGCCCAATCCACACGTGTTCCTGTGTTACTGGGATTCTGTAATGTCAGCAGATCCCCTGATGTGTGTCTGCCACTGTCTCCTGCTCTGTCCACATTCCCACCGCTTGCAGTGGGAAGGTGGACAGCGCAGGAGACAGTGCCGGACACACATTGGGGGATCTGCTGACGTAACAGAACCCCAGTAACACAGGAACACGTGTGGAATGCGTGGACGGCAACTGTGAGCAGGAACTGGCGGTGTTGGAGGTCAGGGGAAATACTAGAGACAGAGTGGAGACAGAGGCCAAATCAGAGAATGTTTAAATCTGAAGTAGCTAAAATTTGGAGGCAGCAGCAGTTTGCCCGCCACACAGCAGGGGATCAGCTGACGTTACCGAACCCCACTTTCACATGAACGAGTGTGTTTTTCTGTGTGGACAGCACTTCCGAGCACCAACTGGCGTTGTCGGAGCCCAGGGAAAATGAGGTAGTAGGCCGAGGCCTACTTGGAGCCAGGTGTAAATCTGAGGTTGTTTGACTGTGGAGGGAGCAGGACACTTTGCCATACACACAGCAGGGGATCAGCTGACGTTACCGAACCCCACTTACACATGAGCGAGTGTTTTGTCTGTGCGGACAGCACTTCTGAGCACCAACTGGCGGTGTCGGAGCCCAGGGAAAATCAGGTAGTAGGCCGAGGCCTACTTGGTGGCAGTTTGCGATTGTTTCTAGACTACTACTAACTGTCAACGTATTCCAATTAGGCCTCTGTCTTCACTCTGTTTCGAGTATTTCCTCTGGCTTCCAACCACGCCAGTTGCTGCTCTGAAATGCCGTCTGCACAACCCACACTTGTTCCTGTGTTACTGGGGTTCTGTAACAGCAGCTTCTCCCTAGAGGTGAGTCAGGCAATGTCTCCTGCTCTGTCCACATTTCCACTACAAGTAGTGGGAATGTAGACAAAGCAGGAGACATTGCAGTGCTCAACTCTGGAGATGAGCAGATGTTACAGGACCCAGGTACCACAGGAACAAGTGTGGATTGTGCAGACGGCACTTGACAGCAGAAACAGGCGGTGTTGTAGGCCAGAGGAAATACTCAAAACAGAGTGGAGACAGAGGGCAAATCAGAGAACATATTAAATCAGAGGTAGTCAGAAGTTGTAGGCAGCAGGAGAGTTTGCCGTACACACAGCCGGTCAACATTATCGGCGGATAGTCGCGTGCGACGGTCTGTTACCACACCACCTGCAGCACTAAAGACACGTTCCGATAATACACTGGCAGCAGGGCAAGCCAGCACCACCAATGCATACTGGCTAAGCTCTGGCCATGTATCCAGCTTAGAGACCCAATACTTGAACGGGGAAGAGCCATCTGGGAGAACACTAACAGGGCACGACAAGTAGTCTGTCACCATCTGACGGAAACGTTGCCTCCTGCTGACTGGAGCCGTCTGTGATGGTGTAGCCGTTTGTGGCGGTCCCACAAAACTTTTCCACATTTGGGCCATACTGGCCTTGCCTTGTCCTGCGACACTGCCTCTGCTACCTCTTTGTGCAGAGCTTCCTCCACTGCCTCTACCCACATGGCTGGTTTGAAAAGCACTACCAGCAACACTTGTGGGAGGAATGGAGAACATGATGGCCTGCACAAGTGTTTCTTGGTACTCCCGCATTTTTCGCTCCCGGTTCAACTGTGGTATGAGGCTTTGTAAGTTGTCCCAGTAGCGAGGATCTAGGAGGGTGTACACCCAATAATCAGCCGTGTGGAGAATGTTGGCGATGCGGCGGTCATTTAACAAGCACTGCAGCATGAAATCAACCATGTGCTGCAGACTGCCAACTGGACCGGAAACGCTGTCCCCAGCTTGAGGCAGCATCTCTGCCTGCTCAGCATCACCCCACCCTCGCTGTACACACTGACTACTAGAGCCTTGTGTACCTCCCTCCTCTGGAGAGATGTGTTCCTCCTCCTCCATTGACTCCTCGTCATCCTCCTCACTAAGTGTCCCCTGCCTGGGCCTTTGTGTGGAAGAACGTTGAGCAGACTTGCCAGAAGCAGATGGCATTTCTGACTGCTCATCCTCGACCTCTTCAAAAACCTCCTCACTTAGTGCTTGTAAGGTTTTTTGAAGCAGACAGATGAGGGGGACAGTCATGCTGATTAGTGCATCATCTGCACTGGCCATCCGCGTGGAGTCATCGAAGGCACGCAAAACTTGGCAGATGTCCCTTATAGTGGCCCACTCAGTGGTGATGAAGTGTGTCGGGCGCACAGTGCAACTTGTTTGCGCCTGATGCAGCTGGTACTCCATTACTGCTGCCTGCTGCTCACACAACCGCTCCAACATATGTAACGTTGAATTCCACCTGGTGGGGAGGTCACATATGATGCGATGTTCTGGCAGGCGGAATCGGCGTTGCAGAGATGCAATGCGCGATCTTGCCATGCTGGAACGCCGCAAGTGAGCACACTCTAGGCGAACCTTGTGCAGCAGTGCATCAAGATCCGGATAGTCCCTCAGAAAGCTCTGCACGACCAAATTGAGCACGTGTGCCAGACAAGGTATGTGAGTGAGGTTGCCTAGGCCCAGAGCTGCCACTAGATTTCGGCCATTGTCACTCACTACCAAACCAGGCAGGAGATATGCAGGCACAAACCACACATCGCTCTCCTGCTTGATGGCATTCCAGAGCTCCTGTGCTGTGTGGCTCCGATTCCCCAAAGAAATTAATTTAAGGACGGCCTGTTGACGTTTGGCCACACCTGTGCTCATATCTGGCCTAACAGGCTCACGCAGTGCTGATTCCGAGGAACTAGAGTAGGAGGAGGACTCAATATGTACAGACTGCATTCCTGCAATCCTTGGAGTTGGCAGAATACGTACAGAGCCACTCTCCAGATCTGTACCCGGCTCCACAACATTGACCCAATGGGCAGTGAGGGAAAGGTATCGTCCCTGTCCATGGCTACTGGTCCACGCATCGGTGGTCAGGTGGACCTTGCTACTGACGGCATTTAGTAGCGCATTTTTAATTTTTCCCTCCACATGCTTTTGCAGGGCAGGGACAGCTTGCCTGCTGAAATAAAAGCGGCTGGGCACATTGTATTGTGGAACTGCCAATGACATAAAGTTCCGGAAGGTGTCAGTCTCCACCAGCCTGAATGACAGCATCTCAAGGGCCAGTAGTTTGGCAATGCCGGCATTCAGAGTCAGTGCTCGGGGATGGTTTGCCGAGTATGGCCGCTTTTTCTCCCATGCCTGTGCTACCGATTGCTGGTGAGTGGCCTGGGAGTGTGCTGATGACTGCGAACGTGGTTCAGTGGGTGGAATTTCACTGGGTCTCTGGACAACAGTGGCAGTGGTTCTTCCATGGCGTTCCAGTGAGGAAGCCGAACCAGCTGTGCGTGAGCTGGAGGAAGAGGCCCCAACACGAGCTGAAGAGGTGGTAGGTGCTGCTGAAGGTTGGCCTACATCTTCAGTGTGTCTGTGTAACTCCACCTCGTGCTTGGTACGCACATGTTTCCACATATTTGTGGTATTGAGGTTGGTCACATTTTTCCCTCGTTTCACTTTCTGATGACACAGCTTGCATTTGACAAAGCAAATGTCATCTGCAACTGTGTCAAAAAAAGACCACGCACTGCAAGTCCTGGGAGCGCCCGTTTTGTGTTTTGGAAGAGGATTGCTCCTCACGGGTGCCAAAGTGGAGGCTACAGGCAACCAAGTCTGCCCCCGCCCTCTCCCTCCTCTTTTGGCCGTTCGGGGAATCTCTTCCTCAGAGCTGCTCCCACCACCTTCCTGTGGCTGACGCCATGATGGGTCAAGGACCTCATCATCTCCACTCCCCTCTTCAAGCACCGGCTGGTCCTGGGTTGTCTCTCCAGCACCGTACGCACCAGAAATTGGCAACTGAGTCTCATCATCATCTGATGCATACTGAGGTGTGCTGACCATAGGCACTGGCCCACCCGCCTCTTCAGATTCAGAGGGACAAAGCAGTTGCGCATCACTGCATACTCTCTAGAATGCTGCTTGGCTGGCCACCTCTTTCCAAGCCAACAGGTTCTGAGAACAGAAGTAAAGATTGAGATGGCTCCTGTCCAGGGCTCTCAGACTGCCTGGGCAATTTGGCAGGTGGTGAAGAGACAGATGGTTGCTCTTCAGTGCTCTGGCCCTGGGAGGATGCGGAAGTCATTGAAGTGGATGCGTTAGCTGCCATCCATCCGACAACGGCTTCAATTTGTTCGTCATGCAGCAGTGGGGTACGGCGAGATCCTACAAAGCTGCGCATGAAGGACTGTTGCCTGGTAAAAGTGGGGGATGCCGGGTCACTGGTGGCCGCAGCAGACACTGAATCCCCATGTCCTCTCCCTGCTGAATCCCTCCGTCCTCTCCCTGCTGAAACTCCACGGCCACGACCACGTGCCTTACTCCCTGCCTTCTTCATCTTGGAATAACACAAAAACACATGACCATAGTCCTATCATTAAAAATATTTTATTGATATACCATAATAATATAAAACCAAGGTTTAATTAAAAAACAGCAAAACATCAAATATATATATGATAATATGCATAAAAATTGACATAGAAATTGAAGGGTCAGCTAACCATAATCATAAGAGAAGGTTACACATATGTGTAGGGTCCCATGCCACAGAAAAATATGCAAATAGTGTTACATAACGAATATAAAAATATATGTAATAGTGCCGTAAAGGTATGTGATAAAAAACATATATTAACAAAACGACATACAATTAGATTAAAGTGCAAAATATGTGCTAACAAAAAACACAATTTGTGTGAATAATAAACACTAAAGTGCAAAGTGCAATAGTGTCCAGCAGGGGTTGCTACACATAGATAAAATTGCGATTTTGTGACCACGAACATACACTCACTGGCCACTTTATTAGGTACACCATGCTAGTAACGGGTTGGACCCCCTTTTGCCTTCAGAACTGCCTCAATTCTTCGTGGCAGAGATTCAACAAGGTGCTGGAAGCATTCCTCAGAGATTTTGGACCATATTGACATGATGGCATCACACAGTTGGCGCAGATTTGTCGGCTGCACATCCCTGATGCGAATCTCCCGTTCCACCACATCCCAAAGATGCTCTATTGGATTGAGATCTGGTGACTGAGGAGGCCATTTGAGTACAGTAAACTCATTGTCATGTTCAAGAAACCAATCTGAGATGATTCGAGCTTTATGACATGGCGCATTATCCTGCTGAAAGTAGCCATCAGATGTTGGGTACATTGTGGTCATAAAGGGATGGACATGGTCAGCAACAATACTCAGGTAGGCTGTGGCGTTGCAACGATGCTCAATTGGTACCAAGGGGCCCAAAGAGTGCCAAGAAAAAAATTCCCCACACCATGACACCACCACCACCAGCCTGAACCGTTGATACAAGGCAGGATGGATCCATGCTTTCATGTTGTTTACGCCAAATTCTGACCCTACCATCCAAATGTCGCAGCAGAAATCGAGACTCATCAGACCAGGCAAAGTTTTTCCAATCTTCTACTGTCCAATTTCGATGAGCTTGTGCAAATTGTAGCCTCAGTTTCCTGTTCTTAGCTGAGAGGAGTGGTACCCAGTGTGGTCTTCTGCTGCTGTAGCCCATCTGCCTCAAAGTTCGACGCACTGTGCGTTCAGAGATGCTCTTCTGCCTACCTTGGTTGTAACGGGTGGCAATTTGAGTCACTGTTGCCTTTCTATCAGCTCGAACCAGTCTGCCCATTCTCCTCTGACCTCTGGCATCAACAAGGCATTTCCGGCCACAGAACTGCCGCTCACTGGATTTTTTTTCTTTTTCGGACCATTCTCTGTAAACCCTAGAGATGGTTGTGCGTGAAAATCCCAGTAGATCAGCAGTTTCTGAAATACTCAGACCAGCCCTTCTGGCACCAACAATCATGCCACGTTCAAAGGCACTCAAATCACCTTTCTTCCCCATACTGATGCTCGGTTTGAACTGCAGGAGATTGTCTTGACCATGTCTACATGCCTAAATGCACTGAGTTGCCGCCATGTGATTGGCTGATTAGAAATTAAGTCTTAACACACAGTTGGACAGGTGTACCTAATAAAGTGGCCAGTGAGTGTATATCTCTTAACAAATGAGAGTGTATGAAGGCGCAGTTAGGAGATAAACAATCACCACAGGTAGTAGTAAACCAATCAGAAAAGCAAAATGGTTGCTGCCAACAACCAGACTATAGTGTTAAATAGTTATACCTGTGGATTTATAAATGCTCCTGCACGCCAGAGGTAGCTGCCCTTCCCCAACGCGCGTTTCGGCCAATTGCCTTCGTCAGGGGGTGGGTACTAGCAGAAGCCAATAGGTATTTATGTACCAAAGAACCAATCAAGACTCATTAAACAAAATTTAGACCAATCACAGTCAGAAAGGCGTGGTGTTTCAATTATTGTTAAAGCATATGCATATGATGCACATGACCTGAATTGAATGAAACTGCCACATCTAGCATTAAGACATTAAATACTGGTATAATGTAAAACCATCAAGTATAAGACACTGCACAAATCGCAGTTTATGTGGTAGCTGACATTGTGTATCAAACAGCCAATCATAGCCCATAAAACAAAAATTGGGCCAATCAGCATCCAGGAGGTGTGGCGCTTCAAATAGTCACTCAGTCTGTACAAAATTGCACCAATAACTGGTAGCGTATCAGACAGCCAATCATAGACCTTCAAACAAAAAATGGACCAATCATAGTCTAGAGGGCGTGACGCTACGAACTATGTCTCCATTGGAACAAAAATGCGGATGCATACGTAAATACTTAATAATCACAACAACCAGCAGATGAATATCACAATGACACCACATAATACAAGGCTATGCAATTTACAGAAACCGCCATCTAGTTGGTAATTAACACCGATAGTTATAATGTGCAGTGTATAGGACTAGATAGACTTAATAACCAGCGGTTGTTACATATTTTTACAAAGCCGCAGTGTCTAAATATCATATCCCAAACTATATTGATACTTATTACTTAAATAATACCACAACTGCCACATATAAATATTTAATGGTCACTGCAGCCAGCGGGTGAAAGTCACAAATGACGCAACATAGCATATAACTACGCAGTTTATAAACGCCGCCATTATATGATAATTTAAATCGTTCAGAGCTCAAACAAAAAGGCCACAATAAAGTCATACTATAGGATGTCTACTTCTCTCCCCCAGAAAGAAACCTGTCACATTTCAAATAGCTGTATCCGTTATACTCAATAGAAATAATTTAGTTTCTGTAGACACACAATAGAAGAGACATCAACTTATAATAAGCATAAAAAAAAAAAAAAGAAAATTATATATGTATATATATGTATAAACAGACTTAATGGCCAACTGTTATTGCATATCTATACAAAACCGCAGTGTCTGGATATCTCAACCCTAGCTAAATTGATACATTTATTTCTTAATACCATATACCAAAGGAGATTATTATGAAACCAAAGTCATCTAGTCTAAACATGCATGTAAAAATGTCAATCACAGACATAGCATGAATTAAATATTGCATTACTCAGTAGATGGCAGTAATCGACGCACATGGCGCAAAGAACAGCAGGACACTCCAACGAGCCACGTCAGCCTCCCCACTGAAAGCGTGTTGCAGAAGGGAGGTGAAAGACGCGACACACTGGAGGCCCATGCATGCCCAATTGCAGCACGCGCGTACCTGACACAACTGATGTATATGCAGTACACAAACAATGGTATTCATGTTGATTGCATCTTATATATAAAGAAAAAATATAAAGGAAAAAGAAAAATTTCATTCATCTTGAGGAACTTCAAGGATGTTCTCAAGGTCCATGTTGACAGTTGTGAATATTTGGATTATATGGAATTCTTCATATTATATAATATATGTATAGTTCCAGCCTCCAGGCAAATATTTCATATAGAAACAACCACGTGCTAAAAAACCCGCATTTTTGTTCCAATGGAGACATCGTTCGTAGCGTCACGCCCTCTAGACTATGATTGGTCCATTTTTTGTTTGAAGGTCTATGATTGGCTGTCTGATACGCTACCAGTTATTGGTGCAATTTTGTACAGACTGAGTGACTATTTGAAGCGCCACACCTCCTGGATGCTGATTGGCCCAATTTTTGTTTTATGGGCTATGATTGGCTGTTTGATACACAATGTCAGCTACCACATAAACTGCGATTTGTGCAGTGTCTTATACTTGATGGTTTTACATTATACCAGTATTTAATGTCTTAATGCTAGATGTGGCAGTTTCATTCAATTCAGGTCATGTGCATCATATGCATATGCTTTAACAATAATTGAAACACCACGCCTTTCTGACTGTGATTGGTCTAAATTTTGTTTAATGAGTCTTGATTGGTTCTTTGGTACATAAATACCTATTGGCTTCTGCTAGTACCCACCCCCTGATGAAGGCAATTGGCCGAAACGCGCGTTGGGGAAGGGCAGCTACCTCTGGCGTGTAGGAGCATTTATAAATCCACAGGTATAACTATTTAACACTATAGTCTGGTTGTTGGCAGCAACCATTTTGCCCTAGGGGTACGGCTGTGTATATTGAGCTGCATTTTCCATTAGGTATGTGATCATATTAAGTCAATGTTTAGGCAGTATTTCCACTGTTGATGGTTTAGCTAGGGATTGTTCCCTTTATTTGGATGGCAATTTCATATACCATTTTTGCCTATACATTGCTTGTTCCTATACTACCAATGGGTTACTTTAGCTATATATCTATTACCTGTTTACTTGTGGCTCACTATATACTGCTATTTTTGTAGTGTCACTTTTTAGCTTTATTGTGCCTCATCTGTTTATAATAAAGATTTCTAACTCAAATTTTAAATATTGGACTTGTTACACTGTCTCTTGTTGGTGTTTATAGCCTAAAGTCAGAAAGGGAAATCTAAACTGCCCCAGAGCAGACCCCAAAGCAATAGGCAGCCCCCAACATATAATGACGGTGAAGCAAGATGAAAAAACACTCACACAGATAGAAAGATAGGCTGAGCAAATGATGGGGCCCAAGCTAACTAAATAGGACAGAATAGAAAAGCTGCTGTCTGCAATCCGCCAAAACCCTCTCAAAACAAGAGCCAACAGACTGATAGGGAAAAAAGCCCTGAAGACGCTAGGCTTCAAAAAGACTATATCAGTACTCAGGAATTTTCTGAAGACAGAGCAAAAAGGAATTCAGCTCACCCAGCAGGGAAAGGCAGAAATCCAGAAAAACAAGGCAAAACAAAACCAAAACACGAATGCAAAAGGTAGAGCAGAAAACTTAGCTTTTGAGGAGCAGGAATCAGACTGGTCTCCAAGAATCCCTCAGAGTAATCACCCGCAAGGCAGAAGGGCGTCGGCTGCCTTATATCCAGTCAGCAATTCCAGTCACCCAGTCATCATCATTCTGCTCAGGTGCTTTGTAATCAGCCTCACTACCTTCCTTCACCAGAAGAGGGAGTTCATCAGACCTCAATGGTGAAGGGGAAAATGAACTCACAACAGAGGCCTAATGGAGAAAGTAGGCTCAATAAAAGGCAATGGACGTGATTAGTGCTGGGTGTTTGTACCGCAGGATGCAGGGACTACATACCAAAAACTTAGTGAGGAGGCACCTGGAGCCATCTCTCTGCAAGGAGTAATGGCAAAGTATAACTAAGTCAAGAGGTGCCATGATTAATGCCAATAATGGAGGAGAGTGCCCGTTATATCTTACCATGAAACAGTGAGCGTCCTGTATGCTAGCTTGAATGCGGTATCCACCATGAATCCTGTGCGCTGGGAAGTGGAGGGGCAGCGGTGTTTATATCGGTAGCAAGTATGGTGGCTGGGCGGAAGTGCGTCACCGGCAGTAGGCCGGCGTGCGCTCCAGCGATGCCATGATGCGGTTCATGCACTGGGGAAGGATGGGGTGTAAATTTCAGCGCGTCTGTCAGGGCGCCTCCCTATAGGGAGGTAAATGGACTAGTTGTCATAGAAGTGCCGTGTGGTAAACCTGCTATCTCTAGCGTGGGTGTAGGCGGTACCAGTGGATCTCAGTGCTCAGGAAATGGTGGTTCACAGAAATTCACAGTTATTGATTCTGTAATAGAAATGAATACAGTTAATAACCTGAGATAATAATATCACAAAGTATATCACATGCCTATTAATAAAGAAGAAATATTAACATGTTGAAAGAAATGATTGGTCATCATATTCTTTGCTTAACCCTTTAGGTGCCAGGGTGTTGAGCTCATGTATCCAATAAGCCTCTCTTCTTTTAAGCAAATTGTTATGGTTACCTCCCCTGCGTGGAAGGATGACCTGTTCCACAACTTGGAATTTAAGCTGCGCAATTGTATGTCCAGCAGTGACAAAATGATAAGGGATCGGAAGAAGCATATTCTTGCACCTGATAGTGGATTTGTGCTTTGATATCCGCTCCCTTATATGTTGTGTGGTTTCGCCCATGTAAAGTAGCCCGCATGGGAATTTTATGATGTACACTACGAATGAAGTGTTGCACGTGTAGTATCCTCTGATATTGTACTTCTTCCGTGTGTGGAGATGGTGGAAGCAATTGCCTTTTAGGACATTGTTGCACTGCATGCATTGTAGACAGGGGAAAGTACCAAATTTAGGATTGGACAGGAAA
This sequence comes from Dendrobates tinctorius, assembly GCF_039654945.1. Taxonomy (NCBI): domain Eukaryota; kingdom Metazoa; phylum Chordata; class Amphibia; order Anura; family Dendrobatidae; genus Dendrobates; species Dendrobates tinctorius. Next base: position 3,085,059 of record NW_027361770.1, on the reverse strand, counting down.
CGTTGTTGTTTGGGGGGACAGGAGGAACCTTCGTCGGCTTTGATTAGAATGTCACGTATATTGCGTGGTCGCCGAAAAACAGGGAAGGAACGGTTCTTTGAATGCTCCTACATTAGGGTGGGCTGTCTCAAGAATGTTCCAATGGCGGTGTATGCTGGAATGTAGTCGGTATGCAAGTGGATGATAGTTGTGGAGGAATGGGATGCGATTAGTCAACTTGGGTCTGGGAGGAGGGGACAAGTCCAGGGTATGTAAGGTATTCTGTGGGTAGCCCCGTTTTACAAATTTCAAACGCATTTCATCTATGTGTTGTTTTTGGACCTCTGTGTTGGAGACTATCCTTTGTACCCTTTTCATTTGTGATTTGGGTATGGCATCCTTCATCTTGGTCGGGTGAAAACTTTTGTAATGGAGTAAACTGTTACGGTCTGTTGGTTTGACATATATATCAGTGGAGAGGCAGCCCAAGTCATCCTTGATGACAAGTGTGTCTAAGAAATTAATCTGTTTGGTGTCGTATGACATGGTAAAACTGAGACCGGGCCAGGAAGATTGTAGGAGGGAAAAGAATGAGTCCAATGTATCAAGTGGCCTCCCCAAATACATAAGATGTTGTCGATGTATCTCTTCCACACCAGAGCATGGGTGCGGAAGAGGACATCTTTGTATATAATGCAATCTTCTAAATGGGCTACATAGCAATTTGCATACGGGGGTGCAGCGTTCGAGCCCATTGCGGTCCCCTTGATTTGTTGGTAATGTGTATCCTCAAATAGAAAGTAATTCCTGTTTACTCGGCCCGGTACCGATTAACCCCACTGCCCTGGCTGGCCACCCACACTCCATGTCTGATTCATCTTGGACTGGGGAATTCACGATTTGACTTGATAACCCAGGCATGGTATGATAGAAAAAGCTACATGGACTAATGTGAAGTGTGGCCTGCTGCCTCATTCAGTTTGGGTGGGGGTGCAGGACACAAGGAAAGGGGTTCTTCCTGACCTGGAGCCAGCACTTGATCACTCAGTGCTTGCATTTTTTGAAACTTCAGAAGAGGCGGACATATTTGATGGTGTCTGTTTCGGCAATGTAAGCATGCTCCGCCTTTAAAAGCGGTTAACCTACTCCCAGAAAAGGTATCATTCCAGGCATTCTGGTGCCAGACCATGACGCAGGCTCAACACCTCCTGCCTTAGCTGCTATTGTGCTTTTTCCACTACCAGCAGATGCACCACCACCATCATCACCAGCTGGCCCCCCCGCGCCCACGTCCGCGGCCTCTTCCCCCAAACTTCAAAATTTTGCACAAAATAGACACAAAATAACATCAGATATATGGCACTGTATCAGAAATGTACAGCTCTATTCAGTCAAAGGATAATTGTCAATCTCCATATATATTCCATCAGTCACACAGAGACGCTCACAGGCTCAGTATGGATTAGATAAGAATATAAAAAGTAGACAAAGTGTACAGTATCATCAGATAGCAGGTATATATAGCATAGTTTAAACATTAACAATGTACGTCTATATATCAGGAGTAGTGTTGAGCCACCACGCTAGTGTTTTGGTTCGTCACACAGGAGGCAAGTTTGTCGAATGTTCGTCGAACCCCATTGAAAACAATGGCAGGCAAACACAAACACATACAAACACATAGAAAACAATTACAAAACACCTTAAAAGGTGTCCCAAAGCAGAGAAAATGCTCAGAAGACAAAAATTACATATGGAAAAGGGCAACTACATTTAGAAAAGAGGTGGAGGAGTAAAAGGAGGAGGTGGAGGAAACACACATATAGGCTTGTCATTCCCTTATGAAGCCAAGAAAGGCTGGAATAAAAATGTAAAATACCAACCAAAAAAAAAAAAAATTCTGAAATCGAACACGATCATATACCGTCGGACTTCCCACCAATAAATTATGCCAACTGGCGATCGGACGGCGTTATTCCCACGAACCTCCAAACAGCGTCCATGAAGACAAAGTATTTGCTTTCTGGGGGCAGTATGATTGCAAAGCTGAACCTTAACGGAATGTCCAAAAGGGCACCACCAGGAGTGGAGCCTGCGGCTTAATTGGACTCCACCTGGGAAACCACAACCATGCCACCTCAAGAAAAGATGCACATATTGAAAGCTTTGTCGATTGTGTGTGTGGTGTGGTATGTCCGTTTGCAGTTGTGCTAGCAATTTGTCAGCTTTATTCCGTTAACGAACAAGACTCCGGCATGCCCCCGCGGTACGCGTCAAGCTTACTAGAGGGATACGCGAGGCTCTGGCACTATCATGGTCTATCATGGCATTACATGTCCGGGGCTGCATGCGCGCTACACTGAAAGGACCAGCTTTTGTCGCTTACTGGTGCAGATAACCAGCAGAACACCATTAGTGATGGGGATCTGTGATTCCAATTATTCCCCGCGAACGATGATTTCCCAGTAAGTGCAGGTCAACTGCAATTCCTGAATTAGGCCTAACCGGCATTCCTGAAAAAATGCAAAAAATTATGTGTCCAAACCACAGTTGCTGTAGCTTGCTTAACAGCTCGGCAGCCGTTCTCAGGCCCAGTATGGATTCGACAAGATTCTAGAAAGTTGATGAAGGGTACAGTTTCACCGGGTAACACGTATATGTGTAGCATAGTTTACACATTAAAAACCTATGTCTATATATCAGGAGGCAGGCTCAGATGGTCTCAGGCCCAGTATGGATTAGACGTGATTGGACAAAGGTGAGAAAGGGTACCGTATCACTGGATAACAGGTATGTATAGCATAGTTTACACATTAAAAACATATGTCTATATAACAGGAGGCAGGCTCAGACGGTCTCAGGCCCAGTATGGATTTGACCAGCTTGTACAAAGTTGAGAAAGTGTGCATTATCACTGGATGGCAGGTATATTTAGCATAGTTTAAATAATTAAAATCTCCATGTTCTCAGTATGGATTAGACAACAATCTAAAAAGTAGAAAAAAGGAAATGTATTTGAAGCGTATACCAGTATACACTTTTGGTGGAATTTTTAAATCTTCATATATATTTCTGTCTCAGTAAAACAGTCGAGACTCTCCGCAATAGGAAATGAGATGCATACAATTACTGACATAAATTCTAGTGATTGCAGAAATCTAGGAATTCCTATTCACGGGATAAACTTCCGTCACAATTCTCAGAGGCGATGCAGACCCTCAATTAATTAGTGTGTGGAGACAGCAAAAACCTTTCTTTGTGAAGAAAGTGTTGCTGTATCGCAGTACCGTTGATCCCATCGCCATTACTCATATCCATATAATTTTGATCACAGGGAGAGATGTAAACATGGTGCTCACTGCCTATCATGCTCTGTCACGTAACTTTGGAGTGCAAAAGACAGAAGCCACAGGCCGTAGGCGATTCATTTGGATTGGCATGAGAGGGCACACTTAAAAATGTGTGCTGGAATGTCACACGTCTTTGGGTAGGAAAACTGTGAAAGCTGATGAGAAACCACCACTGCATCTCATTGTGAGTCGACGTCCATAAGAAATGGAAGCCATTGATCATCTGAAGCTAGATCCCGGCCAGCGGGACAGGGCATAGCTACGTCTTAAACATCATCTTCTATCAGTTCATCAAATTTGTAGTGGCAGTCCCAGTGAAGGATTTGACAGCCCAGACTACACAGCGGAGGAGCAGGGAGAGGTAAACATTGCAAATGCTGGGGCCCTGATCAAGCAAGGGGGGCACACTCATGGGCGTCGGTACTGGCATTGGGCCCCTCATAGTACGGCGGTGTGTCTGACGGCAGGTGTGCACCCCAACGTCAGAGACACTTGATTGCACTATGAGGGACCCTGTGCCAGTGCCCGCGCCCAAGAGTCGGCCCACCCACCTGTCCAGGGCAACGGCACTCGCACGGTTGCGTGCGCTAGGTGGTGACCCCGGCCATGGGGGGAGGAGGCAGCCCAGTTAGGGAGGTTTACAAAATGGCATATGCTGATGTGGGACATTCACCTGCTGCTAAAGGCGAAATTAGTCAAGTCCCAGGAAGAGGCGGACCAAAAAAGCCATTTTTCTGTCAACCTATGTGTCATCAGGGTAAGGTGTGACAAAATCCTTGGAAACCCATGCATGGTTCATTTTAATGAAGTTTAGATCATCCACATTTTGGGTCGACAGACGGGTCCTTTTTTCTGTCAGGATTGATCCAGCATTACTGAAGACTCTTTCCGATAGCACACTGTTTGAGTGTTAGAGTGTTAGCGACTCCTGGAGTGGACCCTCTGGGTCGCGGCACCAACCCTCCCAGGGCGAGCTAGCCTAGTGAGGACCACCCCCTATACAGGGAGTGTCAGGAGCAAGCCCCAGGGGATACGATACCACGACTGCTGGCACCAGGCGGCCGGCTCACAGGAGATATGAGACTGTGTGACTGGAGGGTGCAGGATACTAGGGAACACAGGAGAGTACACGGGAGTGCGCTGAGTACAGGGTAGTACTAGACGGGTACACGTGGGCACATAATGCGTGTAGCAAGTAACAGAACACAGGAATAGAGTGAATGCCAGGAGGCACGGCGGAGCAAGAAACAAGGGACAGGATACGAGAGGATGTGCCAGGAGGCACAACTGAGCATGAAGCAACAAGGGTTCAGAGCAAGTGCTAGGAGCACCACAGAATAGCAGACAGAGCAGAGGACCTGAGAACAGCGCACAGCCAGGCTGGGACACAGCTGACCCAGCCAGGAAGCACAACAATAATCAGGCACCTCCCCTAGGGGGAGGTCGTCTGATATAGCACATGACTACTACTGGTTCCGGGTCAGGACCTAGCCAGAAAGCACATGACCACAAGTGGTTCCGGGTCAGGTCCTCCAATACCATAGAGAGGACCGAGCCCTATACAGCACTGACAGGAGCGCGCAAGCGCAAACGTGGCATGGAGGAGGAGACCCAGGGACGAGAGTTGCGCATGCGCACCCGACGGGGACCCCTGAGGGACCGCCGTACCGGAGGGGGTGACGTCGGGGCCGAAGCCCCGCCTCCTGGTGAGCGCTGCATAACAGTACCCCCTCCTTTAAGCCCCCTCTCTCTAGAACTGGAAAATAGCACATTGACACTAGGAGCAGGATCCAGACACTTCCTAACTGCATGAGGACCAATGAGATCCAGAGTCTCAATACGAGAAAATTCGGTCTCCTGCCATAACCTGGAGAACTCCACGGACAGAGAGTCGGAGGCAGGTATCCCCGAGACAGGTCGAACCGGCAGAGGCACACAGACATGCTTGGAGGCCGAAGTGGTGGTGCAGTCATTGGAAGTCAATTCATCCTTAGGAGGCGAGCTGTCGGAGGATGGTTGCTTGGGAAGTCTCTTCTTGGCACACGATGGGCAAGCAGCCACGAAGTCTTTGACGTCCTGAGCAATAGACGGCCACCAGTAATCGTGGGATAAACGGGAGAGTGTCCTCTTGGCACCAACATGACCGGCAGCCGGAGAAGAATGTCCCCAGGATAACACACCTTTACGGTTACCTTTAGACACAAAGGTCTCCCCTGGACGCTGGGGCGTCAACTTGATGGAAGCCACGGTAATTACCTTGGGACGGTCACTTGATGGAGGTGGAGACTGACTCTCAGCCCCCCTGTTGATAATGTCACAAGTCACAGACCGGTTGCTTGAAGGATGTGGAGACTGACTCTCAGCCTCCTTCTCGACAATGTCACAAGTCACAGACGGGATGCTTGACGGATGTGGAGACTGACTCTCAGCCTCCTTCTCGACAGTATCACAAGTCACAGACGGGATGGTGGACGGCGGACCTATAACCGTCGAAGACGAGAAAGCAGGGTTCTTCGGATGAATGAATAGCAGGCAACTCTTTTGACAGGACGGTCCCCAACGGAGTATATCACCAGATTGCCAGTCCAGGGTCGGCCCATGAATACGTAACCAAGGAAGGCCAAGAAGAAGGGTATGAGGCGAAGTCGGCAATACGTAGAAGGAGATCCGCTCCCGATGACATGTGCCAATCTGCAACTCAACTTCCTCAGTGACCTGGTTAACGGTGTCCTGCAAGGGCTTATCGTCGACCGGAACTACTGACCTAGTGTAAAATAATGCTTATCCTGTAAAATACTCAGGACTAGTTACCAGATAAAAATATAGTGGTTTATTTGGATTCTTCCATCAAAGAAAGGTTATTACAAAAAAACAGGTGAATAAAAATAGGTGAGAGATTGTTCATCAGTTCATAGCAAAGCAACGTGTATTCTTCTTTCTCTCCGGGATCTCACATGGCAAATGGCGTCTGTCTCTCAGTTCGGCTTCTTCGTAGTAAAGTAACATACCAGCTGTTATGTCATGTCATGGCCCAGAACAGATGACATCTTCGTGTCTGTCTCTCATGATGGTGAGGGAAGAAGAGCGACCTCTACAGTTAGCCATGAATTATATACGTCTCCTAAAGCACGTGGTCTCTACATATATGGAGCTGTCTTTCTACCATGAGCCAAGCTTAAAAATAGCCTATGTCGTGTAAGCTAAAGCAATGTACAGAACTGAGTCTTATAAGAAATTAACGGATTATTAATATTTAACAATTCCCCCTTTTGAGGGAGACAGACATTAATTGGAACCCTCAAAAATATAACAAGATCTTTTTCTTCTTTTCTTCTTCTTTGACAAAATAATTTAATATCAATTACAATAATAATATCAGATTACCGTTATAAGTACTCAATGACATAATTGATGTGAATTCATGTTATGGTAAGCCGTGAACAATATTCATATAAAATATGTATAATTATACTTCCCTAAGTCTAAATTGAAGCATCTCAGGTCCAGTCATCATCATCTGATGTCATCTGGTCTTCATTTTGATGTCTTCTGTCTTCTTCTTGGTTCTTTTAAAACCAGTTTTTCTCTAGCATATAGATGTTGTAGAAATTGTGTTGTGTATCAAATCAAAGTCCATAAATTCAAATGTTAATACGAAAACAAAGTCTATGCAGCTTTAATATCTGTGCAGTGTCATCTTTAAAAACCTGGGCTTACATTGGCTCGCCTTGGATATTCTGGAATCCTCCATCGGTACTGGTCTTTGAACAGGTGTGACGTCTTTGGTCAGCAAAGCAAGGGTTAAAATGACTCTTCCTTGCTAAACATAGCACCATAACCAGTCCTTGTCCTAATGCACAGGACACATGTCAGGGTTAATTACCTTCATTGTTCACCAGCTTTACATTGAAGCTTTACAGGTGATTGAAAACCTCTGGAACTTGATAAGAACGTGATAACACAGTTCATCTCAGCATCATAGGATCATCGTCCTCTGGTTGTCAGGTTAGACACTTTAATCGTGACCGTCAGTGGTGGATACTGCACTTGTGACCGTCAGTGGTGAATACTGCATTTGTAATTAACACAGTATATTACTCAGTAATCATAGCTTTGTTACCTTCTGGGACTTCTGGATCACGGCATTCTTCTTCTTGCAACTGATAAGAATCAATGAAGTTTAGAAATGTGAAAAGTCTTTATTAACATAATTTCAGTATCTTGCTTGAAGTCTTCATTCCCTAGTCTATACCAAATCTGGTAATTTTCCTATCCTATAATATCACAGCGTACCATAGCAATCAGTAATATCCGTATAATTATTATCAGAATTTGTACTGTATATGGATTTCAATGTTTGAAATAATAAACCAATAATAAGTGATAATACATTATTGTCCATATTTTTTTCATGTGATAGAACATTTTTTTTTATGTCTTAGGTGTAATTACCTTTTTCAACCCATAGGTGTCACTGTGTTTTATGTAACCAGTGTTTTCATCTTTATTAATAAGGAATATATTTATTATACTAATAATATGTAGGAATGTATAGCCATGAACCAAAATAAGAATATATGAGTGAGCGAATGAATGAATAAAAGAATTGTTGCATATAACTCAGAAGTGAAACATTTCCTTTGTAATAGAACCATATAATTGCTATATTTAATGAAGCAATATTCTCAGTAGATATTACTTTACTAAATATTGGTGAAAGAATTAATAATAATGAAAAATAAGAATAAAAATAAAAATAAGAATAAGGCCTTTATGTTGATGCAGAGTAGTTATGTCTTCAGTAACATATACCCTTAATATTTCCATGATCTGGATTATTTCATAATTGTCATAAACTTGTGTTATCAAAATATTCAAATTATGCAACTTTGCATGTAATTCCTCTTAGTGTAAAGAAATGACTCTTTATAATACTTGTTATTATACCCAATACTTATACCATTGTACCTTATTAATATTTTTTCCTATTAAAATGTGTGAAGAAGAGGTATTAATCAAATGTGATGATGTAGTCAGGATCAAAAACATATTTTCCCCCTTAATACCAAAAAATATTGTTTCATGAAATAATTCATTTATCAAAACCAAAATTAAAAATAATTAATTTATAAATTGTGTAAATATTATACTTGCTTATACCATTATTTGTCTGAAGATGTGTAACCATTAAAATTAATTTGAATATCATAAAATTATCCTTTGGAAAAATTAATTTAAATAAACCATTTTGATGTGCGATTGCACTTTGCACTTATCCAGAATTAACTAAATCAAGAAATAATTACTATAGAAATACAGAAATATATGTTGTATAGATAATATTTCATTATATATCCTAATATTCTAATAATTTAACTGATCTGCATATTTCTCCTAAAGATAAAGGCTTTTGGGGTTTTTTTTTTCCTTTTTTTTTTCTCTCTCATTCAGAATCCTGAGGCCTCATACAAACGTATCACATCACTCGCTCAGCAGCTGCTCATACACTCAGTCACTGTCACTCAGACTGTGTCACATATTTAAGTTTAAACCAAATACCTCACATACGAAGGTGTGATGAATACACATATTTTAACCCAAATTATCCTAATTATCAATGCATTGTAAACTATTTCAATTTAGTCTCTTAATATTTCTTTGAATATTCCCCAAATACACATGACATAAATATATGTATAGCTATACTTGACATTTAGGCCTGAAAAAAAATTCCATTGCTTTGCAAAAGCTGAGACCCCCTTAAAAATTCTTTCCCTAAGGAACAGGGACATAGTATACTGGTCTGGTATACTTATTATTAGCCTAAGGTACAAATTCCACATGCTGTGATAGTCATTCGAACCATGCAGTGAAGGCACACATACAGAACATATTTTAAAATGCAATTAGCTATTTCCTTTTAAGGGTTAGATATATGAAATCATGCAATTATTGCAACTTCCTGTGTAAATAAAGGCATAAATCCTTGGAAGAGAATTTTTCCCGATTAAGTCCTGCTTTGAAATGAAAATTCTAAAGGAAACATAAAAAAGAAGGTTAATATCATATTCATAATTTAAAATATTATTACTGATGTAGATTTTAATTTTCATTAAAAAATACAGTTCTACTATTTCTACTTCTACAAACACTCTATATACTGTATGACTATGTATATATCCACAAACCATAAAACTACAGGATTATACTCTATAAAATAATTACATATAACTCACTAATTGTATAACACTGTTACACAAAATATATATATATAATTACTTTTTCTAGCCAATTCCTAAACCCATACTTATTTCTCTGCAAAAAATATCCTGAAAGGTTCTTGCCATTTTAAAGCTGATAGATTCTTGGAGCAGAGTATTCAGTTTACAGGCCATGATGTCACTCACCACCTGTTTCTGTCTGTCAAATTTGGCCATCTTGGTTACAGAAAGAAGATCAAAACTCATCATTTTTCTTAATTCAATTTGTGTCTTTTCGGTGTTCTTTTGCATCATTCCATATGGCTTATAACAAACATGTGGTCTCCTTTGTTCTTCATAAATTTGATTTTGGGGAAAACTCATTTTAGAAGGCTTTGCTAATACAGGCTTCTGATGAGATTTTACTCTGCCTGTCTTTACAAAATTAGCACAATTTACTTTCCTCTCACGATTCTCATGTTTTCTGGTAAAATCAAGGGATTGCGCACATTCAAACAATGAATCTTTTTGTGACGCAATAACACGAGATGCAGGATTTAAAAACCAAAATTTGCTCACAAAACTCCTTATGAGGGACGGTGTTTTGACATTCTCACTCAGCATTCTATACAAACGTTCATACAGTATATGGACATGAACGTAAAAATACATTCCTTCCGACCAATCCTTAATTTTTGAAGAATATCAATATCTGGATGATTTTCATTTGATGAACAAAAAATGAGAATTTTTAATCTGTCCTTATCAGTTAAATTCTCATGTGTTTCACCAGATAACTTTAAAGATAACCTCCTGGAAAAGGTTACAGGGATCCACATTTTGAACAACTGATTCTTCTCCTCGTTAGATAAATCAAATTTATCAACACAACTTTCAAAAACCTCAGAGTTTCTACAAACATGCATTTTGTTGTCATATGCAGGTATTATTTCGCATATCGTTAGCAAAGTTTTTCTTACTTGCCTTCGGATTTGGGCCTGTGAGTCGTCTATTTTTAGTGGTATGTCTTTCCCTTGTACGTCCTCTACGTCAGTTCTGAAGTCTCCTCCTACTTCTCCATCTTGTTCCACGTCTGCAAGGTCACCTTCAATAGCTGCTGCTACTTGTAACTGTTTCTCCACATTACAGTGAATCTCGGGAATATCACTATCCTCTACACAATCATTTTTAGATTTCTCTGACACAGATCTATGAAATATATCTACCATCTGTAGAATATTTTTTAATCTCTCTCTTTCTCTATTGAAAAACTTAGAATCTAACCTCTGATTCTCGATTTCACACTCGGCATATAAACTCAACCATAAAACTTCTGAATTAGAATTGTCTACAGACTTAAATTTCAATTTACTCTGCTTAGCAAGACAATTAATGACATCCATTTTATCTTACCTTGAAATGTCTCAGCTTGTTCCTTTGATGGACAACGCTGGGCTCTTGTCTTCACACGTCTTGGCTTCAGCACGTCTGGCACTTTGGCACTTGTAGTACTTCTCAATCTATCTGGCAATTCTTACTTCTAGGTTCTGTGTGATTCTTGTAAGTAGTGGAATTCCCGATAACTTGCACATATGATTTGACGTTAGCAAAGTCCAATCCCCCTTTTGGGCAAGTGGAGGGAAATCCGCAAAAAAGTACAAAAATTCAGATCTGGCTGGCTCTCCAATGTAAAATAATGCTTATCCTGTAAAATACTCAGGACTAGTTACCAGATAAAAATATAGTGGTTTATTTGGATTCTTCCATCAAAGAAAGGTTATTACAAAAAAACAGGTGAATAAAAATAGGTGAGAGATTGTTCATCAGTTCATAGCAAAGCAACGTGTATTCTTCTTTCTCTCCGGGATCTCACATGGCAAATGGCGTCTGTCTCTCAGTTCGGCTTCTTCGTAGTAAAGTAACATACCAGCTGTTATGTCATGTCATGGCCCAGAACAGATGACATCTTCGTGTCTGTCTCTCATGATGGTGAGGGAAGAAGAGCGACCTCTACAGTTAGCCATGAATTATATACGTCTCCTAAAGCACGTGGTCTCTACATATATGGAGCTGTCTTTCTACCATGAGCCAAGCTTAAAAATAGCCTATGTCGTGTAAGCTAAAGCAATGTACAGAACTGAGTCTTATAAGAAATTAACGGATTATTAATATTTAACACCTAGGAGACTCCAGGGATCTGACAGGGATGCGAAACTTCTTAACTGCCTCGAGACTAATAAAGTTACCCACTGCGCCAGAGTCCACAATAGCTTTCACAGTAAAAGTCTCGAAACCAAAATTCAGGGAGACCGGCACGGTCAGGGGTAGAGAGGAATCACATACACTTGGGGAGACCTCACTTAACAGTCCCAGGCGGAGAGACTTCCCCGGTCTCTTGGGACATGAGCGTAGAAAGTGGGAGGCATCCCCACAATAGAAACAGAGCCCTTGTGCCTGCCTTTTCACACGACGCCGTTGAGCTATCTGGAGGCGATCCACCTGCATAGGCTCAGGTACCGGATCTGCCGCAGATAACTCGGGTAACGGATGAGAAAAACTGCGAGTGGACGAAGAGAGGCGAGAGGACCCTCTCTCTCTGGCTGACTCGCGGGTGCGCTCCTGGAAGCGCAAATCAATGCGTGTCGCGAGAGAGATAAGATCCTCCAAATTGGTAGGGGTATCTCGGCCCGCCAGTTCGTCTTTGATCCGACCGGACAGACCACACCAAAAGGCCCCTACGAGGGCATCATTATTCCAACCTAGCTCAGAGGACAAAGTGCGAAAACATATCGCGTATTGTCCAACCGATAGAGAGCCTTGACGAAGATTAAAGAGGGACTCGGTGGTGGAAGCAAGGCGACCCGGCTCGTCGAACACCTTACGGAAAGTGTCCAAAAAGATGGAAAGCTGAGCGACGAGCGGGTCATCACGCTCCCAAAGGGGATTCACCCACGCAAGCGCCTTACCCTCTAAGTGAGAAACAATAAATGCTATTTTAGCACGATCGGTGGGGTAATGCTGCGGCAAAAACTCAAAATGCAAACGACACTGGTTCAGGAATCCGCGACACAACACAGGGTCACCACTATACCGGGGTGGCTTACATAGGCGCGGAAGCGAGTGTGGAAGCATGGCCTGGGCAGATTGTATGGAAACGAGCCGATTATCTACCGACGCTATATAGTTGAGAATCTGAGCCTGGGAGTCGCGTTGCTGCGCAAGTTCCTGCTGGAGACTAGCCAACTGGGCAGCATTCCCAGGCTCAGAGGACTGAGAGGCAGATAAACCGGACTCCATGGACTTGAGAAATGCCATAATCCTAATCTGGTTTTCCCGGAGGAACGTCAGCTCCTTTTGGACGGAAGCCGCAGTACCAGCGGGGTCCATGGCCTGATTATACTGTTTGAGTGTTAGAGTGTTAGCGACTCCTGGAGTGGACCCTCTGAGTCGCGCACCAACCCTCCCAGGGCGAGCTAGCCTAGTGAGGACCACCCCCTATACAGGGAGTGTCAGGAGCAAGCCCCAGGGGATACGATACCACGACTGCTGGCACCAGGCGGCCGGCTCACAGGAGATACGAGACTGTGTGACTGGAGGGTGCAGGATACTAGGGAACACAGGAGAGTACACGGGAGTGCGCTGAGTACAGGGTAGTACAAGACGGGTACACGTGGGCACATAAGGCGTGTAGCAAGTAACAGAACACAGGAATAGAGTGAATGCCAGGAGGCACGGCGGAGCAAGAAACAAGGGACAGAATACGAGAGGATGTGCCAGGAGGCACAACTGAGCATGAAGCAACAAGGGTTCAGAGCAAGGGCTAGGAGCACCACAGAATAGCAGACAGAGCAGAGGACCTGAGAACAGCGCACAGCCAGGCTGGGACACAGCTGACCCAGCCAGGAAGCACAACAATAATCAGGCACCTCCCCTAGGGGGAGGTCGTCTGATATAGCACATGACTACTACTGGTTCCGGGTCAGGACCTAGCCAGAAAGCACATGACCACAAGTGGTTCCGGGTCAGGTCCTCCAATACCATAGAGAGGACCGAGCCCTATACAGCACTGACAGGAGCGCGCAAGCGCAAACGTGGCATGGAGGAGGAGACCCGGGGACGAGAGTTGCGCGTGCGCACCCGACGGGGACTCCTGAGGGACTGCCGTACCGGAGGGGGTGACGTCGGGGCCGAAGCCCCGCCTCCTGGTGAGCGCGGCATAACACACACTTGCAGCTGGGCAAGCGAGCTCCTGTAAGGCATATTGTGCCAATTCAGGCCAGGTGTCCAGTTTAGCTGCCCAATAGTCAAATGGGAATGACCTGTGAGGGAGAACATCGATATGGGAGGAAAAGCAGTTTGTAACCATAGTTGACAAGTGCTGTCTCCTGTCACTTTCAATTGATGCAGTATTACCAGTCGTGTGAGCGGGACTTGACAAATCAGTCCACAACATGGTCATGAAACCCCTGTCTCCAACGCCACTTCTGATGTGTGCACCACAAACACCTCTTCCAAGTTGCCCCCGGCCCCTACGGCTTGTGTGACAACCATCACCGCCGCTGTGTGCTGGGAATGCCTCAACCAACCGGTTTACCAGAGTTGCTTGTTTGTTAGCCAATATTAGGTCAAGGTTCTCCTGTGGCTTGATGTTTTGGAATTTGCCTTTATAGCGTGGATCCAGGATGCTGGCCAACCAGTAGTCATCATCGTTCATCATTTTGGCAATGCGGGGGTCCCTTTTTAGGATCTGCAAGGCATAATCTGACATGTGGGCCAATGTTCCCGGTGTCAATGTTGCACTGCGAGTGCTGGGTGGAGGAGGACTTTCAGGCAAATCCACATCCCTCCAGTCACGCACAAACCCAGTACCAGACCTTGCCACGCCAACATTTTCTCTTGCCCCATGAGAAGCATCCACCTCCCCTAAATAATCATCCCCATCATCATCCTCCTCTTCTTCCTCCATCTCGTCCACGACAGTTCCCTGAACAGACAATGGCTGACTGTCATCAAGGCTTCCCTCCTCCTCTTCCTCATCATCCTCAGCTGCAGACGCCTGCTCCTTGATGTGCGTCAAAGTTTGCATGAGCAGACGCATAAGTGGGATGCTCATGCTTATGATGGCGTCGTCTGCGCTTACCAGCCGTGTGCATTCCTCAAAACATTGAATGACTTTACAGAGGTCTTTCAGCTTCGACCACTGCACACTTGTCAACTCCATGTCTGCCCTCAAAGTGCCTGCCTGTGTATCCTCCCACAAATGCATTACGGCCTGCCTCTGTTCGCACAGCTGCTCAACCATGTGCAGGGTGGAGTTCCACCTTGTTGCAATGTCGATAATTAGGCGGTGCTTGGGAAGGTGGAGCAATCGCTGCAGCTTCTGCATACGACTGGAGTGTACCGGCAGATGTGCGAGCACAGTCTTCGAACCTTATGGAGCAGGCCTGTTAACTCCGGATAATTAGTGAGGAAGCACTGCACCACCAGGTTCAAGGTGTGAGCCAAGCAAGGTATGTGTCTGAGTTTTGAAAGGGCTATGGCTGCCACAAAATTCCGGCCGTTATCACTAACTACCTTGCCTACCTCAAGATGTAGACTGCCCAGCCATGACTCAGTTTGTTGCTGAAAGTAGTCGGCTAGTACCTCCGCCGTGTGTCTGTCGCCCAAACACATCATCTGCAACACAGCCTGCTGACGCTTTCCACTAGCTGATCGATAGTGGGACACATCGTGTGCACCACTGTCAGCTGCGGATGCAGTGCTCGTGCGACTGTGCTCTGTGGACGAGCTTTCGCTTCTGGAGGAGGAGGAGGGTCGAACGCCTACAGCCAACTGTTTCCTATACCATGGGCTAGGCAGCACTGTGCCATCACTGTGGACCCTGCATCCACCACATTAACCCAGTGCACAGTGATGAACACGTAACGGCCCTAGCCATGCCTACTGGACCATGCATCAGTTGTGAGGTGCACCTTTCCACTTACTGATTGTTTGAGTGCATGGACAATGCGGTCTTTCACATGAAGGTGGAGGGTTGGGATGGCTTTGCGAGAAAAGAAGTGGCGACTGGGTAGGTCATAGCGTGGTACTGCGTAGGTCATGAGTTTGCGGAAAGCTGCGCTTCAACCAACCGATAGGGCATCATCTCTAACGAGATTAGTTTGGCAATGTGGGCGTTCAAACCCAGTGTACGCGGATGAGAGGATGAGTACTTTCTTGTCCTACTCATAGTCTCTGGTAGGGTGAGCTGGACTTGAGAGCTGCATGTGGTGGAACTAGCGGTGGACATGGCGGACTGAGAGAGGGTTGATGATGGTGATGGAGTTGGTGTTCTTTCTGATGGCCTAGATTCAGTCTTTCGTTGCAATAACAGTGTGATTCCCTGACTGATTTGCCCTTGCGACGACAACTCAGCATTTGCTGCTGGTGGTGTGCTAACCGGTGGACTTACAGTGGGGGAAACAATGCAGCGTTGCTGACTACCTTCTTTGGAAAGCAGTAGCACATGTGGTACGTGAGTTTTGGTAGTCCATCCACGCTTGCAAGTGCATGGTGGTTAAATGTCTTAGCATGCAACTGGTATTCAAATTTCTCAGATTTTTCCCTCGGCTAAAGGTCTTTGAGCACTTCTTACAGATAACCTTGGCCTGATCATTAGGATTTTGTTAAAAAAAGTGCCACACTGCACTCTTCCAACTATGGAAGACATTTTGAGGCCTTGCACGCTGTGCTATTTTGACCGTCTGGCCAAGCTGTCCTGCAACTCTTTTGGTTTTTGTAACCCGTTTTTGGACTGCTCCGGGCCTGCCAGATAACAGCTTTTGCAATGTCGATGCCCGCTGCAGATGCTCCTCCTCCTCTTCTGAGCTATTGGCAGCGGCACCCTCTTCCCCCAATGGATGCCAATCTGGGTCAACAACTGGGTCATCCATCACCTCCTCTTCAATGTCATGTGCACCTTCCTCTGTGTCACCGTGTATGGTGGTATAGTATGCGGGAAGGAGCACCTGAGTTTCATCTGGGTCAGATTCTGGCTCAGTACACTGCGAGGACAATGTAGTGCTCTGAGTGAATGTACCAGCAGAATCATCTATCAGTGGCTGTGCATCAGATTCATCTTTGCCTGGGTAATTCACGATTTGACTTGATAACCCAGGCATAGTATGTGAAAACAGCTCCATGGAGTAATCCGTAGTGTGGCCTGCCGCATCCTTCAATTTTGGTTGGGGTGAAGGACACAAGGAAAGGTGTGGTTCATGAACATGAGCCTCCAATGATGACTCAGTGCTTTTATTTTTTAAAACTTCAGAAGAGGAGGCGATAAAGCTGGAGGCTGAGTCAGCAATGTAAGCCAAAACTTGTTCTTGAAGCTGCGGCTTTAAAAGCGGTTTACCTACTCCCAGAAAAGGGAGCCTTCGAGGCCTTGTGGAGCCAGATGATGACGCAGACTCAACACCTCCTGCATTAGGTGCTATTTTGCGTTTACCACTACCAGCAGATCCACCACCAACACCATCATTACCAGCTGCCAACCCCCACCCACTTCCACGGATTCTTCCACCACACTTCCTCATTTTTGGGGAAATTGTACCCAAAAAACCACCAACTATATGGTACTGTAAAACAAGGTACAAGGTGTATATAGTAGTCGGGAGAATTGGAATCTCTGTAGACTTCAGGACACAGTTGGATTCTGTCAGGCCCTGTTTATTTTACACCGCAATGTGACAGGCAGATTCTGGATGGTGTAATAAAGGTGGATAGAGGACTGTGGAGAATTGGAATCTCTGTAGACTTCAGGACACAGTTGGATTCTGTCAGGCCCTGCTTATTTTACACCGCAATGTGACAGGCAGATTCTGGATGTTGTAAGAAAGGTAGATAGAGGACTGTGGAGAATTGAAATCTCTCTATACTTCAGGACACAGTTGGATTCTGTCAGGCCCTGTGTCTATAACACCGCAATGTGACAGGCAGAAATTGCCTAGTGTATGATAAACTACAAGGTGTATAAAGAATTGGGCAGAATTGGAATCTCCCCAGAGTGTAGGTCTGTAAGAACGGACAAACTCCTTGGCTTTTCCTTACAGAGTCACACACTTAGATAGCTTCAATTTGGCCGTGATAACAGCCGTTACACGGTACTGAGAGAGGAGCGTGCATGTACACCGCTGTATGGTGTATGTAAAATTGTCAAGCTCCGTGTTTTCGTATACGGACTGACACACGCTGTCTCTCTCTAGTTTGGAATGTAATCAAACAGCAAATATACTAAACTGTTTGAAAAACGGACAAAACTATAATGTGTAGGTCTGTAAGAATGGACAAACTCCTCGACTTTTCCTTACAGAGTCACACACGTAGATAGCTTCAATTTGGCCTGTCAGCGTCGGGATTTCTTTTCTAGTCACCAACCTCGGGTAAAGCTCACTTAGAGCTTCTCTTACCTAGGATCCTATGAGTGGAGGAATAAAAAGAGAGACATAGGTTGCTTGTCTTTCAAGTTAATCTCCTTTATTGGGAGGGTCAGGGTAGATCTTTTATAGTAAACCAGAAAGAGGAAATGAACAAATATGGATACTTCCGTAATGTTGTGTAACAATTCAAAAATGGTGGATAGCTTGGCAAGAACAATAGTTATATAACAGAAATGTCAAAGTATATCATGTGTTATAAGATATATTTAATTGAGGGTGAAAGGAGTACGTGGGTTTTATGGCATTTCCCTTATGTCAATTTAACAATTCGTGGAACCATATCCGTTAGTACTTTTTGGCCAGATAAATATTTGGCCTTGACATTCTGAGAATAAGAGGGGAATTTGGAACTGACCACTTGGCAGAATTATCTAACCACGTAGACAGATGATAACAATTAAAATAGTGTCATGGGTTATAAGTTGTTTTTCAGTTATTTTCTGAATTTTAGAGAACTAAAATTAACCATTTCTTTGACAACTCCCCTCTTTTTGTCATCTGTCTACCTACCTTTATTTCTCCTTGCCTTTATCCGAGGCCTGCAAGATAACCCTACTTCGCAAAATACACGGCTTGTCCTATGTATATCATGGGATACCAGTCCTTCTGTGCATCAATTCAGATTATACCTGTGAATCAGACCTCCTTTCCCTACTTCTCTTTTACTTATTGCCCTATCTCAGAGGAATACAGATTTTATTGAGGGGAGTTTGTCTGTTTTGTGTGTAACATGTTAATAAGATATAGTAAATTCATAATTACTGTAATACATTATAACATATATTTTGATATATTAGTATATATATATATATTTTTATATCTTTATTCATTAGCAAGTGTTAATCATTTAAAGTCCATAATGCATGTAATCTTTATCGTTGTAGTTCTTTGTAGAGCCTTTGTCTTTGCTCAAACCAGTGGTTTTCCACAATGCATACAATCAGCCAGGTCTACTGAAGTTTGCTTGTTGCAGAATATACATTCACGCTGACCTGTGGTTATGAAGGTCGTCATCACTTTGGTTTGCTTCATATCAGAGTCAGTATTGATTCTAGCTTTATGTTTACCTGGAAAATATTTACAATTAGAGCCAAGAATTTTCTTTTTGAGTAAAACAAATATTCTTATCATTACTGCAAAAACCAATATTACAAAAACTACTTGAATTAGGAAATGAATTATTCCTGATATCCATCCGCCTATTCCTTTAACCCCTTCCTGACATCCGACGTACTATCCCGTCCACGGTACCCGGGCCCGTATGACCGTGGACGGGATAGTACGTTGGGCCCTTTAATGCGATACCGCGACTAAAGTCGCGGTGATCGCATTAAAATTCCGACGCCATCTCACCTTAGAAAAGATGGCGTCGGCATCCCGGGCTGCGATCCCGCCCCCCCGGCATCCAGAGCGCTGTCATTGGCTGTCCAATTCTGAACAGCCAATTGCAGCGTTTCTCATTGTTTCAGCCAATCAGCTTGGCTGAAACAATGATGTCCTAGGCTGGGATCGAGTACCGATGTACTCGATCCTAGAGCCGGTGCCTGGCAACGCCAGGCACCGGCAAAAAGCACCCGGATTGGCGCGATCGCCGATCTGATCGATCGCTCCAATCGCAGTGCACAGCGGCGCTATATCGCTGCTGTGCCCTGTCAGTACCGGCCAGGATCGGTGCTATATTAGCACCGATCGTGCTGGAGCCTGATGCAGGCCCAGCAGGGCCTACAGGAGTTGGCTGGCGCGATCGATTAGATCGGCGATCGCGCCAACCACAGGGCACAGCTGCGGTCACCATGTGACCGCTCTGTGCCCTGCTGGTGACCTGGGCATGACCTGCCTAGTAATCGGAGCTGTGAGCTCCGATTCTAGGCAGTTGCCATGGTCACCAGGCAGATCAGGGATTGGTGGGATCGATGTAATCATTCGATCCCACCAATGACAGGTCACAGCAGCGATGTGACCGCTCTGTGACCTGCCCCCTGACCTGCCTCTGACCTGTCTGACCTGTCTGCAGGGGTCCTCACTCTAGCTGAGGATTCCTGCAGAGAGGTCGGATGCAGCAAGAGCTCCTGTGCTGGGTATTGTGGTGCCACAGCTTGTAGCATCACAATCCCTGCAGAAGAAAGAAGAAGAAGAAAGAAAACTACAATTGTAAGTGTTAATTGATCCCTGATCCCCTGCCCAATCTATCTTCACCCCCCAATCTATCTTCATCCCCCCCCTCTTACCCCCCTTCACCCCCGTTTTATCCCCCTCCACCCCACTTTTGCACCACCTCCGTGCGCAGCCGGCGAGCGTTGATCGGTGATGCAGTTCACCGATCAACACTCGCGCTCGCTTTTTTTCCTTAGCCCCCTTTGCACCACTTCCATACACACATCTCGCAGCCGCAAAAGTTGGATAAGTGACACACGTCACTTATCCAAGCTTGTGCCTGCCGTTTTTCATTTTTTTCACCCCCCTTTGTGCCACCTAACTACAACCCTAACTGTTGATCCCTGCCCAATCTCTCTTCATCCACCCCAATCCCCCCATCCCCCTTCCCCCTATTTTTACCCCCCTCCACCCCACTTTTGCGCCACCTCCGTGCGCAGCTGCTGAGCGTTGATTGGTGACGCAGTTCACCGATCAACACTTGAGCTCGCTTTTTTTTCCTTAGCCCCCTTTGCGCCACTTCCGTACACACATCCCGCAGCCGCAAAAGTTGGATAAGTGACACACGTCACTTATCCAAGCTTGTGCCTGCCGTTTTTCATTTTTTTCACCCCCCTTTGTGCCACCTAACTACAACCCTAACTGTTGATCCCTGCCCAATCTCTCTTCATCCACCCCAATCCCCCCATCCCCCTTCCCCCTATTTTTACCCCCCTCCACCCCACTTTTGCGCCACCTCCGTGCGCAGCTGCCGAGCGTTGATTGGTGACGCAGTTCACCGATCAACACTTGAGCTCGCTTTTTTTTCCTTAGCCCCCTTTGCGCCACTTCCGTACACACATCCCGCAGCCGCAAAAGTTGGATAAGTGACACACGTCACTTATCCAAGCTTGTGCCTGCCGTTTTTCATTTTTTTCACCCCCCTTTGTGCCACCTAACTACAACCCTAACTGTTGATCCCTGCCCAATCTCTCTTCATCCACCCCAATCCCCCCATCCCCCTTCCCCCTATTTTTACCCCCCCTCCACCCCACTTTTGCGCCACCTCCGTGCGCAGCCGCCGAGCGTTGATTGGTGACGCAGTTCACCGATCAACACTCGAGCTCGCTTTTTCTTCCTTAGCCCCTCCATACACACACCCCGCAGCTGCGAAACTTGGATAAGTGACACAGTTCACTTATCAGAGTTTGCCGTTTTCCTTTTTTTTTTTTTTCCACCCCCCCCTTGCGCCACCCCGTGCGCACATACAGCAGCCTAGTTTTGATAAGTGACACTTATCAGCTAGGGCCTGCTGTTTTAGACTTTTTTCCACAGCTTTTTCTTTACAGAAAGTTTACGCCAATCACTCCTCACGTACACATACAGTTTTCAATAAAGTGTACACCCAAGCACCATATTTACACAAAAATGTCATCAAATTCATCCCAACAGCGCTATACAATGGAGGAGGCATATGCTATACTTGCCTCCGACACTGATAGCGATTTGGATGACGATCCGACTTTTCTTTATTTTTCGGATTCTTCATCCTCTTCTTCTTCCTCTTCCCCCTCCTCATCTTCCTCCTCGGGTCCTGAGGAACCACCACGCAGACGCTCCAGGACAGAAGATGAGGCAGCGCCCACCATGCCCACAGCTGACCCAGTGCTCCCCGTATGGACCTCGCCCTCCGAAAATTACGAGCCACTGATCAAGTTTGACACCACCGGCCTCACAGAAATTGACTTTTTCAAAGTCTTTTTCTCTGAGGATTTTGTTAACCTCATGGTGGAGCAAACTAATTTGTACGCTCGTCAATTTTTGGAGCAAAACCCGCGTTCAACATTTTCAAACTGGTCTCCTGTAGATGCAGTTGAAATGACGCAGTTTTGGGGCCTGGTCCTCCATATGGGGATACTGAAGAAGCCGGAAATTCGGCAATATTGGAGTGTTGATATTTTATACAACACTCCAGTGTTCCGAATGGTCATGGCCCGGACGCGTTTTGAGGCCATCCACAAGTTTCTGCATTATACTGATAATGCAGAGTGTCCCGCACAAGATGACCCCAACTTTGACCGTCTGTTCAAAGTTTGGCCGGTCATCGAACACTTCAACAAAAAGTTTGCTGAAGTGTACGTGCCCCAAAGGGACATCTGCGTGGATGAGTCCTTGGTTCACTTCAAGTGAAGGCTGCGATTCCGTCAATACCTGCCCAGTAAGAGGGCCAGGTACGGAATCAAACTCTATAAGTTGTGTGAGAGTACCTCAGGGTACACCCACAAGTTTAGAGTTTACAAAGGGAAGGACACCCGGATTGAACCCCCTGAGTGTCCTCCTTTCCTGGGAGTGAGTGGGAAAATTGTGTGGGATTTGGTGCACCCACTGCTGGATAAAGGTTATCACCTCTACACTGATAACTTTTATACCAGTATCCCACTCTACAAATCCCTCTCTGAGCGACGTACCGCAGCCTGCGGTACTGTCCGCAAAAATCAGAGAGGCCTCCCGAAGACGCTACTTGGGCAGAAGCTCCGAAAATGTGAGAGCAGAGCCCAATGTAGCGACCACCTGCTGGTGGTCAAGTACAAGCACAAGAGAGATGTCCATCTCTTGACCACCATACACGGTGATGGCAGTACCCTCTGCACTGTACGGGGTACCTCTACACAGGTCCTCAAACCGACATGTGTAGTGGGGTACAACAAAAAAATGGGGGGAGTTGATCTCCTCCAACCGTACAATGCATTGAGGAAGGCCAAGGTGTGGTACAAAAAGCTGGCCGTGCACATCGTCCAAATGGCAATGCTCAACGCATTCCTGCTGTCACAATGTGCATGCCCCAGCGATACGTCGTACCTTCATTTCCAGGAGGTAGTGGTTAAGGCCATGATGTTTGGCGCTCAGGAAGGAGCCGGCCCCAGTACTTCAGGAACTGAAGGTGCTCGTATTGTCCCAGGTCAGCATTTTCCGGGGGTGGTCCCGCCAACCCCAAGAAAAGGTAAGCCGCAAAAAAGGTGTCGAGTGTGTTACAAAAAAGGAATACGCAGGGACACCATTTACCAGTGCGACACCTGCCCCGAAAAACCTGGCCTGTGCATGAAGGATTGCTTCAAATTGTACCACACCTCCATGCACTACTAATTTACATTAGATTAGTTGGGGGCACATCTAGATTTGTTCTTTGGGGGTCTAGTATCCAAAATGATGTCATATGTGGGTTTTTTTCCTGTTTAGGCACATCAGGGACTCTGCAAATGGAACATGACGCCAGCAGACCATCAAAGTCTGCATTCCAAGACAACACTACTTCCCTTTCGAGCCCCAACGTGTGCCTAAACAGTTTTTTCCCACATGTGGGGTACCAGAGTACCCAGGACAAATTGGACAACGACTTTGGGGGTCCAATTTCTCCTGTTACTCTTGGGAAAATTAAAAATTGGGGACTAAATGATCATTTATGTGGGAACAAAACAGGATTTTATATTTTCACGCCTGGGCATTATATTCTTTAGTGAAACACTTGGGGGTTCAAAGTGGTCACCACACATCTAGATAAGTTCCTTAGGGGGTCTAGTTTCCAAAATGGGGTCACTTATGGGGGGTTTCTACTGTTTAGGAACATCAAGGGCTCTGCAAATGGAACATGACGCCCGCAGACCATTCCATCAAAGTCTGCTTTCCAAAACGTCATTACTTCCCTTTCGAGCCCTGACGTGTGCCCAAACAGTAGTTTTCTCCCACAAGTGGGGTATCAGGGTACTCAGGACAAATTGGACAACAACTTTTGGGGTCCAATTTCTCCTGTTACTCTTGGGAAAATTAAAAATTGGGGACTAAATGATCATGTTTGTGGGAACAAAACAGGATTTTATATTTTCACGCCTGGGCATTATAATCTTTAGTGAAACACTTGGGGGTTCAAAGTGGTCACCACACATCTAGATAAGTTCCTTAGGGGGTCTAGTTTCCAAAATGGGGTCACTTATGGGGGGTTTCTACTGTTTAGGAACATCAAGGGCTCTGCAAATGGAACATGACGCCCGCAGACCATTCCATCAAAGTCTGCTTTCCAAAACGTCATTACTTCCCTTTCGAGCCCTGACGTGTGCCCAAACAGTAGTTTTCTCCCACATGTGGGGTATCAGAGGACTCAGGACAAATTGGACAACAACTTTTGGGGTCCAATTTCTCCTGTTACTCTTGGGAAAATTAAAAATTGGGGACTAAATGATCATTTATGTGGGAACAAAACAGGATTTTATATTTTCACGCCTGGGCATTATAATCTTTAGTGAAACACTTGGGGGTTCAAAGTGGTCACCACACATCTAGATAAGTTCCTTAGGGGGACTAGTTTCCAAAATCGGGTCACTTATGGGGGGTTTCTACTGTTTAGGAACATCAAGGGCTCTGCAAATGGAACATGACGCCCGCAGACCATTCCATCAAAGTCTGCTTTCCAAAACGTCATTACTTCCCTTTCGAGCCCTGACGTGTGCCCAAACAGTAGTTTTCTCCCACATGTGGGGTATCAGGGGACTCAGAACAAATTGGACAACAACTTTTGGGGTCCAATTTCTCCTGTTACTCTTGGGAAAATTAAAAATTGGGGACTAAACGATCATTTATGTGGGAACAAAACAGGATTTTATATTTTCACGCCTGGGCATTATAATCTTTAGTGAAGCCCTTGGGGGTTCAAAGTGGTCACCACACATCTAGATAAGTTCCTTAGGGGGTCTAGTTTCCAAAATGGGGTCACTTGTGGGGGGTTTCCACTGTTTAGGCACATCAGACACTCGTCAAACGTGACATGGCGTCCGATCTCAATTCCAGCCAATTTTAGGTTGAAAAAGTCAAACGGGGCTCCTTCCCTTCTGAGCCCTGCCATGTGCCTAAACAGTGGTTCCCCCACACATATTGGGTATCAGCGTACTCAGGACAAATTTGACAACAACTTTTGGAGTCCAATTTCTCCTGTTACCCTTGGGAAAACAAAATATTGGGGACTAAATGATCATGTTTGTGGAAAAAATATGATTTTTTATTTTCACGCCCGGGTGTTATAAACTTCTGTGAAGCCCTTGGGGGTTCAAAGTGGTCACCACACATCTAGAGAAGTTCCTTAGGGGGTCTAGTTTCCAAAATGGGGTCACTTGTGGGGGGTTTCCACTGTTTAGGCACATCAGACGCTCGTCAAACGTGACATGGCGTCCGATCTCAATTCCAGCCAATTTTAGGTTGAAAAAGTCAAACGGGGCTCCTTCCTTTCTGAGCCCTGCCATGTGCCTAAACAGTGGTTCCCCCCACATATTGGGTATCAGCGTACTCAGGACAAATTTGACAACAACCTTTGGGGTCCAATTTCTCCTGTTACCCTTGGGAAAACAAAATATTGGTGACTAAATGATCATGTTTGTGGAAAAAATATGATTTTTTATTTTCACGCCCGGGTGTTATAAACTTCTGTGAAGCCCTTGGGGGTTCAAAGTGGTCACCACACATCTAGATAAGTTCCTTAGGGGGTCTAGTTTCCAAAATGGGGTCACTTGTGGGGGGTTTCCACTGTTTAGGTACATCAGACGCTCGTCAAACGTGACATGGCGTCCGATCTCAATTCCAGCCAATTTTAGGTTGAAAAAGTCAAACGGGGCTCCTTCCCTTCTGAGCCCTGCCATGTGCCTAAACAGTGGTTCCCCCCCACGTATTGGGTATCAGCGTACTCAGGACAAATTTGACAACAACTTTGGGGTCCAATTTCTCCTGTTACCCTTGGGAAAACAAAATATTGGTGACTAAATGATCATGTTTGTGGAAAAAATATGATTTTTTATTTTCACGCCCGGGTGTTATAAACTTCTGTGAAGCCCTGGGGGGTTCAAAATGGTCACCACACATCTAGATAAGTTCCTTAGGGGGTCTAGTTTCCAAAATGGGGTCACTTGTGGGGGGTTTCCACTGTTTAGGCACATCAGACACTCGTCAAACGCGACATGGCGTCCGATCTCAATTCCAGCCAATTTTAGGTTGAAAAAGTCAAACGGGGCTCCTTCCCTTCTGAGCCCTGCCATGTGCCCAAACAGTGGTTCCCCCCCATATATTGGGTATCAGCGTACTCAGTACAAATTTGACAACAACTTTTGGGGTCCAATTTCTCCTGTTACCCTTGGGAAAATAAAGAAATTGTTGCTAAAATATTATTTTTGTGACTAAAAAGTTAAAAGTTCATTTTTTCCTTCCACGTTGCTTCTGCTCCTGTGAAGCACCTGAAGGGTTAATAATCTTCTTGAATGTAGTTTTGAGTAGCTTCAGGGGTGCAGTTTTTAGAATGGTGTCACTTTTGGGTATTTTCTGCCATATAGACCCCTCAAAGTGACTTCAAATGTGAGGTGGTCCCTAAAAAAAATGGTTTTGTAAGTTTTGTTTGTAAAAATTAGAAATCGCTTGTCAAATTTTAACCCTTATAACTTCCTAACAAAAAAAAATGTTGTTTCCCAAATTGTGCTGATGTAAAGTAGACATGTGGGAAATGTTATTTAGTAACTATTTTGTGTCACATATTTCTCTGTTTTAAGGGCATACAAATTCAAAGTTTGAAAATTGCAAAATTTTCAAAATTTTTGCCATATTTCTGTTTTTTTCATAAATAAACGCAAGTTATAGCGAAAAATTTTTACCACGAAAGTGAAGTACAATATGTCCCGAGAAAACATTCTCAGAATCACCTAGATCCGTTGAAGTGTTCCAGAGTTATAACCTCATAAAGGGACAGTGGTCAGAATTGTAAAAATTGGCTCGGTCATGAACGTGCAAACCACCCTTGGGGGTGAAGGGGTTAAACAAATTCAAAGGATTTAACCATGCAAGCCATTCAGGGAGGGGCAGGTCCTCCAGGGAATTAACCTTCCGTATTCCTTGCTTTATCAGCCTAGCTTGCACTATGTCATGAGTGACTCTCATCAGTCCGGATGGATCGATATTGCGACAGCATGAGGGTCCCACTACCTGACAGAATCCCCCTTGAGATGCTGTAAGATAGTCAAGCACCATAGAGTGTTGGTTAGTTATAACAATGAACTGTCTCATATAAGCAGATCCTACATTGATGGCGTCAAATAAATACTCAGTTACTTTATCAAAGATATCACCCAATTCTTCTATCATCTGAGTATTTCTTAGAGTTCCGAACATAATTCCCAAAGGACCAGTGAGAACCATCCCAGTCTTAAGATACCACGGGGTATGCATTAAATGTTTGGGTGGCTATGGAGAGGGTGCACTACGTTTTGCTATCATGTGGCTAGGGACATTTTTGTAAGGGAAGTCATTCTCATTCCATACACAGGTGGCTGGCTCTAATCTAGCCAGTGTACATGCACCTTCAGCTCCTTTAGGAATCCACATATATGCATTACTCCCACATACTATGTTTATAAACTGAAATTCATTAAGGAAAGCTATTGCTATTGAAACCAACCGGGTAGTGTCAGTGTAAAGACACCAAGAGTCGTCTAAATCTGTAGTGACTGCCCTATAATATCGTAATGTCTGACATTCTGGTTCAGTATTTATACTTATGGACATCTCAGCAGCTCCATCTACATGCTGACCTTCTCTAGTTTCTTCATCTACATGAACTGCCTCTCTCTCTGTCAATGAAGTTACAAAATATTGCATAGTTTTTGCAGCAATTGGGGCATGTGAACAAATCCAGCAATTGGATAGATTTCTGACCTGGGCAATATAGCTATGGTACTGGATAAATTTATTAGCCCACCGTTTTGACACATCACTATCCCATGGTTCGAAGACATCATTATTATTATGTTTTACTGAACAGATAATCACAGTGAGAAGCAAGAATGGATAGCACTTCCCAAATTCCATTCTTTTAATTCTCGTAGAATTTCTTGCAGTGAGACGTGTGAATCCAGGCAGACTTTCCTTCCAGCTTAACAGATGTGGGCATGATCAGCTGGACTTGGTAGGGTCCTTCAAAGTGAGGATCTAGACTTTTCCTCAGGTGCTTTCACGTTACCACCCAATCCCCAGGCTTAAGGTCATGCGAGCCTGATAAGGAGGACGGATCTGGAAGGGAACTAAAAACACGCGTATGAATTTTCTGCAACACCTGTTGTAATGTGCCCACATAGGCCGTCATATTTGAATGAGAGGCCTGCTGTAACGTCCGTCTGCGGTTCTGGGCTGCAGCCAGGCAACACCCTGAGAAACACTGATACCCTTTACCCCTATACAGGGATCTGGATTTACAACAGAGCCCAGGAGGTACTGTCTGAATAGGAGCAGCGGCCAGAGCAGGACGGTCGTCAGAGTGAAGTACAAAAACGGCAGGCAATAACAGAGTCAATTTCAGGCCAAGGTCAGAGTCAAAAACCAGGAGGGCGGCAGAGGTACAGAATCGTTAGGAAGTAGCAGAGTCAGAATATCCAGGCCAAGGTCACAAACCAGGAGAGTAGCAGAAGTACAGAATCATCAGGCAAAAGAGGGGTCAGAAATCCAGGCTGAGGTCAGAGTCAAACAGAAATCAATCACTAAGTAACACACAGGGGAACCAAGAATATATCCGGCGGCTTGCAAGACCAGTCCCAAGGTATATGAGGGATCAGGTCATCCCTCACAGGTTCCTGGACTGGTGATGTCATTAGGGCCGCCCCCAGGACCAGGCCAGATGGTGTTGCAGTAACCCCCTGATGACTGACAGAGGGGCGGAGCCTGCGCCCACCAGATGCCTGCGCAGGAGCCACTTCTCTGTCACCACCATAACTCACGGGCGGACCACGGCGCCTCCCAGTGGCCGAGGCAGGAACAGCCGTCCCCGAGTCTGACAGTGAAGTGGCGGTCTGGTGCCTCCTAGTGGCCGTGACCGGAACAGCAGGCCTCGAATTCAACGGTGACATGACAGACTGGCACCTCCTAGTGGCTAAAGCTGGGACCATAGGCCCTGAGTCTGACGGCGACGTAATAGAACCACGGCGCCTCCCAGTGGCCGAGGCAGGAACAGCCGTCCCCGAGTCTGACGGCGAAGTGGCGGCCCGGCGCCTCCTAGTGGCTGCGACCGGAACAGCAGGCCCCAAATCTGACGGAGACGTGACAGTACCCCCCCTTCCAAGAGGGGCCTCCGGACCCTCAAAACCTGGTTTGTCAGGGTGAAGGAGGTGAAACCTTCTAATTAGTGCTTTTGCATGGATGTCCCGCGCAGGGACCCAGGACCTCTCCTCCGGGCCGTAGCCCCTCCAGTGTACCAGATACTGTGCGGACCCTCTTACAAGGCGGGAGTCAAGGACACCCTGGACTTCATACTCCAAGGACCCTCCGACCGAAACGGGAGGAGGAGGGGACGGGACAGGGTGAATTGGGGAGCGATACAACTTGAGGAGAGACTTGTGGAAGACATTGGGCAATTTGAAAGACTGAGGGAGTTTTAAACGGAAGGCCACCAGGTTAATCACCTCTATAATCTCGTATGGACCAATAAATCTGGGACCCAGTTTGGCAGACGGTACTTTAAGCTTGATGTTTTTGGTGGAGAGCCAAACCTTGTCTCCAACTCCCAGGTGCGGTCCTTTGGATCGCCGTTTGTTCGCTGCCGAGGTCTGTCTAACCCGGGCCCCTTTTAAGTTAGAGTTTACCTCAGACCAAATGGTTTTTAAACGATGTATATTTTTCTCTACCCCAGGAAGCTCCGCCATTCTGGCCGAGAATGAGCCAAAGCGCGGATGCAGCCCGTGGTTGCAGAAAAAGGGGGTAGACTTAATGGAGTCCTGATACTGATTGTTTAGGGCAAACTCGGCTAGTGGCAGATGTTCTGCCCAATCGGACTGGTGTTCTGAGATGTAGCAACGAAGGTATTGCTCCAGAGCCTGGTTGACACGTTCGGTTTGCCCATTGGTTTCAGGGTGGTAAGCCGAGGAAAAAGATAGCTCAATACCAATGCGTTTACAGAACGCCCTCCAGAACTTTGACACGAATTGGGTACCCCTGTCAGACACAATATTGACCGGGGCACCGTGTAAACGTACCACATGTACAATAAACAGTTTACTCAACGTTTCCGAGTTAGGTAACCCCGACAGGGGGACAAAATGACATTGTTTACTGAACCTGTCCACCACCACCCAGATACACGTCTTTCCATCTGAGGACGGTAGGTCCGTAATGAAGTCCATGGAGATGTGGGTCCATGGACTCTCGGGGGTGGGCAAGGACTGGAGCCAGCCGGCAGGGCGAGTATGGGAGGACTTGGCGCGGGCACAGACTTCACATGCTAAGACATATTCTTTGCAGTCCTTAACCACCGACGGCCACCAAAAATTCCTAGTTATCAATCTGGCAGTATTATTGAGACCAGGATGGCCTGCCAAGACAGAGTCATGTGATTCTCTAAGCACTTGTAGGCGAAACGCTGGCGGAACGAACAATTTGTTGGGTGGCGTAGTGTCAGGGGCTTGTTCTGGGGATTTACGGATCTCCTCCAGAAGGTCCAATGACACTGCGGACACAATGATCCCAGTGGCCAATATCGGAACTGGTTCACAGTCCTCGGCTTGTGAGGGGCAGAAACTGCGAGAGAGGGCATCGGCCCTCACATTTTTTGTACCAGGGCGGAAGGTGATTATAAAATTAAACCTAGAGAAAAACAATGCCCACCTTGCTTGTCTAGGATTTAACCTTTTTGCTGATTCTAGGTATGTCAGGTTCTTATGATCGGTAATTACCGTGATCTTGTGTTTGGCGCCCTCGAGGAAGTGACGCCATTCCTCGAAGGCCCATTTAATTGCCAATAGTTCCCGATTCCCAATATCATAGTTTTTCTCCTTGGGAGAGAATTTGCGGGAAAAAAACGCACATGGACGAAGCTGAGTGAGGGATGTAGTGCCTTGTGATAGCACTGCTCCCACTCCGACTTCAGAGGCATCCACCTCCACAATAAATGGACAGTCCAGATCCGGCTGAACCAAAACTGGGTTGGCCACAAAACTCTCTTTTAACGTAGAAAACTCCTGAATTGCCTCAGGATTCCAGTTGGCCACGTCCGCCCCTTTCCGGGTCAGATCCGTGAGTGGCTTGGCAATCTCTGAGAAACCTCTAATAAACTTGCGGTAATAATTAGCAAACCCCAATAATCGCTGCAGCGCTTTCAGCGATTTTGGTTGCACCCAAGCCTTAATAGGCTGGACCTTGGCAGGATCCATGCGGAAGCCTTTACCTGAAACCATGTATCCTAAAAACTGTACCTCCTCAGCAAAAAAGACACATTTCTCCAGTTTAGCAAACAAGGAGTGTTCATGTAGTCTTTGTAGCACAGAACAGACGTGTTGAGAGTGTGTCACAGGGTCAGCAGAGTAAATCAGAATGTCATCTAAATACACCACGACATACACCCCACAAATGTCTCTAAAAATATCATTAACAAAGTGCTGAAATACGGCAGGTGCGTTGCTGAGTCCGAACGGCATAACCAGGTACTCAAAATGGCCAAGGGGTGTATTGAAGGCCGTTTTCCACTCATCTCCCTTTCTTATGCGGACCAGATTATATGCCCCCCGGAGGTCAAGTTTAGTAAACCAACGGGCTCCTGTTAGCTGATTAAAAAGATCAGGGATGAGTGGAAGCGGATACTGGTTTTTTATAGTGATTGCATTCAACTCCCGATAATCAATGCAGGGTCTGAGACCACCATCTTTCTTCTCCACAAAGAAGAACCCGGCCCCAACTGGAGAAATGGACGGTCTGATAAACCCTTTTCTTAGGCTATCTGCAATATAGTCATTCATGGCCTGACGCTCTGGGCCAGAGAGATTAAATATTCTTCCCTTAGGGAGACGGGCATCCGGAATCAGATCAATAGGGCAATCATACTTTCTGTGAGGGGGTAGCTTTTCAGATTCTACAATAGAAAAGACATCCTCAAAATCTCTGAAAGCAAACGGTATGTGGGGGGTTTTAACCTTAACTTGGTTTACTGCCAAGGATATGCAATTTTTCTGACACTGTGGGCTCCAGCGTACAACGTCACCCAAGTGCCAGTCGATGACAGGATTGTGCTGGCGTAGCCATGGCATACCCAGAATAACTGCAGAGGTTAAATTGTCCATCACAAAAAATGACACCAGCTCAGTGTGTAAGGCTCCCACAGACATAGCAACCTTGGCAGTAACAAACTTAACCTCCTCCTGAATAATGGACGTGCCATTAATAGCCGTGGTTTTAATAGGGGCATTAAGTTTTAGTAGAGTTACACCAAGATTCCTAGCAGTCAAGGAATCCATAAAATTTCCTTCAGAGCCACTATCCACATACGCGTTTAAACACAGCGATTTCTGACCACATGAAACTGAAATGGGTAATAAAACTTTAGCCGCATCTGCGGGCAATACCTGAGCCCCTGGGCAACCATAGCCAGAGTAGTTGCCCAGAGGTCGACGTGCCAGGAGCATGGATCTCTGAGGTGCAGCTCTCTCCCTGAAGACTCCAGACTGCCACATAGTTGTCCAAGAAAATGAGAGAGATCTTCCAGGCTGTGCACTGCAACAGGTGTTCAGGCTAAAAATCAGCTCAGTCAGAAGAAAAAAAAAAAAGTTCAGGGAGACTGCTTTTGTATATGTTGGGTATATACACAAGAAGCAGTTAATTTTATGGCCGGATATAATGTAACGTCCGTCTGCGGTTCTGGGCTGCAGCCAGGCAACACCCCGAGAAACACTGATACCCTTTACCCCTATACAGGGATCTGGATTTACAACAGAGCCCAGGAGGTACTGTCTGAATAGGAGCAGTGGCCAGAGCAGGACGGTCGTCAGAGTGAAGTACAAAAACGGCAGGCAATAACAGAGTCAATTTCAGGCCAAGGTCAGAGTCAAAAACCAGGAGGGCGGCAGAGGTACAGAATCGTTAGGAATAGAGTTGAGCGACTTTGGTCGGATCGGGTTTCGTGAAACCCGAATGAAACAAAATAAGTTTCAGATGAAACTCGTCCGACTAGAGCAAAAAAAGTCGGAGTTTCGTCCGACTTTTATTTCCCATTGACTTGCATTGGGGTCGGGTTTCGGACGAAACTCCGACTTTGTTTTGCTCTAGTCGGACGAGTTTCATCTGAAACTTATTTTGTTTCATTCGGGTTTCACGAAACCCGATCCGACCAAAGTCGCTCAACTCTAGTTAGGAAGTAGCAGAGTCAGAATATCCAGGCCAAGGTCACAAACCAGGAGAGTAGCAGAAGTACAGAATCATCAGGCAAAAGAGGGGTCAGAAATCCAGGCTGAGGTCAGAGTCAAACAGAAATCAATCACTAAGTAACACACAGGGGAACCAAGAATATATCCGGCGGCTTGCAAGACCAGTCCCAAGGTATTTGAGGGATCAGGTCATCCCTCACAGGTTCCTGGACTGGTGATGTCATTAGGGCCGCCCCCAGGACCAGGCCAGAAGGTGCTGCAGTAACCCCCTGATGACTGACAGAGGGGCGGAGCCTGCGCCCACCAGATGCCTGCGCAGGAGCCACTTCTCTGTCACCACCATAACTCACGGGCGGACCACGGCGCCTCCCAGTGGCCGAGGCAGGAACAGCCATCCCCGAGTCTGACAGTGAAGTGGCGGTCTGGCGCCTCCTAGTGGCCGTGACCGGAACAGCAGGCCTCGAATCCAACGGTGACGTGACAGACCGGCACCTCCTAGTGGCTAAATCTGGGACCATAGGCCCTGAGTCTGACGGCGACGTAATAGAACCACGGCGCCTCCCAGTGGCCGAGGCAGGAACAGCCGTCCCCGAGTCTGACGGCGAAGTGGCGGCCCGGCGCCTCCTAGTGGCTGCGACCGGAACAGCAGGCCCCAAATCTGACGGAGACGTGACACCTGCATCTGCTGGGGAAAGTACAATCCTGTCTTGGGAGGGCTCCCGAACAATACCTCATATGGTCTTAAACTTGTCTTTCGGTTGGGAGTTACCCTAACAGTGTACAATGCAATGGGAAGACACTCAGTCCATGGTTTACCTGTTTCTGCCATTGCTTTCTGAATTTTCAATTTCAGTGTACCATTTAACCTTTCCACCCTGCCACTGCTCTGAGGATGATAGGGAGTGTGAAATGATTGCTCCATTCCTAAGGCTCGGGTGATTCCTTGGCACACTTGTGACGTGAAATGACTATCTCGGTCACTTTCAATTACCTCTGGCACTCCAAACCTGCAAACAACTCCTGACATTAGCTTTTTAACCACAGTTCATGCATTTGCATGCGCACAGGGCCATGCTTCTGGCCAATTGGAGAAAAGATCTACACATACCAGCACGTATTCATAGTTGCCTACCCTTGGAAGCTGAATGAAATCAATCTGCAGTCGCTGAAAAGGGTACAATGGCCTGGGGTTGCACTTTGATGGCACATTTACTGTTTTTCCCACATTATGGCATGCGCAGATTACACATCCCTGTACCAATTTTGCAGCAGCATAATGGAACCCTGGTGCGACCCAACTTGCTTTTACCTGGCTTACCATTCCATCCTTGGATTGATGTGATAGTCCGTGGGAGAGGGAGCACACCATAGGGAACAATGCCCTGGGCAAGCAATACCTACCATCCGCTCTCCACAATCCATCATTTTCTTCGCACCTGTGTGCCTTTGCCATTCTTCCTTTTCTGGTGCAGAGACCTGTTCTTGCAGGCTCTGGAATAATTGAAGATCCACCTTCCCCGACACCTATACAGTGTATGTTCCTGCGGGAGGAGGGAACAAAGCAGCAGCCGCCTTGGCTACAATATCAGTTTGGTTATTACTTTCGGCTTCCTTAGTGCCCTCTTTAGTGTGAGCTTGCACTTTCACTATAGCAACTTTCTTTAGGCAGCTCCAATGCTCTGGGAAGCTGGGCTACCAATTCTGCTTTTCTTAATGGGCTTACCAGAGGAACCAACAAACTTTCTGCTCTTCCGTATGGGACCATAATCATGGCAGATGCCAAATGCATAGCGGCTATCTGTAAAAGTATTTTCTGTCAAATGTTCAGCGATTACACACACCTCAGCGAGTGCTTTCAATTCAGCTTCTCAAGTAGACATCCTAGACATTCTAGAAGGCAAAGCTTTACTTTGTACCACCTTATATTGATCAACTATTGAATAAATAACCTGCATAAGGTACTTCATTTTGATAAACCTGTGACATATCTACATAAAACTCTTGATCTACATTAGGGATTGGTGGATTGGTGTCTCTTGCACATTGGCAAGTAGCCATGTTAAAAATACAACCACAACCAAAGAAAGAAGAAACGATCATCGAGTCCATAGTAATACAAATATATAAATATTTTATTAATTACCAAAAATACAGCAGATACAAGGTGATGTACACC
Organism: Dendrobates tinctorius; assembly: GCF_039654945.1. Lineage (NCBI taxonomy): Eukaryota > Metazoa > Chordata > Amphibia > Anura > Dendrobatidae > Dendrobates > Dendrobates tinctorius. Next base: position 3,049,545 of record NW_027361770.1, on the reverse strand, counting down.
AAAGTGCTATGTACAGTTTAAAATTAAAACCAAAATAGACCGGACACAGATGCACTGCCATACATATCATAGAATTATCAATTTCTGTATACAGATGACAAATTTATCATTTAAATATATATTCCCTCGATATTATGCCGTATATATCACCAAAAGAGGGGGTATATATCCCCCTAAACAGCATTATGTAGTAAATATACTATCGTACAAATCCAAAAACGTGATTGTAATAACTCCCCGGTCAGCTCAGCCTAACATATACAGAGTTATAGGGATATAAGGATATAATACCCGATACATACCCACTTAGGACTGCTGAACCACTAGGGAGATACTATCAGAGGGAAGGTGCAGATGGCAGCACAACCGCGTCGCCCCGACGCGCGTTTCGGCGAGATAGTATACGATAGTATATTTACTACATAATGCTGTTTAGGGGGATATATACCCCCTCTTTTGGTGATATATACGGCATAATATCGAGGGAATATATATTTAAATGATAAATTTGTCATCTGTATACAGAAATTGATAATTCTATGATATGCATGGCAGTACATCTGTGTCCCGTCTGTTTTGGTTTTAATTTTAAACTGTACATAGCACTTTGGTGTACATCACCTTGTATCTGCTGTATTTTTGGTAATTAATAAAATATTTATATATTTGTATTACTATGGACTCGATGATCGTTTCTTCTTTCTTTGGTTGTGGTTGTATTGTATAGCGATCTAGTACTAGATCTAGTAATAGTCCTCTATTACTTGTCCATTGTATGGGGTATTATATCTTTATATATGTCATATTATTTGATGAGTTATGCTATCCCCCTGTTTGCTGAGTTATTTGTATATTAAAAATACAGTATACCCTTAGCATGTCCCCCATTCATGACAGTGCAAATGGAAGTGGAGGTCATAATTTGGGATTCCTAGAGCCGAGGCTGAGAAAATGGTTTCCTTCAGGTCCTTCAACCCCTCTTTTGCTTCCGGGGTCAGTTGGTATGACTTCTCTACAGTAGCTGGTCAGCCCCAGGACTATACTCAGTGGCAGATGGAAGTGAGCTCCATTGCTTGGCTTATGGCTTTTTCTTCTGGTGTTATGCGTTTCAGCTGAAGTGAAATGCAATGACCTAAGAAAACAACCTTTTCCTTTGCTATTAGCAGTTACCTCTTTAGACCTTACATACTTCATGGTACAAAAATATTAACAAGGAAGCTGTTTCCATTAGACATACAGTACCTGTTTTCTCTCTGCTCAGGGGATATCATCTAATACGCACCGGTACAGTTTCTGGCTTCAATCTAATGAATACTGGTACTATCCTAAACCAACACCTGTCTTATCCTTTACCCATACTGCAGCTGGTATCTGCTCGAGCATTTGCAGTATTTCCTCATCTTGCTCAACCTGTTGTTTTTCCTGTTCTTCTAACTGCATCATGAACATCACCATGGATAGAGCTTCTTCCGATAAAGGGCCTGAAACAGTAATTCCCTTTTTCCCAAACTTAATGATTGCATTGACAGCATTCAAAATATCAGCGCCTATCAAATTCAGTGGACATTTCTCTGAAACTAACAATTAGGCACATAAGTCAGTAGTCTGAGCTATTCGCACATTCATAGGTTCTGTTTCATACAAAGGATGAACCATTCCTCCTGCTCCTAATCCTTGTACCATTTTTCCTGTCATGAATTGTTGTGGCATATCCTTTTTCTTATATACTATAGTACGGCTCACCACCTATCAATCAGGCATTTTAATTGTTTCCCAGGAGGAAGATTTAATTAAGTCATAGTGATTGGACCATCCTGTGGGGGAACCGCTATTCTTGTTTCCACTTCTCTGAGTCTGTTATCCCATCTTTCCTTTTCTTCTCTCTCTACTGTTCCCCTGTGAAGTATACCTGCCGCCTGCACCACAGTTTTCACAGCATTATTAAATGCATCCGGAGGTATATTCACCATAACAGGAGTTGCCTTCTACTGCTTCTTTACTTTCATATTGTTAATCTGGTCCTCTATCCCCTAAACATGGGAAGGGATTGTATATACATTCTGGCCGTATTCGCATTACTTCTGTTCTCAGATCTTCCTTCAATCCTATCAGTAACATATTTTTTACAAATCTAACTTCTCTGGGGTTTTTCAAATCATAGTTATGAGGTGTAAGGGTTGTCTGCAAGTGTAATGTAAAATGTTTCCTCATTTCTCCCCTCTGTAGGAACTGCTTGGGGCTGTTCCTTACCAGAGTGGAGAAACTGTCTGTGAACCCCTGTGGCAACCCAAGGGTAATAAGTATAAAGGAGAAGCATAATATAAAAGTCAGCTAGTCTGCATCTGCGGAGACATGGGCATCAGTCCTCCCCCCCCATGTTTGGCACCTATGGGACCCCTGGCTGATGGTATATCACCAGGGTCTACCAGAGATGGGGTGTATAGAATTATACAGATGTTAAGGCTGCAGACAGAAATCTCCTGTCAGCACATAACTTAGCTCTTTGGGCTGCTTAACCCTGCTGTACTGTTCGGGTCAATATGACCCAAAATGATTTTTGAGACCCTGCAGATTTTTTTTAATGAGGATTTGAAACTAGTGGTTGCTTGACTTCTCCTCATTTGTGGAGCTCTACATTTTTTTTGTTTTTGTTTTTTTTTTTGTTTACTTTTTGCTTCACGCTGATTGTTACACTTGTACTGTTCGGGTCAATATGACCCGATAGCATTTTATACTGTTCTACAGGTCTCTGATTATTTCTGACTGCAAAAGTTATGTTTTTTTTATGTGTACTTCATCTCAAAATGGTGGTGGCTTCACTGTTCTTATCAGTAAGAAAGTCATTATCTAGTCTGTTTGTGAGAGAGGAGAAAGGTTTCATGAAATTTCTAGAGTACTGCGGTTTGATTCTAAAACAGATAGAATGGAAAGAAGAGCTAAAGATAAACTAGCCCCTATTAGAAATGTTTGGAATCAATGGGTAGAGATTCTACCTAAATTGTATAATAGTGGTGAAACTGTAACTGTTGATGAGCAACTGGTGGCATTCTGAGGTAGGTGCCCATTCAGACAATATAAACCAAGTAAGCCAGCAAAATATGGCATCAAGATCTGGACACTTTGCGACAGCAAAAGTTCATATGCTCTAAATGTTCAAGTGTATACAGGAAAAACCTCTGATGAAAGACCTTAAAAAAATTAGGGTATGCGTGTTGTTCTCGATTTGACTCATGGACTAAAAGGACAAAATGTCACATGTGACAACTTTTTTACATCCTATCAACTAGGCCAGATGTTGAAGAAAAAACAACTTACCATGCTGGGTACTATGAGAAAAAACAAACCTGAACTACCGCGAGAGGTGTACAGTTCTACTTTTTATTTTTCTGGAAATACAACTGTTGTTTCTTATGTTCCAAAAAAAAACAAACAGGTAATTCTAATGAGCACAATGCACCATGACAATGCCGTAAGTGATAGAGAAGACAGAAAGCCTGACATTATTTTGGATTATAATGCCACAAAGGGAGCAGTTGATACTTTAGACCAAGCAATATCAACATATACATGCAAACGCAAAACCAATCGGTGGCCAATGATTTTATTTTATAACATACTGGACGTTTCTGCATACAATGCATTTGTGTTATGGGGAGAAATCGACCCCGATTGGAACCGGAATAAGCTGCATAAAAGAAGATTATTTCTTGAGGAATTGGGAAAATCCCTGGTGAGGCCATATATTGAGAGCAGAAAAGTGACCCCCAGAAGTGATGGAGCAACAGCCATTGTAAAAAGTGTCCAGCATGCTCAAGAAAGAGACTCCACATCCATGGCCTCCACCAGCACAGCTACCAGCAAAAAAAGGAAGAGATGTAGCTTCTGTCCATCTTCCTGTGACAATAAGACTAATCTGACATGTGCTTGATGTTCAAAATATCTGTGTAAAGGACATGTGTCTTATTATTGTGTTCAGTGTAAAAACGCATGAACATGTTCAGTTTTTTCTTTTTTCTTTCTAAAAAGGTTGAAGTTTTTATGATTTTTCATTTGTTGATTTATAAAATTTGTTTTCAAAAAGTTAAATTTCATGTTTAAGTAATAGTAATGTAAAGCTTCTTTGTTATTTGTGTGCAGAATGTCAACAATCGAAGATAATTGCAAAAAGCCTGTGTAACCTTTTTATGAAAAAAATAAATAATTAAGTTTGAATTTAAATTTTTCATTTGTTTATGATCAACCATGTTCACATACAGTATTTTAATGAAAAAAGTATTCAAATAAAACAATTAGAGTAGCTAAAAATCAAGAATTAAGAGGTCGGGTCATATTGACCCGGGAACAGTACAAGTGTATAGCAAATGCGAACAGAACAGCAGGGTTATGGGGGGGCTGGTCTCATTCCCTCCGCTACTACAGGGGCGGAGGGAGCTGTGGAAACACAGACTGATCTTGTGAAGGGGGAGCAGCCTGTGTGTGGAGACACTGCAGATTGCCTGACATACATTCTCTCATTCTAACTTCATCACTAGAGTTGAGCGATACCGTCCGATACTTCAAAGTATCGGATCGGAATGGATCGGCCGATCTTTAAAAAAAGTATCGGTATCGCCGATTCTGATACCGGAAGTCCCATTCAAGTCTATGGGACTTCCGGTATCGGAATAAGAAAAACCCTGTTTTTGCCTTGTACAGCCTCTCTGGGGTCTGTACGGGCCTTTCGGGGGGCTGTGCCGGCCTGCCAGGGGGTCTGTGCAGGCTCCGGTGGTCTGTGCCGGCCTGCCGGTGGTCTGTGCAGGCTCCGGTGGGCTGTGCCGGCCTGCCGGGGGGCTGTGCCGGCCTGCCGGGGGGCTGTGCAGGCTCCGGGGGGATGTGCCGGCCTGCCGGGGGGCTGTGCCGGCCTGCCGGGGGGCTGTGCAGGCTCCGGGGGGCTGTGCCGGCCTGCCGGGGGGCTGTGCCGGCCTACCGGTGGTCTGTGCAGGCTTCGGGGGTCTGTGCAGGCATCGTCCGATGGGACTACAAGTCCCATCGGGCGATGCCTGCTACCATGACAGTGATTGACACATTAGCCAATGATGGGACAGTAGTAGTCCCATCATCCGGCTAATGTGTTGAATGTAAAAAAAAAAAAAAAAAAAAAAAAAAAATTACATGCTACATACATGCTACATACATACAACATGCATACTACATACATGCTACATTCATACTACATACTACATACATGCTACATTCATACTACATACTACATACATGCCACATACATACTACATATATACTACATGCATGCTACATACATACTACATGCTACATACATACCACATACATACTACATATATACTACATGCATGCTACATACATACTGCATGCTACATGCATGCTACATACATACTACATACATACTACATGCTACATACATACCACATATATACTACATACATACAATACATTCATACAATACATACATAGACATACAGTACATATAACATAGAGTAACATACTTACCAATACTTGTCACATTGTTCCCCGAAGCCATTGTCTTTTCCGGAATAAATATTAACATAACAAACCACAAAAATACTCACCCACGATCCGAAGCAGTCCACGAGTGTGTCCCACGACGATCTTGGGTAGAGAACGGCAGCATCAGCTGATGCTGCCGTTCTCTACGGGCTGTAGGAATCCAATGACGGAAGGTAGGTATCCTTCCGCACTGTATTCCTCCGCCACTTAAAAAAAAAAAAAGTCCCTAGTCTCACTTTATGCCATTGCTGTGTGGGAATTTCCCACGCAGCAATGGCATAAAGTGAGACTAGGGACTTTTTTTTTTTTTAAGTGGCGGAGGAATACAGTGCGGAAGGATACCTACCTTCCGTCATTGGATTCCTGCAGCCCGTAGAGAACGGCAGCATCATCTGATGCTGCAGTTCTCTACCCAAGATCGTCGTGGGACACACTCGTGGACTGCTTCGGATCGTGGGTGAGTATTTTTGTGGTTTGTTATGTTAATATTTATCCCGGAAAAGACAATGGCTTCGGGGAACAATGTGACAAGTATTGGTAAGTATGTTACTCTATGTTATATGTACTGTATGTCTATGTATGTATTGTATGAATGTATTGTATGTATGTAGTATATATGTGGTATGTATGTAGCATGTAGTATGTATGTAGTATGTATGTAGCATGCATGTAGCATGCAGTATGTATGTAGCATGCATGTAGTATATATGTAGTATGTATGTAGCATGTAGCATGTATGTAGTATGTATGTAGTATGTATGTAGCATGTAGCATGTATGTAGTATATATGTGGTATGTATGTAGCATGTAGTATGTATGTAGTATGTATGTAGTATGCATGTAGCATGCAGTATGTATGTAGCATGCATGTAGTATATATGTAGTATGTATGTAGCATGCATGTAGTATATATGTAGTATGTATGTAGCATGTAGCATGTATGTAGTATATATGTAGTATGTATGTAGCATGTAGTATGTATGTAGCATGTATGTAGTATGTATGTAGCATGCATGTAGCATGCATGTAGTATGTATGTAGTATGTATGTAGTATGTATGTAGCATGCAGTATGTAGCATGTATGTAGCATGTATGTAGTATGTATGTAGTATATATGTAGTATGTATGTAGCATGTAGTAGGTATGTAGCATGTAGTATGTATGTAGCATGTAGTATGTATGTAGCATGCATGTAGTATATATGTAGTATGTATGTAGCATGTAGTATGTATGTAGCATGCATGTAGTATATATGTAGTATGTATGTAGCATGTAGTATGTATGTAGCATGCATGTAGTATGTATGTAGTATGTATGTAGTATTTTTTTTTTTTTTTTTTAACATTTAACACATTAGCCGGATGATGGGACTACTACTGTCCCATCATTGGCTAATGTGTCAATCACTGTCATGGTAGCAGGCATCGCCAGATGGGACTTGTAGTCCCATCGGACGATGCTTGCACAGACCCCCGGACATCAGCACAGCCCCCCGGCAGGCCGGCACAGCCCCCCGGCAGGCCGGTACAGACCCCCACAGGGTGCACAGACCACCGGCAGGCCGGCACAGCCCCCCGGCAGGCCGGTACAGACCCCCACAGGGTGCACAGACCACCGGCAGGCCGGCACAGCCCCCCGGCAGGCCGGTACAGACCCCCACAGGGTGCACAGACCACCGGCAGGCCGGCACAGCCCCCCGGCAGGCCGGTACAGACCCCGGGCAGTCCACACAGCCCCCGGCAGGCCGGCAGAGACCCCCGGAAGGCCCGAAATGACGGCGCATCATGATGCGCACACACCGCGCATCATGATGACGTCAGGCTGTCAATCAACTTTGAACTTCCGATTCCGATGCCGAATTCCGATATTGAAAAAATATCGGAAGTCGGTATCGGAATTCCGATACAGCAAGTATCGGCCGATACCCGATACTTGCGGTATCGGAATGCTCAACACTATTCATCACACTTAGTATTAACTTCATCATTCATCATAACTTCTTAGTATTAAAACAGATCATATCAGTTCTAATCCACGCTGCAACTTGCACACCATAATCACCTTTTCCAATCCATACAGCATGCTCCTTACTTAACACTAGGACTACTGGACTCGTGACCCCGCCTAGAACTACTGAAAGGAGTCATTTTGACTCCTTGCTTGTTTTCGTTTATTTTTAGAGTTTCATTTGTGGTTATTTATTAATAATTATATTTTTTGTAATGTATTATTATTGTGAGATCCAACAGTAATGCTTTTGATTGTTTTTTTCTGCTTTTCTTATTTTTCTACAGAAAATAACAATAATAATAATAGACGTTTTTCAAACATTTTTTTTTATTCAAGTGCACACATATAAACAACAACTGAAGAACAAAAAGCAGAGAAAAATGTAGGTGGAGGAGCATAAAAATGAAAATATGGCGCAGAATTCACCTTCTAAACATTTGGTGTTTCGCATTTTAGGCATTGCCTTTGATTTATGGCAGTACATTGCCCACACAAAGACTTACCACAAGTCTTACAATTGCCGACAGATCTATTTTTCTTGCACTTTTCTTTGATCTGGCAAAATTTTGTTTGAACCATCACTTCTGAGCATGTAGAAACTTGGGACGTGGAACCCTTTTCCCTATCTGTGACATAAGGACCACTCAACTCTCTCACAAGCGTTTGCAAAAATGCCTTGTGTGACATTTTTTGGTGGGTAATCTCCTTGAATATTATCCATGCATTTATACCCGCAAAGTCTAAGGCATTTTCAAATGCATGAACAGGCCATCTCCTTGTGCATGTTCGTGTGGTATATTTTCGTGCCATCTGATCCACTACATCTACTCCATATTTTGTTTCATTGTAAAACTTTACCGTTTCTGGAGTTTTTTTAGCGGAATCAGACGCAACAACAACATCTGGATGGACGGAACTCAAAATGACAACATTTTTGTTGGGCTTTCCTTGATATACTGTAAGTGTAAAATTGTCTTCATTTCTAAACACTTTAGTGTTGTACAATTCCTCTTTCATGGATTTTATTTCTTTAGGCACTTCTCGCCTTATCTTGTTCAGTGTTCCCACGATGGTTGTTCCTTTGCTTTTTAGCTGTTTAGCTAATTTTACTGAAGTAAAATAATTATCGGTTGTAACATTGCGACCTTTTTTCAAAAACGGGTCCAATAACTTCATTACCACATGGTCAGCTAAACGGTCCTCAGCACGGCGTGTGTCATCTTTTGCCTAGATAAGGGAAGCCATTTGCCAGATATTTGCTCTCCTTATCAACAGCTAGCCAATATTTGTGGCCATATTTATCTGGTTTGGAAGGCATGTACTGCGTGAATGGACGCCTAGTTTTGCTTGGGAAAAGTTGCTCATCCACCGTTATGTATGGGCCAGGTTTGTAACACGCAATACAATTTTCAATAAACCTGTCCCACACAGTAGAAAATAGAGCAAACTTGTCCGTTTGCAGTCTCTCCGATCGAGTAGATTTCTCATCAAATCTGATAAGATAAGAGCCTAGAGTAAACAAGCTATTTTGTTCAGTATTACACAGTAATACAAGCAGGTAAAACACAAGGAAAGTGTGAAAAGTTGACATGTAAATTGAACTACATCTATATGAACATCAGGGTAAATAAGACAGAGTGAAAAAATTATGCACAAAACTTTATAGCAACATTTAGTGACAAAAGGACCTCAAAATATAGTAGGGAGTCAAAATGACTCCCTTCAGTAGTTCTTGGTAAATTTTGAAAAAAACGCGCACATTTTTCACCAAAATTATTTATTCTCACAAAATCTTTTTTCACATCATATTTGAGGAAAAGTCACCGAGTTTCAAGCCGGAATTCTGAAAAATGTAGTCACAGAAGAGAAATAAAAAATGAAAGGAGTCAAAATGACTCCATCAGTAGTTCTAGTGGTATTACCACTCGATGTATCTCTGAGCATCCAAACATCCATTCCTTGGCACTTCTGCCTTTTCAAGAATTGTCAGCAGTATCGATAACTGCTTCATAATCCTGCAGGTCCTTTATCTTATATCTCGGATACGTAGTCTGTCCTGACCTGGTGTGCCTAGCACCCATAACAGCTGTCAAAGGTAGCGACCCCTGTCTTCAGCCCTGTTATGTATTAGTTAGAATCATAGAATCATAGAATCGTAGAGTTGGAAGGGACCTCCTGGGCCATCTGGTCCAACCCCCTGCTCAAAGCAGGATTCGCTAAATCATCCCAGTTAGATGTCTGTCCAGCCTCTGTTTGAAGACTTCCATTGAAGGAGAACTCACCACTTCTCGTGGCAGCCTGTTCCACTCATTGATCACTCTAACTGTCAAAAAGTTTTTTCTAATATCTAATCTGTGTCTCCTCCCATTCAGCTTCATCCCATTGCTTCTAGTCTTTCCTTGTGCAAATGAGAATAAAGTTGATCCTTCTACAATGTGACAGCCCTTTAGATATTTGTAGACAGCTATTAAGTCTCCTCTCAGTCTTCTCTTTTGCAAACTAAACATTCCCAAATCCTGCAACCTTTCCTCATAAGACAGGGTTTGCAGACCGTTCACCATTCTGGTCGCTCTTTTCTGAACTTGCTCCAGTTTGTTGATGTCTTTTTTAAAATGTGGTGCCCAAAATTGGACACAATATTCCAGATGAGGTCTGATCAAAGAGGAGTAGAGGGAAATTACTTCACGTGATCTAGACTGTATGCTTCTGTTAATACATCCTAGAATTGCATTTGCCTTTTTTGCTGCTGCATCACACTGTTGACTCATATTCAGTCTGTGATCTATTAGTATACCCAAGTCTTTTTCACATGTGCTGTCACTTAGCCCTTAGTTGACCTGCCTAGCACCCATAACAGCTGTCAAAGGTAGCGACCCCTATCTTCAGCCCTGTTATGTATTAGTGGGATCCCACTGGTCTACCTACAATAGCCAGCAATCCCACTATCAAAGCAATAACATAAACCGCAGCTCTCTGTTCTGTCCTAATGCTGATACATACTCTATACAACTTATTTGCTCTCCTGTACTGATGGGGAACAACTGGCGTCAAATGTATTCTTTCCAGAAACCAATCAGACCTTAATCTTCTCACTCTTTTTCCAACTATAGTAACTGAACACAAACAATTTCACACGACATGTAACACGTACACTTCATAGACTAGTATTCATCTCAAAGTGTCTCAAAGCCACCAGGCAATAACTGGCTCCTGCACATCCAAATCTTTGCAATATCTCCGCTATCTCATAATTGACCGGGGTATCTCGAGGCACTCTAAAATGGATATTTATAGTCAATATATACACTCTCACAGGTCCGAGCCACGTTATGCCTGCCCACCAGCCAACTCCTCCAGTAATCTTTTCCTCAGACTTCCAATAACGTGGGGTTTTCAGATTCACACCAAACAATCAACCAATTCTTATCCTTTTACTACTTACTTATCCTTTTACTACTTACCAACTGGATTCTGTCCCTTGTAGGACTGCAACTACTGGTAACATTTGAGTCACTAAGAGAGATTTCCCTACTCTCAAAGGGGCGGAAGGAGCTGCAGACACAGACTGTCACTGTAAAGGAGGGGCTGCTGCTCGTCCCTGCGCTATTTGATTTCTCCCTCTCCTATTCTGGGCGAGCTCCCTCTCGTTATCAGTATTATTAGTAATATGGATCATACTGCTCAGCTGTTCTCATCCATGCGACCACTTGCTCCTCATAACCATGTTTCTTAATCCATTTATTATGCTCTACTAAATCCCTTCCATCTCTCAACAGCGCAGCTTAGTGCTCCACAACACAGATATAGCAACATATCAGGACTGCATTATAATCAGAACAGTTCAGCACAGCATTATCAGTACTTCTTATCAATTAACATTTGACAAGGCATCAACAAACAAAAGAAGAATAAAAGTTACAACAAACATAAACCAAGTATAGCAAAGCAGGATCAAGACAATTTGATTGCAATATTTTCAATATTAACAAACACTGATATCATTACAAACAGAAAGACAGGAACCTTTATTTCAGATGCAGACAAAACAAATGGAAAATCATCGCACTTCATCCTGAAACAAAACAATTGTTAACAGCACTTTTGGTCTATTGCCCGGTCTTTGCTTTGCAACAACAATTAAGCACACAATATTAGAATGTTAAGATGGTTAGTATTTTTAGACAGATGAACAAGTGCAAATATGCAACAATAGACAAAGACACAAAAACAAAATAGATTAAAGCAAAGAGACAAAAATAAAATAAACCTAACTCTTTTAAATTTTGTTACCCGAGGGGATTCCCATTCAAAGATCCAGACAGACTGACCTACCTACCTTGTTTGAGGGAGACAAGAAACGATGCGAGAAAAATGCTCACCCGGGTCCTCTTTTCTGCTCTCCCTCCGACAAAGCAAGGCAATCTTTTTCAGTCCAAATTGATAGTTAAAGGGGAATGCAATCTTGCTGGGGCCTCCAAGTTGTCAGCGTCGAGATTTTCTTTTCTAGTCACCAACCTCGGGTAAAGCTCACTTAGAGCTTCTCTTACCTAGGATCCTAGGAGTGGAGGAATAAAAAGAGAGACACAGGTTGCTTGTCTTTCAAGTTAATCTCCTTTATTGGGAGGGTCAGGGTAGATCTTTAGTGCCAAAGTCGCATTTCAAAAGATGCTTTAGCGCCCTTTTTCAGCCAATCAGGAAGAATGGACACTGTGGGCAATGTGATGACATAGGCAGCGATCACCACCATCTTGGAGAAGGGCATGCAAGTGATTGGCTTGCTTTGTGTGTCGTCACAGGGGGTATAAAAGGGCGTGCACGCCGACCGCCATGTTACTTATGCTGATCTCAGATTAGGGAGAGCTGCTGCTGCTGTTGATTCTGTAGGGAGAGCGTTAGGTAGGGAAGAAGATACCAAAAACTACTTCTGCTGCTAGAGATTTTGCCTGTACAACACACCAGTTATTGGCAGTGCAAGGGGAGGCTATATTTTGGTGCATCAGCTCTGTTGGTTATTAGGCTGCCTTTTAAGGCTCCCTGATAGCTGCATTGCTGTTTTCACACTGCTGAGCAAACTGCTTTTTTCAAAGCAATCCAAATTTTATTGTTTTGTCCTGGTGAGTTACTGATCGTTCATTTTTTCACACACCGTACAGCAGTGTACGCTCCTCACACAGTAACGTGTACCGGCTGTTATCACGGCCAAATTGAAGCTGTGTGTGACTCTGTAAGAAAAAGCCGAGGAGTTTGTCCGTTCTTACAAACCTACACACTAGGGAGATTCCAATTCTGCCCAATTCTATATACACCTTGTAGTTAGTCATACAATAGGCAATTTCTGCCTGCCACATTGCGGTGTAATCTGTCCTTGGCCAGAGACAATAGTTCAGCGGCCAAATTGAAGCTATCTGTGTGTGACTCTGTAAGAAAAAGCCGAGGAGATTGTCCGTTCTTACAGACCTACACTCTAGGGAGAATCCAATTCTGCCCAATTCTATATACACCTTGTAGTTAGTCATACACTAGGCAATTTCTGCCTGTCACATTGCGGTGTAATCTGTCCTGGGCCTGAGACAATAGTTCAGCGTCCTCCAATCTACAGTGAGCTTCAAATTCTCACCAATACTATATACATCTTCTGCCTTCTCATACACCAGCCAATTTCTGCCTGTCACATTGCGGTGTAATCTCTACTGGGCCTGAGACAATAGTTCAGCGTCCTCCAATCTACAGTGAGATTCAAATTCTCACCAATACTATATACAGCTTCTGCCTTCTCATACACCAGCCAATTTCTGCCTGTCACATTGCGGTGTAATCTCTACTGGGCCTGAGACAATAGTTCAGTATCCTCCAATCTACAGTGAGATTCAAATTCTCACCAATACTCTATACAGCTTCTGTCTTCTCATACGCCAGCCAATTTCAGCCTGTCACATTGCGGTGTAATCTCTACTGGGCCTGAGACAATAGTTCAGCGTCCTCCAATCTACAGTGAGATTCAAATTCTCATCAATACTCTATACAGCTTCTGTCTTCTCATACACCAGCCAATTTCTGCCTGTCACATTGCGGTGTAATCTCTACTGGGCCTGAGACAATAGTTCAGCGCCCTCCAATCTACAGTGAGATTCAAATTCTCACCAATACTATATACAGCTTCTGCCTTCTCATACACCAGCCAATTTCTGCTTGTCACATTGAGGTGTAATCTCTACTTGGCCTGAGACAAGAGTTCAGCGTTCTTGAATCTACAGTGAGCTTCAAATTCTCACCAATACTATATACAGCTTCTGCCTTCTCATACACCAGCCAATTTCTGCCTGTCACATTGCGGTGTAATCTCTACTGGGCCTGAGACAATAGTTCAGCGTCCTCCAATCTACAGTGAGAATCAAATTCTCACCAATACTATATAGAGCTTCTGTCTTCTCATACACCTGCCAATTTCTGCCTGTCACATTGCGGTGTAATCTCTACTGGGCCTGAGACAATAGTTCAGCGTCCTCCAATCTACAGTGAGATTCAAATTCTCACCAATGCTCTATACAGCTTCTGTCTTCTCATACACCAGCCAATTTCTGCCTGTCACATTGCGGTGTAATCTCTACTGGGCCTGAGACAATAGTTCAGCGCCCTCCAATCTACAGTGAGATTCAAATTCTCACCAATACTATATACAGCTTCTGCCTTCTCATACACCAGCCAATTTCTGCTTGTCACATTGAGGTCTAATCTCTACTTGGCCTGAGACAAGAGTTCAGCGTTCTCGAATCTACAGTGAGCTTCAAATTCTCACCAGTACTATATACAGCTTCTGCTTTCTCATACACCAGCCAATTTCTGCCTGTCACATTGCGGTGTAATCTCTACTGGGCCTGAGACAATAGTTCAGCGTCCTCCAATCTACAGTGAGAATCAAATTCTCACCAATACTATATATAGTTTCTGTCTTCTCATACACCTGCCAATTTCTGCCTGTCACATTGCGGTGTAATCTCTACTGGGCCTTAGACAATAGTTCAGCGTCCTCCAATCTACAGTGAGATTCAAATTCTCACCAATGCTCTATACAGCTTCTGTCTTCTTATACACCAGCCAATTTCTGCCTGTCACATTGCGGTGTAATCTATACTGGGCCTGAGACAATAGTTCAGCGTCCTCCAATCTACAGTGAGATTCAAATTCTCACCAATACTCTATAGACCCTTTACCTTGTTTTACAGTACCATATAGCTGTTGTTATTTTGGGTACCTTTTTCGAAAAAATGAAGAAGTATGGTGGAAGAGGCCGTGGAAGTGGGCGGAGGTTTCCAGCTGGTCCTGATGGTGGTGGTGCTTCTGCTGGTTGTGGCAAAAGCACAATAGCACCTAAGGCAGGAGGTGTTGAGCCGGCATCATTGTCTGGCTCCACAAGGCCTTGTAAGCTCCCTTTTCTGGGAGTAGGTAAACCGCTTTTAAAGCCAGAGCTTCAGGAACAAGTTTTGGCTTACATTGCTGACACAGCCTCCAGCTCTATCGCCTCCTCTTCTGAAGTTTCAAAAAATAAAAGCACTGCGTCGTCAGTGGAGGCTGGGGCCTCCGAGCCTTAGTTGGGTACAGAGCATTTACAGCTGCTACTTCCTCCGGGTTCTGCTGCAGGAACGTCAGTGTCCCTACAAACTCGGAGACAGGAATCCGGACCATGCGCTCCAGCTAGGAGGGAGCCTTAACTCTGCTCATCCTCCAGCTCCCCTTCTCACGTCCACACACTTCCCCTTCCCTGCACAGAGTGCCCTAACTTACCTCCTCCCGACCACAGAGAGCAGCTCCTCAGCAGTCAGGTTCAGAGGTCTCCCTGCTGGCCTGGAGTGGGAAATGTGTTGTGTGCTGGTTGAACTGCTAGAGAGATCCTTCGTTTCTCCCAAGCATGACATCACACTCTCTAGGAGGAAGGTAATGCCACTGTGGCGATCGTACTCCTGGGGACGCCACAAGTGCACTGATGCCAAGCCACTGCTAGATGATTCTGCTGGTATATTGACCCAGACCACTACATTCCCCTCACATTCTACACAGCCAGAATCTGATCCTGAGGAAACTCAGGTTCCCCTTCCCGCATACTATACCACCTTACAAGGTGACAAAGAGGAAGGTGCAGATGAAAGTGCTGGTTCCTTGAGCAGGTTGGGGGCATACTCATGGGTGACGGCACTGGCACAGGGCCCCTCATAGTATGCAAAAGTGGGAGGCCCACCCGCCGTCAGACACACCGCCACACACCGCCGTACTATGAGGGGCCCTGTGCCACTGCCGTCGCCAACGAGTTGGCCCCCCCTGCTTGCTCCGGATCACAGCACTTGCAAAGTTGAAATACTTACCTCTCCCTGCTCCACCACCATGACGTCTTCTGCGTTTCCTGACAGTGATATTCGGATCATAGAGCGCAATGACATCACGTCTGTACGCCCTCTGCCTAAACAGCCAAGTGCAGTGAGATGGAAGATGGGGACGAGGAGGAGTCCAGACTAGTACAGGGATTCCCTAGCGAGGAGACTTATTTAATTGTTTTCAATGTTGGGACAGCAATTTTTGGGGAGCACTATACTCTGGAGAATGATATATGGGGCCCACCTTACACTGGAGCATTCCAAAGGTGGACATCAGACACCGGAGCAGCATTTACAGGGCCCATTATACACTGGAGCATTAGAAATGGGGCCCATTATGTATGGAGCATTATTTGGGCCCATAAGACAGTGGAGCTTCATCCATGGGGACCAATATATACTGTAGCATTATGTGGAGCTCATCATATACTGTTTCAAACATTATATGGGACCAATGATTCTGTATGGAGAAATATATGGGCCACATTACTCTGTATAGCGCACTATGCGGTGCCCATAATACTGTATGGAGTAATATACTGTCCGTTTTTGGAGCTATTGGAGAATTTAAAATCGATATCAGTCATGAGATGTAAAAAGTGAAGTATTTTTCATTGTACTATACCACTAATTCTCTACCGTATCGGAGCATCATGAGCTGTGGTATGTGTTAAAGGGGCGCTCTTTGGCCCAGGGTACATGAAAACCTGGAGCCAGCCCTATCCCTCCACAACTTTAGCCAAATAACCCCCAGTTTTCAGTGCGTAACTATTATTATGAAGTAAATTAAGGTTGACAAGCTTCAGTAATAAAAATTGATGTTTTTTCCATTCAAATGGGCACTGTAGGTGTGTTTAATGTCCTCCACTCCCTGCCGACTTTGCTTCCCCATTGACTTGCATTGGGTTTCGTGTTTCAGTCAGCCTTCGACTCTTCACGATAATCGCCCGATTTCGTTCGACCCGACTTTTGAGAAAGTCGGGTTTCATGATACCCGACTCGACCCGAAAAAAGGCAAAGTCGCTCATCTCTAGCCCCCATATAATTAGCTATTATTGCCTGTACATAGATAGTTATAGTAAGATAAGATCCCATATAAGGTCAATCACACCAAATATATATCCAACATGATCAAACCAACCAATCCAAACAAATAGATCACTCATGTAATGAGCAATTAGGATAACAAGATGTAATTAAACGTGTCCAGAAAATTCAGAAGACGTCGCAATAATCATGATTATTCTATTTGGTGTCAAAAAAGACCCAAGATGTAACTTTTCTTGCAAAGTCAGCTCTGCCAATCGAAGACATATAATTATATGATAACCAGGCAAACACTTCAAAAGAAGTCACAATAATCATGCTTATTATACTTGGTGTCAAAAAAGAAGAAAAAAGGTAAAAAAAGACCAAAGATGTAACTTTACTTGCAAAGTCAACTCTGCCAATCGGAGAAATACAATTATATTATAAACAGGCAAACACAGAAGAATGCCAAATTCAAATTAGACAAGCTCTGTAAAATATGGAACAAACAATATTATCAATACTTGTTGTATTGGTATCAAGAAATCAAAGGAGTATATGGAAGTCCTCAAAGTTGCTTATAGAAGCCAGTAAAGCGTAGATCCTCATTTAAGCCAAAGGATGAGAGGCTCCGCAAGTTGTAGATCCATTTGGACTTACACATCAACAATTTGAGGGTGATATTGCCTCCTCTAATATTCGAGTATATGCTCTCCAAACCCATAATTTTCAATCCCTTGGTGTTGCTCCCATGTACATACAGTAAATGTAAGGCAACTGTAGAGACAGTTTTGCCCTTCTCACGATCCTTCTTTGTGGTAGAAATGTTGGACAAATGCAGTTGAACCCTTCTTCTCAATTCTTGTGTCGTTTGGCCCACATATTTTTTTACCTGTTTTTGGAGTACATTTGATCGCTTCATCCCATTAGCGTGTGGAAACGCCTTTGATATCACCTTCTTAGGGTAGTTCCTTTTGGGATCCCATTCCTCAAATGTTGTGGATGACAGTTGTCATAGTAGAGGAGGCTATTTGTCGCAGTGGCTTTACTGTGGACACAGGAGGTAATTTTATCTCCTTGAATCAAGAGTTTGATATCCAGGAACTCGATTGAGGTATCATCTCCCCTTGGTTGTTTCTCCAAGAAGAAGGCCACAGCCTGTATTCCCAGATCATGTGCGATACTAGTGTAAAGGGATTCAACATCAAGACTAACCAGAAGAGTTCCTACCGGAATGATAAGTCCCACCAAGTACGTCATCAAATGGCCTGAATTCCTGGAGGGTTGGTAATCGACTTGTGGACCTTCGGTAAAATATAGAGCATCGGGGTGACTGGATGATGGGTAGTTAAAAAAACAGCCTCTTTCTTATTAAGCACATTAATAGAGAATGCTCTCTGATAAGTAGGTCCAGTCTGTCCTTGAAAATAAATGTAGGATCTGAGAGTAAGGTCAGGTAGCAGTTGGTATTACTCAACTGTCTATATACCTCCTTAACATATAGGTCATGTGGCCATAGCACATAGCACAAATTCATTATGTTCACACAATGTTTTCAAGACCTTCCTTTCCTCATGGCTGAGATTCTCTTGTCTGTTTTTATCCAGTTTAAACTGATCAATATCTCTACACACATTATCAAAAAAAAAATTGAATTGCTGGGAATAGTGATAGAGAGGGAGTCACGGAGTCACTTGCGAAGGCAATCTTCTGGTAAAGTTCTTCTTACCCATAGAGTTTTCATTTTCTTGTAATAATTCTAGCAGGTCCTGGAAAGCCTGTCTTTCACTGTCAGGCAGTGAGTCTATCATGGATGGTTGATGAAATAAAAGTTTGAAGGTCATCTGATGACAGAACAAATAAAGATCTTTAACCAAAACAAACTTATTTAAGGTGTTCATAGGTGCAAATGATAGGCCACAAGTCAGTACTGATTTTTCCAAATCTGAGAGGGTATATATTGACAAATTCAAGATTTGTAAATTACCTGACTCTGATGGCTTTGCTTTGGTAGTTGTAGGAATCACCGTCTCCGGTTGTATCTTTGTATCAACGGGTCAGTTGACGGATTGGCGACAAGTTCCTGTGTCCTCTGTCCTTTTTCTTTCCTGGAATCCGTTCTCCATCTCCCCCTTCTCTGGTGGTGCCTTCGATATTGCTCGGTTCTGAGGACAAAAAAATCGCTCGATGATAATTCCAACCTTGAGGTTGTTTCACTAGGGAGATTAGCAGAGTTTTTTGGCTCAACCGCGGTATAACGCCTATTACCATGATTTGTCCATTTAAAAGCCTGGTTCTTGGCAAAGTCCATCTTATCACAATGAAATTTATTCTTTTTGCCATTTAAAATATCTTTTTCAAATAGATCAATGGTGGTTTTTAATTTAGCCTGAAAAGGTTTCACCAGGGATTCCATGACAAAACCATTGATTTTACTTTCACAGATTTTTACGTTCTCCTTAATTTTGGTTAGGAGAGCCCGATCATGTTCTATGAGCATGTCTATCAAGATATTTGAGCAATTCAAAAGACTGGTTTCCCAGGTTTTTCTAAATGCTCCAGTAACCTCCCATGCAGGTAATATCTGGACTTGTAAGCCTCTCGGAATTAAACCGGCCTTCTTATATTCCTCTAAGCTTCTCACATTCCACCACACGCTAGTAAAGGATTTGTGTAAACTAGCAACTTCCAAAGAAACCATCTGAAAATCAGGATTATTGACAGTAGCTGAAGAAATCGCTACTGAAGCTGTTTCAAAAACCCCCCTGAGCGCATCAACTCCATGCTGTTTCCCTCACTGTGAGATCCATGATGAATACAATCAAGCGAATGCAGATATCAACGTAAAATACCAAAAATTATTAAAGATGTGCCAATCACTCCAGAAATAGTGGGCAGAAAAACTCACTCACGAGACAATTCTGATATAAACACAAAAAAGGCGGGCTCCATCAATCGTCAAGAATAATTGAATACAGGGATCCACATGCAGTATGTCTAAAAAGACATATTGTAACCAAAGACGAGAAACATACCAAAAGCAGGGATCACCAAAAATATTAACAAATTTAATTGGGACACACAAAACGACAGAATTATTTTAAAAACATTTAAAATACAAAATTGGTTACAAAAAATGTAACAATACATACAGGGAGCCACAATTCATGCCGAGCATGTAAGTCAAATATCATATTTAGAATATCTGAAAGTGTATCAAAAATAAGTCTGTGTCTTCATGTAGATCAAACTACAATAATTTAATGTGGTAAAGACAGATTCAATCATGTCCAAAGATAAATACAACATCAATAGAAAACTCCCATAATCAAGAAGGAATATGTATAAATAGAAGTGAGATATAAATAGACTCAAAATACAATAAGCAGGGGAAGGGGGGTGAACTAGGGGCCACATATACCCAGATATGTATTCATTAGCACCCCATAGAACAGGCTAAAAAGAATGGCACATATAATAAGAATTAAAAAAATAATAATAATATCTTATCAAACCTCCTGACCATCCCTCACAAATTGTAATAAATACATTACCACTATGTTGAAAGGACCCAAATAGGCATGCTCATGAACAGACACATTATAATAAATATAGAAAGTGAGGCAGAAGAGTGGCTCCTGTTAGCCCAACGCATGTCGTCACTGCTGTGACTTCATCAGGGGCAAGAGAGTGAATGAGGGGTTCTGTGAATCTTACCAATATATATACGATTAAATAATTAGCAACTCACCACAGCTTTAGGTCTTACCGCATGGAGTAACATGTGTGATAGAGACGCTGATATCAAATCACCGGAAGTCAAATCACAATGGCGATGGATATTTCGGCCCGCCACAAGCATGACTGTGCGTGCGAAGCCATTGTCATGGTGACCGAACAAGCTTGCCGCTTGGGGGCGGTGACACAGAGGTCACCTAGCTCCAGCAAATGGCCGATGGTATTGCAGCATCGGGCATTTCACCAATTTCACCAATATTTCATTGGTGAAATATTAGGATTGCTTTGATTGACTGTTTCGCTTTCAACAGCCAATCAGAGTGATTGTAGCCACGGGGGTGGGGCAAAGCCACCCCCCTTGGGTCAAGTATAGGTCCACACATACCTGTAGGTCAGGTGACATTGAGAGATTTCAGTTACCCCGGTTACCTGACCCGCAGTAACGCGATCCCGCTATGACGCATATGTTGCGTCACAGGTCAGGAAGTCACAAGTTTTCATGACGCATATGATGCGTCAAAGGTCATGAAGTGGTTAATTTGCAAAAATTTCTACATTTCTGCTTTTTTTCAGTCAAGATGAGGTGCAGAGTGTACATTAACCCCTTTACTCCCAAGGGTGGTTTGCATGTTAATGCCTGGGCCAATTTTTACAATTCTAACCACTGTCCCTTTATGAGGTAATAACTCTGGAACGCTTCCATGGATTCTGGTGATTCTGACAATGTTTTCTCATGACATATGGTACTTCATGTTAGTGGTAAAATTTAATTCATATAACTTGCTTTTATTTGTGAAAAAATGGAAATTTGGTGAAAATTTTGAAAATTTCTCAATTTTCCGACTTTGAATTTTTATGCCCTTAAATCACAGGGATATGGCACTCAAAAAACTTAATAAGCAACATTTCCCACATGCTTACTTTACATAAGCAAAATTTTGGAACCCAAATTTTTTTTGGTTAGGAAGTTCTAAGGGTTAAAAGTTGACCAGTGATTTCTCATTTTAACAACACCATTTTATTTTTAGGGACCAGATCACATTTGAAGTCACTTTGAGGGGTCTATATGATACCCAAAATACCCAAAAGTGACACCATTCTAAAAACTGCACCACTCAAGATGCTCAAAACCACATTCAAGAAGTTTATTAACCCTTCATGTGCTTCACAAAATTTTTTTGAATGTTTAAAAAAAATGAACTTTTAACTTTTTTTCACAAAAATTCAGGTCCAATTTTTTTATTTTACCAAGGGTAACAGGAGAAATTGGACTGCAAAGATTATTGTGCAATTTGTCCTGAGTACGCTGATACCTGATATGTGGAGGGGAACCACTGTTTTGGCACATGGCAGAGCTCGGAAGGGAATGAGCGCCATTTGACTTTTTCAATGCAAAATTGGCTGGAATTGAGATCGGGCGCCATGTCACGTTGGGAGAGCCCCTGATGTGCCTAAACAGTGTAAACTCCCCATAAGTGACCCCGTCTTGGAAATAGACCCCTGAAGGAACTTATCTAGATGTGTGGTGAGAACTTTGAACCCCCAAGGACTTCACAGAAGTTTATAACGTACAGCCGTACAATTAAAAAATCAAATTTTTTCAACAAAAATGATCTTTTCACCCCCAATTTTTTTTCCCAAGGGAAACAGGACCCCAAAAGTTATTGTGCAATTTGTCCTGAGTATGATGATACCTGATATGTGGGGGTAAACCACTATTTGGGTGCATGGCAGAGCTTGGAAGGGAAGTAGCGCCATTTGACTTTTTTGGCTGGAATTGAGATCGGATGCAATGCTGCATTTGGAGAGCCCCTGATGTGCCTAAGCAGTGGAAACCCCCACAAATGACACCCTTTTGGAAACTAGACCCCCCAAGGAATTTATCTAGATGTGTGGTGAGAACTTTGAACCCCCATGGGCTTCACAGAAGTTTATAATGTACAGCCATAAAATTAAGAAATCATATTTTTCCACAAAAATGTCACCCCCAATTTTTATTTTTCCAAGGGAAACAGTTATTGTGCAATTTGTCCTGAGTATGCTGATACCCCATATGTGGGAGTAAACCACTACTTGGGTGCATGGCAGAGCTCGGAAGGGAAGCAGCGACATTTGACTTTTTTGGCTGGAATTGAGATCCGACCCCATGTTGCATTTGGAGAGCCTCTTATTTGCCTCAACAGTGGAAACCCTCCACAAATGACACCATTTTTGAAACTATACCCCCCCAAGGAACTTATCTAGATGTGTGGTGAGCACTTTGAACCCCCAAATGCTTCACAGAACTTTATAACGCCCAGGTGTGAAAATAAAAAAAAATCATATTTTTTCCACAAACATGACCTTTTAGTCCCCAATATTTTTATTTTCCCAAGGATAAGAGAAGAAATTGGACCCCAAAAGTTGTTTTCCAATTTATCCTGAGTACGCTGATACCCCATATGCAGGAGAAAACTACTGTATGGGCACGCGTCGGGGCTCGGAAGGGAAGTAGTGACGTTTTGGAATGCAGACTTTGATGGAATGGTCTGCGGGTGTCATGTCGCATTTGGAGAGTCCATGATGTGCCTACACTGTTGAAATCCCCCACAAGTGACCCCATTTTGGAAACTAGACCCCCCAAAGAACTTATCTAGATGTGTGGTGAGCACTTTGAACCCCCAAGTGCTTCACAGAACTTTATAACGCCCAGGCATGAAAATAAAAAAATCATATTTTTTCCACAAACATGACCATTTAGTCCCCAATTTTTTATTTTCCCAAGGGTAACAGGAGAAATTGGACCACAAAAGTTGTTGTCCAATTTGTCCTGAGTATGCTGGTACTCCATATGTAGGGGTAAGCCACTGTTTGGGCGCATGGCAGAGCTTGGAAGGGAAGGAGCACCGTTTGACTTTTATAACGCAGAATTGGCTGGAAATGAGATCAGACACCATATTGCATTTGGAGAGCATCTGATGTGCCCAAACAGTGGAAAACCCCCAATTCTAACTCCAACCCTAACCCCAACACACTCCTAACCCTAGCCCTAACCCTATAACCCTTACCCTAGCCCTAACCCTAGCCTTAACCCCAGCCCTAGCCCTAGCCCTAACCCTATCCCTAATGGGAAAATGGAAATAAATACATTTTGTTTAATTTTATTATTTTTCACAAACTAAGGGGGTGATAAAGGGGGGTTTGATTTACTATTTATGGCGGGTTTTTATGTTTGGCAGCTGTCGTAGGCTAAAAGATGATTTTTATTGTAAAAATAGTTTTTGCATCACCACATTTTGAGAGCTATAATTTATCTGTATTTTGACCCACCGAGTCATGTGAGGTCTTATTTTTTGCAGGACGAGTTGATGCTTTTATTGGTACTATTTTCAGGCACATGACATTTTTCATTCCGATTTTTGGGACACAGAATGAACAAAAACCAGCAATTCATGAATTTCTTTTGGGGGGTGCATTTACACCATTCTGCCTGTGGTAAAATTGATGAAGGGGTTTTATTCTTTGGGTCAGTACGATTACAGTGATACCTCATTTATATTTTTTTTATGTTTTGGCACTTTCATACAATAAAACCAATTTTATATAAAAAATAATTATTTTTGCATCGCTTTATTCTGCGAGCTGTAACTTTTTTATTTTTTTGCTGATGATGCTGTATCATGGCTCGTTTTTTGTGGGATAAGATGATGTTTTAAGCGGTACCATGCTTATTCATATCCGTCTTTTTGATCGCGCGTTATTGCACTTTTTGTTCGGCAGTATGATGATAAAGCATTGTTTTTTGCTTTGATTTTTTTTTAAGGGGTCCACTAAAGGGGTTAACTAGTGGGACAGTTTTATAGAGCGGGTCATTACGGATGCGGCGATACTAAATATGTATGATTTTATTGTTTTTTTTACTTAGAAAAACAAAGAATTTATTAGGGAATATTTTTTTTTTTTTACTTATTTTGGGATTTTTTTTAAAATTATTTTTACAAGTGTTTTTCTTTTTTTTTCTTTATTATATTTTCCCAGGAGTTGATATCACTGTCTTGTGTCAGATTGCTGATCTGACACTTAGAACAGCGCTGTGTCAGATCAGCGATCTGACAGGCGCTGCTGCAGGCTTCCTCCGTGCCTGCTCTCTACAGGTACTTAGGAAGCCACCTCCCTGCAGGACTCCGAAGGCCCCTGCGGCCATATTGGAACCGGGGACCTGCAGGGAGGAGGACCATCGGAGCGACGCAGCACATCGCGTCGCTCCGGGGGTCTCAGGGAAGCATGCAGGGAGCCCCCTCCCTGCGCGATTCTTCCCTGTGCCCCCAGTACACTGCGATCATGTTTGATCTCAGTGTGCCAGGGGTTAATGTTCCGGGGGCGGTCCGTGACTGCCCCTGACACATAGTGCCGGGTGTCAGCTAATCAGCTGACACCCGGCTACGATCAGCGACGCTCCACCAGTGATCGTCACTGATCGCGTTGGATGTACTATTCCGTCCTTGGGAGTTAGGTCCCAGGTCACATGGACAGAATAGTACGTCCAATGTAGGTAAGGGGTTAATGAGGGAAAATGAACTTTTTTGAGTTTACCAAATGGTTGCAATGAAATAAAGAGTGAACAATTTAAAGGGTTCTGAATACTTTCAGTACCCACTGTATAGTGTCTCCATATCAGCTATGACGAGTAAAGTTCACTTTTCCACAAAGATGCTGTCAACCCGGGTGAGGACGTCCGTCATGTCTCTAAAAGTCACGACTCACAGTTACTCAGATAACTATGACATAGTCACGGTGGGAATAACCAAGACATGGTTAGATGAAAGCTATGACTGGGCAGTTAACTTACATGGTTACAGTCTGTTTAGAAAGGATTGTAAAAATCAGAGAGGAGGGTTTTTTTTTTATCTAAAGTCTTGTCTAAAGTCCACTATAAGGGAAGATATTAGCGAAGGGAATGAGGATGTCGAAATTCATGGAGGGAAAAATAGTAACAAAATTATCATTGGGGTCTGTTACAAACCACCAAATATAACAGAAATTATGGAATGTCTACTACTAAGGCTGACAGATGAAGCTGCAACCCATAATGAGGTCCTTGTTATGGGGGACTTTAACTATCGGGATATTATCTGGGAAACAGAGACCTGCGAAACTCATAAAGGCAACAGGTTTCTGCTAATAACCAAGAAAAAATATTTTTCCCAATTGGTGCAGAATCCAACCAGAGGAGCAGCACTTTTAGACCTAATGCTATCTAACAGACCTGATAGAATAACAAATCTGCAAGTCGTCGGGCGCCTAGAAAATAGCAACCACAATATTGTACAATTTCCCTTGTCTTTCGTTAGGGGGACTTGTCAGGGAGTCACAAAAACACTGAACTTTAGGAAGGCAAAGTTTGACCAGCTTAGAGATGCCCTTAATCTGGTTGACTGGGACAATGTTCGCAGAAATAAGAATACAGATAATAAATGGGAAAAGTTTAAGAACAACCTTAATAGGCACCGTAAGCGGTTTATACCTTGTGGGAATAAAAGGACAAGAAATCTGAAAAACCCAATGTGGCAAAACAAAGAAGTAAGAGGGGCAAATAACAGCAAAAAGAAAGCATTTAAACTACTATAGCAGGATGGCATCGTTGAAGCTCTAAAACACTATAGGGAGAAAAATACTTTATCTAAAAAACTAACTAAAGCTGCCAAAAAAGAAACAGAGAAGCACATTGCTAAGGAGAGTAAAACTAATCCCAAACTGTTCTTCAACTATATCAATAGTAAAAGAATCATAAGTGAAAGTGTAGGCCCCATAAAAAATTGTGAGGAAAGAATGGTTGTAGAGGACGAGGAAAAAGCTAGCATATTAAACACCTTCTTCTTCAGGATATTCATGGTGGAAAATGAAATGCTAGGTAAAATGCCGAGAGACAAAGAAAACCCTATATTAACCCCTTCCTGACATTGGACGTACTATCCCGTCCATGTGCCTCAGCCTTAACGCCCATGAACAGTATAGTACGTCATAGCGATCAGCTGCGCTCACGGGGGGAGCGCAACTGATTGCGGCTGGGTGTCAGCTGATTATCACAGCTGACACTCGGCACTATGTGTCAAGGGCGGTCACATTAACCCCCAGCACACTACAATCAAGCATGATCGCAATGTTCTGGGGGCATAGGGATGTTTAGCGCAGGGAGGAGGATCTCTGCGTGCTTCCCTGAGACCCTCAGAACAACGCAATGTGATTGCGTTTTTCTGAGGGCCTCCTCTCTGAAGGCCCCCGATCCAAGATGGCCACGGGGACCTTCCTGATCCTGCAGGGAGGTGGCTTCTCAGTGCCTGCTGAGAGCAGGTGCTGAGAAGCCTCCTGCACTGCTTGTCAGATCGCTGATCTGACACAGTGCAGTGCAAAGTGTCACATCAGCGATCTGACACTATATAGTGATGTCCCACCCTGGGACAATGTAATAAAGTAAAAAAAAATAAAATGACATGTGTAAAAATAATTTTTAAAAAATTCCTAAACAAAAAAAAAATTCCCCAATAAATTGATTTCTTTCTGTTAATAAAAAAAACAATAAAAGTATACATATTTAGTATCACAGCGTCCCTAACGACCCGCATATAAAACTGTCCCACTAATTAACCCCTTTAGTGAACACCTTCAAAAAAAATATGGAAAAATTATAGCTCTCAAAATGTGGTGATTATTGTTGAGCGATACCATCCAATATTGAGAAATATCGGATCAGATTGGATCGGCTGATATCCATAAAGTATCGGCTATCGCCGATTCCGATCCCGGAAGTCCCATTCAAGTCAATGGGACCGAAATATCGGAATTAAAAAAAACCCTTTCTTTCCTTGAAGGTTAATTCTACATGAAGAAAAACAACTAAGAATAATGTAGAATGTATTGGGGGAGTTGGAGGAGACATTAAAGGCATAGAGGTTTAGCCCAATCAAATGGAATAGCAGGAATAATTCTTTTTTTTTAAGACGTTCGGAGTTACAAAGATATTGACTATGCTAACCTCTTTTATATTTTGTCAGATATGTATGTTTCACTACTTCCATGCTCTTCACCTTCTATTTTACTTCTCCCACACTTTCCCCTTCATGATCCTCAGCAGCAGTAGCAGCAGCATCTTTTTCATCAACTTCTTCTTCACCTTATTCATCTTCTTCTTCACCTTCTTCCTATTATTCTTTTTCTTTACATTCTTCATATTCTTCTTATTCAACTATTCTTCTTCTTCATATTCTACTTCTTCATCTTCTTCCTATTCTTCTTCTTCATCATATTCTTATTTGTGACAGTCATTCCTGTAGTTGTTATCTATAAAAGTTTGAAGATTACACCTTCCGTTCTGCCTGTCACAAAAGATTTACAACAGAATTTGTCCACATTCAGTTTTGCCTGCAGTAGCAGGCATTTTCCAGGGGCACCACGAGGAGGAACGGACTCACCCCCATACACTGCTTAGTCTTCTTCTGCTTATAATTTACATAATATCATTTGCTCTGATTTTTAGTCTTATGCTTAATGTTCTTCTGCTTTTGGTTTTTCTGCTTCTTGGTCTTCTGTCTCTTGTTGTTCTGCATCTTGGTGGTTGTCTTCATGTTCTTTGTCCTCTTGGTCATGTTCTTCAGGGTCATCTTTTTGGTCTTCTTCGGTGTGGTCTTCAGGGTCGTCGTCTACAGGGAGATCCAGAGTGAGAACCAAAAACCATTTCCACAAGCTCGAACTTGGAAATGTAGCAGAAGGTGCAAGAAGGCTGAGGAACTGCTGAGAACCAGCTGACGGTACTGGAAACCGTATGGTTAGCAGAAGGAACAAGAGCAAATGGAACTAGCGAGGACCAGCTGACGGTGCTGGAACCCGGAGGGGCAGCATAAGGAACAAGAGCCAATGGCACAACCGTGGACCAGCTGATGGTGCTGGAACACGGTTACTAAGCAGAAGGTACCTGTGCTAGAAAGCACTTCCAAGGACCAGCAGACGTTGCTGGAACTCGGATACCGAGAAGGAGGCACCTAGGCCAAAGGCACTGCCGAGAATCAGCTGACGGTGCTGGAACCCGGATGGGTAGCAGAAGCTGCAAGAGCAAATGTCACTAGCGAGGACCAGCTGACGGTGCTGGAACCCAGAGGGGCAGCAGAAGGAACAAGAGCCAATGGCACAACCATGGACCAGCTGACGGTGCTGGAACATGGTTACTAAGCAGGAGGTACCTGTGCTACAAAGCACTACCAAGGACCAGAAGATATTGCTGGAACTCGGATACCGAGAAGGAGGCACCTTGGCCAAAGGCACTGCCGAGAACCAGCTGACGGTGCTGGAACCCGGATGGGTAGCAGAAGGTACCCATGATAAACAAAGTTGCAAGGCCATGAGCCGGCCGCAGTTACCGAAACCCACAGTCCTACAGGGGGTGCTTGTCCTATTGGCACTACGGAACCAGCCTTTATTACCAGAACCCACAGCCCACATAGGAAGCACCTAAACTGCAGGCACCATAGGCTCGGCTAACCCGACCGCAACACGACAGGACAACGTATTGGTGGCAAAGTGACGTTGACACTACCCGGAAACAGCAGGCGTGCTGGACCCAGACTGGGCAGGAGGGAGTACACGTGCCAAAGACACTGCCGAGAACCAGCTGACGGTGCTGGAACCCGGATGGGTAGCAGAAGCTACAAGAGTCAATGGAACTTCTGAGAACCAGCTGACGTACTGGAACCCAGAGTGGCAGCTGAAGGAACAAGAGCCAATTGCACAACCGTGTACCAGCTGACGGTGCTGGAACACGGTTACTAAGCAGGAGGTACCTGTGCTACAAAGCACTAGCAAGGACCAGCAGACGTTGCTGGAACTTGGATACCGAGAAGGAGGCACCTCGGCCAAAGGCACTGCCGAGAACCAGCTGACGGTGCTGGAACCCGGATGGGTAGCAGAAGCTACAAGAGTCAATGGAACTACCGAGAACCAGCTGACGGTGCTGTAACCCAGTGTGGCAGCAGAAGGAACAAGAGCCAATGGCACAACCGTGGACCAGCTGACGGTGCTGGAACACGATTACTAAGCAGGAGGTACCTGTGCTAGAAAGCACTACCAAGGACCAGCAGACGTTGCTGGAACTCGGATACCGAGAAGGAGGAACCTAGGCCAAAGGCACTGTCGAGAACCAGCTGACGGTGCTGGAACCAGGATGGGTAGCAGAGGGTACCCATGATAAACAAAGTTGCAAGGCCGCGAGCCGGCCGCAGTTACTGAAACCCACAGTCCTACAGGGGGTGCTTGTCCTATTGGCACAACGGAACCAGCCTTTATTACCAGAACCCGCAGCCCACATAGGAAGCACCTAAACTGCAGGCACCATAGGCTCGGCTAACCTGATCGCAACACGACAGGACAACTTATTGGTGGCAAAGTGACGTTGACAATACCCGGAAACAGCAGGCGTGCTGGACCCAGGCTGGGCAGGAGGGAGTACCCGTGCCAAAGACACTGCCGAGAACCAGCTGACGGTGCTGGAACCCGGTTGGGTAGCAGAAGCTACAAGAGTCAATGGAACTACTGAGAACCAGCTGACGGTGCTGGAACCCAGAGTGGCAGCTGAAGGAACAAGAGCCAATTGCACAACCGTGGACCAGCTGACGGTGCTGGAACACGGTTATTAAGCAGGAGGTACCTGTGCTATAAAGCACTACCAAGGACCAGCAGACGTTGCTGGAACTTGGATACCGAGAAGGAGGCACCTCGGCCAAAGGCACTGCCGAGAACCAGCTGACGGTGCTGGAACCCGGATGGGTAGCAGAAGCTACAAGAGTCAATGGAACTACCGAGAACCAGCTGACGGTGCTGGAACCCAGAGTGGCAGCAGAAGGAACAAGAGCCAATGGCACAACCGTGGACCAGCTGACGGTGCTGGAACACGGTTACTAAGCAGGAGGTGCCTGTGCTAGAAAGCACTACCAAGGACCAGCAGACGTTGCTGGAACTCGGATACCGAAAAGGACGCACCTAGGCCAAAGGCAATGCCGAGAACCAGCTGACGGTGCTGGAACCCGGATGGGTAGCAGAAGGTACCTATGATAACCCAAAGTTGCAAGGCCGCGAGCCGGCCGCAGTTACCGAAACCCACAGTCCTACAGGGGGTGCTTGTCCTATTGGCACTATGGAACCAGCCTTTATTACCAGAACCCGCAGCCCACATAGGAAGCACCTAAACTGCAGGCACCATAGGCTCGGCTAACCTGACCGCAACACGACAGGACAACGTATTGGTGGCAAAGTGACGTTAACACTACCCGGAAACAGCAGGCGTGCTGGAACCAGGATGGGCAGGAGGGAGTACCCGTGCCAAAAACACTTCTGAGCAGCAACTGGCGATGTTGGAGCCCAGGGTCAATCAGGGTGTAGGCTGAGGCCTAAACTAATTTCATCAAGTTTAACATGTGTTGTAGACTACTACTGATTTCAAACTTGCTCCAACTAGGCCTCTGGCTCCACTCTGCCTCTAGTATTTCCCCTGGCCTCCAACCCCGCCAGTTGCTGCTCAGAGGTGGCGTCTGCACAATCAACACTTTTTCCTGTGTTACTGGGGTTCAGTAACATCAGCTGTTCCCCTGATGTGTGTCCGGCAATGTCTCCTGCTCTGTCCACATTCCCACTACTATTAATGGGAATGTGGACAGAGCAGGAGACATTGCCGGACACACATCAGGGGTTCAGCTGACGTTACTGAACCCCAGTAACACAGGAACAAGTGTTGATTGTGCAGATGCCACTTCTGAGCAGCAACTGGCGGGGTTGGAGGCCAGGGGAAATACTAGAGACAGAGTTGAGCCAGAGGCCTTGTTGGAGCACGTTTGAAATCAGTAGTAGTGTGAATGTGGAGGCAGCAGGAGATATTGCCGTCCACACAGCAGGGGAGCACCTGGCAATACTGAACCCCACTAACACTGGAGCATGTGTTTCTCTCTGTGCAGACAGCACTTCCGAGCAAAAACTGGCTGTGCTGAAGCCCAGGATCAGTCATGGAGCAGGCTGAGGCCTAATTGCAGCAAGTTTTATAGGTGATGTAGTGTGAATGTGGAGGCAGCAGAAGATATTGCCGTCCACACAGCAGGGGAGCAGCTGGCATTACTGAACCCCACTAACACTGGAGCATGTGTTTCTCTCTGTGCAGACGGCACTTCCGAGCAACAACTGGCTGTGTTGAAGCCCAGGATCAGTCATGGAGCAGGCTGAGGCCTAATTGCAGCAAGTTTTATAGGTGATGTAGTTTGAATGTGGAGGCAGCAGAAGATATTGCCGTCCACACAGAAGGGGAGCAGCTGGCATTACTGAACCTCACTAACACTGGAGCATGTGTTTCTCTCTGTGCAGACGGCACTTCCGAGCAACAACTGGCTGTGTTGAAGCCCAGGATCAGTAATGGAGCAGGCTGAGGCCTAATTGCAGCAAGTTTTATAGGTGATGTAGTTTCAATGTGGAGGCAGCAGGAGGCTTTGCCGTCCACACAGCAGGGGAGCAGCTGACGTTACTGAACCCCACTAACACAGGACCTAGTGTTTTTCTCTGTGCGGACTGCACTTCCAAGCGACAACTGGCTGTGTTGAAGCCCAGGATCAATCATGCGGCAGGCTGAGGCCTACTTGGAGCAAGTAGAAAATCGGATGTAGTGTGAATGTGGAGGCAGCAGGAGACTTTGCCGTCCACACAGCAGAGGAGCAGCTGACGTTATTGAACCCCACTAACACAGGACCTAGTGTTTTTCTCTGTGCGGACAGCACTTCCGAGCAGCAACTGGCGATGTTGGAGCCCAGGGTTAATCAGGGTGTAGGCTGAGGCCTAATTTCATCAAGTTTAATATCTGTTGTAGACTACTACTGACTTTAAACGTGCTCCAACTAGGCCCCTGGCTCCACTCTGTCTCTAGTATTTCCCCTGGCCTACAACCCCGCCAGTTGCTGCTCAGAAGTGGCATCTGCACAATCAACACTTGTTCCTGTGTTACTGGGGTTCAGTAACGTCAGCTGAACCCCTGATGTGTGTCCGGCAATGTCTCCTGCTCTGTCCACAATCCCACAACTATTAGTGGGAATGTGGACAGAGCAAGAGACATTGCCGGACACACATCAGGGGTTCAGTTGACGTTACTGAACACCAGTAACACAGGAACAAGAGTTGATTGTGCAGACGCCATTTCTGGGCAGCAACTGGCGGGGTTGGAGGCCAGGGGAAATACTAGAGACAGAGTGGAGCCAGAGGCCTAGTTGAAACAAGTTTGAAATCAGTAGTAGTGTGAATGTGGAGGCAGCAGAAGACATTGCTGTCCACACAGCAGGGGAGCAGCTGGCGTTACTGAACCCCACTAACACAGGAGCTAGTGTTTTTCTCTGTGCAGACGGCACTTCTGAGCAACAACTGGCTGTGTTGACGCCCAGGGATTACAGTTCAGGTGGTAGAAACATGAACACAACAGGAGACCTGGATACTGTTGCCAACCAATCATTTAATCTGGAAGAGGACTGGCAAATTCTGGCGAGATCCAGGCCTTGTTCATTTTCAGAAAAGTAAGCCGGTCAACGTTATCGGAGGATAGTCGCGTGCGACGGTCTGTTAGTACACCACTTGCGGCACTAAAGACACGTTCCGATAATACACTGGCAGCAGGGCAAGCCAGCACCTCCAATGCATACTGGCTAAGCTCTGGTCATGTATCCAGCTTAGAGACCCAAAACTTAAAGGGGGAAGAGCCGTCTGGGAGTACACTGACAGGGCAAGACATGTAGTCTTTCACCATCTGACGGAAACGTTGCCTCCTGCTGACTGGAGCCGTCTGTGATGGTGTAGACATTTGTGGCAGGCACACACAACTTTGCCACATTTGGGCCATACTGGTCTTGCCTTGTGCTTCCTCCACTGCCTCGATGCACAGAGCTGCTTTGTAAAGCACTAGCAGCACTGCTCTCGGGTGGAATGGAGAACGTGATGGACTGCACCAGTGTGTCTTGGTACTCCCGCATTTTACGCTCCCGGTTCAATGGTGTTATGAGGCTTTGTAAGTTGTCCTGATAGCGAGGATCTAGGAGGGTGTACACCCAATAATCAGCCGTGTTGAGAATGTGGGTGATGCGGCGGTCGTTTCTCAGGCACTGCAGCATGAAATCAACCATGTGCTTCAGACACCCAACTGCCCAAGAAACGCTGTCCCCTGCTTGAGGCGTCATCTCTGCCTGCTCTGCATCACCCCACCCTCGCTGTACATACTGACTAGAGCATTGTGTACCTCCCTCCTCTGGAGAGATGTCTTCCGCCTCCATTGATTCCTCTTCATCCTCCTCACAAAGTGTCCCCTGCCTAGGCCTTTGTGAGGAACCATGTAGCGCAGACTGTCCAGAAGCAGATGGCATTTGTGACTCCCATCCTCCACCTCTTCCAAAACCTCCTCCCTTAGTGCTTGCAGTGTTTTGTGAAGCAGGCAGATAAGGGGGACAGTCATACTGACTAGTGCATCATCTGCACTCGCCATCCGCGTGGAATCATCGAAGGCACGCAAAACGAGGCAGATGTCCTTCATAGAGGCTCACTCAGTGGTGCTGAAGTGTGACCGGAGCACAGTGCGACTTGTTTGCGCCTGATGCAGCTGGTACTCCATTACTGCTGCCTGCTGCTCACACAACCGCTCCAACATATGTAACGTTGAATTCCTCCTGGTGGGTAGGTCACATATGATGTCCCGTGAGGCGTAATTGGCGCTGCAGAGCTGCAATGTGCGATCTTGCTGTGCTGGAACGCCGCAAGTGAGCACACTCTATGCGGACCTTGTGCAGCAGTGCATCAAGATCCGGATAGTCCCTCAGAAAGCTCTGCATGACCAAGTTCAGCACATGTGCCAGACATGGGATGTGAGTGAGGTTGCCTAGGCCAAGAGCTGCCACCAGATTTCGGCCATTGTCACACACTACCAAGCCTGGCTGGAGATTCGCTGGCAGAAACCACACGTCACTCTCCTGCTTGATGGCATTCCAGAGCTCCTGCGCTGTGTGGCTTTGATTCCCCAAAGAAATTAATTTCAGTACGGCCTGTTGATGTTTGGCCACGGATGTGCTCATATCGGTCGTAACAGGCTCCTGCAGCGCTGATTCTGAGGAACAGGAGTATGAGGAGAAGTCAATGTGTACTGACTGGATTCCTGCAATCCTTGGAGTTAGTAGAACACGTACAGCGCCACTCTCAAGATCTGTACCCGGCTCCACAACATTGACCCAATGGGCAGTGAGGGAAAGGTATCGTCCCTGTCCATGGTTACTGGTCCACGCATCAGTGGTCTGGTGGACCTTGCTACTGACGGCGTTTAGTAGCGCATGTTCAATTTTTCCCTCCACATGCTTTTGCAGGGCAGGGACGGCTTGCCTGCTGAAATAAAAGCGGCTGGGCACAGTGTATTGTGGGACTGCCAATGCCATGAAGTTCCGGAAGGTGTCAGTCTCCACCAGCCTGAATGAGAGCATTTCAAGGGCCAGTAATTTGGCAATGCCAGCATTCAGAGCCTGTGCTCGGGGATGGTTTGCCGAGTATGGCCGCCTTTTCTCCCATGCCTGTGCTACCGATGGCTGTAGAGTGGCCTGGGAGTGTGAGGATGAACGGGAACGAGGTGCTGTGGGTGGAATGTCACTGGGTCTCTGGACAACAGTGCCAGAGGTTCTTCCATGGCGACCCTGTGAGGAAGCCGAACCAGCTGTGTGTGAGCTGGAGGAAGAAGCTACAACACGAGCTGAAGAGGTGGTAGGTGGTGCTGTAGGTTGGCCTACGTCTTCAGTGTGTCTCTGTAACTCCACCACGTGCTTGGTCCACACATGTTTCCACATATTTGTGGTATTGAGGTTGCTGACTTTTATTCCCTCTTTTGACTTTCTGATGACACAGCTTGCATTTGACAAAGCAAATGTCATCTGCAACTGTGTCTTAAAAGAGGACCACGCACTGCAAGTCTTGGGAGTGCCCATTTTGGCTTTTAGAAGATGAATGCTCCTAACGGGTGCCGAAGAGGAGGCTACAGGCAACCAAGTCTGCCCCCTCCCTCTCCCTCCTGTTTTGGCCGTTCGGGGAATCTCTTCCTCAGAGCTGCTCCCACCACCTTCCTGTTCCTCACGCCATGATGGGTCAAGGACCTCATCATCTACACTCCCCTCTTCAAACACCTGCTTCTCCTGGGTAGTCTTGCCAGCACCGTACGCACCAGAAAGTGGCACCTGAGTCTCGTCATCATCTGATGCATACTGAGGTGTGCTGACCATAGGCACTGGCCTATCCGCCTCTTCAGATTCAGAGGGACAAAGCAGTTGCGCATCACTGCATACTCCCTCTTCTTCACATTCTTGAAGGCTGCTTGGCTAGCCCCCTCTTTCCAAGCCAACAGATTCAGAGAACAGAAGTAGAGATTGTGATGGCTCCTGTCCAGGGCTCTCTGACTGGACAATTTGGCAGGTGGTGTAGTGACAGATGGTTGCTCTTCATTGCTCTGGCCCTGAGAGGACATGGAAGTCATTGAAGTCGATGCGTTAGCTGCCATCCATCCGACATCGGCTTCAATTTGTAAGTCCCGCAGCAGTGGGGTACGGCGAGGTCCTTCAAAGCTGCGCATAAAGGACTGTTGCCTGCTAAAACTGGGGGATGCTGACTCACTGGTGCCCGCAGCAGGCACAGAATCCCCACGTCCTCTCCCTGCAGAATTCCCACGTCCTCTCCCTAATGAAACTCCACGCCCACGCCCACGTGCCTTACTCCCTGCCTTCTTCATCTTGGTAGACTGATAAAGATAGGCAGAAAAGTACAAAGTGGGGGCCTAGTGTGCTTATTCCTTAACAGCTGCTAACAGGTATAAGAAACACTAATTTTATAAAGTGTGTGGACTACACTTTAATATAAGCTAATGTGGCCTACACAACTGTCAAATGGAGTGTTTGGTGAACTTTATTTTGTTTTGTTTTTTCAAAAAAACAAAAAGGATGTGACCAAAGATTTGAAAGCGATAGTATCACAAACTTTTTGGAGCTATTACAATGCAGGAAGGTAACCTACAATGCAAAAGATGAGGCTCCATAAAATAGGGTAATACTAATCTGGCTGCGGCTGAAGGGCACAAGCCAGAAAAAAGGCTCCTCTATCTACTCCTATATAGTGTTTGCAACCAACCAAAGTAGATGGATACGGATGGATGCACACTAATAGGAGAATGAAAAATGAGCTGCAATAAAACAAAAATATGTATGAGGCAGTGACGCACGCTGAGCGGCCTACAACCAGACGTAGCTGTAGGACCCACTACAGCGTGAGCTGCACTCACACACAGAGACCTCTCAGACAGCCGTGAACAGTGCAGATAAGTGGGCACTAGCACTGAAAGGCTGCAGAAAGGCTCCGCTGTCTACTCCTACAGTGTTTGCAACCAACGTATATGGATACGGATGGATGCACACTAATAGGAGAATGAAAATTGAGCTGCAATAAAAGAAAAATATGTGTGAGGCAGTGACGCACGCTGAGCGGCCTACAACCAGACATAGCTGCAGGACACACTACAGCGTGAACTGTACTCACACACAGAGACCTCTCAGACAGTCATGAACAATACAGAAAACTGGGCACTGGCACTGAAAGGCTGCAGAGAGGCTCCGCTGTCTACTCCTATAGTTTTTGCAACCAACCAATGTAGATGGATACGCATGGATGCACACTAGTAGGAGAATGAAAAATGAGCAGCAATAAAAGAAAAATATGTATGAGGCAGTGACGCATGCTGAGTGGCCTACAACCAGACGTGGCTGCAGGACACACTACACAGCGTGAGCTGCACTCACACTGACCTTGCAGACAGCTGTGAACACTGCTGCAAGGCAAAAGAAAGCTACAGTGGTTGATTATGTAGCCTGCGTAAAGCACAATATGATTTGGAAAATCGCTATCTCTAACTGTCCCTCAGTCTTGAACAGCAGCCTGTCCCTAACTGAATTCACAGCAGAGTGAACCTGAAATGGTGGCGGCGGCTTTTATAGTGCATCATGACATCATTTCAGCAGCCAATCACAGCCATGCTATTACTTAACATGCCTACATGCCTAACAGGATGTGCCCACACTTCTGAGGATTGTCATTGGCTGAATCAAATCAAACTGGCTCATAGCATTATGGGAACTTCCGATTCCGGTATTCGATATGCTAAAAGTATCGGAACTCAGTATCGGAATTCCAATACCGTGAATATCGGCCGATACCCGATACTTGCGGTATCGGAATGCTCAACACTAGTGGTGATGCGAAAGCGATTTTTTGCAATAAAAAGCGTATTTTGGTCCAGTTTCACATTTGCGCTTTATAGCGCAGCGACGGCCTGCGCACGGCCGCCGCTAAGCCCTGCTCCCTCCCGGCTCCCTGCCTGCCCCATCCGGTCATCGCCGCCTACTAGCGCACATGGGCGCTTGCGATCTGCGCACCCTATCTTTAGCATGCAGCCGTGTGTGATAGTAGGCGGCGATGACAGGATGGGGCGGGCAGGGAGCCGGCAGGGGGCATGGCTTAGCGGCGCCGAGCGCTGCGTGGAAAATAAGCTAGTGTGAAACTAGCCTTAGCGTGTGACAGCTGCCAAACATAAAAACACGCTATAAATAGTAAATCAAACCCCCCTTTATCACCCCCTTAGGCTGGTTTCACATTTGCGTTTTTTAGCGCTGGAAAAAAACGCATATGTGCGCATGCGTTTTTTCCCCTATATTTAACATGGGTGCGCATACCTGCGCGCTTGTAAGCGCATGTATGCGATTTTCATGCGCTGCGTTTTTTTGGGGTGTGCGTTTGTATTTTCCAGACGCAGCATGTTGCATTTTTTGGCCCTGCAAAAAAGCGCATGCGCACATATGCGCACGTTTTGCGCTAAAAATGGCCATTATAGCCTATGGATGCGCATATGTGCGCACTGGCATGCTCATGTATGCGTTTTTTTGCATATGCGGTTTTTTTTTTTAACCATGGAATTTAGGGGTTTGGGTTAGAGTTAGGGTTAGTTAAGGGGGTTTAGGGTTAGGGTTAGGGTCAGGGTCAGGGTTAGGGTTGGGGTTTGGGTCAGGGTTAGGGTTAAGTATGGTTTGGTTAAGGGTTAGGGTCAGGGTTAGGGTCAGGATTAGGGTTAAGTATGGTTTGGTTAAGGGTTAGGGTCAGGGTTAGGGTTAGGGTTAGGGTTAGGGTCAGGGTTAGGGTTAGGGTTAGGGTCAGGGTTAGGGTTAGGGTCAGGGTTAGGGTTAAGTATGGTTTTGTTAAGGGTTAGGGTCAGGGTTAGGGTTAGGGTCAGGGTTAGGGTTAGGGTTAGGGTTAGGGTCAGGGTTAGGGTTAGGGTTAGGGTCAGGGTTAGGGTTAGGGTTAGGGTCAGGGTTAGGGTTAGGGTTAGGGTCAGGGTTAGGGTTAGGGTTAGGGTTAGTTAGGGTTTAGGGTTTGGGTTAGGGTTAAGTATGATTTGGTTAAGGGTTAGGGTCAGGGTTAGGGTTAGGGTTAGGGTTAGGGTCAGGGTTAGGGTTAGGGTTAGGGTTAGTTAGGGTTTAGGGTTTGGGTTAGGGTTAAGTATGATTTGGTTAAGGGTTAGGGTCAGGGTTAGGGTTAGGGTTAGGGTCAGGGTTAGGGTTAGTAAAGTCATGGTTTGGGTTAGTGTGAGGGGCCACCTAATGTTGGAAAAAAACGCAAACGCGGTAAAAACGCACTAAAAACGCATACAAACGCATAAAAACGCTGCGTTTTTTTCATGCATGCTCATAAAAATGCTTGAAAAAAACGCAGCAGTTGTATGCTTTTGTATGCGTTTTTTCAATGCGTTTTTTTGCGGGAAAAACGCGCTGCAAAAAAAAGCAAGTGTGAAACTAGCCTTAGTTAGGGAAAATTAATAAAATTCAAATAAATGTATTTATTTCCATTTTCCTGTTAGGGTTAGGGCTAGGGTTAGGGTTGGGATTAGGGTTAGGGGTGTGTTGGGGTTAGGGTAGAGTTAGAATAGGGGGGTTTCCACTGCTCAGGCACATCAGGGGCTCTCCAAATGCAACATGGCGTCTGATCTCAAGCAAATTCTGAATAAAATCAAATCGTGCTCCTTTTGTAGGGTCAGATGGCCGGACTGGGGGGGTGGTCCCTCTCTTACCGCGCAGAGACATAACAGAGACACGATGGAGGCAAGTGTCGGGTACAACAGGTCCAAGTTTATTCTCTTGCTGTCTGCCTGACGGCCTCCGAAGTACACCGCACTTCAATTCACTTTACTTCACTTATCGGCCCTCCTTTTCGAGGGCCGCTTCATGCACACCGTACTTTACTCCGGGGACGTACATATACGCACTGTCCCCTCTGCACTCTTCGACGCTCCTGTCAGATCCGTCACTGTGGCCGCCTTAGGCCCGTAAGCCAACAGTACTTTTACTGATCAGTCGTCTCTCCCAATACGGTATGCTTTACCTTGGTGCCTCGTCTATGCTGCTGTACTTTTGTGTCAGGACCACCACCCTGACTTTCTCTCTCCTCAGTCCCCCTGGTTTAGTTTTCCTCACAGTGCACAAACTGTCGTAGTCCTCCTGTCACTGGAGCTCCCCCTGGGGACTGGAACTTTCTGGAACCCTCCTGTCAAATTTATATCATTCCTGGTTCCCTGTAACTCCGCCCCCCATGACCAATGGTTTCCTAAGCCCTAAGCTGATGTCAAGTCCTTTGCTCACACTCCTCCCTGCCCTCTAATGGTCAACCCAAGGTACTGCACGTCCACTACACTTTCTCAGCTGTTTCCCCACTGTAGTAACTGACACCTGTCTAAACTGTGCAAACCTTCCTTTCTCTATTCTGACAAGTCTGTCTGTCCGTCAGGTCAACTTCCCTACACTCCCCCTTCCTTTGTCTATTGTCGTCCTCGAGAATCGTAATCCCTGCCTTCGTCGTTCTGAAGCTTCACCTACACTCTGTTGTCGGACCAGTTGTTGGGCCAAACCCACTACCCGCGGAGGCCAATCCATACTGGGAGCACCATGCTCTGAGCAGCCTACTGCTACTCACCAGCGCTCACGCCACATGACTTCTTTCAAATTGGGCTAGGTACACCCATATTTTCTCTATGGCGTGTACCTTCCCCTACTCTCCCCTTCTGTCACCTTCCACTGTCCGGTGCGCCATGATCGAGGCCTCACACCTACCAGATCATTGCCGGCGTCCACCTTCCTCCTTCAGGGGTGTCCGTGGTGTCGGGGACCTGACCTAGGACGGCTGTCTTTCTCACGTCTTCCATCTCTTTTACCTTTCTTTCAGTTACATGTCATGGTCGGTGTCTCGGTCTCCCAGACCTTCTCTACACATAGACCCCTGTCGGATCTCACACTTCCCTTTGGTCACACACACCTTCCCTTACCCGGACCTGTTGCATTTTTCTTGTCCATATTATACAACAGAACAACTTTATAATATCACAAATACCCCATTTTTTTTTCTTGCTTCCAAAAAAAATCAACTTACAACAATGAAACTACACATGTTATCCTCCCCCTTCCTTGGACATGGACACTCCCTCTGCTCTTCATATCCCTGCTCTGTCAGGATATAACATTGTCAAAAAAACACATTTTCTATTAACATGGACGTAGAACTGTCCTGTGAACTGCACAATGGTGCCTTAAACTCCCGACAGTCTAATCCACTTTTGGTGGTCAGAAGTGAGGGGCTCCACAGCCGTGGAGCTCCTGGAATACCAAGGGTGTCCACACAAGTCCTCTTCTACGGGGGTTCGCATTCTTCGGGCTCTGCAATTACAGCCACAGCGTAATAATCGCGGGGGCAGTATTCTTTGTAATAAGACACTTCATCCAGAGCCCGGCCGTGACGTACGGAGGTCACATTTATATAGACTTTTTGACCAGTCTCATCCCAGATGAAGCCGTAACCTTTTGCAATGTTGGTGTACACCAGCCGTCCCTTAGACCTCTTAGCCGCCATTCCAGCCTCTCCCCCTGCGTGGAGCTGGTTCCATATCTTCCGCTCCTGGGCCTTCTTCTTCCTTATAACCTCTGCGACTTAAACAGAGGGCACACTACAGGCTTGGGAGTCCGGTGGGCGGGATTCCGCCAAAGAAGGGCAGAGGCGGCTAATGATGTTAGTGGATCAGCAACCACTGGGGCCGGGTGGCAGATGGGAGCGGCCGTGCTCTTAGGAGATTGGGCCACAGGGCCGGTCACACAGGCCGCAGTCGATTCCAGCGCCGGCATAGCAGCCGCGGCCGCAGGGTAGGCCGCTCCTGAACTTTCATCTGGAGCCGGGGCAGCGGTCGCCTTTGAAGATGCAGTCACTAGCGGCAGAGGGAATGCAACAGTGTCTTCTTCGGTCAGGCTATGCACCGGCAACACCGGGCTTGGCGCCACCGGTTGGAGTGGTCCGGGACCAGGAGCGGAGGCCCTGCTCAGTTCTGCGTGTGTAGTAGGGCCCTCCTTGGCCGGGCTCTCGGGGACATAGGATGCCATGTGCTGCGGCTGAATGGTGGGGGCCGCTTGCGGGGCCACTGTCGGGGCTGGGGGAACTCTCACCTTCCCCGGCGCCGTGGCCTCTGTCACGTCATCACGCGGCTCTTCCTGCAGTCTCCGCTCTTCACACCGCCATCCGGCGGGGCTAGCTTCCAGGCTCAGGGGCTCCGCAGGGAGGCTCTCCGCTGGTAATTTCGGCGGCCGTTCCTGCTTGTTCCGCACAGGCTCCGCTTCTCCAATCAACAACCAGCTGCCTGCCCGTGGCTCTGAGGGGGACGCTATCTGGCAAAGCTCGACCTCCCGCCGCCATCGCCACTCCAGGCGCCCGATGCCTCGACACCCGCAGCGTCTCATACCGTCCATTGGGCAGCAGTCGAATGGTGCCAAGCAGCCGGAGCCAAGCTTTTCCCCTGTGCCACTCCCTCTGCTGGGTGGGGCGGTGGCAGGCCTCTCCACCCATCTGCCAGGGTCCAGAATATTGGAGCGTCGGCCTCCGGGTACATACCGCTTCCTCCTGGGGTACATTGCTGGGGGTCCCAGTCCAATCAGAACAACTGCAATCACCTGGACCTCTCCTCTGCGCTGAAGAAACACGGCCATACTGGACAGTACCTGGTACTGCCCTGGAGCCTCTGCTGGCAACGCAGATCCACCACAGCATTCCCAATTTGTACTCTACAGGTGGGTAATTTGTAATCCACAGGTGTTTGTAATCCAAGCAGTGTAGTCCAAGTCTTTCTCCGTTCTTTAGGGCAGGCCTGCCGCAGAAGGTGACGTATTAGCGGCGGCGATCCTGCCGACTACTCCAAGTGTAGGGTCAGATGGCCGGACTGGGGGGGTGGTCCCTCTCTGAACGCGCAGAGACGTAACAGAGATACGATGGAGGCAAGTGTCGGGTACAACAGGTCCAAGTTTATTCTCTTGCCATCTGCCTGACGGCCTCTGAAGTACACCGCACTTCAATTCACTTCACTTCACTTATCGGCCCTCCATTTCCAGGGCCGCTTCACGCACACCGTACTTTACACCGGG
The DNA here is from genome assembly GCF_039654945.1 of Dendrobates tinctorius. Lineage (NCBI taxonomy): Eukaryota > Metazoa > Chordata > Amphibia > Anura > Dendrobatidae > Dendrobates > Dendrobates tinctorius. Next base: position 3,006,325 of record NW_027361770.1, on the reverse strand, counting down.
GACATACATATATGCACCGTCCCCTCTGCACTCTTCGACGCTCCTGTCAGATCCGTCACTGTGGCCGCCTTTGGCCCGTAAACCAACAGTACTTTTACTGATCAGTTGTCTCTCCCAATAGGGTATGCTTTACCTCGGTGCCTCGTCTATGCTGCGGTACTTTTGTGTCAGGACCACCCCCTGACTTTCTCTCTCCTAAGTCCCCCTGGTTTACTCCTCCCTGCCCTTTAATGGTCAACTCAAGGTACTGCACGTCCACTACACTTTCTCAGCTGTTTCCTCACTGTAGTAACTGACACCTGTCTAAACTGTGCAAACCTTCCTTTCTCTATTCTGACAAGTCCGTCCGTCCATCAGGTCACGTTCCCTACACCTTCCAAGTTCCGCCATGCACCCAAACAGTAATTTTCCCCCAAATATGGGGTATCAGCCTACTCAGGACAAATTGCACAACATCTTTTGGGGACGCGACATGACACCTGCAGACCATTCCATCAAAGTCTGCATTCCAAAAAATCACTTCTTCCATTCCGAGCCCTGATATGTGCCCATACAGTAGTTTACTCCCACTTATGGGGTATCAGCATATTCAGGACAAATTGGACAACTTTTTGGATCCAATTTCTCCAGTTACCCTTGGGAAAATAAAAAAATTGGGGACTAAAAGATCATGTATGTGGAAAAAATATGATTTTTTTATTTCCACACCCGAGCGTTATAAACTTCTGTGAAGGGGTTCAAAGTGCTCACCACACATCTAGATAAGTTCCTTGGGGGGTGTAGTTTCCAAAATGGGGTCACTTGTGGGGGCTTTCCACTGTTCAGGCACATCAGGGGCTTTCCAAGTGCTACATGGCGTCCGATCTCAATTCCAGCCAATTTTGCGCTAAAAAAGTTAAACGGCACTTCTTCCCTTCTGAGCTCTGCCATGCTCCAAAACAGTGGTTTACCCGCACATATGTGGTACTCAGAACAAATTGCACAATAACTTTTGGGATCCTGTTTCCCTTGGGAAAATAAAAATTGGGGGTGAAAAGATCATTTTTGTGGAAAAAATATGATTTTTTAATTTTACAGCTGTACATTATAAACTTCTGTGAAGCCCTTGGGGGTTCAATGTTCTCACCACACATCTAGATAAGTTCCTTGGGGGGTCTAGTTTCCAAAATGGTGTCATTTGTGGGGAGTTCCATTGTTTAGGCACATCAGGAGCTCTCCAAACGCGACATGGCGTCCAGCCAATTCTGCGTTGAAAAAGTCAAACAGCGCTCATTCTCTTCGGAGCTCTGCCATGCGCCCAAACAGTGGTTTACCCCCACATATCAGGTATCAGCATACTTAGGACAAATTGTACAATAACGTTTGGGATCCAATTTCTCCTGTTACCCTTGGTAAATTAAAAAAAATTAGACACGCAATAATTTTTTTGTGAAAAAAAGTTAAATGTTCATTTTTTTAAACATTAAAAAAATTCCTGTGAAGCACCTGAAGGGTTAATAAACTTCTTGCATGTGGTTTTGAGCACCTTGAGGGGTGCAGTTTTTAGAATGGTCAATTTTGGGGTATTTTCTATCATATAAACCCCTCAAAGTGACTTCAGATGTGATGTGGTCCCTAAAAAAATGATGTTGTAAAAATGAGAAATCGCTGGTCTACTTTTAACCCTTATATCTTCCTGAAAAAAATTTTGGTTCCAAAATTGTGCTGATGTAAAGGAAACATGTGGGAAATGTTACCTATTAAGTATTTTGTGCGCCATATCTCCTGTGATTTAAGGGATGAAAATTCAAAATTGGAAAATTGCAAAATTTTTAAAATTTTCAACAAATTTCCATTTTTTTCACAAATAAACACAAGTTATATCAAAGAAATTTTACCGCTAACATGAAGTACAATATGTCACAAGAAAACATTGTCAGAATCACCAGGATCCATGTAAGCATTCCAGAGTTATTACCTCATAAATGGACAGTGGTCAGATTTTTAAAAATTGGCCCGGTCATTAATGTGCAAACCACCCTTAGGCGTTAACGGGTTAAGGGTCACCAATCTAACCCAAGAAGAGGTGCAAAACTGGCTAAATAAGATTAAAATAGATAAATCTCCAGGTCCGGATGGCATACACCCAGGAGTACTAAGAGAAATAAGTAATGTAATAGACAAGTCATTATTTCTTATATTTAGGGACTCTATAGTGACGGGATCTGTTCCACAGGACTGGCGCATAGCAAATGTGCTACCAATATTCAAAAAGGGCTTTAAAAGCAAACCTGGAAATTATAGGCCAATAAGTCTAACCTCTATTGTTAGTAAAATATTTGAAGGGTTTTTGAGGGATGTTATTCTGCATTATCTCAATGAGAATAACTGTTTAACTCCATATCAGCATGGGTTTATGAGGAATCGCTCCTGTCAAACCAATCTAATCAGTTTTTATGAAGAGGTAAGCTTTTGACTGGACCAAGGTGAGTCATTGGACGTGGTAATATCTTGATTTTTCCAAAGCATTTGATACTATGCCACACAAGACGTTGGTACACAAAATGAGAATGCTGGGTCTGGGGAAAATGTTTGTAACTTGCTTAGCGATAGAAAGCAGAGGATGGTTAAAAATGGTATATTCTCTAACTGGGACCTATTCTCTTCAACATATTTATTAGCGATCTGGTAGAAGGTTTACACAGTAAACTATCGATATTTGCAGATGATACAAAACTATGTAAAGCAGGCAATACAAGAGAAGATAGTATTCTGCTACAAATGGATCTGGATAAGTTGGAAACTTGGGCGGAAAGGTGGCAGATGCAGTTTAACAATGATAAATGTAAGGTTATACACATGGGAAGAAGGAATCAATATCACCATTACACACTGAACGGGAAATCACTGGGTAAATCTGACGTGGAGAAGGACTTGGGGATCCTAGTTAATGATTATCTTACCTGGAGCAGCCAGTGCCAGGCAGCGGCTGCCAAGGCAAACATGATCATGGGGTGCATTAAAAGAGGTCTGGATACAAATGATGAGAGCATTATACTGCCTCTGTACAAATCTCTGGTTAGACCGCACATGGAGTGCTGTGTACATTTTTGTGCACCGGTGGTCAGGAAGGATATAATGGAACTAGATCGAGTATAAAGGAGGGCAACAAAATTAATAAAGGGGATGGGGGAACTACAATACCCAGAGAGATTAACAAAATTAGGATTATTTAGTCTTGAAAAAAGACAACTGAGAGAAGGTTTTCCACCAACATAGAAGAGAATTCATTACTGTTAGGGCAGTGAGAATCTGGAATTCCTTGCCTGAGGAGGTGGTGATGGCGAACTCAGTCGAGGGGTTCAAGAGAGGAGTGGATATCTTCCTGGAGCGTAACAATATTGTATCTTACAGTTATTAGCTTCTTTAGAAGGACGTAGATCTGAGAATTTATTATGACGGAATATAGGCTGAACTGGACGGACAATTGTCTTTTTTCGTTCTTGCTAACTATGTTACTAGGTTACTATGTTACTCGTGTATAAGCAAAGAGGGGCGTTTTCAGCACAAAAAATGAGCTGAAAAACTAAGCTTGTACACGAGTATATATGGTAATTTGGAGTGATGAGACCAAAATGTAACTTTTTGGCCACAACCATAAATGTTACATTTGGAGAATGGTCAACAAGGCCTATGATGAAAGGAACACCATTCCTACTGTAAAGCATGGAGGTGGATTGCTGATGTTTTGGGGATGTGTGAACTACAAAGGAACAGGAAACTTGGTCAACGTAGAAGTAAAGATGAATGCAGCACATTATCAGCAAATACTGGAGGCAAATTTGCAATCATCAGCCCAGAAGCTGCGCATGGGATGTAGTTGGACATTCCAACATGATAACAATTCAAAACACAAGACCAAGTTGACCTGTCATTGGCTATAGCAGAACAAAGTGAACTTTCTGGAGTGGCCATCTCCGTCTCCTGACCTCAATATCATTGAGCGCAATGTGCAGCGCTGCTGCGGGGGGCTCCTTCCCTGCAGGCCCCCGAATCCAAGATGGCGACGGGGACCTTTGGGGGCCTGCAGGGAGCCGGTTTCCTCAGTGCCTGCAAAGCGCAGGCACGAGGAAGCCTGCTGCACTGCCTGTGACAGATCGCTGATCTGTCACAGTGATCTGTGATGTGACAGATTAGCGATCTGTCACAGGACAGTGATGTCCCACCTGGGACAATGCAATAAAGTTTAAAAAAAAAAAGTGTTAAAATAATTTTAAAAAAATCGCCAAATAAATTAGAAACAAAAAATATTCCCCCAATAAATTCATTTTTTGAAAATAAAAGAAAAAAAAACAATAAAAGTACACATATTTGATATGGCAGCGTCCGTAACGACCTGTCCTATAAAGCTATCCCATTAGTTAACTCCTTTAGCGAACCCCTTAAAAAATAAAAATAAAAAACGAAGCAAAAAATAATGATTTATTATCATACCGCCGAACAAAAAGTGCATTAAAGCGCGATCAAAAAGTCGCAAATATCTATGGTACCGCTGAAAATGTCTTCTTGTCCTGCAAAAAACGAGCCACATACAGGATCATCAGAGAAAAAATAAAAAAGTTATAGCTCGCAGAACAAAGCGATGCAAAATAATTATTTTTTATATAAAATAGTTTTCATTGCATAAAACCGACAAAACATAAAAAAAAGACCTAAATGAGGTATCGCTGTAACCGTACTGACCTGAAGAATAAAGCCGCTTTATCAATTTTATCACACGCGGAACGGTGTAAACGCAACCCCCCAAAAGAAATTCATGAAACACTGTTTTTTGTTCATTCTGCGTCCCAAAAATCGGAATAAAAAGCGATCAAAAAAGTCACGTGCCCGAAAATGGTACCAATAAAAACGTCAACTTGTCCCGCAAAAAATAAGACCCCACATAGCACAGTATGTCAAAATACTGAAAAATTATAGCTCTCAATATGTGGTGATGCAAAAACTATTTTTACAATAAATAGTGTCTTTTAGCATATGACAGCTGCCAAACATAAAAACCCACCATAAATAGTAAATCAAACCCCCCGTTATCACCCTCCTTAGTTAGGGAAAAATAATAAAATTAAAAGAAAATGTATTTATTTCCATTTTCCCATAAGTGCTAGGGTTAGGGCCAGGGCTAGGGTTAGGGCTAGGACTACGGTTAGGGTTAGGGCTAGGGTTAGGGCTGAGATTAGGGTTAGTGGTGTGTTGGGGTTAGGGTTGGAGTTAGAATTGGGGGTTTCCACTGTTTGGGCACATCAGGTGCTCTACAAATGCAACATGGCGTCTGATCTCAATTCCAGCCAATTCTGAGTTGAAAAAGTCAAATGGTGCTCCTTCCCTTCCAAGCTCTGCCATGCGCCCAAAAAGTGTTTTACCCCCACATATGGGGTATCAGCCTACTTAAGACAAATTGCAAAACAACTTTTGGGGTCCAATTTCTCCTGTTACCCTTAGGAAAATAAAAAATTGGGGGCAAAAATATCATGTTTGTGCAAAAAAATACGATTTTATTATTTTCATGTCCGGGCATTATAAACTTCTGTGAAGCCCTTGGGGGTTCAAAGTGCTCACCACACATCTAGATAAGTTCCTTAGGGGGTCTAGTTTCCAAAATGGGGTCATTTGTGGGGGGTTTCCACTGTTTAGGTACATTAGGGGCTCTCCAAAGGCAACATGACACCCGCAGACCATTCCATCAAAGTCTGCATTCCAAAACGTCACTACTTCCCTTCCGAGCCCCGACGTGTGCCCATACAGTAGTTTTCTCCCACATATGGGGTGTCAGTGTACTCAGGACAAATTGGACAACAACTTTTGGGGTCCAATTTCTCCTGTTACCCTTGGCAAAATAAAAAAAAAGGTGACTAAAATATCATATTTTCACGCCCGGGCGTTATAAACTTCTGTGAAGCACTGGAGGGGTCAAAGTGCTCACCACACATCTAGATAAGTTCCTTGGGGGGTCTAGTTTCCAAAATGGTGTCATTTGTGGGGGGTTTCCACTGTTTTGGTACATCAGGGGTTTTCCAATCACGACATGGTGTCCGATCTCAATTCCAGCCAAAAACGTCAAATGGCACTGCTTCCCTTCCGAGCTCTGCCATGCGCCCAAATAGTGGATTACTGCCACATGTGGGGCATCAGCGTACTCAGGACAAATTGCACAATAACTTTTATGGTCCTGTTACCCTTGGAAAAATAAGAATTGAGGGTGAAAAGATCATTTTTGTGGAAAAAATATGATTTGTTAATTGAACGGCTGTATGTTATAAACTTCTGTGAAGCCCTTGGGGGTTCAAAGTTCTCACCACACATCTAGATAAGTTCCTTGGGGGGTCTAGTTTCCAAAATGGTGTCATTTGTGGGGGGTTTCCACTGTTTAGGTACATCAGGGGTTTTCCAAACGCGACATGGTGTCCGATCTCAATTCCAGCCAAAAACGTCAAATGGCATTGCTTCCCTTCCGAGCTCTGCCATGCGCCCAAATAGTGGATTACCGCCACATGTGGGGCATCAGCGTACTCAGGACAAATTGCACAATAACTTTTAGGGTCCTGTTAGCCTTGGGAAAATAACAATTGGGGGTGAAAAGATCATTTTTGTGGAAAAAATATGATTTTTTAATTGTACCACTGTACGTTATAAACTTCTGTGAATCCCTTGTGGGTTCAAAGTTCTCACCACATATCTAGATAAGTTCCTTGGGGGGTCTAGTTTCCAAAATGTGGTCACTTGTGGGGGGTTTCCACTGTTTAGGTACATCACTGGCTCTCCAAATGTGACATGGCGTCCGATCTGAATTCCAGCCAACTTTGCATTGAAAAAGTCAAACGGCGCTCCTTCCCTTCTGAGCTCAGCCATGCGCCGAAACAGTGGCTCCCCCCCACATATCAGGTATCAGCGTACTCATGACAAATTGCACAATAAATTTTGCGGTCCAATTTCTCCTGTTACCCTTGGTAAAATAAAAAAAATTGAACCTGAAGTATTTTTTTTGTGAAAAAAAACTTAAATGTTCATTTTTTTTTAAATATTCAAAAAATTCCTGTGACGCACCTAAAGGGTTAATAAACTTCTTGAATGTGGTTTTGAGCACCTTAAGGGGTGCAGTTTTTAGAATGGTGTCACTTTTGGGTATTTTCTATCATATAGACCCCTCAAAGTGGCTTCAAATGTGATGTGGTCCTAAAAATAAAATGGTGTTGCAAAAATGAGAAATCGCTGGTCAATTTTTAACCCTTATAACTTCCTAACAAAAAAAAATTTTGGTTCCAAAATTGTGCTGATGTAAACATGTGGGAAATGTTACTTGCCAAGTTTTTTGTGTGCCGTATCTCTGTGATTTAAGGGCATAAAAATTCAAAGTTGGAAAATTGCGAAATTTTCACCAAATTTCCATTTTTTTCACAAATAAACGCAAGTTATTTGAATGAAATTTTTCCACTAACATGAAGTACAATATGTCACGAGAAAACAATGTCAGAATCACCAGGATCCATGGAAGCATTTCAGAGTTATTACCTCATAAAGGACAGTGGTCAGAATTGTAAAAATTGGCCCGGTCATGAACGTGCAAACTACCCTTGGGGCTTAAGGGGTTAACCATTAACCACTTTACGACCTTGTGATTTTCCATTTTTGTGTTTCCATTCTTTGCTTAACTTCTTCCCAGAGCCATATTTTTTATGTTTTCATCAATTTGGCTGTGTGGGGTTTGCTTCTTGTGTGACGAGTTGTATTTTTGAACAGCACTATCAACAGCATATCTTGTACTGGAAAACTGGAAAAAATTTCAAGTGTGGTGAAATTGCAAAAAAAGTGCAATTCAGCAAAAAATTTTTTATCATGTTCTCTAAATTCTAAAACTGACCTGCCATTATGATTCTCCAGGTCATTATGAGTTCGTAGACACAAAACATGTATAGGATCTTTCTTATTTACTGTAAGTGGTGAAAAAAATCCAAAGTTTGTAGATAAATAAATAAGTTTAAAAATGACGCCTTTTTCCAAGACCCGTCACCATTTTTCAAACTCTGAAGCTGGGTGAGGGCTTTTTTTTTGTGTGCCAAGCTGACATTTTATTGATAATATATTGGGAAATATACAATGTTTTGATTGCCTGTTATTGAATTTTATTGCAATAATTGCAATTGCAATGTTGCATCGACTAAAAAATCATAATTTGGGCGTTAAGTCATTTATAAATTGGAATTTTTAAAAATATTTTGATAGAGTGTTTCTGAACGTGGCGATATCAAATATCTGTATTTTTAATGTATTGCTTTATTTTGAATGGGGCAAAAGGATAGTGATTTGAACTTTTATTTAAAAAAATAATATTTTTTAATACATTTTTTCTACTTTTTACTTGCTTCAATAGTATATTTAGGAGAATTAAAGTTACGATCATATGATTGCCTGTTCTACACATAGCAATGATTTAGCCACTGGGCTGAACTCATAGCCGATCAGTAACTACAACCACTGGGGTCTGCTGAAGACCCCGGGTTTTCATGCTGACCAATCATGTCACAGGGTGCCAATGGGAGGGTCTTAGGATTCTGGTAAGTGTTAGTTAAGTGCCGCTATCAGAGAATGACAGCAGCATTTAACAAGTTAACATCTATGGGTGGATCACAATTCCACCCACGGCTGTTGGGTGCACATGACAGCTAATCAGATCAGCTCTCATGTGCCTGAAAACATGCGAGCTGAACGCTGGTGCCCGCATGGAATGCAGGGACAAGACCTATGACGTATCTTTATGGCATAGATCGTGAACGGGTTAAGATATAAAAAACTTAAATGGTTTATTTAGTCAAAGGATATTGAGTACCTATCTCCATAATAGGTTTTTAACATTATAACAGGGAAAGAGGGGGTCCGACACCCAGCTTTCACAGTGATCAGTTGTTATTTGCTCCAGCAGTGGCTAGATGTAAACACATGGAATAGAGCTGCAAAGTGCACTTCTAAGACATATGTATCTGCTGCTACTGGGCGTTGCAGAAAATCTATTATTCTTTTGCATAAGAGCCATTCTGCAGTACCCAGCAGTGGCTGCTACTCACTGTTTTGCAGCTTCATTAAATGTGTTTAAATCTGTATTTATATGTCTAATGACTTTTTATAAGGCTGTGGGCAGACGTAGCGATTTTCAAGCGTTTTTTGCAGCGATTTTCGGCGCGAAAACGCTTAAAAATCGTGTACAGAACGCCCCCCATGCATTCCTATGGCATTCCGCACATGCTGTGCTAATGCTGCACTTTTTTCCGCGGCGGAATCGCATCGCGGAAAAAATCGCAGCATGCTCATTCTTTTGTGCGGAATCGCAAAGAATTGCCGCGATTCCGCACCCATAGGAATGCATGAGAATCGCTTACTTCCCGCATGTGGCTATGCCCACCATGCAGGAAGTTAAGCGTCTCATGTGCGGTTGGTACCCACGGTGTGGAGGAGAGGAGACTGTCCTCCAGGCCCTGGGTACCATACCCCTGTAAAAAAAAGAATAAAAAATAAAAAATCGGGGTATATTTACCTTCCGATGTCCCGCGCTGCATTCCCGGCCTAAGCGTTCCCAGTAATGCCTTGCGGCAAGGCCCTGTAATGACGTAGTCTCGCGTGACTCTAGCGGTCTCGCGAGATCGCTATAGCAACGCGAGACTACGTCATCACAGTTCTCGCAAGGCATTACTGGGAACGCTGAGGCCCGGGAATGCAGCGCGGGACGCCGGAAGGTAAATATACCCCGATTTTTTATTTTTTTTTTAGCATTTTAACATCCTATCTTTTACTATTGATGCCGCATAGGCAGCCTCAATAGTAAAAGCCTGGTCACACTTGTCAAACACTATGTTTGACGAGTGTGACCAACCTGTCAATCACTTTCCAAGCGATGCTTCAAATCGCGGTGAAATCGCGTGGAAAAAAACGCGCGATTTCTGGGAAGGAGTCCGGTTTTTAGTAAGCGGTTTAAAACGCTACGTGTGCCCACAGCCTAAAAGTCACAGAAATGATAATGAAAGCTCTGGCATAATGAGGTCGACAGCTGGGTAAAATTAATATGTGCCATGAGTTTTTAACGATGTACTGTACATACACTATAGTGATAGCAGAGGCGATAGAAGATTTAGACTGAAGGGTAATATCAGTATGTACGATGAATTTTAAATCTTTTAAAGAACTTACGGTAACAGGAGCTTTTAATAAGTTGCATTTTACTGATTTTCTAGATGATGAAGAAGAATGTGCCCAAAGTAGCACAGTTAGTTATTTTTGGTACCGAAAAACGTTAAACATAACTTCATCTATAAATGCCAATGGGGATCTGCAGTGGTGGATGGTGTTATCTATGGCAGCTGCTTGGGGAGCTGTATATCTATGCACAATCAAAGGAATTAAATCTACAGGAAAGGTAAGTTACCTAATATTGTACAGTATTACAATGCTATATTTTTTTTATACATGTATGTGCATATGAACACAACCAACAAGTATAAATCCCATATAGGTTTCCTTTTGTGTGGCCCAAAGACATAGCAGTTAGTCCCTCAGTGAGGTTACAAGCTTAATGGTTGAACAACAACATAGGCCATAAAGACAAGAGTAGTAGCATGGAGCTAAATGGATACATAACAACGTTGACGGGCTGCGTTAACGGTATAGCATAACGCGATCGCGTTATGCTATACCCACTAGCGCAGATGATTCATCTGTGCTAGCGGTGACAGAGCCTCAGACGCTGCAGCCCGTGTCAGAGGCTCCATCACTGAATGACGGCACATCGCGAACGCATGCCGTTTTACGGCATGCATCGTGATGCGCCCAATAATGGGGGTCAATGGGAGCGTTAACGGACTGCGTTACACCGTGTTATGCCGCGGTGTAACGCAGTCCTTCTAACGGACTGCCACAACGCAGTGTGACCCCGGCATTACAAAAATTTGGTTACCTACTCCCAGCAGAACTCCCCATGCAGACCATAGTGTCCTTGCAGTATCACGCTGAACAATCCTCAAGATAAGATACACTTTCACTTTCTTAGGACATGAGACAGCTGCTATCACATAACACTGTCTTGCCTTTGATGGTTTCAGGGCTTGCAAGATCATATTGCTGGAGGTCACATTAGAGAAAGATTTCCCAAACTCAAGGCTTCATGCTGCCCAACAGGTCATGTTTTCAGGATTTCCTAAGTATTGCGCAGCTGAGAGAACCTGTGCCAATTTCTAATGCAGTGATAATATTTCTATGCAGTACTAAGGAATCCTGAAAATATGATCTGTTGGGGGTCCGTGAAAACTAGATTTGGGAAAAACTGCTTTAGAGCATAACTGTGCCTTTGTGACTCTGTCTCTATTAGGCGTCGGATTCCTGCAGCTACACAACAGGAGTCCAGAGCCTCACATGCTGCTCTGCAGCAAGCCATTCCTGAGGCTAAGTTCCTCTGCCGCTCCACTGAGCATGCTCACGAGACGATCTCCCATTGGAGGTCGAGAGTCACGTGCTCAGGTCCTTCTCCAGATCTGATTGGTCCATCTCAGAGATCTGGAAGGTCCCAGCAGCGCACAGCTATAAAAGGCCCGCATGGCCGTTCGACCATGCGCTAGTATAGACTTTACTTGCTAGATGTGTGAATGGTGACGGATGTTGATTCTGGTGACTGACTCATTAAGATTCCCCTCCCGCTGATATTATGCATGTGGATAGGGAATTAGAGTAGCAGTCAGCGCTAGTCAGTGGCAAGCCTTAGGCCACTGTGCACACTGCACCTCTACACTAGCGTCCGATTGTGCTACGCCTCACGGCACTATCATCTAGCAGCAGTGTCCTACGCCGCACTGCAGTTGCAGCTCTCTTTGGTGTCTGCAGTGGCGACACTGCACGCAGGGTAGGTCTATACGGACGCAGTTCCTCTGCCTTGGGTCCTGCACCTGTGACCGGATACCGTGAGTGCATTTACCTGAGACCTGTGATGCTAACAGGCTCAGCCTTTTGTGTTTACCTCTGCTAGCATCTCTGTGAGTCAACAGTAATTGCTTTGCGCACCAGTATGACGTTTAACCCGCGTGCGCATTTCCGCCATATTGCTCGTCTGCCACTACTTTGCAGCAGTGTTCTCACCTACTGCACGGTGGACCCCAAGCGGCAAGCGCACTTTATTATTTCTTTTATTTAGTGCGTTCCGCCGTTCCTAACAGTCTCTCTCTCTGCCCAGGGGGTTACAATTTATTTTACAGCATTACTCTCATACTGTGGCCACATTACAAAGCAGTCATTGGAGAGCAGTCTGTTGTTCCTTTATTCTAAAATTTAAAACATAACAATAATATGAAACAAGTAGAAACAAAAATATCAAACAGAAAAGTAACCAGCAAAAGTGTACATTTTTATTAACAATATAAAATGAAAATTGGTCTAATGACTTACTCTGTTAACTTACAGGTGTTGTCTGGGCTTTTCACATAATCTCAGCACATATCTGGGCTGCAGAATTATGACAATAAGTAATTTACTTTCTGTCACTAGTTTGCACGGTTTTCTAGATATTCTGAACAGAACGTCCAGGGGGGGGTGGTGTTATGGCATTGAAATGAGAACTAGTCGTAACCTCCTACTCTACTCCAAACATGTCCTTTATAGCAACAACCCCACCCTCCATAGTTACAGGCCCTCCCCGTCCACATGAAGAAGCCCTCATCACACAGTAACAAATCCTCCCCCTCTAGCAGCCTCAATGCAGAGAGCAGCTGCTCCTCCCCCAGACACACATCGTCCTGTATTCTGGGACAGGCTGCCCATGCGCTGGTACACTATGTCCCGGAACACAGCGAAATACTTCCAGAAGTATTTCACTGTGTTCCGGGACATAGTGTACCGGCGCATGCACAGTAATGATTTTTGGTTTTACCCGCAGTTGGGCAAAGCATACTGCACACGCGCAAAGCAAGATTGCTTTGCGCATGCGCTAACTATGGAGTAGGACTACTAGAATTCTGGAAAAGATTGCGGACGGGGGCCACGGATGGGGTGAAGAAAAAAAAGAAGAAACACCGCCCATCGGACCGGACACAGGCCATTTACATAGGCTGCCAACTTCCGGTGACAGATTCCCTTTAACCCTTTCACGACATATGACACATAGTTACGTGATATGTAGTGTCACTGAATTTGATGCAAGATGATGCTCACCCTGCATCTTTCCCCACACATGACAGATGATTTAACCATATCATAAATCAAACGCTGAGCCCACCTAGAACTTGTGATCTGTGAGATTAGTAATCCTAGCCACTGCTTATGCTGTATATTTAAGCATGTTGCCTGCATCATATATCTGCATATTAAATTAATTCCCTGTAAGAAACAAAATCTACACAACAGGAAATCACTACAGCTTGGTTTGCCTAGTTTCTTAAAGGATCAGTGCCCATATTCCCTTTTTACAGGGCCAGTACCCACATTACTGTTCTACAAGTACATGCAACCATAAGGCATAACATAGCGGATTATAATGAGTATAATCTGTTACTTCACTGGCTTTAAACAATTCAAGGATGCCATATTTTGGAAGGGATATAACAGTAGTCATGGTCATGTGATTCTCCAGATCACTCTCCTGATATGTCCCTGTAGGAGACTAGTTTATGTCTTAACATGCATGATGTTCTATGTCAGTGTTCTCCAACTCCAGTTCTCAAGAACCACCAGCAGGTCATGTTTTCAGGATTTCCCTAGTATTGCCCAGGTGATAATTGCATCACCTACACAGGCAGGAATTCTATCATCACCTGTGAAATACTAAGGGAATCCTGAAACCATGACCTGTTGGTGGCTTTTGAGCACTGAAGTTGGGGAACACTGTTTTATGTGTTGCAGTATAACTAATCCTAAACTTGAAGAAATTGGGTTTTCTGCCCTCCCAGTTATAGCAGTATAAGAGAGCAGGGATTACCAGTGGGGATTGCAAACTGTGGTTTGTCCTGAGGAAGAAGTTTGTTAACTGTGACACTTTCACTAAAATTTTCCCTTTTCTCCTGGCTCCATTCACTGGCAAACCCTGGCCTTATTTACTGGTAATCCCGACAGTGCAGAAATCCCCATTTTTTCTCAATTTATTCATCCTGGATCTTCTTGCGGGTCGGCAGCATCCCTATTTAAATGATTTGTGTTGTTGTGGCTACACAACTTTGCCAGGTAAGCAATTCGCTTATTCTGCATATCCTTTTGAACCAGGATAAGACCTTATTGTGCTATTGTTTTTTCAGTGTTGCTTCATTCATTTAGATCCTGAACTTGTATCTTTCATAGATTTAGTTTATGGGTTGAACTCTTTTTAAAGCTTTGATATTACCATTATTTAAGTGAATTAAGCATTTTTTTAAACGTATATGTTATTTATGATATTGTAGCATCTTTTTTCTGATTTGATTCTCAGAGACATTTCTATTGAACTTGAAAATCATACAAAAAATGCAAATTTAACTATATATGATATAGAAATATACATAATGCAAACATACAGTATAAAGTAAGATGCTAGATGGGGTACTCGGTACCGGGCAGTTCTTAAAGGCAAAGTGTCACGACAGCGAAGACCCGGTCCGTGGCCCTGGGCGTCTAATGAAAATGTTGAATAAAGTTTATAGACGATGATTTAAAAGAGAATTAGGTTATGATGCCACCTGTGGTAATCGGCAAATAAGGTGTTAGCCGATGCTGCTTCAGAGTCCGCTGGGGCTGATGGTGATGCAGCAGAGTGTTACAGCTTTCCACAGGTAGAGCTGGGCCCTAGGGTAACTGTATGTGTAAGTGATGAGATGATGATGGTGGTTGTAGTGCAGGGCAGATGGTATAGCAAACAAATCTGAGGACACAGTGGGGTTGTAGTTTCCTTTACTGGATGTATATAGGTGCAGACTGGAGCATTGATTACTTATGACATTGGAGGTCCAGGCAGTCCGAAGCAACTCAGGATCCATTCAGCCAGGTGGGTTGGAGGCCTCCTTAGTGCGGTGCTCTATTTGAGGTCCTTGCTGTCTAAAGCACTGTTCAGTCCTATGTTCCTCTCACTGTCTATCAGAAAATGTTACCCGCATGGCAGGCAGCTTGAGCCTTTCACAGGTGTTGCTCCCCGTGGTATCTCCAGGCTCTAACCTGCTGCTGTGCCTTGAGGTGTGTGATGGGGCCAGAAGACCTGCAATCTTCTGCCCTCTGGATTTAGCTACTGAGAACGTAGTGCTCTGCAGCCATGGACTCCAGTGTCCAGTTCTCGCACTGTGCTCTGGGATGAGCATGGATGAGGACTGACAAAAAGCACAGGTAACCTTTTTTTTCTTAAGTTGTGCTTAAGTGTGGTTTTTGCCCCCGGTGACCATTACGATTATTGCACTGTGTGTCGTTTGTTCTAAGTTTGCCCCCGGTGGTGGTGAGCGTCATTGCACTCTTGCTTCTTTAGTTAAGTGCACATGTTTATAATGCAGGTGTGATTGCTGGCTGGGCTATAAAAGAGTCACAGGTGTTGCAATCAGTGTTGGTGATAGTGTTCATTTCAATCATCCTTGGTGGAGGAAGGAGCTGGAAAGCGTTCCTTGCAGCACTGTCTTAGCCCTGGTGTGGAAGGAGTCAGAGGGGATATCCTTGTAGCTCTGACAGAGCTTGGTGGCAGCGATTCAGGAGGAGAGCTGCATTCTGGTGGTGGACTCTGTTGCCAGGAGCAAGTGCAACAGAGTAAAGCTAAGTGGTGTTTCCCTGTTTGTGTTTTTCCTTAGTGTGTATTAGTACAGCGGTGGGGCCAGTGCCTGCATCACCCAGCTCCCTAGCAAGGGATAGGTGTAGGGTGTGCTAGGGCAACAGGTTCCTGATCGGTGCCCGGTGGGGAACCAGCATAGGGAACATTAGGAGTGTTAGGGACACTGACTCAGAGGAGTGCAGGAGGTCTCCACGTCCCCTTTCCCTATTGCAGGGCCCACCGTTGTAACTGTTTCCACTTTCCCCGTGTCTTGTTGTTTTAGTTACCGACCTGCGGCCGTGTCACACAGGACAGTATCACGTGCCGCGTCTTGTTGTTTTAGTTACCGACCTGCGGGTCGCGTCACACAGGACGGGTCATCGTGACAAATACTTTATCAAATGCTTGCTGCAGTCGAGATATACTATATCTACCTCATTTCCCTGATCGACCCAGTCAATGATTCCATCATAGAAGGAAATTAGATTAGTCTGACGACTTGTTTTCTACAACACTGGCTCTGGTTAATTACTGTATTCTTATCCAAGTACTTAGATATATGCTGTTGTTTAATAATTTGTTCAAAGATTTTTCCTGGTATAAAACTAATGCTCAGTGGCCTGTAATTTCTTGGCTCCATCTTCTTTCTTTTTTTGAATATAGGGACAACATTTGCCCTTCTCCAATCATCTGGGGCTTCTCGTGTTCTCTAGGATTCTTCAAATATTCTGGCTAGTGATTCAGCACTTTCCTCTGCTAACTCTTTCAGTACCCTAGGATGTAATTCATCTGGACCAGGAGACTTAAGTAAATTAATTTAAAAATAGCTAAGTCTTCCCTCAGCATCTCTCTGTTTATAGATAGTGTGATTTCTTTTATTCCATCAATAGCACTGTGAAAATCAATTGATGTTACAATTGCTTTCTAAGAGAACATAGATGCAAAATAGGACTTAAAAGTTGGGCCTTAAAAGTCAACAGCTTCATAAATGCCTATAAAACTGCCAAGTTCTGGTCAACATGTAATATAAACTTGGCACACACACGTGGATTTCAAATGTGAAGTGGTATCTAATGGAATACAGTACATACAGTCATTGACCCGGGACAAGCGGCGGATGCCGCGTTCATTGCTGGCGCATGCACTGTGCACTAACGGACCGAAAAACGGCCACAAGCATTCCACTGAACCATTTTTGACTCTTTTTCCCACACATTAAAGCTTTCAGTACAGTACAGGGTACATTGATGAAGGTAACATAGTAACATAGTTTTGAAGGCTGAAGGAAGACCTTATGTCCATCTAGTTCAGCCTATTTTTAGTGCAGCTGTTCTGCATTGTTGATCCTGGGGAAGGCAAAAAACCCACAGAGTAGAAGCCAATTTTCTCCATAGGGAAAAAAATTCCTTTCCCCAAGCTGGGTCAACCATCTATCTATAATAGTATATAGTCATAAGACTGAAACGTCACTGACTATACGTACTGTATTCCATTAAATACCATTTCGCATTTAAAATCCACCTGTGTGTGCAAAGTTTATATTACACTTACCACGGATTGGGCCCCTACTTCTGCACCACCTATAACAGAGTTGTGCCAACGGTGTTTCATTACTAAGTTCTGGTCAACAGACCTGCTGTTGGTCTGTGTAGAGACCGCAAAACACAGATATGAGAAACACTAATTTCTTAGTTGGTTGCAGTTCAAATTTCTCAGTTCTTTGAAATTAAAGTGGTTGTTTACTGTTAGACAGCTCCTGTATCTCCACAAATTGCAACATAAAATAAGAAATTATTATACTTATAAACTTGACTAATGTCATTCCTCCAATATATGTGCTTTGTCACTCCAGCAGTAAGGTGATAATTTGTCTCTTGACCACTACAACCAGTACTAACATTCTGCAGCCTATTAGTGGACACTGATTGACTGCAGCCAGGGCCATCATTTGGGGCAGGCAGACCAGGCAGATGCCTGTGGCCCCCACCTACAACAGGGGCCCCCTGCATCTGCAGCCCTTTTATGAAGTGCCCAGAGGGTGTACAGTAGTGAATAACGCTGTGCATCCTCTATAGTCACAGAGCGTCTCTCCCAAACCCCCTTTCAGCCCCCCCTCTCTCCCTCTTTCTCCCTGCAGTCAGGTTAGAAGTTGAGAGTGAGGGGGAGGGGCTGATTACAGCACAGCAGAGATCAGAGGCAGACCAGGAAGATGCCTGCAGCTCTGTCTATGTCATCTCCTTCTGAGTCATCATCATGGCTGCTCCTAGCACTGTCCTGAGAATGGATATGCATAAGTGAAGCTGCAGAACCTGGTAAGTATACATGTACTGTATGTGTATCTGTATGTGTACATGTGCAGTATACAGTGTGTGTCCGTATATGTATAGAGTATGTGTATGCATATATACAGTACAAAGTATGATTGTGTATATCTGTGGTGCATGTGAGTGTGTGTATATATATACATACAGTATGTAGTATGTGTCTGTATATTATATTTGTATACTGCATGTGTGCAGTAAATTGTGTAAATATATATAAACTGTATATATGTGAGCATACTGTATATACTGTATATAAACTGAATGTTTCTGTGTGTATATAATTTATATATGTGCTTGTACACACTGTATGCATCTGTATACTGTATATCTATATATAAAACTGAGTGTATGTATGTGTGTGTATCAAGCCACGCCCACGCTACATGGCAACCAATCACGAAGCAACTTTCATTTTGCCAGAGCTGTTTAAAAGATGAAATCTGAGCTGTGATTGGCTGCTGTAAGAACAGTGTTCCTTGTAGACAGTTGTGGTAACTGAGGCCTATTATTCTTATCATTTCTATGGTGTTATCGCCCTTCGGTAAAGCTGGAAAGAGCAAAATTTATTACCGTGCCAACACAGACCACCTTCTGACACAGATTGTAGGGGGAGCCCAGGAGGAGCCCGGTGTCACACAGGTTAGGATTAGATACAAGGCTCAGCAGACTGTATCACACAGAATAGGATTAGATACACGGCTCAGCAGACTGTATCACACAGAATAGGATTAGATACACGGCTAAGCAGACAGTAGCACACAGGATAGGATATGTGCTGGTACACACTATGTGAGTCTGTATACTGTATATACTTGATATATGTGCTTGTACACACTGTATGCATCTGTACACTGTATATACAGTACATAGTGTATGTTTTAATATTTATAAAGCATATATGATGTGTGTACATGTATAGTGTATATCTGTGTATATGTGCTGCATATATTTCTGTAATTGTAGTGTCACCATAATAGGGATCAGCAGTTAATGCCTAATGCCTGTGTCTTACACTAAGGCCTGTTCACACTGTCCTTCTTGACTGTGCCCTGGTGGGTGCTGCCTGAATCCCCTATAGAGCTATAGATTGCAATGACAGGAATGGAGCTCACATGAATCCCACATGTGATTTTTTTTTCTGAACGTGTCCATCTGTTCCAAAAGCAGACTCTAAGGGTATGGGCACTTGATCAGTAATCGCTGTGTACTTGTGCAGTGTCCAGATGCTACAGCATAGTGGATGGGATCTCAAGAAATCCCATGCCCACTATGCATCCACAGAAGCCCGCGGCTCACCTGCGGAGACGGACAAATGGCGTGTCTTTCCAGACCGCAACATGTCCATTTATCTTGTGGAGACGTGATAAATCTCACCCGTACAATGTATTGGACACAGTGAATCTGCACCATTCAGTGATCACATGTGGAGTCACCTGCGTTCCGTATCTGGCAGCGGACATGTGATGTGTCCAAAGCGCTGCCAATTACTGATCGTGTGCACCCGGTCTAAAAAAATAAATCAGTCAATTTCAGAAAAAAAAACCTAATTCATTTGTCCTCTGCTTGTGTAAGTGCAGATTGTGGCCCCGTTGGGGATTTACGTGAATCCTATTTTAGGGGGATTCAGGAAGAGCACCCAGATACACTGCAGAAGCGCAGTGTAAACAGGGCTTAATATACTATTATGTGGAATAGTGCAGTCTACTATACTATTCCTCGCTGTCACAGCTAGACACGGACACCTGCCACAAGACACTTTTTTTCATAAATCCATTGCACGTTGTCTTTCAGCATTTCTGCAGTGTTTTTTTCCCTATTCAAAATGAATGGGACACAAAAATGCAAGTGAAAAGGCTGCAAATATGCAGAATATTACCTGTCAACACTGTAGATCAATCTGCAGCAAAATGGTGCATGTGAACAGTGTCTACAGGGGTTTTCTGATAATGTAAAAATAATTAGCATGAAATGATAAATCCCCCGCGGCTCCAGCACCGATGCTCCGGGGGTCTCCGCCAGTCTCAGCATTGGGCTGCAGTGGTCTTGTGGCTCCAGGCATCTCTGCCAGTCTTAGCACTGGGCTGCAGTGGTCTTGTGTCTCCAGGGGTCTCTGCCAGTCTTAGCACTGGGCTGCAGTGGTCTTGTGGCTCCGGGGATCTCCGTCAGTCTTAGCACTAGGCTGCAGGGGTCTTGTGGCTTCACCTTATATTATAGCTAAATTATAACAGCAATGGTACAGAGCCGCATCCTAAATATATTTTATATCACTCCTTATAGGTGTCGCTCTGTTTGGACAAACTAGAATCAATCGCTAATATATAAACCAAAAATTGTGGAAACCACAGTAGAAAATTGCGACCATAGATCCATATTAATAAAATTGCTTCTCTTTATTAAATTATGAACAAGACAAGACAAAAATGGGGAACATGTGCAAAGGACAATCAAAAAGTGCAATAGTATAAATGCTAATACAAGCAGGACCTGCCCCAGTCCACCTGAACTATCATATGCCGAGATTAATGTATACATTTTCTGTATTTATACTCCATATAACGAGCATTATATATCTTACATAGAAAGGGGAACAATGCCCATCATCTATCATACAAAATAAATCTATACATTACCCAAAAGAGGTAACTTGAGGGGTTAACAACAAGTTAACACTACTACCCTCGGGCCATATGG
Organism: Dendrobates tinctorius; assembly: GCF_039654945.1. Lineage (NCBI taxonomy): Eukaryota > Metazoa > Chordata > Amphibia > Anura > Dendrobatidae > Dendrobates > Dendrobates tinctorius. Next base: position 2,985,556 of record NW_027361770.1, on the reverse strand, counting down.
AACACATCTTACATGTATAGAAAGACGGAAATTGGTGCAGCAAACAATGCCAGGGCTGCACCAGCGGGCAAATAACCCGCCCTAAATGGATTAAGACCCAAAACCGTTACCTTGATGAGGCTACAGGATGACCGGGCGGAACGCTCGTTACCCCGACGCGCGTTTCGGAGCAATGAGCTCCTTCCTCAGGGGGCCCCCTGAGGAAGGAGCTCATTGCTCCGAAACGCGCATCGGGGTAACGAGCATTCCGCCCGGTCATCCTGTAGCCTCATCAAGGTAACGGTTTTGGGTCTTAATCCATTTAGGGCGGGTTATTTGCCCGCTGGTGCAGCCCTGGCATTGTTTGCTGCACCAATTTCCGTCTTTCTATACATGTAAGATGTGTTCCATATGGCCCGAGGGTAGTAGTGTTAACTTGTTGTTAACCCCTCAAGTTACCTCTTTTGGGATAATGTATAGATTTATTTTGTATGATAGATGATGGGCATTGTTCCCCTTTCTATGTAAGATATATAATGCTCGTTATATGGAGTATAAATACAGAAAATGTATACATTAATCTCGGCATATGATAGTTCAGGTGGACTGGGGCAGGTCCTGCTTGTATTAGCATTTATACTATTGCACTTTTTGATTGTCCTTTGCCCATGTTCCCCATTTTTGTCTTGTCTTGTTCATAATTTAATAAAGAGAAGCAATTTTATTAATATGGATCTATGGTCGCAATTTTCTACTGTGGTTTCCACACTTATATTATAGCTGCAAAGTGAATAATGACCATCAGGGACCCCGAACCTTTGACCACGGAGCCAGAGGGGATTTAGCAGAGTAGTTTGAGGGACATGTAGGACTTTTTTTAATCACTTTTTATTCTGCTGTTTGTAAGGTAGGATGTAGAAAAACATGGCAATTCTGCTAATGTTTTCTATTATGTGACTGTACAGCCTTCTTCACGACCTATCAGGTTTTTTATAGATGCCACATGTCCCCTATTTGACCTACGGTGCTGCGCTCATGTCCATGTTTTCCCAACAGCACTGATAACAAGGGCCAATACAAGTCTATGGGTCCGTATAAACATGCCGTCTGTGTGCCGTACATGTGCAGTCCGTGTTTAACTTGGAAAGTACAGCATATGAGAAGCTTTGTAATTCCATTTTCATTATCCATACCAGAAAAACACGGATGGCACATGGACGGCACACTGATTGAAAACACTGGTGACATCGATATCGGTGTAACATGTACATGTTTTATATGGACATGGGGGGCCCCACTTTGAATTTTGCCTAGGGCCTCAATTTGTCTAAAACCGGCCCTGACTGCAGCAGTCACATAAGTAAGGATTGTCCACTGGACAAATCCCTTAAACCTTTTGACAACCTCCCTGCAGTTAGACTGGCATGCCTCAAAGGCTTTCATTTAATGTCTATGCAATGCAGTAGATGGTCAAAAGCGGAGCGCCAGCCACACGCAGCTGAAGGTATTAGATGCAGCTTCAACCGAGTGCCTCATATGAGGAAGGATAGTTGCAAAGATTGGTAACCCCGGTCTAAGGAGAGCAAGGACAGGAAATAAGTTATTATGAAGTCTTCTTTTTATTAAAGTAATCCACAACGTGTTTCAACAGAGGAAGACAGAATTCATCTGTCGAAATGCGTTGTGGATTACTTTAATAAATAGGAGACTTCATTTAATGTCTGTCTTTTAAAAAATGCGAGGTGTAAAAATGCTTTCAACAAGGCAGGGAGTTTACTTCAGACTAAGTTCACACGAGTGTATAAAAAAATCATCCCATTTTCATCAAGGTAAAAAAACGGATGATTTTTCATCAGACTTAACTAAGGGCCCAACCAGGTCCATGGCAATCCAGTCAAACTGGACTACGATTTTTGGCAGCGGAAATAGGGGACTACGGAAGTGGGATACCGGGGCAGTTAGTTGATAGGTAGGGCAGGTGCGGCAGAAATTAACAATGCTGCAGTGAAACCCAGGCCTGTAAAACCTCTGAAGGACTCATTCTTGGGTCTTACAGTGGATTCGGAAAGTATTCAGACTTGGCCGAAGGTTCACCTTCCAACAAGACAATGACCCCAAGCACACAGCTAAAATAGCGAATGAGTGCCTTCAGAATAACTCTGTGACCATTCTTGACTGGCCCAATTAAAGCCCTGACCTAAACCTAATTGTGCATCTCTGGAGAGATCTGGAAATGGCTGTTCACCAACGTTTACCATCCAACCTGACGGAACTGGAGAGGACCTGCAAGGAAGAATGGCAGAGGATCCCCAAATCCAGGTGTGAAAAACTTGTTGCATCATTCCCAAGAAGACTCATGGCTGTACTAACTCAAAAGGGTGTTTCTACTCAATACTGAGCAAAGAGTCTGAATACTTAAGATCATGTGATATTTCAGTTTTTCTTTTTTCTACATTTCTGTTTTTTTTCTGTCAAGATGGGGTGCAGAGTGCACATTAATGAGAAAAAAAATAACTTTTTTTGCATTTACAAAATAGCTGCAATGAAACAAAGAGTGAAAAATTTAAAGGGGTCTGAATACTTGCCGAACCCACTGTATCTATACCTAGGTGTCTTCCCAAGACATGAGCATGGGCCATATCTAGTACCCTACATCTATAAAGTCCTGGGACTAATAGCTGCCTGCTTTGATACTTCCCCTTTCAGTTTAGTGACCCGATATAGCAACTCGCCATTGACCGCAAAGTGTGGGAACCTGGTGTCGGCCTCTGGCTCTTGAGCAACCCCATTTATCACAGTCACATTTTTCTGTACATTTTTCAAAGTCAAGTTCTGCATTTGGACAGTCCCAAAATTCCCGCAAGAAACCTCCAGTTCAGGAATTTCAGTCTCACTGGTCTCCATCTCGTCCTCGTCACCGGCCAGGACACATAAGCGGAACTGATCCATCTCTGTGATGGGGTTTCAACAGGGTTGGGCTGGTTCCTGTCTGCATCCGTTGATACTTCTGCCTTTCCCCACAAGTCCCAGAAAAGGCTGAAGTTCCTCCCAATTATCACGGGGTGCAAGCAAGCCTTCGATCACCCTCACCCCATGGGACTCCATACCGGGACTTGTTTTAACCGACACTCTGGCGACAGGGTAATCCTTGGCGTCCCTGTGGGTATAGCATACACCCATGTGTCCAGGATCAACTGATGGGGAAAGATGGCCCTTTCCAGGGTCACTAAACTCCCTGAGTCTAAGAGTCCTGTAACCAGCACCTCATTTATTGACACGGGACATGCCTGCGGCCCCTCACCGGGCTGATAGACCACATTGCAGGTGGGGTAGACATAGTAGGAGTATTACCTTCCTAGGCTACAGTCCAGCTCTTCGGAGGACAAGAGACAACAGGAGGCTATATGTCCAGAACCATGACATCTCCAGCAAAGCAAGTCTTTTCCCGCGGCCTTTGACAACCCCTCAGTGACCCCTTGAGATCTAGGACTCCCTCCTGTGGTGGCTTTACTACCCCTCTTTTGGTGCTCGGGTTCTCTCTGAGTACCCCAATATGAGGGTTATGCACCACCCCTTGGCTTTCTTATTAATAATAATAATAATAATAATAATACATTTTATTTCTATAGCGCCGACATATTCCGCAGCACTTTACATTTCAGAGGGGACTTGCACAGACGATAGATATTACAGCATAACAATAATCACATAGATCATAACAGATACCAAGAGGAATGAGGGCCCTGCTCGCAAGCTTACAATCTATGAGGGAAAAAAGGGGAGACACGAAAGGTGGGTGGTAACAAATGCCCTGATTGTTTCGACCAGCCATAATGTTAAGTGTGTAACAGTACGGACTCAGAGGGCTAATAGATGCATAAAGCATGTGGGAACATGATACGGGGAACCTGGTTATGGTAAAACTTTTGACTGTGCCACACAGGGATAGTTAGGTTAATGTGTTGAGGCGGTAGGCCAGTCTGAATAAATGAGTTTTCAGGGCACGCTTAAAATTGTAGGGATTGGGGACTACTCGTATTGACCTGGGAAGTGCATTCCAAAGAATTGGCGCAGCACGTGTATAGTCTTGGAGACGGGAGTAGGAGGTTCTGATTATCGAGGATGCTAACCTCAGGTCATCAGCAGAACGGAGGGCACAGCTAGGGTGGTAGACTGAAACAAGGGAGGAGATGTAGGGTGGTGCTGAGCCATGGAGTGCTTTGTGGGTGAGGGCAAAAAGTTTGTACTGGATTCTGGAGTGGATGGGTAGCCAGTGTAAGGACTGGCACAATTTCTTAGGTACAGCTCAACCACCTGGAACTGTTCCACTAGGCCCACCAGTTTGTCTGCATTTTGGAGATCTCCCTCGGCAACCCAGGTTTGCACCGGCCTAGGAAGGGAGTGCACGAACCTGTCCATGGCAACGCGCCAGACCATCTGGGCTGGAGTGCAGGATTCCGGCTGCAGCCATTTTTGCACCAGATACAGAAGGTCAAACATTTGGGACCGAGGCGGTTTGTCCCCATAGTATGCCCAGTGGTGAACCTGTTATGCTCTGACTAACATAGTCAATCCTGCGCGTGCCAAAATTTCAGTCTTTAAAGGGAATCTGTCACCTATTTTTTCGCATATAAGATGTGGCCACTGCCATCAGAGGCTTATCTACAGCATTCTGTAATGCTATAGATAAGCCCCCGATGTAACCTGAAAGATAAGAAAAATGAGTTATATTATACTCACAGATGAGGCGGTCCGGTCCGGGTCCGATGGGTGTCGCGGTTATGGGTCCGGACCCATAACCGCGACACCCGTCGGACCCGGACCGGACCGCCTCACCTGTGAGTATAATGCCGGTAATGAGTATAGTGCCGGCACCTCCCATCTTCTAGCGATGACGTCCTCCTTGCTTCCCATCACGGCTCCAGCACAGGTGTACTGCTCTGCCCTGTTGAGGGCAGATAAAATAAAATAAAATGACTCAAGGAAAGTGCAATATAAAATCTCCTAATAATCAGAATTGTGCACCACGGAAAGAATAAAAAAGACAACTTGGGAAAATTAGATGAAGAAAGCGAAGAAACCGAGAACAATGTCCAATAATAAAGATTTTTATTTTATTAGATATCCAACAATATTATATATATATATATATATATATATATATACGTATATTTAAAATTAATGGTAAGGGGAGGCCAATGCCAAATAAGGGCACAGCCTGGGGACAGCAATAATCACTCAATAAAAAGCACCCACAATAATATCACACAGTATAAAATGAAAGCCAAAAATATATATTTGAATATATTATATATGTATATATAAAAGCACATATAAAAATTGCTAGTGCGAGTGTAATAAATTTATGTGCAAACATATAATATGTGCAGGCAAGAAAAAACTGTGAAAAAATATATAAAAACGCTAAAAAATATATAATGACTAAATATGTATTACCACACAATAAAGTGCAATGTGCCACAATTGTAAACAGGAACCGTGTGCAAAAGGAAAAATTATTTAAAATATATGTGTGAAAGCACAAAACGAGTGCTCAAATAATTTATAGTAAATGAGCTGCCACAATTGAAGTGCAATGTGCCACAATAGTGTAATAAATCAAAACTTATAATATACAATAAAAATAATTGTGGACAGTGTAAATACCTTTCAGCTGTTTCTGTCCCCAGGATGTGCCAGCCCCGACGCGCGTTTCGGCGTACCTTCGTCAGGGGGTGGCGACATCCAGACAGGAAGAAGTTTAAATAGGGCAAAATAACCAATGAGAGCGGAGGAAGTGTATAATGACACACGCAAGCATCGTCGGTAACCAGGCAGCCCCACGCCGTCGGCCCACGTGTATCCCCGATCGTCGCAATGCAATGATGCGGCGAACAGGGACGCAGGCACGGCGGGCGGGACTCCCGGAACCCGATGCCAGCGTGCGTACAACACTGACCGCTGTCATTGGACTACAAGTAACACATGGTACATAAAAATATAAGGCGCTCTGTGATTGGATGGATTGGACACATGACACGTAGGTCCTGAGCGCACATAACATAAACAGAGAGATCACATGGTACATAGGTCCTATTTGATTCAAAAAAGAAAAAGAACTAAAATAAAAAATAATTAATAATACAAATACAATGCTAACATATATAACATATAATATATGGCATATGACGACATATAATAAACACCAATATATGAATAAAAATAAAATAATGATGAGTAATAATAAATAAATAAATAAATATAAGGAAAAAATAAAAATAAAATAAGTATAAATATAAATAAAAATAAAAGTAAATATAAATAAAAATAAAATAAAGTTAATAATTAATATGAAAATAATAAATAATAAGTGTAAGAATGATAAATAATAATAGTAAATATGAAAAATACTAAAATAAAAAATAATAATAATAATGGCAAATGAAGAAAAAATAAATAATAAAATAAGTAATGATGAAAATAATAAATGATAATAAATAATAAATAGTAATATACAATTATATACTCATCTTTCATGAAAATACATATTTGAAAGAATAATAATAAAAATTAAAGTTGTAATTAATGAGACAAATAAATATTAATACATGTTTAATCAAGTTCATATATAAACTAATGGTATATTTGAAAAAAAAAAAAAAAAAAAATATATATAATAAATAAATATTTATGAGAAAAAACTGAATGCATATTTAGTCAAATTCATATATAGGTTGATGCAATAGATATTTAATCATTGTCCTTTTTCCTTTTTCTTTTTTCTTTTTCTTTTTCTTTTCCTTTATCTTATATAGGTATATCAGAAGAAGAAAATGGCATCAGCATCAGTCAACTCCAAGATTCCTCGTAATAGATGAATAACACAAGGTAATTGCTGATAGAATTAGGAACTAAAAGGTGACAAATAAAGATGTATAAGCATTATATATAATCAGTACACAATAATAAAACCATGTGAATAGATAATCAAATAATAAATTTATCAAATACCCAACAAATAAAACTAATTAATAATATAAAAAATATAATATATATATTAAAATTTATATATTAACCCCTTCACCCCCAAGGGTGGTTTGCACGTTCATGACCGGGCCAATTTTTACAATTCTGACCACTGTACCTTTATGAGGTCATAACTCTGGAACACTTCCATTGATCCGAGTGATTCTGACATTGTTTTCTCGTGACATATTGTACTTCATGTTAGTGGTAAAATTTCATTCAAATAACTTGCGTTTATTTGTGAAAAAAATGGAAATTTGGCAAAAATTTTGAAAATTTCGCAATTTTCCAACTTTGAATTTTTATGCCCTTAAATCACAGAGATACGGCACACAAAAAACTTGATAAGTAACATTTCCCACATGTTTACTTTACATCAGCACAATTTTGGAACCAAAATTTTTTTTTGTTAGGAAGTTATAAGGGTTAAAAGTTGACCAGCGATTTCTCATTTTTACAACACCATTTTATTTTTAGGACCACATCACATTTGAAGCCACTTTGAGGGGTCTATATGATAGAAAATACCCAAAAGTGACACCATTCTAAAAACTGAACCCCTTAAGGTGCTCAAAACCACATTCAAGAAGTTTATTAACCCATTAGGTGCGTCACAGGAATTTTTTTGAATATTTAAAAAGAAATGAACATCTAACTTTTTTTCACAAAAAAAATACTTCAGGTTCAATTTTTTTTATTTTACCAAGGGTAACAGGAGAAATTAGACTGCAAAAGTTATTGTGCAATTTGTCCTGAGTACGCTGATACCTGATTTGTGGGGGGGAACGACTGTTTCGGCGCATGGCAGAGCTCAGAATGGAAGGAGCGCCGTTTGACTTTTTCAATGCAAAATTGGCTGGAATTCAGATCGGACGCCATGTCACGTTTGGAGAGTCCCTGATGTACCTAAACAGTGGAAACCCCCTACAAGTGACCCCATTTTGGAAACTAGACCCCCCAAGGAACTTATCTAGATATGTGGTGAGAACTTTGAACCCACAAGGGCTTTACAGAAGTTTATAACGTACAGCGGTACAATTAAAAAATCATATTTTTTCCACAAAATTGATCTTTTCACCCCAATTTTTATTTTCCCAAGGGTAACAGGACCCTAAAAGTTATTGTGCAATTTGTCCTGAGTACGCTGATACCCCACATGTGGGGGTAAACCACTATTTGGGCGCATGGCAGAGCTCGGAAGGGAAGCAATGCCATTTGACGTTTTTGGCTGGAATTGAGATCGGACACCATGTCGCGTTTGGAAAACCCCTGATGTACCAAAACAGTGGAAACCCCCCACAAATGACACCATTTTGGAAACTAGACCCCCTAAGGAACTTATCTAGATGTGTGGTGAGAACTTTGAATCCCCATGGGCTTCACAGAAGTTTATAACATACAGCCATACAATTAAAAAATCATATTTTTTCCACAAAAATGATCTTTTCACCCTCAATTCTTATTTTTCCAAGGGTAACAGGACCGTAAAAGTTATTGTGCAATTTGTCCTGAGTACGCTGATACCCCACATGTGGGGGTAAACCACTATTTGGGCGCATGGCAGAGCTCGGAAGGGAAGCAGCGCCATTTGACGTTTTTGGCTGGAATTGAGATCGGACACCATGTCGCATTTGGAAAACCCCTGATGTACCAAAACAGTGGAAATCCCCCACAAATGACACCATTTTGGAAACTAGACCCCCTAAGGAACTTATCTAGATGTGTGGTGAGAACTTTGAACCCCCATGGGCTTCACAGAAGTTTATAACATAAAGCCATACAGTTAAAAAATCATATTTTTTCCACAAAAATGATATTTTCACCCTCAATTCTTATTTTTCCAAGGGTAACAGGACCGTAAAAGTTATTGTGCAATTTGTTCTGAGTACGCTGATACCCCACATGTGGGGGTAAACCACTATTTGGGCGCATGGCAGAGCTCGGAAGGGAAGCAGCGCCATTTGACGTTTTTGGCTGGAATTGAGATCGGACACCATGTCGCGTTTGGAAAACTCCTGATGTACCAAAACAGTGGAAACCCCCCACAAATGACACCATTTTGGAAACTAGACCCCCTAAGGAACTTATCTAGATGTGTGGCGAGCACTTTGACCCCCCCAGTGCTTCACAGAAGTTTATAATGCCCGGGCGTGAAAATAAATAATTCGTATTTTTTCCACAAACATGATCTTTTAGTCACCATTTTTTTATTTTCCCAAGGGTACCAGGAGAAATTGGACCCCAAAAGTTGTTGTCCAATTTGTCCTGAGTATGCTGATACCCCATATGTGGGTGAAAACTACTGTATGGGCACACGTCAGGGCTCGGAAGGGAAGTAGTGACGTTTTGGTATGCAGACTTTGATGGAATGGTCTGCGGGTGTCATGTTGCCTTTGGAGAGCCCCTAATGTACCTAAACAGTGGAAACCCCCCACAAATGACCCCATTTTGAAAACTAGACCCACTAAGGAACTTATCTAGATGTGAGGTGAGCACTTTGAACCCCAAAGGTCTTCACAGAAGTTTATAATGCCAGGGCATGAAAATAAAAAAATCGTATTTTTTCCAGAAACATGATCAATTAGTCCGCAATTTTTTCATTTTCCCAAGGGTAACAGGAGAAATTGGACCCCAAAAGTTGTTGTCCAATTTGGCCTGAGTACGCTGACACCCCATATGTGGGAGAAAACTACTGTATGGACACACGTCGGGGCTCGGAAGGGAAGCAGTGACGTTTTGGAATGCAGACTTTGATGGAATGGTCTGCGGGTGTCATGTGCGTTTGGAGAGCCCCTGATGTACCTAAACTATTGAAACTCCCCACAAGTGACCCCATTTTGGACACTAGACCCCCCACGGAACTTATCTAGATGTGTGGTGAGCACTTTGAACCCCCAAGTGCTTCACAGAAGTTTATAACACTCGGACGTGAAAATAAAAAAATAATTTTTTTCCACAAAAATGATATTTTTGCCCCCAATTTTTTATTTTCCTAAGGGTAACAGGAGAAATTGGACCCCAAAAATTGTTTTGCAATTTGTCCTGAGTAGGCTGATACCCTACATGTGGGGGTAAAACACTGTTTGGGCGCATGGCAGAGCTTGGAAGGGAAGGAGCACCATTTGACTTTTTCAACTCAGAATTGGCTGGAATTGAGATCAGACGCCATGTTGCATTTGGAGAGCCCCTGATGTGCCCAAACAGTGGAAACCCCCAATTATAACTCCAACCCTAACCCCAACACACCCCTAACCCTAATCTGAGCCCTAACCCTAGCCCTAACCCTAGCCCTAACCCTAGCCCTAACCCTAACCCTAACCCTAACCCTAGCCCTAACCCTAGCCCTAACCCTAGCCCTAACCCTAACCCTAGCCCTAACCCTAAGGCTGTGTGCACACGCTGCGGATTTTGCTGCGGTTCCGCAGCGGTTTTGGCTGCTGCAGACCCCAGTACCATGATTCCCTATGGGAATCAAAAACCGCAGTGCAGACGGTGCGGAATTTTCCGCGCGGATTATCTGCGGTTTTCAATCCGCAGAAAGAATTGACATGTCAATTCTTTCTGCGGATTCTCCTGCGGTTTGCCATCTCCTCTATTGAGGAGATGAAAAACCGCAGGACAAAACCGCAGAGCAATCTGCAGGTAAAACCGCAGGTCTTTTGACCTGCGGTTTCACCTGCGGATTTTACAAAATCCGCGCGGATGAATCCGCACCTAATCCGCAGCGTGTGCACACAGCCTTACCCTAACGGGAAAATGGAGATAAATACTTTTTTTTAGTTTTATTATTTTTCCCTAACTAAGGGGGTGATAACGGGGGGTTTGATTTACTATTTATGGCGGTTTTTATGTTTGGCAGCTGTCACACGCTAAAAGACGCTTTTTATTGTAAAAATAGTTTTTGCATCACCACATTTTGAGAGCTATAATTTTTCCGTATTTTGACCCACTGAGTCATGTGAGGTCTTATTTTTTGCGGGACGAGTTGACGTTTTTATTGGTACCATTTTCGGGCACGTGACATTTTTTGATCGCTTTTTATTCCTATTTTTGGGACGCAGAATGAACAAAAACCAGCGTTTCATGAATTTCTTTTGGGGGGGTGCGTTTACACCGTTCCGCGTGCGGTAAAATTGATAAGGCGGTTTTATTCTTCGGGTCAGTACGGTTACAGCGATACCTCATTTAGGTCTTTTTTTATGTTTTTGTCGGTTTTATGCAATGAAAACTATTTTATATAAAAAATAATTATTTTTGCATCGCTTTATTCTGTGAGCTATAACTTTTTTATTTTTTTGCTGATGATGCTGTGTGGTGGTTCGTTTTTTGCGGGACAAGATGACGTTTTCAGCGGTACCATGGATATTTATATGCGTCTTTTTGATCGCGCGTTATTACACTTTTTGTTTGGCGGTATGATAATAAATCATTATTTTTTGCTTCGTTTTTTATTTTTATTTTTTAAGGGGTTCGCTAAAAGGGGTTAACTAATGGGACAGTTTTATAGGGCGGGACATTACGGACGCGGCGATACCTAATATGTGTACTTTTATTGGTTTTTTTTTTTTATTATTTTCAAAAAATGAATTTATTGGGGAATATTTTTTTTTTTTTTTACTAATTTATTTGGCGATTTTTTTAAATTTATTTTTACATTTTTTTTTAATTTTTTTTTTACTTTATTACATAGTCCCAGGTGGGACATCACTGTTCTGTGACAGATCGCTGATCTGTCACATCACAGATCACTGTGACAGATCAGCAATCTGTCACAGGCATTGAAGCAGACTTCCTCTTGCCTGCGCTTTGCAGGCACTGAGGAAGCCAGCTTCCTCAGGTCCCCGAAGGCCCCCGTCGCCATCTTGGATTCGGGGGCCTGGAGGATAGGAGCCCCCCGCAGCAGCGCTGCACATTGCGCTGCCGTGGGGGGCTCAGGGAAGCACGGAGGGAGCCCCCTCCCTGCCGATGCATCCCTTTAACTCCCGGTACACCGCGATCATGTTTGATCGCGGTGTGCAAGGGGTTAACGTGTCGGGGGCGGTCCGTGACCGCCCCTGACACATAGTGCCGGGTGTCAGCTGTGATAATCAGCTGACACCCGGCCGCGATCAGTGGCGCTCACCACGTGGGCGCCGCTGATCGCGGTAGACGTACTATCCCGTCCACGGTCATACGGGCCCGGGTACCGTGGACGGGATAGTACGTCGGATGTCAGGAAGGGGTTAAAAAAGATAAAAAGCTGGATGACTAGGTGGTCATAAAAAAGGGACATAACTGATATTCTCATTTAAACCTGAAGGAGATGTAGTTTTAAGAGTCCATATCCATCTTGTTTCCATCTGTGCTAATTTCTGACTAATTTGGCCACCACGTATAGAAACCGGAATTGTATCTATACCTCTTACCCGAAACTTGCTTGAATCACAATTATGGAATTGTTTAAAGTGTCTCGGAATTGTTTTCAAGGCAGAAATGTCACTCTCAGTTTTTGCTCCATTGATTCCAATTACGTGCTCTCTCACTCTTACTTTCAATTGTCTTGTGGTGAGGCCAACATAGATCTTTGAGCAGGGACATGTAGCATAATAAATTACTGCCTTTGTCTCACAATTAATATGATGTTTAATGGAATAATTTCTTGAGCCAGAGGAATCAGTAAACGTGTCACTTCTGTCCATATTTTGACAAGTGATACAATGACCACATGGAAAAGAGCCATTCTTTTTTGAAATCTGTGTCATAAAGGATTTCCGTTCATTCTGATAATGGCTTCTTACCAACGAGTCACGCAAATTTCTGGAGCGACGGAAGGTAATACTCGGTTGTTTCGTTAAATAATTGGATAGGGTCTGATCGGCCAATAAAATATGCCATGATTGGTTTAAAACTTCTCTTAGTCTTTGATTAGCAGTATTATAGTTCGTAATAAAACGGACTGATGATGAGGATGCGGGCTTAATTCTAGAATATAATAAATCGTTTCTAGTTGAATATTTGGCTCTATTGAATGCTTTCTTGATACATCGATTACTATAACCACGATTTAAAAACCGTAATTTGAGTTCTTCAGACCTCTTTTCAAAGTCAATATCACTAGAACATATTCTTCTTAGTCTCAAAAATTGACCTATAGGAATTGATCGAACAAGGGATGCCGGGTGAGAGGAAGATGCATGTAAAAGAGAGTTTGTTGCTGATTGTTTTCTAAAAATGTCAGTTTGGAGAATATTATTGGAATCCCGTTTTACCAATACATCAAGAAATTCGATATTACTTTTGTCATAGTGATGTGTTAGTCTGATATTTAAAGAATTGTTGTTTAAATGAGAAATGAATAATTCTAAGGACTCAACAGAGTATCAAGAAAGCATTCAATAGAGCCAAATATTCAATTATCCAATTATTTAACGAAACAACCGAGTATTACCTTCCGTCGCTCCAGAAATTTGCGTGACTCGTTGGTAAGAAGCCATTATCAGAATGAACGGAAATCCTTTATGACACAGATTTCAAAAAAGAATGGCTCTTTTCCATGTGGTCATTGTATCGCTTGTCAAAATATGGACAGAAGTGACACGTTTACTGATTCCTCTGGCTCAAAGATCTATGTTGGCCTCACCACAAGACAATTGAAAGTAAGAGTGAGAGAGCATGTAATTGGAATCAATGGAGCAAAAACTGAGAGTGACATTTCTGCCTTGAAAACAATTCCGAGACACTTTAAACAATTCCATAATTGTGATTCAAGCAAGTTTCGGGTAAGAGGTATAGATACAATTCCGGTTTCTATACGTGGTGGCCAAATTAGTCAGAAATTAGCACAGATGGAAACAAGATGGATATGGACTCTTAAAACTACATCTCCTTCAGGTTTAAATGAGAATATCAGTTATGTCCCTTTTTTATGACCACCTAGTCATCCAGCTTTTTATCTTTTTTAATATATAAATTTTAATATATATATTATATTTTTTATATTATTAATTAGTTTTATTTGTTGGGTATTTGATATATTTATTATTTGATTATCTATTCACATGGTTTTATTATTGTGTACTGATTATATATAATGCTTATACATCTTTATTTGTCACCTTTTAGTTCCTAATTCTATCAGCAATTACCTTGTGTTATTCATTTATTACGAGGAATCTTGGAGTTGACTGATGCTGATGCCATTTTCTTCTTCTGATATACCTATATAAGATAAAGGAAAGGAAAAAGAAAAAGAAAAAAGAAAAAGGAAAAAGGACAATGATTAAATATCTATTGCATCAACCTATATATGAATTTGACTAAATATGCATTCAGTTTTTTCTCATAAATATTTATTTATTATATATATATATTTTTTTTTTCAAATATACCATTAGTTTATATATGAACTTGATTAAACATGTATTAATATTTATTTGTCTCATTAATTACAACTTTAATTTTTATTATTATTCTTTCAAATATGTATTTTCATGAAAGATGAGTATATAATTGTATATTACTATTTATTATTTATTATCATTTATTATTTTCATCATTACTTATTTTATTATTTATTTTTTCTTCATTTGCCATTATTATTATTATTTTTTATTTTAGTATTTTCATATTTACTATTATTATTTATCATTCTTACACTTATTATTTATTATTTTCATATTAATTATTAACTTTATTTTATTTTTATTTATATTTACTTTTATTTTTATTTATATTTATACTTATTTTATTTTTATTTTTTCCTTATATTTATTTATTTATTTATTATTACTCATCATTATTTTATTTTTATTCATATATTGGTGTTTATTATATGTCGTCATATGCCATATATTATATGTTATATATGTTAGCATTGTATTTGTATTATTAATTATTTTTTATTTTAGTTCTTTTTCTTTTTTGAATCAAATAGGACCTATGTACCATGTGATCTCTCTGTTTATGTTATGTGCGCTCAGGACCTACGTGTCATGTGTCCAATCCATCCAATCACAGAGCGCCTTATATTTTTATGTACCATGTGTTACTTGTAGTCCAATGACAGCGGTCAGTGTTGTACGCACACTGGCATCGGGTTCCGGGAGTCCCGCCCGCCGTGCCTGCGTCCCTGTTCGCCGCATCATTGCATTGCGACGATCGGGGATACACGTGGGCCGACGGCGTGGGGCTGCCTGGTTACCGACGATGCTTGCGTGCGTCATTATACACTTCCTCCGCTCTCATTGGTTATTTTGCCCTATTTAAACTTCTTCCTGTCTGGATGTCGCCACCCCCTGACGAAGGTACGCCGAAACGCGCGTCGGGGCTGGCACATCCTGGGGACAGAAACAGCTGAAAGGTATTTACACTGTCCACAATTATTTTTATTGTATATTATAAGTTTTGATTTATTACACTATTGTGGCACATTGCACTTCAATTGTGGCAGCTCATTTACTATAAATTATTTGAGCACTCGTTTTGTGCTTTCACACATATATTTTAAATAATTTTTCCTTTTGCACACGGTTCCTGTTTACAATTGTGGCACATTGCACTTTATTGTGTGGTAATACATATTTAGTCATTATATATTTTTTAGCGTTTTTATATATTTTTTCACAGTTTTTTCTTGCCTGCACATATTATATGTTTGCACATAAATTTATTACACTCGCACTAGCAATTTTTATATGTGCTTTTATATATACATATATAATATATTCAAATATATATTTTTGGCTTTCATTTTATACTGTGTGATATTATTGTGGGTGCTTTTTAATGAGTGATTATTGCTGTCCCCAGGCTGTGCCCTTATTTGGCATTGGCCTCCCCTTACCATTAATTTTAAATATACGTATATATATATATATAATATTGTTGGATATCTAATAAAATAAAAATCTTTATTATTGGACATTGTTCTCGGTTTCTTCGCTTTCTTCATCTGCTGAGGGCAGAGCAGGGTACTGCAGTGCGCAGGCGCCAGGAAAGGTCAGAGAATATAACTTTCAATAAACTGACCCAACACATGGTGTGCTGCTGGAGAAGACAATTATGGTTTTACATCACTGACACCATCATGTACAGTGACACGTATCTCCCCTCCATCACTTCAGCAGTGACTCTGTCACAATATATACATTTATATATGTATATATATATATATATATATATACAGTGTATCCATATGCGATCAGATTTTTGGGGTCACTTGTTCACTTGAATAGGAGAGTCTTATCCAAAATACGGAACTGACTAGTGTATGGTGCTTTTTTTTCCACTGGTAATTTAGTCATCTGGACAGCTTAACTGAATAATATTAGTCAAAGTGCTGTGTGTGGGTCACTTTGTTCCTATAAACAGCACTGAAAATTTAGTCATGCAAACTTTACTTAAATCTAAGGTGTTTGATGCAGAAGATGATTTTCTACATCATCTAGCTCTATGATTAAAGCAAAGATGGACTGTTGTCCAGACTGTTCTATAATAATTTTTTATTGAAGGACAGAAAGGGGTACATATGGTAAAGCTTTGAGGCAAAGGACATTTACTGTTGGCTTAGGCTACTTTCACACATCAGGTTTTCGGCGTCAGGCGCGATCCGGCGTCGTGCCGGAACGCCGGATCCGGCAAATGTTTAGTAAAACCGGATGTGACGGATCCGGTTTTCTGACGGATCCGTCTTTTTCTTGACAGACAAAACCGGATCCGTCTCATCCGGTTCATCCGTTTTTCAATCCGTTTTTCGACGGATTACGCCGGATCCGGTTTTTAAAATTGACCCTTGTGGCCTTCCGAACGGGATTGGCTACGGGAAAACTATAGAGTGTTCCTACAGCCCTTCTTTGACAGGTTGTCGAGGAGAAAGTGCAGGTTGGAGAGAAGAGCAAGTTACTGGCGAAGATGGATGTTGTCATTGGAAATATTTTGAAGAATTTGGCGGATTTTATAGCGGAGGCGAATCGTTTGAGGGTGATTGTTCTGGAGAAGGAGAGAGCGAGACAGCAGCGCATCAGGCATCGTAGACGACGTTTGTGGATCCACCCCATCACAGCCAAGAGAATGACGCGTGGGGTCTATTCTACACTCTGCATGGACCTTCGACGAAACCCGGATAAATTTTTGGGATATGTTAGGATGAAAATGGAGAATTTTGATTACTTGGTGGAGCGCATTGCACACCTCATAAGAAAAGCGGACACCTATTGCCGCTTCTCTGTTTCACCCGCAGAGCGTCTGATGGTGACTTTAAGGTAAGGCTAGTTTCACACTTGCTTTTTTTTGCAGCGCGTTTTTCCCGCAAATAAGGCTGGTTTCACATTTGCGTTTTTTAGCGCTGGAAAAAAACGCATACCTGCGCATGCGTTTTTTCCCCTATATTTAACATGGGTGCGCATACCTGCGCGCTGGCATGCGCACGTATGCGATTTTCATGCGCTGCGTTTTTTTGGGGTGTGCGTTGGTATTTTCCAGACGCAGCATGTTGCATTTTTTGGCCCTGCAAAAAAGCGCATGCGCACATATGCGCACGTTTTGCGCTAAAAATGGCCATTATAGCCTATGGGTGCGCATATGTGCGCATTGGCATGCTTATGTATGCGGTTTTTTGCACAAGCGTTTTTTTTTTTACCATTAGTTTAGACAATGGAATTTAGGGGTTTGGGTAAAGTTAGGGTTAGTTAAGGGGTTTAGGGTTAGGGTTAGGGTCAGGGTCAGGGTTAGGGTTAGGATCAGGGTATGGTTTGGTTAAGGGTTAGGGTTAGGGTCAGGGTTAGGGTTAGGGTCAGGGTTAGGGTCAGGGTCAGGGTCAGGGTCAGGGTTAGGGTCAGGGTTAGGGTCAGGGTATGGTTTGGTTAAGGGTTAGGGTTAGGGTCAGGGTCAGGGTTAGGGTTAGGATCAGGGTATGGTTTGGTTAAGGGTTAGGGTTAGGGTCAGGGTTAGGGTCAGGGTCAGGGTTAGGGTCAGGGTCAGGGTTAGGGTCAGGGTTAGGGTCAGGGTATGGTTTGGTTAAGGGTTAGGGTTAGGGTCAGGGTCAGGGTCAGGGTTAGGGTTAGGATCAGGGTATGGTTTGGTTAAGGGTTAGGGTTAGGGTCAGGGTTAGGGTTAGGGTCAGGGTTAGGGTCAGGGTTAGGGTTAGGGTCAGGGTTAGGGTCAGGGTCAGGGTTAGGGTTAGGGTTAGGGTCAGGGTTAGGGTCAGGGTTAGGGTCAGGGTCAGGGTTAGGGTTAGGGTTAGGGTTATTATGGCATGCGCATGTATGCTTTTTTTTAGAGCTGCGTTTTTTTGGTGGTGTCCACTTGTTGTACTAGATATAAACTTCTTTTTGTCCGTGTCCACTTGTTGTCCTAGATATAAACTTCTTTTTGTCCGTGTCCACTTGTTGTCCTAGATATAAACTTCTTTTTGTCCGTGTCCACTTGTTGTCCTAGATATAAACTTCTTTTTGTCCGTGTCCACTTGTTGTCCTAGATATAAACTTCTCAGTCAAAAAAAAAAGTCTATATAAAGGAGGTGCCTGCCAAAACTCTGCCACTACTACACTGACAGATTGGAGAGCAGACAGTCACCAAGGAACCCATCTTCTATCAGCGTCAAGAATGTGAGTATATTACATTATATGCCTGTCCTTTTAAATTATGTATGTACTAATGATTTTTATTATTTTTACATGCAGTATGTCTTCAGAATCCGAATATTCCCCATCGCGGCAGGAATTGGCGCAAGCAGACCGTGAGGTGATTATTTTCGTGCATCTGGTAAGTATATCTGCTGCTACTCCAAATCTCACGTTTTTTTCAACTTTTTTAAGACATCATCATCATCTTCTGCGGACGGGACTACTGAGGGCGAAGAGCAGGAGCAGCGAAGCCAAGTCCCGGTGGTGATACGGAATGTATGTATCAAATGATTTTTAATGTTCTTTATTTTTTATCTTCTATTTTTACTCTTTTTTATGTTTCTTTTTTTTGTAACTTTTTATTCAATTTTAATTTGATTATTCTAATGAATGTGTTTTGTCTAGGTTCCACAACGTGATGAAGGCGTCTACCTGGATAATGAGCAGCTCATCAGCCTGGTCCAGGAGCGTCCGCCGTTGTGGGACAGCCATGACCGGCTGTACAAGGACAATGTGGTGACCCGGCGGCTATGGAATGAGGTGGCCGCAGCGTTGATGGATGGCTGGGACAGCGCCACAGCATCCTCCAAAAAGGCGTTTAGTGAGTATTTCCCTGCTCTGTATTGTGCCGCAGTGACTGTTGTCCTTGACGGCACTGTTGGGTTTCGTGCTAGGTATATTCTAGCAGGAAACCCAACAGTGTCATCGGGCTCTACAGTGACTGCTTTGAGTATTGTATTGCTATATTGTGCCGCAGTGACTGTTGTCCTTGACGGCACTGTTGGGTTTCGTGCTAGGTATATTCTAGCAGGAAACCCAACAGTGTCATCGGGCTCTACAGTGACTGCTTTGAGTATTGTATTGCTATATTGTGCCGCAGTGACTGTTGTCCTTGACGGCACTGTTGGGTTTCGTGCTAGGTATATTCTAGCAGGAAACCCAACAGTGTCATCGGGCTCTACAGTGACTGCTTTGAGTATTGTATTGCTATATTGTGCCGCAGTGACTGTTGTCCTTGACGGCACTGTTGGGTTTCGTGCTAGGTATATTCTAGCAGGAAACCCAACAGTGTCATCGGGCTCTACAGTGACTGCTTTGAGTATTGTATTGCTATATTGTGCCGCAGTGACTGTTGTCCTTGACGGCACTGTTGGGTTTCGTGCTAGGTATATTCTAGCAGGAAACCCAACAGTGTCATCGGGCTCTACAGTGACTGCTTTGAGTATTGTATTGCTATATTGTGCCGCAGTGACTGTTGTCCTTGACGGCACTGTTGGGTTTCGTGCTAGGTATATTCTAGCAGGAAACCCAACAGTGTCATCGGGCTCTACAGTGACTGCTTTGAGTATTGTATTGCTATATTGTGCCGCAGTGACTGTTGTCCTTGACGGCACTGTTGGGTTTCGTGCTAGGTATATTCTAGCAGGAAACCCAACAGTGTCATCGGGCTCTACAGTGACTGCTTTGAGTATTGTATTGCTATATTGTGCCGCAGTGACTGTTGTCCTTGACTGCACTGTTGGGTTTCGTGCTAGGTATATTCTAGCAGGAAACCCAACAGTGTCATCGGGCTCTACAGTGACTGCTTTGAGTATTGTATTGCTATATTGTGCCGCAGTGACTGTTGTCCTTGACGGCACTGTTGGGTTTCGTGCTAGGCATATTCTAGCAGGAAACCCAACAGTGTCATCGGGGTCTACAGTGACTGCTTTGAGTATTGTATTGCTACATTGTGCCGCAGTGACTGTTGTCCTTGACGGCACTGTTTTTTTTTTTATCAACAGTGGACAAAGTCCGAACACGTTGGCGTTCGATCAAGGACCGCTTCAACAGTGATGTTCGTGCTGAGGGCCAGGTTCGCAGTGGATCTGCGTCAAGGACCAGAACTAGATACCGTCACTATCACGCGTTGCAGTTCCTAAGACCGGTCCTTGCCACGAGATCGTAAGTATTATAAATTTTGGGTTTTTATTTTTATTAATCTGTGTTTTTCTAATCCACAGCTGATGCTTCTTGTAAAGGCATGGTAGTAATGATTTTCCTTTCTTCCACAGCACCTGGAGCAGCACCCTGCAACCTGGCCCTGGAGCGGTCCTTCCTCGGACGTCCTCTGACCCGTCCCAGCCATCCGACAGCCAGGAAGCACCTTGCAGGTCAACCACACACACAGCTGGTGACCAGGAAGCTGGGCCATCAGGTGTTCCCCTGTCCCAGGTCTCTGCCACTGGTTATGCGGGCACTACCCGCCAGCGGCAGAGGGCCTTGGACAGGAATGTCTTGCCCGAGTTTATGCATTTGAGCGAGACATTTAATTCCAGCCTCAAGTCACTGTCCGACAGAGTTGAAAGCGGTTTTGCACTCATGGAACGTGGTTTTAACCACTTTGAACACCGCTTCAATTCTGTAGAACAGCGCCTTGACCGTCTGGAAGCCGATCTCAACAGACCAGCACACCATTTTTTTAGTAAGATTGAAAAGGGCATGGCGGAACACCTTAGTCCTGATCAACAGCTGAATGTGCTGCAGGCCTGCAACAATGCTTTCTTACAGGCTATGCAGCATAATCGGTACGGTCAGCAGTCAGTGGTGTCCTTTCCACCTGTGCCACCATTGACTCGCTTCACCTCACTACCGACTTGTGCTGCATACCACTGCACGGACACCTCTATTCAAAGCCAGGACACCCACCGTTACACCACCACAAGTCTGAGTGCAGCTGGTCACTTCACCGACACCACCATGGCAAGCGCTGCTCCTGTCTGGAGCACCACCGCCACTCCCATGCATGCGTGGTGCTCAGCCACCACTAGGCAAACATGGAACAGCCCTGCCGCTGCAACAACATGTAGTAGCCCTGCCACCACCACTCTGCAAACCTGGACCATCACTGCCGCCACCAGTCCTCCTGCAAGGACGAGCACTGACAACGAAGAGCAGCAGCAGCAGCCACCTCAGCAGCAGCAGCCACCTCAGCAGCAGCCACCTCAGCAGCAGCAGCAGCCACCTCAGCAGCAGCAGCAGCCACCTCAGCAGCAGCAGCAACCACCTCAGCAGCAGCAGCCACCTCAGCAGTAGCCGCCACCTCAGCAGCAGCCGCCACCTCAGCAGCAGCAGCCGCCACCTCAGCAGCAGCAGCAGCCATACCAGCAGACGGGGGACCTACATTCCATATTTGCCCCTAGTTCAAGGCGAAATATATCAAGGCGGGCATTGGGCCAAAGTCGGTCCAGGCACACAAGCCTACGGCGACATGCCATTACAACTAATGTACCTGAACAGATTTCCTCTCCTCCAAGTGTTCCTAGTTTAATTCCCTTAACTGGACTACCTTCCCCCACAAGTTTTGTTGCCCCTTCCCCTCAAACACCGTCTTCAACTGCAAGTGTTGCATATTCCCTGCACACCCCCAAATTGAAACCATCTGCCCCCAAACGCCGGAAAAAATAATTTTTTGGTTTATTTTTGTGATAAAAAATAAATTTACATTTGTGGTTCACCATTACTAAGTTTCATTAATGTTGTTTGCGCCGCTCACACACACTGATGGGTAAATACATGTTAAAAACCAACCCAAGGCCTAGTATAGTCATATGTGAAATAACACGGACTAGTATAGTCATACCAAGGCCTAGTGTAATAACTCGAGTTTTAGCAACTTGGATCTGGTTTCATGAAAAACAAACTGTTGAAACTTGTCTTAAAAATAAGTTTCTTTCTAGTTTCACCAGTTTGTTTTTTGTGAAACAAGATGCTAGTTGTTAAAAATCAAGTTATTACAGTAGGCCTTGGTATGACTATACTAGGCCGTGGTATTTCACATATTACTATACTACTAGCCCCAAGGCCTACTATACTCATATTTGAAATACCACGGCCTAGTATAGTCAAGTCATTCCAAGGCCTAGTGTAATAACTCTAGTTTTACCAACTAGAATCTGGTTTCATGAAAAACAAACTGTTGAAACTTGTCAAGTTTCACCCGTTTGTTTTTCGTGAAACAAGATCCTAGTTGGCAAAAATCGAGTAGGCCTTGTTATGACTATACTAGGCCGTGGTATTTCACATATGACTATACTAGTAGGCCCAAGGCCTACTATACTCATATTTGAAATACCACGGCCTAGTATAGTCATTCCAAGGCCTAGTGTAATAACTTGTAATGGAGCAGATTACATTCATCCACTCAATGCTGACTTGTATTCCCCATGGACTTTTATTGGGGTTGGGTTTTGAGGGTTGTGTTTTGAGAAAATCACATACTTTGTTTTAAACTAGTTGCACAATTTTCTCTTGAAAAAAAATGGTTTCCTGATTCATGGCCTGCAGCTTTGCTCGTTCCAATATATTTCACGCAGACTAGCAATGCTGCATTTTAACTCATATGTGTATTTACCTGCCCAGGTGTGTGAACATAAAAAAATTCAGTTATACATGGGAAGTTTTTTATTTAATTGGAGTTTAAAAAATATAGTGCACTCAGTAATGGTATCAAATAAGGATTTTTATTACCATAAACAAACAAAAACATTACACCATTTCATCTTGCCAGTGCACTCGTCCTACATCAGAAATAAAGTAGGCCGCAAATTGGTCCCTCATTTGGCCAACTTCAACGGATGACCTGAGAGTGTGCTGAGTGAATTCAGGCAATGGGTTAGGAGCATCATCGTCCAGTTCAAAGGTCGGGTGCTCTTTAGCCATCACAAAGTTATGTAGAACCACACAGGCCTTCACCACCTCATCGACTGTTTCAAGTTTAAGATTAATGGCCGTGCCCAGAATTCGCCATCTGGAAACAAGAATCCCAAAAGCACACTCGACAGTTCTTCTGGCCCTGGTCAGCCTGTAATTAAATATTTTTTTGGTGTGGTCCAAGTCCCGGCTGGAGTAGGGTTTCAGTAAGTTTCCGCACATTTGAAAAGCCTCATCGCCAACCATTACAAAGGGCAGTGGCGGAGCTTCGGTGTGAGGAAGAGGCCGTGGCATAGGGAAATTAAATTGGTTGCCATACAACCTCCGGCCCATGTCTGAGTTTTTAAAAGCCTGTGAGTCATTACCACGGCCAAATGCTCCAATGTCCACTGCTACAAACATACATCCGGCATCCGCAATCGCAATGAGTACTATTGAAAAGTACTTTTTGTAATTATAGTACTCAGATCCCGTTCTTTGGGGTTTGATGATCCGTATGTGTTTCCCATCAACAGCTCCCAAACAGTTGGGAAAATTGCATACTGTCCAGAATTTGTCAGCAATTTCCATCCACTTTTCAGCGGTGGGCAGGGGCATAAATTCTGGGCAAAGAACATTCCAGAGAGCCCGGCAGGTGTCAGCAACAATTCCAGACAAGGTAGAGATTCCAATACGGTACTGGAAGTGTAGTGAAGATAGGGTTTCTCCAATCGCCAGGAATCTGTGAACAGACAAAGAAGTAAAATTAATATTTATGTATATTATTTTAAAAAACTATAAAATAAAATATTAGTACATTCACGAAAACTAATTACCCAAGGTTTTGAATACTAAATTTAAAAAAAAAACATCAGACCGCACCCCTTGGTTTTTAAAACATACCGTAATGTCCCCAGTAGCCGTTCCTCAGGAGGAATCGCACGACGGAGCTGTGTGTCCTGTCTCCGGATGGATTGTTGGACACGAGCAAGCAAATCCATGAAACTTTCGTGGGACATCCTGATATAATCTGTAAATTTCTCCGGGTTTGCCTGTAGCTCGCTGTAGAGGGTGTGGTATGCCCCACGGCTCTCCCGGAGTTCAACAATCGGATGTATCCACATACGCCGCCGTCTTCGCTGCCTCTCTCTCTTCCTTTGTTCATGGCAAGCAACTGCATACGCCTGAGCCATCGCGATGTCCAAATCCAAGTTGAAGTGAAAACTCTTCCAGCGCAGATCCATGGTCACGAGAAGAATCAAGCAAATGTGAAGAATACTGTAGACAGGGTCTATATATTAACATACCACACCCACAATGAAGTCCCATTGGTCTTGTGTGTTGTTGAATGGTTGTTTTTTCATTTTTGTGGGGTTTTTCCAAAATCTGTAAAAAAACGCAAACGCACAAAAAACGCATACAAACGCGCTAAAACGCTGCGTTTTTTTCCTGCATGCGCATAAAAATGCTTGAAAAAAACGCAGCGTTTGTATGCATTTGTATGCGTTTTTTCTATGCGTTTTTTTTGCAGGAAAAACGCGCTGCAAAAAAAAGCAAGTGTGAAACTAGCCTAAACGCATTGAAAAAACGCATACAAAAGCATACAACTGCTGCGTTTTTTTCAAGCATTTTTATGAGCATGCATGAAAAAAACGCAGCGTTTTTATGCGTTTGTATGCGTTTTTAGTGCGTTTTTACCGCGTTTGCGTTTTTTTCCAACATTAGGTGGCCCCTCACACTAACCCAAACCATGACTTTACTAACCCTAACCCTGACCCTAACCCTAACCCTAACCCTAACCCTGACCCTAACCCTAACCCTAACCCTTAACCAAACCATACTTAACCCTAACCCAAACCCTAAACCCTAACTAACCCTAACCCTAACCCTTAACCAAACCATACTTAACCCTAACCCAAACCCTAAACCCTAACTAACCCTAACCCTAACCCTAACCCTAACCCTGACCCTAACCCTAACCCTAACCCTGACCCTAACCCTTAACCAAACCATACTTAACCCTAACCCAAACCCTAACTAACCTTAACCCTAACCCTAACCTTAACCCTAACCCTAACCCTGACCCTTAACCAAACCATACTTAACCCTAACCCTGACCCTAACCCTGACCCTAACCCTTAACCAAACCATACTTAACCCTAACCCTGACCCTAACCCTTAACCAAACCATACTTAACCCTAACCCTGACCCTAACCCCAACCCTAACCCTGACCCTGACCCTAACCCTAAACCCCCTTAACTAACCCTAACTCTAACCCAAACCCCTAAATTCCATGGTTAACAAAAAAAACGCATGTGCAAAAAAACGCATACATGAGCATGCCAGTGCGCATGTATGCTCATCCATAGGCTATAATGGCCATTTTTAGCGCAAAACGTGCGCATATGTGCGCATGCGCTTTTTTGCAGGGCCAAAAAATGCAACATGCTGCGTCTGGAAAATACAAACGCACACCCCAAAAAAACGCAGTGCATGAAAATCGCATACATGCGCTTACCAGCGCGCAGGTATGCGCACCCATGTTAAATATAGGGGAAAAAACGCATGCGCACGTATGCGTTTTTTTCCAGCGCAAAAAAACGCAAATGTGAAACCAGCCT
Organism: Dendrobates tinctorius; assembly: GCF_039654945.1. Taxonomy (NCBI): domain Eukaryota; kingdom Metazoa; phylum Chordata; class Amphibia; order Anura; family Dendrobatidae; genus Dendrobates; species Dendrobates tinctorius. Next base: position 2,959,657 of record NW_027361770.1, on the reverse strand, counting down.
GAGCCACATTTATTGGATGTGATCGCATCAGAGCACACTTTCACTGCAATCTTGTTGGTGGTAGTTTGTATCTCCAAGTGTTATAGCTCAGTTTTGGTATGTAATGCTGTGATTTAAAACTAATTTATTGATTTTAATTCCCCACAGATTTCTTGCAACTGGAGAATCCCTTTCGTCACTGCATTTCCAGTACAGACTCGGGATTTCCACCATATCTGGAATTGTGAAGTACACATGCCGTGCACTGTGGGACTCCTTAGCTGAAGAGTTTTTACCAGAGCCCACAACAGAGAGGTGGATTGAAATTGCTGACAAGTTTCAACAGATATGTCAGTTTCCCAACTGCTTGGGCGCTGTGGACGGGAAACATATCCGCATTGTAAAGCCAGCTGGATCAGGATCGGAATATTTCAATTACAAGAAATATTTTTCAATTGTCCTCATGGCCATCGCTGACGCGGAATACAAATTTATTGCGGTTGATATTGGGGCCTATGGCCGCTCCAATGACTCTCAAGTTTTCAAACTGTCTGCCATGGGGCGTAAACTGTATGGAAACACCTTCCAGTTCCCACCACCTAGACCGCTGCCGCAAACATCTGGTCCACCTATGCCATTTGTCTGTGTAGGGGATGAAGCCTTCCAGCTGTCAGAACACCTTTTAAAACCGTACTCTAGCAGAGGATTGACAAGACCAAAACGCATTTTTAATTACCGCCTCACAAGAGCAAGAAGAATGGTTGAATGTACCTTTGGTATTCTGACAGCCAAATGGCGGGTCCTATTGACTGCGATCAACCTCAAGACAGAAACTGTGGACGAGGTGATCAAAGCGTGCGTGGTACTCCACAATTTTGTTATCTGCAAGGAACCCATTTCCATTGAGGACACCTCTGAAGAAACCACCTTGCAAGATTACCAGGACATTACCACTAGAAGTTCTGTGACGGTTTCAGTAATGAGGGACAATTTTGCACTATACTTTATGTCACCTCAAGGCAGAGTACACTGGCAGGATGACAGAGTGTGAAAGATTTGTGCCCTAACCAAACTTGTGTACCTTCTGTACCAACAGTATATACCTTTGCCAACCAAAGTTGGCTATCTTGTCATGGTCTCTATTTTTAGCTTTAGGCCACAGGTGTGTACCTGGTTGTGTTTTATGCAAAGTATTTCACCTTTTAACAAAAGTTGTGTACATTGTTAGGAAATCACCAACAATAAACACAACTTTTTAGGTGAAATACTTTGCTTCAAACACAACCAGGAACACAACTGTGGCAAAAAGCTAAAATTTACCCACAGTTACATATCTAATTTTGAATACCATTTCACCTTTTAAATACCCTGTATTTAACCTTTTTCGCCGCAGAAAGAAATGACAGACAACCAGTGTAAAATAATTTAACTTTTATTGAAAAATGTTTTTTTTAGTAAACTTTTTTAAAATTTTAATAAACTTGTTTAATAAAGCTTTGAAACCATAAAACTGGTCATTTTTATTTAAATACACACATTATAAATCTGTGTAGTGTGTGGTGGAAATACTGCTGGAGGGGCTGCGGGACACTTCGACACTGGGAGTGTGGAGAGAGGACTGGGATCGTGGTGGGGAAGGAACAGTTAGAGGTGAAGGTGTGGAAAAAACTACAGAATGGGTGGACATGTGGGAAGCAGAAGAGGTGGTGGGTGGTGGAGTGGAGGGTTGGGCAGGGACTGTAGGAGCAGATGATGTTGATGGCAAGTTGTATGGGGAAGGAGTTTGGTACGGGGCAGGTTGCTGGAAGTGGGGAGATGTCTGGTACGGGGCAGGTTGCTGGAAGTGGGGAGATGTCTGGTACTGGGGAGGTTGCTGGTACTGGGGAGTTTGCAGGTACTGGGGAGGTTGCTGGTACTGGGGAGGTTGCTGGTACTGGAGAGGTTGCTGGTACTGGGGAGGTTGCTGGTGCTGGGGAGGTTGCTGGTGCTGGGGAGGTTGCTGGTGCTGGGGAGGTTGCTGGTGCTGGGGAGGTGGATGGTATGTAATAGGAGGGGGAGGATGGAAAGGGGCTGGAGGGGGTGTAGATGTAATGGGAGGGGGAGGATGGAAAATGGCTGGAGGGGGTGTAGATGTAATAGGAGGGGGAGGATGGAAAGTGGCTAGAGGGGGTGCAGGTGGAGGAACTACTGTGGTGGGAGGAGGAGGTTGGGAGGTAACTTGCTGGAGAGCAGCGTGGCATGAATGCATTACATGCATCTGCTGGGCAGGAGAGAGCGTTTCCATGCGCTCCACAACAGACCTGAAAAAGGTGTGGTTTGGCGAAGATCTTGCTTCTGAATGCATGGTTTGCAGAAGTGTCTTCACCTCCAGAATGCTGGAGTTGATCTGCTGATAGCCTGTGGAGATTTGCTCTGACAAGACTTTTAGACAGTTCTGGAAAGATGCATTCAGATGCAAGAACTCTGGCGCATAAGTCTTTTCCTGACCCCTCTGCCGCTGCCGCCCAGTACCCGCAGGTGTACTAGAGGTGGCAGGGGCAGAAGGGTGGGGTAAAGGGAAAGCGATCTCCTCACCAGCAGCTTCATGTAATGTAGGCGGCCACGATGCTCCTGTGCTGGTGGATGGGACAGATGGGTCGAATGTGTGGGAAGGCTGGGAAGGTGCAGATGTACCGGGGCGGTCGAAGTGTCCCTCGGTGCCGGTCTCCTCAGGGATCGCCTCAGAAGGGTCCAATCGTGCAGGCTCCCGAGTGCTGCTCACCGTGCTGTGGAATAAAGAGAAAAAAAAACAATTAAAATAGTGACATGGTATGGCCCTGGCTGAAAAAAAAAAGTTACATCTAAACATTTTTTTGTCACATGTGGTGTGTAATATTTACCTTCTGGTGAGCATTGTCTCCCGGAGGAACGACAGGGCTCATGCGTACTTGTACTTGCTCCTGCGTCCTCCAGATCCACTCGGGGCCCGCATCTCTTTATTGAACTCCTTCTTGAAACGATCCCTCACAGACCGCCACCGCTTCACAATTCTCTCCCCTGAAACGAGAAAGGACAAAGTGGTTAGTATACAACATCAGTGTTTCCCAAACTCCAGTCCTCATGGTCCCCAGGGGTCATGTTTTCAGGATTTCCAAAGTAAATAGAAATCCTGAACACATGATCCGTGGGGACCACGAGGACTGGAGTTCAGGAAACACTGGTTTAAATCAAGCAACCGGTACTGTATATACTTACGCTCTTTAATCTGGGCCCGAGCTTCGAGGTCCTCCCAGCGGTCCACAAGGAGCGAACAGATTTCCTCCCAGAGTCGTCGGGTAACGATCAGGTCAGCGTGGCGGCGGTCAGCCATGTTCCAGAGCGGCTCCCTTTCTCTGACGAGATCGATGAGGCGGTCCACATCAATCCCTCCATCCTCACCGTCAGAGTCGGGAGCACGCTGTGAAGGCTGTTAAAGAAAAAGACAAAAATAACATAATTAGCCTCCACAAAAGAAATGAAATAAAAAGTGCAAAAAAAACAAAGCAAAAATATTTATACTTACACGCTGGTGACCGCCGCGTTGCTGTCGCCGACGACCCTGGGAGGCACTGTGAGGACCTCTTGGCCGAGCACCAGATTGGGAAGACTAGAGAAGAAAACAAAAAATGTTATGTCTTTGGATGTAGGCATTTGTTTGCTGTGTGTGGTCTGCAGAACATTGTTTTCTATGTGTTGTGTGTAGTGTGGTGTTGTGTTTCTGCGTTTGATGCAAAAAACTTACCAATTGTGAGCCCACTCCAAGTGTCTGTCCACCCCTTCCTTCTTCTTCTGGGAGCTCCTCTTCATCTTGTGATTCCTGTTTTGAAATAAAAGGCAATGAATACACATATATTACAGAGATGATGGATTTTGGAAATAAAAACTTACCGTCAAACGCTGACGATGCGAGGGAGGGCTCCCAGAAGATGTGCTGTCTTCCTCATGGCCAGACTCCATGGCTGTGGGTGGTGTTTCTGCTGCTGCCATTGCTGCTGCTGCTGCTGCATCTATTGGGCGGCTGTTGAATAAAGAGAAACAAAGGGCCAATGAATATCTTGATAATGGGGGATTTGATAATTACCGTCTCTCATCTGCTGCTGGACTCCCCTCCCGTTGTTCAGCATGCTGCTCCATTTGGGGTGGTGCTGATGGTGCTGCTGCTGCAGATGTCTGCTGCCTTCTCCTGCTCCTGGTTCTTGGCTTGGGTGGCATGTTGGGTGTGGCTGAGGGTCCCATTGTCTTGCTTTTATATATGTCCTGTGGGCAGAGCTACTGAGCATGCTCAGACCAAAGAAACCGGATCCGGCCGCCGGATCCGGCTGTCGCCGGATCCGGCGCATTGCGGCGCTCATAGGCTTTCATTGTATGAAAAAGCTGGACACGCCGGATCCGGCGTGTCCGGCTATTTCGCCAGAGACAAAAAACGTTACAGTAGCCGTTTTTTCCAGACGCCGGATCGCGTCACATTGCCGGATCCGGCGAAAATCGGATGAAACGCATGGCCATCCGGCTCGATCCGGCTCTAATGCAAGTCAATGGGGGGGAAACCGGATCCGGCATTGCATTTCGCCGGATCCGTTTTTAGTCAAAAGCGCCGGATCGCGCCTGACGCCGAAAACCTGATGTGTGAAAGAGGCCTTAGTTAATAATTCTAAGGTTAAAAATATTTCTGCCAGCCTCTTTCAAAAATTAAGAACTGAACCATTCTGAACTCCACTGAATCAAGAGTGTACAATATTGCTATGATAATAATCACTACTCAATGTGAGTTACCGTGAGGCAGGATAGTCAAGAGAATCGGGGTCAGTACCAAAAATGATCGTAATCAACAAAGGGAAAACAGCTTGAGGTCAGAGTATTAGGAGGGTAGCGTGTCAAAACAAAGGGGTAAGTCAAACGGATGGTTAAGGTAAATCCAAGGTTGGCAACAGAGATCAGAATACAACTCAGAACACAGAGCAAACACACACCACTTAAGCAAAGCTATAATTATCAATGATCGGACAATTGTCAGCATGCTAAATAGCCCTATAATCACCCAGAATGGATGACACTTGGAGGAGATCCCACAGACCCAGCCAGATAGGATAGGTCATCTTTCATTCACAATACTCACACCTCTGCCTCAAATTGCGTGGTAGAGGTGTCACTCACAATCCAGACAGTTCAGCAAGCCCTCAATTCCATAGGGCGGTAGAGCTGTTATTCACAGCATCTATAGGACACTGTGAGGGTGTCTGCACATGCCGCGGATTCTGCTGCGAATCCGCAGCGGTTTTGGTCCTGCGGATCTGCAGCAGAAATGTACAGTACCATTAAAATCAATGAAAAATGAAATCCGCTGTGCAGACAGTGCGGATTTTTTCGTGCTGAATTGCCGCGGTTTCAAAACCGCAGCATGTCAATTTTGTGCAGATTCCGCTGCGGTTTGGCACCTGCTCCATGGCAAGTGTCAAACCACAGAGGAAAACCGCAGGCTAAATCGCAGAAAAACTGCAGATAAACCGCAGGTCTTATGATCTGAGGATTTACCTGCGATTTTTGACAAATCGCCGCTGAAAAATCCGCAGGACAATCCACGGCATGTGCACACACCCTGAGTGGTGGAATCATGTCAGTTGCTTTATGGGAAAGACTTGCCAACTGGCAGTGGGCCATGTCAGCCAACTGTCATGAGTATTAGCTTGTTTTATTTTTTGCCAGACACAATATGAACATTATTATTATAAGGAGATACATGAGGGCATAATTATAATATAGCAGTATAGAGGGACATTAATATAGGTAAACATAGTGAGATGTTGTACAACCAAAGGAAAGCCAAACCCCCTAAAAACATACAGTATTTTTATTAAGTATTAATCTTAAAATCAGGTACTCACAGCACCTACATGAAAACAAATAGACAAAAATATCAATTGGTTCAAAAATGGAAGGGGGAAAAATGGAGACTGATTCGCCCTGCGCCATTCCGTTCCTAGCCATGGAGGTTGGCATCCTATAAGTATTATATGGAGCCCCTACTCAATGAAGAATGTCCTTATTTGACCCTATCTAAAACCAACACAAACCTGATGACCCTTTGCTCAGTATCGAGTAGAAGCACCCTTTTGAGCTGGTACAGCCATGAGTCTTCTTGGGAATGATGCAACAAGTTTTCATACCTGGATTTGGGTATCCTCTGCCATTCTTCCTTGCAGATCCTCTGCAGCTCCATCAGCTTGGATGGTGAACGTTGGTGGACAGCCATTTTCAGATCTCTCCAGAGTTGCTCAATTGGGTTTAAGTTAGGGCTCTGGCTGGGCCAGTCAAGAATGGTCACAGGATTGTTCTGAATCAAGAAAGGCACATCCAGCCCATGAATGGCAGCGCTTCCCAGGACTCACATCCAAAGATGATATTTCATATTTTTTTATTTGATAGGTTAAAAAAGAGGAGATACAACTCGTTTCAGATACAGTGTATATCCTTCATCGGGTATCATAAAAACACAGTACAAATCCTAATAGTATAAAATTCAGTTACACTTATATATAGAAGCAACCTTTTATCCCAGTCTCAGAAACTTGATTTAGGGTGTGGACCAAGTTCAGGAACACACACACTGATTGATCCAATCTTGACAACATAGATGCAAGAAGAAAAAAAAAACCCAGAGGAAAAAAAAAACAGGAAAAAAAAAAGACAACGTTCAAACTCTCTCTATGAAATCTCAAAGACCTCACCAGTACTATTACATTTGATAGTTTTAGCCCCTTGATCTAGGATCCCACAGGTACAACATTTTTTGGAGGTGCATTTAAAAACTCCACTTCCTTGAGAAACACCACATAAAATTTGATCCGTACTTTTTTAATGTCTTTTCCTTTTGAATCCAACCGGTTTTTCAATTTACACCAAATTTTTCAAAGTTTTCCCCCTTCTATATGTAATCCCTGGTTTATCAGGGAGATGTTTCCCAAAACAGGGTCACGCTTCAAGATATACCAATATTTTGAAAGCACAGTTCTTATGACTTTATTCCCCCTATTGAATGTGGTCACAAAATTCAATTTCCAGCGATCATCACTTTTTTCTTTACCAATGGTCAAATTATCCCCCTTCCTATTTTTTCCTTTGTTATCCCTATATGCACTGTTTATCAAATTTTTTGAGTATCTTTTTTCCTTAAATTTTCATTTTAGAATTTTAGACTGAGCGACATAATCAGATTCTCTCGTACAATTTTTTCTTATATGAAAAAATTGGCTGTAGGGTGTATTAACCTTCCACTTCTTGTAATGTGTACTGTTGAAATCTAAAAAGCCATTTGAATCCACCTTTTTAAAGTGGGTTTTTGTAATAATTTTTTTCCCACTATGGCTGATCTCTAGATCAAGAAACACCATTTTGTCTTTATTAATTTGTGATGAAAAGGTAATCCCCAGGTGTTATTATTGAGCTCCTTTATTAACTGTGCGGCTTCCTCCTCTGTCCCCTTCCATATAATAATCAGATCATCAATGAAGCGCTTATAAAGCCTTATTTTGTTTTGTCATTGAAACCAGGCTTAGAGAGTGACGATGAGCACTCGAATCACCCCATGAATAAGTTTGCGAAATTTGGCAAGACCCTAGTCCCCATCGTGGTGCCGAGCAACTGTAAATACAGTATGCCTTTAAAAATGAACACATTGTGTTCAAGAATGAATTTGAGATCCTTTAGCAGAAAATCTCTTTGTTCAGGGAGCATCTCTGTCTTTGCTAAATAAAAACCCACCGCATTTACCCCCATTTCGTGATCTATGTTGGACTATAATGAATTTACATCCAACAAGATAAAGGAATAGTTTTCTTCCCATTCAATATCCCTCAGTTCCTCAATTAATTGTGTGGAATCTCTCAAATATGAAGGAAGAGACTTTACTAGATCTTGTAAAAACAAGTCAATATAATGAGAAAGATGACAAGTCAAAGACCCAATCTAATATATAAAGCTCAAAGTGTGTATGTATGTGTGTATGTATGTATGTGTGTGTGTGTGTGTGTATGTGTGTATGTCCGGGATAGGCATCCGCACCGTCGCAGCTACAGCCACAAAATTTGGCACAGTCACACGTCTGGACCCCGAGAGCGTCCTAAGCTATGTTGTGAGGCGAAATTTTAACCCCTCACGTTCCAATTCACCAAACAATTTTGCCCCGTCTACATACTGGGGAAAAAGTGTGTGCGCGTCAAGCCCCGCCCCTCATTATGATGTCACAATGCCCCTATTTGCATACTGGGGAAGCAGTGTGTGCGTGTCAAGCCCCGCCCCTCATTATGATGTCACAATGGTTGCCATGGCGACGCTGATGTCATCATAGGTTGCAAGCCCTGCCGCCGCTCATTATGATGTCATAATGGTTGACTATGGATTGGAGGATGTGTGATGGGTATATGGGCACTGGACTATGGGATGGAGGATATGTATGACAGGTATATGGGCACGGGACTATGGGATGGAGGATATGTATATGGGCACTGGACTATGGGATGGAGGATATGTTTGACGGGTATATGGGCACGGGACTATGGGATGGCGGATATGTATATGGGCATGGGACTATGAGATGAAGGATGTGTGATGGGTATATGGGCACTCGACTATGGGATGGCGAATATGTATGATGGGTATATGGGCATGGGACTATGGGATGGAGGATGTGTGATGGGTATATGGGCGCTCGACTCTGGGATGTAGGATGTGCATGATGGGTATATGGGCACGGGCCTATGGGATCGTGGATATGTATGATGGGTATATGGGTGCGGGACTATAAGATGGAGGATATGTATGATGGGTATATGGGCATGGGACTGTGAGATGAAGGATGTGTGATGGGTATATGGGCACTCGACTATGGGATGGCGAATATGTATGATGGGTATATGGGCATGGGACTATGGGATGGAGGATGTGTGATGGGTATATGGGCGCTCGACTCTGGGATGTAGGATATGTATGATGGGTATATGGGCACGGGCCTATGGGACCGTGGATATGTATGATGGGTATATGGGTGCGGGACTATGGGATGGAGGATTATTATAATTTGTTATAACTAACCACAGTTAGTTACTATGCCCGGGCAGCGCCGGGCTCTTCAGCTAGTTCCTGATATAATCGGCCTGCCAGGTGGTTTTTCAGGGTTCTTATGCAATTTTGGTAAATGATAAAATAACGACATGGATGGCGCAGGATTTATTAAAAACCTTTTTCTGTTTTATTACGAATATTCCTCTCATAGGCTTCCTTGATCATATGGTGATAGTCCCGGGCAAAGCATTGTGTAGGATCTTCTTTTAAAATTTTGTTATATCTCATATCAGACAATATGTTCAAAGCTTCCTCAATATAGTCAGATGTGTTTTGCACAACTACTCCTCCCCTTTATCAGCTTGTCTTATTACTATATCTGTATTTTTTCTCAAATCCTCCAATGCCACTTTTTCTCTTTTAGAGATATTATTCTCCTTTTTTACCTTATTTTTCCCAATTCCATGCTTTTCGATTTTATTTTTATTATTATTTTCCCACTTCTTAAATTCTTCAGATACTAATGAAAAAAAGCTTCTATATTTGGTCCTCTGTGTTGATGAGGATTAAATAAAGATTTGGGGTGTACCTCCTTGTGGATATATTCACTTTCTTTGTCTCTGTTGGGATCAGTATTTTTTTGAGATCCCCAATGTCCCCATTTTTTTCAGTCAACAAGAAATGCCTTTTACGAGTAAGTTTGTGAATGTATGCATTTAAATCAAGAAAAAGATCAAACGCATTCATATCTTGAGCAGGGCAGAAATTTAGTCCCCTACTTAAAATTTCCATTTCTGAAGAGGATAAAATGTGGAATAATAAATGAAATATTTTAACCAGAGGCAGATTTGGTTGTTTATTAGTTTCTGGGTTCCTTGATTTTTTATATGTTCTCAGATTTCTATTAGATCCCTTTCCTCTTTTTCCTCTTGCTCTACTTTTCTTTTTTTGGACCTTGGTATTATAGCTGGTGCGAAGTAATCTAATATATAAAGCTCAAAGTGTGTATGTATGTGTGCATGTATGTGTGTATGTGTGTGTGTGTGTGTGTGTGTGTGTGTGTATGTGTGTATGTCCGGGATAGGCATCCGCACCGTCGCAGCTACAGCCACAAAATTTGGCACAGTCACACGTCTGGACCCCGAGAGCGTCCTAAGCTATGTTGTGAGGTGAAATTTTAACCCCGCGTGTTCCAATTCACCAAACAATTTGCCCCTATCTACATACTGGGGGAAAAAGTGTGTGCGCGTCAAGCCCCGCCACTCATTGTGATGCCATAATGCCCCTATTTGCATACTGGGGAAGCAGTGTGTGCGTATCAAGCCCCTCCCCTCATTATGATGTCACAATGGTTGCCATGGTGACGCTGATGTCATCATAGGCTGCAAGCCCTGCCGCCGCTCATTATGATGTCATAATGGTTGACTATGGAATGGAGGATGTGTGATGAGTATATGGGCACCGGACTATGGGATGGAGGATATGTATGATGGGTATATGGGAACGGGACTATGGGATGGAGGATGTGTGATGAGTATATGGGCACTGGACTATGGGATGGAGGATATGTATGACGGGTATATGGGCATGGGACTATGGTATGGCGGATATGTATATGGGCACGGGACTAGGGGATGGAGGATGTGTGATGGGTATATGGGCACTGGACTATGGGATGGAGGATATGTTTGACGGGTATATGGGCACGGGACTATGGGATGGCGGATATGTATATGGGCACGGAACTATGGGATGGAGGATGTGTGATGGGTATATGGGCACTGGACTATAGGATGGAGGATATGTATGATGGATATATGGGCACGGGGCTATGAGATGGCAGATATGTATGATGGGTATATGGGCACAGGACTATGGGATGGAGGATATGTATGATAGGTATATAGGCATGGGACTATGAGATGAAGGATGTGTGATGGGTATATGGGCACTCGACTATGGGATGGCAAATATGTATGATGGGTATATGGGCACTCGACAATGGGATGGAGGATATGTATGATGGGTATATGGGCATGGGACTATGGGATGGAGGATGTGTGATGGGTATATGGGCACGGGACTATGGGATGGAGGATATGTATTATGGGTATATGGACACGGGACTATGGGATGGAGGATAATTATAATTTGCTACAACTAACCACAGTTAGTTACTATGCCCAGGCAGCGCCGGGCTCTTCAGCTATCTGATATATAAAGCTCAAAGTGTGTATGTATATGTGTATGTGTGTGTGTATGTGTGTGTGTGTATGTCCGGGAGATGGCGGATATGTATGATGGGTATATGGGCACGGGACTATGGTATGGAGGACATGTATGATGGGAATATGGGCAAGGGACTATGAGATGAAGGATGTGTGATGGGTATATGGGCACTCGACTATGGGATGGCAAATGTGTATGATGGGTATATGGGCATGGGACTATGGGATGGAGAATATGTTTGATGGGTATATGGGCATGGGACTATGGGATGAAGAATATGTATGATGGGTATATGGACATGGGACTATGGGATGGAGGATGTGTGATGAGTATATGATGGGCACTGGACTATGGGATGGAGGATATGTATGATGGGTATATGGGCACGGTCCTATGGGATGGCGGATATGTATGATGGGTATATGGGCACTCGACTATGGGATGGCGAATATGTATGATGGGTGTATGGGCATGGGACTATGGGATGGAGGATGTGTGATGGATATATGGGCATGGGACTATGGGATGGAGGATGTGTGACGGGTATATGGGCACGGGACTATGGGATGGAGGATAATTATAATTTGCTACAACTAACCACAGTTAGTTACTATGCCCGGGCAGCGCCGGGCTCTTCAGCTAGTTTGTAATATAATTCTTTTGTATTGGACTTAAAATTTGGGCTGTTTCTGAAGAGCTGATTAGTGGTAGTAAAATTATTTCTGAAACACTTGGATGTGTGGGACCTATCTCTGAGGATCTCTGATATTACTGAGGATGGGGATGGTGTAGTCGCTTGTATTACTGTGGTGAATGTAGATGAGGATTCTGTATTGTCATGGATAGTTAGTTCATTTATATCAAATTCAACATTGAAAATTTCCAACCTGTGGGGAACAGTTGGAATTTCCAGTGGGGGAAGTCCTGGATTGGGGGGAGGTAATGTTGGAGCATTTTTCATTACAATCATACTGGGCGCTAATGGAATAGTTTTTTCAATGAGTGGATGTTTTTTCTTTTGTACATTTCTATTATAGTGTGAAGATTTTCGGGGATAGAAGTATTAAGAGGTAATTTAATTTGAGAGATAGTGGTTTCAACATCATGTATGTTTTTTTTATATTTGAATTAGTTACTGTATAATCCTTGCTTGTTTTACGCCTAATTCCTGTGGGACCAGGGCTTCTGTTCTTAAATTACCAGCGTTATTCTTTGTAGGTTCATTGATACCTATCAGGTTTTTATTCTTGATTGGTTCCTTTGACATAGGTTTAGTTTTAACGGTATCCCTGCAAAAAAAAATTTTATTTTTACATCTACTAGATCATTTTCAAATATTTTGAATTTCCTAGTACTGTCATCATTCACCAAATTAAAAAAAATTAAACTTTTAAATCTTTCAAGTTCAAGTAATTTTTTTTTCACAGATCATGGCGGCTTTGCTGGCTAGCTCAGAACACTTTTCCACTAACAAACTCTTAAGACTATAAGAACAATAATTTAAAATATTATTCCACTTATTGGTAAAATTACTGTCATCTAAAAAAGTACTATTAAAATGTATCTCGCTAGGGGGCGCTGTATGGGTGTCCCAGGAGAGAGGATGAGTGGCAGGATGCTGAATGATCGTTATGTATCCCAAGGTAGGTGGCGTTGGGATAGAAGCTTGAATATGTGTGTTGATCAGCAGAGGTACTGCTGAGCTTTTGCTACACTGTGTCAGGGAGAGCTTTCTAGGTAGCTGGTGAGACGGGCTGTACCAGTTACCTACAAATCTACCTAGGGGTGTGTCTAAAAACACCTATAGTAAAGACTATGTGTGAATGCTTGTAGGACCTGTGATGAGGTCATAGCCATGTGATGTGGTGGGCGTGGCTACGGACCATATAAGGTGGCCAGGGTAGGTCACATGAGTGGATGCTTGGACCCAGTTGGTCCGTTTGGATGGTCTCGCTGGAAGATGTGTCTGCCTTCCTGAAGTGCCTGTGTGTAATGGCTGCACGTGTCTGAGAGTTCCCAGAGGAGAGAATGGACATCTGCAGTGTGGTGAAGCAACCATGAGGCAACCCTGACGGGGTGAGATAACTGTGAGGCTAGAAAGCCTGTGTATTGGACATGGCATAACCTGTGTGACTACAGGGTTAACAGAGTGGATCTCTGTCACGGACGCTATGCTGTTTGATATGAACTTTATGTTGCTGGTCATGGTTTTGATGCCTGAATAAACCGCATGGACTGTCATTGGCTTATGGAAAACCTGTGCCGGATCTGATTATTTGGCTGCCAAGCGAGTGTCCCCAACCTTAATAAAAAGCGCTACCTTACAATTGGTGGAAAATGCTATGGGCAGTGTTGTAGCCTTGTTGCTAGGGCAATGGAAGAAGACTGCAAAATTTGGTTGATAAGGGCCATGATTCCAACAGCACATATTGCAGTGCTGGCAACGCTGAGCCAGGAGGGCTGACGGTCTTGAAAGCCGTGAGATATGCTGACTGGGGTCAGTGGAAGAGATGTGGCGCCCCCAGGAGTATGGTTGCCACAGTGGCTTTGCCTTCCTCCAGGGAGGGCACTGCCAGGCTTGGAGGCAATGATGGGTGTCTCTCGCAGTCAATCTATGCATGCAACACAGTTCCACTCCAGGCCAGCAGGGGGGGACTCTGAACCGGAATTGAAGGGAGGAGTGCTCTCTGAGGGCCAAGGGGAAGGAGTGGGGAGTTAGTCTGCGGAGGGTGAAGTGTGCAGACGTGTGGAAGGAGCGCTGAGATAGAGCTGAGAGGAAGAGTTCATCTCCCGTAAGAGCGCATGAACTGGAGCCTGGTCTCCACGGCTGTATGGACACTGATGGTCCTACAGCAGACACCAGAGGAGTAGAAGGCTGTAAATGCAATACTCTCATCTAAGACTTGAGGGCACAACAGCAACACAGATAGTGAGCCGGGACTTAGGAGTGAGGAGTCCCTGGAACAGGCTACAGTTGTCTGCCGTACAAGTAGAGTTCTTGGGAACATCTGACCGGAGGAACTTCAGTGTAACTCAGTACTGGAGATCCCTTAAGTAAGCGTTAGGAAGGAGACTGCACAGCCCATCTGCTGAGAGAGAATCCTTGAAAACTGAAAGAAAAAGAGCGCAATAGGGTCTTACCCGAGAAAATGAGAAAGTAAAACAATAAGTTATACTCACCCTGTGTAGGAGAGTATTAAGCATAAAGGAACAAAGTCAGCTTGCTGCACATCCAAATGACCACGCCGTGGCCATAAATCATCAGATTCAAAGAAGGAATTTTTATGGATTAGCCGTGCGCTGCCAGACCATCACTCCTCACAAGTTGTGTGCTTTAAAACATTTATTTCCCAACGCGTTTCAAAGTTAAAAACTTCTTCCTCAGGGGATGACAGGTACATGTTATCCCCTGAGGAAGAAGTTTTTAACTTTGAAACGCGTTGGGAAATAAATGTTTTAAAGCACACAACTTGTGAGGAGTGATGGTCTGGCAGCGCACGGCTAATCCATAAAAATTCCTTCTTTGAATCTGAGAGAGAATCCTTGAGTTGCTTCCAGGCTAGCCTGCTCTGTTACCATCTGTAATCAGGACCCTGGACTGCATTTAACAAGTAAAGGTACAGAAATTGCACCCCGCTGTGTCTTGTCTGCTTCCTACCTTTCCGGCGCCGCTACATCCCCGTGCCAACCACATCAACCCTGCCCTGTGACTACAGCTTCACCTGTGGGGAGCTTTTACATCTTTGCTGCACCATACCATCAGTCCCAGCGGATCTGCATGCAGCGTCGGCTTAACACCTCCCTTGCCAAGCACCACAGGTGGCGTCACGAACTATTCATCTAACTACATTCCACCATTCACATCTTCCTATTACTTGGGCACCCAGGGCCACGGTCCGGGTCACTGCTGCTGTGACACATCCCACTGATACCAGCCCAGTACCGAGTACCTCACAGTCCTGGGAGGGCGACCCAACTTGGCGTCACGAACAGGATTACGGAGCCCGGTACCCCCCGGGTCCTGTGTGCCATAGACTGTGTGTGTAAAAGACTGTGTTGGCGCCAATTGCCGCCATTGCCGCGCTGCTTGGCGCGCGCGGGAAGAAAAAGGGGCAGGCCTTCGTGGGCGGAGCCTGCCACAGGGTGCGAAGAAGTGAAGTGCCGCGCAGGAAGAGAAGACAGCGTGCGAGAAGGGGAGGAGTTGAGGCCTACAGTTCAGAGCGTCGGGCCTGCGAAGCGGCCACCGGTGAGCTCGCACAACCCCCGGCCCTGGCTAACGTTAACTAGGGGGAAGAGAATGTCTGTGCCAAGCAGCAATGTAGCGGCGGACGTCGCCGCCAACCCCTCAGTGCCATAAGGAGTAGCGCCCACCGCAGCGGTCCCCATAATGCCACTGTCCATGCCCTACATACCGGGAGCAACCTGGCTGCCGCAGTACTCGGGTGAGTCACATACCCTGAGTGAATTTAAAGAGAGACTGTGCAGTTTGTTTAAAGTCTACCCTCTGTCTGAAAGCCAGAAAGTGAATATCCTGATTGGACAGCTAACGGGTGCAGCGCAGAGAGAAGTGAAAGCCTGGCTGGACACTGATAAAGAGACTGTTGCAAAGATCCTGGCCAAGCTGAGAAGCACCTTTGACACTTGCACTGCAGCTGAAATCAAGATGTGGTTCTTTGGCTGTAAACAGAAGGTGTAGGTCAGTATCAGGGACTATGCTCTCAACCTGCAGGAGGCGCTGCGAGCAGTTAAGCAAGTTGATCCTGACAGTGTGAAGGAGGAAGATAAACTGTTAAAGGAGCAGTTCATTGAAGGACTTCTATCCAGTACACACAGAGGACAGTTGCGCATCATAACCCTGCAAGGCCCTGATCTGGACTTTGCTGATTTTAAGGACAGGGCTATACGGGTACTGCAGGAACCCACTGACAGCCGTCCAGCGCCCCCTAGGCGCCCAGCGATCACCTACCATCAGGAAGCAACATCTTTTCCTTCCATCCCTGTGGAGGCTGATGCACAGACTCTGGATAAAGATCCAACTGAAGAGCTGTGTCTTCAGGTCCAGGAGTTGACCAAAGGAATGGCTGCACTTACTAAAACTGTGCAGTCTCTGCAAGTGTCCTCCAAGGAGAAGTTCCAGCTGGCTTCCAGTCCAGAGGATGTCCCGTGGCTCCGGAAGAGGAGAGCTCCACCACTCCGAGGGAGGAACAACAATCGCTATGACCAGGATGGACGTCCCATCTGTCGTCGCTGTTATAAGGCAGGTCATCTTGCAAGATTCTGTCCTTTAAACGAGCAACTCCTGGGGCAGAGGGCCAACCCCCAGGAATAGGATCCCCAGGCCCAAAGAACTGGAGAACCATGTATGTTGGAGGGAGACCAATCCTTCCAGTGGCGATTGACGGTATCCCCATGAACGCTCTGCTGGACACTGGCTCTCAGATGACCACTATGCCGTACATTCTTTACAAGAGGTATTGGGCTGATTCTGAACTTACCCGTGGCCCAACTGATGAACTAACAGTAGTTGCCAGTAATGGTCAGTCTTTGCAGCAGATTGGATGTAAAGAGATTACTGTTAAAGTGGGTCGGGTAGAGCTAAAGTCTCAAGGTCTGATAGTTGTGGATATTGATCGACGTGAATGTAATCCCATGATGACTCTTGGTACAAATGTAATTGAAAACTGTCTGTCCGAGGTTATTGTCTTGTTGCAATAGGTGGCTGAGACTGCTGGTTCTAGTGAACAACAAGACCTGCAGAAGGAGATCAGAGCCCTGATGCAAAGACAACAGGTAGAACTCTTTGGTGGAGAAATTGGCAGCGTCAGAGTGATGCTTTTCCCATTGCAATACCCCCCCAGATGTGAAATGTTGATTTGGTGTCGGGCAGCTATAGGTCTTAGAGGGAGAGATTACCAGGCATTGGTAGAAGCAGTGTACTCCGATAGCAGGCCCACTGTCCTGACCCAGAGGGGTGGTTGATGCATGTAAAGGGAGAGTGCCTGTACGCCTCTTGAACTGTGGGGAGGAGGAGGCCACAATACCTCGGTACGCCACAGTTGCTAAGCTGCTCACTGTTAATAACAACTCATTGCAGGCAGCAGAGCCCTTGGTCTCATCCGACCAGGTGGAGGACAATGGCTCTGGAAAGCAGCTAGAGGAGTGGTGTCAGCAACTGCAGGTGGGAACTGACTCTACGCCCTCCTACCAGAAAAATGGGGCTTACAGAGTGACACAAGAGTATGAGCGGGTATTCAGCAAACACCCACTAGATTTTGGGCAGGCAAAAGGGGTTCAACATCATATCCCCACTGGAGATCATCCACTCATTAAAGAAAGGTACCAGCCTATAGCCCCAACACAATACCAATGTGCTAAGAGTATGTTGAGAGAGATGAAGGAAGCTGGGGTTATCAGAGACAGTTGTAGCCCATGGGCAGCTCCCATAGTTTTTGCAAAGAAAAAAGATGGTACCATGAGAATGTGTGTTGATTACAGGAAAATTAACAGCATTACACATAAAGACGCCTACCCATTATCTAGAATTGAGGAATCATTGGCTGCACTTAAAACTGCTAACTACTTTTCCACCTTAGATCTCACTAGTGGGTATTGGCAGGTTCCGTGGCAGAGGCAGACAAGGAGAAAACAGCATTTACCACTCCAATGGGTCTCTGTGAGTTCAACTATATGCCATTCGGGCTCTGCACCGCTCCAGGAGCATTTCAACGGCTGATGGAGTGTTGCCTGGGACACATGAACTTTGAGACGGTCCTGTTGTACCTGGATGATGTCATTGTTTTCTCCAAAACCTATGAAGATCATCTGGAACACCTGGCTGAAATGTTTGAAGCCTTGTCCAATTTTGGCCTGAAGGTGAAGCCTTCCAAATGCCACCTCCTGAAGCCCAAGGTACAGTACCTCGGTCATGTGGTCAGTGCAGAAGGTGTGGCACCAGATCCTGACAAGGTCACAGTCATCCGGGACTGGATGAAGCCCAGCATCCTCCATGAAGTACGCCAATTCCTTGGACTGGTAGGGTACTACCGAAGATTCATCAAAGGCTTTACTGAAATAGCCACTCCTATGCAAAATCTCCTGGTGGGGCAGTCCAACAAAACCAAACAGAATAATTCCACATTTGAATGGACTGAGGAGTTAGAGAGGTCCTTCACCAGATTGAAGATGGCTCTCACAGGTGACGAAGTTCTGGCCTACCCAGATTATGACAAACCCTTTGTGCTGTACACTGATGCCAGCAGTGTGGGACTAGGAGCAGTAATGTCGCAGGTACAGAATGGGAAAGAAAGAGTGATCTCCTACGCCAGTAGGAAGCTGCGTCCCACTGAAAGGAACCCTGACAACTACAGTTCTTTCAAGCTGGAGTTCCTTGCCATAGTCTGGGCTGTCACCGAAAGGTTCAAACATTACCTAGCCTCCGCCAAGTTTACTATCTTCACGGACAACAATCCGTTGACCCACTTGGAAACTGCAAAACTAGGTGCACTGGAGCAGCGATGGATGGCTCGGCTATCTAATTATGAATTCACCATCAAGTACCGAGCAGGGCACAAGAATGCCAATGCTGACGCGCTGACCAGGATGCCTAATCTGCCTGATGCAGGAGAAGACCCTGAGGCTCTTGAAGAAATAGAGCTACCTCCCTTCCACTGGCCAATTGCGGCCCAACGTGCCCAAGGAGTGAGAAACCGACGGTCTGGCTTGAAAGAGGTCACACTGAATCCATTGCTCCATCATGACTGGGCAGAAACGCAAGATAGTGACCCTGCAGTCCGCCTGATGAAGGAGCTACTGTCACAAGCTGACTCACGCCCAGAGTCGGATGCTCCTGAAGAAACCCAGCAATTGTGGAAGGAAAGAGGCAGGCTGTTCCTCTATGAGGGAAAGTTGTGCCTGAGGAGTATCAATGCCCGCACTCATGAGCTGGTCTGGCAGGTGGTAGTCCCGAAGAGAGAGGCATCGATGGTCCTAGAAGCATACCACAATGGAGCTGGGCACTTCGGATGGAAGAAGTTGGAAGCTTTGCTCCGAGAGAGATTCTATTGGGCTGGTATGAGGAAAGCCATTGAAAAGTGGTGCAGAGAATGTGGACAATGTAACCTGTGCAGAAAGGATCGAAACAGCCAGAGAGCTCCTCTACAGCCAATCATCACCAAGCAGCCACTTGAGTTGGTAGCCCTGGACCATGTGAAGTTGGTTCCAAGCCGGTCAGGCTACATATATGCTCTTACCATTGAGGACCATTACTAAAGATTCCTGGTAGTTGTGCCTGTCAAAGATCAAACAGCCAGGACGGCAGCCAGAGCATTCCAACAGCACTTTTGCAGACCACATGGTTACCCTGAAAGAGTACTTACAGATCAAGGTCCAGCTTTCGAAGCAGAAGTGTTCCAGGAATTCTGTAACTTGTATGGTTGTAAGAAGATCCGGACAACACCATACCACCCACAGACAAATGGCATGTGTGAGAAGATGAACCAGGTAGTGATTGACCTACTGAAGACATTGCCCTTGGAGGAGAGAAATCTGTGGCCAGAAAAGTTACCAGATCTGGTAGACCTCAACAACCATATTCCAGTGAACTCCACCAACTGCACTCCAGCCTACCTGATGAGAGCAAGGCCTGGGAAACTGCCTATTGATTTGGACATGGGAGTCCTGACTAGGGATGAGGTTTCCGATATTGAAATATCGGAAATCGGCCCGATATTTGCGATATCGGAATTCCGATTCCGATATTTTTTTCACATCGGAAATCGGAAATCCCATAATCCTTCAGCCTCTGAGCGCTCCATGGAGCCAATCAGGAGCTGAAGAATTGCTGACAACATTGTGTAAGTCCCCTAAGCTTGGTAGGAGGCATTCAAACTTGCTAGCTAGGGGCTGCTCTGCAATTGGCTGGCTGGATGGTGTGATCAGGCAGTATAAAAGGCTGCGCCTGCCATTTTAGCCTCACTCTACTGTGAAAGCAGAAAGGGATAGGTTGCTGTTGGAGATAGGGGAGATCTAGGTTCTAATAGCGATACAAATTGTTTTTCAGTGACTGTAGCAGCCCCTGTGTGTTACAGAAGCAGTCTTTTTCCTCACTGACCCTGCTCAGTTTCATTTTTTGTGCTGTGCAGGCTCTCAGTGAGGTGCTTAGTGAGACAGTGCAGAGCACATTCACTGCAGCTGCTGCAGCTCCTCTTGCTGCAGCACTGTGTGGTGTGTGTCTCACTGCCTTTTCTTTTCATCACTTAAATCCCCTTCCCCTATTTTTTCCTAAAAGTTAAACACTATATAGGGATTGTGCTGTGAGGGACCCAAACAACCTCTGTGGCTGGTGCCACACAGCACTTGGCCCAGTCCCGGAGAATCCTTTTTTTTTTTGGTATCACAGCAGTGTAATTTATTGCGCTGTGACATCCGACCGTAACATGTACACCAATACCACAAACACACGTTACTCTTTGTGTAGGCCACACTAGATTCAAATAAAGTGTAGCAGACACACCATCATCATACAGTGCCATTAGTGTTTCTTATACCTGTTTGTAGTCCTACAGGAATAAGCACACTAATTCCTAATAATTACAGTCATATGTAAAAGTTTGTGCATGAGAAAAGGTTCTCCTATGAAGAGTGGCATCATGGGCTCCTCAAAACAACTCTCAAATGATCTGAAAACAAAGATTATTCAACATAGCTTTTCAGGGGAAGGATACAAAAAGTTGTCTCAGAGATTTAACCAGTCAGTTTCCACTGTGAGGAACATAGTAAGGAAATGGAAGAACACAGGTACAGTTCTTGTTAAGCCCAGAAGTAGCAGGCCAAGAAAAATATCAGAAAGGCAGAGAAGAAGAATGGTGAGAACAGTCAAGGACAATCCACAGACCACCTCCAAAGACCTGCAGCATCATCTTGCTGCAGATGGTGTCACTGTGCATCGGTCAACAATACATCGCATGCATAACGCCTTTTTGTATGACCAAACAACTCAATCTTTGTTTCATCAGTTCACAGGACCTTCTTCCAAAATGTAACTGGCTTGTCCAAATGTGCTTTTGCATACCTCAGGCGACTCTGTTTGAGGCGTGCTTGCAGAAACGGCTTCTTTCGCATCACTCTCCCATACAGCTTCTCCTTGTCCAAAGTGCGCTGTATTGTTGACCGATGCACAGTGACACCATCTGCAGCAAGATGATGCTGCAGGCCTTTGGAGGTGGTCTGTGGATTGTCCTTGACTGTTCTCACCATTCTTCTTCTCTGCCTTTCTGATATTTTTCTTGGCCTGCCACTTCTGGGCTTAACAAGAACTGTACCTGTGTTCTTCCATTTCCTTACTATATTCCTCACAGTGGAAACTGACAGGTTAAATCTCTGAGACAACTTTTTGTATCCTTCCCCCTGAAAAGCTATGTTGAATAATCTTGGTTTTCAGATCATTTGAGAGTTGTTTTGAGGAGCCCATGATGCCACTCTTCATAGGAGAATCAAATAGGAGAACTACTTGCAAGTGGCCACCTTAAATACCTTTTCTCATGATTTGATACACCTGTCTGTACTTCGTCAGCATCAGCATCCCAATCGCTGGCATCCTCACATTCCCAATCCAGTGTGCAGCCATCTGTCACACAGGTGTGGGAGAAGAGGCACCCGTACTCGGCAAACCACCCACGAGCACAGGGCATGAATTCTCGCATTGCCAAACTGCTTGCAGTGGAAATGCTACCATTCTGGATGGTGAGCAAGCCAGCCTTTATCGATATGTTGGGGATTGCAATCCCACAATACAGCATTCCCAGCCGCTTCTACTTCAGCAGGCAAGCCGTTCCCGCCCTGCAACAGCATGTGGAGCGTAAAATTAAGCATGCGCTACAAAATGCAGTTAGTATCAAGGTCCACCTGACCACCGACGCGTGGACCAGTCAGCATGGCCAGGGACGCTACATTTCCATCACCGCCCATTGGGTAAATGTAGTTGAGCCTGGAACTGAAGTAGACAGTGCAAGTTCGCGGGTCCTGCCAACTCCATGGATTGCAGGCCTCTCCTCCGTACAAATTGACTCCTCCTCATACTCCTTGTCAGACTCGTCTGCACCCAGACGTACCACAACAACCGATTTCAGCACTGCATCGGCCAAAAATCAACAGGCCGTGTTGAAATTGGTTTATCTGGGTGATGTTAGCCACACCGCAACCGAGCTGTGGAACACGCTCAAGGAGCAGAGCGACATGTGGCTTGCGTCGCTCAACCTCCAGCCAGGTATGGTGGTGTGTGACAACGGCCGAAACCTGGTCGCGGCTCTGGGCCTAGGTGGTCTGACTCACATTCCATGCCTTGCCCATGTCCTAAACTTGGTGGTGCAGAGTTTCTTTAGGAACTATCCTGACCTTGAGGAGCTGCTGCACAAAGTCAGATATGAGTGCTCTCATTTGCGGCGTTCAAGCATGGCTGCATCGCGCCTTTCAGCCATGCAGTGCAGATTGGGCCTGCCCGAGCACCGCATCATTGTTGAACTCCCCACCAGGTGGAATTCTGCGGAGGTTGTGTGAGAAGCAACCTGCAATTATGGAGTTGCAGCTGCAGCAGGCGACACACATCTCAGCCCTCCCACTTTACAACCACAGAGTGGGCATCCATGAAGGACATATGCACCATTTTGAAGTGCTTCGAGGACTCCACTCTGATGGTGAGCGCGGATGCTGCCCTACTCAGCCTGACTATTCCCCTTATATGCCTTATAGAATCATCACTTAAAGGACTAAGGGATGAGGTTTTTCTGGTGGAGGAGGAGTATGTTGAGACACTTGGACCAACCAGGCAATCTTCATCGGCCCGGTTGGTACAAAGCTCTGTGGGTGCCTCACAAAGGTCCAGGCAGGACACAGCAAGCGAGGAGGATGAGGAGGACTATGAGGATGAGCCAGAGGAGGAAAGTACACAGCGCTCTACTAGTAGTCACCAGATAGAGCATGGATGGGGTGATACAGAGCAGCCAGAGCACATTCCTCCAGCTGGTGACAGCAATGCATGGCCAGTTGGCAGCCTTCAGCACATGAGTGACTTCATGCTGCAGTGTCTGAGAAACAACCCACGCGTGGCTCGTATTCTCCACACAAATGACTACTGGGAGGCCACCCTCTTAGATCCACATTACCGGGACAGCCTTCACAGCCTAATTACACCGTTGAACCGGGTGCGTAAAATGCAGGAGTACCAAGATGCACTGGTTAATTCACTCATGTACTCTTTTCCACCGCATAGCAGTGATGCGCGTGCACTCAGTGCGTCCTGGGCCCAGCGGAATCCGTTCAGAAGCCGGTAGCAGAAGCAGTACATCTGCTACTGACAGGTTAAGTATACCCAACCTGTTCCAACGGTTTCTGAACCCGCAAACAGTTCGGGCACCATCAGCACAGACAGTGCAACGCACTATTAGGAGGCAACGTTACCATGACATGGTGGCACAATACCTCTCCACCCCTGTCAGTGTGCTTCAGGATGGATCTGCCCTCTTCAAGTTTTGGGTCTCCAAGTTGGATACATTGCCCGAGCTTAGCCAGTATGCCTTGGAGGTCCTGGCTTGTCCTGGTGCCAGTGTGATTTCTGAACGGGTCTTTAGTGCAGCTGTGTGACGGACTCAGCTCCTGCTGAGCCCATTTTTTGAGTGGACCCTATGGGTCGTGGCACCCACCCACCGAGGGCGAGCTGACCTTGTGAGAATCCACCCCCTATACAGGGAGTGTCAAGGGCAAGACCAAGGGGGTGAGCCACCACGACTGCTGGGACCAGACAGCCGGCTCAGGGGACACTAGACGAGTGTCTGACGACAAGGACGAGCAGGAAGCAGGACGAGACTAGACGTAGGTGCAAGGTATCTTCATTAGAATAACACAGGATCACATACAGAGTAAACAAGCAAAACGTGCAAGGTGCGCGCGTGGGCACGCCAAGGTCCATAACATGGTACGTGCCAGATGGCACGCCTAGGCACAGGTAATGGCATCGGACTCCGGACTGCTGGCAAACCGACAGGGTCCAGGGATCAGGCTGCGGACGTCAGCTCCGGACATCAGGCCGCAGTCATCTGGTTCCGGACCTCTGGCAATGGTTGGCAGGTTCTGGGCATCCGGCAAGCAAACCAGGGTTCAGGCAAGGAGGCACGACAGATATCCACGCAGGGTGCGTGTTTAGGGAACACGCCAAGGTCCAAGGCTAGGTGCGTGTGTAGGGGACACGCCAGGGTCCAAGGCTAGGTGCGTGTGTAGGGGACACGCCAGGGTTCAAAGCGAGGTGCATGTGTAGGGGACACGCCAAGGTTCACAAACGAGACAGGGTGCGTGTGTAGAGCCACCCCAAAGCATAGGATAAGACAGAGTGCGTGTAGAGACACGCCAAGGTACAAGACAGAGTGCGTGTAGAGACACGCCAAGGTACAAGACAGAGTGCGTGTAGAGACACGCCAAGGTACAAGACAGAGTGCGTGTAGAGACACGCCAAGGCACAAGACAGAGTGCGTGTAGAGACACGCCAAGGCACAAGACAGAGTGCGTGTAGAGACACGCCAAGGCACAAGACAGAGTGCGTGTAGAGACACGCCAAGGCACAAGACAGAGTGCGTGTAGAGACACGCCAAGGCACAAGACAGAGTGCGTGTAGAGACACGCCAAGGCACAAGACAGAGTGCGTGTAGAGACACACCAAGGCACAAGACAGAGTGCGTGTAGAGACACGCCAAGGCACAAGACAGTGCGTGTAGAGACACGCCAAGGCACAAGACAGAGTGCGTGTAGAGACACGCCAAGGCACAAGACAGAGTGCGTGTAGAGACACGCCAAGGCACAAGACAGAGTGCGTGTAGAGACACGCCAAGGCACAAGACAGAGTGCGTGTAGAGACACGCCAAGGCACAAGACAGAGTGCGTGTAGAGACACGCCAAGGCACAAGACAGAGTGCGTGTAGAGACACGCCAAGGCACAAGACAGAGTGCGTGTAGAGACACGCCAAGGAACAAGACAGAGTGCGTGTAGAGACACGCCAAGGCACAAGACAGAGTGCGTGTAGAGACACGCCAAGGCACAAGACAGAGTGCGTGTAGAGACACGCCAAGGCACAAGACAGAGTGCGTGTAGAGACACGCCAAGGCACAAGACAGAGTGCGTGTAGAGACACGCCAAGGCACAAGACAGAGTGCGTGTAGAGACACGCCAAGGCACAAGACAGAGTGCGTGTAGAGACACGCCAAGGCACAAGACAGAGTGCGTGTAGAGACACGCCAAGGCACAAGACAGAGTGCGTGTAGTGACACGCAAAGGCACAAGGCAGAGTGCGTGTAGAGACACGCCAAGGCACAAGGCAGAGTGCGTGTAGAGACACGCCAAGGCACAAGGCAGAGTGCGTGTAGAGACACGCCAAGGCACAAGACAGAGTGCGTGTAGAGACACGCCAAGGCACAAGACAGAGTGCGTGTAGAGACATGCCAAGGCACAAGACAGGGTGCGTGTAGAGACACGCCAGGGTTCAGAGCAGGGCTGCGTGCTAGGAGCTACGCAGGGACGCACACCTCACTGGCCAATGCACATGGCTGTAACGCCAGCACGAGGCACGACTAAGGCACAGGAGGGGGCAAAGGAACATTCGTGCTAGGAGCCACGCCAGGTTCAGGGCAGGGTGCGTGCTAGGAGCCACGCCAGGGTTCAAGGCAGGGTGCGTGCTAGGAGCGACGCCAGGGTTCAAGGCAGGGTGCGTGCTAGGAGCCACGCAGGGGGCACGCCACACTGGCCAGTGCACAAGGCTGTACACAAACACGTGGCACTTACCACGGCACAGGAGACGGCCAAGGGGAACCCACACCGGGGTTCAATGCAAGTACAAGGCAGGGAACAAGGCAAGGAACACAAGCAGAAACAGAGCCAGGTCAGAGCGAGGACAGAGTCTAGCAGCGGAGCGTAGGCAGAAGCCCAGAGCCGGGCCAAGGGAAGACCTTGGGACTAGACAAAGAAACGAGCACTAAGGAGAGGAGAAATGGTGCGTGTGCCAGGGAGCACTACAGAGCACTAGAGTTGAGCGAAACAGGTCGAAAAAATTCAAAAGTCGCCGACTTTTGGCAAAGTCGGGTTTCATGAAACAAAACCCGACCCTAGGATGAGGTCGGCCACGAGGTCGGCGACTTACGCGCCAAAGTCACGTTTCAAAAGTTTGTTTTGCGCTCTTTTTCAGCCAATCAGGATCCACGGACACTGTGGGCAACGTGATGACATAGGCACGGGTCACCACCATCTTTCAGAAGGGCATGCAAGTGATTGGCTTGCTTTGGTGGGCGTCACAGGGGGTATAAAAGGGCGTGCACGCTGACCGCCATCTTACTTCTGCCGATCTTAGTATAGGGAGAGGTTGCTGCTGATTCTGTAGGGAGAGCGTTAGGCAGGGAAGAAGACAAAAAAACTGCTTCTGCTGCTAGCGATTTGGCCTGCACAACACACAAGTCACTGTGTGTGCAGTGCAAGGGGAGGCTATATTGTGGTGTATCAGTGGTGTTGGTTGTTGGGCTGCCTTTTAAGGCTTCCTGACACGCTGGCATTGCTGATTATCCACTGCTCCGCAAACTGCTTTTTTAAAAGCAATCCAATCTCCCTTATCCTCTCGTCACTTTGGTCACAGGCAGCTGTGCCATCGAGCGTGTCACATAGCGCTCAGATATCAGTGGGCCGCACACAATCCACAAGTGTCCACTGTCCACAAGTGTACGCAGAGATTCAAAATCTCCATTATCCTCTCGTCACTTTGGTCACAGGCAGCTGTGCCATCGAGCGTGTCACATAGCGCTCAGATATCAGTGGGCCGCACACAATCCACAAGTGTCCAGTGTCCAAAAGTGTACGCAGAGATTCAAAATCTCCATTATCCTCTCGTCACTTTGGTCACAGGCAGCTGTGCCATCGAGCGTGTCACATAGCGCTCAGATATCAGTGGGCCGCACACAATCCACAAGTGTCCACTGTCCACAAGTGTACGCAGAGATTCAAAATCTCCATTATCCTCTCGTCATTTTGGTCACAGGCAGCTGTGCCATCGAGCGTGTCACATAGCGCTCAGATATCAGTGGGCCGCACACAATCCACAAGTGTCCAGTGTCCAAAAGTGTACGCAGAGATTCAAAATCTCCATTATCCTCTCGTCACTTTGGTCACAGGCAGCTGTGCCATCGAGCGTGTCACATAGCGCTCAGATATCAGTGGGCCGCACACAATCCACAAGTGTCCACTGTCCACAAGTGTACGCAGAGATTCAAAATCTCCATTATCCTCTCATCACTTTGGTCACAGGCAGCTGTGCCATCGAGCGTGTCACATAGCGCTCAGATATCAGTGGGCCGCACACAATCCACAAGTGTCCACTGTCCACAAGTGTACGCAGAGATTCAAAATCTCCATTATCCTCTCGTCACTTTGGTCACAGGCAGCTGTGCCATCGAGCGTGTCACATAGCGCTCAGATATCAGTGGGCCGCACACAATCCACAAGTGTCCAGTGTCCAAAAGTGTACGCAGAGATTCAAAATCTCCATTATCCTCTCGTCACTTTGGTCACAGGCAGCTGTGCCATCGAGCGTGTCACATAGCGCTCAGATATGAGTGGGCCGCACACAATCCACAAGTGTCCACTGTCCACAAGTGTATGCAGAGATTCAAAATCTCCATTATCCTCTCGTCACTTTGGTCACAGGCAGCTGTGCCATCGAGCGTGTCACATAGCGCTCAGATATCAGTGGGCCGCACACAATCCACAAGTGTCCAGTGTCCAAAAGTGTACGCAGAGATTCAAAATCTCCATTATCCTCTCGTCACTTTGGTCACAGGCAGCTGTGCCATCGAGCGTGTCACATAGCGCTCAGATATCAGTGGGCTGCACACAATCCACAAGTGTCCACTGTCCACAAGTGTACGCAGAGATTCAAAATCTCCATTATCCTCTCGTCACTTTGGTCACAGGCAGCTGTGCCATCGAGCGTGTCACATAGCGCTCAGATATCAGTGGGCCGCACACAATCCACAAGTGTCCAGTGTCCAAAAGTGTACGCAGAGATTCAAAATCTCCATTATCCTCTCGTCACTTTGGTCACAGGCAGCTGTGCCATCGAGCGTGTCACATAGCGCTCAGATATCAGTGGGCCGCACACAATCCACAAGTGTCCAGTGTCCAAAAGTGTACGCAGAGATTCAAAATCTCCATTATCCTCTCGTCACTTTGGTCACAGGCAGCTGTGCCATCGAGCGTGTCACATAGCGCTCAGATATCAGTGGGCCGCACACAATCCACAAGTGTCCACTGTCCACAAGTGTACGCAGAGATTCAAAATCTCCATTATCCTCTCGTCACTTTGGTCACAGGCAGCTGTGCCATCGAGCGTGTCACATAGCGCTCAGATATCAGTGGGCCGCACACAATCCACAAGTGTCCACTGTCCACAAGTGTACGCAGAGATTCAAAATCTCCATTATCCTCTCGTCACTTTGGTCACAGGCAGCTGTGCCATCGAGCGTGTCACATAGCGCTTAGATATCAGTGGGCCGCACACAATCCACAAGTGTCCACTGTCCACAAGTGTGTGCAGAAATTCTAAAACTCCCCTGTCCTATAGACACCTTGTACCTTGTTTTACATTACTATATAGTTTGTTGGATTTTGTCTACATTTCTACCAAAAATGAGGAAGGCTGGTGGAAGAGGCCGTGGAATTGGGCGGGGGTTGGCAGCTGGTAATGATGGTGTTGGTGGTGGATCTGATGGTATTGGCAAGAGCAAAATAGGACCGAATGCAGGAGGTGCTGACCCTGCGTCATCGTCTGGCTACATAAGGCCTCGAACGCTTAGTTTTCTAGGAGTTGGCAAACCGCTTTTAAAGGCAGAGCATCAGGAAAAAGTTTTGTCTTACATTGCTGACTCAGCCTCCAGCTCTATCGCCTCCTCTTCTTCAGTTGTAAAAAGTAAAAGCACTGAGTCGTCATTGGAGGCTCATGTTCATGAACCACACCTTTCCTTGTGTCCTTCACCCCAACCAAGATTGAAGGATGACGCAGGCCATACTACTGATTACTCCATGGAGCTGTTTTCACATACCATGCCTGGATTATCAAGTCAAATGGTGAATTACCCAGGCCAAGATGAATCTGACATGGAGTGCACTGATGCACAGCCGCTGATGGATGATTCTGCTGGTACATTCACTCAGAGCACTACATTGTCCTCGCAGTGTACAGAGCCAGATTTTGACCCTGATGAGACTCAGGTGCCCCTTCCCGCACACTATACCACCATACACGGTGACACAGAGAAAGGTGCACATGACATTGAAGAGGAGGTGATGGATGACCCAGTTGTTGACCCAGATTGGCATCCATTGGGGGAAGAGGGTGCTGCTTCCAATAGCTCAGATGAGGAGCATCCACAGCAGACATCGACATCGCAACAGCTGTTATCTGGCAGGCCCGGAGCACTCCAAAGACAGGTTCCAAACATCAAAAGAGTTGCTGGACAGCTTGTCCAGAGGGTCAAAAGATCACGGCGTGCTAGGCCGCAAAATGTCTGCCAAAGTAGGAAGAGTGCAGTGTGGCACTTTTTTGAACAAAATCCTCATGATCAGGCCAAGGTTATCTGTAAGAAGAGCGCAAAGACCTTTAGCCGAGGGAAAAATCTGAAAAATTTGAATACCAGTTGCATGCTTAGACATTTAACCAGCATGCACTTGCAAGCGTGGACACAACACCAAACCTCAAGTGCCACATGTGCAACTGATCACAACGAAGGTAGTCAGCAACGCTACATTGTTTCCCCCACTGTAAGCCCACCGGTTAGCACAGCAGCAAATGTTGAGGTGTCGTTGCAAGGCCACAGCAGTCAGGGAATCCCACTGTTATATCAACGAAAGACTGATTCTAGGCCATCAGAAAGAACACCAACTCCATCACCATCATCAACCCTCTCTCAGTCCGCCCTGTCCACCGCTACTTCCACCATATGCAGCTCTCAAGTCCAGCTCACCCTCCCAGACACTATGAGTAGGTCAAGAAAGTACTCAGTCTCTCATCCGCGTACACTGGGTTTGAACGCCCACATTGCCAAACTAATCTCATTTGAGATGATGCCCTTTCGGTTGGTGGAAAGCACAGCTTTCCGCGAACTCATGGCCTATGCAGTACCACGCTATGACCTACCCAGTCGCCACTTCTTCTCTCGCAAAGCCATCCCAGCCCTCCACCATCATGTGAAAGACCGCATTGTCCATGCACTCAAGCAGTCAGTGAGCGGAAAGGTGCACCTCACAACTGATGCATGGTCCAGTCGGCATGGCCAGGGCCGTTACGTGTCCATCACTGCGCACTGGGTTAATGTGGTGGATGCAGGGTCCACAGGGGACAGCGGTGGTGGGACAGTGCTGCCTAGCCCACAGTATAGGAAACAGTTGGCTGTAGGCGTTCGACCCTCCTCCTCCTCCTCCAGAAGCGACAGCTCGTCCACAGAGCACAGTCGTACGAGCACTCCATCTGCAGCTGCCACTGTTGCACACGATGTGTCCCCCTATCGAGCAGCTAGTGGAAAGCGTCAGCAGGCTGTGTTGCAGATGATGTGTTTGGGCGACAGACACACCGCCGAGGTGCTGGCCGAGTACTTGAAGCGACAAACTGAGTCATGGCTGGGCAGTGTACATCTTGAGGCAGGCAAGGTAGTTAGTGATAACGGCCGTAATTTTGTGGCAGCCATAGCCCTTTCAAAACTCAGCCACATACCTTGCTTGGCTCACACCTTGAACCTGGTGGTGCAGTGCTTCCTCAAAAATTATCCGGAGTTAACAGCCCTGCTCCAGAAGGTGCGAAGACTGTGCGCGCACATCCGCCGGTCGCCTGTACACTCCGTTCGTATGCAGAAGCTGCAGCGATTGCTCCACCTTCCCAACCACCGCCTCATTATCGACATTGCAACAAGGTGGAACTCCACCCTGCACATGGTGGAGCGGCTGTGCGAGCAGAGGCAGGCCATAATGCATTTGTGGGAGGATACACGGCCAGGCACTTTGAGAGCAGACATGGAGTTGACAGGCGTGCAGTGGTCGAAGCTGAAAGACCTTTGTAAAGTCCTTCAGTGTTTTGAGGAATGCACACGGCTGGTAAGCGCAGACGACGCCATCCTAAGCATGAGCATCCCACTTATGCGTCTGCTCATGCAAACTTTGACGCACCTTAAGGAGCAGGCGTCTGCAGCCAATGTTGATGAGGAGGAAGAGGAGGAGGGAATCCTTGATGACATTCAGCCATTGTCTGCTCAGGGACCTCTCCTGGACGAGGTGGAGGAAGAAGAGGAGGAGGAGGAGGATGATGGGGATGATTACTTAGGGGAGGAGGATGCATCTCGTGGGGCAAGTGAAAATGTTGGCGTGGCAAGGTCTGGTACAGGGTTTGTGCATGACTGGAGGGATGTGGATTTGCCAGAAAGTGCTCCTCCACCCAGCACTCGCAGTGCATCATTGACACCGGGAACATTGGCCCACATGTCAGATTATGCCTTGCGGATCCTAAAAAGGGACCCCCACATTGCCAAAATGATGAACGATGACGACTACTGGTTGGCCAGCATCCTGGATCCACGCTATAAAGGCAAATTACAAAACATCATGCCACAGGAGAACCTTGACCTAATATTGGCTAATAAACAAGCAACTCTGGTAAATCGGTTGCTTGAGGCATTCCCAGCACACAGCAGCGGTGATGGTTCTCACACGAGCCGTACGGGCCGGGGGCAGCTTGGTAGAGGTGTTCGTGGTGCACACAGCAGAAGTGGCGTTGGAGACAGGGGTTTCATGACAATGTTGTGGACTGATTTTTCAAATACCGCTCACACAACTGGTAATACTGCATCGATGGAAAGTGACAGGAGACAGCAGTTGTCAACTATGGTTACAAACTACTTTTCCTCCCATATCGATGTTCTCCCACACAGGTCATTCCCCTTTGACTATTGGGCCGCTAAACTGGACACCTGGCCTGAATTGGCCCAATATGCCTTACAGGAGCTCGCTTGCCCAGCTGCAAGTGTGCTATCGGAAAGAGTCTTCAGTGCAGCTGGATCAATCCTGACAGAAAAAAGGACCCGTCTGTCAACCCAAAATGTGGATGATCTAACCTTCATTAAAATGAACCACGCATGGGTTTCCAAGGATTTTGTCCCACCTTCCCCTGATGACACATAGGGTGACAGAAAAATGGCTTGCTTTGGTCCACCTCTTCCTGGTACTTCACCTATTTCGCCTTTTGCAACAGTTGAATGTCCAACATCAACATATGCCACTTTCTAAAACTCCCTAACTGTGCTGCCTCCCCCCCATGGCCGGGGTCACCACCTAGCGCACGACACCGTGCGAGTGCCGTTGCCCTGGACAGGTGGGTAGGCTGACTCTTGGGAGCGGGCACTGGCACAGGGTCCCTCATAGTGCAATCAAGTGTCTCTGACGGCGGTGGTGCACACCCGCCGTCAGACACACCGCTGTACTATGAGGGGCCCAGTGCCAGTACCGACGCCCACGAGTGGGCCCCCCTTGCTTGGCCAGGGCCCCAGCATTTGCAATCTTTACCTCTACCTGCTCCTCCGCTGTGTAATCTGGGCCGTCAAATCCATACTGTGCCTGACACCGTCTGAGCCTGCCTCCTGAGACATATATTTTGAATGTGTACGCTATCCATACATGTTATCCGGGGATACGGTACCCCTTCTAACCTTTGTGCAATGACGTGCAATCCATACTGGGCCTAACACCGTCTGAGCCTGCCTCATGCTGTATAGACATATATTTTGAATGTGTACGCTATCCATACATGTTATCCGGGGATACGGTACCCCTTCTAACCTTTGTGCAATGACGTGCAATCCATACTGGGCCTAACACCGTCTGAGCCTGCCTCATGCTGTATAGACATATATTTTGAATGTGTACGCTATCCATGCATGTTATCCAGGGATACGGTACCCTTTCTAACCTTTGTGCAATGACGTGCAAACCATACTGGGCCTAACACCGTCTGAGCCTGCCTCATGCTGTATAGACATATATTTTGAATGTGTACGCTATCCATACATGTTATCCGGGGATACGGTACCCCTTCTAACCTTTGTGCAATGACGTGCAATCCATACTGGGCCTAACACCGTCTGAGCCTGCCTCATGCTGTATAGACATATATTTTGAATGTGTACGCTATCCATACATGTTATCCAGGGATACGGTACCCTTTCTAACCTTTGTGCAATGACGTGCAATCCATACTGGGCCTAACACCGTCTGAGCCTGCCTCATGCTGTATAGACATATATTTTGAATGTGTACGCTATCCATACATGTTATCCGGGGATACGGTACCCCTTCTAACCTTTGTGCAATGACGTGCAATCCATACTGGGCCTAACACCGTCTGAGCCTGCCTCATGCTGTATAGACATATATTTTGAATGTGTACGCTATCCATACATGTTATCCAGGGATACGGTACACTTTCTAACCTTTGTGCAATGACGTGCAATCCATACTGGGCCTAACACCGTCTGAGCCTGCCTCATGCTGTATAGACATATATTTTGAATGTGTACGCTATCCATACATGTTATCCGGGGATACGGTACCCCTTCTAACCTTTGTGCAATGACGTGCAATCCATACTGGGCCTAACACCGTCTGAGCCTGCCTCATGCTGTATAGACATATATTTTGAATGTGTACGCTATCCATACATGTTATCCAGGGATACGGTACCCTTTCTAACCTTTGTGCAATGACGTGCAATCCATACTGGGCCTAACACCGTCTGAGCCTGCCTCATGCTGTATAGACATATATTTTGAATGTGTACGCTATCCATACATGTTATCCGGGGATACGGTACCCCTTCTAACCTTTGTGCAATGACGTGCAATCCATACTGGGCCTAACACCGTCTGAGCCTGCCTCATGCTGTATAGACATATATTTTGAATGTGTACACTATCCATACATGTTATCCGGGGATACGGTACCCCTTCTAACCTTTGTGCAATGACATGCAATCCATACTGGGCCTAACACCGTCTGAGCCTGCCTCATGCTGTATAGACATATATTTTGAATGTGTACGCTATCCATACATGTTATCCGGGGATACGGTACCCCTTCTAACCTT
The DNA here is from genome assembly GCF_039654945.1 of Dendrobates tinctorius. Lineage (NCBI taxonomy): Eukaryota > Metazoa > Chordata > Amphibia > Anura > Dendrobatidae > Dendrobates > Dendrobates tinctorius. Next base: position 2,925,173 of record NW_027361770.1, on the reverse strand, counting down.
TGTGCAATGACGTGCAATCCATACTGGGCCTAACACCGTCTGAGCCTGCCTCATGCTGTATAGACATATATTTTGAATGTGTACGCTATCCATACATGTTATCCAGGGATACGGTACCCTTTCTAACCTTTGTGCAATGAAGTGCAATCCATACTGGGCCTAACACCGTCTGAGCCTGCCTCATGCTGTATAGACATATATTTTGAATGTGTACGCTATCCATACATGTTATCCGGGGATACGGTACCCCTTCTAACCTTTGTGCAATGACGTGCAATCCATACTGGGCCTAACACCGTCTGAGCCTGCCTCATGCTGTATAGACATATATTTTGAATGTGTACACTATCCATACATGTTATCCGGGGATACGGTACCCCTTCTAACCTTTGTGCAATGACGTGCAATCCATACTGGGCCTAACACCGTCTGAGCCTGCCTCATGCTGTATAGACATATATTTTGAATGTGTACGCTATCCATACATGTTATCCGGGGATACGGTACCCCTTCTAACCTTTGTGCAATGACGTGCAATCCATACTGGGCCTAACACCATCTGAGCCTGCCTCATGCTGTATAGACATATATTTTGAATATGTACGCTATCCATACATGTTATGCAGGGATACGGTACCCTTTCTAACCTTTGTGCAATGACGTGCAATCCATACTGGGCCTAACACCGTCTGAGCCTGCCTCATGCTGTATAGACATATATTTTGAATGTGTACGCTATCCATACATGTTATCCGGGGATACGGTACCCCTTCTAACCTTTGTGCAATGACGTGCAATCCATACTGGGCCTAACACCGTCTGAGCCTGCCTCATGCTGTATAGACATAAATTTTGAATGTGTAGACTATCCATACATGTTATCCGGGGATACGGTACCCCTTCTAACCTTTGTGCAATGACGTGCAATCCATACTGGGCCTAACACCGTCTGAGCCTGCCTCATGCTGTACAGACATATATTTTGAATGTGTACGCTATCCATACATGTTATCCGGGGATACGGTACCCCTTCTAACCTTTGTGCAATGACGTGCAATCCATACTGGGCCTAACACCATCTGAGCCTGCCTCATGCTGTATAGACATATATTTTGAATGTGTACGCTATCCATACATGTTATCCGGGGATACGGTACCCCTTCTAACCTTTGTGCAATGACGTGCAATCCATACTGGGCCTAACACCGTCTGAGCCTGCCTCATGCTGTATAGACATATATTTTGAATGTGTACGCTATCCATACATGTTATCCGGGGATACGGTACCCTTTCTAACCTTTGTGCAATGACGTGCAATCCATACTGGGCCTAACACCGTCTGAGCCTGCCTCATGCTGTATAGACATATATTTTGAATGTGTACGCTATCCATACATGTTATCCGGGGATACGGTACCCCTTCTAACCTTTGTGCAATGACGTGCAATCCATACTGGGCCTAACACCGTCTGAGCCTGCCTCATGCTGTATAGACATATATTTTGAATGTGTACGCTATCCATACATGTTATCCGGGGATACGGTACCCCTTCTAACCTTTGTGCAATGACGTGCAATCCATACTGGGCCTAACACCGTCTGAGCCTGCCTCATGCTGTATAGACATATATTTTGAATGTGTACGCTATCCATACATGTTATCCAGGGATACGGTACCCTTTCTAACCTTTGTGCAATGACGTGCAATCCATACTGGGCCTAACACCGTCTGAGCCTGCCTCATGCTGTATAGACATATATTTTGAATGTGTACGCTATCCATACATGTTATCCGGGGATACGGTACCCCTTCTAACCTTTGTGCAATGACGTGCAATCCATACTGGGCCTAACACCGTCTGAGCCTGCCTCATGCTGTATAGACATATATTTTGAATGTGTACACTATTCATACATGTTATCCGGGGATACGGTACCCCTTCTAACCTTTGTGCAATGACGTGCAATCCATACTGGGCCTAACACCGTCTGAGCCTGCCTCATGCTGTATAGACATATATTTTGAATGTGTACGCTATCCATACATGTTATCCGGGGATACGGTACCCCTTCTAACCTTTGTGCAATGACGTGCAATCCATACTGGGCCTAACACCATCTGAGCCTGCCTCATGCTGTATAGACATATATTTTGAATGTGTACGCTATCCATACATGTTATCCAGGGATACGGTACCCTTTCTAACCTTTGTGCAATGACGTGCAATCCATACTGGGCCAAACACCGTCTGAGCCTGCTTCATGCTGTATAGACATATATTTTGAATGTGTACGCTATACATACATGTTATCCGGGGATACGGTACCCCTTCTAACCTTTGTGCAATGACGTGCAATCCATACTGGGCCTAACACCGTCTGAGCCTGCATCATGCTGTATAGACATATATTTTGAATGTGTACACTATCCATACATGTTATCCGGGGATACGGTACCCCTTCTAACCTTTGTGCAATGACGTGCAATCCATACTGGGCCTAACACCGTCTGAGCCTGCCTCATGCTGTATAGACATATATTTTGAATGTGTACGCTATCCATACATGTTATCCGGGGATACGGTACCCCTTCTAACCTTTGTGCAATGACGTGCAATCCATACTGGGCCTAACACCGTCTGAGCCTGCCTCATGCTGTATAGACATATATTTTGAATGTGTACGCTATCCATACATGTTATCCGGGGATACGGTACCCCTTCTAACCTTTGTGCAATGACGTGCAATCCATACTGGGCCTAACACCGTCTGAGCCTGCCTCATGCTGTATAGACATATATTTTGAATGTGTACGCTATCCATACATGTTATCCAGGGATACGGTACCCTTTCTAACCTTTGTGCAATCACATGCAATCCATACTGGGCGTGAGAACGGCTGGCGAGCTGTTAAGCAAGCTACAGCACCTGTCCAGACAAGTACAGGGATTCCCTAGCGAGGAGACTTATTTGATTGTTTTCTATGTTGGGACAGCAATTTTTGGGGAGCACTATACTCTGGAGAATGATAGATGGGGCCCACCATACACTGGAACATTCCAAAGGTGGACATCAGACACTGGCGCAGCATTTACAGGGCCCATTATACACTAGAGCAGTAGAAATGGGGCCCATTATGTTTGGAGCATTATTTGGGCCCATAAGACAGTGGAGCTTCATCCATGGGGACCAACATATACTGTAGCATTATGTGGAGCTCATCATATACTGTTTCAATCATTATATGGGACCAATGATTTTGTATGGAGAAATAGATGGGCCTCGTCATGAGATGTAAAAAGTGAGGTATTTTTCATTGTACTATACTGCTATTTCTCTGCCGTATCGGAGCATGATGAGTTGTGGTATGTGTTAAAGGGGCGCTCTTTCGCCCAGGGCACATGAAAACCTGCAGCCAGCCCTCCCCCCCCACAAATTTAGCCAAATAACCCCCATTTTTCAGTGCGTAACTTGTATTATGAAGTTAATTAAGGTTGACAAGCTTAAGTAAGAAAAATTGATGCTTTTGGCATTCAAATGGGCACTGTAGGTGTGTTTCCTGTCCTCCTCTCACTGCCGACTTTTATTCCCCATTGACTTACATTGGGTTTCGCGTTTCGGGACGACCCCGACTTGTCCCTATAATCGGACGATCTTGCTCGACCCGACTTTTGGAAAAGTCGGGTTTCACGAAACGAAACGCGACCCTAAAAAAGCAAAAGTCGCTCAACTCTACAGAGCACCATAGGAGAGAGCGAGGCAGAGCAAGCAAAGACTGAGTCCATAGGGAGGAACACAAAGCAAGGAATAGCAAGGCAGAGAACACAGGGAGGACTACAAGTCAAAGCATAGCAAAAGCAAGACATGGCAAAACAGGCGAGGCAGAGAACACAGGAAGGACTACAAGTCAAAGCATAGCTAAGGCGAGACATAGCAAAACAGACTAAGACAAAGAACAGCAGAAGGACTACAAGGCAAAGCAAGGCAAAGACAAACATGGCACGAGAGACAACACAAGACAAGAGGCGGAATACGAGCACGGAGCGTGTGCAGAGACGCACTACAGAGCAAAGTGCAAGGGCACAGAATAGAGGGCGCAACCCCACAGACCCAGAGCCTTGCAGGGAAGCAACACAATAATCAGGCCCTGAGCAAAGAAAAGGGCGGCCTGATATAGGGCATAGCACCTCCTCTTCCAGGTCAGGACCAGGGGAGCACTTCCGGGTTCAGATCCACAGGATAACAGAGCACAGTCACATGATCAGAGTTCCAGACATGACGAGACGACTGCAGATCCAGTGCTGAAACCTAGACAGGTCACATGATCAGAGTTCCAGACATGACGAGATGATTACCGAACCAGACAGTGCAGGATCTTTAGGAAACGTCACATGATCAGCGTTCCAGACATGACGAGATGATTGAAGAACCAGACAGTGCAGGATCCAGGCAGGGACATATGATCAGGGACTCTAGACAAGACAAGAAGATCACAGAAGGCAGAGCAGAAACGCAGGCATCCTGCAGCTCAGACATGAGGTGGGTGTGCACACAGCTCTAGCGAACATGCAGGACAGCAGACAAAACATGCGCATGCACATCGCTCCAGGAGTTCTTGAGACAAACAGACATTGCGGATGTGACAAGCTGGCAATGTACTAACAGACCAATGTACCAGACTATCCGCTGCAAATGTGGACCGGCTTACATTCCTAAAAATGAACTAGGCCTGGATTTCTGGTGACTTTTGCTGCCCTGGGCCAGAGTAGACAGGTTACATGCATGGTTGGTAGCAGTATGCATGCTCTGTTATGTGCCTATGTTGCACACAGCGTCATCTGTTATGACAGTGCTCTGGCCTCTACTACCAACATCTAGCTCCGGGTTCTGTGACTGACTCTTTCACCTCATACTGTTTTCCATGGGCTCTAGTACCGCCAGCTAGTGCCCATTTCAGTGACTGCTGATTTCACAGCATGCCGTGTTTCTGGGCTCTAGTACCGCCATCTGGTGCCCATTTCTGTGACTGCCACTTTCACAGCATGCTGTGTTTCTGGGCAACAGTAACGCCAGCTGTACCTCGTTAGACCAAAGTGGGAAAAAAAGGACGACAGATGCCAAACACCTATACGCAGAAGCACAAGAGGCGGGATCCAGCCACGCCGGCTGTTTCCTGGCAGTGAAGTGCGGACACAGGTGCCTCCCCCGAGGGGAAACCGAGTTCCAGCATCGCCAGCTGGTTGTCGGGAGTGTCCAAGGGCACGGGTACCTCCTGCTCCAAACGGTGTTTCGACAACGCTCGCCGTTACACGGTTGTGTCCGCCGCACTGTTCCACGCCCCCGCCGTACATCATTCTGGCTCAGTTTGCTGTTATCCATGGTGTCGGCAGTGTAGGAGCCCCCTACGTGGACTCCGAGACCTGGCTCTCAAGGCTGGTCTCGACAGTGCCAGTAGGCCCTCCTCCTCCCCTGCTGCGACTGCGGAGTAAAGAAAACTGTGTCCGGGTTGCGGGGGCAAATGTGGCTCTTGCACCTTCTGCCAAGAAGACATTACTCCGGTAGAAGACCCAAGACAGGGAGACAGATGCAGAAGACCCAAGACAGGAAGACAGATGCGGAAGACCCAAGACAAGTAGACAGATGGAGATGTCCCCGGACTCCTGTCTTTTTGCTCCTGAACTTGCATCTTTGTGGGGTTTTTTTGGGCTTCTCGGCAGTGCTTTTGGCTTATGTCACTACTACCTTGTGGTATCCGGGCTACAGTAATGTCAGCTGTTGCCCAGGACAGCCACTGGCACTTTTACCTTCTGCTGCTTATCTGGGTTCCAGTAACGTCAGCTGGTTCTCAGTAGAGTCAATGGCTTAGGTCCCTCCTTTGTGGTATCTGAGTTCCAGTAACGTCTTCTGGTCCTTGGTAGTGCATTCTGGCACAGGTTACCTCCTGCTTAGTTATCAGCCTCCGGTAACGTCAGCTGGTGCCCGTTAGTTCCATTGGCTCTTATGCTGATTTCTGCTGCCTATACGGGTTCCAGACTCACCAGCTGGTTCTCTCAAGTTCCTGTGCCTACTGTTACTTCTGCGTTTGGGACATTCTGCGACCAGCCAATAGCAGTATAACCATAGACAGAGGTTTAGGAAGCAGTAGGAGCAGATGTACATGAACCAAAAGCAGAATATCAATATGCAGAATTACTGAATAACAGTAATATAATCAGCAGAAGAAGACTAAGCATGGTTTAAAGGGAGTGTATCCGTTCCTCCACGTGGTGCTCCTGGAAACTCCCTGCAAAGCAAGGTGAGCTGAACGCGGACACATGTCAGTCAAAGGGCATATTGACACCACCACCAGCAGTTTTAATTTAATAATGTAAAATCACTAACCCTTACCCTACTAACCATAAACCCTAACCCTACCCCAACTAATCCTAACCCAAAGAAAAAACACCGCTGTTAAGAAGATGTTTTCCTGCTACAGCTTTCGCTCTGTGCATTTTTCTAGCGATTTTTTTTGCTCCTCTGCCTCTGCAAACTCCTTCCCCATTATCCTGAGGTGTTTCCCCTCCATTTTATCCATTATATAGCACTGTAGTGGTCATTTTGTAATTCCAATTTTTTCCTCCCATTGACTTGCATTAATATCGGAAATCGGAAATTCCGATATCCGATATTTTTTCAATATCGGAAATCGGAATTCCGATACGATATCGGGCAATATCGCTCATCCCTAGTCCTGACGCCTGGAGTAACGTCTCCAAATGCTGACTGGGACACAGAGAGGTAGCAACAGTACAGAAGAGTACAAGAATGTGTGGAAAAGAGTCTAGCTCAGGCAAGACAAAAGCAGGAGAAGCTTTACAATCAAAATGCACCAGCCGTTCCTTTTTCGAACAAGTCTTAAAAAGGAAAAGAAGATTGCACAAATTGGATGATCAATAGGAAGCTGAACCTTATACCATTCTGCCCTCAAACTTTGATAATACCAAGGTATGCCTTATTAGCAAAGATGGAGGAGAAACCTCAGTGGCAATATCAAGAGATCACCTGAAACTATGTCCTGACCTGTTGAAGGAAAGAGTGGAAGAACCAGATAACATCCAACCCATAGAGGAAGAAGAGAAGGTCAGCACCATACTTGAAGAATTCCCTGCAAATTGAACTAAAGTAAACGATGCTATAGTAGTGCCAATGTTGACATTTCCCCAATTGGTAGCACAGGAAGACGTGATTTCAGAAAACCCTGAAGATCAGGAAAATCAGGCAGCAGATGCTACACCAGCAGTGGAGACAGAGAACCCTCGCCCTGCCAGTAGTGAATTTGACATGCCCATAGTGACTCTTAGAACACGTAGACATGTGCCACCCAGTTCACATACTACACCTGTAGTTAGAACCAGACAATCAGTAGGGCCATTACAACACCAGTGTTACGCAGATCTACTTGTATCACCCAAGGCACACTACCAGTTAGATTCTGCATATAACTGTCCAATATAATTGAGTATTGTAACTGTTAACCTGTCTGTAAATATGTAACTGTTTAAGCTTTTGTACCTACAGGTAACCTGTAAGACTTTCCTTTAACTTTTCCATTTTTTTCCCTTGTTTATGGACATTGGACCACAGGACTGCGTGTGGTTAAAAACATTCCTTGTAAATAATTCACCATTTGCCCAGGAATGGACCATGGACATTGATGCTTGGACTTATCATCATAGGACCATTTTTGAAGCACTTGGTTTTTGTAACTTTTTCATATTTAAATCTTGTAAAATTATTATTGTTTATCTGTTTAATGTTTCATGTTTTGTTCAGCCCAGGAGTGCTGACTTGCACTAGGGGGGAATGTGGTGCCCCCAGGAGTATGGTCACCACAGTGGCTTTGCCTTCCTCCAGGGAGGGTAATGCCAGGCTTGGAGGCAATGATGGGTCTCTCTCACAGTCAATCTATGCATGCAACACAGTTCCACTCCAGGCCAGCAGGGGAGACTCTGAACCGGAATTGACGGGAGGAGTGCTCTCTGAGGGCCAAGGGGAAGGAGTGGGGAGTGAGTCTGCAGAGGGTGAAGTGTGCAGACGTGTGGAAGGAGCACTGAGATAGAGCTGAGAGGAAGAGCTCATCTCCCGTAAGAGCGCATGAACTGGAGCCTGGTCTCCATGGCTGTATGGACACTGATGGTCCTACAGCAGACACCAGAGGAGTAGAAGGCTGTAAATGCAATACTCCCATCTAAGACTTGAGGGCACAACAGCAACAAAGATAGTGAGCCGGGACTTAGGAGTGAGGAGTCCCTGGAACAGGCTACAGTTGTCTGCCGTACAAGTAGAGTTCTTGGGAACATCTGACAGGAGGAACCTCAGTGTAACTCAGTACTGGAGATCCCTTAAGTAAGCGCTAGGAAGGAGACTGCACAGCCCATCTGCTGAGAGAGAATCCTTGAGTTGCTTCCAGGCTAGCCTGCTCCGTTACCATCTGTAATCAGGACCCTGGACTGCGTTTATCAAGTAAAGGTACAGAAATTGTACACCTCTGTGTCTTGTCTGCTTCCTACCTTTCCGGCACCGCTACATCCCCGTGCCAACCACATCTACACTGCCCTGGGACTACAGCTTCACCTGTGGGGAGCTTTTACATCTTTGCTGCACTATACCATCAGTCCCAGTGGATCTGCATTCAGCGTCGGCTTAACACCTCCCTTGCCGAGCACCACAGGTGGCGTCACAAACTATTCATCTAACTACATTTCACCATTCACATCTTCCTATTACTTGGGCGCCCAGGGCCACGGTCCGGGTCACTGCTGCTGTGACACATCCCACTGATACCGGCCCGGTACCGAGTACCCCACAGCCCTGGGAGGGCGACCCAGAGACTTATAGGACACATCTGGGTAGAGGAGTCCGAGAACTGCGCGGCCGGCAGGTGACGGTCGTGAAAACCATGTGATATACTGACTGGGGTCAGAGAAAGAGACTGTGGATTGCTATAGGGTGCCTCTGTGCATAAAAGGTACCCGAGAACCTGTGTTGCCGACACAGGTAACGACAAGTGTCCGTGTTGTACTGACCGGGGTCAGTGAGAAAGACTGTGTACTTGGAGGGCTCAGTGAGCAAGGTCCTTGAGGGTCAGTGTTGGGAGGTTCTGGGAGAAAAATCGGATCCCTGGAGCACGTGCTGTGACCTTGGACCTGGTGAGGCGTGAGTGTTAGACAGTCTCAGGTGGAGACGGATGTCCTGAAGAGCACCCGCTGAGCCCCTGGACCTGGTGAGGCCGGTGTGTTGGGAGGAGGGTCTGCTCCCTGAATAGCACCTGCGTGTTGGACGGTCTCAGGAGGAGACAGACGTCCTTAATAGCACAGAGACAAGACATGTGAGTTTTGTGTTGTGTGTGTTTTTTTTTTCCCCTCAGGTCAGCTTGTGGTGGCTCAGTGGGGTCAAGAAGGTGACAAGCGGCTTGCTGTAACTCGGCGGGGTTGTGAAGGTGACAAGTGGCTTGCTGTAACTCGGCGGGGTTACGAAGGTGACAAGTGGCTTCCAGTAACTCGGCGGGGTTACGTTGGTGACACCAGCAGCTGTGTGTGAACGGCAGCCGGAAGTGTCGGTGATCGGTGACAGCAGGAGCTGTGGTGGTGCCAACAAGTACTTGTGTGGTATCGCTAAAGACATAAACTGTCTTGGTGTGAACTGTGGTCTAAGGAGACCTGTGGAACGCACATGGGGAAATCCCGAAAGGGGGCAGTGACCCAAATTGCGGTGGTAACTCAAAGAGGGGTGGGGTCCCAGAGGGGGGTGATGGCCCAAATTGGGATGGTGGTCCAGAAAGGGGCAGAGTTTTCAAAAGGGGCAGCACTGGGTACCTCAGTGCACATGTCTGGGGAACCACTGTGTGTGTATGACTTTTTCAGAGTGCGGCATGTATTTTCCAGATAATGACGGGCCACAGGTGTGTTCCGTGATGCTGCACCAGGAAGGAGTCTCTGGTAGGCTGGACTCAGAGTCAGGTGACTCTGACAGGAACTCCTCTCGTTTTATCTCTGACCGAGAAAAACTTCAGGGTTTGCTGCGACCATGGGGCCATTGTGAACTATACGGTGGACAGAGTCATGATTGAGATGACAAAGGGGGTTGAGTGCCAAGGTGGTAGTATGCCACCAAACTTAATGCATCGCTTTGAGGGGGCTGGGACTTTGTCATGTTTGATGTATGGTCGGATGTTGGATACATTTCTACTGTTGGGCTAGCAGACAGTGACACAGTGATGCTTGCTAAAGTGGACAGGTCTGATGGAGAAGTGACCGGAAGAAGGGGTATATCTGCCCAACTTACGGTCCTATCGTCTCGTGACATGACGGATGGTGACCTGACTGACGAGACAACTGGGGTAGAAACATGGTTAGATGGTAATGGGAGGGTTCACTGGGCTGACGGGACTGACCCAGTGGTACCCTTTGACAATATAATTAAAGAAGTAGTGGTGCAACACGTGATGGCCAAAAGGGAACAGGACCATGAGATACAGTTGATAAAAGAGACAGTGGAAGAACATCTCGAACGAGAAAGGGTCCTGAGACAAATGGCCGAGCACAGGGTGGAGGGGCTCGAGAAAGAAGTCTTGGAGCCCAGAGGTCACCTGTCAACCTGGCAAAGCATGAACAAGATCCTTAGGGAGGAGATGGAAGAACTCAGAGGAGTAGTAAAAGGTCTTCTGCGGGAGAAGAGCTTGGACGAAGATTTACAGCGGCCGGGCCCGAGTGATAACAAGACGGAACTGCCAGTATCCATCTTGGCAAAGGGTCATGAAGAGATAAAATCTCATGAAGTTTGTGCGCTAAGAACTGAAGAAGACAGTCACCCGGTCGGGTCAACTGTAGTGAGGGAAGTGTCCATGGTAAAGCCAGAGCCTTCTGTCCAGGAAGAGAGCAAGACCACGACCTTCAAATCTGTGATCGAGGTACTCGAAGACATGCAAAAAGCCTGTGCTGAGGAAAGTGTGCATGAGGCTTTCAAAGAGACGGTCAAGGCGTGTAAGGTGCACTGGGCACCTGAGACACGGCAGTTGGTGATAATATCAGCCAGGAAAGATACAGCAAACCGGGTAGCTGTCCTGAAAGCGATGCATTTGCAATGTTTCTATGTCAAACAGCTGGTCAGGCGGAGTAATATGAAAGCTGCTCGATGCCTAGAGTTAGCAAGGGAGGCTATGGATCGGCTGGGTTTGCGGAAAGATGTAGTTCCGGTACCCAAAGGTCTGATTGGGAGAATCATTGGAAGATTCGGGAAGGTAATGCAAGACCTTGTAAATATCTCCGGTGTGGTGAGGATCCCTCTTGATGATGAAGACCAGGTATGCAGTAAAGAGGGTAGGATCCCCATCATGGTGGTTGGCTCCGTAGAAAGCCTGAGAAACTTTCGGATGCTCTTGTAGTATCGAGTGGGGTACCTGCAAGAGATTGAGCAGTTGAGGCTGGACCGTCGGCTGATCAATAAAGAGGTGCGGAACACCAGGTGGCGGCTGCCTTCAACCCAAGATGTAAGGACCCGAAGGGTTCCTCCAAGTAGTGACATGGCAGGTGGCCGAAGGATGTCAGCAAGTGGCAGTTTGATGCGCCGTACGAGGCTGAGAGACCTTAGTTCCTGTGAGACACTGAATGGGTCAGACTCAGGCCCGACAGTAGGCTCGACTAAGACTTATGACCGCGCCAAACGGGAGAGCCGGTCAGGGAATGGAACAGATATAGAAAGGATGGAGACTAAACAGTGTCTGATGATGCAGACAGACCGTGACTGGAAGGTCAAAGACCAAGGCCGATATTCTAACTGCTGGGGGCAGGGGAGGCCTATTGTAGGAATGAGGCCGTATGACAGACGGAGACGGTTCTCTCGACCTGTTGGGCAAGGTGTAATGAGTGCCCGGTCTCGAGATCCCGGGGTAATGTTGTGTGTTCAACCCCACATGTTTGAACAGAGGGGGAAGTATGTGGTGTAGTGACCACTGTGTCCGCTAGGGGGTGCTGTATGGGTGTCCTAGGAGAGAGGATGAGTGGCAGGATGCTGAATGATCATTATGTATCCCAAGGTAGGTGGCCTTGGGATGGAAGCTTGAATATGTGTGTTGATCAGCAGAGGTCCTGCTGAGCTTTTGCTACACTGTGTCAGGGAGAGCTTTCCAGGTAGCTGGTGAGACGGGCGGACCAACTACCTACAAATCCACCTAGGGGTGTGACTAAAAAAGCCTATAGTAAAGACTATGTGTGAATGCTTGTAGGACCAGTGATGAGGTCATAGCCATGTGATGCGGTGGGCGTGGCTATGGACTATATAAGGTGGCCAGGGTAGGTCACATGAGTGGATGCTTGGACCCAGTTGGTCCGTTTGGATGGTCTCGCTGGAAGATGTGTCTGCCTTCCTGAAGTGCCTGTGTGTAATGGCTGCACGTGTCTGAGAGTTCCCAGAGGAGGGAATGGACGTCTGCAGTGTGGTGAAGCAAACATGAGGCAACCCTGACGGGGTGAGATAACTGTGAGGCTAGAAAGCCTGCGTATTGGACATGGCATAACCTGTATGACTACAGGGTTAACAGAGTGGAGCTCTGTCATGGACGCTATGCTGTTTGATATGAACTTTATGTTGCTGGTCATGGTTTTGATGCCTGAATAAACCCCATGGACTGTTATTGGTTTATAGAAAACCCATGCCGGATCTGATTATTTGGCTCCCCAACCTTAATAACAAGCGCTACCTTACAGGATGATAACAGCTCCTTTCTCCTCTCAATTCTGCTATTAAAATACTCTATTCTCACTCCAGGCTGCTCACTCCCCTTAGCTATCTGGGGAGTCTGTCTTCAACCGATCAGGATGAACTCCTTTCGATGACAATATGCAAAAAAAAAACACCTGTTTGGGAGAGAACAGACAAATTGCGGCGCCCTAAGTGCGTAAACACAATATTGTAGTCTTTAAAGGGTGCACAATTTTATGCACGCACCTGATAGAAGACTAATATGGCTTTAGATTGTGTATCCTCAAAAATCCTACCTTCTGGGATACTTTTCAATAGACAGGGTTTGCAGCTTGCCTCGGGTGGATCCAAGTGAAAGAGACAGATTCCGGCTCACACAGGATGAATAAATCAAGAAAGGTACATCCAGCCCATGAATGGCAGCACTTCCCAGAACTCACATCCAAAGATGAAATTTCATATTTTTTTATTTGATAGGTTAAAAAAGAGGACGTACAACGCATTTCGGATACAGTGTATATCCTTCATCAGGCATCATAAAAACACAGTACAAATCCTAATAATATAAAATTCAGTTACACTTATATATAGTAGCAACCTTTTATTTCAGTGTCAGAAACTTGATTTAGGGTGTGGACCAAGTTCAGGAGCCCACCCACTGATTGATCAAATCTTGACAACATAGATGCAAGAAGGAAAAAAAACCCAGAGGAAAAAAAACCCAGATTAAAAAAAAAGGCAACGTTCAAATTCTCACTGAACCTGTGATTGATATTGAGACTAAAAGGACCATCACTGGTCTTTTTTTGGACTTTGAAAAACATATGAAGATGGAAATAAGACATCAGATGGATGTAGAATTTCTGGGTATTTGTATTGATCAAAAAATAGTTCCAAATGGTTAGAAGATACATTTTAATAGTACTTTTTTAGATGACAGTAATTTTACCAATAAGTGGAATAATATTTTAAATGATTGTTCTTATAGTCTTATGAGTTTGTTAGTGGAAAAGTGTTCTGAGCTAGCCAGCAAAGCCGCAATGATCTGTGAAAAAAAAATTACTTGAACTTGAAAGGTTTAAAAGTTTAATTTTTTTTAATTTGGTGAATGATGACATTACTAGGAAACTCAAAGTATTTGAAAACGATCTAGTAGATGTAAAAATAAATTTTTTTTTGCAGGAATACCGTTAAAACTAAGCCAATGTCAAAGGAACCATTCAGGAATAAAAACCTGATAGGTATCAATAAACCAACAAAGAAAAACCCTGGTAATTTAAGAACAGAAGTCCTGGTCCAACAGGAATTTGGTGTAAAACAAACAAGGAATATAACCAATCCAAATATAAAAAACTTACATGATGTTGAAACCACTATCTCTCAAATTAAATTACCTCTTAATACGTCTAACTTACAAGTACATATGTAAATAAGGGTTACCTATAACCAACTTACTGAAAAAAAAACCCTATTAAAATATAACTTTTATTTAGTACAAAAACAACAATATAAAATTGCACAGATGTCCCCTATTTTAAAGCCGAATAAAAAAGGGCTATTGCATTGCTGGAAAGAAATGAGTTATAACAATTTATCCAAATCTAGCCAGCTAAATCTGCTAATACAATCACATGGTCAGAAAAACCTGAATACAAGCAGTTAAAAAAACTGCAAAAAACTGTTATAGCCCAGAAAAAACCCTCAAAAAACGGAAAAGAGGGAATGAACATAAAGTGAATATATAAAAATTGATAATTAGTGCTACCACCTGATAATAATTTCACTCAGCCGATGTGAAAAGAGTGACCTGGCCCTATACAAAATGACTGTCTGAACACCTACCTAGGTGTGGAGGTTGGCATCCTAGGAAATACGAGAATGGCGCCCCCGCTCGTGCGATGGCTATCCCTAGTCTCCTATATCATCCTATAAGACAATAGACTAGAAATAGAGGACCAGATGGCCTGTATCCACTTGCTTAGAAAATCTTCATGAATGCAGTAAAATAGATTTATACAATCATATATGAATGTGAGAAAAGGTGGAAAGTCCAGACAGTCTAAATAAATGCATAACACTCACATACAATAGAGCCCATCTAATATACAGTGGGGAAAAAAAGTATTTAGTCAGTCAGCAATAGTGCAAGTTCCACCACTTAAAAAGATGAGAGGCGTCTGTAATTTACATCATAGGTAGACCTCAACTATGGGAGACAAACTGAGAAAAAAAAATCCAGAAAATCACATTGTCTGTTTTTTTTTCATTTTATTTGCATATTATGGTGGAAAATAAGTATTTGGTCAGAAACAAAATTTCATCTCAATACTTTGTGATATATCCTTTGTTGGCAATGACAGAGGTCAAATGTTTTCTGTAAGTCTTCACAAGGTTGCCACACACTGTTGTTGGTATGTTGGCCCATTCCTCCATGCAGATCTCCTCTAGAGCAGTGATGTTTTTGGCTTTTCGCTTGGCAACACGGACTTTCAACTCCCTCCAAAGGTTTTCTATAGGGTTGAGATCTGGAGACTGGCTAGGCCACTCCAGGACCTTGAAATGCTTCTTACGAAGCCACTCCTTCGTTGCCCTGGCAGTGTGCTTTGGATCATTCTCATGTTGAAAGACCCAGCCACGTTTCATCTTCAATGCCCTTGCTGATGGAAGGAGGTTTGCACTCAAAATCTCACGATACATGGCCCCATTCATTCTTTCATGTACCCGGATCAGTCGTCCTGGCCCCTTTGCAGAGAAACAGCCCCAAGCATGATGTTTCCACCACCATGCTTTACAGTAGGTATGGTGTTTGATGGATGCAACTCAGTATTCTTTTTCCTCCAAACACGACAAGTTGTGTTTCTACCAAACAGTTCCAGTTTGGTTTCGTCAGACCATAGGACATTCTCCCAAAACTCCTCTGGATCATCCAAATGCTCTCTAGCAAACTTCAGACGGGCCCGGACATGTACAGGCTTAAGCAGTGGGACACGTCTGGCACTGCAGGATCTGAGTCCATGGTGGCGTAGTGTGTTACTTATGGTAGGCCTTGTTACATTGGTCCCAGCTCTCTGCAGTTCATTCACTAGGTCCCCCCGCGTGGTTCTGGGATTTTTGCTCACCGTTCTTGTGATCATTCTGACCCCACGGGGTGGGATTTTGCGTGGAGCACCAGATCGAGGGAGATTATCAGTGGTCTTGTATGTCTTCCATTTTCTAATTATTGCTCCCACAGTTGATTTCTTCACTCCAAGCTGGTTGGCTATTGCAGATTCAGTCTTCCCAGCCTGGTGCAGGGCTACAATTTTGTTTCTGGTGTCCTTTGACAGCTCTTTGGTCTTCACCATAGTGGAGTTTGGAGTCAGACTGTTTGAGGGTGTGCACAGGTGTCTTTTTATACTGATAACAAGTTTAAACAGGTGCCATTACTACAGGTAATGAGTGGAGGAAAGAGGAGACTCTTAAAGAAGAAGTTACAGGTCTGTGAGAGCCAGAAATCTTGATTGTTTGTTTCTGACCAAATACTTATTTTCCACCATAATATGCAAATAAAATGAAAAAAAACAGACAATGTGATTTTCTGGATTTTTTTTTCTCAGTTTGTCTCCCATAGTTGAGGTCTACCTATGATGTAAATTACAGACGCCTCTCATCTTTTTAAGTGGTGGAACTTTCACTATTGCTGACTGACTAAATACTTTTTTTCCCCACTGTATAAAGCTCAATGTGGGTGTGTATGTATGTATGCATGTATGTCCGGGATTGGCATCCGCACCGTCGCAGCTACAGCCACAAAATTTGGCACAGTCACACGTCTGGACCCCGAGAGCGTCATAGGCTATGTTGTGAGGCGAAATTTTAACCCCACGCATTCCAATTCACCAAACAATTTTACCCCTATCTACATAATGGGGAAAAGTGTATGTATGTATTGGCATCTGCACCATTGTAGCTACAGCCACAAAATTTTGCAAAGTCACATGTCTGGACCCCGAGAGCGTCATAGGCTATGTTGTGAGGTGAAATTTTAACCCCGCACGTTCCAATTCACCAAACAATTTTGCCCCTATCTACATAATGGGGAAAAAGTGAAAGGAAAAGTGTTGGAGGCAAATTGACAGCTGCCAGATGTGAATAAGAGGGACTTAAAGAATGAGAGCGATGGCACCAAAGAGTATATACCGTACAGTTGCTAAGGTGGGGCCCTGACATGAGATACTCGCCACACACGGGGATATGAACACATGCACAAAATGCACCACACACTACCATGTGCTTCCACACATATATTACCCTCAGCACACATTTCACCACACATACACCAACCTTGCCACATAAAAGTCGAAACACAAAAGTCGCCACTCAAAACTCGCCACGCTGTCCCAGAGCTGTTTAAAAGATGAAAAATGAGCTGTGATTGGTTGCTATCAACAACAGTTTTCTTTGTAGACAGTTGTGGTAACTGAGGCCTATTATTCTTATCATTTCTTTGGTGTTATCATCCTTCTGTAAAACTGGAAATAACACAATTTATTACCGTGCCAACACAGACCACCCTCTGACACAGACTGCAGGGGGAGCCCAGTATCACACAGGATAGGATTAGATACACGGCTCAGCAGTCAGTATCACACATGATAGGATTAGATACACAGCTGAGCAGGCAGTATCACACAGGATAGGATTAGATACACAGCTCAGCAGTCAGAATCACACAGGATAGGATTAGATACACAGCTCAGCAGTCAGTATCACACAGTATAGGAATTGATACACGGCTCAGCAGACAGAATCACACAGTATAGGATTAGATACGCAGCTCAGCACACAGCATCACACAGAATAGTATTAGATACACAGCTCAGCAGACAGTATCACACAGGATAGGATTAGATACACAGCTCAGCAGTCAGTATCACACAGGATAGGATAAGATGCATGTTTTTTATGTGCAATCTAATCATTATAATTTGTTAAAACTAACCACAGTTGGTTACTGTGCCCAGGCAACGCCGGGCTCTTCAGCTAGTTACATATAAATTTGTAGCAAATTATGCCCTTTCCCAAAACCACTATGTTATGTATATGGAGTATACAGTTAAGGGCCCGTTACACATAACGCTGTAACGTCACTGATTTTGTGACGCAGCAGTGATATTGCTAGCGATATCGCTACATGTGATGCTTACCTCCGACCGGCTCCCCCACTGATTATCGCTGATCGCGCGAGAACGTCCTGGGACATTTCTCGTTGTCAGTTTCCTGCTGGGCTTTCTGTGGCACGGACGAGCGACGCGTGGACGTGGGCGGGAGGACATCAGGATCGCTGTGTCTGACAGGTAAGTAGCGACTCCCGACCGCTGCTATGTCGCTGGTGAGATATGCCTGTTTGGCAGCTCACTAGCGACCACTTAGCGATGCACCAGCGATCCATATCGTTGTCAGGATCGCTGGTGCATCGCTAAGTGTAATGGTACCCTTAGGTCCATATATATTTGGACAGAGACAACATTTTTCTAATTTTGGTTCTAGACATTACCATAATGAATTTTAAACAAAACAATTCAGATGCAGTTGAAGTTCAGACTTTCAGCTTTCATTTGAGGGTATCCACATTAAAATGGATGAAGGGTTTAGGAGTTTCAGCTCCTTAACATGTGCCACCCTGTTTTTAAAGGGTCCAAAAGTAATTGGACAGATTAAATAATTGTAAATAAAATGTTCATTTCTAGTACTTGGTTGAAAACCCTTTGTTGGCATTGACTGCCTGAAGTCTTGAACTCATGGACATCACCAGACGCTGTGTTTCCTCCTTTTTGATGCTCTGCCAGGCCTTCACTGTGGTGGTTTTCAGTTGCTGTTTGTTTGTGGGCCTTTCTGTCTGAAGTTTAGTCTTTAACAAGTGAAATGCATGCTCAATTGGGTTGAGATCAGGTGACTGACTTGGCTATTCAAGAATATTCCACTTCTTTGCTTTAATAAACTCCTGGGTTGCTTTGGCTTTATGTTTTGGGTCATTGTCCATCTGTAGTATGAAACAACGACCAATCAGATTGGCTGCATTTGGCTGGATCTGAGCACACAGTATGGCCCTGAATACCTCAGAATTCATTTGGCTGCTTCTGTCCTGTCTCACATCATCAATAAACACTAGTGACCCAGTGCCACTGGCAGCCATGCATGCCCAAGCCATCACACTGCCTCCGCCGTGTTTTACAGATGATGTGGTATGCTTTGCATCATGAGCTGTACCACGCCTTCGCCATACTTTTCTCTTTCCTTCATTCTGGTAGAGGTTGATCTTGGTTTCATCTGTCCAAAGAATGTTCTTCCAGAAACTTTGCTGGCTTTTTTAGATTTTTTTTAGCAAAGTCCAGTCTAGCCTTTTGATTCTCGATGTTTATGAGTGGCTTGCACCGTGCAGTGAACCCTCTGTATTTACTTTCATGCAGTCTTCTCTTTATGGTAGATTTGGATATTGATACGCCTACCTCCTGGAGAGTGTTGTTCACTTGGTTGGCTGTTGCGAAGGGGTTTCTTTTCACCATGGAGATTATTATGCGATCATCCAACACTGTTGCCTTCCGTGGGCGCCCAGGTCTTTTTGCATTGATGAGTTCACCAGTGCTTTCTTTCTTTCTCAGGATATACCAAACTGTAGATTTTGCCACTCCTAATGTTGTAGCAATTTCTCGGATGAGTTTTTTCTGTTTTTGCAGCTTAAGGATGGCTTGTTTCACCTGCATGGAGAGCTCCTTTGACCGCTGTTTCCTTCACAGCAAAACCTTCCAAATGCAAGCACCACACAGCAAATCAACTCCAGGCCTTTTATCTGCTTAATTGAGAATGACATAACAAAGGGATTGCCCACACCTGCCATGAAATAGCCTTGGAGTCAATTGTCCAATTACTTTTGGTCCCTTTAAAAACAGGGTGGCACATGTTAAGGAGCTGAAACTCCTAAACCCTTCATCCAGTTTTAATGTGGATTCCCTCAAATGAAAGCTGAAAGTCTGAACTTCAACTGCATCTGAATTGTTTTGTTTAAAATTCATTGTGGTAATGTCTAGAACCAAAATTAGAAAAATGTTGTCTCTGTCCAAATATATATGGACCTAACTGTATATAAATTGTCACAGCAGGCACCTAGATAAACACTGCTCATTGAGCAAAGTGATAAATCAATAATAGGCAAACCAATCAGGCTTATCTGGTATCAAATTGTCAGAAATTATCATAGCAATCAAAAGCATCACTAAACATGCCAGATTCACATATCACAGTGCAAATTATCAGGGGCACCACAGCCACTTCAGATATTAGATATATACCATGCCCCTAGTTTGAATAACCAGATATTGACAACAATAAGCCCATTCATAAACAAAAACAGTACTTATCTGTGAATATATATGGGTCGCCCCCGTCCCAGGGCTGTGGGGTACTCAGTACCGGGTCGGTGTCAGGGGGAAAGTATCACGGCAGCTGTGACCCGGTCCGTGGCCCTGGGCGCCCAATGTCAATGGTGGTGTGTGGTTATTGGAATTGAATAGTTCGTGACGCCACCTGTGGTGTTTGGCAAGCAAGATGTTAAGCCAACGCTGCGTGCAGATCCTCTGGGGCTGATAGTGTGTTGCAGCATAGATGGTATAGCTCCCCACAGGTGAAGCTGTAACCCCAGGGCAGTGTGTAGGCGCAGGTAGTGTAAAGGATGATACCCAGATGTAGCGGTGCTGATGGTGTTGGCGCACAATGACTGGAAGACACCAGGGCTTGTAGTTCCTAAGCTTTACTCACAGTTCGTGGTACACACTGGTGCCTGCCTCCGTGCCGTGTCCTTCGGGGCAGAGACTCAATCAACCTCCCGGGCAAGTCAGGACTCTCCTCTCCAACACTCCGCCAACATGTACCTATCATGAATGACTCCTATATTGCACTGATGGTGTGAAGAGCTCCAGTACTGTGGTACTGCAAGACAACAAAGTAGACAGCAAAGAAACATACAAAAATTTTGTAATGCATAGCAAACTTTTCTTATACTAACCTTCCCAGTATAGGAGGTACTCATCTTAAACATTACAAACAACTCTATCTAAGATTTTTAATTCTAAATGCAATTCTCAATTCAAAGTGCTATTCTCTGTAACACATTTTCTCTCATTTTTCAGTTTCCTTCTCTAGTACACATTTATTTTCCTACTTTCACTGTCTCTTCTAGACGCAAGACGCTGACCGCAAGTACCTGGTCCGTCACCTGTCTACTTTCAGTTCTTTATTCACATCACTCATCTCTAGATGAGACATTCCTAATTCTTCTATAAAAGCCATCTCTCAGTTACTAATACTCTTATAAAACACATTATCAAATACTTCACAGTAAAACATTGAACAGTTATTCTTGTAAGTGCTGGACACCGCTCCCAGCCGGGATTTATTGCAGTGTCCTTTGAGGTAGACATCATCTTCGAAAAGTGTTCATGCAAAAACATTATCTTCGCAAAGGGTCTCCATATGTAAAACCAAGAGAGGGCACCTAAAGAGGTGCAACTATTTACAATAAAAGTTTTTGGATCACTCCAAGTTCATGATCACTAGTTCAAAATTGAAGAACGCTGCCAATCAAAACAGGGCAACTAAAGGTGCTACCAGCAAAACATGATAGCAAAAATAGAAAAATAGAAAAAGGCACAACTGGTGCAAACAAACCCTCCTGGGTAACGAGATTTACTGTAAATTTTCTAGTGCTAATCCCCTCCTGGGGTTGGTATCCCGGTCCCAGACCAGATCTAGCACGACCTGGCCAGCCGCTGCGACCGTGGTGCACCCCAGGGCCTTCCCAGGTGTCGGGACATCGGACGTACCTGGGGCCTCCTGGCGGTGTGATCTCTGCTCCGGTGCAGGTGGAAGCGGGTTGTGCTCCGGGTCCATGGGGTCCTCCGGTGGGACCTGCGCGGCCGCGTCAGGTCCATGCGGGAGCTCCTTCTCCTCCGGTTCAGCTCCCGGGGCTTCATATAATTCTTCTTTTGGCGGCAGCAAAGGGGGCTTCGGATGCTGCCAGTGGTGTGATGGCGGCGACAGGCTCCACAGAGTCTGCCCGGGGAAGCTCAGGTGCAGCAGCGGCGATCACCGCCGGTGTAGGCCCCTCCCGGGTGTGCGGTCTGCTCAGCCTCCGTAAGGCCTCCTGCCTCAGTCACAGACGGCACGTCGGCTGGGCGATGGCATCCTCCAGCTGCTGGCGGTTCATCTCAGAGACGGGGTCAGAGCCTTCAGCCATGGCACCGGGGAGATCCGTTTCCCCGCGCTCCGCAGGCCTCCTTCCTTCACTCTCCAAAATGGCGTTCTCATGTTCTTCTTCCTGCCTCGGCCCCCTTCCCGCCACTGGCTTCTTCTGCCCCTCCTTCCAGGGGCGACATCTTCTTCCAGCGCCTCCATACCAAGCCAGTATGCGTATCCCTCAGGGGGTGGGCCATGTATCTGTCACATAGTAATTCAGGCAGGGAAGGCCCAATACTCTTCGCGGTCTTTTCCTAAGACCTCCCATCTCTTTACGCCCTTCTTCTCCGCGCTAGCGGCCATTTCTAATGTCCATTTTACAGTCTATTAAATTAGGTCTTCTGCAGATTTTCAAAAGCACAAAGTCTCACAAATTTCAGGCGCACAGAACCCGATGGTATCAGGTCTCATCATCCTGTTCATGACGCCAAAATTGGGTTACCCCTGTCCCAGGGCTGTGGGGTACTCGGTACCGGGTCGGTGTCAGGGGGAAAGTATCACAGCCTATATTGCGCTGTTGGTGTGAAGAGCTCCAGTACCGTGGTACTCTGAAGTTCCTCCTGCCAGATGTTCCTAACAACTCTTACTTGTACAGCAGACAGCTGTAGCCTACTTCGGGGACTCCCTTTCTCCTGAGTCCCGGCTCCCTATACAGATGCTGTTGTGCCCCAAGTCTTGGATGGGAGTAATGCATTTACAGCCAACTACTTCACCGGTGTCTGCTGCAGAACCATAAGTGTCCATACAACCTCAGGGACCGGGCCCCGGCCTTGCGCTGAGAACCTATAGGCAGGGTTCCTCTTCCAACCCACAGCTCCTCTCTGTTCTCCTACTCCTTCATTCCGCACTGTTCCTTCTCTCTCTTATGGAAGCTTAGGTTGCAGTTCTACGTCTTTCTCCTTCTGTTCCTTTCCCTTGCCAGCTGGCTCAGGTCACTGAGGCAGCTGCAGCACTCCTTCCTCTCTCCTCTCCTAGGGAGCTCGTTCCACTAAGACCAGTCCTCAGCCTCTCCTGACTGACTGTCTTCCTCCGCCTTGAGCTCCCCTCAGACTGATCTGTAATTCTAAACTTTCCCACTCTTTTATATCTAACTCCACCCACCTCTCAGCACATCTCGTGTTACGAAGCAAGGACCCACGAAAGGTGCTCTGCTACCCTCTAAGCATGGAGCCGCAATCTGGTCCACTGCTGAACTATCCTGTGTGTGGGTGCAGGTGTTGGAGTGTGGAAAGGAGTCCCCAACTTACTTAGTTGGTGGGGCACTACACCTTCGGAGAAGGTGCAGTAGGTGGCGAATGAGCCTCAGTGGCGCCACATATACTCCTTCATAATGATATCCATAAGGTCCATGATAACATCATTCCTCAGATATAGTCCGCACACTCTCAACGCGTTTCCCCCAGCTACGGGTTATCAGGAGAGATGCATATTGGTCAGAGTGGTCTGGCAGTGGAGACTAACCCAATTGATGAGGCTGCACCTGTAGCTTACCATTCCCCCTTATATACCTGTATCACTCCAAGCATTCACTGTTTTCAAACTAATGTCACCACCTGGCGCCATAGCGCCAGAGGCACATTGCATGTTTGCCTGTAGATTGTGTCCTCACATTCTCATTGCGCATGTCTGCTCATTGTCTAGACGCTAGGGGAGTCACATGATCAACTCACAGCATTTGCTGTTCTCAATCTGACGTCACAACCTGCCAACACGTCGCTAGAGGCACACTGCATGTTTGCCTACCGATACCATTGTGTCGTCATAGTTTCATTGCGCATGTCTGCTCAGTGTCTAGACGCTGGGAGAATCACATGATCAGGCTACAGTCACTGCAATATCCATCATTGCGCAAATGCAGTGTAGTCATTTAGGAGCATATTAACACTCGTATAAACTACGTCCTCGCTTCTGAAGTGCGCATGATCAAACCCATAGGGACGCTTTTCTTCATACATTATTACTGAGCATGCCCTATATCCTGCGAGCACATAGGTAAACTATAACGCAGTATCCTGATGCGGACCTGCGCATGCCCTGAACTGTGAGACTATTTAATTATATTGTTCACACATAAAGGGCATTATTACATTACTTTAGACTCAATAAATATAAACAGTGACTAACACCGCATACGTCATATAAACAGGCAGAGTTCATGCATACTTCATGCTCACCCAAGATGCATATAAGAACATGATTCATAGTTTTGAATCTCTTGAATAACCATCAAGAATGTATCATTTTTATTCATTTTAACCTCATACCCAAAACTATTGTATATACAGTGACTGTGAACAAGGGTGAGAACTAACATTTGGTTACATTCAAATCAAGTATCATATCATAATCATAATACAGGACTGGGTCACAGGACTCAGTCACAGGCATGGCTTCATGATAATAGACAAAGAATCAAATGAAACAACAGTAATTCTGTTGTTTATTGAGGCCATCTGGGACAAGAGTACGTAGTCTAAATATCCACTGACATTCCTTCTTTAATAATGACTTATTCCAGTTTCCCCCGTGGGTTACACCACACTACCTCAAGGACACAAGAGGACACAGCTTTTGGATCATTATGGTGTTCTAATTTAATATGTCTCGCCAGGGGTGTATCTCTCTCATGTTTTATATCTCCCAAATGTTCCCCCACTCGTCTACGCAATTTCCTTTTGGTTTTACCTATATAATTACGTGGACAGGAACACGTGGCCATGTAGACTACACCTTCTGGTTTGCATTTAGCAAAGTCTCGCATATAGTAACCTTTTCCTGATGTGGTACCTTTAAATGATTTTCCTCTACTGATCCAAGGGCAGAATTTGCAACTGCCACATTTAAATGTGTCACATGGCTTACGATCCAGCTACGTGCCTCCTGGTCTCGGCTTATTATAGAAACTATGAACCAATCTATCCCGTATGGATCTCCCCTTCCTGTATGTAATATGGGGTGTAGGTAGAATAACATCTCTCAAATCTGGGTCAGTCCATAAGATCCCCCAGTGTCTCCTCAGTATACCCTGCACCTCATTGGATCTGTCATCGAACATGCCTATAATTCTCAATACATCTGATGACTCCTCCTTTGGGTTTGGATGTAGTAAATCATGACGATTACATCCTACCGCATGATCCCATGCTTTATTTATTACATCCCTTGGATACCCTCTCT
This sequence comes from Dendrobates tinctorius, assembly GCF_039654945.1. Lineage (NCBI taxonomy): Eukaryota > Metazoa > Chordata > Amphibia > Anura > Dendrobatidae > Dendrobates > Dendrobates tinctorius. The sequence continues at coordinate 2,899,988 of NW_027361770.1, read as the reverse complement.
GCCGGAACCTCCGCCCAAGATCATGGGCTTGTGTATCAAAATCTCGCCCATCCGAGCAGTTCCTCTTAATACGTAGGAATTGTCCCTTGGGTATTCCCCTTTTAAGGGGGCCAGGATGATATCTGTCCCAATGCAGGAGGCTATTCGTGGATGTCGGTTTCCTAAATGTCTTTGCAGTGATACTCCCTTTTTCATTTTTGATTATCTGAAGGTCGAGAAACGTGATAGTCTCACTGTGTATTTCATATGTAAACCGCATATTAATATCATTCTGGTTTAAACACGATATGAAGCAATGAAATTCATTTGGTGGACCAGACCACAGGATGAACACGTCATCAATAAATCTCGACCATAGGAGGATATGCTGGTACCACCATGCTTCCTCCAGGAAGACCTTGGTCTCCTCCCACCAGCCCAGGAAGAGATTAGCATAAGATGGGGCACAAGGGCTCCCCATAGCGGTCCCCCTGAGCTGGTGGTAGGTCTTGCCATTAAAGAGGAAGTAGTTGTGATTAAGGATGTACACAAACAATTCCACTACAAAGTTGTTATGTGCCACTAACTGCATTGCCCTTATACCAAGAATGAACTCCACCCCCCTAACACCTGCTATATGAGCAATATTACTGTATAAAGCTTCAACATCTATTGATGCTAGATATGTCTCTGAATTGTTATTAATACCCTCAAGTTCTACGAGAAGTTCAGACGTGTCTCTTAGATAAGATGGTAATGACGTAACAAATGGGCGCAAGATCTTATCAATATACGTCCCAATGTTTTGACTCTTTGAATCAACTCCCGAGACAATGGGCTGTCCTTTCAAGGAATTAACCCCCTTGTGAATTTTTGGTAAACAGTAAAAAGCAGGTGTCAGGGGAAAGGAAGGGCAAAGACAATCAAATTCATTCTTGGTTATCAGTCTAAATTCCAGACCAGTCATCAGAATATCTCTAAGTTTGTCCATATATTGAGAAGTAGGATCATGTTCTAGAACTTCATATGTGTCTCTGTCCCTCAAGAGTGAATGACACATGGCAGTGTACTGTTCATGGTCCATAATAACCATGTTGCCCTCTTTGTCAGAGGGCTTTATTACGATCTCCTTATTATTCTCCAATAGATTGAGTGCTGTCATCTCAGCCTCAGTTAGATTCGATACCCTTTCCCTGGGGTCGCTGTGCGAAATGCGCGTCAGGGCAGAGGGACATCCAGGGATCTCCACCAGCACATATTGGTATGTAATCGGTCACCATATACTTTACTTCTTCTCATTTCATATGGGTTAGCGCCTTTCAATAGGGCTATTTTGGATTATAACACACGCTAGGCATATTCCAAATATTTTAATTTGGGTACACCCGCTGAGGGTACATGTTTATTAGGGAATATTGCTGTTGCGGTTTTCCTTCTCCCATGTGATCTATATAGTTGGTGTTGTTTTACATATGCATATCCAACATTTGGGCATAATGATTATCATATGGATTACTATTGAGATAATTTGTAATGCTGTGGCGTGAGGTTCCATAGACTTCTAGTCCCTCATAATTTTTCCAGCATTTTTCTTGTGTACCTTGTTTTAATATTTCAATAAAGTATGATATTTTATTACATATACACCATTGTGTGGTACCAATTTTTCATTGTACTCTTTTGTTACCACAATAGTATTATCAGTGTTCTGTGGTGTATTACCCGCCAGGGGATTAATTGCAATTGTTTGGGTAATTTTTGTGATTATACTCTTTTGATTCTTTGTCTATTATCATGAAGCCATGCCTGTGACTGGGTCCTGTGACCCAGTCCTGTATTATGATTATGATATGATACTTGATTTGAATGTACCCCAAATGTTAGTTCTCACCCTTTTTCACAGTCACTGTATATACAATAGTTTTGGTTATGAGGTTAAAATGAATAAAAATGATACATTCTTGATGGTTATTCAAGAGATTCAAAACTTTAAATCATGTTCTTATATGCATCTTGGGTGAACATGAAGTATACATGAGTCAAATGTAATAATGCCCTTTATGTGTGAACAATATAATTAAATAGTCTCACAGTTCAGGGCATGCGCAGTTCCGCATCAGGATACTGCGTTATAGGAGTGAATTTACCTATGTGCTTGCGGGATATAGGGCATGCTCAGTAATAATGTATGAAGAAAAGCGTCCCTCTGGGTTTGATCATGTGCACTTCAGAAGCGAGGACGTAGTTTATACGAGTGTTAATATGCTCCTAAGTGACTGCACTGCATTTGCGCAATGATGGATATTGCGGTGATTGTAGCCTGATCATGTGATTCTGCCAGTGTCTAGACACTGAGTGGACATGCACAATGAAACTATGATGACACAATGGTATCGGTAGGCAAACATGCAGTGTGCCTCTAGCGGTTGTGACATCAGATTGAGAACAGCAAATGCTGTGAGTTGATCATGTGACTCCCCTAGCGTCTAGACATTGAGCGGACATGCGCAATGAGAATGTGAGGACACAATCCACAGGTAAACATGCAATGTGCCTCTGGCGCTATGGCATCAGGTGGTGACGTTAGTTTGAAAACAGTGAATGCTGGGAGCGATAGAGGTACAGTGGGGAAAAAAAGTATTTAGTCAGTCAGCAATAGTGCAAGTTCCACCACTTAAAAAGATGAGAGGCGTCTGTAATTTACATCATAGGTAGACCTCAACTATGGGAGACAAACTGAGAAAAAAAAATCCAGAAAATCACATTGTCTGTTTTTTTTTTTTCATTTTATTTGCATATTATGGTGGAAAATAAGTATTTGGTCAGAAACAAAATTTCATCTCAATACTTTGTGATATATCCTTTGTTGGCAATGACAGAGGTCAAACGTTTTCTGTAAGTCTTCACAAGGTTGCCACACACTGTTGTTGGTATGTTGGCCCATTCCTCCATGCAGATCTCCTCTAGAGCAGTGATGTTTTTGGCTTTTCGCTTGGCAACACGGACTTTCAACTCCCTCCAAAGGTTTTCTATAGGGTTGAGATCTGGAGACTGGCTAGGCCACTCCAGGACCTTGAAATGCTTCTTACGAAGCCACTCCTTCGTTGCCCTGGCGGTGTGCTTTGGATCATTGTCATGTTGAAAGACCCAGCCACGTTTCATCTTCAATGCCCTTGCTGATGGAAGGAGGTTTACACTCAAAATCTCACGATACATGGCCCCATTCATTCTTTCATGTACCTGGATCAGTCGTCCTGGCCCCTTTGCAGAGAAACAGCCCCAAAGCATGATGTTTCCACCACCATGCTTTACAGTAGGTATGGTGTTTGATGGATGCAACTCAGTATTCTTTTTCCTCCAAACACGACAAGTTGTGTTTCTACCAAACAGTTCCAGTTTGGTTTCATCAGACCATAGGACATTCTCCCAAAACTCCTCTGGATCATCCAAATGCTCTCTAGCAAACTTCAGACGGGCCCGGACATGTACAGGCTTAAGCAGTGGGACACATCTGGCACTGCAGGATCTGAGTCCATGGTGGCGTAGTGTGTTACTTATGGTAGGCCTTGTTACATTGGTCCCAGCTCTCTGCAGTTCATTCACTAGGTCCCCCCGCGTGGTTCTGGGATTTTTGCTCACCGTTCTTGTGATCATTCTGACCCCACGGGGTGGGATTTTGCGTGGAGCACCAGATCGAGGGAGATTATCAGTGGTCTTGTATGTCTTCCATTTTCTAATTATTGCTCCCACAGTTGATTTCTTCACTCCAAGCTGGTTGGCTATTGCAGATTCAGTCTTCCCAGCCTGGTGCAGGGCTACAATTTTGTTTCTGGTGTCCTTTGACAGCTCTTTGGTCTTCACCATAGTGGAGTTTGGAGTCAGACTGTTTGAGGGTGTGCACAGGTGTCTTTTTATACTGATAACAAGTTTAAACAGGTGCCATTACTACAGGTAATGAGTGGAGGAAAGAGGAGACTCTTAAAGAAGAAGTTACAGGTCTGTGAGAGCCAGAAATCTTGATTGCTTGTTTCTGACCAAATACTTATTTTCCACCATAATATGCAAATAAAATGAAAAAAAAACCAGACAATGTGATTTTCTGGATTTTTTTTTCTCAGTTTGTCTCCCACAGTTGAGGTCTACCTATGATGTAAATTACAGACGCCTCTCATCTTTTTAAGTGGTGGAACTTGCACTATTGCTGACTGACTAAATACTTTTTTTCCCCACTGTATATAAGAGCGGAACAGTAAGCTACAGGTGCAGCCTCATCAATTGGGTTAGTCTCCACTGCTAGACCGCTCTGACCAAAATGCATCTCTCCTGATGAACCCGTAGCTGGGGGAAACGCGTTGAGAGTGTGCAGACTATATCTGAGGAATGATGTTATCATGGACTCTTTGGCTATCATAATGAACCCCTTTACCCCAAGGGTGGTTTGCACGTTCATGACCGTGCCTATTGTTACAGTTCTGACCACTGTCCCTTTATGAGGTAATAACTCTGAAACGCTTCCATGGATCCCGGTGATTTTGACATTGTTTTCTCATGACATATTGTACTTCATGTTAGTGGTACAATTTTATTCAATTAACTTGCATTTATTTGTGAAAAAAATGGAAATTTGGCAAAAATTTTGGAAATTTCACAATTTTCCAACTTTTAATTTTTATGCCCTCAAATCACAGAGATATGGCACACAAAAAACTTAAGTAACATTTCACATATGTTTACTTTACATCAGCACAATTTTGGAACCAACATTTTTTGTGTTAGGAAGCTATAAGGGTTAAAAATTGACCAGCGATTTCTCATTTTCACAACACCATTTTTTTTGACGGACCACATCACATTTGAAGTCACTTTGAGGGGTCTATATGATAGAAAATACCCAAAAGTGACACCATTCTAAAAACTGCACCCCTCAAGGTGCTTAAAACCACATTCAAGAAGTTTATTAACCCTTCAGGTGCTTCACAGGAATTTTTTGAATGTTTAAAAAAAATGAACATTTAACTTTTTTTCACAAAAAAATTACTTCAGGTCCAATTTTCTTATTTTACCAAGGGTAACAGGAGAAATTGGACTGCAAAAGTTATTGTGCAATTTCTCCTGAGTACGCAGATACCTGATATGTGGGGGGAACCACTGTTTCGGCACATGGCAGAGCTCAGAATGGAAGGAGCGCCGTTTGACTTTTTCAATGCAAAATTGGATGGAATTCAGATTGGACACTATGTCACATTTGGAGAGCCCCTGATGTGTCTAAACAGTGGAAACCCCCCAAAAGTAACCCCATTTTGGAAACTAGACCCCCCAAGGAACTTATCTAGATATGTGGTGAGAACTTTGAACTCACAAGGGCTTCACAGAAGTTTGTGACGTACAGCCGTACTATTAAGAAATCATATTTTTTTCCACAAAAATGATCTTTTCACCCCCAATTTTTATTTTCCCAAGGGTAAAAGGACCCTAATAGTTATTTTGCAATTTGTCCTGAGTACGCTGATACCCCATATGTGGGTGTAAACGACTATTTGGGCGCATGGCAGAGCTCGGAAGGGAAGCAGCGCCATTTGACTTTTTTAGCTGGAATTGAGATTGGACACCATGTCGCATTTGGAAAGCCCCTGATGTGACAAAACAGTGGAAACCCCCCACAAATGACACCATTTTGGAAACTAGACCCCCAAAGGAACTTATCTAGATTTGTGGTGAGAGCTTTGAACACCAAAGGGCTTCACAGAAGTTTATAACGTACAGCCGTACAATTAAAAAATCATATTTTTTCCACAAAAATGATCTTTTCACCCTCACTTTATATTTTTCCAAGGGTAACAGGACCCCAAAAGTTATTGTGCAATTTGTCCTGAGTACGCTGATACCCCATATGTGGGGGTAAACCACTATTTGGGCGCATGGCAGAGCTCGGAAGGGAAGCAGCGCCATTTGACTTTTATGGCTGGAATTGAGATCGGACGCCATGCTGCATTTGGAGAGCCTCTTATGTGCCTCAACAGTGGAAACCCTCCACAAATGACACGATTTTTGAAACTAGACCCCCCCAAGGAACTTATTTAGATGTGTGTTGAGAACTTTGAACCTCCCAGGGCTTCACAGAAGTTCATAACGCCCGGGCGTGAAAATAAAAAAATCATATTTTTTCCACAAACATGATCTTTTAGTCCCCAATTTTTTTATTTTCCCATGGGTAACAGGAGAAATTGGACCCCAAAAGATGTTGTCCAATTTGTCCTGAGTACGCTGATACCCTATATGTGGGAGAAAACTACTGTAAGGGCACATGTCGGGGCTTGGAAGGGAAGTAGTGACGTTTTGGAATGCAGATTTTGATGGAATGGTCTGCGGGTGTCATGTTGCCTTTGGACCTAAACAGTGGAAACCCCCCACAAGTGACCCCATTTTGGAAAATAGACCCCTTAAGGAATTTATCTAGATGTGTGGTGAGAACTTTGAACCCTCAAGGGCTTAACAGAAGTTTATAATGCCCGGGCGTGAAAATAAAAAGATTATATTTTTTCCGCAAACATGATGTTTTAGTCCCCAATTTTTTTATTTTCCCAAGGGTAACAGTAGAAATTGGACCCCAAAAGTTGTACAATTTGTCCTGAGTACGCTGATACCCCATATGTTGGCGAAAACTACTCTATGGGCACACGTCGGGGCTCGGAAAGGAAGTAGTGACATTTTGGAATGCAGACTTTGATGGAATGGTCTGCGGGTGTCATGTCACATTTGGAGAGCCTCTGATGCGCCTAAACTGTTGAAACTCCCCACAAATGACCCAATTTTGAAAACTAGACCCCCACGGAACTTATCCAGATGTGTGATGAGCACTTTGAACCCCCAAGTGCTTCACAGAGGTTTATAACATCCAGGCGTGAAAATAAAAAAATCATATTTTTTTTCCACAAAAATGATATTTTTGCCCCCAATTTTTTATTTTCCTAAGGGTAACAGGAGAAATTGGACCCCAAAAGTTGTTTTTCAATTTTGTACTGAGTAGGCTGATACCCCATATGTGGGAGAAGAACACTGTTTGGGCGCATAGCAGAGCTTGAAGGGAAGGAGCAACGTTTGACTTTTTCAACGCAGAATTGGCTGAAATTGAGATCAGACGCCATGTTGCGTTTGGAGAACACCTGATGTGCCCAAGCAGTGGAACCCCCCAATTCTAACTCCAAACCTAACCCCAATACATCCCTAACCCTAATCTCAGCCCTAACCCTAGCCCTAGCCCTAACCTTAGCCCTAACTCTAATGGGAAAATGGAAATAAATGCATTTTTTTTAATTTTATTATTTTTCTCTAACTAAGGGGATGACAAAAGGGGGGTTTTTATTTACTATATATGGCGGGATTTTATGTTTGGCAGCTGTCATACGCTAAAAGACGCTTTTTATTGTAAAAATAGTTTTTGCATCACCACATTTTGAGAGCTATAATTTTTCCATATTTTGACCCACCGAGTCATGTGAGGTCTTATTTTTTGCGGGACGAGTTGACGTTTTTATTGGTATCATTTTCGGGCACGTGACATTTTTTGATCGCTTTTTATTCCGATTTTTGGGATTCAGAATGAACAAATGCCAGCATTTCAAGAATTTCTTTTAGGGGGTGCGTTTACACCGTTCCACGTGCAGTAAAATTGATAAGGCGGTTTTATTCTACGGGTCAGTGCGATTACAGCGATATCTCATTTATGTTTTTTTATGTTTTGGCGCTTCTTTGCAATAGAAACAATTTTATATAAAAAATAATTACTTTTGCATCGCTTTATTCTGCGAGCTATAACTTTTTTTATTTTTTCACTGATGATGCTGTATCATGGCTCAAGGACAAGGTGCGGGACAAGGTAACGTTTTCAGCGGTACCATGTTTATTTATATCCGTCTTTTTGATTGCGCATTATTGCACTTTTTGTTCGGGGGTATGATAAAGCATTATTTTTTGCTTTGTTTTTTATTTTTTAATGGGTTCGCTAAAGTGGTTGACTAAAGGGACAGTTTTATAGGGCAGGTCGTTACGGACGCTTTGATACTAAATATGTGTACTTTTATTGTTTTGGTTTATTTTATTTCCAACAAATGAATTTATTAAATTATTTTTACACTTTTTTTTTTTTTTAACTTTATCACAATGTCCCAGGGGGGACATAACTGTCATGTCACAGATCGCTGATCTGTCACATCACAGATCGCTGTGACAGATCAGCGATCTGTCACAGGCAGTGCTGCAGGCTTCCTCATGCCGGCGCTTTGCAGGCATGAGGAAGCCAGCTCCCTGCAGGCCCCTGAAGGTCCCCGCCATTTTGGATCCGGGGACCTGCCGATACTTCCCTAAACCCCCGGTACACTGCGATCGTGTTTGATCACAGTGTGCCAGGGGTTAACGTGTCAGGGGCGGTCCGTGACCGCCCCAGACACATAGTGCCAGGTGTCAGCTGTGATAATCAGCTGACACCCGGCCGCGATCAGCGGCGCTCACCACGTGAGCACTGCTGATCGCTATGACATACTATCCGGCCATGGGCATAGGGGCCCGGGTCCCATGGACAGGATAGTACATCAGATGTCAGAAAGGGGTTAAGGAGTATTTATTCACAGATAAGTACTGTTTTTCTTTATGAATGGGCTTATTGTTGTCAATATCTGGTTATTCAAACTAGGGGCATGGTATATATCTAATATCTGAAGTGGCTGTGGTGCCCCTGATAATTTACACTGTGATATGTGAATTTGGCATGTTCAGTGATGCTTTTGATTGCTGTGATAATTTCTGAAAATTTGATACCAGATAAGCCTGTTTTGTTTGCCTATTATTGATTTATCACTTTACTCAATGGGCAGTGTTTATCTAGGTACCTGCTGTGACCATTTATATATACTCCATATACATAACATAGTGGTTTTGGGACAGATCATAATTTGCCTACAAATTTATATTTAATTGGCTCTATTGTATGTGAGTGTTATGCATTTATTTAGACTGTCTGGACTTTCCACCTTTTCTTACATCCATATATGATTTAAATAACATCCCCAAACATGAATGGGGATATAGAGGCATTGACACAGTATTAATTAAAATAATTTTATTCAAACATGTTGAAATAATGACACCTAAACAAGGAGTCCTCATAGGTAAAAAACCGGAGGTATAGAAAAAACAGGAAATCTATAATGTCATGAGATGGTGTGGGGTCACGCGTGCAACAAATATTAAGTGCAGCAGGATAAAGTGCTTTGCACTTAGACAATGGCAGTTGGACAGTGCAGAAGACAGGTAAGGTGCATAAGTTTTTCATACAAACATGTTTCTTGGTTAGTCGTTCTACATTATGCATTGATCATATCAATCTGCTGCTTATTTGTTTTAACTTCTGCTTTCTCACAAATCGCCTGCCCTTTAACACATTCTGTGCACTCTCTCCATATCCACCCCTCCCTTCTCCCCTCTCCCATGTATAACTCTGAGGCTCTACTGACATTTCTTATCCACTCCAAACCATCCAATACCTCCAAGCAGCACTCAAAATATTCATACAAATCATCCCACCACCTGCTCTTTCTGTTTTTTCTCCTTTTACTAGTTGCAGGCGACATCTCCCCCAACCCTGGGCCTCCCTCCATCAGCATACATTACTCTCCTCCAGCTGCATATAGAAACTCTGCTAATCTTATTAACATTCAGTGCATGCCTTCTCCAATCACTTTCCTATGTGCTCTCTGGAATGCACGGTCTGTGTGTAGCAAACTAACTTACATTCACAATTTTTTCCTCTCTAATTCCCTTAACCTTCTGGCTATTACAGAAACCTGGATCCAGCATTCAGACACCACCGCTGCTGCCGCTCTCTCGTTTGGTGGGCTGAAATTTTCACATACCGCAACACCTGAGAACAGAAAGGGTGGAGGTGTTGGTTTGCTCCTTTCATCACAATGCGCTCTGCTCAGACCAGCTCTGTAGGTTTGGTTGCTGCTGCCACCTATGATTCAGTTATGGCAACGCATGCTGGTCAGCAGCGAGCTACTCCAGGGACTAAGTCCTCCTTTCGGTCCACTGAGCATGCCCGTGGGACAATCTCTCATTGGAGATTGGAGGTCACATGCTCAGGTCCTTCTCCAGCTCGGATTGGACCATCAGGAAGGTCAGGAAGGTCCCAGAAGGAAGCTGCTATAAAAGAGCCACATGGCCGCATGTCCATGCGCTACTATAGACTCTGATGCTGTTTTGTGTGTATGATGATGGATGCATGTATCTGATGACTGTCTCTGACTGTCTCGTTAAGACTCCCCTCCCTTTGATACGCATGTTGGTTAGGGATTCAGAGTGAGAGTCAGCGCCAGTGGGTGGCTATGCTCAAGCCACTGTGCTCCCAGCAGTCTACACACACTAGCGTCCGACTGTGCCTCCCTGCTACGGGGACTGTGGTACGGCACCAGGTAGCTGTGACCGCCGTGTGACGCCATGTGCATCTCTAGCGCTTTCCTCCCATCCTTGGTGGTTAGTGGAGTCTGCCAAAACGGCACTGTGTGCACTTGGTGCGATTAAACATAGTATCACCTTTTGCTGGCACCGCAGCCGTGGCGCCGAGCGCTGATGGTCTAGAGGAGCTCTAGTCCGGTGTCTCTAGGTCAGGGCTCTGTGACCCTAATTTGCACTCACTCAGCCGAGCTCTGTGAGTTCACCAGGCTCCGGCGTTTGTTTCAGCGGCTCTGTGGAGTAACAGAGTTCACCTCTATTCCCACGGGGTGAAGATAACCCACATGTAAGCAACCGTTTAGCCACCATCTTGTTCCGTCATTACTCAGCAGCAGGTTCCATCTCTGCATGGTGGACCCCGGGCTGCGAACACACCTCATATCTCCTTTTATATTATTTGGTGCGTTCCGCAGTCCCTAACACTGGGCACTGGGTGACTCTAGTGACTGTAGGGGCAGACATGCAAGGGGCTGATCCACAAGTCTTGGAATGCTCAAGGCTTGAGGGACAAACCTCTGTATCTAATACTTCCTCCACTGCTTCTTGGTCCTCCATCTTCTATAGAGCCTCCACCTCTGCCCTCAACCTTCTCTACAGCCTCCACCTGTACCCTCAACCTCTCCCTTAATGAGCCATGTTTTCCAGCAGTGCAAAGAGAATCCCCCCACCTATGTATTGTGTAGCCAGGGCTCACCGCAATCAGGCAGTGTTAAAATTAATATGCCTTGGAGATTGCAGTCACACAGCTCAAGAGTTATGCATCCCTATTCCAGGCATCTGCATGCTGGAGCACACTTTGAATAGTCTGCACGAGGAGGTGGTGGTCCCAGAGGGAGAGTTGGAAGGAGAGGAGGTATAACAATATCCCTAAGTTCCAGACTATTGTTGCACAGGCGGGTGCCATGAAAGGATGGATTACAGCAATCAAGGGCAGCTCCTGGTAGCAGATAAACTGTTAGTGAAGGTGCAGGAGCTGATGAACAAATTGAGGAGGACGAGGAGAAAGAAGTGATGAACAGGCAACAGTCCGGAGATGATGAGGATAGTGATCCACTCTCTGTTGTATGTGGTAGGCGGGAGGGGATGGAGGAAGCAACCTTCAGTGTTACCCCGCCACCAACACACCATGGATTTGGACCTCATGGAAGTGCCTAACACATGAGCTTCTTTTTGGTGCACTATCTTCAACATGATGCCTGTATTCTTAGGGTTATAAATAGTGCTGACTATTAGGTTATCACTTTGTTAGATGTACGGTAAAAGGTATCATACCCACAAGATTCCTATTTTGCTTCTCTCACTGAGAGCACTTTATACACTTTGTTAGATGCACGATGCAAGAGTAAATGTTGCCGGATGCTTCCCCCTTTGGAATGGAACACACATGCTGGATTATCGAAACATGCTTGTAGTCCATCTTAAGAGTGGTTTTCCCCAAGACAGCAGTGAGACATACAGTGTGCATCCCAGTTCTAGACTTCCAACCCCGGGAACTTCAAGGTATCATCGCAAAAACATTAGCAGCAGCAGCAGTGTAAGTGGCATAAGCAATTTGTGTGAGTCCTTTCAAACATTTTTAGACCAGCCTGTGCACCAGCAGAATACAGTACAAGTCTGACACGGCTGACCCCTGAAAGTGTAGACTGTCTATCTTTCATCAAAATGAATAAGTCATGGATCTCCAATGACTTTTGCAACCCAGCCGCAGACTAGGCAGACTAGGCGATGGTGTTGTTTTTAGTGTCATGCATTGATATTGCGTCATTGCACGGTGTTTGACACCGTTGTCATGGCTTTTGTGCCTGCTGTTGCTACTGCTGCTAATTAGAGTTGAGTGACTTTGGTCGGATCGGGTTTCATGAAAAAAAATTTGTTTCAGATGAAAATGGTCCGACTAGGGCAAAAAAAAGTCGGAGTTTCGTCCAAAACCCGACCCCAATGCAAGTCAATGGGAAATAAAAGTAGGCATTAAGCGGATGACATTCATCCACTCAATGCCGACTTTTATTCCCCATTGACTTGCATTGGGGTCGGGTTTTGAACGAAACTCCGACTTTTTTGCCCTAGTCGGACCAGTTTCATCTGAAACAAATTTTTTTTCATGAAACCCGATCTGACCAAAGTCGCTCAACTCTACTGCTAATGTTGCAAACAATTTTTTAAAATGTGGAGACTCCAAGTTGGGTCTCCATCTGGTGAGTTTCCTATAGTGGAAGGTGTGTCAGAGGGCCATCATATTATTTCTGCTCTATGGAAATTGATGCCACTTTTAGGGGTGTGTGACAACAATTTTTGGAAATGTGGAGAATCCAAGTTGGGTCTCTATCATGTGTGTTGCCTGTAGCAGTAGGGCTCCCAGACAGGCAGGCCTGCCCTTAATTTCACTCAACTACCTGTGTTACCATACTTACATTTTCCTACTTATTGTACTCTATGAAACTGATGTTTGTGCCATCTGAGTGTGGGTGTAAAATAAAAAAAAGCTGTTGCATGAGGTATTAGGACTCCCAGAAAAGAGGGCTAAATGCTGGGCTGGACCCTAATACCTCATTCATGGCCCATGGCTGACTGCTTCTGTGCCATTGTAAAATGTTCTACTGTGGGTCAATTGATTAGCAAACTACCTGTATTACTTTCCTTATATTTTTCTACCAATAGTTCTCTATGAAATTGATGTTTGTGCAATCGGAGTGTGGCTGAAAAAAAAAGCTTTTGCGTGAGGTATTAACCAACAGTTTATAATTTAAACTTAAATTCAAAGCTCTAAATGCTGGGCCCCAGACCCTGATACCTCATGCATGCCCTATGACTGACTGCTGCTGTTCCATTAGCTAATTTCTATGGTGGGTCAATTGATGCCACATTTCAAAGTATCTGCCCCTAATTTTAGCTCTTTGAGAAGCTTTGTGTTACCTCTTAATGTGTTGTCTATACGTTTGGCTTCGCCTCCCATTGAATTAAATGGGGTTTGGGTACTTTTGCCGAACTGTTCAGCGAGCAAAACAAAACTAAACCTAGAAAGGCTCATTCATCTCTATTGGTAAGTCACTGTGTTACTTGTACACTTACACAATACACTGTACCCTGTACAGAGCTTATGTGTATAATTTCACTGGTGGTAATGTTAGTGTAAATAATATTGTGTTTTTTTAGTGATCAGTATTGTAGTATTCGGTCACTATGTGATGGTAATAGGTGGTATAGTCATGATGAGGTATTATTTGGTCACTATGTGGTGGTAATATATGCTCTGATCATGGTTTGGAGATATTTATCCCTTGTATGTTATTATTATTTATAATTATAGCGCCATTTATTCCATGGTGCTTTACATGTGAAAAGGAGTATACATAATAAAAAAACAACAACAATAATCTTAAACAGTACAAGTCACGACTGGTACAGGAGGAGAGAGGGCTCACAATCATCAAGGGATGGAGAAGGAGGGAAGGAAGAGCTGGTCTTGTAGCGGTTTGGTGGTTACTGCAGGTTATAGGAATTATGGAGGCATGTATGGGGCATCATTTGGTCACTGTGGGGTGGTAACTTGTGATTTGATTAAAATGTTGCAGTATTTCTCCCTTGCATGTGGCAAGGGAAAAGGGTTCCTGAGCCAAAATGTGATCGACCCATGGTGCAGGGCCTGGTGCACAAAATTTTATCATACCAGGGACCTGATGAGCAGAAACAAAAGAGGTAGGGGCAAAACTGGGTCCTTCTGCTTACCAGGCATCTAACGCCAGTAAGGGCAGTAGTGCCCTGATGGCAGTCCTAGTAATTACGTTTGATAGTTAATAGTTATACAGATTAGTTGTTGTCAGTATAAATACATTTGACAATTTTATTTTGTTTTTATTTTACAGGCAGTTTATGTTACTTCTACTTTCCCATACATTGTTCTGACAATATTCTTAATTCGTGGCTTCACATTGCCGGGTGCCACTGACGGATTACAATACCTTTTCACTCCTGACGTAAGTTTGTAATCTTTATAATAAAATGCTAATTAACACAATGATCAATGATCAATATCAAACCTAAACACCTAAAAGCGAGATGTAATGTGAAAAATCAATTCAGAAAAATCATATTGTTCCATACAGTCAAAGCTGAAAGTGTTGACAATCTTGAAAATGTTCCAGAAAATAAAGTATTTCTCTACAGAAAATTATTGCAATTACACAAGTTCTGTTATACATATATTTATTTCCTTTGTATGTATTGGAAAAACACAAAAGAATGGCGAAAGCCAAGCCTGGCATATCAGAGTGAGGTTACATTTAATCAGCGCATGCTCCTCTGGGAAATATTTTCTGAGAGGAAGAAGACTAGAATTCTAGTGCTAGCTCTCACAACCTGCAATCCTAAAAGTCAATACTCTTTAACAAGCCTTACAATTTGTTAGGATTGCTATTTCCAATAGGTGGCATTAGAGTTCTAGTCATCTTCCTTTCCGAAGAAACAATTGGCATGTGTGAATTTCTGAAAATCATGTTTCAGAACCCCCAATGGAAAATTCCCTATAGTAAGGCAGGTGGAGACAATGTGGACGCTGTCTAGTCTGTGATCATATAATGTCCGTCTTATTGAAAGCACGATTGACCACTTCTGGTGTCGCCGTCCTGTATGAGGATACCAGAAGTAGAGTCACACCTGCAGGGGATCATCTATGAGGTAAATATGAAAAGCTTTTTTTTCTCTTCCTCTCTTTATAAAATGAATTAAATGGGTGAAAGAGAGATGGAAGGAGACTGCAAGTGATGGGGTACTGCAAATTATGAAGTGTAGGAGGGACTGCAAATTATGAAGTTGGGGGAGGTGTCTGCAAATTATTAATTGGGGGAGGGGGCCAGCAAATGATGAAGTTGGAGAAGGGGCACCGCAAATGATGAAGTTAGGGGAGAGGTCTGCAAATTATTAATTGGAGGGGGACAACAAAGGGTAAAGTTGAGGGATGGGCACAAATGATGAAGTTGGGGGAGTGGAAGGCAAATGATGAGGTGAGGGGGATAGGGGACTGCAAATGATGAAGTGAGTGGGGTGCGGGGGGATGGTAAATAATGAAGTGAGGTGGGAAGAGGACTGCAAATGATGAAGTGAAGGGGGAAGGGGACTGCAAATGATGAAGTGGGAGGCCAAATGATGAAGTGAGTAAGGGGAGGTGGACTGCAAATGAAGTGGGGGAGGGGGACTGCAAATGATGAAGTGAGGGATGAGGGAACTGCAAATGATGAAGTTGGGGCTAGGAGGACTGCAAATGATGAAGTCGGGGCTAGGGAGACTGCAAATGATGACATTGGGGGGATGACTGCAAATGATGAAGTTGGGTGGAGGGGCCTGCAAATTATTAATTGAAGGAAGGGCAAGCAAATGATGAAGTTAGAGAAGGGGCACTGCAAATGATGAAGTTAGGGGAGGGGTCTGCAAATTATTAATTGGAGGGGGACAGCAAAAAATGAAGTTGGGGTAGGGGCATCACAAATGATGAAGTTGGAGGAGTGGAGGGCAAATGATGAAGTGAGAGGGGAAGGTGACTGCAAATAATGAAGTGAGTGGGATGCGGGGGGAATGTAAATAATGAAGTGAGGTGGGAAAAGGACTGCAAATGATGAAGTGAGTGGTAGGACTGCAAATGAAGTGAGTGAGGGGAGGTGGACTGCAAATGATGAAGTGGGGGAGAGGGACTGCAAATAAAGAAGTTGGGTGGAGGGGGACTGCAAATGATGAAGTTGTGAGGTGGGTGACTGCAAATGATGACATTGGGGGGAGGATGACTGCAAATGATGAAGTTGGGTGGATGGGGGCTGCGAATGATGAAGTGAGTGGAGGGAGGGGGGGCTGCAAATGAAGTGAGAGGCAGGAGGGCAGCTGCAAATGATGAAGTGAGGGAGGAAGAAGACTGCAAATTATGAAGTGAGGGGGGAAGGGGACTGCAAATGCTGAAGTGAGGGAAGGGGACTACACATGATGAAGTGGGCGGGGTAGTGGGACTGCAAACTATGAAGTGAGAGAGGAAGGGGGAACTGCAAATGATGAACTGAAGGTGGGGGTGGGAAGAGCAAGTGATGAATTGAAGGTGGAGTGTGGGAAGAGCAAATGATGACTTGGGGACTAGGGAAAGAGCAAATGATTATGAATTTTGAGAATGGGGAGTAGATGATGATGTATTGAAACTGGTGGATGGGGACAGTAAATGAAATGAGGGTAAGTGACAACAAATCATGATGAATTGGGGTGGGGCAGCAAATAATAATTTGAGGTTGGCTGAGAGGTAATGATGTATTGAATGTGGGGGAGAGAAGTTGATAATGAATAGAGGGTGCATGTGGGAGAGAGAGAAGACATGACATAATGAATTAGGGCATGTAAATATAATGGATCAGGGAAGCAGGAGGTACACAGTGGGGGCCGATGAGGATGCAGTGACTGGTATTGAATTGGGGGAAAGAGTACAGAGACTAATTAATTTATATATTAGGTAGGGAATGTGGCTATTTATAGTTAGTGGGGGCACAGTGGTGGATTACAATTTATATTTGGACTGGTGGGTTGCTTAATAACTAGTGTTGAGCATTCCGATACCACAAATATCGGGTATCGGCCGATATTCGCGGTATCGGAATTCCGATACTGAGTTCCGAAACTTTTTGCATATCGAATATCGGAATCGGAAGTTCCCATAATGCTATGAGCCAGTTTGATTTGATTCAGCCAATGAGGAATCCTCAGAAGTGTGGGCACATCCTGTTAGGAATGTAGGCATGTTAACTAATGGCATGGCTGTGATTGGCTGCTGAAATGATGTCATGATGCACTTTAAAAGCCGCTGCCACCATTTAGGGTTCACTCTGCTGTGAATTCAGTTAGGGACAGGCTGCTGTTCAAGACTCTGAGGGACAGTTAGAGATAGCGATTTGCTAAATAATATTGTGCTTTACCCAGGCTACATTATCAATCACTGTAGCTTTCTTTTGCCTTGCAGCACTGTTCACAGCTGTCTGCAAGGTCTGTGTGAGTGCAGCTCACGCTATAGTGTGTCCTGCAGCCACTTCTGGTTGTAGGCCGCTCAGCGTGCGTCACTGCCTCATACATATTTTTGTTATATTGCTGCTCATTGTTTATTAATTCTCCTATTAGTGTGCATCCATCCGTATCCATCTACATTGGTTGCAAACACTATAGGAGTAGACAGCGGAGCCTTTCTGCAGCCTTTCAGTGCTAGTGCCCAGTTCTCTGCATTGTTCACGGCTGTCTGTGAGGTCTGTGTGTGAGTGCAGCTCACTTTGTAGTGTGTTCTGCAGCCACCTCTGGTTATAGTCCGCTCAGCGTGCGTCACTGCCTCATTCATAGTCCTTTTTTTGTTTTATTGCAGCTCATTTTTCCTTATTTTTTTTCTCCTATTAGTGTGCTTCCATCCGTATCCATCTACATTGGTTGGTTGCAAACACTATATAGGAGTAGATAGAGGAGCCTTTTTGCTGGCTTGTGCCCTGCAACCGCAGCCAGATTAGTATTAGCCTATTTTTTAGAGCCTCATCTATTGCATTGTAGGTTACCTTCCTGCATTGTAATAGCTCCAAAAAGTTTGTGATACTATCGCTTTCACATCTTTGGTCACATCCTTTTTGTTTTATTTAAAAAAACACGTAAATAAAGTTCACCAAACACTCCACTTGACAGTTGTGTAGGCCACATTAGCTCATATTAAAGTGTAGTCCACACACTTTATAAAATTAGTGTTTCTTATACCTGTTAGCAGCTGTTCAGGAATAAGCACACTAAGCCCCCCCTTTGTACTTTTCTGCCTATCTTTATCAGTCTACCAAGATGAAGAAGGCACGTGGGCGTGGGGTTTCAGCAGGGAGAGGACGTGGGGATTCTGTGCCTGCTGCGTGCACCAGTGACTCAGCATCCCCCAGTTTTACCAGGCAACAGTCCTTTATGCGCAGCTTTGAAGGACCTCGCCGTAACCCACTGCTGCGGGACGAACAAATTGAAGCCGTTGTCGGATGGATGGCAGCTAACGCATCGACTTCAATTACTTCCACATCCTCTCAGGGCCAGAGCACTGAAGAGCAACCATCTGTCACCTCACCACCTGCCAAATTGCCCATGCAGTCAGAGAACCCTGGACAGGAGCCATCTCATTCTCTACTTCTGTTCTCTGAATCTGTTGGCTTGGAAAGATGGGCCAGCCAAGCAGCATTCTAGAATGTGAAGAAGAGGGAGTATGCAGTGATGCGCAACTGCTTTGTCCCTCTGAATCTGAAGAGGCGGGTGGGCCAGTGCCTATGGTCAGCACACCTCAGTACGCATCAGATGATGAGACTCAGGTGCCACTTTCTGGTGCGTACGGTGCTGGCGAGACTACCCAGGAGAAGCAGGTGTTTGAAGAGGGGAGTGTAGATGATGAGGTCCTTGACCCATCATGGCGTGAGGAACAGGAAGGTGGTGGGAGCAGCTCTGAGGAAGAGATTCCCTGAATGGCCAAAACAGGAGGGAGAGGGAGGGGGCAGACTTGGTTGCCTGTAGCCTCCACTTCGTCACCCATTAGGAGCATTCCTCTTCCAAAACCCAAAACGGGCGCTCCCAGGACTTGCAGTTCGTGATCCTTTTTTGACACAGTTGCAGATGACATTTGCTTTGTCAAATGCAAGCTGTGTAATCATAAAGTCAAAAGAGGGAAAAGTGTCAGCAACCTCAATACCACAAATATGTGGAAACATGTGCGGACCAAGCACGTGGTGGAGTTACAAAGACACACTGAAGACATAGGCCAACCTACAGCACCACCTACCACCTCTTCAGCTCGTGTTGTAGCCTCTTCCTCCAGCTCACATACAGCTGGTTCGGCTTCCTCATGGGATCGCCATGGAAGAACCTCTGCCACTGTTGTCCAGAAACCCAGTGACATTCCACCCACAGCACCACGTTCCCTGTCATCCTCACACTCCCAGGCCACTCTACAGCTATCGGTAGCACAGGCATGGGAGAAAAGGCGGCCATACTCGGCAAACCATCCCCGAGCACAGGCTCTTAATGCTGGCATTGCAAACCTACTGGCCCTTGAAATGCTCTCATTCAGGCTGGTGGAGACTGACACCTTCCGTAACTTCATGGCATTGGCAGTCCCACAATACACCATGCCCAGCCGCTTTTATTTCAGCAGGCAAGCCGTCCCTGCCCTGCAAAAGCATGTGGAGGGAAAAATTAAACATACGCTAATAAACGCCGTCAGTAGCAAGGTCCACCTGACCACCGATGCGTGGACCAGTAACCATGGACAGGGAGGATACCTTTCCCTCACTGCCCATTGGGTCAATATTGTGGAGCCGGGTACAGATCTTGAGAGTGGCGCTGTACGTGTTCTGCCAACTCCAAGGATTGCAGGAATCCAGTCTGCACACATTGACTCCTCCTCATACTCCAGTTCCTAAGAATCAGCGCTGCAGGAGTCTGTTACGACCTATATGAGCACAGCCGTGGCCAAACGTCAACAGGCCATACTGAAATTAATTTCTTTGGGGAATCGAAGCCACACAGCACAGGAGCTCTGGAATGCCATTAAGCAGGAGAGCGACGTGTGGTTTGTGCCAGCGAATCTCCAGCCTGGCTTGGTAGTGTGTGACAATGGCCAAAATCTGGTGGCAGCTGTGGGCCTAGGCAACCTCACTCACATCCCATGTCTGATACATGTGCTCAACTTGGTTGTGCAGAGCTTTCTGAGGGACTATCTGGATCTTGATGCACTGCTGCACAAGGTCCGCATAGAGTGTGCTCGCTTGCGGCATTCCAGCATAGCAAGATCCTGCATTGCAGCTCTGCAGCGCCGATTCCGCCTTCCGGAACATCGCATCATATGTGACCTACCCACCAGGTGGAATTCAACTTTACATATGTTGGAGCGGTTGTGTGAGCAGCAGGCAGCAGTAATGGAGTACCAGCTGCATCAGGCGCAAACAAGTCGCACTGTGTGCCGGTCACACTTCAGCACCACTGAGTGGGCCTCTATGAAACACATCTGCCACGTTTTGCGTGCCTTCGATGATTCCACGCGGATGGCGAATGTAGATGATGCACTAGTCAGCATGACTGTCCCCCTTATCTGCCTGCTTCAAAAAACACTGCAAGCACTAAGGGAGGAGGTTTTGGAAGAGGTGGAGGATGAGGAGTCACAAATGCCATCTGCTTCTGGACAGTCTGCGCAATGTGGTTCCTCACAAAGGCCTAGGCAGGGGACACTTTGTGAGGAGGATGAGGAGGAGTCAATGGAGGAGGAAGACATCTCTCCATAGGAGGGAAGTACACAATGCTCTAGTAGTCAGTATGTACAGCGAGGGTGGGGTGATGCAGAGCAGGCAGAGATGACGCCTCAAGCAGGGGACAGCGTTTCTTGGGCAGTTGGGAGTCTGCAGCACATGGTTGATTTCATGCTGCAGTGCCTGAGATATGACCACCGCATCGCCCACATTCTCAACACGGCTGATTATTTGGTGTTCACCCTCCTAGATCCTCGCTACCAGGACAACTTACAAAGCCTCATAACACCGTTGAACCGGGAGCGTAAAATGCGGGAGTACCAAGACACACTGGTGCATTCCATCATGTTCTAAATCCAACCGAGAGCAGTGCTGCTAGTGCTTTACAAAACAGCTCTGTGCATCGAGGCAATGGAGGAAGCTCTGCACAAAGAGGGAGCAGAGGCAGTGCCTCAGCACAAGGCAAGACCGGTATGGCCCAAATGTGGCAAAGTTTTGTGTGCCCGCCACAAATGTCTACACAATCACAGACGCTCCAGTCAGCAGGAGGCAACGTTTCCGTCAGATGGTGACAGACTACATGTCTTGCCCTGTCAGTGTACTCCCAGACGGCTCTTCCCCCTTCAAGTTTTGGGTCTCTAAGCTGGATACATGGCCAGAGCTTAGCCAGTATGCATTGGAGGTGCTGGCTTGCCCTGCTGCTAGTGTATTATCGTAACGAGTCTTTAGTGCCGCAGGAGGTGTACTAACAGACCATCGCACGCAACTATCCTCTGATAACGTTGACCGGCTTACTTTTCTGAAAATGAACAAGGCCTGGATCTCGCCAGAATTTGCCAGTCCTCTTCCAGAATAAATAATTGGTTGGCAACAGTATCCAGGTCTCCTGTTATGTTCATGTTTCTACCACCTGAACTGTAATCCATGGGCTCCAACACCGCCAGTTGATGCTCAGAAGTGCGGTTTGCACAGAGAAAAACACTAGCTCCTGTGTTAGTGGGGTTCAGTAACGCCAGCTGCTCCCCTCCTGTATGTATGGCAATATCTCCTGCTCCCTCCACATTCACCCCGCATCAGATATTGAACTTGCTCCAATTAGGCCTCAGCCTACTCCTTGATTGACCCTGGGCTCCAACACCACCAGTTGTTGCTCAGAAGTGCCATCTGCACAGAGAAAAACACTAGCTCCTGTGTTAGTGGGGTTCAATAGCGCCAGCTGCTCCCCTGCTGTGTGTCCAGCAATGTCTCCTGCTCCCTCCACATTCAAACTACATCAGATATTAAACTTGCTCCAAGTAGGCCTCAGCCCAACCCATGATTGATCCTGGACTCCAACACTGCCAGTTGTTGCTCAGAAGTGCCGTCTGCACAGAGAAAAACACTAGCTCCTGTGTTAGTGGGGTTCAGTAACGCCAGCTGCTCCCCTGCTGTGTGTACGGCAATATCTCCTGCTCCCTCTGCATTCACCCTGCATCAGATATTAAACTTGCTGCAATTAGGCCTTAGCCTAATCCTTGATTGACCCTGGGCTCCAACACCGCCAGTTGTTGCTCAGAAGTGCTGTCTGCACAGAGAAAAACACTAGCTCCTGTGTTAGCAGGGTTCAGTAACGCCAGCTGCTCCCCTGCTGTGTGTCCGGCAATGTCTCCTGCTCCCTCCACATTCAAACTGCATCAGATATTAAACTTGCTCCAAGTAGGCCTCAGCCTACACCATGATTGATCCTGGGCTCCAACACTGCCAGTTGTTGCTCAGAAGTGCCGTCTGCACAGAAAAAAACACTAGCTCCTGTGTTAGTGGGGTTCAGTAATGTCAGCTGCTCCCCTGCTGTGTGTCCGGCAATGTCTCCTGCTCCCACCAAATTCAAACTACATCAGATATTAAACTTGCTCCAAGTAGGCCTCAGCCCACACCATAATTGATCCTGGGCTCCAACACTGCCAGTTGTTGCTTAGAAGTGCTGTCTGCACAGAGAAAAACACTAGCTCCTGTGCTAGTGGGGTTCAGTAACGCCAGCTGCTCCCCTGCTGTGTGTCCGGCAATGTCTCCTGCTCCCTCCACATTCAAACTACATCAGATATTAAACTTGCTCCAAGTAGGCCTCGGCCTACACCATGATTGATCCTGGTCTCCAACACTGCCAGTTGTTGCTCAGAAGTGCCGTCTGCACAGAAGAAAACACATGCGCCTGTGCTAGTGGGGTTCAGTAAAGCCAGCTGCTCCCCTGCTGTGTGTACTGCAATATCTCCTGCTCCCTCCACATTCACCCCGCATCAGATATTGAACTTGCTCAAATTAGGCCTCAGCCTACTCCTTGATTGACCCTGGGCTCCAACACCGCCAGTTGTTGCTCAGAAGTGCCGTCTGCACAGAGAAAAACACTAGCTCCTGTGTTAGTTTGGTTCAGTAACGCCAGCTGCTCCCCTGCTTTGTGTCCGGCAATATCTCCTGCTCCCTCCACATGCACCCCACATCAGATATTAAACTTGCTCCAAGTAGGCTTCAGCCTACACCATGATTGATCCTGGGCTCCAACACTGCCAGTTGTTGCTCAGAAGTGCCGTCTGCACAGAGAAAAACACTAGCTCCTGTGTTAGTGGGGTTCAGTAACGCCAACTGCTCCCTGCTGTGTGTACGGCAATATCTCCTGCTCCCTCTACATTCACCCTGCATCAGATATTAAACTTGCTGCAATTAGACCTCAGCCTAATCCTTGATTGACCCTGGGCTCCAACACCGCCAGTTGTTGCTCAGAAGTGCTGTCTGCACAGAGAAAAACACTAGCTCCTGTGTTAGTGGGGTTCAGTAACGCCAGCTGGTCCCCTGCTGTGTGTCCGGCAATGTCTCCTGCTCCCTCCACATTCAAACTGCATCAGATATTAAACTTGCTCCAAGTAGGCCTCAGCCTACACCGTGATTGATCCTGGGCTCCAACACTGCCAGTTGTTGCTCAGAAGTGCCGTCTGCACAGAAAAAAACACTAGCTCATGTGTTAGTGGGGTTCAGTAACGTCAGCTGCTCCCCTGCTGTGTGTCCGGCCATGTCTCCTGCTCCCACCAAATTCAAACTACATCAGATTTTACACTTGCTCCAAGTAGGCCTCAGCCTACTCCATGATTGACCCTGGACTCCAACATCGCCAGTTGCTGCTCAGAAGTGCCGTCTGCACATAGAAAAACACATGCTCCAGTGTTAATGGGGTTCATCAATGCCAGCTGCTCCCCTGCTGTGTGTCCGGCAATATCTCCTGCTCCCTCCACATTCAAACTACATCAGATTTTACACTTGCTCCTGGTAGGCCTCAGCCTACTCCATGATTGACCCTGGGCTCCAACATCACCAGTTGCTGCTCAGAAGTGCCGTCTGCACAGAGAAAGACACATGCTCCAGTGTTAGTGGGGTTCAGTAATGCCAGCAGCTCCCCTGCTGTGTGTCCCAATGTCTCCTGCTCCCTCCACATTCAAACTACAACAGATATTAAACTTGCTCCAAGTAAGCCTCAGCCTACACCATGATTGATCCTGGGCTCCAACACTGCCAGTTGTTGCTGAGAAGTGCCGTCTGCGCAGAAAAAAACACTAGCTCCTGTGTTAGTGGGGTTCAGTAACGTCAGCTGCTCCCCTGCTGTGTGTCCGGCAATGTCTCCTGCTCCTTCCACATTCAAACTACATCAGATTTTACGCTTGCTCCAAGTAGGCCTCAGCCTACTCCATGATTGACCAGGACTCCAACATCGCCAGTTGCTGCTCAGAAGTGCCGTCTGCACAGAGAAAAACACATGCTCCAGTGTTAGTGGGGTTCATCAACGCCAGCTGCTCTCCTGCTGTGTGTCTGGCAATATCTCCTCCTCCCTCCACATTCAAACTATATCAGATTTTACACTTGCTCCTAGTAGGCCTCAGCCTACTCCATAATTGACTCTGGGCTCCAACATCGCCAGTTGCTGCTCAGAAGTGCTGTCTGCACAGAGAAAAACACATGCTCCAGTGTTAGTGGGGTTCTGTAACGCCAGCTGCTTCCCTGCTGTGTGTCCGGCAAAGTCTCCTACTGCCTCCACATTCAAACTACATCAGATATAAAACTTGCTCCAATTAGGCATCAGCCTAAACCCTGATTGAACCTGGGCTCCAACACCGCCAGTTGCTGCTCAGACGTGCCGTCTGCACAGAGAAAAACATATGCTCCAGTGTTAGTGGGGTTCGGTAGCGCCAGCTGCTCCCCTACTGTGTGTCCAGCAATATCTCCTGCTCTCTCCACATTCAAACTACATCATATCTTACACTTGCTCCAAGTAGGCCTCAGCCTACTCCATGATTGACCCTGGGCTCCAACATCGCCAGTTGCTGCTCAGAACTGCCATCTGGACAGAGAAAAACACATGCTCCAGTGTTAGTGGGGTTCAGTAACGCCAGCTTCTCCCCTGCTGTGTGTCCGGCAAAGTCTACTGCTGCCTCCACATTCACACCACTACTGATTTCAAACTTGCTCCAATTAGGCCTCCTGCTCCACTCTGTCTCTAGTATTTACCCTGGCCTCCAACACCACCAGTTGCTGCTCAGAAGTGCTGCCTGCACAATCAACACTTGTTCCTGCGTTACTGGGGTTCAATAATGTCAGCTGATCCCCTGATGTGTGTCCAGCAATGTCTCCTGCTCTGTCCACATTCCCACTACTAGAGACAGAGTGGAGCCAGAGGCCTAATTGGAGCACGTTTAAAATCAGTAGTAGTCTACAACAGATATTAAACTTGATGAAATTAGGCCTCAGCCTACACCTTGATTGAACCTGGGCTCCAACATCGCCAGTTGCTGCTCAGAAGTGCCGTCTGCACAATCAACATATGCTCCAGTGTTATGGTTCAGAAATGTCCTCTGATCTGGCAATTTCTCCTGCTCTGTCCACACTCACACAACTACAGATTTTAAACTTGCTCCAAATAGGCCTCTGTCTCCACTCTGTTTGAAGTATTTTCCCTAGGTTCCAGCACCACCAGCTGTTTCCCGGCATTGCCTTTGGCACTGGTACTCCCTCCTGCCCAGGCTGGTTCCAGCACGCCTGCTGTTTCCGGATAGTGTCAATGTCACTTTGCCACCAATACGTTGTCCTGTCATGTTGTGGTCGGGTTAGCCGAGTCTATGGTGCCTGCAGTATATGGGCTTCCTATGTGGGCTGCGGGATCTGGCAACAAAGGCTGGTTCCGTAGTGCCAATAGGACAAGCACCCCCTGTAGGACTGTGGGTTTCAGTAACTGCGGCCGGCTCGCGGCCTTGCAACTTTGTTTTTCATGGGTACCTTCTGATACCCATCCGGGTTCCAGTACCGTAAGCTGGTTCTCGGCAGAGCCTTTGGCTTATTATTATTATGCATTTATATAGCGCCATTTATTCCATGACGCTTTACATGTCAATAAGGGAATTATAGACAAGGGTAAGATGTACAAGAATAATAAACAAGTGTAAGACAAGGGACGCACAAGCACATAAGGAGAGGGGACCCTGCCCGCGAGGGCTCACAGTCTACAGGGATGGGTGAGGATACAGTAGGAGGGGGTAGAGCAGGTTGTGCGGTGGTTCAGTAGACCGAGGATCATTGCAGGCTGTAGGCTTGTCGGAACAGGTGGGTCTTCAGGTTCTTCTTGAAGGTTTCCGTTGATGGTGAGAGTCTGATGTGTTGCGGCAGGGAGCTCCAGAGTATGGGGGAAGTCTTGTATGCAGTTGTTGGAAGAAGAGATAAGGGGGGAGTAGAGAAGGAGATCTTGAGATGATCGAAGGTTGCGTGCGGGTAGGTACCTAGAGACTATGTCACAGATGTATGGAGGAGACAGGTTGTGGATGGCTTTGTATGTCATGGTTAGGGTTTTGAATTGGATCCTCTGGGCGATAGGAAGCCAGGGAAGGGCCTGGCATAGGGGGGAGGCTGGAGAGTAGCGGGGAGACGGGTGGATTAGTCGGGCAGCAGAGTGTAGGATGGACTGGAGCGGTGCCAGAGTGCTAGAGGGGAGGCCAGAGAGTAGGAGGTTGCAGTAGTCAAGGCAGGAGATGATAAGAGCGTGCACTAGTGTTTTTGTCGTTTCGTGGTTGAGGAATGAGCGGATCCGGGAAATATTTTTGAGTTTGAGGAGGCAGGAGGAGGCGAGGGCTTGGATATGTGGTTTGAAAGAGAGCGCAGAGTCGATGATCACCCCAAGGCACCGAGCGTTCGGGACTGAGGAAAGAGAGCAGCCGTTGACATTGATGGATAGGTCTGGTGGAGGGGTAGAGTGAGATTGGGGAAAGATAAATTCTGTTTTGTCCATGTTCAATTTGAGAAAGCGAGCAGAGAAGAAGGCTGAGATAGCAGACAGACATTGCGGGATTTCAGTCAGTAAGGAGGCGAGGTCGGGTCCAGATAGGTAGATCTGTGTGTCATCGGCGTAGACGTGATACTGCAAACTGTGGGATTCTATGAGCTGTCCCAAGCAGAAGGTATAGATGGAGAATAGTAGGGGTCCTAGGACAGAGCCTTGGGGAACACCGACAGACAGGGGGCGAGGTGAAGAGGTGGTGTGTGAGAGGGAGACAGTGAATGTTCGGTCCGTTAGGTATGATGAGATCCAGGATAGGGCCAAGTCTGTGATGCCAAGAGATGAGAGAATCTGTAGCAGGAGGGAATGGTCTACAGTGTCGAAGGCGGAGGACAGGTCCAGGAGAAGGAGGACAGAGTAGTGTCGCTTGCTCTTGGCGGTTAGAATGCCGTTAGTAACTTTAGTTAGGGCAGTTTCGGTTGAGTGATGCGGTCGGAAGCCAGATTGTAACCGGTCAAAGAGGGAACAGGAGAAGAGGTGGGAGGACAGTTCAAGATATACATGCTGTTCCAGTAGTTTTGAGGCATAAGGGAGAAGCAATATCGGGCGATAGTTAGACACAGAGGATGGGTCAAGGGAGGGCTTTTTGAGGATGGGTGTGATTGAGGCATGTTTGAAGGATGAGGGAAAGACACCATTTGTAAGTGAAAGGTTGAAAAGGTGTGTTAGAGATGGGATGAGGACTGTAGCCAAGTTAGGGATGAGGTGGGGCGGGAGTAGGTCGAGGGCACAAGTGGTGAGGTGTGATCTTGACAGAAGGGTGGAGAGCTGATCTTCTGTCATGGTGGAGAAGCTGGCTTTTACAGAACAGGGCTGAGCGGCTAAGAGGGGCATTGGGGGCTGCGGGCCAAAGTTTTGTCTGATCGTGTCGATCTTCTGCTTAAAGAAGG
The DNA here is from genome assembly GCF_039654945.1 of Dendrobates tinctorius. Taxonomy (NCBI): domain Eukaryota; kingdom Metazoa; phylum Chordata; class Amphibia; order Anura; family Dendrobatidae; genus Dendrobates; species Dendrobates tinctorius. The sequence goes on along the minus strand of NW_027361770.1, from coordinate 2,872,011 downwards.
AGGCAAAGTCTTCAGCAGAGATGAGAGGAGGGGGAGGAGGTGCTGTGGGACGGAGTAGAGAATTGAAAGTGTTGAAGAGCTGTTTAGGGTTATGAGACAGGGAGGATATGAGAGATGCGAAGTAAGTTTGTTTTGCGGCAGAGAGCGTGGACTTAAAGCTGGCAAGTGACTGCTTGTATGCATTGAAGTGCTCAGTAGAATGGGTTTTCTTCCATCTCCGCTCAGCGACCCTGGAAACCCATCACAGTTCTTTGGTCAGGCTGGTCAGCCAGGGCTGCCTGTTGATTGTTCGAGTTTCGCTCTGCATGAGGAGGGTGGCCGAATCAAGTGTTGCTGTTATTGTGGTGTTATAAAAAGTGGCAGCAGCATCTGTGTCATGAAGGAAAGTTATGTCTGTAAGAGGGAGAAGGGATTCAGAGAGTGATTGTAAATTGAGGTGTTTGAGATTCCTGCGAGGGTGAGCGAGATTATGGAGCGGGGGTTGCGTAGTAGGAGAGGAGAGGGAAGAGAATGTCAGTAGGTTGTGGTCAGACAGGGGGAGGGGTGAGTTATTGAGATTAGTGAGGGAACAGAGATGGGTGAAGATAAGGTCCAGCATGTGACCATCTTTGTGAGTGGCCGCAGAGGACCATTGAGTGAGGCCGAGGGAAGCCGTGAGCGATAGAAGTTTAGAGGCTTAGGTGTCTCCTCCTCGGTATCCGAGTTCCAGCAACGTCTGCTGGTCCTTGGTAGTGCTTTCTAGCACAGGTACCTCCTGCTTAGTAACCAGGTTCCAGCACCGTCAGCTGGTCCTCGGTAGTGCCATTGGCTCTTGTTAATTCTGCTGCCCCTCCGGGTTCCAGAACCGTCAGCTGGTCCTCGCTAGTTCCATTGGATCTTGCAGCTTCTGCTACCCATCCGGGTTCCAGTACCGTCAGCTGGTTCTCGGCAGTGCCTTTGGCTTAGGTGCCTCCTTCTCGGTATCCAAGTTCCAGCAACGTCTGCTGGTCCTTGGTAGTGCTTTCTAGCACAGGTACCTCCCGCTTAGTAACCAGGTTCCAGCACCGTCAGCTGGTCCTTGGTAGTGCAATTGGCTCTTGTTCCTTCTGCTGCCCCTCCGGGTTCCAGCACTGTCAGCTGGTTCTCGGCAGTGTCTTTGGCATGGGTACTTCCTCCTGCCCAGCCTGGTTCCAGCACGCTAGCTGTTTCTGGGTAGTGTCAACGTCACTTTGCCACCAATGCGTTGTCCTGTCGTGTTGCGGTCGGATTAGCCGACTCTATGGTGCCTGCAATTTAGGTGCTTCCTATGTGGGCTGCGGGTTGTGGCAAAAAAGGCTGGTTCCGTAGTGCCAATAGGACAAGCACCCCCTGTAGGACTGTGGGTTTCGGTAACTGCGGCCTGCTCGTGGCCTTGCAACTTTGTTTTTCATGGGTACCTTCTGCTGCCCCTCCGGGTTCCAGCACCGTCAGCTGGTTCTCGGCAGTGCCTTTGGCTTAGGTGCCTCCATCTCGGTATCCGAGTTCCAGCAACGTCTGCTGGTCCTTGGTAGTGCTTTCTAGCACAGGTACCTCCTGCTTAGTAACTGGGTTCCAGTAGCGTCAGCTGGTCCTCAGTAGTGCCACTGGCTCTTGTTCCTTCTGCTGCCCCTCCAGGTTCCAGCACCGTCAGCTGGTCCTCGGTAGTTCCATTGGCCCTTGTAGCTTCTGCTACCCATCCGGGTTCCAGCACCGTCAGCTGGTTCTCGTCAGTGTCTTTGGCACGGGTACTCCCTCCTGCCCAGCCTGGTTCCAGCACGCCAGCTGTTTCCGGGTAGTGTCAACGTCACTTTGCCACCAATGTGTTGTCCTGTCGTGTTGCAGTCGGGTTAGCTCGGTATCCGAGTTCCAGCAACGTCTGCTGGTCCTTGGTAGTGCTTTCTAGCGCAGGTACCTCCTGCTTAGTAACCGGGTTCCTGTAACGTCAGCTGGTCCTCCGTAGTGCCATTGGCTCTTGTTCCTTCTGATACCCATCCGGGTTCCAGCACCGTCAGCTGGTCCTCAGTACTTCCATTGCCTCTTGTTCCTTCTGCTGCCCCTCCGGGTTCCAGCACCGTCAGCTGGTTCTCGGAAGTGCCTTTGGCTTAGGTGCCTCCATCTCGGTATCCGAGTTCCAGCAACGTCTGCTGGTCCTTGGTAGTGCTTTCTAGCACAGGTACCTCCTGCTTAGTAACCAGGTTCCAGCACCGTCAGCTGGTCCTCGGTAGTGCCATTGGCTCTTGTTCCTTCTGCTACCTATCCGGGTTCCAGTACCGTCAGCTGGTTCTCGGCAGGTCCTCAGCCTTCTTGTACCTTCTGCTACATTTCCAAGTTCAAGCTTTTGGAAATGGTTTTTGGTTATCACTCTTGATCTCCCTGACGACGACCCTGAAGACGACGACCCTGAAGACCGCCCCGAAGAAGACGACGACCACGAAAACGATGACCCTGAAGATGATGACCCGGAAGACCACCCAGAAGAAGACCAAAAAGATGACCCTGAAGAAGATGACTAAGAGGACAAAGAACATGAAGACAACCACCAAGATACAGAGCAACAAGAGACAGAAGACCAAGAAGCAGAAGACCAAGAAGCAGAAGAACAAAAAGCAGAAGAACATTAAGCATAAGACTAAAAATCAGAGCAAAAGATATTATCTAAATTATAAGCAGAAGAAGACTAAGCAGTGTATGGGGGTGAGTCCGTTCCTCCTCGTGGTGCCCCTGGAAAATGCCTGCTGCTGCAGGCCAAACTGAACGCGGACAAATCCTGTTGTAATTCTTTCGTGACGGGCAGAACGGAAGGTGTAATCTTCAAACTTTTATAGATAACAACTACAGGAATGCCTGTCACAAATAAGAATATGATGAAGAAGAAAAATAGGAAGAAGATGAAGAAGTAGAATATGAAGAAGAATAATAGTTGAATAAGAAGAATATGAATAATGTAAAAAAAAAAGAATAATAGGAAGAAGGTGAAAAAGAAGAAGATGAATAAGGTGAAGAAGAAGTTGATGAAAAAGATGCTGCTGCTGCTGCTGCTGAGGATCATGAAGGAGAAAGTGTGGGAGAAGTAAAAAAAGAAGGTGAAGAGCATGGAAGTAGTGAAACATACATATCTGGCAAAATATAAAAAAGGTTAACATATTCAATATCTTTGTACCTCCGAACGTCTTTAAAAAAAAAATTATTCCTGCTATTCCATTTGATTGGACTAAACCTCTATGCTTTTAATGTCTCCTCCACCTCCCCCAATACATTCTACATTTTTATTAGTTGTTTTTCTTCATGTAGAATTAACCTACAAGGAAAGAAAGGGTTTATTTTAATTCCCATATTTCTGTCCCATTGACTTGCATTGGTTTCCGGTATCGAAATCGGCGATATCCGATACTTTTTGGGTATCGGTCCAATCCAATCCAATCCGATCCGATATTTCACGATATCGGATGGTGTCGCTCAACACTATTAATAACTAATTATATATTAATGGTGGGTGCATGTCTGTATTCAGCTGCAAAGTGTAGAAGAAAGGGAAAAAGTGAGGAATGTGTTGTGGAAGCGGTGCTCTAGATAATTGTGTTATTTTATCCAGAGACGAGTCCTGGCTGGAAGAAGTGATGGTGTTCTGTGCTGGATGAAGAAAATAAAGATGAAGGACTTCAACTAGAGATGTCACTGGTAAGTCAGTGTGTTACCTGTACACTGACACTATATACAGTACAAAATATACAGAGCTCCTGTGTATAATGTCACTGGTGATCACTGTATTACCTGTACACTGAGACTGCTGTATATACAGTGCTCCTGTGTATAATGTCACTAGTGATCACTGTATTAAATGTACACTATACACTATATACAGAGCTCTTGTGTATAATGTCACTGGTGATCACTGTATTACCTGTACACTGAAAGTATATACAGAGCTCCTGTGTAAAATGGCTCTTAGTATTGTGGGTTTTTTTTAATGATCAGTATTGTAGCATTCGGTCACTATGTGGTGGTAATATGTGAACTGGTCATGGTATTTGTTCCTTGTATGTGGTATTATTTGGATACTATGTAATGGTAATATGTGACCTGGTCATGGTGTGGCAGTATTTATTTTTTGTATGTGGTATTATTCAGTTACAATGTGATAGTAATATGTGGTCTGGTCATGGTGTGATGGTATTTGTTACTTGCATGTGGTATTATTCGGTTACTATGTGATAGTAATATGTGGTCTGGTCATAGTGTGGCTGTATTTTTCCCTTGTATATTGTATCATTCAATCAATTTGATTTAATTATGTGGCTTGGTCAAGATGTGGCTGTAATTGATTTTTGTATGTGATATTATACGATAACTTTGTGGTGGTAATATGTGGTCTGGTCATGGTGTGGCGGTGTTTGTTCCTTGTATGTGGTATCATTCAGTCATTATGTGGTGGTAATATGTTGTCTTGTCATGGTGCGACGGTATTTGTCCCTTGTATGTGGTATTATTTGTTCACTGTGGTAGTAGTATGTGATCTGGTCATGGTGTGACGGTGTTTGTTCCTTTTATGTGGTTCTATTGGTCGTTTTAAAAAATGTATGTGACTCATTCCCTTAAAGAAAAATAAATTAAAATATACCTAAAAAGACTATTGGATATTTTGAAAAATGTTTAATAGGTTAGAGTAGAGTAGGGTGCTGCCAAAAGAGCTTACCTTGTCGTGGTGCCAAAACAAAAGCTACTGGCTATGTACTGTATGTGATCAGGTGTTCAGTGGTAACTGTTATGATTGAGTCACCATAGGAGGCAGACACAAAAATAGAAGCTACGTCCAGAAAACCAGAGAAGTTGGCAACTATCAGATTGCAGACCCCTGAACCTATCAACACAACTAGCAGTAGCCGTGGGGGGTTCCTACGATGCCCTAGACCCCTCGATCACAGCCGGAGCGCTAAATAGCCTAAAGACAGAAAAGGAAATCTAAACTGCCCCAGAGCAGACCCCAAAGTAAAAGGCAGCCCCCAACATATAATGACGGTGAAGGAAGATGAAAAAACACTCACACAGATAGAAAGATAGGCTGAGCAAACGATGGGGCCCAAGCTAGCTAAACAGAAAAGGAAAGGAAGGTTGCTGTCTGCAATCTGGCAAAACCCTATCAAAGACATAAGCCAACAAGCTGATATGAAAAAGATCCTGAAGCAGCTAGGCTTCAAAAACTAAATCAGCACTCAGGTATTTTCAGAAGACAGAGCTAAAGGAATTCAGCACACCTCAGCAGGGAATGGCAGAAATCCAGAAAAACAAAGCAAAACAAAGTCTAAGCACAAATGCAAAAAGCCGAGCAGAAAACTTAGCTTTAGAGGAGCAGGAATTCAGACTGGTCTCCAAGGATCCCACAAAGAAATCACCCGCAGGGCAGAAGGGCGTCGGCAGCCTTATATCCAGTCAGTAACTCCACTCAGCCAGTCATCATAATCAGACTCAGGTGTTTGATAATCAGGCTCACTACCTTTCTTTACCAGAAGAGGGAGTTCCTCGGGCCTCAGTAGTGAAGGGGAAAATGAACTCACAACAGGTAACTGTTAATGTGTGATTGAAACAACCCTGCTAGCATCACTGCATGGCCTCCCATCTATCGCACACCAACTTGCTCACTGCTCCAGGTCATGCTGTGATTTCTGTCTGCTGCCAGCTCCATGCGCTATACCTCTTGTCTCCTGCTTTCTCGCTGTATGTTACCTGGCTGTGTGTATAGGGGGGCGGAGCCTGAACTCTTATGGCGTCAGGGTGCACCTGGCTAATGTGTCCCTGACCAATTACCTAGAGCCCTCTACTATTTAGGACTGCCCCACCCACTGGAACATGACCTGTGCAATGTCTCAACTCAGTTAGTTTCTTGCTGCTGAGTAAGCCAGGCCCTGTCCTATGTCTCGCCTTCTCTGAGAGGCTTTACTCCTAGCTTTGTCTAGTACTCTCTGGCTGCCTCCCAGGAGGCGAATATCCTGGTCTCCGTCTTGTCCTAGCTTTGTCTCTGTACCTTGCCTAGTACCTTGCCTAGTACCTATGTCTGACTTCCAGAAGGCAATATATCCTGGTCCTTGAGTCTTTGTCCCTATGCTTTGTCTGAACTCTGTCCTACCCAGCCTGCTCTGTGTCTTGTCCATGCCAGCCTGCTCTGTGTCTCCAAGCTGTGCCTGCTTGCACTGTGTCTCAGCCGTGCCTGCTTGCCCTGTGTCTCAGCCGTGCCTGCTTGCCCTGAGTCTCAGCCTGCCTGTCACTCGCACCTCACCAAGTGTCCTATCCCCGAGTGGGTTCAGCAGTCACAGTCAAACACCACCCTGGAGTGGCACTTGGCAGCTGCCTGCCGCACAACCCTGACCTCATCATTGGAGGCTCCAGAGAAGACCAAGGCAGCTGTCTTAGTCACGCCGCTTCCAGGTTAGTTTGGTATGTGGCACAATGGGGCCACAACTCCCCAGCTCGCGCCAATCAGCCAAGGCGCAAGCATGACAGTGATTGGTGAGGTCATAGAGCAAAAACGGAGTTTCTCCAAGAGTGGGTGGTGGGACTGTGGAAGGTTCAAGGGGTGGAGGTGGAATCTGAGGGGAGTTTCAAGGGGGCCCAAAACATTTGGCAGTATGGGGCCCTGAAATTCCTAGTGGCAGCCTTGCAACCAGTGGTTGGCGAGGCCAGCTAGTCTACATTTTAGCACAGTGAGATTCCCACACTAAGACATGTTGATCACATATGTGCTGGTTCATGCATGTAGTTGTCAAATTATTGCAATTTTTTGCCTCTACTGAGATTTTTTGTAAATTTGACAGATAACGTGCGCTGGGTCATCCTTTGCTGCCTCAAAAAAGGCCCAGGCTAGGTAACCCTTGCCACCTCTGCGAACTGCACACTTCCTATCAGTACTGGCCAAAGCCAGAGTTAGGACTGAGGATTCAGTGCTAGTCATTAGTTGCATCACTTCATCTCTGGGAAGTCGCAAAGTAACTGTTAGGAATCTGGGTTCTATAATGCCTATGCGGGAATCCAGATTCACACATTTGTCTCCAGAGGCTAAGTCCTTTGTCCCAGCTTCTGGCCGCTATGCCATGCGCTAGTATTTTCATACTGCTGCTGTATGTATGGTGATGGATGCTTGGACTGGTGACTGACTTATTATGAAACCCCTTTCCTCTGATATTACGATTGTGTGAGTGATTGGTCAGCCACCAGTAGCAGCGCTAGCGTTAGCGCGCTCCAGCTATACTTTCCAGCAGCTAGTGTCCTGCATCGCGCCAGCGAGTTTGCGGTGTCTCCTCTGTGGCTCCGTGCACACCGCGCTGCGGTTACAGTCTGTCGGACGTTCGCAGTTGCGACGTTCCGCATCTTTTGTTACGGTAGGTCTAGACGGAGTAGTCTTGCGGTTTAAGGCTACTCCTGTGACCTTAAATACCGTATCTGTGTGGCTGTCAGTCTGTGACATAGAACAGACTCAGCGTTATTGTATATTCTGTGCTTGCAGCTCTGTGTGTGAACAGAGCTTGCCTCAGTGCATATTGGGTGCAGTTATACCCAGTGCACACTACTGCTGTAGTGCTCTGCCTCTGTTAGCAGCGGTCTTTCCATCTTTCGCACGGTGGACCCCGGGCAGCGAACACGCTTATTTATATTTTTTTAAGCGTGTTCCGCCGCCGTAACAGTAACCTCCTCGTCTTCCTCCTCCTCCACCTCCTTTGCTGAGTTACTCAACTGCATACCTCTGGGTTCACACCAAGTGGGATCTACAAACTCATTGTCATCCTCTCTGTTCTCTCACTCCTCACCCTGAGAGTCACCCTCCTCATCTTCCTGCCCTGACACCACAGTACAGTCTGTGTGCACCTCTGGTATCTGAGTCAGTATCACCTTCACCCTTGGTGGTTAATGTCTGGTGACAAGGATCTGGATTTTGCTTGAATTCTCCTTCGTCCAGCCCCAGATCCAACACGAATACATTTTGGGCAAATACTTTTCTCCACTGGATTCTGTGATTCTTCAAAGAGACCTCTGATGTCAATGAAATAGAATATTTGAACAGCTCTGCAGAATGGTCCATATGTGTTGTTCGTTTGGGCGCTTGGAAATTTGTAATGCGGGGGGGAAGTGAGGATGATTGGAGTACCAGTTCTGAGGATTATACTGTATGCGATGTTAAGGTGGAAGAAGAGTAGGAGAGGCCACTTGATGCAGCGCTTACCATCCACTGGAACACATGCTCTTTCTGAGTCTGATCTACAAGGCGACCCGCTGTGTGGCTTTCAAAGAAAGGGAGTCGAGTATGCTGTCCAGTAACAGATGTTGTCAGCGGGCTTTGGAAAGGACAAGACAGTCTTTGTTCAGTTGGACTTTCATTAACATTAACATCTAACCCAGGTACTCGTCGAACACCAATCCTATTCCCCCTTCCACCACAACCTCTCTTTTTCCCACTGGGTAAATAGCCTTCCCATCTTGTAACCTGCTGTTTCACAACATTAGCTTCACAGCTGTCAGTCACCTGTCACTAAATGAAAAATCATTATTTATTTTCTTAGATAGTGTGCCTGAACAGCACTCTTATACCTAATGATTTTTAAGTGGATATCTTGCCTTCTGAATTGCCACTGAAACACCATTTTGTCACAAAGGATTTGGATTAGCTAACTGGCCCTCCTGGCTGCACCCCAATTTTAGACCTAACAAATTTTAAGTGGAAATCTGGTCTTTTGATTTGCCACTGAAACATAGTTTTATCACAAACTATTTTGATTAGCTAATAGGCCTTCCAAGCAACACCCCAATATTAGGCGTAACGATTTTTAAGTGGAAATCTGGCCTTCTGAATTGACAATGAAACACAGTTTTATCACAAACGACTTGGAGTAGCAAATGGTACCTCCGGAGACTGCCACACAGTTTTTGCGCAATCTACTTTGATGCTGGAAGATTGATTTCACACAGGGCAGGAGTCTATCTAGTTAACTGACAAGTTCAGTTTCAGCAGCAGAACTAGTGCAGTAGCAACCTCTCTGCACTGTGCTCACTGAGACAATGGTGCCCGCAAAACAAAGATGTCCGCTTTTTGTATGGTCAATGACATGTGACTTTGACAGCCAATAATAGAAGACCTTGTGTCATGACGTGGATGGATCGTTTATGTGCCCAGATTGGATGCTGGAATCAACACACATAAAGTTAAGGGGAAAAAAAAGCGCACCACTCCTCTTACCTCTCCACATGCTACTCTAACCTCTCCACCCCCCTCCCCTCATCAAACTTGTCCCCATGTCCCCACCACTCATCATATAGCACCACTTTCCTAGACAAAGTAATAACAAAAGCATTAGTGGAAAGTAAACAGAATGATTTACCCAACTGTGACTGAATTTTTTCAACATTGAGTAAAAATGCTTGTGAAAGCCAACACGAACGTGCTACTTTCATGCCGACTTGAAATTGGGGAACGTTTTCTAAACATGTTCGCTCATCTCTAATCAAGAGCAATAGTAATATTATTAACTCTGAGAAGGGCTTCTGGTATGAGTTGCAGCAGAAAGGAAGGAAGTGCAATTAGTCCTACCCTGTCCCACACTATCCCTTTACCACAATCTCTCCCTAAGTGCTGCTAACAGCAGCATTAATATTGATTATAATAAGTCCAAAGGACTGTTGTTGTTCTTAAAAGAAATATTAATGTGATTGCATCCCTGCCTATATGCAGCTACAATTCTGTCCTTCTTTCAGCAGTATCTCTCCCTGATCTGCCTGTTTCCGGTCTATAGTTTGCCCAGTCATACATATATATTCTTATACACTACTCAAAAAAATAAAGGGAACACTTAAACAACAGAATATAACTACAAGTAAATCAAACTTCTGTGAAATCATACTGTCCACTAAGGAAGCAACATTGTTTGATGATCAATTTCACATGCTGTTGTGCAAATGAAATAGACAACAGATGGAAATTATTGGCAATTATCAAGACACCCTCAATAAAAGAGTGGTTTTGCAGGTGGGGACCACAGACCACATAACAGTACCAATGCTTTCTGGCTGATGTTTTGGTCACTTTTGAATGTTGGTTGTGCTTTCACACTTGTGGTAGGATGAGACGGACTCTACAACACACACAAGTGGCTCAGGTAGTGCAGCTCATCCAGGATGGCATATCAATGCGAGCTGTGGCAAGAAGGTTTGCTGTGTCTGTCAGCGTAGTGTCCAGAGGCTGGAGGCACTACCAGGAGATAGGCCAGTACAGCAGGAGGCGTGGAGGGGGCCATAGGAGGGCAATAACCCAGCAGCATGACTGCTACCTCAGCCTTTGTGCAAGGAGGAACAGGAGGAGCACTGCCAGATCCCTGCAAAATTACCTCCAACAGGCCACAAATGTGCATGTGTCTGCACAAATGGTTAGAAACAGACTCCATGAGGATGGTTTGAGAGCCCGACATCCACAGATGGGGGTTGTGCTCACAGCCCAACACTGTGTGGCCCTCCAAAGAAATGGCACCCCACACCATTACTGCCCCACTGCCAAACTGGTCATGCTGAAGGATGTTGCAGGTAGCAGATCACTCTCCACGGCAATTCTAGACTCTGTCATATCTGTCACATGTGCTCAGTGTGAACCTGCTTTCATCTGTGAAGAGCACAGGGCGCCAGTGGCGAATTTGCCAATCCTGGTGTTCTGTGGCAAATGCAAAGCTTCCTGCATGGTGTTCTAAACTCCAGTTTTTCTCCAGAAACTGTTCATTGTGGAGGTAGATGCTTAATGGGTTGTATTATCTCAAGGTTCCAAAATTCTGACAAATTTGGGGCCATGTGCATTTTTATCTAAAATATTTTTGACTGCTAAGAGAAATCATGATGTTTGAAATCGTGAGCTGCTTGCTTTCAAATTAGCTTTTGAAGAATGGAGACATTTTTTTGAGGGAGCAATTCACCAGGTCACTGTGATGACGTATCATAATAATTTAACTTAAATTGAATCAACTAAATGGTTAGCCTCAAGATAGGTCAGATAGTTTTTTTTATTTTATTTTATTTTTCTTTCACATACAGGCCGGGGTCCAAGAATGTGAGGGCTGATGCTTTATCATGCTGCCTTGATACAGTTTCTCCTCATGAACCTCCATCCTCCATTCTTCCTCAGGGTATAGTGGTTTCTACGATATCCTCAGAGTTGTAAGCAGAGATCCGTAAAGTGCGATTATTGGCTCCTTCCACTACTACAGAGTCCGAATTATTTGTGCCTGTGTACTTAACATTATGTCTGTTTTAATCGTTTCAGGATTCTGTCTTGAGTGGTCACCCTGTAGTCACAGCTGCACAGAAACCTAATGATATTAATGAATTTGTATCCACTTGTGAAGTTTGCACATGCTCTAAAGTCTATTATAACTGTCTGGCCATGCAATTTGCTCCATTGTGAATTCCAAAAAGACCGTGAACTCATGTGCTCATGGATTTTATAATGGATTTGCCTTTGTCTGGAGAAAAAACTGTTATATGTGTGGTAGTTAACCAATTCAGTAAACAGGCTCAATTTGCTTCGTTATCAGGGTTACCAAATGCTGAATCGCTTTCCAGATGGTTTTTCAATCATGTGATGAATTTGCATGGAATCCCTCTGAACACTCTATCTGATAAGGGGGTGTAGTTTGTCTCCAAGTTCTGGTGGGCGTTTTGTAGGAAATTGAGGATAGATTTGCCATTTTCCTCTACCTACCACCCTGAAACAGGAGGGCTGGTCCTCATTTTTACCTCTTACTGAGTTTGCCTTTAACAGCTAGGTCAATCAGTTTACTGGAACCTTGCCTTTAATTTTTTAATTATGGTTTCCATCCCTATTTTGGTGAATTTTCTAGCATGATGTCTGGGTGTCCCGGAGTAGAGGTTTCCATACAGAAACTTGGGGCGAGAGGTGCAAAATAATGTTGGGTTGGCTCACCTTCACAAAAAATGGATGGCTGGACGGAACTGCTTGGCGAGTCCCATCTTCCAAGTCAAATCGACAAAACAGGGCAGGGGCATTTTGGTTTTCCTACTGGTATCTACTGTTCTGAGTAATTCCCTGGCTATTTAGTTGGCTGCCTGCCTCTGATTACTGAAAAGCTTTGTAGCCTTAAGCCCCCGTCACACATAGCTACGCACCAGCGATCCCGACAGCGATATGACCTTGTCAGGATCGCTGGTGTGTCACTACATGATTGCTGGTGAGCTGCCCAACAGGCAGATCTCACCAGCGATGAGGACCAGCGACGATGCGGGTAACAAGCGAGGGGGTCGCTTAGTTACCCGCTGTGTACCTTAGATACCAGCGCGCTGGTGCAGGGAGCTGTTAACCAAGGTAAACACCGGGATTCTAAGTGCCGCGCGGCGCTTAGAAACCCGCTGTTTACCTTGGCTACCAGCTCCCTGCACCAGCGCACTGGTATCTAAGGTACACAGCGGGTTTCTAAGCGCTGCGCGGCGCTTAGAAACCTGCGGTTTACCTTGGATTCCAGCTACAGCTCGCTGATCGAAGGTCTCCCGCCTGCCACACACAGCGATGCGTGCTGACCAGCTGGAGACCAACAATCAAAAAAATGTCCAGGACTTTCCAGAACGATCAGCGATACCCGGCGGGGGGCCGGTCACTGATACCTGTCACACACAGCGATATCGCTGGTGAGATCGCTGTTGCGTCACAAAACTTGTGACTCAGGAGCAATCTTGCTAGCGATCTCGCTGTGTGTGACGGGGGCTTTAGCTTGGTGATGCATGTTTGCGTTGTTCTTCAGTGTTCTGTCTCTGATCTATTGCTGCCTGACCTTGGACCTTGCCACTGACCATCTGTATCTGTTTACCTAGTCCCTTTGTCTTGATCCTCTGACATCCTGGAATTCTGACTTCAGACTGTTCTGACTAAGCTTTTGCCTTACCCCTTTGTATATAACGAGCCCTCTTGGTATCTCACCTCGGACATCTTGACTACCCAGTATCATGGTTTGTCTGTGAGCAGTGACTAGTATCACACTCGGATAAGGATTATTCTCTCATCCTGATGAAGAAGTCTGTAGTGCTTCGAAACGCGTTGACTAAAGAAAGAAAAACTGCATGTACTTTCGGTTTGGATTTAGATTCATTATGTGGTATACCAGCTGTGCAGATTATACGCAGATCCTCCTTAGGCTGGTTTCACATTTACGTCTGTGTGCGCAGTGTTTGATCCACATAAATCCGCATGCATCATGCATGCATATATTTAACATGGTGTACGCAAGGACATGCATTTGCATGCTTTTGCGCACACATACGTTGTTTCACGGTATGAGGTGGTGTCCGGCAAATGAAACATGTTGCATTTTTTGAGGCTTCAAAAATCTGTGAAATATGCGCAGGCATGCACATGCAGATGAGTGCATCAAAAAACGCATTACTGTCTATGGGAACGCATTGGTATGCAAGGACATGCGTACACATGCGTTCGATATGCATGTGTTCTTCAAAATGTAAATAGAAATCCAATGAGACACGCCCATTTTTGTCTGATGTCAAATTGAACGCATGCGCATAAACAATGCAAACGCATGCAAAAAGGCATACACATGCACATACACTTAGCGGGATTTTTACCTCATGCGTAAGATGATGCGCATAAAAACCGCTGCGTAAACATGGGTTTTACATGCATTTTTGCATGCGTTTGCGGATGAGGATGATACGCTGCGAACTCAAACACTAATGTCAACCTAGCCTTGTCTGTGTTTTCTCAGTCTGATGACCCTTTGGACATGCCACAGCTGGATTTATAAGTGATTGAAATGTGTTTACACAACTAAATCAGGCTACTATAACCTTATTTAAACAGCTTTATCTTCCTTCAATGAAACCCTAATGTGCTGTCTTTTTCCTTCTAGTTTTATGCTAGTATCACACCCAGACTTTTTAGAGGGTAGACCTTCTGGAATTTTACAGAATTTGGCACATGGATGCGATGGGGTATTTGAAATGTAAACCAATAACCATAATACTAGAGTTGAGTGACTTTTTTGTCGGATCGGGTTTCATGAAACAAAATTTGTTTCAGATGAAACTGGTCCGACTAGGGCAAAAAAAGTCTGAGTTTCGTCCGGAACCCGACCCCAATGCAAGTCAATGAGAAATAAAAGTCGGCATTGAGCGGATGACATTCATCCACTCAATGCCGACTTTTATTCCTCATTGACTTGCATTGGGGTCGGGTTCCGGACGAAACTTCGACTTTTTTTGCCCTAGTCAGACCAGATTCATCTGAAACAAATTTTGTTTCATGAAACCCGATCCGACTAAAGTCGCTCAACTCTACATAACACCTTTGCCTTCAATGAAGCAGTTACTAAATTCCCTCCCATAATCAAGAATTAATTTATATATCTTCAAATTAAAAATTTCACAAAAACTATTATGGATTCAGTTTCATAGGAATCTAGAGGTCGCCCACTAGACCGAATTTCAGTAAAATCATAAACAACATCATTCCCTTTGAGTCCCCTTTATTAAGTCATTAAACCAAAAATGAAATGATTACATACATCAACAGGTGCAAACAAAAGGTGTACTCAATGTCCCACTTAATCATAACAAATATATTCCCTCTTTAATAACTTATGAGATTCTGCACATACAAATAACAATGTGTATGACATATTTTATATATTTGGGGCAGCTACCCACAAAAGCATTTTTGAGTTCTGGATGTAGAACTTATCCCCCTCATTTTCGATAATCAAAAGCAAAATTATTTTTTATTTAAAATTGATTGGATGGGTACTTTACTAGAAAAGGTGAAAATAGTGTTTTTTTTAGTGTCTGCGCTCTTGTTTTATAATAATAATAAATAATAAATTTTATTTTTATAGCGCCGACATATTCCGCAGCACTTTACATTTCAGAGGGGATTTGTACAGACAATAGACATTACAGCATAACAATAATCACATACAGTAGATTATAACAAATAACAAGAGGAGTGAGGGCCCTGCTCGCAAGCTTACAGTCTATGAGGAAAGAGGGAGACACGAAAGGTGGGTGGTAACAGTTGCTCTGATTGTATGGACCAGCCATAATGTTAAGTGTGTGACAGTACAGACACAGAGGACTAATGGATGCATAAAGCATGTGGGAACATGATGCTGGGAACCTGGTTATGGTAAAACTTTTGGCTCTGCCACACAGGGATAGGTTAGGTTAATGTGTTGAGGCGATAGGCCAGTCTGAATAAATGCGTTTTCAGGACACGCTTAAAATTGTGGGGATTGGGGACTAATCGTATTGACCTGGGAAGTGCATTCCAAAGAATTGGCGCCGCACGTGTAAAGTCTTGGAGACGGGAGTGGGAGGTTCTGACTATTGAGGATACTAACCTCAGGTCATCAGCAGAACGGAGGGCGCGGGTAGGGTGGTATACTGAAACAAGGGAGGAGATGTAGGGTGGTGCTGAGCCATGGAGGGCTTTGTGGGTGAGGGTAATAAGTTTATACTGAATTCTGGAGTGGATGGGTAGCCAGTGTAATGACTGGCACAAGGTAGAGGCATCGGTGTAACGATTGGCGAGGAATATGATCCTGGCTGCAGCATTCAAGACAGATTGGAGAGGGGAGAGTTTGGTAAGAGGGAGACCGATTAGAAGAGAGTTACAATAGTCGAGACGAGAATGAATAAGAGAAACAGTAAGAGTTTTTGCAGAGTCAAAAGTAAGAAAAGGTCGAATTCTAGAAATGTTTTTGAGGTGCAGATGACAAGAGCGAGCCAGTGATCGAATGTGGGGGGCAAAGGAAAGCTCGGAATCAAGTATGACCCCAAGACAGCGGGCATGTTGCTGGGGAGTAATAGTGGAACCACACACAGAAATAGCAATGTCGGGTATAGGTACATTAGTAGAGGGAGGAAACACCAGGAGTTCAGTCTTTGACAGGTTCAGTTTCAGATATAGTGAGGACATGATATTAGACACAGCGTTTAGACAATCGCCAGTGTTTTCTAGAAAGGCTGGCGTGATGTCAGGAGAAGAAGCGTATAATTGGGTGTCATCAGCATAGAGATGGTACTGGAAACCAAATCTACTGATTGTTTGACCAATAGGGGCAGTGTACAAGGAGAAGAGGAGGGGGCCTAGAACCGATCCTTGAGGAACCCCAACAGTAAGGGGAAGGTGAGAGGAGGAGGAACCGGCAAAAGAAAGAGTAAAGGAGCGGTCGGAGAGATAGGAGGAGAACCAGGAGAGAACGGTGTCCTTGAGGCCAATGGAATGGAGCATAGTGAGGAGGAGCTGATGATCCACAGTGTCGAATGCTGCAGAGAGATCCAAGAGAATTAGCATGGAGTAATGACCATTTGATTTAGCTGTTAGCAGATCATTAGAGACTTTAGTGAGGGCAGTTTCAGTGGAGTGTAAAGAGCGGAAACCGGATTGGAGAGGGTCGAGAATAGAGTTTTCTGAGAGATAGCGGATAAGACGGGAGTGGACCAGGCATTCCAGGAGTTTAGAGATGAAGGGAAGATTAGAGACAGGTCTATAGTTAGCGGCACAGTTTTGGTCGAGGGATGGTTTTTTAAGTAGTGGATGTATGATGGCATGCTTAAATGAGGAGGGAAAAATACCAGAAGAGAGAGAGAGGTTAAATATTTTAGTTAGGTGAGGGGTGACAGCAGGGGAAAGGGACTGGAGGAGATGTGACGGAAATGGGTCACTGGTGCAAGTAGTTGGGCGAGAAGATGAAAGGAGCCTGCTTACTTCTTCTTCTGTGACTGGTATTGTTTTGGGAGGGAAGTTAAGTGGGAGGAAGGGAAGGGATAGTACATTTGGTTTATTATGTTAGTTAATATGAAAATACTGTCATTATTACAGTACCTGGTTTGCAACCAAACCAGGGGCCAGCTCATGATTCATCCATATTTGAATGTGGATTTTACTTGACCTAATAAAAATTATTTTAAAAAAATCCATAAAGGGCCATGTCAAAGAAGTAACTTACATTTTCTGTTTTTACAGCAGGCATTTTTCAAAACCAGAAATAGAATGCCCAAAAGACTGAATATGTGAAAAGCAAAGTGGTTTTACAATAGAAATGAATAGGAAAGGTTTCTCAAGAGTTTTTTTTAGTGATTTTTCATGTGTTTTTGGAGAGGACTAGGTCCAATGAAACTCTTTAAAACACTTTACATGCAAATACTTTTAGAAGTGTGCACCTCAGGAGATGGGAACGTACAGCTTCTGTCTGAGCATGCACATGGGTCGCCCTCCCAGGGCTGTGGGGTACTCGGTACCGGGCCGGTATCAGTGGGATGTGTCACAGCAGCGGTGACCCGGACCGTGGCCCTGGGCGCCCAATGAATAGGAGATGTTGTGAATGGTGGAATGTAGTTAGATGAATAGTTCGTGACACCACCTGTGGTGTTCGGCAAGGGAGGTGTTAAGCCGACGCTGCAGACAGATCCTCTGGGACAGATGGTGTGGTGCAGCAAGGATGGTATAGCTCTCCACAGGCAGGGCTGTTATCCCAGGGCAGTGTAGATGTGGAGACACTTACATGGTGTAGTGTTTGGCGCAGGGGATGTAGCGGTGCCAGTCGGACGGACGCAGGAAGGAATGGAGGACACCAGGGCATGTAGTTCCAAAGCTTTACTCACAGTCTGTAGTGCCCGCTTCTGTGCCGTGACCTCTGGGTCAGGGACTTAGTCAACCTCCAGGCAAGATGGAATGCTCCCTTCCACACTCCGCCAACTTATGTGCCTTTCCTGAACATCTCCTCTATAGTGCCTTTAAGTGTGAAGATCTCCTAGTACTGAGTTACACTGGAGTTCCTCCTGACAGATGTTCCCAAGAACTCTACTTGCACGGCAGACAGCTGTAGCCTGCTTCGGGGACTCTCTACTCCTAAGTCCCGGCTCTCTATCCGTGTTGCTGTTGTGCCCTCAAGTCTTAGATGGGAGTAGTGCATTTGCAGCCAACTACTCCACCGGTGTCTGCTGCAAAACCATTAGTGTCCATACAACCTCGGGGACCGGGCCCCGGCCTTGCGCTTAGAACTTCTAGGTAGGGTTCTTCCTCTAACCCACGTCCACTGTGTTCCCTTTTACTCCTACGTTCCGTACTTGTCTTTCTCTCCTATGGAAGCTCAGGCTTCAGTTCAATGTATTTCTCCTTCTTTCCTTTCCCGTGCCAGCTGGCTCAGATCACTGAGGCAGCTGCAGCACTCCTTCCTCCATCCCTCTTCCAGGGATCCCAACTCCTCTCTGAGTGGCTTCCTCTCTCAGTCTCACTCACAGGCTGACTGACCGACTGACCTGTAATCCTAAGCCATCCCGCTCTTTTATGTATTCTCAACTCCACCCACCTCCCAGCACGTTTAGTGTTCTAAGCAGGGAACCACCAAAGGTGCTCAGCCTCTCTCTAAGCAAGGAGCCGCAATGTGGTTTTGCTGAACTACTCTATTGTGTGGGGTGCGAGTGTTGGAGCATGGTCAGGAGCCTCCAACTTACCTGGATGGTGGGGCACCACACCATAGAAGAAGGTGCAGTACCTCTGTGGTGACTGAGCCTCAGGGGCGCCACATACACATAGCACATTACATATGCTCTAGACAGTATAGGCTTTCTGCTGAACTGCACAATTCTTTGTCTTTTAAGCAATCAGTGTGGGTCTCAGGACTCAGGTCCACACCAATCTGCTTAGAACTGGAGGACCTAAAACATAAAAAATATACAAACATTCACTTACTTTTTAAATGCTTCTGTATATTCAGCTGCAGCCACCTGATTCACCCTGACATCTCTTCAATCTAATATATAAAGCTCAATGTGGGTGTGTATGTATGTATGTCCGGGATTGGCATCCGCACCGTCATAGCTACAGCCACAAAATTTGGCACAGTCACACGTCTGGACCCCAAGAGCGTCATAGGCTATGTTGTGAGGCGAAATTTTAACCCCGCACGTTCCAATTCACCAAACAATTTTACCCCTATCTACATAATGGGGAAAAAGTGTATGTATGTATTGGCATCTGCACCGTCGTATCTACAGCCACAAAATTTTGCACAGTCACACGCCTGGACCCCGAGAGCGTCATAGGTTATGTTGTGAGGCGAAATTTTAAACCCGCACATTCCAATTCACCAAACAATTTTACCCCTTCGTACATAATGGGGCAAAAGTGTATGTATTGGCATCTGCACCGTCGTAGCTACAGCCACAAAATTTTGCACAGTCACACGTCTGGACCCCGAGAGCGTCATAGGCTATGTTGTGAGGCGATATTTTAAACCCGCGTGATCCAATTCACCAAACAATTTTGCCCCTTTCTACATAATGGGGAAAAAGTGAAAGGAAAAGTGTTGGAGGCAAATTAACAGCTGCCAGGTGTGAACAAGGGGGACTTAAATAATGAGAGTGATGGCGCCAAAGAATATATACCGTACAGTTGCTATAAGGTGGGGCCCTGACATGAGATACTCACCACACACGGGGATATGAACACACACACAAAATGCGCCACACACTACCACGTGCTTCAACACATATCACCTTCAGCACACATTTCACCACAAATACACCAACCTCGCCACATAAAAGTCAAAACACAAAAGTCGCCACTCAAAACTCGCCACGCTGTCCCAGAGCTGTTTAAAAGATGAAAAATAAGCTGTGATTGGTTGCTATCAGCAACAGTTTTCTTTGTAGTCAGTTGTGGTAACTGAGGCCTATTATTCTTATCACTTCTATGGTGTCATCGTCCTTTTGTAAAGCTGGAAATAACACAATTTATTACCGTGCCAACACAGACCACCCTCTGACACAGACTGCAGGGGGAGCCCAGTATCACACAGGATAGGATTAGAAACGGGAACGCACCCACCAAGCGAATCCAAAATAAATGATTCTTCTTTCCAGGCGAGAGAGGATAATTTGATCATTAAATTGTCGTCTCATACTCTGTCTGATGTAGAAACGAGGTTTCTTGAGGGTTCTCATTTGTTCCAACTACTAGGTTTGATCCTTTTGTGTGGATTAAAGTTATTAATTTATTCACATGTAAACTCAAATGGAAATTTTTTTTTGCCTTGAATGATAGAAATAAATGTCAAGCACTTGGAATTTCTGATAATGAGCTCACAGATGTTATGCTTTTGGCCGACATGGTCGAAGAAGGGCAGAGAGCTATTGGGGAGGGATCTTTCTCTAATTTAAAACCTAAAAGTAAAAAAACGCCTCCAATAGGTGAAGTAAGCAGCATTGATATTTTCTTGCAGCTGATCTCAGAGGAGATTTGTAATATCGATCTGAAAGCAGAGAGGGCCCTACACAACCTCCCCTTCCGTTGAAAGAAAAGCACTAGAGGGATTGAGCAATAATGACCAAATTGTACTGAAACCCTCGGATAAAGGGGGTAATACGGTCATTTTGAATAGAGATAAATATGTACAGATGTGCTTGACTTTATTATCTGATAGATCCACCTATGAGGTACTTAAGGGGGACTCTTCAAGAGAGTTTGGCCTTAAATTGTCTGGACTGTTAAAACATAGTAACATAGTAACATAGTTATTAAGGTTGAAGGGAGACTTTAAGTCCATCTAGTTCAACCCATATCCTATCCTAACTTGCCCTAACATGTTGATCCAGAGGAAGGCAAAAAAAACCCATGTGGCAAACAGTAAGCTTCACATTGGGGAAAAAAATTTCTTCCCGACTCCACATACGGCAATCAGACTAGCTCCCTGGATCAACGCAATATTAAGGAAACTAGTGTATATACCCTGTAATATTATACTTTTCAAGAAAGGCATCCAGTCCCTTCTTAAGTTTTAGT
This sequence comes from Dendrobates tinctorius, assembly GCF_039654945.1. Lineage (NCBI taxonomy): Eukaryota > Metazoa > Chordata > Amphibia > Anura > Dendrobatidae > Dendrobates > Dendrobates tinctorius. The sequence continues at coordinate 2,851,187 of NW_027361770.1, read as the reverse complement.
AGGGAATCACTATTACAACATCATATGGCAGAGAGTTCCATAGTCTCACTGCTCTTACAGTAAAGTATCCGCGTCTGTGAGTATGCTTAAACCTTCTTTCCTCCAGACGTAGAGGATGGCCCCTTGTCCCCGTCACAGGTCTAAGAGTAAAAAGATCATTAGGTCTTTGTACTGTCCCCGCAAGTATTTATACATCGTAATAAGATCACGCTTAAGCCTTTGATTTTCCAAACTAAATAACCCCAAGTGTAATAACCTGTCTTGGTATTGCAGACCCCCTAGTTCCCTAATAACCTTGGTCGCTCTTCTCTGCACCCGCTCCAGTTAAGGCCTCTTTCACACTTCAGTTTTATACAATCAGTCACAATCCGCCAGGTTTTGAAAAAAACGGATCAGCAATTTTCTTTTGAGGATCCGTTTTTTTCCCCATTGACTTTCATTATTGGCGGCTTGTGACGGATTGCTGTCCGGTGCATCCGTTTTTTTTGCGGATCCGCCAAAAGTTCCTGTCCGTCACCATCCTCAAAGATTTCAAAACGGAGCTTACAACGTTTTTTTCTGTGGCGGATCCTCCAGACACTCATTTAACCCGAAATTCTTTCTGGGTGCCGGACAAAAAATTCTCTCTCTCTCTCAAAAACGGACGGGTGCCATCCATTGTCATCAGTACTAAAACGGATCCGCCATCCGTCCTTTTGGCGGATTTTGACTGATGCAAAAAACTGAAGTGTGAAAGAGGCCTAAGCTATGTCTTTCTTATACACCGGAGACCAGAACTGTACACAGTATTCTAAGTGTGGTCGCACTAGTGACTTATATAGAGGTAAAATTATGTTCTCCTCATGAGCATCTATTCCTCTTTTAATGCATCCCATTATTTTATTTGACTTTGCAGCAGCTGCCTGACACTGGCCACTAAATGTGAGTTTGTCGTCCACCCATACACCCAGGTATTTTTCAGTGACTGTTTTGCCCAGTGTTTTACAATTAAGCACATAATTATACATCTTGTTCGTTCTACCCAAGTGCATGACCTTACATTTATCCCCATTAAAGCTCATTTGTAGAGTTGAGCGACTTTTGGTTTTTTAGGGTCGCGTTTCGTTTCGTGAAACCCGACTTTTCCAGAAGTCGGGTCGAGCAAGATCGTCCGATTATAGGGAAAAGTCGGGGTCGTCCCGAAACACGAAACCCAATGTAAGTCAATGGGGAATAAAAGTCGGCAGTGAGAGGAGGACAGGAAACACACCTACAGTGCCCATTTGAATGCCAAAAGCATCAATTCTTCTTTCTTAAGCTTGTCAACCTTAATTAACTTCATAATACAAGTTACGCACTGAAAAATGGGGGTTATTTGGCTAAAGTTGGGGGGGGGGAGGGCTGGCTGCAGGTTTTCATGTGCCCTGGGCGAAAGAGCGCCCCTTTAACACATACCACAACTCATCATGCTCCGATACGGCAGAGAAATAGCGGTATAGTACAATGAAAAATACCTCACTTTTTACATCTCATGACGAGGCCCATCTATTTCTCCATACAAAATCATTGGTCCCATATAATGTTTGAAACAGTATATGATGAGCTCCACATAATGCTACAGTATATGTTGGTCCCCATGGATGAAGCTCCACTGTCTTATGGGCCCAAATAATGCTCCAAGCATAATGGGCCCCATTTCTACTGCTCTAGTGTATAATGGGCCCTGTAAATGCTGCTCCAGTGTCTGATGTCCACCTTTGGAATGTTCCAGTGTATGGTGGGTCCCATCTATCATTCTCCAGAGTATAGTGCTCCCCAAAAATTGCTGTCCCAACATTGAAAACAATCAAATAAGTCTCCTCGCTAGGGAATCCCTGTACTTGTCTGGACAGGTGCTGTAGCTTGCTTAACAGCTCGCCAGCCGTTCTCACGCCCAGTATGGATTACACGTGATTGCACAAAGGTGAGAAAGGGTACCGTATCCCCAGATAACATGTATGGATAGCGTACACATTCAAAATATATGTCTCAGGAGGCAGGCTCAGACGGTGTTAGGCCCAGTATGGATTGCACGTGATTGCACAAAGGTTAGAAAGGGTACCGTATCCCTGGATAACATGTATGGATAGCGTACACATTCAAAATATATGTCTATACAGCATGAGACAGGCTCAGACGGTGTTAGGCCCAGTATGGATTGCACGTGATTGCACAAAGGTTAGAAAGGGTACCGTATCCCCGGATAACATGTATGGATAGCGTACACATTCAAAATATATGTCTCAGGAGGCAGGCTCAGACGGTGTTAGGCCCAGTATGGATTGCACGTGAATGCACAAAGGTTAGAAAGGGTACCGTATCCCTGGATAACATGTATGGATAGCGTACACATTCAAAATATATGTCTCAGGAGGCAGGCTCAGACGGTGTTAGGCCCAGTATGGATTGCACGTGATTGCACAAAGGTTAGAAAGGGTACCGTATCCCTGGATAACATGTATGGATAGCGTACACATTCAAAATATATGTCTATACAGCATGAGGCAGGCTCAGATGGTGTTAGGCCCAGTATGGATTGCACGTGATTGCACAAAGGTTAGAAAGGGTACCGTATCCCCGGATAACATGTATGGATAGCGTACACATTCAAAATATATGTCTCAGGAGGCAGGCTCAGACGGTGTTAGGCCCAGTATGGATTGCACGTGATTGCACAAAGGTTAGAAAGGGTACCGTATCCCCGGATAATATGTATGGATAGCATACACATTCAAAATATATGTCTCAGGAGGCAGGCTCAGACGGTGTTAGGCCCAGTATGGATTGCAGGTGATTGCACAAAGGTTAGAAAGGGTACCGTTTCCCCGGATAACATGTATGGATAGCGTACACATTCAAAATATATGTCTATACAGCATGAGGCAGGCTCAGACGGTGTTAGGCCCAGTATGGATTGCACGTGATTGCACAAAGGTTAGAAGGGGTACCGTATCCCCGGATAACATGTATGGATAGCGTACACATTCAAAATATGTCTCAGGAGGCAGGCTCAGATGGTGTCAGGCACAGTATGGATTTGACGGCCCAGATAACACAGCGGAGGAGCAGGGAGAGGTAAAGATTGCAAATGCTGGGGCCCTGCCCAAGCAAGGGGGGCCCACTCGTGGGCGTCGGTACTGGCACTGGGCCCCTCATAGTACAGCGGTGTGTCTGACGGCGGGTGTGCACCACCACCGTCAGAGACACTTGATTGCACTATGAGGGACCCTGTGCCAGTGCCCGCGCCCAAGAGTCGGCCTACCCACCTGTCCAGGGCAACGGCACTCGCACGGTGTCGTGCGGTAGGTGGTGACCCCGGCCATGGGGGGGGAGGCAGCACAGTTAGAGAGTTTTAGAAAGTGGCATATGTTGATGTTGGACATTCAGCTGATGCAAAAGGCGAAATAGGTGAAGTACCAGGAAGAGGTGGACCAAAGCAAGCCATTTTTCTGTCACCCTATGTGTCATCAGGGGAAGGTGGGACAAAATCCTTGGCAACCCATGCGTGGTTCATTTTAATGAAGGTTAGATCATCCACATTTTGGGTTGACAGACGGGTCCTTTTTTCTGTCAGGATTGATCCAGCTGCACTGAAGACTCTTTCCGATAGCACACTTGCAGCTGGGCAAGCGAGCTCCTGTAAGGCATATTGTGCCAATTCAGGCCAGGTGTCCAGTTTAGCGGCCCAATAGTCAAAGGGGAATGACCTGTGTGGGAGAACATCGATATGGGAGGAAAAGTAGTTTGTAACCATAGTTGACAACTGCTGTCTCCTGTCACTTTCCATCGATGCAGTATTACCAGTTGTGTGAGCGGTATTTGAAAAATCAGTCCACAACATTGTCATGAAACCCCTGTCTTCAACGCCACTTTTGCTGTGTGCACCACGAACACCTCTGCCAAGCTGCCCCCGGCCCGTACGGCTCGTGTGAGAACCATCACTGCTGCTGTGTGCTGGGAATGCCTCAAGCAACCGATTTACCAGAGTTGCTTGTTTATTAGCCAATATTAGGTCAAGGTTCTCCTGTGGCATGATGTTTTGTAATTTGCCTTTATAGCGTGGATCCAGGATGCTGGCCAACCAGTAGTCGTCATCGTTCATCATTTTGGCAATGCGGGGGTCCCTTTTTAGGATCTGCAAGGCATAATCTGACATGTGGGCCAATGTTCCCGGTGTCAATGATGCACTGCGAGTGCTGGTTGGAGGAGCACTTTCTGGCAAATCCACATCCCTCCAGTCACGCACAAACCCTGTACCAGACCTTGCCACGCCAACATTTTCACTTGCCCCACGAGATGCATCCTCCTCCCCTAAGTAATCATCCCCATCATCCTCCTCCTCCTCCTCTTCTTCCTCCACTTCGTCCAGGAGAGGTCCCTGAGCAGACAATGGCTGAATGTCATCAAGGATTGCCTCCTCCTCTTCCTCCTCATCAACATTGGCTGCAGACGCCTGCTCCTTAAGGTGCGTCAAAGTTTGCATGAGCAGACGCATAAGTGGGATGCTCATGCTTAGGATGGCGTCGTCTGCGCTTACCAGCCGTGTGCATTCCTCAAAACACTGAAGGACTTTACAAAGGTCTTTCAACTTCGACCACTGCACACCTGTCAACTCCATGTCTGCTCTCAAAGTGCCTGGCCGTGTATCCTCCCACAAATGCATTATGGCCTGCCTCTGCTCGCACAGCCGCTCCACCATGTGCAGGGTGGAGTTCCACCTTGTTGCAATGTCGATAATGAGGCGGTGGTTGGGAAGGTGGAGCAATCGCTGCAGCTTCTGCATACGAACGGAGTGTACAGGCGACCGGCGGATGTGTGCGCACAGTCTTCGCACCTTCTGGAGCAGGGCTGTTAATTCCGGATAATTTTTGAGGAAGCACTGCACCACCAGGTTCAAGGTGTGAGCCAAGCAAGGTATGTGGCTGAGTTTTGAAAGGGCTATGGCTGCCACAAAATTACGGCCGTTATCACTAACTACCTTGCCTGCCTCAAGATGTACACTGCCCAGCCATGACTCAGTTTGTCGCTTCAAGTACTCGGCCAGCACCTCGGCGGTGTGTCTGTCGCCCAAACACATCATCTGCAACACAGCCTGCTGACGCTTTCCACTAGCTGCTCGATAGGGGGACACATCGTGTGCAACAGTGGCAGCTGCAGATGGAGTGCTCGTACGACTGCGCTCTGTGGACGAGCTTTCGCTTCTGGAGGAGGAGGAGGAGGGTCGAACGCCTACAGCCAACTGTTTCCTATACCGTGGGCTAGGCAGCACTGTCCCACCACTGCTGTCCCCTGTGGACCCTGCATCCACCACATTAACCCAGTGCGCAGTGATGGACACGTAACGGCCCTGGCCATGCCGACTGGACCATGCATCAGTTGTGAGGTGCACCTTTCCGCTCACTGACTGCTTGAGTGCATGGACAATGCGGTCTTTCACATGATGGTGGAGGGCTGGGATGGCTTTGCGAGAGAAGAAGTGGCGACTGGGTAGGTCATAGCGTGGTACTGCATAGGCCATGAGTTCGCGGAAAGCTGTGCTTTCCACCAACCGAAAGGGCATCATCTCAAACGAGATTAGTTTGGCAATGTGGGCGTTCAAACCCAGTGTACGCGGATGAGAGACTGAGTACTTTCTTGACCTACTCATAGTGTCTGGGAGGGTGAGCTGGACTTGAGAGCTGCATATGGTGGAAGTAGCGGTGGACAGGGCGGACTGAGAGAGGGTTGATGATGGTGATGGAGTTGGTGTTCTTTCTGATGGCCTAGAATCAGTCTTTCGTTGATATAACAGTGGGATTCCCTGACTGCTGTGGTCTTGCAACGACAGCTAAACATTTGCTGCTGTGCTAACCGGTGGGCTTACAGTGGGGGAAACAATGTAGCGTTGCTGACTACCTTCGTTGTGATCAGTTGCACATGTGGCACTTGAGGTTTGGTGTTGTGTCCACGCTTGCAAGTGCATGCTGGTTAAATGTCTAAGCATGCAACTGGTATTCAAATTTTTCAGATTTTTCCCTCGGCTAAAGGTCTTTGCGCACTTCTTACAGATAACCTTGGCCTGATCATGAGGATTTTGTTCAAAAAAGTGCCACACTGCACTCTTCCTACTTTGGCAGACATTTTGCGGCCTAGCACGCTGTGATCTTTTGACCCTCTGGACAAGCTGTCCAGCAACTCTTTTGATGTTTGGAACCTGTCTTTGGAGTGCTCCGGGCCTGCCAGATAACAGCTGTTGCGATGTCGATGTCTGCTGTGGATGCTCCTCATTTGAGCTATTGGAAGCAGCACCCTCTTCCCCCAATGGATGCCAATCTGGGTCAACAACTGGGTCATCCATCACCTCCTCTTCTATGGCATGTGCACCTTCCTCTGTGTCACCGTGTATGGTGGTATAGTGTGCGGGAAGGGGCACCTGAGTCTCATCAGGGTCAGAATCTGGCTCTGTACACTGCGAGGACAATGTAGTGCTCTGAGTGAATGTACCAGCAGAATCATCCATCAGCGGCTGTGCATCAGTGCACTCCATGTCAGATTCATCTTGGCCTGGGTAATTCACCATTTCACTTGATAATCCAGGCATGGTATGTGAAAACAGCTCCATGGAGTAATCAGTAGTATGGCCTGCGTCATCCTTCAATCTTGGTTGGGGTGAAGGACACAAGGAAAGGTGTGGTTCATGAACATGAGCCTCCAATGACGACTCAGTGCTTTTACTTTTTACAACTGAAGAAGAGGAGGCGATAGAGCTGGAGGCTGAGTCAGCAATGTAAGACAAAACTTTTTCCTGATGCTCTGGCTTTAAAAGCGGTTTGCCAACTCCTAGAAAACTAAGCGTTCGAGGCCTTATGTAGCCAGACGATGACGCAGGGTCAGCACCTCCTGCATTCGGTCCTATTTTGCTCTTGCCACTACCATCAGATCCACCACCAACACCATCATTACCAGCTGCCAACCCCCGCCCAATTCCACGGCCTCTTCCACCAGCCTTCCTCATTTTTGGTAGAAATGTAGACAAAATCCAAAAAACTATATAGTAATGTAAAACAAGGTACAAGGTGTCTATGGGACAGGGGAGATTTTGAATTTCTGCACACACTTTTGGACACTGGACACTTTTGGATTGTGTGAGGCCCACTGATATCTGAGCGCTATGTGACAGGCTCGATGGCACAGCTGTGACAAAAGTGACTAGAGGATAAGGGAGATTTTGAATCTCTGCACACACTTTTGGACACTGGACACTTTTGGATTGTGTGAGGCCCAATGAATATCTGAGCGCTATGTGACAGGCTCGATGGCACAGCTGTGACAAAAGTGACTAGAGGATAAGGGAGATTTTTAATCTCTGCACACACTTTTGGACACTGGACACTTTTGGATTGTGTGAGGCCCACTGATATCTGAGCGCTATGTGACAGGCTCGATGGCACAGCTGTGACAAAAGTGACTAGAGGATAAGGGAGATTTTGAATTTCTGCACACACTTTTGGACACTGGACACTTTTGGATTGTGTGAGGCCCACTGATATCTGAGCGCTATGTGACAGGCTCGATGGCACAGCTGTGACAAAAGTGACTAGAGGATAAGGGAGATTTTGAATCTCTGCACACACTTTTGGACACTGGACACTTCTGGATTGTGTGAGGCCCAATGAATATCTGAGCGCTATGTGACAGGCTCGATGGCACAGCTGTGACAAAAGTGACTAGAGGATAAGGGAGATTTTGAATTTCTGCACACACTTGTGGACAGTGGACACTTTTGGATTGTGTGAGGCCCACTGATATCTGAGCACTATGTGACAGGCTCGATGGCACAGCTGTGACAAAAGTGACTAGAGGATAAGGGAGATTTTGAATCTCTGCACACACTTTTGGACACTGGACACTTTTGGATTGTGTGAGGCCCAATGAATATCTGAGCGCTATGTGACAGGCTCGATGGCACAGCTGTGACAAAAGTGACTAGAGGATAAGGGAGATTTTGAATCTCTGCACACACTTTTGGACACTGGACACTTTTGGATTGTGTGAGGCCCAATGAATATCTGAGCGCTATGTGACAGGCTCGATGGCACAGCTGTGACAAAAGTGACTAGAGGATAAGGGAGATTTTTAATCTCTGCACACACTTTTGGACACTGGACACTTTTGGATTGTGTGAGGCCCACTGATATCTGAGCGCTATGTGACAGGCTCGATGGCACAGCTGTGACAAAAGTGACTAGAGGATAAGGGAGATTTTGAATTTCTGCACACACTTGTGGACAGTGGACACTTTTGGATTGTGTGAGGCCCACTGATATCTGAGCGCTATGTGACAGGCTCGATGGCACAGCTGTGACAAAAGTGACTAGAGGATAAGGGAGATTTTGAATCTCTGCACACACTTTTGGACACTGGACACTTTTGGATTGTGTGAGGCCCAATGAATATCTGAGCGCTATGTGACAGCCAGGCTCGATGGCACAGCTGTGACAAAAGTGACTAGAGGATAAGGGAGATTGGATTGCTTTTAAAAAAGCAGTTTGCGGAGCAGTGGGTAAACAGCAATGCAGGAATGTCAGGAAGCCTTAGAAGGCAGCCCAACAACCAACACCACTGATACACCACTATATAGCCTCCCCTTGCACTGCACACACAGTGACTGGTGTGTTGTGCAGGCCAAATTGCTAGCAGCAGAAGCAGTTTTTTTTTCTTCTCAGCAGGACAAAAAAAAAAAATTGGGGTTGCTTTTAAAAAAGCAGTTTGCGGAGCAGTGGGTAAACAGCAATGCAGGAATGTCAGGAAGCCTTAGAAGGCAGCCCAACAACCAACACCACTGATACACCACTATATAGCCTCCCCTTGCACTGCACACACAGTGACTGGTGTGTTGTGCAGGCCAAATTGCTAGCAGCAGAAGCAGTTTTTTTGTCTTCTTCCCTGCCTAACGCTCTCCCTACAGAATCAGCAGCAACCTCTCCCTATACTAAGATCGGCAGAAGTAAGATGGCGGTCGGCGTGCACGCCCTTTTATACCCCCTGTGACACCCACCAAAGCAAGCCAATCACTTGCATGCCCTTCTGAAAGATGGTGGTAACCCGTGCCTATGTCATCACGTTGCCCACAGTGTCCGTGGATCCTGATTGGCTGAAAAAGAGCGCAAAACAAACTTTTTAAACGCGACTTTGGCGCGTAAGTCGCCGACCTCGTGGCCGACCTCATCCTAGGGTCGGGTTTCGTTTCATGAAACCCGACTTTGCCAAAAGTCGGCGACTTTTGAATTTTTTCGACCCGTTTCGCTCAACTCTACTCATTTGCCATTTATCAGCCCAAGCTTCTAGTTTACATAAATCCTCCTGTAATATAAAATTGTCCTCCTCTGTATTGATTACCCTGCAGAGTTTAGTGTCATCTGCAAATATTGAAATTCTACTCTCTATGCCCCCTACAAGGTCATTAATAAATATGTTAAAAAGAAGCGGGCCCAAAACTGACCCCTGTGGTACCCCACTGCTAACTGTGACCCAGTCCGAGTATGCTCCATTAATAACCACCCTTTGTTTCCTATCCCTGAGCCAGCTCTTAACCCACCTACACATATTTTCCCCTATCCCCATTGTTCTCATTTTATGTATCAACCTTTTGTGTGGCACCGTATCAAAAGCTTTTGAAAAGTCCATGTACACCACGTCCACTGCATTCCCTTGGTCCAGTCCGGAACTTACCTCTTCATAAAAGCTTATCAGATTAGTCTGACAGGAACGGTCCCTTGTAAACTCATGTTGATATTGGGTCATAAGGTTATTCTTCTCCAGATACTCCAGTATAGTATCTCTTAGAAAACCCTCCAGAATTTTACCCAAAGTTGAGGTTAAATTTAATGGCCTATAATTTCCAAGTTCAGTTTTTGTCCCCATTTTGAATATTGGCACCACATTTGCTATAAGCCAGTCCTGTGGTACAGACCCTGTTATTATGGAATCTTTAAAGATTAAAAATAATGGTCTATCTATGACTGTGCTTAATTCCTGCAGTACTCGGGGGTGTATCCCATCTGGGCACGGGGATTTGTCAATTTTAGTGATTTTTAGACGCCGCCGTACTTCCTGCTAGGTTAACCCCTTTCTGACATCAGACGTACTATCCCGTCCATGGGACCCGGGCCCCTATGCCCATGGACGGGATAGTACGTCTAGCGCGATCAGCGGCGCCCACATGGTGAGCGCCGCTGATCGCGGCCGGGTGTCAGCTGATTATCACAGCTGACACCCGGCACAATGTTTCAGGGGCGGTCATGGACCGCCCCCGACACGTTAACCCCTTGCACACCGCGATCAAACATCGTCAGGGGGTCTCTTTCCCTACAGGCCCCCAAATCCAAGATGGCGACGGGGGCCTTCGGGGGCCTGCAGGGAGCTGGCTTCCTCAGTGCCTGCAAAGCGCAGGCATGAGGAAGTCTGCAGCAGTGCCTGTGACAGATCGCTGATCTGTCACAGTGATCTGTGATGTGACAGATCAGCGATCTGTCACAGGACAGTGAAGTCTCACCTGGGACTATATAATAAAGTAAAAAAAAAAAAAAAAAAAGTGTTAAAATAATTTTTAAAAAAATCGCCAAATAAATTAGAAAAAAAAAAAATATTCCCCCAATAAATCCATTTTTTGGAAATAAAAAAAACCAAACAATAAAAGTACACATATTTAGTATCGCCACGTCCGTAACGACCCGCCCTATAAAACTGTCCCATTAGTTAACCCCTTTAGAGAACCCCTTAAAAAATAAAAATAAAAATCGAAGCAAAAAATAATGATTTATTATCATACTGCCAAACAAAAAGTGTAATAACGCGCGATCAAAAGACGCATATAAATATCCATGGTACTGCTGAAAACGTCATCCTGTCCTGCAAAAAACGAGCCACCATACAGCATCATGAGCGAAAAAGTAAAAAAGTTATAGCTCACAGAATAAAGTGATGCAAAAATAATTATTTTTTATACAAAATAGTTTTCATTGCATAAAACCATCAAAACATAAAAAAATGACCTAAATGAGGTATCGCTGTAACCATACTGACCCGAAGAATAAAGCCTCCTTATCAATTTTACCGCACGCGGAAAGGTATAAACGCACCCCCCCAAAAGAAATTCATGAAACGCTGGTTTTTGTTCATTCTGCATCCCAAAAATCGGAATAAAAAGTGATCAAAAAATGTCACGTGCCCGAAAATGGCACCAATAAAACATCAACTCGTCCTGCAAAAAATAAGACCTCACATGACTCGGTGGGTCAAAATATGGAAAAATTATAGCTCTCAATATGTGGTGATGCAAATACTATTTTTCCAATAAAAAGCGTCTTTTAGCGTGCGACAGCTGCCAAACATAAAAACCGCCATAAATAGTAAATCAAACCCCCCGTTATCACCCCCTTAGTTAGGGAAAAATAATAAACTTAAAAAAAAGTGTATTTATTTCCATTTTCCCATTAGGGTTAGGACTAGGGTTAGGTCCAGGGCTAGGGTTAGGGTTAGGGTTAGGGTTAGGGCCAGGGCCAGGGTTAGGGCTAGGGTTAGGGATGAGAATAGGGTTAGGGGTGTGTTGGCTTTAGGGTTAGAGTTAGAATTGGGGGGTTTCCACTGTTTGGGCACATCAGGGGCTCTCCAAATGCAACATGGCGTCTGATCTCAATTCCAGCCAATTCTGAGTTGAAAAAGTCAAATGGTGCTCCTTCCCTTCCAAGCTCTGCCATGCGCCCAAACAGTGTTTTACCCCCACATGTAGGGTATTAGCCTACTCAGGACAAATTGCAAAACAACTTTTGGGGTCCAATTTCTCCTGTTACCTCCTGTTAGGAAAATAAAAAATTGGGGACTAATTGATCATGTTTGTGGAAAAAATACGATTTTATTTTCATGCCCGGGCATTATAAACTTCTGTGAAGCCCTTGGGGGTTCAAAGTGCTCACCACACATCTAGATAAGTTCCTTAGGGGGTCTAGTTTCCAAAATGGGGTCATTTGTGGGGGGTTTCTACTGTTTAGGTACATTAGGGGCTCTCCAAAGGCAACATGACACCCGCAGAACATTCCCTCAAAGTCTGCATTCCAAAACGTCACTACTTCCCTTCTGAGCCCGACGTGTGTCCATACAGTAGTTTTCTCCCACATATGGGGTGTCAGCGTACTCAGGACAAATTGGACAACAACTTTTGGGGTTCAATTTCTCCTGTTACTTTTGGGAAAATAAAAAAATTGGGGACTAATTGATCATGTTTGTGGAAACAATACGATTTTTTTATTTTCATGCCCGGGCATTATAAACTTCTGTGAAGCCCTTGGGGGTTCAAAGTGCTCACCTCACATCTAGATTAGTTCCTTAGGGGGTCTAGTTTCCAAAATGGGGTCATTTGTGGGGGGTTTCCACTGTTTACGTACATTAGGGGCTCTCCAAAGGCAACATGACACCCGCAGACCATTCCATCAAAGTCTGCATTCCAAAACATCACTACTTCCCTTCCGAGCCCCGACGTGTGCCCATACAGTAGTTTTCTCCCACATATGGGGTATCAGCATACTCAGGACAAATTGGACAACAACTTTTGGGGTCCAATTTCTCCTGGTACCCTTAGGAAAATAAAAAATTGGGGACTAATTGATCATATTTGTGGAAAAAATACGAATTTTTTTTTTTCACGCCCGGGCGTTATAAACTTCTGTGAAGCACTGGGGGGTTCAAAGTCTCACCACACATCTAGATAAGTTCCTTGTGGGGTCTAGTTTCCAAAATGGTGTCATTTGTTTGGGGTTTCCACTGTTTTGGTACATCAGGGGTTTTCCAATCACGACATGGTGTCCGATCTCAATTCCAGCCAAAAACGTCAAATGGCGCTGCTTCCCTTCCGAGCTCTGCCATGTGCCCAAATAGTGGTTTACCCCCACATGTGGGGTATCAGCGTACTCAGGACAAATTGCACAATAACTTTTAAGGTCCTGTTACTCTTGGAAAAATAAGAATTGAGGGTGAAAAGATCATTTTTGTGGAAAAAATATGATTTTTTAATTGTACGGCTGTATGTTATAAACTTCTGTGAAGCCCTTGGGGGTTCGAAGTTCTCACCACACATCTAGATAAGTTCCTTAGGGGGTCTAGTTTCCAAAATGGTGTCATTTGTGGGGGGTTTCCACTGTTTTGGTACATCAGGGGTTTTCCAATCGCGACATGGTGTCCGATCTCAATTCCAGCCAAAAAAGTAAAATGGCACTGCTTCCCTTCCAAGCTCTGCCATGCACCCAAATAGTGGTTTACCCCCACATGTGGGGTATCAGCGTACTCAGGACAAATTGCACAATAACTTTTAGGGTCCTGTTACCCTTGGGAAAATAAAAATTGGGGTGAAAAGATCATTTTTGTGGAAAAAATATGATTTTTTTAATTGTATCGCTGTACGTTATAAACTTCTGTGAAGCCCTTGTGGGTTCATAGTTCTCACCACATACCTAGATAAGTTCCTTGGGGGGTCTAGTTTCCAAAATGGGGTCACTTGTGGGGGATTTCCACTGTTTAGGTACATCAGGGGCTCTCCAAACGTGACATGGCGTCCGATCTGAATTCCAGCCAATTTTGCATTGAAAAAGTCAAACGGCGCTCCTTCCATTCTGAGCTTTGCCATGTGCTGAAACAGTCGTTCCCCCCCACATATCAGGTATCAGCGTACTCAGGACAAATTGCACAATAACTTTTGCAGTCCAATTTCTCCTGTTACCCTTGGTAAAATAAAAAAAATTGAACCTGAAGTATTTTTTTTGTGAAAAAAAGTTAGATGTTCATTTTTTTTTTAAATATTCAAAAAAATTCCTGTGACGCATGTAAAGGGTTAATAAACTTCTTGAATGTGGTTTTGAGCACCTTGAGGGGTGCAGTTTTTAGAATGGTGTCACTTTTGGGTATTTTCTATCATATAGACCCCTCAAGTGGCTTCAAATGTGATGTGGTCCGTAAAAATAAAATGGTGTTGCAAAAATGAGAAATCACTGGTCAAATTTTAACCCTTATAACTTCCTAACAAAAAAAAATTTTGGTTCCAAAATTGTGCTGATGTAAAGTAAACATGTGGGAAATGTTAGTTATCAAGTTTTTTGTGTGCTGTAAATCTGTGATTTAAGGGCATAAAAATTAAAAGTTGGAAAATTGCGAAATTTTCAAAATTTTCACCAAATTTCCATTTTTTTCACAAATAAACGCAAGTTATTTGAATGAAATTTTACCACTAACATGAAGTACAATATGTCATGAGAAAACAATGTCAGAATCACCGGGATCTATGGAAGCGTTCCAGAGTTATGACCTCATAAAGGGACAGTGGTCAGAATTGTAAAAATTGGCCCGGTCATGAACGTGCAAACCACCCTTGGGGGTGAAGGGGTTAAGCAGGTGACATTTAATGGAGAATTTTTATCCCTGATCATGTTATCTGTCATGGGATTTTCTTGTGTAAATACTGTTGAAAAAAAGTCATTTAGCATATTGGCTTTTTCTTCATCCTCATCCACCATTTCACCCAGACTATTTTTAAGGGGACCAACACTATCATTTTTTAGTTTCTTACTATTTATGTAGTTAAAGAATATTTTGGGATTATTTTTACTTTCTCTGGCAATGAGTCTCTCTGTCTCAAGCTTTGCTGTTTTGATTTGCTTTTTACAGAATTTATTAAATTTTCTGTATTTATTTAATGCCTCATCACTACCTGCTTGCTTTAATTCTCTAAATGCTTTATTTTTATCTCTTATTGCTCCCCTTACAGCACTATTTAGCCATAGTGGTTTCCTCCTATTTCTTGCATGTTTATTCCCATACGGTATATATTGTGCACAGGTCCTATTCAGGATGCTAATAAACGTCTCCCATTTTCTTTGTGTATTTTTATGTCTCAGGATATCATCCCAGTTAATTGCACCAAGATCATCTCTCATCCGTTGGAAATTTGCCTTCCTGAAGCTTAGTGTCCTTGTAACCCCTCTACTACACATCTTATTAAAGGATACATGAAAACTTATTAATTTGTGATCACTATTACCCAAGTGACCCTCAACCCTTACATTTGATATGCGGTCTGGCCTGTTGGTTAATATTAGGTCTGAACCAGTTGTGAAAGGTAATTGTCTCTCATAGTTGTCAAAAACCTATTACCTTTGCTGGAACTGCAGGTTTCGGTTCCCCAATGTATTTCAGGGTAGTTGAAGTCCCCCATAATAATGACTTCTCCTTGAGTCGCAGCTTCATCTATTTGCTTTAGGAGGATATTCTCTGTTGCTTCCATTATTTTTAGAGACTTATAACAAACCCCTATCAGTAATTTATTATTTTTCCCCCCTCCCCTTATCTCTACCCACAGGGACTCTACATTTTCATTAGATTCATATATATTATCACGAAGGATGGGTTTTAAGGATGATTTTACATATAAACACACACCTCCCCCTCGCTTATTTGTACGGTCATTTCTGAACAGACTATAGCCCTGTAAATTAACCGCCCAGTCATGGCTCTCGTCCAGCCATGTCTCAGATATCCCCACCATGTCATAATTATGTTCCAACAACATTAACTCCAATTCCTCCATTTTGCTGGCGATTCTTCTGGCATTAGTATACATGCACTTTATGTATCTCTCTATACCTCTATTCTTTCTTAAATTATTAACTGTTCTAACCCCACCCCCATGCCACCCCCACCCCCAATGTCATTATTTGTGCCCAGGTCTCTATCTGCACTGTCTTCCCCTCCTATAAAAGGAATACCCTCCCCCCGTCCCTAGTTTAAACACTCCTCCAGCCTTCTAGCCATTTTCTCCCCCAGCACTGCTGCACCCTCCCCATTGAGGTGCAGCCCGTCCCTAGCGTAGAACCTGTAGCCAACTGAGAAGTCGGCCCAGTTCTGCAGGAACCCAAACCCCTCCTTCCTACACCAATTCCTGAGCCACTTATTAACCTCCCTAATCTCCCGTTGCCTCTCTAGCGTGGCACGTGGTACAGGAAGTATTTCCGAAAATACCACCTTGGAGGTCCTTGCTTTAAGCTTACAGCCTAATTCCCTGAAATCATCTTTAAGGACCTTCCACCTACCTCTAACTTTGTCATTTGTGCCAATGTGCACCATGACCGCTGGATCCTCATCAGCCCCTCCCAGTAATCTGTCAACCCGATCAGCGATGTGTCGGACTCGAGCGCCAGGTAGGCAGCACACCGTTCGACGATCCCTGTCTTTGTGACAGATTGCCCTATCTGTTCCCCTAATAATTGAGTCTCCCACTACCAGAACCTGTCTGGCCTGCCCTGCTCTCCTATTTCCCCCTTTACTGAAGCAGACACTCCTCCGGCTTTCAGAAGACATGCCTTGCTGCAGCAGTGCTACTCCTGCACTAACACTCCCCTCATCTGCCAAATTAGCAAACTTATTGGGGTGTGCCAGACCAGGACTAGCCTCCCTGGTGCTCTTCCCTCTACCCCGCCTTCTAACTGTCACCCAGCTAGCTGCTTCATTGTCCTGCAGCTCCAACCTAGCATCCCCCCCTCATCTATTCCATTGAGCGTCTGCTCAGTGAGCAGAAGACTCCTTTCCATATTGTCTATGGATCTCAGTGTTGCCAGCTGCACATTTAGATCCAGTATCTGGGCTTCCAAATGCACAACGTGCTCACATCTCGCACAGCAGTATGCACCCTTGACCGGCTGTTCAACGATTTCATACATGCGGCAAGACGTGCACTGGATGGCATTGGCAATAGTGGAGCACATCCTAATGGGGATTGCACCAGACAATAAGATAAGCAAAAATAAATAAAAAGTATTAATAAAATATAACAGCAATTTAGTAACACCTCCCTTGGAAACTCCATGAATCCAAAGTCACTGAATCTCAAGTCACACACTTACCACAGTTCGCACTTACGCTCAGGTCACACTCAGCTCGTTCACACTCACTCAGGCAGAAGATTTAAAAGAGGTTTTTTTTTCCCCTTTTACCAGCACACCACCTTGCTGCTCAATGCACTTCCAAAAGGAGTTGAGCCCCAACCAGCTGCCCCTTATAAACTCCCACCCTTAATTAACCCCTTGTGAATATAGTTACACCTCAAGATTTAAATGCAATATAGTTAACCCTTAAAAACACAGATATTAAAATAAGAGATTAACCCTGTAGAGAGAAAAAAATAGGTTAAACAAGCCCCCAAGCCCCCCCCCAAAATTGAACAGGTAGAAAGCACTCAGCAACCTACAATTCAGCAACTCACACAGGTATTTGTTATAGGTTTTCCAAATACCTCTTCACTGAATCTCAAGTCACACACTTACCACAGTTCGCACTTACGCTCAGGTCACACTCAGCTCGTTCACACTCGCTCAGGCAGAAGATTTAAAAGAGGTTTGTTTTTTTTTTTTTCCCCCTTTTACCAGCGCACCACCTTGCTGCTCAATGCACTTCCAAAAGGAGTTGAGCCCCAACCAGCTGCCCCTTATAAACCCTTAATTACTGTATGAACTCCCACCCTTGCTTAACCCCTTGTGAATATAGTTACACCTCAAGATTTAAATGCAATATAGTTAACCCTTAAAAACACAGATAGTAAAATAAGAGATTATCCCTGTAGAGAGAAAAAAATAGGTTAAACAAGCCCCCAAGCCCCCCCAAAATTGAACAGGTAGAAAGCACTCAGCAACCTACCATTCAGCAACTCACACAGGTATTTGTTATAGGTTTTCCAAATACCTCTTCACTGAATCTCAAGTCACACACTTACCACAGTTCGCACTTACGCTCAGGTTACACTCAGCTCTTTCACACTCGCTCAGTCAGAAGATTTAAAAGAGTTTTTTTTTTTTTTTTTCTCCCCTTTTACCAGCACACCACCTTGCTGCTCAATGCGCTTCCAAAAGCACCAAAACGTGCACTGGAATCTAGATTGTTCTCAAAAAATGAATATTATTTCCTGTTACCGAAATGGCCAGTTATGGCTACATTCTACTCTCTGCCCAAGATACATAAGGGCCTAAAGCCTTTAAAGCGTAGACCAATTGTATCAGGGATTGATGCCCTTTGTCAGAACTCGAGTGTATATCTGGATAAATTGTTGATACCTTTTGTGCTATCTCTCCCCTCCTATCTGAGAGATACAATGGACCTTCTTAGCAACCTTGAAGGAATAACAGTAGACCCAGGGACTATATTGGCCTCTATCGATGTAGAGGCACTGTACAGTAGTATTAGGCATATTGAAGGCCTCAAAGCGGTCAAATATTTTCTCAAGGGAAGGGGAGTACATCTTGGAGCACATAATACTTTTTTGTTAGATCTCCTCGAGTTTGTATTTTGCCATAATTACTTTCTTTTCAATGGCAAATATTACTACCAACTCAGGGGCACAGCTATGGGGAGCCCTTGTGCCCCCACCTATGCTAATTTGCTCCTGGGTTGGTGGGAGGACACTGTTGTGTTCAAGGACGAGGATGTCATCTGGTCCCCTAGGATATTATACTGGGGACGTTATATTGATGACATCCTCGTCCTCTGGGCATGGAGTGGGGAATCCTTTGGCGAATTTGTTGACACCTTAAACAAGAATGAGATGGGTCTCTTTTTCACCTCTGAGGTGGGTGGAGACCAGATTAATTTTTTGGATTTGAGTCTTTCTATTTTTAGGGATGGCTGTTTGAAAACATGTCTGTATCGTAAACCGACTTCAAGTAACAGTCTACTGAGGTGGGAGAGTTATCACCCTCCCCCATGAAACGTGGGATCCCCAGGGGGCAGTTTATTAGGGTGCGACGGAACTGCTCTGACTGGGTTGAATTTGAAGGAGAATCTAAAGACCTGTGGGGGAGATTTAGGAATAGAGGATATCCCACCAGAGTTATTGAACCCACCTACAGACATGCCAAAAAAGTTAATAGAACATCCCTTCTAGTCCCCAGAGAGAAGGAGGACCCGAACAATCTTACCAGACTGATAGGTAATTTTGATGATCAGTCTGAAAAAGTTCTGGAGATAATTACAAGACACTGGGCGATCCTTAAGACTGATCAAGACACATGCAACTATATTACCCCGAAACCCTCAATCTCGTATAGGAAGGGCAAGTCAATTAAATATCAGGTTGTGAAGAGCCACTTAGAACCATGTAAGAAAGAGGGTACATGGCTGCAAAATAAGGCTATGGGTACATTCAGATGTGGACACTATAGTTTCTGTAAATATATTTGTCCCTCACAAACATTCTATAGTGCACAGACTAAAAGGATATACAATATGAAATTAATCACTAGTAGTAAAACTACAGGAGTTGTATATTTATGTACTTGCTCTTGCCCACTTGACTATGTGGGAAACACGAAGCATGAGTTGAGAGTTCACATAGGGGAACATCTGGGAGACATCAGACACTGTAGGGACACTCCTCTTGCACGTCATGTCAATATGGTACATGGAAATAAAGTCCGTGGAACCTCATTTAAGAGTTTACAAACACAGGACTAGCCAGATCTTCCTCCAGGGAAGAACCCAGCCAAGATGTGGCTCCTTTTGGAAACCACCATTACCACCATATTAAGTGGCCCTTTATGTCAATATCCAGCTCTTTATGAGTTTACAGATATGACAAGGGAAATACCAAGGCCAGGTATCCATCCACAAACAGCTGTTTCGGGGTGTTGCCTCTCATCAGTGTGGAGAAGGATTCTGGCTAGGTGGGAGCAATGCCTAGTAGACCAACATCACGAAACAATCACTGACCTCAGGGAGACCAGTCAAAGATAACAATGCGGCAGCCGGCAAAGGCGCTCAATCAGTGAAATCCTAGGTGCATTGCTCCCTGGGAAATACAAATATGCAAATAAAGTCCGTGGAGCCTCATTTAAGAGTCTACAAACACGGGACTAGCCAGATCTTCCTCCAGGGAAGGACCCAGCCAAGGAGTAGCTCCTTTCGGAAACGACCATTACCACCATATTAAGTAGCCCTTTAAGTCAATATCCAGCTCTTTACGAGTTTACAGATATGACAAGGGAAATACCAAGGCCAGGTATCCATCCACAAACAGCTGTTTCGGGGTGTTGCCCCTCATCAGTGTGGAGTAGGATTCTGGCTAGGTGGGAGCAATGCCTAGTACACCAACATCACAAAACAATCACTTACCTTAGGGAGACCAGTCAAAGAAAACACTGCGGCAGCCGGCAAAGGCGCTCAATCAGTGAAATCCTAGGTGCATTGCTCCCTGGGAAATACAAATATGCAAATAAAGTCCGTGGAGCCTCATTTAAGAGCCTACAAACACGGGACTAGCCAGATCTTCCTTGAGGGAAGGACCCAGCCAAGGAGTAGCTCCTTTCGGAAACCACCATTACCACCATATTAAGTGGCCCTTTAAGTCAATATCCAGCTCTTTACGAGTTTACAGATATGACAAGGGAAATACCAAGGCCAGGTATCCATCCACAGACAGCTGTTTCGGGGGACTCTTAAATGAGGCTCCACGGACTTTATTTGCATATTCGTATTTCCCAGGGAGCAATACACTTAGGATTTCACTGATTGAGTGCCTTTGCTGGTGCCGCAGTGTTTTCTTTGACTGGTCTCCCTGAGGTCAGTGATTGTTTCGTGAATCTGGTACATTGGGGAGATGTCAAACAAATCACATTTTGTGTGATAGAGAGAGTTCAGCCCGCAGCTAGGCAGGGAGATTGGGATGGGAAGATCCTACAGCGAGAAACACACTGGATCTTCTGGTTCGAATCACAGAGCCCTAAAGGTTTAAAATGAAAAGTTGAATTTTAATGGCTATCTATGGTCATTGTGGTTTCGTAAAGTTCCAGCATATCTCTTTAGCTCTCTTTGAGCTCCACTATGATTGCGTAATTTTAAGAATTATTATTAGAGTTGAGTGAAACGGGTCGAAAAATTTCAAAAGTCGCCGACTTTTGGTAAAGTCGGGTTTCATGAAACAAAACCCGACCCTAGGGTGAGGTCGTCCATGAGCTCGGCGACTTTAGCGCCAAAGTCGCGTTTCAAAAGTTTGTTTTCCGCCCTTTTTCAGCCAATCAGGATCCACGGACACTGTGGGCAACGTGATGACATAGGCAGGGGTAATCACCATCTTTGAGAAGGGCATGCAAGTGATTGGCTTGCTTTGGGGGGCATCACAGGGGTATAAAAGGGCGGCACGCCGACTGCCATGTTACTCATGCTGATCTCGGAATAGGGAGAGCTGCTGCTGATTCTGTAGGGAGAGCGTTAGGCAGGGAAGAAGACACCAAAAACTGCTTCTGCTGCTAGCGATTTTGCCTGTACAACACACCAGTCGCTGTGTGTGCAGTGCAAGTGGAGGCTATATTTTGCTGGATCAGCTGTGTTGGTTGTTAGGCTGCCTTATAAGGCTTCCTGATAGCTGCAGTGCTGTTTTCCCACTGCTCTGCAAACTGCTTTTTTAAAAGCAATCCAAATTTTTTTTTTGTCCTGGTGAGGTACTGAGCGTGCATTTTTTCACACCATACAGCGGTGTACGCTCCTCACACAGTACCGTGTAATGGCTGTTATCACGGCCACAGTGAAGCTATCTGTGTGTCACTCTGTAAGAATAAGTCGAGGACATGTTCCGTTCTTACAGACCTACACCTTCTAGTTTTGTCTGCTTTTCAAACAGTTAAGTATATTTGCTGTTTGATCACATTCAAAACTATAGAGAGATAGCGTGTGTCAGTCCGTATACTTAAAAAACACGGAGCTTGACAATTTTACGGACACCGAACAGCGGTGTACGTGCACGCTCCTCTCAAAGTACCGTGTAACGGCAGTTAGCACAGCCACAGCGAAGCTGTGTGTCACTCTGTAAGAATAAGTCGAGGACATGTTCCGTTCTTACAGACCTACACCTTCTAGTTTTGTCTGCTCTTCAAGCAGTTAAGTATATTTGCTGTTTGATCACATTCAAAACTATAGAGAGACAGCGTGTGTCAGTCCGTATACTTAAAAAACACGGAGCTTGACAATTTTACGGACACCGAACAGCGGTGTACGTGCACGCTCCTCTCTCAGTACCGTGTAACGGCTGTTATCACAGCCACAGCGAAGCTGTGTGTCACTCTGTAAGGATAAGTCGAGGACTTGTTCCTTTCTTACAGACCTACACTCTAGGGAGATTCCTATTCTGCCCAATTCTATATACACCTTGTAGTTTGTCATACACTAGCCAATTTCTGCCTGTGACATAGCGGTGGGATATTAACTGGGCCTCACACAATCCAACAGTGTCCACAAGTGTGTTCAGAAATTCTACATCTCCCCTGTCCTATAGTGACATTTTTCACACCTACGACATTGAGCCTGTGACATAGCGGTGTGATATTAACTGGGCCTCACACAACAGTGTCCACAAGTGTGTTCAGAAATTCTACATCTCCCCTGTCCTATAGTGACATTTTTCACACCTGCGACATTGAGCCTGTGACATAGCGGTGTGATATTAACTGGGCCTCACACAATCCAACAGTGTCCACAAGTGTGTTCAGAAATTCGACGTCTCCCCTGTCCTATATACACCTTGTACCTTGTTTTACATTACTATATAGTTTGTGGGATTTTGTGTACATTTTTACCAAAAATGAGGAAGGCTGGTGGAAGAGGCCGTGGAATTGGGTGGGGGTTGCCAGCTGGTAATGATGGTGTTGGTGGTGGATCTGATGGTAGTGGCAAAAGCAAAATAGGACCGAATGCAGGAGGTGTTGAGCCTGCGTCATCGTCTGGCTCCACAAGGCCCCGAAGGCTTAGTTTTCTAGGAGTTGGCAAACTGCTTTTAAAGCCAGAGCATCAGGAAAAAGTTTTGGCTTACATTGCTGACTCAGCCTCCAGCTCTATCGCCTCCTCTTCTGAAGTTGTAAAAAATAAAAGCACTGAGTCATCATTGGAGGGTCATGTTCATGAACCACACCTTTCCTTGTGTCCTTCACCCCAACCAAGATTGAAGGATGACGCAGGCCATACAACTGATACATACATATGATATATGATTTCACATACCATGCCTGGGTTATCAAGTGAAATGGTGAATTACCCAGGCCAAGATGAATCTGACATGGAGTGCACTGATGCACAGCCACTGATAGATGATTCTGCTGGTACATTCACTCAGAGCACTACATTGTCCTCGCAATGTAATGAGCCAGATTCTGACCCTGATGAGACTCAGGTGCCCCTTCCCGCATACTATACCACCATACACGGTGACACAGAGGAAGGTGAACATGACATTGAAGAGGAGGTGATGGATGACCCAGTTGTTGACCCAGATTGGCATCCATTGGGGGAAGAGGGTGCTGCTTCCAATAACTCAGATGAGGAGGAGGAGCATCCACAGCAGTCATCGACATCGCAACAGCTGTTATCTGGCAGGCCCGGAGCACTCCAAAGACAGGTTCCAAAAATCAAAAGAGTTGCTGGACAGCTTGTCCAGACGGTCAAAATAGCACAGCGTGCTAGGCCGCAAAATGTCTTCCAAAGTAGGAAGAGTGCAGTGTGGCACTTTTTTTAACAAAATCCTCATGATCAGGCCAAGGTTATCTGTAAGAAGTGCGCAAAAACCTTTAGCCCAGGGAAACATCTGAAAAATTTGAATACCAGTTGCATGCTTAGACATTTAACCAGCATGCACTTGCAAGCGTGGACACAACACCAAACCTCAAGTACCACATGTGCAACTGATCACAAAGAAGGTAGTCAGCAATGCTACATTGTTTCCCCCACTGTAAGCCCACCGGTTAGCACAGCAGCAAATGTTGAGGTCAAAGGCCAAAGCAGTCAGGGAATCCCACTGTTATATCAACGAAAGACTGAATCTAGGCAATCAGAAAGAACACCAACTCCATCACCATCATCAACCCTCTCTCAGTCCGCCCTGTCCACCGCTACTTCCACCATATGCAGCTCTCAAGTCCAGCTCACCCTCCCAGAGACTATGAGTAGGTCAAGAAAGTACTCAGTCTCTCATCCGCGTACACTGGGTTTGAACGCCCACATTGCCAAACTAATCTCGTTAGAGATGATGCCCTATCGGTTGGTGGAAAGCGCAGCTTTCCGCGAACTCATGGCCTATGCAGTACCACGCTATGACCTACCCAGTCGCCACATCTTCTCTCGCAAAGCCATCTCAGCTCTCCACCATCATGTGAAAGACCGCATTGTCCATGCACTCAAGCAGTCAGTGAGTGGAAAGGTGCACCTCACAACAGATGCATGGTCCAGTCGGCATGGCCAGGGCCGTTACGTGTCCATCACTGCGCACTGGGTTAATGTGGTGGATGCAGGGTCCACAGGGGACAGCGGTGGTGGGACAGTGCTGCGTAGCCCACGGTATAGGAAACAGTTGGCTGTAGGCGTTCGACCCTCCTCCTCCAGAAGCGAAAGCTCATCCACAGAGCGCAGTCGTACGAGAACTCCATCTGCAGATGCCACTGTTGCACACAATGTGTCCCCCTATCGAGCAGCTAGCGGAAAGCGTCAGCAGGCTGTGTTGCAGATGATGTGTTTGGGCGACAGACACACCGTGGAGGTGCTGGCCGAGTACTTTCAGCGACAAACTGAGTCATGGCTGGGCAGTATACATCTTGAGGCAGGCAAGGTAGTTAGTGATAACAGCCGTAATTTTGTGGCAGCCATAGCCCTTTCAAAACTCAGCCACATACCTTGCTTGGCTCACACCTTGAACCTTGTGGTGCAGTGCTTCCTCAAAAATTATCCGGAGTTAACAGCCCTGCTCCAGAAGGTGTGAAGACTGTGCACGCGCGTCCGCCGGTCGCCTGTACACTCCATTCGTATGCAGAAGCTGCAGCAATTGCTCCACCTTCCCAACCACCGCCTCATTATCGACATTGCAACAAGGTGGAACTCCACCCTGCACATGGTTGAGCGGCTGTGCGAACAGAGGCAGGCGATAATGCATTTGTGGGAGGATACACGGCCAGGCACTTTGAGAGCAGACATGGAGTTGACAGGTGTGCAGTGGTCGAAGCTGAAAGACCTCTGTAAAGTCCTTCAGTGTTTTAAGGAATGCACACGGCTGGTAAGCGCAGACGACGCCATCCTAAGCATGAGCATCCCACTTATGCATCTGCTCATGCAAACTTTGACGCACCTTAAGGAGCAGGCGTCTGCAGCCAATGTTGACGAGGAGGAAGAGAAGGAGGGAATCCTTGATGACATTCAGCCATTGTCTGCTCAGGGACCTCTCCTGGACGAGGTGGAGGAAGAAGAGGAGGAGGAGGATGATGATGGGGATGATTACTTAGGGGAGGAGGATGCATCTCGTGGGGCAAGTGAAAATGTTGGCATGGCAAGGTCTGGTACAGGGTTTGTGCGTGACTGGAAGGATGTGGATTTGCCAGAAAGTGCTCCTCCAACCAGCACTCGCAGTGCATCATTGACACCGAGAACATTGGCCCACAGGTCAGATTATGCCTTGCAGATCCTAAAAAGGGACCCCCGCATTGCCAAAATGATGAACGATGATGACTAGAGTTGAGCGACTTTTGCTTTTTTAGGGTCGCGTTTCGTTTCGTGAAACCCGACTTTTCCAAAAGTCGGGTCGAGCAAGATCGTCCGATTATAGGGAAAAGTCGGGGTCGTCCCGAAACACGAAACCCAATGTAAGTCAATGGGGAATAAAAGTCGGCAGTGAGAGGAGGACAGGAAACACACCTACAGTGCCCATTTGAATGCCAAAAGCATCAATTCTTCTTACTTAAGCTTGTCAACCTTAATTAACTTCATAATACAAGTTACGCACTGAAAAATGGGGGTTATTTGGCTAAATTTGTGGGGGGGGATGGCTGGCTGCAGGTTTTCATGTGCCTGGGCGAAAGAGCGCCCCTTTAACACATGCCACAACTCATCATGCTCCGATACGGCAGAGAAATAGCGGTATAGTCCAATGAAAAATACCTCACTTTTTACATCTCATGACGAGGCCCATCTATTTCTCCATACAAAATCATTGGTCCCATATAATGTTTGAAACAGTATATGATGAGCTCCACATAATGCTACAGTATATGTTGGTCCCCATGGATGAAGCTCCACTGTCTTATGGGCCCAAATAATGCTCCAAACATAATGGGCCCCATTTCTACTGCTCTAGTGTATAATGGGCCCTGTAAATGCTGCTCCAGTGTCTGATGTCCACCTTTGGAATGTTCCAGTGTATGGTGGGCCCCATCTATCATTCTCCAGAGTATAGTGCTCCCCAAAAATTGCTGTCCAAACATAGAAAACAATCAAATAAGTCTCCTCGCTAGGGAATCCCTGTACTTGTCTGGACAGGTGCTGTAGCTTGCTTAACAGCTCGCCAGCCGTTCTCACGCCCAGTATGGATTGCACGTGATTGCACAAAGGTTAGAAAGGGTACCGTATCCCTGGATAACATGTATGGATAGCGTACACATTCAAAATATATGTCTATACAGCATGAGGCAGGCTCAGACGGTGTTAGGCCCAGTATGGATTGCACGTCATTGCACAAAGGTTAGAAGGGGTACCGTATCCCCGGATAACATGTATGGATAGCGTACACATTCAAAATATATGTCTATACAGCATGAGGCAGGCTCAGACGGTGTTAGGCCCAGTATGGATTGCACGTCATTGCACAAAGGTTAGAAAGGGTACCGTATCCCTGGATAACATGTATGGATAGCGTACACATTCAAAATATATGTCTATACAGCATGAGGCAGGCTCAGACGGTGTTAGGCCCAGTATGGATTGCACGTCATTGCACAAAGGTTAGAAGGGGTACCGTATCCCCGGATAACATGTATGGATAGCGTACACATTCAAAATATATGTCTATACAGCATGAGGCAGGCTCAGACGGTGTTAGGCCCAGTATGGATTGCACGTCATTTCACAAAGGTTAAAAGGGGTACCGTATCCCCAGATAACATGTATGGATAGTGTACACATTCAAAATATATGTCTATACAGCATGAGGCAGGCTCAGACGGTGTTAGGCCCAGTATGGATTGCACGTCATTGCACAAAGGTTAGAAGGGGTACCGTATCCCCGGATAACATGTATGGATAGCGTACACATTCAAAATATATGTCTATACAGCATGAGGCAGGCTCAGACGGTGTTAGGCCCAGTATGGATTGCACGTGATTGCACAAAGGTTAGAAAGGGTACCGTATCCCTGGATAACATGTATGGATAGCGTACACATTCAAAATATATGTCGATACAGCATGAGGCAGGCTCAGACGGTGTTAGGCCCAGTATGGATTGCACGTCATTGCACAAAGGTTAGAAGGGGTACCGTATCCCCGGATAACATGTATGGATAGCGTACACATTCAAAATATATGTCTATACAGCATGAGGCAGGCTCAGACGGTGTTAGGCCCAGAATGGATTGCACGTCATTGCACAAAGGTTAGAAGGGGTACCGTATCCCCGGATAACATGTATGGATAGTGTACACATTCAAAATATATGTCTATACAGCATGAGGCAGGCTCAGACGGTGTTAGGCCCAGTATGGATTGCACGTCATTGCACAAAGGTTAGAAGGGGTACCGTATCCCCGGATAACATGTATGGATAGTGTACACATTCAAAATATATGTCTATACAGCATGAGGCAGGCTCAGACGGTGTTAGGCCCAGTATGGATTGCACGTCATTGCACAAAGGTTAGAAGGGGTACCATATCCCCGGATAACATGTATGGATAGCGTACACATTCAAAATATATGTCTATACAGCATGAGGCAGGCTCAGACGGTGTTAGGCCCAGTATGGATTGCACGTCATTGCACAAAGGTTAGAAAGGGTACCGTATCCCTGGATAACATGTATGGATAGCGTACACATTCAAAATATATGTCTATACAGCATGAGGCAGGCTCAGACGGTGTTAGGCCCAGTATGGATTGCACGTCATTGCACAAAGGTTAGAAGGGGTACCGTATCCCCGGATAACATGTATGGATAGCGTACACATTCAAAATATATGTCTATACAGCATGAGGCAGGCTCAGACAGTGTTAGGCCCAGTATGGATTGCACGTCATTGCACAAAGGTTAGAAAGGGTACCGTATCCCCGGATAACATGTATGGATAGCGTACACATTCAAAATATATGTCTATACAGCATGAGGCAGGCTCAGACAGTGTTAGGCCCAGTATGGATTGCACGTCATTGCACAAAGGTTAGAAAGGGTACCGTATCCCCGGATAACATGTATGGATAGCGTACACATTCAAAATATATGTCTATACAGCATGAGGCAGGCTCAGACGGTGTTAGGCCCAGTATGGATTGCACGTCATTGCACAAAGGTTAGAAGGGGTACCGTATCCCCGGATAACATGTATGGATAGCGTACACATTCAAAATATATGTCTATACAGCATGAGGCAGGCTCAGACGGTGTTAGGCCCAGTATGGATTGCACGTCATTGCACAAAGGTTAGAAGGGGTACCGTATCCCCGGATAACATGTATGGATAGCGTACACATTCAAAATATATGTCTATACAGCATGAGGCAGGCTCAGACGGTGTTAGGCCCAGTATGGATTGCACGTCATTGCACAAAGGTTAGAAAGGGTACCATATCCCCGGATAACATGTATGGATAGCGTACACATTCAAAATATATGTCTATACAGCATGAGGCAGGCTCAGACAGTGTTAGGCCCAGTATGGATTGCACGTCATTGCACAAAGGTTAGAAAGGGTACCGTATCCCCGGATAACATGTATGGATAGCGTACACATTCAAAATATATGTCTATACAGCATGAGGCAGGCTCAGACGGTGTTAGGCCCAGTATGGATTGCACGTCATTGCACAAAGGTTAGAAGGGGTACCGTATCCCCGGATAACATGTATGGATAGCGTACACATTCAAAATATATGTCTATACAGCATGAGGCAGGCTCAGACGGTGTTAGGCCCAGTATGGATTGCACGTCATTGCACAAAGGTTAGAAGGGGTACCGTATCCCCGGATAACATGTATGGATAGCGTACACATTCAAAATATATGTCTATACAGCATGAGGCAGGCTCAGACGGTGTTAGGCCCAGTATGGATTGCACGTCATTGCACAAAGGTTAGAAGGGGTACCGTATCCCCGGATAACATGTATGGATAGCGTACACATTCAAAATATATGTCTATACAGCATGAGGCAGGCTCAGACGGTGTTAGGCCCAGTATGGATTGCACGTCATTGCACAAAGGTTAGAAGGGGTACCGTATCCCCGGATAACATGTATGGATAGCGTACACATTCAAAATATATGTCTATACAGCATGAGGCAGGCTCAGACGGTGTTAGGCCCAGTATGGATTGCACGTCATTGCACAAAGGTTATAAAGGGTACCGTATCCCTGGATAACATGTATGGATAGCGTACACATTCAAAATATATGTCTATACAGCATGAGGCAGGCTCAGACGGTGTTAGGCCCAGTATGGATTGCACGTCATTGCACAAAGGTTAGAAGGGGTACCGTATCCCCGGATAACATGTATGGATAGCGTACACATTCAAAATATATTTCTATACAGCATGAGGCAGGCTCAGACGGTGTTAGGCCCAGTATGGATTGCACGTCATTGCACAAAGGTTAGAAAGGGTACCGTATCCCCGGATAACATGTATGGATAGCATACACATTCAAAATATATGTCTATACAGCATGAGGCAGGCTCAGACGGTGTTAGGCCCAGTATGGATTGCACGTCATTGCACAAAGGTTAGAAGGGGTACCGTATCCCCGGATAACATGTATGGATAGCGTACACATTCAAAATATATGTCTCAGGAGGCAGGCTCAGACGGTGTCAGGCACAGTATGGATTTGACGGCCCAGATTACACAGCGGAGGAGCAGGGAGAGGTAAAGATTGCAAATGCTGGGGCCCTGGCCAAGCAAGGGGGGCCCACTCGTGGGCGTCGGTACTGGCACTGGGCCCCTCATAGTACAGCGGTGTGTCTGACGGCGGGTGTGCACCACCGCCATCAGAGACACTTGATTGCACTATGAGGGACCCTGTGCCAGTGCCCGCGCCCAAGAGTCGGCCTACCCACCTGTCGAGGGCAACGGCACTCGCACGGTGTCGTGCGCTAGGTGGTGACCCCGGCCATGGGGGGGGAGGCAGCACAGTTAGGGAGTTTTAGAAAGTGGCATATGTTGATGTTGGACATTCAACTGATGCAAAAGGCGAAATAGGTGAAGTACCAGGAAGAGGTGGACCAAAGCAAGCCATTTTTCTGTCACCCTATGTGTCATCAGGGGAAGGTGGGACAAAATCCTTGGAAACCCATGCGTAGTTCATTTTAATGAAGGTTAGATCATCCACATTTTGGGGTGACAGACGGGTCCTTTTTTCTGTCAGGATTGATCCAGCTGCACTGAAGACTCTTTCCGATAGCACACTTGCAGCTGGGCAAGCGAGCTCCTGTAAGGCATAATGGGCCAATTCAGGCCAGGTGTCCAGTTTAGCGGCCCAATAGTCAAAGGGGAATGACCTGTGTGGGAGAACATCGATATGGGAGGAAAAGTAGTTTGTAACCATAGTTGACAACTGCTGTCTCCTGTCACTTTCCATCGATGCAGTATTACCAGTTGTGTGAGCGGTATTTGAAAAATCAGTCCACAACATTGTCATGAAACCCCTGTCTCCAACGCCACTTCTGCTGTGTGCACCACGAACACCTCTGCCAAGCTGCCCCCGGCCCGTACGGCTCGTGTGAGAACCATCACCGCTGCTGTGTGCTGGGAATGCCTCAAGCAACCGATTTACCAGAGTTGCTTGTTTATTAGCCAATATTAGGTCAAGGTTCTCCTGTGGCATGATGTTTTGTAATTTGCCTTTATAGCGTGGATCCAGGATGCTGGCCAACCAGTAGTCGTCATCGTTCATCATTTTGGCAATGCGGGGGTCCCTTTTTAGGATCCGCAAGGCATAATCTGACATGTGGGCCTATGTTCCCGGTGTCAATGATGCACTGCGAGTGCTGGTTGGAGGAGCACTTTCTGGCAAATCCACATCCCTCCAGTCACGCACAAACCCTGTACCAGACCTTGCCACGCCAACATTTTCACTTGCCCCACGAGATGCATCCTCCTCCCCTAAGTAATCATCCCCATCATCCTCCTCCTCCTCCTCTTCTTCCTCCACTTCGTCCAGGAGAGGTCCCTGAGCAGACAATGGCTGAATGTCATCAAGGATTCCCTCCTCCTCTTCCTCCTCATCAACATTGGCTGCAGACGCCTGCTCCTTAAGGTGCGTCAAAGTTTGCATGAGCAGACGCATAAGTGGGATGCTCATGCTTAGGATGGCGTCGTCTGCGCTTACCAGCCGTGTGCATTCCTCAAAACACTGAAGGACTTTACAAAGGTCTTTCAGCTTCGACCACTGCACGCCTGTCAACTCCATGTCTGCTCTCAAAGTGCCTGGCCGTGTATCCTCCCACAAATGCATTATGGCCTGCCTCTGCTCGCACAGCCGCTCCACCATGTGCAGGGTGGAGTTCCACCTTGTTGCAATGTCGATAATGAGGCGGTGGTTGGGAAGGTGGAGCAATCGCTGCAGCTTCTGCATACGAACGGAGTGTACAGGCGACCGGCGGATGTGCGCGCACAGTCTTCGCACCTTCTGGAGCAGGGCTGTTAACTCCGGATAATTTTTGAGGAAGCACTGCACCACCAGGTTCAAGGTGTGAGCCAAGCAAGGTATGTGGCTGAGTTTTGAAAGGGCTATGGCTGCCACAAAATTACGGCCGTTATCACTAACTACCTTGCCTGCCTCAAGATGTACACTGCCCAGCCATGACTCAGTTTGTCGCTTCAAGTACTCGGCCAGCACCTCGGCGGTGTGTCTGTCGCCCAAACACATCATCTGCAACACAGCCTGCTGACGCTTTCCACTAGCTGCTCGATAGGGGGACACATCATGTGCAACAGTGGCAGCTGCAGATGGAGTGCTCGTACGACTGCGCTCTGTGGACGAGCTGTCGCTTCTGGAGGAGGAGGAGGAGGAGGAGGGTCGAATGCCTACAGCCAACTGTTTCCTATACCGTGGGCTAGGCAGCACTGTCCCACCACCGCTGTCCCCTGTGGACCCTGCATCCACCACATTAACCCAGTGCGCAGTGATGGACATGTAACGGCCCTGGCCATGCCGACTGGACCATGCATCAGTTGTGAGGTGCACCTTTCCGCTCACTGACTGCTTGAGTGCATGGACAATGCAGTCTTTCACATGATGGTGGAGGGCTGGGATAGCTTTGCGAGAGAAGAAGTGGCGACTGGGTAGGTCATAGCGTGGTACTGCATAGGCCATGAGTTCACGGAAAGCTGTGCTTTCCACCAACCGAAAGGGCATCATCTCAAACGAGATTAGTTTGGCAATGTGGGCGTTCAAACCCAGTGTACGCAGATGAGAGACTGAGTACTTTCTTGACCTACTCATAGTGTCTGGGAGGGTGAGCTGGACTTGAGAGCTGCATATGGTGGAAGTAGCGGTGGACAGGGCGGACTGAGAGAGGGTTGATGATGGTGATGGAGTTGGTGTTCTTTCTGATGGCCTAGAATCAGTCTTTCGTTGATATAACAGTGGGATTCCCTGACTGCTGTGGCCTTGCAACGACACCTCAACATTTGCTGCTGTGCTAACCGGTGGGCTTACAGTGGGGGAAACAATGTAGCGTTGCTGACTACCTTCGTTGTGATCAGTTGCACATGTGGCACTTGAGGTTTGGTGTTGTGTCCACGCTTGCAAGTGCATGCTGGTTAAATGTCTAAGCATGCAACTGGTATTCAAATTTTTCAGATTTTTCCCTCGACTAAAGGTCTTTGCGCACTTCTTACAGATAACCTTGGCCTGATCATGAGGATTTTGTTCAAAAAAGTGCCACACTGCACTCTTCCTACTTTGGCAGACATTTTGCGGCCTAGCACGCTGTGATCTTTTGACCCTCTGGACAAGCTGTCCAGCAACTCTTTTGATGTTTGGAACCTGTCTTTGGAGTGCTCCGGGCCTGCCAGATAACAGCTGTTGCGATGTTGATGTCTGCTGTGGATGCTCCTCATCTGAGCTATTGGAAGCAGCACCCTCTTCCCCCAATGGATGCCAATCTGGGTCAACAACTGGGTCATCCATCACCTCCTCTTCTATGGCATGTGCACCTTTCTCTGTGTCACCGTGTATGGTGGTATAGTGTGCGGGAAGGGGCACCTGAGTCTCATCAGGGTCAGAATCTGGCTCTGTACACTGCGAGGACAATGTAGTGCTCTGAGTGAATGTACCAGCAGAATCATCCATCAGCGGCTGTGCATCAGTGCACTCCATGTCAGATTCATCTTGGCCTGGGTAATTCACCATTTGACTTGATAATCCAGGCATGGTATGTGAAAACAGCTCCATGGAGTAATCAGTAGTATGGCCTGCGTCATCCTTCAATCTTGGTTGGGGTGAAGGACAAAAGGAAAGGTGTGGTTCATGAACATGAGCCTCCAATGACGACTCAGTGCTTTTACTTTTTACAACTGAAGAAGAGGAGGCGATAGAGCTGGAGGCTGAGTCAGCAATGTAAGACAAAACTTTTTCCTGATGCTCTGCCTTTAAAAGCGGTTTGCCAACTCCTAGAAAACTAAGCGTTCGAGGCCTTATGTAGCCAGACGATGACGCAGGGTCAGCACCTCCTGCATTCGGTCCTATTTTGCTCTTGCCACTACCATCAGATCCACCACCAACACCATCATTACCAGCTGCCAACCCCCGCCCAATTCCACGGCCTCTTCCACCAGCCTTCCTCATTTTTGGTAGAAATGTAGACAAAATCCAACAAACTATATAGTAATGTAAAACTAGGTAAAAGGTGTCTATAGGACAGGGGAGTTTTAGAATTTCTGCACACACTTGTGGACAGTGGACACTTGTGGATTGTGTGCGGCCCACTGATATCTGAGCGCTATGTGACACGCTCGATGGCACAGCTGCCTGTGACCAAAGTGACGAGAGGATAATGGAGATTTTGAATCTCTGCGTACACTTGTGGACAGTGGACACTTGTGGATTGTGTGCGGCCCACTGATATCTGAGCGCTATGTGACACGCTCGATGGCACAGCTGCCTGTGACCAAAGTGACGAGAGGATAATGGAGATTTTGAATCTCTGCGTACACTTGTGGACAGTGGACACTTGTGGATTGTGTGCGGCCCACTGATATCTGAGCGCTATGTGACACGCTCGATGGCACAGCTGCCTGTGACCAAAGTGACGAGAGGATAATGGAGATTTTGAATCTCTGCGTACACTTTTGGACACTGGACACTTGTGGATTTTGTGCGGCCCACTGATATCTGAGCGCTATGTGACACGCTCGATGGCACAGCTGCCTGTGACCAAAGTGACGAGAGGATAATGGAGATTTTGAATCTCTGCGTACACTTTTGGACAGTGGACACTTGTGGATTGTGTGCGGCCCACTGATATCTGAGCGCTATGTGACACGCTCGATGGCACAGCTGCCTGTGACCAAAGTGACGAGAGGATAATGGAGATTTTGAATCTCTGCGTACACTTTTGGACAGTGGACACTTGTGGATTGTGTGCGGCCCACTGATATCTGAGCGCTATGTGACACGCTCGATGGCACAGCTGCCTGTGACCAAAGTGACGAGAGGATAATGGAGATTTTGAATCCCTGCGTACACTTGTGGACAGTGGACACTTGTGGATTGTGTGCGGCCCACTGATATCTGAGCGCTATGTGACACGCTCGATGGCACAGCTGCCTGTGACCAAAGTGACGAGAGGATAATGGAGATTTTGAATCTCTGCGTACACTTTTGGACACTGGACACTTGTGGATTGTGTGCGGCCCACTGATATCTGAGCGCTATGTGACACGCTCGATGGCACAGCTGCCTGTGACCAAAGTGACGAGAGGATAATGGAGATTTTGAATCTCTGCGTACACTTTTGGACAGTGGACACTTGTGGTTTGTGTGCAGCCCACTGATATCTGAGCGCTATGTGACACGCTCGATGGCACAGCTGCCTGTGACCAAAGTGACGAGAGGATAATGGAGATTTTGAATCTCTGCGTACACTTGTGGACAGTGGACACTTGTGGACTGTGTGCGGCCCACTGATATCTGAGCGCTATGTGACACGCTCGATGGCACAGTTGCCTGTGACCAAAGTGACGAGAGGATAATGGAGATTTTGAATCTCTGCGTACACTTTTGGACACTGGACACTTGTGGATTGTGTGCGGCCCACTGATATCTGAGCGCTATGTGACACGCTCGATGGCACAGCTGCCTGTGACCAAAGTGACGAGAGGATAATGGAGATTTTGAATCTCTGCGTACACTTTTGGACAGTGGACACTTGTGGATTGTGTGCGGCCCACTGATATCTGAGCGCTATGTGACACGCTCGATGGCACAGCTGCCGGTGACCAAAGTGACGAGAGGATAATGGAGATTTTGAATCTCTGCATACACTTTTGGACAGTGGACACTTGTGGATTGTGTGCGGCCCACTGATATCTGAGCGCTATGTGACACGCTCGATGGCACAGCTGCCTGTGACCAAAGTGACGAGAGGATAATGGAGATTTTGAATCTCTGCGTACACTTTTGGACAGTGGACACTTGTGGATTGTGTGCGGCCCACTGATATCTGAGCGCTATGTGACACGCTCGATGGCACAGCTGCCTATGACCAAAGTGACGAGAGGATAATGGAGATTTTGAATCTCTGCGTACACTTTTGGACACTGGACACTTGTGGATTGTGTGCGGCCCACTGATATCTGAGCGCTATGTGACACGCTCGATGGCACAGCTGCCTGTGACCAAAGTGACGAGAGGATAATGGAGATTTTGAATCTCTGCGTACACTTTTGGACACTGGACACTTGTGGATTGTGTGCGGCCCACTGATATCTGAGCGCTATGTGACACGCTCGATGGCACAGCTGCCTGTGACCAAAGTGACGAGAGGATAATGGAGATTTTGAATCTCTGCGTACACTTTTGGACACTGGACACTTGTGGATTGTGTGCGGCCCACTGATATCTGAGCGCTATGTGACACGTTCGATGGCACAGCTGCCTGTGACCAAAGTGACGAGAGGATAATGGAGATTTTGAATCTCTGCGTACACTTTTGGACACTGGACACTTGTGGATTGTGTGCGGCCCACTGATATCTGAGCGCTATGTGACACGCTCGATGGCACAGCTGCCTGTGACCAAAGTGACGAGAGGATAATGGAGATTTTGAATCTCTGCGTACACTTTTGGACACTGGACACTTGTGGATTGTGTGCGGCCCACTGATATCTGAGCACTATGTGACACGCTCGATGGCACAGCTGCCTGTGACCAAAGTGACGAGAGGATAATGGAGATTTTGAATCTCTGCGTACACTTTTGGACACTGGACACTTGTGGATTGTGTGCGGCCCACTGATATCTGAGCGCTATGTGACACGCTCGATCGCACAGCTGCCTGTGACCAAAGTGACGAGAGGATAATGGAGATTTTGAATCTCTGCATACACTTTTGGACACTGGACACTTGTGGATTGTGTGCGGCCCACTGATATCTGAGCACTATGTGACACGCTCGATGGCACAGCTGCCTGTGACCAAAGTGACGAGAGGATAATGGAGATTTTGAATCTCTGCGTACACTTTTGGACACTGGACACTTGTGGATTGTGTGCGGCCCACTGATATCTGAGCGCTATGTGACACGCTCGATGGCACAGCTGCCTGTGACCAAAGTGACGAGAGGATAATGGAGATTTTGAATCTCTGCGTACACTTTTGGACACTGGACACTTGTGGATTGTGTGCGGCCCACTGATATCTGAGCGCTATGTGACACGCTCGATGGCACAGCTGCCTGTGACCAAAGTGACGAGAGGATAATGGAGATTTTGAATCTCTGCGTACACTTGTGGACAGTGGACACTTGTGGATTGTGTGCGGCCCACTGATATCTGAGCGCTATGTGACACGCTCGATGGCACAGCTGCCTGTGACCAAAGTGACGAGAGGATAAGGGAGATTGGATTGCTTTTAAAAAAGCAGTTTGCGGAGCAGTGGGTAAACAGCAATGCCAGCGTGTCAGGAAGCCTTTAAAGGCAGCCCAGCAACCAACACCACTGATACACCACAATATAGCCTCCCCTTGCACTGCACACACAGTGACTTGTGTGTTGTGCAGGCCAAATCGCTAGCAGCAGAAGCAGTTTTTTTGTCTTCTTCCCTGCCTAACGCTCTCCCTACAGAATCAGCAGCAACCTCTCCCTATACTAAGATCGGCAGAAGTAAGATGGCAGTCGGCGTGCACGCCCTTTTATACCCCCTGTGACGCCCACCAAAGCAAGCCAATCACTTGCATGCCCTTCTGAAAGATGGTGGTGACCCGTACCTATGTCATCACGTTGCCCACAGTGTCCGTGGATCCTGATTGGCTGAAAAAGAGCGCAAAACAAACTTTTGAAACGCGACTTTGGCGCGTAAGTCGCCGACCTCGTGGCCGACCTCATCCTAGGGTCGGGTTTTGTTTCATGAAACCCGACTTTGCCAAAAGTCGGCGACTTTTGAATTTTTTCGACCCATTTCGCTCAACTCTAATGACGACTACTGGTTGGCCAGCATCCTGGATCCACGCTATAAAGGCAAATTACAAAACATCATGCCACAGGAGAACCTTGACCTAATATTGGCTAATAAACAAGCAACTCTGGTAAACCGGTTGCTTGAGGCATTCCCAGCACACAGCAGCGGTGATGGTTGTCACACGAGCCGTACGGGCTGGGGGCAGCTTGGCAGAGGTGTTCGTGGTGCACACAGCAGAAGTGGCGTTGGAGACAGGGGTTTCATGACAATGTTGTGGACTGATTTTTCAAGTACCGCTCACACAACTGGTAATACTGCATCGATGGAAAGTGACAGGAGACAGCAGTTGTCAACTATGGTTACAAACTACTTTTCCTCCCATATCGATGTTCTCCCGCACAGGTCATTCCCATTTGACTATTGGGCCGCTAAACTGGACACCTGGCCTGAATTGGCACAATATGCCTTACAGGAGCTCGCTTGCCCAGCTGCAAGTGTGCTATCGGAAAGAGTCTTCAGTGCAGCTGGATCAATCCTGACAGAAAAAAGGACCCGTCTGTCAACCCAAAATGTGGATGATCTAACCTTCATTAAAATGAACCATGCATGGGTTTCCAAGGATTTTGTCCCACCTTCCCTTGATAACACATAGGTTGCCAGAAAAATGGCTTGCTTTCATCCTCCTCTTCCTGGGACTTGAACAATTTCGCCTTTTGCATCAGCTGAATGTCCAACATCAACATATGCCACTTTCTAAAACTCCCTAACTGTGCTGCTCCTCCCCCCATGGCCGGGGTCACCACCTAGCGCACGAAACCATGCGAGTGCCGTTGCCCTGAACAGGTGGGTAGGCCGACTCTTGGGCGCGGGCACTGGCACAGGGTCCCTCATAGTGCAATCAAGTGTCTCTGACGGTGGTGGTGCACACCCGCCGTCAGACACACCGCCGTACTATGAGGGGCCCAGTGCCAGTACCGACGCCCACAAGTGGGCCCCCCGTGCTTGGGCAGGGCCCCAGCATTTGCAATCTTTACCTCTCCCTGCTCCTCCGCTGTGTAGTCTGGGCTGTCAAATCCATACTGGGCCTGACAACGTCTGAGCCTGCCTCCTGATCTATAGACATATATTTTGAATTTGTACACTATGCTATCCATACATGTTATCCGGTGATACGGTACCCTTTCTCACCTTTGTGCAATCACGTGTAATCCATACTGGGCCTGACACCGTCTGAGCCTGCCTCCTGATCTTTAGACATATATTTTGAATGTGTACACTATGCTATCCATACATGTTATCTGGGGATACGGTACCCTTTCTCACCTTTGTGCAATCACGTGTAATCCATACTGGGCCTGACACCGTTTGAGCCTGCCTCCTGATCTATAGACATATATTTTGAATGTGTACACTATGCTATCCATACATGTTATCCGGGGATACGATACCCTTTCTCACCTTTGTGCAATCACGTGTAATCCATACTGGGCCTGACACCGTCTGAGCCTGCCTCCTGATCTATAGACATATATTGTGAATGTGTACACTATGCTATCCATACATGTTATCCGGGGATACGGTACCCTTTCTCACCTTTGTGCAATCACGTGTTATCCATACTGGCCCTGACACCGTCTGAGCCTGCCTCCTGATCTATAGACATATATTTTGAATGTGTACACTATGCTATCCATACA
The DNA here is from genome assembly GCF_039654945.1 of Dendrobates tinctorius. NCBI lineage: Eukaryota > Metazoa > Chordata > Amphibia > Anura > Dendrobatidae > Dendrobates > Dendrobates tinctorius. The sequence goes on along the minus strand of NW_027361770.1, from coordinate 2,811,773 downwards.
TGTTATCCGGGGATACGGTACCCTTTCTCACCTTTGTGCAATCACGTGTAATCCATACTGGGCCTGACACCGTCTGAGCCTGCCTCCTGATCTATAGACATATATTTTGAATGTGTACACTATGCTATCCATACATGTTATCCGGGGATACGGTACCCTTTCTCACCTTTGTGCAATCGCGTGTAATCCATACTGGGCCTGAGAACGGCTGGCGAGCTGTTAAGCAAGCTACAGCACCTGTGGTTTGCACACGTAAGTTTTTCATTTTTTCAGGAATGACGGTTAGGCCTAATTCCGGAACTGCGGTTGACCTGCACTTACTGGGAAATCATCGTTCAATTGTAAGAATTGTAATCCCAGATCCCCATCACTAACGTTGTTCAGCGGGTTATCTGCACCTGTAAGCGACAAACGCTGGCCTTTTCAGTGTAGCGCACATGCAGCCACGGACATGTAAGGGCATGACACACCAGTTATTGGCAAATCTCACGTGCCAGAGCCTCGCGTGTCCCTCTAGTAAGCCGGACTCGGACCGCGGGGCATGACGGAGTCTCGTTCGTTAACGGAATTAAGCTTACAATGTGTGCATCTTTTTTGTGGCTGGATGGTTGAGGTTGCCCATGTTGAGTCAAATTACGCCATAGGCTCCACTCCTGGTGGTGCCCTTCTGGACATTCCTTTAAGGTTCAGCTTTGCAACCATACTGCCCACGTAAAACAAACACTTTGCCTTCATGAACGCTGTTTGGAGGGTCGTGACTCGTGGGAATAACGTCGCCCAATAAGTTAACCTGCTTGAGAGATCCTTCGTTGCTCCCAAGCATGACATCACACTCCCTAGGAGGAAGGTAATGCCACTGTGGCGACCGTACTCCTGGGGGCGACACAAGTGCACTGATGCCTAGCCACTGCTCGATGAATCTGCTGGTACATTGACCCAGACCACTACATTCCCCTCGCACGCTACACGGCCTGAATCTGACCCTGATGAAACTCAGGTTACCCTTCCCATATACAGTTCCATCTTACACGGTGACAAAGAGGAAGCTGCAGATGAAAGTGCATGTTCGGCACACCCGCCGTCAGACACACCACCGTACTATCAGGGGCCCTGTGCCAGTGCCATCGCCAATGAGTGGGCCCCCCCTGCTTGCTCAGGATCACAGCACTTGCAAGGTTGAAATACTGTGCAGTGAGATGGAAGATGGGGACGACGAGGAGTCCAGACTAGTACAGGGATTCCCTAGCGTGGAGACTTATTTCATTGTTTTCAATGTTGGGACAGCAATTTTTGGGGAGCACTATACTCTGGAGAATGATAGATGGGGCCCACCATACACTGGAACATTCCAAAGGTGGACATCAGACACTGGAGCAGCATTTACAGGGCCCATTATACACTAGAGCATTAGAAATGGGGCCCATTATGCTTGGAGCATTATTTGGGCCCATAAGACAGTGGAGCTTCATCCATGGGGACCAACATATACTGTAGCATTATGTGGAGCTCATCATATACTGTTTCAAACATTATATGGGACCAATGATTCTGTATGGAGAAATAGATGGGCCTCGTCATGAGATGTAAAAAGTGAAGTATTTTTCATTGTACTATACCGCTATTTCTCTGCCGTATCGGAGCATCATGAGTTGTGGTATGTGTTAAAGGGGCGCTCTTTTGCCCAGGGCACATGAAAGCCTGGAGCCAGCCCTACCCCCCCACAACTTTAGCCAAATAACCCCCATTTTTCAGTGCGTAACTAGTATTATGAAGTTAATTAAGGTTGACAAGCTTAAGTAAGAAGAATTGATGCTTTTGGCATTCAAATGGGCACTGTAGGTGTGTTTCCTGTCCTCTCACTGCCGACTTTAATTCCCCATTGACTTAGATTGGGTTTCGTGTTTCGGTCGGACGCCCGACTTTTCCCTATAGGCGGTCGATTTTGCTCGACCCGACTTTTGGAAAAGGTGGGTTTCATGAAACGAAACTCGACCCTAAAAAAGCAAAAGTCGCTCAACTCTAATTATTATTATTTTCATTGCTAAGGATACAACTATTTGCTCCATACTCATTATATATTTGGGGTATATTTATTTATTTCTTATTCTTTACATACTGTTGGTAGGGTGCTGCTAATTATGGGATATTAGGCTACTAAGCCTTTTTGCAGGAAAGCTTTTGTTCTCCTAATTTGGTTTTTTAGATTTTTTTTATTAAAATGCCTTACATGCGCATACTCTATATGAAATATATATATATTATGTGATTCCTAAGCGCTTCATTAGATGGGCGTTTCTTATAGTGCTTCTGGGTCGCCCTCCCAGGGCTGTGGGGTACTCGGTACCGGGCCGGTATCAGTGGGATGTGTCACAGCAGCGGTGACCCGGTCCGTGGCCCTGGGCGCCCAAGTAATGGGGGAATGTAATGTAGATTAAGTGGAATAGTTCGTGACGCCACCTGTGGTGTTTGGCAAGGGAGGTGTTAAGCCGACGCTGCAGACAGATCCTCTGGGACAGATGGTATGGTGCAGCAGTGATGGTATAATCCTCCACAGGTAGGGCTGATGTCCCAGGGCAGTGTAGTCGTAATGGTTGTGGAAAGGCGCAGGCAGTATAAAGGATGGTACCCAGATGTAGCAGTGCTGAGCGGGTTGGCGCAAGAATGAATGGAGGACACCGAGGCTTGCAGTTCCAAAGCTTTACTCACAGTCTGCGGTACACAAGGGTGCCTGCCTCCGGACCGTGTCCTCCGGGTCAGAGACTCAGCCAACCTCCAGGCAAGATGGAAAGCTCCCCTCCAACACTCCGCCAACATGTACCTTTCCTGAACGACTCCTCTATTGCGCCTTAAAGTGTGAAGATCTCCAGTACCGTGGTACTCTGGAGTTCCTCCTGTCAGATGTTCCCAAGAACTCTACTCGTACGGCAGACAGCTGTAGCCTGCTTCGGGGACTCCCTTCTCCTGAGCCCCGGCTCTCTAATCAGTTGCTGTTGTGCCACAAGTCTTAGATGGGAGTAGTGCATTTACAGCCAACTACTCCACCGGTATCTGCTGCAGAACCATAAGTGTCCATACAACCTCGGGGACCGGGCCCCGGCCTTGCGCTGAGAACCTATAGGCAAGGTTCTTCTTCCAACCCACGTCCTCTCTGTTCTCCTTACTCCTTCGTTCCGTACTTGTCTTTCTCTCTCTTATGGAAGCTTAGGTTTCAGTTCTACGTCTTTCTCCTTCTTTCCCTGTCTGAGTGACTTCTTACCCGCCTGACCTTCTGCCAGACTGAACCTGTAATCCTACACTTTCCCACTCTTTTATATATCTCAACTCCACCCACCTCCCAGCACATCCAGTGTTCCAAGCAGGGAACCACCAAAGGTGCTCTGATACTCTCTAAGCACTGAGCCACAATGTGGTTGTGCAGAACTACGCTGTTGTGTGGGGTGCGATTGTTGGAGTGTGGAAAGGAGCTCCCACCTTACCCGGATGGTGGGGCACTACACCTTAGGAGAAGGTGCAGTACCTCTGTGGTGACTGAGCCTCAGGGGCGCCACACTTCTTAGCCATTTGTATATGCTTTGTTGTTACTAAGTAATGCGCAATTCCTATGCCCCTTACTAGATCGGCGCTCGTTCTGCTATCCTGCTGCACCTCTCTCTTTATCAGTATCGTTCAGTATATTCTGCCCCTTACTATGACACACCTCTGGTCTCTGGAGCGCAGACTGCGTTCCATCTGGCATCCATCATTTTAGATAACAGACTGGAAGTGGGCGGTCTATATCGGCGCTGAATCTTTAAATAATGGCGCCGGACACGCCTGGAGCTAGCCGCACACTGCATTTGTCTCTCAGCCAGGGGTAATGAGACACCACTTTCTTGACCCCTGATGAACCCTCAGTTACCTAGAGGGGGAAACGCATCGGGTCCTGCTGTCACCAATGGCTGATAAGCATTTTTTTTTTTTTGCACATTGCATTGGGCAGACTGTGATTCCACATGCTGTATTATGACTGAGGTGATTGCATTAACCTCATGAGACGGTGTTCTGTTTGAGAATCAACTATGTTTGCAAAGAGGTTTGTAAATTATACACAAAGAAATTCCACTATATTTTTCTGCATGCTGATGTGGATTTAACCTCTTGCTACACAGGGTCATTGTTACCCCCTTCTCACGTTCTATTGCGGGGCTATTTTATACCCCTGTTTGCTTGCAATAGATCTTGCATGTGTACAGTACTATATATATTTTTGTCTGTTATTGACTGTGCAGTGTGCATAATTACTCCACAGGCTTGTCCTGAGGCTGGATATTTTCTTTTAAGTGCTTGATATGCATCACATGGCTGTATTTTTCACTGTAGATGTTTTATTTAGGGTTATTTAACTATCTGTCTGCCCTTTAGCAGCACTGAATGATCTTTTGACTACGAGATAAGTGTCAGCAAGCTGCTTTTTTATACCTTGGTATTATTCCGAGATAAGACTCTAATTTTTTGAGGGTTATTATACTACGAGATAAGTTTACAGCACTATAGCACTTTACACAATTAGTTGTTTTTTCGGTATTTAGGTGTGCGTGTGTTTTTTACTAGGGACTCCGACGTTGAGCGGGGGCGCCATGTCGTCAACAACTAGGGTGCCAACCTCCACAGATAGGAAGGGCCTTATTAGGGCTTGTTAGAGCATTATAGCTTTTTTGCCCCTCTTTCTGTATATACACGTCATTTATATGTAGAATATGCAAGTGTATTTTCTCTGACCCCCTGGTATCGTGTGATTTCACATATGTACGTTCCCTTTTAATCATTAAATTGAAAGATATATTTTAGGGGTTTTTCCTTTTTTGTGCTTTCTGGTTTACTGCTTGACTTTGGAACCCCTCAGTCATTTTTTCTTTTGATGTTTTTCGGAGCCCAGTATCACACAGGATAGGATTAGATACACAACTCAGCAGTCAGTATTACACAAGATAAGATTAGATAAACAGCTCAGCAGTCAGTATCACACAGTATAGGATTAGATAAACAGCTCAGCAGTCAGTATCACACAGGATAGGATTAGACACATGGCTCAGCAGGCAGTATCACACAGGATAGGATTAGATACACAGCTCAGCAGTCAGTATCACACAGGATAGGATTAGACACATGGCTAAGCAGGCAGTATCACACAGGATAGGATTAGATACACAGCTCAGCAGTCAGTATCACACAGGATAAGAATAGATACATGGCTCAGCAGAGGGTATCACACAGGATAAGAATAGATACACAGCTCAGCAGAGGGTATCACACAGGAGAGGATTAGATACACGGTTCAGCAGTCAGTATCACACAGAATAGGATTAGATACACGGCTCAGCAGACAGTAACAAACAGGATAGGATTAGATACACGGCTCAGCAGTCAGTATCACACCGGAGAGGAATAGACACACGGCTCAGCAGAATGTATCACACAGGAGAGGATAAGATACACGGCTCAGCAGACTATCACACAGGATAGGATTAGATACGCAGCTCGGCAGTCAGTATCACACAGGATAGGATTAGACACATGGCTCAGCAGGCAGTATCACACAGGATAGGATTAGATACACGGCTCAGCAGTCAGTATCACAAAGGATAGGATTATATACACAGCTCAGCGGTCAGTGTCACACAGGATAGGATTAGATACACGGCTGAGCAGTCAGTATCACACAGGATAGGAATAGATACACGGCTCTGCAGTCAGTATAACACAGGATAGGATTAGATACACACGGCTCAGCAGACGGTATCACACAGGATAGGAATAGATACACGGTTCTGCAGTCAGTATAACACAGGATAGGATTACATACACACGGCTCAGCAGACAGTATCACACAGGATAGGATTAGATACACGGCACTGCAGTCAGTATAACACAGGATAGGATTAGATACACACGGCTCAGCAGACAGTATCACACAGGATAGGAATAGATACACGGCTCAGCAGACAGTATCACACAGAATAGGATTAGATACACGGCTCAGCAGACAGTAACAGACAGGATAGGATTAGATACACGGCTCAGCAGTCAGTATCACACAGGAGAGGATTAGACACACGGCTCAGCAGAATGTATCACACAGGAGAGGATAAGATACACGGCTCAGCAGACAGTATCACACAGGAGAGGATTAGATACACGGCTCTGCAGTCAGTATAACACAGGATAGGATTAGATACACACGGCTCAGCAGACAGTATCACACAGGATAGGAATAGATACACGGCTCTGCAGTCAGTATAACACAGGATAGAATTAGATACACACGGCTCTGCAGTCAGTATCACACAGGATAGGATTAGATACGCAGCTTGGCAGTCATTATCACACAGGATAGGATTAGACACACGGCTCAGCAGGCAGTATCACACAGGATAGGAATAGATACACAGCTCAGCAGTCAGTATCACAACAGGATAGGATTAGATACACAGCTCAGCAGTCAGTATCACACAAGATAGGATTAGATACACAGCTCAGCAGTCAGTATCACACAGGATAGGAATAGATACACGGCTCAGCAGACAGTATCACACAGGATAGGATTAGATACACAGCTCAGCAGTCAGTATCACACAGGATAGGATTAGACACATGGCTCAGCAGTCAGTATCACACAGGAGAGGATTAGACACACGGCTCAGCAGAATGTATCACACAGGAGAGGATAAGATACACGGCTCAGCAGACAGTATCACACAGGAGAGGATTAGATACACGGCTCTGCAGTCAGTATAACAGGATAGGATTAGATACACACGGCTCAGCAGACAGTATCACACAGGATAGGAATAGATACACGGCTCTGCAGTCAGTATAACACAGGATAGAATTAGATACACACGGCTCTGCAGTCAGTATCACACAGGATAGGATTAGATACGCAGCTTGGCAGTCATTATCACACAGGATAGGATTAGACACACGGCTCAGCAGGCAGTATCACACAGGATAGGAATAGATACACAGCTCAGCAGTCAGTATCACAACAGGATAGGATTAGATACACAGCTCAGCAGTCAGTATCACACAGGATAGGATTAGATACACAGCTCAGCAGTCAGTATCACACAGGATAGGAATAGATACACGGCTCAGCAGACAGTATCACACAGGATAGGATTAGATACACAGCTCAGCAGTCAGTATCACACAGGATAGGATTAGACACATGGCTCAGCAGGCAGTATCACACAGGATAGGAATAGATACACAGCTCAGCAGTCAGTATCACAACAGGATAGGATTAGATACACGGCTCAGCAGTCAGTATCACACAGGAGAGGATTAGACACACGGCTCAGCAAAATGTATCACACAGGATAGGAATAGATACATGGCTCAGCAGACAGTATCACACAGATTAGGATTAGATACACGGCTCAGCAGACAGTATCACAGAGAATAGGATTAGATAAACGGCTCAGCAGTCAGTATCACACAGGATAGGATTAGATACACGGCTCAGCAGTCAGTATCACACAGGATAGGATTTGATGCACGGTTTTTATGTGCAATATAATCACTATAATTAGTTATAACTAACCACAGTTGGTTACTATGCCCAGACAACGCTGGGCTCTTCAGCTAGTTCATAATAAGGGTAAAACATTAGCCAAGCTACTGTATGTAAATAATCCAATAATGCTGGACATAACCCAATTAACATTTTTACTGTTAGCATTTCTTACAGTATGAAAATATGGTAGGGAAAAGTGAGAAAGAGAGCTAATCAAATCACGACTCACTTGAAATCCTAATTAGGTACGTTCGCACGGATATGCCTGAGTCCAGGCTTCAAGTACTTTAAAGAGGTAGAAAGTCCAGTGATGTAAAACATTTTAAAACTTCAAATTAATTAGGAATTTTTAAAACAAAAACTTTATCTGAAATAAAGACGCATCCACATAAGGACTACTGGCTTACTCGTTTTGGCTTTAAGCCTTAAAGGGGACATTCGGGATATTGTGAAAATCAAAACATGTGGCTAAGCATTAACAGGCATGTAGTTGCTACCTACCTGACTGTTGGGACCAGCACTGTTCTTTGCAGACGCAGAGCGGTCACAGCTGCTTCTGCTGACATCACGACAGACCGGCGGTTTTCACTTTATTAAACAGTATTACAATTTATATTATTACATGATTATCTCATCATCTTACAGAGGGCCGGCCCTCTTAATGTGCATGTTAAAACACTAGGTGACTGCACGTTAAAAAGAAAGTGGGAGAAAATATACGTTTTCATAGAAACATAAATGTACATATAGTATATACTGTATAGTGCACATAGTGACATGAACTACACTGCTATGTCATGTGACAAAATTCATTTTTCTTTTTTTCTCTAGATGGCAATATTGATGAAACCACGAGTATGGTTGGACGCTGCAACTCAAATATTTTTTTCCCTTTCCTTGGGCTTTGGAGGGTTAATTGCATTTTCAAGTTATAACCCTGAGCAGTAAGAATATTTTTGTCTCATTTTTATAATATTTTAAAACCTAACGCTTTGTTTTTTTAACCCCTTCATGACATGACATACCTATTCATCATGGTCAGGTAGGGGTTCCTGATCATGGTGATCATGCATGTATAACGGGTCGTGGGGTGGTAGCCATGGGCGTGGTACTCGTCTCCTACGCTCCAGCACGTTACATGAAGGTGGGGGTCCTGGCTGGTTGTGTGGACTTGTCATGTGAGGGCACTATGCCTGTGCAGGCCACATCATGTAGAGAATGACAATGGTTTGACAAGACCAGATGTTTTACTGTTCACAGAGGAAGACCACCAGTTTAAAATGAACTTTTTACTGAACATCAACTTGAGGGAATTATATACAGTAGATAGTGGGTACATATCTTCTCAAATTTTCCTTCATGATGTGTAAAATTTTCCTCACACAAATTTAATCCCTTTCTATCTTCTCTTTTTACTTGTTCTCTGTCTTCACTACTGGACCACAACCCAGGTCGACACTACAGTTCAGCTGAGCAAGAGTCCTTTAGTCAACCTGTGGAGCACTATGATGCCAGTATGGTTGGTACTTATCTTCTCTTCTTTTGACACTCTGGAACTCCCACCCGGGTACTCCATTCATCTCATGTACTCCATCCTATCTAGGCCTGTTACCTTTAGGAGTTATCAACTCTGGGCCCTACTGCTAAAAGTCTTCTCACAGGACCCATCTCCAGTAAATCACTCTGTCTCTTAGTCACTTTTCATCTTTATTGCTCCGAATCACACTATCTCTTTCTCCCGGTCTCCTCCAACTTTAAGGACACCCAAGAATGTGGTAATGTTCACAATGGACCTTAGGTTCTTTCACTATACACTCTAGGCCTTGACTTCCTTCCTAACAGGTACTGTGTCTTGTCCCTTCAGCTTAGCCCCTCCCACTCTGTTCTAGTTCTATTAACTCTTGCTATCCCTATTGCCAGCAATTCACAATATCAACATCATTAACACAAGACACAATTGACATTATACATTACAGAACAGATTATAATAACACTCCTTTCTTCAAGGGGGAACGTGGGTACTATGTCCATCTCCTTACACAGGAACATGCAGGAAAATAGTGCATGCCAGGAGCATGGTCCAAGATGCTTCTGCCACTGTAACACTGACAGGTATAGTGTATTGCAATGATGTGGCATTGCAATGAATTATGACAGCGTTCAGAGAAATAAAAGTTAAAGGCCCATATAGAAACTAAGTAAATAAAAGTTAAAAAAATATAAGATATATTTTTTAAAATCACAAAATGAAAAAAGTGAAAAAAGTAATGCTAATAAATATATATGTATATAAAAACAAAAATAAAGCAAAAAGTGTAGTTTCACAATAGTTAACCTGATCAGTAAACACCATAAAAAAATGAAAACATGGCAACAAATACGCTTTTTTCATCATACCGCAAAAAAGTAGAATAGAAACGCAATCAATAAGTCAAATTGAAAACATCATCTTGTCCCACAAAAAAGCCACCATACAGCTCTATCAGGAGAGAAACGAAATAGCTACAACATTCAAAATATAGCAATGCAAAAATAAATATTTTTTCTATAAAATAGTTTTTGTGTAAAAGCATCAAACCAAAAATATTATATCAATTTGGTATCGCTGTAATCATACCGACCTGAGAATAAGGCTGTGCAATCACTTTTACCATATGGTGAACAACAGAAAAAAACAGTTCCTGAATTACTGTCTTTTGTTAATTCTGCCTCCCACAAATCTGAATAGAAAGTGATAAAACATTTTGTGCACAAAAATGGTACTAATAGAAACGGCAACTCGTCCCACAAAAAAGCAATCTCTCACAAGACTATATAGGCAGAAATATAGAAAAAATATAGGTCTCAAAATATGGCAATGTAAAAACCTGTTTGTTTTTACAAAAAAAAAGTCTTTTAATGTGTAATTGTAGCCAAATATAAAAAGAGATCTGATATCACTGTAATCACACTGACCAGAAAAATAAAGTAGTCTAATCACTTATACGGCATGAGGAAAAATAAATAAAACCAATTCTTGACATGCTGTTGATTGTTCATTCTGCCTTCCAAAGATCGCAATAAGGATAGGCTCAAATCTATCCTTCACTCTGCGCTGAGTGCTTGCATCAGGGCGTTATGACTGCCAAAATACAATAACATGAGTAAAGTGCAAACCAGGAAGACAAATACCTGAACCTGACAAGTATCTGTTCAGACTAGGAAAAACCCTTCTCTGTCCCTCATCTGTCAATGCCTGACTACTGAGGTTGGCTCTCAAAGATAACATAATAGTGCCCACACTTGATGGCGGCATTTTCTAAATGAAAAAGAGCCCACATAGCCGGTCTAGTATACAGTCACTTAGCAGTGTCAACATACAGTACATTTTTTCTGATCAGTAAAGACCATTACTCTATGCCTGGCCCCCTTCAACGGATGTCTCTATTCCTCGAAAGTTCTCTTAACCGCTAAGGCTAGTTTCACACTTGCTTTTTTTTGCAGCGTGTTTTTCCCGCAAAAAAACGCATTGAAAAAACGCATACATAAGCATACAACTGCTGCGTTTTTTTCAAGCATTTTTATGAGCATGCATGAAAAAAACGCAGCGTTTTTATGCGTTTGTATGCGTTTTTAGCGCGTTTTTACCGCGTTTGCGTTTTTTTCCAACATTTTTAGGTGGCCCCTCACACTACCCAAACCATGACTTTACTAACCCTAACCCTGACCCTAACCCTAACCCTAACCCTGACCCTAACCCTAACCCTAACCCTGACCCTAACCCTTAACCAAATCATACTTAACCCTAACCCAAACCCTAAACCCTAACTAACCCTAACCCTAACCCTGACCCTAACCCTAACCCTAACCCTGACCCTAACCCTAACCCTAACCCTAACCCTAACCCTGACCCTAACCCTAACCCTAACCCTGACCCTAACCCTTAACAAAACCATACTTAACCCTAACCCTGACCCTAACCCTAACCCTAACCCTAACCCTGACCCTAACCCTTAACCAAACCATACTTAACCCTAATCCTGACCCTAACCCTGACCCTAACCCTTAACCAAACCATACTTAACCCTAATCCTGACCCTAACCCTGACCCTAACCCTAACCCTAACCCTGACCCTAACCCTTAACAAAACCATACTTAACCCTAATCCTGACCCTAACCCTGACCCTAATCCTTAACAAAACCATACTTAACCCTAATCCTGACCCTAACCCTGACCCTAACCCTAACCCTAACCCTAACCCTGACCCTAACCCTAACCCTAACCCTAACCCTGACCCTAACCCTTAACAAAACCATACTTAACCCTATTCCTGACCTTAACCCTGACCCTAATCCTTAACAAAACCATACTTAACCCTAATCCTGACCCTAACCCTGACCCTAATCCTTAACAAAACCATACTTAACCCTAATCCTGACCCTAACCCTGACCCTAACCCTAACCCTAACCCTGACCCTAACCCTAACCCTAACCCTAACCCTGACCCTAACCCTTAACAAAACCATACTTAACCCTATTCCTGACCCTAACCCTGACCCTAATCCTTAACAAAACCATACTTAACCCTAATCCTGACCCTAACCCTGACCCTAACCCTAACCCTAACCCTAACCCTGACCCTAACCCTAACCCTAACCCTAACCCTGACCCTAACCCTTAACAAAACCATACTTAACCCTAATCCTGACCCTAACCATGACCCTAATCCTTAACAAAACCATACTTAACCCTAACCCTGACCCTAACCCTAACCCTAACCCTGACCCTGACCATAACCCTAACCCTAAACCCCCTTAACTAACCCTAACTCTAACCCAAACCCCTAAATTCCATGGTTTAAAAAAAAAAACGCATATGCAAAAAAACGCATACATGAGCATGCCAGTGCACACATATGCGCATCCATAGGCTATAATGGCCATTTTTAGCGCAAAACGTGCGCATATGTGCGCATGCGCTTTTTTGCAGGGCCAAAAAATGCAACATGCTGCGTCTGGAAAATCCCAACGCACACCCCAAAAAAACGCAGCGCATGAAAATCGCATACATGCGCTGACCAGTGCGCAGGTATGCGCACCCATGTTAAATATAGGGGAAAAAACGCATGCGCAGGTGTGCGTTTTTTTCCAGCGCTAAAAAACGCAAATGTGAAACCAGCCTAAGAGTTCCCGATCACCTATTTCATAGCTGGACTCAAGGATCAAAGTAACCATCCTTCTTCTGTGAAAGAAAGGGCATCAACCTCAACCACAAAAGACAAATCAACATCAGGTTGACTGAGGACTGGATCTTTTGAAAAGACTAACTTGAGAGCAGCAAAAGCATCAATAGCTTCAGAGGACTAAGAGGTAAAGTCACCACCCAAGCAAAACCCAAGCAGCTCTGTAAAGCTTTAAGATTAGCAGACAAAACCTACAAAAGACAAAATGAGAATAACCCTGCTGTAATTAAATAAATAAAAAGCAAAAGTGCATTTAAGTTATTCAGAGTTCTTAGTTATACTGTATTTGAACAAATATAGCACAAAAGCCGTCCCACCATCGACAAGGTGACTCTGTGATCGGGGCGATCCTACACTGTCTAATATTAAAAACATTATCATGTGTCAAAGTTGACATCAGTGTGTGAATAAGGGCAGGCAAAAGGACAGAGTCCCAACCAGTGGACACCAGTTAGGGGAAGCCTTTAAATACAATTGCTGCTCAGGAGACGGAGGCCACGCCCCAGCTTGCACAGAATGCAAAAATACAAAGAAAAAAAAACACAAAAATTGAGCTTGGTTGGAGTTGGTATACATGCAGCATATAAGCGCATGTTCATATTGGCCATAAAGCATACAAAACCTACAAAAGACAAAATTAGAAAAACCCTGTTGTAATTAAATAAATAAAATGCAAAAGTGCATTTAAGTAATTCAAAGTTCTTAGTAATACTGTATTTGATCAAATATCGCATAAAAGCCATCCCACCATTGGCAAGGTGATTCTGTGATCAGGGCGGTCCTACACTGTCTAATATTAAAAACCTTATGTGTCAAGTTGACGTCAGTGTGTGAATAAGGGCAGACAAAAGAACCGGGTCCCAACCAGTGGACACCAGTCAGGGGAAGCCTTTAACCCCTTCCTGACATGAGACGTACTATCCCGTCCACGGTACCCGGGCCCGTATGACCGGGGACGGGATAGTACGTCTACCGCGATCAGCGGCGCCCACGTGGTGAGCGCCGCTGATCGCGGCCGGGTGTCAGCTGATTATCACAGCTGACACCCGGCACTACGTGTCAGGGGCGGTCACGGACCGCCCCCGACACGTTAACCCCTTGCACACCGCGATCAAACATGATCGCGGTGTACCGGGGGTTAAAGGGAAGCATCGGCAGGGAGGGGGCTCCCTCCGTGCTTCCCTGAGCCCCCCACGGCAGCGCAATGTGCAGCGTTGCTGCGGGGGGCTCCTTCCCTCCAGGCCCCCGAATCCAAGATGGCGACGGGGGCCTTCGGGGGCCTGGGGAAGCTGGCTTCCTCAGTGCCTGCAAAGCGCAGGCATGAGGAAGCCTTGTGCACTGCCTGTGACAGATTGCTGATCTGTCACAGTGATCTGTGATGTGACAGATCTGCGATCTGTCACAGGACAGTGATGTCCCACCTGGGACTATGTAATAAAGTAAAAAAAAAATTAAAAAAAAGTGTAAAAATAAATTTAAAAAAATCGCCAAATAAATTAGTAAAAAAAAAAAAAAATATTCCCCAATAAATTCATTTTTTGAAAATAATAAAAAAAAAAAAACAATAAAAGTACACATATTAGGTATCGCCGCGTCCGTAACGACCTGCCCTATAAAACTGTCCCATTAGTTAACCCCTTTAGCGAACCCCTTAAAAAATAAAAATAAAAAACGAAGCAAAAAATAATGATTTATTATCATACCGCCAAACAAAAAGTGCAATAACGCGCGATCAAAAAGACGCATATAAATATCCATGGTACCACTGAAAACGTCATCTTGTCCCGCAAAAAACAAGCCGCCACACAGCATCATCAGCGAAAAAATAAAAAAGTTATAACTCGCAGAATAAAGCGATGCAAAAATAATTATTTTTTATATAAAATAGTTTTCATTGCATAAAACCGACAAACATAAAAAAACGACCTAAATGAGGTATCGCTGTAACCGTACTGACCCGAAGAATAAAACCGCTTTATCAATTTTACCGCACGCGGAACGGTGTAAACGCACCCCCCCCAAAAGAAATTCATGAAACGCTGGTTTTTGTTCATTCTGCGTCCCAAAAATCGGAATAAAAAGCGATCAAAAAATTTCACGTGCCCGAAAATGGTACCAATAAAAACGTCAACTCGTCCCGCAAAAAATAAGACCTCACATGACTCGGTGGGTCAAAATAAGGAAAAATTATAGCTCTCAATATGTGGTGATGCAAAAACTATTTTTACAATAAAAAGCGTCTTTTAGCGTGCGACAGCCGCCAAACATAAAAACTGCCATAAATAGTAAATCAAACCCCCCGTTATCACCCCCTTAGTTAGGGAAAAATAATAAAATAAAAAAAATGTATTTATTTCCATTAGGGTTAGGGCTAGGGTTAGGGCTAGGGGTGTGTTGGGGTAGGGTTGGGGTAGGGTTAGGGCTAGGGTTAGGGCTAGGGCTAGGGTTAGGGCTAGGGTTAGGGCTAGGGTTAGGGGCGTGTTGGGGTTCGGGTTGGAGTTAGAATTGGGGGTTTCCACTGTTTGGGCACATCAGGGGCTCTCCAAATGCAACATGGCGTCTGATCTCAATTCCAGCCAATTCTGAGTTGAAAAAGTCAAAGGGAAGGTGAAGGGAAGGTGCTCCTTCCCTTCCAAGCTCTGCTATGCGCCCAAACAGTGTTTTACCCCCACATGTAGGGTAGCAGCCTACTCAGGACAAATTGCAAAACAATTTTTGGGGTCCAATTTCTCCTGTTACCCTTAGGAAAATAAAAAATTGGGGGCAAAAATATCATTTTTGTGGAAAAAAATGATTTTTTTATTTTCACATCCGAGTGTTATAAACTTCTGTGAAGCACTTGGGGGTTCAAAGTGCTCACCACACATCTAGATAAGTTCCGTGGGGGGTCTAGTGTCCAAAATGGGGTCACTTGTGGGGAGTTTCAATAGTTTAGGTACATCAGGGGCTCTCCAAACGCACATGACACCCGCAGACCATTCCATCAAAGTCTGCATTCCAAAACGTCACTGATTCCCTTCCGAGCCCCGACGTGTGTCCATACAGTAGTTTTCTCCCACATATGGGGTGTCAGCGTACTCAGGACAAATTGGACAACAACTTTTGGGGTCCAATTTCTCCTGGTACCCTTGGGAAAATAAAAAAATGGTGACTAAAAGATCATGTTTGTGGAAAAAATACGAATTTTTTATTTTCACGCCCGGGCGTTGTAAACTTCTGTGAAGCACTGGGGGGTCAAAGTGCTCACCTCACATATAGATAAGTTCCTTAGGGGGTCTAGTTTACAAAATGGTGTCATTTGTGGGGGGTTTCCACTGCTTAGGTACATTAGGGGCTCTCCAAAGGCAACATGACACCCGCAGACCATTCCATCAAAGTCTGCATTCCAAAACGTCACTACTTCCCTTCCGAGCCCCGACGTGTGCCCATACAGTAGTTTTCTCCCACATATGGGGTAGCAGCGTACTCAGGACAAATTGGACAACAACTTTTGGGGTCCAATTTCTCCTGGTACCCTTGGGAAAATAAAAAAATGGTGACTAAAAGATCATGTTTGTGGAAAAAATACGAATTTTTTATTTTCACGCCCGGGCGTTGTAAACTTCTGTGAAGCACTGGGGGGGTCAAAGTGCTCACCACACATCTAGATAAGTTCCTTGGGGGGTCTAGTTTACAAAATGGTGTCATTTGTGGGGGGTTTCCACTGTTTAGGTACATTAGGGGCTCTCCAAAGGCAACATGACACCCGCAGACCATTCCATCAAAGTCTGCATTCCAAAACGTCACTACTTCCCTTCCGAGCCCCGACGTGTGCCCATACAGTAGTTTTCTCCCACATATGGGGTAGCAGCGTACTCAGGACAAATTGGACAACAACTTTTGGGGTCCAATTTCTCCTGGTACCCTTGGGAAAATAAAAAAATGGTGACTAAAAGATCATGTTTGTGGAAAAAATACGAATTTTTTATTTTCACGCCCGGGCGTTGTAAACTTCTGTGAAGCACTGGGGGGTCAAAGTGCTCACCACACATCTAGATAAGTTCCTTGGGGGGTCTAGTTTACAAAATGGTGTCATTTGTGGGGGGTTTCCACTGTTTAGGTACATTAGGGGCTCTCCAAAGGCAACATGACACCCGCAGACCATTCCATCAAAGTCTGCATTCCAAAACGTCACTACTTCCCTTCCGAGCCCCGACGTGTGCCCATACAGTAGTTTTCTCCCATATATGGGGTATCAGCATACTCAGGACAAATTGGACAACAACTTTTGGGGTCCAATTTCTCCTGGTACCCTTGGGAAAATAAAAAAATGGTGACTAAAAGATCATGTTTGTGGAAAAAATACGAATTTTTTATTTTCACGCCCGGGCGTTGTAAACTTCTGTGAAGCACTGGGGGGGTCAAAGTGCTCACCACACATCTAGATAAGTTCCTTAGGGGGTCTAGTTTCCAAAATGGTGTCATTTGTGGGGGGTTTCCACTGTTTTGGTACATCAGGAGTTTTCCAAACGCGACATGGTGTCCGATCTCAATTCCAGCCAAAAACGTCAAATGGCGCTGCTTCCCTTCCGAGCTCTGCCATGCGCCCAAATAGTGGTTTACCCCCACATGTGGGGTATCAGCGTACTCAGGACAAATTGCACAATAACTTTTAGGGTCCTGTTACCCTTGGAAAAATAAGAATTGAGGGTGAAAAGATCATTTTTGTGGAAAAAATATGATTTTTTAATTGTATGGCTTTATGTTATAAACTTCTGTGAAGCCCATGGGGGTTCAAAGTTCTCACCACACGTCTAGATAAGTTCCTTAGGGGGTCTAGTTTCCAAAATGGTGTCATTTGTGGGGGGTTTCCACTGTTTTGGTACATCAGGGGTTTTCCAAACGCGACATGGTGTCCGATCTCAATTCCAGCCAAAAACGTCAAATGGCGCTGCTTCCCTTCCGAGCTCTGCCATGCGCCCAAATAGTGGTTTACCCCCACATGTGGGGTATCAGCGTACTCAGGACAAATTGCACAATAACTTTTAGGGTCCTGTTACCCTTGGAAAAATAAGAATTGAGGGTGAAAAGATCATTTTTGTGGAAAAAATATGATTTTTTAATTGTATGGCTTTATGTTATAAACTTCTGTGAAGCCCATGGGGGTTCAAAGTTCTCACCACACATCTAGATGAGTTCCTTAGGGGGTCTATTTTCCAAAATGGTGTCATTTGTGGGGGGTTTCCACTGTTTTGGTACATCAGGGGTTTTCCAAACGCGACATGGTGTCCGATCTCAATTCCAGCCAAAAACGTCAAATGGCGCTGCTTCCCTTCCGAGCTCTGCCATGCGCCCAAATAGTGGTTTACCCCCACATGTGGGGTATCAGCGTACTCAGGACAAATTGCACAATAACTTTTAGGGTCCTGCTACCCTTGGGAAAATGAAAATTGGGGTGAAAAGATCATTTTTGTGGAAAAAATATGATTTTTTAATTGTACCGCTGTACGTTATAAACTTCTGTAAAGCCCTTGTGGGTTCAAAGTTCTCACCACATATCTAGATAAGTTCCTTGGGGGGTCTAGTTTCCAAAATGGGGTCACTTGTAGGGGGTTTCCACTGTTTAGGTACATCAGGGACTCTCCAAACGTGACATGGCGTCCAATCTGAATTCCAGCCAATTTTGCATTGAAAAAGTCAAACGGCGCTCCTTCCATTCTGAGCTCTGCCATGCGCCGAAACAGTCGTTCCCCCCCCACATATCAGGTATCTGCGTACTCAGGACAAATTGCACAATAACTTTTGCAGTTCAATTTCTCCTGTTACCCTTGGTAAAATAAAAAAAATTGAACCTGAAGTATTTTTTTTATGAAAAAAAGTTAGATGTTCATTTTTTTTTAAATATTCAAAAAAATTCCTGTGACGCACCTAAAGGGTTAATAAACTTCTTGAATGTGGTTTTGAGCACCTTAAGGGGTGCAGTTTTTAGAATGGTGTCACTTTTGGGTATTTTCTATCATATAGACCCCTCAAAGTGGCTTCAAATGTGATGTGGTCCTAAAAATAAAATGGTGTTGTAAAAATGAGAAATCGCTGGTCAACTTTTAACCCTTATAACTTCCTAACAAAAAAAAATTTTGGTTCCAAAATTGTGCTGATGTAAAGTAAACATGTGGGAAATGTTAGTTATCAAGTTTTTTGTGTGCCGTATCTCTGTGATTTAAGGGCATAAAAATTCAAAGTTGGAAAATTGCGAAATTTTCAAAATTTTCGCCAAATTTCCGTTTTTCTCACAAATAAACGCAAGTTATTTGAATGAAATGTTACCACAAACATGAAGTACAATATGTCACGAGAAAACAATGTCAGAATCACCGGTATCCATGGAAGCGTTCGAGAGTTATGACCTCATAAAGGTACAGTGGTCAGAATTGTAAAAATTGGCCCGGTCATGAACGTGCAAACCACCCTTGGGGGTGAAGGGGTTAAACACTATTTCCAGCTCAGGAGAGGGAGGCCACACTCCAGCTTACACAGAATGCAAAAATACAAAGAAAAAAGCACACAAATTGAGCTTGGTTTGAGTTGGTATACATGCAGCATATAAGCGCATGTTCAAATTGGCTATAAAGCATACAAAACCTACAAAAGACAAAATGAAAAAACCCTGCTGTAATCTAATATAAAATACTCAATGTGGATGTGTATGTATGTATGTATGTATGTATGTGTGTGTGTGTGTGTGTGTGTATGTCCGAGATTGGCATCCGCACCGTCGCAGCTACAGCCATTAAATTTGGCACAGTCACACGTCTGGACACCGAGAGCATCATAGGCTATGTTGTGAGGCGAAATTTTAACCCCCCGCGTTCCAATTCACCAAACAATTTTGCCCCTATCTACATAATGGGGAAAAAGTGAAAGGAAAAGTGTTGGAGGCAAATTGACAGCTGCCAGATGTGAACAAGGGGGACTTAAAGAATGAGAGCGATGGCGCCAAACAGTATATATCGTACAGTTGCTAAGGTGGGGCCCTGACATGGGATACTCACAACACAGGGGGATATGAACACACACACAAAATGCGCCTCACACTACCACGTGCTTCAACACATATACCACCCTCAGCACACATTTCACCACACATACACCAACCTCGCCACATAAAAGTCGAAACACAAAAGTCGCCACTCAAAACTCGTCAAGCTGTCCCAGAGCTGTTTACAAGATGAAAAATGAGCTGTGATTGGTTGCTATCAGCAACAGTTTTCTTTGTAGACAGTTGTGGTAACTGAGGTCTATTATTCTTATCATTTCTTTGGTGTTATCGTCCTTCTGTGAAGCTGGAAATAACACAATTTATTACCGTGCCAACACAGACCACCCTCTGACACAGATTGCAGGGGTGAGCCCAATATCACACAGGATAGGATTAGATACACAGCTCAGCAGTCAGTATCACACAGGATAGGATTAGATACACAGCTCAGCAGTCAGTATCACACAGGATAGGATTAGATACACGGCTCAGCAGACAGTATCACACAGGATAGGATTAGATACACAGCTCAGCAGTCAGTATCACACAGGATAGGATTAGATACACGGCTAAGCAGTCAGTATCACACAGGATAGGATTAGATACACAGCTCAGCAGTTAGTATCACACAGGATAGGATGAGATACACGGCTCAGCAGGCAGTATCACATAGGATAGAATTAGATACGCAGCTCAGCACACAGTATCACACAGAATAGTATTAGATACATGGCTCAGTACACAGTATCACACGGGATAGGATTGGATACACGGCTCGGCAGTCAGTATCACACAGGATAGGGTTAGATACATGGCTCAGCAGTCAGTATCACACAGAATAGGATTAGATACACGGCTCAGCAGTCAGTATCACACAGGATAGGATTAGATACACGGCTCAGCAGTCAGTATCACACAGGATAGGATTAGATGCACGGTTTTTATGTGCAATATAATCATTATAATTTGTTATAACTAACCACAGTTGGTTACTATGCCCAGGCAATGCCGGGCTCTTCAGCTAGTTAAATAAATAAAAAGCAAAAAGTGTATTTAAGTAATTCAGAGTTCTTAGTAATACTGTATTTGATCAAATATAACATAAAAGCCGTCCCACCATCGACAAGGTGACTCTATGATAGGGGGGGCCCGGTCCTTTTGTCTGCTGTTGTGAGTTCATTCTCTGGTTCACCAGTTGTGAGTTCTCCTTCCAGACTCCCTCTGGTGGTAACAGAAGGTAGTGAGGCTGATTTGATCGGTGGAGATCTGCCACCTGAGAATGAGGATGACGATTGGACCTCAGGAGTCTCAGACTGGATTTAAGACAGCCGACGCCCTATTCAGCTGCTGGTGATTCCTTCTGGCTTGTCAGCTCTTGGTTTTCAGCTCTGTTCCAGTCATCTAAAGCTAAGTTTTTCTGCTAATGTTCACACTTAATTTTGTTGGTCTATTCAGTTTTTTGTGTGGTCAGCCAGCCCCGGCTGGAGGCTGTGCTGAATTTCCACTCTTATTTATCAGTATTTTGCCAATTTGCTTTTTGTCCCTTACTAGTTTGGTCTCTTTTTGCTCTGTCTCAGAATATTTCAGAGTGCTGATATAGTGGGAGAAGTCTAGTGACTTCAGGGTTAATTTTGTTATCAGAAGTGCTGGACGTTATTTTTGTAGGGTTTTTTACAGGTTGCAGACAGTGTCTTTCCTTTCCTTTCCTTTCTAGTTAGTTTGGGCCCCATCGTTTTCTCAGCCTATTTTCCTGCCTGTGTTTGTGCCTTCATCTTGTTTCACCCTCAATACATGTGTGGGGGCTAGCTATTCCTTTGGGGTCTGCTCTGGGGCAGTTAGTTTTCCCCTTTTTATGCTTCAGGCTTATTTAGACCTCCGGCTGTGACAAAGCGTCTAGGAACATCGTAGGTACGCTCCACGGCTGCTGCTAGTTGTGTGGTAGGATCAGGGATCTGCAATCTGCATAGTTACCAACTGTCATGATCTCAGTGCGGGTTTGACTCGCACATGTGGGGTTAATGTCTGTAACCAGTGCTGATGACTGGCATTTCTGGGGTTAAAGGTTGTGATCCCGATGCAGGCTTACCTGCACACCTGGGGCTATGATTGTGGCCTCTCCCTGGTTCTGGGGGAGGCTTCTTATAGCCTCAGGATGCTCCCATCCCTGTCAGTTATACTTTCGCCCTTGGCATTGTGTGGTGACCCCTGAGTGTGTTTGTGCTGTGTTCTGGTTACTTGATTCTCTGTGTATGACTCGGTCTGTTCTCTGGATATCGCTTTGGATTCTGCCTGGTACCTTATATGTCTGTTTGGTTTAGATCTCTGCTTGGCCCTGATTATCCGCTCTGTCTCATCCCTGGTACTGTACTGTGATCCTGTGTATGATCTTTGGCTTTGTCTGACCTCCCGTCTGTTTATCCCTCCTGTGCCTCGTTTGCCCGTGCTGTTGTGACCTCCGTTTTGCCTGACTCTGAGTTGTTGTATGGTGTCCTGTCATATCTGAAAGCAGGACGCTAAGCCACGCCCCCTTGCAGTCACATGACCATAGGTCCTGTGCAAGCGTGTTCATTTTCAGTGTCCGCAGGTCCCATGCCTCTTTACTTTCCAGCACTGCTTCTGTACTCAGGACAAGCGCACTGGCTCTATGAGCAAGTGTATTGCGGTGTTCCTGACATTATAACTGACCGTTTCAGTTTTTTTTTTTTCTGAAGAAAAAAAAAAAAGTGTGTTATCCTCATGGATCCCATACAAGCCTTGTCTGATCAGGTCAAGCACCTGACCCAAATGTTCCATAAGCTCAATGTGGAACAACGTACGATGGCCCAAACCCAGCAACAGTTGGTGGTTACTGTGCAGGGGGCTGTCGATGCAGGGGATTCTGGTTCTGGGGGTAAGGATGTGTCATTAGCGTCCCCCGAATCTCCGGTCAAATTACCAGACCTTTTCTCAGGGGATAAAAAGGAGTTCAGGTCTTTCAGAGAAGGATGCAAGCTTTCTTTTTCTCCAAGGCCCCGCTCCTCCGGGGATGAGTTCCAGAGGGTGGGGGTCATTATTTCCCTACTTCGGGGGGCTCCGCAAGCATGAGCTTTCTCTCTGTCTTCCTCTGCTCCTGAACGTATGTCAGTGAATGCATTCTTTGAGGCCCTCGGGCACATTTATGATGAACCTGACCGAGTGCGATTGGCAGAGGACATGTTGATGAGTGTCTGTCAGGGGAAACACTCAGCTGAGTGGCTTTGTTCTGAGTTCCGCCGCTTGGCGGCAGAGGTCTCTTGGAGCGACGCCGCACTCCGAGGACTCTTTCGCAGAGGCTTGTCCGAGCGGCTGCAGGATGCCTTGGCGTTACATCCCCCACCTAACTCTCTCAAGGACGCCATTACCCAGGCCCCCCGGATGGACCGCAGGCTGCGGGCCAGAGGGGTGATGCAGGTGGATACTCCATTATTCCCCAGTGGAAAAGAGACTGCCCCTGAGCCCATGGATGTAGGCACCCTTTCCCTGAAGGATACGGAGAGGAAAAGCCGGAAGGACAAGCAGTTATGTTTTTACTGCGTTAAAACGGGACATTGGAAAAGGGAGTGCCCGAATTGCCCGTCTTCAAACCCGGTCGGCGGGAAACGACTAGGTCTGGGTAGCCAACGGGGAGGCTGCTCAGACCCTCAGGTACCATTTTCCTTGTTTTCTAAAGTAGTACTGCCTGTGGAACTGTTTGTGGATGGTAGTTCTTTTTCCTCTACAGCCTTCGTGGACTGCGGATCATCTATTAATCTTATTGACTCCCAATTGGTCACACACTGCAAGATAGGGACAGTTAGGCTCAAGGTTCCGATCAAGGTGATGGCCATTGACTCATCTCCCCTCACTAAGGAGGGAATTTGCTTTATGTTTGATGTGTTTTCGCTCAGAGTGGGCGCTACTCATGTGGAAAACATAAGTTGTTTTGTGCTGGACAATCTACCTGCAGGGTTGGTGTTGGGCATGCCCTGGTTACAACACCATAACCCAGTTATTAACTGGAAAACGGGGGGAGATTGTACAATGGGGGTTTAATGATTTTGAGCTATGTGATAAATCTGCACTGCTGGTTGAACCTGTTAAATCTGTGTCTGTATCATCTGTCCAGCTGGAAGGTATTCCGGAATGCCTGAAGGACTTCGAAGATGTATTCTCCGAAAGCGAGGCCGAGACGTTACCGCCACATAGACCCTTTGACTGCGCTATTGAGCTGGTCCCGGGGGCTAAATTACCCAAAGCCCGTCTGTTTAATTTGTCCGGTCCTGAGCGCTTGGCTATGAAGGAGTACATTACTGAAAGGCTGCGCAAAGGACACATACGTCCTTCAGTCTCACGTGTGGCGGCAGGTTACTTTTTTGTAAAGAAAAAAGATGGCGGGTTACGTCCCTGTCTCGACTTCCGGGAGCTTAATCAAATTACTGTACGGAATACGTACCCCCTTCCGTTGATTCCCGATTTATGTAACCAACTATCAGGAGCAAAGTGGTTTTCTAAACTGGACCTTCGGGGGGCATATAATTTGATAAGGGTCCGAGAGGGGGATGAATGGAAAACCGCGTTCCTCACGACCGAGGGACTATTTGAAAATTTAGTCATGCCGTTTGGTCTTACCAACGCCCCTGCCATATTTCAGAATTTCATCAACGTAGTATTCTCGGATCTCATTGGTCGTTTTGTTGTTATCTACTTAGATGATATTTTGATATATTCCCCCGACAAGTATTCTCATTTGGAACATGTACGAACTGTGCTCCACAGGCTGAGAGAAAATCATTTGTATGCCAAATTGGAGAAATGTGTATTCTGTGTACAAGAGATGTCCTTTTTGGTGTTAATTGTATCCGGTGAGGGTTTTCGCATGGACCCCAAGAAGGTGCAGGCCATTGCGGATTGGGTGCAACCCCGAGATCTTAAGGGTCTTCAGCGCTTCTTGGGGTTCGCCAATTATCACCGCAAATTTATCCGGGGGTTTTCGCAAGTGGTCAAACCTCTCACGGATCTAACATGCAAAGGTGCGGATGTGAGAAATTGGTCCTCGCTCGCAAAAGAGGCCTTTGCGACGCTGAAAAAATGTTTTATGTCTGCTCCTGTGTTAGTGCAGCCAGATCCGTCCAAACCATTCGTCGTGGAAGTGGACGCCTCTGAGGTGGGGGTGGGGGCGGTGTTGTCCCAAGGGCCTGCCACTCTAACCAACCACAGGCCATGTGCTTTCTTTTCCAAGAAGTTCTCTACTGCGGAAAGAAATTACGACGTAGGCAATAGAGAGCTTCTTGCGGTCAAATTGGCGTTTGAAGAATGGAGGCACTTTTTGGAGGGGGCCAGTCACCCGGTTACGGTGATCACGGATCACAAAAATTTGTCGTACATTGAGTCTGCTAAAAGACTAACGCCCAGACAAGCCCGTTGGTCACTTTTTTTTTCCCGTTTTCAGTTTACGATTGCATTTCGTCCAGGGTCTAAGAATGTCAAGGCTGACGCCTTATCACGCAGTTTTCAGCCGGTGTCGCCCCCTGAGCCACCGTTCTTCATTCTTCACCCTGGGGTTGTGATAGCAGAGGTCTCATCTGAATTGGAACGGGAGATTCAGGGGGCCCAGTCGCAGGCCTTGTCGGCCAAGACGGAGGGGAAGTTGTTTGTCCCAGAGCAACTTCGCCTGAAACTCTTGCAGGAGTTCCATGAATCCAAGCTGAGTGCTCACCCTGGTATTTCAGCCACACTTCTGGCGGTGGCTAGGATCTTATGGTGGCCTACCCTTGGTTCGGACATAAAAAAATTCATTGCTGGTTGTGGGGTCTGCGCTCGTTCTAAAAGCTCTCATAGCCGGCCGGCAGCGGAGCTGATACCCTTGGCAGTGCCCGAAAGGCCATGGACTCACTTATCCATGGATTTTGTTACCAATCTCCCTCCATATAAAGGTAATACAGTGGTATGGGTAGTGGTGGACAGGTTTTCTAAGCAGGCTCATTTCGTACCCCTGTCCGCACTACCGTCAGCTGAGACGTTGTCCAGGTTGTTTGTGCAGCATGTGATCCGGTTGCATGGGGTACCCCTGAATGTGGTGTCTGATCGTGGTGTGCAGTTTGTGGCTAAGTTTTGGTGTGCTTTCTGCAAAAAATTAGGTATGTCTCTGTCCTTTTCATCTGCATACCATCCTGAGAGCAATGGGCAGACGGAGCGCACTAACCAGTCCCTGGAACAGATCCTCAGATGTCTAACCTCTGCTAGACCTCCCCTTGAGAAAGCCGTGGCGAAACGTGTGTCGGGGTCGAACGGGTTGTCCCCCTCCTTCACAGCAATATTATGGGTGAGTGACTATGGCAGCTGGGTACTGGGCATGATTTTTGTATTCACCGACTAACCTTTTTATGGAAGTACATGCTGCTGTCTTCTAAGGTATTTGTTACCGATGTTATATATTTTCGTGGGGCCATTTATTGCCAGTCATTGACTGTTGCATTTATTATCTTAGCAATTTTCATGTGTTATGACCTCAATTATGTATGTGGTCCTTATGGCCCATTGTCACTCTGTTTGTAGGTAGGGGTGATTACCCTTTTTTTCACCTCAAATGTAATTATGAATGTTTGATATTCTCTTTTAATGTGATTAAATAAAGATTGTTCTTATTTTTTTCACACTTTTGCTGTGGCTTATGGTTACTCAATTCCTTTCTTCTAATTGAAACCTTTTGAAGCAGTCCGGGGAGACTCCGAGTCTGCTGCTTCTCCTGTTTTGGTCGAGGGGCAGGTAGAGTATGAGGTTGGTCATATCGTAGATTCCAGGTTGGTACGGCGGTCGGTACAGTACCTGGTTCATTGGAAGGGGTATGGACCGGTCCTGGGTACCGGCCCGGTTGACGCATGCTGATCGCCTGGTACGGGCTTTCCATGCTAAGTACCCGGGCAAGCCTGGGGGTCCAGAGGCCCCCCGTTGAGAGGGGGGTACTGTCATGATCTCAGTGCGGGTTTGACTTGCACACGTGGGGTTAATGTCTGTAACCAGTGCTGATGACTGGCATTTCTGAGGTTAAAGGTTGTGATCCCGATGCAGGCTTACCTGCACACCTGGGGCTATGATTGTGGCCTCTCCCTGGTTCTGGGGGAGGCTTCTTAAAGCCTCAGGACGCTCCCATCCCTGTCAGTTAAACTTTCGCCCTTGGCATTGTGTGGTGACCCCTGAGTGTGTTTGTGCTGTGTTCTGGTTACTTGATTCTCTGTGTATGACTCGGTCTGTTCTCTGGATATCGCTTTGGATTCTGCCTGGTACCTTATATGTCTGTTTGGTTTAGATCTCTGCTTGGCCCTGATTATCCGCTCTGTCTCATCCCTGGTACTGTACTGTGATCCTGTGTATGATCTTTGGCTTTGTCTGACCTCCCGTCTGTTTATCCCTCCTGTGCCTCGTTTGCCCGTGCTGTTGTGACCTCCGTTTTGCCTGACTCTGAGTTGTTGTATGGTGTCCTGTCATATCTGAAAGCAGGACGCTAAGCCACGCCCCCTTGCAGTCACATGACCATAGGTCCTGTGCAAGCTTGTTCATTTTCAGTGTCCGCAGGTCCCGTGCCTCTTTACTTTCCAGCACTGCTTCTGTACTCAGGACACGCGCACTGGCTCTATGAGCAAGTGTAGTGCGGTGTTCCTGACACCAACCTCTCTGGTTTTCTGTGACTTAGCTTGTTTTGCTTTTTTCTCCTCAGTGACCCATTCATAACAATCTGCCCTTATTCACACACTGACGTCAACTTTGACACATGAAAGGTTTTTAATATTAGACAGTGTAGGACCACCCCCATCACAGAGTCACCTTGTCGATGGTGTGACGGCTTTTATGCTATATTTGATCAAATACAGGATTACTAAGAACTCTGAATTACTTAAATGCACTTTTGCTTTTAATTTATTTAATTACAGGAGCATTTTTCTCATTTTGTCTTTTGTAGGTTTTGTATGCTTTATGGCCTACGTGAACATGCGCTTCTATGCTGCATGTATACCAACTCAAACCAAGCTCAATTTTTGTGTTTTTTTCTTTAAGATTAGCAGGATGCACCCAATCAAGAATCAATTTGAAGCAGAAACCATTAACCAGATGCATATGAAAACCTTCAGCAGAAACCAAATGGCCCAAAAGCTGAATCTGCTATACTACAAACATTCACAATTTTCTCTAGTTTGGCAAATAAATGATTGTCACAAAGAACCTGAAGCACCATCGAACAAGCTTCCGATGCTTCTCACGAGAACCTGAGTAGATCAAAATATCATCCAAGTATATCACCAGAAATCTACCCACCAAAGAAGAAAAAATACCATTTATGAAGTTTTGAAATACAGCAGGAGCATTGGTCAAGTCGAATGGAATCACCAATTCACAAAGTGACCCTCGGGAGTATTGAAGGCAGTCTTCCACTATCACCTTGGTGAACACATATAAGGTTATATGCCCCTCTCTGATCCAGTTTAGAAAACCACCTGTCTGCCGCTAAACAGATCAGAAATAAGAGGTAATGGATATGAGTTACGTGCAGGTGCCTTATTAATCTCTTTAAAATCCAAACAAGGACGCAATCCTCCATCTTTTTTCTTAACAAAGAAAAACCACATGGCAATTGGTAAGGTAGAAGGCCTAATTTGACCACTGGAGAGACTCTTTTGAAAGGCCTCTCTTTCTGGTAGAGAGAGATTAAACAATTGGAATTTAAGAAATT
Organism: Dendrobates tinctorius; assembly: GCF_039654945.1. Classification (NCBI taxonomy): domain Eukaryota; kingdom Metazoa; phylum Chordata; class Amphibia; order Anura; family Dendrobatidae; genus Dendrobates; species Dendrobates tinctorius. The sequence continues at coordinate 2,783,255 of NW_027361770.1, read as the reverse complement.
AGGACCTTGGGGTAAATTCAGTAGCACAATCTTTGACCTTTGCCTGGGGGAAGAAGTTCATTTTTAGTCTCACAAAACATATCCTCAAAATCATGAATAAAATCTGGAATAAAAGATTTTATGAATGCCAGGGATTTAGACAAACAATTGGAAAGACAAAAATTCTCCCAAGACTTAGCCTCGTTTCACCAACCAGGGCTTACTCAACACAACTTTGTCTGGTAATGAAGGAAAGACCATGCAAGACATAGATTCTGTATGTAACACTCCAACTCTCATGAACATATTTTCAACTTTGGAAGTAATGTGATTTTAGGTAAGAGCAGAATTTTCAATTGCTGATACTTGAATAGGATGATGTAGAGTTGACACTGTGTACCCACACTCTATAGAAAAATCACTGTCAATGAGACCTAAGGTGCAATCTGAGTCAACAAATGCATAGGTACTCAAGATTTGGTAACCAAAGAAACTTGTAGAAAACTGCCAGTAACATGCAGTACAGATAATTTCAAACTATTAAGATCAGTATCCTTAGATCTTAATTTAAAACCATCATATCACATATTTTACTTGAGAGACTCAGGCAGAATTGGCTTTGAAGAGCTGAGTCATTTCAGGAGATCTCCACTGCACTTTACAATTTGCCTGAACCAACCTACGGATCATTGTTTCAGCATCCGCAATTTTATCTGGGTCTTCACAAATGAGTCCCAGAACAGAGAGAAAACATCAAGAGAGGAAAACACTGGAGAATCCTTAGACAAAGAAAATGCCTAAGTGTGAGGATCTCCATGAAGCAACTACAAAACAATACCCACACATTGACCCCCCAGACGAGGTAGGACAGAGACAAAAATACAATTTACATGATGTAAAAAGATGAAAACCTTTCTTTGTCCTTGACAAAACAGTCCAGTAGTTTTATCTTATGCTCAGATGACTGATTAGGGTGGAGTAGAAACTGCAGAGTGGTGGAAAATGCAAGCTGTTGTTGCTGTTTGATGTCTGCCACTTCCAAAGACAAAGTCCACAATGCGCGCTCAGAGTGTCCATTATGACTTTTCTGCACACAGCAAATGGAGTGGGATAGTAATAATAATGCCAAAGCACATTCACACAAGTAATGTACAAACTAGGAAGACAAATACCTGAACCTGACAGGTCGCTGTTCAGAGTAGGAAAATCTCTTCTCTGTCCCTGGTCTGTTCCTGCCTGACCACGGAGGTTGGCAGTGTAAGATAATGTAATGGTGCCCCACTTGACTGCAGTTTACCCTGAATGTCCTTAGCAGCTCCTAGGACTGCTAGAGTAGCAGTTCCCTAAGGAATAAAGGAATCACACACAAAACTACTGAAGCCAACACAAACTACAACAAAGTGAATGAATCCAACAAAGTCTATAACCAGCAGGTAACAGCAGTAGAGGAAGTGTGAAAGAAGTATAGAATTATAAAAGATATTATAGTTTTAGTGAGGTAACTAGTAAGGCTGTGTCAGCATGATTGTCTCTAAGGGCCCCGTCACACATAGCGACGCACCAGCGATCCCGACAACGATATGACCTTGTCAGGATCGCTGGTGTGTCGCTACATGATCGCTGGTGAGCTGCCAAACAGGCAGCTTCACCAGCGATCAGCACCAACGACATGAGGGTAACAAGTGACGCACGTCGCTTAGTTACCCACTGTTCACCTTAGTTACCAGCGCGCTGGTGCAGGGAGCTGGTAACCAAGGTAACCAAGGTATACATCGGGTTTCTAAGCGGCGCGCAGCACTTGGAAACCCGATGTGTACCTTGGTTACCTGCTCTCTGCACCAGCGCGCTGGTAACTAAGGTAAACAGAGGGTTTCTAAGCGCTGCACGCCGCTTAGAAACCCTCTGTTTACCTTAGTTACCAGCTCCTGCTCGCCGATCAAAAAAATGTCCTGGCCATTCCAGGACCATCAGCGATAACCAGCAGGGGGGCCGGTCGCTGTGTGGGGAGGAGGACTCCCAGGCAGTGACCGGGCAGGTACCCAGGGGACCGCCATCAGGGTTCCTGAGGGAACGATACTGGGAGGACAGTAAAGGGAGAGACTTGACTGAAGTTGTCAGGGAAAAAGGGGGCGGGACAAGGATAAAAGGAGCAGGGGGCGCGCTGAAGTGGCAGTTGGGAGAGAGTGTGACAGGAGGCAGGAAGCCGGGTGACTTGGAGGGACACAGACAGGAGCCTGTGAGGAGAATACTGCGCACTCACCGACAAGAGAGATGTGAGAGACTTTTACCGGAGGCCACTTCCTGCCCCCGTTCGCAGAGAGACACGCCCGCCGCCCCCCGCCTTTGTGAGACAGATCCCTTACATCAGATCGCGGCTGTGACTAGACGTAAAATGGCCACAGAGGCCTGGACACTGCCCCCCGGCCTTCTCCCACCGCGGTGACCCTGTCATCACCGGCCTCATGGGACACCGCCTCGTCCTAGGTGACATTAGAGGCCCATTTCCCGGCTGTGGAGGGACCCTTATCAGAGGACAGCTACTGGTCATTTGGGGAACTGCGTCATTACCGCACCCCACCTACATTGTTTCTTCAGGGCCTGTTGCGCCCCACCGACATCGTTTCTTCAGGGCCTGCTGTGCCCCACCGGCATCGTTCCTTCAGGGCCTGTTGCGCCCCACCATCATCGTTTCTTCAGGGCCTGTTGCGACCCACCGACATTTCTTCTTCAGGGCCTGCTGTGCCCTACCGGCAGCGTTTCTTCAGGGCTTGTTGCGCACCACCATCATCGTTTCTTCAGGGCCTGTCGCACCCCACCGCCATCGTTTCTTCAGGGCCTGTTGTGCCCCACCGCCATCGTTTCTTCAGGGCCTGTGGAGCCCAAATCTTCCCGGGATATTGAGGCATCAAGACAGCCACATCAACGATCTCTAAGCGGCCGCTTCTGCGATCCCGAGTGACGCAAGGAAGGATAAGTGCACTATAACCATAAGTACTATAGTTTGGCCACGTTTTGGCTTTCTACTCCCGTACTAGCCGGGGTACTCCCAGTTTCCTTAGCAAAGTATTGTTTATTCTATTGTGTCCCTGCGAGGACAGATTTGTGTTTACCCCTGTCTGCCTGTTCAGCATAGCCCTAGGGGCTCCAATTTATAAACGTTGATTATACAAGTTATACCCTGTCTCATGTCTCGTCACTGCATCCTGAGAATCTGCTGGTCACTACAGCTGGAAAGTGTCACACACAGCGATCTCGCTGGTGAGATAGCTGTTGCATCACAAAACTTGACGGGGGGGGGGGGGCTTAAGACACAAGCAGATAACATCTGTCCGCTCTAATTGCAGGAACTGAGAACCAAGTGAGGTCTCCTAGGAAAATACTGAGGAGTGTCAAACATGACAACTTGGCTCCTACCCTTACCCTTAGCTTCAAAGAGCTAGCAAATAGTTTGTAACAAGGAAGAATATTTCCTATCCATTGATAGAGAGAAGTGAAGGGGGGGTGCACAGGATATTTGAAATGCCACAACATAGCCAATTATCCATCCACATACAGCAACTTTTAAATGGGCCAATCAAGGTCATCCTGGAAATTTGAGCCTTTGATCCGGACAATAGAAAACTTAAAACTTGGTGTCACAAAGAGATGGTGTTTACATGTGAGGTCTGCCTAAGGGCTGATGTGATCCACAATTTGCTTATTCTTCCCTCAAGGAAAACAGAAGACAACTGTAGATGGAAACATTTAGGCATTTCGGTTATTTATTTCTTTTTATTTTATAACTATTTTGCATACTTGTATGTCATTTTATTGCTACCTTTTTGTATATTTATTTTCTGCACTGTATATTTTTATATTAAAGCTAAAATCTTTAATAAGTTTGATGTTGAATGCTCTAAAAGAAACCATAGCCTTTCAGAGAGTGTGTGACCTTTTGATTGTATGACAGTAACATACAGTGGGTATGGAAAGTATTCAGACCCCTTTAAATTTTTCACTCTTTGTTTCATTGCAGCCATTTGGTAAGTTCAAAAAAGTTCATTTTTTTCTAATTAATGTACATTCTGCACCCCATCTTAACTAAAAAAAACAGAAATATAGAAATTTTTGCAAATTTATTAAAAAAGAAAAACTGAAATATTACATGGTCATATGTATTCAGACCCTTTGCTCAGACACTAATGTTTAAGTCACATGCGGTCCATTTCCTTGTGAGCCTCCTTGAGATGGTTCTACTCCTTCATTGGAGACCAGCTGTGTTTAACCCCTTACTGCCATTGGACGGTATAGTACGTCCGATGGCAGTATCCCCCTGCTTTGATGAGGGCTCCGGCGGTGAGCCCACTTCAAAGCTCGTACATGTCAGCTGTTTTGAACAGCTGACATGTGCCCGCAATACTATGTATAAAGACTTGGCACACACAAGTGAATTCCAATGCAGACAAGTAATTTAATGGAGTACTGTACATACAGACGTTTTGGTCTATGACCTTCATCAATGTACTGTGAATCAAAAGTAACAAAAGTGGTATAATTACATACAGAAATAAGTGTGAAAAATAAGTATATACAAAATGTCTGGGTAGCCAAAATTCAGAATATGATATAATAATGTACAGAGACATCGGACACATTACAGCACGGTGCATATGGTAAAGATCAGGAAACCAGACAATAATGAAGTTCAAGATGCATAAAAAACAGAGAGAGACACATACCAAAGTGTTGTACTGTGACCTCTTAGTGGCTGGGCCTAGGGTAAAGGGAAAATAAGTCTGCTTGTAATAAGCAGGAAGGATCAGTGATAGGTGTATATAATCCAGGAGCTAAGAAGGCTACATACCAATATGTGAGGAGGCACCAAGGGCCGTCTCTCTATAAAAGAGAATGACAATATGCGGCAAAGTAAGGTTACATGCTGAGATGTAAATACTAAAATCATTAAGGGAAGTGCCCATAGTCTCTTACCGTTGCTGAGTGAGCGTTCAGTAAAGCAGGTGAACGCAGTATCCGCCGCGAGTCTGTGGCGCTGTACTGTGAGGAGCGTCATTGTTTATAACCCTAGCCAAGATGGCGGCCTGGCGGAAGTGCGCAAACAGAAGTGGACCGGCGTGCGCTCCACCGATGTCACAATGCGCTCCAGGCTCTAGGAGATGATGGGGAGGGGGGCGTGAACAAGGCACGCCTACCAGGGTGCGCTCATACATACTATTGGATGGGCCAGTTTTCATAGGAATGCAGTATAGTGAGTCTATTGTTATGGTTACTAACACGGCGTTGGAGCAGGAAGTGCCAGAGTGTTAGTATAAAGGCAGTGGATTTTCAGTGCTCAGGAGGAGGTGATTCAAACAATTCAAAGCTGTTGGTTCTGTAATAAAGATAGGTACAATTACTATCAGGGATACAGTATAATTACAGTACAGTTTGATCACATATCAGATTATAGCAATATTATGATAAAAGGAACAACTGCACATCATACTCCTTGTTTAACCCCTTAGGTGCCAGGGTGTTGAGCTCATAAATCCAGTAGGCCTCTCTTCTTTTCAACAAATTAATATGGTTATCTCCCCTGTGTGAAGGATGGATTTGTTCCACAACCTGAAATTTTAGTTGTGCAATTGAATGGCCAGCAGTGATGAAATGATAAGGGATCAGAAGAAGCAACTTTTTACACCGAATGGTGGATTTGTGCTTGGATATCCGATCCCTTATATGCTGTGTAGTTTCACCTACATAAAGTAATCCACAGGGACATTTGATAATGTATACTACAAACGTGCCCGCAATAGGCACGGGTGGAATAGCCATCCACCCGCACCTATCAGCTAGTTAAATGCCACTGTCAAACTCTGACAGCGGCATTTAATGCACGTTGAGGGCAGAGCAGAATCCTGCAGTGTGCAGGCACCGGACCTCTCCTGAAAAATGGAAGAAGTTTGGAACCACCAGAAGTTTTCCTAGACCTGGCCATCCAGCCGAACTGAGCAATCGTGGGAGAAGAGCCTTGGTGAAAGAGGTAAAGAAGAACCCCAAGACCACTGTGGCTGAGCTCCACAGATGCAGTAGGGAGATGGGAAAAAGTTCAACAAAGTCAATTATCACTGCAGCCTTCGACCAGTCAGGCTTTCGTGGCAGAATGGCCAGACGTAAGCCACTCCTCAGTTAAAGACATATGAAAGCCCGCATGGTTTGCTAAAAAACACATGAATGACTCCCAGACTATGAGAAATAAGATTCTATTGTCTGATGAGTAGTGTTGAGCATTCCGATACTGCAAATATCGGGTATTGGCCGATATTCGCTGTATCGAAATTCCGATAAAGAGTACCGATATTTTTTCAATATCGGATACCGGAATCGGAAGTCCCCATAATGCAATGAGCCACTGTTGTGGCTGTGATTGGCTGCTGAAACGATGTCATCATGATGCGCGGTCTGTGCGCATCATGATGAGCAGTCTGTGCCGACTGCGGGGGGCCTGTACCGACTGCGGAGGGCCTGTATGGGCCTGCCGGGGGCTTGTGCCGGCTGCCAGGGGTCTGTACGGGCCTGCCGGGGGCTTGTGCCGGCTGCCGGGGGTCTGTGCGGGCCTGCCGGGGGTCTTGTGTGTGTGCAGGCATCGTCCGATGGGACTACAAGTCCCATCGGGGGATGCCTGCTACAATGACAGTGATTGACACATTAGCCAATGATGGGACAGTAGTAGTCCCATCATCCGGCTAATGTGTTGAATGTAAAACAAAAAAAAAAAATATATATATATATATATATACTACATACATACTACATATATACTACATTCAAACTACATACATACTACATACATACTACATACATGCTACAGACATACAGTACATACTACATTCATACTACATACATACATACTACATATATACTACATTCATACTACATACATACTACATACATACTACATACATACAACATGCTACAGACATACAGTACATACTACATTCATACTACATACTACATTCATACAACATACATACTGCATATTACATACATACTACATATATACTACATTCATACTATGTACATACTACATATACACTACATTCATACAACATACATACATACATACTACATACAGTGCCTACAAGTAGTATTCAACCCCCTGCAGATTTAGCAGGTTTGATAAGATGCAAATAAGTTAGAGCCTTCAAACTTCACACAAGAGCAGGATTTATTAACAGATGCATAAATCTTACAAACCAAAAAGTTATGTTGCTCAGTTAAATTTTAATAAATTTTAAACATACAAGTGTGGGTCAATTATTATTCAACCCCTAGGTTTAATATTTTGTGGAATAACCCTTGTTTGCAATTACAGCTAATAATCGTCTTTTATAAGACCTGATCAGGCCGGCACAGGTCTCTGGAGTTATCTTGGCCCACTCCTCCATGCAGATCTTCTCCAAGTTATCTAGGTTCTTTGGGTGTCTCATGTGGACTTTAATCTTTAGCTCCTTCCACAAGTTTTCAATTGGGTTAAGGTCAGGAGACTGACTAGGCCACTCCAACACCTTGATTTTTTGCCTCTTGAACCAGGCCTTGATTTTCTTGGCTGTGTGCTTTGGGTCGTTGTCTTGTTGAAAGATGAAATGACGACCCATCTTAAGATCCTTGATGGAGGAGCGGAGGTTCTTGGCCAAAATCTCCAGGTAGGCCGTGCTATCCATCTTCCCATGGATGCGGACCAGATGGCCAGGCCCCTTGGCTGAGAAACAGCCCCACAGCATGATGCTGCCACCACCATGCTTGACTGTAGGGATGGTATTCTTGGGGTCGTATGCAGTGCCATCCAGTCTCCAAACGTCACGTGTGTGGTTGGCACCAAAGATCTCGATCTTGGTCTCATCAGACCAGAGAACCTTGAACCAGTCTGTCTCAGAGTCCTCCAAGTGATCATGAGCAAACTGTAGACGAGCCTTGACATGACGCTTTGAAAGTAAAGGTACCTTACGGGCTCGTCTGGAACGGAGACCATTGCAGTGGAGTACGTTACTTATGGTATTGACTGAAACCAATGTCCCCACTGCCATGAGATCTTCCCGGAGCTCCTTCCTTGTTGTCCTTGGGTTAGCCTTGACTCTTCGGACAAGCCTGGCCTCGGCACGGGAGGAAACTTTCAAAGGCTGTCCAGGCCGTGGAAGGCTAACAGTAGTTCCATAAGCCTTCCACTTCCGGATGATGCTCCCAACAGTGGAGACAGGTAGGCCCAACTCCTTGGAAAGGGTTTTGTACCCCTTGCCAGCCTTGTGACCCTCCACGATCTTGTCTCTGATGGCCTTGGAATGCTCCTTTGTCTTTGCCAAGTTAATTACTACATACATACTACATAACTACATATATACTACATTCATACAACATACTGTGAGAATCATGTGGGAATAGTGGATGAGGGCAGGTATATCTCGCCCAGATTCCTTTCCTATGTGGCCTAGTCTGGTCAGTATCGCACCTGCTTACTAATGGATAATGAGAGGGGGATATAAAAGGATGCCAGGTGGTTGTGTGAGTGGCTCAGCCTGGGAACACAGAGAGCCTGTCTGTGTGAGAGACACACATAAGTGGAAGCAGTGCCCACTGCAACTGTGGTTTGGCTGGACGGGAGAAGCCCGCCAGTTGGTAGTTAGGTTGTCCATTGTTTAGTTAGTGCCGGATAGACAAGGATTTGTTTTATGTTTTATTTCCTTTTGCATTGCTTTCACCATTAATAAACCTGACCAGGGTCACTTATACACGAATCCCAGCTCTGCGCCTGAGTTTCATGCTGAACGCACGTGACCTTTGACCCCAGCAAAGGCGATCCCGGAGTGTTTTATCACATTGTGGTGGAGAACGCGGGCATCACGTTGCAAGCATGAGCATGGAGGACGTGGTGAAAGCGCTGGTACAGTCCACCGCCGTCCAGCAAGAAGCTAATCGGGTGATGATGGCCCAGCTGAAGGAGTTGGTGGACATGACAGTTGCCGATCGTTCGCTTCTCCAGCAGGTGGCGCAGCGCTTGGCAAGCTTACCTGAGCTTAACCTGGAAGCCGAGTCGAGAGTGATTCACGTGAGTCGGTACTGGCAGAAAATGACGACCGAAGATGACGTCGAGGCATACCTGACCACGTTTGAACGGACGGCCGTGCGAGAAAAATGGCCGAAGGCACGATGGGCCGGCCTGATTGCCCCGTTTCTTTCCGGTGAGGCCCAAAAGGCTTATTATGACTTAGAGCCTGAAGCCGCGCAGGACTTTGACAAATTGAAAGCTGAGATCTTGGCCCGGCTGGGAGTGACGACCGCTGTCCGTGCACAGAGAGTGCATCAATGGACTTATCAGCCGGATAAACCACCGCGGTCACAGATGTTCGACCTGATCCACGTGACGAAGAAGTGGCTACAACCCGAGGTGCTAACAGCGCCAGAGATAATCCAGAGAGTCGTCATGGACAAGTACCTGAGAGCTCTACCGCCAGCCCTGAGGAAGTGGGTAAGCCATGGAAATCCTACGACGGCATATCAACTGGTGGATCTGGTTGAACGTTACTCCGTGGCGGAAGGACTCCGAGACGACGCTACCCCACCTCGTTCTTCATCATCTCCACGTGGAACCGGTAAGACTGTTCCAGGGAGTAGGGGAGATGGAAAAATCCCTAAGACAGTGAGGGAGGAAAACGGGACTGCCCGCACTGCGAGGCCGAGAGTAACGAACTATGGTCTAAGCAAGGGGCCCGTTAGGTGTTTCCGCTGCCAAGAGATGGGACATATTGCTGCGAACTGTCAGGTCACTACTGAACCCATGCAGTGCGACGTCACAGACTCTAAAAACTGCATGTCTATGGTTGCACGCGTAGTGAGTGTGAATGCCGGTCAAAAGGATGTGGAAAAACACTTGTGTGATTTAACTGTTGATGGCAAAAATGTGGTGGCATTGTTAGACTCGGGAAGTGTGGTGACTCTGGTGAAGGCCAGTCTGGTGTCAGCCCCGACTGGACCATCAGACAAATTTTCTGTAACGTGTGTGCATGGAGACACCTGTTCGTACCTCACCACGGTCATATGCATTACTACTTCCTATGGGTCTGTGCAACATAAAGTGGGACTCGTCCCGGCGTTATTGCATGATGTTATCCTGGGCCGGGATTTTCCCCACTTCTGGCAATTGTGGGAGAATCAGTTGATGCCCTCGGGTAATAGTGTACATGATTCTTCTCCCAGGGAGCGTGTGGGTCCCGAACCTCTGGAAGAGGTCTCCCCGGAAGACTCGGGGGAAGAGTCTGCGGGAAATGACCTGCAGTTCCCGTTTTCAGTCATGGCAGGTGATAATGAGGAGACCGGGGAAGAGGAGGAGGCTGACAGCCGTCCACCTCCCCGTTTGCCGGATTTAGAAGTTCAGAAAGATGACTTCCAAAGCGAGCAAATAAAGGATCCTACCCTTTCTCAGGCTAGGACGAATGTAAAAGTGATAAATGGGGTACCCGTAGAACCTGGCTCTAGGCTGGCATATCCTTACATGGTTCTGGAGAATGATTTACTCTATCAGATAGAGAAAAAGGGGGAAGATACGGTGCAACTATTAGTCGTGCCAAAACCCTACCGGCGGCAGGTGCTGGACCTGGCCCACGGACATGTTATGGGAGGTCACCTGGGAGTCCAGAAAACCACCGAAAGGATATTACACTGTTTTGTTTGGCCAGGCATGCATCACGATATTCGTGTATATTGTGAGTCTTGTCCTGACTGCCAAGCCTCTGCACCTAAGCCCCGGTTCTGTAGCCCTTTGGTACCCCTACCTATTATTGAAGTCCCGTTTGAGAGGATTGGGATGGATTTAATGGGGCCCCTTCCACGGTCGACACGAGGACACCAACATATCCTGGTCATCTTGGATTATGCCACTCGTTACCCGGAGGCCATCCCTTTGCGTAACACGGCCACCAAGACGATTGCCAAGGAACTGGTGCATGTGTTTAGTCGGGTCGGTATACCAAAACAGATACTCACAGACCAGGGGACCCCCTTTATGTCCAGGATAATGAAGGAGCTCTGCCGATTGTTACAAATCGAACCGTTACGCACATCCGTGTATCACCCTCAAACAGACGGGTTGGTTGAACGATTCAATAAAACTCTGAAGCAGATGCTGAGAAAGGTGATAGACAAGGATGGGAAGAACTGGGACTATTTACTTCCGTATTTGCTTTTTTCCATCAGGGAAGTACCCCAGTCTTCCACGGGATTCTCGCCTTTCGAGTTATTGTACGCCCGACGTCCTCGCGGACTGTTAGACGTTGCAAAAGAAACCTGGGAGGGTCAGGTCACTCCGTTTAAAACAGTGATAGATCACATCACACAAATGCAGGACCGTATTGCGGCTGTTATGCCTATCGTCAAAGAACACATGATACAGGCTCAAGGAGCCCAAAAAAGAATCTATGATAGGGGCGCCAAGATCTGTACGTTTGCACCCGGAGATAGGGTGTTGATCCTGGTCCCCACGGTGGACAGTAAGTTCCTGGCAAAGTGGCAGGGCCCCTTTGAGATCAAGGAAAGAGTTGGTGAAGTAAACTACAAAGTATACCAGGCAGGTAAACGGAAACCTGAACAGATTTATCATGTAAATCTGATAAAGCCCTGGAAGGATCGGTCTGCCTTGTCAGCGGAGCTGGCCCGTCCTGTCTGCTCGCATACCGTACCGGAGGTACGGGTTGCAGAGACTCTCTCGGAGTGGCAAAAGACTGAGGTCAGGCAGTTTCTACTTCACAACCAAAAGTTTTTCTCAGAAAAACCCGGGCAGACCACGCTAATAAAACATGACATCGTAACGGAACCTGGTGTCACAGTTCACGTAAAGCCCTACCGAATCCCGGAAGCGCGCCGTGAAGCCGTTTCCCGAGAAGTGAAGGCAATGTTAGAGTTAGGAGTCATTGAGGAATCGCACAGTGCGTGGTCCAGCCCGATTGTGCTAATTCCTAAACCGGACGGCACCATCCGGTTCTGCAATGACTTCAGGAAGCTGAATGCGGTCTCAAAATTTGATGCCTACCCCATGCCCCGGGTCGACGAGTTAATAGATCGGTTAGGAAAAGCCCGGTATATTACGACCCTAGACCTAACAAAGGGGTATTGGCAGATCCCTCTGGTGGAGGCTGCCAGAGAAAAGACAGCATTTGCTACGCCGGAAGGTTTATTTCAGTATGTGTATATGCCGTTTGGACTGCACGGGGCACCGGCGACCTTCCAGAGACTGATGGATCGAGTCCTGAGGCCACATAGGCAGTACGCTTCGGCCTATTTGGACGACATTGTTATTTACAGCTTGGACTGGGAGACTCATCTCCAGAAAGTACAAGCTGTGATTGACGACCTGTGGGAGGCAGGTCTAACCGCGAACCCCAAGAAATGTCACATCGGGCTAGAAGCCCGGTATTTGGGGTATGTAATTGGGAGGGGTGTTGTTAAACCCCAGGTTGATAAGATTCAGGTGGTTCAGGACTGGCCACAACCTGTCAACAAGAAGCAGGTGCAAGCCTTCCTGGGGATCGCCGGCTATTATCGCCGGTTCATACCCAATTTTGCAGCCATCGCTACCCCCCTGACAGATCTTACAAAAGGGAAAGACTCTGTCATGATTAAATGGAGTTTAGCGGCTGAAGAAGCCTTCCATAGCCTAAAACGGGCACTTTGCTCTCAGCCCGTACTGGTGAATCCGGACTTCCGCAGTGAGTTTGTGGTACAAATGGATGCCTCTGATACCGGTATCGGGGCCGTACTCTCACAAGTGAGGGACGGAGTGGAACACCCAGTCCTCTATCTCAGCAGGAAGCTGAATAAACATGAGCAAAGGTATGCAGTCGTAGAAAAAGAGTGCCTCGCCATTAAGTGGGCTCTAGAGGCCCTCAAATATTACCTGGTGGGCCGAAAGTTCAGGCTGATCACGGACCATGCCCCTCTCAAGTGGATGCACTTGAACAAGGAACGGAATAGCCGGGTGACCCGGTGGTTCCTTGCCCTGCAGGCCTACACTTTTACGGTGGAGCACCGCCCAGGGGTACAGATGGGAAATGCAGATGCCCTGTCCCGAGTGCACTGTTTGGCGGGTGTCATTGCTCGACCGGAGTGGTCTGAGCAGAGGGGGGGGATATGTGAGAATCATGTGGGAATAGTGGATGAGGGCAGGTATATCTCGCCCAGATTCCTTTCCTATGTGGCCTAGTCTGGTCAGTATCGCACCTGCTTACTAATGGATAATGAGAGGGGGATATAAAAGGATGCCAGGTGGTTGTGTGAGTGGCTCAGCCTGGGAACACAGAGAGCCTGTCTGTGTGAGAGACACACGTAAGTGGAAGCAGTGCCCACTGCAACTGTGGTTTGGCTGGACGGGAGAAGCCCGCCAGTTGGTAGTTAGGTTGTCCATTGTTTAGTTAGTGCCGGATAGGCAAGGATTTGTTTTATGTTTTATTTCCTTTTGCATTGCTTTCACCGTTAATAAACCTGACCAGGGTCAGTTATACACGAATCCCAGCTCTGCGCCTGAGTTTCATGCTGAACGCACGTGACCTTTGACCCCAGCAAAGGCGATCCCGGAGTGTTTTATCACAATACATACATGCATGCATACTACATATATACTACATTCATACTACATACTGTACATACTACATATACACTACATTCATACAACATACATACATACTACATATATGCTACATTCATACAACATACATACATACATACTACATATATGCTTCATTCATACTACATACATACTACATATACACTACATTCATACAACATACATACATACATACTACATATATACTATATTCATACAGCATACATACTACATACATACAACATGCTACAGACATACAGTACATACTACATACATACTACATACATACTACATATATACTACATACATACTACATACATACTACATATATACTACATTCATAAAACATACATACATACTACATACATACTACATATATACTACATCAATACAACATACATACATACATACATACGAGGGGCGATCCAAAAGTAATGATAATCAGTTATTTCTATTGCACACAGAAATTAAAATAAAATGTTTTCTTCTCTGTTAGGTACCCACTAGTCCAGGAAAAAAAAAATCACTTAAATAGGCCACGATTGCCGGGAGCTACATTCATTTGAATATGAACTGCCAAGGAGTGAACATCAAAATGGAAAAAACGAGCTCAGAGCTGTCATCAAATACCTCTGCTTGAAAAAAATGTCTACCAAAGACATACACAGCGACTTGGTGGAAACATTGGGGGACTCTTCTCCTCCATATTCCACAGATGCACGCTGGGCCAAGGAATTTGAGCTGGGAAGAACATCGACGGAAGATGAACATCGCGAAGGACGCCCATCCACGTCCCTCAATGAAGAAAACGTGAAAAAAGTTGAAGAAGTTGTGTTGGCAGATCGAAGAGTGACTATCAGTCATGTAGCTGAGGTCACAGGGATCTCATATGGCAGTATTCAAAGAATCCTTGCAAAAGAATTGCATATGAGAAAGGTCTCCGCGCGTTGGGTGCCAAAAATGTTAACCGACGAGCAAAAGAAGAAACGAGTTGACATTTCAATAGCAAATCTCGAAAAGTTCCAAGCAGACAAGGAGAATTTTTTGTCATGTTTTTTGACCATGGATGAGACCTGGATCCATCACTTTGATCCCAAAACTAAACAACAATCTATGACATGGAAACGAGCCGACGAACCGACGCCGAAGAAATTCAAAGTGTCAAGCTCAGCAGGGAAGGTTATGGCGTCCGTTTTTTGGGACGCTGAAGGAATTATTATGGTGGCCTATTTGGAGAAGGGAGCCACTATTACGGGCTCCTACTACGCAGAACAAATAAGAAGATTGCGGGAGGCTATCAAGGAGAAAAGGCGTGGCAAACTGCGGGCTGGAGTGCTGTTTCACCAAGATAACGCACCGGCTTACAAAGCTGCAGTTGCCATGGCTACCATTCAAGAAGTGGGCTTCGAACAGGTGGAATACCCCCCCTATTCGACAGATCTAGCCCCCAGTGACTTCTTTCTCTTTCCTCGGCTCAAGGAACACCTCCGGGGCAAGAAATTCGACGACAATAGTGACGTGATAACCGCTCTTGGGGAGTTTTTTGAGGGTCAAGATCAAGAATTTTTTCGAAGGGAATTCTAAGTTTAGAAAAGAGATGGACTAAATGTATAGACTTGTTAGGAGACTATGTAGAAAAATAAAAAATTTTTTTTACTACATTCATTGTGTTTATTATTGATTATCATTACTTTTGGATCACCCCTCGTATATACTACATTCATACAACATACATACTGCATACTGCATAATACAACATACATACAACATGCTACAGACATACAACATACATACTACATACAACATACATACATGCATACAATACATTCATACATTCATACAATACATACATATAGACATACAGTACATATAACATAGAGTACATACTCACCAATACTTGTCATATTGTTCCCCGAAGCCAGTGTCATCTATGAAAAAATATGAAAATAACAAACAAGCTATATACTCCCTGATCTGCAGAAATCCACGTGTCCCACACCGATTTCCAGTGGAGAACAGCAGCATCAGCTGATGCGACCGCTCTCTACGGGGCCCCAGGAATCCAATGACGGGAAGTAGGTATCCTTCCACACTGTATTCCTCCGCCACTGTAAAAAAATAGTCCCTGGTCTCACTTTATGGCAAAAGCTGTGTGGGAACTTTTTCACACAGCAATGCCAAAAGTAGTATGTATGTGGTATGTATGTTGTATGTCTGTAGCATGTTGTATGTATGTAGTATTTAGTATGTATGTATGTTGTATGAATGGAGTATATATTTATGTAGTGGGTATGTATGTATGTTGTATGAATGTAGTATATATGTAGTATGTATGTTGCATGTCTGTAGCATGTTGTATGTATGTTGTATGTATGTAGAAAGTATGTAGTATGTATGTATGTATGTACTGTATGTTGTATGAATGTAGTATATATGTAGTATGTATGTATGTATGTTGTATGAATGTAGTATATATGTAGTATGCATGTAGTATGTATGCAGCATGTAGTATGTTGTATGAATGTAGTATATATGTATGTAGTATGTATGTATGTATGTTGTATGAATGTAGTGTACATGTAGTATGAATGTAGTATGTATGTTGTATGTCTGTAGCATGTTGTATGTATGTTGCATGTATGTAGTATGTATGTATGTATGTTGTATGAATGTAGTATATATGTAGTATGAATGTAGTATGTATGTTGTATGTATGTTGTATGTATGTAGCATGTTGTATGTATGTTGTATGTATGTAGTAAGTATGTAGTATGTATGTATGTTGTATGAATGTAGTATATATGTAGTATGTATGAGATTCTGGACCGTGAAGAAGGCGGGTTTTACCGCTGAAACGCTTAGTCCTATCTGCACTACTTTCCTGCGTTATTGCTGTTCTGAACTGCTTGGACCATTCTATTTTATTTTAATGGATTTATGAATAAAAGGAAAAAAAAATTTTTAACAGCATCCTGGAGTGCTCACGTTATTGCTGGACTTTGCTTTGCCGTTGTTCACATTTGTATGGATGGACTCCTACATCCTGATCCGGGCACAACGGAGTTAACCAGGTCAGCCGAGGTTCGAGGTGGTTCACAGGAGTGAGCTGGTCTACATTGTTGGTTTTATATGTAGTATGTATGTAGTATGTATGTTGTATGAATGTAGTATATATCTATGTAGTATGTATGTATGTTGCATGAATGTTGTATATATGTAGTATGAATGTAGTATGTATGTTGTATGTATGTTGTACGTCTGTAGCATGTTGCATGTATGTAGTAAGTATGTAGTATGTATGTATGTTGTATGAATGTAGCATATATGTAGAATGTATGTATGTTGTATGAATGTAGTATATATGTAGTATGTATGTAGTATGTATATATATATATTTTTTTTTACATTCAACACATTAGCCGGATGATGGGACTACTACTGTCCCATCATTGGCTAATGTGTCAATCACTGTCACTGTAGCAGGCATCTCCCGATGGGACTTGTGCACACACACAAGACCCCCAGCAGGCCCGCACAGACCCCCGGCAGCCGGCACAAGCCCTCGGCAGGCCCGCACAGACCCCCGGCAGCCGGCACAGGCACCCGGCAGGCCCGTACAGACCCCCGGCACAAGCCCCCGGCAGGCTCGTACAGACACCCGGCAGCCAGCACAAGCCCCCGGCAGGCTCGTACAGACCCCCGGCAGCCGGCACAAGCCCCCGGCAGGCCCGTACAGACCCCCGGCAGCCGGCCCAAGCCCCCGGTAGACCCGCACAGACCCCCGGCAGCCGGCACAAGCCCCCGGCAGACCCGTATAGACCCCCGGCAGCCGGCACAAGCCCCTGGCAGGCCCGTACAGACCCCCGGCAGGCGGCACATGCCCCCGGCAGGGCCGTACAGACCCCCGGCAGCCAGCACAAGCCCCCGGCAGGCCCGTACAGACCCCCAGCAGGCCCACACAGACCCCGCCCGCACACACAGACACGCACTGGATGTGCAAGTAAAGAAAGGGTTTTTTTTCATTCCGATATTTCTGTCCCATTGATTTGAATGGGATTTCCGGTATCAAAATCGGCGATACCCGATACTTTTTTTGTATCGTGCCGATCCAATCCGATCCGATATTTCTCTGTATCGGATGGTATCGCTCAACACTACTGATGAGGCGAAAATAGAACTTTTTGGTGACAAATCTAACCAGTATGTGTGGAGAAAACCAGGCACTGCTCATCACCGACTGAATACAATCCCAACAGTGAAACATGGTAGTGGCAGCATCATGCTATGGGGGTGTTTTTCAGCTGCAGGGACAGGACGACTGGTTGCAATTGAAGGAAACATGAATGCAGCCAAGTACAGAGATATCCTGGATGAAAACCTCTTCCAGAGTGCTCTGGACCTCAGGCTTGGTGGAAGGTTCACCTTCCAACAAGTCAATGAATCTAAGAGCACAGCTAAAATAATAAAGGGGTTGGTTCCTAGCAACTCTGTGACTATTCTTGACTGGCCCAGCCAGAGACCTGACCTAAACCCAATTGAGCATCTCTGGAGAGACCTGAAAATGGCTGTCCACCAACATTCACCATCCAACCTGACAGAACTGGAGAGGATCTGCAAGGAAGAATGGCAGAGGATCCCCAAATCCAGGTGTGAAAAACTTGCTACAACATTCCCAAGAAGACTCATGGCTAGTGTTGAGCGATACCACCCGATATTGAAAAATATCGGATCGGATTGGATCGGCCGATCTAAAAAAAATATCGGGTATCGCCGATTCCGATCCCGGAAGTCCCATTCAAGTCAATGGAACAGAAATATCGGAATTGAAAAAACCCTTTCTTTCCTTGTAGGTTAATTCTACATGAAGAAAAACAACTAAGAATAATGTAGAATGTATTGTGGGAGGTGTAGGAGACATTAAAGCCATAGACCTTTAGCCCAATCAAATGGAATAGCAGGAATAATTTTTTTATTTTAAAGACGTTTGGAGTTACAAAGATATTGACTAAGTTAACCTCTTTTATATTTTGTCAGATATGTATGTTTCACTACTTCCATGCTCTTCACCTTCTTTTTTACTTCTCCCACACTTTCTCCTTCATCATCCTCAGCAGCAGCATCTTTTTCATCAACTTCTTCTTCACCTTATTCATCTTCTTCTTCTTCTTCTTCACCTTCTTCCTATTATTCTTTTTTTACATTCTTCATATTCTTCTTATTCAACTATTATTCTTCTTCATATTCTACTTCTTCATCTTCTTCCTATTCTTCTTCTTCATCATATTCTTATTTCTGACAGGCATTCCTGTAGTCGTTATCTATAAAAGTATGAAGATTACACCTTCGGGTCTGCCTGTCACAAAAGATTTACAACAGGATTTGTCCACGTTCAGTTTGGCCTGCAGTAGCAGGCATTTTCCAGGGGCATCACGAAGAGGAACGGACTCACCCCCATACACTGCTTAGTCTTCTTCTGCTTATAATTTAGACACTATCATTTACTCTTATTTTTAGTCTTATGCTTAATGTTCTTCTGTTTTTGGTTTTTCTGCTTCTTGCTCTTCTGTCTCTTGTTGTTCTGCATCTTGGTGGTTGTCTTCATGTTCTTTGTCCTCTTGGTCATCTTCTTGAGGGTCATCTTTTTGGTCTTCTTCGGTGTGGTCTTCAGGGTCGTCATCTTCAGGGTCATCGTCAGGGAGATCCAGAGTGAGAATCGAAAAACAATTCCACAACCTTGAACTTGGAAAAGTAGCAGAAGGCACAAGAAGGCTGAGGGACTGCCGAGAACTAGCTGACGGTACTGGAACCCGGATGGGTAGCAGAAGGAACAATAGCAAATGGAACTAGCAAGGACCAGCTGATGGTGCTGGAACCCGGAGGGGCAGCAGAAGGAACAAGAGCCAATGGCACAACCGTGGACCAGCTGACGGTGCTGGAACACGGTTACTAAGCAGGAGGTACCTGTGCTCCAAAGCACTACCAAGGACCAGCAGACGTTTCTGGAACTCGGATACCAAGAAGGAGGCACCTAGGCCAAAGGCACTGCCGAGAACCAGCTGATGGTGCTGGAACCCGGATGGGTAGCAGAAGCTGCAAGAGCAAATGAAACTAGCGAGCACCAGCTGATGGTGCTGGAACCTGGAGGGGCAGCAGAAGGAACAAGAGCCAATGGCACAACCATGGACCAGCTGACGGTGCTGGAACACGGTTACGAAGTAGGAGGTACCTGTGCTCCAAAGCACTACCAAGGACCAGGAGACGTTGCTGGAACTCGGATACCAAGAAGGAGGCACCTAGGCCAAAGGCACTGCCGACAACCAGCTGACAGTGCTGGAACCCGGATGGGTAGCAGAAGCTGCAAGAGCAAATGAAACTAGCGAGGACCAGCTGATGGTGCTGGAACCCGGAGGAGCAACAGAAGGAACAGGAGCCAATGGCACAACCGTGGACCAGCTGACGGTGCTGGAACATGGTTACTAAGCAGGAGGTACCTGTGCTACAAAGCACTACCAAGGACCAGCAGACGTAGCTGGAACTCGGATACCAAGAAGGAGGCACCTAGGCCAAAGGCACTGCCGAGAACCAGCTGACGGTGCTGGAACCCAGATGGGTAGCAGAAGCTGCAAGAGCAAATGAAACTAGCGAGCACCAGCTGATTGTGCTGGAACCCGGAGGGGCAGCAGAAGGAACAAGAGCCAATGGCACAACCGTGGACCAGCTGACGGTGCTGGAACATGGTTACTAAGCAGGAGGTACCTGTGCTCCAAAGCACTACCAAGGACCAGCAGACGTTGCTGGAACTCGAATACCAAGAAGGAGGCACCTAGGCCAAAGGCACTGCCGACAACCAGCTGACAGTGCTGGAACCCAGATGGGTAGCAGAAGCTACAAGAGCAAATGAAACTAGCGAGGACCAGCTGGTGGTGCTGGAACCCGGAGGAGCAGCAGAAGGAACAGGAGCCAATGGCACAACCGTGGACCAGCTGACGGTGCTGGAACATGGTTACTAAGCAGGAGGTACCTGTGCTACAAAGCACTACCAAGGACAAGTAGACGTTGCTGGAACTCGGATACCGAGAAGGAGGCACCTAGGCCAAAGGCTCTGCCGAGAACCAGCTGACGGTGCTGGAACTCGTATGGGTAGCACAAGGTACCCATAATCAACAAAGTTGCAAGGCCGCGAGCAGGACGCAGTTACCGAAACCCACAGTCCAACAGGGGGTGCTTGTCCTATTGGCACTACGGAACCAGCCTTTATTACCAGAACCCGCAGCCCACATAGGAAGCACCGAAACTGCAGGCACCATAGACTCGGCTAACCCGACCGCAACACGACAGGACAACGTATTGGTGGCAAAGTGACGTTGACACTACCCGGAAACAGCAGGCGTGCTGGAACCAGACTGGGCAGGAGGGAGTGCCCGTGCCAAAGACACTTCCGAGAACCAGCTGACGGTGCTGGAACCCGGATGGGTAGCAGAAGCTACAAGAGTCAATGGAACTACCGAAAACCAGCTGACGGTGCTGGAACCCAGAGTGGCAGCAGAAGGAACAACAGCCAGTGGCACAACCGTGGAACAGCTGATGGTGCTGGAACACTGTTACTAAGCAGGAGGTACCTGTGCTAGAAAGCACAACCAAGGACCAGCAGACGTTGCTGGAACTCGGATACCAAGAAGGAGGCACCTAGGCCAAAGGCACTGCCGAGAACCAGCTGACAGTGCTGGAACCCAGATGGGTAGCAGAAGCTGCAAGAGCAAATGAAACTAGCGAGGACCAGCTAATGGTGCTGGAACCCGGAGGAGCAGCAGAAGGAACAGGAGCCAATGGCACAACCATGGACCAGCTGACGGTGCTTGAACATGGTTACTAAGCAGGAGGTACCTGTGCTACAAAGCACTACCAAGGACCAGCAGACGTTGCTGGAACTCGGATACCAAGAAGGAGGCACCTAGGCCAAAGGCACTGCCGACAACCAGCTGACAGTGCTGGAACCCAGATGGGTAGCAGAAGCTGCAAGAGCAAATGAAACTAGCGAGGACCAGCTGATGGTGCTGGAACCCGGAGGAGCAGCAGAAGGAACAGGAGCCAATGGCACAACCGTGGAACAGCTGACGGTGCTGGAACACGGTTACTAAGCAGGAGGTACCTGTGCTAGAAAGCACTACCAAGGACCAGCAGACGTTGCTGGAACTCGGATACCGAGAAGGAGGCACCTAGGCCAAAGGCTCTGCCGAGAACCAGCTGACGGTGCTGGAACCCGTATGGGTAGCACAAGGTACCCATAATCAACAAAGTTGCAAGGCCGCGAGCAGGACGCAGTTACCGAAACCCACAGTCCAACAGGGGGTGCTTGTCCTATTGGCACTACGGAACCAGCCTTTATTACCAGAACCCGCAGCCCACATAGGAAGCACCGAAACTGCAGGCACCATAGACTCGGCTAACCCGACCGCAACACGACAGGACAACGTATTGGTGGCAAAGTGACGTTGACACTACCCGGAAACAGCAGGCATGCTGGAACCAGGCTGGGCAGGAGGGAGTGCCCGTGCCAAAGACACTTCCGAGAACCAGCTGACGGTGCTGGAACCCGGATTGGTAGCAGAAGCTACAAGAGTCAATGGAACTACCGAGAACCAGCTGACGGTGCTGGAACCCAGAGTGGCAGCAGAAGGAACAACAGCCAATGGCACAACCGTGGAACAGCTGATGGTGCTGGAACACGGTTACTAAGCAGGAGGTACCTGTGCTAGAAAGCACAACCAAGGACCAGGAGACGTTGCTGGAACTCGGATACCAAGAAGGAGGCACCTAGGCCAAAGGCACTGCCGAGAACCAGCTGACAGTGCTGGAACCCGGATGGGTAGCAGAAGCTGCAAGAGCAAATGAAACTAGCGAGAACCAGCTGATGGTGCTGGAACCCGGAGGGGCAGCAGAAGGAACAAGAGCCAATGGCACAACCGTGGACCAACTGACGGTGCTGGAACATGGTTACTAAGCAGGAGGTACCTGTGCTACAAAGCACTACCAAGGACCAGCAGACATTGCTGGAACTCGGATACCGAGAAGGAGGCACCTAGGCCAAAGGCTCTGCCGAGAACCAGCTGACGGTGCTGGAACCCGTATGGGTAGCACAAGGTACCCATAATCAACAAAGTTGCAAGGCCGCGAACAGGACGCAGTTACCGAAACCCACAGTCCAACAGGGGGTGCTTGTCCTATTGGCACTACGGAACCAGCCTTTATTACCAGAACCCGCAGCCCACATAGGAAGCACCGAAACTGCAGGCACCATAGACTCGGCTAACCAGACCGCAACACGACAGGACAACGTATTGGTGGCAAAGTGATGTTGACACTACCCGGAAACAGCAGGCGTGCTGGATCCAGGCTGGGCAGGAGGGAGTGCCCGTGCCAAAGACACTTCCGAGAACCAGCTGACGGTGCTGGAACCCGGATGGGTAGCAGAAGCTACAAGAGTCAATGGAACTACCGAGAACCAGCTGACGGTGCTGGAACCCAGAGTGGCAGCAGAAGGAACAACAGCCAATGGCACAACCGTGGAACAGCTGACGGTGCTGGAACACGGTTACTAAGCAGGAGGTACCTGTGCTAGAAAGCACTACCAAGGACCAGCAGACGTTGCTGGAACTCGGATACCGAGAAGGAGGCACCTAGGCCAAAGGCTCTGCCGAGAACCAGCTGACGGTGCTGGAACCCGTATGGGTAGCACAAGGTACCCATAATCAAAAAAGTTGCAAGGCCGCGAGCAGGACGCAGTTACCGAAACCCACAGTCCAACAGGGGGTGCTTGTCCTATTGGCACTACGGAACCAGCCTTTATTACCAGAACCCGCAGCCCACATAGAAAGCTCCGAAACTGCAGGCACCATAGACTCGGCTAACCCGACCGCAACACGACAGGACAACGTATTGGTGGCAAAGTGACGTTGACACTACCCGGAAACAGCAGGCATGCTGGAACCAGGCTGGGCAGGAGGGAGTGCCCGTGCCAAAGACACTTCCAAGAACCAGCTGACGGTGCTGGAACCCGGATGGGTAGCAGAAGCTACAAGAGTCAATGGAACTACCGAGAACCAGCTGACGGTGCTGGAACCCAGAGTGGCAGCAGAAGGAACAACAGCCAATGGCACAACCGTGGAACAGCTGATGGTGCTGGAACACGGATACTGAGCAGGAGGTACCTGTGCTAGAAAGCACAACCAAGGACCAGCAGACGTTGCTGGAACTCGGATACCAAGAAGGAGGCACCTAGGCCAAAGGCACTGCCGAGAACCAGCTGACAGTGCTGGAACCCGGATGGGTAGCAGAAGCTGCAAGAGCAAATGAAACTAGCGAGAACCAGCTGATGGTGCTGGAACCCGGAGGGGCAGCAGAAGGAACAAGAGCCAATGGCACAACCGTGGACCAACTGACGGTGCTGGAACATGGTTACTAAGCAGGAGGTACTTGTGCTACAAAGCACTACCATGGACCAGCAGACATTGCTGGAACTCGGATACCGAGAAGGAGGCACCTAGGCCAAAGGCTCTGCCGAGAACCAGCTGACGGTGCTGGAACCCGTATGGGTAGCACAAGGTACCCATAATCAACAAAGTTGCAAGGCCGTGAACAGGACGCAGTTACCGAAACCCACAGTCCAACAAGGGGTGCTTGTCCTATTGGCACTACGGAACCAGCCTTTACTACCAGAACCCGCAGCCCACATAGGAAGCACCGAAACTGCAGGCACCATAGACTCGGCTAACCCGACCGCAACACGACAGGACAACGTATTGGTGGCAAAGTGATGTTGACACTACCCGGAAACAGCAGGCGTGTTGGAACCAGGCTGGGCAGGAGGGAGTGCCCGTGCCAAAGACACTTCCGAGAACCAGCTGACGGTGCTGGAACCCGGATGTGTAGCAGAAGCTACAAGAGTCAATGGAACTACCGAGAACCAGCTGACGGTGCTGGAACCCAGAGTGGCAGCAGAAGGAACAACAGTCAATGGCACAACCGTGGAACAGCTGACGGTGCTGGAACACGGTTACTAAGCAGGAGGTACCTGTGCTAGAAAGCACTACCAAGGACCAGCAGACGTTGCTGGAACTCGGATACCAAGAAGGAGGCACCTAGGCCAAAGGCACTGCCGGGAACCAGCTGACGGTGCTGGAACCCGGATGGGTAGCAGAAGCTGCAAGAGCAAATGAAACTAGCGAGGACCAGCTGACGGTGCTGGAACCCGGAGGGGCAGCAGAAGGAACAAGAGCCAATGGCACAACTGTGGACCAGCTGACGGTGCTGGAACACGGTTACTAAGCAGGAGGTACCTATGCTAGAAAGCACTACCAAGGACAAGCAGACGTTGCTGGAACTCGGATACCAAGAAGGAGGCACCTAGGCCAAAAGCTCTGCCAAGAACCAGCTGACGGTGCTGGAACCCGTATGGGTAGCACAAGGTACCCATAATCAACAAAGTTGCAAGGCCGCGAGCAGAACGCAGTTACCGAAACCAACAGTCCAACAGGGGGTGCTTGTCCTATTGGCACTACGGAACCAGCCTTTATTACCAGAACCCGCAGCCCACATAGGAAGCACCGAAACTGCAGGCACCATAGACTCGGCTAACCCGACCGCAACACGACAGGACAACGTATTGGTGGCAAAGTGACGTTGACACTACCCGGACACAGCAGGCGTGCTGGAACCAGGCTGGGTAGGAGGGAGTGCCCGTGCCAAAAACACTTCCGAGAACCAGCTGACGGTGCTGGAACCCAGATGGATAGCAGAAGCTACAAGTAGTGTTGAGCGATACCACCCGATACTGAAAAATATCGTATCGGAATGGATGGGCTGATCTAAAAAAAGTATTGGGTATCGCCAATTCCGATCCCGGAAGTCCCATTCAAGTCAATGGAACAGAAATATCGGAATTAAAAAAAACCCTTTCTTTCCCTGTCAGTTAATTCTATATGGAGAAAAACAACTAATAAAGTAGAATGTATTGTGGGAGGTGTAGGTGTAGGTGTACCGACAAGGAGGCACCTAGGCCAAAGGCTCTTCCGAGAGCCAGCTGACGGTGCTGGAACCCGGATGCGTAGCAGAAGCTGCAAGAGCAAATGACACTAGCAAGGACCAGCTGACGGTGCTGGAACCCGGAGGGATAGCAGAAGGCACAATAGCCAATGGGACAACCGTGGAACAGCTGACGGTGCAAGAACATGGTTTCTAAGCAGGAGGTACCTGTACTAAAAAGCACTACCAAGGACCAGCAGACGTTGCTGGAACCCGGATACCGAGAAGGAGGCACCTAAGCCAAAGGCTCTATCGAGAGCAAGCTGATAGTGCTGGAACTCTGAGGGGCAGCAGAAGGAACAAGCGCCAATGGGACAACCGTGGACCAGCTGACGGTGCTAGAAAACGGTTTCTAAGCAGGAGGTACCTGTGCTAGAAAGCAGTACCAAGGACCAGCAGACATTGCTGGAACTCGGATACCGAGAAGGAGGCACCTAGGCCAAAGGCTCTGCCGAGAGCCAGCTGACGGTGCTGGAACCCGGATGGGTAGCACAAGGTACTCAGGAAAAAAACAAAGTTGCAAGGCCGTGAGTCGGCCGCAGTTACCGAAACCCACAGTCCTACAGGGGGTGCTTGTCCTATTGGCACTATGGAACCAGCCTTTGTTACCAGAACCCGCAGCCCACATAGGAAGCACTGAAACTGCAGGCACCATAGACTCTGCTAACCCAACCGCAACACGGCAGGACAACGTATCAGTGGCAAAGTGACGTTGACACTACCCGGAAACAGCAGGCGTGCTGTAACCAGGCCAGGCAGTAGGGAGTACCCGTGCCAAAGACACTGCCGAGAACCAGCTGACGGTGCTGGAACCCGGAGGAGCAGCAGAATGAACAAGAGCCAATGGCACAACCGTGGACCAGCTGACGGTGCTGGAACACGGTTTCTAAGCAGGAGGTACCTGTGCTAAAAAGCACTACCAAGGACCAGCAGATGTTGCTTGAACTGGGATACCGACAAGGAGGCACCTCAGCCAAAGGCACTGCCGCGAGCCGGCTGCAGTTACCGAAACCCACAGTCCTACAGGGGGTGCTTGTCCTATTGGCACTATGGAACCAGCCTTTGTTACAAGAACCCGCAGCCCACATAGGAAGCACTGAAACTGCAGGCACCATAGACTCGGCTAACCCGACCTCAACACCACAGGACAACGTATTGGTGGCAAAGTGGCGTTGACAGTACCCAGAAACAGCAGGCGTGCTGTAACCAGGCTGGGCAGTAGGGAGTACCCGTGCCAAAGACACTGCCGAGAACCAGCTGACGGTGCTGGAACCCGGAGGGGCAGCAGAATGAACAAGAGCCAATGGCACAACCGTGGACCAGCTGACGGTGCTGGAACATGGTTTCTAAGCAGGAGGTACCTGTGCTAAAAAGCACTATCAAGGACCAGCAGACGTTGCTTGAACTGGGATACCGACAAGGAGGCACCTCAGCCAAAGGCACTGCCGAGAACCAGCTGACGGTGCTGGAACCCGGATGGGTAGCAGAAGGTACCCATGAAAAACAAAGTTGCAAGGCCGCGAGCCGGCCGCAGTTACCGAAACCCACAGTCCTACAGGGGTGCTTGTTCTATTGGCACTATGGAACCAGCCTTTGTTGCCAGAACCCACAGCCCACATAGGAAGCACTGAAACTGCAGGCACCATAGACTCGGCTAACCCGACCGCAACACGACAGGACAACGTATCAGTGGCAAAGTGACGCTGACACTACCCGGAAACAGCAGGCGTGCTGTAACCAGGCTGGGCAGGAGGGAGTACCCGTGCCAAAAGACACTGCCAAGAACCAGCTGACGGTGCTGGAACCCGGAGGGGCAGCAGAATGAACAAGAGCCAATGGCACAACCGTGGACCAACTGACGGTGCTGGAACACGGTTTCTAAGCAGGAGGTACCTGTGCTAAAAAGCACTACCAAGGACCAGCAGACGTTGCTTGAACTGGGATACCGACAAGGGGGAACCTCAGCCAAAGGCACTGCCGAGAACCAGCTGACGGTGCTGTATCCCGGATGGGTAGCAGAAGGTACCCATGAAAAACAAAGTTGCAAGGCCGCGAGCCGGCCGCAGTTACCGGAACCCACAGTCCTACAGCGGGTGCTTGTCCTATTGGCACTATGAAGCCAGCCTTTGTTACCAGAACCTGCAGCCCACATAGGAAGCACTGAAACTGCAGGCACCATAGACTCGGCTAACCCGACCGCAACACGACAGGACAACATATCAGTGGCAACGTGACGTTGACACTACCCGGAAACAGCAGGCGTGCTGTAACCAGGCTGGGCAGGAGGGAGTACCTGTGCCAAAGACACTGCCGAGAACCAGCTGACGGTGCTGGAACCCAGAGGGGCAGCAAAAGGAACAAGAGCCAATGGCACAACCGTACACCAGCTGACGGTGCTGGAACACGGTTTCTAAGCAGGAGTTACCTGTGCTAAAAAGCACTACCAAGGACCAGCAGACCTTGCTGGAACTCGGATACCAAGAAGGAGGCACCTAGGCCAAAGGCTCTGCCGAGAAACAGCTGACGGTGCTGGAATCCGGCTGGGCAGGAGGGAGTTCCCATGGCAAACACACTTCTGAGCAGCAACATGCGATGTTGAAGCCCAGGGGTCAATCATGCAGCAGGCTGAGGCCAACTTGGAGCGAGTTTTATATTGGTTGTACACAACTACTGATTGTAACCATGCTCCACTTTGGCCTCTGGCTCTACTGTCTCTAGTATTTCCCCTGGCCTCCAACCACGCCAGTTGCTGCTCTGCAGAGTTGTCTGCACAATTCACACTTGTTCCTGAGTTACTGGGGCTCAGTCACGTCAGTTGATCCCCTGATGTGTGTCCGGCAAGGTGTCCTGCTCTGTCCACATTCCCACAACTATTAATGGAAATGGGGACAGAGCAGGAGACATTGCCGGACACACATCAGGGGATCAACAGACGTGACTGAGCCCCAGTAACACAGGAACAAGTGTGGATTGTGCAGACGGCACATCAGAGCAGCGACTGGTGGGGTTGGAGGCCAGGGGAAATACTAGAGACAGTACAGCCAGAGGCCTAAGTGGACCACGGTTAAAAGTCAGTAATAGTGTGATGTTGGAGTCAGCTGTAGACTTTGCCTTCCGCACAGCAGGGGAACAGCTGGCATTACTGAACCCCACTAACACAGGAGCAAGTGATTCTATCTGTGCAGACGGCACTTCCAAGCTACAACTGGCTGTGTTGAAGCCCAGGATCAATGCTCCGAGCAGGCTGAGGCCTACTTGGAGCAAGTGGAAAATAACATGTAGTGTGATGTTGGAGGCAGCAGGAGATTTTGCCATCCGCACAGCAGGGGAACAGCTGGCATTACTAAACCCCACTAACACAGGAGCGAGTGTTTCAATCTGTGCGGACGGCACTTCCAGGCTACAACTGGCTGTGTTGTAGCCCAGGATCAATGCTCCGAGCAGTCTGAGGCCTACTTGGAGTGAGGAGATTAAGCGTTGTAGTGTGAGTTTAGAGGCAGCAGGAAACTTTGCCGTCCACACAGCAGGGGAACAGCTGGCGTTACTGAACCCCACTAACACAGGAGCGAGTGTTTCAATCTGTGCGGACGGCACTTCCAGGCTACAACTGGCTGTGTTGTAGCCCAGGATCAATGCTCCAAGCAGGCTGAGGCCTACTTGGAGCAAGTGGAAAATAACATGTAGTGCGATGTTGGAGGCAGCAGGAGATTTTGCCTTCCGCACAGCAGGGGAACAGCTGGCATTACTGAACCCCACTAACACAGGAGCGAGTGTTTCAATCTGTGCGGACGGCACTTCCAGGCTACAACTGGCTGTGTTGTAGCCCAGGATCAATGCTCCGAGCAGGCTGAGGCCTACTTGGAGCGAGGAGAAAAAGCGTTGTAGTGTGAGTTTGGAGGCAGCAGGAGACTTTACCATCTACACAGCAGGGGAACAGCTGGCAATACTGAACCCCACTAACACAGGAGCGAGTGATTCTATCTGTGCGGACGGCACTTCCAAGCTACAACTGGCTGTGTTGAAGCCCAGGATCAATGCTCCGAGCAGGCTGAGGCCTACTTGGAGCAAGTGGAAAATAACATGTAGTGTGATGTTGGAGGCAGCAGGAGATTTTGCCATCCGCACAGCAGGGGAACAGCTGGCATTACTGAACCCCACTAACACAGGAGCGAGTGTTTCAATCTGTGCTGACGGCACTTCCAGGCTACAACTGGCTGTGTTGTAGCCCAGGATCAATGCTCCGAGCAGTCTGAGGCCTACTTGGAGTGAGGAGAAAAAGCGTTGTAGTGTGAGTTTAGAGGCAGCAGGAGACTTTGCCGTCCACACAGCAGGGGAACAGCTGGCATTACTGAACCCCACTAACAGGAGCGAGTGTGTGTTTCTCTGCGAAGACGGCACTTCTGAACACCAACTGGCGTTGTTGGAGCCCAGGATGAGGCATGGAGCAGGCTGAGGCCTGATGGTGTTGGCATGTGGAGGCAGCACTAGACTTTGCCGTCTACACAGCAGGGGAACAGCTGGCATTACTGAACCCCACAGACACAGTAGCGAGTGTGTTTTTCTCTGTGAAGACGGCACTTCTGAACACTAACTGGCATTGTTGGAGCCCACGATGAGGCATGGAGCAGGCTGAGGCCTGATAGTGTTGGCATGTGGAGGCAGCAGGAGACTTTGCCGTCTACACAGCAGGGGAACAGCTGGCAATACTGAACCCCACTAACACAGGAGCTAGTGTGTGTTTCTCTGCGAAGACGGCACTTCTGAACACCAACTGATGTTGTTGGAGCCCAGGATGAGGCATGGAGCAGGCTGAGGCCTGATGGTGTTGGCGTGTGGAGGCAGCACTAGACTTTGCCGTCTACACAGCAGGGGAACAGCTGGCATTACTGAACCCCACTAACACAGGAGCTAGTGTGTTTTTCTCTGCAAAGACGGCACTTCTGAACACCAACTGGCTTTGTTGGAGCCCAGGATCAAGCATGGAGCAGGCTGAGGGCTGATGGTGTTGGCAGGCATGTGGAGGCAGCAGGAGACTTTGCCGTCTACACAGCAGGGGAACAGCTGGCATTACTGAACCCCACAGACACAGTAGCTAGTGTGTGTTTCTCTGCGAAGACGGCACTTCTGAACACCAACTGACGTTGTTGGAGCCCAGGATGAGGCATGGAACTGGCTGAGGCCAACTTGCAGCACGTTTTATAGAGGTAGTAGACTACAACTGATTGTAACCGTGCTCCACTATGGCCTCCGGCTCCACTGTCTCTAGCATTTCCCCTGGCCTACAACCCCGCCAGTGACAGCTCTGAAGTGGCGTCAGCACAATCCACACTTGTTCCTGTGTAACTGTGGCTCAGTCCCGTCAGTTGATCCCCTGATGTGTGTCCGGCAAGGTCTCCTGCTCTGTCCTCATTCACACTACTAGTAATGGGAATGTGGACAGAGCAGGAGACCTTGCCGGACACACATCAGGGGATCAACTGACGTGACTGAGGCCAAGTAACACTGGAACAAGTGAGGATTATGCAGACGCCACTTAAGAGCTGTCACTGGCGGGGTTGGAGGTCATGGAAAATACTAGAGACAGTGGAGCCAGAGGCCTAAGTGGAGCAGGGTTAACAATCAGTAGTAGTTTGAATGTGGATGGAGCAGGAGACTTTGCCGTCCACACAGCAGGAGAGCAGCTGGCGTTACTGAACCCCACTAACACAGGAGCTAGTGTTTTTCTCTGTGCAGACGACACATCTGAGCAACAACTGGCTGTGTTGAAGCCCAGGGATTATAGCTCAGGTGGTAGAAACATGAACACAACAGGAGACCTTATTTAGTCGGGAAGAGGACTGGCAAATTCTGGGGAGATACAGGCCTTGTTCATTTTCAGAAAAGTAAGCCGGTCAACGTTATCGGAAGAAAGTCGCGTGCGACGGTCTGTTAGCACACCACCTGCGGCACTAAAGACGCGTTCCGATAATACACTGGCAGCAGGGCAAGCCAGCACCTCCAATGCATACTGGCTAAGCTCTGGCCATGTATCCAGCTTAGAGACCCAAAACTTGAAGGGGGAAGAGCCATCTGGGAGTACACTGACAGGGCAAGACATGTAGTCTGTCACCATCTGACGGAAACGTTGCCTCCTGCTGACTGGAGCCGTCAGTGACGGTGTAGACAATTGTGGCGGACACACAAAACTTTGCCACATTTGGGACATAGTGGTCTTGCCTTGTGCTGAGGCGCTGCCTCTGCTCCCTCTTTGTGTCGAGTTTCCTCCACTGGCTCGACGCACAGAGGTGCTTTGTAAAGCACTAGCACCACTGCTGTCGGGTGGAATGGAAAACATGATGGACTGCACCAGTGTGTCTTGGTACTCCCGCAGTTTACGCTCCCGGGTCAACGGTGGTATGAGGGTTTGCAAGTTGTCCCGGTAGCGACGATCTAGGAGGGTGAACACCCAATAATCAGCCGTGTAGAGAATGTGGGCGATGCGGCGGTCGTTTCTCAGGCACTGCAGCATGAAGTCAACCATGTGCTGCAGACTCCCAACTGCCAAAGAACCGCTGTCCCCTGCTTGAGGCGTGATCTCTGCCTGCTCTGCATCACCCCACCCTCGCTGTACATACTGACTAGAGCTTTGTGTACCTCCCTCCTGTGGAGAGATGTCTTCCTCCTCCATCGACTCCTCCTCATCCTCCTCACAAAGTGTCCCCTGCCTAGGCCTTTGTGAGGAAGCATGTAGCGCAGACTGTCCAGAAGCAGATGGCATTTGGGACTCCTCATCATCCACCTCTTCCAAAACCTCATCCCTTAGTGCTTGCAGTGTTTTTTGAAGCATGCAGATAAGGGGGACAGTCATGCTGACTAGTGCATCATCTGCACTCGCCATCCGTGTGGAATCATCGAAGGCACGCAAAACGAAGCAGATGTCCTTCATAGAGGCCCTCTCAGTGGTGCTGAAGTGTGACCGGCGCACATTGCGACTTGTTTGCGACTGATGCAGCTGGTACTCCATGACTGCTGCCTGCTGCTCACACAACCGCTCCAACATATGTAACATTGAATTCCACCTGGTGGGTAGGTCACATATGATGCGATGTTCTGGAAGGCGTAATCGGCGCTGCAGAGCAGCAAGGCGCGATCTTACCGTGCTGGAACGACACAAGTGAGCGCACTCTATGCGGACCTTGTGCAGCAGTGCATCAAGATCCGGATAGTCCCTCAGAAAGCTCTGCACGACCAAGTTGAGCACATGTGCCAGACATGGGATGTGAGTGAGGTTGCCTAGGCCAAGAGCTGCCACCAGATTTCTGCCATTGTCACACACTACCAAGCCCGGCTGGAGATTCGCTGGCACAAACCACACGTCGCTCTCCTGCTTGATGGCATTCCAGAGCTCCTGCGCTGTGTGGCTTCGATTCCCCAATGAAATTAATTTCAGTACGGCCTGTTGACGTTTGGCCACGGCTGTGCTCATATCGGTCGTAACAGGCTCCTGCTGCGCTGTTTCAGAGGAACTGGAGTAGGAGGAGGAGTCAATATGTACAGACTGGATTCCTGCAATCCGTGGAGTTGGCAGAACACGTAGAGCGCCACTCTCAAGATCTGTACCCGGCTCCACAACATTGACCCAATGGGCAGTGAGGGAAAGGTATTGTCCCTGTCCATGTTTACTGGTCCACGCATCAGTGGTCAGGTGGACCTTGCTACTGACGGTGTTTAGTAGCGCATATTTTATGTTTGCCTCCACATGTTTCTGCAGGGCAGGGACGGCTCGCCTGCTGAAATAAAAGCGGCTGGGCACGGTGTATTGTGGGACTGCCAATGCCATGAAGTCCCGGAAGGTGTCAGTCTCCACCAGCCTGAATGACAGCATTTCAAGGGCCAGTAGTTTGGCAATGCCAGCATTCAGAGCCTGTGCTCGGGGATGGTTTGCCGAGTATGGCCGCCTTTTCTCCCATGCCTGTGCTACCGATGGCTGCCGAGTGGCCTGGGAGTGTGAGGATGACTTGGAGCATGGTTCTGTGGGTGGAATGTCACAGGGTCTCCGGACAACAGTGCCAGAGGTTCGTCCTTGGTGATCCTGTGAGGAAGCCGAACCAGCTGTGTGTGAGCTGGAGGAAGAGGCCCCAACAAGAGATGAAGAGGTGGTAGGTGGTGCTGTACGTTGGCCTACGTCTTCAGTGTGTCTGTGTAACTCCAGCTCGTGCTTGGTCCGCACATGTTTCCACATATTAGTCGTATTGAGGTTGCTGACATTTTTCGCTCTTTTGACTCAATGATGACACAGCTTGCATTTGACAAAGCAAATGTCATCTGCAACTGTGTCAAAAAAGGACCACGCACTGCAAGTCTTGGGAGCGGCCGTTTTGCCTTTTGAAAGTGGAATGCTCCTAACGGGTGCCGAAGTGAAGGCTACAGGCAACCAAATCTGCCCCCTCCCTCTCCTTCCGGTTTTGGCCGTTCGGGGAATCTCTTCCTCAGAGCTGCTCCCTCCACCTTCCTGTTCCTCACGCCATGATTGGTGTCAAGGACCTCATCATCTACACTCCCCTCTTCAAACACCTGCTTCTCCTGGGTTGTCTCACCAGCACCGTACGCACCAGAAAGTGGTAACTGAGTCTCGTCATCATCTGATGCGTACTGTGGTGTGCTGACCATAGGCACTGGCCCACCCGCCTCTTCAGATTCAGAGGGACAAAGAAGTTGCGCATCACTGCATACTCCCTCTTCTTCACATTCTGGAATGCTGCTTGGCTGGCCCCCTCTTTCCAAACCAACACATTCCGAGAACAGAAGTAGAGACTGTGATGGCTCCTGTCCAGGGCTCTCTGACTGCCTGGGCACTTTGGCAGGTGGTGAAGAGACAGATGGTTGCTCTTCGGTGCTCTGGCCCTGAGAGGATGTGGAAGTAATTGAAGTCGATGCGTTAGCTGCCATCCATCCGACAACGGCTTCAATTTGTTCCTCCCGCAGCAGTGGGGTACGGTGAGGTCCTACAAAGCTGCGCATAAAGGACTGTTGCCTGCTAAAACTGGGGGATGCTGACTCACTGGTGCCAGCAGCAGGCACAGAATCCCCACGTTCTCTCCCTGCAGAATCCCCACGTCCTCTCCCTGCAGAATCCCCACGTCCTCTCCCTGCTGAAACTCCACGGCCACGGCCACGTGCCTTACTCCCTGCCTTCTTCATCTTGCTAGACTGAGAAAGATAGGCAGAAAAGTACAAAGGGGGGCCTTAGTGTGCTTATTCCTGAAGAGCTGGTTACAGGTATAAGAAACACAAATTTTATGAAGTGTGTGTGTCGACTACACTTTAATGGGAGCTAATGTGGCCTACACAACTTTCAAATGTAGTGTTTGGTGAACTTTGTTGTTTTTTTTGGGGGGGCAAAAAACTAAAAGGATGTGACCAAAGATTTGAAAGTCAGAGTATCACCAACCTTCTGGAGCTATTACAATGCAGGCAGGTAACCTACAATGCAAAAGATGAGGCTCCAAAAAAATTGGGTAATACTAATCTAGCTGCAGCTGAAGGGCACAAGCTAGAAAAAAGGCTCCTCTATCTACTCCTATATAGTGTTTGCAACCAACCAATGTAGATGGATAGGGATGGATGCACACTATTAGGAGAAGAAAAATGAGCTGCAATTAAAGAAAAATGTGTGAGGCAGTGACGCACGCTGAGCGGCCTACAACCAGACGTAGCTGCAGGACACACTACTCAGCGTGAGCTGCACTCACACACAGTCAGAGACCTCTCAGACAGCCATGAACAGTGCAGCTAAGTGGGCACTAGCACTGTAAGGCTGCAGAAAGGCTCTGCTGTGTACTCCTAGAGTGTTTGCAACCACCGTATATGGATACGGATGGATGCACACTAATAGGAGAAAAAATGAGCTGCAATAAAAGAAAAATGTGTGAGGCAGTGACACGCTGAGCGGCCTACAACCAGACGTAGCTGCAGGACACACTACTCAGCGTGAGCTGCACTCACACAGTCAGAGACCTCTCAGACAGCCGTGAACAGTGCAGCTAAGTGGGCACTAGCACTGAAAGGCTGCAGAAAGGCTCCTCTGTCTACTACTAGTGTTTGCAACCAACGTATATAGATACGGATGGAAGCACACTAGATATAATTTTGGAAAAATAAGCAGCTCAAAAAGAAAAATATGTATGAGGCAGCAGTGAGGCACGCTGGGCGGCCTACAACCAGACGTGGCTGCAGGACCCACTCCACAGCGTGAGCTGCACTCACACAGCCCTTGCAGACAGCTGTGAACACTGCTGCTAGGCAAAAGAAAGCTACAGTGGTGGTTTATGTAGCCTGGGTAAAGCATAATATTGTTTTTAGAATCGCTATTTTTAACTATCCCTCACAGTCTTCAACAGCAGCCTGTCCCTAACTGAATTCACAGCAGAGTGACCAGAAATGGCGGCAGTGGCATTTATAGTGCATCATGACATCATTTCAGCAGCCAATTACAGCCATGCCAATAGTTAACATGCCTACATGCCTAACAGGATGTGCCCACACTTCTGAGGATTCCCATTGGCTGAATCAAAGCGAGCGAGCTGATAGCATTATGGGAATTTCCGATTCCGGTATCCAATATGAAAAAAGTTAAGTTAACGGAATTAAGCTTGCAATGTGTGCATCTTTTCTGTAGCTGGCATGGTTGAGGTTTCCCAGGTGGAGTCGAATTTAACCGTAGGCTCCACTCCTGGTGGTGCCCTTCTGGACATTCCTTTAAGGTTCAGCTTTGCAACCATACTGCCCACGTAAAACAAACACTTTGCCTTCATGAACGCTGTTTGGAGGGTCATGACTCGTGGGAATAACGCCGCCCAATCAGTTAACCTGCTAGAGAGATCCTTCGTTGCTCCCAAGCATGACATCACACTCCCTAGGAGGAAGGTAATGCCACTGTGGCGACCGTACTCCTGGGGGCGACACAAGTGCACTGATGCCCAGCCACTGCTCGATGAATCTGCTGGTACATTGACCCAGACCACTACATTCCCCTCGCATGCTACACGGCCTGAATCTGACCCTGATGAAACTCAGGTTACCCTTCCCATATACAGTTCCATCTTACACGGTGACAAAGAGGAAGCTGCAGATGAAAGTGCAGGTTCGGCCCACCCGCCATCAGACACACCACCGTACTATCAGGGGCCCTGTGCCAGTGCCGTCACCAACGAGTGGGCCCCCCCGCTTGCTCAGGATCACAGCACTTGCAAGGTTGAAATACTGTGCAGTGAGATGGAAGAAGGGGACGACGAGGAGTCCAGACTAGTACAGGGATTCCCTAGCAAGGAGACTTATTTCATTGTTTTCAATGTTGGGACAGCAATTTTTGGGGAGCACTATACTCTGGAGAATGATAGATGGGGCCCACCATACACTGGAACATTCCAAAGGTGGACATCAGACACTGGAGCAGCATTTACAGGGCCCATTATACACTAGAGCATTAGAAATGGGGCCCATTATGTTTGGAGCATTATTTGGGCCCATAAGACAGTGGAGCTTCATCCATGGGGACCAACATATACTGTAGCATTATGTGGAACTCATCATATACTGTTTCAAACATTATATGGGACCAATAATTCTGTATGGAGAAATAGATGGGCCTCGTCATGAGATGTAAAAAGTGAAGTATTTTTCATTGTACTATACCGCTATTTCTCTGCCGTATCGGAGCATGATGAGTTGTGGTATGTGTTAAAGGGGCGCTCTTTCGCCCAGGGCACATGAAAACCTGGAGCCAGCCCTATCCCCCCACAACTTTAGCCAAATAACCCCCATTTTTCAGTGCGTAACTTGTATTATGAAGTTAATTAAGGTTGACAAGCTTAAGTAAGAAGAATTGATGCTTTTGGCATTCAAATGGGCACTGTAGGTGTGTTTCCTGTCCTCCTCTCACTGCCGACTTTTATTCCCCATTGACTTACATTCGGTTTCGTGTTTCGGGACGACCCCGACTTTTCCCTATAATCGGCCGATCTTGTAACCGATCTGATTGTAACCGTCCTCCACTTAGGCCTCTGGCTCTACTGTCTCTAGTATTTCCCCTGGCCTCCTACCCCGCCAGTTGCCACTCTGAAGTGGCGTCTGCACAATCCACACTTGTTCCTGGGTTACAGGGGCTCTGTCACGTCAGTGGATCCTCTGATGTGTGTCCGGCAAGGTCTCCTGCTCTGTCCACATTCCCACTACTAGTAATGGGAATGTGGACAGAGCAGGAGACATTGCCGGACACACATCAGGGGATCCACTGACGTGACAGAGCCCCTGTAACCCAGGAACAAGTGTGGATTGTGCAGACGCCACTTCAGAGCAGCAGCTGATGGGGTTGGAGGCCAGGGGACATACTACAGACAGTTGAGCCACAGGCCTAAGTGGAGCACGGTTAAAAATCATTAGTAGTTTGAATGTGGATGGAGCAGGAGACTTTGCCGTCCACACAGCAGGGGAGCAGCTCGTGTTACTGAACCCCACTAACACAGGAGCTAGTGTTTTTCTCTGTGCAGACAACACTTCTGCACAGCAATTATTTATTCGGGAAAAGGACTGGCAAATTCTGGCGAGAACCAGGCCTTGTTCATTTTCAGAAAAGTAAGCCGGTCAGCGTTATCGGAAGAAAGTCGCGTGCGACGGTCTGCTAGTACACCACCTGCGGCACTAAAGACGCGTTCCGATAATACACTGGCAGCAGGGCAAGCCAGCACCTCCAGTGCATACTGGCTAAGCTCTGGCCATGTATCCAGCTTAGAGACCCAAAACTTGAAGGGGGAAGAGCCATCTGGGAGTACACTGACAGGGCAAGACATGTAGTCTGTCACCATCTGACGGAAACGTTGCCTCCTGCTGACTGGAGCCGTCTGTGATGGTGTAGACAATTGTGACGGACACACAAAAATTTGCCACATTTGGGCCATAGTGGTCTTGCCTTGTGCTGAGGCGCTGCCTCTGCCCCCTCTTTGTACCGAGTTTCCTCCACTGCCTCGACAAACAGAGCTGCTTTGTAAAGCACTAGCACCACTGCTGTCGGGTGGAATGGAAAACATGATGGACTGCACCAGTGTGTCTTGGTACTCCCGCAGTTTACGCTCCCGGGTCAACGGTGGTATGAGGCTTTGTAAGTTGTCCCGGTAGCGAGGATCTAGGAGGGTGTACACCCAATAATCAGTCGTGTTGAGAATGTGGGCGATGCGGCGGTCGTTTCTCAGGCACTACAGCATGAAATCAACCATGTGCTGCAGACTCCCAACTGCCAAACAAACGCTGTCCCCTGCTTGATGCGTCATCTCTGCCTGCTCTGCATCACCCCACACTCGCTGTACATACTGACTAGAGGATTGTGTACCTCCCTCCTCTGGAGAGATGTCTTCCTCCTCCATCGACTCCTCCTCATCCTCCTCACAAAGTGTCCCCTGCCTAGGCCTTTGTGAGGAACCACGTAGCGCAGACTGTCCAGAAGCAGATGGCATTTGGGACTCCTCATCCTCCACCTCTTCCAAAACCTCCTCCCTTAGTGCTTGCAGTGTTTTTTGAAGCAGGCAGATAAGGGGGACAGTCATGCTGACTAGTGCATCATCTGCACTCGCCATCCACGTGGAATCATCGAAGGCAGGCAAAACGAGGCAGATGTCCTTCATAGAGGTTGTGTGAGCAGCAGGCAGCAGTCATGGAGTACCAGCTGCATCAGGCGCAAACAAGGCGCACAGTGCGACTTGTTTGCGCCTGATGCAGCTGGTACTCCATGACTGCTGCCTGCTGCTCACACAACCGCTCCAACATATGTAATATTGAATTCCACCTGGTGGGTAGGTCACATATGATGCGATGTTCTGGAAGGCGTAATCGGCGCTGCAGAGCAGCAAGGTGCGATCTTGTCGTGCTGGAACGCCGCAAGTGAGCGCACTCTATGCGGACCTTGTGCAGCAGTGCATCAAGATCCGGATAGTCCCTCAGAAAGCTCTGCATGACCAAGTTGAGCACATGTGCCAGACATGGGATGTGAGTGAGGTTGCCTAGGCCAAGAGCTGCCACCAGATTTCGGCCATTGTCACACACTACCAAGCCCGGTTGGAGATTCGCTGGCACAAACCACACGTCGCTCTCCTGCTTGATGGCATTCCAGAGCTCCTGCGCTGTGTGGCTTCGATTCCCCAAAGAAATTAATTTGAGTATGGCCTGTTGACATTTGGCCACGGCTGTGCTCATATCGGTCGTAACAGGCTCCTGCTGCGCTGTTTCTGAGGAACTTGAGTAAAACCAAAGGGAGTTCGTAGCTATATTCCGCGCTGCCACTTTAGACAAATTCCAGGAACTTGAGTAGGAGTAGGAGGAGGAGTCAATGTGTACAGACTGGATTCCTGCAATCCGTGGAGTTGGCAGAACACGTACAGCGCCACACTCCAGATCTGTACCCGGCTCCTCAACATTGACCCAATGGGCAGTGAGGGAAAGGTATCGTCTCTTTCCATGGTTACTGGTCCACGCATCGGTGGTCAGGTGGACCTTGCTACTGACGGCATTTAGTAGCGCATGTTGTATTTTTCCCTCCACATGTATTTTTCAGGGACGGCTCGCCTGCTGAAATAAAAGCGGCTCGGCACGGTGTATTGTGGGACTGCCAGTGCCATCAAGTCCCGGAAGGTGTCAGTCTCCACCAGCCTGAATGAGAGCATTTCAAGGGCCAGTAGTTTGGCAATGCCAGCATTCAGAGCCTGTGCTTGGGGATGGTTTGCCGAGTATGGCCACCTTTTATCCCATGCCTGTGCTACCGATGGCTGTAGAGTGGCCAGGGAGTGTGAGGAGGACTGGGAACGTGGTGCTGTGGGAGGAAGTTCACTGGGTCTCTGGACAACAGTGCCAGAGGTTCTTCCTTGGCGATCCTGTGAGGAAGCCGAACCAGCTGTGTGTGAGCTGGAGGAAGAGGCCCCAACACGAGAAGAAGAGGTGGTAGGTGGTGCTGTACGTTGGCCTACGTCTTCAGTGTGTCTGTGTAACTCCACCTCATGCTTGGTCCGCACATGTTTCCACATATTTGTGGTATTGAGGTTGCTGATATTTTTCCCTCTTTTGACTTTCTGATGACACAGCTTGCATTTGACAAAGCAAATGTCATCTGCAACTGTGTCAAAAAAGGACCACGCACTGCAAGTCTTGGGAGCGGCCGTTTTGCCTTTTGAAAGAGGAATGCTCCTAACGGGTGCCGAAGTGGAGGCTACAGGCAACCAAGTCTGCCCCCTCCCTCTCCCTCCTGTTTTGGCCATTCAGGGAATCTCTTCCTCAGAACTGCTTCCACCACCTTCCTGTTCCTCACGCCACAATGGGTCAAGGACCTCATCATCTACACTCCCCTCTTCAAACACCTGCTTCTCCTGGGTTGTCTCACCAGCACCGTACGCACCAGAAAGTGGTAACTGAGTCTCGTCATCATCTGATGCATACTGAGGTGTGCTGACCATAGGCACTGGCCCACCCGCCTCTTCAGATTCCGAGGGACAAAGAAGTTGCGCATCACTGCATACTCCCTCTTCTTCACATTCTTGAATGCTGCTTGGCTGGCCCCCTCTTTCCAAGCCAACAGATTCAGAGAACAGAATTAGAGGCTGTGATGGCTCCTGTCCAGGGCTCTCTGACTGCCTAGGCACTTTGGCAGGTGGTGAAAAGACAGATGGTTGCTCTTCGGTGCTCTGGTCCTGAGAGGACGTGGAAGTCATTGAAGTCTATGCGTTAGCTGCCATCCATCCGACATCGGCTTCCTCCTGCAGCAGTGGGGTATGGCGAGGTCCTACAAAGCTGCGCATAAAGGACTGTTGCCTGCTAAAACTGGGGGATGCTGACTCACTGGTGCCAGCAGCAGGCACAGAATCCCCACGTCCTCTCCCTGCAGAATCCCCACATCCTCTCCCTGCAGAATCCCCACGTCCTCTCCCTGCTGAAACTCCACGCCCACGCCCACGTACCTTACTCCCTGCCTTCTTCATCTTGCTAGACTGATAAAGATAGGCAGAAAAGTACAAAGGGGGGGGCTTAGTGTGCTTATTCCTGAACAGCTGGTAACAGGTATAAGAAACACTAATTTTATGAAGCGTGTGTGTGGACTACACTTTAATAGGAGCTAATGTGGCATACAAAACTGTCAAATGTAGTGTTTGTTGAACTTTATTTTGTGTGTTTTTTTGAAAAAAAACTAAAAGAATGTGACCAAAGATTTGAAAGTGATAGTATCACAAACTTTTTGGAGCTATTACAATGCAGGCAGGTAACCTACAATGCAAAAGATGAGACTCCAAAAAAATTGGGTAATACTAATCTGGCTGCAGCTCAAGGGCACAAGCCAGAAAAAAGGCTCCTCTATCTACTCCTATATAGTGTTTGCAACCAACCAATGTAGATGGATACAGATGGATGCACACTAATAGGAGAAAATAAAAGGAGCTGCAATAAAAGAAAAATGTGTGATGCAGTAATGCACGCTGAGCGGCCTACAACCAGACTTAGCTGCAGGACACACTACTCAGTGTGAGCTGCACTCACACACACTCAGAGACCTCTCAGACAGCCGTGAACAGTGCAGAGAAGTGTGCACTAGCACTGAAAGGCTGCAGAAAGGCTCCGCTGTCTACTCCTATAGTGTTTGCAACCACCGTATATGGATACGGATGGAAGCACACTAATAGGAGAATAAAAAATGAGTTGCTGTAAAAGAAAACTATGTGTGAGGCAGTGACGCACGCTGAGCGGCCTACAACCAGACGTAGCTGCAGGACACACTACTCAGCGTGAGCTGCACTCACACACAGTCAGAGACCTCTCAGACAGCCGTGAACAGTGCAGCTAAGTGGGCACTAGCACTTTAAGGCTGCAGAAAGGCTCCGCTGTCTACTACTGGTGTTTGCAACCAACGTATATGGATACGGATGGAAGCACACTAGATAGAATTTATGAAAAGTAAGCAGCTAGAAAAGAAAAATATGTATGAGGCAGCAGTGGCGCACACTGGGCGGCCTACAACCAGACGTGGCTGAAGGACCCACTACACAGCGTGAGCTGCACTCACACAGCCCTTGCAGACAGCTGTGAACACTGCTGCTAGGCAAAAGAAAGCTACAGTGGTGGTTTATGTAGCCTGGGTAAAGCACAATATTTTTTTGAGAATCGCTATTTCTAACTGTCCCTCACAGTCTTCAACAGCAGCCTGTCCCTAACTGAATTCACAGCAGAGTGAACAGAAATGGTGGTGGCGGCTTTTATAGTGCATCATGGCATCATTTCAGCAGCCAATCACAGCCATGCCAATAGTTAACATGCCTACATGCCTAACAGGATGTGCCCACACTTCGGAGGATTCCCATTGGCTGAATCAAATTGAGCGGGCTCATAGCATTATGGGAACTTCCGATTCCGGTATTCGATATGAAAAAGTATCGGAACTAAGTATCGGAATTCCGATACAGCGAATATCGGACGATACCCGATACTTGCGGTATCGGAATGCTCAACACTACTCATGGCTGTACTAGCTCAAAAGGGTGCTTCTACTCAATACTGAGCAAAGTGTCTGAATACTTTTGACCATGTGATATTTCAGTTTTTCTTTTTTAATAAATTTGCAAAAATTACTACATTTCTGTTTTTTTCAGTCAAGATGGGGTGCAGAGTGTACATTAATGAGAAAAAAATGAACTTTTTTGTATTTATCAAATGGCAGCAATGAAACAAAGAGTGAAAAATTTAAAGTGGTCTGAATACTTTCTGTACCTATTGTATGTTAGGGACTCATCACCCTGTGTGTTTGAGTGGTTGCAGCATTCATTAAGAAATTGGAGTGTGTTGAATATTGAGGTGTAATTTAGACTCACTTTATAACCTAAAACAAAGGCTGAGAGCTGGATTGAGTGAAAGAGGATAAAGTAAACCTTGCTGGCGCACCCTAAATCAAAAGCTGAGAATTGTGTGTATGGGGCAGGAAGGTATTTAAATCTGCACCTGAAAGGTGATACAACAGACAAACAGAGTAAATGAAAAATACATGTTACCTAAAACAGACAGAAATGAAGATAGCAGAACTAAAGCACTCAAAAAAGGTGTGCCTGTTTGGCTCAGTGGAAAGAGCCA
Organism: Dendrobates tinctorius; assembly: GCF_039654945.1. Taxonomy (NCBI): domain Eukaryota; kingdom Metazoa; phylum Chordata; class Amphibia; order Anura; family Dendrobatidae; genus Dendrobates; species Dendrobates tinctorius. The sequence continues at coordinate 2,739,442 of NW_027361770.1, read as the reverse complement.
CAGACACGGAAACAAAGATTCAAATCCAGAAACGTGACACATGGTTTTCATATAAATCGCTGAAATATGTATCTCAGATGGAACCCCCAGTGGAAAATTGCCTATAAAGAGGCAGATGGAGACCACTGTGGAAACCGTATGACCTATGATCCAGCTGTGTCTGACTTTTTTTTTAAACACTTCTGAAAAGAACATCGTTGAACAGAGGCCAGATGGAATCCAAAGTAACTCTGTTGCCTCATTATAATAAATGGATCCATCAGGGAATTCATCTAAATCACATCATTTGGAGAATTAGATGGAAATCCTGAAGTAAATTCTCAGTGTAGGGCACAAGATAAATACAATCCAAAATGTTATGTAAAATGTTTCCAATAGAAGCTTCAACGCAATCCAAAACAAACAAGTGCCCACTCAGGTCCATAATTTGTCAATTGAAATATAGGGGACTTCAAATTTATTAGTAGCACAAAGGCTCTGGAAAAGTGCTGTGGCTCATCACACCCCAAAAGAAGTTCAGGGAATTTTGTGCTTCCAAATGTCCTCCTTCCTTCTGAGCCCCAGTGCCTAAATTACATATAGCTTCTACATGTTTAGCATTGCTGTAGCAATGAGAGCCAGATTAATTTACAGGTGCTTGTCTCCTGAAGCATGAGATGAGTATAATGAAATGGGCTCTACAACATGCTTGGCACTATAACATACTGGGCACTACAACATACTGGGTGCTAAAAACATACAACCCCTGGCAAAAATTATGGAATCACCGGCCTTGGAGGATGTTCATTCAGTTCAATTCAATTATGTAGAAAAAAAGCAGATCACAGACATGGCACAAAACTAAAGTCAAATTAAGTGCCAACTTTCTGGCTTTAATTAAGAAACACTAAAAGAAATCAAGAACAAAAAATGTGGTAGTCAGTAATGGTTACTTTTTAAACCAAGCATAGGGGAAATATTATGGAATCACACAATTCTGAGGGAAAAAATTATAGAATCACCCTGTAAATTTTCTTTCCCAAAACTAACACTTGCATCAAATTAGATCTGCTCGTTAGTCTGCATCTAAAAAGGAGTGAGCACACTGTGGAGAGCTGTTGCACCAAGTGGACTGACATGAATCATGGCTCCTAACACGAGAGATGATTGAAACAAAGGAGAGGATTATCAAACTATTAAAAGAGGGTAAATCATCACGCAATGTTGCAAAAGATGATGTCATGATCCATGCTGGATCATGACAGATAGAAAGCACAGGTGACCTTTTTTTTTCCTAAGCTGTGCTTAGGTGGTTTTTGCCCCCGGTGGCCATTAGGTTTATTGCACTGTGGTGTAGTTTTTTTCTAAGTTTTCCCCCCGGTGGTGGTGAGCGTCATTGCACTCTGTTTCTTTAGTTTAGTGCACATGATTAGAATGCAGGTGTGATTGCTGGCTCTGCTATAAAAGAGTCACAGGTGTTGCAATCAGCGTTGGTGATATTGCTCATTTCAACCATCCTTGGTGGAGGAAGGAGCTGGAGAACGTTCTTTGCAGCACTGTCTTAGCCCTGATGTGGAAGGAGTCAGAGGGGATTTCCTTGTAGCTTTGACAGAGCTTGGTGGCAGCAAATCAGGAGGAGAGCTGCATTCTGGTGGTGGTTTCTGTTGCCAGGAGCAAGTGCAACAGAGTAAAGCTAAGTGGTGTTTCCCCGTTTGTGTTTTTCCTTCGTGTATATTAGTACAGCGGTGGGGCCAGTGCCTGCGCCACCCAGCTCCCTAGCAAGGGATAGGTGTAGGGTGTGCTAGGGCGACATGTATCCTGAGCGGCGCCCGGTGCAGAACCGGTATAGGGAACGTTAGGAGGTCTCCACGTCCCCTGTCCCTATCGCAGGGCCCACCGTTTCCCTACCCCTTGTCTTGTTGTTTTAGTTACTGGCCTGCGAGCCATGTCACACAGGACAATTTCACGTGCCGCGTCCTGTCGTTTTAGTTACCGGCCTGCTGGTCGCGTCACACAGGATGGGTCCACGTGACAGATGTTGGTTGTTCACAGTCAGTTGTGTCTACAATCTGGACCAAATATAAACCACATGGGAAGGTTGTTAAAGGCAAACATACTGGTAGACCATGGAAGACATCAAAGCGTCAAGACCGGAAACTTAAAGCAATTTGTCTCCAAAGCAGGAAATGCACAACAAAACAAATGAGGATCGAATGGGAGGAAATTGGAGTCAACGTCTGTGACCGAACTGTAAGAAACTGCCAAAAGGAAATGGGATTTACATACAGAAAAGCTAAACAAAAGCCATCATTAACACCTAAACAGAAAAAAAACAAGGTTACAATGGGCTAAGGAAAAGCAATCGTGGACTGTGGATGACTGGATGAAAGTCATATTCAGTGATGAATCGCAAATCTGCATTGGGCAAGGTGATGATGCTGGAACTTTTGTTTGGTGCCATTCCAAAGAGATTTATAAAGATGACTGCCTGAAGAGAACATGCAAATTTCCACAGTCATTGATGAAATGGGGCTGCATGTCACGTAAAGGCACTGGGGAGATGTCTGTCATTACATCTTCAATAAATGTCAAGTTTATGTTGATATTTTGGACACTTTTCTTATCCCATCAATTGAAAGGATGTTTGGGGACGATGAAATCATTTTTCAAGATGATAATGCATCCTGCCATAGAGCAAAAACTATGACAGCATTCTTTGAAAAAAGACACATAAGCTCAATGTCATTGCGTGCAAATAGTCCGGATCTCAATCCAATTGAAAATCTTTGGTGGACGTTGAAGAAAATGGTCCATGACAAGGCACCAACCTGCAAAGCTGATCTGGCAACAGCAATCAGAGAAAGTTGGAGCCAGATTGATGAAGAGTAGAGATGAGCAACTTTACCTTTTTTCTGGTCGAGTCAGGTTTCATGAAACTCGACTTTCGCAAAAGTCGGGTCGAACGAAATTGGCCGATTATCGTGAAAAGTCGAAGGCCGACTGAAACACGAAACCCAATGCAAGTCAATGGGGAAGCAAAGTCGGCAGGGAGTGGAGGACATGAAACACACCTACAGTGCCCTTTTGATTGCCAAAAACATCAATTCTGATTACTGAAGCTTTTCAACCTTAATTTATTTCATAATACTAGTTACGCACTGAAAAATGGGGGTTACTTGGCTAAATTTGTGGGGGGTAGGGCTGACTCCAGGTTTTCATGTGCCCTGGGCCAAAGAGCGCCCCTTTAACACATACCACAACTGATGATGCTCCGATACCGCAGAGAAAAAGCGGCATAGTACAATGAAAAATACTTTACTTTTTACATCTCATGACTGATATCAATTTTTAATAGCTCCAAAAGCGGACAGTATATTACTCCATACAGTATTATGGCCACCGCAGAGTGCGCTATACAGAGTAATGAGGTCCATATATTTCTCCATGCAGAATCATTGGTCCCATATAATGTTTGAAACAGTATATGATGAGCTCCACATAATGCTACAGTATATGTTGGTCCCCATGGATGAAGCTCCACTGTTTTATGGGCCCAAATAATGCTCCATACATAATGGGCCCCATTTCTAATGCTCTAGTGTATAATGTGCCCTGTAAATGCTGCTCCAGTGTCTGATGTCCACCTATGGAATGCTCCAGTGTATGGTGGGCCCCATATATCATTCTCCAGTGTATAGTGCTCCCCAAAAATTGGTGTTCCAACATTGAAAACAATGTTTAAATAAGTCTCCTCGCTATGGAATCCCTGTACTAGTCTGGACTCCTCCTCATCATCATCGTCCATCTCACTGCACTTGGCTGTTTAGGCAGAGGGCGTACAGATGTGATGTCATTGCGCTCTCTGATCAGACTATCACTGTCAGGAAACGCGGAAGACGACATGGCGGTGGAGCAGGGAGAGGTAAGTATTTCAACTTTGCAAGTGCTGTGATCCTGAGCAAGCAGGGGGGGCCCACTCGTTGGCGACGGCAGTGGCACAGGGCCCCTCTAATAGTATGGCGGTGTGTCTGACGGTGGGTGGGGGTGGCACCGGCAGAGACACTTTTGCGTACTATGAGGGGCCCTGTGCCAGTGCCGTCGCCCATGAGTATGCCCCCCCACCAGCTCAAGGAACCTGCACTTTCATCTGCACCTTCCTCTTTGTCACCGTGTAAGGTGGTATAGTATGCGGGAAGGGGAACCTGAGTTTCCTCTGGGTCAGATTCTGGCTGTGTAGAGTGTGAGGGGAATGTAGTGGTCTGGGTCAATGTACCATCAGAATCATCTAGCAGTGGCTGGGCATCAGTGCACTTGTGGCGTCCCCAGGAGTACAGTCGCCACAGTGGCATTACCTTCTTCCTAGGGAGTGTGATGTCATGCTTGGGAGCAACAAAGGATCTCTCTAGCAGTTAAACCAACACACAACACATTTCCCACTCCACGCCAGCAGGGAGACCTCTGAACATGACTGCTGAGGAGCTGCTCTCTGTGGTCGGGAAGAGGTAAGTTAGGCCATTTTGGGCAGGGAAGGGGAAGTGTGTGGACGTGAGAAGGGGTGCTGGAGGATGAGCAGAGTTAAGGCTCACTCCTAGCTGGAGCGCATGGTCTGGATTCCGGTCTCCGAGTTTGTAGGGACACTGACGTTCCTGCAGCAGAATCCGGAGGAAGTAGCAGCTGTAAATGCTCTGTACCCAACTGAGGCTCGGAGGCCCCAGCATCGACGTGTGGGAGCCAGAAGGAAAAGGCTACGGCTGCCAGCCATACAAGAAAGTTCCAAAAGAGAGTCAACAGGGGGGAACTTCATTGAACTCAGCACTGCGAGTACCTCAGATAAGCGCTAGAACGGAGGCCACACTACCTATCTGCAGAGAGAGAATTCCAAATTGGCTTCCAGTCTGACCAACTCCTTCTCCATCTGTACTCTGGGTCCTGGACAGCACCTACCAAGTACAGGTAAAGGAAATGCATATTTCTCCTGCGCCTGGTGCACGGCTCAGCTACATCCTGCACTGCACACCATCTCCCAACTCTTTCATCTGCCCTGCGACTACGGCCCTACCTGTGCAGGTCTTCTACATCTTAGCTGCACCACAACATCTGTCCCACAGAAGCGACACTGCAGTGCTGGTCAATCTAATCAGAAACCAGAGGTGACGTCACGTATCATTCACCTATAAACATAATTCACCCCTTTGCATGGACGCCCAGGGCCACGGAACGGGTCACCACCACCGTGACACATCCCTGTGAGACCGTTGTCTCACAGGGATGTGTCACGGTGGTGGTGACCCGTTCCGTGGCCCTGGGCGTCCATGCAAAGGGTTGAATTATGTTTATAGGTGAATGATACGTGACGTCACCTCTGGTTTCTGATTAGATTGATTAGATTAGCTGGCCACCCACACTCCATGTCAGATTCATCTTGGACTGGGGAATTCACGATTTGACTTGATAACCCAGGCATGGTATGATAGAAAGAGCTACATGGACTAATGTGAAGTGTGTCCTGCTGCCTCATTCAGTTTGGGTGGGGGTGCAGGACACAAGGAAATGGGTTCTTCCTGCCCAGGAGCCAGCACTTGACCACTCAGTGCTTGCATTTTTTGAAACTTCAGAAGAGGCGGGCATATTTGATGGAGTCTGTTTCGGCAATGTAAACCAAAACCAGTTCCTCATGCTCCGCCTTTAAAAGCGGTTAACCTACTCCCAGAAAAGGCATAATTCCAGACTTTCCGGAGCCAGACCATGACGCACGCTCAACACCTCCTGCCTTAGCTGCTATTGTGCTTTTTCCACTATCAGCAGATGCACCACCACCATCATCACCAGCTGGCCCCCCCCGCGCCCACGTCCGCTGCCTCTTCCACCAAACTTCAAAATTTTGCACAAAATAGGCACAAAATAACATCAGATATATGGCACTGTATCAGAAATGTACAGCTCTATTCAGTCAAAAGATAATTGTCAATATCCATATATATTCCATCAGTCACACAGAGACGCTCACAGGCTCAGTATGGATTAGACAAGAATATAAAATTAGACAAAGTGTACAGTATCATCAGATAGCAGGTATATAGAGCATAGTTTAAACATTAACAATGTACATCTATATATCAGGAGTAGTGTTGAGCCACCACGCTAGTGTTTTGGTTCGTCACACAGGAGGCAAGTTCGTCGAATGTTCGTCGAACCCCATTGAAAACAATGTCAGGCAAACACGAACACATACAAACACATAGAAAACAATTACAAAACATTTTAAAAGGTGTCCCAAAGCAGAGAAAAGGCTCAGAAGACAAAAATTACATATGGAAAAGGGCAACTCCATTTAGAAAAGAGGTGGAGAGGTAAAAGGAGGAGGTGGAGGAGACACAGATATAGGCTTGTCATTCCCTTATGAAGTCAAGAAAGGCTGGAATAAAAATGTAAAATACCAACCAAAAAAAAAAAATTCTGAAATTGAAGACGATCATATACCATCGGACTTCCCACCAATAAATTATGCCAACTGGCGTTCGGGCGGCGTTATTCCCACAAACCTCCAAACAGCGTCCATGAAGGCAAAGTGTTTGGTTTCCGGGGGCAGTATGATTGCAAAGCTGAACCTTAAAGGAATGTCCAAAAGGGCACCACCAGGAGTGGAGCCAGCGGCTTAATTGGACTCCACACGGGAAACCACAACCATGCCACCTCAAGAAAAGATGCACATATTGAAAGCTTTGTCGATTGTGTGTGTGGTGTGGTATGTCCGTTTGTAGTTGTGCTAGCAATTTGTCAGCTTTATTCCGTTAACGAACGAGACTCCGGCATGCCCCCGCAGTACGCGTCAAGCTTACTAGAGGGATACGCGAGGCTCTGGCACTATCATGGTCTATCATGGCGTTACATGTCCGGGGTTGCATGCGCGCTACACTGAAAGGACCAGCTTTTGTCACTTACAGGTGCAGATAACCAGCAGAACACCATTAGAGATGGGGATCTGTGATTCCAATTATTCCCCGCGAACGATGATTTTCCAGTAACTGCAGGTCAACCGCAATTCCTGAATTAGGCCTAACCAGCATTCCTGAAAAAATGCAAAAAATTACGTGTCCAAACCACAGTTGCTGTAGCTTGCTTAACAGCTCGGCAGCCGTTCTCAGGCCCAGTATGGAATTGACAAGATTCTAGAAAGTTGATAAAGAGTACAGTTTCACCGGGTAACACGTATATATGTAGCATAGTTTACACAATAAAAACCTATGTCTATATATCAGGAGGCAGGCTCAGACGGTCTCAGGCCCAGTATGGATTAGACGTGATTGGACAAAGGTGAGAAAGGGTACCTTATCACTGGATAACAGGTATGTATAGCATAGTTTACACATTTAAAACCTATGACTATAGATCAGGAGGCAGGCTCAGACGGTCTCAGGCCCAGTATGGATTTGACCAGCTTGTACAAAGTTGAGAAAGGGTACATTATCACTGGATAGCAGGTATATATAGCATAGTTTAAATATTTAAAATCTCCATGTTCTCAGTATGGATTAGACAACAATCTAAAAAGTAGAAAAAAGGAAATGTATTTGAAGCGTACACCAGTATACACTTTTGGTGGTATTTTTAAATCTTCATATATATTTCTGTCTCAGTAAGACAGTCCAGACTCTCCGCATTAGGAAATGAGATGCATACAATTACTGACATAAATTCTATTGATTGCAGAAATCTAGGAATTCCTATTCACGGGATAAACTTCCGTCACAATTCTCAGAGGTGATGCAGACCCTCAATTAATTATTGTGTGGAGACAGCGAAAACCTTTCTTTGTGAAGAAAGTGTTGCTGTATCGCAGTACCGTTGATCCCATCGCCATTACTCATATCCATATAATTTTGATCACAGGGAGAGATGTAAACATGGTGCTCACTGCCTATCATGCTCTGTTACGTAACTTTGGAGTGCAAAAGACAGAAGCCACAGGCCGTAGGCGATTCATTTGGATTGGCATGAGAGGGCACATTTAAAAATGTGCGCTGGAATGACACACGTCTGTGGGTAGGAAAACCATGAAAGCTGATGAGAAACCACCACTGCATCTCATTGTGAGTCGGCGTCCATAAGAAATGGAAGCCATTGATCATCTGAAGCTAGATCAGGGCCAGCGGGACAGGGCATAGCTACGTCTTAACCATCATCTTCAATCAGTTCACCAAATTTGAAGTGGCAGTCCGAGTGAAGGATTTGACAGCCCAGACTACACAGCGGAGAGGCAGGGAGAGGCAAACATTGCAAATGCTGGGGCCCTGCCCAAGCAAAGGGGGCCCACTCGTGGACGTCGGTACTGGCACTGGGCCCCTCATGGTACGGCGGTGTGTCTGACGGCGGGTGTGCACCCCCACCATCAGAGACACTTGATTGCACTATGAGGGACCCTGTGCCAGTGCCCGCGCCCAAGAGTCGGCCCACCCACCTGTCCAGGGCAACGGCATTCGCACAGCTGCGTGCGCTAGGTGGTGACCCCGGCCATGGGAGGAGGAGGCAGCCCAGTTAGGGAGGTTTACAAAATGGCATATGTTGATGTGGGACATTCACCTGCTGCTAAAGGCGAAATTGGTCAAGTCCCAAGAAGAGGCGGACCAAAGAAAGTCATTTTTCTGTCAACCTATGTGTCATGAGGGTAAGGTGTGACAAAATCCTTGGAAACTCCACATTTTGGGTCAACAGACGGGTCCTTTTTTCTGTCAGGATTGATCCAGCAGCACTGAAGACTCTTTCCGATAGTACACTTGTAGCTGGGCAAGCGAGCTCCTGTAAGGCATATTGTGCCAATTCAGGCCAGGTGTCCAGTTTAGCTGCCCAATAGTCAAATGGGAATGACCTGTGAGGGAGAAAATTGATATGGGAGGAAAAGTAGTTTGTAACCATAGTTGACAAGTGCTGTCTCCTGTCACTTTCAATTGATGCAGTATTACCAGTTGTGTGAACGGGACTTGAAAAATCAGTCCACAACATGGTCATGAAACCCCTGTCTCCAACGCCACTTCTGATGTGTGCATCACCAACACCTCTTCCAAGTTGCCCCCGGCCCCTACGGCTCATGTGACAACCATCACTGCTGCTGTGTGCTGGGAATGCCTCAACCAACCGGTTTACCAGAGTTGCTTGTTTGTTAGCCAATATTAGGTCAAGGTTCTCCTGTGGCATGATGTTTTGGAATTTGCCTTTATAGCGTGGATCCAGGATGCTAGCCAACCAGTAGTCATCATCGTTCATCATTTTGGCAATGTGGGGGTCACTTTTTAGGATCTGCAAGGCATAATCTGACATGTGGGCCAATGTTCCCGGTGTCAATGATGCACTGCGAGTGCTGGGTGGGGGAGCACTTTCAGGCAAATCCACATCCCTCCAGTCACGCACAAACCCACTACCAGACCTTGCCACGCCAACATTTTCTCTTGCCCCACTAGAAGCATCCTCCTCCCCTAAATAATCATCCCCATCATCATCCTCCTCCTCCTCTTCTTCCTCCACCTCGTCCACGACAGTTCCCTGAACAGACAATGGCTGACTTTCATCAAGGCTTCCCTCCTCCTCTTCCTCATCATCCTCGGCTGCAGACGCCTGCTCCTTGATGTGCGTCAAAGTTTGCATGAGCAGACGCATAAGTGGGATGCTCATGCTTATGATGGCGTCGTCTGCGCTTACCAGCCGTGTGCATTTCTCAAAACATTGAAGGACTTTACAGAGGTCTTTCAGCTTCGACCATTGCACACTTGTCAACTCCATGTCTGCCCTCAAAGTGCCTGCCCGTGTATCCTCCCACAAATACATTACGGCCTGCCTCTGTTCGGACAGCCGCTCAACCATGTGCAGAGTGGAGTTCCACCTTTTTGCAATGTCGATAATTAGGTGGTGCTTGGGAAGGTGGAGCAATCACTGCAGCTTCTGCATATGACTGGAGTGTACCGGCGACCGGCGGATGTGCGAGCTCAGTCTTCGAACCTTATGGAGCAGGCCTGTTAACTCCGGATAATTAGTGAGAAAGCACTGCACCACCAGGTTCAAGGTGTGAGCCAAGCAAGAGAGTTTTGAAAGGGCTATGGCTGCCACAAAATTCCGGCCGTTATCACTAACTACCTTGCCTGCCTCAAGATGTAGACTGCCCAGCCATGACTCAGTTTGTCGCTGAAAGTAGTCAGCCAGTACCTCCGCCGTGTGTCTGTCGCCCAAGCACATCATCTGCAACACAGCCTGCTGACGCTTTCCACTAGCTGATTGATAGTGGGACACATCGTGTGCACCAATGTCAGCTGCGGATGCAGTGCTCGTGCGACTGCGCTCTGTGGATGAGCTTTCGCTTCTGGAGGAGGAGGAGGAAGAGGGTCGAAAGCCTACAGCCAACTGTTTCCTATACCGTGGGCTAGGCAGCACTGTGCCATCATAGCTGTCCCCTGTGGACCCTGCATCCACCACATTAACCCAGTGCACAGTGATGGACACGTAACGGCCCTGGCCATGCCTACTGGACCATGCATCAGTTGTGAGGTGCACCTTTCTACTCACTGATTGCTTGAGTGCATGGACAATGCGGTCTTTCACATGAAGGTGGAGGGCTGGGATGGCTTTGCGAGAAAAGAAGTGGCGACTGGGTAGGTCATAGCGTGGTACTGCGTAGGCCATGAGTTCACGGAAAGCTGCGTTTTCAACCAACCAATAGGGCATCATCTCTAGCGAGATTAGTTTGGCAATGTGGGCATTCAAACCCAGTGTACGCGGATGAGAGGATGAGTACTTTCTTGTCCTACTCATAGTCTCTGGTAGGGTGAGCTGGACTTGAGAGCTGCATATGGTGGAACTAGCGGTGGACATGGCGGACTGAGAGAGGGTTGCTGATGGTGATGGAGTTGGTGTTCTTTCTGATGGCCTAGATTCCGTCTTTCGTTGCAATAACAGTGTGATTCCCTGACTGATTTGCCCTTGCGACGACAACTCAACTTTTGCTGCTGGTGGTGTGCTAACCGGTGGACTTACAGTGGGGGAAACAATGCAGCATTGCTGACTACCTTCTTTGGGAGCAGTAGCACATGTGGTACGTGAGTTTTGGTAGTCCGTCCACGCTTGCAAGTGCATGGTGGTTAAATGTCTTAGCATGCAACTGGTATTCAAATTTCTCAGATTTTTCCCTCGGCTAAAGGTCTTTGCGCACTTCTTACAGATAACCTTTGCCTGATCATTAGGATTTTGTTCAAAAAAGTGCCACACTGCACTCTTCCTACTATGGAAGACATTTTGAAGCCTTGCACGCTGTGCTATTTTGACCGTCTGGCCAAGCTGTCCTGCAACTCTTTTGGTTTTTGTAACCCGTTTTTGGACTGCTCCGGGCCTGCCAGATAACAGATGTTTCGATGTTGATGCCCGCTGCGGATGCTCCTCCTCCTCTTCTGAGCTATTGGCAGCGGCACCCTCTACCCCCAATGGATGCCAATCTGGGTCAACAACTGGGTCATCCATCACCTCCTCTTCAATTTCATGTGCACCTTCCTCTGTGTCACCGTGTATGGTGGTATAGTATGCGGGAAGGGGCACCTGAGTTTCATCTGGGTCAGATTCTGGCTCAGTACACTGCGAGGACAATGTAGTGCTCTGAGTGAATGTACCAGCAGAATCATCTATCAGTGGCTGTGCATCAGTGCACTCCATGTTAGATTCATCTTTGCCTGGGTAATTCACAATTTGACTTGATAACCCAGGCATGGTATGTGAAAACAGCTCCATGGAGTAATCTGTAGTGTGGCCTGCCGCATCCTTCAATTTTGGTTGGGGTGAAGGACACAAGGAAAGGTGTGGTTCATGAACATGAGCCTCCAATGATGACTCAGGGCTTTTATTTTTTAAAACTTCAGAAGAGGAGGCGATAGAGCTGGAGGCTGAGTCAGCAATGTAAGCCAAAACTTGTTCTTGAAGCTCCAGCTTTAAAAGCGGCTTACCTACTCCCAGAAAAGGGAGCCTTCGAGGCCTTGTGGAGCCAGACGATGACGCGGGCTCAACACCTCCTGCATTAGGTGCTATTTTGCTTTTGCCACTACCAGCAGATCCACCACCAACACCATCATTACCAGCTGCCAACCCCCGCCCACTTCCATGGACTCTTCCACCATACTTCCTCATTTTTGGGGAAAATTACCCAAAAAACCACCAACTATATGGTACTGTAAAACAAGGTACAAGGTGTATATAGTAGTGGGGAGAATTGGAATCTCTGTAGACTTCAGGACACAGTTGGATTCTGTCAGGCCCTGTTTATTTTACACCACAATGTGACAGGCAGATTCTGGATGGTGTAATAAAGGTGGATAGAGGACTGTGGAGAACTGGAATCTCTGTAGACTTCAGGACACAGTTGGATTCTGTCAGGTCCTGTTTATTTTACACCGCAATGTAACAGGCAGATTCTGGATGTTGTAAGAAAGGTGGATAGAGGACTGTGGAGAATTGGAATCTCTCTACACTTCAGGACACAGTTGGATTCTGTCAGGCCCTGTGTCTATAACACCGCAATGTGACCGGCAGAAATTGCCTAGTGTATGACAAACTCCAAAGTGTATAAAGAATTGGGCAGAATTGGAATCTCCCTAGAGTGTAGGTCTGTAAGAACGGACAAACTCCTCGGCTTTTCCTTACAGAGTCACACACTTAGCTTCAATTTGGCCGTGATAACAGCCATTACACAGTACTGAGAGAGGAGCGTGCATGTACACCACTTGTACGGTGTATGTAAAATTGTCAAGCTCCGTGTTTTTGTATACGGACTGACACACGCTGTCTCTCTCTAGTTTTGAATGTAGTCAAACAGCAAATATACTAAACTGTTTGGAAAACGGACAAAACTATAAGGTGTAGGTCTGTAAGAACGGACAAACTCCTCGACTTTTCATTACAGAGTCACACACGTAGATAGCTTCAATTTGGCCGTGATAACAGCCGTTACACGGTACTGTGTGAGGAACGTACACCGCTGTACGGTGTGTGAAAAAATGAACGCTCACTACCTCACCAGGACAAAACAATACAATTTGGATTGCTTTTAAAAAAGCAGTTTGAACACTAGTGTGCACACAGCAATACAGCTAGCTTTAAAAGGCAGGCTAATCACCACCAGCACTGCTGCACAAAAGCAAAAATCTTCACCTTTCACTGCACAGTAACTACAGTGAAAAGCGCTAGCAGAAGAAGCAGTTTTTTGTTTTTTTTTTGCCTTCCTAACGCTCTCCCTACAGAATCAGCAGCTGCAGCAGCTCTCCCTATTCTGAGATCAGCATGAGTAACATGGCGGTCGGCATCCCCGCCCCTTTAAACCCCCTGTGACGCCACACAAAGCAAGCCAATCACTTGCATGCCCTTCTTCAAGATGGTGGTGACCGCTGCCTATGTCATCACGTTGCCCACAGTGTCCGTTCTTCCTGATTGGCTGAAAAAGGGCGCTAAAGCATCTTTTGAAACGCGACTTTGGCGCTAAAGTCGCTGACCTCGTGGCCGACCTCACACTAAGATCGAGTTTCGTTTCATGAAACCCGACATTGGCGAAAGTCGGCGAATTTTGAATTTTTTCTACCCGTTTCGCTCAACTCTAATGAAGAGTACTGTTTGACACTCATTAAGTCCATGCCTCAGAGACTGCAAGCTGTTATAAAAGCCAGAAGTAGTGCAACAAAATACTAGTGATGTGCTGGAGTGGGTTTGTTTTGGTTTGTTTTTCATGATTCCATATTTTTTTCCCTCAGAATTGAGTGTTTCCATAATTTTTCCCCTATGCTTGGTTTAAAAAAGTAACCATTACTGACTACCACATTTTTTGTTCTTGATTTCTTTTAGGCTACTTTCACACATCAGGTTTTCGGCGTCAGGCGCGATCCGGCGTCGTGCCGGAATGCCGGATCCGGCAAATGTTTTGTAAAACCTGAAGTGCCGGATCCGGTTATCTGCCGGATCCGTCTTGTTCTTGACAGACAAAACCGGATCCGTCTCATCCGGTTCATCCATTTTTCTATCCGTTTTTCTATCCGTTTTTCGACGGATTACGCCGGATCCGGTTTTTAAAATTGACCCTTGTGGCCTTCCGAACGGGATTGGCTACTGGAAAACTAGATATAGCATGTTCCTACAGCCCTTCTTTGACAGGTTGTAGAGAAGAAAGTGCAGGTTGGAGAGAAGAGCAAGTTACTGGCGAAGATGGATGTTGTCATTGGAAATATTACCACTAGAAGTTCTGTGACGGTTTCAGGGACAATTTTCCACTATACTTTATGTCACCTCAAGGCAGAGTACACTGGGATGACAGAGTGTGAAAGATTTGTGCCCTAAACTTGTGTACCTTCTGGACCAACAGTATATACCTTTGCCAACCAAAGTTGGCTATCTTGTCATGGTCTTACTATTTTTACCTTTAGGCCACAGGTGTGTACCTGGTTGTGTTTTATGCAAAGTATTTCACCTTTTAACAAAAGTTGTGTACATTGGTAGGAAATCACCAACAATAAACACAACTTTTTAGGTGAAATACTTTGCTTCAAACACAACCAGGAACACAACTGTGGCAAAAAGCTAAAATTTACCCACAGTTATATACCTGGTTTTGAATACCTTTTTACCTTTGAAATACCCTGTATTTAACCTTTTTTTAAAACATAGTTCGCCGCAGAAAGAAATGACAGACAACCATTGTGAAACGATAATTTAACTTTTATTTAAATTTTTTTTTTTTTTTGTAAAATGTTTTTAAAGTGCAAAAAACTTTTTTAATAAAGGTTTTAAACCCAATGGGCATTTTTATTACAAAAAACACACATTACAAATCTGTGTACTGTGGGGTGGAAATACTGCTGGAGGGGCTGCGGGACACTTCGACACTGGGTGTGTGGAGAGAGGACTGGGATCGTGGTGGGGAAGGAACAGTTAGAGGTGAAGGTGTGGAAAAAGCTACAGAATGGGTGGACATGTGGGAGGCAGAAGAGGTGGTGGGCGGTGGAGTGGAGGGTTGGGCAGGGACTGTAGGAGCAGATGATGTTGATGGAAAGTTGTATGGGGAAGGAGTTTGGTACGGGGAAGGAGTTTGGTACGGGGAAGGAGTTTGGTACGGGGCAGGTTGCTGGAAGTGGGGAGATGTCTGGTACTGGGGAGGTTGCTGGTACTGGTGAGGTTGCTGGTATGTAATAGGAGGGGGAGGATGGAAAGTGGCTGGAGGGGGTGCAGATGTAATAGGAGGGGGAGGATGGAAAGTGGCTGGAGGGGGTGCAGATGTAATAGGAGGGGGAGGATGGAAAGTGGCTGGAGGGGGTGCAGGTGGAGGAACTACAGTGGTGGGAGGTGGAGGTTGGGAGGTAACCTGCTGTAGAGCACCGTGGCACGAATGCATTACATGCATCTGCTGGGTAGGAGATAGTGTTGCCATGCGCTCCACAACAGACCTGAAAAAGGTGTGGTTTGGCGAAGATCTTGCTTCTGAATGCATGGTTTGCAGAAGTGTCTTCACCTCCAGAATGCTGGAGTTGATCTGCTGAAAGCCTGCGGAGATTTGCTCTGACAAGACTTTGAGACAGTTCTGGAAAGATGCATTCAGATGCAAGAACTCTTGCGCATAACTCTTTTCCTGACCCCTCTGCCGCTGCCGCCCAGTACCCGCAGGTGTACTAGAGGTGGCAGGGGCAGAAGGGTGGGGTAAAGGGAAAGCGATCTCCTCACCAGCAGCTTCATGTAATGTAGGCGGCCACGATGCTCCTGTGCTGGTGGATGGGACAGATGGGTCGAATGTGTGGGAAGGCTGGGAAGGTGCAGATGTACCGGGGCGGTCGAAGTGTCCCTCGGTGCCGGTCTCCTCAGGGATCGCCTCAGAAGGGTCCAATCGTGCAGGCTCCCGAGTGCTGCTCACCGTGCTGTGTAATAAAGAGAAAAAAAAACAATTAAAATACTGACATGGTATGGCCCTGGCTGAAAAAAAAAGTTACATCTAACATTTTTTTCACATGTGGCGTGTAATATTTACCTTCTGGTGAGCATTGTTTCCCGGAGGAACGACAGGGCTTGTGCGTACTTGTACTTGCTCCTGCATCCTCCAGATCCACTCGGGGCCCGCATCTCTTTATTGAACTCCTTCTTGAAACGATCCCTCACAGACCGCCACCGATTCACAATTCTGTTCCCTGAAACGAGAAAGGAGTGGTTAGTATACAACATCAGTGTTTCACAAACTCCAGTCCTCATGGTCCCCAGGGGTCATGTTTTCAGGATTTCCATAGTAAATAGAAATCCTGAACACATGATCCGTGGGGACCACGAGGACTGGAGTTCGGGAAACACTGGTTTACATCAAGCAACCGGTACTGTATATACTTACGCTCTTTAATCTGGGCCCGAGCTTCGAGGTCCTCCCAGCGGCCCACAAGGAGAGAACAGATTTCCTCCCAGAGTCGTCGGGTAACGATCAGGTCAGCGTGGCGGCAGTCAGCCATATTCCAGAGCGGCTCCCTTTCTCTGACGAGATCGATGAGGCGGTCCACATCAATCCCTCCATCCTCACCATCAGAGTCGGGAGCACGCTGTGAAGGCTGTTAAAGAAAAAGACAAAAATAACATAATTAGCCTCCACAAAAGAAATTAAATAAAAAGTGCAAGAAAACAAAGCAAAAATATTTATACTTACACGCTGGTGACCGCCGCGTTGCTGTCGCCGACGACCCTGGGAGGCACTGCGAGGACCTCTTGGCCGAGCACCAGATTGGGAAGACTAGAGAAGAAAACAAAAAATGTTATGTCTTTGGATGTAGGCATTTGTTTGCTGTGTGTGGTCTGCAGAACATTGTTTTCTATGTGTTGTGTGTAGTGTGATGTTGTGTTTCTGCGTTTGATGCAAAAAACTTACCAATTGTGAGCCCACTCCAGGTGTCTGTCCACCCCTTCCTTCTTCTTCTGGGAGCTCCTCTTCATCTTGTGATTCCTGTTTTGAAATAAAAGTCAATGAATAGACATATATTACAGAGATGATGGATTTTGGAAATAAAAACTTACCGTCAAACGCTGACGATGCGAGGGAGGGCTCCCAGAAGAAGATGTGCTGTCCTGTTGATGGCCAGACTCCATGGCTGTGGGTATTGCTGCTGCTGTTGCTGCTGCCAGTGATGCCATTTCTGCTGCTGCTGCTGCTGCATCTCTTTGGCGGCTGTTGAATAAAGAGAAACAAAGGGCCAATGAATATCTTGATATTCCATGGCCCTAGTTTGGAGGAATGGGGGATTTGATAATTACTGTCTCTCATCTGCTGCTGGACTCCCCTCCTCAGCATGTTCCATTTGCTGCTCCATTTGGGGTGGTGGTGCTGATGGTGCTGCTGCTGCAGATGTCTGCTGCCTTCTCCTGCTCCTGGTTCTTGGCTTGGGTGGCATGTTGGGTGTGGCTGAGGGTCCCATTGTCTTGCTTTTATATATCTCCTGTGGGCAGAGCTACTGAGCATGCTCAGACCAAAAAACCGGATCCGGCGCATTGCGGCGCTCATAGGCTTTCATTGTGTGAAAAAGCCGGACGCGCCGGATCCGGCGTGTCCGGCTTTTTCGCCGGAGACAAAAAACGTTACAGTAGACGTTTTTTCCAGACGCCGGATCGCGACACATTGCCGGATCCGGCGAAAACCGGATGAAACGCATGGCCATCCGGCGCGATCCGGCGCAAATGCAAGTCAATGGGGGGGAAACCGGATCCGGCATTGCATTTTGCCGGATCCGGTTTCTGTCAAAAGCGCCGGATCGCGCCTGACGGCGAAAACCTGATGTGTGAAAGAGGCCTTAGAGTTTCTTAAAGCCAGAAAGATGGCATTTGAATTTACTTTAGTTTTGTGCCATGTCTGTGATCTGCTTTTTTTCTACACAATTAAACAACTGAATGAACATCCTTCAAGGCCGGTGATTCCATAATTTTTTCCAAGGGTTGTACTAGACACTATAGCTTATTGGCAAAATATTGACAGATTTGCAATTTTCACTTAGAAACGTCCATTGCTGCTTGTTTATGGGAAAACTCCCATAAAGTCAAAATCATCACTATGCCTGTACATAAATTCTCAGAGGGGTGTAATTTCTCAAATGGGGTCACTGCTGTTCTGGCATTTAGGGGCTCTGTATATGAAGTTAAACTATCCTAGAAAAATCTGTGCTCCAAGAGTCAAATAACGCGCCTTCCCTCCTGAGTCTCACTCTGTGGCTAAGCAGTACTGTACAGCCACATATGGGGTATTGTTATATTCTGCAGAAATTGTGGACAAATTTTGGTGCTATTTTAACCCATTTACACGTGTGAAAATGTAAAATCTGGGGCTAAAACAAAATTTGTATGGTAATACATGTTACTTTTTTTTTCAATGTCCAATGGTATATCATTCTGTGACACCTGTAGTGTCAATGTGATCACTGCACCATTCATTAAGAGGTGTAATTTGTAAAACTGGGTTACTTATGAGGGAGTTCTGCTTTTCTGGCACCTCAGGGGCTGTTCCAGTGGTCCATGGCATCCGCAAACCATCAAAGCAAAATCTGCAGTATAATATGGCGTTCCTTCCATTCTGAGCTATCTACTGTGCCTGAAAAGTATTTCCTGATTGCATGTAGTATATTGGTACACTCTGGAATAAATACATAACAAACTGTGAGGTGTATTTTTTTCTACTAGCCCTTAAAAAAATTAAAAATTGAGGCTAAAATGACATTTTAGTGGTAAAAATGTGAGGCACATGTGGTGTGTGGTGTCAATGGATCGCCTGCCAGGGCAGTGTGAATACCGGACCGCTTCTTAAAGGGGAAGTGTCTCAGCGGAAGTGTTCCGGTCCGTGGCCCTGGGCGTCCAATAAAAGGGGATATTTACAAGGGAGAAAGTTTATGATAAAGTGTTCGTGACACCACCTGTGGTATTCGGTCAGGGGACCGACGCTGCTATGCAGATCCTGAGGGATGATGATAGAGATGGTATAGCTCTACACAGGCAGAGCTGTATCCCAGGGCAGTTTGAGTGTAGATTTTAAAGGTGATGTTGTTGGATGTGATTAGGGCCAGACTGGCCATCTGGCAATTATGGCAAATGCAAGAAGGGCCTGTCTGATCGTGGGCCACCTTGTCTGTAATGTTGTTAACAGAATCTGTGTTCTCAAGACATTCATACTGCTAAGAGTTGTGACGAAACTCAAAGTTCCTGACTCCATCACTTACCCCAGCACGCCGTAGGTATCATTAGACATATTGGTCTTGTCGTAAATCTTGCTTTCTTCCATCTGGGGTAATATTGGGGTAATATTAGTAATATTTCCTATCTGGTGCTTGGGGACAGTGAAAGCATCGGCCCGTGTGATTTCAAATGCCAGGGCTGAATTTCAGTACCAGTCCGTACCTGGATGTGATGCAGGGCAGGTGACACAGGAATAATTAGAGGATATGGCTGGGTGCAGTTCCAAAGCTTTACTCACAGTTCTTGTGTACACAGGTGTCCGCTTGGCACTGCGTCCTCCAGGTGAGGGGCCCAGCAACTCCCAGGTAGATCAGGACACACCTTTCCAGGACTCTCTTCAGTATATGCCTCTCCTGGCCTTCTCACTGTATTGGCTGTCCACCTCTCCTGCCCAACACCTCACAGTCAGTGTCCCAGGCCAGCAACCGCAGACCTTGTTAGGTGACATCCTCTCTGCGTCCCCTTGCTACCTACCTTATGGCTGCCTTTCCGGTGAAGATAACTGTGGCTGAAACACCTACAGGTGCCTCTGCCTACAGCTTGCTAGTTGAGTCTGATGATTTCTCCACTAGGCTAGGGTCCAGCACCCCAGTGAAACCTGATCTCTCCAATACTGGAACAGGCCCCACTGGTGGCATCTGCACTTCCCATGCCCCTAATACCCCTTCTGCCTTCTGGAAGTTTCTTTCAGTCTCTCCCTTTCAGCTTTCTCTCTGCAGCTCCTCCTGACAGAGAACTGCCTCACAGCATCTCTGCTTATTTTCACTTTCTCTGACATCTGACTCACTCTCTCTGCCCTGTTCTTTCTGTTCTCTTAGCTCCTATCCCTTTCCTACCATCTCCACCCACCTCCCAACACCCTTTACTACCCAGCCAGGGATGAGACCATCCTCCCTTATGGTATGTCCAGAGTACCCTGCTTCTGTAGTGTTTGTTGGGTGCAGGTGTTAGAGTCCTGGGTGGTGCTCCCTCCTTACCTGAGAATGGGGAACCACACCTCTGGGTGAGGTGCAGTACCTCTGTGGTGACTGGACCCTCAGGGGCGCCACATACTCCCTGTTAAATAAAGCATGTCTGTGGGCTGGAATAGAGTAAACAGGTGTTACAGGAACATACAAAATTTTTCATGATGCATCATAACAGGTAAACAATATTAAATGCAACTTCCCTTTATGGGAGGCACTTTCCCTTTAATGTTACATAACAGTCTCTACAGTAAAATTTAAAGCTACTCCCTATAAAACATAATACTTAACATTCAGCAAAGGCTCTCAAGTACTATTATTATTCTTCTCTAGAAAACATTAGCAGCATTAGCTCAAATATCAATAAACATTCTATACAATACTATGAAACATTCTTTATATTAAGTGCAATAAAACAGTGCAAGTGCAAGTAAACTTTGATCAAGTTCAACTGGGTTCAGAAAACTTTAAACTGAGGTAGTCCTCTGTCTCTACAGTGCAATATGGGGGACCCACTCCAAACCCCCAACGTAGGCCTTGGGCGGGCTACAAGGCATGCCTGGTCTCCTTATGGAACCACATCTTTGGCCATGCCAAACGGGTTTTTGTTCTGTGGTCTGTAAGGCAAGTGAACTTTCACTTTTAAAGGCTATATGTAAAACCAAGAGGGAGGACCTTAAGAAGTGCTAACTATTTATACTCAGAAGTTCTGATCACCCACAGTTCAGTGACCCAATTGTCTCTTTAAAACTTTAATAAACATTAACAAACATACCAAACCAGGTAATTTACTGATGAACTATTTACATTAACTTTCTGCTACTTTATTCATTTTCTTTTCCAGGGCAGCCAGGGCATAAATTCAGGCTGCAGCGGAACCACCAGTAGGTTCCCGGTGTCTGCCATCTGGTCCCAGGCAATATCTGTTACTACCTGGCCGGGTTTTAAGGTTGGCGGGGGTTTTAGTTGTCCCACCAGGGTCTCCTCCGCTACCAGGGCAATATCCATACCGGCTCCTCCGGTGCCAATCTTCTCCTCCTCCTCCGCTGGGGTCAGTGATACTGGCTGCAGGGATGGTTGCCGCACCTACACCTTCTCCAGCAGGGCTGCTTTCCACTCTGACACGGCGGTGACTTGCAATTTCAGGAGCTGGCGGCTCAGTTCCTCCACCTGAGCTCCGAGGAAATCCGGATCAATGGCGGTCAGCTGGTCCGGGTCCTCATCCTGTCTGGTTTGGGAGTCGTCTGCCTCCACCCCTTGCTCCAGGTCACCACCGCTCACCATATTTCCAGTTCGTTCCCGCTCTCTCCTCCGTGGGCAGGCCTTCTTCTTCCTTCTTTTCCCGCCGTCCACAATCAGGAGGCGGATCTCACTAACTGATTGACACGTCCTCCACGTACAGTAACAATTAGAGTGGGCGGCCATGATTTTCATGTTTCTGGCTTGGTGCCGCCCATGATGTCACGCCTCTCAGCTCACCGTGTGTTACTGCAATGGTGGCGATTTTACAGTTCAGTCAGATTTATGGCGCACAAGACCCAGTGATAACGGGTCGCTTCATCCTGTTAGTGACGCCAAGTTGGATCACCTGCCAGGGCAGTGGGGATACTCAGTACCGGGCCACTTCTTAAAGGGGTAGTGTCACAGCAGCAGTGACCCGGTACGTGGGCAGTTTGAGTGTAGATGTTAAAGGTGATGTTGTTGGATGTGATGCAGGGCAGGTGACGCAAGAATAATTATAGAACACTGCTGGGTGCATTTCCAAAGCTTTACTCACAGTTCTTGTGTACACAGGTGCCCGCTTGGTGCTGTGTCCTCCAGGTGAGGGGCCCAGCAAAATCCCAGGTAGATCAGGACACACCTTTCCAGGACTCCCTTCAGTATATGCCTCTCCTGGCCATCTCACTGTGTGGGCTGTCCACCTCTCCTGCCCAACACCTCACAGTCAGTGTCCCAGGCCAGCAGCCGCGGATCTCTCCAATACTGGAACAGGCCCCACTGGTGGCATCTGCCCTTCCCATGCCCCTAAGACCCCTTCTGCCTTCTGGAAGCTTCTTTCTGTCTCTCCCTTTCAGCTTTCTCTCTGCAGCTCCTGGCAGGGAGCTGCCTCACAGCATGTCTGCTTACTTTCACTTTCTCCTGATGTCTGACTCATTCTCTCTGCACTGTTCTTCGTGCTCTCTTAGCTCCTCCCCTTTTCCTACCATCTCCACCCACCTCCCAACACCCTTTACTACCCAGCCAAGGATGAGACCATCCTCCCTTATGGTACGTCCAGGGTGCCCTGTTTCTCTAGTGTGCATTGGGTGTAGATGTTAGAGTCCTGGGTGGTACTCCCTGAGAATAGGGTACCACACCTCTGGCTGAAGTGTAGTACCTCTGTGGCGACTGGACCCTCAGGGGCGGCACATCAACATGCTCATTGCATTCCTGGATGAATTTATTTGGTGGTGTAGTATTTAATATGGGGTCACTCATGGGGGGTTCCACTGTTCTGGCACCTCAATGGGCTCTGACAATGTGACATAGCACTCTCATATGAACTCCAATGTGGCTCTTTCTTTCTTCTGAGCTTTGCACTGTGCCTCAAAAGGAGTTTTCAAACACACATGGGCTGTTGGCGTACTCAGGAGAAATTGCAAATTGTATTGTTTGTTTTCTCCTGTTTTCTCTTTTAACCCCTTTACCCCTAAGGTGGTTTGCACATTAATGACCAGGATAATTCTGACAACTGTCACTTTATGAGGTAATAACTCTGGAACGCTTAAATGGATCCTACTAATTCTGAGTCTGTTTTTTGTGACATATTGTACTTCATGATAGTGGTAAAATTTCTTAAATATAACTTGCATTTATTTGTTAAAAAAATGAAAGTTTGGAGAAAATTTGGAACATTTTGCAATTTTCAGACTTTGAATTCTTATGACCTTAAATCAGAGAGATGTGTCACATAAAATAGTTAATAAATAACATTTCCCACATGTCTACTTTTCATCAGCACAATTTTTTAAGCAATTTTTTTTTATTAGGAAGTTATAAGGGTTAAAAGTTGACCAGCAATTTCTAATTTTTCCAACAAATTTTACAAAACTATTTTTTTAGGGACCACCTCACATTTGAAGTGACTTTGAGGGGTCTATATGATAGAAAATACTCAAAAGTGACACCATTCTAAAAACTGCACCCCTCAAGGTGCTAAAACCACATTCAATAAGTTTATTAACCTTTCAGGTGCTTCACAGGAATTTTTTGAATGTAGAAAAAAATGAACATTTAACTTTTTTTTTCACAAAAAAATGTACTTAGCAAGAAAAAATGGACCCCAAAATGTGTTGTGCAATTTCTCCTGAGTATGCCGATACTGATACCCCATATGTGGGGGAAAACCACTGTTTGGGTGCACAACAGAGCTCGGAAGGGAAGGAGCACCTTCCCTTCCGAGCTCTGCCATGCACAGAAACAGTAGTTCCCCCCCACATATCAGGTATCAGCATACTCAGGACAAATTGCACAATAAATTTTATGGTCCAATTTCTCCTGTTACCCTTCATAAAATAAAAAAAAATGGACCTGAAGTAATTTTTTTGTGAAAAAAAGTTAAATGTTCATTTTTTTAAAACATTCAAAAAATTCCTGTGAAGCACCTGAAGGGTTAATAAACTTCTTAAATATGGTTTTGAGTACCGTCAGGGGTGCAGTTTTTACAATGGTGTCACTTTTGGGTATTTTCTGGGTATTTTCTATCATATAGACCCCTCAAACTGACTTCAAATGTGATGTGGTCCCTAAAAAAAATGGTGTTGTGAAAATGAGAAATCACTGGTCATATTTAACCCTTATAACTTCCTAAGGAAAAAATTTTGGGTTCCAAAATTGTGCTGATGTAAAGTAAACATGTGGGAAATGTTACTTATTAAATTGTATGTGTGCCATATCTCTGTGATTTAAGGGCATAAAAATTCAAAGTTGGAAAATTGCAAAATTTTCACCAAATTTTTCATTTTTTTCACAAATAAATGCAAGCTATATGAATGAAATTTTACCACTAACATGAAGTACAATATGTCACAAGAGTCTCATAATCACCAGGATCCATGTAAGCGTTCACGGTGATTCTCGTAGAAGATTCCCTATAATGAGGCAGATGGAGGCACTGTAAATGCCATCTGGCCTATGATCCGGTGGTGTCCGTCTTTTTAAGATTGTATAAAAGTGCCATTGGACATAGTTTTGTGCACTTCTGAAAAGAAGGACACCATTGAACAGAAGCCAGACGGCGTCCAGAGTAATCAGGAAAAAACTAATAAAAACAGCGTCCAATCCAGGTGAAAAAGTTGAAAAGAGCTTTATTCCACAATGGTATATATTTATTAGTGGTGCCTTGTTGTATATATCAGCGGTTCATGTGCCCTTTTATTATATTATGCAAATAAAGTCCGTGGAGCCTCATTTAAGAGTCTCAAACACGGGACTTTTATTATATTATGCACACTTATTTATTTTTGTGTTGTTTCTTGTGCCATTACTTAATAAAGGCCTTTTCATGATTTTATTGTTATTTTATTTAATTATTTTATTTATTTCACTGTGCCTGCTGGTTTTCCTCTCCCCCATTTCCAGTTGTTTGTTTTTCCCCCAAGGAATTTATCTAGATGTGTAGTGAGAACTTTGAACCCTCAAGGGCTTCACAGAAGTTTACAACGTACAGCCGTACAATTAAAAAATCATATTTTTTCCACAAAAATGATCTTTTCACCCCCAATTTTTATTTTCCCAAGGAAAACAGGACCCCTAAAGTTATTGTGCAATTTGTCCTAAGTACGCTGATAACACATATGTGGGGATAAACTACTGTTTAGGTGCATGGCAGAGTTCGAAAGGGAATGAGCGCCGTTTGACTTCTTCAACGTGTAATTGGCTTGATGCCATATCCCATTTGGAGAGCCCCTGTTGTGCCAAAACAGTGGAAACCCCCAACAAATGACACCATTTTGGAAGCTAGACCCCCCATGGAACTTATCTAGAAGTGTGGTGAGAACTTTGAACCCCCAAGGTCTTCACAGAAGTTTATAACATACAGCCATAAAATTAAACAATCATATTTTTTCCACAAAAGATCTTTCCACCCCCAATTTTTATTTTCCCAAGGAAAACAGGACCCCAAAAGCTTTTTTGCAATTTGTCCTGAGTATGCTAATACCCAATATGTGGGGGTAAACCACTATTTGGGTGCATGCCAGAGCTCAGAAGGGAAGGAGCGCCGTTTGACGCAAAATTGGCTGGAATTGAGATCGGGCGCCATGTCACATTTGGAGAGCCCCTGATGTGCCTGAACAGTGGAAACCTCCCACAAGTGACCTCATTCTGGAAACTAGACCCCTAAGGAACTTATCAAGATGTGTGGTGAGAAATTTGAACTGCCAAGTGCTTCATAGAAGTTTATAATGCCCGGGCGTGAAAATAAAAGAATCATATTTTTTCCAAAAACATGATCTTTTAGGCCCCAATTTTTTATTTTCCCAAGGGTAACAGGAGAAATTGGACCCCAAAAGCTGTTGTCCAACTTGTCCTGAGTATGCTGATACCCCATATGTGGGAGAAAACTACTGTATGGGCACACGTCGGGGCTCGGAAGGGAAATAGTGATGCTTTGGATTGCAGACATTGATGGAATGGTCTGCAAGTGTCATGTCGTGTTTGGAGGACCCCTGACGTGCCTAAACTGTGGAAACCCCCCACATGTGACCCCATTTTGGAAACTAGATCCCCCAAGGAACTTATCTAGATGTGTGGTGAGCACTTTGAACCCCCAAGTGCTTCACAGAAGTTTATAACGCCCGGGCGCGAAAATAGAAAAATCAAATTTTTTCCACAAACATGATCTTTTAGTCCCCAATTTCTTTATTTTCCCAAG
Organism: Dendrobates tinctorius; assembly: GCF_039654945.1. Lineage (NCBI taxonomy): Eukaryota > Metazoa > Chordata > Amphibia > Anura > Dendrobatidae > Dendrobates > Dendrobates tinctorius. Next base: position 2,713,336 of record NW_027361770.1, on the reverse strand, counting down.
GGTAATAGGAGAAATTGGACCACTAACGTTGTTGTCCAATTTGTCCTAAGTACACTGATTCCCCATATGTGGGAATAAACTACTGTATGGGCACACGTCGGGGCTCGGAAAGGAAGTAGTAATGTTTTGGAATGCAGACTCTGATGGAATGGTCTGCGGGTGTCATGTCACGTTTCGAGAGCACCTGATGTGCCTAAACTGTGGAAACCCCCCACAAGTGACCCCAATTTGGAAGCTAGAGACCCCAGGGAACTTATCTATATGTGTGGTGAGCACTTTGAACCCCCAAGTGTTTCACAGAAGTTTATAATGTAGAGTGTTATGAATGAGTCACAGAGGAGGAAAAAGCAAAAAGCAAGCTAAGCCCTGAAAACCAGAGAGGTTGGTAACTAGAGGATTGCAGACCCCTGATCCTATCCACAACACCTAGCAGTAGCTGTGGAGCATGCCTATGGTGGTCCTAGATGCCTCGTCACGGCCGGAGAACTAAATAAGCCTAAAGAAAGAAAGGGAAAATCTAAACTGCCCCAGAGCAGACCCCAAAGCAATAGACAGCCCCCCAACATGTATTGTCGGTGAAACAAGATGAAAACACAGACACAGGTAGAAAGATAGGCTGAGCAAACGATGGGGCCCTCGCTAACTAGAAAGGACAGGAAAGAAAAGCTGCTGTCTGCAATCACGCAAAAAACCCTGCCAAAAAGAATGTCCAACATGTCTGATAGAAAAAGGCCCTGAAGTCGCTAGACTTCAAATCACTATATCAGCACTCAGGTATATTCTGAAGACAGAGCAAAAGAGATCAACTGAAAATGGGGATTCAGCCCAGTCCCAGCCAGGGCTGGCTGAACACAAAAACCAAGTAAACCAGACGAAAACTCATATGAACATTAGCAGAGAAAACTTAGCTTTAGGAAGGCAGGAACCAAACTGGAAACCAGGAGCCACAGTCAGGAAAATTACCAGCAAGAAACTAGGGAGTTGGCTGCCTTAAATCCAATCAGAAACTCCTGATGTCCAATCGCAGTCCTTTTCCTCAGGTGGCCGGTCTCTGCCATTTAGATCAGCTTCATTACCTCCCTTCACCAACAGAGGGAGTCCAGATAGAGAACTCACTACTCCTCTGTCAGCACAGCCAGCTCCATAACCCTCACCAGAAGCCAGAGGCAAACCCAAAAATGAGCTCACAACAGTTGAGCTATAAAAATAAAAAAAATCATACTTTTTCCACAAAAATGATGTTTTTGCCCCCATTTTTTTATTTTCCCAAGGGTAACAGGAGAAATTGAACCCCAAAAGTTGTGCAATTTTTCTTGACTAGGCTGATACCCCATATGTGGGGTTAAGCCACTGTTTGGGCGCATGGCAGAGCTTGGAAGGGAAGGAGCACCATTTGACTTTTTCAACGCAGAATTGGCTGGAATTGCGTTTGGAGAGCCCCTGATGTGCCTAAACAGTGGAAACCCCCCAATTCTAACTCCAACCCTAACCCCAACACACCCCTTACCCTAATCTCAGCCCTAACCCTAGCCCTAAACCTAGCCCTAGCCCTAACCCTAACCTTAATCTAATGGGAAAATGGAAATAAATACTTTTTTTTATTTTATTTTTTTCCCTAACTAATGGGGTGATAAAGGGGAGTTTGATTTACTATTTGTGGCAGGTTTTTATGTTTGGCAGCTGTCACACTCTAAAAGATGCTTTTTATCGTAAGCATAGATTTTGCATCTCCACATTTTGAGAGCTATAATTTTTCCATATTTTGACCCACAGTGTCGAGTGAGGTCTTATTTTTTGCCGGACAAATTGACGATTTTATTAGTACCACTTTTGGGCACATGACATTTTTTGATCGCTTTTTATTCTAATTTTTGGAACGCAGAATGAACAAAAACCAGCAATTCATGAATTTCTTTTGGGGGGGAAGCTTTACACCATTCTGCTTGTGGTAAAATTGGTAAAGCAGTTTTATTCTTCAGGTCGGTACGATTACAGCGATACCTCATTTATATAATTTTTTATGTTTTGGCACTTTTATACAATAAAAACAATTTTATATAAAAAAATAATTATTTTTGCATTGCTTTATTCTGTGAGCTATAACTTTTATATTTTTTGCTGATGATGATGTATGGTGACTCGTGCCATGGTAATTTATATACGTCTTTTTGATCTCGTATTATTGCACTATCGTGCTGTTCCGAGGGTCTCAGGGAAGCATACAGGGAGCCCCCTCCCTGCGCGATGCTTCCCTATGCCCCCGCTACACTGCGATCATGTTTGATCGCAGTGTGCCAGGGGTTAATGTGCCAGGGGCGGTCCATGACCGCCCCTGGCACATAGTGCCAGGTGTCAGCTGTGATAATCAGCCGGGTGTCAGCTGTGATAATCAGCTGTGATAATCAGCAGACACCCAACCGCTATCAGTGGCGCTCGGGGGGGAGCGCCACTGATTGCGGTCGGGTGTCAGTTGATTATCGCATATGACGTACTATCCGGTCCAATCGTCCGCACAATCGCCTGCTTATCCATCCATCCCAGGTGAATAACACCCAGGTCACAGGGATGTATGGCTACTCCAAGGTGGGAAAGGGGTTGAAATGTAAAAACTTGGCACCAAATCAACATTTTAGTGGAAAAATTGTAATTTTCTTTCACTCAGCCCAATGTTATATAATTCTGTGAATCACCTGAGGGTTAAAAATGCTCACTACGCCCCTTGATGATTTCCTCAAGAGGTATAGCTTCCAGAATGGGTTCATTCATGGGGTTTCTGATGTTTTGGCATGTCAGCAGCTATTCGAATGAGAAATGGCATCCGCAATCTATTCCAGCCAAAATTGTGCTCCAAAATTCAATTGGCACACCTTTCCTTCTGAGCCCTGTTGCATGCACAAACTGTAGTTTTCCATCACAAATTGGGTATTGGCATACTCAGGAGAAATTTTGCAATAAATGGTATTGTACATTTTCTTTTGTTACCCTTGTGAAAAGGAAAAATTGGTGACTGAAGCAACAATTTTGCAGGAAAAATGTATTTTTTCATTTTCATTGCAAAACGTTATAAAATTTGGTGAAGCACCTGTGGGTTTAACCCCTTCGTGCCACAGCCCATTTTCGTTCTTGCTTTTCTCTTTTTCACTCTCCTTCTTTCCTGAGTCATAACTTTTTTTATTTTTCCATCAATATGGCCTTGTTAGGGCTTGTTTTTTGCCATTTTTTTTAACAACATTGGTTTTTACCATATCGTGCACTCAAAAACGGGAGAAAAATTCCAAGTGTGGTGAAATTGCAAAAAGTGCAATCTCACACTTGTTTTTTTGGTTTTTTTTTCACCATGTTCACTAAATGCTAGAACTGAGCTGCTTTTATGATTCTCCAGGTCATTATGAGTTTATTGATACCAAACATGTCTAGGTTCTTTTTTAACTAAGTACTGAAAAAAAATTCCAAACTTTAAGTAAAAAAAATATTGTGCCATTTTCTGATACCCTGTAGCATCTCCATTTTTCATGATCTCAGGTTAAGTCTGGGCTTATTTTTTGCGCGCTGAGCTGATGTTTTCAGTGATACCATTTTTTGTGCAGATAGGATCCTTTAATCACCAGTTATTGCATTTTAATGCAATGTTGCGGCGTCCAAAAAAGTAATTCTGGCGTTTTGACTTCTTTTCTTGCTACACCATTTACCGATCAGGTTAATCTTTTTTTTTATTGATAGATCGGGCGATTCTGAATGCGGCGATACAAAATATGTCTATGTTTGTTTCTTTTTGTTGTTTTATTTTGAATGGGGCAAAAGGGGAGTGATTTGAACTTTTGTATTTTTTAAATGTTTTAAATATTTTTTAAAAACTTTTTTTTACTTTTAGCATGCTTCAATTGTCTCCATGGGGGACTAGAATCTGCTATAACCGGATTGGCTCTGCTACATATAGGCAATGATCAGATCGCCTATATGTAGCTGAATTACTCACTTGCTATTAGCACCTACCACTGGGCGGTGCTCACCGCAAGCCAGCATTGCCATCCTTAAAGGTCTGCTGGAGACCTCCGTTTGTCAAGCCATCCCATCAGTGACCCTTGATCATGTGACGGGTGTCACTGGTGGGCAGATTTCCGGCTCCATGGCCGAAAGCGTGCGTTAAATGCCACTGTCAGGGTTAATAGCCGTGGGCGGATCATGATCCACCCGTGGCTATTCCGGGCACATGTCAGCTCTTCAAAACAGCTGACATGTCCCGGGAAAAATGTGGGCTCTCCGCTGGAGACAACATCAAACATGGAGATGTGACATACTAGTACGGCTCATGTCGCAAAGGGGTTAAGGTGCTCAACACACCAACACAAATCTAGATGATGGGTGGAGTTTTAAAAATGTGGTCATTTGTGGGGATTTCCACTGTTTAAGCACATGAGGTGCTCTGCAATCGCAACATAGCATCTGCTATCTATTCCAGCCAATTTTACACTCCAAAGGTCAAATGGTGCTCCTTCCCTTCTGAGCCCTGACATGTGCCCAACCAGCAGTTTTTAACCACATATGGGGTATCGATGTACTCAGCATAAATTGCACAAATTGTATCATCCATTTTCTCCTGTTACACTTGTAAAAATGAAAATTTGGGGGCTAATGCAACATTTTTGTGGGGAAAAAGTTAAATTTTCATTTTTTTCTTCCACATTGCTTTAATTCCTGTGAAGCACCTAAAGGGTTAATAAACTTCTTGAATGTGGCTTTAAGCATATTGAGGTGTGCAGTTTTTAAAATTGTGACAAATTTAGGTGTATTCAGTCAATTAGGCCCCCCCTAAAAGTTGCTTCATATGTGATGTGTTCTCTAAAAAAAATGTTTTAGAAAATTTTGTTGGAAAAATGAGAAATGACAAACTTGTAACCATTCTAGCATCATAACAAAAAAACAAAATTATGTTTCAAAAATTACGCTGATGTAAAGTAGCATGTAGTAGATGTTACGGTACTTATTACGGTAGCTATTTTGTGTGATTTAACTATCTGGGTTAAAGGGCATAAAAATTTAAAGTTTGAAAATTGCAAAATTTTCACAAATAAATGTAAAGAATATTTACCTAAGTTTACCTCTAACATAAAATACAATGTGTTATGAAAAAACTTTCTCTGAATCACTTGGATATGTTGAAACTTTCCAGAGTTGTTACAACGTAAATTTACACTGGTCAGAATTGTATTATTTGGCCTGGTCAGGAAGGAGAAAACAGGCTCGTGGTTAAAGGGGATAATTATTAGTGATGAGCGAGCATGCTCGGAAGTGCTCAATGCTCGCCCAAGCATCTCACTACTAGAGATGCTCGACAAGTGCTGAACATTTCCGGGGTTGCTCTGCGAGAGCTCAGGTCCCCGCTCTGCATATTTAGTGCTCTTAAGAGCGCCAATCAACTTGCAGAGATTGTCTGCCACACAAGGTAATGCTGTAGCCATGTTGGTTGTGGCATTTCAGTGATTGGCTGGCCTGGCCGCACAGCATCATCAGGTCTGTATCAGACCTGGAGCCGCCCTGCTCGTCACAGTCAGCTCCGGATTCACGCAGTGTAGGGAGAGTTGCTGCAGAGATAGGGACAGATTTGGTAATGTATAAGTTAGTGTAGGTATACGATATTGAATACACAAATCTATCTAAACCAACAGTCCTTCTGAGGACTAATACAGTGTATATAGATATCAGTGCTAGGTAGGCAGGCATTGTACAGTGGGAGAAAAAAGTATTTGATTCCTTGCTGATTCTGTAAGTTTGCCCACTGACATAGACATGAACTGTCTATAATTTTAAGGGTAGGTTAATTTTAACATTGAGAGATAGAATATCAAAAATAAAATCCAGAAGATCACATTATATAAATTATATAAATTTATTTGCATTTTGCAGTGAGAAATAAGTATTTGATCCACTACCAACCATTAAGAGTTCTGGCTCCTACAGACCAGTTAGACACTTCTAATCAACTCGTTACCTGCATTAAAGACAACCGCCTTACATAGTCACATTTGTTAAAGACTACTGTCCTCAGACTCAATTAATCAGTCAGGCGCTAACCTCTACAACATGGGCAAGACCAAAGAGCTTTATAAGGATGTCAGGGACAACATCATAAACCTGCACAAAGCTGGAATGGAGTACAAAACCATAAGTTAGATGCTAGGTGAGAAGGAGACAACTGTTGGTGCAATAGTAAGAAAATGGACATTGATCTGGGCACCATGCAAAATCTTTCCTCGTGGGGTATCCTTGACTATGAGGAAGATGAAATATCAGCCTAAAACTATACAGGGGAACTTGTTAATGATCTCAAAGCAGCTGGGACCAGAGTTAGGTCAGGGTCAAACTTGCAACTGCAATGCGAATCTCTCGCCTCAATACTCGGCACTGCTGCCAGTGCTCCGGTCCTGAGTGCTGGCGGCAGTGACGGGTATTGATGATTTATGCGAGAGACTCGCGCCAGATTCTTGCATTGCAGTTGCAAGTGTGACCCTGGCCTTACCAAGAAATTCATTGGTGACACATTACACTGTAAAGGTTAAAAATCATGCAGTATCCACAAGGTCCCCCTACTCAAGAAGGCACATGTGCTGGCCTATCTGAAGTTTGCCAATGAACACCTGGATGATTCTGTGAGTGACTGGGAAAAGGTACTGTTGTCAAATGAGTCAAAAATTGAGGTCTTTGGCATTAACCCAACTCGCCGTGTTTGGAGAGAGAGAAATGCTGCCTATGACCCAAGGAACACCGTCCTCACTGTCACGCATGGATGTGGAAACATTTTGTTTTAGGGGTATTTCTTTGCTAAGGGCATCAACGAGAGATTGGATGGAGCCATGTACCGTAAAATCCTGAGTGACAACCTCCTTCCCTCTGCTAGGACATTAAAAATGGGTCATAACTAGGTCTCCAAACAAGACAATGACCCAAAACAAACAGCCAAGGCAATAAAGGAGTGGCTCAAAAAGAAGCACATTAAAGGGAATTTGCCACCCCATTTTTGACCTATAAGATGCGGCCACAGCCATCAGAGGCTTATCTACAGCATTCTGTAATGCTGTACATAAGTCCCCGATATAACCCGAAAGATAAGAAAAACAAGTTTAATTATACTCACCGGGGGGCGTGGTTCGGTGCGGTGGATGTCGCGGTTCGGTCTGGCACCTCCCATCTTCTAGCGATGACGTCCTCCTTCTTACTTCTGCTGCAGCTCCTATGCAGGCATACTATATTTGCCCTATTGAGGGCAGAGTAAAGTACTGCAGTGCGCAGGTGCCGAGAAAGGTCAGAGAGGTACGGCGCCTACGCACTGCAGTACTTTACTCTGACCTCAACAGGGCAGATAAAGTACGCCTGCTTGTCCATAATATCAACTAATACCTCACATATTTTTGTATGTGTTTTTTGCACTTTTGTTTCATTGTACAGTTGGGCCCATTTGGCTCTGTAAACTGTGGTGTCGGTTAACATGGGAAGCATTTTAGATCGCACTGGGCAGCCCACCTAATCTAATTGTGTGGTTGTCACCAATAGGCTGTAAGCCTTTTTTGTGCATTAATATGCCAAACAACCACCTCTCCATGGATTGGCTGGCTGTGAGTGGTTGTCTCATCGGCATTTTTGCATCTGTGTTAAATGGCTCCACTGCATCGTGTGCATTTGTTGGAAGCTTGGGCAGGTAAACAGCTCTGCCTTTTTTTCTGCTGGTTTTTCAATGTTTTGGAGGATTTTTAAGTCCTTTTGTGGCTGCTTAGTGATGGAACATTTTGGGTGCACCCACATTTTTGGCAGCCCTTGCATTCACTATGGGAGACACATTTCCTAATAATGGTAACATTGTTTTCATTAGGCCCTCCTGTATGTCTCGTCAAAAGGGTATTGGGGTGTGTCCACATTTTTGACAGCCATTGTTTTCACTGCATAGGCAAACAGTATGTGAGACCCACTTCATAATAATAGGAAAATTGTTTTATGAGGCCCTCCTCCACATCTCTTCCAAAGAGTATTGGGGTGTGTCCAAATTTGTGCCAGCTCTTGCTTTCACTGCATAGGAAAACAGTATGGGCGCCCCAAACCCTTTTGGGCCTCCGACTCCTATTGGGACCCCCAGTAGGAGTGGGCTGCTTTCCCACAGAACCTTCAATCCTCTGGTATCTCTTGACCAATCCGACCAGTTCATCAGCATTCCGGGATCACCCTGGGCAACCCAAGTCTGTATGGGCCTCGGCAGGGAGTGCAAAAACTGGTCCATCACCACTCGTTCTACCATCTGTGCAGGCATAGAGGACTCTGCTGCAGCTACTTCTGGACCAGGTGCAACAGGTCAAAATTTTGCCAACGAAAAGGAGAACCTGAGTCACCATGTATTAAAGATGTGCCAATTTTATTGATACAAAATATATCTAATATCAATTGCAAAAATATTAAAAATTCAAAACATTTATGGAGAATAATGTGATCCACAAGAATAACAATAAATAATAAGCAGCCGCAAAATTGGGACCAAACCAACATATCGGAAAATAGACAAAAACCTCTGTCAACAATCTTATTATATAGCCTCATTAAAAATTAATGGGATGGATCAAGCCATCCACCCACATGGGTTGTGAGGGATTGAATGAATCCACCCAAACTAAACCATGTATCTGTAACAGACTTGTATTTATCACAAATATAGCTGTCATTGAATGATATGCGGTAACAATAAATGTAAAAATTAAAGAGTTTATTACCCATAAGAACGGCGACTTCTAGTCCTAGATGTGGCCACAATCCCCGACGCTCGTTTCGCCAGCGTAATGGATGCTTTCTCAAGGGGGTTTGGCTTGAATTACTCAGATGTCAAGTACAAATAGACAGCCATTCCGGTTAAATGACCAGAACCGGCCAGTTACATGTGTGACATTTGCCCATGCGCTCAAAATCATCTCGGATCCTGAAATCACACAACCACCACCTCTCATACCATTGCCATGAGAAGCGGCTGGTACCTGACCGCAACCACAGCAGTAGCAAGAGCATCGGGGAGAACGGATAACAGGTCTCAGACTTACTACACATGCAGGCAGGAAATATAACATAATTGAATTAGACTAACGTGATAACATAAATAATATATTAATAAATATGAGTGACATATGTGACAGAATGTGAATAAATATAAAATGTGCATATATAGACACAAAACACATTAATATATACAATGACCAGAAAAGACATAAAGTGCCAAAAGATGCATTTTAAAAAATGCACATAATAATTACACATAATATGACAAATAATTAGTATGCCAGTAATAAAACTGGATATATAAAAATGTGAAAAAAAGAAGCAAAAGTGATAAAAAAATACATATTATTTATGTTATCATCACGTTAGTCTAATTCAATTGTGTTATATTTCCTGCCTGCATGTGTGGTAAATCTGAGACCTGTCATCCGCTCTCCCCGGTGCTCGGCTACTGCCATGGTTGCGATCAAGCGCCGGCCGCTTCTCGTGGCAATAGTATGAGCGGCAGTGGGTGTGTGGTTTCAGGACCTGAGATGATTTTGAGAGCATGCGCGAATGTCACACTTGCAATTGGCCAGTTCCGGTCATTTGACCAGAACGGCCGTGTATCTATATTTGACATCTGAGTAATTCAGGCCACGCCCCCTGAGGAAGTGACCATTAAGCTCGCCAAACACGCGTTGGGGATTGTGGCCACATCTAGGACTAGAAGTCACTGTTCTTATACGTAATTAGCTCTTTATTTTTTACATTTATTGTTACCGCATATCGTTCAAAGACAGCTTTATTTGTGATAAATGCAAGTCTGTTACAGATGCACAATTTAGTTTGAGTGGATTCATTCAATCTCTCACAATCCATGTGGGTGGATGGTTGATTCATCCCAGTACTTTTCCATGATGCTATATAATAAGATTATTGACAGAGGTTTTTGTCTATTTTCCAATATGTAGGTTTGGTCCCAATTTTGTGGCTGATTATTATTGTTATTCTTGTGGATCACATTATTCTCCATACATGTTTTGAATTTTTAATATTTTTGCAATTGATATTTATTAGATATATTTTGTATCAATAAAATTGGCATATCTTTAATATATGGTGACGCAGGTTCTCCTTTTCTTTGGTATATGGCATTTTGAGTCAATAAATTTTGTGACTATTGTGATTAACTATATTCTGGTGTTCTATATTTATCAGGTCAAACATTTGAGAGCAAGGTGGTTTGTCCCGGTGTTACTCCCAATAGTGAACCTGCTAGGCCCTGAGAGTCATTGTTACCCTCAAGCGTGCAAGAATCTCCGTTTTAACTTGCCATACTCTTTAGCATTCTGCAAAGCTAAATCATTGTATGCTTTCTTGGGTTCCCCCATCAAGTATGGCACCAGTACCTGTGCCCACTGCTCTGGCAAGAGTTTTTCCCTCTCGGCGACTCTTTCAAACTCCGTCAGGAAAGCATCAACATTGCAATTCTCCATTATAGATTCTTCAACCTCAACATTGCAATTCTTCACTTCAGGTTCTTCAGCCTCAACACTGCAATTCTCCACTACAGGTTCTTCAACCTCAACACTGCAGTTATACACTGCCAGTTCTTCAGCCTCAACACTGCAATTCTCTACTGCAGGTTCTTCAGCCTCACCACTGCAATTTTGCACTGCTGGTTCTTCAGCCTCAACACTGCAATTATCCTCTGCCGGTTCTTCAGCCTCGCCATTGCAATACTCCACTGCAGGTTCTTCAGCCTCAGCACTGCAATTCACTGCAGGTTCTTCAGCTTCATTATTGCAATTCTCTATTGCAGTTTCCTCATCCTCAACATTGCAATTCTCTTCTGCAGGTTCGTCAGCCTCAACACTGCAATTTTACACTGCTGATTCTTCAGCCTCATCACTGCAATTCTCCACTGCAGGTTCTTCTGCCTCAACATTGCAATTCTCCACTGCAGGTTCTTCAACCTCAACACTGCAATTCACTGCATAGACAAACATTGTGGGAGTACCAACTTCATACTGTATGTGTCTTCAAACGGTTATTGGGGTGCGTCTAAATTTGGTGCAGGGCAGGCCTTGCACTCAATGCATAGGCAAACAGTATGGGAGAACCACTTCTTAATAATGGGAACATTGTTTTCAGGTGGCCCTCCTATACGTCTCTTCAAAGGGGTATTGGGGTGTCCTAATTTTTGGCAGCCCTGCCACTCACTGAACTGGCAATAACAGTATAAGAGACCCATTGTTTAATAATGGAAACAACAAAGCATAGTCGGCTGATGGATGAATAGTAAAGGCCGCCTAATGGCCCTATAAAATTTGGCTTTGTGACTTTGAGTCCCTCCTTCATAAATGAAACTGGATGTGTCTGATGATGAGTCTCACACATCACATGGCCAGCTCTCATTGTAAAATGTTAAAATTACATTTCCCAGTGAATGCATTTGTCTTGGTTGAAAGCAATGCTAAAGTTGAAAAACGCATCAAAAACGCTACGTGTGAACATAGCCCAAGGTGTGGAGAAGCATTTTTGTTTTTGGTTATTTATTTTGCCTTATATTCAAGTCATTACCCTGTAAAGAATGTTACTTAACTTATTTCCCATGAAAATCCATTTTGGTTTAGTTTTTGCATGTTTCACTGTGAGTTTGTAAAAGTGGCATAAGACTCTGACAACATTGATCACAATAGTGACCTGGGAGTCAGAAATGCTTCCAGGGGTCTTCCCCATGATGTTTCCATGTCATTTGAGCACTGTTCTCATTGATTTCCACAATTTCTAGTCCTTCTAAAGACCACCGGGGGTGTGGTTAAAATGCTCGAGTTTCCCATAGACTTACGTTGGGCTTGTTGATTGGGTCGAGCACCCGAGCATTCCAATATGATCCACCCAAGCAACGAGCACCCGAACATTTTCGTGCTCACTCATCACTTCTTCCTTTATTTGTCTGTCTGTATCTCACCATTCAAATCTCCCCTCAATGTGACATCCAGGAATTCAATACTGTCTGAGCCACATGTAAAGGTGAGATGAATGTTGAGATCATGGCTGTTCAAGCCGGTCATGAATTCATGGAGTGATGTGGCCGAGCCCTGCCACATCAAGAGAATATTGTCAATGTACTGCATCCAGGAGAGGACGTGGTCCATTGACATCTGTTGATCTTACAGGACGAGTTCCCAGGAACAGATTGGGATAGAACGGTGCAAAAGCAGCTCCTATGGCTGTTCCCTGTAGCTGTAGGAATAGGGACCCCTTAAAAACAAAAAGGTCTTGCGTCAATGTGAACTCTAACAATTCTAGTATGAGGGCCCACATACATATCCAAAAAATATTGTGTGGCCATTAGGCCATCACTGTGCCTAATGTTGATGTATAGGGACTTGATGTCCGCTCTCCCCAACAAAGTGTCCAAGTCCATGAACAAGCCATAAACTTTTAAAAGGAGTTTGCCCATGTCCTTTAAAAAGGACAGCAAGATCTCAACTAATGGCTATAATTTGAAATCTATCCATTGGTTTATGTGCTCCAAATACAAGTGCTTCTCACAAAATTAGAATATCATCACAAAGTTAATTTATTTCAGTTCTTCAACACAAAAAGTGAAAATCATATATTATATAGAGTCAATACAAACAGTGTGATCTATTTCTAGTGTTTATTTCTGTTAATGTTGATGATTATTGCTTACAATGAAAACCCAAAAGTCATTATCTCATTAAATTGGAATACTTTATAACACTAGCGTGAAAAATTATTTTAAAATCCGAAATGTTGGCCTACTAAAATGTTGGGGCTTCTTTTGCATCAATTACTGCATTAATACGGCGTGGCATGGAGGCGATCAGCCCATAGGCCATAGCACTGCTGAGGGGTTTTGGAAGCCCAGGTTGCTTTGACAGCAGCATTAAGCTTGTCTGCATTGTTGGATCTGATGTCTCTCATCTCCATCTTGACAATAGCCCATAGATTCTCTATGAGGTTAAAGTCAGGCGAGTTTGCTGGCCAATCAATCACAGTGATTCTGTTGTTTTTAAACCAGGTATTGGTACTTTTGGCAGTGTGGACCGGAGAATGGAGAATGCTGGTGAATGAAATTTCCATATCCAAAAAGCTTGTCAGCAGAGGGAAGCAGGATGTGCTCTAAAATTTCCCGGTAGATGGCAATGACTTTGGTCTTGATAAAACACAGTGAACCTACACCAGCAGATGACATGGCTCCCCAAACTGATTGTGGAAACTTCACACTAGACCTCAAGCAGCTTGGATTGTGTGCCTCTCCTCTCTTCCTCCAGTCTCTGGGACCTTGATTTCCAAATGAAATGCAAAATTTACTTTCATCTGAAAACAACACCTTGGACCACTGAGCAACAGTCCAGTTCATTTTCGCCTTGGCTCAGGTAAGACGTTTCTGGTGTTGTCTATTGGTCATGAGTGGCTTGACACAAGGAATGCAGCACTTATAGCCCATGTCCTAGATATGTCTGTGTGTGGTGGCTCTTGAAGCAATAACTCCAGGATCAGTCCACTCCTTGTTAATCTCCCCCCAAATTATTGAATGGCCTTTTCTTAACAATCCTTTCAAGACTGCGGTTATCCTTTTGCTTGTGCACCTTTTTCTACCACACTTTTCCTTCCATTCAACTTTCCATTAATATGCTTGGATACAGATCTCTGTGAACAGCCAGGTTCTTTAGCGATGACCTTTTATGGCTTACCCACCTTGGAGAGTGTGTCAATGACTGCTTTCTGGACATCTGCCAAGTCAGCAGTCTTCCTCAGGAACATTTTTAAACATTTAGGAAGCCTTTGAAGGTGTTTTTTAATTATTCCAATTTATTGAGATAATGAATTTTGGATTTTCATTGGCTATAAGCTATAATCATCAACATTAATAGATATAAACACTTAAAATAGATCACTTTGTTTGTATTGACTAAATAATATGATTTTCACGTTTTGTATTGAAGAACTGAAATAAATTAACTATTTGATGATATTTTGCTTTTCTGAGAAGCACCTGTAGTTCCCCTACCTGAAATGATGGGACGTCCCGGTGGTATCTTGACGTTTTTATGGATTTTGGGGAGTAGGTATAACATCAAAATGGTGGGTTCTCCAATGGTTAGTGCTGAAGCAAGATCTCTTGTGAAGACACCACTCCCAATGGCCCTATTGAGAATGGTTTCGAGTAGAGATGAGTGACTTTGCCTTTTTTCGGGTCGAGTCGGGTTTCAAGAAACCCGACTTTCGCAAAAGTAGGGTCGAACGAAATCGGCCAACTATTGTGAAAAGTCGAAGTCCGACTGAAACACGAAACCCAATGTAAGTCAATGGGGAAGAAAAGTCGGCAGTGAGTGGAGGACAGGAAACACACCTAGAGTGCCCATTTTAATGCCAAAAACATCAATTCTTATTCCTTAAGCTTGTCAACCTTAATTTACTTTATAATAGTAGTTAGGCATTGAAAACTGGGGGTTATTTGGCTAAAGTTGTGGGGGGGTAGTGCTGGCTTCAGATTTTCGTGGGCCCAGGGCCAAAGAGTGTCACTGGGCTCCTTTAACACATGCCACAATTCATGATCCTCTGATACGGCAGAGAAATAGCGGTATAGTACAATGAAAAATACTTCACTTCTTACATCACATGACTGATATCCATTTTAAATTCTACAATAGCTCCAAAAACAGACAGTATATTCCTCCATACAGTAATATGGCCACCGCATAGTGCGCCATACAGAGTAATGAGGCCCATATATTTCTCCATACAGAATCATTGGTCCCATATAATGTTCCACACAGTATATGATGAGCTCCACATAATGCTATGGTATATGTTGTTCACCATGGATGAAGCTCCAGTGTCTTATGGGCCCAAATAATGCTCCATATATAATGGGCCCCATTTCTAATGCTCCAGTGTATAATGGGCCCTGTAAATGCTGCTCCAGTGACTGATGTCCACCTTTGGAATGCTCCAGTGTATGGTGGGCCCCAGATACCATTCTCCAGAGTATCGTGCTCCCCAAAAATTACTCCCAACCTTTAAAACAATTAAATAAGTCTCCTCACTAGGGAATCCCTGTACTCTGGACTCCTCGTTGTCCCCATCTTCCATCTCTCTGCACTTGGACTGTTTAGGCAGAGGGCGTACAGACGTGATGTCATTGCGCTCTTTGACCAGAATGTCACTGTCAGGAAAAGTGTTTGGCTTCCGGGGGCAGTATGGTTGCAAAGCTGAACCTTAAAGGAATGACCAGAAGGGCACCACCAGGAGTGGAGCCTGCGGCTTAATTGAACTCAACACGGGCAACCTTAACCATGCCATCCACAAAAAAGCTGCACAGATTGCAATCTTAATTCCATTAACGAACGAGACTCAGGCATGCCCCCGCGGTCCGCGTCCAGCTTACTAGATGACACGCGAGGTTCTGGCACGTGAGATCGGCCAATAACAGGTCTGTCATGCCCTTACATGTCCGGGGCTGCACGCGTGCTACAATGAAAGGACCAGCGTGTATCGCTTACAGGTGCCGATAACACGCTGAACCCCGTTAGTGATTGGGGATCTGGGATTACAATTCTTCCCCGTGAACAAGCATTTCCCAGTAAGTGCAGGTCAACCGTAATTCCGGAATTAGGCCTAAACGGCATTCCAGAAAGAATGTGAAAAAATTAAGTGTCCAAACCACAGGTGCTGTAGCTTGCTTAACAGCTGGGCTCCTCTGCTGAGTAGCAC
This sequence comes from Dendrobates tinctorius, assembly GCF_039654945.1. NCBI lineage: Eukaryota > Metazoa > Chordata > Amphibia > Anura > Dendrobatidae > Dendrobates > Dendrobates tinctorius. The sequence goes on along the minus strand of NW_027361770.1, from coordinate 2,697,574 downwards.
ACAGTTCTTACATAAACAGGCGGCATAGCTTGTTTCACGGGTGGCCAACTCTGCTGAGTAGCATACACAGTTACTAGGTCTTGTTTATGGACTTGGACTTTTTACCTTGTTTTTACTTGGACCTATTGTGTTGGGAAATCCAGTAACTGAAAAAGACCCTATTGTCTACTCCAGAGAAGCTATACTGCTGCTTAGGGATACAACAAGGCAGCATGCTGCTAATAGACCAGAGGACATTCTACCAGAAATATGGAGGACTAAGAGAAGAGGTTGCAGAGCTGGAGCCCTCAGGAAAGCTAGAAGAAGGCGCTATAGATCTGCTCTTCCCTCTGTCATTATGGGCAATGTGAGGTCACTCGGGAATAAGTTGGACGAACTGTCAGCGCTGCCAAGACATCATCGGGAATTAAGGGAGTGCAGTATGTTGCTGTTTACAGAGACCTGGCTCACTGAAGGTACTCCGGACACTGTTGTCTCGTTGGATGGCTTTAAACTCATTCGCACGGACAGGACAAGGGAGAGCGGTAAGAGGAAAGGCGGAGGGCTGGCGATATTTGTGAATGATAGATGGTGTGACTCTAGGCACATCGTGGTCAAAGAGCAAACATGCTGTAAGGACATTGAGCTATTAGCTGTGGGCATGAGACCTTTTTATTTACCGAGGGAACTATCGCATGTAATCATGATAGCTGCATATGTCCCCCCTTCTGCGAAAGCTGATGCCGCCACTGAGGTCCTACAATCCACAGTGAGCATGATGCAGTCCCTTCACCCCCAAGCACTCCTTCTGGTTTCGGGAGACTTCAATCATGTGTCTCCAGCATCCATACTACCCGGTTGCACACAGTATGTTACCTGCCTCACTAGAGACAACAAAATATTGGACTTGTTCTTTGCCAATGTGAGAGGGGCATATGCCTCGTCAGCCCTACCGCCCCTTGGAAGATCGGATCACAACCTAGTGCACCTCCAACCCGTGTACAAGCCACTTGTACAGAGAGAACCTGCTGTCACTCGCACAGTGAGGATATGGACTGAGGAGAGTGATGATGCTCTGAGAGTCTGCTTTGAAACAACCACTTGGGATGTGCTGCAAGATTCCTATGGTGATGACATGGATGGTCTCACACACTGTATAACGGACTACATTTCTGTGTAGACAACACGGTACCCACAAAAGTAGTGAGGTGCTTCTCTAACAATAAACCATGGATCATCCCCGGAATAAAGGCTCTTCTCAAAGAGAATAAGTTGGCCTTCAGATCAGGTGACAAGGGCAGGCTGAGAGAGGTGCAGAAAGATCTGAAGAATCTAATCAGGCAGGGAAAGGCTAATTATAAGAGAAAGATTGAACTGAAATTGTCACAGAAAAGGATTCATGAAGTCTGGGAGGGTCTAAAGTCTATATCTGGGCATAGACAAACTGTCTCCAGGATGGTTGTAGATAAAGAGGGGCTTAATGAACTTAATCTATTCTTTAACAGATTTAATCACACACTGGCTGCTCCTGCCCCTGCATACCATTCACACCTCTCTGCTACAATAACCTCACCCCTGCTGCAAATTGTCAACTGAGCCAGGGTCTGTTCTTCACAAGTACCCAGGTTGCAAAAGAACTGGATAAGATCAAAGTTTTGAAGGCTGCAGGTCCTGACGGCATCAGTGCAAGGCTAATCAAAACCTACGGGCACCAGCTGAGTGAGATCATTACATATCTGTTCAATATGAGCCTGAGAATAGGTATAGTACCACAACTGTGGAAATTATCGTGTGTGGTACCAGTTCCAAAGAAACTTTATCCGAAAGACCTTAATGACTATAGACCTGTAGCATTGACATCACACCTGATGAAGATACTAGAGAGATTGGTTCTCACACGTCTCCGTCCTCTAGTGAGCTCGGATATGGTCCCTCTCCAGTTTGCGTACAGGCCGTGCATTGGTGTGGATGATGCCATTATCCACCTTCTAGCTAGGACTCTCTCTCACCTGGAGAAACCTGGGAACACTGTGAGAATAATGTTCTTCTATTTCTCTAGTGCTTTTAATTCCATACAGCTAGGTCTACTGAGAGACAAGCTGGGCCTTGTTGACGTGGACCTCCAACTCTCCAGCTGGATCCTTAACTACCTCACAAACCGACCTCAGTTTGTAAAGGTTCGGGACAGTGTCTCAGACACGGTGATCTGCAATACAGGGGCACCTCAAGGTACAGTTCTTGCCCCTTTTCTCTTCACACTGTACACTGCGGATTTTAAGTGCAACTCATCTAGCTGCTACTTGCAGAAGTATTCTGATGACTCTGCAATAGTAGGCCACATCACAGGAGGAGATGAAAGAGAGTACAGAGATACTAACCAAGCTTTTGTGGAGTGGTGTCAGAGGAGCCACCTTAGGATTAATTCCGGGAAGACCAAGGAATTGGTGGTGGACTTTCGCAAGGGAAAAAATCCACCAGTAGTGGTGAACATTCAGGGAAATGACATTGAGATAGTCGACACCTATAAGTACCTTGGTGTGATCCTCAATAATAAGCTTGACTGGGCCCATCACTTGGATGCAGTGTACAGGAAGGGCCACAGCAGGCTTTATCTGCTCAGAAGGCTGAGAGCCTTCGGAGTTAGAGGGGCACTCCTTGCATCCTTCTTCAACTCTGTTGTGGCATCAGTCATTTTCTTTGGTGTGGCGTGCAGGGGTAGTGGCATATCAACCAGGGACAGGAATAGGCTGCACAAACTGATTAGAAGGGCCAGCTCTGTCCTGGGATGCCCCCTTGATCCAGTTCAGGAAGTAGGCGACAGGAGGATACTGGCTAAGGTGAGCTACATGGTGCAGAATGATTCCCATCCCATGCATGAGACCGTGACAAAGATGTGCAGTACTGTCAGTGACCGGCTACGTCATCCTAAATGTGAGAGGGAGCGCTTTCGAAAGTCCTTCCTTCCTGCTGCAGTTAGGCTGTATAACCAGCACTGTCCAAAACGGAGAACGACCCAAACAGTGAACTGATAGATCCAAAGTTGTGATAGTCCGGTTATATCTTTTTTTTTCATATATGTACCTACCTACTGTCAATGTAATGCCTTTATGCATCTGTATCTGTACTTGTTCCTGCCTTGCTGCTGTAATGCTCTGAATTTCCCCATGGTGGGACAATTAAAGGATTATCTTATCTTATCTTATCAAAGTATTAAGTGGTGTAAATTCAGTCAAAAACTGGTTCTTTCATAAACAGGCGGCATAGCTAGGTTCACGAGTGGGCTCCTCTTCTGAGTAGCAGACACAATTACTAGGCCCAAAAGGATTTTCAGGACAATATGCGGTAAAAATTATGAGAAACACACACGGTGTTGCTCCTTCACAGGTGTACTACACAGCTGGCTACCAGACACCGCTACTATGCCCTAAAACTGTCTATTATCATTGAAAACCATTATTAATGTAAAAAAAAAAGATATGCTTTCGTTTAACGAAACGTTCTCGAACGGAAACTCGAACAGCCGAATTTTAATCAAAGTGTTGTAGTTCGACGAACGGATAAAACACCGCCCCAAAACAGCTAGATTTTGAACTTGGCCAACAGTTCCACTCAAACACCACTCATCTGTAATCAGGAGGCAGACTCAGATGGTCTCAGGCACAGTATGAATTCGACAAGATTACAGAAGTTGAGAAAGGGTACAGTATCACCGGATAACAGGTATATATAGCATAATTTAAACATTTAAAATCTCCGTGTTTATTTCCGGAGTCCGACAAAGACACTCACAGCCTCAGTATGGATTAGACAACAATCTAAAAAGTAGAAAAAAGGAAATGTTTTTGAAGCGTACATCAGTATACACTGTTGGGGTATTTTTAAATGTTCATATATATTTCTGTCTCAGTAAGACAGTCCAGAATCTCCGCAAGAGGAAACGAGATGGATAAAAGTACAGACATAAAGTCGAGTGATTGCAGAAATTTAGGAATTACTAATCACGGGAAAAACTCCCGGGAGAATTCTGAGGCGATGCTGACCCTCAATTACTTTGTGTGTGGAGACAGCGAAAACAGTTCTTTGTGAAGAAAGGGTTGCTGTATCGCAGTACTGTTGATGCCATCACCATTACTCATCTCCGTCAAATTTTGATCACAGGGAGAGATGTAGACATTTGAAACATCAGAAGCAGCACAGGAAAACCCCTAAAATATAGCTTTTAATTCAATCACTAAAAACATTAGTAGAAAGTAGTATTAGTATTATAGATTAGAAGCTTTTGTGGAGTGGTGTCAGAGGAACCACCTTAGGATTAATTACGGGAAGACAAAGGAATTGGTGGTGGACTTTCGCAAGGGCAAAAATCCACCAGTAGTGGTGAACATTCAGGGAAGTGACATTGAGATAGTCGACACCTATAAGTACCTTGGTGTGATCCTCAATAATAAGCTTGACTGGGCCCATCACTTGGATGCAGTGTACAGGAAGGGCCAAAGCAGGCTTTATCTGCTCAGAAGGCTGAGAGCCTTCGGAGTTAGAGGGGCACTCCTTGCATCCTTCTTCAACTCTGTTGTGGCATCAGTCATCTTCTTTGGTGTGGCGTGCTGGGGTAGTGGCATATCAACCAGGGACAGGAATAGGCTGGACAAACTGATTAGAAGGGCCAGCTCTGTCCTGGGATGCCCCCTTGACCCAGTTCAGGAAGTAGGCGACAGGAGGATACTGGCCAAGGTGAGCTACATGGTGCAGAATGATTCCCATCCCATGCATGAGACTGTGACAAAGATGTGCAGTACTGTCAGTCAGTGACCGGCTACTTCACCCTAATTGTGAGAGGGAGCGCTATCGAAAGTCCTTCCTTCCTGCTGCAGTTAGGCTGTATAACCAGCACTGTCCAAAACGGAGAACGACCCAAACAGAGAACTGATAGATCCAAAGTTGTGACAGTCCGGTTACAACTTTTTTTTTTTTTTTCGTATATGTACCTACCTACTGTCAATGTAATGCCTTTATGCATCTGTATCTGTACTTGTTCCTGCCTTGCTGCTGTAATGCTCTGAATTTCCCCATGGTGGGACGATTAAAGGATTATCTTATCTTATCTTAAATGACTAAAAGAGGGAGGGGTAGAGGACAAAAAATGAAGGGTAGCAGAAATGCTGTTTTATATCTATATAGTCATAACAAAATATGGGCCAAAGGCTAAATTGCCCTAGTCCACCCTATTTCAGCCCTTCCTAGCCGCGGAGGTTGGCACCCTAGTTGTTGACGATATGGCGCCCCCGCTCAACGTCGGTATCCCTAATAGCCCCTAGGCCTCCCTACGTATACAAAAAAGGACACAAAAAATGTACACACACACACTCATGATACCGAAAAAAATGAAGAGACATAAATAGTCTCATACATAATACTAATGTGCTATGAACTTATCTCGTAGTAATTCTGATAATGTAGATACCCCACAATATAAGCTTATTTCGTAATAAAAAGAAAGAAAAAAAGGGGGTAATATCAAAATGCACCTTTAGGTAAGACTTATCTCGTAGTCACCAAAAATGCTAATAAGCTGCAATAGGCAGACCCAATTACCAAATAGCAAAATTAGTAAAAAACGGCTACAAGGAAATTCAATAAATAGCACATATGACAATTCATTTGTCCGGATCCCGTCCCCAAAATAATATCCTAGGGGACCAGACAACATCCTCGTCCCCAAAGACCTTTGTGTCCTCCCACCAACCCAGGAGCAAAATAGCCTTTCATCTGCATCAATTGGCTGATAAGTATATTTCTGCACATTATATCCGGCAGACCCTTTTGTGGTACTGAGTAGAGTTGAGCGACTTTTGGTTTTTTAGGGTCGTGTTTCGTTTCGTGAAACCCGACTTTTCCAAAAGTCGGGTCGAGCAAGATCGTCCGATTATAGGGAAAAGTCGGGGTCGTCCCGAAACACGAAACCCAATGTAAGTCAATGGGGAATAAAAGTCGGCAGTGAGAGGAGGACAGGAAACACACCTACAGTGCCCATTTGAATGCCAAAAGCATCAATTCTTCTTACTTAAGCTTGTCAACCTTAATTAACTTCATAATACAAGTTACGCACTGAAAAATGGGGGTTATTTGGCTAAAGTTGTTGGGGGGGAGGGCTGGCTGCAGGTTTTCATGTGCCCTGGGCGAAAGAGCGCCCCTTTAACACATACCACAACTCATCATGCTCCGATACGGCAGAGAAATAGCGGTATAGTACAATGAAAAATACCTCACTTTTTACATCTCATGACGAGGCCCATCTATTTCTCCATACAGAATCATTGGTCCCATATAATGTTTGAAACAGTATATGATGAGCTCCACATAATGCTACAGTATATGTTGGTCCCCATGGATGAAGCTCCACTGTCTTATGGGCCCAAATAATGCTCCAAACATAATGGGCCCCATTTCTAATGCTCTAGTGTATAATGGGCCCTGTAAATGCTGCTCCAGTGTCTGACGTCCACCTTTGGAATGTTCCAGTGTATGGTGGGCCCCATCTATCATTCTCCAGAGTATAGTGCTCCCCAAAAATTGCTGTCCCAACATTGAAAACAATCAAATAAGTCTCCTCGCTAGGGAATCCCTGTACTTGTCTGGATTCCTCGTCGTCCCCATCTTCCATCTCACTGCACAGTATTTCAACTTTGCAAGTGCTGTGATCCTGGGCAAGCAGGGGGGGCCCACTCGTTGGTGACGGCACTGGCACAGGGCCCCTGATAGTACGGTGGTGTGTCTGATGGCGGGTGGGCCGAACCTGCACTTTCATCTGCAGCTTCCTCTTTGTCACCGTGTAAGATGTATATGGGAAGGGTAACCTGAGTTTCATCAGGGTCAGATTCAGGTCGTGTAGCGTGCGAGGGGAATGTAGTGGTCTGGGTCAATGTACCAGCAGATTCATCGAGCAGTGGCTGGGCATCAGTGCACTTGTGTCGCCCCCAGGAGTAAGGTTGCCACAGTGGCATTACCTTCTTCCTAGGGAGTGTGATGTCATGCTTGGGAGCAACGAAGGATCTCTCTAGCAGGTTAACTGATTGGGCGGCGTTATTCCCACGAGTCATGACCCTCCAAACAGCGTTCATGAAGGCAAAGAGTTTGTTTTACATGGGCTGTATGGTTGCAAAGCTGAACCTTAAAGGAATGTCCAAAAGGGCACCACCAGGAGTGGAGCCTACGGTTAAATTCGACTCCATCTGGGAAACCTCAACCATGCCAGCTACAGAACAGATGCACACATTGCAAGCTTAATTCCGTTAACGAACGAGACTCCGTCATGCCCCGCGGTCCGAGTCCGGCTTACTAGAGGGACACGTGAGGCTCTGGCACATGAGATTGGCCAATAACTGGTGTGTCATGCCCTTACATGTCCGTGGCTGCATGTGCGCTACACTGAAAAGGCCAGCGTTTGTCGCTTACAGGTGCAGATAACCCGCTGAACAACGTTAGTGATGGGGATCACTGATTACAATTATTACCCGCGAACAATGATTTCCCAGTAAGTGCAGGTCAACCGCAGTTCCGGAATTAGGCCTAACCGTCATTCCTGAAAAAATGAAAAACTTACGTGTGCAAACCACAGGTGCTATAGCTTGCTTAACAGCTCGCCAGCCGTTCTCACGCCCAGTATGGATTACACGTGATTGCACAAAGGTGAGAAAGGGCACCGTATCCCCAGATAACATGTATGGATAGCGTACACATTCAAAATATATGTCTATACATCAGGAGGCAGGCTCAGACGGTGTTAGGCCCAGTATGGATTGCACGTGATTTCACAAAGGTTAGAAAGGGTACCGTTTCCCCGGATAACATGTATGGATAGCGTACACATTCAAAATATATGTCTCAGGAGGCAGGCTCAGACGGAGTTAGGCCCAGTATGGATTGCACGTGATTGCACAAAGGTTAGAAAGGGTACCGTATCCCCGGATAACATGTATGGATAGCATACACATTCAAAATATATGTCTCAGGAGGCAGGCTCAGACGGTGTTAGGCCCAGTATGGATTGCACGTGATTGCACAAAGGTTAGAAAGGGTACCGTATCCCCGGATAACATGTATGGATAGAGTACACATTCAAAATATATGTCTCAGGAGGCAGGCTCAGACGGTGTTAGGCCCAGTATGGATTGCAGGTGATTGCACAAAGGTTAGAAAGGGTACCGTTTCCCCGGATAACATGTATGGATAGCGTACACATTCAAAATATATGTCTATACATCAGGAGGCAGGCTCAGACGGTGTCAGGCACAGTATGGATTTGACGGCCCAGACTACACAGCGGAGGAGCAGGGAGAGGTAAAGATTGCAAATGCTGGGGCCCTGCCCAAGCAAGGGGGGCCCACTCGTGGGCGTCGGTACTGGCACTGGGCCCCTCATAGTACGGCGGTGTGTCTGACGGCGGGTGTGCACCACCACCATCAGAGACACTTGATTGCACTATGAAGGACCCTGTACCAGTGCCCGCGCCCAAGAGTCGGCCTACCCACCTGTCCAGGGCAACGGCACTCGCACGGTGTCGTGCGCTAGGTGGTGACCCCGGCCATGGGGGGGGAGGCAGCACAGTTAGGGAGTTTTAGAAAGAGGCATATGTTGATGTTGGACATTCAGCTGATGCAAAAGGTGAAATAGGTCAAGTCCCAGGAAGAGGTGGACCAAAGCAAGCCATTTTTCTGTCACCCTATGTGTCATCAGAGGAAGGTGGGACAAAATCCTTGGAAACCCATGCGTGGTTCATTTTAATGAAGGTTAGATCATCCACATTTTGGGTTGACAGACGGGTCCTTTTTTCTGTCAGGATTGATCCAGCTGCACTGAAGACTCTTTCCGATAGCACACTTGCAGCTGGGCAAGCGAGCTCCTGTAAGGCATATTGTGCCAATTCAGGCCAGGTGTCCAGTTTAGCGGCCCAATAGTCAAAGGGGAATGACCTGTGTGGGAGAACATCGATATGGGAGGAAAAGTAGTTTGTAACCATAGTTGACAACTGCTGTCTCCTGTCACTTTCCATCGATGCAGTATTACCAGTTGTGTGAGCGGTATTTGAAAAATCAGTCCACAACATTGTCATGAAACCCCTGTCTCCAACGCCACTTCTGCTGTGTGCACCACGAACACCTCTGCCAAGCTGCCCCCGGCCCGTACGGCTCGTGTGAGAACCATCACCGCTGCTGTGTGGTGGGAATGCCTCAAGCAACCGATTTACCAGAGTTGCTTGTTTATTAGCCAATATTAGGTCAAGGTTCTCCTGTGGCATGATGTTTTGTAATTTGCCTTTATAGCGTGGATCCAGGATGCTGGCCAACCAGTAGTCATCATCGTTCATCATTTTGGCAATGCGTGGGTCCCTTTTTAGGATCTGCAAGGCATAATCTGACATGTGGGCCAATGTTCCCGGTGTCAATGATGCACTGCGAGTGCTGGTTGGAGGAGCACTTTCTGGCAAATCCACATCCCTCCAGTCATGCACAAACCCTGTACCAGACCTTGCCACGCCAACATTTTCACTTGCCCCACTAGATGCATCCTCCTCCCCTAAGTAATCATCCCCATCATCCTCCTCCTCCTCCTCTTCTTCCTCCACCTCGTCCAGGAGAGGTCCCTGAGCAGACAATGGCTGAATGTCATCAAGGATTCCCTCCTCCTCTTCCTCCTCATCAACATTGGCTGCAGACGCCTGCTCCTTAAGGTGCATCAAAGTTTGCATGAGCAGACGCATAAGTGGGATGCGCATGCTTAGGATGGCGTCGTCTGCGCTTACCAGCCGTGTGCATTCCTCAAAACACTGAAGGACTTTACAGAGGTCTTTCAGCTTCGACCACTGCACACCTGTCAACTCCATGTCTGCTCTCAAAGTGCCTGGCCGTGTATCCTCCCACAAATGCATTATGGCCTGCCTCTGCTCGCACAGCCGCTCCACCATGTGCAGGGTGGAGTTCCACCTTGTTGCAATGTCGATAATGAGGCGGTGGTTGGGAAGGTGGAGCAATCGCTGCAGCTTCTGCATACGAACGGAGTGTACAGGCGACCGGCGGATGTGCGCGCACAGTCTTCGCACCTTCTGGAGCAGGGCTGTTAACTCCGGATAATTTTTGAGGAAGCACTGCACCACCAGGTTCAAGGTGTGAGCCAAGCAAGGTATGTGGCTGAGTTTTGAAAGGGCTATGGCTGCCACAAAATTACGGCCGTTATCACTAACTACCTTGCCTGCCTCAAGATGTACACTGCCCAGCCATGACTCAGTTTGTCGCTTCAAGTACTCGTCCAGCACCTCGGCGGTGTGTCTGTTGCCCAAACACATCATCTGCAACACAGCCTGCTGATGCTTTCCACTAGCTGCTCGATAGGGGGACACATCGTGTGCAACAGTGGCAGCTGCAGATGGAGTGCTCGTACGACTGCGCTCTGTGGACGAGCTTTCGCTTCTGGAGGAGGAGGAGGAGGGTCGAATGCCTACAGCCAACTGTTTCCTATACCATGGGCTAGGCAGCACTGTCCCACCACCGCTGTCCCCTGTGGACCCTGCATCCACCACATTAACCCAGTGCGCAGTGATGGACACGTAACGGCCCTGGCCATGCCGACTGGACCATGCATCAGTTGTGAGGTGCACCTTTTCGCTCACTGACTACTTGAGTGCATGGACAATGCGGTCTTTCACATGATGGTGGAGGGCTGGGATGGCTTTGCGAGAGAAGAAGTGGCGACTGGGTAGGTCATAGCGTGGTACTGCATAGGCCATGAGTTCGCGGAAAGCTGTCCTTTCCACCAACCGAAAAGGCATCATCTCAAACGAGATTAGTTTGGCAATGTGGGCGTTCAAACCCAGTGTACGCGGATGAGAGACTGAGTACTTTCTTGACCTACTCATAGTGTCTGGGAGGGTGAGCTGGACTTGAGAGCTGCATATGGTGGAAGTAGCGGTGGACAGGGCGGACTGAGAGAGGGTTGATGATGGTGATGGAGTTGGTGTTCTTTCTGATGGCCTAGAATCAGTCTTTCCTTGATATAACAGTGGGATTCCCTGACTGCTGTGGCCTTGCAACGACACCTCAACATTTGCTGCTGTGCTAACCGGTGGGCTTACAGTGGGGGAAACAATGTAGCGTTGCTGACTACCTTCGTTGTGATCAGTTGCACATGTGGCACTTGAGGTTTGGTGTTGTGTCCACGCTTGCAAGTGCATGCTGGTTAAATGTCTAAGCATGCAACTGGTATTCAAATTTTTCAGATTTTTCCCTCGGCTAAAGGTCTTTGCGCACTTCTTACAGATAACCTTGGCCTGATCATGAGGATTTTGTTCAAAAAAGTGCCACACTGCACTCTTCCTACTTTGGCAGACATTTTGCGGCCTAGCAAGCTGTGATCTTTTGACCCTCTGGACAAGCTGTCCAGCAACTCTTTTGATGTTTGGAACCTGTCTTTGGAGTGCTCCGGGCCTGCCAGATAACAGCTGTTGCGATGTCGATGTCTGCTGTGGATGCTCCTCATCTGAGCTATTGGAAGCAGCACCCTCTTCCCCCAATGGATGCCAATCTGGGTCAACAACTGGGTCATCCATCACCTCCTCTTCTATGTCATGTGCACCTTCGTCTGTGTCTCCGTGTATGGTGGTATAGTGTGCGGGAAGGGGCACCTGAGTCTCATCAGGGTCAGAATCTGGCTCTGTACACTGCGAGGACAATGTAGTGCTCTGAGTGAATGTACCAGCAGAATCATCCATCAGCGGCTGTGCATCAGTGCACTCCATGTCAGATTCATCTTGGCCTGGGTAATTCACCATTTCACTTGATAATCCAGGCATGGTATGTGAAAACAGCTCCATCGAGTAATCAGTAGTATGGCCTGCGTCATCCTTCAATCTTGGTTGGGGTGAAGGACACAAGGAAAGGTGTGGTTCATGAACATGAGCCTCCAATGACGACTCAGTGCTTTTACTTTTTACAACTGAAGAAGAGGAGGCGATAGAGCTGGAGGCTGAGTCAGCAATGTAAGACAAAACTTTTTCCTGATGCTCTGGCTTTAAAAGCGGTTTGCCAACTCCTAGAAAACTAAGCGTTCTAGGCCTTATGTAGCCAGATGATGACGCAGGCTCAACACCTCCTGCATTCGGTCCTATTTTGCTCTTGCCACTACCATCAGATCCACCTCCAACACCATCATTACCAGCTGCCAACCCCCGTCCAATTCCACGGCCTCTTCCACCAGCCTTCCTCATTTTTGGTAGAAATGTAGACAAAATCCAACAAACTATATAGTAATGTAAAACAAGGTACAAGGTGTCTATAGGACAGGGGAGATTTTGAATTTCTGCAGACACTTGTGGACACTGGACACTTTTGGATTGTGTGAGGCCCACTGATATCTGAGTGCTATGTGACAGGCTCGATGGCACAGCTGTGACCAAAGTGACTAGAGGATAAGGGAGATTTTGAATTTCTGCAGACACTTGTGGTCACTGGACACTTTTGGATTGTGTGAGGCCCAATGAATATCTGAGCGCTATGTGACAGGCTCGATGGCACAGCTGTGACCAAAGTGACTAGAGGATAAGGGAGATTTTGAATCTCTGCACACACTTTTGGACACTGGACACTTTTGGACTGTGTGAGGCCCAATGAATATCTGAGCGCTATGTGACAGGCTCGATGGCACAGCTGTGACCAAAGTGACTAGAGGATAAGGGAGATTTTGAATCTCTGCACACACTTTTGGACACTGGACACTTTTGGATTGTGTGAGGCCCAATGAATATCTGAGCGCTATGTGACAGGCTCGATGGCACAGCTGTGACCAAAGTGACTAGAGGATAAGGGAGATTTTGAATCTCTGCACACACTTTTGGACACTGGACACTTTTGGATTGTGTGAGGCCCAATGAATATCTGAGTGCTATGTGACAGGCTCGATGGCACAGCTGTGACCAAAGTGACTAGAGGATAAGGGAGATTTTGAATCTCTGCACACACTTTTGGACACTGGACACTTTTGGATTGTGTGAGGCCCAATGAATATCTGAGCGCTATGTGACAGGCTCGATGGCACAGCTGTGACCAAAGTGACTAGAGGATAAGGGAGATTTTGAATCTCTGCACACACTTTTGGACACTGGACACTTTTGGATTGTGTGAGGCCCAATGAATATCTGAGCGCTATGTGACAGGCTCGATGGCACAGCTGTGACCAAAGTGACTAGAGGATAAGGGAGATTTTGAATCTCTGCACACACTTTTGGACACTGGACACTTTTGGATTGTGTGAGGCCCAATGAATATCTGAGCGCTATGTGACAGGCTCGATGGCACAGCTGTGACCAAAGTGACTAGAGGATAAGGGAGATTTTGAATCTCTGCACACACTTTTGGACACTGGACACTTTTGGATTGTGTGAGGCCCAATGAATATCTGAGCGCTATGTGACAGGCTCGATGGCACAGCTGTGACCAAAGTGACTAGAGGATAAGGGAGATTTTGAATCTCTGCACACACTTTTGGACACTGGACACTTTTGGATTGTGTGAGGCCCAATGAATATCTGAGCGCTATGTGACAGGCTCGATGGCACAGCTGTGACCAAAGTGACTAGAGGATAAGGGAGATTTTGAATCTCTGCACACACTTTTGGACACTGGACACTTTTGGATTGTGTGAGGCCCAATGAATATCTGAGCGCTATGTGACAGGCTCGATGGCACAGCTGTGACCAAAGTGACTAGAGGATAAGGGAGATTTTGAATCTCTGCACACACTTTTGGACACTGGACACTTTTGGATTGTGTGAGGCCCAATGAATATCTGAGCGCTATGTGACAGGCTCGATGGCACAGCTGTGACCAAAGTGACTAGAGGATAAGGGAGATTTTGAATCTCTGCACACACTTTTGGACACTGGACACTTTTGGATTGTGTGAGGCCCAATGAATATCTGAGCGCTATGTGACAGGCTCGATGGCACAGCTGTGACCAAAGTGACTAGAGGATAAGGGAGATTTTGAATCTCTGCACACACTTTTGGACACTGGACACTTTTGGATTGTGTGAGGCCCAATGAATATCTGAGCGCTATGTGACAGGCTCGATGGCACAGCTGTGACCAAAGTGACTAGAGGATAAGGGAGATTTTGAATCTCTGCACACACTTTTGGACACTGGACACTTTTGGATTGTGTGAGGCCCAATGAATATCTGAGCGCTATGTGACAGGCTCGATGGCACAGCTGTGACCAAAGTGACTAGAGGATAAGGGAGATTTTGAATCTCTGCACACACTTTTGGACACTGGACACTTTTGGATTGTGTGAGGCCCAATGAATATCTGAGCGCTATGTGACAGGCTCGATGGCACAGCTGTGACCAAAGTGACTAGAGGATAAGGGAGATTTTGAATCTCTGCACACACTTTTGGACACTGGACACTTTTGGATTGTGTGAGGCCCAATGAATATCTGAGCGCTATGTGACAGGCTCGATGGCACAGCTGTGACCAAAGTGACTAGAGGATAAGGGAGATTTTGAATCTCTGCACACACTTTTGGACACTGGACACTTTTGGATTGTGTGAGGCCCAATGAATATCTGAGCGCTATGTGACAGGCTCGATGGCACAGCTGTGACCAAAGTGACTAGAGGATAAGGGAGATTTTGAATCTCTGCACACACTTTTGGACACTGGACACTTTTGGATTGTGTGAGGCCCAATGAATATCTGAGCGCTATGTCATAGGCTCGATGGCACAGCTGTGACAAAAGTGACTAGAGGATAAGGGAGATTGGATTGCTTTTAAAAAAGCAGTTTGCAGAGCAGTGGGTAAACAGCAATGCCAGCCTGTCAGGAAGCCTTAAAAGGCAGCCCAACAACCAACACCACTGATACACTACAATATAGCCTCCCCTTGCACTGCACACACAGTGACTGGTGTGTTGTGCAGGCCAAATTGCTAGCAGCAGAAGCAGTTTTTTTTTCTTCTCAGCAGGATAAAAAAAAAAAATTGGGATTGCTTTTAAAAAAGCAGTTTGCGGAGCAGTGGGTAAACAGCAATGCAGGAATGTCAGGAAGCCTTAGAAGGCAGCCCAACAACCAACACCACTGATACACCACTATATAGCCTCCCCTTGCACTGCACACACAGTGACTGGTGTGTTGTGCAGGCCAAATCGCTAGCAGCAGAAGCAGTTTTTTTGTCTTCTTCCCTGCCTAACGCTCTCCCTACAGAATCAGCAGCAACCTCTCCCTATACTGAGATCGGCAGAAGTAAGATGGCGGTCGGCGTGCACGCCCTTTTATACCCCCTGTGACGCCCACCAAAGCAAGCCAATCACTTGCATGCCCTTCTGAAAGATGGTGGTGACCCATGCCTATGTCATCACGTTGACCACAGTGTCCGTGGATCCTGATTGGCTGAAAAAGAGCGCAAAACAAACTTTTGAAACGCGACTTTGGCGCGTAAGTCGCCGACCTCGTGGCCGACCTCATCCTAGGGTCAGGTTTTGTTTCATGAAACCCGACTTTGCCAAAAGTCGGCGACTTTTGAAATTTTTCGACCCGTTTCGCTCAACTCTAGTACTGAGTATTGAGATCGATCTTGTTGAGCAATTATGCTGGTCTATACTTTGTATGCATTACTATTTTTGTACCACATGAGAAATTATAACTGAGGTGAATTTGCTAGCCTCATTTTTTTCATCTATGAAATGTGTGAGACAGCACAATTATTGTGCATTTTTCTTTATGTGTAGACATTGTATCTGAGCTGGATTGTGTCTCTTAGTGAAACAGGGTGATGATTAACCCCTGCTTTCAAATAATGGCCACCGCATGTGCAATACAGGTTTCATTTTTCTGCCTTTAATGTGTAGTCTTTTGACTATTTTCTAAACGCTTGTTCGGGGATCTGGACAAATGAATTGTCATATGTGCTATTTATTGAATTTCCTTGTAGCCATTTTTTACTGATTTTGCTATTTGGTAATTGGGTCTGCCTATTGCAGCTTATTAGCATTTTTGGTGACTACGAGATAAGTCTTACCTAATACTGCATTTTGATATTACCCCCTTTTTTTCTTTCTTTTTATTATGAGATAAGCTTATATTGTGGGGTATCTACATTATCAGAATTACTACGAGATAAGTTCATAGCACATTAATATTATGTATGAGACTATTTATGTCTCTTCATTTTTTTCGGTATCATAAGTGTGTGTGTGTACATTTTTTGTGTCCTTTTTTGTATACGTAGGGAGGCCTAGGGGCTATTAGGGATACTGACGTAGAGCGGGGGCGCCATATCGTCAACAACTAGGGTGCCAACCTCCGCAGCTAGGAAGGGCTGAAATAGGGCGGACTAGGGCAATTTAGCCTTTGACCCATATTTTGTTATGACTATATAGATTTAAAACAGTATTTCTGCTACCCTTCATTTTTTGTCCTCTACTCCTCCCTATTTTAGTCATTTCTACTAATGTTTTTAGTGATTGAATGAAAAGCTATATTTTAGGGTTTTTTCTGTGTTGATTCTGGTGTTTCAATTGATTCTACAATCCCATCTGAATTTCTTTTTGAGGTCTGATTAGATATGTAGACATGGTCCTCACTGCCTATCATGATCTGTCAGGTAACTTTGGAGTGCAAAAGACAGAAGCCACAGGCTGTAGGCGATTCTATTGGATTGGCAGGAGAGGGCACATTTAAAAATGAGGGCAGGAATGTCACACGTCTGTGAGTAGGAAAACTGTGAAAGCTGATGATAAACCACCACTGCATCTCATTGTGAGTCGACGTCCATAAGAAATGGAAGCTATTGATCATCTGAAGCTAGAGCCCGGCCAGCAGGACAGGGCATAGCTACGTCTTAACCATCATCTATCAGTTCACCAAATTTGTAGTGGCAGTCCCAGGGAAGGATTTGACAGCCCAGACTACACAGCGGAGGAGCAGGGAGAGGTAAATATTGCAAATGCTGGGGCCTTGCCCAAGCAAGGGAGGCCCACTCGTGGGCGTCGGTACTGGCACTGGGCCCCTCATAGTACGCCAGTGTGTCTGACGGCGGGTGTGCACCCCCACCGTCAGAGACACTTGATTGCACTATGAGGGACCCTGGCCAGTGCCGGCGCCCAAGAGTCGACCCACCCACCTGTCCAGGGCAATGCCACTCGCACGGTTGCGTGCGCTAGGTGGTGACCCCGGCCATGGGGGGAGGCAGACCAGTTAGGGAGGTTTAAAAAATGGCATTTGTTGATGTTGGACATTCAGCAGCTCCAAATGGAGGAATTGGAGAAGTCCAAGGAAGAGGAGGACAAAAGCGAGCCATTTTTCTGGTAACCTATGTGTCATCAGGGGAAGGTGGGGCAAAATCCTTTGAAACCCATGCATGGTTCATTTTAATGAAGGTTAGATCATCAACATTTTGGGTCGACAGATGGGTTCTTTTTTCTGTCAGGATTGAGCCAGCAGCACTGAAGACTCTTTCCGATAGCACACTAGCAGCAGGGCAAGCGAGCTCCTGTAAGGCATATTGTGCCAATTCAAGCCAGGCATCCAGTTTAGAGGCCCAATAGTCAAAGGGGAATGATCTATGAGGGAGAACATCGATATGGGACGAGAAGTAGTTTGCGACCATAGTTGACAACTGCTGTCTCCTGTCACTTTCAATCGATGCAGTATTACCAGTCGTGTGAGCGGGACTGGAAAAATCAGTCCACAACATGGTCATGAAACTCCTGTCTCCAACGCCTCTTCTGATGTGTGCACCACGAACACCTCTTCCATGTTGCCCCCTACGGCTCGTTGGAGATCCATCACCGCTGCTGTGTGCTGGGAATGCCTCAAACAAATGGTTTACGAGAGTTGCTTGTTTGTTAGCCAATATTAGGTCAAGGTTCTCCTGTGGCATGATGTTTTGGAATTTGCCTTTATAGCACGGATCCAGGATGCTGTCCAACCAGTAGTCGTCATCGTTCATCATTTTGGCAATGCGGGGGTCCCTTTTTAGGATCTGCAAGGCATAATCTGACATGTGGGCCAATGTTCCCGGTGTCAATGATGCACTGCGAGTGCTGGGTGGAGGAGCACTTTCTGGCAAATCCACATCCCTCCAGTCACGCACAAACCCTGTACCAGACCTTGCCAGGCCAACATTTTCTCTTGCCCCACGAGAAGCATCCTCCTCCCCTAAATAATCATCCCCATCATCATCCTCCTCCTCCTCTTCTTCCTCCACCTCGTCCAGGAGAGGTCCCGGAGCAGACAATGGCTGACAGTCATCAAGGCTTCTCTCCTCCTCTTCCTCATCCTCCTCGGCTGCAGACGCCTGCTCCTTAATGTGCATCAAAGTTTGCATGAGCAGACGCATAAGTGGGATGTTCATGCTTATGATGGCGTCGTCTGTGCTTACCAGTCGTGTGCATTCCTCAAAACACTGAAGGACTTTACAGAGGTCTTTCAGCTTCGATCACTGCACACCCGACAACTCCATGTCTGCCCTCAAAGTGCCTGGCCGTGTATCCTCCCACAAATGCATTACAGCCCGCCTCTGTTCGCACAACCTCTCAACCATGTGCAGGGTGGAGTTCCACCTTGTTGCAACATCGATAATTAGGCAATGCTTGGGAAGTTGGAGCAATCGCTGCAACTTCTGCATATGACTGGAGTGTACGGGCGACCGGCAAATGTGCGAGCACAGTTTTTGGACCTTCTGGAGCAGGTCTGTTAACTCCGGATAATTATTGAGGAAGCACTGCACCACCAGGTTCAAGGTATGAGCCAGGCAAGGTATGGGTCGGAGTTTTGAAAGGGCTATGGCTGCAACAAAATTCCGGCCGTTATCACTAACTACCTTACCTGCCTCAAGATGTAGACTGCCCAGCCATGACTCAGTTTGTCGCTGCAAGTAGTCGGCCAGTACCTCTGCCGTGTGTCTGTTGTCGCCCAAACACATCATCTTCAACACAGCCTGCTGACGCTTACCACTAGCTGTTCGATAGTGGGACACCTCATGTGCAACACTGGCAGCTGCGGATGGAGTGCTCGTGCGACTGCGCTCTGTGGACGAGCTTTCGCTTCTGGAGGAGGAGGAGGAGGTGGGTCGAACGCCTACAGCCAACTGTTTCCTATACCGTGGGCTAGGCAGCACTGTCCCACCGCCGGTGTCCCCTGTGGAACCTACATCCACCACATTAACCCACTGCGCAGTGATGGACACGTAACGGCCCTGGCCATGCCTACTGGACCATGCATCTGTTGTGAAGTGCACCTTTCCACTCACTGATTGCTTGAGTGCATGCACAATGCGGTTTTTCACATGCAGGTGGAGGGCTGGGATGGCTTTTCGAGAAAAGAAGTGCCGACTGGGTAGGTCATAGCGTGATACTGTATAGGCCATGAGCTCGTGGAAAGCTTCGCTTTCAACCAATAGGTAGGGCATCATCTCTAACGAGATTAGTTTGGCAATGTGGGCGTTCAATCCCAGTGTACGTGGATGAGAGGATGAGTACTTTCTTGTCCTACTCATAGTCTCTGGTAGGGTGAGCTGGATTTGAGAGCTGCATATGGTGGAACTAGCGGTGGACATGGCGGACTGAGAGAGGGTTGCTGATGGTGATGGAGTTGGTGTTCTTTCTGATGGCCTAGATTCAGTTTTTCGTAGCAATAGCATTGTAACTCCCTGACTGCTTTGGACTTGCAACGACACAACATTTGCTGCTGGTGGTGTGCTAACCGGTGGGCTTACAGTGGGGGAAACGATGTAACGTTGCCGACTACCTTCATTGGGAGCAGTTGCACATGTGGTACGTGAGGTTTGGTAGTCCGTTCACGCTTGCAAGTGCATGGTGGTTAAATGTCTAAGCATGCAACTGGTATTCAAATTTCTCCGATTTTTCCCTCGGCTAAAGGTCTTTGCGCACTTCTTACAGATAACCTTTGCCTGATCATTAGAATTTTGTTCAAAAAAGTGCCACACTGCACTCTTCCTACTATGGAAGACATTTTGAGGCCTTGCACGCTGTGCTAATTTGACCGTCTGGCCTAGCTGTCCTGCAACTCGTTTAGTTTTTGCACTGCTCCGGACCTGCCAGATAACAGCTGTTGCGATGTTGATGCCTACTGCGGATGCTCCTCCTCCTCTTCTGAGCTATTGGCAGCGACACCCTCTTCCCCCAATGGATGCCAATCTGGGTCAACAACTGGGTCTTCCATCACCTCCTCTTCAATGTCATGTGCACCTTCCTCTGTGTCACCATGTAAGGCGGTATAGTATGCGGGAAGGGGCACCTGAGTTTCATCAGGGTCAGATTCTGGCTCAGTACACTGTGAGGACAATGTAGTGCTCTGAGTGAATGTACCAGCAGGTAAATCTAGCAGTGGCTGTGCATCAGTGCACTCCATGTCAGATTCATCTTGGACTGGGTAATTCATGATTTGACTTGATAACCCAGGCATGGTATGTGAAAAGAGCTCCATGGAGTAATCTGTAGTGTGGCCTGCCACATCCTTTACTTTTGGTAGGGGTGAAGGACACAAGGAAAGGTGTGGTTCCTGAACATGAGCCTCCAATAACGACTCAGTGCTTTTATTTTTTGAAAGTTCAGAAGAGGAGGCGATAGAGCTGGAGGCTGTGTCAGCAATGTAAGCCAAAACTTGTTCCTGAAGCTCCGGCTTTAAAAGCGGTTTACCTACTCCCAGAAAAGGGAGCCTTCGAGGCCTTGTGGAGCCAGACGATGACGCAGGCTGAACACCTCCTGCATTAGGTGCTATTGTGCTTTTGCCACTACCAGCAGATCCACCACCATCACCAACACCATCATTACCAGCTGGCAACCCCCGCCCACTTCCACGGCCTCTTCCAACACACTTCCTCATTTTTGGGAAAATGTACCCAAAATACCACTAGCAATATGGTACTGTAAAACAAGGTACAAGGTGTATATAGTATTGGGGAGAATTTGAATCTCCCTACAGACTTGAGGACACTGAACTATTATCTCAGGGCCAGTGTACTGTAGATTACACCTCAATATAACAGGCTGAAATTGGATGGTGTATAAAATGTCTATATAGGACTGGGGAGAATTTGAATCTCCCTACAGACTTGAGGACACTGAACTATTATCTCAGGCCCAGTGTAGATTACACCTCAATATAACAGGCTGAAATTGGATGGTGTATAAAATGTCTATATAGGACTGGGGAGAATTTGAATCTCTGTTGTGAGCTCATTTTCGGGTTTGCCTCTGGCTTCTGGTGAGTGTTATGGAGCTGGCTGTGCTGACAGAGGAGTAGTTAGTTCTCTATCTGGACTCCCTCTGTTGGTGAAGGGAGGTAATGAAGCTGATCTAAATGGCAGAGACCGGCCACCTGAGGAAGAGGACTGCGATTGGGCATCAGGAGTTTCTGATTGGATTTAAGGCAGCCAACTCCCTAGTTTCTTGCTGGTGATTTTTCCTGACTGTGGCTTCTGGTTTCCAGTTTGGTTCCTGCCTTCCTAAAGCTAAGTTTTCTCTGCTATTGTTCATATGAGTTTTTGTCTGGTTTACTTAGTTTTTGTGTTCAGCCAGCCCTGGCTGGGACTGGGCTGAATCCCCATTTTGTCTCTGATCAGTTGATCTCTTTTGCTCTGTCTTCAGAATATACCTGAGTGCTGATATAGGGAATTGAAGTCTAGCGACTTCAGGGCCTTTTTCTATCAGACATGTTGGACATTCTTTTTGGCAGGGTTTTTTACGTGATTGCAGACAGCAGCTTTTCTTTCCTGTCCTTTCTAGTTAGCGAGGGCCCCATCATTTGCTCAGCCTATCTTTCTACCTGTGTCTGTGTTTTCATCTTGTTTCACCAACAATACATGTTGGGGGCTGTCTATTGCTTTGGGGTCTGCTCTGGGGCAGTTTAGATTTTCCCTTTCTTTCTTTAGGCTTATTTAGTTCTCCGGCCGTGACGAGGCGTCTAGGACCACCGTAGGCATGCTCTACGGCTACTGCTAGTTGTTGTGGATAGGATCAGGGGTCTGTAATCCGCTAGTTACCAACCTCTCCGGTTTTCTGGGCTTAGCTTGCTTTTTGTTTTTTCCTCCTCGGTGACTCATTCATAACAGAATCACCAGCCACACCGCAGATTCTAGGGTACTCAAAAGCAGGAGAGAATTGTAAAAAAAAAAAAAAGTGTCAGAATTTTTTTTTTTTATATGTATATTTTCTCCTCTTTTTCTCTGGGGCCATGGAAGGATTCTTTTTTTTTTTTCTTTTTCTCCTTGATGGAGATTAAGCAATTGTCTGATCGTGTGGAGCAGCTCGCTGCTGAAGTGCGGGCAATTTCCACCTATCACACTCATTCACATGCTGTTGAACCAAGGATCCCTGCTCCTGATGTGTTTTCTGGGGATCGGTCTAAATTTTTGAATTTTAAGAATAATTGTAAAATATTTCTTGCCTTGAAGCCTAACTCAACGGGGAGCTCTGCGCAGCAGGTTAAAATTGTCATCTCCTTGCTGTGCGGCGGTCCCCAGGATTGGGTGTTTTCTTTGACACCTGAAGATCCTGTTTTGACTAATGTGGATGCATTTTTTCAAGCCTTGAGGTTGTTATATGATGAACCTAATGCTATTGATCAAGCTGAGAGAGCCCTATTAGCATTGAACCAGGGTCAGGATCCTGCAGAGTTATACTGTCAGAAATTCCAAAAGTGGGCAGTCCTCACTACATGGAATGATAGTGCATTGGCAGCTCTCTTTCGGAAGGGTTTGTCTGAGACGTTAAAAGATACTATGGTGGGATTTCCTGTTCCCTCTGGTCTTGACGATTCTGTCATTAGCCATTCAAGTTGATTGGCGTTTACGTGAACGCAAGACTACACGGGAGGCGCTGCCACCTTTTGAACAAATGTCTGAACCTATGCAATGTGATGGAGTTTTGTCTAGGGAGCAACGTCAGGAGTTTAGAAGGCGTAATAAGCTGTGTTTTTTTCTGTGGAGATGCCTCTCAGGTTATTTCTGTCTGCCCTAAACGAGAGAAACGTTTTGCACACACATTTGCTGTGGGTGGTGTACAACCTAAGTTTCTTTTGGCAATTACTCTGATCTGCTCCTTATCCACATTTTCCACGAAGGCTTTTGTGGATTCAGGAGCGGCCTTGAATCTGAAGGACTTGGATTTTGCTAAACATTGTGGTTTTCCTATGACACCTCTGCAGATGCCTATTCCTTTGAGGGGTATTGATGCTACTCCTTTGGCATAGAATAAACCTCAGTTTTGGACCCAGGTGATAATGCGGGTCGCCCTAGACCACCAAGAAAATTGCAGATTTTTGGTGTTCCATAATCCGGTTTTGGATTGGAAATCTGTGTCTGTGGTGAGTTGGGGTTGTCGGTGTGCTCTTGGCGATACTTCTGTTTTCTCCACCTCTCCCCAGTCGCATGATGTTCCTGACTAGAGTTGAGAGACTTTTGCTTTTTTAGGGTCGCGTTTCGTTTCGTGAAACCCGACTTTTCCAAAAGTCGGGTCGAGCAAGATCGTCCGATTATAGGGAAAAGTCGAGGTCGTCCCGAAACACGAAACCCAATGTAAGTCAATGGGGAATAAAAGTCGGCAGTGAGAGGAGGACAGGAAACACACCTACAGTGCCCATTTGAATGCCAAAAGCATCAATTCTTCTTACTTAAGCTTGTCAACCTTAATTAACTTCATAATACAAGTTACGCACTGAAAAATGGGGGTTATTTGGCTAAATTTGTGGGGGGGGAGGGCTGGCTGCAGGTTTTCATGTGCCCTGGGCGAAAGAGCGCCCCTTTAACACATACCACAACTCATCATGCTCCGATACGGCAGAGAAATAGCGGTATAGTACAATGAAAAATACCTCACTTTTTACATCTCATGACGAGGCCCATCTATTTCTCCATACAAAATCATTGGTCCCATATAATGTTTGAAACAGTATATGATGAGCTCCACATAATGCTACAGTATATGTTGGTCCCCATGGATGAAGCTCCACTGTCTTATGGGCCCAAATAATGCTCCAAACATAATGGGCCCCATTTCTAATGCTCTAGTGTATAATGGGCCCTGTAAATGCTGCTCCAGTGTCTGACGTCCACCTTTGGAATGTTCCAGTGTATGGTGGGCCCCATCTATCATTCTCCAGAGTATAGTGCTCCCCAAAAATTGCTGTCCCAACATAGAAAACAATCAAATAAGTCTCCTCGCTAGGGAATCCCTGTACTTGTCTGGACAGGTGCTGTAGCTTGCTTAACAGCTCGCCAGCCGTTCTCACGCCCAGTATGGATTGCACGTGATTGCACAAAGGTTAGAAGGGGTACCGTATCCCCGGATAACATGTATGGATAGCGTACACATTCAAAATATATGTCTATACAGCATGAGGCAGGCTCAGACGGTGTTAGGCCCAGTATGGATTGCACGTGATTGCACAAAGGTTAGAAAGGGTACCGTATCCCTGGATAACATGTATGGATAGCGTACACATTCAAAATATATGTCTATACAGCATGAGGCAGGCTCAGACGGTGTTAGGCCCAGTATGGATTGCACGTCATTGCACAAAGGTTAGAAGGGGTACCGTATCCCCGGATAACATGTATGGATAGCGTACACATTCAAAATATATGTCTATACAGCATGAGGCAGGCTCAGACGGTGTTAGGCCCAGTATGGATTGCACGTCATTGCACAAAGGTTAGAAGGGGTACCGTATCCCCGGATAACATGTATGGATAGCGTACACATTCAAAATATATGTCTATACAGCATGAGGCAGGCTCAGACGGTGTTAGGCCCAGTATGGATTGCACGTCATTGCACAAAGGTTAGAAAGGGTACAATATCCCTGGATAACATGTATGGATAGCGTACACATTCAAAATATATGTCTATACAGCATGAGGCAGGCTCAGACGGTGTTAGGCCCAGTATGGATTGCACGTCATTGCACAAAGGTTAGAAAGGGTACCGTATCCCCGGATAACATGTATGGATAGCATACACATTCAAAATATATGTCTATACAGCATGAGGCAGGCTCAGACGGTGTTAGGCCCAGTATGGATTGCACGTCATTGCACAAAGGTTAGAAGGGGTACCGTATCCCCGGATAACATGTATGGATAGCGTACACATTCAAAATATATGTCTATACAGCATGAGGCAGGCTCAGACGGTGTTAGGCCCAGTATGGATTGCACGTGATTGCACAAAGGTTAGAAAGGGTACCGTATCCCTGGATAACATGTATGGATAGCGTACACATTCAAAATATATGTCTATACAGCATGAGGCAGGCTCAGACGGTGTTAGGCCCAGTATGGATTGCACGTCATTGCACAAAGGTTAGAAGGGGTACCGTATCCCCGGATAACATGTATGGATAGCGTACACATTCAAAATATATGTCTATACAGCATGAGGCAGGCTCAGACGGTGTTAGGCCCAGTATGGATTGCACGTCATTGCACAAAGGTTAGAAGGGGTACCGTATCCCCGGATAACATGTATGGATAGCGTACACATTCAAAATATATGTCTATACAGCATGAGGCAGGCTCAGACGGTGTTAGGCCCAGTATGGATTGCACGTCATTGCACAAAGGTTAGAAAGGGTACAATATCCCTGGATAACATGTATGGATAGCGTACACATTCAAAATATATGTCTATACAGCATGAGGCAGGCTCAGACGGTGTTAGGCCCAGTATGGATTGCACGTCATTGCACAAAGGTTAGAAAGGGTACCGTATCCCCGGATAACATGTATGGATAGCATACACATTCAAAATATATGTCTATACAGCATGAGGCAGGCTCAGACGGTGTTAGGCCCAGTATGGATTGCACGTCATTGCACAAAGGTTAGAAGGGGTACCGTATCCCCGGATAACATGTATGGATAGCGTACACATTCAAAATATATGTCTCAGGAGGCAGGCTCAGACGGTGTCAGGCACAGTATGGATTTGACGGCCCAGATTACACAGCGGAGGAGCAGGGAGAGGTAAAGATTGCAAATGCTGGGGCCCTGGCCAAGCAAGGGGGGCCCACTCGTGGGCGTCGGTACTGGCACTGGGCCCCTCATAGTACAGCGGTGTGTCTGACGGCGGGTGTGCACCACCGCCGTCAGAGACACTTGATTGCACTATGAGGGACCCTGTGCCAGTGCCCGCGCCCAAGAGTCGGCCTACCCACCTGTCCAGGGCAACGGCACTCGCACGGTGTCGTGCGCTAGGTGGTGACCCCGGCCATGGGGGGGGAGGCAGCACAGTTAGGGAGTTTTAGAAAGTGGCATATGTTGATGTTGGACATTCAACTGATGCAAAAGGCGAAATAGGTGAAGTACCAGGAAGAGGTGGACCAAAGCAAGCCATTTTTCTGTCACCCTATGTGTCATCAGGGGAAGGTGGGACAAAATCCTTGGAAACCCATGCGTGGTTCATTTTAATGAAGGTTAGATCATCCACATTTTGGGTTGACAGACGGGTCCTTTTTTCTGTCAGGATTGATCCAGCTGCACTGAAGACTCTTTCCGATAGCACACTTGCAGCTGGGCAAGCGAGCTCCTGTAAGGCATATTGGGCCAATTCAGGCCAGGTGTCCAGTTTAGCGGCCCAATAGTCAAAGGGGAATGACCTGTGTGGGAGAACATCGATATGGGAGGAAAAGTAGTTTGTAACCATAGTTGACAACTGCTGTCTCCTGTCACTTTCCATCGATGCAGTATTACCAGTTGTGTGAGCGGTATTTGAAAAATCAGTCCACAACATTGTCATGAAACCCCTGTCTCCAACGCCATTTCTGCTGTGTGCACCACGAACACCTCTGCCAAGCTGCCCCCGGCCCGTACGGCTCGTGTGAGAACCATCACCGCTGCTGTGTGCTGGGAATGCCTCAAGCAACCGATTTACCAGAGTTGCTTGTTTATTAGCCAATATTAGGTCAAGGTTCTCCTGTGGCATGATGTTTTGTAATTTGTCTTTATAGCGTGGATCCAGGATGCTGGCCAACCAGTAGTCGTCATCGTTCATCATTTTGGCAATGCGGGGGTCCCTTTTTAGGATCCGCAAGGCATAATCTGACATGTGGGCCAATGTTCCCGGTGTCAATGATGCACTGCGAGTGCTGGGTGGAGGAGCACTTTCTGGCAAATCCACATCCCTCCAGTCACGCACAAACCCTGTACCAGACCTTGCCACGCCAACATTTTCACTTGCCCCACGAGATGCATCCTCCTCCCCTAACTAATCATCCCCATCATCCTCCTCCTCCTCTTCTTCCTCCACCTCGTCCAGGAGAGGTCCCTGAGCAGACAATGGCTGAATGTCATCAAGGATTCCCTCCTCCTCTTCCTCCTCATCAACATTGGCTGCAGACGCCTGCTCCTTAAGGTGCGTCAAAGTTTGCATGAGCAGACGCATAAGTGGGATGCTCATGCTTAGGATGGCGTCGTCTGCACTTACCAGCCGTGTGCATTCCTCAAAACACTGAAGGACTTTACAAAGGTCTTTCAGCTTCGACCACTGCACGCCTGTCAACTCCATGTCTGCTCTCAAAGTGCCTGGCCGTGTATCCTCCCACAAATGCATTATGGCCTGCCTCTGCTCGCACAGCCGCTCCACCATGTGCAGGGTGGAGTTCCACCTTGTTGCAATGTCGATAATGAGGCGATGGTTGGGAAGGTGGAGCAATCGCTGCAGCTTCTGCATACGAACGGAGTGTACAGGCGACCGGCGGATGTGCGCGCACAGTCTTCGCACCTTCTGGAGCAGGGCTGTTAACTCCAGATAATTTTTGAGGAAGCACTGCACCACCAGGTTCAAGGTGTGAGCCAAGCAAGGTATGTGGCTGAGTTTTGAAAGGGCTATGGCTGCCACAAAATTACGGCCGTTATCACTAACTACCTTGCCTGCCTCAAGATGTACACTGCCCAGCCATGACTCAGTTTGTCGCTTCAAGTACTCGGCCAGCACCTCGGCGGTGTGTCTGTCGCCCAAACACATCATCTGCAACACAGCCTGCTGACGCTTTCCACTAGCTGCTCGATAGGGGGACACATCGTGTGCAACAGTGGCAGCTGCAGATGGAGTGCTCGTACGACTGCGCTCTGTGGACGAGCTGTCGCTTCTGGAGGAGGAGGAGGAGGAGGGTCGAACGCCTACAGCCAACTGTTTCCTAGACCATGGGCTAGGCAGCACTGTCCCACCACCGCTGTCCCCTGTGGACCCTGCATCCACCACATTAACCCAGTGCGCAGTGATGGACACGTAACGGCCCTGGCCATGCCGACTGGACCATGCATCAGTTGTGAGGTGCACCTTTCCGCTCACTGACTGCTTGAGTGCATGGACAATGCGGTCTTTCACATGATGGTGGAGGGCTGGGATAGCTTTGCGAGAGAAGAAGTGGCGACTGGGTAGGTCATAGCGTGGTACTGCATAGGCCATGAGTTTGCGGAAAGCTGTGCTTTCCACCAACCGAAAGGGCATCATCTCAAACGAGATTAGTTTGGCAATGTGGGCGTTCAAACCCAGTGTACGCGGATGAGAGACTGAGTACTTTCTTGACCTACTCATAGTGTCTGGGAGGGTGAGCTGGACTTGAGAGCTGCATATGGTGGAAGTAGCGGTGGACAGGGCGGACTGAGAGAGGGTTGATGATGGTGATGGAGTTGGTGTTCTTTCTGATGGCCTAGAATCAGTCTTTCGTTGATATAACAGTGGGATTCCCTGACTGCTGTGGCCTTGCAACGACACCTCAACATTTGCTGCTGTGCTAACCGG
Organism: Dendrobates tinctorius; assembly: GCF_039654945.1. NCBI lineage: Eukaryota > Metazoa > Chordata > Amphibia > Anura > Dendrobatidae > Dendrobates > Dendrobates tinctorius. Next base: position 2,668,783 of record NW_027361770.1, on the reverse strand, counting down.
TGTGCTTACAGTGGGGGAAACAATGTAGCGTTGCTGACTACCTTCGTTGTGATCAGTTGCACATGTGGCACTTGAGGTTTGGTGTTGTGTTCACGCTTGCAAGTGCATGCTGGTTAAATGTCTAAGCATGCAACTAGTATTCAAATTTTTCAGATTTTTCCCTCGGCTAAAGGTCTTTGCGCACTTCTTACAGATAACCTTGGCCTGATCATGAGGATTTTGTTCAAAAAACTGCCACACTGAACTCTTCCTACTTTGGCAGACATTTTGCGGCCTAGCACGCTGTGATCTTTTGACCCTCTGGACAAGCTGTCCAGCAACTCTTTTGATGTTTGGAACCTGTCTTTGGAGTGCTCCGGACCTGCCAGATAACAGCTGTTGCGATGTCGATGTCTGCTGTGGATGCTCCTCATCTGAGCTATTGGAAGCAGCACCCTCTTCCCCCAATGGATGCCAATCTGGGTCAACAACTGGGTCATCCATCACCTCCTCTTCTATGTCATGTGCACCTTTCTCTGTGTCACCGTGTATGGTGGTATAGTGTGCGGGAAGGGGCACCTGAGTCTCATCAGGGTCAAAATCTGGCTCTGTACACTGCGAGGACAATGTAGTGCTCTGAGTGAATGTACCAGCAGAATCATCCATCAGCGGCTGTGCATCAGTGCACTCCATGTCAGATTCATCTTGGCCTGGGTAATTCACCATTTGACTTGATAATCCAGGCATGGTATGTGAAAACAGCTCCATGGAGTAATCAGTAGTATGGCCTGCATCATCCTTCAATCTTGGTTGGGGTGAAGGACACAAGGAAAGGTGTGGTTCATGAACATGAGCCTCCAATGACGACTCAGTGCTTTTACTTTTTACAACTGAAGAAGAGGAGGCGATAGAGCTGGAGGCTGAGTCAGCAATGTAAGACAAAACTTTTTCCTGATGCTCTGCCTTTAAAAGCGGTTTGCCAACTCCTAGAAAACTAAGCGTTCGAGGCCTTATGTAGACAGACGATGACGCAGGGTCAGCACCTCTTGCATTTGGTCCTATTTTGCTCTTGCCACTACCATCAGATCCACCACCAACACCATCATTACCAGCTGCCAACCCCCGCCCAATTCCACGGCTTCTTCCACCAGCCTTCCTCATTTTTGGTAGAAATGTAGACAAAATCCAACAAACTATATAGTAATGTAAAACAAGGTACAAGGTGTCTATAGGACAGGGGAGTTTTAGAATTTCTGCACACACTTGTGGACAGTGGACACTTGTGGATTGTGTGCGGCCCACTGATATCTGAGCGCTATGTGACACGCTCGATGGCACAGCTGCCTGTGACCAAAGTGACGAGAGGATAATGGAGATTTTGAATCTCTGCGTACACTTGTGGACAGTGGACACTTGTGGATTGTGTGCGGCCCACTGATATCTGAGCGCTATGTGACACGCTCGATGGCACAGCTGCCTGTGACCAAAGTGACGAGAGGATAATGGAGATTTTGAATCTCTGCGTACACTTTTGGACACTGGACACTTGTGGATTGTGTGCGGCTTACTGATATCTGAGCGCTATGTGACACGCTCGATGGCACAGCTGCCTGTGACCAAAGTGACGAGAGGATAATGGAGATTTTGAATCTCTGCGTACACTTTTGGACACTGGACACTTGTGGATTGTGTGCGGCCCACTGATATCTGAGCGCTATGTGACACGCTCGATGGCACAGCTGCCTGTGACCAAAGTGACGAGAGGATAATGGAGATTTTGAATCTCTGCGTACACTTGTGGACAGTGGACACTTGTGGATTGTGTGCGGCCCACTGATATCTGAGCGCTATGTGACACGCTCGATGGCACAGCTGCCTGTGACCAAAGTGACGAGAGGATAATGGAGATTTTGAATCTCTGCGTACACTTGTGGACAGTGGACACTTGTGGATTGTGTGCGGCCCACTGATATCTGAGCGCTATGTGACACGCTCGATGGCACAGCTGCCTGTGACCAAAGTGACGAGAGGATAATGGAGATTTTGAATCTCTGCGTACACTTTTGGACACTGGACACTTGTGGATTGTGTGCGGCCCACTGATATCTGTGCGCTATGTGACACGCTCGATGGCACAGCTGCCTGTGACCAAAGTGACGAGAGGATAATGGAGATTTTGAATCTCTGCGTACACTTGTGGACAGTGGACACTTGTGGATTGTGTGCGGCCCACTGATATCTGAGCGCTATGTGACACGCTCGATGGCACAGCTGCCTGTGACCAAAGTGACGAGAGGATAATGGAGATTTTGAATCTCTGCGTACACTTGTGGACAGTGGACACTTGTGGATTGTGTGCGGCCCACTGATATCTGAGCGCTATGTGACACGCTCGATGGCACAGCTGCCTGTGACCAAAGTGACGAGAGGATAATGGAGATTTTGAATCTCTGCGTACACTTGTGGACAGTGGACACTTGTGGATTGTGTGCGGCCCACTGATATCTGAGCGCTATGTGACACGCTCGATGGCACAGCTGCCTGTGACCAAAGTGACGAGAGGATAATGGAGATTTTGAATCTCTGCGTACACTTTTGGACACTGGACACTTGTGGATTGTGTGCGGCCCACTGATATCTGAGCGCTATGTGACACGCTCGATGGCACAGCTGCCTGTGACCAAAGTGACGAGAGGATAATGGAGATTTTGAATCTCTGCGTACACTTGTGGACAGTGGACACTTGTGGATTGTGTGCGGCCCACTGATATCTGAGCGCTATGTGACACGCTCGATAGCACAGCTGCCTGTGACCAAAGTGACGAGAGGATAATGGAGATTTTGAATCGCTGCGTACACTTTTGGACACTGGACACTTGTGGATTGTGTGCGGCCCACTGATATCTGAGCGCTATGTGACACGCTCGATGGCACAGCTGCCTGTGACCAAAGTGACGAGAGGATAATGGAGATTTTGAATCTCTGCGTACACTTGTGGACAGTGGACACTTGTGGATTGTGTGCGGCCCACTGATATCTGAGCGCTATGTGACACGCTCGATGGCACAGCTGCCTGTGACCAAAGTGACGAGAGGATAATGGAGATTTTGAATCTCTGCGTACACTTTTGGACACTGGACACTTGTGGATTGTGTGCGGCCCACTGATATCTGAGCGCTATGTGACACGCTCGATGGCACAGCTGCCTGTGACCAAAGTGACGAGAGGATAATGGAGATTTTGAATCTCTGCGTACACTTTTGGACACTGGACACTTGTGGATTGTGTGCGGCCCACTGATATCTGAGCGCTATGTGACACGCTCGATGGCACAGCTGCCTGTGACCAAAGTGACGAGAGGATAAGGGAGATTGGATTGCTTTTAAAAAAGCAGTTTGTGGAGCAGTGGGTAAACAGCAATGCCAGCGTGTCAGGAAGCCTTAGAAGGCAGCCCAACAACCAACACCACTGATACACCACAATATAGCCTCCCCTTGCACTGCACACACAGTGACTTGTGTGTTGTGCAGGCCAAATCGCTAGCAGCAGAAGCAGTTTTTTTGTCTTCTTCCCTGCCTAACGCTCTCCCTACAGAATCAGCAGCAACCTCTCCCTATACTAAGATCGGCAGAAGTAAGATGGCGGTCGGCGTGCACGCCCTTTTATACCCCCTGTGACGCCCACCAAAGCAAGCCAATCACTTGCATGCCCTTCTGAAAGATGGTGGTGACCCATGCCTATGTCATCACGTTGCCCACAGTGTCCGTGGATCCTGATTGGCTGAAAAAGAGCGCAAAACAAACTTTTGAAACGCGACTTTGGCGCGTAAGTCGCCGACCTCGTGGCCGACCTCATCCTAGGGTCGGGTTTCGTTTCATGAAACCCGACTTTGCCAAAAGTCGGCGACTTTTGAATTTTTTCGACCCGTTTCGCTCAACTCTATTCCTGAATATTTGTGTCATGATCCCAGTGCAGGTTTTTGAGCTGCACACCGGGGGTTAATGTCTGGAGCTCTGTGCAGGTTTTGACCTGCACACTTGGGGTTAATGATTGTGGCCTCTTTCTGGTTCTGGGAGAGCTTCATAAACCTCTGGGTAGCTTCAATCCCTGCCAGTTATACTTTTGCCTTTGGCCTAGTGTGCTGACCCCCGTGTGCCTGTTTGTTGCTATAGCTTGTTTATATGGTTCTGACCCGATTCTGTTTCCCGTTGTGAGTTTGCCTGTTGATTTTGTACTGCGTTATTATCTGTGTATGACTCATTGCCTGTGACCTGACTACTCTCTGCTCGCCCCTCTTGTACCTTGCAGCTATCTGTGTATGACTAATTGCCTGTGACCTGACTATTCTCCCTGTCTATGCCCCTTGGTAACTTTGTCTCGCAGTTACTCTGCTAGGAATTGTCTTGCAGCTCCTAGCTCTGTGGAGTTTAGGCCACGCCTCTAGCAGTCACGTGCTTCAGGTCCTGCGGCTCTGAAGTACGCATCTATTCGGTTTCTGCCCGCTCCACAGGTAGCTTTGAGCACGCTTTCGCTTTACTCAGGGCACGCGCACTGGCTCAGTAAGTAAGTTCAGTGCGGTGTCTCTGACATAACTGGCCTACAATTTTTTTTTCTCTCCTCACTTCTACAGCATGGACCCAATGTGTGCTTTATCTGAGCAGGTGAAAAGCTCGGCTCAGTCACTGCAGAAGCTTAGTTTGGAACACCAAGCTCTGGCCCAGTCCCAACGGCGAGTTGAGGACTCAGTTCAGGGGGTACTTTCCGCTGGCTTCCAGCAGGTGGGGAATAGAGATGTCATTTTAGTCCCACCTGAATCCCCGGTTAAATTACCAGATATATTTTCTGGTAACAAGGATGATTTCAGGGCATTTAAGGAGGGCTGTAAGCTTTTTTTTTCTTTGAGACCCCGCTCCTCTGGGGATGAGAAACAGAGGGTGGGGGTGGTGATGTCCCTGCTTAGGGGGTCTCCACAAGCCTGGGCATTCTCGCTTTCCTCTTCTGCCCCTGAGAGAATGTCTGTGGATGCATTTTTTGAAGCCTTAGGGCTTATTTATGATGAGCTTGATAGAGTGCGGTTGGCTGAGGACAAAGTGATGAGTGTCTGTCAGGGGGAGCACTCGGCCGAATGGTTCTGTACTGAATTCAGACGTTGGGCATCGGAGATTTCCTGGAGTGACACCGCCCTGCGGGGGCTGTTCCACAGAGGCCTGTGTGAACGTCTGAAGGATGCTTTGGCACTTCATCCACCGCCTGACTCCCTGGAGGATGCCATGGTCGAAGCGGTTCGCATGGATCGCAGGCTGCGGGCAAGAGGCATTATGCAATGGGAAACGCCCTTATTCTTCAGTGGAGATGAGACCCAGACTCTTCCTATGGCTATGGAGGTGAACGCTCTCACCTGTGAGGGAAAGGAAAGAAGACGCCGCCGGGAAAAGCAGTTGTGCTTCTATTGTGGGAAATCTGGACATTGGAAGAAGGACTGCCCCTCCTGTCCGTCATCCTCCAAGATGGCGGGAAACGACTAGGTCTGGGTAGTAATCGAGGAGGCTACCCAGACCTTCAGGTACAATTTTCCTCATGTGCAAAAATGGTGCTGCAGGTGGAACTGGAACTTGGTTATGGTCCTGTTCAGACTACTGCTTTTATTGACTGCAGTTCGGCTGTGAACCTGATTGACACCAAGGTTATGACTCTTTATAAGATAGGGACAGTCAGGCTTCACGATCCTGTTAAACTTGTGGCAATTGACTCATCTCCTCTTACCCAAGACGGTATCTGTTGCAGGTCTGAACTTTTTTCTCTAAAAGTGGGTTCCACTCATGTGGAGAAACTAAGTTGTCTGGTGGTAGATAACTTGCCTGCAGGACTGGTACTGGGGATGCCTTGGCTTCAACGCCATAATCCTACCATTGATTGGGTTACAGGGGAAATCACTCAATGGGGATGCAATAGTAAATGTGGTAACTGGGGACATCTTGTTAACGCTGTTAAATCAGTGTCTGTGTCGTCTGTCGATCTGGAAGGTATTCCGGAGTACCTGAAAGATTTCGAAGACGTTTTTTCCGAAAGTGAGGCTGAGGCGCTGCCACCACATAGACCCTATGATTGTGCCATTGATTTAGTGCCCGGAGCCAAGTTACCTAAGGCTCGATTGTTCAATTTGTCTGGGCCTGAGCGCCAAGCCATGAAGGAGTACATAGCTGAGAGTCTCCGCAAAGGGCATATCAGGCCTTCTGTGTCACCTGTGGCAGCAGGGTTCTTCATTGTGAAGAAAAAAGATGGTGGTTTGCGGCCGTGCCTCGACTTTCGGGAACTGAACAAGATAACGGTTAGGAACTCTTACCCGCTTCCCCTCATCCCAGACTTATGTAACCAGTTAGCTGGGGCCCAATGGTTCTCCAAGTTGGATCTGCGGGGGGCCTACAATCTGATAAGGGTTCGGGAAGGGGACGAGTGGAAAACGGCATTCCTCACATCAGAAGGACTCTTCGAGAACCTGGTAATGCCATTTGGGTTAACTAATGCACCCGCTATTTTCCAAAATTTCATCAATGTTGTGTTTTCTGATCTGATAGGCCGTTTTGTTATTATTTATTTGGATGATATTTTGGTGTATTCCCCGGACAGTCAATCTCACATGCAACATCTAAAGACTGTTCTCCAGAGACTCAGGGAGAACCAATTGTTCGCCAAATTGGAAAAATGTTCGTTTTTTGTACAGGAGCTGTCTTTTTGGGGTTGATTGTGTCCTGTGAGGGGTTTCGTATGGATCCTAAGAAGGTGCTGGCAATCGCTGACTGGGTTCAGCCTCGAGATCTCAAGGGGCTCCAGCGCTTCTTAGGATTTGTGAACTATTACCGGAGATTCATTAAAGGTTTCTCACAAGTGGTTAAACCACTCACGGATCTTACCCAGAAGGGAGCTGATGTAAAAAATTGGTCTGTACTCGCTAAGGAATCCTTCTCAGCAATTAAGAAATGTTTTATGTCTGCCCCGGTGTTGGTGCAACCTGACCCGTCCAAACCATTCATTGTGGAGGTGGATGCTTCTGAAGTGGGGGTGGGGGCTGTGCTGTCCCAGGGTCCGGCCACCCTTACCAATCTCAAACCCTGTGCCTTCTTCTCCAAGAAGTTCTCTTCAGCTGAGAAAAACTATGATGTAGGCAATAGAGAACTTCTTGCGGTCAAGCTGGCATTTGAGGAATGGAGGCACTTTTTGTAAGGGGCGGCTCACCCTATCACGGTTGTCACGGATCACAAAAATTTGGCATACCTTGAATCTGCTAAGAGGCTTACTCCTAGACAGGCCCGTTGGTCACTTTTTTTTCACGATTTCAGTTCTCAATTACTTTTCGACCGGGATCCAAAAATGTTAAAGCGGATGCCCTGTCCAGAAGTTTTGATCCAGTGTCTCCCCCTGAGCCGCCGTTCTCCATTCTTCCCCCAGGGGTGGTAGTGGCGGGGGTCTCAACTGAGTTGGAACAAGAAATCCTAAGGGCTCAGGCCCTAGCTCCGGCAACCAGGCCAAGCGATAAACTGTTTGTTCCAGATTCATTGCGGCCTAGACTTCTGCAGGAGTTTCATGATTCTAGGCTGAGTGCTCATCCAGGTATCATGGCCACTAGAGAGGCAGTAACCAGGGGTTTTTGGTGGCCTTAATTAAGGTCCGATGTCAAGGAATTGGTTTCTGCTTGTGGCATGTGTGCCCGTTCCAAAAGCTTGCATAACCGACCGGCTGGGGAACTCATACCTTTGCCGGTTCCTGATAGGCCATGGACTCATCTTTCCATGGATTTTATTATCGGTCTTCCACCTTCCAGGGGCAATACCGTGATCTGGGTGGTGGTGGACAGGTTTTCTAAACAGGCCCATTTCATTCCCTTGGCAGCATTACCTTCAGCAGAAACATTGTCAAGGTTGTTTGTGCAGCATGTGGTCCGATTGCATGGGGTACCCCTGAATGTTGTGTCTGACAGAGGTGTGCAGTTTGTGGCCAAATTTTGGAGGGCGTTCTGTATGAAATTGGGCATCTCACTCTCCTTCTCGTCGGCTTATCACCCGGAGAGCAATGGTCAGACGGAACGCACCAATCAATCCCTGGAACAAATTCTCAGGTGTCTGACCTTCGCCAGACAGGAGGATTGGTGTGATGCGTTACCGTTGGCTGAATTCGCTTTTAACAACTAGGTGAGTCAGTCCACCAACATGTCCCCATTCCTGATTAACTACGGCTTTAATCCGCATTTTGGAGAGTTTTCTCGGGTGGATTCCGGTTGTCCAGGAGCAGAGGGGTGCGTTCAACTGGTTAAAAAACCTCTGGGCTGAAGTCCGGCGTAATATCTCTTGGGCCCAGGGGAGATACAAATATTTTGCGGACAAAAAGAGAGCCTCGGGAGACATGTTTCAGGTGGGAGAGAAGGTTTGGCTCTCCACGCGTAACATCAACTTAAAGGTACCATCAGTTAAGTTGGGACCAAAGTTCATTGGTCCGTACGAGATTATGGAGATAGTCAACCCTGTGACATATAGGTTGCGTCTCCCCGCCTCCTTAAAAACATCTAATGTGTTCCATAAGTCTCTGTTGAAACCAGCAGGATCTGTCAAAGAGAACTCTGAGACTGTTGTTCCTCCAGTGCTGGTGGAGGGTCAATTGGAGTATGAGGTCGGACATATTATGGACTCTCGGCGGGTGCACCGCTCTTTGGAGTACCTTGTCCACTGGAAGGGATATGGACCAGAAGAGCGCTCATGGGTCCCTGCTCGTTCGGTACATGCAGATCGCCTGGTTCAGGCGTTCCATGCCAAGTACCCGGGGAAGCCTGGGGGTCCAGAGGCCCCCCGTTGAGAGGGGGGTACTGTCATGATCCCAGTGCAGGTTTTTGAGCTGCACACCGGGGGTTAATGTCTGGAGCTCTGTGCAGGTTTTGACCTGCACACTTGGGGTTAATGATTGTGGCCTCTTTCTGGTTCTGGGAGAGCTTCATAAACCTCTGGGTAGCTTCAATCCCTGCCAGTTATACTTTTGCCTTTGGCCTAGTGTGCTGACCCCCGTGTGCCTGTTTGTTGCTATAGCTTGTTTATATGGTTCTGACCCGATTCTGTTTCCCGTTGTGAGTTTGCCTGTTGTTTTTGTACTGCGTTATTATCTGTGTATGACTCATTGCCTGTGACCTGACTACTCTCTGCTCGCCCCTCTTGTACCTTGCAGCTATCTGTGTATGACTCATTGCCTGTGACCTGACTACTCTCTGCTCGCCCCTCTGGTACCTTGCAGCTATCTCTGTGTGTGACTCATTGGCTACGTCCTGACTATTCTCCCTGTCTATGCCCCTTGGTAACTTTGTCTCGCAGTTACTCTGCTAGGAATTGTCTTGCAGCTCCTAGCTCTGTGGAGTTTAGGCCACGCCTCTAGCAGTCACGTGCTTCAGGTCCTGCGGCTCTGAAGTACGCATCTATTCGGTTTCTGCCCGCTCCACAGGTAGCTTTGAGCACGCTTTCGCTTTACTCAGGGCACGCGAGCTGGCTCAGTGAGCAAGTTCAGTGCGGTGTCTCTGACAATTTGGCTGATTTTTATGATGTATTTAGTGAGAGCAAGTCTGCATCTTTGCCTCCTCATAGGAGTTATGACTGTGCAATTGAGTTGAGACTTGGGTGTTAATTTCCCAAGGGTTGACTTTTCAATTTATCTGTACCCAAACACGAGGCTATGCGATCTTATATTAAGGAGTCGTTGGAGGAGGGTCATATTAGACCATCCTCTTCGCCCTTAGGTGCTGGGGTTTTTTTCGTGGCCAAGAAAGGCCTTGTATTGACTATCGTTCCCTCAACAAAATTATGGTTAAATTTCAGTATCCGTTACCCCTGATTTCTAATTTATTCTCCAGAGTTAAAGGTGCTTGCTGGTTTACTAAGCTTGACCTCAGGGGGGCGTATAATCTTATTCGCATCAAGCATGGGGATGAATGGAAGATGGCGTTTAATACTCCGAAGGGACATTTTGAGTACCAGGTGATGCCTTTTGGGCTCACTAATGCCCCTTCTGTCTTCCAATCCTTCATGAATGATATTTTCCGGGACTTTGTGGATAAGTTTTTGATCATCTATCTGGATGATATTTTGATCTTTTCCAGGGATTGGGATTCTCATGTGGAACATGTTCGGACAGTGTCCCGGATTTTGAGGGAGAATTCCTTGTATGTTAAGCGATCGAAGTGCCTTTTTGGTGTACAGAGGATTTCATTTTTGGGATTTATTTTGCCTCCGTCAACTATTGAAATGGACCCGGCCAAGGTACAGGCCATTTATGATTGGGTTCAACCCACTTCTTTGAAGGCTCTCCAGAAGTTTTTGGGTTTTGCTAATTTTTATCGTAAATTGATAATTTTTCTGGTATTGCTAAACCACTGACTGATTTAACTAAGAATGGTGCTGATGTGCTGAATTGGTCTTCAGAGGCTGTTTCGGCCTTTCAGGAGCTGAAGCGGAGGTTAATTTCTGCTCCGGTTTTGTGGCGACCTATTGTCTCACTTCTTTTTCAGGTGGAGGTAGACGCTTCAGAGATTGGTGCAGGAGCTGTTTTGTCCCAAAAAGATCCGGTAACGTCTAAAATGAATCCCTGTGCCTTCTTTTCCCGAAAGATCTCCCCATCTGAACGCAACTATGATGTGGGGAATCGGGAATTGTTTGCCATGAAATGGTCATTTGAGGAGTGGAGACATTGGTTGGAGGGAGCTAGACATCAAGTTGTGGTCCTCACTGACCACAAGAATTTGATTAACCTTGAGTCGGCCAAACGCTTGAATCCTAGACAGGCTAGGTGGGCCTTGTTTTTTTACGCGTTTTGATTTTGTGGTCTCCTTTCTTCCTGGCACTAAGAATGTTAAGGCAGATGCCCTTTCTAGAAGTTTCTTTGCTGATTCTCCTATTGTGACCAAGCCTACTACCATCCTAAGTGAGGGGGTAGTTCTTTCTGCCATCTCGCCCGATTTGAGACGTGCTCTGGAAGAATTCCAGGAGGACAAACCTGAGCGTTGTCCTATGGGAAAATTGTATGTTCCTGACCAGTGGAGGAAGAGAGTGATGTCTGAAGTTCATTGCTCCGCATTGGCTGGTCATCCAAGTATTTTTGGTACCAGAGATTTGGTGAGTTGTACTTTTTGGTGGCCTGCCTTATCTCGTGATGTCAGGAATTTTGTGCAGTCCTATGGGACTTGTTCCCCGTCTAAACGCTGTTCTCGCTCTAGTGGGTTGTTGATGCCCTTGCCGGTGCCTAAGAGACCAAGGACCCATATTTCAATGGATTTTATTTCTGATCTTCCTATCTCTCAGAGAATGACTGTTATCTGGGTAATTTGTGATAGATTCTCTAAGATGGTCCATCTTGTACCACTGCCAAAGTTGCCATCTTCCTCAGAGTTGGTACCCTTGTTTTTACAACAGGTGGTTCGGTTGCATGGGATTCCTGAGAACATTGTATCGGACAGAGGAGTTCAGTTTGTTTCCAGATTCTGGAAAGCCTTTTGTTCCAAGCTGGGAATTCAGTTGTCCTTCTCCTCTGCGTTTCACCCTCAGACCAATGGGCAGACGGAGAGAATAAACCAGACTTTGGAGTCCTATTTGAGATGCTTTATATCTGCTGATCAGGATGATTGGGTTTCATTTTTGCCCTTGGCCGAATTCGCTTTAAATAATAGAGCTAGTTCTGCCACCTTGATGTCGCCCTTTTTCTGTAACTCTGGGTTTCATCCTCGATTTTCTTCAGGGCAAGTGGAATCTTCAGCCTGCCCAGGTGTTGACACTGTGGTAGAGAGAATGCAGCAGATTTGGGTCCAAATAGTGGATAAGTTGTCTCTCTCCCAGGAAAAGTCCCAGCAGTTTTCTAACCGGCATAGGACCATTGGTCCCCGGTTTAAAGTGGGTGATATGGTTTGGTTGTCATAAAAGAATATCTCTATGAAGGTGGCTTCTCCAAAGTTCAAGCCAAGATTTATTGGACCTTACAAGATTTTGGAGATTCTTAATCTGGTTTCTTTTCGATTGGCTCTTCCTGTTACGTTTAAGATCCATAACCTGTTTCATAAGTCGCTGTTGAAGAGATATGTTGAGCCAGTAGTTCCTATGATGGCACCTCCTGACCCTGTATTGGTTGAAGGTAATGTGGAATATGAGGTAGAGAAAATACTGGATTCTCATCTGGCTAGACGGAGACTCCAGTATTTGGTCAAGTGATCGGCCCGGTGGCGTGGATGAGGGTTCGGTGACCCCTCCTCAAGGGGGGGTACTGTTGTGAACTCATTTTCGGGTTTGCCTCTGGCTTCTGGTGAGGGTTATGGAGCTGGCTGTGCTGACAGAGGAGTAGTGAGTTCTCTATCTGGACTCCCTCTGTTGGTGAAGGGAGGTAATAAAGCTGATCTAAATGGCAGAGACCGGCCACCTGAGGAAGAAGACTGCGATTGGACATCAGTAATTTCTGATTGGATTTAAGGCAGCCGACTCCCTAGTTTCTTGCTGGTGATTTTCCTGACCGTGGCTCCTGGTTTCCAGTTTGGTTCCTGCCTTCCTAAAGCTAAGTTTTCTCTGCTAATGTTCATATGAGTTTTTGTCTGGTTTACTTGGTTTTTGTGTTCAGCAAGCCCTGAATCCCCATTTTGTCTCTGATCAGTTGATCTCTTTTGCTCTGTCTTCAGAATATACCTGAAGACAGAGCAGAATATATGTGATGATATAGGAAAATTAAAGTCTAGCGACTTCAGGGCCTTTTTTCTATCAGACGTGTTGGACATTTTTTGGCAGGGTTTTTTGCGTGATTGCAGACAGCAGCTTTTCTTTCCTGTCCTTTCTAGTTAGTGAGGGCCCCATCGTTTGCTCAGCCTATCTTTCTATCTGTGCTTGTGTTTTCATCTTGTTTCACCGACAATACATGTTGGGGGCTGTCTATTGCTTTGGGGTCTGCTCTGGGGCAGTTTAGATTTTCCCTTTCTTTCTTTAGACTTATTTAGTTCTCTGGCCGTGACGAGGCGTCTAGGACCACCGTAGGCACGCTCCACGGCTACTGCTAGTTGTTGTGGATAGGATCAGGGGTCTGCAATCCGCTAGTTACCAACCTCTCTGGTTTTCTGGGCTTAGCTTGCTTTTTGTTTTTCCTCCTCGGTGACTCATTCATAACAAATCTCCCTACAGACTTGAGGACACTGAACTATTATCTCAGGCCAACCCCAATATAACAGGCTGAAATTGGATGGTGTATAAAATGTCTATATAGGACTGGGGAGAATTTGAATCTCCCTACAGACTTGAGGACGCTGAACTAATATCTCAGGCCCAGTGCAGATTACACCTCAATATAACAGGCTGAAATTGGATGGTGTATAAAATGTCTATATAGGACTGGGGAGAATTTGAATCTCCCTACAGACTTGAGGACACTGAACTATTATCTCAGGCCCAGTGTAGATTACACCTCAATATAACAGGCTGAAATTAGATGGTGTATAAAATGTCTATATAGGACTGGGGAGAATATGAATCTCCCTAGAGATTTTAGCAAGCTGACAATGATGCTCTCAGTCCCAAGTATGGCAGCAGGCAGCCTAATAAGCAGGACTGCTGCACACAAAAGTGTGGAAAAATGAACGCTTGGTAACTCGGCAAAAAAGAGGATGAAAAGTATTTTTGCTTTTAAAAAAGCAGTTTGCACAGCAGTGTGAAAACCGCAATGCAGCTATCAGGGAGTCTTATAAGGCAGCCTAATAACCAACAGAGCTGATGCACCAAAATATAGCCTCCCCTTGCACTGCACACTAACTGGTGTGTTGTACAGGCAAAATCGCTAGAGCAGAAGCAGTTTTTTGTATCTTCTTCCCTGCCTAACGCTCTCCCTACAGAATCAGCAGCAGCAGCTCTCCCTATTCTGAGATCAGCAGAAGTAAGATGGCGGTCGGCTTGCACACCCTTTTATAGCCCCTGTGACGCCACACAAAGCAAGCCAATCACTTGCATGCCCTTCTCAAAGATGGTGGTGACCGCTGCCTATGTCATCGCGTTGCCCACAGTGTGCGTCCGCCATCATTGGCTGAAAAAGGGTGCTGAAGCATCATTTGAAACGCGATTTTGGTGCCATGGTCGCCGACCTCGTGGCCGACCTCACGCTATGGTCGGGTTTCATGAAACCCGACTTTTGCGAAAGTTGGCGACTTTTGAAATTGACCGACCCATTTCGCTCAACTCTAGTTTCAAGTTGTGAGCTATAGGCAGACAAATGGTTATAGGTAATTTTTCTATAGCTGGTGGTATTGTTAACTTGGCGTAAAGCCTCCTTTTCATACCTTGTTTTGGGCCAAACAGTGTTATCTCCTTGTCTGCTGGCTTCTGCTGTATATGAGGTAAATTTTGCCATTTTGCAGTGGCCCCTTCCAAGTCTCTGCAATCCACCAGCAAGCGGAGGAACTCTAGTTGGTCCTTGAATCCTATGAGGTTGTAGCTGAGCTGAATGTATGGAGAGAGATTTCCCAATGCCCAGTTTCTGGTACTATGCCAACTTTGTCCTATGCTAAGGATGGCTTGAGGGACAGAAACATCTTACTCGAGAAGATGGTGAGAGGTGCCACTTTTCTTCTAGTGGACAGGAGAAGTCATGGTGAAGGGGTTGCACTGAAACATTATGGCCGGCATTCCTGCATGAATCCCCTTCCTCCTCCATGCAGGGACACTGGCATACTCACCGCACATTGTGGTCCCACAGTGTGCTCTCTTTCCTTACTGTTCTTAGTCCAGGTGGCACACATGCTCCCCTTCTGTTATAGGGGCAGAAGGCATATAGTATAACGCAATCATCCTATAGCTGAGAGGTATATAGTAACATAGTTATTAAGGTTGAAGGGAGACTTTAAGTCCATCTAGTTCAACCCATATCCTATCCTAACTTGCCCTAACATGTTGATCCAGAGGAAGGCAAAAAAAACCCATGTGGCAAACAGTAAGCTTCACACTGGGGAAAAAAATTCCTTCCCGACTCCACATACGGCAATCAGACTAGCTCCCTGGATCAACGCAATATTAAGTACATTGCCGTACCTTATTATACAGTGCCCTCTCTTGTTATGTACAGTGTAAGGGGGTGGCGTTGCTTTGGACCGTAGAGACAAGCTGCCACTTTAAGAGACAGCTTCCCCCTTGTTTAGAACAGTGGGACATTCTGATCTTCCCTGCAGTATAGACTGTTTTGTTCTTCTGCCAGCACTGGAGAGGCGTGGGGCTGCTTTTCTGTGAGAGAGAGAGCTGAGAATTCGCCAGGAAGGAGACGTGCCTGAGCTGTGAAGGAAAGACTTTGTAAACTCTTCTGTAGGAAACAAGGTGGCTTTCCTGTGTTGCTGTGAGGAGCCACGAAGAAAAGACAAGAAAGGAATCCAAAGGAGAGAATCCACCATTTCTAGGAGCATCACTGTACCTGCACACAAGGAAAAGACAACGTTACACAGAGCTTAGGTTTAGGATAGGCTGCAATAGATAGAGCACGGCAGCCATGTGGCCTGGTTAGCAAAGGCCAGATAGGTTATAGTTAGTGTAGCATCATAAATTACTTTACTGTGTTGTCCTGCCAGTTGGATAAATACACTGAGCTGTTATAGTTTGTGCTCTGTGCTGATTGACAGCCCAGCTAGAGAATATTATCTTTGTGAATTGTCTGTTTCCATAGCATACCCCTGTTTCTGCATTTTCCAAAACACTTCGTTCCTTGCCTGTAAATAAATTAACACTTTGTTTTTTGCACCTCATCTTGTGTACCGTAGTCTACCTGCATTGTGGTGATCCCCCGACTATCACTTCAAGTGGCGCTGTGAGCAGGGTTACTATCACTAAGATGCAGGCGGCAACGGCGAGAGTGCTAGTGTTAGTGGGGAAGCTGTGGGCATTGGTGGAACCCCTGAAAGGACACTCCCTATGGGCACCATATTTAGTGTGCTTCCAAAGTTTGATGGCAATAATATGCCCCTGTCTGATTGGGTGTCCCGGCTGCAAAGAACCTTGAAGATTTATAACATCAGCACAGACCTTGAAGTGGACATTGCGTTGACTGCCTTGGAGGGAGAGGCCCATAAAAACATCTGTCTACAGCCGGAACTCACCCATAGTACCCTGAATGAGTTAGTGAAATTCTTGGAAGAGATCTACGGCGAGACTGCTAGTGCGGGACACCTTTGCACCAAATTTTTCTCTAGACTGCAGCTGGAAGAGGAAGGGATCTCCCAGTATGTGACAGCACTGCAAGAAGTGTTGGCAGAAGTGCAGAGGAAAGAGACGGATGGGCTCAGTGGCATGCGCTCAAAAGACAACATACTCTGGGAACAAATCATTCTGGGACTGCACAACACATCCTTGAGGAGAGCACTGTCAGAACGGCTCCGTGCAGATCTGACTCTTTCATTCCATCAAATGCTGGCAGAAGCAGTGTCCCAGAGCAAGGAAGACAGCTACGCATCTGGGGTGATGCGTGTCCAGGGTGCCAATACCAGAGGGGACCCAAATCATCAGGAGGCGCTGGTCCAGGTAGTGCAAGATTTGCAGCAGTCTCTTGTCAGTATGCAAGACAAATTAGCCCAGATGGAGCAAAGAATGGGAGAACAACAGTCTGACCCATCGTAGTCATATAATCACTCTTTGGGCCAATGCATAAGGGATCAGTGGGTGCAGGTTCTCTCCCGTCAGATATTGGAGGCACGAAGACAGGCTCGGGGTGCCCCTCGGCAGAGAGGAGGCATCCAATGCTGGGAATGTGGAGGACAAGGGCACCTTGCCAGAGACTGCAAGAATTATGCTCAAAGCCAGACACAGCCACCATTAAACTTACAACCCCTGCAGTAATGCGGCACTCCACAGGAGAGGCAAGAAGAGAGGCCGTTTCTTTATCATAATGAACATTTGATTGCTAGGAGTCCCATCCTGCGTGCCGAATTTGAGGGTGTCCCAGTGGATTGCTTGATAGATACCGGGTCACAAGTAACAATGATGCCAGAATCATATTTCAAACAGCATTTTCAGGCCCTGGTCAAGCCAGAGAAGGAGACTTTGATCCGGTTGTTTGCTGTCAATCAACAACCGATCCCGGTCACAGGGGTCATGTGGATGAATATTCGAATTTGTGGACAAGAAGTGGGAAAGAAAGGGATCCTGCTAGTCCATGAGCCCATCAAAGAAGAGGTGCCTGTAGTACTTGGAATGAATATCCTATGAGAACTCAATCAGATAATGTTTACCAAACGGGGGCCCAGTTATTGGAAGAAGGCCGCTACACATAAACCTACTCAAGAAGCCCTTCAGTGACTGATCAGTGTCTGTGGGACACAGAAGAGTGTGCCGTCTTATCAGATGGTAGGGGTCATCAGGGCTCCAGGGAAAGAGCCTGTAATCCTGCCTCCTGAGCGAGAAAGTATACTACACCTTCCAGTGGGGGCTCATAGCAACCTTGACTGGCTAGAGGTGATTGTTCAGCCTTTGGTTGGTGGAGGAGCGGACCAAGAAGTCATGATAGCTCATACGATAGCAGTAGTCCAGCAAGGACACGTCCCCATCAGTTTTGAACGTGGGCCCCGGGGAGATCACCTTGCCGCGAGGGACAGATCTGGCCCAGGTGTACCTACACAAGGGCGAAGTGGCAAGTCAGAAGGTCTTTATCTCCGATAGAAGGTATGAGGTGGACTTTGGCAGTCACTGCGGGGCCCGAAGAAGCTCCATCTCCGGAGTGGAATGGGCGGGTTATCCTGGATCAAATGGAAGTGGATGTGAAGGCCCTAGACCCTGAGTGTGTGCAAGCGATAGAAGCTATGCTGTTGGAAAATCAGGCCACATTCGCTCGTCACGCTGAAGATTTTGGCTGTACCGAAGCAATCACACACGAGATACTGACCGGGGACGCTCGTCCAATTCGAGTACGATACCGGCAAATCCCACCCAAGATGTATCAAGAGGTAAACACATTACTTGGGCAGATGCTGGATTCAGGAGTAGTGCAGAGTAGTCAGAGCCCCTGGGCGGCCCCGGTGGTGCTTGTCAAGATGAAGGATGGGACCATCCGGTTCTGTATTGATTACAGGAAACTCAATGCTTTCACTGTGCGAGACTCTGACCTGTTACCTCACATCGAGGAATCCTTGACTGCGTTGGGGAAAGCCAAGTACTTCTCCACCTTGGACCTAGCAAGCGGATACTGGAAAGTAGCCGTGGCAGAAAAAGACAAGGAAAAAACCGCCTTCATCCTCCCTTTGGGATTGTTTGAGTTTAACGGATGCCCTTCGGGCTCTCCAATGCTCCGGGCACATTTCAACGGCTGATGGAAAAGTGTTTGGCAGACTTAATCTTTGAGGCTACCCTGATCTACCTGGATGACATCATTGTGTTCTCTGCTTCGTTCGAAGTCCATCTTGCCTGGCTTGGACAGGTACTTGGATGACTGCAGGCTCATAATCTGAAGGTGAAGCCAAAGAAATGCCACCTCTTCAAGAGAGAGATCGAGAACCTGGGCCATATAGTGTCACAAGATGGGGTTCTACCCTCACCAGAAAAAGTGGCTGCTATCCAGAACGGGCCAGTCCCTCGAACAGTGAGAGAACTCCAGGCCTTCCTTGGGCTCGCCGGATACTAACGACAGTTTGTCAAAGATTTCGCAAAGGTGGCAGGTCCCCTGAATGAGCTGCTGAGGAGGACCGCAGGAGTGCTGAAGACGCAGTGCATCCCTTGGGACCAGAGGCGAGATGAGGCCTTCCAGGCTATAAAGAATGCTCTTACTTCAGCCCCGATTTTGGCTTACGCAGATTTCGAACAACCGTTCCTGTTTTACACAGACGGTAGCCTTCATGGACTTGGTGCAGTACTTTCCCAAATACAGAATGGACATGAGAGAGTCATCGGGTATGCTAGCAGGTCCCTACGAGACAGTGAAAGAAACCCCCACAATTACAGCTCTTTTCGGATAGAACACCTGGCCCTGGTGTGGGCCATGACAGAGAAGTTTGCGGGGTTTTTGGCAGGGACCAAGATTCAAGTTCGAACAGACAATAACCCCCTGGCCCACCTTGAGAATGCTAAATTGTGGGCCTTGGAAAAACGGTGGGTGGCTCGCCTGGCCAAGTTTGACTTTACCATCCGTTATCACTCTACCACTGAAAATGCAAATGCCGACGGCCTGTCACGAGTGATGGTGGAAACACCAGTGGGGGATCTCGATGAACAACTTGAAGAGGAAGATACCCCAGACTTCTGTAAGTTCCGTACCCCAGTTGTTGCTGTAGAGTCAAGTAGGGAGGCCTGCGCGCTACCCCGATATCTGGGAAGAACCAATGAAGAATGGGGATGTGTTCAAGACGAAGACAAAGGGCTGAGACAGATGAAATGCTGGGTAGCGCAGAAGCGGAAGCTTGGCAAACCAGAGAGGGATAGTCTGGACGCTGAGATGAAAAGTGTCTTACACCAGTGGGGTAGGCTGGAGGTGCGAGAATTGGTGCTATATCGCAAGAGACAACAGCCGAAAGACACTGAAGAAAGGTGGCAGATTGTCATCCCAGGAGGAATGGCCCAGGAAGTGGCTAAAGAAGCCCACGAATTCGGAGCCCACTTTGGGTCCACAAAGACCTACCAGTGGTTACAACGGTACGTGTACTGCCCCCGTTTGGAGTCCATGGTAGAAGAGGTCTGTCGGGTATGTGACCTCGTTAAGAGTACTGAACAAAGGGCACCCATCCAGACCATACATACTAAGGAACCACAGGAAGTCTTGATGATCAACTATCTCCTCGTGGGACACTCAGCCCGGAGGCCACAGTACTATTTGGTGATGACCGACCATTTCTCCAAGTTTGCAGTAGTCACCCTGACTAGAGATCAGACTGCCGAGTCGGCAGCGCAGGCCATTTGTCAAGACTTCATCCGAGTGTATTGGTGCTCAAAGCGCATCCACTCTGACCAAGGTGCATGTTTCCAAGGCAAGGTGATGGAAGAACTGTATTGTTTGTATGGTATCGAGCGGTCCCGGACCACCCCTTACCACCCTCAAGGCAACAGAGCATGTGAACGCTTCAACCAAACCTTGCTTCAAATGCTGAGGATGTTGGAAGAGGACGAGAAGGCATGCTGGCCAGACTACCTTCCAGAGTTAGTCTGGACCTACAACAATCAGGTCCATTCCACCACGGGTTACACCCCATATCTGCTGCTGTTTGGAAAAGCTGGATGAGAGATTATTGAGTTGAAGTTAGAACAGCCAGAAGAGCTGATGGAGCGAATCATCACTTCATGGGTGAAGGAACATCGGCAACGATTGCAAACAATACGGCAATTGGTGGGTCAGCAGCTACAGGAGAGAAAGAACACAAGGGCCATAAACCGATTCAGGAGATACCGCTCCATCTTGGGGACCGAGTATTAGTCAAAGAGAAAAGCCCCAGGAGTAAGCTAAGCGAGAGATTGGAAATACAGCCTTACAAAGTAATCGAGCGAGTGTATGCTGACGGCCCGGTCTACAAGGTGCAGGTTGAGAATAGGGCGTCCGCCCCTAGAGTGCTCCACAGAAATATGCTGCGGCCATGCCAGTCCGAGGCCCGTCCTGTACCAGTGCCGCTTGAGGGTGATGCTCCACCTCCTGAACCTGCCTTGCCTGCTGGTGAAATCAATGATGAATGAAGGATCGGCTCTAACACCGTGTGGGGCCCTCAGCCAGACAGAGATGGTAATCTTCTGGAGG
Source organism: Dendrobates tinctorius (assembly GCF_039654945.1). Lineage (NCBI taxonomy): Eukaryota > Metazoa > Chordata > Amphibia > Anura > Dendrobatidae > Dendrobates > Dendrobates tinctorius. Next base: position 2,648,074 of record NW_027361770.1, on the reverse strand, counting down.
TACCACTGCTGCCACATGATGATGAGTCCAGACAAGAGCCTACTACAACTCCTGAGGCAAGTACTCCTCTGGAAGATAGTCAAGACATCTGGAAATCCCAGAGGTTTACTGCAGGGGTTCCACCAGCCCGATACATAGAACAGTGTTTTCTGTCTGTTTCTCCACTTGTGTTTTCTCCCCTTTAGGTGCTGTTCCGCATTGCCAGTGTCTCTATCCCACTGCAACCGTGATGCTGTGATGGTCAAGGATGACCATCTTTAAGTAGGGAGGCATGTAAAGGGGTGGTGTTGCTATGGACCGTAGAGACAAGCTACCACTTTAAGAGACAGCAACCCCCCTGGTTAGAACAGTGGGACATTCTGATCTTCCCTGCAGTATAGACTGTTTGGTTTCTTCTGCCAGCACTGGAGAGGGGAGGGGCTGCTTTTCTGTGAGAGAGAGAGATGAGAATTCTGCAGGAAGGAGATGTGCCTGAACTGTGAAGGAAAGACTTTGTAAACTCTTCTGTGGAAAACAAGGTGGCTTTCCTGTGTGAGAACTCACGAAGAGAAGACAAGAAAGGAATCCAGAGGAGGGAATCCACCGTTTCTAGGAGCATCACTGTACCTGCACACAAGGAAAAGACCACGTTGCACCGAGCTTCCAGGAAGAAGTGTGCACCATCTTACAAAGCTGCAGGGGCCCCCGAGATTGGACTGAGATACCAACGCTACTGTGAGTGTTAACCTCTTCTGTGCACATGCTATTGTTTAGGATAGGCTGCCATAGATAGAGCATGGCAGCCGTGTGGCCAGGTTAGCAAAGGTCAGAGAGTTATAGTTAGTGTAGCATCATACATTACTTTACTGTGTTGTCTTGCCAGTTGGATAAATACACTGAGCTGTTATAGTTGGTGCTGCCTGCTGTTTGATGGCCCAGCTAGAGAATATTATCCTTGTAAATGGTTTGTTTCCATAGCATACCCCTGTTTCTGCATTTTCCTAAACACAGCATTCCTTGCCTGTAAATAAATTAACCCTTTGTTGTTTGCACCTCATCTTGTGTACCGTAGTCTCCCTGCATTGTGGTGTTCCCCCGGACATCGCTTCAACAGTACCATCCCTTGGATTATATAGAGCCCTGTTTTTTATTACATACCATTCTGTCTTGTTAGCTGTATAATGCAATGATCGCTGATGGAGCATGGGAAAGCTTTGTTTCTAATGGAGGAGCTGATGGACTGGTAGTCTAGTCACCGGCTGCTCCTTCAGCCGTCATTTTATATCTAAAAAGAGAGGGGACTATGTAATAAAAGAGGCCACTGTGAATAACAAAATTAACAATAATACACTATGTAAGAGACAGCACGGTACATAGCAGAAGAGGATGCTATATAATAAGGGACAGCACCATATATAACTAGAGAGGAAGGTACATAATAAGGGATGGTGTTATACATAATAAAAGAGGAAACTATATAACTAAGGATGGTGTTATACAGAATTAGTGAGTACACTATATACTAAGGGACTATGTTAGACATAGTGAGTACACTATATGCTAAGGGACTGTGTTATACATAATAAGTACATACACTAAATACTAAGGGACTGTGTTAGACATAGTAAGTGAGTATACTATATACTATGGGACTGTGCTAGACATAATAACCAATAATGTCTTCCTCCACCTCACCCTGTTCCTAAGTACATTATTAGTCCCCCTTCCTCCCATCCCAAACCCCCACACCCCTCATTGTCCTCCTTCCCCTGCACCTGATTATTGTCCTCTCCCCCACCTCATCATTCCTCTCTTCACCACCTCCATCATTGCCTTCTCCCCACCACTATCTTTGATTTATCCCCACAACTCCAATCATTGCTTCATCATTTCCTCCTCCACACCACCCCCATTATTGCCCTTTCCACTACCACCATTGCATTTTCCACCACCACTCCATCATAACTGCTTTTTCCCTCACCACCCCAATATTGCCCTTTCTACAACCTCCATCATTGCCTTCTTCCCTACCACCCCATTATTGCCCTCTCCATCACCCCCATAATTGCCCTTTCCACCACCTCCATCATTGCCTTCTCCTCCACCATCCCATCATTGTCTCCTTCCCCACCACTCTCACCATTGTCTTTTCCACTACCAACATCATTGCCTTCTCCCCAACCCCATCATTGCCCTTTCCACCACCTGCATCATTTCCTCCTCCCCATCTCCATCCTTGCCCATTCCACCACTTCCATCATTTCCTCCTCCACCACCACCCCTATCATTGCCTTTTCCCCATCACCCCATCATTGCCTTCTCCCCATCACTGCTTTCTCACCATCACCCTCATCATTGCCTACTCCCCATCACCCTCATCATTGCCTTCTCCCCATCACCCCCATCATTGCCTTCTCCATAACCCCATTATTGCCTTCTCCATCACCCCCATCATTGCCTTCTCCCCATCACCCCATCATTGCCTTCTTCATCACCCATTCATTGCCTTCTCCCCATCACCCCCATCATTGCCTTCTCCCCATCACCCCCATCATTCCCCTCTCCTCCACCTACACACACACACACAGACACACACACAGCACCATTCACCTCTCTGCACATTCCTCCACAGCGCTATGCATGCAAGCACGCACACACCACCACTCATCTCTACACAGACAACGCACACATATATATACAAAACACACAAACACAGCACCTCTCACCTGTCCACAGCGGCAGCATTGTTGTTGCTGGCTGCTTCCTCGCTCTGGCGCTGCTGTCTGTGTCAGAGACAGGAAGCGCGGGCGCCGGTCAGGAAGCTGGATGGATCCTTGCAGCTCCGCTCCTGCTATTTTCTCTTGCATGAAGCAGAGCTGCTGGGATCACTCCCTGCCCACTGCACATGAGGGCAATCTGGCCAGGGGCTCCCTCATTATTAGCCGCCCTGCAGGGGCCCCCCTTCAACTTTCGGGCCCTGGTGCAGCTGTATAGGCTGCACAGTATCAGACAAGCCTCTGTGATTTTGGTCGCTGAGTGTATGTATGTATTGTGTATGTCAAGCCATATATATATATGATAAATATTTAATCTAATTATATACAGCTGTGGCAAAAATTAAGAGACCACTTTCAAATGTTCATTTTGTCTGATTTTTCTCTTTATAGGCATATGTTTGAGTAAAATGTAAATTGTTCTTTTATTCTATAAATTTCTGACAACATGTCTCCGAATTTCCAAGCAATAAATTTTGTATTTTTTTCTGACAAAGAAAAATGGTCATAATTAAAAAAATTACCAGTGCTTTTAGACATCAAATAATGCAAAGAAAACAAGTTCATAATCATTAAGAAATAACAATACTAATGTTTTAACTTTTAACTCTGGAAAAGGTCTGAAATCAATATTTTGTGGAATAACCATGATTTCTAAAAACAGCTATTATGCGTCTGGGCATGCTTGCCACCAGTCTTTCACACTGCTTCTGGTGCATAAATTTAAGCAGTTTTTATTTGTTTGATGGCTTGTGACTATCCATCATCCTCTTTTTACATTCCAGAAGTTTTCAATGGGGTTCAGGTCTGGAGAATGGGCTGCCCTTTACAGGGTTTTGATGTGGTGGTCTCATAATTTTTGCCAGAGCTGTATGTATATAACCCCCAAATACAATCACTGCAAATTCCATGATGAACCAGACTACTCTCTGCCACCACTAGTATTATTTTTATACAGGCTGACTGGAGGCCTGGTTCTAATTGCATATGGCTTTGGTGTGCAGGTTACAGAACAAAAGCAACAGAACTATTAAATTTTATATTTGGTACAAAACAATACGTCATACAGTTACATAAAGTAAAATGGATAAAACAAAACAAACTTACTACGCCAATCACAGAGATGATTCAGCTAGCGAAGGAAAATGCTTTGATTGAAAAACGTCCTGCCAACGGGAATCATGCACACACTGATTTGTGTCTCTCTGCAGGAACATAAATCATAATTCGGCTTGACCCACCTGAGTTACACCCACATACTCCCCCTTGATTACCTAATGGAGAAAGGTTTTGGGATCCTCTCAGGCCTTCAAGATTTTATGATCTTTCAAAGTTATGAGACATCTTCCCTCCAAACAATCACAGAAGTTCGAGATCGCTGCCATATTTGCATTGGATTTTACCTTTCCCCAGAGACCAAACAAGACATGGCTGCTTTCAGTTATCTTGCTACTATTGATTTGGGGCTTATAGGCAGGTACTACAGTTATGAAAAAGCATGCATACTCTTCCCTATTAGCCCCAAATTTGAAAATGTATGTCCCATTACTATCGGATCCATACAAGTTTCAATATTCATAACTCCCCAATGGTGCCTCACCGTCTGCCAAAGATGTGCACCTGAAAGGAATGTACACCTGGGAGGAACAACAGCTATCTTTAAAGGGTATTAAATATTTGCTTCCCTTCCTGTCAAAACTTAAAAAGCCTTTCCCACTTTTCTAGCTATGTAAACACAGGTACCTTTGTTGCAACACTCTGAAAAGGACTTTTCTTGTCTTAATTAATTTTTAAATCAATAACTCTTTGTCCATGCACAATAGAAATCCCACTTTTCACTGCAGTGATTCTAAGTCCTAACAGGATCTGTATGCATTTTAATTAAGATTGCCACCTCTCCTCCTCTACCATCTATCAGTCTTACTCATTACCCATATGTTAAGCTAGGTAATTTAACTACTAAAAGAAATTTGTGGATTGTGAGCCATTTTTTGTTACTGCCATTTTATGTGACAGAGGTTGGGTGAATGCCTCCTCTCTAGTGTAGCTTTGAGATTTTAATACTTTCTATTAAACCTTCATTAGATTCTTGGTGAGATCTGAGAATTATAATAAGCATATATTAACCTTTCTTTTTGTTCTCTAGGAATGATTGTGAAAAGGATGCAGTGACAATAGCTGCCATCAATAGCTTGTCATCTCTTTATGCTTCCATTCCAATATTTTGCATTTTAGGATTCAAAGCAAAATCTGGCTACTGGCAATGCCTGGACAGGTAACAAAGTGAATTCCAACTAATATCCCAGAAAAGTACATTAACATGACATACAATAATACAATTGCCAATTTTTATTGTTTCAGAAACATTTTATCCTTAATGAATGAGTTTGAAATAAATGAACATAATATCACCAGAGATAACTACAGTGAGTCTTTTGAAATTCTCAATTCAACCTATCCAGAAAGAATTTTTAATTTAAATATGAAAGAATGCAATCTCAAAGAATTCCTTGATCAGGTAACATTATTAAAAATACAGTATAACAAAGCAATCAATAACTGTTGCACTAATGTGTGTATGGATTTTTTTTAGCACTTTGCCATCTGCCCATGGTATGATCACTAATTGCATTGTATTGTATCAAGCATCTTTTCGCTCTTATTAACCCCTTTCCGACGTTGGGTGTAAGGCCGGAGTCACACTACAGCGAGATACGGCCGAGTCTCGCAGGTTAAAACCAAGCTCTGGCACCGGCACTCTGGAGCGGAGCGTGCAGCTCCATGTATTGCTGTGCGGCTGCACGCTCCGCTCTGGAGTGCCGGCGCCAGAGCTTGGTTTTAACCTGCGAGACTCGGCCGTATCTCGCTGTGTGTGATCCCGGCCTAATAGTATGCCCATGTGGGAATCCCTCCCTTTCCCAGCATATGTCATCTGTTTTGAACAGCTGACATGTGGCAGGAACAGCCGTGGGTGGAATCGCGATCCACCCGCAGCCATTAACCCGTTAAATATCCACTGCCAAACTGACAGCGGAATTTAATACACGCTTGTCAGGAAAACTGCACTGCACTTGCTCACTGAGCCAGTGCACGTGTCCTGAGGTGAACAAACTATGCTCAAAAACACCTGTTGAGCGGGGCGGCAGCGGTAGAGATGTGTGCTTCAGGTAAACAGGACATGAAGCATGTGACTGCTGGGGAGTGTCTGTGGCCGGAGACAAGCCCCGGAGTTCCCAAGAGCGGCACTTGAGTTAGAGATGCCCAGAATGTAGTCGGGTAGGCACAGGTCTAAGCCAGGAGATGGCAAGGTATAGGCGGGGCAAGACAGGGATGTGGTCAGTCACAAAGCAGAGTCTGGAAACCTGAGATAGCAGCGCGGTACAGGCGGGAGCAATGGAACAGAAGGTCAGGCATAGGCAAAGGTCATAACAGAGAGACAAAACAAGTACATAGGCAGGCAGCAATATCTAAAACAGGAACGGGCCAGGTCATACACGAGCAAACATACACAGGAAAACAGTATTCACAAATACACATGGGTCAGGAACTAAACCGAGGTCAAAAGTATCACTGACAACTGACAGAGCCCAAATGAGGTTATTTAAAGCCCTCCCTGAACCAAAGAGAGGACAAAAGTATTAACCCCTGCAGCACTCAACTAGAATTCACATACAGATCATGACAACGCTTCTGGCCAGCGCGCCAGAAATCCACCAATTGGTGACCCCCGTCACGTGATGGCGGGTCACTGATGGGTTGACATGACAACCAGAGGTCTCCTGCAGACCGCTATGGTTGTCACAGCTGGATTGCGATGAGGGCTGCCCGATGGTCATCTGATCATAACCTGTATGTAGCAGAGTCAATCGGACAACTGCAGCTTCTAATCTCCCATGAAAACTATTGAAGCATGCAAAAAGAAAAAAAAATTAAAAAAATGTAAAAAATATAAAAGTTCAAATCACCCCCCATTCGCCTCATTCAAAATAAAACAATAAAAAAATCAAACATGCACATATTTGATATTGCCGCATTCAGAATTGCCCGATCTATCAATATGAAAAAAGAATTAATGGCTTAAATGGCGTAACGAGAAAAAAAAGTCAAAATGCCAGAATTACATTTTTTTGCTCTCCGCAACATTGCATTAAAATGCAATAACGGGTGATCAAAAGATCGTATCTACAACAAAATGGTATCAAAAAAAGGTATAAAAAATGTCAGCTTGGCACACAAAAAATTAGCCCTCACCCAATCCGAGATCACAAAAAATGAAGACGCTACAGGTATCGGAAAATGGCACTTTTTTTTTTCAATTTTTTTTTCTTCACCACTTAAATAAAATAGAACCTATACATGTTTGGCATCTATTAATTCGTAATGACCTGGAGAATCATAATGGCAGGTCAGTTTTAGCATTTTGTGAACATAGTAAAAAGCAAGATAAAAAAGAACTGTGGGATTGCACTTTTTTTTGCAATTTCACCGCACTTGGAATTTTTTTCCCATTTTCCAGTACATGACATGTTAAAGTTAATGGTATTGTTCAAAAGTACAACTCGTCCCACAGTAAACAAGCCCTCACATGGCCATATTGACCAAAAAATAGTTATGACTCTGGGAAGAAGGGGAGCAAAAAACGAAAATACTTTGGGTCATGAAGGGGTTCAAAGGGTGTTAGGATTCTCCTTCAGATTAAATGTTTCTTAGTCATTAGACAATGTAAGCTGTGCATAAAAAAGCCAATAGCATCACTCAATAAAAAAAAATAAAAGTATTATTACAATGTGAAAATTGTATTTAGAAATTTGCAAATTCCTCAAAAAATGTTCCAAAATGTGGAATCTATGCTTGTCTAAACATCCCTTTGACTCTCACTCAGGAACTTCATAGACTTTGCATTCTAGGTATTACTACTTTTCTTTTGTTCACTACCATACCATAGTAGATTGCAAAGAAAAACAATTAAGATGTGATGACATGGAGATCTTTAGCTCTGTTCATGGAGTTTTACAAAAATATTGCATTAAAGAGAACTTGAGATCTTCTCATGTTTCCCAAGCTGCCCACATGTCTTAATGCCAATTTTCAAACAGTTTCAAATAGCTTCAAAAAAGCTTACAACCTGTAATGACTACACAGCCACCTTCAGAGCTACTGCAACTCCCGACCTACTGTCTCCCTTCCCACAATCCTGTAGAATGTAAGCCCACAAGGGCAGGGTCATCTCCCCTCTGTGTCAGTCTGTTATTGTTAGTTTTGTTTACTGTAAGTGATATTTGTATTTTGATGTAACCCCGTCTAATGTACAGCACCATGGAATTAATGGTGCTATATAAATAAATAATAATTATAATAAAAAAAATAAGCCCTTTTGGTGTCATTATCTAATATATAAAGCTCAATGTGTGTATGTATGTGTGTGTGTATGTATGTGTGTGTGTGTGTATGTCTGGGATACAGGAAAGATGTAAATCTTTGTACCGTGTTAGCCAGTAGATAGAAAAATATTCAGAATTGAGAGTCCTCAGTGGTTGATACCTTTTAATGGCTAACTGAAAAGATGGTAACACATTGCAAGCTTTCGAGACTACTCAGGTCTCTTCATCAGGCTAGACTAATACAAAATCTGAAGAGTCACATATTTATGCACAATACAACACAGAAAAAATGCAATGGATAAGACAAGTGACGTGAAGCAGAACTATCAATATGGGAGTGGGAGAAACATAAATATTGGACCAGTACATAGATAAGGAGTCCGGATGTTTTATAGTCCTCTGATTGGGGTCTCCTAACGTGTTGTGATGCCCCCAACAGGTCTTGAAAGCAAATTCCTTAATTGATGTAAAAAGACAAATCCATGCGACACATTCATTCCAGCACTGAGAGTGTCAAAGGTCGTCATAAATTTATACTCCCAAGCACGTCGCTCTCTGTGAGATGTGAAGTCACCATTCAATACCAGTAATTTCATATCCATGTTGCTGTGATCAGGGATACAAAAATGTTTTGCCACAGGTAGATCCATTCTTTTTTCTCTTATTGTGTGACGATGAGCATTCATCCTTGTTCTAAGCTTTTGCCCTGTCTCCCCCACATACAGACCCCCAGTTGGACATTTAGTACAAATAAGAGAGAGAGAGACGTGTTTGGGAGTATAAATTCATGACGACCTTTGACACTCTCAGTGCTGGAATGAATGTGTTGCATGGATTTATGTCTTTTTACATCAATTAAGGAATTTGCTTTCAAGGCCTGGTGGGGGCATCACAACACATTAGGAGACCCCAATCAGAGAACTATAAAACATCCGGACTCCTTATCTATGTACTGGTCCAATATTTATGCTTCTCCCTCTCCCATATTGATAGTTCTGCTTCACATCACTTGTCTTATCCATTGCATTTTTTCTGTGTTGTATTGTGCATAAATATGTGACTCTTCAGATTTTGTATTAGTCTAGCCTGAAGAAGAGACCTGAGTAGTCTCGAAAGCTTGCAATGTGTTACCATCTTTTCAGTTAGCCATTAAAAGGTATCAACCACTGAGGACTCTCAATTCTGAATATTTTTGTATGTCCAGGATAGGCATCCGCACCGTCGCAGCTACAGCCACAAAATTTGGCACAGTCACACGTCTGGACCCCGAGAGTGTCCTAAGCTATGTTGTGAGGCGAAATATTAACCCCGCGCATTCCAATTCACCAAACAATTTTGCCCCTATCTACATAATGGGGAAAAAGTGTGTGCGCATCAAGCCCCGCCCTTCATTATGGCGTCACAATGGTTGCCATGGCGACGCTGATTCATCATAGGTTGCAATGGGGTTGTTTATGTAATAATGGTTGCCATGGTGATGATGATGTCATAATGGGTATATGGGCACGGGACTATGGGATGGAGGATGTATGATGAGTATATGGGCATTGGACTAAGGGATGGAGGATATGTATGACGGGTATATGGGCACGGGACTATGGGATGGCGGATATGTATGATGGGTATATGGGCATGGGACTATGGGATGGAGGATAAGTATGATAGGTATATGGGCACGGGACTATGAGATGAAGGATGTGTGATGGGTATATGGACACTCGACTATGGGATGGAGGATATGTATGATGGGTATATGGGCATGGGACTATGGGATGGTGGATATGTATGATGGGTATATGGGCATGGGACTATGGGATGGAGGATATGTATTATGGGTATATGGGCACGGGACTATGGGATGGAGGATATGTATGATGAGTATATGGGCACTGGACTATGGGATGGAGGATATGTATGATGGGTATATGGGCACTGGACTATGGGATGGAGGATATGTATGATGGGTATATTGGCATAGGACTATGGGATGGAGGATAATTATAATTTGTTATAACTAACCACAGTTAGTTACTATGCCCGGGCAGCGCCGGGCTCTTCAGCTAGTGCTTTATAATATGCAAATTGCCTTTTCAGAGAGGAAGAGGACTAGAAGTCTAGTACCACCTATTAGAAGTAGCAATCCTAAAAGCCAATATCTACTATTTAACGAGCCTTGCCATATGACTTAGTGTAATGCACAGGAGAGCAGGGTGGAAACCTCCAACACAGCAGGCATGGATCAGATCCTCTGGTCCCTTTTACATGGTCTATGATGGCCAATGCCTTGAACTTCGGTGACATTGTAATAAGAAAGTACACATTGGATGTGCAGGGGTTAAATGCTGCTGTTTTACAGTCCCTACTGAGTGTGATGATGATAAAGTTCATCATGATGTAGGTGCAGAGAGAAGACAGGAGAGTTAGGCAGTAGGCAGGAGTCAGGTTATCGGTGGAACATGATAAGCACGCAGTGTGGGGTGCAGCATGCAAGCATCCCATAAGCAAAGCATCACAGAAGCTAAAGATCAGGAAAGCGGCAGTTATACATGGCAGTTAGTCAGGGCAGGAGTCAGGTAACCCACACTTTGCTCTCTCTTTTAGCCATGTGCTTTATTTTTATCCTCCTGTGTTCCCTTGCCATCCACATTCACCACCCTATCCCCTCTCCATCACGACTCATACACATCAGCTCCTCTATACTTCCCTTTCCCATGTACAGCTCCCATGCACTCCTCACCTTCCTGAGAAACCTCAGCCCATCTTGCCCAAACACATCGCAGAAAAAAACTACTTACAATTCCAACAACTATTTGCTCTTTATCTTCCTACTCCTACTGATTTCAGGGGACATCTCCCCCAACCCTGGTCCACCATCCCCCAACCTCAACCCCTACCCTACCTCATATCGAAACCATAATAATCTTATTAATATTACTTGCACTCCCTCATCTCCATCTTTTAATTGTGCCCTCTGAAATCCACGGTCTGCTTGTAACAAGCTTCCTTTCCTACACAACTACTTTCTGAACAACTCTCTTAATCTGTTGGCCCTCACTGAAACCTGGATTCAGGACTCTGACACTGTCTCTCCTGCTGCCATTTCCTACGGTGGCTTACAATTCTCTCACTCCCCAAGACCCACAAACAGACCTGGTGGTGGAGTCGGCATACTCCTGTCCCCACAATGCACTTTCCAGGTTATCCCCCCAGTTCCATCGCTCTTATTCCCTTATTTTGAGGTCCACACCATCAGGCTCTTCCATCCCCTCTCCCTCAGAGTAGCGATCATATACCGGCCCCCAGGCTCACCTACCCACTTCCTTGACCACTTTTCAGCCTGGCTGCCGCACTTCATGTCCTCAGAACTTCCAACCCTTATCCTGGGAGACTTCAACATCCCCATTAACAGCCCTACTTCCACATCTGCATCCCAGCTTCTATCACTAACCACCTCTCTAGGCCTCTCACAGCTTTCAACCTCTGAGACACACAAGGACTGTAACACCCTTGATCTGGTCTTCGGCCGGCTCTGTTCAATCTCCCACCTAAATAACTCACCGCTTCCACTCTCTGATCCAACATTCTCTCCTTCATGCTCACAAATCCTCACCCACCCTAGCTCACTCCTACCTACCACACAGTCAGAAATCTACAAGCAATTAACCCTCAGCCACTTTCAGACTCCCTACACTCATCACTGTCCCCAATCTCCTCTTTTTCCTGTCCTAATCTGGCTGTTCATCACTACAATGACACACTTAGAAGCACCCTTGACCAAGTAGCTCCCCTCACCCTCAGACTCTCCAAGCACAGAGTAAAACAGCCCTGGCTCACATCGCAAACTCAACTTCTCCAGCGATGCTCTAGGAGTGCTGAACGCCTATGGAAAAAAACCCGCACACCAGAAGACTTCATACATTTCAAATTTATGTTAAGAACCTATAACGCTGCCCTTCACCTTGCCAAACAGACCTACTTCACCACCCTGATCTCCTCACTAGCCAACAACCCCAAGAAACTTTTTGACACTTTTCACTCCCTCCTCAGGCCAAAAGCACAAGCCCCTTTCACAGACATTTGTGGTGATGACCTGGCCTCCCACTTTACAGAAAAAATGGATAATATCCATCAGGAAATCTGCTCCCAACCACCAAGTGCTGTGACTCCCATCCCTTCCTGCATCTCCCCCTGGCTCACTTTCCACATTTGATCCCATCACAGAAGAAGAAGTCTCCAGACTCCTCTCTTCTTCTCGTCCGACTACATGCACTACCGACCCCATTCCCTCACATCTCCTCCAGTCTCTCTCTCCAGTTGTCACAACCCACCTAACTACAATCTTTAATCTCTTCCTCTCCTCGGGCATTTTCCCATCCTCCTTCAAACATGCCATCGATACTCCATTACTAAAGAAACCCGCTCTCGACCCCTCCTGCACAAACAACTACAGACCAGTCTCCAATCTCCCCTTCATCTCTAAACTTTTGGAGCGCCTAATTTACTCCTGCCTTATCCGTTACCTCTCCACTCACTCCCTTCTAGACCCTTCACAGTCCGGCTTCCGCCCCCTACATTCGACTGAAACTGCACTCATCAAAGTGACCAATGACCTTCTGACAGCAAACCGTAATGGTAACCACTCTCTGCTCATTCTTCTTGACCTATCTGCAGCTTTCGATACTGTTGACCACCATCTCCTACTCTCTAGGCCCCAGTCACTAGGCATTAAGGACACTGCTCTCTCCTGGTTCTCTTCCCTTCTCTCTGACCGCTCCTTCAGTGTTTTGTTCTCTGGCTCCACTTCATCTCCTCTTCCTCTTGCTGTCAGGGTACCTCAGGGCTCAGTCCTTGGCCCCCTTCTCTTCTCTCTCTACACAGCCCCAATTGGACAGACCATCAGCAGATTTGGCTTTCGGTACCATCTTTATACTTCCCATATACAATCTCTTGCCCGCTCTTGCCGCTTACACCTAAAGAACATCTCTAGAATCCGCCCTTTTCTCACCATGGAAACAACAAAAACCCTCACTGCAGCATTGATCCACTCCCGCCTGGATTACTGCAACACTCTATTAATTGGCCTCCCCGTCATTCGACTATCCCCTCTCCAGTCCATACTTAATGCAGCAGCCAGGGTCGTCCATCTGGCTAATCGGTACTCGGACGTGTCCGCTCTTCGTCAGTCATTACACTGGCTGCACATTCATTATAGGATCCAATTCAAAGTACTTGTTCTCACCCACAAAGCTCTCCACGGCGCAGCACCCCCCTACATCTCCTCCCTCATTTCTGTCTATCGGCCTAGTCGATCGCTGTGCTCTGCAAACGACTTTCGACTAACCTCTGCACTAATCCGTACCTCCCACTCCCGACTCCAAGACTTCTCCCGTGCTACTCCTATCCTCTGGAATGCTCTACCCCAAGAAATTAGGACTAACCACAATTTGCATAGTTTTAGGCGCTCCCTCAAAACACATTTGTTCAGAGCGGCTTATCACATTCACAAATCAAAGTCATTCTATGTGTAAGTTTGCGTGTATAGCCCATTCACTATCTCCATCCATCCTTCACTCCCTCAAGATGGCTGGACCTTCATTGTAAATATACAATTGTAAATACACACCTGTACTTTGTATCTCCCTCACCTCATGGTAGATTGTAAGCTCTCACGAGTAGGGTCGTCTTATTTAGTCTTATTTTGCTTTAATTATTGTATTATTAACGTTGCTACTTATGACTTGTGTTTTGAAACTGTAAAGCGCTGCGGAATATGTTGGCGCTATATAAATAAAGATTATTATTATTATTATTATTATAACTTTTACTTCAACACAACTATGGATGATAACAGCCAGAGGTGATACATTGGAAACACCTGCAGATGACAAAACAGTTTCAAATCAGAGACAGTATATAGTAGCAGAGACTAAGAACTGGGTGTATAAGAGGAACGCATGACAGCAAGTCCCTCCAGTGGTCTAAGTCTGGTGTCCAGCACTGAATGCTGTATAGTAGTTGCTATGAGTAACTACTCCTGGCCGAATGTTCTTCCTGAATTCTGGTCATGCTTGCAATGGGAATAGACCTGTGTGCATGGTAGAATCAGGGCATCACTCCTCTCCAGTAGTAGACGACTTTCTTCTGACTAGCTGCAACTACAAAGGCCTGGTGGAACAAGGGAAAAAATTCCCTCACATGCTTTCTTGTGCTGTGTAGCTCACTAAACTTCCTTCCTAGACTCCTTTCTACTGCACCAGTTGCACGTCAAAAGCCTACAGCCAGATTTGGTCGGTTGCAATAGCATTGATATATAACACAAGTAATGAAATAAGTTCATCTGAGGTGTGCAAATTTTCCGGTGATGCAAATCCTGCAAAGTTTTTTCTGCATGGAAATATTATTTGCAATTTATACTGCATCAGTTGTGTGTCAAAAGCATACAGTCAGACTTGGTTGTGTTACCACGGCTGGTCAGGTGAGGCAAATCTCCAGGAGTGGACCCTCTGGACCGTGGCACCGTGGGGCCCTGGGTGAGCTGCTAGGTGTAGCCGACCCCTATACAGGGATCGTTGGGAGCAGGCCCAGGGGTTCGGGTACCACGATAGCCGGTACCGAGAGGGGCGGCTCAGAACGGACTGAGTAGGAGTGCGAGACTATAGGAGGCAGGGTCAGAGTAGGATTGCAGGGCCGGACCAGAAATAGCAGGATGAAGCGGGATCACTGGAGACAGGACCGGAGTAGGACTGCGGGACTGGAGCATAGACAACAGGACAGAGCAGGATCACTGGAGACTGGACCGGAGTAGGACTGCAGAACTGGAGCAGAAACAGCAGGACGGAGCAGGAACAGGGGAGGCAGGACTGGAGTAGGACTGTAGGACTGGAGCGTGGATAGCAGGACAGAGCAGGAACACGGGAGGCAGGACTGGAGTAGGACGGTAGGACTGGAGCAGGACGGTAGAACTGGAGCGTGGATAGCATGACGGAGCAGGAACTTGGGAGGCAGGACTGGAGTAGGACTGGAGCATAGATAGCAGGACCCATGGAGTACCGGACTGCGGGGCTGCTGAAGGGACCACCGAGGGCAGGCCTGCGAGGCTGCTGCAGGAATCGCGGAAGATAGGACTGCAAGGCTGCAGAGAGCACACGAGGAAGCAGGGCCCAGTGTGCTAGCAAACACAATGATCAGGCGCCTCCCTCAAGGGGGAATGGCCTGATATGCCCCTGTCTGGTCTGCCATTGGTCCGTCGGTGCTTCTGGGTCAGGGCATTGCCGGAGCACAAGTAACAGGAGGGAGGCGCGGCCTATGGCACATGCACATTGCATTCAGAGACACCGTCAGCTGCAGGCCTGTCAGAAGGGACCGCCGTGGCTGTCGGACAGCGGGGGGCTGTGGCGCGTGAGCAGAGGTCGGGTGAGTATGCAGTGCGGCGTGACAGGTTGGTTAGAATAGCATTGCTATATTGCTACTGCAGTGTAATAAGTCCATCTGAGGTGGGCACATTTTCCTGCAATACTAATCCTGCAAAGTTTTTTCAACAGAGATATATCATACATAATTTAAAGTGGGCAAGGCACATGGTAAGGTGAAACTGTGCCTGCTGCTGGAGCACAACAAACACATTGTATCGACTCCTTCTTTTCCCATTTTGTAGGAGTCATGGAACACCACTCTTGAAGCCAGACTAATGTGAAAAGTTTGTTGGATGTTAGCAGATCTTGCTTCCAGTCAATTTGCCAGCACCATCCTATTTTCCCCCCTTCCATTCTCAGTAGCCGTGATTACAGACCACATAATCCTCATCCTGATCCTCCTTCCTTCCTTCCACCACTCCTTCCTTCCACCATGTGGAGTGCCCGGAGACAAGTTAACCCACACTTGGAAACTCCAAAGAGCTATTCACATTTCCATTTATAGATTCTGGCCTCTCTCCCTGCCCGTTTCAAGTGGGATAAGAGGCGATCACAGGTAGCGATGCCCAAATATTTGAGCAGACACGGTCACAAGAAGGTGATGGTGGGAAAATGCAATTACTGTCACAAAAGGTGAATGATGATGAGACACAATTGCTAACAAGTGATGTTGTTAAGTCAGCAAGTCAAGAGGAGGACCAGGGTGCAGAAGTGGAAGACAAGGTGGTGGACAATGAAGTCACTGACTCAACCTGGGAAGTTTACATGGAAAGTGAGGACACCAGTGCAGATAGGGAGGGATCCACACCACCACAATTGGGAGGATGAGTCAGTGCGGAGGTCATAGACACAAGGCAGGCAACTGTTCTCCTGAGCACCAACACAGGTGAAGTTGCAAGGCCAAGGGTTAGTTGTTCCCGAGTCTGGCTCTTTTTTAAATACAGACCAGTTACCCCAAAAAATGCCAATTGCAACAGCTGCCATGTCAGCATCAGCAGGGGCAGCACAACTACCTACCTGACCACCATCAGCATACTCAGGCACGTGACTACAAAGCACCTGACTAGTTGGGCCGAACGCCAGGGTCCAGAAACCGTGTCTGCTTGTGACACCACTGCCTCTTTCCCTATTCTATATGCATGACAATCCGCTGTGGTTGATTCAGGCAAAGAAGCCTCTCACCCTGCTCTTGTTGCACAGTTGCAACCACCATCAGAAACCACATCCATGTCCTTGCCCCAGTGCAGAATTCAGTTGTCCCTACCCCAGTCCTTGGAATGTGAGTGTAAATATGCAGCCATACACCCATAGGCCACAATACTAAACGGCCACATATCCAGGCTGCTTGACCTGGAAATGTTGCCATTATGCTTGTGGAGATGTAAGATTTCCGCAACCTCATATGGCGACAGCTGTTCCTCAATACTTGGTCCCCAGCCACCACTATTTCTCTTGGCATGCCGTTCCTGCCTTTCACAAGCACGTGTCCCGTAACATCAACCATCACCTGACCAGCACTGTTACTGAGAAGGTCCACTTAACCATGAACATGTGGACAAGTGCTTGTGGCCAGGGATGCTACATTTTTCTGACTGCACACTGAGTGAACATTGTGGAAGCTGGGACCCAGTCAGACCCTGGGACGGAACACTTGCTACCGACACCAAGGATTTGGGGTCTTGGTTCACTCAGTATTTCAACCATCTTCTACAGCAGCTCCTGCACCTCCTCTTCAACCTCCATCTCCGAAATTTCAAAATCAGTCACAAACTGAAAGCACTGCAGCACTGCCTCGGCCAAGCGGCAAAAGGCTCTGTTGAAGCTAATCTGCTTAGGTGACATATTGCACACTGCCACAGAGTTGTTGAAAGCTCTAACAGCCAAGACTGATCTGTGGCTGTCGCCTCTGAACCTACAACCAAGCATGGTCATGGGTGATAACAGCCGTAACCTAATGGTGGCTCTGATGCTTGGAACCTTGCACACTTACCATGCATGGCAAACATGCTCAATTTAGTGATTCAGGGGTTTCTCAAAATCTACCCAGATCTGCTTGAGCTACTCGAGAAAGTATGCCAGGTGTGAGCCCAATTCTGCAAGTCAGCTACACCTGCTGCTGCCCTGGCAGTGCTGACAGGGGGACGTGTCTGATGAGGGGAGGGGGTGTGGAGGGGTACAGGGAGTGGAATGCTCTTTTTTTCCCCCGTAACTATGTGTGTTGATTCCAGCAGCCAATCAGGGCACAGAAACGATCCACATTGTCCAGACACAAGGGCTTACGTCATGGGCTGCCGAAGTAACATTTTCCTCTTCAAGGATTTCTTCACTGACCTTAAAGGGAATCTGTCACTCCATTTTAGCCCTATCAGCTGCTGGTACCGCCATCAGGGGCTTATCTACAGCATTCTGTAATGCTGTAGTTAAGCCCCCGATGTAACATGAAAAATAAAAAAGAAAGTTAGATTATACTCACCCCAGCGTTCGGTCCGATCCGATGGGTGTCACCGTCCCATCTGGCACCTCCCATCTTCATACGATGACGTCCTCCTCCTTGCTTCTCCCTCGGCTCCTGCGCAGGTGTACTTTATCTGCCCGGTTGTGGGCAGAGCAGAGTACTGGAGTGCGCAGGTGCCGGACCTCTCTGTCCACACTCATGGCTACTCAAACTTGACCGAGTGGAAGACATGGTGGTGGTGGTGGCTAAGTGACTGGAAGCATTATCCACTATCTAACCAACAACCGTTTCACACTGCTCTGGCTTCAAAAGTGATGTTGTGCAGTCCCCTAGAAACTGGGACAGGAAGCTCAAGCACAAAGATGTGGGTCTTTGCTGTGGCCTACTTTCTGCTTGGCCACGGCCTCGTCCTCTGCATGCACCATCAGCATCACATCCACTTCCCCGTCCCTTGCCCCTTGCGTTGCCCATTTTAAATTGACTACTGAAATATTTTAAAAGCTTAATACAAATGGAATTATTTGGAGAAAAATTAGATGTGATAAGTATGCCTGCAAAGCCAAGATTTTTCCAGCACAGAAACACCAGGCCTCAGCCTGAGATAACAGACTGTATTAATTTTTTGGGATACAAAAAAGACTGGTGGATATAATGACAGTGACAGCCAGGCCAAAAAAATAAATCCGCCGTAAATTGCCCACAATTTGAGCACGCGCAGATATGAGCTGCATCGAGTTACTGCAGCAAAAAATGTGTGGCCTGTATGGGTTTTTTTGCCCTAAATACTGGTGTATTTTACCAAACTGACAGCCAGGCAAAAAAGAGGAAACAGCCGTAAACTGGCCAAACTGTTAGCACGCACAGATATGAATTGCCACCGAGATACCACAGCAAAAAATCTTTGCCCTCTATGTTTTTTTTTCCCTAAATACTGGTGTATTTAACCAAAATTGACAGCCAGGCAAAAAAGAGAAAACAGCCGTAAACTGGCGAAACGTTTAGCATGCACAGATATGAGCTGACACCGAGATACCACAGCAATAAATGTGTTCCCTGTAAGGTTTTTGTTTTTTTTTGCCTAAATACTGGTGTACTTAACCAAAACTGACAGCCAGGCAAAAAAGAGAAAACAGCCATAAACTGACCAAACTTTTAGCATGCACAGATATGAGTTGCAACCGAGATACCACAGCAAAAAATGGGGGGCCTGTATGTTTTTTTTCACCCTAAATACTGGTGTATTTAACCAAAACTGACAGCCAGGCAAAAATGAGAAAACAGCCATAAACTGGCCAAAATTTTAGCACACACAGATATGAGCCGCCACCAAGATACCAAAGCAAAAAATGTGTGCCCTGTATGTTTTTTTTTTGCCTAAATACTGTTGTATTTAATCAAAACTGACAGCCAAGCAAAAAAGAGAAATCAGACGTAAACTGGTCAAACTTTTATCACGCACAGATATGAGCTGACACCGAGATACCACAGCAAAAAAATGGGTGCCCCGTATGGTTTTTTTTTGCCTAAATACTGGTGTATTTAACCAAAACTGACAGCCAGGCAAAAAAGAGAAAACAGCCGTAAACTGGCCAAACTTTTAGCACACACAGATATGAGCTCAAACCAAAATACCACAGCAAAAACTGTTTTCCCTGTATGGTTTTTTTTACTAAATACTGTTGCATTCAACCAAAACTGTCAGCCAGGCAAAAAAGAGAAAACAGCCGTAAACTGGCCTAACTGTTGGCACGTACAGACATGAGCTGGCACTGAGATACCACAGCAAAAAATGTGTGCCCTGTATGTTTGTTTTTTTGCCTAAATACTTGTGTATTTAACCAAAACTGACAGCCAGGGAAAAAAGAGAAACAGCCGTAAACTGGCCAAACTTTGAGCACGCTCAGATGTGAGCTGGCATCAAGATACCACAGCAAAAAATGTGTGGCATGTATTCCAATTACACCTGGGGCTAGCTATATACAGCTAATACATCCCACAGGTAGCAGCAGCAGCACCAGAACACAGGAAGGGAGTGGACCCTCTTGATATATACAATGCTCTATATACACACATACAGTGCCTGCAGGCCTTACATTGATGTGTATACAGCGACATACACTACCCTGCCGGCCTAATACTGGAACCTATATACTCCGGAATTAGTCCTTACAAGGACTGTTGGTTTAGCTGGATGTGAGTATTTAGGATGGTAAACCCCACACTACTTAATAAGTCGCCAATTCTGACCCTATCAAGGCAGCCGCTCTCCCTACACTCTCTCAATCAGGAGCTGAATGCACCGAGCAGGGCGGCATCCGGTCTCTTGTTCCCCTGATGATGCTGTGCGGCCAGCCAATCACTACACGACCACAACAAAAATGGCTGCGGCGTTTTAGAGCCTGGCAAACAATCCCTGCACCGTGATTGGGTCTCTTTAGTCTGCCAAAAATGCTGGGTGGAGACCCAAGTTCCCGCTGAGTAATCCCGGAAATGCTCAGTGCTCGCTGAGTACACCGAGTACAGTGATAGTCGGGCGAGTACCGAGTAGTGGCGAGCACGCTCGCTCATCACTAGTGACTACTCTAGATATACTTTCACCTACCTGCTTCACAGTAAGGATGAAGTTCCACAGAAACTTGAAGAATATCTTGCTGTAGTGTTTAACAAATTTGGAAGAATGCCAAAAGCCCTGCTTGCAGATAATGGAACCGAATATACAAGTGGTAACGTGCAAACCATTTTGAAAAAGGATGGAATCGTGTTACAGACTACCATTCCATACAATCCAGATCAAAATGGCATTGCAGAGAGATAGAATCGCACTCTCTGTGAAAGTGGAAGAAGTATGTTGTTTGATGCAAATCTACCTACAACTAGGGATGAGCGATATTGCCCAATATCGTATCGGAATTCCGATTTCCGATATTGGAATTTCCGATTTCCGATATCAATGCAAGTCAATGGGAGAAAAAAATCGGAATTACAAAATGACCACTACAGTGCTATATAATGGATAAAATGGAGGGGAAACACCTCAGGATAATGGGGAAGAAGTTTGCAGAGGCAGAGGAGCAAAAAAAATCGCTAGAAAAATGCACAGAGCGAAAGCTGTAGCAGGAAAACTGGTCGCCATCTTCTTAACAGCGGTGTTTATTCTTTGGGTTAGGATTAGTTGGGGTAGGGTTAGGGTTTATGGTTAGTAGGATAAGGGTTAGGGTAAGGGTTAGTAGGGTTAGGGTTAGGGTTAGGAGTTAGGGTTAGTTAGAGTTATGGTTAGGGTTAGTAGGGTTAGGGTAAGGGTTAGGGGTTAGGGTTAGTTAGGGTTAGGGTTATAGTTAGGGTTAGGGGTTAGGGTTAGGGGTTATGGTTAATAGGGTTAGGGGTTAGGGTTAGTGGGGTTAGGGTTAGTGGGGTTAGGGTTAGTAGGGTTATGGTTAGGGGTTAGGGTTTAGGTTTAGGATTAGTAGGGTTAGGGTAAGGATTAGGGGTTAGGGTTAGTGGTTAGGGTTAGTTAGGGTTAGGGTTAGTGGTAAGGGTTAAGGGTAAGGGGTTAGGGTTAGTAATTTTACATTATTAAATTAAAACTGCCAGTGGTGGTGTCAATATGCCCTTTGACTGACATGTGTCTGCGTTCAGCTCGCCTTGCTTTGCAGGGAGTTTCCAGGAGCACCACGTGGAGGAACGGATACACTCCCTTTAAACCATGCTTAGTCTTCTTCTCCTGATTCTATTACTGTTATTCAGTAATTCTGCATATTGATATTCTGCTTTTGGTTCACGCACATCTGCTCCTACTGCTCCCTAAACCTCCGTCTATGGTTATTCTGCTTTTGGCTGGTCGCAGAATGTCCCAAACCCAGAGGAAATACGCAGAAGTAACAGTAGGCACAGGAACTTGAGAGAACCAGCTGGTGAGTCTGGAACCCGTATAGGCAGCAGAAATCAGCATAAGAGCCAATGGAACTAATGGGCACCAGCTGATGTTATCGGAGCCCGTTAACTAAGCAGGAGGTACCTGTGCCAGATTGCACTACCAAGGACCAGCAGACATTACTGGAACTCGGATACCACAAAGGAGGGACCTAAGCCATTGACTCTACTGAGAACCAGCTGACGTTACTGGAACCCAGATAAGCAGCAGAAGGTAAAAGTGCCAGTGGCTGTACTGGACAACAGCTGACATTACTGTAGCCCGGATACCACAATGTAGTAGTGACATAAGCCAAAAGCACTGCGAGAAGCCCAAAAAAAACCCACAAAGATGCAAGTTCAAGAGCAAAAAGACATGAGTCCGGGGACATCTCCACCTGTCTTCTTGTCTTGGGTCTTCTGCATCTGTCTTCCTGTCTTGGGTCTTCTGCATCTGTCTTCCTGTCTTGGGTCTTCTGCATCTGTCTTACTGTCTTGGGTCTTCTACCGGAGTAATGTCTTCTCGGCAGAAGGTGCAAGAGCCACATTTGCCCCCGCAACCCGGACACAGTCTTCTTTACTCTGCAGTCCCAGCAGGGGAGGAGCAGGGCCTACTGGCACTGTCGAGACCAGCCTTGAGCGCCAGGTCCCGGAGTCCATGTAGGGGTCTCCTACACTGCCGACACCACGGATAACAGCAAACTGAGCCAGAATTATGTACGGCGGGAGTGTGGAACAGTGCAGCGGACACAACCGTGTAACGGCGAACGTTGTCGAAACACGGTTTGGAGCAGGAGGTACCTGTGCCCTTGGGCACTCCCGAGAACCAGCTGGCGATGCTGGAACTCAGTGTAACCCTCGGGGGGAGGCACCTGTGTCCGCACTTCACTGCCAGGAAACAGCCGGCATGGCTGGATCCCGCCTCTTGTGCTTCTGCGTATAGGTGTTTGGCATCTGTCGTCCTTTTTTTCCCACTTTGGTCTAATGAGGTACAGCTGGCGGTACTGTTGCCTGGAAACACAGCATGCTGTGAAAGTGGCAGTCACGGAAATGGGCACTAGCTGGCGGTACTAGAGCCCAGAAACACAGCATGCTGTGAAAGTGGCAGTCACGGAAATGGGCACTAGCTGGCGGTACTAGAGCCCAGAAACACAGCATGCTGTGAAATCTGCAGTCACGGAAATGGGAACTTGCTGGCAGGACTAGAGCCCAGAAACACGGCATGCTGTGAAAGTGGCAGTCACAAAAATGGGCACTAGCTGGCGGTACTAGAGCCCCGAAACACGGCATGCTGTGAAAGTGACAGTCACAGAAATGGGCACTAGCTGGCGGTACTAGACCCCAGAAACACGGCATGCTGTGAAATCAGCAGTCACGGAAATGGGCACTTGCTGGCGGTACTAGAGCCCCGAAACACGGCATGCTGTGAAAGTGACAGTCACAGAAATGGGCACTAGCTGGCGGTACTAGAGCCCAGAAACACGGCATGCTGTGAAATCAGCAGTCACTGAAATGAGCACTAGCTGGCGGTACTAGAGCCCATGGAAAACAGTATGAGGTGAAAGAGTAAGTCACAGAACCTGGTGGTAGATGTTGGTAGTAGAGGCCAGAGCACGGGCATAACAGATGACGCTGTGTGCAACATAGGCACATGATAGAGCATGCATACTGCTACCAACCATGCTTGTAACCTGTCTACTCTGGCCTAGGGCAGCAAAAGTCACCAGAAATCCAGGCCTGGTTCATTTTTATGAATGTAAGCTGGTCCATATTTGCAGCGGATAGTCTGGTACGTTGGTCTGTTAGTACATTGCCAGCTGCACTAAAGACGCGTTCAGAAATCACACTGGCACCAGGACAAGCCAGGACCTCCAAGGCATACTGGCTAAGCTCGGGCCATGTATCCAACTTGGAGACCCAAAACTTGAAGGGGGCAGATCCATCCTGAAGCACACTGACAGGGGTGGAGAGGTATTGTGCCACAATGTCACGGTAACGTTGCCTCCTAGTGCGTTGGACAGTCTGTGCTGATGGTGCCCGAACTGTTTGCGGGTTCAGAAACCGTTGGAACAGGTTAGGTATACTGAACCTGTCAGTAGCAGATGTTCTGCTTCTGCTACCGGCTTCTGAACGGATTCCGCTGGGCCCAGGACGCACTGAGGTGCCTGTTAGTGCACGCGCATCACTGCTATGCGGTGGAATAGAGTACATGAGTGAATTAACCAGTGCGTCTTGGTACTCTTGCATTTTACGCGCCCGGTTCAACAGTGTAATTAGGCTTTGAAGGCTGTCCCGGTAACGTGGATCTAAGAGGGTGGCCACCCAGTAGTCATTTGTGTGGAGAAAACGAACCATGCGTGGGTCGTTTCGCAGACACTGCAGCATGAAGTCACTCATGTGCTGAAGGCTGCCAACTGGCCATGCATCACTGTCACCAGCTGGAGGAATGTGCTCTGGCTGCTCTGCATCACCCCATCCACGCTCTATCTGGTGACTACTAGTAGAACGCTGTGTACTTTCCTCCTCTGGCTCATCCTCATAGTCCTCCTCATCCTCCTCGCTTGCTGTGTCCTGCCTGGACCTTTGTGAGGCACACACACAGCTTTGTACCAACTGGGCCGATGAAGATTGCCTGGTTGGTGCAAGTGTCTCATCATACTCCTCCTCCTCCTGAGAAACCTCATCCCTTAGTCTTTTAAGTGATGATTCTCCAAGGCATATAAGGGGAATAGTCAGGCTGAGTAGGGCAGCATCCACGCTCACCATTAGAGTGGAGTCCTCGAAGCACTTCAAAACGGTGCATATGTCCTTCATGGATGCCCACTCTGTGGTTGTAAAGTGGGAGGACAGAGATGTGTGTTGCCTACTTTGCGCCTGATGCAGCTGCAACTCCATAATTGCAGGTTGCTGCTCACACAACCTCTGCAGCATATGCAAAGTCGAATTCCACCTGGTGGGGAGGTCAACAATGATGCGGTGCTTGGGCAGGCTGTTATGGATGAGTCACCGAAGGAGGAAAAAACAAAAATAATAGCTAAGTCCAGAAAACCAGAGAAGTTGGCAGCTATCGGATTGCAGAACCCTGAACCTATCAACAACAATTAGCAGTAGCCGTGGGGGGTTCCTAAGGTGCCCTAGACCCCTCGATCACAGCCGGAGAACTAAATTAGCCTAAAGACAGAAAGGGGAAATCTAAACTGCCCCAGAGCAGACCCCAAAGCAATAGGCAGCCCCCAACATATAATGACTGTGAAACAAGATGAAAAACACTAACACAGATAGAAAGATAGGTTGAGCAAATGATGGGGCCCAAGCTAACTAAATAGGACAGGATAGAAAAGCTGCTGTCTGCAATCCGCAAAAGCCTATCCAAAAATGAACCAACAGACTGATAGGAAAAACAGGCCCTGAAGTCGCTAGGCTTCAAAAAGACTATATCAGCACTCAGGTATATTCTGAAGACAGAGCCAGAGATCAACAGATCAGAGACAAAAATGGAATTCAGCTCACCCCCGGCCGGGGATGGCTGAACTCCAAAAAACAAGGCAAACAAAACCAGAACTAAAGTGTACAAAAAGCAGAGCAAAACTTAGCTTTGAGAAGCAGAAATCAGACTGGTCTCCAAGAATCCAGCAGGAAAATCACCAGCAAGGCAGCAGGGCGTCAGCTGCCTTATATCCAGTCATCAGTTCCTGTGACCCAGTCATCATCTACCTGCTCAGCTGTTTGGTAATCAGCCTCACTACCTTCCTTCGCCAGAAGTGGGAGTTCATCAGACCTCACTGGTGAAGGGAAAAATGAACTCACAACAGTACCTCCCCCTTGAGGAGGGGTCACCGAACCCTCATCCATGCCACCAGGGTGATCAGGGTGAGCCCGATGAAAGGCACGCACCTATCTTTCGGCATGAATATCAGAGGCAGTGACCTAGGAATTATCCTCCTGACCATAACCCTTCCACTTAACCAAATACTGGAGTCTCCGTCTAGCCAGACGGGAATCCAGTATCTTCTCTACCTCATACTCCATGTTACCTTCAACCAATACAGGGTCAGGAGGTGCCAGCCCAGGAACTACTGGTTCAACAAACCTCTTCAACAAGGACTTATGGAACACATTATGAATCTTAAATGTGACAGGAAGAGCCAACCGAAAAGAGACCGGATTAATAATCTCCAAAATCTTGTAAGGTCCAATAAATCTAGGCTTAAACTTAGGAGAAGCCACCTTCATAGCGAAATTTTTTGATGACAACCAAACCATATCACCCACCTTAAACTGGGGACCAATGGTCCTATGCCGGTTGGAAAACCGCTGGGCCTTTTCCTGGGAGAGAGACAACTTATCCACCACTTGGTCCCAGATCTGGTGCAATCTCTCCACCACCGTGTCAACACCTGGGCAGGCAGAAGGCTCCACCTGCCCTGAAGAAAATCGAGGATGAAACCCAAAGTTACAAAAAAAAGGTGACATCAAAGTGGCAGAACTAGCTCTATTATTTAAAGCAAATTCGGCCAAGGGCAAAAATGAAACACAATCATCCTGATCAGCCGAAATAAAACATCTCAAATACGACTCCAAAGTCTGGTTTGTTCTCTCTGTCTGCCCATTGGTCTGAGGGTGAAACGCAGAGGAGAAGGACAACTGAATTCCCAGCTTGGAACAGAAAGTCCTCCAAAATCTAGACACAAACTGAACTCCTCTGTCAGACACAATGTTCTCAGGAATCCCGTGCAAGCGAACTACCTGTTGCAAAAACAAGGGCACCAACTCAGAGGAAGATGGCAATTTAGGGAGTGGTACAAGATGGACCATCTTAGAAAATCTATCACAAATCACCCAAATAACGGTAATTCTCTGAGAGACAGGCAGATCAGAGATAAAATCCATTGAAATATGGGTCCATGGCCTCTTGGGCACCGGCAAAGGCATCAACAACTCACTAGAGCGAGAACAAGGTTTAGACCGGGAGCAAGTCCCAGAGGACTGCACAAAATTCCTGGCATCACGAGACAAGGCGGGCCACCAAAAAGACCGACTCACCAGATCTCTAGCACCAAAAATACCTGGATGACCAGCCAATGCAGAGCAATGAACTTCAGACATCACTCTCTTCCTCCACTGGTCAGGAACATACAACTTTCCACTGGGACAACGCTCAGGTTTGTCCTCCTGAAACTCTTCCAGAGCACGTCTCAAATCGGGCGAGATCGCAGAAAGAACTACCTCCTCACCTAAGATGGTAGCAGGCTTGGTCCCAACAGGAGAATCAGCAAAGAAACTCCTAGAGAGGGCATCTGCCTTGACATTCTTAGTGCCAGGAAGAAAAGAGACCACAAAATCAAAACGTGTGAAAAACAAGGCCCATGTAGCCTGTCTAGGATTCAAGCATTTGGCCGACTCCAGGTAAATCAAATTCTTGTGGTCAGTAAGGACCATGACCTGGTGTTTAGCTCCCTCCAACCAATGTCTCCACTCCTCAAATGCCCATTTCATGGCCAACAGTTCCTGATT
This sequence comes from Dendrobates tinctorius, assembly GCF_039654945.1. Classification (NCBI taxonomy): domain Eukaryota; kingdom Metazoa; phylum Chordata; class Amphibia; order Anura; family Dendrobatidae; genus Dendrobates; species Dendrobates tinctorius. The sequence continues at coordinate 2,620,650 of NW_027361770.1, read as the reverse complement.
CCCCACATCATAGTTGCATTCGGATGGGGAGAACTTCCGGGAAAAGAATATATGATGATAAATGGAAAAGATACAACCAAGCCGTCAGGAAGAACAGAATTCTGATAATAAGAATAATAACCTGAGGCTGAAAGAGCTTTTTTTGATATGCTTGATTATTTTATTGAAAATAACAGTCACACAAATCACCCAACGTTTCGGCTTTACTAGCCTTTTTCAAGGGTATCTTATCTAGGTAAGGCTAGTTTCACATTAGCGTTTTTTTGCGCAGCGCATCGGGCGCATAAAAAACGCAAAGAAAAACGCAAAACAAACGCGCGTTTTTTTAACGTCATGCGCACGCTGATGTGTAAAAAAACGCAGCGTTGTTTGCGTTTTACATGCGTTTTTTGCATGCGTTGGCGTTTTTTATGCGCATGCGTTTTTAAGTGTGACGTTTTTTCCATTGTCTAGAGAACATTCTAGACTTGTTTCACTCAAAAACGCATGCGTAAAAAAACGCAACCGTGCGCAAGACCATGCGCACGCATGCGTTACCATAGACTTCAATGTGTTGTTTTTGCGCATTCCGTGCGCAAGCGTGCGCATGCGTTTTTTTTGCCGAGACAGGGCGCACCAAAAAATCCAACATGTTGCGTCTGGCGCACCTGGCGCAAAAGACAAAAAAACGCATGCGCACGAAAACGCAAGTGTGCGCAAAAACATGCGCACGTCATGTTAAACATAGGTGCGCAGTGCGCATGCGCACGGGTGCGCACGATGCGCTGCGCACAAAAGCGCAAATGTGAAACCAGCCTAAAACAAAAAATAAACACCAAATCACAAAATATGAATAATTATACAAAATATGAATTATTATACAAAATAAATGAATTGCTGACTGATACATATTTATATATCAATATTAAATCTATGATATTGTAGACATATCACTCAAATAGCAAAGTTATAGATAGTTCTGATATCCATCATTGGAGGCAGTTCACATTGAGCAGAAAAAGATATATATTGACAAAAAGGTCAAAAAATTCACTAGAACCTAAGGCAGTTTCTGGTATCTCACCAGTGTGGTATAGAAAGAGGAAAAATATATATAAAAAAATTTTTGTATATACCTGTGTAACCGTGAGGATAATGATAAGATTCTAGAAAAAGGAAAGGAAAAAAAAGTTTTTGCCAAATGAAACCAAGTCCGTAAAAAACATATTATATACACCACCATTATTGTGAAGCAATCAATTCCAGATGACAAACCTCTAAGCAGGATAAGCGGAGAACAGGACAGCGCCGCAATCAAGGGAGAAGTGAATAGAACACCAGTGAATGAAACTATTTAAAGCATTTTAATTAGGAAAATGTGGAGCAGCTGAAAAGATAAGCTAGCGGTAAAGGCGCGTGAGCAGACCATCAGTCAGGACGGAAGTGTGGCATGTCAGAAAAAGCAAAGAGAAATAAACGATGTATGAGACATCTGTGTATGTGCACATGCGTCGTCCTGCACTAAAGACGGAAGTGGGGCATGTTCAGACCAGAAGAAAGGCTTGATAGCCAGCGAAATATTGAAAGCAATTATCTGTAAAAATATCTATGGAATGTTCGTATTAGACGCAGTAACTAGATGTGTATTTCCTGAAGGAAGTACAGATAGTGGTTTGAAATGGTGCCCGGGCTGCCCCTTTAAGAGAGACTTGCCTGCTGCCCCTGCAAGACTTTCAACTCAGGATACGATTTAACTGTGGGTGCCTCTCAGGGGCCACTTTGGCCTCATGGTCTGATTTTGTGGGTGGGGCCCCTCAGGGTCCGATTTTGTGGCCACGGCCCCTCAGGGTCCGATTTTGTGGCCGGGGCCCCTCTGGGTCCGATTTTGTGGCAGGGGCCCATCTGGGTCCGATTTTGTGGTTGGGTCCCCTCAGGGTCCGATTTTGTGGTTGGGTCCCCTCAGGGTCCGATTTTGTGGCCACGGCCCCTCAGGGTCCGATTTTGTGGCCGGGGCCCCTCTGGGTCCGATTTTGTGGCAGGGGCCCATCTGGGTCCGATTTTGTGGGTGGGGCCCCTCTGGGTCCAATTTGGTGGGCGGGACCACTCTGGGTCCAATTTGGTGGGTGGGGCCTCTCAGGGTCCGATTTTGTGGTTGGGTCCCCTCAGGGTCCGATTTTGTGTTTGGGGCCCCTCAGGGTCCGATTTTGTGGCCGGGGCCCCTCAGGATCCAATTTTGTGACTGGGGCCCATCAGGGTCCGATTTTGTGGCCGCGGCCCCTCAGGGTCTGATTTTGTGGCAGGGGCCCCTCTGGGTCTGATTTTGTGGGCGGAGCCCCTCTGGGTCCAATTTGGTGGGCGGGACCACTCTGGGTCCAATTTGGTGGGCGGGACCACTCTGGGTCCGATTTGGTGGGCGGGGCCCCACAGGGTCCGATTTGGTGGGCGGGGCCCCACAGGGTCCGATTTGGTGGGCGGGGCCACTCTGGGTAAGATTTGGAGGCTGGGGTCGCTCAGCCTCCAATTTGGAGGCCGGGGTCGTTGAGCTTCCGATTTGGAGGCCGGGGTCGATGAACTTCCGATTTGGAGGCCGGGGTGGCTCAGCCTCCGATTTGGAGGCTGGGGTGGCTCAGCCTCCGATTTGGAGGCCGGGGTGGGTCAGCCTCCGATTTGGAGGCCGGGGTGGATCAGCCTCCAATTTGGAGGCCGGGGTCGATCAGACTCCGATTTGGAGGCCGGGGTCGATCAGACTCCGATTTGGAGGCCGGGGTCGATCAGACTCCGATTTGGAGGCCGGGGTCGATCAGACTACGATTTGGAGGCCGGGTTCGATCAGACTCCGATTTGGAGGTCGGGGTCGATCAGACTCCGATTTGGAGGCCGGGGTCGATCAGCCTCCGATTTGGAGGCCGGGGTCGATCAGCCTCCGATTTGGAGGCCTGGGTTGATCAGCCTCCGATTTGGAGGCCTGGGTCGATCAGCCTCCGATTTGGAGCCTGGGGTCACTCAGCATTCGATTTGGCGCGACGGCCCTTTAAGGCTTATTTTGGTGCGCTGGCCTTTTAAGAATCACTTAGGCGCGTCGTCTAAGAGCTAGTTTGGCGCACTGGACTTCTAAATCCACTTTGGCGTACATTCTCTCTCAGGGGCATGCGTCATCTGATGAAGCTAGATTTGCATTTGTGCTGTGGGTTTCGCTTTAAGAGCTGATATTATCTGCCAAAATATGTGTCCTGGGTGAGTCATGTAAAGTTCGTAGGCGTTGGCATAGTAACTGGGTGTGCCTGCGCATATCAATGAGCTTAACTGCCATTTGAATCGCCTCAGGGCTTGTTTTCTCTATGGCAAAATTTCCCCATTGAAAAGCATTTAGACAATACATTCCAATGACGGGAAAAAAAATATTTCTAATGCAAATTGCGCAAAAACTACAAATCCGATTGACATGAAAATTACTTAGCACACCTCTCGTGGACACTGGCTTCGAAACGACACCTCAACGGAGTCTGTGCGTGTAGCGGTTCGGGCCACATTAATTGCAGAAATCAACTGAAAAAAAAGAATAAGTTAGCAACGTTCGGATTACAAGATTAATACTAGATGTGTATTTCCTGAAGGAAGTACAGATAGTGGTTTGAAATGGTGCCCGGGCTGCCCCTTTAAGAGAGACTTGCCTGCTACCCCTGCAAGACTTTCAACTCAAGATCCGTTTTAACTGTGGGTGCCTCTCAGGGGCCACTTTGGCCTCAGAGTCTGATTTGGTGGGTGGGGCCCCTCAGGATCCGATTCGGTGGCCTGGGCTCCTCAGGGCTTGGATTGGTGGCCGGGATCCCTCAGGGTCCGATTTTGTGGGTGTGGTCCCTCAGGGTCCGATTTTGTGGGTGTGGCCCCTCAGGGTCCGATTTTGTGGGTGGGGCCCCTCAGGGTCCAATTTTGTGGGTGGGGCCCCTCAGGATCCAATTTGGTGGGCGGGTCCACTCTGGGTCTAATTTAGTGGGCAGGGCACCTCAGGGTCCGATTTGGTGGGCGGAGCACCTCAGGGTCTGATTTGGTGGGTGGGGCCCCTCAGGGTCCGATTTGGAGGCCGGGGTGGCTCAGCCTCCGATTTGGAGCCTGGGGTCACTCAGCTTTCGATTTAGCACGCTGGCCCTTTAAGACTTATTTCTGTACGCCGGCCCCTTAAGAATCACTTTGGCGCGTCAGCCCTTTAAGAGCCAGTTTGGCGCACATTCTCAGGGGCATGCATCATGTGATGAAGCTAGATTTGCATTTGTGCTGTGGGTTTCGCTTTAAGTGCAGAAATTATCTGCCAGAAACTGTGTCCTGGAAAGGTCATGTGACGTTCGTAGGCGTTGGCATAGTAACTGGGTGTGCTTGCGCATATCAATGAGCATAACTGCCATTTCAATCGCCTCAGGGCATGTTTTGTCTGTGGCAACATTTCCCCATTGAATTGCATTGAGGAAAATGTTTTTTCAAACGCAAATTGCACAAAAACTACAAATCCGATCGACACGAAAATTACTTAGCACACCTCTCATGGACGCTGGCTTCGAAACGACACCTCAACGGAGTCTGTGCATGTAGCAGTTCGGGCCGCATTAATTGCGGAAATCAACTGAATAATAAGAATAAGTTAGCTTTGTTCGGATTACAACATTAATACTAGATGTGTATTTCCTGAAGGAAGTACAGATAGTGGTTTGAAATGGTGCCCAGGCTGCCCCTTTAAGAGAGACTTGCCTGATGCCCCTACAAGACTTTCAACTCAGGATCCGTTTTAACTTTAGGTGCCTCTCAGGGGCCACTTTGGCCCCAGGGTCCGATTTTGTGGGTGGGGCCCCTCAAGGCCCGATTTTGTGGGTGGGGCCCCTCAGGGTCCGATTTTGTGGCCGGTGCCCCTCAGGGTCCGATTTGGTGGGTGGGGCCCCTCAGGGTCCGATTTGGTGGGTGGGGCCCCTCAGGGTCCGATTTTGTGGGTGGGGCCTCTTAGGATCCGATGTGGTGGGTGGGGCCCCTCAGGGTCCGATTTTGTGGCCGGGGCCCCTCAGGGTCCGATTTTGTGGTCAGGACCCCTCAGGGTCCGATTTTGTGGCCGGAAACCCTCAGGGTCCGATTTTGTGGCCGGAAACCCTCAGGGTCCGATTTGGTGGCCGGAAACCCTCAGGGTCCGATTTTGTGGCCGGAAACCCTCAGGGTCCGATTTTGTGGCCGGAAACCCTCAGGGTACGATTTGGTGGCCGGAAACCCTCAGGGTCCGATTTGGTGGCCGGAAACCCTCAGGGTCCGATTTTGTGGCCGGAAACCCTCAGGGTCCGATTTTGTGGCCGGAAACCTTCAGGGTCCGATTTTGTGGCCGGAAACCCTCAGGGTACGATTTGGTGGGCGGGGCCCCTCAGGGTTCAATTTTGTGGTCGGGGCCCTTCAGGGTCCGATTTTGTGGCCGGAACCACTCAGGGTCCGATTTGGTGGGTGGGGCTCCTCAGGGTCCGATTTGGCGGGCGGGGCCACTCTCGGTCCGATTTAGTGGGCGGTGCCCCTTAGGGTCCGATTTGGTGGGTGGAGCCCCTCAGGGTTCGAATTGGCGAGCGGGGCCCCTCAGGGTCCGATTTGGTGGGCGGGACCCCTCAGGGTCCGACTTTGTGGGTGGGGCCCCCTGGGTCTGATTTGGTGGGCAGGGCCACTCTGGGTCCAATTTGGTGGGGGGCCCCTCAGGGTACGATTTGGTGGGTGGGGCTCCTCAGGGTCCGATTTGGTGGGTGGAGCCACTCTCGGTCCGATTTAGTGGGCGGTGCCCCTCAGGGTCTGATTTGGTGGGCGGAGCCCCTCAGGGTCCGATTTGGTCAGCGGGGCCCCTCAGGGTCCGATTTGGTCAGCGGGGCCCCTCAGGGTCCGATTTGGTGGGCGGGGCCCCTAAGGGTCTGATTTTGTGGTTGGGGCCCCTTAGGGCCCGATTTTGTGGGTGGAGCCCATCACGGTCCGATTTTGTGTCCGGGGCCCCTCAGGGTCCGATTTTGTGTCCGGGGCCCCTCAGGGTCCGATTTTGTGGTTGGGGCCTTTCAGAATCCGAATTGGTGGGCGAGGCTCCTCAGGGTCCGATTTGGTGAGCGGGGCCTCTCAGGGTCCGATTTGGTGAGCGGGGCCCCTCAAGGTCTGATTTGGTGGGCGGGGGAGCACTTTGGCGCACATTCTCTCTCATAGTCATGCGTCATGTGATGAAGTTAGATTTGCATTTGTGCTGTGGGTTTCGCTTTAAGAGCTGATATTATGTGTCAGAAGCTCTGTCCTGGGGGCGTCATGTGACGTTCGTAGGCGTTGGCCTAGTAAGTGGGTGTGCCTGCGCATATCAATGAGCTTTGCTGCCATTTCAATCGCCTCAGGGCACGTTTTAAGTTTCCCATTGAGAAGCATTGAGACAGTGCATTCCAATGACGGGAAAAACGCAAATTGCGCAAAAACTACAAATCCGATCAACACGAAAAATACTTAGCACACCTCTCGTGGATGCTGGCTTCGAAACGACACCTCAACGGAGTCTGTGCGTGTAGCAGTTCGGGCCGCATTAATTGCGGAAATCAACTGAATAAAAAGAAAAAGTTAGCAGCGTTCGGATTACAACATTAATACTAGATGTGTATTTCCTGAAGGAAGTACAGATAGTGATTTGAAAAGGTGCCCGGGCTGCCCCTTTAAGAGAGACTTGCCTGCTGCCCCTGCAAGACTTTCAACTCAGGATCCGTTTTAACTGTGGGTGCCTCTCAGGGGCCACTTTGGCCTCAGTGTCTGATTTTGTGGGTGGGGCCCCTCAGGGGCCGATTTTGTGGGTGGGGCCTCTCTGGGTCCGATTTTGTGGCCGGGGCCCCTCAGGGTCCAATTTGGTGGTTGGGGCCCCTCAGGGTCCGATTTTGTGGACGGGGCCCATCAGGGTCCGATTTTGTGGCCGGAACCCCTCAGGGCCCGATTTTGTGGGTGGGGCCTCTCAGGGTCTGATTTTGTGGCCGGGGCCCCTCAGGGTCCGATTTGGTGAGTGGGGCCCCTCAGGGTCCGATTTGGTGGCCGGGGCCCCTCAGGGTTTGATTTGGTGGGTGGGGCCCCTCAGGGTCCGATTTTGTGGCCGGGGCCCCTCAGGGTCCGATTTGGTGGTTGGGGCCCCTCAGGGTCCGATTTTGTGGCCGAGGCCCATCAGGGTCCGATTTTGTGGCCGGAACCCCTCAGGGTCCGATTTTGTGGGTGGGGCCCCTCAGGGTCCAATTTTGTGGTTGGGGCCCCTCTGTGTCCGATTTGGTGGCTGGGGCACCTCAGGGTCCGATTTTGTGGGTGGGGTCCCCTGGGTCCGATTTGGTGGGTGGGGCTCCTCAGTGTCCGACTTTGTGGTTGGGGCCCCTCAGGGTCTGATTTTGTAGGTGGGGCCCCTCAGGGTCCGATTTTGTGTCTGGGGCCCCTCTGGGGCCGATTTTGTGGTTGGGGCCGTTCAGAATCCGATTTGGTGTGCGGGGCCCCTCAGGGTCCGATTTGGTGGGCAGGGCCACTCAGGGACCGATTTGGTGGGTGGGGCCCCTAAGGGTCCGATTTGGTGGGCGGGGCCCCTCAGGGTCCGATTTGGTGAGCGGGGCCCCTCAGAGTTCAATTTGGTGAGCGGGGCCCTCAGGGTTCGATTTGGTCAGTGGGGCCCCTCAGGGTCCGATTTGGAGGGTGGGGCCCCTCAGGGTCTGATTTGTTGGGCGGGGCTCCTCAGGGTCCGATTTGGTGAGCGGGGCCACTTAGGGTCCGATTTGGTGAGCGGGGCCCCTCAGGGTCTGATTTGGTGGGCGGGATCTCTGAGTATGATTTGGTGGGTGGGACCCCTCAGGGTCCGATTTGGCGGGCGGGGCCCCTCAGGGTCCAATTTGGTGGGCGGGGCCCCTCAGGGTCTGATTTGGTGGGCGGGGCCCCTCGGGGTCCGATTTGGTGGGCGGGATCACTCAGGGTCCAATTTGGTGGGCGGGGCCCATCAGGGTCTGATTTGGTGGGCGGGGCCCATCAGGGTCCAATTTGGTGGGCGGGGCACCTCAGGGTCTGATTTGGTGGGCGGGGCCCATCAGGGTCCGATTTGGTGGGCGGGGCACCTCAGGGTCTGATTTGGTGGGCGGGGCCCATCAGGGTCCAAATTGGTGGGTGGGGCACCTCAGGGTCCGATTTGGTGGGCGGGGCCCATCAGGGTCCAATTTGGTGGGCAGGGCCCATCAGGGTCCAATTTGGTGGGCGGGGCACCTCAGGGTCCGATTTGGTGGGTGGGGCCCCTCAGGGTCCGATTTGGTGGGCGGGGGGGCACACTTTGGCGCACATTCTCTCTCAGGGGCATGCTTCATGTGATGAAGCTAGATTTGCATTTGTGCTGTGGGTTTCGCTTTAAGAGCTGATATTATGTGGCAGAAGCTCTGTCCTGGGGGCGTCATGTGACGTTCATAGGCGTTGGCATAGTAACTGGGTGTGCCTGCGCATATCAATGAGCTTTACTGCCATTTCAATCGCCTCAGGGCACGTTTTAAGTTTCCCATTGAAAAGCATTGAGACAGTGCATTCCAATGACGGGAAAAAAAATTTTCAAACGCAAATTGCACAGAAACTACAAATTCGATCGACACGAAAAATACTTAGCACACCTCTAGTGGACACTGGCTTCGAAACGACACCTCAACGGAGTCTGTGCGTGTAGCGGTTCTGGCCGCATTAATTGTGGAAATCAACTGAATAACTTGTGATTGGCGCATTATAATTGTTATACTAGATGTGTATTTCCTGAAGGAAGTACAGATAGTGGTTTGAAATGGTGCCCGGGCTGCCCCTTTAAGAGAGACTTGCCTGCTACCCCTGCAAGACTTTCAACTCAGGATACGATTTAACTGTGGGTGCCTCTCAGGGGCCACTTTGGCTTCAGGGTCTGATTTTGTGGGTGGGGCCCCTCAGGGCCTGATTTTGTGGGTGGGGCCCCTCAGGGTCCGATTTTGTGGCCGGGGCCACTCAGGGTCCGATTTGGTGGCCGGGGCCCCTCAGGGTCCGATTTGGTGGCCGGGGCCCCTCAGGGTCTGATTTGGTGGGTGGGGCCCCTCAATGTCCGATTTTGTGGCTGGGGCCCCTCAGGGTCTGATTTTTTGGCCGGGCCACTCAGGATCTGATTTTTGTGGCCGGAACCCCTCAGGGTCCAATTTTGTGGGTGGGGCCCCTCAGGGTCCGATTTTGTGGCCAGGGCCCGTCAGGGTCCGATTTTGTGGGTGGGGCCTCTCAGGGTCCGATTTAGTGGGCGGGGCCCCTCAGGGTCCAATTTGGTGGGCAGGGCCCTTCAGGGTCCGATTTTGTGGATTGGGCCCCTCAGGGTCCGATTTTGTGGCCGGGGCCCCTCAGGGTCCGATTTTGTGGCCGGGGCCCCTCAGGGTCCGATTTTGTGGTTGGGTCCCCTCAGGGTCCGATTTTGTGGTTGGGTCCCCTCAGGGTCCGATTTTGTGGTTGGGGCTCCTCAGGGTCCGATTTTGTGGCCGCGGCCCCTCAGGGTCTGATTTTGTGGCCGCGGCCCCTCAGGGTCCGATTTTGTGGCAGGGGCCCCTCTGGGTCCGATTTTGTGGGTGGGGCCCCTCTGAGTCCAATTTGGTGGGCGGGACCACTCTGGGTCCAATTTGGTAGGCGGGACCTCTCAGGGTCCGATTTTGTGGTTGGGTCCCCTCAGGGTCCGATTTTGTGGTTGGGGCCCCTCAGGGTCCGATTTTGTGTCGGGGGCCTATCAGGGTCCAATTTTGTGGCCGCGGCCCCTCAGGGTCTGATTTTGTGGGCGGAGCCCCTCTGGGTCCAATTTAGTGGGCGGGACCACTCTGGGTCCAATTTGGTGGGCGGAACCACTCTGGGTCCAATTTGGTGGGCGGGGCCTCAGGGTCCGATTTGGTGAGCGGGGCCCCACAGGGTCCGATTTGGTGGGTGGGGCCACTCTGGGTAAGATTTGGAGGCTGGGGTCGCTCAGCCTCCAATTTGGCGGCCGGGGTCGTTGAGCTTCCGATTTGGAGGTCGAGGTCAAAGAGCCTCCGATTTGGAGGCCGAGGTCAAATAGCCTCCGATTTGGAGGCCGGGGTCGATGAGCTTCCGATTTGGAGGCCGGGTGGCTCAGCCTCCGATTTGGAGGCCGGGTTGGCTCAGCCTCCGGTTTGGAGGCCGGGGTGGCTCAGCCTCCGATTTGGAGGCCGAGGTGGCTCAGCCTCCGATTTGGAGGCCGGGGTGGCTCAGCCTCCGATTTGGAGGCTGGGGTGGCTCAGCCTCCGATTTGGAGGCCGGGTTGACTCAGCCTCCGATTTGGAGGCCGGGGTGGCTCAGCCTCCGATTTGGAGGCCGGGGTGGCTCAGCCTCCGATTTGGAGGCCGGGTGGCTCAGCCTCCGATTTGGAGGCCAGGGTGGCTCAGCCTCCGATTTGGAGGCCGGGGTGGGTCAGCCTCCGATTTGGAGGCCGGGGTGGCTCAGCCTCCGATTTGGAGGCCGGGGTGGCTCAGTCTCCGATTTGGAGGCCGGGGTGACTCAGCCTCCGATTTGGAGGCCGGGGTGGCTCAGCCTCCGATTTGGAGGCCGGCGTGACGCAGCCTCCGATTTCGAGGCCGGGGTGGCTCAGCCTCCGATTTGGAGGCCGGGGTGGATCAGCCTCCGATTTGGAGGCCTGGGTCGATCAGCCTCCGATTTGGAGGCCGGGGTGGATCAGCCTTCGATTTGGAGGCCGGGGTGGATCAGCCTCCGATTTGGAGGCCGGGGTGGATCAGCCTCCGATTTGGAGGCCGGGGTGGATCAGCCTCCGATTTGGAGGCCGGGGTGGATCAGCCTCCGATTTGGAGGCCGGGGTGGCTCAGCCTCCGATTTGGAGGCCGGGGTGGCTCAGCCTCCGATTTGGAGGCCGGGGTGGCTCAGCCTCCGATTTGGACGTCGGGGTCGATCAGCCTCCGATTTGGAGGCCGGGGTGGCTCAGCCTCCGATTTGGAGGCCGGGGTGGCTCAGCCTCCGATTTGGAGGCCGGGGTGGCTCAGCATCCGATTTGGAGGCCGGGGTGGCTCAGCCTCCGATTTGGTGACCGGGGTGGATCAGCCTCCGATTTGGAGACCGGGGTGGATCAGCCTCCGATTTGGAGGCCGGGGTGGCTCAGCGTCCGATTTGGAGGCCGGGGTGGCTCAGCGTCCGATTTGGAGGCCGGGGTGGCTCAGCCTCCGATTTGGAGGCCGGCGTGACTCAGCCTCCGATTTGGAGGCCGGGGTGGCTCAGCCTCCGATTTGGAGGCCGGGGTGGATCAGCCTCCGATTTGGAGGCCTGGGTCGATCAGCCTCCGATTTGGAGGCCGGGGTGGATCAGCCTCCGATTTGGAGGCCGGGGTGGATCAGCCTCCGATTTGGAGGCCGGGGTGGATCAGCCTCCGATTTGGAGGCCGGGGTGGCTCAGCCTCCGATTTGGAGGCCGGGGTGGCTCAGCCTCCGATTTGGAGGCCGGGGTGGCTCAGCCTCCGATTTGGAGGCCGGGGTGGCTCAGCCTCCGATTTGGACGTCGGGGTCGATCAGCCTCCGATTTGGAGGCCGGGGTGGCTCAGCCTCCGATTTGGAGGCCGGGGTGGCTCAGCCTCCGATTTGGAGGCCGGGGTGGCTCAGCCTCCGATTTGGAGGCCGGGGTGGCTCAGCCTCCGATTTGGAGGCCGGGGTGGCTCAGCCTCCGATTTGGAGGCCGGGGTGGCTCAGTCTCCGATTTGGAGGCCGGGGTGACTCAGCCTCCGATTTGGAGGCCGGGGTGGCTCAGCCTCCGATTTGGAGGCCGGCGTGACGCAGCCTCCGATTTGGAGGCCGGGGTGGCTCAGCCTCCGATTTGGAGGCCGGGGTGGATCAGCCTCCGATTTGGAGGCCTGGGTCGATCAGCCTCCGATTTGGAGGCCGGGGTGGATCAGCCTCCGATTTGGAGGCCGGGGTGGATCAGCCTCCGATTTGGAGGCCGGGGTGGCTCAGCCTCCGATTTGGAGGCCGGGGTGGCTCAGCCTCCGATTTGGAGGCCGGGGTGGCTCAGCCTCCGATTTGGAGGCCGGGGTGGCTCAGCCTCCGATTTGGAGGCCGGGGTGGCTCAGCCTCCGATTTGGAGGCCGGGGTGGCTCAGCCTCCGATTTGGTGACCGGGGTGGATCAGCCTCCGATTTGGAGACCGGGGTGGATCAGCCTCCGATTTGGAGGCCGGGGTGGCTCAGCGTCCGATTTGGAGGCCGGGGTGGCTCAGCGTCCGATTTGGAGGCCGGGGTGGCTCAGTCTCCGATTTGGTGTGTCGGCCCTTTAAGACTCATTTGGGTGCGCTGGCCCTTTAACAATCACTTTGGCGCGTTGGCCCTTTAAGAGCTAGTTTGGCTCACTGGGCTTCTTTTAAATCCACTTTGGCGCACACATTCTCTCTCAGGGGCATGTGTCATGTGATGAAGCTATATTTGCATTTGTGCTGTGGGTTTCGCTTTAAGAGCTGATATTATGTGGCAGAGGCTCTGTGCTGGGGTTCAGGTGAAGTTCGTAGGCGTTGGCATAGTAACTGGGTGTGCCTGCGCATATCAATGAGCTCAACTGCCATTTCAATCGCCTCAGGGCATGTTTTGCCATTTCCTATTGAAAAGCATTGGAGACAGTGCATTCCAATGACGGGAAAAAAATTTTCAAACGCAAATTGCGCAAAAACTACAAATCCGATCGACACGAAAAATACTTAGCACACCTCTCATGGACGCTGGCTTCGAAACGACACCTCAACGGAGTCTGTGCGTGTAGCGGTTCGGGCCGCATTAATTGCGGAAATCAACTTAATAATAAGAAGAAGAATAAGTTAGCAGCGTTCGGATTACAATATAGTGGTTTTTTCAAACCACTATAACTAGATGTGTATTTCCTGAAGGAAGTACAGATAGTGGTTTGAAATGGTGCCCGGGCTGCCCCTTTAAGAGAGACTTGCCTGCTGCCCCTGCAAGACTTTCAACTCAGGATCCGTTTTAACTGTGAGTGCCTCTCAGGGGCCACTTTGGCCTCAGGGTCTGATTTGGTGGGTGGGGTGCCTCAGGATCTGATTCCTTGGCCTGGGCTCCTCAGGGCTGGAATTGTTGGCGGGGATCCCTCAGGCTCCGATTTTGTGGGTGGGGCCCCTCAGGGTCCGATTTTGTTGGTGGGTTCCCTCAGGGTCCGATTTTGTGGGTGGGGCCCCTCAGGGTCCGATTTTGTGGGTGGCCCCTCAGGGTCCAATTTTGTGGGTGGGGCCCCTCTGGGTTCGATTTTGTGGCTGGGGTCTCTCGGTCCGATTTTGTGGCCGGGGCCCCTCAGAGTCCGATTTTGTGGTTGGTGCGCCTCAGGGTCCGATTTTGTGGTTGGGGCCCCTCTGGGTCCGGTTTTGTGGTTGGGGGCCCTCAGGGTCCGATTTTGTGGCCGGGGCCCCTCAGGGTCTGATTTTGTGGTTGGGGCCCCTCAGGGTCTGATTTTGTGGCCAGCGACCCTCAGGGTCCCATTTCGTGGCCGGGGCCCCTCAGGGTCCGATATTGTGGCTGGGGCCCCTCAGGGTCTGATTTTGTGGCCGGGGTCCCTCAGGGTCCGATTTTGTGGTTGGGCCGCTCAGGGTCCGATTTTGTGGCTGGGGCCCCTCAGGGTCCGATTTTGTGGCCGCGGCCCATCAGGGTCTGATTTTGTGGCAGGGGCCCCTCTGGGTCCGATTTTGTGGCCGCGGCCCCTCAGGGTCCGATTTGGTGGGCGGGGCCTCTCTGGGTCTGATTTGGTGGGTGGGGCCACTCTGGGTAAGATTTGGAGGCTGGGGTCGCTCAGTCTCCAATTTGGAGGCCGGGGTCGTTGAGCTTCCGATTTGGAGGCCGAGGTCAAAGAGCCTCCGATTTGGAGGCAGGGGTCGATGAGCTTCCGATTTGGAGGCCGGGGTCGATGAGCCTCCGATTTGGAGGCCGGGGTGGATGAGCCTCCGATTTGGAGGCTGGGGTGGATGAGCCTCCGAGTTGGAGGCCGGGGTGGATGAGCCTCCGATTTGGAGGCCGGGGTCGATGAGCCTCCGAGTTGGAGGCCGGGGTCGATGGGCCTCCGATTTGGAGGCCGGGGTCGATCAGCCTCCGATTTGGAGGCCGGGGTGGCTCAGCCTCCGATTTGGAGGCCGGGGTGGCTCAGCCTCCGATTTGGAGGCCGGGGTGGCTAAGCCTCCGATTTGGAGGCCGGGGTGGCTCAGCCTCCAATTTGGAGGCCGGGGTGGCTCAGCCTCCGATTTGGAGGCCGGGGTGGCTCAGCCTCCGATTTGGAGGCCGGGGTGGCTCAGCCTCCGATTTGGAGGCCGGGGTGGCTCAGCCTCCGATTTGGAGGCCGGGGTGGCTCAGCCTCCGATTTGGTGTGTTGGCCCTTTAAGACTCATTTGGGTGGGCTGGCCCTTTAAGACTCATTTGGGTGCGCTGGCCCTTTAAGACTCATTTGGGTGCGCTGGCCCTTTAAGACTCATTTGGGTGCGCTGGCCCTTTAAGAGCTAGTTTGGCTCACTGGGCTTCTTCTAAATCCACTTTGGCGCACACATTCTCTCTCAGGGGCATGTGTCATGTGATGAAGCTAGATTTGCATTTGTGCTGTGAGTTTCGCTTTAAGAGCTGATATTATGTGGCAGAGGCTCTGTGCTGGGGTTCAAGTGAAGTTCGTAGGCGTTGGCATAGTAACTGGGTCTGCCTGCGCATATCAATGAGCTCAACTGTCATTTCAATCGCCTCAGGGCACGTTTTGCCATTTCCTATTGAAAAGCATTGGAGACAGTGCATTCCAATGACGGGAAAAAAAATTTTCAAACGCAAATTGCGCAAAAACTACAAATCCGATCGACACGAAAAAAACTTAGCACACCTCCGGTGGATGCTGGCTTCGAAACGACACCTCAACGGAGTCTGTGCGTGTAGCGGTTCTGGCCGCATTAATTGCGGAAATCAACTGAATAATAAGAATAAGTTAGCAGCGTTCGGATTACAACATTAATACTAGATGTGTATTTCCTGAAGGAAGTACAGATAGTGGTTTGAAATGGTGCCCGGGCTGCCCTTTTAAGAGAGACTTGCCTGCTGCCCCTGCAAGACTTTCAACTCAGGATACGATTTAACTGTGGGTGCCTCTCAGGGGCCACTTTGGCCTCATGGTCTGATTTTGTGGGTGGGGCCCCTCAGGGCCTGATTTTGTGGGTGGGGCTCCTCAGGGTCCGATTTTGTGGTTGGGTCCCCTCAGGGTCCGATTTTGTGGTCGCGGCCCCTCAGGGTCCGATTTTGTGGCCGGGTCCCCTCAGGGTCCGATTTTGTGGTCGCGGCCCCTCAGGGTCCGATTTTGTGGCCGGGGCCCCTTAGGGTCCGATTTTGTGGGTGGGGCCCCTCTGGGTCCAATTTGGTGGGCGGGACCACTCTGGGTCCAATTTGGTGGGCGGGGCCTCTCAGGGTCCGATTTTGTGACTGGGGCCCATCAGGGTCCGATTTTGTGGCAGGGGCCCCTCTGGGTCTGATTTTGTGGGCGGAGCCCCACTGGGTCCGATTTGGTGGGCGGGACCACTCTGGGTCCAATTTGGTGGGCGGGACCACTCTGGGTCCAATTTGGTGGGCGGGACGACTCTGGGTCCGATTTGGTGGGTGGGGCCTCTCAGGGTCCGATTTGGTGGGCGGGGCCCCACAGGGTCCGATATGGTGGGCGGGGCCACTCTGGGTAAGATTTGGAGGCTGGGGTCGCTCAGCCTCCAATTTGGAGGCCGGGGTCGTTGAGCTTCCGATTTGGAGGCCGAGGTCAAAGAGCCTCTGATTTGGAGGCCGGGGTCGATGAACTTCCGATTTGGAGGCCGGGGTCAATGAGCCTCCGATTTGGAGGCCGGGGTGGCTCAGCCTCCGATTTGGAGGCCGGGGTGGCTCAGCCTCCGATTTGGAGGCCGGGGTGGCTCAGCCTCCGATTTGGAGGCCGGGGTGGCTCAGCCTCCGATTTGGAGGCCGGGGTGGATCAGCCTCCGATTTGGAGGCCGGGGTCGCTCAGCCTCCGATTTGGAGGCCGGGGTGGCTCAGCCTCCGATTTGGAGGCCGGGGTGGCTCAGCCTCCGATTTGGAGGCCGGGGTGGCTCAGCCTCCGATTTGGAGGCCGGGGTGGCTCAGCCTCCGATTTGGAGGCCGGGGTCGATCAGCCTCCGATTTGGAGGCCGGGGTCGATCAGCCTCCTATTTGGAGGCCGGGGTGGCTCAGCCTCCGATTTGGAGGCCGGGGTGGCTCAGCCTCCGATTTGGAGGCCGGGGTGGATCAGCTACCGATTTGGAGGCCGGGGTGGATCAGCCTCCGATTTGGAGGCCGGGGTGGATCAGCCTCCGATTTGGAGGCCGGGGTGGATCAGCCTCCGATTTGGAGGCCGGGGTGGATCAGCCTCCGATTTGGAGGCCGGGGTGGCTCAGCCTCCGATTTGGAGGCCGGGGTGGCTCAGCCTCCGATTTGGAGGCCGGGGTGGCTCAGCCTCCTATTTGGAGGCCGGGGTGGCTCAGCCTCCGATTTGGAGGCCGGGGTGGATCAGCCTCCGATTTGGAGGCCGGGGTGGATCACGCTCCGATTTGGAGGCCGGGGTGGATCAGCCTCCGATTTGGAGGCCGGGGTGTCTCAGCCTCCGATTTGGAGGCCTGGGTCGATCAGCCTCCGATTTGGAGGCCGGGGTGGATCAGGCTCTGATTTGGAGGCCGGGGTGGATCAGCCTCCGATTTGGAGGCCGGGGTGGCTCATTGTCCGGTTTGGAGGCCGGGGTGGCTCAGCCTCCGATTTGGAGGCCGGGGTGGATCAGTCTCCGATTTGGAGGCCGGGGTGGATCAGCCTCCGATTTGGTGGCCGGGGTGGATCAGCCTCCGATTTGGAGGCCGGGGTGGATCAGCCTCCGATTTGGAGGCCGGGGTGGATCAGCCTCCGATTTGGAGGCCGGGGTGGATCAGCCTCTGATTTGGAGGCCTGGGTCGATCAGCCTCTGATTTGGAGGCCTGGGTCGATCAGCCTCCGATTTGGAGGCCAGGGTGGATCAGGCTCTGATTTGGAGGCCGGGGTGGATCAGCCTCCGATTTGGAGGCCGGGGTGGATCAGCCTCCGATTTGGAGGCCGGGGTGGATCAGCCTCCGATTTGAAGGCCTGGGTGGCTCAGCCTCCGATTTGGAGGCCGGGGTGGATCACCCTCCGATTTGGAGGCCGGGGTGGATCAGCCTCCGATTTGGAGGCCGGGGTGGATCAGCCTCCGATTTGGAGGCCGGGGTGGATCAGCCTCCGATTTGGAGGCCGGGGTGGCTCAGCCTCTGATTTGGAGGCCTGGGTCGATCAGCCTCCGATTTGGAGGCTGGGGTGGATCAGGCTCTGATTTGGAGGCCGGGGTGGATCAGCCTCCGATTTGGAGGCCGGGATGGATCAGCCTCCGATTTGGAGGCCGGGGTGGATCATTGTCCGATTTGGAGGCTGGGGTGGCTCAGCCTCCGATTTGGAGGCCGGGGTGGCTCAGTCTCCGATTTGGTGTGTCGGCCCTTTAAGACTCATTTGGGTGCCCTGGCCCTTTAACAATCACTTTGGCGCGTTGGCCCTTTAAGAGCTAGTTTGGCTCACTGGGCTTCTTTTAAATCCACTTTGGCGCACACATTCTCTCTCAGGGGCATGTGTCATGTGATGAAGCTAGATTTGCATTTGTGCTGTGGGTTTTGCTTTAAGAGCTGATATTATGTGGCAGAAACTCTGTCTTGGAGAGGTCATGTGACGTTCGTAGGTGTTGGCATAGTAACTGGGTCTGCCTGCGCATATCAATGAGCTCAACTGCCATTTCAATCGCCTCAGGGCACGTTTTGCCATTTCCTATTGAAAAGCATTGGAGACAGTGCATTCCAATGACGGGAAAAAAAATTTTCAAACGCAAATTGCGCAAAAACTACAAATCCGATCTACGTGAAAAATACTTAGCACACCTCTCATGGACGCTGGCTTCGAAACGACACCTCAACGGCGTCTGTGCGTGTAGCGGTTCGGGCTGTATTAATTGCGGAAATCAACTTAATAATAAGAAGAAGAATAAGTTAGCAGCGTTCGGATTACAATATAGTGGTTTTTTCAAACCACTATAACTAGATGTGTATTTCCTGAAGGAAGTACAGATAGTGGTTTGAAATGGTGCCCGGGCTGCCCCTTTAAGAGAGACTTGCCTGCTGCCCCTGCAAGACTTTCAACTCTGGATCCATTTTACTGTGGGGGCCACTCGGGGGCCGATTTCGTGGGCGGGGCCAGAGAGAGAGAGAGAGAGAACAGAGACAGAAAGATTCTATAAAGATACTATAGCACCCCAGCTCCCATTGTAGTTCCTACCTGAGTCTCTTGGTGCAGGACATATCATGATCCGCTCACATGGCCGACATCCCCGATTCCAAGGCGATCTCGCTGTCCGCTGTCAGAGGAGGACACGGTGATGGATCTGAAGCATTCCCTGAAGTGCCTCCATGGTTCCGTCACAATCTCCTACTGAAATTACCTAATTTCTGGTCAGCTTCCAGCACGTCAATTCCGGCAGAACGTTACGTGCAAGTTTTAAATTGCTCCTTGGGGCTCTGCTGTGTACTCCTCTGTCCCGTGGGGAAAGTAAGCTCCCGGCTGGGGCAGTCTCTCTCTCAAAATCGGGACTGTCTCGCTGGATCCGGGACGGTTGGGACTCGGGAGGTATAAATGCTTCCCACCATACACCTCGTACACACACAGCTCCGCTTCATACACCTTGTACACACACAGCTTCACTCCGTACACCCCCGGCTCTGCTCCGCTCCATAAACACACAGCTCTGCTCCATAAACACACGGCTCCGCTCTGTACACCTCGTACATACACGGCTCTGCTCCGTACACCTTGTAAAACCCCTCCTGACCCCACACAAGAACACACGGCTCTGCTACATCCACCTTGTAAAACCCCTCCTGACCCCACCCAAGTACACACATGGCTCTGCTACATCCACCTTGTAAACCCCTCCTGACCCCACCCAAGAACACACACGGCTCTGCTACATCCACCTTGTAAAACACCTCCAGACCCCACGCAAGTACACACACGGCTCTGCTACATCCACCTTGTTAAACCCCTCCTGACCCAACACAAGTACACACACGGCACTGCTACATCCACCTTGTAAAACCCCTCCTGACCCCACACAAGTACACACACGGCTCTGCTTCATCCACCTTGTAAACCCCTCTTGACCCCACACAAGTACACACACGGCTCTGCTACATCCACCTTGTAAACCCCTCCTGACCCCACACAAGTACACACACGGCTCTGCTACATCCACCTTGTAAACCCCTCCTGACCCCACACAAGTACACACACGGCTCTGCTACTACCACCTTGTAAAACCCCTCCTGACCCCACACAAGTACACACACGGCACTGCTACATCCACCTTGTAAAACCCTCCCGACCCCACACAAGTACACACGCGGCTCTGCTACATCCACCTTGTAAAACCCCTCCTGACCCCACACAAGTACACACACGGCTCTGCTTCATCCACCTTGTAAACCCCTCCTGACCCCACACAAGTACACGGCTCTGCTACATCCACCTTGTAAACCCCTCCTGACCCCACACAAGTACACACATGGCTCTGCTACATCCACCTTGTAAACCCCTCCTGACCCCACACAAGTACACACACGGCTCTGCTACTACCACCTTGTAAAACCCCTCCCTGACCCCACACAAGTACACACGCGGCTCTGCTACATCCACCTTGTAAACCCCTCCTAACCCCACACAAAGTACACACACGGCTCTGCTACATCCACCTTGTAAAACACCTCCCTGACCCCACACAAGTGCACACACAGCTCTGCTACATCCACCTTGTAAACCCCTCCTGACCCCACACAAGTACACACACAGCTCTGCTACATCCACCTTGTAAACACCTCCCTGACCCCACTGTCCCACACATAAACGTTACCTCATCCATCCAGACTAGCACCATAATGACAAGCGACCAGCACAGCAGAGTCCTGCAGCCGCCCTGATCATGTGACCCCTGACTCCTCCCCTCCTGTGACCTCATCACAGGTCCTGTGCCGGCACCGCACACCAGATTACAGCCGAAGGAAGCGATGATCATTGCTGGCCCTAAGGCTGTGTGCACACGATGCAGATTTGCAGCGGATCCGCAGCGGATTTTACCGCGCAGAAGCGTTGCATATCCGCATTGTGATGTACAGTAGCCTTAAAATCAGTGGAAAAAAAAAACCGCTGTGCAGACGCTGCGGATTTTTCGGCGCGGTTTTCCTGCGGTACAAAATCCGCAGCATGTTACTTCTTTTGTGCGGTTTTCCATCTCCCCTGTCTCCAAATCCGCAGGGGGAAAACCGCACAAAAACCGCAATAAAACCGCAGGAAAAATGGAAGAAATCCGCAGGGCTAAAAAGTCATATGCACTCAGCCTAAGGGGCTGAATCACTGCGTGGGTCCCTCGTGGAGGGCGCAGGATGGGGTCAGTACATGGGGGGGCGTGGCGGCGGCCGGCGGGTATCCCAGACAGCGTGAGTGGGCCCTCCCATCTCGCCAGGGCCCCGCAATTGCCCCATGTTTTCCCTATGGCAACATTTTCCCGTTAAAATGCATTGAGACTGTGCATTCCAATGACAGGAAAATGTTTTTCAAATGCAAATTGCGCAAAAACTACAAATCCGATCAACACGAAAAATACTTAGCACACCTCTCGTGGACGCTGACTTCGAAACGACACCTCAACGGAGTCTGTGCGTGTAGCGGTTCGGGCCGCATTAATTGCGGAAATCAACTGAATAGTAATAATAATACTAGATGTGTATTTCCTGAAGGAAGTACAGATAGTGGTTTGAAATGGTGCCCGGGATGCCCCTTTAAGAGAGACTTGCCTGATGCCCCTGCAAGACTTTCAACTCAGGATCCGTTTTAACT
Source organism: Dendrobates tinctorius (assembly GCF_039654945.1). NCBI lineage: Eukaryota > Metazoa > Chordata > Amphibia > Anura > Dendrobatidae > Dendrobates > Dendrobates tinctorius. The sequence continues at coordinate 2,599,707 of NW_027361770.1, read as the reverse complement.
GTGGGTGCCTCTCAGGGGCACTTTGGCCTCAGTGTCTGATTTTGTGGGTGGGGCCTCTCAGGGTCCGATTTGGTAGTTGGGGCCCCTCAGTGTCCAATTTTGTGGCCGGGGGCCCATCAGGGTCTGATTTTGTGGCCGGAACCCCTCAGGGTCCGATTTTGTGGGTGGGGTCCCTCAGGGTCCGATTTTGTGGGTGGGGCCCCTCAGGGTCCGATTTGGTGGATGGGGACCCTCAGGGTCCGATTTGGTGGGTGGGGCCCCTCAGGGTCCGATTTTGTGGGCGGGGCCCCTCAGGGTCCGATTTGGTGGCCGGGGCCCCTCAGGGTCCGATTTTGTGGCCGGGGCCCCTCAGATTCCGATTTTGTAGGCGAGGACCCTCAGGGTCCGATTTTGTGGGCGGGGCCCCTCAGGGTCCAATTTTGTGGCCGGGGCCCCTCAGGGTCCGATTTTATGGCCGGGGCCCCTCGGGGTCCGATTTGGTGGGCTGGGCCACTCTGGGTTCGATTTTGTGGTTGGGGCCCCTCAGGGTTCGATTTTATGGGTGGGGCCCCTTAGGGTCCAATTTTGTGTCTGGGGCCCCTCATGGTCCGATTTTGTGGTTGGGGCCGTTCAGAATCCGATTTGGTGGGCGGGGCCGCCCAGGGTTCGATTTGGTGAGCGGGGCCCCTCAGAGTTCAATTTGGTGAGCAGGGCCCCTCAGGGTCCGATTTGGTGAGCGGGGCCCCTCAGGGTCCGATTTTGTGAGCGGGGCCTCTCATGGTCTGATTTGGTGGGCGGGATCTCTCAGACTCTGATTTGGTGGGCGGGGCCACTCAGAATCCGATTTGGTGGGCGGGGCCACTCAGGGTCCTATTTGGTGGGCGGGGCCCCTCAGGGTCCAATTTGGTGGGTGGAACGCCTCAGGGTCCGATTTTGTGGGTGGGGCCCCCCAGGGTCCGATTTTGTGGGTGGGGCCCCCCAGGGTCCGATTTGATGGTTGGGGCCCCTCAGTGTCCAATTTTGTGGCCGGGGGCCCATCAGGGTCCGATTTTGTGGCCGGAACTCCTCAGGGTACGATTTTGTGGGTGGGGTCCCTCAGGGTCCAATTTTGTGGCCGGGGCCACTCAGGGTCCGATTTTGTGGGTGGGGCCACTCAGGGTCCGATTTGGTGGGTGGGGACCCTCAGGGTCCGATTTGGTGGCCGGGGCCTCTCAGGGTCTGATTTGGTAGGTGGGGCCCCTCAGGGTCCGATTTTGTGGCCGGGGCCCCTCAGGGTCCGATTTGGTGGTTGGGGCCCCTCAGGGTCCGATTTTGTGGCCGGGGCCCATCAGGGTCCGATTTTGTGGCCGGAACCCCTCAGGGTCCGATTTTGTGGGTGGGGCCCCTCAGGGTCCGATTTGGTGGTTGGGGCCCCTCAGGGTCCGATTTTGTGGCCGGGGTCCCTCAGGGTCCGATTGTGTGGCCGGGGCACTCAGGGTCCGATTTGGTGGGTGGTGCCCCTCAGGGTCCGATTTTGTGGCCGGCGCCCCTCAGGGTCCGATTTTGTGAGTGGGGCCCCTCAGGGTCCAATTTGGTGGGTGGGGCCCCTCAGGGTCCGATTTTGTGGCCGGGGCCCCTCAGGGTCCGATTTTGTGTCCGGGGCCCCTCAGGGTCCGATTTTGTGGTTGGGGCCCTTCAGAATCCGATTTGGTGGGCGGGGCCACTCAGGGTCTGATTTGGTGGGCGGGGCCACTCAGGGTCCGATGTGGTGGGCGGGGCCACTCAGGGTCCGATTTGGTGGGCGGGACCACTCAGGGTCCGATTTGGTGGGCGGGGCCACTCAGAATCCGATTTGGTGAGCGGGGCCCCTCAGGGTCCGATTTGGTCAGTGGGGCCCCTCAGGGTCCAATTTGGTCGGCGGGGCCCCTCAGGGTCCGATTTGGTGGGCGGGACCCCTCAATGTCCGATTTTGTGGTTGGGGCCCCTCAGGGTCCGATTTTGTGGGTGGAGCCCCTCAGGGTCCGATTTTGTGGCCTGGACCCCTCATGGTCCGATTTTGTGGTTGGGGCCCCTCAGGGTCCGATTTGTTGGGCGGGGCCCCTCAGGGTCCAATTTGGTGGGCGTGGCCCCTCAGGGTTCTATTTGGTGGGCGGGGCCCCTCAGGGTCTGAATTGGTGGGCAGGGCCCCTCTGGGTCTGATTTGGTGGGCAGGGCCCCTCTGGGTCTGATTTGGTGGGCAGGGCCCCTCAATGTCTGATTTGGTGAGCGGGGCCACTCTGGGTCTGATTTGGAGGGCGGGGCCACTCTGGGTCCGATTTTGTGGGCGGAGCCCCTCAGGGACCGATTTAGTGGGCGGGGCCACTCTGGGTCTGACTTGGTGGGTGGGGCCCCTCAGGGTCCGATTTGGTGGGCGGGGCCACTCTGGGTCCAATTTGGAGGCCAGGGTAGCTCAGTCTCCGTTATGTAGGCCAGGGTCAATCAGCTTTCGATTTGGCGCGCCGGCCCTTTAAGACGCATTTTGGTGCGCCGGCCCTTTAAGAATCACTTAGGCGCATCTGCCGTTTAAGAGCCAGTTTGGCGCACTGGGCTTCTAAATCCACTTTGGCGCATATTCTCTCTCAGGGGCATGCGTCATGTGATGAAGCTAGATTTGCATTTGTGCTCTGGGTTTCGCTTTAAGAGCTGATATTATCTGCCAGAAACTCTGTCCTGGAGGGGTCATGAAAAGTTCATAGGCGTTGGCATAGTAACTGGGTGTGCCTGCGCATATCAATGAGCTTAACTGCTATTTGAATCGCCTCACGACTGCCCCATGTTTTCCCTATGGCAAAATTTTCCAATTGAAATGCATTGAGACAGTGCATTCTATTGACAGGAAAATGTTTTTTCAAACTCAAATTGCGCAAAAACTATAAATCGGATCGACATGAAAAGTACTTAGCACACCGAACGTGAACGCTGGCTTCGAAACGAAACCTCAACGGAGTCTGTGCGTGTAGCGGTTCAGGCCGCATTAATTGCGGAAATCAACTGAATAGTAATAATAATACTAGATGTGTATTTCCTGAAGGAAGTACAGATAGTGGTTTGAAATGGTGCCCGGGCTGCCCCTTTAAGAGAGACTTGCCTGCTGCCCCTGCAAGACTTTCAACTCAGGATACGATTTAACTGTGGGTGCCTCTCAGGGGCCACTTTGGCCTCATGGTCCGATTTTGTGGGTGGGGCCCCTCAGGGCCTGATTTTGTGGGTGGGGCCCCTCAGGGTCCGATTTTGTGGTTGGGTCCCCTCAGGGTCCGATTTTGTGGTTGGGTCCCCTCAGGGTCCGATTTTGTGGCCGCGGCCCCTCAGGGTCCGATTTTGTGGCCGGGGCCCCTCTGGGTCCGATTTTGTGGCAGGGGCCCCTCTGGGTCCGATTTTGTGGGTGGGGCCCCTCTGGGTCCAATTTGGTGGGCGGGACCACTCTGGGTCCAATTTGGTGGGCGGGGTCTCTCAGGATCCGATTTTGTGACTGGGGCCCATCAGGGTCCGATTTTGTGGCCGCGGCCCCTCAGGGTCTGATTTTGTGGCAGGGGCCCCTCTGGGTCTGATTTTGTGGGCGGAGCCCCTCTGGGTCCAATTTGGTGGGCGGGACCACTCTGGGTCCAATTTGGTGGGCGGGACCACTCTGGGTCCAATTTGGTGGGTGGGGCCTCTCAGGGTCCGATTTGGTGGGCGGGGCCCCACAGGGTCCGATTTGGTGGGCGGGGCCACTCTGGGTAAGATTTGGAGGCTGGGGTCGCTCAGCCCCCAATTTGGAGGCTGGGGTCGTTGAGCTTCCGATTTGGAGGCAGAGGTCAAAGAGCCTCTGATTTGGAGGCCGGGGTCGATGAACTTCCGATTTGGAGGCCGGGGTGGCTCAGCCTCCGATTTGGAGGCCGGGGTGGCTCAGCCTCTGATTTGGAGGCCGGGGTCGCTCAGCCTCCGATTTGGAGGCCGGGGTCGCTCAGCCTCCGATTTGGAGGCCGGGGTGGCTCAGCCTCCGATTTGGAGGCCGGGGTGGATCAGCCTCCGATTTGGAGGCCGGGGTCGCTCAGCCTCCGATTTGGAGGCCGGGGTGGCTCAGCCTCCGATTTGGAGGCCGGGGTGGCTCAGCCTCCGATTTGGAGGCCGGGGTGTCTCAGCCTCCGATTTGGAGGCCGGGGTGGCTCAGCCTCCGATTTGGAGGCCGGGGTCGATCAGCCTCCGATTTGGAGGCCGGGGTCGATCAGCCTCCGATTTGGAGGCCAGGGTGGCTCAGCCTCCTATTTGGAGGCCGGGGTCGATCAGCCTCCGATTTGGAGGACGGGGTCGATCAGCCTTCTATTTGGAGGCCGGGGTCGATCAGCCTCCGATTTGGAGGCCGGGGTCGATCAGCCTCCGATTTGGAGGCCGGGGTGGCTCAGCCTCCGATTTGGAGGCCGGGGTGGTCCAGCCTCCTATTTGGAGGCCGGGGTGGCTCAGCCTCCTATTTGGAGGCCGGGGTCGATCAGCCTCCGATTTGGAGGACGGGGTGGATCAGCCTCCGATTTGGAGGCCGGGGTCGATCAGCCTCCGATTTGGAGGCCGGGGTCGATCAGCCTCCGATTTGGAGGCCGGGGTGGCTCAGCCTCCGATTTGGAGGCCGGGGTGGCTCAGCCTCCGATTTGGAGGCCGGGGTGGCTCAGCCTCCGATTTGGAGGCCGGGGTGGATCAGCCTCCGATTTGGAGGCCGGGGTGGCTCAGCCTCCGATTTGGAGGCCGGGGTGGATCAGCCTCCGATTTGGAGGCAGGGGTGGCTCAGCCTCCGATTTGGAGGCCGGGGTGGCTCAGTCTCCGATTTGGTGTGTCGGCCCTTTAAGACTCATTTGGGCGCGTTGGCCCTTTAAGAGCTAGTTTGGCTCACTGGGCTTCTTTTAAATCCACTTTGGCGCACACATTCTCTCTCAGGGGCATGTGTCATGTGATGAAGCTAGATTTGCATTTGTGCTGTGGGTTTCGCTTTAAGAGCTGATATTATGTGGCAGAGGCTCTGTGCTGGGGTTCAAGTGAAGTTCGTAGGCGTTGGCATAGTAACTGTGTCTGCCTGCGCATATCAATGAGCTCAACTGTCATTTCAATCGCCTCAGGGCACGTTTTGCCATTTCCTATTGAAAAGCATTGGAGACAGTGCATTCCAATGACGGGAAAAAAAATTTTCAAACGCAAATTGCGCAAAAACTACAAATCCGATCTACATGAAAAATACTTAGCACACCTCTCATGGACGCTGGCTTCGAAACGACACCTCAACGGAGTCTGTGCGTGTAGCGATTCGGGCCGCATTAATTGCGGAAATCAACTTAATAATAATAATAAGAAGAAGAATAAGTTAGCAGCGTTCGGATTACAATATAGTGGTTTTTTCAAACCACTGTAACTAGATGTGTATTTCCTGAAGGAAGTACAGATAGTGGTTTGAAATGGTGCCCGGGCTGCCCCTTTAAGAGAGACTTGCCTGCTGCCCCTGCAAGACTTTCAACTCAGGATCCGTTTTAACTGTGAGTGTCTCTCAGAGGCCACTTTGGCCTCAGGGTCTGATTTGGTGGGTGGGGCCCCTCAGAATCCGATTCCTTGGCCTGGGCTCCTCAGGGCTTGAATTGTTGGCGGGGATCTCTCAGGCTCCGATTTTGTGGGTGTGGCCCCTCAGGGTCCGATTTTGTGAGTGGGGCCCCTCAGGGTCCGATTTTGTGGCCGGGGCCCCTCAGGGTCTGATTTTGTGGCCGGATCCCCTCAGGGTCTGATTTTCTGGCCGTGGCCCCTCAGGGTCCGATTATGTGGGTTGGGCCCCTCAGGGTCCGATTTTGTGGCCAGGGCCCCTCAGGGTCCGATTTTGTGGCCGGGGCCCCTCAGGGTCCGATTTTGTGGCCGGGGCCCCTCAGGGTCTGATTTTGTGGTTGGGACCAATCAGGGTCCGATTTTGTGGTTGGGGCCCCTCTGGGTCCGATTTGGTCGGCGGGGCCACTCTGGGTCCGATTTGGTTGGCGGGACCACTCTGGGTCCGATTTGGTGGGCGGGGCCCCACAGGGTCCGATTTGGTGGGCGGGGCCCCTCAGGGTCCGGTTTGGTGGGCAGGGCCTCTCTGGGTCCGATTTGGTGGGCGGGGCCACTCGGTAAGATTTGGTGGGCGGGGCCACTCGGTAGGATTTGGTGGGCGGGGCCACTCTGGGTAAGATTTGGAGGCCGGTGTCGATGAGCTTCCGATTTGGAGGCCGAGGTCAAAGAGCCTCCGATTTGGAGGCCGGGGTGGCTCAGCCTCCGATTTGGAGGCCGGGGTGGCTCAGCCTCCGATTTGGAGGCCGGGGTGGCTCAGCCTCCGATTTGGAGGCCGGGGTGGCTCAGCCTCCGATTTGGAGGCCGGGGTGGCTCAGCCTCCCATTTGGAGGCCGGGGTGGCTCAGCCTCCCATTTGGAGGCCGGGGTCGATCAGCCTCCCATTTGGAGGCCGGGGTGGCTCAGCCTCCCATTTGGAGGCCAGGGTGGCTCAGCCTCCCATTTGGAGGCCGGGGTGGCTCAGCCTCCCATTTGGAGGCCGGGGTGGATCAGCCTCCCATTTGGAGGCCGGGGTGGATCAGCCTCTGATTTGGAGGCCGGGGTGGATCAGCCTCCGATTTGGAGGCCGGGGTCGCTCAGCATCCAATTTGAAGGCCGGGGTGGCTCAGCCTCCGATTTGGAGGCCGGGGTGGCTCAGCCTCCGATTTGGAGGCCGGGGTGGCTCAGCCTCCGATTTGGAGGCCGGGGTGGCTCAGCCTCCGATTTGGAGGCCGGGGTGGCTCAGCCTCCCATTTGGAGGCCGGGGTGGCTCAGCCTCCCATTTGGAGGCCGGGGTGGCTCAGCCTCCCATTTGGAGGCCGGGGTGGCTCAGCCTCCCATTTGGAGGCCGGGGTCGATCAGCCTCCCATTTGGAGGCCGGGGTCGATCAGCCTCCCATTTGGAGGCCGGGGTGGATCAGCCTCCGATTTGGAGGCCGGGGTGGCTCAGCCTCCGATTTGGAGGCCGGGGTGGCTCAGCCTCTGATTTGGAGGCCGGGGTGGCTCAGCCTCCGATTTGGAGGCCGGGGTGGCTCAGCCTCCGATTTGGAGGCCGGGGTGGCTCAGCCTCCGATTTGGAGGCCGGGGTGGCTCAGCCTCCCATTTGGAGGCCGGGGTGGCTCAGCCTCCGATTTGGAGGCCGGGGTGGCTCAGCCTCCCATTTGGAGGCCGGGGTGGCTCAGCCTCCCATTTGGAGGCCGGGGTCGATCAGCCTCCCATTTGGAGGCCGGGGTCGATCAGCCTCCCATTTGGAGGCCGGGGTCGATCAGCCTCCGATTTGGAGGCCGGGGTCGATCAGCCTCCGATTTGGAGGCAGGGGTGGCTCAGCCTCCGATTTGGAGGCAGGGGTAGCTCAGCCTCCGATTTGGAGGCCGGGGTGGCTCAGCCTCCGATTTGGAGGCCGGGGTGGCTCAGCCTCCGATTTGGAGGCCGGGGTGGCACAGCCTCCGATTTGGAGGCCGGGGTGGCTCAGCCTCCGATTTGGAGGCCGGGGTGGCTCAGCCTCCGATTTGGAGGCCGGGGTGGCACAGCCTCCGATTTGGAGGCCGGGGTGGCTCAGCCTCCGATTTGGAGGCCGGGGTGGCTCAGCCTCCGATTTGGAGGCCGGGGTGGATCAGCCTCCGATTTGGAGGCCGGGGTGGATCAGCCTCCGATTTGAAGGCCGGGGTGGCTCAGCCTCCGATTTGGAGGCCGGGGTGGCTCAGCCTCCGATTTGGAGTCCGGGGTGGCTCAACCTCCGATTTGGAGGCCGGGGTGGCTCAGCCTCCGATTTGGAGGCCGGGGGGTCGATCAGCCTCCCATTTGGAGCCTGTGGTCACTCAGCTTTCGATTTGGCGTGTTGGCCCTTTAAGACTCATTTTGGTGCGCCGGCCCTTTAACAGTCACTTTTGCACTTCGGCCCTTTAAGAGCCAGTTTGGCTCACTGGGCTTCTAAATACACTTTGGCGCACATTCTCTCTCAGGGGCATGTGTCATGTGATGAAGCTAGATTTGCATTTGTGCTGTGGGTTTCGCTTTAAGAGCTGATATTATGTGGCAGAAGCTCTGTCCTTGGGACGTCATGTGACGTTCGTATTCGTTGGCATAGTAACTGGGTCTGCCTGCGCATATCAATGAGCTCAACTGCCATTTCAATCGCCTCAGGGCATGTTTTGCCATTTCCCCATTCAAATGCATTGGAGACAGTGCATTCCAATGACGGGAAAAAAAATTTTCGAACGCAAATTGAGCAAAAACTACAAATCTGATCGACACGAAAAATACTTAGCACACCTCTCATGGGCGCTGGCTTCGAAACGACACCTCAACGGAGTCTGTGCGTTTAGCGGTTCGGGCTGTATTAATTGCGGAAATCAACTTAATAATAATAACTAGATGTGTATTTCCTGAAGGAAGTACAGATAGTGGTTTGAAATGGTGCCCGGGCTGCCCCTTTAAGAGAGACTTGCCTGCTGCCCCTGCAAGACTTTCAACTCAGGATCCGTTTTAACTGTGGGTGCCTCTCAGGGGCCACTTTGGCCTCAGGGTCTGATTATGTGGGTGGGGCCCATCAGGGCCTGATTTTGTGGGTGGGGCCCCTCAGGGTCCGATTTTGTGGCCGGGGCCCCTCAGGGTCCGATTTTGTGGCCGGGGCCCCTCAGGGTCCGATTTGGTGGCCGGGGCCCCTCAGGGTTGGATTTGGTGGGTGGGGCTCCTCAGGGTCTGATTTTGTGGCTGGGGCCCCTCAGGGTCCGATTTGGTGGTTGGGGCCCCTCAGGGTCCGATTTTGTGGCCGGGGCCCCTCAGGGTCTGATTTTGTGGGTGGGGCCTCTCAGGGTCCGATTTGGTGGGTGGGGCCCCTCAGGGTCCGATTTGGTGGGTGGGGCCTCTCAGGGTCCGATTTGGTGGGTGGGGCCCCTCAGGGTCCGATTTGGTGGGTGGGGCCTCTCAGGGTCCGAAGTGGTGGGAGGGCCCCGCAGGGTCCGATTTGGTGGCCGTGGCCCCTCAGGGTCCAATTTTGTGGTCGGGGCCCCTCAGGGTCCGATTTGGTGGCCGTGGCCCCTCAGGGTCCAATTTTGTGGATGGGGCCCCTCAGGGTCTAATTTGGTGGCCGGGGCCCCTCAGGGTCTAATTTGGTGGGTGGGGCCATCTGGGTCTGATTTGGTGGGTGGGGCCACTCTGAGTCCAATTTGGTGGGGGCCCCTCAGGGTCCAAGTTGGTGGGCGGGGCCCCTCAGGGTCTGATTTGGCGGGCGGGGCCCCTCAGGGTCCGATTTGGTGGGTGGGGCTCCACAGCGTCCGATTTGGTGGGCGGGATCCCTCAGGGTCCGATTTGGTGGGCGGGGCCCCTCAGGGTTTGATTTGGTGGGCGGGGCCCCTCAGGGTCTGATTTGGTGGGCGGGGCCCCTCAGGGTCTGATTTGGTGGACAGGGCCCCTCAGGGTCTGATATGGTGGGTGGGGCCCCTCAGGGTCCGATTTGGTGGGCAGAGCCCCTCAGGGTTCGATTTGGTGGGAGGGGCCCCTCAGGGTCTGATTTGGTGGGCGGGGCCGCTCAGAGTCCGATTTGGTGAGCGGGGCCCCTCAGAGCTCAATTTGGTGAGCAGGGCCCCTCAGGGTCCGATTTGGTGAGCGGGGCCCCTCAGGGTCTGATTTGGTGGGCGGGATCTCTCAGTGTCCGATTTGGTGGGCGGGGCCCCTCAGGGTCCGATTTGGTGGGCGGGGGCGCACTTTGGCGCACATTCTCTCTCAGGGGCATGCGTCATGTGATGAAGGTAGATTTGCATTTGTGCTGTGGGTTTTGCTTTAAGAGCTGATATTATGTGGCAGAAGCTCTGTCCTGGGGGCATCATGTGACGTTCGTAGGCGTTGGCATAGTAACTGGGTGTGCCTGTGCATATCAATGAGCTTTACTGCCATTTCAATCGCCTCAGGGCACGTTTTGCCATTTCCCATTGAAAAGCATTGGAGACAGTGCATTCCATTGACGGGAAAAAAAAATTTCAAATGCAAATTGCGCAAAAACTACAAATCCGATCGACACGAAAAATACTTAGCACACCTCTCGTGGACGCTGGCTTCAAAACGACACCTCAACGGAGTCTGTGTGTGTAGCGGTTTGGGCCGCATTAATTGCGGAAATCAACTGAATAACTTGTGATTGGCGCATTATAATTGTAATACTAGATGTGTATTTCCTGAAGGAAGTACAGATAGTGGTTTGAAATGGTGCCCGGGCTGCCCCTTTAAGATAGATTTGCCTGCTGCCCCTGCAAGACTTTCAACTCAGGATCCGTTTTAACTGTGGGTGCCTCTCAGGGGCCACTTTGGCCAGTGGGGCCTCTCAGGTCTGATTTGGTGGGTGGGGCACCTCAGGATCCGATTTGGCGGGCGGGGACACACTGGGTCTGATTTGGTGGGCGGGGCCACTCTGGGTCTAATTTGGTGGGCGTGGCCACTCTGGGTCCAATTTGGTGGGCAGGTCACCTCAGGGTCCGATTTGGTGGGCGGAGCACCTCAGGGACTGATTTGGTGGGTGGGGCCCCTCAGGGTCCGATTTGGTGGGCGGGGCCCCTCAGGGTCTAATTTTGTGGGTGGGGCCCCTCTGGGTTCGTTTTTGTGGCCGGGGTCTCTCAGGGTCTGATTTTGTGGCCGGGGCCCCTCAGGGTCCGATTTTATGGTTGGGGCCCCTCAGGGTCCGATTTTGTGGTTGGGGCCCCTCAGAGTCCGGTTTTGTGGTTGGGGGCCCTCAGGGTCCGATTTTGTGGCCGGCGCCCCTCAGGGTCCGATTTCGTGGCTGGGGCCCCTCAGGGTCCGATTTTGTGGCCGGGGCCCCTCAGGGTCCGATTTTGTGGTTAGGCCGCTCAGGGTCCGATTTTGTGGCCGGGGCCCCTCAGGTTCCGATTTTGTGGCCGGGGCCCCTCAGGGTCCGATTTTGTGGGTGGGGCCCCTCAGGGTCCGATTTTGTTGGTTGGGCCCCTCAGGATCCGATTTTGAAGGTGGGGCCCCTCAGGGTTTGATTTTGTGGCCGGGGCCCCTCAGGGTCCGATTTTGTGGTTGGGGCCCCTCAGGGTCTGATTTTGTGGTCGGGTCTACTCAGGGTCCGATTTGGTTGGCGGGGCCTCTCAGGGTCCGATTTGGTGGGCGGGGCCCCTCAGGGTCCAATTTTGTGGGTGGGGCCCCTCAAGGTTCGATTTTGTGGCCGGGGTCTCTCAGGGTCTGATTTTGTGGCCGGGGCCCCTCATGGTCCTATTTTGGGGTTGGGGCCTCTCAGGGTCCGATTTTGTGGTTGGGGGCGCTCAGGGTCCGATTTTGTGGGTGGGGCCCCTCAGGGTCCGATTTGGTGAGCGGGGCCCATCGGGGTCCGATTTGGTCAGCATCGCCCCATAGGATCAGATTTGGTGGGTGGGGCCCCCCAGCGTCTGATTTTGTGGTTGGGGCCCCTCAGGGTCCGATTTTGTGGGTGGAGCCCCTTATGGTCCGATTTTGTGTCCGGGGCCCCTCAGGGTCCAATTTGGTGGGCGTGGCCCCTCAGGGTCCCATTTGGTGGGCGGGGCCACTCAGGGTCCGATTTGGTGGGCGGGGCCCCCCAGGGTCCGATTTGGTGGGCGGGGCCCATCAGAGTCAGATTTGGTGGGCGGGGACTCTCAGGGTACGATTTGCTGGGCGGGGTCCCTCAGGGTCCTATTTGGTGGGCGGGGCCCCTCAGGGTCCGATTTGGTGGGCGGGGACCCTCAGGGTCCGATTTGCTGGGCGGGGTCCCTCAGGGTCCTATTTGGTGGGTGGGGCCCCTCAGGGTCCTATTTGGTGGTTGGGGCCTTTCAGAATCCGATTTGGTGAGCGGGGCCCCTCAGGGTCCGATTTGGTGAGCGGGGCCCCTTAGGGTCCGATTTGGTGAGCGGGGACCCTCAGGGTCTGATTTGGTGGGGGGGGCCCATAGGGTCCGATTTGGTGAGCGGGGACCCTCAGGGTCTGATTTGGTGGGCGGGATCTCTCAGTCCGATTTGGTGGGCGGGATCTCTCAGAGTCTGATTTGGTGGGCGGGGCCCCTCAGGGTCCGATTTGGTGGGCGGGGCCCCTCTGGGTCCGATTTGATGGGCGGGGCCCCTCTGGGTCAGATTTGGTGAGCGGGGCCCCTCAGAGTTCGATTTGGTGAGCGGGGCCCCTTATGGTCTGATTTGGTGAGCGGGGCCCCTCTGTGTCCGATTTGGTGGGCGGGGCCCCTCAGGGTCTGATTTGGTGGGTGGGGCCCCTCAGGGTCCGATTTGGTGGGCCGGGGCACACTTTGGCGCACATTCTCTCTCAGGGGCATGCGTCATGTGATGAAGCTAGATTTGCATTTGTGCTGTGGGTTTCGCTTTAAGAGCTGATATTATGTGGCAGAAGCTCTGTCCTGGGGGCATCATGTGACGTTCGTAGGCGTTGGCATAGTAACTGGGTGTTCCTGCGCATTTCAATGAGCTTAACTGCCATTTCAATCGCCTCAGGGCACGTTTTGCCATTTCCCATTCAAATGCATTGAGACAGTGCATTCCAATGACGGGAAAAAAAAATTTCAAACGCAAATTGCGCAAAAACTACAAATCCGATCGACATGAAAAATACTTAGCACACCACTCGTGGACGCTGGCTTCAAAACAACACCTCAACGGAGTCTGTGCGTGTAGCGGTTCGGGCCGAATTAATTGCGGAAATCAACTGAATAGTAATAATAATACTAGATGTGTATTTCCTGAAGGAAGTACAGATAGTGGTTTGAAATGGTGCCCAGGCTGCCCCTTTAAGAGAGACTTGCCTGCTGCCCCTGCAAGACTTTCAACTCAGGATCCGTTTTAACTGTGAGTGCCTCTCAGGGGCCACTTTGGCCTCAGGGTCTGATTTGGTGGGTGGGGCGCCTCAGGATCTGATTCCTTGGCCTGGGCTCCTCAGGGCTTGAATTGTTGGTGGGGATCACTCAGGCTCCGATTTTGTGGGTGTGGCCCCTCAGGGTCCGATTTTGTGTGTGTGGCCCCTCAGGGTCCGATTTTGTGGGTGTGGCCCCTCAGGGTCCGATTTTGTGGGTGGGGCCCCTCAGGTTCCGATTTTGTGGGTGGGGCCCCTCAGGGTCCGATTTTGTGGGTGGGGCCCTTCAGGGTCCGATTTGGTGGGCGGGGCCCCACAGGGTCCAATTTTGAGGTCGGGGCCCCTCAGGGTCCGATTTTGTGGGCGGGGCCCCTCAGGGTCCGATTTGGTGGGCGGGGCCACTCAGGGTCCGATTTGGTGGGCAGGGCCCCTCGGGGTCCGATATGGTGGGTGGGGCCACTCAGAATCCGATTTGGTGGGCGGGGCCCCTCAGGATCCGATTTGGTGGGCGGGGCCACTCAGGGTCCGATTTGGTGGGCGGGGCCACTCAGGGTCCGATTTGGTGGGCGGGGCCACTCTGGGTCCGATTTGGCGAGCTGGGCCCCTCAGGGTCTGATTTGGTGGGCGGGATCCCTCGGGGTCCAATTTGGTGCAGGGCCCCTCGGGGTCCGATTTGGTGGGTGAGGCCCCTCGGGGTCTGATTTGGTGGGTGGGGCCCCTCGGGGTCCGATTTGGTGGGCGGGCCACTCTGGGTCTGATTTGGTGGGCGGGCCACTCTGGGTCCGATTTGGTGGGCGGGGCCCCTCAGAGTTCAATTTGGTCAGCGGGGACCCTCAGGGTCCGATTTTGTGGGTGGGGCCCCTTAGGGTCCGATTTTGTGGTTGGGGCCTTTCAGAATCCGATTTAGTGGGCGTGGCCCCTCAGGGTCCGATTTGGTGGGCGGGGCCCCTCAGGGTTCAATTTGGTGGGCGGGGCCCCTCAGGGTCCAATTTGGTGGGTGGGGCCCCTCAGGGTCCGATTTGGTGGCCGCTGCCCCTCAGGGTCCGATTTTGTGGCCGGGGCCCCACAGGGTCCGATTTGGTGGTTGGGGCCCCTCGGGGTCCAATTTTGTGGCCGGGGCCCCTCAGGGTCTGATTTTGTGGCCGGAACCCCTCAGGGTCCAATTTGGTGGGCGGGGCCCCTCAGGGTCCGATTTTGTGGCCGGGGCCCCTCAGGGTCCGATTTTGTGGGTGGGGCCCCTCAGTGTCCGATTTTGTGGCTGGGGCCCCTCAGGGTCCGATTTTGTTGGTTGGGCCCCTCAGGATCCGATTTTGAGGGTGGGGCCCCTCAGGGTTCGATTTTGTGGCCTGGGCCCCTCAGGGTCCGATTTTGTGGTTGGGGCCCCTCAGGGTCTGATTTTGTGGCCGGGTCTACTCAGGGTCCGATTTTGAGGGTGGGGCCCCTTAGGGTCCTCTTTTGTGGTTGGGGGCCCTCAGGGTCTGATTTTGTGGGTGGGGCCCCTTAGAGTCCGATTTGGTTGGCTGGGCCCCTCAGGGTCTGATTTGGTGGGCGGGGCCTCTCAGGGTCCGATTTTGAGGGAGGGGCCCCTCAGGGTCCGATTTTGAGGGCGGGGCCCCTGAGGGTCCGATTTTGTGGCCGGGGCCCCTCATGGTCCGATTTTGGGGTTGGGGCCCCTCAGGGCCGATTTTGTGGTTGGGGGCGCTCAGGGTCCAATTTTGTGGGTGGGGCCCCTCTGGGTTCGATTTTGTGGCCGGGGTCTCTCAGGGTCCGATTTTGTGGCCGGGGCCCCTCAGGGTCCGATTTTGTGGTTGGGGCCCCTCAGGGTCCGATTTTGTGGTTGGGGCCCCTCAGGGTCCGGTTTTGTGGTTGGGGCCCCTCAGGGTCCGATTTTGTGGCCGGCACCCGTCAGGGTCCGATTTCGTGGCCGGGGCCCCTCAGGGTCCGATTTTGTGGCTGGGGCCCCTCAGGGTCCGATTTTGTGGCCGGGGCCCCTCAGGGTCCGATTTTGTGGTTGGGCCGCTCAGGGTCCGATTTTGTGGCCGGGGCCCCTCAGGGTCCGATTTTGTGGGTGGGGCCCCTCAGTGTCCGATTTTGTGGCTGGGGCCCCTCAGAGTCCGATTTTGTTGGTTGGGCCCCTCAGGATCCAATTTTGAGGGTGGGGCCCCTCAGGGTTCGATTTTGTGGCCTGGGCCCCTCAGGGTCCGATTTTGTGGTTGGGGCCCCTCAGGGTCTGATTTTGTGGCCGGGTCTACTCAGGGTCCGATTTTGAGGGTGGGGCCCCTTAGGGTCCTATTTTGTGGTTGGGGGCCCTCAGGGTCTGATTTTGTGGGTGGGGCCCCTTAGAGTCCGATTTGGTTGGCGGGGCCCCTCAGGGTCTGATTTGGTGGGCGGGGCCTCTCAGGGTCCGATTTTGAGGGAGGGGCCCCTCAGGGTCCGATTTTGAGGGCGGGGCCCCTGAGGGTCCGATGTTGTGGCCGGGGCCCCTCAGGGTCCGATTTTGGGGTTGGGGCCCCTCAGGGCCGATTTTGTGGTTGGGGGCGCTCAGGGTCCAATTTTGTGGGTGGGGCCCCTCTGGGTTCGATTTTGTGGCCGGGGTCTCTCAGGGTCCGATTTTGTGGCCGGGGCCCCTCAGGGTCCGATTTTGTGGCCGGGGCACCTCAGGGTCCGATTTTGTGGTTGGGGCCCCTCAGGGTCCGATTTTGTGGTTGGGGCCCCTCAGGGTCCGGTTTTGTGGTTGGGGCCCCTCAGGGTCCGATTTTGTGGCCGGCACCCGTCAGGGTCCGATTTCGTGGCCGGGGCCCCTCAGGGTCCGATTTTGTGGCCGGGGCCCCTCAGGGTCCGATTTTGTGGCTGGGGCCCCTCTGGGTCCGATTTTGTGGCCGGGGCCCCTCAGGGTCCGATTTTGTGGTTGGGCCGCTCAGGGTCCGATTTTGTGGCCGAGGACCCTCAGGGTCCTATTTTGTGGCTGGGGCCCCTCAGGGTCCGATTTTGTGGCTGGGGCCCCTCAGGGTCCGATTTTGTGGCCGGGGCCCCTCAGGGTCCGATTTTGTGGTTGGGGCCCCTCAGGGTCTGATTTTGTGGCCGGGTCTACTCAGGGTCCGATTTTGTGGGTGGGGCCCCTTAGGGTCTGATTTTGTGGGTGGAGCCCCCTGGGTCCATTTTGGTGGGCAGGTCCACTCTGGGTCCGATTTTGTGGTTGGGGCCCCTCAGGGTCCAATTTTGTGGTTGGGGCCCCTCGGGGTTCAATTTTGTAGGTGGGGCCCCTCAGGGTCCGATTTTGTGGGTGGGGCCTTCAGGGTCCGATTTTGTGGGTGGGGCTCCTCAGGGTCCAATTTGGTGGGCGGGGACACTCTGGGTCCGAATTCGTGGGCGGGGCCACTCTGGGTCCGATTTGGATGCCAGGGTTGCTCAGCCTCCTTTTTGTAGGCCAGGGTCTATCAGCCTCCGATTTGGAGCCTTGGGTCACTCAGCTTTCGATTTGGCGCGCCGGCCCTTTAAGACTCATTTTGGTGCGCCGGCTCTTTAAGAATCAATTTGGCGCGTCGGCCCTTTAAGAGCCAGGGTGGCTCACTGGGCTTCTAAATCCACTTTGGCGCACACATTCTCTCTCAGGGTCATGCGTCATGTGATGAAGCTAGATTTGCATTTGTGCCGTGGGTTTAGCTTTAAGAGCTGATATTATGTGGCAAAAGCTCTGTTCTGGAGATGTCATGTGACGTTCGTAGGCGTTGGCATAGTAACTGGGTCTGCCTGCGCATATCAATGAGCTCAACTGCCATTTCAATCGCCTCAGGGCACGTTTTAAGCTTCCCATTGAAAAGCATTGACACAGTGCATTCCAATGACGGGAAAAAAAATTTTCAAACGCAAATTGCGCAAAAACTACAAATCCGATCGACACGAAAAATACTTAGCACACCTCTCATGGACGCTGGCTTCGAAACGACACCTCAACGGAGTCTGTGCGTGTAGCGGTTCGGGCTGCATTAATTGCGGAAATCAACTTAATAATAATAATAAGAAGAAGAAGAATAAGTTAGCAGCGTTCGGATTACAATATAGTGGTTTTTTCAAACCACTATAATAAGAAGAAGAAGAATAAGTTAGCAGCGTTCGGATTACAATATAGTGGTTTTTTAAAACCACTATAAATATATGTGTCCACTATGAGAATAAACATACTATATAGAAAAAATATTATAAACGCGCCGGAAGGCAGATAATAAAATCTGATGATAGTAAGTATCATAATGAGCACCATCCACTATAAATACATAGCAGCGCAGCAATGTGGGCATATATAAAAGTGATGTGTATACATGCAAAAGGAAAAAGAAAAATAAGAAAAAGGAAAATAATCTTTGAAGAAAAAGAAAAAATAAAAGATATAAAGGAAAAAATGTTTTGAAAAAAAATTTTTTGAAAAAAATTTTTGGGAAAAAAAAGGAAATTTTTTATTATTTATTCACATGTAATAAGTCATATTTAATATCTAATCATTGATAATGAAAATTAGAACCAGAAGGTGAGTACCATACTCCCACGATTAGGTCTGTGGAAACAAAAACAAAAAATATTAATAAAAACATATTCAGAATAATACATTCAAAATACATCACCGATCAACATTATAACCATAAGATAATAAATCTCAAAATAAAGAAGAAGGGATACATCAATTCCACCAAGCTAAGAAAAATTAGTGAAAGACTTCATATTCACGATTGAGACCGAAAGGTTCCAATGTTTGAAGCATATATATCCAATATGCCTCTCTTTCTTTCAATTTCTGTACCCTGTTGCCCCCCCGTCTAGCCAACGGTACACTTTCTATAATTTGGTAGCGTAGTTGGGAGATACGGTGATTATAAGCAATAAAATGAGCTGGAATCGGTAATAACGTTCTCTTGCACCTAATGGTTGACTTATGTTGTGAAATGCGGTCTCGGATATGCTGGGTAGTCTCCCCAACATATCCGAGACCGCACGGACATTTAATCAAATATACTACGTAAGTAGAATCACAACTATGGTAATTTTTGATAGAAAAAATCTTCCCAGATCTAGGATGGGTGAATGTGTCCCCCTTCGTAATGTTAGAACATTGTAAACAATGTAAGCAAGGGAAAGTCCCATTGCGCTGTGGTCTAAGTAACCTTTGTCTATTGAAGTCACGTAAACTACCAATGTCTGCCCTAACCAACAAATCTCGTAAATTAGGAGATTTCTTGTAACAAATCAAAGGAGGAACTTGGAATTCCAAAATGTGAGGGTAGGACTCAGAGAGAAGGGGCCAATGTTGGCGAATGATCTTATGGAACAAATACATAAAAGGATGAAATGTATTGACAAAGGCCACCTTGTTAACTTTGGTAATCGATTTAACTGTAGACGAAGATGGAAGGGACAATACCGAATCTGGATAACCCCGAGATTCGAATTTAGATTTCATTTCGGCATAACGAATAGTGCGAATGTGATTATCTGTCACAATACGTTCAATCCGTAGAAATTGTGATCGGGGGAGAGATTTTTTAATGTGTCTGGGATGGCAACTCGTAAAATGTAAAAGACTATTTTTGTCCGTTGGTTTGACAAATAGATCAGTGGAAAGAGAGCCATCAATATTTTTGATGACCCTGGTGTCAAGAAAAGGAATAGACTCCCCATTGTATTGCATAGTAAAAGATAAACCCCCAACCGTAGAGTTAATAGAGCTGTTTATTTTGAAAAAGGCCATCTATGGCCATACGTTCAATTTTAGATATGTTACTCAAAATCCGATAACGGCCATTATGAATCAACCGTAGTTGATTACTAATGTCCTTTTGAACCAGACCAATATAGGTTTCTATTGGATGATATGACCTCGGAGGAGTATAACTACTAGACTTATATAAATTCAATTCCTTTAATGTAAATTGATCCATATTAGGACATGAATCAGATAGAGTATTAATTGAAGAATTTTGTGTGGTAGATGGATCCTTAGCAAAATGAACCTTCAACCGTAAAGATCTGAAAAAACGATGCAATTCCTGATCTAAGGTAAATTCATTAAACCTAGGCGTTGGACAAAAGGAAAGACCCTTTTGAAGTGCAGACATCTCATTAATAGACAAATTATATGATGAAATGATATATACCAACTGATCCTGAGTTACCTATGAGCGAGTCTGAATACGTGTAGTTGTGGTACTAGACCCTCCTTGATTTCCTCTATTGCTACGATTTCTTGAGTTTCTTCCCCGCCTTTGTTCGAAACTACGAAATGAGCCTCTAGAGCTCTCACTATCAGAGCTATTTTTCAAAATAAACAGCTCATCATCAAACCAGCCGATAAAGGTGGTTCAATTGTGGTGATGGATAGACAATATTATGTTAAGGAAATCTACTCACAACTCAACAATACTGATACTTACCTTCCCTTGTCCTCGAATCCTTCTTCCTCCATTGCAATGGAGGTTCGTAGTACTGTTCAGCATTTTGTATCACGGGGTGTTATTGACACTAAGTTGGGTGATTTTTTGATCAATTCTTATCCTGTCACACCTGTATTTTATACACTCCCCAAGATACATAAAAATCTGACACACCCTCCGGGGAGACCGATTGTTGCATCCACAAATTCATTGTTGTCACCTTTATCTATGGTCCTTGAAAAAATTCTTTCTCCACTTCTTCACCTTATTCCTTCATGGCTTAGGGACTCATCACACTTTTTGTCCTTTATTAAAGAATTGAGAGCAATTACTACTAATTGTTATCTAGTTACCCTGGATGTAACGAGTTTATATACTAGTATTAGCCACGAAAAGGGGATTTTTTCTGTTAAGAATTTTCTTAATAAGAATACTGAATTTAGCACAGAGAAGAAAGAATTTTGTATGTCTATGTTAACTCTTGTTCTGACAAAGAATTTCTTTTTGTTTGAGGATAAGTTCTTCATTCAATTATCAGGTACAGCAATGGGCTCTAATGTGGTGCCTCCCTATGCCAACATCTTTATGGCAGAATTTGAATCTGAATTTGTCTATACCCATATCCTCTTCCAACAATATTCCGTTCTTTGGAAGAGATATATAGATGACATATTTCTCATTTGGTCTGGTGATTTGAATTCTTTGGAGATATTTGTTCAAGATATTAACTCTACGGTTGGGGGTTTATCTTTTACTATGCAATACAATGGGGAGTCTATTCCTTTTCTTGACACCAGGGTCATCAAAAATATTGATGGCTCTCTTTCCACTGATCTATTTGTCAAACCAATGGACAAAAATAGTCTTTTATATTTTACGAGTTGCCATCCCAGACACATTAAAAAATCTCTCCCCCGATCACAATTTCTATGGATTGAACGTATTGTGACAGATAATCACATTCGCACTATTCGTTATGCCGAAATGAAATCTAAATTCGAATCTCGGGGTTATCCAGATTCGGTATTGTCCCTTCCATCTTCGTCTACAGTTAAATCGATTACCAAAGTTAACAAGGTGGCCTTTGTCAATACATTTCATCCTTTTATGTATTTGTTCCATAAGATCATTCGCCAACATTGGCCCCTTCTCTCTGAGTCCTACCCTCACATTTTGGAATTCCAAGTTCCTCCTTTGATTTGTTACAAGAAATCTCCTAATTTACGAGATTTGTTGGTTAGGGCAGACATTGGTAGTTTACGTGACTTCAATAGACAAAGGTTACTTAGACCACAGCGCAATGGGACTTTCCCTTGCTTACATTGTTTACAATGTTCTAACATTAAGAAGGGGGACACATTCACCCATCCTAGATCTGGGAAGATTTTGTTCTATCAAAAATTACCATAGTTGTGATTCTACTTACGTAGTATATTTGATTAAATGTCCGTGCGGTCTCGGATATGTTGGGGAGACTACCCAGCATATCCGAGACCGCATTTCACAACATAAGTCAACCATTAGGTGCAAGAGAACGTTATTACCGATTCCAGCTCATTTTATTGCTTATAATCACTGTATCTCCCAACTACGCTACCAAATTATAGAAAGTGTACCGTTGGCTAGATGGGGGGGCAACAGGGTACAGAAATTGAAAGAAAGAGAGGCATATTGGATATATATGCTTCAAACATTGGAACCTTTCGGTCTCAATCGTGAATATGAAGTCTTTCACTAATTTTTCTTAGCTTGGTGGAATTGATGTATCCCTTCTTCTTTATTTTGAGATTTATTATCTTATGGTTATAATGTTGATCGGTGATGTATTTTGAATGTATTATTCTGAATATGTTTTTATTAATATTTTTTGTTTTTGTTTCCACAGACCTAATCGTGGGAGTATGGTACTCACCTTCTGGTTCTAATTTTCATTATCAATGATTAGATATTAAATATGACTTATTACATGTGAATAAATAATAAAAATTTTTCTTTTTTTTCCCAAAAATTTTTTTCAAAAATTTTTTTTTCAAAAATTTTTTTCCTTTATATCTTTTATTTTTTCTTTTTCTTCAAATATTATTTTCCTTTTTCTTATTTTTCTTTTTCCTTTTGCATGTATACACATCACTTTTATACATGCCCACATTGCTGCGCCGCTATGCATTTATAGTGGATGGTGCTCATTATGATACTTACTATCATCAGATTTTATTATCTGCCTCCCAGGCGCGTTTATAATATTTTTTCTATATAGTATGTTTATTCACATAGTGGACACATATATTTACTGCGTCTAATACGAACATTCCATAGATATTCTTTACAGATAATTGCTTTCAATATTTCGCTGGCTATCAAGCCTTTCTTCTGGTCTGAACATGCCCCACTTCCGTCTTTAGTGCAGGACGACGCATGTGCACATACACAGATGTCTCATACATCGTTTATTTCTCTTTGCTTTTTCTGACATGCCACACTTCCGTCCTGACTGATGGTCTGCTCACGCGCCTTTACCGCTAGCTTATCTAGCTTATTAAAAATGTCCAGGAAGGATGGGAAATCTTGAAAAATGAAATTCTCAAAGCACAGTTGTTAACAATTCCGAAAAGAGGGAAGAATAGGAAGCATTTAAGGAAACCAGGATGGATGAACACAGAACTTAAGCACATGCTAAAAAGGAAGAAAAAAATGTTTATAAAATGGAAAGAGGGAGGCATATCTATAGAAGAATATAATGCAGTCTGCAGAACCTGCAGGGCACAAATCAGATTATCTAAAGCTGAAAATGAATTGAGGCTTGCAAGAGATGTCAAAAGCAATAATAAAGGATTTTGGGGATATGTCAAAAGTAAAAGAAAAGTCAAAGATGCTATAGGATTTTTACAGGATGAAAATGATGAAATGGTAAGACAGGATGTTGAGAAGGCTGAACTTTTAAATTCCTATTTTGCATCTGTTTTCCCTCAGAAAGGAAATGTAACATCAACTGTTATTCACTGTCCTATTAAGGGAATAGAAGAATCCAGGATATCTATAAACAGAAAGATAGTGAGGAAACACTTAGCTAACCTAAATGAATTCAAGTCTCCAGGTCCAGATGAATTACACCCCAGAGTACTGAAGGAGATAGCAGAAGACATTTTTGAACCCCTCTCCATAATCTTTAAAAATTCTTGGAGAACAGGAGAAGTGCCAGAAGACTGGAGAAGAGCAAATGTTGTTCCTATCTTCAAAAAGGGGAAGAAGGTGGACCCAGGCAACTATAGGCCGGTGAGTCTGACTTCTATACCAGGAAAGATCTTTGAACAAATTATTAAACAACATGTATGTCATTACCTGGATAAGAATGAAGTGATTAAACAGAGTCAGCATGGGTTTGTAACTAATAAGTCATGTCAGACTAATTTAATTTCCTTCTATGATGGTATTACTGATTGGGTGGATCAAGGAAATGCTGTAGATATAGTATATCTTGACTTCAGCAAAGCATTTGACAAAGTCTCTCATTCAATCCTTATTGAAAAAATGGCTAAGTATGGAATGGACAAGGCAACTGTTAGGTGGATTCATAACTGGCTTAGTGATCGGACCCAAAGAGTGGTCGGAAATGGCTGCACATCCAGTTGGAAGAATGTCTCAAGTGGGGTACCACAGGGCTCTGTCCTGGGCCCTGTATTGTTCAACATCTTTATCAACGATTTAGATGAAGGAATTGAGGGTAAACTGATTAAATTTGCTGATGACACAAAGCTAGGAGGGATAGCTAATACTAGAGAAGAGAGAGAGAGGATTCAAAAAGATTTAAGTAAACTGGAGAAGTGGGCAGCAACTAACAGAATGGTTTTTAACAGGGAGAAATGCAAAGTACTACATCTGGGCAATAAAAATGAAAAAAGCATATACAGAATGGGAGGAATAGGGCTAAGCAACAGCACATGTGAAAAAGACTTGGGTATACTAAAAGATCACAGACTGAATATGAGTCAACAGTGTGATGCAGCAGCAAAAAAGGCAAATGCAATTCTAGGATGTATTAACAGAAGCATACAGTCTAGATCACGTGAAGTCATTATTTCCCTCTACTCCTCTTTGGTCAGACCTCATCTGGAATATTGTGTCCAGTTTTGGGCACCACATTTTAAAAAAGACATCAACAAACTGGAGCAAGTTCAGAAAAGAGCGACCAGAATGGTGACCGGTCTGCAAACCCTGTCTTATGAGGAAAGGTTGCAGGATTTGGGAATGTTTAGTTTGCAAAAGAGAAGACTGAGAGGAGACTTAATAGCTGTCTACAAATATCTAAAGGGCTGTCACATTGTAGAAGGATCAACTTTATTCTCATTTGCACAAGGAAAGACTAGAAGCAATGGGATGAAACTGAATGGGAGGAGACACAGATTAGATATTAGAAAAAACTTTTTGACAGTTAGAGTGATCAATGAGTGGAACAGGCTGCCACGAGAAGTGGTGAGTTCTCCTTCAATGGAAGTCTTCAAACAGAGGCTGGACAGACATCTGACTGGGATGATTTAGCGAATCCTGCTTTGAGCAGGGGGTTGGACCAGATGGCCCAGGAGGTCCCTTCCAACTCTACGATTCTATGATTCTATGATTCTATGATCTTTTCAGCTGCTCCACATTTTCCTAATTAAAATGCTTTAAATAGTTTCATTCACTGGTGTTCTATTCACTTCTCCCTTGACTGCGGCGCTGTCCTGTTCTCCGCTTATCCTGCTTAGAGGTTTGTCATCTGGAATTGATTGCTTCACAATAATAGTGGTGTATATAATATGTTTTTTACGGACTTGGTTTCATTTGGCAAAAACTTTTTTTTCCTTTCCTTTTTCTAGAATCTTATCATTATCCTCACGGTTACACAGGTATATACAAAAATTTTTTTATATATATTTTTCCTCTTTCTATACCACACTGGTGAGATACCAGAAACTGCCTTAGGTTCTAGTGAATTTTTTGACCTTTTTGTCAATATATATCTTTTTCTGCTCAATGTGAACTGCCTCCAATGATGGATATCAGAACTATCTGTAACTTTGCTATTTGAGTGATATGTCTACAATATCATAGATTTAATATTGATATATAAATATGTATCAGTCAGCAATTCATTTATTTTGTATAATAGTTCATATTTTGTATAATTATTCATATTTTGTGATTTGGTGTTTATTTTTTGTTTTACCTAGATAAGATACCCTTGAAAAAGGCTAGTAAAGCCGAAACGTTGGGTGATTTGTATGACTGTTATTTTCAATAAAATAATCAAGCATATCAAAAAAAGCTCTTTCAGCCTCAGGTTATTATTCTTATTTTCGGGAAAAGAAAGCACAGGGATTAATTTTAGATGTCACAGGATCTTTTTGGGACAAAACAGCTCCTGCACCAATCTCAGACGCGTCCACCTCTACCCAAAACGGGAGTGAGACATCAGGTTGCCCCAGAACCAGAGCAGAAGTGAATCTTCGCTTCAGCTCCTGAAAGGAAGAAACAGCCTCCGGAGACCAATTCAGCACATCAGCACCCTTCTTAGTCAAATCAGTCAATGGCTTGGCAATACTAGAAAAATTAGCTATAAATTTCCGATAAAAATTAGCAAAACCCAAAAACTTCTGGAGGGCCTTCAAAGAAGTGGGCTGAACCCAATCATAAATGGCCTGTACCTTGGCCAGGTCCATTTCAATAGTTGACGGAGACAAAATGAATCTCAAAAATGAAATCCTCTGTACCCCAAAAAGGCATTTCGATCCCTTGACATACAGGGAATTCTCCCTCAAAATCCGGAACACAGTCTGAACATGTTCCACATGAGAGTCCCAATCCTTGGAAAAGATCAAAATATCATCCAGATAGATAATCAAAAATTTATCCACAAAGTCTCGGAAAATATCGTTCATGAAGGATTGGAAAACAGAAGGGGCATTAGTGAGCCCAAAAGGCATCACCAGGTACTCAAAATGTCCCTCCGAAGTATTAAACGCCGTCTTCCATTCATCCCCATGCTTAATGCGAATAAGATTATATGCCCCCTGAGGTCAAGCTTGGTAAACCAGCAAGCACCTTTAACTCTGGAGAATAGATGAGAAATCAGGTGTAACGGATACTGATATTTAACAGTAATTTTGTTGAGGGCACAATAGTCAATACAAGGCCTTAATGAACCATCTTTTTTAGCCACAAAAAAAAACCCAGCACCTAAGGGTGAAGAGGATGGTCTAATATGACCCTTCTCCAACGACTCCTTAATATAGGATCGCATAGCCTCGTGCTCGGGTACAGATAAATTGAAAAGCCGACCCTTGGGAAATTTACACCCCGGGCTCAGCTCAATTTCACAGTCATAACTCCTATGAGGAGGCAAAGACGCAGACTCATTTTCACTAAATACGTCATAAAAGTCAGCCAAATAGTCAGGAACATCATGCGACTGGGGAGAGGTGGAGAAAACAGGAGCATCACTAAGGGCACACCAACAGCCCCAACTCACCACAGACACAGATTTCCAATCCAAAACTGGATTATGGATTTGCAACCAGGGAAACCCCAGAACAATGGTATTGTGCAAATTATGCAACACGAAAAATCTGCAATTTTCTTGATGGTCTGGGGCAACCCGCATTACCACCTCTGTCAAAAACTGAGGTTTATTTTTCGCCAAAGGAGTCACATCAATACCCCTCAAAGGGATAGGCGTCCGCAGAGGCGTCATGGAAAAACCACAACGTTTACCAAAGTCCGCATCCATCAGATTCAAAGCTGCTCCTGAATCCACAAAAGCCTTAGTGGAAAATGTGGATACGGAGCAGATCAGAGTAATTGCCAAAAGGAACTTAGGTTGAACACCACCCACAGAAAACGTGTGAGCACAACGTTTCTCTCGTTTAGGGCAGACAGAAATAATATCCACAAAAAAAACACAGCTTATTTCGTCTTCTGAACTCCTGACGTTGCGCCCTGGACAAAACTCTATCACATTGCATAGGTTCAGACATTTGTTCAACAGGTGGCAACACCTCTCATGTGGTCTTGCATTCACACAAACGCCGATCAACCTGAATGGCTAATGACATAGAATCGTCAAGACCAGAGGGAACAGGAAATCCCACCATAGTATCTTTTACAGTTTCTGACAAACCTTTCCGAAAGAGAGCTGCCAAGGCATCATCATTCCAGGTAGTAAGGACCGCCCACTTTCAGAATTTTTGACTGTACAACTCTGCAGAATCCCGACCTTGGCTCAATGCCAACAGGGCCTTTTCAGCCTGATCAATAGCATTAGGTTCATCATACAACAACCCTAAAGCTTGAAAAAATGCATCCACATTATTTAGAATAGGATCATCAGGTTTCAAAGAAAACGCCCAATCTTGGGGATCGCCGCGCAGCAAACAGATGACAATTTTAACCCGCTGCGCGGAGCTCCCCGACGAGTTAGGCTTCAAGGCAAAAAATAATTTACAATTATTCTTGAAATTCAAAAATTTAAACCGATCCCCAAAAACACATCAGGAGTAGGGATCTTTGGTTCAGCAGCATGTGAATGAGTAAGATAGGCGTAAATTCCCTGCACTTCCGCAGCGAGCTGCTCCACACGATCAGATAATTGCTTCATCTCCATTGAGAGAAAAAATTCCCCCTACGGCCTCAGAGATATAGAGGAAAAAATATGCACAAAGAAATTCTGACACTTTTTTTTTTTTTTACAATTCTTTCCTGCTATTGAGTACCCTAGGATCTGCGGTATGGCTGGTGATTCTGTTATGGATGAGTCACCGAAGGAGGAAAAAACAAAAATAATAGCTAAGTCCAGAAAACCAGAGAAGTTGGCAGCTATCGGATTGCAAACCCCTGAACCTATCCTCAACAACTAGCAGTAGCCGTGGGGGGTTCCTACGGTGCTCTAGACCCCTCGAACAAAGCCGGAGAACTGCCCCAGGGCAGACCCCAAAGCAATAGGCAGCCCCCAACATATAATGACTGTGAAGCAAGATGAAAAACACTAACACAGATAGAAAGATAGGTTGAGCAAATGATGGGGCCCAAGCTAACTAAATAGGACAGGATAGAAAAGCTGCTGTCTGCAATCCGCAAAAACCCTATCCTAAAATGAACCAACAGACTGATAGGAAAAACAGGCCCTGAAGTCGCTAGGCTTCAAAAAGACTATATCAGCACTCAGGTATATTCTGAAGACAGAGCCAGAGATCAACAGATCAGAGACAAAAATGGAATTCAGCTCACCCCCGGCCGGGGATGGCTGAACTCCAAAAAACAAGGCAAACAAAACCAGAACTAAAGTGTACAAAAAGCAGAGCAAAACTTAGCTTTGAGAAGCAGAAATCAGACAGGTCTCCAAGAATCCAGCAGGAAAATCACCAGCAAGGCAGCAGGGCGTCAGCTGCCTTATATCCAGTCATCAGTTCCTGTGACCCAGTCATCATCTACCTGCTCAGCTGTTTGGTAATCAGCCTCACAACCTTCCTTTGCCATTAGAGGGAGTTCATCAGACCTCACTGGTGAAGGGAAAAATGAACTCACAACAGCAGGCTCAATCTGCGCTGCATGGCTGAAAGGCGCGATGCAGCCATGCTTGAACGCCGCAAATGATAGCACTCATATCTGACTTTGTGCAGCAGCTCCTCAAGGTCAGGATACTTCCTAAGGAAACTTTGCACCACCAAGTTTAGGACATGGGCAAGGAATGGAATGTGAGTCAGACCACCTAGGCCCAGAGCCGTGATCAGGTTTCGGCCGTTGTCACACACCACCATACCTGGCTGGAGGTTGAGCGGCGCAAGCCACATGTCGCTCTGCTCCTTGGGCATGTTCCACAGCTTGGTTGAAGTGTGGCTAACATCACCCAGATAAACCAACTTCAACACGGCCTGTTGATGTTTGGCCGATGCAGTGCTGAAATCGGTTGTTGTGGTACGTCTGGGTGCAGGCAAGTCTGACAAGGAGTTTGAGGATGAGTCAATTTGTACGGAGGAGAGGCCTGCAATCCGTGGAGTTGGCAGGACCTGCGCACTTACACTGTCTACTTTAGTTCCAGGTTCAACTACATTTACCCAATGGGCGGTGATGGAAATGTAGAGTCCCTTGCCATACTGACTGGTCCATGCGTCGGTGGTCAGGTGGACCTTGCTACTAACTGCATTTTGTAGCGCATGCTTACTTTTACGCTCCACATGCTGTTGCAGGGCGGGACGGCTTGCCTGCTGAAGTAGAAGCGGCAGGGAACGCTGTATTGTGGGATTGCAAACCCCAACAAATCGATAAAGGCTGGCTTGCTCACCAGCCAGAATGGTAGCATTTCCACTGCAAGCAGTTTGTCAATGCGAGAATTCATGCCCTGTGCTCGTGGGTGGTTTGCCGAGTACGGGCGCCTTTTCTCCCACACCTGTGTGACAGATGGCTGCACACTGGATTGGGAGTGTGAGGATGCCAGTGATTGGGATGCTGATGCTGACGAAGTACAGACAGTGTGCCGCCGTACAACACTGCCTGCAGATGCACCCTGGCATTCTGGCAAGGAAGCGGGAGCAGCTGTTTGCGAGCTAGAGGAAGAGGTGGCCGCTGTGGCTGAAGAGGTGGAAGGTAGGGAACCAGTTGCAGGTGGCGAATCATCTTGGGTGTGATGCTGCCACTCCACAGGGTGCCTCTTCCTGACATGCGTCAACATATTGGTGGTATTAGGGTTGTTGATGTTTTTCCCTCTCTTCACAGTTTGTCAACAATGCTTGCATCTGACTACTGTAACGTCATCTGCAACTTGGTCGAAAAATGCCCATGCACCACAACTCTTGGGCGCACCCCTTGTGCAATTTAAAAGAGCCCTGCTCCTAACGGGTACTGAAGTTAAGGGAGCCGACAACCAATTTTTCCCTCTTCCTCTCCCACGTGGACGGCCACGCTGTGCCACACCTGTAAGCTCTTCCTCTGAGCTATCCCCACTTGCTTCCTGCCCCTCAGCATGCCATGATGGGTCAAGGACCTCATCATCCAATACACTTTCATCAGCAGAAACTGGCAGCTGAGTTTCATCATCATCTGCTGACTGGGGTCTGGTCACTGTGGGCACTGGCCCACCCTCCACTTCTTCCTCAGACGCACACAGTGGTTGCGCATATGTGCACACTACCTCTTCTTCAGCTGCAGGAATGCTGTCTGGCTGGCACACAGATTCCAAGCCAACAGATTCTGAGAAGAGGATTAAGGTTGGCTCCTGGCCCTCTGAATGTATGGGCAATTTAGTGGGCGGTGAAGAAGCAGATGGGTGCTGCTCTTCAGTGGCCTGACCCGATGTGGTGGAGAGGTCCTGGGAGGATGCTGCGCTCATTGAGGTGGATGCCTCAGCTGCCATCCAACCAACAACGGTTTCTACTTGATCCTCTCTTATCAGCCTATGGCCCTGAGCTCCTAACAAGCTGCGCATAAATGACTGCTGCCGGGTGAAAGTAGGTGCTGAGTGTCTTGGGACTGCTGCTTGCTCTGGATGTGCACCATGTCTAGCTGCTGATGCACCTCTTCCGCGGCCGCCGCAGGGACATCCCTTACTCCATGCCTTCTTCATCTCTATCGATGGATTCAGAACGGCAAGAAAGTAATTATTAGGGATTAGTGTGCTTATTCCTGTAGGGCTACAAACAGGTATAAGAAACACTAATGGCACTGTATGATGGTGTGTCTGCTACACTTTATTTGAATCTAGTGTGGCCTACATAAAGAGTAACGTGTGTTTGTGGTGTTGGTGTACACGTTATGGTCGGATGTCACAGCGCTGTAAATGACACTGCTGTGATACCAAAAAAAAAATGGATTCTCTGGGACTGGGCCAGGTGCTGTATGGCACCAGCCACAGAGGTTGTTTGGGCCCTCACAGTACAATCCCTATATGGTGTTTAACTTTAACCTCAATAGATGCTGTGAGGTAAAGTAACACTTATAGGGGCACTGAGAGTGAATTTACTGGTGAAAAATTTGGGGGTGCGCGATAGAACAGGCCGCACTAGGGTTCCTGCAGTATGATGTTACTACAAAGACTGAGCTAGTGGTTGCTGCACTCCCCAAAAAAAAGCACACAGGCGGTCTGCGCAGCTGAGGTGACTAAACTGTGCAAAGCGCACCCGAGCACCAGGAAAATTGAGGGATAAATGGGGGTAAGGGATTGGGGGGGAGGTTCGGGGGGGGGAACCCCTCACTGAAAAATCCCTATATAGCGTTCACCAAAATGTACTGGATGGTGAAGCTACACTTTTAGGAAAAAATAGGGGAAGGGGATTTAAGGGATTAAAAGAAAAGGCTGTGAAAAGGCAGTGAGACACACACTACACAGTGCTGCAGCAAGAGGAGCTGCAGCAGCTGCAGTGAATGTGCGCTGCACTGACTCACTAAGCACCTCACTGAGAGCCTGCACAGCACAAAAAATGAAACTGAGCAGGGTTAGTCAGGAAAAAGATTGCTTCTGCAACACACAGGGGCTGCTACAGTTGCTGAAAAACAATTTCTATCGCAATTAGATCCGAGATCTCTCCCTATCTCCAACAGCAACCTATCCCTATCTGCTTTCACAGTAGAGTGAGGCTAAAATGGCAGGCGCAGCCTTTTATACTGCCTGATCACACCATCCAGCCAATGGCAGCGCAGCCCCTAGCTAGCATGTTTGGACGCCTCCTACCACGCTTAGGGGAGTTACACAATGTTGTCAGCAATTCTTCAGCTCCTGATTGGTTCCACGGAGCGCTCAGAGGCTGAAGGATTATGGGATTTCCGATGTGAAAAAAATATTGGAATCGGGAATCGGAATTCCGATATCGCAAATATCGGGCCGATTTCCGATATTTCAATATCGGAAAGCTCATCTCTACCTACAACGTATTGGGGAGAAGCCATCATGACAGCTTGCAACCTTCAAAACAGAGTGCCAGATAAAGCTACAAATAAAACTCCATATGAGCTATGGAAATGCGAGAAGCCTAACTTAATCTGTACATAGCAACCACAACTCATCCAGATATCACAGCCACGGTCAGAATTCTCTACCGACGTGTAAGCAAGCCACGCCAAAGAGACTAGAATGCAAATAAGGGAATTCTTTAATATCTTAAAGAAACTCAAAGGCTAAATCTTAAGATATCTGCAACAGGAGGAGTTTATGTAGTTGCATATTGGGCTGGAGATTCAAGTGATCAGAAATCAACAAGTGGTTACTTATTCAAGTTAGGAGAAAATTCAGTTTCTTGTTCCAGCAGAAAACAAGTGTCAGACGCATTATCTTATAGAAGTAATTTGGTTGAAACAACTTTTGGAAGATTTCGGCAAGCCATTAGCTCAACCAACAGTTATCTATAAGGACAACCAAGAATGCATTAAATTTGCCAGCAGTGAGAAGATTAGTGCAAGGACTAAGCACATTGATGAAAACATCACCACTTACGTGACTTAGTGGAATGTGGTGTACTCGAGTTTGTTTATTGCGAGTCTGACAAGATGATAGCTGATGGTATAGCAAAGCCATTATCAGGAGCCAAATTTGTGGACTTCAGAACCGCAATGGAACTATCATGATAAGTAGCTGTTGAGTGGGGGTGTTGGAATATGTTTGGTGCAACAACTCCAGTCCTGTCTATGAATGTTTAGTTGCTAGATTTGTATGCTGTTCTTAAAGTTAAAAAAAACTCCCAGAGGCTCACACAGGGAGAGCATGTGACTGCATTTCCTGTTTTTCCTGTGTCTGTATATGAGAGAAGCAGCCTGCTGTAGATGCTGCACAGATAGACACACAAATGATTTTTTCCTGATCTATTAAGCTTATCATATGTTGTTTCTGTTTGTTCCTGAATAAAGAAGCTCTGTTGTCACACGCTTGGAGAGTATATTGAATAATCCACTTTGAAACATGTAGAATAAACCACCATTTTTTAGATCAACACGTCTGTATTTATGTCTCATTCAGCAGGCGTAGATAATATCCATAGATTCTTATAATTTTGGTTCTGATGTGGCCACTGATACGGTCACTTGCTGACCCATGTATCTGCTGCAGCTGATATTTCCTCAATATATTGCACACTTTGTCAAAGGATTTATCAGGTTACTATAATCTGAGTGCATACTATAAATCTCCTTCAGATAAGAAACTATTTGCGCCATTTCTCCTACAGCTTTATCATTGGTCATTCTCTTTTGGAAGAAGTTCAGGGACAGTTGCTCTAGGAGGGGAGCTCAGATTAGAGCAGGCATATAGGCATTGTTTAACTGCTGTTACAGTACTTGTATACCGCTGCTGCGCTATTAAAACAAAAGTCCTTAGGGCAACATACTGTCCTTTGGCTAGTTTATTTTCCCACACTAGCTCATTTTCCATGCAGCGTTCGGCGCCGCTAAGCCCCGCCCCCTGCCGGCTCCCTGCCCGCCCCATCCGGTCATCGTACGGCTGCATGCGATCTGCGCACCCTATCTTTAGCATAGGGTGCGCAGACCGTGTGCTGGCCGTGCACTTGTTGGATTTTAGTGTGCGCTGAGCACTTTTGAGGGTGCGCAGAGCACTTTTGAGGGTGCACCGAGCGCGCCAAAATGCAACATGGTGCGTTCGGCGCACACCGGCGCACCTTCAAAAGTGCGCAGCGCACGCTAAAATCCTACTAGCGCACGGTCTGCGCACGGTCTGTGCACTCTATGCTAAAGATAATGTGCGCAGATCGCATGCAGCCGTGTGCGATAGTAGGCGTCGATGACCGGATGGGGCGGTAAGGGAGCCGGCAGGAGGCGGGGCTTAGTGGCGCCGAGCTCTGCATGGAAAATAAGCTAGTGTGAAACTAGCCTTTCTCTAATAAAACCGTTGTTACCTGCATTCTGTGTAGGGATAACTGGTGGAGGAAGGATAGTTTTGGATTAACCCCTTTCTGACATATGATGTACTATCCCGTCCAGGTGACCAGGGCCCGTATGACCATGGATGGAATAGTACATCATCGCGATCAGCTGCGCTCACTGTGCTCCTGGCACTTTAACCCCCAGCACACTGCGATCAAACATGATCGCAGCATTACGGTGGCATAGGGAAGCATCTGGCAAAGAGGAGGCTCCCTGCAAAGCTTCCCTGAGACCCTCAGGACAATACGATGTGATCGCATTGTTCCGAGGGCCTCCTCCCTGCAGGACCCCAGATCCAAGATGGCTGCGGAGACCTTCCGGATCCTGCAGGGAGGTGGCTTTTCAGTGCCTGCTGAGAAGCCTCCTTCACTGCCTGTCAGATCGCTGATCTGACACAGTGCTCTGCAAAGTGTCAGATCAGTGATCTGATATAATACAGTGATGTCCCAAAAAAATTAATATTCCCCAATACATTTCTTTATGTAAAAAAAATAAATAAATAAAAGTACACATATTTAGTATCGCCGCATCCGGAATGACCTGCCCTATAAAACTGTCCCACTAGTTAAGCCCTTTGTGAACCCCTTAAAAAAAGGCAAAAAAAATGCTTTATCATCATACCACCAAACAAAAAATGGAATAACACGCAATGAAAAAGACAGATATAAATAATCATGGTACAGCTGAAAACATCAACTTGTCCCGCAAAAAACGAGCCATCACACAGCATCATCAGTGAAAAAATAAAAAAGTTATAGCTCGCAGAATAAAGCGATGCAAAAATAATTATTTTTTACATAAAATTGTTTTTAAAGTATAAAAGCGCCAAAACATAAAAAAGATATAAATGACATATCGCTGTAATCATACCAACCCATAAAATAAAACTGCTTTATCAATTTTACCACACGCAGAACGGTATAAACCCCCTCCAAAGAAATTCATGAATTGCTGGTTTTTGTTCATTCTACCGCCCCAAAATCATAATAAAAAGTGATCAAAAAATGTCTTGTGCCCGAAAATAGTACCAATAAAAACATCAACTCGTCCTGCAAAAAATAAGAGCTCACATGACTCTGTGAGCCAAAATATGGAAAAATTACAGCTCTCAAAATGTGTTAATGCAAAAACTATTTTTTGCAATAAAAAGCAGCTTTTAGTGTATGACAGCTGCCAAACATAGCATCTCACTATAAATAGTAAATCAAACCCCCCCTTTATCACTCCCTTAGTTAGGGAAAAATAATAAAATAAAAAATGTATTGATTTCCATTTTCCCAATAGGGTTAGGGCTAGGGTTATGGTTAGGGTTGGGATTAGGGTTAGGGGTGTGTTAAGGTTAGGTTTGTGGCTAGGGTTATGGTTAGGGCTAGGGTTGGAGTTAGAATTTGGGTTTTTCACTGTTTAGGCACATCAGGGGCTCTCCAAACGCGACATGGTGTCTGATCTCAATTCCAGCCAATTCTGCGTTGAAAAAGTCAAATGGTGCTCCTTCCCTTAAGAGCTCTGCCATGTGCCAAAACAGTGGTTTACCCCCACATATGGGGTATCAGCATATCCAGGACAAATTGCACAATAACTCCTGGGTCCAATTTCTTCTGTTACCCTTGGGAAAATAAAAAATTGGGGGCGAAAAGATCATTTTTGTGGAAACAAATATGATTTTTTATTTTTATGGCTCTACGTTATAAACTTCTGTGAAGCACTTGGGGGTTCAAAGTTCTCACCACACATCTAGTAAAGTTCCTTGGAGGGTGTAGTTTCCAAAATGGGGTTACTTGTGGGGGGTTTCCACTGTTTAGGCACATCAGGGGTTCTCCATAGGCAACATAGAGCTGAGATTAGGGTTAGGGGTGTGTTGGGGTTAGGGTTGGAGTTAGAATTGGGGGGGTTCCACTGTTTGGGCACATCAGGTGCTGTCCAAACGCAACATGGCGTCCGATCTCAATTCCAGCCAATTTTGCTTTGAAATAGTCAAATGGCGCTCCTTCCCTACCGAGCTCTGGCATGCTTCCAAACAGTGGTTTACCCCCACATATGGGGTATCAGCGTACTCAGGACTAATTGAACAATAAGTTTTTGGGGTCTAATCTCTCCTGTTTCCCTTGGAAAAATAAAAAAATTGGACCTGAAGTAATTTTTTTGTGAAAAAAGTTAAATGTTCATTTTTTTTGAACATTACAAAAATTCCTGTGACGCACTTGAAGGGTTAATAAACTTCTTGGATGTGGTTTTGATGAATAAATACTGTAGGAACAAGTAAAGCGCAATAGGGTCTTATCTGGGTTGACAATGAAGAATTAAAAAAAGATACACTCACCCTTTCCAGGAGAGAATAAAGCATGTAAGATCCAAGGTCAGTTTGCTGCACGTCCAAAGGTCAGAGACCGCCAAAGTATCTACTTCTTATGGAACTAGTTTATGGACTTTAGTGCGCTCCTCGACCAAATAATAGATCAAGGTTAAGTTGAAAGATTAACCATTTATTTCCCAACGCGTTTCAAAGTATACATTTACTTCTTCCTCAGGGGTATGTCATCCCCTGAGGAAGAAGTAAATGTATACTTCAAAACGCGTTGGGAAATAAATGGTTAATCTTTCAACTTAACCTGGATCTATTATTTGGTCGAGCAGCGCACTAAAGTCCATAAACTAGTTCCATAAGAAGTTGGATGTGGTTTTTAGCACCTTGAGGTGTGCAGTTTTTAGAATGTTGTCACTTTTGGGTATTTTCTATCATATGGACCCCTCAAAGTGACTTCAAATGTGATGTGGTCCCTAAAAAAAATTGTGTTGTAAAAATGAGAAATCGCTGGTCAACTTTTAACCCTTATAACTTCCTAACAAAAAAATAAAAATTTGGTTCCAAAATTGTGCTGATGTAAAGTAAACATGTGGGAAATGTTACTTATTAAGAATTTTGTGTGATATACTGTATCTCTGTGATTTAAGGGCATGAAAATTCAAATTTGGAAAATTGTGAAATTTTCAAAATTTTTGCCAAATTTCCATTTTTTTCACAAATAAACACAAGTCATATCAAAGAAATTTTACCCCTATCATGAAGTACAATACGTCACAAGAAAAGAATGTCAGAATCACTGGGATCCATGGAAGCATTCCAGAGTTATTACCTCATAAAGGGACAGTGGTCAGAATTGTAAAAATTGGCCCAGTCATTAACGGGCAAACCACCCTTGGGAGTAAAGGGGTTAAAGGCATGTAAGCAGGGTTTATTGCCTTACAGTATTTCTATAGGTATACTTCTACAATCTAAAAACCAAAGTCCTTTTCAGGGAAGGCATATATTAGATACTTAATTTAAAATGCAGTGTGCGGTAATTGGACAAGGAGGTGGATGTGCAGCTGATGGAGCAAAGAGGCTGAAGCCATGGGTCCAGGTTTCTTGACCACACTGTATGACAGTGTAAGGAGGAAAACCGGGCCACGGTTACTTGCACGATACCGGGTCCGGAACTGTCGAGGCTGCATCCAGAGTTGCCAGGGGGAAAGAATGAGGGACCAGACAAAGGAAAGGAGTTCAGTTTTCCTGCTGGCATGGAGAGGAGACAGAAGTGCACGACACACTTTGCAATCTGGGGGACAGTGTGAAGCTGGGACTCAGCAGAGGACACGCGAGTGCCCTGCAGAGATAGTGAGTGTGCAGAGCCTGGGGCGCCCAGCCAGACAGCATGCAGCACTCTCGTTGAGAAGCAAGTGTCGGGTGCCGGACTTTGATCATCACTTCGCCCGGTTGGCAGGAGTACAGCAGAACACGTATCGGGTAGACTTTCCCCCCACTGACTATTACAGCTTTGCAAATTGATGGACTAGGGGCTCAATGGGCAAATCCTCCGGAGACCACGCATTGCCGCCAGAAGCTTACCTGTGTGTTAGCGGGCGATGCCTGAAGGCTTCATACGCCATTGCTGGTACTACTACCTCCAACGGACTGCCTGCGGCTGAGGAACACAAAGACACGATAAGTTTAATAACCGAACTGCTGTGTTGCTTTTCAATTCTCTTTTGTTTAATTCCTGGTCTCCCTGTGAAGAGCTCCATTACTGTTCAAATTAAATTGTTTTACTGTTAATCCTTACTCTGTCTTCCCTGCGTTACTGCATCCCGTAACCTGTTTACTTGTGGCATAGTCAGCAGGATGCAGTTTACAAAAGCAGAGGTAGCAGACCAATTGGTCATTGGAGCCAAGAGAGCCTGCTTACCTCTTGGACCATGCTCAGCAACCTCCCAAAATTTACAGGGAGCAATTCACTAATGTGGGACTGCACTGAGCGTGTTAAAGGCATGTTGAGGATGCAACCTATGACCCCCACTATGCAAGCCAAGATTGCTGTGATGACCCTTGACGGGGAGGCTAGATGTTCTGTAATGTTTTGGCCCCATCATGAATGGAACACTTTTACCAAGGTGTTGCTAATTTTAGAAGAGATGCATGGGGATCCCACCGATGTCGGAGAGTTACGAATGCGATTGTTTAGCAGAGGGAGGGGGAATCAGTGAACTCAATACATGAATGCGTTACAAGAGGTGCACGCGGCTATCACCAAGTGGGATGATGTGGGAGTGCTAGGCGTGAGACCTCCTGAAGTGATCTTGAGAGATCAACTTGTGGTGAGCCTTCGAGAGGTGCCGCTTAAACAAGCTTTGCAGGAGTGCCTGCGCACCAATCCGCACACGACTTTCTTAGAAATCGGGATGGAGGCACAGGTACGAGAGCAGGAGCAGGGGACGGCAGCCTCAACAGGGATGGTTCCAAGCAATGGGGTACCTTGCCAGCGGTTGGACCACGATGGGCCAGAGAGATCGGAAGGAAATACAGGAAATGTGGGAAGAGTGGTCCGGCCTCAGAAGAGTCTCCGCTGTAGCTCCAAATCCAACCAGAGACAAAAGTGACTCAGAGTCTGGCTTGCCCTTTGAACAATGACAGGAAATGGAACATCCCCGAGCAGAGAGGTATCCAACTTGTTTCAAGTGTGGGGATTTTGGACACTGTACCCAAGGGTGTGCGAGACAGGGGAACCCTCTGACTCAGTAGCCATTAAACTAGTGGGCTCCATGGATCTTGAGAGGCCAAGGAGGAGAGAAGGCAGTCCCGAAAGTTTAACTTCCCTGAGTCCCCTCGCATGGGCTGAAATGAATGGTCGAGCCATTCGCTGCCTAGTTGACACCGGATGGCAAGTGATCACCATGCCGGAAACTTACTTTAGACATCATTTCCCTGAGCTACCCATCCCAGTCACAAGGGTGGTCTGGATGCAGATTACAGAATGCGTCAAAGATGTGGGCCGGAAAGGAATCGTGTTAGTTGCTGGCGACACTGGTAACAGCCCTGTGGTGACTCTGGGAATGAATGTGCTGAAGGAGCTCAGAAACCTATTGATTAGTGAGCCACAAGATGCCCTTCTGGACTGATGGAGCCCACGCACCCTCCCAGAGGAAGGTGTTTCAACAATTGATACGGGTTGCCCAGGCCCATGAAACGTCAAGCAAAAGGAAGGTTCTAGGAAAGGAGATCGTTACTGCCGCAGCTAAACTCTTTTTTCTGCCTGGCCAGACTGTGCTCAGGTTACCAGTACAGGCTAGTACACCTCTCAAAGGGGTGGAAGTGCAGATCGAGCCAACTGTGGTGGATCAGATACCCTCGAGGCTCGCTCGGACATTAGTCACAGTCCATGATGGTAACGTGGTAGTGCGGCTCGTCAATCTGGGGGAAGAAGATCTCACCCTCTCGTCCAAAAGTGAAGTTGCTCAGGTGCTGGGAATGCTGGAAGAGCTGATACAACCGGAGGCCATACAATTGGCAGCCATGCAATGGGACCCCTGGACCCTAGCCATCATGACGACACCGGAGCATCCACCTGGAGGTCTGACGGAAGGCCATCGGGTTCTGGAACAGATGCAGGCCGAACTGACAGGATTTTCCCCATAACAGGTGCAACAGGTGGAAGCTGTATTGGAGCACTACCAGTACCAGGAGGTCTTCGATCGTCATGAAGATGACTTTGGATGCACCACAGCCATAGCCCATGAAATCCCCACTGGAAGTGCTGCCCCAATCAGGGAAAGATATTGGCAGATATTGCCTCAGATGTACAAAGAGATAAAGGAGATGCTGGCTTACATGCTGCAGAGTGGAGTCATACGGGAAAGTCAGAGTCCGTGGGCTGTTCCCATTGTTTTAGTCCAGAAAAAGGACATAACTCTGCGATTTTAAGATAAGATAATCCTTTAATCGTCCCACCATGGGGAAATTCAGAGCATTACAGCAGCAAGGCAGGAACAAGTACAGATACAGATGCATAAAGGCATTACATTGACAGTAGGTAGGTACATATACGAAAAAAAAAAAAATGTAACCGGACTGTCACAACTTTGGATCTATCAGTTCTCTGTTTGGGTCGTTCTCCGTTTTGGACAGTGCTGGTTATACAGCCTAACTGCAGCAGGAAGGAAGGACTTTTGATAGCGCTCCCTCTCACATTTAGGATGAAGTAGCCGGTCACTGACAGTACTGCACATCTTTGTCACAGTCTCATGCATGGGATGGGAATCATTCTGCACCATGTAGCTCACCTTGGCCAGTATCCTCCTGTCGCCTACTTCCTGAACTGTGTGAAGGGGGCATCCCAGGACAGAGCTGGCCTTTCTAATCAGTTTGTCCAGCCTATTCCTGTCCCTGGTTGATATGCCACTACCCCAGCACGCCACACCAAAGAAGATGACTGATGCCACAACAGAGTTGAAGAAGGATGCAAGGAGTGCCCCTCTAACTCCTAAGGCTCTCAGCCTTCTGAGCAGATAAAGCCTGCTTTGGCCCTTCCTGTACACTGCATCCAAGTGATGGGCCCAGTCAAGCTTATTATTGAGGATCACACCAAGGTACTTATAGGTGTCAACTATCTCAATGTCATTTCCCTGAATGTTCACCACTACTGGTGGATTTTTGCCCTTGCGAAAGTCCACCACCAATTCCTTGGTCTTCCCGGAATTAATCCTGAGGTTGTTCCTCTGACACCACTCCACAAAAGCTTGGTTAGTATCTCTGTACTCTCTTTCATCTCCTCCTGTGATGAGGCCTACTATTGCAGAGTCATCAGAATACTTCTGCAAGTAGCAGCTAGATGAGTTGCACCTAAAATCCGCAGTGTACAGTGTGAAGAGAAAAGGGGCAAGAACTGTACCTTGAGGTGCCCCTGTATTGCAGATCACTGTGTCTGACACACTGTCCCGAACCTTTACAAACTGAGGTCGGTTCGTGAGGTAGTTAAGGATCCAGGTGGAGAGTTGGAGGTCCACACGAACAAGGCCCAGCTTGTCTCTCAGTAGACCTGGCTGTATGGTGTTAAAAGCACTAGAGAAATCGAAGAACATTATTCTCACAGTGTTCCCAGGATTCTCCAGGTGAGAGAGAGTCCTATCTAGAAGGTGGATAATGGCATCATCCACACCAATGCCCAGCCTGTAGGCTAACCTGAGAGGGTCCATATCCGAGCTCACTAGAGGACGGAGACGTGTGAGAACCAATCTCTCTAATACCTTCATCAGGTGTGATGTCAATGCTACAGGTCTATAGTCATTAAGGTCTTTCGATTAAGGTTTCTTCGGAACTGGTACCACACACGATAATTTCCACAGTTGTGGTACTATACCCATTCTCAGGCTCATATTGAACAGATATGTAATGATCTCACTCAGCTGGTGCCTGCAGGTTTTGATTAGCCTTGCACTGATGCCGTCAGGACCTGCAGCCTTCAAAACTTTGATCTTATTCAGTTCTTTTGCAACCTGGGTACTTGTGAAGAACAGACCCTGGCTCAGTTGACAAGTTGCAGCAGGGGGTGAGGTTATTGTAGCAGAGAGGTGTGAATGGTATGCAGGGGCAGGAGCAGCCAGTGTGTGATTAAATCTGTTAAAGAATAGATTAAGTTCATTAAGCCCCTCTTTATCTACAACCATCCTGGAGACAGTCTGTCTATGCCCAGATATAGACTTTAGACCCTCCCAGACTTCATGGATCCTTTTCTGTGACAATTTCAGTTCAATCCTTCTCTTATAATTAGCCTTTCCCTGCCTGATTAGATACTTCAGATCCTTCTGAACCTCTCTCAGCCTGTCCTTGTCACCTGATCTGAAGGCCAACTTCTTCTCTTTGAGAAGAGCCTTTATTCCGGGGCTGATCCATGGTTTGTTGTTAGAGAAGCACCTCACTACTTTTGTGGGTACCGTGTTGTCTACACAGAAATTAATGTAGTCCGTTATACAGTGTGTGAGACAATCCATGTCATCACCATAGGAATCTTGCAGCACTTCCCAAGTGGTTGTTTCAAAGCAGTCTCTCAGAGCATCATCACTCTCCTCAGTCCATATCCTCACTGTGCGAGTGACAGCAGGTTCTCTCTGTACAAGTGGCTTGTACACGGGTTGGAGGTGCACTAGGTTGTGATCCGATCTTCCAAGGGACGGTAGGGCTGACGAGGCATATGCCCCTCTCACATTGGCAAAGAACAAGTCCAATGTTTTGTTGTCTCTAGTGAGGCAGGTAACATACTGTGTGCAACTGGGTAGTATGGATGCAGGAGACACATGATTGAAGTCTCCCGAAACCAGAAGGAGTGCTTGGGGGTGAAGGGACTGCATCATGCTCACTGTGGATTGTAGGACCTCAGTGGCGGCATCAGCTTTCGCAGAAGGGGGGACATATGCAGCTATCATGATTACATGCGATAGTTCCCTCGGTAAATAAAAAGGTCTCATGCCCACAGCTAATAGCTCATTGTCCTTACAGCATGTTTGCTCTTTGACCACGATGTGCCTAGAGTCACACCATCTATCATTCACAAATATCGACAGCCCTCCGTCTTTCCTCTTACCGCTCTCCCTTGTCCTGTCCGCGCGAATGAGTTTAAAGCCATCCAACGAGACAACAGTGTCCGGAGTACCTTCGGTGAGCCAGGTCTCTGTAAACAGCAACATGCTGCTCTCCCTTAATTTCCGATGATGTCTGGTCAGCGCCGACAGTTCGTCCATCTTATTCCCGAGTGATCTCACATCGCCCATAATGACGGAGGGAAGAGCAGGTCTTTAGCGCCTTCTTCTAGCTTTCCTGAGGGCTCCAGCTCTGCAACCTCTTCTCTTAGTCTTCCTTATTTCTGGTGGAATGTCCTCTGGTCTATTAGCAGCATGCTGCCTTGCTGTATCCCTAAGCAGCAGTATAGCTTCTCTGGAGTAGACAATAGGGTCTTGTTCAGTTCCTGGATTTCCCAACACAAGAGAACCAAGTAAAAGCAAGGTAAAAAGTCCATCAAAGGTCCAGGTCCTCTTATGGTTTTCCATAGTGCAATGTCCCTTTGGAGTAACAATAAAAAAAAAAAAAAAAAGAGAAAGGATTACCGACGAATGAATGCCTGTACGGTGCAGGACTCCTATCCATTACCTCAAATAGAGGAGTCATTATCTGCTTTGGGAAAGGCAAAGTATTTCTGAACATGATTGGCCGAAGACAGCGTTCATACAACCCATACGATTGTTTGAATTTAGTCAGATGCCTTTCGGCCTGACTAACGCATCTGGGACGTTTCAACGATTGGTGGAAAGATGCTTGGGGATCTGAACTTCGAAGCAACACTTATCTACCTGGACGATATCATTGTCAATGCAGCCACCTTCGAAGAGCACCTCCCGCGGCTGGAGCAAGTGTTGAGTTGACTACAGAAGCATGGCCTAAAAGTGAAACCCTAAAAATGTTACCTTTTGCGTAAGCAGATCAAGTACCTGGGACACATCGTATCCACTGAAGGAGTGAGACCTGCACAGGAGAAGATAGCGGCGGTACAGGACTGGCCCACCCTGAAGACAGTGAAAGACGTTCGGGCCTTTCTGGTGCTTACTGGATACTACCG
The DNA here is from genome assembly GCF_039654945.1 of Dendrobates tinctorius. NCBI lineage: Eukaryota > Metazoa > Chordata > Amphibia > Anura > Dendrobatidae > Dendrobates > Dendrobates tinctorius. The sequence goes on along the minus strand of NW_027361770.1, from coordinate 2,556,634 downwards.
GAGGTTCATGAAGAATTTCACTTGCATCGCTAATCCGCTGCTGGAATTCTTAAAGGGGATGCTGTTGAGTTCAAAGAATTGGACTATCCCATGGAGAGGTAGCCAGGAAGAAGCATTCCAAGTCTTGAAAATGGCTTTGACTGAGGCCCCAAACCTCGCTTATGCGGACTTCTCACAGCCCTTCATTATTCACACCAATGTAAGTCCACATGGTCTGGGGGCAGTGCTGTCTCAAATGCAGGAAGGGAAGGAATGAGTGATTGCCTATGCGAGTCGGCCGTTCCATGACTTGGAACAGAACCCGTACAACTACAGCTCCTTCAAACTGGAATTGCTGGTGCTAGTGTGAGCGATGACTGAAAAGTTCACTGAATACTTGTTGGGGTCCGATAACCATCCCCTAGCCCAACTGGAAAATGGAAAATTGAGACCCTGAAACAACGATGGGTGGCCCACATGGTAAAGTATCGTTATAAGATCGGGTATTAGCCAGGAGATGAGAACACGCATGCTGATGCTCTGTCAAGGGTGACCCATGAGCAGCCTGGACTCGACCAAGATGAAGACTTAGAAGCAAAGGAGATTCCAGGTTTTCAGGATCTCACTAGGTCTGGAGAACAGGTGCTGGGACGACCTCGAAACGACTGGGTGCAACTCCAGCAACAAGATAAGGAACTTGCCCAGTTGAGACAGTGGGTGACCCTGAAGCGATTTCCTAGTGGGATTCTAAGGCAGTGGGATAGACTCCAGTTGGAGGATGGCTTGCTGTATAGAAAAGTGCAGTTGATGCAATAGTTGGGGGTCACCTGGCAAGTGTTATTCACAGAGAAGTTGATTCTAAGGCAGTGGCTATGGAGACCCATGAGAGAGGGGTTTACTTTGGTTCAGAGAAGACGTTCAAGTGGTTACAGAAGCTGGTATATCACCCTCGATTGAAGGCTGCAGTAGAAGAGGCATGTCAACGATGTCAGAGCTGTGAACTAGGCAAACCTCAAGAGCAGAGAACCCCAACGCAGACCATTGTGACTTCTGTCCCCTTAGAGAGTTAATGATTATCGATTTCTTGACTGTGGGCCCAGCTCATCTCGGGTATGAACATTGTCTGGTGATGACTGACCACTTTACGAAGTTCGCTGTGGTGACTCCAACTAATGATCAAACTGCTGAGTCAGCTGCACAGGCTATCTGCCGAGACTTCATCTAAGTGCATGTCTGCCCGAAGAGGATCCATTCTGACCAAGGTGCTTGTTTCCAAGGCTGAGTGATGGAGGAGTTCCATCATATGTACCAGATTGAAAAGTCAAGGACAACACACTATCATCCTCAGGGAAATAGAGCCTGTGAGTGCTTCAATTGGACACTAATTCAGATGCTCTGAAAACTGGAGGAACATCGGAAAATACGGTGGCCTGATTATGTGGCTGAATTGGTCTGGGTGTACAACAACCGAGTGCACAGTACAACAGGATACACTCCGTACCGTATGTTCGGGCAAAAGTGACAGGAAATTACAGAGCTGGAGTTGGATCTGGAAGACTACCCACGGATGGGGGTGTCTTCCTGGGTCCGATAACATCGACATCAGCTGCAGACTATTCACCGGCTGGAGCAGACTAAGTTTCAGAAACTCCAGCATCATGAAATTACGCCTATTTGAGGATCAGCTCTCAAGGCCAGAGATCGGGTGTTGATCCAAGACAAGCAAACTCGAGGCATGTTGGAGCATCGTTGGGAAAAAAACCCATATCGGGTAAAACGCCGAGTTGGGTCCGATGGGCCAGTGTACAGTATGAAGTTCAACCCGAACGGGATGAAGGAGTGCTAACCCGAATAGTCCACCTTAGCATGTGCGTCCTTGCTGTCATAGGGCACTGAAGAAGGAGAGAGAGTTTTGCTAACCCCAATTGTTCTCGACTGATAAAGAAGAGACACTCGCCCTGTTCTCAGACTTGGATAGTCCGCCGCCCATCAGTCCCAGAGAAGTGCCTAGTCCTGAAACCCCAGAGATGACTAATTCATTGGATCAAGATATGCTCCCCTCTTCTACCACTCAACCTGAACTACGCCATATGGAATGGACAACAGCTGGAATACCTCCCACTCGTTATGAACAAGACCAGTTTATTTGGCAGTGAATTATTCAAGAAATGGAAGAGTGTGAACGTCTGATGAAGGAACTCTCACCCGTGGAATGGAGAGTTAAAGGAGGGCGAGAGTGTAAGAAGGAAGACTGGGATGCGGGTACTTGCACGATACCGGGTCCGGAACTGTCAAGGCTGCGTCCAGTGTTGCCAGAGGGAAAGAATGAGGGACCAGACAGGTCTCATGATATGGGAGGAATGGGCATGGCTAAGCCGGGCAGTGTGCAGGAAGCGCAGGAAAGGAGCTCAATTTTCTTGCCGGCAGGGAAAGGAAACAGAGGTGCGCACCGTGCTCTGCAGACAGAGGGACAGTGCGGAGCCGGGACTCAGCAGAGGACACATGAGGGCCCCACAGAGATAGTGAGTGTGCAGAGCATCAGGCGCCCAGCCAGACAGCGTGCGGCACTCTCATTGAGAAGCGGGTGCTGGGCTTTGATCATCATTCATCACTCCACTCGGTTGGCAGGAGTGCAGCAGAACATGTATCGGGCAGAGACTTTCCTCCCACTGCCTTTTACAGCTGTGCAAATTGATGGACTACGGGCTCAATGGGCAAAACCGGAGACCACCCGTTGACACCAGCAGCTTACCGGTGTGTTGGCAAGTGGTGCCTGAAGACTTTCTACCGGCCATTGCTTGTACTACTACACCCAGCGGACTGCCTGTGGCTGAAGAACACAAAGACATGATAAGTTTAATAACCGGACTGCTGTGTTGCAACTCAATTCCCTTTTGTTTATTTCCTTGTTGCCTCCCTGCAAGTAACTCCCTTACCAAATCAAATTAAACTGTTTTACTGTTTTTCTGGTGTATTGACATGCTCTCTTTCCCACCCAAAAAAAGAGTATACAGTTCATGGTTTCTTCTTTTTTTGGTCCTCCTCCTCCACATCAATAGGGTTATCATGCGGTCTTTGTTCCAAATTTTTAGAGCATCATTCTGTAAGGCGGCCAGGGTGGTAGTCATGTCAACTGGCTGTACTGTTTCCACACGCTGACGCCTCGCCGACGAAACAAGTCCTTTTAGCTCTGCATGCAGTACTGTACTCACTTCAGCGGCTGTAGTCTCTGCAATCCCTGTTACTTCAGCCTCTGATGCATGTGTCCCATAAATCACTCTGTACCCCATGTTCTTGTTCAACAGTGTAACTTAACATTAAACAGTCTTTACCTTGGCAGCACAAATCACATACAGAGTCATCTTCCCTTCTCTCCTTGTCATCCAGACGGGCCCTGTCCTTACTAGCAGCTTCCTCTGCCCAGCAATCTCGGCTGAATCTTTTGAACAGTCTGTGTCCCTCCTGTTCTTTCCCATCACCAGCTCCTTATCAGCCCTTTGTCCGACCCCAGGGGGAAGAGGTGCCAGGAACGCTTCCACTTCTACTCACACCCCAGTCATAGACCCCGGATCCTGATTGGGGACGGTCCTATCGAGCTGGTGCCCGTCTGCACTGTTTGCTGTCTTGGGCCCCTTACTGCTACAACAGCTTTATCACCACGGCTATAATGCATAACTGCTCACACGTCCGGCCCATGGATATTGTGCCCGGGCGTCTGACCACAACCAGGAAGCAACCAAACTGCAAGTCTCTGCTCTGTGTTGCCCCTCCCAGTAAGGTAACCCCTGTGCTGTCTATCTCCTAACCTATTCTATGCTATTTCCTACCTTTAACATATTCCCTCTATGCTACCACACTACTATCCTATACTACCTAAATTCTTCAGGAATGTTTAACAAGCATTTAAACAGAGAAGTCTCTTTCTCTCCTGCTGTCATTATATAAGCATCTTATTCAGCTTTCAGAGCCACGGGACCTTCATGGATTCTCACTCCATCAGCGCATGCCAAAATTCCTTGTCCTATAGCGCCCTCTACTGACCGATCATCAGACTCCAAGCTAGCAGTTGCTATGGGCAACATGACTTCATCCATCTTCTTTGTACAGTCTGGGAGAGAATCCATATTTTGAATAAAAGCACAGGACACCACCTTTTCTTCATTCATAAATTCAAAAGGTGCAACTTGTTCAACCTCTTTACGCCTTTTACATCTCCGGCGACGGGAGGACTTGCCCTCCTTACTCAGATCCCCATCGCTGCACTGTCTCTCCACTCTCAGAGACAGGCAGCCCAGATTGGAGTCACAGTCACTCAAGATAGTGTCAGACCCCTTCTCTTGAGCTACCCCACTTCTAGCAGTCATATTTTCTTGTATTGTTTTTACCGTCATGTCGCTAAGTTAGGTCCATCCACGATTTTCCTTGGACACACCTAACTTAGGACTGTCAACTCTAGAGGGTGCATTCTCCTGATTATTACTTCTCATAATATGTTAAAACCTCAAGCTGCTCCATAACTGGGTGTCAGCTCCTCAATTTTCATCTACGACACCACTATCAGTCATATCGTGGTACACTTCGGGTGACCTCAGGTCACTAAACTGGGGAGACGCAACCTTTCCTCCGGTCATCCCTATTTCTGGTCCGTCCATTTTGGGAGGTGTTACTGCCTTAATGTACGTCACCCCATCAGTAGAGAGGTCTCAATCCTCCTGCAGTACAGGAGCTCCCCCCTCCCTCACGTCTGAGAACAGCCTAGAGTCCCGTCCTACTATTACCCGACAGGTTAAGTTTGGGACTATAGCGACCTCATGGCCTTTAATGTCCCTGACTGTCTCGAGGATCACCAAGGTCACTGAATAGTCCCTAGTGCACCCATGGATGCAGGTGACCTCGATCTTCCTTTTGGACATTATAAATTTATCGAGCACAGCCCTCACTAATGTCATTGAGCTCCCAGAATCAACCAGTCCAAATACATCCTCTGCGTTCATCTACAGGGCACACCTACGTAGCCTCTTGCCAGGTGGGTAGTTCATATGGCAGACTGGACACACATAGTACCATTGTCCCCAACAGCAGTTCCTCTGTGCCACTCCTCTGACTTCGGGATGCTCTGCCATCTTTTAGGTAACTACTAGAGTTGAGCGAAACGGGTCGAAAATATTCAAAAGTCGCCGACTTTCGCCAAAGTCGGGTTTCATGAAACGAAATCCGACCTTAGCGTGAGGTTGGCCACGAGGTCAGCGACCATCGCGCCAAAGTCGCGTTTCAAAAGATGCTTTAGTGCCCTTTTTCAGCCAATCAGGAAGAATGGACACTGTGGACAACGTGATGACATAGGCAGCGGTCACCACCATCTTTGAGAAGGGCATGCAAATGATTGGCTTGCTTTGTGTGGCGTCACAGGGGCTATAAAAGGGCGTGCATGCCGACCGCCATGTTACTTATGCTGATCTCACTATAGGGAGAGCTGCTGCTGTTGCTGATTCTGTAGGGAGAGCGTTATCAAGGCCAAAAGAAAAAAAAAATGCTTCTGCTGATAGCGCTTTTCACTGTAGTTAGTGTGCAGTGAAAGGTGAAGATTTTTGCTTTTGTGCAGCAGCGCTGGTGGTGATTAGGCTGCCTTTTAAGGCTACCTGCATTGCTGTGTGCACACTGGTGTTCAAACTGCTTTTTTAAAAGCAATCCAAATTTTATTGTTTTGTCCTGGTAAGGTACTGAGTGTTCATTTCTTCACACACCATACAGCGGTGTACGTTCCTCACACAGTACCGTGTACCGGCTGTTATCACGGCCAAATTGAAGCTGTGAGTGACTCTGTAAGGAAAAGCCGAGGAGTTTGTCCGTTCTTACAGACCTACACCTTATAGTTTTGTCCGTTTTTCAAATAGTTTCGTATATTTGCTGTTTGATTACATTCAAAACTAGAGAGAGCGTGTCAGTCCGTATACAAAAACACGGAGCTTGACAATTTTACATACACACACCGTACAATGGTGTACATGTACGCTCCTCACACAGTACCGTGTACCGGCTGTATCACAGCCAAATTGAAGCTGTGTGTGACTCTGTAAGGAAAAGCCGAGGAGTTTGTCCATTCTTACAGACCTACACCTTAGAGTTTTGTCCGTTTTTCAAACAGTTTCGTATATCTGCTGTTTGATTACATTCAAAACTAGAGAGAGACAGCGTGTGTCAGTCCATATACAAAAACACGGAGCTTGCCAATTTTACATACACACACAGTACAGCGGTGTACGTGTACACTCCTAACACAGTGTCATGTACCAGCTGGTATCACGGCCAAATTGAAGCTATCTGGGTGTGACTCTGTAAGAAAAAGCCGAGGAGTTTGTCCATTCTTACAGACCTACACTCTAGGGAGATTCCAATTCTGCCCAATTCTATATACACCTTGTAGTTTGTCATACACTAGGCAATTTCAGCCTGTTACATTGCGGTGTAATATACACAGGGCCTGACAGAATCCAACTGTGTCCTGAAGTCTGTAGAGAGATTCCATTTCTCCCCAGTCCTCTATACCCCTATTTTTACACCATCCAGAATCAGCCTGTTACTTTGAGGTGTAAAATACACAGGGCCTGACAGAATACAACTGTGTCCTGAAATCTGTAGAGAGATTCCATTTCTCTCCAGTCCTCTATGCACCTTTTTTACACCATCCAGAATCAGCCTGTTACTTTGAGGTGTAATATACACAGGGCCTGACAGAATACAACTGTGTCCTGAAGTCTGTAGAGAGATTCAATTTCTCCCCAGTCCTCTATACACTTTTATTACACCATCCAGAATCAGCCTGTTACTTTGAGGTGTAAAATACACAGGGCCTGACAGAATACAACTGTGTCCTGAAGTCTGTAGAGAGATTCAATTTCTCCCCAGTCCTCTATATACCTTTTTTACACCATCCAGCATCAGCCTGTTACTTTGATGTGTAAAATACACAGGGCCTGACAGAATCCAACTGTGTCCTGAAGTCTGTAGAGAGATTCCATTTCTCCCCAGTCCTCTATACACCTTTTTAACACCATCCAGAATCAGCCTGTTACTTTGAAATGTAAAATACACAGGGCCTGACAGAATGCAACTGTGTCCTGAAGTCTGTAGAGAGATTCCATTTCTCCCCAGTCCTCTATACACCTTTTTTACACCATCCAGAATCAGCCTGTTAATTTGAGGTGTAATATACCCAGGGCCTGACAGAATCCAACTGTGTCCTGAAGTCTGTAGAGAGATTCCATTTCTCCCCAGTCCTCTATACACCTTTATTACACCATCCATAATCAGCCTGTTACTTTGAGGTGTAAAATACACAGGACCTGACAGAATACAACTGTGTCCTGAAGTCTGTAGAGAGATTCCATTTCTCCCCAGTCCTCTACACACCTTATTTACACCATCCAGAATCAGCCTGTTACTTTGAGGAGTAGTATACACAGGGCCAGACAGAATACAACTGTGTCCTGAAGTCTGTATAGAGATTCAAATACTCCCCACTACTATTTACACCTTGTACCTTGTTTTACAGTACCATATAGTTGGTGGTATTTTGGGTACATTTTCCCCAAAAATGAGGAAGTGTGGTGGAAGAGTCCGTGGAAGTGGGCAGGGGTTGCCAGCTGGTAATGATGGTGTTGGTGTTGGTGGTGAATCTGCTGGTAGTGGCAAAAGCAAAAAAACACCAAATGCAGAAGGTGTTGAGCCTGCGTCATCGTCTGGCTCCACAAGGCCTCAAAGGCTCCCTTTTCTGGGAGTAGGTAAACCGCTTTTAAAGCCGGAGCTTCGAGAACAAGTTTTGGCTTACATTGCTGACTCAGCCTCCAGCTCTATCGCCTCCTCCTCTGAAGTTTTAAAAAATAAAAGCACTGAGTCATTATTGGAGGATCATGGTCATGAACCACACCTTTCCTTGTGTCCTTCACCCCAACCAAAATTGAAGGATGCGGAGGCCACACTACAGATTACTCCATGGAGCTGTTTTCACATACCATGCCTGGGTTATCAAGTCAAATCGTGAATTACCCAGGCCAAGATGAATCTGACATGGAGTGCACTGATGCACAGCCACTGCTAGGTTTATCTGCTGGTACATTCACTCAGACACTCAGAGCACTACATTGTCCTCGCAGTGTACTGAGCCAGAATCTGACCCTGATGAAACGCAGGTGCCCCTTCCCGCATACTATACCACCGTACACGGTGACACAGAGGAAGGTGCACATGACATTGAAGAGTAGGTGATGGATGACCCAATTGTTGACCCAGATTGGCATCCATTGGGGGAAGAGTGTGTCGCTGCCAATAGCTCAGAAGAGAAGGAGGAGCATCCGCAGCAGGCATCAACATCACAACAGCTGTTATCTGGCAGGCCCGGAGCAGTCCAAAAACGGGTTACAAAAACCAAAAGAGTTGCAGGACAGCTTGGCCAGACGGTCAAAATAGCACAGCGTGTAAGGCCTCAAAATGTCTTCCATAGTAGGAACAGTGCAGTGTGGCACTTTTTTGAACAAAATCATAATGATCAGGCAAAGGTTATCTGTAAGAAGTGTGCAACGACCTTTAGCCGAGGGAAAAATCTGAGAAATTTGAATACCAGTTGTATGCTTAGACATTTAACCACCATGCATTTGCAAGCGTGGACGTACTACCAAACCTCACATACCACATGTGCAACTGCTCCCAAAGAAGGAAGTCAGCAACGCTACATTGTTTCCCCCACTGTAAGCCCACCGGTTAGCACACCACCAGCAGCAAATGTTGAGGTGTCGTCACAAGGCCAAAGCAGTCAGGGAATCACAATGTTATATCAATGAAAGACTGAATCTAGGCCATCAGAAAGAACACCAACTCCATCACCATCATCAACCCTCTCTCAGTCCACCATATCCACTGCTAGTTCCACCATATGCAGCTCTCAAGTCCAGCTCACCCTACCAGAGACTATGAGTAGGACAAGAAATTACTCATCCTCTCATCCGCGTACACCGAGTTTGAACGCCCACATTGCCAAACTAATCTCGTTAGAGATGATGCACTATCACTTGGTTGAAAGCGCAGCTTTCCGCGAACTCATGGCCTACGCAGTACCACGCTATGACCTACCCAGTCGCCACTTCTTTTCTCGCAAAGCCATCCCAGCCCTCCACCTTCATGTGAAAGACCACATTGTCCATGCACTCAAGCAATCAGTGAGTGGAAAAGTGCACCTCACAACTGATGCATGATCCACTAGGCATGGCCAGGGCCGTTACGTGTCCATCACTGAGCACTGGGTTAATGTGGTGGATGCAGGGTCCACAGGGGACAGCGGTGGAGGGACAGTGCTGCCTAGCCCATGGTATAGGAAACAGTTGGCTGTAGGTGTTTGACCCTCCTCCTCCTCCTTCTCCTCCAGAAGCGAAAGCTCGTCCACAGAGCGCAGTCGCACAAGCACTCCATCTGCAGCTGCCAGTGTTGCACACGATGTGTCCCCCTATTGATCAGCTAGTGGAAAGCGTCAGCAGGCTGTGTTGAAGATGATGTGTTTGGGCGACAGGCACACCGCGGAGGTACTGGCCGACTACTTTCAGCGACAATCTGAGTCATGGCTGGGCAGTCTACATCTTGAGGCAAGCAAGGTAGTTAGTGATAACGGCCGGAGTTTTGTGGCAGCCATAGCTCTTTCAAAACTCAGACACATACCTTGCTTGGCTCACACCTTGAACCTGGTGGTGCAGTGCTTCCTCAATAATTATCCGGAGTTAACAGGCCTGCTCCATAAGGTTCGAAGTCTACGCTCACACATCCGCCGGTCGCCGGTACACTCCAGTCGTATGCAGAAGCTGCAGTGATTGCTCCACCTTCCCAAGCACCGCCTAATTATCGACATTGCAACAAGGTGGAACTCCACCCTGCACATGGTTGAGCGGCTGTGCGAACAGAGGCAGGCCATAATGCATTTGTGGGAGGATACACGGGCAGGCACATTGAGGGCAGACATGGAGTTGACAGGTGTGCAGTGGTCGAAGCTGAAAGACCTCTGTAAAGTCCTTCAGTGTTTTGAGGAATGCACACGGCTGGTAAGCGCAGACGATGCCATCATAAGCCTGAGCATTCCACTTATGCGTCTGCTCATGCAAACTTTGACGCACATTAAGGAGCAGGCGTCTGCAGCCGAGGTTGATGAGGAGGAAGAGGAGGAGGGAAGCCTTGATGACAGTCAGCCATTGTCTGATCCGGGACCTCTCCTGGACGAGGTGGAGGAAGAAGAGGAAGAGGAGGATGATGATGGGGACGATTATTTAGGGGAGGAGGATGCTTCTCGTGGGGCAAGAGAAAATGTTGGCGTGGCAAGGTCTGGTACAGGGTTTGTGCGTGACTGGAGGGATGTGGATTTGCCAGAAAGTGCTCCTCCACCCAGCACTCATAGTGCATCATTGACACCGGGAACAGTGGCCCACATGTCAGATTATGCCTTGCAGATCCTAAAAAGAGACCCCCGCATTGCCAAAATGATGAACGATGACGACTACTGGTTGGACAGCATCCTTGATCCACGCTATAAAGGAAAATTCCAAAACATAATGCCACAGGAGAACCTTGACCTAATATTGGCTAACAAACAAGCAACTCTGGTAAACCGGTTGGTTGAGGCATTCCCAGCACTCAGCAGCGGTGATGGTTCTCACACGAGCCGTAGGGGCCTGGGGCAGCTTGGAAGAGGTGTTCGTGGTGCACACATCAGAAGTGGCGTTGGAGACAGGGGTTTCATGACCATGTTGTGGACTGATTTTTCAAGTCCTGCTCACACGACTGGTAATACTGCATCGATTGAAAGTGACAGGAGACAGCAGTTGTCAACTATGGTTACAAACTACTTCTCGTCCCATATCGATCTTCTCCCTCACAGGTAATTCCCATTTGACTATTGGGCCTCTAAACTGGACACCTGGCCTGAATTGACACAATATGTGTCACGCTCAACTGTCACGCTCACGCCTTGGCTGAATGGCGTGAGCCGGGGGGTTGTGGCCCCACTGTGCCACAAACCAGGCTACCCTGGAAGGGGTGTGACTACGACAGCTACCTCGGTCTTCACTGGAGCCTCTGATGGTGAGGTCAGGCTTGTGCGGCAGGTAGCTGTCGGGTGCCACTCCAGGGTGGTGTCTGGCTGTGGCTGCTGATCCCACTCGGGGACAAGTCACTTGGACAGGTGTGACTAACAGGCAGGCTGAGACACTGGGCAAGCAGGCACGGCTTGGTACACTGGCAGGCAGGATCGGCTTGGAGACACGACTTGGAGACACTGGGAAAGCGGGCACGGCTTGGAGACACTGGGCAAGCGGGCACGGCTTGGAGACACTGGGCAAGCGGGCATGGCTTGGAGACACTGGGCAAGCGGGCACGGCTTGGAGACACTGGGCAAGCGGGCATGGCTTGGAGACACTGGGCAAGCGGGCACGGCTTGGAGACACTGGGCAAGCGGGCACGGCTTGGAGACACTGGGCAGGCGGGCACGGCTTGGAGACACTGGGCAGGCAGGCACGGCTTGGAGACAAAGGACAGGCAGGCACGGCTTGGAGACACAGAGCAGGTAGGTGACAGCTTGAGACACAGTGCAAGCAGGAGTGGTATATGAGAGAACAGGTTTGGACCTGTTCACACAGGAGGTGCAGGTATTGATATAGGCAGGAAGGAGTGGAATATGAAGGAACAGATTTGGACCTGTTCACACAGGAGGTGCAGGTAGGCAGAGCCGCAGGAGTGCGGAGTAGGCAGAGCCGCAGGAGTGCAGAGTAGGCTGAGCTCCAAGGGAGCCAGGCAGGCAGAGCGGCTAGGGAGCCGAGCAGGCAGAGCGGCTAGGGAACCAAGCAGGCAGAGCGGCTAGGGAGCCGAGCAGGCAGAGTGGCTAGGGAGCCGAGCAGGCAGAGCGGCTAGGGAGCCGTGCACAGATAGAGCTGCAAGGGTGCAGATTGACAAACAGAGCTGCAAGGGTGCAGATGAACAGATAGAGCTGCAAGGGTGTAGATTCACAGACAGAGCTGCAAGGGTGCAGATGAACAGATAGAGCTGCAAGGGTGCAGATTCACAGACAGAGCTGCAAGGGTGCAGATGAACAGACAGAGCTGCAAGGGTGCAGATTCACAGACAGAGCTGCAAGGGTGCAGATGAACAGATAGAGCTGCAAGGGTGCAGATTCACAGACAGAGCTGCAAGGGTGCAGATGCACAGACAGGGTGGACATAAGGAAAGACACAGCAGGGAAGGAAGCCACGGACAAGGAGAAAGGGAGATTAAGGTAGGACAGAGTACAGACAAGGTACTGGAACCAAGACTCAAGGGCCAGGATATTCAGCCTCCTGGCAGGCGGACAGAGAAGTACTAGGCAAGGTACCAAGACACAGAAATATGCAATAAGAGCCTTCAGAGAAGGCAAGACATAGGACAGGGCCTGGCTAACTCAGCAGCAAGGAGCTAACTGAGTTTAGACATTGCTCAGGTCAAGGTCAGTGGGTGTGGCGAAACTAAATAGTCAAGGGCTCTAGGTGATTGGTAAGGGACATATTTCACAGGTGCACCCTGACTGCATAAGAACCAGAGAGTTCAGGCGCCGCCCCCTATACACAGTCACGAAACATGGAGAGCAGAGGCACAGAGCTGGCAACGGACAGAATTCACAGCATGGCTTGAAGCAGAAAGTAAGCTGGTGTGCGGGGGATGGGAGGCCATGCAGTGATGCCAGCAGGGTTGTTACAGTACCCCCCCTTTACGGCCCCTCTTCCTCAAACCTGCCAGAATGACCAGAAGAAGGAGTACGGGACCACACACAGTCCAGGTTGACACGACATCCTTCAGGTAGGGTGGAATATGTGTGCCATCAGGAATCCCAGAGTGCCAAGCTTCTTGGTGCCTGATGGAGTCATCTTCCAACACAGAGGGTATAAGGACTTGGATTTCTTCCTCCTGGGTAGCAGAAAGCAGGGACCTGGAAGCCTCAGACTTAACCCCTACATCAGCCGGCCAGCTGGAAACAGAAGACACCTTCACTGAGTCCGACTTCCCCCGATGTGCCAGAAAAATTGGACCTCCTCCTCCCGGTTGGTGAGAAACGGACATACGTAGGTCACTGTTCCAACCTATTCACCCACCTGCCAAATGGAAGCAGGAGGCATACATACAGGGAGCCACTTCAGCCTGTTACCCTGAAAAAACTGGTCCTCCTCTACCAGGTTAGAGGGTGAGAAAATCTCTGTCTCAGTATCTTCACTCACTGGCCACACGGGAGTTGAAGGCATATACTTAGGACCCATTTAGCCCGTATTCCAGAGAAGGACAATCAAGAGACAGGGATGCTCTTGGGAGCAGAACACTGGTATAGTCGCTGGGGATGTGTGAGGAGACTGAGACCGCCTCCCCCTCTTCAGAGGCATCCTCACACCTTGATACGGCGACTAGCAAACCAAGCGAAGAAGACGACCTTGCTGACTGAATGCGACGCAAGGGAACCAGACACCTCTTGTCACTTGGTTGTTTGAAGTGTGGTGCCTTGCTGGGTCTCCAAACATAAATGGGCATCAGGATCTCTGGTTCAGAATGACCCATGGGCGTACCAGACAGCCAATGGAAGACGAACTTCTTCGTATACAAAGCTCCGACCTGGAGCTGTAGTTGTCCTTGCAGGACTAGACTGTTCTCAAAGAGGGCTCGGCCACCTTTAGACGATGCCCACGCCGGGTTCTGGAGCTGAAGAATGGAGATCACACACCGACTCTGTAAGGCTGGTGGCTCGAACACCCCAAAGCTCCCAGAAGGCAACGAAACAGTCATAGGCTTTAATGGAGAGGGAGGACTCTCGCCTGGGGCAGCCTCTCCTACTGGCCCAGGGTTTTGGAGTACGGGCTTCACAGGGCAGAGGCCAGATTCCGGCTGCAACTTGGCCCGCTTCTTCTTTTTAGACCTCTTGGATCTTGAACGGGAGGCCGCATCGGCAGACTGTGGAACAGGTGATAGCTGGACAGTCATAGGTGGTTGAGACGATTCACCCACAGGTTCCTCTTGTCTCTGGAAGCTTGGAGGGGAAGAATTTTCAAGAGCAGCTGGACGAGGCATGTCGAACACTTTACGGAAGGCCACCAGGAAGGCCCCAGGCTCATGACGACAGGGTCCCCTGCTTCCCAAAGGTGACAGATCCACATCAAGGCATCACCAGCTAGGTAGGACATGATGTATCCCACCTTGACCCCGTCAGAGGGGAAACAAGCTGCATTCTGCAGGATGTAGTGCAGGCATTTCTTCAGGAACCCTTGACACTCTTTAGGGTCCCCATAGAACCTAGGCGGGTCTGCTGGGTCGTGCTCTTCATAGGCCAGGAGCTGATTGTAGAGAGCATTGGAGACGATGATTGGTTCAGAGGTCTCCACAATCGGAAACACGAAGGACGGAACAAATTCCTCTGGTTGCTCATACTGGCAGGGAGAGAGTTCATCATGCTCTGCGAGCGGAAGGACATGGGACTCAGTAGGGACCATTGCCTGAGCAAACTGTCACGCTCAACTGTCACGCTCACGCCTTGGCTGAATGGCGTGAGCCGGGGGGTTGTGGCCCCACTGTGCCACAAACCAGGCTACCCTGGAAGGAGCGTGACTACGACAGCTACCTCGGTCTTCACTGGAGCCTCTGATGGTGAGGTCAGGCTTGTGCGGCAGGTAGCTGTCGGGTGCCACTGCAGGGTGGTATCTGACTGTGACTGCTGATCCCACTCGGGGACAAGTCACTTGGACAGGTGTGACTAACATGCAGGCTGAGACACTGGGCAAGCAGGCACGGCTTGGTACACTAGCAGGCAGGCACGGCTTGGAGACACTGGGCAAGCGGGCACGGCTTGGAGACACTGTGCAAGCGGGTACGGCTTGGAGACACTGGGAAAGCGGGCACGGCTTGGAGACACTGGGCAAGCAGGCACGGCTTGGAGACACAGAGCAGGTAGGTGATGGCTTGAGACACAGGGCAAGCGGGAGTGGTATATGAGAGAACAGGTTTGGACCTGTTCACACAGGAGGTACAGGTGTGGATATAGGCAGGAAGGAGTGGAATATGAAGGAACAGGTTTGGACCTGTTCACACAGGAGGTGCAGGTAGGCGGAGCCGCAGGAGTGCGGAGTAGGCAGAGCCGCAGGAGTGCAGAGTAGGCTGGGCTCCAAGGGAGCCAGGCAGGCAGAGCGGCTAGGGAGCCGAGCAGGCAGAGCGGCTAGGGAGCCGAGCAGGCAGAGCGGCTAGGGAGCCGAGCAGGCAGAGCGGCTAGGGAGCCGAGCAGGCAGAGCGGCTAGGGAGCCGAGCAGGCAGAGCGGCTAGGGAGCCGTGCACAGATAGAGCTGCAAGGGTGCAGATTCACAGACAGAGCTGCAAGGGTGCAGATGATCAGATAGAGCTGCAAGGGTGCAGATTCACAGACAGAGCTGCAAGGGTGCAGATGAACAGATAGAGCTGCAAGGGTGCAGATTCACAGACAGAGCTGCAAGGGTGCAGATGAACAGATAGAGCTGCAAGGGTGCAGATTCACAGACAGAGCTGCAAGGGTGCAGATGCACAGACAGGGAGGACACAAGGAAAGACACAGCAGGGAAGGAAGCCACGGACAAGGAGAAAGGGAGATTAAGGTAGGACAGAGTACAGACAAGGTACTGGAACCAAGACTCAAGGGCCAGGATATTCAGCCTCCTGGCAGGCGGACAGAGAAGTACTAGGCAAGGTATCAAGACACAGGAATATGCAATAAGACCCTCAAGAGAAGGCAAGACATAGGACAGGGCCTGGCTAACTCAGCAGCAAGGAGCTAACTGAGTTTAGACATTGCTCAGGCCAAGGTCAGTGGGTGTGGCGCAACTAAATAGTCAAGTTCTCTAGGTGATTGGTAAGGGACATATTACACAGGTGCACCCTGACTGCATAAGAACCAGAGAGTTCAGGCGCCGCCCCCCTATACACACAGTCAGGAAACATGGAGAGCAGAGGCACAGAGCTGGCAACGGACAGAATTCACAGCATGGCTTGAAGCAGAAAGTAAGTTGGTGTGCGGGGGATGGGAGGCCATGCAGTGATGCCAACAGGGTTGTTACAATATGCCTTACAGGAGCTCGCTTGCCCAGCTGCAAGTGTGCTATCGGAAAGAGTCTTCAGTGCAGCTGGATCAATCCTGATGGAAAAAAGGACCCATCTGTCGACCCAAAATGTGGATAATCTAACCTTTATTAAAATGAACCATGCATGGGTATCCAAGGATTTTGTCCCACCTTACCCTGATGACACATAGGTTGCCAGAAAAATGGCTTGCTTTGGTCCTCCTCTTCCTCGGACTTGACCAATTTCGCCTTTAGCAGCAGCTGAATGTCCCACATCAACATATGCCATTTTGTAAACCACCCTAACTGGGCTGCTTCCCCCCATGGCCGGGGTCACCACCTAGTGCACGCAACCATGCGAGTGCCGTTGCCCTGGACAGGTGGGTAGGCCGACTCTTGGGCGCGGGCACTGGCAGAGGGTACCTCATAGTGCAATCAAGTGTCTCTGACGAGGGGGTGCACACCCGCCATCAGACACACCGCTGTACTATGAGGGGCCCAGTGCCAGTACCGACGCCCACGAGTGTGCCCCCCTTGCTTGGGCAGGGCCACAGCATTTGCAATGTTTACCTCTCACTGCTCCTCCGCTGTGTTGTCTGGGCTGTCAAATCCTTCACTGGGACTGCCACTACATGATGGTAAAGATGTAGCTATGCCCTGTCCCGCTGGCCAGGCACTAGCTTCAGATGATCAATGGCTTCCATTTCTTATGGACGTCGACTCACAATGACATGCAGTGGTGGTTTATCATCAGCTTTCACAGTTTTCCTACTCACAGACGTGTGACATTCCGGTGCACATTTTTAAATGTTCCCTCTCATGCCAATTCCATAGAATCACCTACGGCCTGTGGCTTCTGTCTTTTGCACTCCAAACTTACGTGACAGATCATGATAGGCAGTGAGCACCATGTTTACATCTCTCCCTGTGATAAAAATTTGATGGCGATGAGTAACGGTGATGGGATCAACGGTACTGCAATACAGCAACACTTTCTTCACAAAGAAATGTTTTCGCTGTCTACACACACAAATTAATTGAGGGTCAGCATCGCCTCTGAGAATTGTGACGGAAGTTTTTCCCGTTCTTAGTAATTCCTTGATTTCTGCAATCACTAGACTTTATGTCAGTAATTGTATGCATCTCATTTCCTATTGCAGAGAGGCTGGACTGTCTTACTGAGACAGAAATATATATGAAGATTTAAAAATACCACCAAAACTGTATACTGGTGTACGGTTCAAATACATTTCCTTTTTTCTACTTTTTAGATTGTTGTCTAATCCATACTGAGAACATGGAGATTTTAAATATTTAAACTATGCTATATATACCTGCTATCCAGTGATAATGTACCCTTTCTCAACTTTGTACAAGCTGGTCAAATCCATACTGGGCCTGAGACCGTCTGAGCCTGCCTCCTGATCTATAGTCATAGGTTTTAAATGTGTAAACTATGCTATACATACCTGTTATCCAGTGATAAGGTACCTTTTCTCACCTTTGTCCAATCACGTCTAATCCATACTGGGCCTGAGACCGTCTGAGCCTGCCTCCTGATATATAGACATAGGTTTTTATTGTGTAAACTATGCTACATATATACGTGTTACCCGGTGAAACTGTACTCTTTATCAACTTTCTAGAATCTTGTCAATTCCATACTGGGCCTGAGAATGGCTGCCGAGCTGTTAAGCAAGCTACAGCAACTGTGGTTTGGGCACGTAATTTTTTGCATTTTTTCAGGAATGCTGCAGTCACTGGAAAATCATCGTTTGCGGGGAATAATTGGAATCACAGATCCCCATCTCTAACGGTGTTCAGTGGGTTATCTGCACCTGTAAACAACAAAAGCTGGTCCTTTCAGTGTAGCGCGCATGCAGCCCCGGACATGTAAGGACATGATAGACCTGTTATTGCTCGATCTCGCATGCCAGAGCCTCGCATATCCCTCTGGTAAGCTTGACGCGTGCCGCGGGGGCATGCCGGAGTCTCGGTCGTTAACGGAATAAAGCTGAGAAATCGCTAGCACAACTACAAACGGACATACCACACCACACACAGAATCGACAAAGCTTTCAATGTGTGCATGTTTTCTTCAGATGGCGTGGTTGTGGTTTCCCGGGTGGAGTCCATTTAAGCCACAGGCTCCACTCCTGGTGGTGCCCTTTTGGACATTCCTTTAAGGTTCAGCTTTGCAATCATACTGCCCCCCGGAAACCAAACACTTTGCCTTCATGGACGCTGTTTGGAGGTTCGTGGGAATAACGCCGCCCGATCGGCAGTTGGCATAATTTATTGGTGGGAAGTCCGACGGTATATGATCGTGTTCGATTTCAGAAATTTTTTTTTTTGTGTTTGTATTTTACATTTTTATTCCAGCCTTTCTTGACTTCATAAGGGCATGACAAGATTATATATGTGTCTCCTCCACTTTCTCCTTTTACTCCTCCACCTCTTTTCTAAATGTAGTTGCCCTTTTCCATATGTTATTTTTGTCTTCTGAGCATTTTGTCTGCTTTGGGACACCTTTTAAGGTGTTTTGTAATTGTTTTCTATGTGTTTGTATGTGTTTGTGTTTGCCTTCCATTGTTTTCAATGGGGTTCGACGGTGTTCGTCGAACGATCGACGAACATTCAACGAACTTGCCTCCTGTGTGACGAACCAAAACACTAGCGGAGTGGCTTAACACTACTCCTGATATATAGACGTACATTGTTAATGTTTAAACTATGCTATATATACCTGGTATCTGGTGATAATGTACCCTTTCTGCCAGGAAGTCCTCCTCCAACCAACACTCTTGTATCATTGACACCTGTAACATTGTCCCACATGTGTGATTATTTCTTGCGGATCTTCTTGTTATATTGTGGTGTGATCCATCCTGAGCATGTGAGTGTCTATGGGTTACTCCTGCAATTTAGATGTACATTTAAAAATTACCCCAACACTGTATACAACTCTACGCTTGTGATACATTACCTATTTACTGCTTGTTATATTCTGGTCTAATCCAAACTGACCAAGTGAGAGTTATTTTCCGACTGTGGAAATAAATACTGAGATTGACAACAATGACACCTACACTGTGTACAGCTGTACTCTTGAGATCCATTACCGTTTTACGGCTTTTTAGATTGTGTTGTAATCCAATACTGAGCCTGAGAGTGTCTGTGTGTGCCTCCTCAAATATCCACGGAGATTTAGAATGTTTAAACTATACTATATATACCTGCTATCTGATGATACTGTACACTTTGTCTAATTTCTATACTCTTGTCTAATCCATACTGAGACTGTGAGCGTCTCTGTGTGACTGATGGAATATATAAAGAGACTAGCTGAAGAGCCCGGCGCTGCCCGGGCATAGTAACTAACTGTGGTTAGTTATAGCAAATTATAATTATCCTCCATCTCATAGTCCCGAGCCCATATACCCATCATACATGTCCACGATCCCATAGGCCCGTGCTCATATACCCATCATACATATCCTCCATCCCATAGTCGAGTGCCCATATACCCATCACACATCCTCCATCCCATAGTCCCATGCCTATATACCCATCACACATCCTTCATCCCATAGTCCCATGCCCATATACCCATCATACATATTTGCCATCCCATAGTCGAGTGCCCATATACCCATCATACATATCCTCCATCCCATAGTCCCATGCTCATATACCCATCACACATCCTCCATCCCATAGGACCATGCCCATATACCCATCATACATATCCTCCATCCCATAGTCCCATGCCCATATACCCATCATACATATCCGCCGTCCCATAGTCCCATGCTCATATACCCATCACACATCCTCCATCCCATAGGACCATGCCCATATACCCGTCATACATATCCTCCATCCCATAGTCCAATGCCCATATACCCATCACACATCCTCCATTCCATAGTCAACCATTATGACATCATAATGAGCGGCGGTGCTTGCAACCTATGACATCAGCGTCGCCATGGCAACCATTGTGCCATCATAATGAGGTGCGGAGCTTGACCTGCACACACTTCTTCCCCATTATGTAGTTAGGGGCAAAATTGTTTGGTGAATTGGAACATGCGGGGTTAAAATTTTGCCTCACAATATAGCTTAGGACGCTCTCGGGGTCCAGACGTGTGACTGTACCAAATTTTGTGGCTGTAGCTGCGACGGTGCGGATGCCAATCCCGGACATACACACACACACACACACACACACATACATACATACATACATACACACACTTGAGCTTTATATAATACTAGCTGAAGAGCCCGGCGCTGCCCGGTCATAGTAACTAACTGTGGTTAGTTATAACAAATTATAATAATCCTCCATCCCATAGTCCCGTGCCCATATACCCATCACACATCCACGATCCCATAGGCCCGTGCCCATATACCCATCATACATATCCTCCATCCCATAGTCGAGTGCCCATATATCCATCCTCCATCCAATAGTCCCATGCCCATATACCCATCATACATATTCTCCATCCCATAGTCCCGTGCCCATATACCCATCATACATATCCTCCATCCCATAGTCGAGTGCCCATATACCCATCACACATCCTCCATCCCATAGTTCCGTGCCCATATACCCGTCATACATAGCCTCCATCCCATAGTCCCGTGCCCATATACTCATCATACATATCCTCCATCCCACAGTCCCGTGCCCATATACCCGTCATATATATCTTCCATACCATAGTCCCGTGCCCATATACCCATCATGCATATCCTCCATACCATAGTCTCGTGCCCATATACCCGTCATACATATCCTCCATCCCATAGTCCCGTGCCCATATACCCGTCATACATATCCTCCATCCCATAGTCCAGTGCCCATATACCCGTCATACACATCCGCCATACCATAGTCCCGAGCCCATATACCCGTCATACATATCCTCCATCCCATAGTCCAGTGCCCATATACCCATCACTCATCCTCCAATCCATAGTCAACCATTATGACATCATAATGAGCGGCGGCAGGGCTTGCAACCTATGATGACATCAGCGTCGCCATGGCAACCATTGTGACATCATAATGAGGGGCGGGGCTTGACACGCACACACTGCTTCCCCAGTATGCAAATAGGGGCATTATGACATCATAATGAGGGGCGGGGCTTGACGCGCGCACACTTTTTCCCCAGTATGTAGACGGGGCAAAATTGTTTGGTGAATTGGAACGCGCGGGGTTAAAATTTCGCCTCACAACATAGCTTAGGACGCTCTCGGGGTCCAGACGTGTGACTGTGCCAAATTTTGTGGCTGTAGCTGCAACGGTGCAGATGCCTATCCCGGACATACACACATACACACACACACACACACACATACATACATACACACATACATACACACTTTGAGCTTTATATATTAGACTAGCTGAAGAGCCCGGCGCTGCCCGGGCATAGTAACCAACTGTGGTTAGTTATAACAAATTATAATAATCCTTCATCCCATAGTCCCGTGCCCATATACCCATCATACATATCCACGATCCCATAGGCCCGTGCCCATATACCCATCATACATATCCTACATCCCATAGTCGAGCGCCCATATACCCATCACACATCCTCCATCCCATAGTCCCATGCCCATACACCCATCATACATATTCGCCATCCCATAGTCGAGTGCCCATATACCCATCACACATCCTTCATCTCACAGTCCCATGCCCATATACCCATCATACATATTCTCCATCTTATAGTCCCGTGCCCATATACCCATCATACATATCCGCCATCCCATAGTCCCGTGCCCATATACCAATCATACATATTTTCCTTCCCATAGTCCCGTGCCCATATACCCATCACACATCCTCCATCCCATAGTCCCGTGCCCATATACATATCCGCCATCCCATAGTCCCGTGCCCATATACCCGTCAAACATATCCTCCTTTCCATAGTCCAGTGCCCATATACCCATCATACATATCCACCATCCCATAGGCCCGTGCCCATATACCCATCATACATATCCTCCATCCCATAGTCGAGTGCCCATACACCCGTCACACATCCTCCATCCCATAGTCTCATGCCCATATACCCATCATACCTATTCGCCATCCCATAGTCGAGTGCCCATATACCCATCACACATCCTTCATCTCATAGTCCTATGCCCATATGCATATCCGCCATCCCATAGTCCCGTGCCCATATACCCGTTAAACATATCTTCCATCCCATAGTCCAGTGCCCATATACATATCCTCCATCCCATAGTCCCGTGCCCATATACCTGTCATACATATCCTCCATCCCATAGTCCAGTGCCCATATACCCATCACACATCCTCCAATCCATAGTCAACCATTATGACATCATAATGAGCGGCGGCAGGGCTTGCAACCTATGATGACATCAGCGTCGCCATGGCAACCATTGTGACATCATAATGAGGGGCAGGGCTTGACACACACACACACTGCTTCCCCAGTATGCAAATAGGGGCATTGTGACATCATAATGAGGGGCGGGGCTTGACGCGCACACACTTTTTCCCCAGTATGTAGACGGGGCAAAATTGTTTGGTGAATTGGAACGCGCGGGGTTAAAATTTTGCCTCACAATATAGCTTAGGACGCTCTCGGGGTCCAGACGTGTGACTGTACCAAATTTTGTGGCTGTAGCTGCGACGGTGCGGATGCCAATCCCGGACATACACACACACACACACACACACACATACATACATACATACATACACACACTTGAGCTTTATATAATACTAGCTGAAGAGCCCGGCGCTGCCCGGTCATAGTAACTAACTGTGGTTAGTTATAACAAATTATAATAATCCTCCATCCCATAGTCCCGTGCCCATATACCCATCACACATCCACGATCCCATAGGCCCGTGCCCATATACCCATCATACATATCCTCCATCCCATAGTCGAGTGCCCATATATCCATCCTCCATCCAATAGTCCCATGCCCATATACCCATCATACATATTCTCCATCCCATAGTCCCGTGCCCATATACCCATCATACATATCCTCCATCCCATAGTCGAGTGCCCATATACCCATCACACATCCTCCATCCCATAGTTCCGTGCCCATATACCCGTCATACATAGCCTCCATCCCATAGTCCCGTGCCCATATACTCATCATACATATCCTCCATCCCACAGTCCCGTGCCCATATACCCGTCATATATATCTTCCATACCATAGTCCCGTGCCCATATACCCATCATGCATATCCTCCATACCATAGTCTCGTGCCCATATACCCGTCATACATATCCTCCATCCCATACTCCCGTGCCCATATACCCGTCATACATATCCTCCATCCCATAGTCCAGTGCCCATATACCCGTCATACACATCCGCCATACCATAGTCCCGAGCCCATATACCCGTCATACATATCCTCCATCCCATAGTCCAGTGCCCATATACCCATCACTCATCCTCCAATCCATAGTCAACCATTATGACATCATAATGAGCGGCGGCAGGGCTTGCAACCTATGATGACATCAGCGTCGCCATGGCAACCATTGTGACATCATAATGAGGGGCGGGGCTTGACACGCACACACTGCTTCCCCAGTATGCAAATAGGGGCATTATGACATCATAATGAGGGGCGGAGCTTGACGCGCGCACACTTTTTCCCCAGTATGTAGACGGGGCAAAATTGTTTGGTGAATTGGAACGCGCGGGGTTAAAATTTCGCCTCACAACATAGCTTAGGACGCTCTCGGGGTCCAGACGTGTGACTGTGCCAAATTTTGTGGCTGTAGCTGCAACGGTGCAGATGCCTATCCCGGACATACACACATACACACACACACACACACACATACATACATACACACATACATACACACTTTGAGCTTTATATATTAGACTAGCTGAAGAGCCCGGCGCTGCCCGGGCATAGTAACCAACTGTGGTTAGTTATAACAAATTATAATAATCCTTCATCCCATAGTCCCGTGCCCATATACCCATCATACATATCCACGATCCCATAGGCCCGTGCCCATATACCCATCATACATATCCTACATCCCATAGTCGAGCGCCCATATACCCATCACACATCCTCCATCCCATAGTCCCATGCCCATACACCCATCATACATATTCGCCATCCCATAGTCGAGTGCCCATATACCCATCACACATCCTTCATCTCACAGTCCCATGCCCATATACCCATCATACATATTCTCCATCTTATAGTCCCGTGCCCATATACCCATCATACATATCCGCCATCCCATAGTCCCGTGCCCATATACCAATCATACATATTTTCCTTCCCATAGTCCCGTGCCCATATACCCATCACACATCCTCCATCCCATAGTCCCGTGCCCATATACATATCCGCCATCCCATAGTCCCGTGCCCATATACCCGTCAAACATATCCTCCTTTCCATAGTCCGGTGCCCATATACCCATCATACATATCCACCATCCCATAGGCCCGTGCCCATATACCCATCATACATATCCTCCATCCCATAGTCGAGTGCCCATACACCCGTCACACATCCTCCATCCCATAGTCTCATGCCCATATACCCATCATACCTATTCGCCATCCCATAGTCGAGTGCCCATATACCCATCACACATCCTTCATCTCATAGTCCTATGCCCATATGCATATCCGCCATCCCATAGTCCCGTGCCCATATACCCGTTAAACATATCTTCCATCCCATAGTCCAGTGCCCATATACATATCCTCCATCCCATAGTCCCGTGCCCATATACCTGTCATACATATCCTCCATCCCATAGTCCAGTGCCCATATACCCATCACACATCCTCCAATCCATAGTCAACCATTATGACATCATAATGAGCGGCGGCAGGGCTTGCAACCTATGATGACATCAGCGTCGCCATGGCAACCATTGTGACATCATAATGAGGGGCAGGGCTTGACACACACACACACTGCTTCCCCAGTATGCAAATAGGGGCATTGTGACATCATAATGAGGGGCGGGGCTTGACGCGCACACACTTTTTCCCCAGTATGTAGACGGGGCAAAATTGTTTGGTGAATTGGAACGCGCGGGGTTAAAATTTCGCCTCACAACATAGCTTAGGACGCTCTCGGGGTCCAGACATGTGACTGTGCCAAATTTTGTGGCTGTTGCTGCGACGGTGCAGATGCCTATCCCGGACATACACACATACACACAAACACACACATACATACATACACACATACATACACACTTTGAGCTTTATATATTAGATTGACAATTATCCTTTGACTGAATAGAGCTGTACGCTTCTGATACAGTGCCATATATCTGATGTTATTTTGGGTCTAGGCTGTGGGCGTGGGGGGGCCAGCTGGTGCTGATGGTGGTGGTGCATCTGCTGGTAGTGGCAAAAGCACAATAGCAGCTAAGGCAGGAGGTGTTGGGCCTGCGTCATGGTCTGGCTCCGGAATGCCTGAAAGGCTACCTTTTCTGGGAGTAGGTTAACTGCTTTTAAAGGCAGAGCATGAGGAACTGGTTTTGGCTTACATTGCAGAAACAGACTCCAGCAAATATGCCCTCCTCTTTTGAAGTTTCAAAAAATGCAAGCACTGAGTCGTCAAGTGCTGGCTCCTGGTCAGGAAGAACCCCTTTCCTTGTGTCCTTCACCCCCACCAAAAGTGAATGATGCAGCAGGCCACACTTCACATTAGTCCATGTAGCTCTTTCTATCATACTATGCCTGGGTTATCAAGTCAAATCGTGAATTCCCAAGTCCAAGATGAATCTGACATGGAGTGTGGGTGGCCAGCCAGGGCAGTGGGGTTAATCGGTACCGGGCCGGTGTCTCACAGGGATGTGTCACGGTGGTGGTGACCCGTTCCGTGGCCCTGGGCGTCCATGCAAAGGGGTGAATTACGTTTATAGGTGAATGATACATGACGCCACCTGTGGTTTCTGATTAGATTGACCAGCGCTGCAGTGGCGCTTCTCTGGGACAGATGTTGTGGTGCAGGGCAGATGAAAGAGTTGGTAGATGGTGTGCAGTGCAGGATGTAGCAGAGCCGTGCACCAGGCGCAGGAGAAAGATGACAGACTCAGTCATGCAGTTCCTTTACCTGTACTTGGTAAGTGCCGTCCAGGACCCAGAGTACAGATGGAGAAAGAGTTGGTCAGCCTGGAAGCCAATTTCGAATTCTCTCTTTGCAGATAGGTAGTGTGGCCTCCGTTCTAGCTCTTATCTGAGGTACTCGCAGTGCTGAGTTCAATGAAGTTCCCCCTGTTGACTCTCTTTTGGAACTTTCTCGTATGGCAGGCAGCCATAGCCTTTTCCTTTTGGCTCCCACACGTCGATGCTGGGGCCTCTGAGCCTTAGTTGGGTACAGAGCATTTACAGCTGCTACTTCCTCCGGTTTCTGCTGCAGGAACATCAGTGTCCCTACAAACTCGGAGACCAGAATCCGGACCATGCGCTCCAGCTAGGAGTGAGCCTTAACTCTGCTCATCCTCCAGCTCCCCTTCTCATGTCCACACACTTCCCCTTCCCTGCACATAGTGCCCTAACTTACCTCCTCCTGACCACAGAGAGCAGCTCCTCAGCAGTCAGGTTCAGAGGTCTCCCTGCTGGCCTGGAGTGGGAAATGTGAGGTGTGTTGGTTTAACTGCTAGAGAGATCCTTCGTTGCTCCCAAGCATGACATCACACTCCCTAGGAGGAAGGTAATGCCACTGTGGCAACCATACTCCTGCTGACGCCACAAGTGCACTGATGCCCAGTCACTGCTAGATGATTCTGCTGGCACATTGACCCAGACCACTACATTCCCCTCACACTCTACACAGCCAGAATCTGACCCTGAGGAAACTCAGGTTCCCCTTCCCGCATACTATACCACCTTACACGGTGACAAAGAGGAAGGTGCAGATGAAAGTGCAGGTTCCTTGAGCAGGTGGGGGGGCATACTCATGGGCGACGGCCCTGGCATAGGGCCCCTCATAGTATGCAAAAGTGTCTCTGCCGGTGGGAGGGGGGCCCAACCGCCGTCAAACACACCGCTACACACCGCCATACTATGAGGGGCCCTGTGCCAGTGCCGTCGCCAACGAGTGGGCCCCCTGCTTGCTCAGGATCACAGCACTTGCAAAGTTGAAATATTTACCTCTCCCTGCTCCACCGCCATGACGTCTTCTGCGTGTCCTGACAGTGATATTCTGATCAGAGAGCGCAATGACATCACGTCTGTACACCCTCTGCCTAAACAGCCAATTGCAGTGAGATGGAAGATGGGGACGACGAGGAGTCCAGACTAGTACAGGGATTCCTTAGCGAGGAGACTTATTTAGTTGTTTTCAATGTTGGGACACCAATTTTTGGGGAGCATTATACTCTGGAGAATGATATATGGGGCCCACCATACACTGGAGCATTCCAAAGGTGGACATCAGACACTGGAGCAGCATTTACAGGGCCCATTATACACTAGAGCATTAGAAATGGGGCCCATTATATATGGAGCATTATTTGGGCCCATAAGACAGTGGAGCTTCATCCTTGGGGACCAACATATACTGTAGCATTATGTGGAGCTCATCATATACTGTTTCAAGCATTATATGGGACCAATGATTCTGTATGGAGAAATATATGGGCCTCATTACTCTGTATAGCGCACTATCCGGTGCCCATAATATTGTATGGAGTAATATACTGTCCGTTTTTGGAGCTATTAAAAATGGATATCAGTCATGAGATGTAAAAAGTGAAGTATTTTTCATTGTACTATACCGCTATTTCTCTGCCGTATCGGAGCATCATGAGTTGTGGTATGTGTTAAAGGGGCGCTCTTTGGCCCAGGGCACATGAAAACCTGGAGCCAGCCCTACCCCCCACAACTTTAGCCAAATAACCCCCATTTTTCAGTGCATAACTATTATTATGAAGTAAATTAAGGTTGACAAGCTTCAGTAATAAAAATTCAAATGGGCACTGTAGGTGTGTTTACTGTCCTCCACTCCCTGACGACTTTTCTTCCCCATTGACTTGCATTGGGTTTCGTGATTCCGTCGGCCTTCGACTTTTCATGATAATCGGCCGATTTCACCCGACTTTTGAGAAAGTCGGGTTTCATGAAACCCGACTCGACCCAAAAAATGGCAAAGTCGCTCATCTCTAGTAACTACCACTTTCCAGTATTCCACCACCTTTTGGGCCATTATTCTCTTTTGGGATACTACCCCTTTTCGGGACTCCACCCCTTTTTGGGCAACCACCCCTGTTTGTGTTACCACCCCCTTTTGGACATCCATCCCTGTTTGGGTTACCACCCCCTTTGGGACTCCACCCCTTTTGGGCAACCACCACTGTTTGGGTTACCACCCCCTTTGGTGATTCCACCCCCTTTCGGGCAACCACCCCTTTTTGGGTTACCGCCCCCTTTTAGGACTCCACCCCTCTCTGGGTAAACCCCATGGACTCCCCTCGGCACTCTCAGGCTCCAGTTCGCACAGTACCTTGATATCTCTCTGGGCTTGCACTGGCCCTTTAAGAGTTTGTATGACCAGGACCACCGATGTCCTTTTATGTCACTTCACCAGCTCCTACTGGCACTGCCACAGCTCCTGCTGCAGCCACTGGCTCTCCTGGCACCTCTGGCTGCCTATCACAACCAGCTGCTGCCACCACTGCAGCTGTTCTGCAAGGCTCTGTACCACTCTGCACGGCTCCCGACAGCTCTGCGGACCTCCTGATGGCTCTGAGGACCTCCCAATGGCTCTGCAGACTTTGTGGACCCATCGATCCTCAGCAAGTCTTTGTAACCCCGCCGAGTTACTGCCAGAAGCTTTTAATCTTTGTGGCCCCGCCAAGCCACAGCAAGCTGTCTTGAAAGATTTTTCATGGGGGGCGTGGCCTGGGCTCTGAGCATGTAAGCAGCAAGAGCTCTAAGCTCCCACAGTCACATTCTAAAGCTACAAAATAAGCGTGCATAGGGTTAACCAAAATAACCTTGCTGGACCCTATGTTATTTATGAAGTTTGGGTGCCCATTTTGAGACAAAAAGCAGGACTCTGGTCCAAAGAGGACTGAAGAAATAAGATTTTACAAGTCTGAATGGCTGCGGTGCAGCAGAAGCTGAGGGACATCACCCCACATCATCTGCCCTCCTGTGAAGAGACCGGAGTGCCACCGCAGGCTTTACTGAAGCCAGGATTGATCTGGAGGATCATTATTGGTACTGAGGACTTTATTTGGACCCCCCCCAGTAAGGTACAACATAATTCCAGCTGTCTGCACGGCTTTCTGTCTGTGGTGTGTGGAGGATAACAGTGTGGCTGTGGCGGAGGGATACAAACTCCTGCATGTTCATCCCTGCTGATTACACCTGAGCGCTGCTGAATTCTGACTGCTGTAACATCAGGATGAGGTTAGTGGGGACAGAGGAGCTTCCCTTGACATATTCTAGCGCGGCCCGCTGAAGAGGAAAGCAAATACACCGGCGGGGACTCTTTATTTGCCAAGGAGCTGAAGGGCGGAGGGATACCACCGGACTTCTAGGACCAGACCCCGGAATCGGCCAAAAACAGCGCTATACAGACTCATAAAGGACCGGATCAGAGGCGACTAGCACCGGGGGAGCCACTAAAAACTGCTGAGGTGAGACACAACTGAAATCCGGTCACTAGAACCAGACACTGCACACTGATCACAGCCGCAATAGAACTCAATGGGAAGTAGTTCCGGCTGTGTCCAGCCTGTCAGCATTGCAGAAACCTGACATCACAGGCCCCGAAGCACACAGCAAGTGACCCCCGGTACTACAGGCTCAGCTATACCCCAGAACTGTGCGGCGCAGCAGGTAGTCATCCCAAAGAGTACTGAGGAGAAGGATATAGATTGTGGGGAGGGCCCTCACTCTCCCCACACAATAAAGGAATACTGACTATTCTGCACTTACCAGCAGCGCAGACTTATAACACAATAGTGACTGCAGTTTCTGGCTGGTGGCCCTGGTGCCCTATACTCATCTGTGCAGTGCACCATAATAGAGGATTATCCATTCTTCAAGCAAGGATCAGCGCTACAGTGGACTGCTTGCATTATTATTGAGGAATTGTGTGACTTTTGGCGCTCTTACTGAGGGTTTCTCAGTTGACTCCTTTTCTGAAACTTGGTTTTAGACCATTTTACTTAACTTGTCTGATTGATCAAGCTAAAAGGGTCATAGATCTGAGGCCAGGGAAGGCTGCGTGGCAAATTAAGATGCAGTCAAGCAGGGGCTGAATTAATAATAGCTCACACAGGGTGATGAGGCACAATTTGGGGGCATATTCAAAATCCTATGAGGATATCGCTAATGTGTTAAGCCCCACAAAATCTAGGTCACCTTTGAAAAGAGGTGAGCCCAAAATGCCTTATATAAAACAATCCCATAACCCTGCACCTGTCAAAGCTGCAAAAGGGGGATCAGGTATCAATAACCCATTGACCAAAACACTTCCTAAAACACAACCTGAAACACTTCAAAAAAAGAAAAATTTGGGGGGACACATTAAAACTCCTCCTCCAAATCAGCTCCTCACGGAGGAAATGGACACTTCCAAATCAAACAAAAGGAAGGGCACAGACGATCAGGAAAACACCGAGAGTCTTTCTTCTGAGAACTCCGACAGTGTCTCAGCTGACTATACCCCAAGCACAAGCCCTGAAAGGCAGAGGCCTAGAAGGGACACTGGAGGTCCATTTCCTTCATTTGAGGTTCCCCCTCCATCCATCAACCTGGGGGAATACAAGGGGTCCAAAAGCAAGCCACCGAAGGATTCATGGCGGATCTCTTCCAGTCCTTCAGTGATGCCCTAAAAATAGGGTTTGAGACTCAGGCTAAGGCCCTACAGGAAACTTGCAGGAATCTTAGCCAAAAGGTTGAGAAATATGAGGTAAAGATGGTACAGGCAGAAAAGGACATAGTCTACCTCTCAAAGGAAAATTCTCTCCTCAAAACTGAGGTTATTTCCCTTAAAAACAAATTAACGGATCTGGAGGACTGAAGCAGGAGAAATAACTTAAAAATACGAGGTATTCCTGAGTCGGTCTCCCAGGCAGATCTTTCAGATTACACTAAAAATTTATTCAAAAAATTATTGCCAAAATTGACAGATTTAGAAGTAAATATTGATCGTATACACCGCCTCCCACGTCCAAAAGGGGTCCCACAGGAAAAGCCTAGGGACACTATCCTCAGAGTCCATTTTTTTTTTAAACAAAGGAGAAGGTTCTAAAATCTCTGAGTGAGAGAGGTTCATCTCCAGAGCCATATAAAGATTTAAAGATTTTCCAAGACTTTTCCAAAGAGACAATGGACGCAAGAAGGTCCTTCAGAGATTTGACCCCTAAACTTAGAGAGCTCAGAGTGTCATATAGATGGGGTTTCCCTACCAAGCTATTAGTCTGGTATAATGACAAAAACTACCCCATCTACACTCCACATGAGGGTCAGAAGTTCATTAAATTTCTGATGGATGACCCAGCATTTAGGGATATGGATTAGGACTGATTTTTATCTTATGTTCGAATTTCCATGGTGTATACTATTAATTTCCTTTTCATGAATATGAATATCTTATGACCCGTATTTATGGCTTATTGATGTTACTGTTGGAACTTGCCACTTAATTTTTTCTCACTTTTTCCCCCACACTAAGGTGAGACACCAACTGGTTTGGAGTCCTCCAGGAGAACGCTCAAGTTCCTAATTTTTTTTTCTGTATTTCACTGTTTTGCTTGTTTCCATTTTTCTGTTTTGATATTGCACTCTAACGATGAAAATCTTATCATACAATGTTAGGGGGCTCAACAGTCCGAATAAGAGGTATGCGGTATGGAAGGAGATCAACCGAACCCGTGCCGAATTGGTATGCCTCCAGGAGGTTAAACTGGCCTCCGATCAACACCTGATCTTCCAGCACAAGAACTTTCCACACATGTACAAGTCACTGTCCACAAAGAAAAAGGCTGGGGTCATTACACTGGTAGGTGGCACCGTTCCTTTCCAGCTCATCAAAGAGATACCAGACTCGTTGGGCAGGTTTCATATACTCATATGCTTACTCCATGAAAGGCCATGCACAATAGTGAATGTATACGCACCTAACAAGGGACACATTCGTTTCTTGAACAAGCTAATCAAAAAAATAGACAAAGTCAAAACAGGTGATCTGATCTTACTAGGCGATTTTAATATTGTCCCAGATAGTAGCATTGATTCATCCTCATTAGTTCGCCATAAGGTTCCAGCTTTGAAAAACTGGTTAATTCAAAATGAGCTTTATGATGCTTTTCATTGCTTGAACACATCGTCTCGTGAGTATTCTCACTTTTCAGATGTACATAAGACAGCATCTAGAATCGATCTACTACTTACTAATATATTTACTTTAACCAAAAATTAAAGATATACGGTTCATGCAAAAGACCATCTCGGATCATACCCCGGTTCTCGCTGAGTTCCTCGTGGGTCCTCCCTCTGACAAGCCATTCCGCTGGAGACTTAACCCAGTCTTGTTATATATACCAGAGTACAAGCAAGAGATAGAAAACGTTCTCTTAAACTACTTCAAGGAAAATGTATCTGGTGAAGTAAATCAGTTCACGGTCTGGAATGCCCATAAGGCGGTCCTGAGGGTTGCCTTATGCAGATCCTCTCTAAACATAAGAAGAGAAATAGGGAAAAAATTACAAACCTACAGGCCCAAATTAATGATCTAGAAAAAAAACAAACCAACTTGAAAGTTCCTTCCCAAACCATCCAGGCTGAGATTTTGAGACTCAGACAGAGTCTGAGATCTGAAATCTACCAGAAATACGATGCAGCCATCAAAGCATCTAGGTATAAATGTATAAATCGTATACATCTCTCAACAAGCCTACCAAGTTTATGATGAGGAAATTAAAAAGAGAAAGAATCAAAAAAAGGATAATTAAGATTGTATCTCCCTCAGGTGATCCCAAAATTCACCCTAGGGACATTGTCAACTCGTTTGCAGATTTCTTTAAAAATCTTTATAACCTGAAAGATGACCCCCAAAGACCGGTGGTTAACTCGAATTTTGTGGATTCTTTTCTACAGAGTATCGATTTACCAAGAGTTGATGAGCTGGACTTGAATTATGTCAGTAGCCCTTTTACAGAGAGTGAAATAGTTGACGTTATCAAGAAACTGCAGTCCCAAAAATCACCAGGGCTGGATGGCTTCTCTGGGGAATACTATAAATCCTTTTCAAAAATTCTGGCTCCACAGTTGGCTTCCGTCTTTGGTCTGGCATCCTCTCGGGGTTCCTTCCCAAAGGAGATGTTAGAGGCAACAATTGTCATGGTTCCGAAGGAGGGGGGAGACCCCGAGAGGATACAGAACTATAGGCCAATCTCGCTCATAAACAGCGATATTAAAATCTATTCAAAGATCATCGCAAACCGACTAAAAAACATCCTTGCACGTCTGTTGGTGGATGATCAAATAGGGTTCACAGAGGGCCGCCAGGCCTCAGATGGGACTAGAAGGGTGTTGAACCTGATAAATTTAGCTAGCAATTCGAGAACCGAAACTGCTTTTCTGGCACTGGACGCCGAGAAGGCGTTCGATAGACTAAACTGGCTATATTTAAAAACAACTCTCGCTAGATTTGGCTTTGACGAGAAGTTTCTATCAACAGTCTTCACCCTATACTCGGGTCCTAGTGCCAGGATCTATGCAAACAACTTCCTTTCTGACTCGTTCGACATTACTAATGGCACAAGACAGGGGTGCCCCCTGTCTCCCCTTCTATTTGTGCTTGCCATAGAGCCCGTAGCCGAAAAAATTAGATTAAACAATGATATTAAAGGCTTTGAAATGCCATCACGAAATTTTAAAATTGGGTTATTCGCAGATGATCTCTTCCTCACACTTCTTGATCCCGCAAATTCCATTAAAGCCCTTTCAGATGAACTAGAAAAATTCTCTAGAGCATCCTATTTTAAGATAGACCCACACAAATCCAAATTTATAACTCTAAACATGAAACAATCCGAAATTAACGAAATAAAGACTCAAACCCAGTTCATTTGGGAGGAAAAAGAGATTGTCTATCTAGGGATTTGAATAGCAGGATCAATCCAAGCCACAGTTAGGGCCAATTTAGACAGCATTATAAAGACTATTACAGGCAATCTATCCTTTTTGGCTCAGTTAGAGACTTCCATTTTTGCGAAGATACTGGCAGTCAAAGCCTTTATCCTTCCCCAAATTTTATACATATTTAGGACTTTGCCAGTTAGCTTTCCACGCCAATCCATTGATAAAATTCAAGAGCTCATCCGACTATTTATTTGGAAAGGTAAGAAAGCAAGAATATCTGCAGACTTACTTTATAAAAATAAAAAACATGGGGGCGCAGGACTGCCCAACATATACGCTTATTATCAGGCCTCACTTATTAAACAGAGCTGGCACTGGTTTATGGAAAACATGACACATCCGGCTTGGTATGGCTTGGAGAGAGATGCTAGTGATAGATGTTCCACGCGAAAGCTTTTCTTTTACTACCTTCTGCAAAAGCACAGTGCAAACTCATTGCATCCTATATTTCGGTCGATAATCTCAGCCTGGAGGAAACTCATTAAGCCGACTAAAAATATCAAAAAAGCAGAGCAAATCTTAAAACTACCCCTATCTTCATTTGCACTGATGGATGATCTCCCGATGCCGGAGGTATGGGGGAAATCTGGAATCAAAAAGGTGGGGGATGTTTTTAGTGGAGTGGAGTTCTTGAAATTCAGTGAGATCAAGGCTAAATATAATCTACCATCATCTGAGCTGGTCTTTTACACCATGTTGAAAGACAGAATTTTGAAAATCATAAAAGGGAAGACTTTAAATTATGAAATGCTAACTTCACTGTTGTGCAACCTTAAAAATAAAAACCTCTGGAGCCTGCGTAATTTGTATAGATCTGTCGTCAAGGACCTATCGAGCCACAAAAACATATACATGAAGAGTTGGGAGTCCGATTTAGGTGCTGATATCCGTCTCGAGAATTGGAATGATGCCATCAAATTCACTTACAATTCCAACATATCAATGGGTCTTCACGAGGGTTATTTTAAACTGTTAAATAGGTGGTACTATACCCCGACAAGGTTATCACATTTTAACACAGAATTATCTTCCTTGTGCTGGAGAGGCTGTGGACATCAAGGGAACCTCTACCATATATTTTGGGGTTGTTCAAAGATCAAAAACCTCTGGTTCCAGGTCACACAGCACATTAACCTCATTGCTAAGGACTTCACAATAACGCCTGAACAACGTCATTAGACATGGAGCAATTTGATGATTCGGTAAGATACATTATCATCCACATCCTCTTAGTGACTAAGACCATGTTAGCACAATGGTGGAAGAAGTTTTCGGACATACTTGATAAAATAGGCCAACATTGTGATTTAGAACTCAGATTTGCGATTAACAACAATCACATCCACAAATATACAAAAAATGGAAGACTTGGAACAACAAATTCCATATCAAATACACCTATCAAGAGGTATTATATTTTGAGGCCTAAACATGGCCGTTGTAGTACCGGGATGTCGTATCTCCTTCCAAGAATGTTACCCCATAATAAGGATTGTCGATTTTCTTTTCCTTTTTTGTTGTTATTTGCTAAAAGCTATTTAATGCCTATTTGTGGGTTCTCTAGTTTTAAATTTTTTCCGTACCTGTACAAGGTTCTTTACTTCCCATTCCCTTTCCTCCCTTCCTACCTTCCTTCCCTTACCCTGTTTAATGACTGAAAACCAATAAAATTATTTGAAAAGAAAGATTTTTCGTGGCCCCACCGATCCACAGCAATCATCTCCACACGTGCTTCCTGGATCGCTGCCCGCATTCAATCAATCAATCAATCAATCAAATTTATTATCACCAAGTACATATTACATATATGCAAGGAATTCTTTGTGGCAAAGAGGCAACATAATATATAACAACAGATACAACAAGTAACATCTAACAAGACAGATACAGTATATAGTCTACACATGACGATTTAATTGTTGAACAGAGAGTGGATAGAAGCTGTTCATATGGCGGTTGGAGCTGCATTTGGGGACTCTGAAGCGACGTCCTGAAGGGTGTAGTTGGAATGAGGAGTGTCCCGGGTGAGAGGGATCGGATGAAATTTTCAATGCGTGGGATCGAATACTCTTATCATAAAGATCCTGGATTTTAGGCAGGGGGGAACCTATAATTCTCTATGTTGTTCTGAAAGTCCTTTGTAAGCGGAGTTTGTCATGCGCAGTGGCTCCCCCATACCAGACTATAAGAGAGGAACAAATCACAGATCTGATGACAGCATTAAAGAATAAGATCAGCAGATTCTTAGACAAACCACATCCTCTGTTGTGCTTTTCTTATAACAGCATCCACGTTTTTCCCCCATTTAAGATCATGAGAGATGATAACACCAAGGAATTTGGTCTCTGTGACCCTAAGAACCACTTCGTCATGGATGTAGATTGGAAGTATCTCATGTTGATCTTTCCTAAAATCCACAACCATCTCAGCAGTTTTTTTAGTGTTGAGTACAAGATTATTGGCTTTACACCAGTCACATATTCTTTCCACCTCACTCCGATACAAGTCTTCAGCATTTCCCCTGATGAGACCAATCAGTGTCATATCATCGGCAAATTTCAAGATTTTTAATGAGTCTGCTGAAGAGATGCAATCATTCGTACAGAGAGAAAACAGTAACGGGGACAAAACACACCCCTGAGGTGCCCCGATGTTTGTGACCAAGGTGTCCGAAGTGAATGGTCCAACTTTTACACTCTGTATCCTGGCTGTCAGGAAGTTATAAATCCACAAGCATAAGTTGAGAGGGACTCCAAGAGCTACCATTTTCTTATGAAGTAAATTCGGATCAATGGTATTGAACGCTGAGCTAAAGTCCATGAAAAGAATCTGGACATATGAGTGCAGTTCATCTGTATGATCCAAAATGTACTTCAGTGCCAGATTGACAGTGTCGTTTGCCGAACGATTCTCCTTATAGGCAAACTGAAGCGGGTCCCATAGCTTCTGCGTGAATTTTATCAGGTGGGACATCATAATTCTTTCGAAGACTTTCATAGCTACAGATGTGAGTGCTACTGGTCTATAGTCGTTCAACTCAGAGGATCCCACTTTCTTGGGGACAGGGATAATTGTGGAATTTTTCCAACACTGAGGTACAACGCACTCTTTCAGTGATACATTGTATATATTTGTCAGTATAAGGGCAAGCTGGGTAGCACATACTTTCAGACACATTGGAGATACACCATCAGGGCCAGGTGCCTTTTTGACCTTAAGTCCGTTCAGGATGCGTATCACCTCTGCCTCGGAGATCACTACTTGGGTGTTGCACAATGAATGATCTTTATATGAACAGACTGAGGAGCTTAGAGATGAATAGCTACTGTGTGTAGAGCTATTCTCCACCATATGTGAGATAGCACTCCCTGAGTGTGTTGGGGGACACTTGCTTGGCAATGAGATTAAAAAACACAGGAACGGTTTCTCACAAAAAACAGTCTATTTGGTTTATTAACTCCGCATAATCCGCATAACGTAAAGTTCATTTCATTACATCCATGACCATATCATGACCACCAGTCTGTTCATGTAGCAGATAAACCTCTCTGCCGTATATTAAAACACACTTGTCTGAGGTTACCTTCGAGGAGCTCTGCTCCTCAAGCTGACTCCTTGTCAGTCCTGGCTTCCCCAACACAGTAGCCGTCCCAGCCTATGCAGGTACACGGTCTCACCACACGTTATTCAGGAAGTCTGTCCATTACTAGGACCTTCCAACACTGATCATGTGACCACACCACAGTCTCATTATTTCACCCCTAACCACACCCACAGGTGAGGTACCAACACATGGGCTGATCACGTGATTGTGACATCACTGCAGGTCCTTAACCTTAGGGAAAATTCAGTCCAAATCTTATCCTGCTGGGAGAAATATATCTTCCATCCAGCACTACCCCTTTCACTGCACCACAATGTATAAATAAATATATACAGTATATATATAAACCTCCATAGGGGTATGTGCTTTTCAGCCCTTGCACCTACTGCATAGGCTTTACCAGTCGAAGAGTCCCACTCCTTAAAAATGGGGAAAAAATTCTTAGGCCTTCCTCTACGTGTCTTCCAGAGTGTATAGCAGTCTCTCCTTCTCATTTTTAAAATTAGAGAAACTGGGAAAGAAAAAGCCGATGACAAAGGGTTGTCAGGAAAAGGGGAGATACACTCACCTTGTTAGGTTGCTGAATGGCGACACATAACCGGCATGTAAAACAGCGGCTGCACAGATACCGGTGAAGAGGATGACCATAGAAAAAGAGAGTAAGACGGAGGTATCATGCATGCACTGCTGATAGCGAAATCTCAGTGAAATTAAAGTTTGTACTCCCATATTGCTTGCCTATGAAGTGAATGCAATGCGTTCCCCAAATGTGGACGCTCCCCAATAACCTCTTGAACAGACGTATAGTATGGCCACCTGAAAGCAATTTTCCCATTATTAAGAAGTACTCCCATACTATTTACCCAGGAATTGAATACAAGACCTTCCCCAAATGTGGATGCACCCCAATAACCCTTTGAACAGACGTAAATGAGTGCCACCTGAAAGCAACCTTCCCATTATTAGGAATTT
Source organism: Dendrobates tinctorius (assembly GCF_039654945.1). Classification (NCBI taxonomy): domain Eukaryota; kingdom Metazoa; phylum Chordata; class Amphibia; order Anura; family Dendrobatidae; genus Dendrobates; species Dendrobates tinctorius. The sequence goes on along the minus strand of NW_027361770.1, from coordinate 2,517,757 downwards.
GGTACTCCAATACTGTTTCTCTATGCATTGAATGCAAGGCCTGCCCTGCACCAAGCTTAGTCACACCCCAATAAACCTTTGAACAGACATAAATGAGTACCACCTGAAAGCAATGTAACCATTATTAGGAAGTTTATACTCCCATACTGTTTGCCTATGTAGTGATTTGCAGTGTTGAAGCTTAAGAACCTGCTTTGGAGACTTGCAGTGTTGAGGCTGAAGAGCCCGCATTGGAGAATTGCAATGTTGAGGCTGAAGATCCTGCATTGGAGAATTGCAGTGTTGAGGGTGAATACCCAGCAGTGGAGAATTGCAGTGCTGAACCTGAAGAACCTGCTGTGGAGAATTGCAGTGTTGAGGCTGAAGACCGGGCAGTGGAGAATTGCAGTGTTGAGCCTGAAGAACCTGCATTGGAGAATTGCAGTGTTGAGGCTGAAGACCCAGCAGTGGAGAATTGCAGTGTTTAACTTGAAGAACCTGCATTGGAGAATTGCAGTGTTAAGGCTGAACACCCGGCAGTGGAGAATTCCAGTGCTGAGCCCAAAGAACCTGCAGTGGAAAATTGCAGCTTTGAGGCTGAAGACCCTGCAGTGGAGAATTGCAGTGTTGAGCCTGAAGAACTTGCAGTGAATTGCAGTGTTGAGGCTGACGAACCTGCACACCTGCACTGGAGAATTGCAATATTGAAGCTGAAGAACCTGCAGTGAATTGCATTGTTGAGGCTGAAGATCCCGCAGTGGAGGATTGCAGTGTTGAGGCTGAAGACCCAGCAGTGGATAATTGCAGTGTTGAGCCTGAAGAACCTGCATTGGAGAATTGCAGTTTTGAGGCTGAAGACCCGGCAGTGGACAGTTGCAGTGTTGAGCCTGAAGAACCTGCAGTAGAGAATTGCAGAGTTGAGGCTGAAGAACATGCATTGGAGACTTGCAGTGTTGTTGCTGATGACTCGGCAGTGGTGAATTGTACTGTTGAGCCTGAAGAACCAGCAGTGGAGAATTGCAGTTTTGAGGCTGAAGACCGGGCAGTGGAGAGTTGCTGTGTTGAGCCTGAAGAACCTGCAGTGGAGAATTGCAGTGTTGAAGCTCAAGAACCTGCATTGGAAAATTGCAGTGTTGAGGCTGAAGAACCTGCATTAGAGAATTGCCATGTTGAGCCTGAAGAACCTACAGTGGAGAATTACAGTGTTGAGGCTGAAGACCCAGCAGTGGATAATTGCAGTGTTGAGTCGGAAGAACCTGCAGTGGAGAATTGCAGCATTGAGGCTGAAGATCCGCAGTGGAGAATTGCAGTGTTGAGCCTGAAGAACCTGCAGTGGAGAACTGCAGTGTTGAGGCTGAAGAACCTGCACTGGAGAGTTGCAATATTGAAGCTGAAGTACCTGCAGTGAATTGCAGTGTTGAGGCTGAAGACCCTGCTGTGGAGAATTGTAATGTTGAGGCTGAAGACCCAGCAGTGGAGAATTGCAGTGCTGAGCCTGAAGAACATGCATTGGAGAATTGCAGTGTTGAGGTTGAAGACCGGGCAGTGGAGAATTGCAGTGGTGAGGCTGAAGACCTGACAGTGGAGGATTGCAGTGTTGAGGCTGAAGACCCTGCAGTGGAGAATTGCAGTGTTGAGGCTGAAGACCCAGCAGTGAATTGCAGTGTTGAGGCTGAAGAACCTGCAGTGTATTGCAGTGTTGAGGCTGAAGAACCTGAACAGGTGAACTGCAATATTGAAGCTGAAGAACCTGTAATGGAGAATTGCATTGTTGAAACTGAACAACATGCAATGGAGAACTGCATTGTTGGGGCTGAAGATTCTACAATGGAGAATTGCAAGGTTGAGGCTTTCCAGATGGTGTTTGAAAGGGTCGCCGAGAGGGAGAAACTCCCGCCAGAGCATTTGATAAAGGTACTGGCATCATACTTGACGGAGGAACCCCAGAAAGCATACTATGATTTAGCTTTGCAGGACACAAAAAAAGTATTTCAAGCTAAAAACTGAGATTCTTGCATGTCTAGGGGTAACAATGACTATCAGGGCACAGTGGGTTCACCGTTGGGTGTATCACCGGGACAAACCACGGTGCCCCCAAATGTGTGACCTGTTGCATCTGGTCCAGAAGTGGATGCAATCAGAGTCCTCCACGCCTGCGCAGATGGTAGAACCAGTTTGTGCACTCCCTGCAAAGGCTCATACACACTCTGGTTGCCCAAGGTGTTACCTGGAATGCTGATTAACTGGTTGGACTGATTGAGAGACACCATGGGATTGAGGGTTCTGTGGGAAAGCAGCACACGCCATACTGGGGGTCCCAAAAGGGGCGGAGGGCCAAGAAGGGGTGGGGCACCCATACTGTTTGCTTATGCAGTGAATGCAAGTGCTGCCACAAATTTAGACACACCCCAAAACCCCTTAGAAGAGACATGGAGGAGGGCCTTATAAAACAATTTTCCCATTATCAAGGAAGTGGTGTTGTGAATTCCCTTGCTCGGACTTCTGAGCCGGAGCTCCCTCTGGTGGTTACTGGGAGTAGTGGAGCTGGCCAGCTTGATGGAGTTTCGCAACCTGACGATGATGATTGGGAATCTGGGATTGCTGTCTGGGAACATATAAGTGAGCAGGTTTCCCTTAGTAGTTGCTGGTGATTTCCTCCTTGTGCATTTTGAATTCTTCTGTCTCCTGCCTGATCTGTATGGTTCAGTAAAGTGATTATTTTGCTAATCCTTTGCATCTAATTTGGTTGTGTTTTTTTTTGCTTTCTGCTTTGTTGCGAAGGTTCAGTGCACTCCCTGCCTGGGGGACAGTGCTGGGCCCCGCTCCATATATTGCAGCTTGTGTCAGTTTGTTCAGTTCCCTGTTATATTAGTACTTTTTTCTTTGCTTCCAGTTCACACCAGAGTGCTGATCTAGCGGGGGTGAGGTCGTGTGCCCTCAGGTTTTTTGAATATCAGATGTGTTGGATTTTTTAGGGTTTTTGCGTGATTGCAGACAGCCTCTTTTCTGACCTGTCCTATCTAGACAGCTTGGGCCCCGCCATTTGCTCAGTCTATTTTCTGCCTATGTTTGTGGGTCATCTAGTCTCACTGACAATATGTGTTTGGGGGCTGTCTATTCCTTTGGGGATCTGCTGTTTAGATTTCACCTTTCTGACTTTAGGCTTATTTAGTTCTCCGGGCTGTGCCGAAGCATTTAGGGCATTGTAGGAATGCTCCACAGCTACTGCTAGTTGTGTTGTTAGGATCAGGGGTCTGCAATCCGCTGAGTTGCCAACCTCTCTGGTTTCCTGGTGGCTTAGCCTGTTCCTGCCATCCTCCTCGGTAACCCGTTCATAACAAAGTGGGTCTCCCATACTGTTTGCCTATGCAGTAAAAACAAGGGCTGGCAAAAATGACGTAGAAGGATGGGGGCAGTGTTGTCTCAAGGACCCATCACTTTGAGGGGGGCCTCATGAAAAAAGTTTCCCATTATAAATTAATGGGTCTCCTATACTTACCCCTGGGAGGTGTCATGATCCAGGCCGGGTTTTTGTATCTGTCTCTCTTTCCCGATCTGATCATGTCAAAGGTTAACTTTTATTTGCCACGTTCTGACGTCAGGTCGGCGATTTCTCTCCATTGCAGCCTGCAGGAAGTGTCAGTTATAGTTTCTGCCCATGTGTAGCTGACTCTGCGTACACTGTTTCGTCCTGTTACTTTTGCTGGGTTCACACTGCGTTAGGGGGCAATGCGCTGACGGATCCGTTACATATCGGCACTAACGCTATGTAACGGGTCCGTTAACGCACCCATTGGCCGCAATGATACTAACGCATGCCAAAATCGGCATACGTTAGAAAGTATGCGTTAATTCATGACGCACCCTCGAATGCTGGGGTTGGCAGTAATGCACAGTGAACGGACCCGTTCGCTGTGCATAGAACTGTATGGGCTATTGCTAGGTAGCGCATGGTACCTTAGCGCTACCTAGCGTTAACGCATACCGTTAACGCTGGGTCACTAAAGATGTCAAAAATGACATCAGCGTTAGTGCATCCGTTTAATGGATCCGTTAAACGGATGCCCTAACGCAATGTGAATCTAGCCTAAGGGTTGTTTTTCTACTGTGCTTGTGGCATCTGTTAATCTGGAGGGTATTCCGGAGTATTTGATGGATTTTTAGGATGCATTTTCCAAAAAGGAGGCCGAGGTCTTACCACCACACCGCCCTTTTGATTGTACTATTGATCTGATTCCGGGTGCTAAATTTCCCAAGGCCCGTTTGTATAACCTCTTTGTCCCGGAGCGTACCGCTATGAAAGAGTATGTCTCAGAAAGTCTCTGTACAGGTCACATTCATCCCTCTGTCCCTCCTGTGGCAGCAGGATAAATTTTTGTAAAGAAAAAGGATGGTGGATTGCGCCCATGCCTCAATTTTCGGGAATTAAATTAGATCATGATGAGAAATACCTACCCACTCCCGCTCTTCCCTGATCTGTACAACCAACTATCTAGGGCCAGGTTGTTTTCTAAATTGGACCACAGGGGAGCGTATAACCTCATCCGCATTCGGGAGGGGGATGAGTGGAAAACAACATTTCACACCTCTGAGGGTTTATGTGAGAATTTGGTCATGAGTGACCTTTGGTCTCACAAATGCACCAGAAGTTTTTCAGAATTTTATTAATCATGTGTTTGCTGACTTCATTGGGCACTTTATGGTGGTTTATTTAGATGATATTCTTGTATTTTCATCTGACAAACAAACTCACATGGGTCATCTACGTTCATTTATCCAGAGGTTATGGGAGAACTCTCATTTTGCAAAACCTGAAAAGTGCTCATTTTTTATCCAGGAGCTGTCCTTTCTGGGGTTCATTTTGCCTGCCAAGGGGTTTCGTATGGACTATGGAAAGGTACAGGCCATTATTGATTGAGTAAAACCCAGAGACCTTAAGGGTTTTCAGCGTTTTTTGGGGTTTGCCAATTATTACTGTAAATTCATTAAGGGGTTTTCACAGGTGATCAAGCCTCTCACTGATCTCACTTATAAGGGGGCTGATCTCAAAAACTGGTCTGCTCCAGCAGTGGCGGCTTTTCTTCCTTAAAAGAATGTTTTATATCTGCTCCTGTATTGATTCAGCCCCATCAGTCTGAAGCGTTCATTGTAGAGGTGGACACGTCGGAAGTGGGGATGGGGGCGGTGTTGTCCCAAAGACCCATTACTTTGACTTATTTAAGACCTTGTGCTTTTTACTCTAGGAAATTTGCTGAGAGAAATTACGATATCGGGAATCGGCAGTTATTAGCCATAAAACTGGCTTTTGAAGAATGGAGGCACTTTTTGAAGGGGTCTGTTAATAGGATCACGGTGATTACAGACCACTAGAACCTGTCCTACATTGAGTCTGCCAAAAGTTTGACTCCTAGACAGGCGAGGTGGTCGCTTTTTTTTCTCACTTTCATTTTTTCATCACCTTTCCACCTGGTTCCATGAATGTTAAAGCTGATGTCTTATCTCACAGCTTGGATCTGATATCACCTCCTGAACCTCCTTCCTCCATTCCTCAGCATGGGGTAGTAGTAGCAGGAGTGTCTTCAGAATTGGAGCAGGAGATTCGTGAGGCTCAGTCTCTTGCTCCTCCATCTTTGCCTGAGAATAAGCTCTTCATTCTTGTTCAGTACCGGTTACGGGTGCTTTGGAGAGCTATTGCTAGGCTGTTTTGGCAGTCCTCTTTGGCCTCTGATGTCGCCGTGTTTGTGTCTACTTGTGCCTGTGCTTAAAGCTCCCATAACCAGCCAGCCGGGGAATTGGTGCCATTGCCAATTCTGGATAGCCCTTGGACTCATTTGTCCATGGATTTTATCACCAATCTCCCTCCTTCCAATGGCCAAACTGTGGTCTGGATAGTAGTTGACAGATTCAGTAAGCAGGTGCATTTTGTTCCATTGGCAGGACTGCCTAATGCTGAGACACTAAGTTGATTGTGGAGCATGTTGTTCCCTTACATGGCATGCCTCTGAGTGTGGTTTCTGATAGAGGGGTACAATTTGTGTCCCGATATTGGAGGGCTTTCAGTAAAAGTTGGGTATTTGCCTTACTTTCTGTTAGGCTTTGGGTTCCTGCCTCTGCACAGGAGGGAACTCGAGACTTACCTTCTGCGGTCTCCCATTCCTCTCCAGCCTGAGAGGACGCTGCTCAGCAGAGACGTCGGTCCCAACGCCTTGCCCAGGCTAATGCTAGGTGTCTGGTTGCTCCTCCTGGCTCTGCTATTGTATCATGCATGAGTCAGAAGCAAGCAGACGCTCCTGGGACTAAGTCCTGCTTTTCCCCTACTGAGCATGCCCGTGGAACGACCTCTCATTGGAGGTCGGAGGTCACATGTGCAGGTTCCGTTCCTGCTCGGATTGGTCCACTGGGAAAGTCCCGCAAGGACGCCGCTATAAAAGAGTCGCATGGCCACTCGGCCATGCGCTAGTATAGACTCTTGTGGCTTATGGTGTGTATGATGACAGATACTTGCTACTGTGACTGACTCATTATGAAACCCTACCCTTGGTTATGTCTGTTGTTAGGGTCTAGTGGTTAGAGTCAGCACCTGTCAGTGGGTAGGCTATATGCCACAGTGCATCCCAGTCCTCTGCACTTGCTAGCATCCAATTGTGCCAATCTGCTCTGGGCATTGTAGTACCGAGCCAGGTAGCAGTAGCTGCCAGTGTGGCGCCGTGCACAACTCTAGCACTTTCCTTCCCTCTCTGGGGTGGTAGTGGCGTCCGCAAGAGTGGTGCAGTGCACACTGGTGCGTTATTTCAACAGAACTCGCTCCTGTACATACCGGGTGACGCTAATCCAGAACAGAGAGGAGTTGTGGGTTGGAAGAGGAACCCTGCCTATAGGTTCTCAGCGCAAGGCCGGGGCCCGGTCCTCGAGGTTGTATGGACACTTATGGTTCTGCAGCAGACACCGGTGGAGTAGTTGGCTGTAAATGCATTACTCCCATCCAAGACTCGCGGCACAACAGCAACTGAATAGAAACCCAGGACTCCCGAGAAGGGAGTCCCCAACAGAGGCTACAGCTGTCTGCCATACAAGTAGAGTTGTTAGGAACATCTGACAGGAGGAACTTCAGAGTACCACGGTACTGGAGCTCTTCACAATTTAAGGCGCAATAGAGGAGTCGTTCAGGAAAGGTACATGTTGGCGGAGAGTTGGAGAGGAGAATCCTGACTTGCCCGGGAGGTTGATTGAGTCTCTGCCCCGGAGGACATGGCACGGAGGCAGGCACCAGTGTGTACCACGGACTGTGAGTAAAGCTTTGGAACTGCAAGCCCTGGTGTCTTCCATTCATTTGTGCGCTAACACCGTCAGCACCGCTACATCTGGGTACCAACATTCCTCACACCACCTGCGCCTATACACTGCCCTGGGGTTACAGCTTCACCTGTGGGGAGCTACAACATCTATGCTGCAACACGCCATCAGCCCCAGAGGATCTGCACGCAGCGTTGGCTTAACATCTTGCTTGCCAAACACTACAGGTGGCGTCATGAACTATTCCATTTCATTAACTACAAATCACCATTGATTTGGGCGCCCAGGGCCACGGACCGGGTCACAGCCGCTGTGACACCACATTCCCCTGACACCAGCCCAGTACCGAGTACCCCACAGCCCTGGGAGGGCGACCCATATGTATATCTATAGGGGTTATCTTGAGTATCGAACAGTTATCCTCCCAGGGATCAAAACAGGAATACACTGGTAACACGAACACGACTATCCGGTCAAGACTGGTCACTATAGGGCCGCGGTATGGCAGACTACAGGTCCTGAGTATTAACTACAATGTGTCACATATCCTCTCTGACATCGGGCAGAGTGGTGGTCGATGCTGCTCCGGCGCTTCAGCCGCTGGACCCAGCCGACGAGGATCTGGCGGATATAAACAAAAATACTTGGCACTCAAAATCAAAGAAGCAATTTTTTCTGTATTGTGCATCCAGACAAAAATAGACTCATATCATATGAATGTTTTCAGTCCAACAACGGACCTTCATCAAAAAAGTCTTTTTGTTTCTTTAGAGTAGACTGTAAGAGATACAGTAGGGTAAAAGATATCCTAAGGCAGGAATGAAATCCTATAATGCTGTTTATTTTCTGATGACGCTCGAGTCTATCAGGAGCTGGATACAATATGACTGGATGAAGCATGCCTTAGGGAGAGAGTGGCAGCGCTGTATAGAGCAGTGTCTGCAAGGGGCTGCAGCGCTAAGAGGCCGCCGAAACAATCCAGGGTGCTGCCGTGAGGATTGTATAGAGGATCTGGCGGAGACTTTGGGTGTTCCTACGCCCAGGCGAAGTGAAGGCACAGCTGGCCCCTGAAGATTTCCTCTGTGTTGTGCCTCCCGGCGGAGGCGGGACGGTGTTGCCCAGGGACCGGGGGGTGTAGGCTGCAGCCACATGCTGGGGACGGGCAGCGGCGGCCGTGGGTGGCGGCAGACAAGCCGCAGCTGCAGGCCGTAGCCGAGCCGCGGGGGCCTCGAGCGGTAGCAGGCAGGCCACGACTGCGGGACGGAGTCGGGCTGTGGTGGTCACAAGCGGCAGCGGGCAGGCCGCAGCCGCGGGCTGGAGTCGGCAGTGGCGGCCGAGGAGGGCGGTCGGGTGTTCGGTGTCTCTCTGCTGTACGGCTCGGTGCCGTTTCTCTCCTGTCTGTGGTGAGTCTCTCTCCAGTCCCTCCAGTCGCTGCTCTCTTCTTCTTGCTCTGGCACTGGCTCTCTCTCTCTGGCGCCCTCTAGCCATCCTGCTCCTTCTCTCCTGCTCGATCGAGTGCCCCCTGCTGGCGTCCTCAACCCCATTTATACTTGCTCCGCCCCCATCCCTTCTAGAACTCTCTCTGGTCCGTCCTCTAATTAGGTCAGGTGAATGAGGCAAAAAATTCATTTTTATTTAGAACAATGAAAACATGAATAGAGTAACAGACAAAGTAATAAATATGAGACCACCACAGGATGAGAGCAGAGAACCTCAGAATAACCAAAATGCCAACCTGCACACAGGTGCATGAGGTACAGAGCGATATAAGTATAAATATAAATAGCCAGTGCACATACAAAGTCATGCACCACAGTAAGGACACACCAGAGCGCTTGTGCATAGGATAAGTTAGGCAATCTAATAAAGGTAATCAGATCATGTGAGGGGATGAAAGCTTACCAGAGGCAGGGGCAAGAGGAACCCTGGGCCAGGTGTAGAAGGGACTCTGACGCACGTTTCGCGTGTCAACAACCATGCTTTCTCAAGGGAAGTACAAGCAGGGTATGAACAGGACCTTTTTAAGACCCATGTGACTAGTCACGTGGTAGCCTGTGAACCAATCACAGTGATTCTAGGAGTAGGATGAGTAGGATGAGGTGCAGGAGCTGTAGACTGTGGGGCAACCCTGATTGACGTAGGACCCGCAATCCTCAGCATCGGGAGGACGTGTTCCATTCCAAGGTCCGTCTGGGTCCCAGCTTTCACTTTGATAACCCAGTGTGCCGTCAGCGAGATGTAGCATCCCTGCCCACAAGCACTTTTCCACGTATCTGTGGTTAGGTGGACTTTCCCAATAACAGCATTGTTCAGGGCACTGGTAATGTTGAGGGACACGTGCTAGTGTGGGGATGGCACACTGGGAGAAATAGTGGCGGCTGGGGACCCAGTATCTGGGGACGGCCGCCGCCATCAGGTTGCGGAAAGCTTCAGTCTCCACAAGCCTAAAAGATAACATTTCAACCGCAAGTAGACGAGAAATGTGTGAATTTAGTACTGTTGCCTGTGGGGCGTTGTCCGCGTATTTGCGCTTGCATTCTAAGGACTGGGGTATGGACAACTGAATGCTGCACTGGCACAAGGACGTGTACATGCCTAATGATGGTGCTACTTGGGTGTGTGCAATGACAGGTGCAGAGCAGGAGGCATCGTCACATGCACCATGGACAGGGGATTGGCTTGCACACAACAGTTGAAGAAGCAGTGTTTTCACCCACAGACACTGTTCTTGGAGCCTGGGGTTTGGCCCACAAAGTCGGGTGCTTTGCTGCCATGTTCTTGACCATGCTGGTGGTTGTCAGGCTGTTAGTTTTGCTACCCCCGCTGATGCGGGCATGGCAGGTAGTGCAAATTGCCTGTTTGGGGTAATTAGCAGAGTCTTTAAAAAACAACCAGACTCGGGAAGACCAAACAGTTGTACTACCAACTTCCGTCATGCTGGTGTTGAGGAACGGTTGCCCGCCTTCTGTCTGCGCCCAACACACTGCTTCTTCCTGCCTGTTGGAGTGCTACGCCTCCCTCCCCCTGTGTGCTGCTGTCCTCACTCTGCGTGACCTCCTGCCAGGTTGGGTCCAAGTTTGGGATCAGTTGTCTCCGGGCACTTGGCATAGTGGGAGGAAGGAGGATCAGGGTGAGGAATATGCAGTCCAGACTCACAGCTACTCAGATTTGATCATGTGGAAGACAGAGTGACAACGGTGGTGGTGCAAATTGACCAGAAGCATTACTCGCTAACCAACTGTTTCACACTGCTCCGGTTTCAATAGTGATGTCCTTCTGCAGACCCCTAGTATTTGGGTCATGAAGGGCGGGCGAGAAGATGTGGGTGTTTGTTGTGGCATAATTTCAGCTTGACCACGGCTTCAGGGTCTGCATGCACCATCACCATCACGTCCACTTCTTCGTCCCTTGCCACGCGCCTTGCCCATTTTAAATAGACTACAATATTTTGCACGTTCACAACAAATGGCTGAACTGGTAGCGAACTTGTCTGTGATCCATGTGCAGGAAAACCACACTTTAAAATATCTGGACTGTAGGTAAAAATGTATTTTATGTTACCAAACTGGTGTCAATAACTAGGGTAAGACACAGCAAAAACAGTACAATGTAGGCCTGAAATGCCACAATTTGTAGTCCACAGATAGATCTGGCATTTGATGGAGATACCAGATGGTTCAATATATGTATTTTTAAATCTTGTACCCCAAAATAGTATATAGAAATAGGGTAGCAGACAGCAAATTCAGTGGAATGTAGCCCTGAAATGACACAATTTGGAGGCCACAGATAGATCAGACAGAGATAGCACACTGTTAAATATGTGGCCTGGATATTTTTTTTTGGCCCCCAAAATTGTGTCAATAAGTAGGCTATGACAGTGCAAAAAAAATTCTTTGGAGGACTAAAATTGTAAAATATTTAGCGCAATGTGATATGCGATGCATGTGGCGGACAAAACACAGTGTTAAATATGTGAACTGTAGCAAAATATTTTTTGGGCAGCTACCGGTAAATATTTTTTGGCCAGCTAATTATTTTTTTGCAGCTAAATATTTTTTGAGCGCTAAATATTTTTTTAGCTGATAAATATTTTTTTGCCAGCTAAATATTTTTTTGGCACCTAAATATTATTTTGTCAGCAAAATGGTGTCAAAAAATGTTATGGGACACTCCAAAAAATACTACAGTACCACAAAAAATATAATAACAAGAATGTCCAAAAAGTCTATAACCCCGTATCCATTGGGGTATATGTATCCCTTTAATAATATCAAACTATTCACACACTGATACCTAAATAAATACTCTGGTAGCAAAAAAGGGTACTTAATAAAAGATATTTTTATTGAAAACCAATATTAAAAAATGTATTTAAAAACGAAAGGTACTGAATATACAAAAAAAGAGGGACATATTACCATGGAGTACCACAAATGCACAGGCTGTTATATAAACAACAGCCCAATAATAAAGTGAAATATTCAATAATATAGCCAAAATGACAATAGATATCAATATACACCGTGTGCAGAATTATTAGGAAAATGAGTATTTTGATCACATCATCCTTTTTACACATGTTGTCTTACTGCAAGCTGTATAGGCTTGAAAGCCAACTGCAAATTATGTAAATCAGGTGATTTGCATCTATGTAATGAGGAGGGGTGTGGTCTAATGACATCAACACCCTATATAAGGTGTGCTTAATTATTAGGCAACTTCCTTTCCTTTGGCAAAATGGGTCAGAAGAAAGATTTGACGGACTCTGAAAAGTCAAAAATTGTGAGATGTCTTGCAGAGGGACGCAGCAGTCTTGAAATTGCCAAACTTTTGAAGTGTGATCACTAGTGTTGAGCTTTCCGATACCGCAAGTATCGGGTATCGGCCGATATTTGCCGTATCGGAATTCCGATACCGAGTACCGATACTTTTTTCGTATCGGATACCGGAATCGGAAGTCCAAAATGCAATGAGTCACTTTTGTGGCTCTGATTGGCTGCCGAAATGACGTCATCATGATGCGCTGTCTGTGCGCATCATGATGCGCCGTCAGTTCGGGCCTTTGGGGGGGCTGTGCCGACTGTCCGGGGGTCTGTACCGGCCTGCCGGTGGTCTGTGCCGGCCTGCCGGGGGGCTGTGCCGGCCTGCCGGTGGTCTGTGCAGGCTCCGGTGGTCTGTGCCGGCCTGCCGGGGGGCTGTGCGGCCTGCCGGTGGTCTGTGCAGGCTCCGGTGGTCTGTGCCGGCCTGCCGGGGGGCTGTGCCGGCCTGCCGGTGGTCTGTGCAGGCTCCGGTGGTCTGTGCCGGCCTGCCGGGGGGCTGTGCCGGCCTGACGGTGGTCTGTGCAGGCTCCGGTGGTCTGTGCCGGCCTGCCGGGGGGCTGTGCCGGCCCGCCGGTGGTCTGTGCAGGCTCCGGTGGTCTGTGCCGGCCTGCCGGGGGGGGCTGTGCTGGCCTGCCGGTGGTCTGTGCAGGCTCCGGTGGTCTGTGCCGGCCTGCCAGGGGGCTGTGCCGGCCTGCCGGTGGTCTGTGCAGGCTCCGGTGTTCTGTGCCGGCCTGCCGGGGGGTTGTGCCGGCCTGCCGGTGGTCTGTGCAGGCTCCGGTGGTCTGTGCCGGCCTGCCGGGGGGCTGTGTCGGCCTGCCGGTGGTCTGTGCAGGCTCCGGTGGTCTGTGCCAGCCTGCCGGGGGGCTGTGCCGGCCTGCCGGTGGTCTGTGCAGGCTCCAGTGGTCTGTGCCGGCCTGCCGGGGGGCTGTGCCGGCCTGCCGGTGGTCTGTGCAGGCTCCGGGGGTCTGTGCATGCATCGTCCGATGGGACTACAAGTCCCATCGGGCGATGCCTGCTACCATGACAGTGATTGACACATTAGCCAATGATGGGACAGTAGTAGTCCCATCATCCGGCTAATGTGTTGAAAGTAAAACAAAAAAAAATAAAAAAAATTTTTTACTTGCTACATACATGCTACATACATACAACATGCATACTACATATATACTACATGTAACATACATACTACATATATACTACATGCAACATGCGTACTACATACATGCTACATACTACATGCATGCTACATACATGCTACATACTACATACATGCTACATACATACTACATATATACTACATGCATGCAACATACATACTACATATATACTACATGTAACATACATACTACATATATACTACATGTAACATACATACTACATACATGCTACATACTACATGCATGCTACATACTACATACATGCTACATACATACTACATACATAATACATATATACTACATGCATGCAACATACATACAACATATATACTACATGCATGCAACATGCATACTACATATATACTATATATACTACATGTAACATACATACTACATATATACTACATGCTACATACATGCAACATACACACTACATGCTACATACATGCAACATACATACTACAAAGGAGATGTTAGAGGCAACAATTGTCATGGTTCCGAAGGAGGGGGGAGACCCCGAGAGGATACAGAACTATAGGCCAATCTCGCTCATAAACAGCGATATTAAAATCTATTCAAAGATCATCGCAAACCGACTAAAAAACATCCTTGCACGTCTGTTGGTGGATGATCAAATAGGGTTCACAGAGGGCCGCCAGGCCTCAGATGGGACTAGAAGGGTGTTGAACCTGTTAAATTTAGCTAGCAATTCGAGAACCGAAACTGCTTTTCTGGCACTGGACGCCGAGAAGGCGTTCGATAGACTAAACTGGCTATATTTAAAAACAACTCTCGCTAGATTTGGCTTTGACGAGAAGTTTCTATCAACAGTCTTCGCCCTATACTCGGGTCCTAGTGCCAGGATCTATGCAAACAACTTCCTTTCTGACTCGTTCGACATTACTAATGGCATTACTAATGACATTACTAATGGCTTCTATTTGTGCTTGCCATAGAGCCCGTAGCCGAAAAAATTAGATTAAACAATGATATTAAAGGCTTTGAAATGCCATCACGAAATTTTAAAATCGGGTTATTCGCAGATGATCTCTTCCTCACACTTCTTGATCCCGCAAATTCCATTAAAGCCCTTTCAGATGAACTAGAAAAATTCTCTAGAGCATCCTATTTTAAGATAGACCCACACAAATCCAAATTTATAACTCTAAACATGAAACAATCCGAAATTAACGAAATAAAGACTCAAACCCAGTTCATTTGGGAGGAAAAAGAGATTGTCTATCTAGGGATTTGAATAGCAGGATCAATCCAAGCCACAGTTAGGGCCAATTTAGACAGCATTATAAAGACTATTACAGGCAATCTATCCTTTTTGGCTCAGTTAGAGACTTCCATTTTTGCGAAGATACTGGCAGTCAAAGCCTTTATCCTTCCCCAAATTTTATACATATTTAGGACTTTGCCAGTTAGCTTTCCACGCCAATCCATTGATAAAATTCAAGAGCTCATCCGACTATTTATTTGGAAAGGTAAGAAAGCAAGAATATCTGCAGACTTACTTTATAAAAATAAAAAACATGGGGGCGCAGGACTGCCCAACATATACGCTTATTATCAGGCCTCACTTATTAAACAGAGCTGGCACTGGTTTATGGAAAACATGACACATCCGGCTTGGTATGGCTTGGAGAGAGATGCTAGTGATAGATGTTCCACGCAAAAGCTTTTCTTTTACTACCTTCTGCAAAAGCACAGTGCAAACTCATCGCATCCTATATTTCGGTCGATAATCTCAGCCTGGAGGGAACTCATTAAGCCGACTAAAAATATCAAAAAAGCAGAGCAAATCTTAAAACTACCCCTATCTTCATTTGCACTGATGGATGATCTCCCGATGCCGGAGGTATGGGGGAAATCTGGAATCAAAAAGGTGGGGGATGTTTTTAGTGGAGTGGAGTTCTTGAAATTCAGTGAGATCAAGGCTAAATATAATCTACCATCATCTGAGCTGGTCTTTTACACCATGTTGAAAGACAGAATTTTGAAAATCATAAAAGGGAAGACTTTAAATTATGAAATGCTAACTTCACTGTTGTGCAACCTTAAAAATAAAAACCTCTGGAGCCTGCGTAATTTGTATAGATCTGTCGTCAAGGACCTATCGAGCCACAAAAACATATACATGAAGAGTTGGGAGTCCAATTTAGGTGCTGATATCCGTCTCGAGAATTGGAATGATACTATACCCCGACAAGGTTATCACATTTTAACACAGAATTATCTTCCTTGTGCTGGAGAGGCTGTGGACATCAAGGGAACCTCTACCATATATTTTGGGGTTGTTCAAAGATCAAAAACCTCTGGTTCCAGGTCACACAGCACATTAACCTCATTGCTAAGGACTTCACAATAACGCCTGAACAACGTCATTAGACATGGAACAATTTGATGATTCGGTAAGATACATTATCATCCACATCCTCTTAGTGACTAAGACCATGTTAGCACAATGGTGGAAGAAGTTTTCGGACATACTTGATAAAATAGGCCAACATTGTGAATTAGAACTCAGATTTGCGATTAACAACAATCACATCCACAAATATACAAAAAATGGAAGACTTGGAACAACAAATTCCATATCAAATACACCTATTAAGAGGTATTATATTTTGAGGCCTAAACATGGCTGTTGTAGTACCGGGATGTCGTATCTCCTTCCAAGAATGTTACCCCATAATAAGGATTGTCGATTTTCTTTTCCTTTTTTGTTGTTATTTGCTAAAAGCTATTTAATGCCTATTTGTGGGTTCTCTAGTTTTAAATTTTTTCCGTACCTGTACAAGGTTCTTTACTTCCCATTCCCTTTCCTCCCTTCCTACCTTCCTTCCCTTACCCTGTTTAATGACTGAAAACCAATAAAATTATAATATTAATAATAATAATCTTTATTTATATTTATCTATATTTATTTATATCTATCTTTAAATTATATATAAAATTATTTGAAAAGAAAGATTTTTCGTGGCCCCACCGATCCACAGCAATCATCTCCACACGTGCTTCCTGGTTCGCTGCCCGCATTCAATCAATCAATCAATCAATCAAATTTATTATCACCAAGTACATATTACATATATGCAAGGAATTCTTTGTGGCAAAGAGGCAACATAATATATAACAACAGATACAACAAGTAACATCTAACAAGACAGATACAGTATATAGTCTACACATGACGATTTAATTGTTGAACAGAGAGTGGATAGAAGCTGTTCATATGGCGGTTGGAGCTGCATTTGGGGACTCTGAAGCGACGTCCTGAAGGGTGTAGTTGGAATGAGGAGTGTCCCGGGTGAGAGGGATCGGATGAAATTTTCAATGCGTGGGATCGAATACTCTTATCATAAAGATCCTGGATTTTAGGCAGGGGGGAACCTATAATTCTCTATGTTGTTCTGAAAGTCCTTTGTAAGCGGAGTTTGTCATGCGCAGTGGCTCCCCCATACCAGACTATAAGAGAGGAACAAATCACAGAGCTGATGACAGCATTAAAGAATAAGATCAGCAAATTCTTAGACAAACCACATCCTCTGTTGTGCTTTTCTTATAACAGCATCCACGTTTTTCCCCCATTTAAGATCATGAGAGATGATAACACCAAGGAATTTGGTCTCTGTGACCCTAAGAACCACTTCGTCATGGATGTAGATTGGAAGTATCTCATGTTGATCTTTCCTAAAATCCACAACCATCTCAGCAGTTTTTTTAGTGTTGAGTACAAGATTATTGGCTTTACACCAGTCACATATTCTTTCCACCTCACTCCGATACAAGTCTTCAGCATTTCCCCTGATGAGACCAATCAGTGTCATATCATCGGCAAATTTCAAGATTTTTAATGAGTCTGCTGAAGAGATGCAATCATTCGTATAGAGAGAAAACAGTAACGGGGACAAAACACACCCCTGAGGTGCCCCGATGTTTGTGACCAAGGTGTCCGAAGTGAATGGTCCAACTTTTACACTCTGTATCCTGGCTGTCAGGAAGTTATAAATCCACAAGCATAAGTTGAGAGGGACTCCAAGAGCTACCATTTTCTTATGAAGTAAATTCGGATCAATGGTATTGAACGCTGAGCTAAAGTCCATGAAAAGAATCCGGACATATGAGTGCAGTTCATCTGTATGATCCAAAATGTACTTCAGTGCCAGATTGACAGTGTCGTTTGCCGAACGATTCTCCTTATAGGCAAACTGAAGCGGGTCCCATAGCTTCTGCGTGAATTTTATCAGGTGGGACATCATAATTCTTTCGAAGACTTTCATAGCTACAGATGTGAGTGCTACTGGTCTATAGTCGTTCAACTCAGAGGATCCCACTTTCTTGGGGACAGGGATAATTGTGGAATTTTTCCAACACTGAGGTACAACGCACTCTTTCAGTGATACATTGTATATATTTGTCAGTATAAGGGCAAGCTAAGTAGCACATACTTTCAGACACATTGGAGATACACCATCAGGGCCAGGTGCCTTTTTGACCTTAAGTCCGTTCAGGATGCGTATCACCTCTGCCTCGGAGATCACTACTTGGGTGTTGCACAATGAATGATCTTTATATGAACAGACTGAGGAGCTTAGAGATGAATAGCTACTGTGTGTAGAGCTATTCTCCACCATATGTGAGATAGCACTCCCTGAGTGTGTTGGGGGACACTTGCTTGGCAATGAGATTAAAAAACACAGGAACGGTTTCTCACAAAAAACAGTCTATTTGGTTTATTAACTCCGCATAATCCGCATAACGTAAAGTTCATTTCATTACATCCATGACCATATCATGACCACCAGTCTGTTCATGTAGCAGATAAACCTCTCTGCCGTATATTAAAACACACTTGTCTGAGGTTACCTTCGAGGAGCTCTGCTCCTCAAGCTGACTCCTTGTCAGTCCTGGCTTCCCCAACACAGTAGCCGTCCCAGCCTATGCAGGTACACGGTCTCACCACACGTTATTCAGGAAGTCTGTCCATTACTAGGACCTTCCAACACTGATCATGTGACCACACCACAGTCTCATTATTTCACCCCTAACCACACCCACAGGTGAGGTACCAACACATGGGCTGATCACGTGATTGTGACATCACTGCAGGTCCTTAACCTTAGGGAAAATTCAGTCCAAATCTTATCCTGCTGGGAGAAATATATCTTCCATCCAGCACTACCCCTTTCACTGCACCACAATGTATAAATAAATATATACAGTATATATATAAACCTCCATAGGGGTATGTGCTTTTCAGCCCTTGCACCTACTGCATAGGCTTTACCAGTCGAAGAGTCCCACTCCTTAAAAATGGGGAAAAAATTCTTAGGCCTTCCTCTACGTGTCTTCCAGAGTGTATAGCAGTCTCTCCTTCTCATTTTTAAAATTAGAGAAACTGGGAAAGAAAAAGCCGATGACAAAGGGTTGTCAGGAAAAGGGGAGATACACTCACCTTGTTAGGTTGCTGAATGGCGACACATAACCGGCATGTAAAACAGCGGCTGCACAGATACCGGTGAAGAGGATGACCATAGAAAAAGAGAGTAAGACGGAGGTATCATGCATGCACTGCTGATAGCGAAATCTCAGTGAAATTAAAGTTTGTACTCCCATATTGCTTGCCTATGAAGTGAATGCAATGCGTTCCCTAAATGTGGACGCTCCCCAATAACCTCTTGAACAGACGTATAGTATGGCCACCTGAAAGCAATTTTCCCATTATTAAGAAGTACTCCCATACTATTTACCCAGGAATTGAATACAAGACCTTCCCCAAATGTGGATGCACCCCAATAACCCTTTGAACAGACGTAAATGAGTGCCACCTGAAAGCAACCTTCCCATTATTAGGAATTTGGTACTCCAATACTGTTTCTCTATGCATTGAATGCAAGGCCTGCCCTGCACCAAGCTTAGTCACACCCCAATAAACCTTTGAACAGACATAAATGAGTACCACCTGAAAGCAATGTAACCATTATTAGGAAGTTTATACTCCCATACTGTTTGCCTATGTAGTGATTTGCAGTGTTGAAGCTTAAGAACCTGCTTTGGAGACTTGCAGTGTTGAGGCTGAAGAGCCCGCATTGGAGAATTGCAATGTTGAGGCTGAAGATCCTGCATTGGAGAATTGCAGTGTTGAGGGTGAATACCCAGCAGTGGAGAATTGCAGTGCTGAACCTGAAGAACCTGCTGTGGAGAATTGCAGTGTTGAGGCTGAAGACCGGGCAGTGGAGAATTGCAGTGTTGAGCCTGAAGAACCTGCATTGGAGAATTGCAGTGTTGAGGCTGAAGACCCAGCAGTGGAGAATTGCAGTGTTTAACTTGAAGAACCTGCATTGGAGAATTGCAGTGTTAAGGCTGAACACCCGGCAGTGGAGAATTCCAGTGCTGAGCCCAAAGAACCTGCAGTGGAAAATTGCAGCTTTGAGGCTGAAGACCCTGCAGTGGAGAATTGCAGTGTTGAGCCTGAAGAACTTGCAGTGAATTGCAGTGTTGAGGCTGACGAACCTGCACACCTGCACTGGAGAATTGCAATATTGAAGCTGAAGAACCTGCAGTGAATTGCATTGTTGAGGCTGAAGATCCCGCAGTGGAGGATTGCAGTGTTGAGGCTGAAGACCCAGCAGTGGATAATTGCAGTGTTGAGCCTGAAGAACCTGCATTGGAGAATTGCAGTTTTGAGGCTGAAGACCCGGCAGTGGACAGTTGCAGTGTTGAGCCTGAAGAACCTGCAGTAGAGAATTGCAGAGTTGAGGCTGAAGAACATGCATTGGAGACTTGCAGTGTTGTTGCTGATGACTCGGCAGTGGTGAATTGTACTGTTGAGCCTGAAGAACCAGCAGTGGAGAATTGCAGTTTTGAGGCTGAAGACCGGGCAGTGGAGAGTTGCTGTGTTGAGCCTGAAGAACCTGCAGTGGAGAATTGCAGTGTTGAAGCTCAAGAACCTGCTTTGGAAAATTGCAGTGTTGAGGCTGAAGAACCTGCATTAGAGAATTGCCATGTTGAGCCTGAAGAACCTACAGTGGAGAATTACAGTGTTGAGGCTGAAGACCCAGCAGTGGATAATTGCAGTGTTGAGTCGGAAGAACCTGCAGTGGAGAATTGCAGCATTGAGGCTGAAGATCCGCAGTGGAGAATTGCAGTGTTGAGCCTGAAGAACCTGCAGTGGAGAACTGCAGTGTTGAGGCTGAAGAACCTGCACTGGAGAGTTGCAATATTGAAGCTGAAGTACCTGCAGTGAATTGCAGTGTTGAGGCTGAAGACCCTGCTGTGGAGAATTGTAATGTTGAGGCTGAAGACCCAGCAGTGGAGAATTGCAGTGCTGAGCCTGAAGAACATGCATTGGAGAATTGCAGTGTTGAGGTTGAAGACCGGGCAGTGGAGAATTGCAGTGGTGAGGCTGAAGACCTGACAGTGGAGGATTGCAGTGTTGAGGCTGAAGACCCTGCAGTGGAGAATTGCAGTGTTGAGGCTGAAGACCCAGCAGTGAATTGCAGTGTTGAGGCTGAAGAACCTGCAGTGTATTGCAGTGTTGAGGCTGAAGAACCTGAACAGGTGAACTGCAATATTGAAGCTGAAGAACCTGTAATGGAGAATTGCATTGTTGAAACTGAACAACATGCAATGGAGAACTGCATTGTTGGGGCTGAAGATTCTACAATGGAGAATTGCAAGGTTGAGGCTTTCCAGATGGTGTTTGAAAGGGTCGCCGAGAGGGAGAAACTCCCACCAGAGCATTTGATAAAGGTACTGGCATCATACTTGACGGAGGAACCCCAGAAAGCATACTATGATTTAGCTTTGCTGGACACAAAAAAAGTATTTCAAGCTAAAAACTGAGATTCTTGCACGTCTAGGGGTAACAATGACTATCAGGGCACAGTGGGTTCACCATTGGGTGTATCACCGGGACAAACCACGGTGCCCCCAAATGTGTGACCTGTTGCATCTGGTCCAGAAGTGGATGCAATCAGAGTCCTCCAAGCCTGCGCAGATGGTAGAACCAGTTTGTGCACTCCCTGAAAAGGCTCATACACACTCTGGTTGCCCAAGGTGTTACCTGGAATGCTGATTAACTGGTTGGACTGATTGAGAGACACCATGGGATTGAGGGTTCTGTGGGAAAGCAGCACACGCCATACTGGGGGTCCCAAAAGGGGCGGAGGGCCAAGAAGGGGTGGGGCACCCATACTGTTTGCTTATGGAGTGAATGCAAGTGCTGCCACAAATTTAGACACACCCCAAAACCCCTTAGAAGAGACATGGAGGAGGGCCTTATAAAACAATTTTCCCATTATCAAGGAAGTGGTGTTGTGAATTCCCTTGCTCGGACTTCTGAGCCGGAGCTCCCTCTGGTGGTTACTGGGAGTAGTGGAGCTGGCCAGCTTGATGGAGTTTCGCAACCTGACGATGATGATTGGGAATCTGGGATTGCTGTCTGGGAACATATAAGTGAGCAGGCTTCCCTTAGTAGTTGCTGGTGATTTCCTCCTTGTGCATTTTGAGTTCTTCTGTCTCCTGCCTGATCTGTATGGTTCATTAAAGTGATTATTTTGCTAATCCTTTGCATCTAATTTGGTTGTGCTTTTTTTTGCTTTCTGCTTTGTTGCGAGGGTTCAGCGCACTCCCTGCCTGGGGGGCAGCGCTGGGCCCCGCTCCATATATTGCAGCTTGTGTCAGTTTGTTCAGTTCCCTGTTATATTAGTACTTTTTGCTTTGCTTCCAGTTCACACCAGAGTGCTGATCTAGCGGGGGTGAGGTCGTGTGCCCTCAGGTTTTTTGAATATCAGATGTGTTGGATTTTTTAGGGTTTTTGCGTGATTGCAGACAGCCTCTTTTCTGACCTGTCCTATCTAGACAGCTTGGGCCCCGCCATTTGCTCAGTCTATTTTCTGCCTATGTTTGTGGGTCATCTAGTCTCACTGACAATATGTGTTTAGGGGCTGTCTATTCCTTTGGGGATCTGCTGTTTAGATTTCACCTTTCTGACTTTAGGCTTATTTAGTTCTCCGGGCTGTGCCGAAGCATTTAGGGCATTGTAGGAATGCTCCACAGCTACTGCTAGTTGTGTTGTTAGGATCAGGGGTCTGCAATCCGCTGAGTTGCCAACCTCTCTGGTTTCCTGGTGGCTTAGCCTGTTCCTGCCATCCTCCTCGGTAACCCGTTCATAACAAAGTGGGTCTCCCATACTGTTTGCCTATGCAGTAAAAACAAGGGCTGGCAAAAATGACGTAGAAGGATGGGGGCAGTGTTGTCTCAAGGACCCATCACTTTGAGGGGGGCCTCATGAAAAAAGTTTCCCATTATAAATTAATGGGTCTCCTATACTTACCCCTGGGAGGTGTCATGATCCAGGCCGGGTTTTTGTATCTGTCTCTCTTTCCCGATCTGATCATGTCAAAGGTTAACTTTTATTTGCCACGTTCTGACGTCAGGTCGGCGATTTCTCTCCATTGCAGCCTGCAGGAAGTGTCAGTTATAGTTTCTGCCCATGTGTAGCTGACTCTGCGTGCACTGTTTCGTCCTGTTACTTTTGCTGGGTTCACACTGCGTTAGGGGGCAATGCGCTGACGGATCCGTTACATATCGGCACTAACGCTATGTAACGGGTCCGTTAACGCACCCATTGGCCGCAATGATACTAACACATGCCAAAATCGGCATACGTTAGAAAGTATGCGTTAATTCATGACGCACCCTCGAATGCTGGGGTTGGCAGTAATGCACAGTGAACGGACCCGTTCGCTGTGCATAGAACTGTATGGGCTATTGCTAGGTAGCGCATGGTACCTTAGCGCTACCTAGCGTTAACGCATACCGTTAACGCTGGGTCACTAAAGATATCAAAAATGACATCAGCGTTAGTGCATCCGTTTAATGGATCCGTTAAACGGATGCCCTAACGCAATGTGAATCTAGCCTAAGGGTTGTTTTTCTACTGTGCTTGTGGCATCTGTTAATCTGGAGGGTATTCCGGAGTATTTGATGGATTTTTAGGATGCATTTTCCAAAAAGGAGGCCGAGGTCTTACCACCACACCGCCCTTTTGATTGTACTATTGATCTGATTCCGGGTGCTAAATTTCCCAAGGCCCGTTTGTATAACCTCTTTGTCCCGGAGCGTACCGCTATGAAAGAGTATGTCTCAGAAAGTCTCTGTACAGGTCACATTCATCCCTCTGTCTCTCCTGTGGCAGCAGGATAAATTTTTGTTAAGAAAAAAGATGGTGGATTGCGCCCATGCCTCAATTTTCGGGAATTAAATTAGATCATGATGAGAAATACCTACCCACTCCCGCTCTTCCCTGATCTGTACAACCAACTATCTAGGGCCAGGTTGTTTTCTAAATTGGACCGCAGGGGAGCGTATAACCTCATCCGCATTCGGGAGGGGGATGAGTGGAAAACAACATTTCACACCTCTGAGGGTTTATGTGAGAATTTGGTCATGAGTGACCTTTGGTCTCACAAATGCACCAGAAGTTTTTCAGAATTTTATTAATCATGTGTTTGCTGAATTCATTGGGCACTTTATGGTGGTTTATTTAGATGATATTCTTGTATTTTCATCTGACAAACAAACTCACATGGGTCATCTATGTTCATTTATCCAGAGGTTACGGGAGAACTCTCATTTTGCAAAACCTGAAAAGTGCTCATTTTTTATCCAGGAGCTGTCCTTTCTGGGGTTCATTTTGCCTGCCAAGGGGTTTCGTATGGACTATGGAAAGGTACAGGCCATTATTGATTGAGTAATACCCAGAGACCTTAAGGGTTTTCAGCGTTTTTTGGGGTTTGCCAATTATTACTGTAAATTCATTAAGGGGTTTTCACAGGTGATCAAGCCTCTCACTGATCTCACTTATAAGGGGGCTGATCTCAAAAACTGGTCTGCTCCAGCAGTGGCGGCTTTTCTTCCTTAAAAGAATGTTTTATATCTGCTCCTGTATTGATTCAGCCCCATCAGTCTGAAGCGTTCATTGTAGAGGTGGACACGTCGGAAGTGGGGATGGGGGCGGTGTTGTCCCAAGGACCCATTACTTTGACTTATTTAAGACCTTGTGCTTTTTACTCTAGGAAATTTGCTGAGAGAAATTACGATATCGGGAATCGGCAGTTATTAGCCATAAAACTGGCTTTTGAAGAATGGAGGCACTTTTTGGAGGGGTCTGTTAATAGGATAACGGTGATTACAGACCACTAGAACCTGTCCTACATTGAGTCTGCCAAAAGTTTGACTCCTAGACAGGCGAGGTGGTCGCTTTTTTTTCTCACTTTCATTTTTTCATCACCTTTCCACCTGGTTCCATGAATGTTAAAGCTGATGTCTTATCTCACAGCTTGGATCTGATATCACCTCCTGAACCTCCTTCCTCCATTCCTCAGCATGGGGTAGTAGTAGCAGGAGTGTCTTCAGAATTGGAGCAGGAGATTCGTGAGGCTCAGTCTCTTGCTCCTCCATCTTTGCCTGAGAATAAGCTCTTCATTCTTGTTCAGTACCGGTTACGGGTGCTTTGGAGAGCTATTGCTAGGCTGTTTTGGCAGTCCTCTTTGGCCTCTGATGTCGCCGTGTTTGTGTCTACTTGTGCCTGTGCTTAAAGCTCCCATAACCAGCCAGCCGGGGAATTGGTGCCATTGCCAATTCTGGATAGCCCTTGGACTCATTTGTCCATGGATTTTATCACCAATCTCCCTCCTTCCAATGGCCAAACTGTGGTCTGGATAGTAGTTGACAGATTCAGTAAGCAGGTGCATTTTGTTCCATTGGCAGGACTGCCTAATGCTGAGACACTAAGTTGATTGTGGAGCATGTTGTTCCCTTACATGGCATGCCTCTGAGTGTGGTTTCTGATAGAGGGGTACAATTTGTGTCCCGATATTGGAGGGCTTTCAGTAAAAGTTGGGTATTTGCCTTACTTTCTGTTAGGCTTTGGGTTCCTGCCTCTGCACAGGAGGGAACTCGAGCCTTGCCTTCTGCGGTCTCCCATTCCTCTCCAGCCTGAGAGGATGCTGCTCAGCAGAGACGTCGGTCCCAACGCCTTGCCCAGGCTAATGCTAGGTGTCTGGTTGCTCCTCCTGGCTCTGCTATTGTATCATGCATGAGTCAGAAGCAAGCAGACGCTCCTGGGACTAAGTCCTGCTTTTCCCCTACTGAGCATGCCCGTGGAACGACCTCTCATTGGAGGTCGGAGGTCACATGTGCAGGTTCCGTTCCTGCTCGGATTGGTCCACTGGGAAGGTCCCGCAAGGACGCCGCTATAAAAGAGTCGCATGGCCACTCGGCCATGCGCTAGTATAGACTCTTGTGGCTTATGGTGTGTATGATGACAGATACTTGCTACTGTGACTGACTCATTATGAAACCCTACCCTTGGTTATGTCTGTTGTTAGGGTCTAGTGGTTAGAGTCAGCACCTGTCAGTGGGTAGGCTATATGCCACAGTGCATCCCAGTCCTCTGCACTTGCTAGCATCCGATTGTGCCAATCTGCTCTGGGCATTGTAGTACCGAGCCAGGTAGCAGTAGCTGCCAGTGTGGCGCTGTGCACAACTCTAGCACTTTCCTTCCCTCTCTGGGGTGGTAGTGGCGTCCGCAAGAGTGGTGCAGTGCACACTGGTGCGTTATTTCAACAGAACTCGCTCCTGTACACACCGGGTGACGCTAATCCAGAACAGAGAGGAGTTGTGGGTTGGAAGAGGAACCCTGCCTATAGGTTCTCAGCGCAAGGCCGGGGCCCGGTCCTCGAGGTTGTATGGACACTTATGGTTCTGCAGCAGACACCGGTGGAGTAGTTGGCTGTAAATGCATTACTCCCATCCAAGACTCGCGGCACAACAGCAACTGAATAGAAACCCAGGACTCCCGAGAAGGGAGTCCCCAACAGAGGCTACAGCTGTCTGCCATACAAGTAGAGTTGTTAGGAACATCTGACAGGAGGAACTTCAGAGTACCACGGTACTGGAGCTCTTCACAATTTAAGGCGCAATAGAGGAGTCGTTCAGGAAAGGTACATGTTGGCGGAGAGTTGGAGAGGAGAATCCTGACTTGCCCGGGAGGTTGATTGAGTCTCTGCCCCGGAGGACATGGCACGGAGGCAGGCACCAGTGTGTACCACGGACTGTGAGTAAAGCTTTGGAACTGCAAGCCCTGGTGTCTTCCATTCATTTGTGCGCTAACACCGTCAGCACCGCTACATCTGGGTACCAACATTCCTCACACCACCTGCGCCTATACACTGCCCTGGGGTTACAGCTTCACCTGTGGGGAGCTACAACATCTATGCTGCAACACGCCATCAGCCCCAGAGGATCTGCACGCAGCGTTGGCTTAACATCTTGCTTGCCAAACACTACAGGTGGCGTCATGAACTATTCCATTTCATTAACTACAAATCACCATTGATTTGGGCGCCCAGGGCCACGGACCGGGTCACAGCCGCTGTGACACCACATTCCCCTGACACCAGCCCAGTACCGAGTACCCCACAGCCCTGGGAGGGCGACCCATATGTATATCTATAGGGGTTATCTTGAGTATCCAACAGTTATCCTCCCAGGGATCAAAACAGGAATACACTGGTAACACGAACGCGACTATCCGGTCAAGACTGGTCACTATAGGGCCGCGGTATGGCCGACTACAGGTCCTGGGTATTAACTACAATGTGTCACATATCCTCTCTGACATCGGGCAGAGTGGTGGTCGATGCTGCTCCGGCGCTTCAGCCACTGGACCCAGCCGACGAGGATCTGGCGGATATAAACAAAAATACTTGGCACTCAAAATCGGAGAAGCAATTTTTTCTGTATTGTGCATCCAGACAAAAATAGACTCATATCATATGAATGTTTTCAGTCCAACAACGGACCTTCATCAAAAAGTCTTTTTGTTTCTTTAGAGTAGACTGTAAGAGATACAGTAGGGTAAAAGATATCCTAAGGCAGGAATGAAATCCTATAATGCTGTTTATTTTCTGATGACGCTCGAGTCTATCAGGAGCTGGATACAATATGACTGGATGAAGCATGCCTTAGGGAGAGAGTGGCAGCGCTGTATAGAGCAGTGTCTGCAAGGGGCTGCAGCGCTAAGAGGCCGCCGAAACAATCCAGGGTGCTGCCGTGAGGATTGTATAGAGGATCTGGCGGAGACTTTGGGTGTTCCTACGCCCAGGCGAAGCGAAGGCACAGCTG
Organism: Dendrobates tinctorius; assembly: GCF_039654945.1. Classification (NCBI taxonomy): domain Eukaryota; kingdom Metazoa; phylum Chordata; class Amphibia; order Anura; family Dendrobatidae; genus Dendrobates; species Dendrobates tinctorius. The sequence continues at coordinate 2,490,300 of NW_027361770.1, read as the reverse complement.
GCCCCTGAAGATTTCCTCTGTGTTGTGCCTCCCGGCGGAGGCGGGACGGTGTTGCCCAGGGACCGGGGGGTGTAGGCTGCAGCCACATGCTGGGGACGGGCAGCGGCGGCCGTGGGTGGCGGCAGACAAGCCGCAGCTGCAGGCCGTAGCCGAGCCGCGGGGGCCTCGAGCGGTAGCAGGCAGGCCACGGCTGCGGGACGGAGTCGGGCTGTGGTGGTCGCAAGCGGCAGCGGGCAGGCCGCAGCCGCGGGCTGGAGTCGGCAGTGGCGGCCGAGGAGGGCGGTCGGGTGTTCGGTGTCTCTCTGCTGTACGGCTCGGTGCCGTTTCTCTCCTGTCTGTGGTGAGTCTCTCTCCAGTCCCTCCAGTCGCTGCTCTCTTCTTCTTGCTCTGGCACTGGCTCTCTCTCTCTGGCGCCCTCTAGCCATCCTGCTCCTTCTCTCCTGCTCGATCGAGTGCCCCCTGCTGGCGTCCTCAACCCCATTTATACTTGCTCCGCCCCCATCCCTTCTAGAACTCTCTCTGGTCCGTCCTCTAATTAGGTCAGGTGAATGAGGCAAAAAATTCATTTTTATTTAGAACAATGAAAACATGAATAGAGTAACAGACAAAGTAATAAATATGAGACCACCACAGGATGAGAGCAGAGAACCTCAGAATAACCAAAATGCCAACCTGCACACAGGTGCATGAGGTACAGAGCGATATAAGTATAAATATAAATAGCCAGTGCACATACAAAGTCATGCACCACAGTAAGGACACACCAGAGCGCTTGTGCATAGGATAAGTTAGGCAATCTAATAAAGGTAATCAGATCATGTGAGGGGATGAAAGCTTACCAGAGGCAGGGGCAAGAGGAACCCTGGGCCAGGTGTAGAAGGGACTCTGACGCACGTTTCGCGTGTCAACAACCATGCTTTCTCAAGGGAAGTACAAGCAGGGTATGAACAGGACCTTTTTAAGACCCATGTGACTAGTCACGTGGTAGCCTGTGAACCAATCACAGTGATTCTAGGAGTAGGATGAGTAGGATGAGGTGCAGGAGCTGTAGACTGTGGGGCAACCCTGATTGACGTAGGACCCGCAATCCTCAGCATCGGGAGGACGTGTTCCATTCCAAGGTCCGTCTGGGTCCCAGCTTTCACTTTGATAACCCAGTGTGCCGTCAGCGAGATGTAGCATCCCTGCCCACAAGCACTTTTCCACGTATCTGTGGTTAGGTGGACTTTCCCAATAACAGCATTGTTCAGGGCACTGGTAATGTTGAGGGACACGTGCTAGTGTGGGGATGGCACACTGGGAGAAATAGTGGTGGCTGGGGACCCAGTATCTGGGGACGGCCGCCGCCATCAGGTTGCGGAAAGCTTCAGTCTCCACAAGCCTAAAAGATAACATTTCAACCGCAAGTAGACGAGAAATGTGTGAATTTAGTACTGTTGCCTGTGGGGCGTTGTCCGCGTATTTGCGCTTGCATTCTAAGGACTGGGGTATGGACAACTGAATGCTGCACTGGCACAAGGACGTGTACATGCCTAATGATGGTGCTACTTGGGTGTGTGCAATGACAGGTGCAGAGCAGGAGGCATCGTCACATGCACCATGGACAGGGGATTGGCTTGCACACAACAGTTGAAGAAGCAGTGTTTTCACCCACAGACACTGTTCTTGGAGCCTGGGGTTTGGCCCACAAAGTCGGGTGCTTTGCTGCCATGTTCTTGACCATGCTGGTGGTTGTCAGGCTGTTAGTTTTGCTACCCCCGCTGATGCGGGCATGGCAGGTAGTGCAAATTGCCTGTTTGGGGTAATTAGCAGAGTCTTTAAAAAACAACCAGACTCGGGAAGACCAAACAGTTGTACTACCAACTTCCGTCATGCTGGTGTTGAGGAACGGTTGCCCGCCTTCTGTCTGCGCCCAACACACTGCTTCTTCCTGCCTGTTGGAGTGCTACGCCTCCCTCCCCCTGTGTGCTGCTGTCCTCACTCTGCGTGACCTCCTGCCAGGTTGGGTCCAAGTTTGGGATCAGTTGTCTCCGGGCACTTGGCATAGTGGGAGGAAGGAGGATCAGGGTGAGGAATATGCAGTCCAGACTCACAGCTACTCAGATTTGATCATGTGGAAGACAGAGTGACAACGGTGGTGGTGGCAAATTGACCAGAAGCATTAATCGCTAACCAACTGTTTCACACTGCTCCGGTTTCAATAGTGATGTCCTTCTGCAGACCCCTAGTATTTGGGTCATGAAGGGCGGGCGAGAAGATGTGGGTGTTTGTTGTGGCATAATTTCAGCTTGACCACGGCTTCAGGGTCTGCATGCACCATCACCATCACGTCCACTTCTTCGTCCCTTGCCACGCGCCTTGCCCATTTTAAATAGACTACAATATTTTGCACGTTCACAACAAATGGCTGAACTGGTAGCGAACTTGTCTGTGATCCATGTGCAGGAAAACCACACTTTAAAATATCTGGACTGTAGGTAAAAATGTATTTTATGTTACCAAACTGGTGTCAATAACTAGGGTAAGACACAGCAAAAACAGTACAATGTAGGCCTGAAATGCCACAATTTGTAGTCCACAGATAGATCTGGCATTTGATGGAGATACCAGATGGTTCAATATATGGGCTGTATTTTTAAATCTTGTACCCCAAAATAGTATATAGAAATAGGGTAGCAGACAGCAAATTCAGTGGAATGTAGCCCTGAAATGACACAATTTGGAGGTCACAGATAGATCAGACAGAGATAGCACACTGTTAAATATGTGGCCTGGATATTTTTTTTTGGCCCCCAAAATTGTGTCAATAAGTAGGCTATGACAGTGCAAAAAAAATTCTTTGGAGGACTAAAATTGTAAAATATTTAGCGCAATGTGATATGCGATGCATGTGGCAGACAAAACACAGTGTTAAATATGTGAACTGTAGCTAAATATTTTTTGGGCAGCTACCGGTAAATATTTTTTGGCCAGCTAATTATTTTTTTGCAGCTAAATATTTTTTGAGTGCTAAATATTTTTTTAGCTGATAAATATTTTTTTGCCAGCTAAATATTTTTTTGGCACCTAAATATTATTTTGTCAGCAAAATGGTGTCAAAAAATGTTATGAGACACTCCAAAAAATACTACAGTACCACAAAAAATATAATAACAAGAATGTCCAAAAAGTCTATAACCCCGTATCCATTGGGGTATATGTATCCCTTTAATAATATCAAACTATTCACACACTGATACCTAAATAAATACTCTGGTAGCAAAAAAGGGTACTTAATAAAAGATATTTTTATTGAAAACCAATATTAAAAAATGTATTTAAAAACGAAAGGTACTGAATATACAAAAAAAGAGGGACATATTACCATGGAGTACCACAAATGCACAGGCTGTTATATAAACAACAGCCCAATAATAAAGTGAAATATTTAATAATATAGCCAAAATGACAATAGATATCAATATACACCGTGTGCAGAATTATTAGGAAAATGAGTATTTTGATCACATCATCCTTTTTACACATGTTGTCCTACTGCAAGCTGTATAGGCTTGAAAGCCAACTGCAAATTATGTAAATCAGGTGATTTGCATCTATGTAATGAGGAGGGGTGTGGTCTAATGACATCAACACCCTATATAAGGTGTGCTTAATTATTAGGCAACTTCCTTTCCTTTGGCAAAATGGGTCAGAAGAAAGATTTGACGGACTCTGAAAAGTCAAAAATTGTGAGATGTCTTGCAGAGGGATGCAGCAGTCTTGAAATTGCCAAACTTTTGAAGTGTGATCACTAGTGTTGAGCTTTCCGATACCGCAAGTATCGGGTATCGGCCGATATTTGCCGTATCGGAATTCCGATACCGAGTACCGATACTTTTTTCGTATCGGATACCGGAATCGGAAGTCCAAAATGCAATGAGCCACTTTTGTGGCTCTGATTGGCTGCCGAAATGACGTCATCATGATGCGCTGTCTGTGCGCATCATGATGCGCCGTCAGTTCGGGCCTCTGGGGGGGCTGTGCCGACTGTCCGGGGGTCTGTATCGGCCTGCCGGTGGTCTGTGCCGGCCTGCCGGGGGGCTGTGCCGGCCTGCCGGTGGTCTGTGCAGGCTCCGGTGGTCTGTGCCGGCCTGCCGGGGGGCTGTGCCGGCCTGCCGGTGGTCTGTGCAGGCTCCGGTGGTCTGTGCCGGCCTGCCGGGGGGCTGTGCCGGCCTGCCGGTGGTCTGTGCAGGCTCCGGTGGTCTGTGCCGGCCTGCCGGGGGGCTGTGCCGGCCTGCCGGTGGTCTGTGCAGGCTCCGGTGGTCTGTGCCGGCCTGCCGGGGGGCTGTGCCGACCTGCCGGTGGTCTGTGCAGGCTCTGGTGGTCTGTGCCGGCCTTCCGGGGGGCTGTGCCGGCCTGCCGGTGGTCTGTGCAGGCTCCGGTGATCTGTGCCGGCCTGCCGGGGGGTTGTGCCGGCCTGCCGGTGGTCTGTGCAGGCTCCGGTGGTCTGTGCCGGCCTGCCGGGGGGCTGTGTCGGCCTGCCGGTGGTCTGTGCAGGCTCCGGTGGTCTGTGCCAGCCTGCCGGGGGGCTGTGCCGGCCTGCCGGTGGTCTGTGCAGGCTCCAGTGGTCTGTGCCGGCCTGCCGGGGGGCTGTGCCGGCCTGCCGGTCGTCTGTGCAGGCTCCGGGGGTCTGTGCAGGCATCGTCCGATGGGACTACAAGTCCCATCGGGCGATGCCTGCTACCATGACAGTGATTGACACATTAGCCAATGATGGGACAGTAGTAGTCCCATCATCCGGCTAATGTGTTGAAAGTAAAAAAAAAAAAAAAAAAAAATGTACTTGCTACATACATACAACATGCATACTACATATATACTACATGTAACATACATACTACATATATACTACATGCAACATGCGTACTACATACATGCTACATACTACATGCATGCTACATACATGCTACATACTACATACATGCTACATACATACTACATATATACTACATGCATGCAACATACATACTACATATATACTACATGTAACATACATACTACATATATACTACATGTAACATACATACTACATACATGCTACATACTACATGCATGCTACATACTACATACATGCTACATACATACTACATACATAATACATATATACTACATGCATGCAACATACATACAACATATATACTACATGCATGCAACATGCATACTACATATATACTATATATACTACATGTAACATACATACTACATATATACTACATGCTACATACATGCAACATACACACTACATGCTACATACATGCAACATACATACTACATACATGCTACATACATACACACTACATGCTACATACATGCAACATACATACTACATACATGCAACATACATACTACATACATACTACATACATGCTACATACATACCACATGCATGCAACATGCATACTACATATATACTGCATATATACTACATGCATGCAACATATATATATATACTACATACAATACATACATATAGACATACAGTACATATAACATAGAGTACATACCTACCGTCACTTGTCACTTTGATCCCCGAAGCCATTGTCACCTGAGGGATAAATATCAAAATAAAAAGACACCAATATACTTACCCCGATCCGCAGAAGTCCACGAGGGTCCCACGTCCATCTTGCGTGGAGAACAGCAGCATCAGCTGATGCTACCGTTCTCTACCAGCTCCAGGAATACAATGACGGAAGGTAGGTATCCTTCCGCACTGTATTCCTCCACCACTTTAAAAAAAAAAAAAAAGTCCCTGGTCTCACCTTATGCCATTGCTGCGTGGGAAATTCCCACGCAGCAATGGCATAAAGTGAGACTACGGACTTTTTTTTTACAGTGGTGGAGGAATACAGTGCGGAAGGATACCTACCTTCCGTCATTGTATTCCTGGAGCTGGTAGAGAACGGTAGCATCAGCTGATGCTGCTGTTCTCCACGCAAGATGGACGTGGGACCCTCGTGGAATTCTGCGGATCGGGGTAAGTATATTGGTGTCTTTTTATTTTGATATTTATCCCTCAGGTGACAATGGCTTCGGGGATCAAAGTGACAAGTGACGGTAAGTATGTACTCTATGTTATATGTACTGTATGTCTATATGTATGTATTGTATGTAGTATATATGTATGTTGCATGCATGTAGTATATATGCAGTATATATGTAGTATGCATGTTGCATGCATGTGGTATGTATGTAGCATGTATGTAGTATGTATGTAGTATGTATGTTGCATGTATGTAGCATGTATGTAGCATGTATGTAGTATGTATGTAGTATGTATGTTGCATGTATGTAGCATGTATGTAGTATGTATGTTGCATGTATGTAGCATGTAGTATGTATGTATGTAGCATGTATGTTGCATGTATGTAGCATGTATGTAGCATGTATGTAGTATGTATGTAGTATGTATGTTGCATGCATGTAGTATATATGTTGCATGCATGTAGTATATATGTATTATGTATGTAGTATGTATGTAGCATGTATGTAGTATGCATGTTGCATGTAGTATATATGTAGTATGTATGTTACATGTAGTATATATAGTATATATGTAGTATGCATGTTGCATGCATGTAGTATATATGTTGTATGTATGTTGCATGCATGTAGTATATATGTAATATGTTGCATGTATGTAGTATGTATGTTGCATGTATGTAGCATGTATGTAGCATGTATGTAGTATGTATGTAGTGTGTATGTTGCATGTATGTAGCATGTAGTATATATGTAGTATGTATGTTACATGTAGTATATATAGTATATATGTAGTATGCATGTTGCATGCATGTATATATAGTATATATGTTGTATGTATGTTGCATGAATGTAGTATATATGTATTATGTATGTAGTATGTATGTAGCATGTATGTAGTATGCATGTTGCATGTAGTATATATGTAGTATGTATGTTACATGTAGTATATATAGTATATATGTAGTATGCATGTTGCATGCATGTAGTATATATGTTGTATGTATGTTGCATGCATGTAGTATATATGTATTATGTATGTAGTATGTATGTAGCATGTATGTAGTATGTAGCATGCATGTAGTATGTAGCATGTATGTAGTATGTATGTTGCATGTATGTAGCATGTATGTTGCATGTATGTAGCATGTAGTGTGTATGTATGTAGCATGTATGTAGTATGCATGTTGCATGTATGTAGCATGTAGTGTGTATATTGCATGGATGTAGCATGTAGTATATATGTAGTATGTATGTTACATGTAGTATATATAGTATATATGTAGTATGCATGTTGCATGCATGTAGTATATATGTTGTATGTATGTTGCATGCATGTAGTATATATGTATTATGTATGTAGTATGTATGTAGCATGTATGTAGTATGTAGCATGCATGTAGTATGTAGCATGTATGTAGTATGTATGTTACATGTAGTATATATGTAGTATGTATGTTACATGTAGTATATATGTAGTATGTATGTTGCATGCATGTAGTATGTAGCATGCATGTAGTATGTAGCATGTATGTAGTATGCATGTTGCATGTAGTATATATGTAGTATGCATGTTGTATGTATGTAGCATGTAATTTTTTTTTTTTTTTTTACATTCAACACATTAGCCGGATGATGGGACTACTACTGTCCCGTCATTGGCTAATGTGTCAATCACTGTCATGGTAGCAGGCATCGCCCGATGGGACTTGTAGTCCCATCGGACGATGCCTGCACAGACCCCCGGAGCCTGCACAGACCACCGGCAGGCCGGCACAGCCCCCCGGCAGGCCGGCACAGACCACCGGAGCCTGCACAGACCACCGGCAGGCCGGCACAGCCCCCCGGCAGGCCGGCACAGACCACCGGAGCCTGCACAGACCACCGGCAGGCCGGCACAGCCCCCCGGCAGGCCGGCACAGACCATCGGAGCCTGCACAGACCACCGGCAGGCCGGCACAGCCCCCCGGCAGGCCGGCACAGACCACCGGAGCCTGCACAGACCACCGACAGGCCGGCACAGCCCCCCTGCAGGCCGGCACAGACCACCGGAGCCTGCACAGACCACCGGCAGACTGGCACAGCCCCCCTGCAGGCCGGCACAGACCACCGGAGCCTGCACAGACCCCCCGGCAGGCCGGCACAGCCCCCCGAAAGGCCCGTACAGACCCCAGAGAGGCTGTACAAGGCAAAAATAGGGTTTTTCTTATTCCGATACCGGAAGTCCCATAGACTTGAATGGGACTTCCGGTATCGGAATCGGCGATACCCGATATTTTTTTTAGATCGGCCGATACCATCCGATACGATACTTTTAAGTATCGGACGGTATCGCTCAACACTAGTGATCACCGAACAATCAAGCGTTTCATGTTAAATAGCCAACAGGCTCGCAAGAAGTGCGTTGATAAAAAAAAGGCGCGAAATAACTGCCCATGAATTGAGGAAAATCAAGCGTCAAGCTGCCAAGATGCCATTTGCCACCAGTTTTGCCATATTTCAGAGCTTCAGCGTTACTGGAGTATCAAAAAGCACAAGGTGTGCCATACTCACGGACATGGCCAAGGTAAGGAAGGCTGAAAAATGACCACCTTTAAACAAGAAACATAAGATAAAACGTCAAGACTGAGCCAAGAAATATCTTAAGACTGATTTTTCTAAGGTTTTATGGACTGATGAAATGAGAGTGACTCTTGATGGGCCAGTTGGATGGGCCCGAGGCTGGATCAGTAAAGGGCAGAGAGCTCCACTCCAACTCAGACACCAGCAAGGTGGAGGTGGGGTACTGGTATGGGCTGGTATCATCAAAGATGAACTTGTGGGACCTTTTTGGGTTGAGGATGAAGTGAAGCTCAAATCCCAGACCTACTGCCAGTTTCTGGAAGACACCTTCTTCAAGCAGTAGTACAGGAAGAAGTTGGTATTGTTCAAGAAAAACATGATTTTCATGCAGGACAATGCTCCATCACATGCATCCAAATACTCAACAGCGTGGCTGGCCAGTAAAGGTCTAAAAGAAGAAAAAATAATGACATGGCCCCCTTGTTCACCTGATCTAAACCCCATAGAGAACCTGTGGTCCCTCATAAAATGTGAGATCTACAGGGAGGGAAAACAGTACACCTCTCGGAACAGAGTCTGGGAGGCTGTGGTGGCTGCTGCATGCAATGTTGATCGTAAACAGATCAAGCAACTGACAGAATCTATGGATGGAAGGCTTTTGAGTGTCTTCGTAAAGAAAGGTGGCTGTATTGGTCACTGATTTTTTTTGCTTTGTTTTTGAATGTCAGAAATGTTTATTTCTAAATTTTGTGTTGTTATATTGGTTTACCTGGTGAAAATAAACAAGTGTTGATGGGTATATATTTGGTTTTTATTAAGTTGCCTAATAATTCTGCACAGTAATAGCTACCTGAAAAAACAGATATCCTCCTAAGATATCCAAATCTAAAAAAAACCCACTCCAACTTCCAAAAATATTAAGCTTTGATATTTATGAGTCTTTTGGGTTGATTGAGAACATACAGTAGTTGTTGTTCAATAATAAAAAGAATCCTCTCAAATACAACTTGCCTAATAATTCTGCATGCAGTGTATAGCACTAATATGTAAACACATATATTGTACAACAAGGAGCAAACACTAAAGTTACATAACCTGTGTAAATATGGGCTATAATTAAATATGCCGTATAGGTAAAGTGTGACGTGCTCACTATGTAAACAAACTACAAGTAGTAGATATGACAAAATATGCCATAAAAAAGTGTTACATGCTAACAAACTGAATATAATGTCCACTAAAATAATATAGCCGTAATACAATAGATAACAATGTATAGCACTAATATGTAAACAAGTAAATTGTGCAAAAAGGAGCAAACACTTTGGGTGTGTGCAGACGCTGCGGAATCCGCTGCGGATTAATCCGCACAGATTTTGCAAAAACCGCAGATAAACCGCAGGTAAAAAGACCTGCGGATTATCTGCGGTTTTGCCTGTGGTTTGGTCTTGCGGATTCACCATCTCCACAATGGTGGAGATAGGAACCCGCTGCAGATTCCGCAGAAAGAATTGACATGTCAATTCTTTCTGCGGTTTCAAAACCGCAGGAAATCCGTGCGGATTTTTCCGCACCGTCTACACAGCGGTTTTTGTTTACCATTCATTTAAATGGTACTGTACACCGCAGCTAAAACTGCTGCGGGGCCGCAGCGGCCAAATCCGCAGCTTGAGCACATACCCTAAAGGAACTGTCACACTAAGCGATATCGCTAGCAATATCGCTATAACTTGTGACGTTATAGCGATATTGCTAGCGACATCGCTGTGTCTGATACTTACCTACGACTCGCTCCCACGCTGGTTATCGCTGATCGCGCGAGAACGTTCAGGACCGCTTCTCATCGTCAGCTTCCTGCGGCGCTTCCTGTGGAGAGACGAGCAACGAGCGTGGAGCCGGGCGGGAGGACGTCAGGATTGCCTAGTGTGACAGGTAAGTAGCGACCCCCATCCCCAGCGATGTCGCTGGTGAGATCTGCCTGTGTGGCAGCTCACTAGCGACCACATAGCGATGTACCAGCGAACCTGAACGCGTCATATCGCTGGTCGGGATCGCTGGTACATCGCTAAGTGTGACAGTACCTTTATGTTAAATAACCTGTGCAAGTATGGGCTATAATAAAATATGCCTTATAGGTGGTGTTGAGTGCTCACTATGCAAACAAATTGTAGATAGTAAATATGACAAACTAAGCCGTGTGCATGCCTCCAGAAGAAGCATTGCGAGATGCAAGTCAGGGCAGCAGGGATGCCAGGAAATCCACGTGCACTTTACAGGTATTTCTTGCCCAATTTTTGTCGCATCAATTTGTTCCTCTGTATGCTTACTGTCAATAATTACCTTTAAGTGGACATCATGTCCTGGTTGTGAGCACTTAGTACTTTATATGGCTTAATTTTTCATATTGACTTGGCTTGGACTCTGACCTGCTGTTTTGTCTCTTGTCTCTGGCATATCTGCTCCTGACCAGTTCTGACCCTTTTGGCTTGTTTCTGACACTGTGTTTGCTTATTCCTTTGGTACTGAGCTACAGACTAATATCGATCAGGCTTGTTTTACTAATCTGAAGCCACCTGGTGGTGGCCTCGCTGCTGTGCTGCAGGTCTGCTCCTGCTGTTTGTAGTCCTCCCTCCACTCCATTGCCATCTAGTGGAGCTTGCTTCTACTTGTATTGTAGCAGCGTGACAGGAGGTATACATGAACATTTTTTTCGTGCATTATAAACACCCTTTAAAAAAATTATGTGGGTGTTACATCACAGACCATGGTAACCCTGGTGATCTAGTCGTGGTGGATGATGAGAAGGAGGAGGACAACAGCAAATAGCCAAAATCAGTGGGTGTGAAGAGGTGCATGGGAATAGACTTCCCAAAAAAAGACACGGGATTTGAGTTTGATACTCTGCTATAATTTGGTGGTGTAGAGAAGTCTGGCCCAATCCAGCCCTTGTTCATTTTTATAAGAGTCAGCCTGTCAGCATTTTCAGTTGACAGGCGGATGCGGTAATGAGTTATAATTCCACCGTGGCACTAAAAGCGCGCTTTGACAAAACGTTAGCGGCAGGGCAGGCCAGGACCTCCAAGTCGTTGAGAGCCAGTTCATGCCACGAATCCAGCTTTGAGACCCAATAATTATAAGGCACAGAGGAATCACAGAGAACGTTGGTACGGTCAGCAAGGTACTTCTTCAGCATCTTCCCAAACTTTGCATTCCATGTGAGAGTACCCCGCGCCTCAGGACTCGTACGATGGGAGGGTCTGAGAAAACTATTCCAGAACTTTGAGAGTGTTCCTCTGCCTCAGTTGGATTGAAGTTGTGTCTCTCTCACCTGTACTCCTTGGTTGTCCAAAGAACTGTGACCTCTGCCGCCAGCGTTTTCAGATGGGAATTTTTTTAATAATTCCGCAACAAGGGCCTTCTTGTACTGCCCTATTTTAGTATATCTGTCCACCTCGGGAATAAGAAATAGAAAGTTCTCCTTGTAGCATGGGTCTAGAAGTGTCACCAACCAGTAATGACTGTCACCCAAAATTTTGATAACACGAGGGTCATGGTCAAGGCACTGTAGCATAAACACAGCCATGCGTGCCAGACTGCTAACAGGCAAGAATTCCATGTCCTCATTAAGAGGATGACTGACCATGCTCTCCTCCTCCTCCTCCTCCCTGTCCTCAGGCCATCCACGCTGAACAGATGGTATGACAGATGTGCAGATGCTACCGTCTATAGCGCATGAAACAATGCTCCATCTCATTGTGTTCCGCCTGCCATGCATCCTCTTTGATTGTGAGCAGAGAGCATTTAAGAAGACAGAGAAGTGGGATGGTGACGTGAATTACGGCGTCATCGCCGCTAACCATCTTGGTGGAGTCCTCAAAGTTTAGGAGGATGGTACGTACGGTATGTCAAATCCATGTCCACTCCTGAGGTCTTATATATGGAGTCTGAACTGAAAAACTACAGCCTCATTGATGCTGGTAGACAACAATTGCCTTCTTCTGCTCACAAATCCTTTCTAACATATGCAGTGTAGAGTTCCAACATGTGAGGACATCACACACCAGTCAGTGAGTCGGTAACTGCAAATGCTGCTGAAGTACGGCAAGGGCGGCGGAAGCTGTAGCTGACTTTCTAAAATGGGCACACAAGTGGCGTACTTTGACAAGCAGATCCGGCAGCTCCGGGTAGGTTTTGAGAAACCACTGAACCACGAGGTTAAGCACATGGGCCAGGCATGGTACGTTTGTGAGCTCAGAGCCACCACCAGGTTCTGGCCATTGTCACACACGACCATGCCTGGCTGTAGCTTTAGCGGTGTTAGCCACAGATCTGCCTGCTCTTTCAGAGCTGTCCACAACTCTTCAGCATTGTGTGATTTGTCACCTAATCATATTAGCTTCAGCACCGCCCATTATCGCTTGGTTGAGGTAGTGTTGCAGTGCTTCCAGCTTGTGACTGATGTGGTAATTTCGGAGATGGAGGCTGAAGAGGAGGAGGAGGAGTAGTAGGATGAGGTGCAGAAGCTGTAGACTGTGGGGGCAACCCTGATTGACCTAGGGCCCACAATCCTTGGTGTCAGGAGGACGTGTTCCATCCCAAGGTCCGACTGGATTCCGGCTTCCACTATGTTAACCCAGTGTGCCGTCAGTGAGATATACCGTCCCTGTCCATGAGCACTTGTCCACGTGTCTTTAGTTAGGTGGACTTTCCCAGTATCTGTATTATTGAGGGCATGGCTAATGTTGTGTGACATGTGCTCATGTAATGCTGGGGCAGCACACCGGGAGAAATAGTGGTGACTGTGGACCGAGTACCGAGGGACGGCCACCGCCATCAGGTTGCGGACAGCTTCTGTCTCCACGAGACTAAAAGGCAACATTTTGAGTGCAAGCAGTTAAGAAATGTGTGAATTTAGCAGCGTGGCCTGTGTGGCATTGGGTCCGTATTTGCACTTGCATTCTAAGGACTGGGGTATGGACAACTGAATGCTGCGCTGGGACAAGGATGTGTACGTGCTTAATGATGGTGCTACTTGAGTGTGTGCAACGACAGGTGCAGGGCAGGAGGCATCATCGCATGCACCATGAACAGGGGATTGGCTTGCACGCACAACAGCGGAAGAAGCAGTGGTGTCACCCACAGACACTGTTTCTGGACCCTGTGGTTCGGCCCACAGAGTCAGGTGCTTTGCTGCCATGTGCCTGATCATGTTGGTGGTTGTTTTGCTACTCCTGCTGATACTGGCATGGTAGGTGGTGCAAATGGCCTTTTTGGGGTTATCAGCAGAGTTTTAAAAAATATCCTCTATCCAGCCAACATTCTTTTGACACTGGTCTGGATTCAATAGTGGTGTGCTGCTGCAGTCCCCTAGTAATTGAGACAGGAAGGTCAGGTGAGAAGATGTGGTTGTTTGTTGTGGCACAATTTCAAATTGCCCATGGTCTCGACCTCTGCATGCACCAACACCATCACGCACAGTTCCCCGTCCCCTGCCTTGTGCCTTGCCCATTTTAAATGGAGGACAATATTTTGCATGGTCACTACAAATGGCCGGGTTTAAAATAGCTGGCCTGTAGGTACGTAGTTTTTTTCAGCAAACTGGTTTCAATAACTTGTATAAGACACTCAAACATAATTTTACAGTAGCCCAGAAATGACAGAATTTTCTGCAGACTCAGATGTGATCGCTGTGATGGCCAAACCCCTGTTTAAAATAGCTGGCCTGTAGGTAACTATTTTTTTCAGCAAACTGGTGTCAATATCTTGTATAAGACACTCCAACAAAATTTTACAGTAGCCCAGAAATGACAGAATTTTCTGCACACTCAGATGTGATCCCTGTGACGGCCAAACTCATATTTAAAATAAATGCCCTGTAGGTAGCTATTTTTTCAGCAAACTGATAACAATAACTTGTATAAGACACTCCAACAAAATTTTACAGTAGCCCACAAATGGCAGAATTTTCTGCACTCAGATGTGATAGTTGTGATGGCCAAACCCCTGTTTAAAATAGCAGGCCTGTAGGTAACTATTGTTTCAGCAAACTGTTGTTAATAACTTGTATAAGACGTCCAAGAAAATTTTACAGTAGCCCAGAAATGGCAGAATTTTCTGCATAGTCAGATGTGATCCCTGTGATAGCCAAACCCCTGTTTAAAATAGCTGGCCTGTAGGTATTTTTTTTAGCAAACTGATGTCAATAACTTGTATAAGACACTCCAACAAAATTTTACAGTTGCCTAGAAATGGCAGAATTTTCTGCGTTCTCAGATGTGATGGTTGTGATGACTAAACCCCTTTTTAAAATAGCTGAATTTTCATGCTGTAATATGGAAAGGATCTGGGCTGGCTGTATTCTGCAGTGCCAACAAGCAAATGAAGCAAAAAAGGTGTGCTCTGGATTGCTTTTAAAGAAAATAATCGGGATTAAGATGCCAAAAAAATTATTACTAGCCCCTGATACCTGGGGCTATGTATATACTGTAAATATCTGTAATAGGAAGCAGCAGACAGTACTGGCATGGACTCTCTTGATATATGCAATGAAGTCTGCCACATATACTGCCTGCCTACCTAGCACTGATATCTATGCACTTTGATTAGTTCTCAGAAGGACTGTTGATTTAGATGGATTTGTGTATGAAAGATGGTATACCCACACTAGCTAAAACAACACCAAATCTGTCTCTACCTCTGCAGCAACTCTCCCAACACCGCCTTAGTTCGGAGCAGACTGTGACGAGCACGGCACCGCCCGGTTTCCCATAGACCTGATGACGCTGTGCGGCCAGCCAATCACTGTAATGCCACAACCAACATGGCTGCGGCATTACAGTGTGTGTCAGACAATCCCTGCATGTTGATTGGCTCTGTAAAGAGCGTTAAACATGCAGGACAGGGACCCGATCTCCCACCAAGCAACCCCGGAAATGCTCGGTGCTCGCCAAGCATCTTGAGCAGTGAGATGCTTGGGCGAGCACCGAGCACTTCGGAGCATGCTCGCTCATTACCAGTCCTCATCAATCATACATTCACATACAGTGGAATGTAAATTTTGGGCACCCCTGATTAAAATTACTGTTAATGTGAATAGTTAAGGATGACACATTTCCTTTGTAGTTTAGGCAATATACAGTGGGGAAAAAAGTATTTAGTCAGTCAGCAATAGTGCAAGTTCCACCACTTAAAAAGATGAGAGGCGTCTGTAATTTACATCATAGGTAGACCTCAACTATGGGAGACAAACTGAGAAAAAAAAATCCAGAAAATCACATTGTCTGTTTTTTTTTCATTTTATTTGCATATTATGGTGGAAAATAAGTATTTGGTCAGAAACAAGCAATCAAGATTTCTGGCTCTCACAGACCTGTAACTTCTTCTTTAAGAGTCTCCTCTTTCCTCCACTCATTACCTGTAGTAATGGCACCTGTTTAAACTTGTTATCAGTATAAAAAGACACCTGTGCACACCCTCAAACAGTCTGACTCCAAACTCCACTATGGTGAAGACCAAAGAGCTGTCAAAGGACACCAGAAACAAAATTGTAGCCCTGCACCAGGCTGGGAAGACTGAATCTGCAATAGCCAACCAGCTTGGAGTGAAGAAATCAACTGTGGGAGCAATAATTAGAAAATGGAAGACATACAAGACCACTGATAATCTCCCTCGATCTGGTGCTCCACGCAAAATCCCACCCCGTGGGGTCAGAATGATCACAAGAACGGTGAGCAAAAATCCCAGAACTACGCGGGGGGACCTAGTGAATGAACTGCAGAGAGCTGGGACCAATGTAACAAGGCCTACCATAAGTAACACACTACGCCACCATGGACTCAGATCCTGCAGTGCCAGACGTGTCCCACTGCTTAAGCCTGTACATGTCCGGGCCCGTCTGAAGTTTGCTAGAGAGCATTTGGATGATCCAGAGGAGTTTGGGGAGAATGTCCTATGGTCTGATGAAACCAAACTGGAACTGTTTGGTAGAAACACAACTTGTCGTGTTTGGAGGAAAAATAATACTGAGTTGCATCCATCAAACACCATTCCTACTGTAAAGCATGGTGGTGGAAACATCATGCTGTGGGGCTGTTTCTCTGCAAAGGGGCCAGGACGACTGATCCGGGTACATGAAAGAATGAATGGGGCCATGTATCGTGAGATTTTGAGTGCAAACCTCCTTCCATCAGCAAGGGCATTGAAGATGAAACGTGGCTGGGTCTTTCAACATGACAATGATCCAAAGCACACCGCCAGGGCAACGAAGGAGTGGCTTCGTAAGAAGCATTTCAAGGTCCTGGAGTGGCCTAGCCAGTCTCCAGATCTCAACCCTATAGAAAACCTTTGGAGGGAGTTGAAAGTCCGTGTTGCCAAGCGAAAAGCCAAAAACATCACTGCTCTAGAGGAGATCTGCATGGAGGAATGGGCCTACATACCAACAACAGTGTGTGGCAACCTTGTGAAGACTTACAGAAAACGTTTCACCTCTGTCATTGCCAACAAAGGATATATCACAAAGTATTGAGATGAAATTTTGTTTCTGACCAAATACTTATTTTCCACCATAATATGCAAATAAAATGAAAAAAAAACAGACAATGTGATTTTCTGGATTTTTTTTTCTCAGTTTGTCTCCCATAGTTGAGGTCTACCTATGATGTAAATTACAGACGCCTCTCATCTTTTTAAGTGGTGGAACTTGCACTATTGCTGACTGACTAAATACTTTTTTTCCCCACTGTATATACTGTATACTAGCTGAAGAGCCCAGCGTTGCCTGGGCATAGTAACCAACTGTGGTTAGTTATAACAAATTATAATGATTAGATTGCACATAAAAGCATTTCACATCATGTATTCAACACTACAGATTTGCAGCACAAATTAACTAAACGATTACCCAAGTACTGATAGTATTTTATTTTCAACTCATTCAAGAGCCTTTTAATAAACAACATTTTTGTTTTTCCTTTCGGTGCAAAGATGAACAGATTTTTGGCAGTTCCAACTCTTTAACAGATCACGTAAAGTTGACCATGAGAAAAGCATGGAGATTGCAAATCGATCCCTACTACTTTCAAGGACTGTCCCTGAGCATTGTTAATGGACATTGCAAATAGCAGTTGATCTGGAAACTGGAGGCGTTTAAAATCAAAAAACAAGTCAGAGGGAATGAGTGGAATTCTTGGAATGAAAATGTCCTCTCCTTTGGCACATCCTGTTTATGAGCTGTGTATCTAACCCTATCTTGTGTGATAATGTCTGCTGAGCTGTGTACCTAATCCTCTCCTGTGTGATACTTTCTGCTGAGCTGTATATCTAATCCTATCGTGTGTTACTGACTGCTCAGCCGTGTATCTAATCCTATCCTGTGTGATGCTGACTGCTGAGCCGTGTATCTAATCCTATCCTGTGTGATACTGACTGCTGAGCCGTGTATCTAATCCTATTCTGTGTGATACTGTCTGCTGAGCCTTGTATCTAATACTATTCTGTGTGATTCTGTGTGCTGAGCTGTGTATCTAATCCTATCTTGTGTGATACTGTCTGCTGAGCCATGTATCTATTCCTATCCTCTGTAATACTGACTGCTGAGCTGTGTATCTAATCCTATCCTGTGGGATACTGACTGCTGAGCTGTGTATCTAATCTTATCCTGTGGGCCCCACCTTAGCAACTGTATGGTATATACTCTTTGGCGCCATTGCTCTCATTCTTTAAGTCCCCTTGTTCACATCTGGCAGCTGTCAATTTGCCTCCAACACTTTTCCTTTCACTTTTTCCCCATTATGTAGATAGGGGCAAAATTGTTTGGTGAATTGGAACGCGCGGGGTTAAAATTTCGCCTCACAACAAAGCCTATGACGCTCTTGGGGTCCAGACGTGTGACTGTGCAAAATTTTGTGGCTGTAGCTACGACGGTGCAGATGCCAATCCCGGACATACATACATACACTTTTTCCCCATTATGTACCTAGGGGC
This sequence comes from Dendrobates tinctorius, assembly GCF_039654945.1. NCBI lineage: Eukaryota > Metazoa > Chordata > Amphibia > Anura > Dendrobatidae > Dendrobates > Dendrobates tinctorius. The sequence continues at coordinate 2,471,736 of NW_027361770.1, read as the reverse complement.
AAAATTATTTGGTGAATTGGTTTGCGCGGGGTTAAAATTTTGCCTCACAACATAGCCTATGATGCTCTCGGGGTCCAGACGTGTGACTGTGCAAAATTTTGTGGCTGTAGCTGCGACGGTGCAGATGCCAATCCTGGACATACACACATACATACAAACCTACACACACACACACATTGAGGTATGTATATATATATATATATATATAGTATATACTCGAATATAAGCCAAGATTTTCAGCCCATGTTTTTGGGCTGAAAGTCCCCCTGTCGGCTTATATTCGAGTCATATACACCAGGGGGTGGGAGGGGGAGCGGGGCGGAGGTGTCAGGTCTTACTTACCGATCCTGGCATGGTCTCTGTAGCCCCCATCTTCTCTGCGATCTCCCTTCCTTCCTTCAGTGGTCACATGGTACCGCTCATTACACTCATGAATATGCACATATTCATGAGGTGTAATGAGTGGTACCACGTGACCGCTGAAGGCAGGAAGGGAGATCGCGGAGAAGCTGGGGGCTGCAGACACCGTGCCAGGACCGGTAAGTATAGCGATACTCACCTGTCCGGGTCCATCGCTGCTTGCTGCTGTCTGGCATGTCATCTGTCAGTGATGTTCAGACAGCAGAGGGTGTGGTGACGTGTTAGTGCACGCCGCGCCCCCTGCAGTCTGAACGTCACTGACAGATGACGTGCCAGACAGCAGTAAGCAGCGGCACCTGGCCCCAGCGATGGAGAGGTGAGTATGTCATTTTTTTAATTTTTAAATGCAGCAGCGGCAGCACATGGGGCATAAGGTATGGAACATCTTATGGGGGTAGCACATGGGGGCATAATGTGTGGAGCATCTTATGGGGGCAGCACATGGGGGCATAATGTATGGAGCATCTTATGGGGGCAGCATATGGGGGCATAATGTATGAAGCATCTTATGGGGGCAGCATATAGGGGTAAAATCTATGGAGCATATTATAGGGGCAGCATATAGAGGTATAATCTATGGAGCATCTAATAGGGGCAGCATATAGGGGCATAATCTATGGAGGATCTTATAGGGGCAGCATATTGGGGCATAATCTATGGAGCATATTATGGGGGCAGCATATAGGGGTATAATCTATGGAGCATCTTATGGGGGAAGCATATGGGGGCAAAATCTATGAAGCATCTGATGGGGGCAGCATATGGGGCCTATTCTGTGACGCATCTTATGGGGCCATAACCTTTATGGAGCAACATATGTGGCATATTATTCTAGGGATCATCTTATGGGGTTATCATTAACCTTTGTGCAGCATTATATGGGGTGTATTTTGTATGGCGCATCTGATGGGGCCATCATGAACTGTATGGAGCATTATATGGGGCTCCTGATTCAATATGGATATTCAAAAAAAATTAACCTACTGATATCTCAATTAATTTTACTTTTATTGGTATCTATTTTTATTTTTTAAATTTACCAGTAGCTACTGCATTTTCCACCCTAGGCTTATGCATGAGTCAATAAGTTTTCCCAGTTTTTTGTGGCAAAATTAGGGGGGGTCGGTTTACACTCGGGTCGGCTTATACTCGAGTATATATGGTATATATATATATATATATATTGTTTGCATTTTAAAAATACAAAATGGAAAATGGGCCATATACCAGTTAGGGCAGTTGTGCCCTGATAACAGCCCTGTTTAGCATACTTTAGCTATAACTACAAATAGTAAATTAACATTTTCTTGATATAGTAACAACATTTTTCTTTTGCAGAGTGCATCTGGCACTGGATTGGCATTTATTGTCTTTACTGAAGCAATTATTCAAATGCCCGCATCCCAGGTGTGGGCTGTTTTGTTTTTTATAATGTTATTCAGCCTTGGTTTGTCTTCAATGTTTGGAAATATTGAAGGAGTGTTGACACCAATATTAGATCTTAAATTATTTCCAAAATGGATCCCAATTGAGGCTATAACTGGTAAGTTCAAAATAATATCACTAGTACACAGTAAAAACAGGCAGAAAATACATGCAAAAGATAAAGTTAGGCATTTGGATATAATATTAATGTCAAATATTTGCTATTTGTTTTTAAAAAAATTGTGAAGGCAATTTACCATCCTAAATTTCCCAGAATTCTGGAATGATTTGCACCCAAAACAAGCTTACGAGCATACCATGCACCACATTTATTATGTTTTTAGACAAATTGGGCCCTATTCATCAAGACCTGCATTGTTCATGGTGGTCTTGATGAGGAGATGTGTTGGAGTCAGACACTCCGGATTCATGAATAAGTATATACCTCTTTATGAACTAGGAGTGTTAGACAAGTGGTGTGCTCCTTTCTGTGCACTTCACCACAAATCCTACTACAGTCCCTGCTGGAGTAAAATTTGTGGTGCAACAAATGCCGCCCCACATCAATGTGACAAGCAGCGGTCGCCATGCCCCCTGCCCCATGCCACCAAGGCTTGATGAAAAATATCATAACTATTTATTCATCCAATAGGTGGTGTAAAGTTAAATAAAAATGTCCAAAAATATGTCAAATCTATCATCAAGCATGAGCCATTGTAATATTTAGATACACTATATGTAAAAGTATTGGGACGCAGGTTAATCTCCTCAATGCAAAAAATGCAGGTTAATCTCCTCAATGCAAAAGGCATATAAATTCAAGCATCTAGCCATGCAATCTGCCTTTACAAACATTTTTTAAAGTATAGGTCATTCTAAAGATCTCACAGAACTTGAGCTTGGTACTGTAAGGGTATGTGCCCACGATCAGTAATCGCTGTGGATTTGAAGCTGCCTATTTATGCAGCAGACAGATGTTACAGCACGATTTCTAGAAATCCCCATGTCCACTCTCCGTCCACAGACTCTTTTGGATCACCCGCAGAGATGGACATGGTCACATCTCTCCAGACTGCAGCATGTCAATTTCCCTTGCAGAAACACAAGTCACAGAAGAAATTTCACCAATAGAATGATTAAACACAGTGAATCTGCATAATTCAGTGAACGCATGCGGATTCATCTGCGTGCAATAGACTGCATGGCTTTGGACACAGTGAATATGCACTGCATCCAAAGCACTGCTACTACTAGATTGTGTGCACCAGGCCCAATGGGATCCCACTGTTGCAACACGTCAAATTTCTTCATTGGTAAATAATCCAAGATTAACTGTGAGCAGTATTCATGATAAATCAAAGCATTTAGTAACCAAAGCAACTCGGCGATAAGGTGGTAGACTGCAGTGGCGTATCCAGGGGGGGGCAGCCGGGGCAGTTGCCCCAGGCGCAGGCAGCAGAGGGGCGCAGTCGGGCCGCCCGGCCGCCTAATGCAGCGGTCCGCAGTGTCTCCCCCTCCCCCCGGCGGCTGCGTTCTGCCGCTACCAGTCCTGGGAGTCGGCGGTGTTCTCTGTGTCAGCTGTTAAGCTGACAGCTGACTCCCAGGCAGCAATTGTACTTGGCAGACGCCAGTACAATTGAAGCTCTGACCGCCGGGTCAGAGCGACGTCAGCAGCGTGATCAGGTCATGTGATCACGGAGATGGGGCTTAATGTGGGAATGGGGGTTAATGAGTGGAGATGGGGGTTAATGAGTGGAGATGGGGGTTAATGAGTGGAGATGGGGGTTAATGTATGGGGATGGGGGTTAATGAGTGGAGATGGGGGTTAATGAGTGGAGATAGGGGTTAATGAGTGGAGATGGGGGTTAATGTGGGGATGGGGGTTAATGAGTGGAGATGGGATTAATGTGGGGATGGGGGTTAATGAGTGGGGGGTTAATGAGTGGAGATGGGGGTTAATGTGTGGGGGTTAATAAGTGGAGATTGGGGTTAATGAGTGGAGATGGGATTAATGTGGGGATGGGGGTTAATGAGTGGGGGGGTTAATGTGTGGAGATGGGAGTTAATGAGTGGGGGGTTAATGTGTGGAGATGGCGGTTAATGTGGGGGGGCTAATGAGTGGAGATGGGATTAATGTGGGGGGTTAATGAGTGGGGGGGTTAATGTGGGGATTGGGGTTAATGAGTGTGGGGGTTAATGAGTGGAGATGGGGGACTAATGAGTGGAGATGGGGGATTAATGAGTGGAAATGGGGGTTAATGTGTGGAGGGGTTAATGAGTGGGGATGGGGGTTAATGTGTGGGGGGATTTGAAGTGGGGGTACATAATGTGTGGGGGGATTTGGGAGTAGGGACGAGGGGTTATTGAGTGGGAATGGGTGTACTTAATGTGTGTGGGGGATTGGGGATGGGGGGATTTGGAGTGGGGGGTACATAATGTGGGGGGATTTGGAGTGGGGGTACATAATGTGTGGGGGGATTTGGGAGTAGGGACGAGGGGTTATTGAGTGGGGATGGGTGTACTTAATGTGTGTGGGGGATTGGGGATGGGGGATTTGGAGTAGGGATGGTATTTAATGTATGTGGGGAGATTTGAGGACACAAAATGAAGAGTATGTATGGGGGATGGGTGCAGACAGTAAGGGGTGCGAACGGGTGAATGCATGTGGACACAGTATGGGGAGTCGGGGATATGTGTGAGCAGACAGTATAGAGAGTGAGGGGGTAAATATATGAGGAGACAGTATGAGGAGGGAGGGGAATAGTGTGAGGCGACAGTATATTGCAGATATTTGTATTTGGGAGCATTATAATGACACGTCTATCGTTAAGGGCATCGTATGGAGATTTGCTGCAGAAGACCGGAGAAGATGGAAGTCTGCAGAGACGGCTGTGGATATGAAAACTCATCATGGGGTCTGGACAAGAAGAAGAAAAGGAGACCGACTGCAGAGACGACGTCATCTATCAGGTACCTGGATGTAAATATTTGTGATACTGACTTATTCTCATGTTTTTATTTATGTTAGGAACATTAAAGGGGTTGTCCAGGTTTGTGCTGAGTCTGCAGACATTCTATGTGACTGCAGACTTCTGAATTCTCACAGTGCTCACTGAACGCTGTCAGGATTCTCTCTTGCCGGTAATTTACATACATATGGTCACATGCTGACTAGACATGTGTGGCCTCACTCAATGAAAATGAACGGAGCGAGACCGGGCACGTCTAGTTGGAATGTGGCCAGAAGTATACAAATCACATACTTGTGCTGACATGACTGTATATCGGCAAGGGAGAATCCTAAAAGTGTGCAGTGCATTAGTTGTGAGAATTCAGAAGCTGCAATGTCAGGATTCAGCTCTGCAGGTTCCAGTAGTCATCACATGGACACTTCACTCATATGCGATTTTCATAGTTATGGTCCTGTGACAACGAGCTTCTCTTCCTGCTTTCAGTTTTTTACTGAACATTGAGAGCATTAGGGAGAGCAGCTCGTGGGTACATGACTAACTGTGCAAGTCGCATATGTACTTGGGGGGGGGGGGGGGAGGGGCGCCGAACCAAATTCTTGCCCCGGGTGCCAGAAAGCCTAGATACGCCTCTGGTAGACTGTGTAAAGTTCCAGCATTGGGTTGCTGAGCGCTGAATCACATGGCTGCAGCAGGGCTTACTCATTGACTGCATAGTTCCAAAGCTTCACTGGCATTAAAGAGGTTGACTGGAATGAAGGTACAAGTCTGCAATCACTAAGTGATGGCATCAACCATACTTGATACACTTGCATTGAGCGAGGTCACATGGGTCTAGTTGGCACATGACCGCACATATGTAAATCACATACTTGTGATCACATACTGGCTGCTCCTGATGTCAGCACCGTAGAATCTTTAGGGTGTGTGCACACGCTGCGGATTTTGCTGCGGTGTACAGTACCATGATTCCCTATGGGAATCAAAAACCGCAGTGCAGACGGTGTGGAATTTTCAGCGCGGATTATCTTCGGTTTTCAATCCGCAGAAAGAATTGACATGTCAATTCTTTCTGCGGATTCTGCTGCAGTTTGCCATCTCCTCCATTGAGGAGATGAAAAACCGCAGGACAAAACCGCAGAGCAATCTGCAGGTAAAACCGCAGGTCTTTTGACCTGCGGTTTCACCTGCAGATTTTACAAAATCCGTGCGGATGAATCTGCACCACAATCCGCAGCGTGTGCACACACCCTTACAGCGTGCAGTGCACACAATGTGAGGATTCACAATCCTGCAGTCACAGACTAATACCCTAAGGCAGGGCAAACTCTTTAACATAAAGCATATTGCCACTGGACTCTGGAGCAATAGAAATATGTTCTGTGGAGTGCTAAAACATTCTCCTCTATCTAACAGGCTGATGCACAGGTCTGGTTTTGACAAATATCAGGAGAATTTTACCTACTGTACCTGACTGCATTGAATCATATAGCGTGCATTGATCTAATAAATCATGCCATGGTTGTCATCAAAGGGTAACATACAATATCAAAACAATATTTGGAAATAAGCAGAGGTACATCTCTGTCAGACTATAGACCTAGATATAAACATACAGCTCTGGCAAAAATTAAGAGACTCCTGCAAAATCTTCAGTTTGTCTGATTTTTCTCTTTATAGATATATTTTTGAGTAAAATGTAAATTGCTCTTTTATTCTATTAACTACTGACAACATGTCTTCGAATTTCCATGCACAAAATTTTGTATTTATTTTCAGAAAATGAGAAATGGTCAAAATAACAAAAAAAATGCTGTGGTTGCAGACCTCAAATAATCCTAAGAAAACAAGTTTATAATCATTTTCAAACAACACTAATGTTTTAACTCAGGAAAAGATCAGAAATCAATAGTTTGTGGAATAACCATGATTTTTCATCACAACTTTCATGAATCTTGGCATGCTTTCCACCAGTCTTTTGCACTGCTTTTGGGTGACCTTATGCCACTCCTGGTACAAAAATGTAAGCAGTTCTTTTTTTGATGGTTTGTGACTATCCATTGTCCTCTTGATTACATTCCAGAGCTTTTCAACGGGGTTCAGGTCTGGAGATTGGGCTGGCCATGACAGGAATTTGATGTGGTGGTCCTTCATCCACACATTGATTGGCCTAGCTGTGTGGCGTAGCCCATTGTCCTGCTGAAAAAAACAGTCCTCAGAGTTGGGAAACATTGCCTGAGCAGAAGAACTGTTTTTCCAGGATAACCTTGTATGCAGCTTGATTCATACATCCTTCGCAAAGATTAGCATGCACAATTCCAGCCTTGCTGAAGCATCCCCAGATCATCACTGATCCTCCACCAAATTTCACAGTGGATGCAAGACACTGTGGCTTGTACGCCTCTCCAGGTCTCCGTCTAACCATTAGACGACCAGGTGTTGTGCAAAGCTGAAAATTAGACTCATCAGAGATGAGATGATTACCTCACTCCAGTTCTCTATGGTCAAATCCTTATGGTCTTTGGCAAACTTCAGCCTGGCTCTCCTTTGCGTCTCATTGATGAAAGGCTTTTTCTATTTTTACATGACTTGAGCCCTGCCCCTAGGAGCCTGTTATGAACTGTTCTTGCCATGCACTTCACCCAAGCTGCCATTTGCTATTTTTTTGTAGGTCACTTGATGTCATCCCTCGGTTGCTGACTGACATTCGAATAAGATGATGGTCATCCCGGTCAGTGGAGAGTCGTTTTTGCCCTCTGCCGGTCTGTAGCTTTGTTGTCCCCAATGTCTGCTGCTTGACCTTGTTGTGATGGACTAATGTCTTAGAAATTTTAAGGATGGAGGCAACATGACACTCACTGTATCCCTCTACTAGTAAAGCCAGAATTGAGCCATTTTTTTCCTCACTCAAGACATTTCTTTTCAACTCCTTTGTCATGGTTAAAAGTTATTTTGTTTTTTTCATTCCTATTACTTTTGGGATATTACTAGCACTTGTTTTGCCATCCAGCTTGTCCTATTGCAAGAAGATTGTGAACAACACAACAGAGTATTTTATAATTTCCTTCATTAAATAAGATTTAAATAAGTAGAATGAGGTGTACTCTGGTTGGAATTCAACTGACACTGGAATGGAATGGCTGTCAGACATGTAGAGAAGCTGATTTTTGTAAAACTGTGCAGTGGTCTCTTAATTTTTGCCAGAGCTGTATAAAAATTCCTAGGTCACTTACTGGAAATTCAATTCCAACTCACTATAAAGCCAGGTTCATATGGTCATATTGGAAATTGGACCAGTTACGCCTGTAAATTATGGGCGTGACTTTTTCTGTGTGCAGCTCTGTTTGCTCAACTGCATTTTTGATGGCTCATTCTATGCTCTCTGTGTGAGCTGCAAGTCTTTTTTACAGTATAAGCCTATGTAGCCTTGTTCTGATGCACCATAGGCTTATATTGTAAAAGCCACTTGCAGGTCATGCAGAGTGCAGGGTGACCCGGAGGAAGAGATGTAAGATCAGTGACATCACTTATAAGAGGAACAGAATGGTGCTGCATCCCTAAGAAGGCGGTGTGGTAGATAAGTATATTAACACATACATTTAAAGTGCTGAAGAGCAGTAGTCATGATCAAGGTGCTGTCCGGTTACTCTCTGGCAGCCTCCAGGTGTCTGTCCTCAGGAGCCACCACACACAATTCAGGGGGCACCAAGTTCATTACAAAAGGCAAATGTTTACTGGTCTGTTCAAGTTCATCAGGTGGTGACAAGTGGGATAGGGCTGTAAGGATTCTGGATTTTCCTTTGTGCCTGTTTTCCCTTATCCAAGATGGAGTCTTGTATCTCGCCTTGTCATAGAACTTCCTGTCGTGATTATTTAAGTCTAGGCCATGTGTTCCTCTTTGCCAGAGTATTTTGTTGCTGTTGGCTTCTGAGTTCCTGCCTGTCTACTGGTGGGCTCCCTGCTGCTGCTGCTCGTTACTCGGTGCAGTGAATCTCCTCGTTTTGCTTCATGACACACGAAAATAATGATAAAAAATCCCAAAATAAATAATCATTACTTGCAAAAAATAGTTTTATTAAATATGTGAGGGTACAAGGAAAGGGAAGGGTTTCACCAAAATAGCACATACGAGAAAAAGGGGCACTACAAGGACTATCAATAATTACAAAGTAGATATAGCATATAGTCTATAAACATATTGCACATTCCCCATAAAACTACACACAAAACATAAATATACTGCTGAATTATAAAGCAGTCATAGCACAATAATCAATAGTATGTACCTGATCAAGTAGCAGGGAAAAAGTCTAAGAGCGCCCTCCCCGACGCGCTGCTAATGTGGTACCGTAAAAATGTGCTCTGGTAATGGCCTTTTTTCAAAACTGTGCTCTGGTAATGGACTTTTTTTCAAAAATGTGCTCTGGTAATGGCCTTTTTTTCAAAAATGTGCTCTGGTAATGGCGGTACCACGTTAGCAGTACTACTCCATTGGGACCCTCTGCACTCCTGATTCATGAGCCCTCAATGACCATAAGTCACATCTTGGTGGGTCCTTTTGTATGAACATAATCCGTCTGAAGAAGGTCTAATAAAATTTAATGGGATTATGAATAAATACAGAATTATTATACATTTTTGAGTGCCGGATTTGTTTTTGCATTTATGTATAAAGGGGTTGGTCACCCTCATCTGAGCACCTGAAAAAGAGGAGTGACGTGTTACATTACTCTAGTTATTTTTACCACAACCTAATAAGTAACTCATCACTGTCTCATCAGTGTCTCAGCCGCCATCTCATGCAGCCCTCAGATTATGTAGGTAAAAATTCCTGACAGATTCCCATTAAGGGGTTCTTAATGTATAATTTTCTCACTGATTTGTATTCCTAAATATATAACCTCTTCTCGACTGGGTCTTTTTTCTTTTTAATTTTTGCCTTCCCTCTTTTCAAGAGGCATATCTCTATTTTTCTGTTGATAGCTTTTGTGCAACACCATCCATTTTATTATGTCTTGTACTGGAAAGATGGAAAAATCCAAGTAACGTACTTCAATATTGTAGAAAAAAAGCACAATTGCACAATAGTTTTTTTTTTTCAGTTTGCAATTACAGCATTCACTAGATTATATAGAAATAGATGGTAAAAACGACCTGGCAGTATGGTTCTCCAGGTTAGAATGATTATGGTAACAGCAAACATGCATAGTTTTTTTTTTTTATTTAAAGGGGTTGTCCAGGCTTGGGGCTCAAGTCTGCCTATGTGAATATTCACAGCGCACAGTGTGCTTTTTTGTTAGGATTCTTTGGCCTCAGACCCTGGCAGCCAGTGGGCACATGACCACAAGTATGTTTTTTGTGACTATGTTGACTATTTTAATTAAAATTGACTTTCAGAGTCAGATAACAACTTAAGCCACTTTGTATGTTAATGACTGCGCCTCAATTTTTTGAATCTCACAAGTGTCACTTTATGAGGCTGTAAGGGGGTGGCGTTGCTTTGGACCATAGAGACAAGCTGCCACTTTAAGAGACAGCATCCCCCCTTGGTTAGAGCAATGGGACATTCTCTCTCCCCTGCTGTAAAGACTATGTGGTTTCTTCTGCCAGCACTGGAGAGGGAAGGGGGGCTTTTGTGTGTTCCTCTACACTGCATTCCTTGCCTGTAAATAAATTAACCCTTTGTTGCTTGCACCTCATCTTGTATACCATAGTCTCCCTGCATTGTGGTGGTCCCCCGGCCATCTCTTCAAGTGGCGCTGCGAGCAGGGTTACTGTCACCAAGATGCAGGTAGCAGGTGGCAATGGCGAGAGTGCTAGTGTTAGTAGGCATGCTGTGGGCATTGGTGGAACCCCATGCAAGGACACTCCCTATGGGCACCATATTTAGTGTGCTTCCAAAGTTTGATGGCAATAATATGCCCCTGTCTGATTGGGTGTCCCGGCTGCAAAGAACCCTGAAGATTTATAACATCAGCACAGACCTTGAAGTGAACATTGCATTGACTGACTTGGAGGGAGAGGCCCATAAAAACATTTGTCTACAGTCGGAACACACCCGTAGTACCCTGAAGGAGCTAGTGAAATTCTTGAAAGAGATCTACGGTGAGATTGCTAGCGTGGGACACCTTCTCGCCAAATTTTTCTCTAGACTGCAGTGGGAAGAGGAAGGGATCTCCCAGTATGCGACAGCACTGTAAGAAGTGTTGGCAGAAGTGCAGAGAAAAGAGAAGGAAGGGCTCGGTGGCATGGGCTCCAAAGAGGAGAGCACTGTCTGAACGAGTCCGAGCAGATTCGGCTCTTTCATTCTGTCAAATTTTGGCAGAAGCTGTGTCCCGAAGCAAGAAAGACAGTTATGCATCTAGGGTGATGCGTGTCCAGGGTGCCAATACCAGAGGGGACCCAAATTATCAGGAGGCACTGGTCCAGGTAGTGCAAGACTTGCAGCGGTCTCTTATCAGTATGCAAGACAAATTAACCTGGATGGAGCAAAGAATGGGAGAACAACAGTCTGACCCATCATACTCATATTACCAAACTTCGGCCTGACACATAAGGGATCAGTGGGTGCAGGCTCCCTCCCGTCAGACATCGGAGGCACGAAGACAGGCCTGGGGTGCCCCTCGGCGGAGAGGAGGCATCCAATGCTGGGAATGTGGAGGACAAGGGCACCTTGCCAGAGACTGCCGGAATTATGCTCAAAGTCAGCCACAGCCACCGTTAAACTACCAACCCCTGCAGTAACACGGCACTCTGCGGGGGAGGCAAGAAGAGAGGCCGCTCCTTATCATGAAAAATATTTGATTGCTGGGCGTCCCATCCTGTGTGCCGAATTTCAGGGTGTTCCAGTGGATTGCTTGATAGATACCGGATCACAAGTGACAATGATGCCAGAATCATATTTCAAACAGCATTTTCAGGCCCTGGCCAAGCCAGAGAAGGAAACATTGATCCGGTTGTTTGCTGCCAATCAACAACCGATCCCAGTCACAGGAGTCGTGTGGATGAATATTCGAATGTGTGGGCAAGAAGTGGGAAAGAAAGGGATCCTGCTAGTCCATGAGCCCATCAAAAAAGAGGTGACTGTAGTACTGGGAATGAATATCCTACGAGAACTCGATCAAATAATGTTTGCCAAATGGGGACCCAGTTATTGGAAGAAGGCTGCTACACAGAAGCCTACTCAAGAAGCCCTTCAGCGATTGATCCACGTCTGTGGGATGCAGAAGAGTGTGCCATCTTATGAAATGGTAGGTGTCATCAGGGCCCCAGGGAAAGAGCCTGTAATCCTGCCTCCCAAGCGAGAAAGTATATTACACCTTGCAGTGGGGACTCATCACAACCTTGACGGGCTGAAGGTGATTGTTCAGCCTGTGCTAGGCGGAGGAGCAGACCAAGTAGTCATGATAGCTCATATGATAGTGGAAGTCCAGCGAGGACACGTCCCCATCACAGCTTTGAACGAGGGCCCCGGGGAGGTCAGCTTGCTGCGAGGGACAGATCTGGCCCAGGTGTACCTACATATGGGTGAAGTGGTGAGTCAGAAGGAGATGTCTTTATCGCTGATAGAAGGTATGAGGTGGACTCTGGCAGTCGCTGTGGGGCCCGAAGAGACTCCATCCCCGGAGTGGAATGGGCGGGTCATCCTGGATCAAATGGAAGTGGATGTGAAGGCCCTAGGCCCTGAGCATGTGCAGGCGATAGAAGCTATGCTGTGGGAAAATCAGGCCACATTCGCTTGTCACGCCGAAGATTTTGGCTGTACCGAAGCGATCACACATGAGATACTGACCGGGGACACTCGTCCAATTCGGGGACGATACTGGCAAATCCCACCCAAGATGTATCAAGAGGTAAAGACATTACTCGGGCAGATGCTAGATTCAGGAGTAGTGCAGAGTAGTCAGAGCCCCTCGGCGCCCCCAGTGGTGCTCGTCAAGAAGAAGGATGGGACCATCCAGTTCTGTATCGATTACAGGAAACTCAATGCTTGCACTGTGTGAGACTCATACTTGTTACCCCGCATTGAGGAATCCTTGACAGCATTGGGGAAAGTCAAGTATTTCTCCACCTTGGACCTAGCAAGTGGATACTGGCACGTAGCTGTGGCAGAAAAAGACAAGGAAAACACCGCCTTCATCCTGCTTATGGGATTGTTTGAGTTTAACCGGATGCCCTTCGGGCTCTCCAATGCTCCGGGCACGTTTCAACGGCTGATGGAAAAGTGTTTGCGAGACTTAAACTTTAAGGCTACACTGATCTACCTGGATGACATCATTGTGTTCTCTGCCTCGTTCGAAGACTATCTTGCCCGGCTTGGACAGGTACTTGGAAGACTGCGGGCTCATAATCTGAAGGTGAAGCCAATAAAATGCCACCTCTTCAAGAGAGAGATCGAGTACCTGGGCCACAAAGTGTCACAAGACGGGGTTCTACCCTCACCGGAAAAAGTACCTGCTATCCAGAACTGGCCAGTCCCTCGAACAGTGAGGGAACTCCAGGCCTTCCTTGGGCTCGCCGGGTACTACCGACGGTTTGTCAAAGATTTCGCAAAGGTGGCGGGTCCCCTGAATGAACTACTGAGAGGGACCGTCAGAGTGCCGAAGACCCAGTGCATCCCATGGGACCAGAGGCAAGATGAGGCCTTCCAGGCTATAAAGAATGCTCTTACTTCAGCCCCGATTTTGGCTTACGCAGATTTTGATCAACCGTTCCTGTTGTACACAGACAGCAGCCTTCATGGACTTGGTGCAGTACTTTCCCAAATACAGAATGGACTTGAGAGAGTCATCGGGTATGCTAGCAGGTCCCTGTGAGACATCGAAAGAAATCCCCACAATTACAGTTCTTTCCTGTTAGCGCGCCTGGCCCTGGTGTGGGCCATGACAGAGAATTTTGTGGATTTCTTGGCAGGGACCAAGATTCAAGTTCGAACGGACAATATCCCCCTGGCCCACCTTGAGAATGCTAAATTGGGGGCCCTGGAACAACAGTGGGTGGCTCACCTGGCCAAGTTTGATTTTACCATCCTTTATCGCTCTGCCACTGAAAATGCAAATGCCGATGGCGAGTCACGAGTGACAGTGGAAACACTAGTGGGGGATCTCGATGAACAACTCGAAGAGGAAGAAACCCCAGACTTCCGTAAGTTCAGGACCCCAGTGGTTTCTGTCCAGTCAAGTAGGGAGGCCTGCGCGCATCCCCGATCTCTGGGGAGAACCAATGAAGAAAGGGGATGTGTTGTGAACTCATTTTGTGGTCTACCAGTTGTGAGTTCTCCTTCCGGGCTCCCTCTGGTGGTAACAGGAGGTAGTGAGGTTGATTTAATTAGTAGAGATCTGCCATCTGATGATGAGGATAACGATTGGATCTCTGGAATCTCAGGCTGGATTTAAGACAGCCAACACCCTATTCTGGTGCTGGTGATTCCTTCTGGCTTTTCAGGTCTTGGTTTTCAGCTCTGTTCCAGTCATCTCAAGCTAAGTGTTTCTGTTAATGTTCACACTTGATTTTTTTTGTCTATTCAGTTTTTTGTGTGGTCAACCAGCCCCGGCTGGGGCTGTGCTGAATTTCCACTCTTATTTATCTGTATTTGCCAATTTGTTTTTTGTCCCTTATTAGATTGGCCTCTTTTTTGCTCTGTCTCAGAATATTTCAGAGTGCTGATATAGTGGGAAAAGTCTAATGACTTCAGGGTTAATTTTGTTATCAGAAGTGTTGGACATTACTTTTGTAGGGTTTTTTGGGCAGATTGCAGATAGTGTCTTTCCTTTCCAGTCCTTTCTAGTTAGTTTGGGCCCCATCGTTTGCTCAGCCTATTTTCCTGCCTGTGTTTGTGTTTTCAGCTTGTTTGACCGTCAATAATTGTATGGGGGCTGTCTATTCCTTTGGGGTCTGCTCTGGGGCAGTTTAGATTTCCCCTTTTCTTGCTTTAGGCTTATTTAGTCCTCCGGCTGTGACAAGGCGTCTAGATTCATCGTAGGAACGCTTCACGGCTGCTGCTAGTTGTGTGGTTAGGATCAGGGGTCAGCAATCTGCATAGTTACCAACATCTCTGGTTTTCTGTGACTTAGCTTGTTTAGTTTTCCTCCTCGGTGAAACATTCATAACAGAATCACCAACCATACCGCAGATTCTAGGGTACTCAAAAGCAGGAAAAAATTGTTTAAAAAAAAGTGTCAGAATTTTTTTTAATGTATTTTTTCCTCTTTTTCTCTGGGGCCGTAGGAGGATTTTTTTTCCTAATGGAGATTAAGCAATTGTCTGATCGTGTGGAACAACTTGCTGCTGAAGTGCAGGGAATTTCCACCTACCTCATTCAGTCACATGCTGCTGAACCTAAGATCCCTACTCCTGATGTGTTTTCTGGGGATCGGTCTAAATTTCTGAATTTTAAGAATAATTGTAAATTATTTCTTGTCTTGAAGCCTAACTCATCGGCGAGCTCTGCGCAGCAGGTTAATATTGTCATCTCCTTGCTGCGCGGCGATCCCCAGGATTGGGCTTTTTCTCTGACATCTGAAAATCCTATTCTGACTAATGTGGATGCATTTTTTCAAGCCTTGGGGTTGTTGTATGATGAACCTAATGCTGTTGATCAAGCTGAGAGAACCCTGTTGGCATTAAACCAGGGTCAGGATTCTGTTCTACTGTCAAAAATTCCGAAAGTTGGCGGTCCTTACTACATGGAATGATAATGCTTTGGCAGCTCTCTTTTGGAAGGGTTTATCAGAGACCGTAAAAGATGTTATGGTGGGATTTCCTGTTCCCCCTGGTCTGGATGATTCTATGTCATTAGCCATTCAAGTTGATCGGCGTTTACATGAATGTAAAACTACACGGGAGGCGCTGCCACCTTTTGAACAAACGTCTGAACCTATGCAGTGTGATGGGGTTTTGTCTAGGGCGCAACGTCTGGAGTTTAGAAGGTGTAATAAGCTGTGTTTTTTTGTGGAGACACCTCTCATGCTATTTCTGTCTGCCCTAAATGAGAGAAACATTTTGCACACACATTTGCTGTGGGCAGTGTACACCCTAAGTTCCTTTTGGCAATTACTCTGATCTGCTCCGTATCCACATTTTCCACTAAGGCTTTTGTGGATTCAGGAGCAGCTTTGAATCTGATGGATGCGGACTTTGCTAAGCGTTGTGGTTTTTCCATGACGCCTCTGCAGACACCTATTCCTTTGAGGGGTATTAATGCTACTCCTTTGGCGGAGAATAAACCTCAGTTTTTGACCCAGGTGATAATGCGAGTTGCCCCAGACCACCAAGAAAATTGTAAATTTTTGGTGCTGCATAATTTGCATGATACTATTGCTCTGGGTTTTCCCTGGTTGCAAACTCATAATCCAGTTTTGGATTGGAAATCTGGGTCTGTGGTGAGTTGGGGTTGCCAGTGTGTTCTTAGGATGCTCCTGTTTTCTCCACCTCTCCTCAGTCTCATGAAATTCCTGATTATTTGGCCGATTTTTCTGATGTATTTAGTGAGAGTAAGTCTGCATCTTTGCCTCCTCATAGGAGTTATGACTGTGAAATTGAGTTGATGCCTGAGTGCAAATTTCCCAAGGGTCGGCTTTTCAACTTATCAGTACCCGAACATGATGCTATGCGATACTATATTAAGGAGTCGTTGGAGAAGGGTCATATTAGACCATCCTCGTCACTTTAAGGTGCTGGGTTTTTTTTTGTGGCCAAGAAAGATGGTTCATTAAGACCGTGTATTGATTATTGTTCCCTTAACAAGATGACGGTTAAATATCAGTACCCATTACCTCTGATGTCTGATTTATTCTCCAGAGTTAAGAGTGCATGCTGGTTTACTAAGCTTGACCTCAGGGGGGCGTATAATCTTATTCGCATCAAGCATGGGGATGAATGGAAGACGGCGTTTAATACTCCGGAGGGACATTTTGAATACCTGGTGATGCATTTTGGGCTCACTAATGCCCCTTCTGTCTTCCAGTCCTTTATGAATGATATTTTCCGAGACTTTGTGGATAAGTTTTTGATCATCTATCTGGATGATATTTTGATCTTTTCTAGTGATTGGGATTCTCATGTGGAACATGTCCGGACTGTGTTCCAGATTTTGAGGGAGAATTCCTTGTTTGTTAAGGGATCGAAATGCCTCTTTGGTGTACAGAGGATTTCATTTTTGGGATTTATCTTGTCTCTGTTGACGATTGAAATGGACCCGGCCAAGGTACAGGTCATTTATGATTAGGTTCAGCCTACTTCTTTGAAGGCTCTCCAGAAGTTTTTGGGTTTTGCTAATTTCTATCGTAAATTTATAGGTAATTTTTCTGGTATTATCAAACCACTGACTGATCTGACCAAGAAGGGCGCTGATGTGCTGAATTGGTCTCCTGAGGCTGTCTCAGCATTTCAGGAGCTTAAGCAGAGATTTCCTTCAGCTCCAGTTTTACAGCAACCTGATGTCTCACTTCCATTTCAGGTGGAGGTAGATGCTTCTGAGATTGGTGCAGGAGCTGTTTTGTCCCAAAAAGACCCTGTGACTTCTAAGATGAATCCCTGTGCCTTCTTTTCTTGAAAGTTCTCCCCATCTGAACGCAACTATGACGTGGGGAATCGGGAATTGTTGGCCATGAAATGGGCATTTGAGGAGTGGAGACATTGGTTGGAGGGAGCTAGACATCAAGTTGTGGTCCTCACCGATCACAAGAATTTGATTTATCTAGAGTCGGCCAAACGCTTGAATCCTAGACAGGCTAGATGGGCCTTGTTTTTCAAAGCGTTTTAATTTTGTGGTCTCTTTTCTTCCAGGCACTAAGAATGTTAAGGCAGACGCCCTTTCTAGGAGTTTCTTTGCTGATTCTCTTAATGTGACCGAGCCTACTACCATCCTAGGTGAGGGGGTAGTTCTTTCTGCCATTTCGCCCGATTTGAGACGGGTCCTGGAGGAATTTCAGGAGGATAAACCTGAGCGTTGCCCTATGGGAAAATTGTATGTTCCTGACCAGTGGAGAAAGAGAGTGATGTCTGAAGTTCATTGCTCCACATTGGCTGGTCATACAGGTATTTTTGGCACCAGAGATTTGGTGAGTCGGTCTTTTTGGTGGCCTGCCTTATCTCGTGATATCAGGAATTTTGTACAGTCCTGTGGGACTTGTTCTCGGTTTAAACCCTGTTCTCGTTCTAGTGGGTTGCTGAAGCCCCTGCCGGTGCCCAAGAGGCCATGGACCATATCTCAATGGATTTTATTTCTGATCTTCCTGTCTCTCAGAGAATGACTGTTATCTGGGTGATTTGTGATAGATTTTCGAAGATGGTCCATCTTGTACCAGTCCCAAAAGTTGCCATCTTCCGCTGAGTTGATGCCCTTGTTTTTACAACAGGTGGTTCGGTTACATGGGATTCCTGAGAACATTGTGTCAGACAGAGGAGTCCAGTTCGTTTCCAGATTCTGGAAAGCCTTTTGTTCCAATCTGGGAATTCAGTTATCCTTCTCCTCCGTGTTTCATCCCCAGACCAATTGGTAGACTGAGAGAACAA
This sequence comes from Dendrobates tinctorius, assembly GCF_039654945.1. Classification (NCBI taxonomy): domain Eukaryota; kingdom Metazoa; phylum Chordata; class Amphibia; order Anura; family Dendrobatidae; genus Dendrobates; species Dendrobates tinctorius. Next base: position 2,453,407 of record NW_027361770.1, on the reverse strand, counting down.
ACCAGACCTTGGAGTCTTATTTAAGATGTTTTATATCTGCTGATCAGGATGATTGGGTCTCATTTTTGCCCTTGGCTGAATTCGCGCTGAACAATAGAGCTAGTTCTGCCACTTTGATGTCACCCTTTTTCTGTAATTTTGGGTTTCATCCTTGATTCTCTTCAGGGCAAGTGGAATCTTCGTCCTGCCCAGGTGTGGACACTGTGGTTAAGAGAATGCAGCAGATATGGGACCAAGTGGTGGATAAGTTGTCACTCTCTCAGGAAAAGGCCCAGCGATTTTCCAACCGGCATAGGACCATTGGTCCCCTGTTTAAAGTGGGTGATATGGTATGGTTGTTGTCTAAGAATATTCCTATGAAGGTTGCATCTCCAAAATTTAAGCCAAGATTTATTGGACCTTATAAGATTTTTGAGATTCTTAATCCTGTTTCTTTTCGATTGGCTCTTCCAATTACGCATTTCACAAATCACTGTTGAAGAGGTTTGTTGAGCCAGTAGTTCCTATGGCAGCACCTGCTTACCCTGTATTGGTTAAAGGCAATGTGGAATATGAGGTAGAGAAAATATTGGATTCTCGTTTGGTTAGACGGAGACTCCAGTATTTGGTCAAATGGAATGGTTATGGCCAGGAGGATAATTCTTGGGTCTCTGCCTCTGATATTCATGCCAATAGATGGGTTCGTGCTTTTCACCGGGCCCATCCTGATCGGCCTGGTGGCGTGGATGAGGGTTCGGTAACCCCTCCTCAAGGGGGGGTACTGTTGTGAACTCATTTTATGGTCTACCAGTTGTGAGTTCTCCTTCCGGGCTCCCTCTGGTGGTGACAGGAGGTAGTGAGGTTGATTTAATTAGTAGAGATCTGCCACCTGATGATGAGGATAACGATTGGATCTCTGGAATCTCAGACTGTATTTAAGACAGCCGACGCCCTATTCTGGTGCTGGTGATTCCTTCTGGCTTTTCAGGTCTAGGTTTTCAGCTCTGTTCCAGTCATCTCAAGCTAAGTGTTTCTGTTAATGTTCACACTTGATTTTTTTGGTCTATTCAGTTTTTTGTGTAGTCAGCCAGCCCCGGCTGGGGCTGTGCTGAATTTCCACTCTTATTTATCTGTATTTGCCAATTTGTTTTTTGTCCCTTATTAGATTGGCCTCTTTTTTGCTCTGTCTCAAAGTGCTGATATAGTGGGAGAAGTCTAGTGACTTCAGGGTTAATTTTGTTATCAGAAGTGTTGGACATTATTTTTGTAGGGTTTTTTTGGGCAGATTGCAGATAGTGTCTTTCCTTTCCTGTCCTTTCTAGTTAGTTTGGGCCCCATCGTTTGCTCAGCCTATTTTCCTGCCTGTGCTTGTGTTTTCAGCTTGTTTGACCGTCAATACTTGTGTGGGGGCTGTCTATTCCTTTGGGGTCTGCTCTGGGGCAGTTTAGGATTCCCCTTTTCTTGCTTTAGGCTTATTTAGCCCTCTTGCTGTGACGATGCATCTAGATTCATCGTAGGAACGCTCCACGGCTGCTGCTAGTTGCGTGGTTAGGATCAGGGGTCTGCAATCTGCATAGTTACCAACCTCTCTGGTTTTCTGTGACTTAGCATGTTTAGTATTCCTCCTCGATGACCCATTCATAACAGTGATGTGTTCAAGGCGAAGACAAAGGGCTGAGACAGATGAAATGCTGAGTAGCGCAGAAGCAGAAACCAGGCAAACAAGAGTGGGATAGTCTTGACGCTGAGAGGAGGAGTGTCTTACACCAGTGGAATAGGCTGGAGGTGTGAGAATCGGTGCTATATCACAAGAGACAACAGCCAAAAGACACTGAAGTAAGGTGGTAGGTGGTCATCCCAGGAGGAATGGGCCCAGGAAGTGACTAAAGAAGTCCACGAATTCGGAGCCCACTTCGGGTCCACAAAGACCTACCAATGATTACAATGGTATGTGTACTGCCCCCCCGGTTGGAGTCCGTGGTAGAAGAGGTCTGCCGGTAGTGTCAGGTATGTGACCTCGTTAAGAGTACTGAACAAAAAGCACCCATCCAGACCATACTTACTAAGGAACCGCTGGAAGTCTTGATGATCGACTATCTCCTCGTGGGACACTCAGTCCGGGGGCCACAGTACTGTTTGGTGATGACTGACCATTTCTCCAAGTTCGCGTTAGTCACCCCAACTAGAGATCAGACTGCCAAGTCGGTGGTGCGGGCCATTTGTCAAGACTTCATCCAAATGTATGAGTGTCTGTTTCTCTGCTTGTGTTTTCTCCCCTATAGGTGCTGTTCCGCATTGCAAGTGTCTCTATCCCACTGCAACCTTGATGCTGTGCTGGAGAAGTACGACCATCTTTAAGTAGGGAGGTATGTAAGGGGGTGGCGTTGCTATGGACCATAGAGACAAGCTGCCACTTTAAGAGACAGCACCCCCCCTTGTTTAGAGCAATGGGACATTCTCTCTCCCCTGCTGTAAAGACTGTGTGGTTTCTTCTGCCAGCACTGGAGAGGGGAGGGGCGACTTTTGTGTGTGTGAGTTGAGACCTAAGATTTCTGCAAGAAGGAGATGTGCCTGCCTGGAGCTGTGAGGAAAAGAATGTTCAGTCTGAGACTGTGACTTTGTAAACTATTCTGGGGATAACAAGGTGTCTTTCCTGTGTTGCTGTGAGAAGCCACGAAGAAAAGACAAGAAAGGAATCCAGAGGAAGGAATCCACTGTTTCTAGGAGCATCACTGGACCTGCACACAAGGAAAAGACCACGTTGCACAGAGCTTCCAGGTAGAAGTGCACACCATTTTGCCTTTGCAAAATGGGACCCCTGCTGCAGGGGTCCCTTGCTGCAGGGGTCCCTCGAATGGACTGAGATACCAACGCTACCATGAGTGTTAACCTCTTCTGTGCACATGCTAGGGTTTAGGATAGGCTGCAATAGATAGAGCACAGCTGCCATGTGGCCTGGTTAGAAAAGGCCAGATAGGTTATAGTTAGTGTAGCATCATACATTACTTTACTGTGTTGTCTTGCCAGTTGGATAAATACACTGAGCTGTTATAGATGGTGCTCCGTGCTGTTTGGCAGCCCAGCTAAAGAATATTATCCTTGTAAATTGTCTGTTTCCATAGCATACCCCTGTTTCTACATTTTCCTATACACTGCATTCCTTGCCTGTAAATAAATTAACCCTTTGTTGCTTGCACCTCATCTTGTGTACCGTTGTCTCCCTGCATTGTGGTGGTCCCCCAGCCATTGCTTCAAGTCAATAACTCTGGAACACTTCAACGGATCCCACTGATATTTTTGAGACATTTTGTTCTTCATGATAGTGATAAAATTTGTTTCATATGTGTTAGGACTGGCGGAACGCACCAAATGTAAATTATAATCACCCTGAGTCCACTGTGCAGTGATGGCAAAACTGCAGCTAGAGGACAATGGCGGAGTGTAGCTGCGAGTAAGCACTGTAAACTCACCGAGTTAAACATGGGGAAGAATCCTGAGGAGATAATTTGCATATTCCCAGTGCCTCCTGGGATAAGTGAAGAGTCTCCGCGAGCTCAACAATCACTGGATTTTGGCCGTTGGAGCTGAAAAGAGGAAATCGGTAAACCAGGGGAAGAGTCCTGAGGAAATAATTTGCATATTCCCAGTGACTTCTGGAATTCGTGTTATGATTGGGTCACCGAGGAGGAGAGCAAGCCCAAGCTAAGCCACAGAACACCAGAGAGGTTGATAACTAAGTGGATTGCAGACCCCTGATTCTATCCACACAACTAGCATTAGCCGTGGAGCGAGCCTATGATGATCCTAGATGCCTCGGGCCAGCCGGAGAGCTAACTAAGCCTAAAACAAGAAAGGGGAAATCTAAACTGCCACAGAGCAGACCCCAAAGGAATAGATAGCCCCTAAACATATATTGTCAATGAGACAAGATGAAAACACAAACGCAGGTAGGAAAATAGACTGAGCAAATGATGGGGCCCACACTAACTAGACAGGACAGGAAAGGAAAGACTGCAATCACAAAAAACCCTGCAAAAAATGCCCAACATGTCTGATAGAAACATACTAAAGTCACTAGACTTTGCACACTATATCAGCACTCTGGTATATTCTGAAAGCAGATCAAAAAGAGGCCAATCTAATAAGGGACAAAAACAAACTGGCACAAGCAGTAACATATGGATGGTAATTCAGCACAGCCCCAGCTGGAGCTAGCTGACCCACACAAAACTGAAATAGACAAAACCAGATCAAATGTGAACAGAATAGCAAAAGAACACTTAGCTGAGCATGCAGGGACTGAGCTGGAAACTAAGACCTCAGGAGGCAGGAAAAAATCACCAGCAGGGATAGAGGGAGTCAGCTGTCTTAAATCCAGTCTGAAACCCCAGATCTCTAATCGTCGTCCTTATTATCAGGTGGCCAGCATCTGTTAATCAGATCAGCTCCATTACCTCCAGTAACCACCAGAGGGAGCCCAGAAAGAGAACTCGCTACCCCTCTGTCAATTTGACCAGCTCCACTATCTTCAGTAGTAACCAGAGGTAGGCCGGAAAGCGAATTCACAACAGATAAGTGAAGAGTCTCTGCGAGCTCAATGATCACTGGATTTTGGCCATTGCAGCTGAAAAGAGGAAATCGGTAAACCGCACGCCGAATTTTGGCTCATTTTTTATTGCTTTGAAATCTCTTTAATAATAACAATATGGAAGAGACCAGGAGCCATTTGGTGAGCTGCATTTCTTGCTACATGTTCACAGACTTACCAGTGGAAAAGCCAAACTTCACATGTCACAAATGCAAGCTTGTGTCCCTGTTGGAGGAAAAGTTGTAAAATCTCGAAGAGAGGTTAGCTACATTGAAAATCATTAAGGAAGGTGAAGAGTTCTTAGACAGAGCAGAAATATCTCTTCATGTTACAGAAAGAGAAGAAATTCGAAGTGCACCTGAAGAAACAGAGGAATGGAAACATGTGACCCAGAGAAGCAGGAGGATCGGGAGGCAGTCACCACCCATACTGCTCAGGAACCAGTACCAGGCTCTTACACAGGAGAACGATGAAGAAATACATCAGGATAAGACTTTGCCCACAAACATCAACCTTGTACGTCCTCAGAGTTGTCTTGGATGGAGAAAGAAAAAAGTTGTGAAGAAGAAAAGGAGAGTGGTGGTCATGGGGGATTCCCTCTTGAGAAGAACAGAGGCCGCTATATGCAGACCGAATATAACCTCAAGAGAAATGTGCTGTCTTCCAGGTGCAAAAATTAAAGATGTGTCTGACAGGATATCAGGACTCTTCAGACCTACTGATGACTTCCCATTCCTGCTAATACATGTGGGGACAAATGACACAGCAAGAAACGACCTGGAAACCATCTGCAGTGACTTTGAAAACTTATGTAAGAAAGTGAAAGAACTGGGAGCGCAGGTGGTCTTCTCTTCCATCCTCCCAGTGGATGGCCATGGAACATGGAGGTGGAATAAGATTCTGCAGGTGAACAACTGGCTACGTCGATGGTGCCGTCAGCAAGGATTTGGATTTCTGGATCACGGAGTGAATTACCTATACGATGGACTACTTGCTAGAGATGGGGTGCACCTTATGAAGACTGGAAAACATGTATTTGGAAGTCTCCTTGCAACACTTATAAGGAGAGCTTTAAACTAGGACATTGCGGGAAGGGAAGCAAATGGCCAGAAAAAGCCATACACCTGACAAATGCTATTGAGAACTCTGCTATTAGAAGTAGAAGGGAAGAACAAAGACAAAAGAATCTAATTAATAAAAATATTGGAGAAAGAGAAACCAATCACAAACTAAAATGTTTCTATACTAATGCACAAAGCATGGGCAACAAACAAGGAGAATTGGAACTACTAACACAGAAAAATAAATATGATGTCATTGGAATCACAGAAACTTGGTGGGACAATACACATGATTGGAATACAAGGCTAGAAGGATACAACTTATTTGCAAGAAACAGACTTGATAAACGAGGAGGAGGTGTCGCATTGTATGTTAGAAACACATATATCTGCACAGAGATTGAAGCTTCAGAGACTGGGAGTTCTGTGGAAACTGTTTGGGTAAGAATACAAGGACAGAACAATGGAAAGGACACCACTGTAGGCATTTACTACAGGCCGTCTGTGCGAGCTGAAGGTATGGATGAACTCTTTATGCATCAAATGGCTGAGTTCTCCCAAAAATATGACATAGTTGTCATGGGAGATTTCAATTATCCAGACATTTGTTGGGAATCTCTCTCAGGCAAAACTAACAGGTCAAGGAAATTCTTATCCTCTCTTGCTGACAACTTTATCTTCCAAAAGGTAGGGGAGAAAACAAGGGGAACTGCTACCTTGGATCTAATCCTTATAAACAGGGAGGAAATGCTTGAGGAGGTAAAAGTGGCTGGGACCCTAGGAGGTAGCGACCCTGCTATTTTAGAATTTTGGATAACTAGAGGAGGAAGACCTGTGAAGACTCAGACGTCAAGGTTAGATTTCAGAAAGCATATTTTAAGAGATTCAGAAAGAGAATTGGAGGGATACAATGGCTGGATATCCTTAAGGACAAAAATGTCCAGGAAGGATGGGAAATCTTGAAAAATGAAATTCTCAAGGCACAATCGTTAACAATTCCGAAAAGAGGGAAGAATAGGAAGCATTTAACAAAACCAAGATGGATGAACACAGAACTTATCCACATGCTAAAAAGGAAGAAAGAAATGTTTATAAAATGGAAAGAGGGAGGCATATCTAAAGAAGAATATAATGCTGTCTGCAGAACCTGCATGGCACGAATCAGATTATCTAAAGCTGACAATCAATTGAGGCTTGCAAGAGATGTCAAAAGCAATAATAAAGGATTTTGGGGATATGACAAAAGTAAAAGAAAAGTCAAAGATGCTATAGGATGTTTACAGGAAGAAAATGATGAAATGGTAAGACAGGATGTTGAGAAGGCCGAACTTTTAAATTCCTATTTTACATCTGTTTTGCCTCAGAAAGGAAATGTAACATCAACTATTCTTCACTGTCCTATTAAGGGAATAGAAGAATCCAGGATAACTATAAACAGAAGTATAGTGAGGAAACACTTAGCTAACCTAAATGAATTCAAGTCTCCAGGTCCAGATGAATTACACCCCAGAGTATTGAAGGAGATAGCAGATGAAATTTTTGAACCCCTCTCCATAATCTTTGAAAATTCATGGAGAACAGGAGAAGTCCCAGAAGACTGGAGAAGAGCAAATGTTGTTCCTATCTTCAAAAAGGGGAAGAAGGTGGACCCAGGCAACTATAGGCTGGTGAGTCTGACTTCTATACCAGGAAAGATCTTTGAACAAATTATTAAACAACATGTATGTCAGTACCTGGATAAGAATTAAGTGATTAAACAGAGTCAGCATGGGTTTGTAACTAATAAGTCATGTCAGACTAACTTAATTTCCTTCTATGACAGAATCACTGACTGGATGGATCAGGGAAATGCTATAGATATAGTATATCTTGACTTCAGCAAAGCATTTGACAAAGTATCTCACACAATCCTTATTGAAAAAATGACTAAGTATGGAATGGACAAGGCAACTGTTAGGTGGATTCATAACTGGCTTAGTGATTGGACCCAAAGAGTGGTCGTAAATGGCTGCACATCCAGCTGGAAAAAAGTCTCAGGTGGGGGACCACAGGGCTCTGTCCTGGGCCCAATATTGTTCAACATCTTTATCAGCGATTTAGATGAAGGAATTGAGGGTAAACTGATTAAATTTGCTGATGACACAAAGCTAGGAGGGATAGCTAATACTAGAGAAGAGAGAGAGAAGATTCAAAAAGATATAAATAAACTGGAGCAGTGGGCAGCAACTAACAATGGTTTTTAACAGGGAAAAATGCAAAGTACTACATCTGGGCAATAAAAATGAAAAAAGCAAATACAGAATGGGAGGAATAGGGCTAAGCAACAGCACATGTGAAAAAGACTTGGGTATACTAATAGATCACAAACTGAATATGAGTCAACAGTGTGATGCAGCAGCAAAAAAGGCAAATGCAATTCTAGGATGTATTAACAGAAGCATACAGTCTAGATCACGTGAAGTCATTATTGCCCTCTACTCCTCTTTGGTCAGACCTCATCTGGAATACTGTGTCCAGTTTTGGCGCCACATTTTAATAAAGACATCAAGAAACTGGAGCAAGTTCAGAAAAGAGCGACCAGAATGGTGACCGGTCTGCAAACCCTGTCTTATGAGGAAAGGTTGCAGAATTTGGGAATGTTTATACTGCAAAAGAGAAGACTGAGAGGAGACTTAATAACTGTCTACAAATATCTCAAGGGCTGTTACATTGCAGAAGGATCATCTTTATTCTCATTTGCACAAAGAAAGACTAGAAGCAATGGGATGAAACTGAATGGGAGGAGACAAAGATTAGATATTAGAAAAAACTTTTTGACAGTAATAGTGATCAATGAGTGGAACATGCTGCCACGAGAGGTGGTGAGTTCTCCTTCAATAGAAGTCTTCAAACAGAAGCTGGACAGATATCTGTCTGGGATGATTTAGCGAATCCTGCTTTGAGCAGGAGGTTGGACCAGATGGCCCAGGAGGTCCCTTCCAACTCTACGATTCTATGATTCTATGATTCACTCAGTGTGAACAGAGTGCAAAGTGCCTGACTCTGTTACTCCACAGAGCAGTGCGAAAACTGAGAGCACTCTAAGCTATGCCCTGTTTGACATCACAGGAGCATAGAGGGATTGAAGCTAGTGGGGTCCCTATAACTCACCCCCCACTATGATGGTGATTGAACCTGTTCTGACACATGGTGGCTTTTGAGCCCGCGCCTGAGGACGCCTGGTGCAGACACTAAGTTCAAGCAGGAGTTCCCACCCTACACTGCCTGCCTATAAACACACTCACAGTGCTATTAGTGGCACACATGCACACAGGGTGGTAGCTCTCACCCCTACACACACACAGCAAATAAGCATGAGACCCTTTTATACCTTTAGCTCGAGTCCAGACAGGCAGGACCTTGCTTGCGGACCAATCAGAAGTTGCCACTTCACCAGTGCAGCTGATATCCGAGCACCAATGAGAGGGCGCCACTTCACGGACATGCTCAGTAGGGTGAAATCTGGACTTAGTCTCCGGAGCACAATGCTGCACGTGTATACCAGTATTCACCCTAGGCTTAGCTGGAGATCTTACAGCAACTACACATGCAGCATGATATTGGGCAAGGTGGTGGATCTGGAGTCTGTGCTGAACAGTCATCCCAGTGGCCGAGCTTGAATGGGAGACTGCTGCGACAGACAAGGCTTGGGATCTATCACGTTCTGTGGGAGAATCCCGCCACCTAACAATATGAAGTGTGTTTATTTGTGAAAATATCTGAAAATTTCACAATTTTCAAACTTTTAATTCTTATACCCTTAAACCAAAGAGTTATGTCACACAAAATAGTCAATAAATAACATTTCCTACATGTCTACTTTACATCAGCACAATTTTTCAAGCATAATTTTTTTTGTTAGGAAATTAGAATGGTTAAGTTGATAAGCAATTTCTCTTTTTTCCAACAAAATTGCCCCAAATTTTTTTTGAGGGACCACATCGCATTTGAAGGGACTTTGAGGGGTCCATATGACAGAAAATACCCAAAAGTGGCACTGTTCAGAAAACTACACCGCTCAAAGTCTTTAAAATCACATTCAATAAGTTTATTAACCCTTCAGCTGCTTCACAAAAATTAAGGTTACGTGGAAGGAAAAAATCAACATTTTACTTTTTTCACAAAAATGTAACTTTAGGCCCATTTTTTCCTTTTACAAGAGAACCAAGAGAAATTAAATTTAAAAATTTGTTGTGAAGTTTCTCCAGAGTACACCGATAACCTATAAGTGATGGAAAACTACTGTCTGGGCTCATGGCAGGGCTCAGAAGGCAAGGAGCACCATTTGACTTTTTGAACTAAAAAATGGCTAGAATCGACAGCGGACACAGTTTGGAGACACCTGCTGTGTTGTAAATGTGGAAACCCTGAACAGGTAACCCAATTGTATAAGCTAGACCCCCTCAAGGAAAGTATCTAGATGAATAGTGAGCATCTTGAATCCCAGTTGCTTCACAGAAATTTATAACATAGAGCTGTGAAAATAAAAAATAAAATTTTTCCAAACAAAATTTTCTTTTAGCCCCAATTTTTTTTAGTTTCACAAGGAAAAACTGGACCTCAAAATTTCACCTGAGTATGCTAGTACCCTATATGTGGGGGAAAACTACTGTTTGGGTGTATGGCAGAGCACAGAAGGAGCACCGTTTGACTTTTTGAACGCGAAAATGGCTGGTATTGACAGCAGGCACCATGTCACATTTTGAGAGCCCCTGATGTGCCTAAACAGAAGAAACTACCCACAAGTGACCCCATTTTGAAAACTAGACTGCTCAAGTAATGTATCTAGATGTGTAAGTAATGTATCTAGATGTGTATTGTGCACCTTGAAACCCCACATGTAGAGTCTTTGAAGGTGGCACATCTCCTGTAGTTTCTGTTTCTTGTTGAGGTTATATATCACCTACTAGGAGGTAACGACAAGTGTAGGAAGATGACAGTCCATTCAGTCCGCACAAGGTACAAGGCCAGTTGACACTTTAGTCACTACCTGGCTTATCCAAACATCTCCATGGAGCCAGGCGACCAGCAGGTCTCAATCCTGGCTTTCCCCATATGTTTCCATAGTCCAGCAATGGTCAATGGAGCAGATCTGTGTTCTTCCAACCAGAGCTAAAAACCCCTAAGTTGTTTTCTGTATAATGATAGATCCATGTCTCTTGTGATGGTGGCATGATATTGGCTGCTGTCCTGTCTCTGGTCCTTTGGATGTATATGTTTTGGCAGAATCTCTGGCTGTCTCTCTCACTCAGTCTCTCTGTCTCTGAGTCTCTTCATACTGAGGTATGTAACCTATTCTTGAGATTTAACAAGTGTCCTTCAGTCCAGCATTAAGATAAGGGGAACAATAGTGATGAGATCAAGTAGCATTACTTGATTATTTAATCTATTTGCATAGTTTTTCCCTCTCTGCTTTCAAAGTCAACAAACTGGCTCCCTAATACAATGTATAATTAGCATATTAGCAAACATCACTCTTCATCAAAGATTAGCGCACACTGTGTTAGATGAAATATCAGCTTACAAGTCACTATCACAAGCTTATTCAAGCAAAAGTATAGATTCAGATTTTGTTGCAATGGTTTTAGGGTGCCATGTCACATTGGCAGAGCTCCTGAGGTGCCAGAACTGCTGAAACCCCTTATAAGTGTTGTCATTTTACAAACTACACTAATCAACGAATTCATGTAAGGGTGTAGTTAGCATGTTGACACCACTTGTGCCTCACAGTAACTTATACCATTGGGCGGTGAAAAAAGGAAGAATTACATTTTTTACCACTAAAAATTTCTTTTAGCCCCAAAAATGGACCTTTCAGTTTGTTTTGCAATTTCTCCTGATTGTGCCAATACCCTACATGCAATCAGAAACTACTTTTGAGGCATGGTGCAAAGTTCAGAAGGAAAAGAGCACCAGTCACACACAATGTAGAAAAATACGGACCGTATTTTACAGCTGTAATATGCATAAATGGTCCCTAAATAGTGCTCCGTATGTCATCTGTTGTCAGGGTGTGGCCGCGTATTTTTCTCATGTAAGCATCTGTATGCAATCCGTATGGCATCCGTATACCGTTTTCTTCTCGCAATGGAGCCCAATGACAGGTTTTCAAATCCAAACGAAAGAATAGATATAGACACATAGAATACATATATATATATACATGTCATTGAGACACATATATATATTTATATTTCACAGAGTTCTTCATAGCAGAATAGCCGCTAATTCAATTGCTGGCTTCTGTCAAATCATTCCCCAACCTGACATGAAATTACACATGGTTTACATACAGGAAACCATTTCATTTCATGTTTTTTTTATATGTCCCTGACTAATAATTAGATGAGGGTTTGTGTGCAAAATGTGGGAGGTGTAGGTGTTAATTTAAGGGGTTATTTTGTTGAAAAAAAATGCGTGGGCTCCCGCTGTAATTTGTCAACCAGAGAGGTAAAGCAGGTGAGTGAGGGCAGATTTTAATAGCCATGAGAGGGACCATTGTTTCCCCCCCCTGGCTACAAAAACCTGCCCTCAGACACCCCAGAAAAGGCGCATCTATAAGATGTGCCACTTCTGGCACTTTTCCTCTCTTCCCATTGCCCTGTTGTGGTGGCGAATGGGTTAATATAACGAAGGGTTAATGTCACAATTCGATCGTAAGGTGACATTAAGCTGATTAATAATGGAGAGGTGTCAATAAGACACTGATCCATTATTAACCCTATAGTAAGAAAGGGTTAAATACCACACACAGACATTAATTAAAAAGTCTTTTAATGAAATAAATACACCAAGTTTTTGACAAATTTTTCTTACTCTGGTAATCCAAAATAAAACCATGACCTGCCGCCGTTCAGTCATGTCCCACACTGAAATCCATCAGAAGGGGTTAAATAGTTTACAATGAGGACCAGTGCTAATGCGACCAGCCTCACTGTAATCTACTACAAAATGAATTGATTCAGCTCTGCGCAGCCTCAATGGCTGCCTGTAGATGATCTAATTACCGTGGGAAAGTTTCTGACTTTTTTCCCATGGTCATTAGTTCATTCAAGATAAGCCGGGGACTCCCCGCAGCCTCAGTGATATCAGCAATTGAATTAGCGGCTATTCTGCTATGAAGAACTCTGTGAAATATAAATATATATATGTGTCTCAATGACATGTATATGTATATATATATATATGTATTCTATGTATCTATATCTATTCTTTCATTTGGATTTGAAAACCTGTCATTGGGCTCCATTGCGAGGAAAAAACGGTATACGGATGCCATACGGATTGGTTGACAAATTACAGCGAGAGCCCACGCATTTTTTTTCAACAAAATAACCCTTTAAATTAACACCTACACCTCCCAAATTTTGCACACAAACCCTCATCTAATTATTAGTCGGGAACATATAAAAAAAACATGAAATGAAATGGTTTACTGTATGTAAACCATGTGTCATTTCATGTCGGATTGGGGAATGATTTGACAGAAGCCGGCAATTGAAGTAGCAGCTATTCTGCTATGAAGAACTCTGTGAAATATAATTATATATATATGTGTCTCAATGACATGTATATATATATATATATATATATACTGTATATATACATGTATTCTATGTGTATATATCTATTCTTTTGTTTCTTTATTAAACCTGTCAGTGTGAGTTTACTGTATTACTTTATTGTATTGTATTGTATTGTATTGTATTGTATCGCTGAATTGCCGGCTTTTCTAAAACACACCGGGTGCTTATTTCTCGCAAGTCACATGTGTGGTCCGTGTGTAATGCGTATTTTTAGCACACCCATAGACTTGCATTGGCCTACTGCGGCCGTAGTATGCTGACAATCGCAGCATGCTGCAATTGGCACGGACTGTAAAATATATGCAAGAAAAATACGGCTGATGGGAGCTACCCCATAGAGAATCATTGGTCCGTGTGCAATGCGTTTTTTTAATGCCTCTCACTCGTCCGTATTTCTCTCTAGTGTGACGCTGGCCTTAAAGTGCACATTTTACTTTTATGGTTTGCAGGTGACATGACCCACTGGAAGAGACTCTGAGGTGCCAGAACAGCAGAAACTCCCATAACTGACCTCATTTAGAAACTACACCTCTGAATGAATTAATACTCAACTCTGGCAAAAATTAAGAGACCACTGCACAGTTTTATAAAAATCAGTCATTCCATTCCAGTGTCACTTGAAATCCAACCAGAGTACACCTCATTCTACTTAATGTGTTTCTGATTAGGTGATCATCTGAACCAAATCTTATTTAACAAAGGAAAGTATAAAAAACCCTGCTCTTGTGTTCACAATCCTCTTGCAATAGGACAAGCTGAATGGCAAAACAAGTGCTAGTAAAAGTAATAGAAATGAAAAAATAACTTTTAACCATGCAAAAGGAGTTGAAAAGAAAAGTCTTGAGTGAGGAATAGAAGGGCTCAATTCTGTCTTTACTAGCAGAGGGATACAGTGAGCATCATGTTGCCTCCATCCTTAAAATTTCTAAGACGGCAGTCCATTACAACAAGGTCAAGCAGCAGACATTAGGGACAACGAAGCTACAGACCGTGAGTGGGCGAAAATGACTCTCCACTGACAGGGATGGCCATCATCTTATTCGAATGTCACACAGCAACTGCAGGATGACATCAAGAGACCTACAAAGGGAATGGCAAATGGCAGCTGGGGTAAAGTACACGGCAAAAACAGTTCATAACAGAAGCAAAGGAGAGCTAGGCTGACAGGCTGAAGTTTTGCAAAGACCATAAGGATTGGACCATAGAGGACTGGAGTAAGGTTATCTTCTCTGATGAGTCTAATTTTCAGCTTTGCCCAACACTTGATCATCTATTGGTTAGACAGAGATCTGGACAGGCATACAAACCACAGTGTCTTGCAGCCACTGTGAAATTTAACATAGTAGCATAGTAACATAGTTATTAAGGTTGAAGAGAGACTTTAAGTCCATCTAGTTCAACCCATATCCTGTCCTAACCTGCCCTAACATGTTGATCCAGAGGAAGGCAAAAAAAAAACCCATGTGGCAAACAGTAAGCTTCACATTGGGGAAAAAAATTCCTTCCCGACTCCACATACGGCAATCAGACTAGCTCCCTGGATCAACGCGATATTAAGGAAACTAGTGCATATACCCTGTAATATTATACTTTTCAAGAAAGGCATCCAGTCCCTTCTTAAATTTTAGTAGGGAATCACTCATTACAACATCACATGGCAGAGAATTCCATAGTCTCACTGCTCTTACAGTAAAGAATCTGCATCTGTGAGTATGCTTAAACCTTCTTTCCTCCAGACAAAGAGGATGCCCCCTTGTCCCCGTCACAGGTCTAAGAGTAAAGAGATCATTAGAAAGGTCTTTGTACTGTCCCCGCATATATTTATACATTGTAATAAGATCACCCCTAAGCCTTCGATTCTCCAAACTAAATAACCCCAAGTGTAATAACCTGTCTTGGTATTGCAGACCCCCTAGTTCCCTAATAGCCTTGGTCGCTCTTCTCTGCACCCGCTCCAGTTCAGCTATGTCTTTCTTATACACTAGAGACCAGAACTGTACACAGTATTCCAAGTGTGGTCGCACTAGTGACTAATATAGAGGTAAAATTATGTTCTCCTCATGAGCATCTATGCCTCTTTTAATGCATCCCATTATTTTATTTGCCTTTGCAGCAGCTGCCTTACACTGGCCACTAAATGTGAGTTTGTCGTCCACCCATACACCCAGGTCTTTTTCAGTGACAGTTTTGCCCAGTGTTTTACAATTAAGCACATAATTATACATCTTATTCGTTCTACCCAAGTGCATGACCTTACATTTATCCCCATTAAAGTTCATTTGCCATTTATCAGCCCAAGCTTCTAGTTTACATAAATCATCCTGTAATATAAAATTGTCCTCCTCTGTATTGATTACCCTGCAGAGTTTAGTGTCATCTGCAAATATTGAAATTCTACATTCTATGCCCCCTACAAGGTCATTAATAAATATGTTAAAAAGAAGCGGGCCCAAAACTGACCCCTGTGGTACCCCACTGCTAACCGTGACCCAGTCCGAGTGTGCTCCATTAATAACCACCCTTTGTTTCCTATCCCTGAGCCAGCTCTTAACCCAGCTACACATATTTTCCCCTATCCCCATTGTTCTCATTTTATGTATCAACCTTTTGTGTGGCACCATATCAAAAGCTTTTGAAAAGTCCATATACACCACGTCCACTGCATTCCCCTGGTCCAGTCCGGAACTTACCTCTTCATAAAAGCTTATCAGATTAGTCTGACAGGAACGGTCCCTTGTAAACCCATGTTGATATTGGGTCATGAGGTTATTCTTCTCCAGATACTCCAGTATAGTATCTCTTAGAAAACCCTCCAGAATTTTACCCACAGTTGAGGTTAAACTTACTGGCCTATAATTTCTGAGTTCAGTTTTTGTCCCCTTTTTGAATATTGGCACCACATTTGCTATATGCCAGTCCTGTGGTACAGACCCTGTTATTATGGAATCTTTAAAGATTAAAAATAATGGTCTATCTATGACTGTGCTTAATTCCTGCAGTACTCGGGGTTGTATCCCATCCGGGCCCGGGGATTTGTCAATTTTAGTAATTTTTAGACGCCGCCGTACTTCCTGCTGGGTTAAGCAGGTGACATTTAATGGAGAATTTTTATCCCTGATCATGTTATCCGTCATGGGATTTTCTTGTGTAAATACTGTTGAAAAAAAGTCATTTAGCATATTGGCTTTTTCCTCATCCTCATCCACCATTTCACCCAGACTATTTTTAAGGGGACTAACACTATCATTTTTTAGTTTCTTACTATTTATGTAGTTAAAGAATAATTTGGGATTATTTTTACTTTCTCTGGCAATGAGTCTCTCTGTCTCAATCTTTGCTGTCTTGATTTGCTTTTTACAGAATTTATTTAATGTTCTGTATTTAGTTAATGCCTCATCACTACCTACTTGCTTTAATTCTCTAAATGCTTTATTTTTGTCACTTATTGGTCCCCTTACAGCTCTATTTAGCCATAGTGGTCTCCTCCTATTTCTAGCATGTTTATTCCCATATGGTATATATTGTGCACAGGTCCTATTCAGGATGCTAAGAAACGTCTCCCATTTTCTTTCTGTATTTTTATGTCTCAGGATATCGTCCCAGTTAATTGCACCAAGACCATCTCTCATCCGTTGGAAATTTGCTTTCCTGAAGTTTAGTGTCCTTGTAACCCCTCTACTACACTTCTTATTAAAGGATACATGAAAACTTATTAATTTGTGATCACTATTACCCAAGTGACCCCCAACCATTACATTTGATATGCGGTCTGGCCTGTTGGATAATATTAGGTCTAGCAGTGCTCCCCCTCTTGTTGGGTCCTGAACCAGTTGTGAAAGGTAATTGTCTCTCATAGTTGTTAAAAACCTATTACCTTTGCTGGAACTGCAGGTTTCGGTTCCCCAATGTATTTCAGGGTAGTTGAAGTCCCCCATAATAATGACTTCTCCTTGAGTCGCTACTTCATCTATTTGCTTTATGAGGATATTCTCTGTTGCTTCTGTGGCACCCCTGAGACTCAGTCGCCACAGAGGTACTGCACCTTCTCCTAACGTGTAGTGCCCCACCAACTAGGTAAGTTGGGAACTCCTTTCCACTCTCCAACACCTGCTTCCCACACACAGGATAGTTCAGCACTGATCACATTGCGGCTCATGCTTAGAGGGTAGCAGAGCACCTCTGGTGATTCCTTGCTTCGTAACACGAGATGTGCTGGGAGGTGGGTGGAGTTGCGATCCATAAAGAAGAGTTGGAAGGCTTAGAATTGCAGGTCAGTCTGACAGGAGGTCAGGTGAGAGGAGTTCAGTTCTGAAGTTAGTTTTGAGTTCAGTTTGAGTTCAGTTAACATCACCGCCATAGATATTGGGCTCCCAGGGCCACAGACCGGGTCACTTCTGCTGTGACACATCCCCCTGACACTGGCCCGGTACCGGGTACCCCGCTGCCCTGGGTGTGAGGGCAACCCAATTTTGGCATCACGAACAGGATGACGAGACCCGATGCCATCGGGTTCTGTGGGCCTGAAATTTGTGAGACTTTGTGCTTTTGAAAATGTGCAGAAGACCTGATTTAATAGACTGTAAAATGGACAATAGAAATGGCCGCTGGCACGGAGAAGAAGGGCGTGAAGAGATGGGAGGTCCTAGGAAAAGACCGTGAAGATTATTGGGCCTTCCCTGCCTGAATTACTATGTGACAGCGACATGGCCCACCCCCCGAGGGGTTTGTATACTGGCTTGGTATGGAGGCGCTGGAAGAAGACTCCGCCCCCGGAAGGAGGGGCAGAAGAAGCCAGTGGCGGGAAAGGGGCCGAGGCAGGAAGAGAAATGCCAGAACGCCATTTTGGAGAGTGAGGGAAGGAGGCCTGTGGAGCGCGGGGAAACGGATCTCCCTGGCGCCATGGCTGACGGCTCCGACCCGATCTCCGGAATGAACCGCCAGCAATTAGAAGACAAAATCACTGAATTGACCACTCGTCTGCAGCTGAGGAAAGAAGCCTTAGAGAAGCTAAGATGGCAGCGCGCCCCGGCGGGGCCTACACCAGCGGTACCCTCTCCATTGGTACCTGCCGCTACCACACCGGACTGTCCCCGGGCAGCGCTGATCTATACTTCTACCCTGACTGTACGGTTGGTGCCGCCTGCCCGACGGAGTTACCGGAGGACCCGGGAGTGGAAGCGGAGCTCCCGCCCGGACCTGACGTGGCTGCGCAGGTCCCCGCAGAGACCCCTGCGGATCCGGAGCCACCATCCGCTCCATCACTGCCTGCACCGGAGCAGAGGCTGCACCGCCAGGAGGCCCCAGGTATGTCGGATGTTCCTCCGCCTGGGGAGGCCCTGGGGTGTACCGCAGTTGCAGCAGCTGGCCAGGTCGTCCGGGATCTGGTCTGGGACCGGGATGCTAGTGCCGTAGGTGAGAGCAGGTACCAGAAAGAGCGGGAGGAAGAAGAGAGTTGGGCAGGATGGCGGGACACCATTCGACAGCTGGCAGCGGAATACCGGGAGAGAGAGCAGAGGAAGAAGGCTGTGTTGGGCCCAGATCTGGCCCGGAAGGAGAGGGCCCGTGCTGGGCATCATGGTCCCTGGGATGCAGCTGGATGGGGGCAGGTGCTGAATGTAAACCGAGAGAAGGGGTTCGGAATTATTGCGGACCCCAAAAGAATCAGCGACCTGTTCTTTAACCGGCGGGACGTGGAGCCCCATCTGAGGAGGGGGCATCCTGATAGAGACCTGCAGCCTGGGGAGTATGTGACCTTCACCCGGCATGAGGGACTCCGGGGGTGGTGCGCCCTGAATATCCGCCGTATTCCGGAGGAGTTTATTGAACAAGCCAAAGAGACCTGTTGCTGCCCCTCCACCCACCGTTGCCACTCAGTCTGCTCAGGTACCCGATCCTAGGAACCAGGCTGCTCTTGCATCACCTCCAGTTCGGCAGCCCAAACCAAAGATCCCTGGCTTGACACCGTGGGAAGAGGAGTACTTAAGGATTGCCAACGACTACTTTGAATCTGGTAGCCGTTGAAAAATGCTTTCAAATCTCGTTACCAAGGAGAGTTTATTTGCACCAGTTGTGCCTTTTTGTTATCATGTTTTTCTGGTAGCACCTTTATTTGCCTAAGTTTTTGCAATGGCAGCGTTTTCACAATTTGAACTAGCGATCATGAACTTGGAGTGATCCAAAAACTTTTATTGTAAATAGTTGCGCCTCTTTAGGTGCCCTCTCTTGGTTTTACATTTAGAGACTCTTTGCGAAGATAATTTTTTTGCATCGACACTTTTCAAAGATGATGTCTACCTCAAAGGACACTGCAAGAATTCCCAGCTGGGAGTGGTGTCCAGCACTTACAAGAATAACTGTTGAATGTTTTATTGTGAAGTATTTGATAATGTGTTTTCTAAGAGTATTAGCAACTGAGAAATGGCTTTTATAGAAGAATTAGGAATGTCTGATATAGAGATGAGTGATGTGAATAAAGAAATGAAAGAAGACAGGTGACGGACCAGGTATTTGCGGTCAGCATCTTGCGTCTAGAAGAGACAGTGAAAGTAGAAAAATAAATGTGCACTAAAGAAGGAAAGAGAAAAAAATGTGTTACAGAGAATAGCACTTTGAATTGAGAATTGCACTTAGAATTAAAAATTTTAGATAGAATTGTTTGTAACATTCAAGATGAGTACCTCCTGTTGTGAGTTCATTTTCCCCTTCACCATTGAGGTCTGATGAACTCCCTCTTCTGGTGAAGGAAGGTGGTGAGGCTGATTACCAAGCACCTGAGCAGAATGATGATGATTGGGTGACTGGAATTGCTGACTGGATATAAGGCAGCCGACGCCCTTCTGCCTTGCGGGTGATTTCTCTGAGGGATTCTAGGAGACCAGTCTGATTCCTGCTCCTCAAAAGCTGTTTTCTGCTCTGCTTTTTGCATTTGTGTTTTGGTTTTGTTTTGCCTTGTTGTTCTGGATTTCTGCCATTCCCTGCTGGGGTGAGCTGAATTCCTTTTTGCTCTGTCTTCAGAAAATACCTGAGAACTGATATAGTCTTTTTGAAGCCTAGCGTCTTCAGGGCTTTTTTCCCTATCAGTCTGTTGGCTCTTGTTTTGATAGGATTTTGGCGGATTGCAGACAGCAGCTTTTCTATCCTGTCCTATTTAGTTAGCTTGGGCCCCATCATTTGCTCAGCCTATCTTTCTATCTGTGTGAATGTTTTTTCATCTTGCTTCACCGTCATTATATGTTGGGGGCTGCCTATTGCTTTGGGGTCTGCTCTGGGGCAGTTTAGATTTCCCTTTCTGTCTTTAGGCTATTTAGTTGTCCGGCTGTGATCGAGGGGTCTAGGGCACCGTAGAAACCACCCAAGGCTACTGCTAGTTGTTGTTGATAGGTTCAGGGGTCTGCAATCCGATAGCTGCCAACTTCTCTGGTTTTCTGGACTTAGCTAGTATTTCTGTTTTTGCCTCCTACGGTGACTCATTCATAACAACCTCCTATACTAGGAAGATTAGTATAAGAAAAGTTTGTTATGCATTGAAAAATTTTGTATGTTTCTTTGCTGTCTACTTTGTTATCTTGCAGCCCGCGGACGTGCTGTGTTTAACGGGGGGGTATGTGGTGCCCCTGAGGCTCAGTCGCCACAGAGGTACTGCACCTTCTCCTAACGTGTAGTGCCCCACCAACTAGGTAAGTTGGGAACTCCTTTCCACACTCCAACACCTGCATCCTACACACAGGATAGTTCAGCACTGATCACACTGCGGCTCATGCTTAGAGGGTAGCAGAGCACCTCTGGTGATTCCTTGCTTTGTAACACGAGATGTGCTGGGAGGTGGGTGGAGTTGAGATCCATATAAAAGAGTGGGAAGGTTTAGAATTGCAGGTCAGTCTGACAGTAGGTCAGGCGAGAGGAGTTCAGTTCTGAAGTTAGTTTTGAGTTCAGTTTGAGTTCAGTTTAGAAAGAGTACTGCAGCTGCCTCAGTGATCTGAGCCAGCTGGCACGGGA
The DNA here is from genome assembly GCF_039654945.1 of Dendrobates tinctorius. Lineage (NCBI taxonomy): Eukaryota > Metazoa > Chordata > Amphibia > Anura > Dendrobatidae > Dendrobates > Dendrobates tinctorius. The sequence goes on along the minus strand of NW_027361770.1, from coordinate 2,432,159 downwards.
AAGAGAAGAGAAGGAGAAAGACGTAGAACTGCAACCTAAGCATCCATAAGAGAGAGAAGGAACAGCACGGAACGAAGGAGTAGGAGAACAGAGAGGAGTTGTGGGTTGGAAGAGGAACCCTGCCTATAGGTTCTCAGGGCAAGGCTGGGGCCTGGTCCCGAGGTTGTATGGACACTTATGGTTCTGCAGCAGACACCGGTGGAGTAGTCGGCTGTAAATGCACTACTCCCATCTGAGACTTGGGACACAACAGCAACACTGATAGAGAGCCGGAATCCAGGAGGTCCCTGATCGGGCTACAGCTGTCTGTCATACAAGTAAGGTTCTTGGAACATCTGACATTAGGAACTTCAGAGAACCACAGTACTGGAGTTCTTCACACTAAAAGGTGCAATAGAGGAGTCGTTCAGGAAAGGCACATGTTGGCGGAGTGTTGGAGAGGAGAACCCTGACTTGCCCGGGAAGTTGATTGAGTCTCTACCCCGGAGGACACGGCACGGAGGCAGGCACCAGTGGGTACCACGAACTGTGAGTAAAGCTTTGAAACTACAAGCCTTGGTGTCCTCCATTCATTCGTCGCTAACACCTCCAGCACTGCTACATCTGGTTAACAGCATCTATACCATTCTGCGCCTCTCCTCGTCCATTGCACCTACACTGCCCTGGGACTACAGCTCCACCTGTGGGGAGCTACACCATCTTTGCTGCAACATATCGTCAGTCCCAGTGGACCTGCATGCAGCGTTGGCTTAACATCTCCCTTGCCAAACACCACGGGTGGCGTCACGAACTATCCAAATAAACTATTACACCATTATCATCACCGCCATTGATATTGGGCGCCCAGGGCCATGGACCGGGTCACTGCTGCTGTGACACATCCCCCTGACACCGGCCCGGTACCGGGTACCCCGCTGCCCTGGGTGTGAGGGCGACCCACTTCCATTCTTTTTGGAGACTTATAACAAACCCCTATCAGTAATTTATTATTTTTCCCCCCTCCCCTTATCTCTACCCACAGGGACTCTACATTTTCATTAGATTCATATATATTATCACGAAGGAACGAAGGATGGGTTTTAAGGATGATTTTACATATAAACACACGCCTTCCCCTCATTTATTTGTACGGTCATTTCTGAACAGACTATAGCCCTGTAAATTAACGTCCCAGTCATGGCTCTCGTCCAGCCATGTCTCAGATATTGCCACCATGTCATAATTATGTTCCAACAACATTAACTCCAATTCCTCCATTTTGTTGGTGAGGCTTCTGGCATTAGTATACATGCACTTTATGTATCTCTCTGTACCTCTATTCTTTCTTAAAATATTAACTGTTCTAACCCCACCCCCCATGCCACCCCCACCCCCAATTTCATTATTTGCACCCAGGTCTCTATCTGCACTGTCTTCCCCTCCTATAAAAGGAATACCCTCCCCCCGTCCCTAGTTTAAACACTCCTCCAACCTTCTAGCCATTTTCTCCCCCAGCGCAGCTGCACCCTCCCCATTGAGGTGCAGCCCGTCCCTAGCGTAGAACCTGTAGCCAACTGAGAAGTCAGCCCAGTTCTGCAGGAACCCAAACCCCTCCTTCCTACACCAATTCCTGAGCCACTTATTAACCTCCCTAATCTCCCGTTGCCTCTCTGGCGTGGCACATGGCACAGGAAGTATTTCCGAAAATACCACTTTGGAGGTCCTTGCTTTAAGCTTACAGCCTAATTCCCTGAAATCATCTTTAAGGACCTTCCACCTACCTCTAACTTTGTCATTTGTGCCAATGTGCAGCATGACCACTGGATCCTCACCAGCTCCTCCCAGTAATCTGTCAACCCGATCAGCGATGTGTCGGACTCGAGCGCCAGGTAGGCAGCACACCGTTCGACGATCCCTGTCTTTGTGACAGATTGCCCTATCTGTTCCCCTAATATTTGAGTCCCCCACTACCAGAACCTGTCTGGCCTGCCCTGCTCTCCTATTTCCCCCCTTACTGGAGCAGACACTCCTCCGGCTTTCAAAGGACATGCCTTGCTGCAGCAGTGCTACTCCTGCACTAACACTCCCCTCATCTGCCAACTTAGCAAACTTATTGGGGTGTGCCAGATCAAGTCTAGCCTCCCTGGTGCTCTTCCCTCTACCCCGCCTTCTAACTGTCACCCAGCTAGCTGCTTCATTGTCCTGCAGCTCCAACCTAGCATCCCCCCTCATCTATCCCATTGAGCATCTGCTCAGTGAGCATAAGACTCCTTTCCATATTGTCTATGGATCTCAGTTTTGCCAGCTGCACATTTAGATCCAGTATCTGGGCTTCCAAATGCACAACGTGCTCACATCTTGCACAGCAGTATGCACCCTCGACCGGCTGTTCAAGGATTTCATACATGCGGCAAGACGTGCACTGGATGGCATTGGCAATAGTGGAGCACATCCTAATGGGGATTGCACCAGACAATAAGATAAGCAAAAATAAATAAAAAGTATAAATAAAATATAACAGCAATTCAGTAATACCTCCCTTGGAAACTCCCTGAATCCAAAGTCACTGAATCTCAAATCACACACTTACCACAGTCCGCACTTACACTCAGCTCACACTCAGCTCGTTCACACTCGCTCAGGCAGAAGATTTAAAAGATTTTTTTTTTCCTTTTTACCAGTACACCACCCTGCTGCTCAATTCACTTCCAAAAGGAGTTGAGCCCCAACCAGCTGCCCCTTATAAACCCTTAATTATGAACTCCCACCCTTAATTAACCCCTTGTGAATATAGTTACACCTCAAGATTTAAATGCAATATAGTTAACCCTTAAAATCACAGATAGTAAAATAAGAGATTAACCCTGTAGAGAGAAAAAATAGGTTAAAAAAGCCCCCAAGCCCCCCAAAATTGAACAGGTAGAAAGCACACAGCAACCTACAAATCAGCCATTCACACAGGTATTTGTTATAGCTTTTCCAAACACCTCTTCACTTAATCTCAAGTCACACACTTACCACAGTTCGCACTTACACTCAGGTCACACTCAGCTCGTTCACACTCGCTCAGGCAGAAGACTTAAAAGATTTTTTTTTTCCCTTTTACCAGTACACCACCCTGCTGCTCAATGCACTTCCAAAAGGAAGTGGTGGAAGATCAGTGATTATCTGGGATGCTTCAGCAAGGCTGGAACTGGGAAGGTTAATCTTTGTGAAGTACGTATGAATCAAGCCGCATACAAGGCTATCCTGGAAAAACAATTGATTTCTTCTGCTCAGGCAATTTTCCCCAACTCTGAGGACTGGTTTTCCTAGCAGGACAATGCGCCATGCCACACAGCTAGGTCAATCAATGTGTGGTTGAAGGACCACCACATCAAATCAATGTTATGGCCAGCCCAATCCCCAGACCTGAACCCCATTGAAAACCTCTGGAATGTAATCAAGAGGAAGCCATCAAAAAAAGCCATCAAACAAAGAAGAACTGCTTAAATTTTTAATCCAGGAGTTTCATAAGGTCACCCAAAAGCAGTGTGAAAGACGGATGGAAAGCATGCTGAGACGCATGAAAGTTGTGATTAAAAATCATGGTTATTCCACAAAATATTGATTTCTGAACTCTTCCTGAGTTAAAACATTAGTATTGTTGTTTCAAAATGATTATGAACTTGTTTTCTTAGCATTATTTGAGTTCTGCAACCACTGCATTTTTTTTGTTATTTTGACCATTTCTCATTTTCTGAAAATAAATACAAAATTTTGTGCTTGGAAATTTGAAGACATATTGTCAGTAGGTAATAGAATAAAAGAGCAATTTACATTTTACTCAAAAATATACCTATAAAGAGAAAAATCAGACAAACTGAAAATGTTGCAGTGGTCTCTTAATTTTTGCCAGAGCTGTAGATGTGCAGTGACCATATTGACACCACAGGTGTGTCACAGAATTTTATACCATTAGGCAGTGATGAAAAAATAATTGCATTTTTACCACCAAAAAGTTATTTTAGCCCCAGATTTTTAATTATCCGATGGGAAAATTGGTAAAAAAGGCACCAAAATTTGTCACACAATTTCTGCTAAATGTGGAAATACCCCATATGTAACCGCACGGCCATAATCAGAATGGAAGGAGCGCTATTTGGTGGGGAGATTTTCCTAGAATAGTTTGCAGACTCCTTATTATTATTATTATTTTTATGCATTTATATAGCACCATTTATTCCATGGCGCTTTACATGTTAAAAGGGGAAATATAGACAAGTATAATAAACATGTGTAAGACAAGGGACACAAATACATAAGGAGAGGGGACCCTGCCCACGATGGCTCACAGTCTACAGGGATGGGTGAGGATACAGTAGGAGAGGGTAGAGCAGGTTGTGCGGTGGTTCAGTAGACCGAGGATCATTGCAGACTGTTAGCTTGTCAGAACAGGTGGGTCTTTAGGTTCTTCTTGAAGGTTTCCGTTGATGGTGAGAGTCTGATGTGTTGTGTCAAAGAGTTCCAGAGTATGGGGGAAGCACGGGAGGAGTCTTGTATGCGGTTGTGGGAAGAAGAAATAAAGGGAGAGTAGAGGAGACCTTGAGATGATCGAAGGTTGCATGCGGGTAGGTACCTGGAGACCATGTCACAGATGTATGGAGGAGACAGGTTGTGGATGGCTTTGTATGTCATGGTTAGGGTTTTGAATTGGAGCTTCTAGGCAATAGGAAGCCAGTGAAGGGCCTGGCATAGGGGGGAGGCTGGGGAATAGCGGGGAGACAGGTGAATGATTAGTGCAGCAGCATGTAGGATGGACTGGAGTGGTGATAGAGTGCTAGAGGGGAGGCCAGAGAGTAGGAGGTTGCAGTAGTCAAGGCGGGAGATGATAAGAGCATGTACTAGTGTTTTTGTGGTTTCGTGGTTGAGGAATGAGCGGATCAGGGAAATATTTTTGAGTTTGAGGAGGCAGGACGAGGCGAGGGCTTGGATATGTGGTTTGAAAGAGAGCACAGAGTCGAGGATCACCCCAAGGCATCAAGCATGCGGGACTGGGGAAAGAGAGCAGCCATTGACATTGACGGATAGGTCTGGTGGAGGGGTAGAGTGAGATGGGGGAAAGATGATGAATTCTGTTTTGTCCATGTTCAGTATGAGAAAGTGAGAAGAAAAGAAGGCTGAGATAGCAGACAGACATTGTGGGATTTCAGTCAGTAAGAAGGTGAGGTTGGGTCCAGATAGGTAGATCTGCATGTCATCAGCGTAGAGGTGATACTGCAAACCATGGGATTCTATGAGCTGTCCCAAGCTGAAGGTGTAGATGGAGAATAGTAGGGGTCCTAGGACAGAGCCTTGAGGAACACCGACAGACAGGGGGCGAGGTGAGGAGGTGATGTGAGAGGTAGACACTAAATGTTCTGTCTGTTAGGTATGATGAGATCCAGGATAGGGCCAAGTCTGTGATGCCAAGAGATGAGAGAATCTATAGCAGGAGGGAATGGTCTACAGTGTCGAAGGCGGAGGACAGGTCCAGGAGAAGGAGGACAGAGTAGTGTCGCTTGCTTTTGGCAGTTAGTAAGTTGTTAGTGACTTTAGTTAGGGCAGTTTCAGTTGAGTGATTCTGTCAGAAGCCAGATTGTAACCATTCAAAGAGGGAACAGGAGGAGAGATGGGAGGACAGTTCAAGATATACATGCTGTTCCAGTAGTTTTGAGGTGTAAGGGAGAAGAGATATCGGGCGATAGTTAGATGCAGAGGATGGGTCAAGGGAGGGCTTTTTGAGGATGGGTGTGATTGAGGCATGTTTGAAGGATGAGGGAAAGACACCATTTGTAAGTGTAAGGTTGAAGAGGTGTGTTAGAGATAGGATGAGGACTGTGGCCAAGTTAGGGATGAGGTGGGACGGGAGTGGGTCGAGGGCACAAGTGGTGAGGTGTGATCTTGACAGAAGGGTGGAGAGCTGATCTTCTGTCATGGTGGAGAAGCTGGCTTTGGAAGAACAGGGCTGAGCGGCTAAGAGGGGCATTGAGGGCTGCGGGCCAAAGCTTTCTCTGATCGTATCGATCTTCTGCTTAAAGAAGGAGGCAAAGTCTTCAGCAGAAATGAGAGGCAAGGGAGGAGGTGCTGTGGGACAGAGTAGAGAATTGAAAGTGTTAAAGAGCTGTTTAGGGTAGTGAGAAAGGGAGGATATGAGAGATACAAAGTAAGTTTGTTTTGTGGCAGAGAGCGTGGGCTTAAATCTGGCAAGGGACTGCTTGTATGAGCTGAAGTGCTCGGTAGAATAGGTTCTCTTCAATCTCCGCTCAGCGGCCCTGGAAACCCGTCTCAGTTCTTTGGTCAGGCTGGTCAGCCAGGGCTGCCTGTTGATTGTTTGAGTTTTGCTCTGCGTGAGGGGGGCAGCCGAATCAAGTGTTGCTGTTATTGTGGTGTTATAAAAAGTTCCAGCAGCATCTGTGTCATGAAGGGAAGCTATGTCTGTAAGAGGGAGAAGGGACTCAGAGAGTGATTGTAAATTGTGGTGTTTGAGATTCCTGCGAGGGTGATCGAGTTTATGGAGTGGGAGTTGCACAGTAGGAGAGGAGAGAGAAGAGAATGTCAGTAGGTTGTGATCAGACAGGGGGAGGGGTGAGTTATTGAGATTAGTGAGGGAACAGAGATGGGTGAAGATAAGGTCCAGTGTGTGACCATCTTTTTGATTGGCTGCAGAGGACCATTGAGTGAGGCAGAGGGAAGCCGTGAGCAATAGAAGTTTAGAGGCAGCCGGGGTGGAAGTGTCAATGGGGATGCTGAAGTCGCCCATGATAATGGTGGGGATGTCAGCAGAGAGGAGATGGAGGAGCAAGGTGGTGAAGTGGTCGAGAAAGGTGGAGATGGCAAGTTCTGGGGGGCGGTAGATGACAGCCAGTTGGAGGTTGGAGGGGGAATAGATGCGGACGGAGTGCACCTCGAACGAGGGAAGAGTAGCGGAGGGTGGCAGAGGAATTGGGGTAAAGGAGCAGGTATCAGACAGGAGCAAGCCAACTCCTCCACCACATTTGTTGCTGGGGCGAGGGGTGTGGGAGAGATGGAATCCGCCATAGGAAAGCACAGCTGGAGAGGCTATGTAAGAGGGAGTGAGCCAGGTTTGAGTGATGGCAAGGAAGGAGAGTTTGTTGGTGATAAAGAGGTCATGGATAAATGACAGCTTGTTGCAGACAGAGCATGCGTTCCATAGGGCTCCAGGTAAGGGGGTTGGGGGAGTGGGGGCTGGATGAATGGGTATGAGGTTATCATGGTTGTGAAGATGTGTAGAGGATCGTGGCAGGGTGATAGAAGTGAGTATAGGGATGTGTTGAGGAGGGCCAGGATTTGGGGATATGTCACCAACAATGAGTAGTAGACAGAGCATTAGAAGGTGGGAGCAGGATAGGACATGATGTGGCCGTGTGTGTCTGGAGAAAAAGGATTGTATGTGGAGGAACAGTTGTGACGAACAGGTGAGATGGTTGGGAAGGATGGAGGGGGGAAATGACAAGTTCCTTACTGGGTGGAGGGATTGCAGGCGTTAGGGAGAAATAGAGTAGTATGGGGGTGATAGTAAAAAGAAGGCGAAACATTGTTTTGGTGTTATTGTCCGTTACCTTACAGTCAAATCCTGTCCAATTCTAGTCTAATTCAGACTATTGTACTTAGAAATCTGTACTTTGAAATATGGATTTTGAAATAGATGGAGTCGACTACGTCTGGAGCAGACCCATGGTGCTGAATATATGCGCAGCTAAAGACAATCAGGTGTGAGTGAAAGTGGGGTGTGACTGCCCAGGCCAAATGCACAGAGTTAAGCAAAGGTCATAAAAGGGGGAAGGGGTTATACAGACCACTTAGATGTGTGGCAAAGATAACAAGAATGGAGTACAATTATGGATACAAGAAGATGGGTAAGCAATGCATACCATATAAAATACAATGCAGTTCACATGGGGCATCCAGGAGCATGAGAGAGAGGTGGAATTCAGCAATGCATACCATATAAAATACAATGCAGTTCACATAGGGCATTTATACAGACCTCCTAATTGCTAGAAGAGCAGAATCCACCCTAAAGTGACCCCATTTTGGAAAATTATACCACTGCCAAACATGATGACATTAAATGTGTTTTCAGTACACTGTGGGGCTCAAAAGAGAGCGGGGATTTGGGTGTGTAGAATTTGCTGAATTTATTTTGGGGGGTGAGGAGCCATAGTGCTTTTCCAGAGCCTTTGTGCTACCAGTAACATGGAAGCCCCTATAGTAGCATTGACAAATGATGGACCTGAGTGGGGACTTGCTTGCTTTTTTTGGAATGAGCTTTTGCTGGGATCATTTTACATAACGTTTGGGATCACGCTCATCCGGGGCTCTATGCTGAGCACTTACATTCGGGTTTCCATCTAAATCTCTGAATGAAGTGATTCAGATGAAACTCCCGAGGGATCCATTCACTAAAATAATGCAGCAGAGTCACTCTGGACTCCATCTGGCCTCTGTTCAGTGGTTTCCTTCTTATCAGAAGTGAACAAAACTGTGGCCGACCACACTTTTATGCACGACTAATGCACAGCAGAAAGAACAAAAAACAGCCATTCAGGAATTTTTGGTTTTTTTTTATTCTGTTAACTGTGTGGTAAAATGGATAAGACAGGTTCATTTCTTGAGTTAGCACAATTATAGCGATGCCACATTTATAAAAAAAAGTTTGTATTTTGGCGCTTTTACACAATAAAGAAGGCTCTACGTTTTTAATTTTTCCGCTGATGGAGCTGTATGGCAGCATGCTTTTTTGCGGGACGGTTTGCCTTTTATTCCACTTTTTTCAAGTTGTATAATGAAAAAACATAGTTTTCCATTTTTTTTAACGGCGTTCACTGAAGGGGTTAACTAGTGTGACAGTTTTATAGATCAGGTAGTTACGGACACGGCAATACCAAGCGTGCACTATTTTCTTTTTTGTATTTACATAAAAAATGTGTACTTATTGATGTAATATTTATCATCGTCATTTTTTTATATTTTTACAATTTTTTATTTAAAAAATTTTGCTTAGTCCTTGTGGGACTTAAACTTTTTCTTCTTTCATCTTAGGTATAATGCATTGCATTAGAATTGCAATGCATTATATCTTCACAGAAAGCTACCCAAATGTTAATACTGGGATATAAACTGGTGTGCATGTAGCGTATAAGCACATGTTTACACTGGCCACTGAACAGAAAAAAACAAAGACCATAGTGCATGAAAATAATATACGGTACTTAGTTAACATGTTTTTTTTATTAAAAAAATGCGAAAGCCATCCCGCCACTTTACGGTGACCGTAATTGGGACAGTCCTAACTCTAATATTAAAAATCTTACCGCTTGTCAAGTGACATGCATGTGGATAAGGGATGAGAAGAACTGAGCCCAACTAGTGGACACACAGCCATGGGAAACCACATAAATATAATGCCCAGCTCAATTAGGGATTAAACAGCCAGGGGCAGTTTTGGCATTGACCATGGCTGTTAGTGCAGGAGCTAGGTCATTAGCAGCGCTGAGCTCCTGCTGTGATAGGGTGGGAGGTGGTGATATAAGGTGGTGATCTGTCAGTCAGATTGACTGACCGATCACAGTTCTCTGAGTGCGGAGACCGATGGCATAGGTCTCCGCACCTCTTCCTGTGCCACTCAGCTGTCAGTGACCACTATCGGCACTGAACTTTCACTACATGTTTACACGCAGCAACAGTTTAAAGTCATGATGGACATAGCACGTGATGCACCGGGAACTGACACCTGGTCATGACGTGCTATGTCTGTCATTGGTTCTAAAAGGGTTAATCTATTTTTTTGGCCCATTTTATCTAAAGAAAACAGCTTCCTGGTAATTCTGCACACCTTAATAAAGGGTGTTGACATCCTTAGGCCACACCCTCCCTCATTACACAAATACACATCACCTGATCTCCTTCATCCAATAAGAATTCAAGTTTATACAGCTAGGTCACAGCAATACCCCAGGGGCTGGCTTTCATAGGAGTTCCATCATGACAGGCATGAGGGCCTTGTGCAGTCTCCCAGCTCTCATGACAACCCATCGCCATCCCTCAGCATCCTGTGGGTGGACATCTTTGGGTGCCACTGGTTTTAGATTGGAAGACCTAATAGGGACAGGAACCTCCCTGCATCTGAGGAGCCAGCTGTTATCGGTGGTCAATTGATAAATTATCCTTTGCAGAAATATTACTCAGATCCTTAGGAGGCCAGGGCTGAGCATTTGCAGGCTGTGTCAACAATATTTGCAAGTTTATTGTCATATCACTTAGGTAGAAGTCTATAGATTGGAATCCAAGTCTATCCCACAATTACTTTGACTGTTTTGGCATAATTCCCCTTTTTTGCCAGTGTGAGCAAAAAGAACTAGTATTTTACTGCTGGAATAAATAACAACCTGGGAGCCTTGATACTACATGTGAGGTTTCAGACATGCCCCTTCCAATAAAGAGAGATCTTAATGCTTCAGCATAATGGACCATTTTGGAAAATGCTATGCATCCAACATTGTGGAAACAATTTTGGGAAGGCACTTTTCTCTTCTAGTATAACTTCCCCAGTGCACACATCATGGTCCATAAAGACATGGTTGATTTGTCTGCACAGAGCCTTATCCTCAGTCCCATCAAACATCTTGTCCAACATCAGTGTCTAACATTACGAATGGTCATCTGAATGAATAGGCAAAAATTCTCACAGACACATTCCTAAAATCTTGTAGAAAGACTTCCCAAATGACGGGATGCTGATATAGCTGTAAATTGTGGAAAAGTCTAAAACTGATGCCTATGGATTTGGAGTGTAATATCATAAAAGCTATAATAGGTGTTACATATAGGCATCACACTACTTTTGTCCAAGTAGAGCAAGCTACAATATGACTAGATGTCGTTATGTGGTCCTCTAACAGAAGTTTTTTGGATTCAGCTGTGCCTACTGAACAAATGGTGATTTTCCAGTTCATGCCTTGCTTTTATGCTATCCTAAAGTACCCCCTAAATGTTTACTTACACTCTTTATTCTTTCTTTTTTAGGCTTAATATGTCTGCTATCATTTGCATTTTCTCTTATTTTTACAATGGGATCTGGAAATTATTGGCTTCAAATCTTTGATACTTTTACAGGTTCTTTAACGCTTTTAGTAGTCGTTTTCTTTGAAGTGATCGCTGTCACATATGTGTATGGTATTGACAGGTAAAGTACAGATTGAAGTTGTGTTTATCTATATAATGTTGTATAAGCTGATCAGTCAATTCTTAGTGAAATCAATCACCTACAATGATTAAATGATAAAATAGAAAATACAAATTAACTTTTATATACCATTAGCATTATGTCATTTATTAATCCCTTAAGGACAGAGCTTAATTTGGTCTCAATGCCCACACATTTTTTTGTTTATTTTGTTTTTGCACATTGCAAGAGCCATAACTTTTTAACGAAGGATGAATTGTTTTTGACATGGTCACCATTTTGGACTGCGTACAATCTAATAAAACGCAGCAAAAAAAGGTAACATAAACTAATGCACTCAGGATGCAGCAAACCCACTTAATAAGATGGAGGCTGGTGCCAAATACTGATGCAACAACCATGGAGGGAGTGATTGCTTAGTATTAAAATTGCACACAAAAAAGGTGCTGGTCACACACATGTAGTGCACAGTGTCTGGCTTACAACCTATTAGTGACGCCTATACTATTAGATTAGGCAGGCTACCTGGCACTATTTGCACCTCATGAGGCCAGACACCCTAGTTTACAAGGCCAACATTGGTGGTCTTGGCTGCACACTGAATAAAGTGTAAAAATACATCTACAATATTTAGGAGGTATTGGTTGATATTTTGGCCTAAAAATGCAAGCTCACCATCCACATCAAGGGTCCTCATGCTTGCAAGTCCCTACACTAAAATGAAAAGCAAAGCCACAAAAAGAGTAATTAAAATTAATAATCTTTACATAACGCTAACATATTCCACAGCGCTTTGCACACATTATCATCACTGTCCCCGATGAGTCTCACAATCTAAATTCCCTATCAGTATGTCTTTGGAATGTGGGAGGAAACTGGAGTACCCGGAGGAAACCCATGCAAACATGGGGAGAACATACAAACTCCTTGCAGATGTTGTCCTTGGTGGGATTCAAACCCAGGACCCCAGTGCGGCAAGGCTGCAGTGCTATCCACTGAGCCACCGTGCTGCCCGTCTCCCAAGAATGAAAACAATAGCAATTTGTGAATTTTATACCGTTAGGCAGCAGCATCCCCAGGATTAAGATCCCAGTGGAGAGCCATCACTGGCTTTTCATGTCCTAACTGTCCATTACAATGTAAAGAGCCAGTGAGCTGGCAGGATGTGGCTACATAAGCATAATAATAAACTCAGACATGGTAAGTCAGAAAATATATATTTTTTTTATTACTGAATCACTTTTAATAACACTGTTTTTTATCCAGGTTCAGTGGAGATATAAAATGGATGACTGGCAGGCATCCTAATATTTACTGGCAAGTTACATGGAGATATATTAGTCCATTGCTAATGGTAGCAGTGTTCGCATCGTATATTGTCGTTCAATTTTTAACCCCTTTGACTTATGAAACATGGGATCCAGATTACGTAAGTAATTCATTAATTTATTGAATGTCAAAATGGCTGCATAAAGGAGGAAATTTATACCGTGCATTCTTAGACTGAAGGTCCATACTTAAACATCATTGTGGGTTTTTTGTTTCTAAGAATAGTTTTGCATCATATTTATGGCCTCTGTTTAACCATTTAATGATTGTCAATTCGTCTTTTTACTGACCTGAGATATAAGCGAATAGCATCCCCATAAAAGTGACAATCCAGCAGCTGTCGATTGTACACTATAGCTGACACCTTGCTGCATCAGCCTTGATTGGTGTAGGCACCAACCATTGTTTTTTAACCTCTTAGATGCTGCTGTCAATATTGACTACATAATGTAAATGGTTAACAGAGTGTGGGGGCTCCCTCTTTATCCCCATTGGCATCCTGAGGTCATGATCATGTGGTCCTGGTGTTTGCCATGGCAATTCATGGCCAAATAGTGGCCTTAGAGTCTGCTGGCTATAGTGACCTGTTCAGAAGTCAGCGACATTTAGGTGGTAAAAATACACTTCTTCATTCTTGTCATGTCACTTTGCATCAATTCCTGAAAATCACCTGAAGGGTAAATAAACTACCTGACAGAAGGTTTCAATATGTCAAGAGGTGCTGTTTTTAAAATAGCATAACTTTTGTGGGGGGTTCCAAAATATAGGACCTTCAAAGCCACTTCAAACGTGGATAGGTACCTAAAGAAAATAAATTTTGTAAATTGCTTTGGAAAAAGGAAAATTTGCTGCTACATTTTTAAACCTCCGCAAATGCTAACAAAATAAAAGAACTTTTAACAAATGGTGCTGATGTAAATTAGACATGTGGGAAATGTGATTTATTAATGTTTTTGTATGGTAGGACTATTTGGATTAAAGTGATAATCATTCAAAGTTTGGATATTTGGTTTTTTTTTTTACTTATTTGTCAAATTTCTGATAATTTTTTATAAATAAACACAAAACATTTTTACCTAAATTTACCATTATCATAAAGTAAAGTCTTATGAAAAAACAATATCCAAAACAATGAGATGCATTGAAGTGTTCCAGAGTTATTACAACATAAAGTGACACTGGTCAGATTTCAAAAATTTGGCTGGGTCACTAAGTTAGCATATACACACATGATCAAAATTGTTGGTACCCATGATTTAAAGACAAAAAAAACCCAACAATGGTCACAGAAATAACTTGAATCTGACAAAAGTAATAATAAATCAAGAATCTATGTAAATGAACAAATGAAAGTCAGACATGCTTTTGAACCATGCTTCCACAGAATTTTTAAAAAAATAAAACTCATGAAATAGGCCTGGACAGAAATAATGGTTTCCCAGAAAATAATGTGACAAAAGGGACATGTTAAAATCAAGGTGTGTCCACTATTTAGCATCACAAGTGTCTACAATCTTGGAATCAGTTAGTGGGCCTGAATAGAGGGCTACAGATACTCACTGTGAGTATCACACTCAACAGGGACCAGAGGAAGGGAAGGAAAGAGTTGTCTCTGGAGATTAGAAAGAAAATTATAGACAAACATGTTAGGCTAATTTCACATTAGCGTTTTTTTGTGCAGCGCATTGTGCGCAATAGAAATGCATGCAAAAAACGCATCATGCATTTTTGCATGCGTTTGTGTTTTTTATGCACATTCGTTCTCTAGGGGTTAAAACCAGTGTTTACACATTTTTACGCCAAAAATGCATGCACAGGAAAATGCAGACGAACGCATGTCCATGCGCACGCCTGCGTTCCCATAGACCGTAAAGCGCTATTTTGTCGCATTCCGTGCAGACCCAAAAATGCAACAGGTTGCATCTGGCGAGTCAAGGCGCACACCTTGAAAAAATGCACGCGCACGAAAACGCATACGAATGCGTGAAAACGCAAGACCATGTGCACACCTTGTTAAACATAGGTACGCATGACGCATGTGCATGGTCGCGCACGATGCACTGCGCAAAGAGAGCTAATGTGAAACCAGCCTTAAAGGTAAAAGTTATAAGACCATCTCCAAGCAGCTTGATGTTCCTGTGATTACAGTTGCACATATTATTCAGAAATTTATGGTCCATGGGACTGTAGCCAACCTCCCTGGACTTGGCCGCAGGAGGAAAATTGATAATAAATCAAAGAGACAGATAATACGAATGGAAACAAAGGAGCCCAGAAAAACTTCTAAACAGATTGAAGGTGAACTTCAAGCTCAAGGAACATAAGTGTCAGATCGCACCATCTGTTGTTGTATGAGCCAAAGTGGACTTCATGGGAGATGACCAAAGAGTACATCATTGTTGAAAACAAATCATAAAAAAGCCAGACTGGAATTTGCCAAACTACATGTTGACAAGCCACAAAGCTTCTGGGAGAATGTCCAATGGACAGATGAGACAAAAATTGAACTTTTTAGCAAGGCACATCAGCAATATGTTCACAGATGAAAAATGAAGCATATTAAAAAAAGAACACTGTCCCTACTGTGAAACATGGATGAGGCTCTGTTATGTTCTGGGGCTGCTTTGCTGTATCTGGCACAGGGTGTCTAGAATCTGTGCTGGGTGCAATGAAATCTCAAGACCATCAAGGGATTCTAGAGAGAAATGTGCTGCCTAGTGTCAGAAGGCTTGGTCTCAGTTGTAGGTCATGGGTCTTGCAGTAGGATAATGACACAAAACACACAGCTAAAAACACCCAAGAATGGAAAACATTGGACTATTCAATTCTATGAGCCCTGACCTAAATCCTATTGAGCATCTTTGGAAAGAGCTGAAACATGCCATCTGGAAAAGTCAACCTTCAAACACGAGACAACTGGAGCAGTTTGCTCTTGAGGAGTGGGTCAAAATAGCTATCGAGAGGTGCAGAAGTCTCACTGACAGTTACAGGAATCGTTTGATTGCAGTGATTGCCTCAAAAGGTTGTGCAACAAAATATTAAGAACTTACTGCCATTGGATGCAATAGTATGTCCAATGGCAGTACCCCCGCTTTGATGAGGGCTCCAGCGGCGAGCCTGTACGAAAGCTGGGACATGTCAGCTGTTTTGAACAGCTGACATGTGCCCGCAATAGGCGCAGGTGGAATCGCAATCCACCCGCTCCTATTAACTAGTTAAATGCCGCTGTCAAACACTGACAGCGGCATTTAACCAGCACTTCATGCCACCAGGCCAGAAATACGTGCATTGCAGACCTCTGTCACGTGATTGGGGGTCAGCGATGTGTCGGCATAACAACCAGTGGTCAGCGCTTATAGCAATGCAGTAATTCTGCTACATACAGGTGATCTGCTCATCGCCTTTATGTAGCAGAGGCGATCAAGTTGTGGCAGCTTCTAGCCTCCCATGGAGGCTATTGAAGCATGCCAAAATTTAAAAAATATGAAAAAAATAAAAAAAATAAAAAAGTTTAAATCACCCCCCTTTCGCCTGATTCAAGATAAAACAATTAAAGGGAACCTGTCACCCTCCTGGCGCTTTTAAGTAAAAGAGCCACCTTGTGCAGCACTAATGCTGCATTCTGTCAAGGTGGCTCTTTTATTTAGAGTCCCTTCCACCGCAGAAATAAGCATTTTTAAAATTAGCCAGACATACCAGAAGTTTGTCCGGGGGGCAGGTCTTTCCCCCTCGAATACCGATGCCTCGCATCCATCATTCATTTCCTCCTTCAGTATTTGCTCCGCCTCCTCAGCGTTCATTACAAATGCTGGCGCCTGCGCTGTAATATATTTTCTTGGGCATGCGCAGTTAGCGCTGCCCTTCTCTGACATCACATGATGTCCTTTTCACCATTTAGATAAAAAGTAACCTAGACATGTTTGGTGTCGATGAACTCGTAATGACCATGAGAATCATAATGGCTGGTCAGTTTTAGCATTTAGTGAACCTAGCAGAAAAGCCAAAAAAAAACATGTGTGAGATTGCACTTTTTTTGCAATTTCACCACACTTGGAATTTTTTTTCTGTTTTAGAGTACATGATATGCTAAAGCCAATGATGTCTTTTAAAGGTACTACTCGTCCTGCAAAAAATAAGCCCTCACATGGCCATATTGACGGAAAAATGAAAAAGTTATGGCTCTGGGAAGAAGGGGAGCGAAAAACAAAAACGCAAAACCGAAAAAAGCTCCGGTCATTAAGGGGTTAAGTTAAGGGTACCATCATTTCTGTCCAGGCCTATTTCATGAGTTTTATTTTTTTTTAAATTTTGTGGAAGCACAGTTTAAAAGCAATGTCTGACTTTCATTTGTTCATTTTCATAGATTTTTTATTTATTGTTACTTTTGTCAGATTCAAGTTATTTCTTTGACCATTGTGGGTTTTTCTGTCATTAAATGAGGGGTACCAACAAATTTGACCATGTGTGTATGCCAGGATGCATTCTATGCATTCATCTGAAACAGGAAGGACTCTATTATTAGAAGCTTTATTAAAAATGATACATTTTTACTAGATACTGTTGTATACTATGCTATTCCATGGCTTATGAATGCAGTGTACAGATAAATACCAGCCAAATGGAGGCCAGAGGAAAGCTCTTTTCGCCTCTGTATAGAGACATTTAAAAAGGACCTGTCACAAGGACAGTTTTTGCTCTTATTTTATTTCCGCTTTTCCCTGAGTATTCTGTTGTTTTTTCTCTTTGTTAGAATCCACCATATTACAGACATAATGGTCTTTTTATGTGCACGCAATAACCTGAGTTTAAAGGTCTTTATCAAGGGGGGTTGCTCACACAGTAGTAATGCAGAGCACACTCATGACATTCCCCCAGAGAATGTGGGAGTTAGGCCAGGGTCATACTAACCGACGCAAAATACGGTCCCTATTTTACATGCGTAATATGGAGAAATGTCCCCTAAATAGTGCTCCGTATGTCATCCGTAAGCAAGGTGTGGTCACGTATTTTGTGCATGTAAGCATCCGTATGTAATCTGTATGGCATCCGTATGGCGAGATTTTCTTGCAGGCTTGCAAAATGGACATTTAACGGTTTTGAGGCCTGCTAACTATTTAAATCATTAGCCTACACCCTATTTATTGGCTCTGGAACAGGTGGCTGCCTCCATTCTGTCCATTTGTGACCTTGCCTTGACTAGATGTGTTGGTGTTGTATGTGCAACATGGCAGACAGTCTGAGTTTCAACACAACTGAGCAGGTTCTCTTCAACTGGCTTTTTTCACGCCGCTTTGGTCACCCATACCCAGTGATAGTGGATCAGCGGAGAAGGAGACACATGTGGGTCCATCCACTTTTGAGGCAACGACTCACAAGAGGTCATGTTCACCGCCTCTATTCTTCTCTGTGGGATCATCCGGAAAAATGTTTCCAATACTGTCGCATGAGCCTTCCAACATTTGATCTCCTCTTGGAGACAGTGCGCCCTGGGATAACCTTTCAGGACACAAGGATGCGCAAAGCTATATCTGCAGAGGAGCGACTTCTACTCACATTACGGTATGTGCTACACAACCACATTCTCTATGTTCATGATGTGTTGCCCAAAGTATGAGTATTTTTGTTTTTGGAATAATTTTTTGGCCATCATCTTACTCCAGATATATTAAAAATTACATACCAGAATGGTATGTGTAATATGTACTGAATATCACGTAGTCATTATGCTAGAAAAAATATGTGTGTTAGTAGATATGAAACAATAAATAACTTGGTATGTATGTAGCTGGTCTTTTTATCATTTTTACCTTCTAAAATGTTCCATTTCTGTTGTTCTTTAGCTTCCTGTCCACTGGCCTGTCTTATGCCGCCCTCCACCATGAGTTTCTCATAGTAAGATCTACCATTTGTGGCATAGTCAGGTCGACATGTAGTGAATATGGTCAAGACTCCATCAACTTGTCATGCCCGAGCCCAGGATGAAAGACTGGTTGAGGATCTCAAGGGACTTTGAGGAGGAATGCCAGTTTCCTAATTGTATTGGGGCCCTTGTTATGTCTCACGAATGAGACATTTTGCAGACTGTCTTGTACATTTTACATGCTGTATTGCAGTCTCTCATATTGTTTATTGTTGTTATGTGTTCCTGTGTTTTGCATAGCTGAAATCCTCCCTTTCCATCAAGTTTGTCCCTTCTGTCTCCCTGTCTCCCTCTTCTGGGTGTGATGTCACTTCCTCCTTCTTTCCCCTGTGTCTCAGTCTCCATCTTGGCTTCATTAGAGGCACATGTGTTTTCAGCCTGTCTGAAGAAAGTCTTTTTTACCTGCTGCTGTTTGTATGCATTCAACAAGAATTCTTAAAGAAATCAAAGTCTCTTCTGGATTCTTCATAACATGTGTGCCGGCAGCTGAGTTAAGCTATCTGTGACCGTCGCCAATTGTAAGTAAGGTGAAGAGATCCAGCATCCCACAGAGCCATATTTTCAGCCACAGACCCCGGGGACAGAATAGCCCTGGATGGGAAACATATCCGGGTGCGTAAGCCGCCGAACTCTGGCTCCCAATTCTTCAATTATAAGCAATACTTTTCTGTTGTATTGTTGGCTCTGGCCGACCCTCAATACAAGTTTATAATTGTTGACATTGGGGCCTATGGAAGGACAGGAGACTCTAGAGCAGTGGTTCTCAAACTTTCTAATACAGTTCCTCATGTTGCGGTGACCCCAAACCAAAAAATAATTTTGGTGACTATTTTAAAACTGTAATTTTGCTACAGTTATGATTCGGAATGTAAATACCTGATATGCGTTATGCATTCTCATTGTCTACACGATCCATTGTCATGAGACAAGCAGACCAGACCAGCAGGCTGTCTCTCATGCTCTCTTGGCTCTCCGTCTCTTGTCTCTCCGCCTCCTAGGCTTCTGTCCTCCGGCGCTTGCTGCGTCCGCCCACTGATGACGTCAGCAAGCGCCGGACACACGTAATGCACTGCTATGGACTGTGGAGCGTTCCCCCCGCTTCCCCCGCCCCTTAGGCCTCAGACGGATGATACAATCATGTCTGCGCATGCGTGCAGGCATTCAGTTTGGAACGCACATCTATAACGGCGTGCGTTCTAGCTGAATAGCGCTGCTGCAGACGGTAGCATGACTTCTCAGTGGCTAAATCTATCGGAAATATGTATTTTCCGATGGCTTTAGGCGACCCCTGTGTTTTGGTCATTCGCTTATCACGTGCTCGGCGACTGGTGGAGTGTTCCTTTGGCATTCTTTGTGCCAAATGGCGGGTCCAACAGTCTGCCATTCAGCTGAGTGAACAATATGTGAATGAAGTTATCAAAGCATGTGTCGTTCTTCGATACTTCACCAGGATACATGATTGTTCCTCCTCTGCTGGTGTTGTGCATGGGTCGGGCAATGTGCGTAGGGTGAGACCACATATCAACCTGTTAGGAACAGCGGAACGCACTAAATAAAACTAAATAATAAAGTGCATTCGCCGCTCGGGGTCCACCGTGCTAGGTAATGACAGACGAGCAATATGGCGGTATAATGCGCATGGGTTAGACTTCACCCGGGTGCGCAACGCGGGCTCTGTTCACACACAGAGGCGCCGCAACATAAACATACGAAAACACTGAGCCTGTTAGTGTCACAGACCACAGGGAAATGCACACACGGTATCTGGTCACAGGAGCAGGACCCAAGGCAGAGGAGCTGCATCCGTCTAGACCTACCGTGTGTGCGGCGTCGCTACTGCGGACGGCAAGGAGGGCTGCAACTGCAGCGCGGCATAGGGCACGGCCGCTAGTCGACAAGGCTAGGAAGCAGGCGCAATGTCGGATTCTAGAGCAGAGGTGCGGTGTGCACAGTGGCCTAGGGCTTGCGACTGACTGGCGCTGACTGCTGCACTAATTCCCTATCCACATGCGTAATATCAGAGAGAAGGGGTTTCAAATGAGTCAGTCGCCAGAGTCATACATCCGTCACCATTCACACATTTAGCTTGAAAAGTCTATACTAGCGCATGGCCGAATGGTCATGCGCGCTTTTTATAGCCGTGCGGGACCTTCCAGATCTCCGAGATGGACCAATGAGATCTGGAGCAGGACCTGGGCACATGACTCCCGATCTCCAATGGGAGATCGCCTCATGAGCATGCCCAGTAGGAGCACAGAGGAACTTAGTCTCTGGAGCAGTCTGCTGCAAACTAATCTTTAAACAAACAGCAGGAGACCGCAGCATGTGAGGCTCTGGATTCCTGCAGAGCGGATGCAGAAACCAGACGTCTAACATCAACCCTCAACGTAGACCGCTCTCTGGGCTCAAAGTGCGTGATATTTTCACAAATTATTTTATGTCACCTGAGGGGGAAACTTCTTGGCAAGAGCATGCTGTGTCTATGTTATACATTTTTGATTTCTGACTGTGTAAATATATATATTTCAACCCCTTATGATTCTCTGACTGTTTACTTGCCTTGGTAAGCGTATGTTAGTATGCTGATAACTTTTTTCATAATTGAGACAGAGACGTAAAATGTAATAGACAAATTTTTACTTTTTTTTTTTTTTAAACACATTTTATTGCCATATTGAAAATGTGGCAATGGCACAAAGTGGTCTTTTTGCAGATTTGCAAAATTACAAGCAAAACATTTTCAGAAAACAAACAAAAAAAAACAATTATGCAAGACCAATATTCCTACATTACAAATGTTGGTAAGTCAGGGGAGGAGAAGGTGGAAGACCAGCCTGTGTTTGCTGCTGGCTACTTTGGCCAACTTGGCCATCGCCCTGTGTGGGGGCATACTGTTGCCCATGATGTTGGTAGTGTACTGCCTCCTGTGATTGTGGTGGGTACTGGGCTGACTGAAATTGTAGAGGGGCCTCTTGTTGGGGCTGGTATGCCCGTGGCTCATACCCACCAAAATAGCCATGTCGTCCCCAACCAGGTTGGGACTAGCCTCCAACACTGGGTGGGATCAAGTGGCCATATTGGTGAAGTTGGCTAAAGGCAGACATATGTGGCTGCTGTGGGCAAGGTTGGGTAGGGGGAGGAAGGGGGTGAGGTGTAGGCCCACGTGTTTGAGGATCCTCAGAGTCTGCTTGAGCAAGCATGTGTGTGGGGTGTCTAAGGCGCATCAGATTCCGTGGGGAAAGCTGCCACCTCTCCAGATATTCAAATAACTCATATGGGGTATTGGGGTGTGTGCTTGCATCAAGCAGGATCTGAAAACATCCTCGAATGCGTAGCCTCACCTCACGGAAAAGGGCCCGACGATAACGGGCCAGGCTGCGTGAGTACGCCTCCTCCCCATCATCATTATTGACTCGAGCAAGGTAGTTCAGTACACCTGTGTCCACATTGGTATGGGTATCTTCGGCAGGGATCTGGCACCTTCTTCTTCCTCGCCAGAATGGTCCAGCAGGCTGTGGGGAGCCCTGTATCTGGGCAGTTGGGCTGCTGGTTATGTTGCCCTGCTCCTCCTGTATTGGCGGATGGTGCTGCAGCAGACGGTCCTGCTTGTGGATGTGCTCCTGGTGGTGGGATTTGTGGTGGAGGCACTGGGTTTTCAGGAGAGGAAGCTTCACCTATGCTTCTTGGAGGGGGAGAAGATGGGCCAGCCACCTCTTCTCCTCCAGCCACAGGATCAATGATGGGCTCTGTATCTGAGCCAACTTCCCTTTCTGTAAGGTTTGACTGAGTTCTGTTATGAAATAGAACATAGCCAAAATTCCAAACATTAGTTTTGTCCCTCTAAAGTATCTGTGTAATGTGGTGTGAGGTATCTACTTATGGTCTCAGATCCAGAATAGGAGCGAGGAAGGAGAGGCGATCATAATATATATATTTTCTCTTTGTGTGGCCCGCATCACTACTCCTGGCCTGCTGCTGACGTTCCCGCCTGTATTGGTCGTGGATGCTGCGCTAGCGTCTCATCACATCTTCCACTGCAATGTGAGAGGAAATATTCAAAATTTCACATATTTGCTAGCTAAAATTTCCAAAAAGTAGCCTAGTCATGTGGCCTTCTAGGGTGTGCTTTCTACCCAGGCTGGCATATATACTTGTGGCATCCAGGCCAGATACACAGGGTCACAATAGTTCAGGGGTCAAGTAACTCCTCTTAACTTGGTTGCCTAGGAGGATGAGGAGCTTGTGGCCAGGGACAAATTATGTCAGTGTAAAACAATGGTTCAAATAAAAATCTACACACCTCATGAGGCAAAAAGGCCAAGCACAGGAAGGAAGGGGGGGTGGGGGCTCATTCCAAATGCCTTTTTTGATGTGAGGTAATTTTAAACACATTTTTGGTTGTACTTACTCGTTTGCTGCTGCTCCTCACGTGGCCGATCACCAAAATCGTGAAACATCTGGCGACATATGCGCCTCCATGACGCCTCCTTTCTGGCCCGGTTGGCATAATGGGCATCATGTTGGTCCCAGATTTCCGGGCGCTCCTGCACTAAGACAATAAGCATCTCCACATTGAGGTAGTAGGGTGCCATGATGCTCTACTCCGCGGAGGCATACTTCCTGGATGTCTGGAGCGCTTTTTGAGCTAATTAGCATGTCTAAGCTTCCTGATGATGGATTGGCCCATTTCCTGTCACCTGCCAAAGACCTGCGTATTTCTCGCAAGTCACACGTGTGGTCCATGTGTAATGCGTATTTTTTGCACACCCATAGACTTGCTTTGGCGTACTGCGGGCGTAGGACACTGACAATCACAGCATGCTGCTATTGGCACAGACCGTAGAATACGGCCGACAAAACTACGGCTGTTGGGAGCTGCCCCATAGAGAATCATTTGTCCGTGTGCAATGCGTGATTTTTACGCCTCTCACTAGTCCGTATTTCACTCTAGTGTGATCCCGGCCTTATACTCCCTTGGCAAAGACCATCAAAATTAAAATATTGGATGCACTAAATCCATTATTCTGGAACCGTATAATCAATTTTAAAAAAGAATTCAAATAATATTTACGGTAGCAGTGAGAAAAAATAGCAGTGTGTGAACAGGTGAATGAACTTAAACATCACAAACATGATGTGAAACCAGTCTAACAAGACCCAAAATTCTCATTACGTTCAATACCTTTATAATGGTTGGAGACTATTTTTGTGCAAAAGAACTCCAAATTGTAACAGAACTCTAGACACAGGGCATTTTTTGTAAAAAAAATATTTGCCAATACGCATTTCTGATTAATTTCTCATTATTCAGTACTGTAGTCTGTACGCTAATTTCAATCAAAAACTATGTAATTGCTGATCAGATTCTGGTCTAGAGTCCAGCATGTTGGCCAGTCGGGAGCCTTTGAATCACCAGACGACAGCAGCTTTACCTCATCAGGATCATTAACACTAGCTGATGCAGGTTCGATAGTTGAAGAACCGCTGGCCACTTCTGCTCTATCATCTGATTTGTTTCTGTCTCCATGTCTGTTCGGGGTCTTTTGCGTGCCAGAGCCGAGAAATAGTGCGTTATTTTATTCATCTATGACAAGTTTCACAAAACAAAACTCAATGAACTAGTACAAAACTTCATAAAAACCTAATATAAATGACGATTTAAACGAATCAAACCAAAACAGACCGGCCCCCCATTAGTGGTATACAGCCCCCCCATCAGTGGTATATAGCCCACCATCACAGGTTACAGCCCCCCATGCTGCCGCACACCTTAAAATAATGAACCATTCATTCTTACCCTCCGCCACCGCTGCCAGTCCCTGCTTCTTCCTACTTTCGCCAGCGTCATGTGACAGGCGTAGCAGCGATGATGTCATTGCTGCTGCGCTGGTCATAGCCGGGTACGAGCAGGAAGAAGCAGGGACTGGAGGACGGCAGCGGTGACAGAGCGACGGAGGGTAAGAATGAATGCTTTATTATTTTAAGGTGTGCGGCAGCACCTTCAGATTTTCCGGTGCGCCGTACCGTCGCGTACCGGCGCAAAAAAGCACTGTCTAGACATAAGATAAAAGCTCATCAGCGAACATAGGGCATCATCCGCATAGAGCACAAATTAGAAAACAGGTTAACCTTTTTGCAACCACATAATGTAAAATTACATCTTATATCTGAAATGTAATATGAAAATTGCCTCCTCAGAGAGGAAGAGGACTTGAACTCGATAGTGCCAATACATTGAAAACCGCAATCCTACAAATAACTATTTACCCTTTAGAGAGCCTTTATGTGTGACTTAGAATAAAAGCCAAATTTGGTATTGCCCCTGCCAGTGCAAAGTATGAAAATTGATTCAGCTAGGTGAGAAGCTCTGGACTGAGGTCTAATGGTTAAGGTTTCTCCTTGGGGAGAGTAGGATTGCTGCTTCAAATAGGTGGCACAATAGTGTTCAAGTCCTCTTCCTACTGTATTACATTTCTCAGAGGAGCATTGCACAGTGAATGAGCCCTCCTTTCCTTGGCATGCCAGAGTCGGTATGTCACTCGCAGGTTCAGATTATGGAAGATTATGGAGAGATTGAATGTATGTTTCTTCATCGGGAATGGCATATAATGACACAAAACCAATTTAAATATATAAGGCTAGTTTCACACTAGCGTACTGAGGCGCAGTGCAGGGTCGCCGGTAAGCCCCGCTCCCGGCCACGCCTCCTCTGGTCAGCTCCTCCTCTGATCGCATGACGCTGCATGCAATCAACGTAGTCTATATTTAGAGTTGGGTACGCTGGCTGTGCGCTGGCATGATTTTGCCGGCGCTTACGCCCTTTTGGCACTGCACCGAGCATATAAAAATGCAACAGAGTGCGTTTTTGTGCGCTCGGCGCAGCGCCAAAAGGGCGCAAGCGCCGGAAAAATCATGCCAGCGTATGGCCAGCATACCCAACGCTAAATATAGGGTACACTGATCGCATGCAGCATCATGCGATCATAGGAGGAGCTGACCGGAGGG
The DNA here is from genome assembly GCF_039654945.1 of Dendrobates tinctorius. NCBI lineage: Eukaryota > Metazoa > Chordata > Amphibia > Anura > Dendrobatidae > Dendrobates > Dendrobates tinctorius. The sequence goes on along the minus strand of NW_027361770.1, from coordinate 2,406,699 downwards.
GGCATGGCCAGGGGCAGAGCTTAGAGGCAGCCCTGCGCTGCGCCTCAGTACACTAGTGTGAAAGTAGCCTAATAGTTGATCAGATCACGTCACTAAATGCTAAACACATGTTAAAAAAATTGCACTTGTTAAAAAATTATTTATAACTGTCCCTACCTCAGGCTTTGGAACGAATGAGAAAGTCTTCAGCCAACCATCCCCATGCCAAAATGCTAAATGTACACATTTCCAGGCTGCTTGCCTTGGAAATGTTGCAATTTAGGCTCATTGACATGGAGAATTTATGCCAACTTATGGCAGCAGCCATCCCTTGGTATTCATTTCCCAGCCACTATTTCCTCTCCCGATGTTGTTGTCCCCACCTTGTACCTGCACATGTCCAAGAACATCACCCGTACATTTACCAATGCAGTTACTGGTCTTGCCCACTTAACGACTGACATGACGACAAATGCTTGTGGCCTGGCATGCTACATTTCTCTGATGGCACGATGGATGAACATTAGGGAGGCTGGGGCCGAGTCCCACCCTGGCACTGCACATGTACTCCCAATGCCAAGGATTGCTAGCCCTACTTCTATAAGGGATACCTCCATGCCCTACTTCAGTTCCTGCATCCCCTCCTGCTCCTCATCATCCTCAGTCTTTGATGTGTTATCTCAGAGCATGTTGTTAACATCAGCCGGAAGCTGGAAGTTCTGCAGCACTGCCTCAGCGAAGCAGCAACAGATTCTGCTGAAGCTAATTTGTCTAGGAGACAAACCACACACTGTGGCAGAGTTACTTAATGGAATAACACGCCAGACAGATCTGTATCTTTTGCCACTGTACCTCCAACCAGGCATGGCATGGTGATGTGTGGTAATGGGTGTAATCTGGTGGTAGCTGTAAAGCTTGGCCAGATCACACACGTACCATGCTTGGCACACATGCTCAATTTGGTGGTTCAGTGGTTTCTGAAAACATACCCAGATTTTCCAGAGCTTCTGGTCAAGGTAGGCCACGTCAGCACCCATTTTCGCAAGTTGGCTACAACTGCCTCCTCTCTGGCAGTGCTGCAGCAGCGCATGCAAGTGCCAGCTCACCGATTGGTATGCGACATGCCCACATGCTAGAATTCCACACTGCATATACTGATAAGGCTTTGTGAGCAACAGAGGCCAGTTAGAATCATCATAGAATCGTAGAGTTGGAAGGGACCTCCTGGGCCATCTGGCCCAACCCCCCACTCAAAGCAGGATTCACTAAATCATCCCAGACAGATGTCTGTCCAGCCTCTGTTTGAAGACTTCTATTGAAGGAGAACTCACCACCTTTCGTGGCAGCCTGTTCCACTCATTGATCACTCGAACTGTCAAAAAGTTTTTTCTAATATTTAATCTGTGTCTCCTCCCATTCAGTTTCATCCCATTGCTTCTAGTCTTTCCTTGTGTAAATGAGAATAAAGATGATCCTTCTACAATGTGACAGCCCTTGAGATATTTGTAGACAGCTATTAAGTCTCCTCTCAGTTGTTGAGTACCAGCTCCAACACAACTGTTGGTATTCTGGTCAGCCAACAACTGAAGATTTGGCATGGATGTCTGACATTTGTGTAGTTCTCCAAGACTTTGAGGAATCCATAAAGATGGTAAGCGGTGATGACACCATCATCAGCGCAACTATCCCACTTCTGTGCCTACTTAAACAGTTGCTCCTCACAATTTAACATGAAGCTTTACATGCGGACCAGGTGGAGACGGAGAAAGACATGAGCCAGTGAGATACTACCCAGCCCAGCCTCATGTCCTCTGCTCAGCTCAGATTTGGTAACAATAAGGATGTTGAGGCTGAGGATGAGGAGAAGCAGGAGCTGGCAGAGGCTAATTCCACACAAGAATTGTCCTGTTTCTCCTATGTGGATTGGTTGAGGAGGGCAAATGAGGAGGAAGAGGAGGAAGAGATGGAGAGTAGTCATCATGGTAGAGACAGGGAAGTGTTGGCTGTAGGGACCTTGGCACATATGGTAGACTTTATATACCGCTGCCTTTCCCGTGACCCTCGCGTTACATTCATCTTGGCAAAAAAAAGAATACTGGTTGTTTACCCTGCTAGATCCAGCCTACAAGGAGAACCTTGCATCTCTCCTTCCTGAAGCAGAGAGGTCTATTAAAATGGTGCTATTCCCGAAGGATATTGTTGAAAATATGTAGAAAAAAATTCTCATCAGACAATGCTAGCGGCAGGGTCAAGCTTTCTTGCCCAACTAACAAGGAGAGGAGAGGGAGATACACACCAGGTGCAGCAGAGACAGCGGCATACTGTCAAAGACCTGGGCCAATTTAATGACATGCATCCATACCCTGATACCCATGTGTTTTTCACAATGTAGTAAAAGTCAAGCAATCCCTGGCTGACAAACCTGGCATACTCCCTAATACCTCTGCGACCTTCAGCTATTGGGTCTCAAAAGCTTGATACCTGGCATGTACTGTCCCTCTATGTCTTGGAGGCCTTGTGCTACCTAGCCGCTAGCGTCTTGTTTGATCAGGTTTTTAGTGCCACTGCTGGAGGGGAGGGTCATAACAGACAGGTGCTTTCACCTGTCAATAGAAAGTGGTGACAGACTCATTCTGATAAAAAAGAGCAAAGCCCTGATTAGACCCAACATTTCCACACAACCAGATGACTGCTGCACAAAGTCATTTTAATATTCAATATTTGAATGAGGCCCACCAGTTGTTGCCTTCTAGGGTCTATGGATGACTGGATAACCCTACTTACTGATTAATTTTTGCCTGGCTTTACACTTTTTGCAAAGCCCTTATGAGTGCAGGAGTACCACAAGTACACTTTCTTAATTTTTTTTATAAGGCACTCCATTTGGTGCTTTCAAGTGTATTTGAATGACCTTGTCTGTAATTATTGGCAGTCTTTGCACTATTTTCAGAGTTTTTATGAGTGTAGGAGTACAACCACTACAATTTATTCTCAATATTTGAAAGAGGCACTACAGTTGGTGCCTTGAAGAGTGTATGTATGTACCACTATATTACAATTTGAACAGAATGTGTATGAGGTCCTCATTTATGTCCAATACAGGGTATAGCTTAGTTCCTGTGAGTCCCTAACATTTGGCACTTCTTGCTTCCTAAATTACACTGAGATTTCCAATTTCTTATTAAAAAAATCAATTATGGATTACTTACATTATTATTATTTTTTAATTCTTTTTAAAATTTGCCTTATATACAACTCTTTATAAAGAAAAATGTTAACATTTTTTTCCTGTAAACTCCAAGTTCTCTTTGACTTTGAATATTTTATTGTCAGTCCTTAAAGTGGAGCAATAGAGCAATAGGCACAATTGTTCTCAGCAGCGATCTGGGAGTCAGAGATGCTTCCTGGTGGTCATCCCCATGAGGCTCTCCTTCCATTCAGCACTTATTCCAACCTTTTCAACATTTTCAATGCCTCCTAGACATCCTTGTATGGTCTTTCAGGAAAAAATGCTCAGCTTTCCCCTTGACTCCCATTATATTTGTTACTCGGAATGAGCATCCAAATATTAGAAATTGCTTAGTTCAAGTAACGAGCATCCAAGCATTTTAGTGCTCACTCATCTCTAATGCATAACAGTAGAAAAGTTAGTTGTTACACATAGTTCTATCAGAAATGTGAGTGGATGAAAACAGAAATTATTATTTATTATTTATTTTGAAGGGCATGACTCCCACAGACACGATTGCAAATTAGAAAAACTTTTGGGTACGCACAGTTCTATCGCAAACATGAGTGTACAGTACACAAAGAGACTTTTTGGAAAATTGTACACCCACAAAACGTAATTCAGTCCCTTACTACAGCTGCGTCCTGTCCCTATTTTAAGTAGAGCAGAAATTAAAAAAAATCTTGAACTAGGAGGAAAAGGTCCAAGTGGAGGAGGAGGGGGAGTAGGTGGAAGAGGTGGAGGTGGACATAGAGGTGTAGGTGGAAGAAGCAGGGGAGAAGGAATCCAACACTTTTTTTTACTGACGTAGGGTTTAGGGAACTGAATTAAAAGAAAATAGAATTAACTAAACAAAAAAATAACAATCTAATACATGAGGTTTTTGTTTTTTATGAATCTAAAAGAAATCTAGAATTAACAAAATTAAAAGTAACAATTTAGAACCAGGAGGCGTAGGTCCAAGTGGAAGAAGTGAACGTGGCTGTGTAGGTGGAAGAGGCAGGGGAACAGTAATTCAACACTGTTGTTGTGGGTTATTTCTTTTCCTGTGTGAACACTGTTGAGAAAAAAGTATTTAAAACATTTGCTTTTCCCACATCAAGAGAATCCACAAAGAAACTCCTAGAAAGGGTGTCTCCCTTAATATTCTTAGTGCCCGGAAGAAAGGAGACCACAAAATTAAAATGCGTGAAAAACAAGGCCCACCTAGCCTGTCTAGGATTCAAGTGCTTGGCTGATTCAAGATAAATCAAATTCTTGTGATCGGTGAGGACTAGAGTTGAGCGACTTTTGGTTTTTTATGGTCGAGTTTCGTTTCGTGAAACCCGACTTTTCCAAAAGTCGGGTCGAGCAAGATCGGCCGATTATAGGGAAAAGTCGGGGTCGTCCCGAAACACGAAACCCAATGTAAGTCAATGGGTAATAAAAGTCGGCAGTGAGAGGAGGACAGGAAACACACCTACAGTGCTCATTTGAATGCCAAAAGCATCAATTCTTCTTACTTAAGCTGGTCAACCTTAATTAACTTCATAATACAAGTTACGCACTGAAAAATGGGGGCTATTTGGCTAAAGTTGTGGGGGAGTAGGGCTGGCTCCAGGTTTTCATGTGCCCTGGGCGAAAGAGCGCCCCTTTAACACATACCACAACTCATCATGCTCCGATACGGCAGAGAAATAGCGGTATAGTACAATGAAAAATACTTCACTTTTTACATCTCATGACGAGGCCCATCTATTTCTCCATACAGAATCATTGGTCCCATATAATGTTTGAAACAGTATATGATGCGCTCCACATAATGCTACAGTATATGTTGGTCCCCATGGATGAAGCTCCACTGTCTTATGGGCCCAAATAATGCTCCAAACATAATGGGCCCCATTTCTAATGCTCTAGTGTATAATGGGCCCTGTAAATGCTGCTCCAGTGTCTGATGTCCACCTTTGGAATGTTCCAGTGTATGGTGGGCCCCATCTATCATTCTCCAGAGTATAGTGCTCCCCAAAAATTGCTGTCCCAACATTGAAAACAATCAAATAAGTCTCCTCGCTAGGGAATCCCTGTACTAGTCTGGACTCCTCGTCGTCCCCATCTTCCATCTCACTGCACAGTATTTCAACCTTGCAAGTGCTGTGATCCTGAGCAAGCAGGGGGGGCCCACTCGTTGGCGACAGCACTGGCACAGGGCCCCTGATAGTACGGTGGTGTGTCTGATGGCGGGTGGGCCGAACTTGCACTTTCATCTGCAGCTTCCTCTTTGTCACCGTGTAAGATGGAACTGTATATGGGAAGGGTAACCTGAGTTTCATCAGGGTCAGATTCAGGCCGGGTAACGTGCGAGGGGAATGTAGTGGTCTGGGTCAATGTACCAGCAGATTCATCGAGCAGTGGCTGGGCATCAGTGCACTTGTGTCTCCCCCAGGAGTACGGTCACCACAGTGGCATTACCTTCCTCCTAGGGAGTGTGATGTCATGCTTGGGAGCAATGAAGGATCTCTCTAGCAGGTTAACTGATTGGGTGGCGTTATTCCCACGAGTCATGACCCTCCAAACAGCGTTCATGAAGGCAAAGTGTTTGTTTTACGTGGGCAGTATGGTTGCAAAGCTGAACCTTAAAGGAATGTCCAGAAGGGCACCACCAGGAGTGGAGCCTACGGCATAATTTGACTCAACACGGGCAACCTCAACCATGCCAGCTACAGAACAGATGCACACATTGCAAGCTTAATTCCGTTAACGAACGAGACTCCGTCATGCCCCGCGGTCCGAGTCCGGCTTACTAGAGGGACACGTGAGGCTCTGGCACATGAGATTGGCCAATAACTGGTATGACATGCCCTTACATGTCCGTGGCTGCATGTGCGCTACACTGAAAAGGCCAGCGTTTGTCGCTTACAGGTGCAGATAACCCGCTGAACAACGTTAGTGATGGGGATCACTGATTACAATTATTACTCGCGAACAAATTAGGCCTAACCGTCATTCCTGAAAAAATGAAAAACTTACGTGTGCAAACCACAGGTGCTGTAGCTTGCTTAACAGCTCGCCAGCCGTTCTCACGCCCAGAATGGATTACACGTGATTGCACAAAGGTGAGAAAGGGTACCGTATCCCCGGATAACATGTATGGATAGCGTACACATTCAAAAGATATGTCTATACATCAGGAGGCAGGCTTAGACGGTGTTAGGCCCAGTATGGCTTGCACGTGATTGCACAAAGGTGAGAAAGGGTACCGTATCCCCGGATAACATGTATGGATAGCGTACACATTCAAAAGATATGTCTATACATCAGGAGGCAGGCTCAGATGGTGATAGGCCCAGTATGGCTTGCAAGTGATTGCACAAAGGTGAGAAAGGGTACCGTATCCCCTGATAACATGTATGGATAGCGTACACATTCAAAAGATATGTCTATACATCAGGAGGCAGGCTCAGACGGTGTTAGGCCCAGTATGGCTTGCACGTGATTGCACAAAGGTGAGAAAGGGTACCGTATCCCCTGATAACATGTATGGATAGCGTACACATTCAAAAGATATGTCTATACATCAGGAGGCAGGCTCAGACGGTGTTAGGCCCAGTATGGCTTGCACGTGATTGCACAAAGGTGAGAAAGGGTGCCGTATCCCCGGATAACATGTATGGATAGCGTACACATTCAAAAGATATGTCTATACATCAGGAGGCAGGCTCAGACGGTGTCAGGCACAGTATGGATTTGACGGCCCAGACTAAACAGCGGAGGAGCAGGGAGAGGTAAAGATTGCAAAGGCTGGGGCCCTGCCAAAGCAAGGGGGGCCCACTCGTGGGCGTCGGTACTGGCACTGGGCCCCTCATAGTACGGCGGTGTGTCTGACGGCGTGTGTGCACCACCACCGTCAGAGACACTTGATTGCACTATGAGGGACCCTGTGCCAGTGCCCGCGCCCAAGAGTCGGCCTACCCACCTGTCCAGGGCAACGGCACTCGCACGGTGTCGTGCGCTAGGTGGTGACCCCGGCCATGGGGGGGGGAGGCAGCACAGTTAGGGAGTTTTAGAAAGTGGCATATGTTGATGTTGGACATTCAGCTGATGCAAAAGGCGAAATAGGTCAAGTCCCAGGAAGAGGTGGACCAAAGCAAGCCATTTTTCTGTCACCCTATGTGTCATCAGGGGAAGGTGGGACAAAATCCTTGGAAACCCATGCATGGTTCATTTTAATGAAGGTTAGATCATCCACATTTTGGGTTGACAGACGGGTCCTTTTTTCTGTCAGGATTGATCCAGCTGCAATGAAGACTCTTTCCGATAGCACACTTGCAGCTGGGCAAGCGAGCTCCTGTAAGGCATATTGTGCCAATTCAGGCCAGGTGTCCAGTTTAGCGGCCCAATAGTCAAAGGGGAATGACCTGTGTGGGAGAACATCGATATGGGAGGAAAAGTAGTTTGTAACCATAGTTGACAACTGCTGTCACCTGTCACTTTCCATCGATGCTGTATTACCAGTTGTGTGAGCGGTACTTGAAAAATCAGTCCATAAAATTGTCATGAAACCCCTGTCTCCAACGCCACTTCTGCTGTGTGCACCATGAACACCTCTGCCAAGCTGCCCCCGGCCCGTACGGCTCGTGTGAGAACCATCACCGCTGCTGTGTGCTGGGAATTCCTCAAGCAACCGATTTACCAGAGTTGCTTGTTTATTAGCCAATATTAGGTCAAGGTTCTCCTGTGGCATGATGTTTTGTAATTTGCCTTCATAGCGTGGATCCAGGATGCTGGCCAACCAGTAGTCATCATCATTCATCATTTTGACAATGCGGGGGTCCCTTTTTAGGATCCGCAAGGCATAATCTGACATGTGGGCCAATGTTCCCGGTGTCAATAATGCACTGCGAGTGCTGGTTGGAGGAGCACTTTCTGGCAAATCCACATCCCTCCAGTCACGCACAAACCCTGTACCAGACCTTGCCACGCCAACATTTTCACTTGCCCCACGAGATGCATCCTCCCAGAGGCGTATCTAGGCTTTCTGGCACCCGGGGCAAGAATTTGGTTCGGCGCCCCCCCCCAAAAAAAAAGTACATATGTGACTTGCACACTTAGCCATGTAGCCACGAGCTGCTCTCCCTAATGCTCTCAATGTTAAGTAAAAAACTGAAAGCAGGATGAGAAGCTCGTTGTCACAGGACCATAACTATGAAAATCGCATATGAGTGAAGTGTCCGTGTGATGACTACTGGAACCTGCAGAGCTGAATCCTGACATTGCAGCTTCTGAATTCTCACAATGAATGCACTGCACACTTTTAGGATTCTCCCTTGCCGATGTACAGTCATGTCAGCACAAGTATGTGATTTATATACTTCTGGCCACATTCCGACTAGACGTGCCCGGCCTCGCTCCGTTCATTTTCATTGAGTGAGGCCACACATGTCTAGTCAGCATGTGACCGTATGTATGTAAATTACCGGCACAAGAGAATCCTGACAGCGTTCAGTGAGCACTGTGAGAATTCAGAAGTCTGCAGTCACATAGAATGACTGCAGACTCAGCACAAACCTGGACAACCCCTATAATGCTCCTAACAAATAAAAACAGGAGAATTAGTCAGTATCACAAATAACATTTACATCCAGGTACCTTATATATGTCGTCGTCTCTGCAGTCATTCTCCTTTTCTTCTTCTTGTCCCGACCCCATGATGAGTTTTCTCATCCACATCTCGTATCTGCAGACTTCCATCTTCTCTGGTCTTCTGCAGCAAATCCCCACACGATGCCCTTAAAGATAGAAGTGTCTTAATAAAAATGTCTGCAATATACTGTCGCCTCACACTATTCCCCTCCCTCCTCATACTGTCTCCTCTATCATCCTCCTGTTCACCATACTGTCTCCTCATATATTTACCCCCTCACTCTCTGTACTGCCTGCTCACACATATCCCTGACTCCCCATACTGTGTCTGCACACATCCCATCACTCTCATTCCCCATACTGTGCCCACATACATTCACCCGTTCACACCCCTTACTGTCTGCACCCATCCCCCATACTGCTTCCTCATATATGCCCTCATACATACTCTTCATTTTGTGTCCTCAAATCTCCCCACACACGTTAAATACCATCCCCACTCCAAATCCCCCCATCCCAAATCCACCACACATCCCATCACCCTCACTCCCCATACTGTGCCCACATACATTCACCCGTTCGCACCCCTTACTGTCTGCACCCATCCCCCATACTGCTTCCTCATATATGCCCTCATACATACTCTTCATTTTGTGTCCTCAAATCTCCCCACACACGTTAAATACCATCCCCACTCCAAATCCCCCCCATCCCAAATAAACCACACACATTAAGTACCCCCCATCCCCACTCCAAATCCCCCCATCCCAAATCCCCCCACACATTAAGTATCCCCCATCCCCACTCAATAATCCCTCGTCCCTACTCCCAAATCCCCCCACACATTAAGTATCCCCCATCCCCACTCAATAATCCCTCGTCCCTACTCCCAAATCCCCCCACACATTATGTACCCCCACTCATTAACCCCCATCCCCACTCATTAACCCCCATTCCCACTCATTAACCCCATCTCCACTCATTAACCCCCATACATTAACCCCCCACTTATTAACCCCCATCCCCACATTAACCCCCATTTCCACTCATTAACCCCCACACTCATTAACCCCGATCCCCACATTAACCCCAACACTTTAACCCCCACACATTAACCCCCACACTTTAACCCCCATCTCCACTCATTAACCCCCATCCCCACATTAACCCCCATCTCCACTCATTAACCCCCATCCCCACATTAACCCCCATCTCCACTCATTAACCCCCATCCCCACATTAACCCCCATCTCCACTCATTAACCCCCATCTTCACTCTTTAACCCCCCACTCATTAACCCCATCCCCACATTAACCCCAACACTTTAACCCCCACACATTAACCCCCCACTCATTAACCCCATCCCCACATTAACCCCATCTCCACATTAACCCCCATCCCCACATTAACCCCCATCTCCACTCAATAACCCCCCACTCATTAACCCCATCCCCACATTAACCCCCATCTCCACATTAACCCCCACACTTTAACCCCCATCTCCACTCATTAACACCCATCCCCACATTAACCCCCATCTCCACTCAATAACCCCCCACTCATTAACCCCATCCCCACATTAAACCCCATCTCCACTCATTAACCCCCACACTTTAACCCCCACTCATTAACACCCCCCCATCTCCCATCTTCGGTGGTTCTTCAGCTCCACAGAGGAGCACACTTACCACCAGCGTTTGCTCTGGGCGCCGGGGAGTGACATCAGCAGCGTGATCACATGACATGATCACGCTGCTGACGTAGAGCTTCAATTTTACAGGCGTCTGTATAGACGCCAGTACAATTGCTGCCTGGGAGCCGGCGCGGCCTCCTTCTCTGCGCCGGCTGTCAGCTTGACAGCCGTCACAGAGAACAGCCGACTGACAGGATGGGGAGCGGCAGAACGCAGTCGCCGGGGGGAGACACTGCGGACCGCTGCATTAGGCGGCCCGACTGCGCCCCCCTGCTGGCTGCGCCCGGGGCAACTGCCCCGGCTACCCCCCCTGGATACGCCTCTGCATCCTCCTCCCCTAAGTAATCATCCCCATCATCATCCTCCTCCTCCTCTTCTTCCTCCAACTCATCCAGGAGAGGTCCCTGAGCAGACAATGGCTGAATGTCATCAAGGATTCCCTCCACCTCTTCCTCCTCGTCAACATTGGCTGCAGACGCCTGCTCCTTAAGGTGCGTCAAAGTTTGCATGAGCAGACGTATAAGTGGGATGCTCATGCTTAGGATGGCGTCGTCTGCGCTTACCAGCCATGTGCATTCCTCAAAACACTGAAGGACTTTACAGAGGTCTTTTAGCTTCGACCACAGCACACCTTTCAACTCCATGTCTGCTCTCAAAGTGCCTGGCCGTGTATCCTCCCACAAATGCATTATGGCCTGCCTCTGCTCGCACAGCCGCTCCACCATGTGCAGGGTGGAGTTCCACCTTGTTGCAATGTCGATAATGAGGCGGTGGTTGGGAAGGTGGAGCAATCGCTGCAGCTTCTGCATACGAACGGAGTGTACAGGCGACCGGCGGATGTGCGCGCACAGTCTTCGCACCTTCTGGAGCAGGGCTGTTAACTCCGGATAATTTTTGAGGAAGCACTGCACCACCAGGTTCAAGGTGTGAGCCAAGCAAGGTATGTGGCTGAGTTTTGAAAGGGCTATGGCTGCCACAAAATTACGGCCGTTATCACTAACTACCTTGCCTGCCTCAAGATGTACACTGCCCAGCCATGACTCAGCCTTGTCGCTTCAAGTACTCGGCCAGCACCTCGGCGGTGTGTCTGTCGCCCAAACACATCATCTGCAACACAGCATGCTGACGCTTTCCACTAGCTGCTCGATAGGGGGACACCTCGTGTGCAACAGTGGCAGCTGCAGATGGAGTGCTCGTACGACTGCGCTCTGGACGAGCTTTCGCTTCTGGAGGAGGAGGAGGAGGGTGGAACGCCTACAGCCAATTGTTTCCTATACCGTGGGCTAGGCAGCACTGTCCCACCACCGCTGTCCCCTGTGGACCCTGCATCCACCACATTAACCCAGTGCGCAGTGATGGACACGTAACGGCCCTGGCCATGCCGACTGGACCATGCATCAGTTGTGAGGTGCACCTTTCCACTCACTGACTGCTTGAGTGCATGGACAATGCGGTCTTTCACATGATGGTGGAGGGCTGGGATGGCTTTGCGAGAGAAGAAGTGGCGACTGGGTAGGTCATAGCGTGGTACTGCATAGGCCATGAGTTCGCGGAAAGCTGCGCTTTCCACCAACCGATAGGGCATCATCTCAAACGAGATTAGTTTGGCAATGTGGGCGTTCAAACCCAGTGTACGCGGATGAGAGACTGAGTACTTTCTTGACCTACTCATAGTGTCTGGGAGGGTGAGCTGGACTTGAGAGCTGCATATGGTGGAAGTAGCAGTGGACAGGGTGGACTGAGAGAGGGTTGATGATGGTGATGGAGTTGGTGTTCTTTCTGATGGCCTAGATTCAGTATTTCGTTGATATAACAGTGGGATTCCCTGACTGCTGTGGCCTTGCAACGACACCTCAACATTTGCTGCTGTGCTAACCGGTGGGCTTACAGTGGGGGAAACAATGTAGTGTTGCTGACTACCTTCTTTGTGATCAGTTGCACATGTGGCACTTGAGGTTTGGTGTTGTGTCCACGCTTGCAAGTGCATGCTGGTTAAATGTCTAAGCATGCAACTGGTATTCACATTTTTCAGATTTTTCCCTCGGCTAAAGGTCTTTGCGCACTTCTTACAGATAACCTTGGCCTGATCATGAGGATTTTGTTCAAAAAGTGCCACACTGCACTCTTCCTACTTTGGCAGACATTTTGCGGCCTAGCACGCTGTGATGTTTTGACCCTCTGGACAAGCTGTCCAGCAACTCTTTTGATTTTTGGAACCTGTCTTTGGAGTGCTCCGGGCCTGCCAGATAACAGCTGTTGCGATGTCGATGTCTGAGGTGTGCTCCTCATCTGAGCTATTGGAAGCAGCACCCTCTTCCCCCAATGGATGCCAATCTGGGTCAACAACTGGGTCATCCATCACCTCCTCTTCAATGTCATGTGCACCTTCCTCTGTGTCACCGTGTATGGTGGTATAGTGTGCGGGAAGGGGCACCTGAGTCTCATCAGGGTCAGAATCTGGCTCTGTACACTGCGAGGACAATGTAGTGCTCTGAGTGAATGTACCAGCAGAATCATCTATCAGCAGCTGTGCATCAGTGCACTCCATGTCAGATTCATCTTGGCCTGGGTAATTCACCATTTCACTTGATAATCCAGGCATGGTATGTGAAAACAGCTCCATGGAGTAATCAGTAGTATGGCCTGCGTCATCCTTCAATCTTGGTTGGGGTGAAGGACACAAGGAAAGGTGTGGTTCATGAACATGAGCCTCCAATGACGACTCAGTGCTTTTACTTTTTACAACTTCAGAAGAGGAGGCGATAGAGCTGGAGGCTGAGTCAGCAATGTAAGACAAAACTTTTTCCTGATGCTCTGGCGTTAAAAGCGGTTTGCCAACTCCTAGAAAACTAAGCCTTCGAAGCCTTATGGAGCCAGACGATGACGCAGGCTCAACACCTCCTGCATTCGGTCCTATTTTGCTTTTGCCACTACCATCAGATCCACCATCATTACCAGCTGCCAACCCCCGCCCAATTCCACGGCCTCTTCCACCAGCCTTCCTCATTTTTGGCAGAAATGTAGACAAAATCCTACAAACTATATAGTAATGTAAAACAAGGTACAAGGTGTCTATAGGACAGGGGAGATTTAGATTTTCTGCAGACACTTGTGGACACTGGACACTTGGATTGTGTGAGGCCCACTGAATATCAGAGCGCTATGTCACAGGCTCGATGCAGCAGGTGTGAAAAAAGTGACTACAGGATAAGGGAGATTTTGAATTTCTGCAGACACTTGTGGACACTGGACACTTGGATTGTGTGAGGCCCACTGAATATCAGAGCGCTATGTCACAGGCTCGATGCAGCAGGTGTGAAAAAAGTGACTACAGGATAAGGGAGATTTTGAATTTCTGCAGACACTTGTGGACACTGGACACTTTTGGATTGTGTGAGGCCCACTGAATATCAGAGTGCTATGTCACAGGCTCGATGGCACAGGTGTGAAAAAAGTGACTACAGGATAAGGGAGATTTTGAATTTCTGCAGACACTTGTGGACACTGGACACTTTTGGATTGTGTGAGGCCCACTGAATATCAGAGCGCTATGTCACAGGCTCGATGGCACAGGTGTGAAAAAAGTGACTACAGGATAAGGGAGGTTTTGAATTTCTGCAGACACTTGTGGACACTGGACACTTTTGGATTGTGTGAGGCCCACTGAGTATCACAGCGCTATGTCACAGGCTCGATGGCACAGGTGTGAAAAAAGTGAATTGTAGAATTGGGCAGAATAGGAATCTCCCTAGAGTGTAGGTCTGTAAGAACGGAACAAGTCCTCCACTTATCCTTCCACAGTGACACACAGATAGCTTCACTGTGGCTGTGATAACAGCCGTTACACGGTACTGTGTGAGGAGCGTACACCGCTGTATGGTGTGAATAAATGCACGCTCAGTACCTTAGCAGGACAAATGGTGGAGGGCTGGGATGGCTTTGCGAGAGAAGGAGTGGCGACTGGGTAGGTCATAGCGTGGTACTGCATAGGCCATGAGTTCGCGGAAAGCTGCGCTTTCCACCAACCGATAGGGCATCATCTCAAACGAGATTAGTTTGGCAATGTGGGCGTTCAAACCCAGTGTACGCGAATGAGAGACTGAGTACTTCGTTGATTTCGTTTATTTCGTTGATATAACAGTGGGATTCCCTGACTGCTGTGGCCTTGCAACGACACCTCAACATTTGCTGCTGTGCTAACCGGTGGGCTTACAGTGGGGGAAACAATGTAGCGTTGCTGACTACCTTCTTTGTGATCAGTTGCACATGTGGCACTTGAGGTTTGGTGTTGTGTCCACGCTTGCAAGTGCATGCTGGTTAAATGTCTAAGCATGCAACTGGTATTCAAATTTTTCAGATTTTTCCCTCGGCTAAAGGTCTTTGCGCACTTCTTACAGATAACCTTGGCCTGATCATGAGGATTTTGTTCAAAAAGTGCCACACTGCACTCTTCCTACTTTGGCAGACATTTTGCGGCCTAGGACGCTGTGATGTTTTGACCCTCTGGACAAGCTGTCCAGCAACTCTTTTGATTTTTGGAACCTGTCTTTGGAGTGCTCCGGGCCTGCCAGATAACAGCTGTTGCGATGTCGATGTCTGAGGTGTGCTCCTCATCTGAGCTATTGGAAGCAGCACCCTCTTCCCCCAATGGATGCCAATCTGGGTCAACAACTGGGTCATCCATCACCTCCTCTTCAATGTCATGTGCACCTTCCTCTGTGTCACCGTGTATGGTGGTATAGTGTGCGGGAAGGGGCACCTGAGTCTCATCAGGGTCAGAATCTGGCTCTGTACACTGCGAGGACAATGTAGTGCTCTGAGTGAATGTACCAGCAGAATCATCTATCAGCAGCTGTGCATCAGTGCACTCCATGTCAGATTCATCTTGGCCTGGGTAATTCACCATTTCACTTGATAATCCAGGCATGGTATGTGAAAACAGCTCCATGGAGTAATCAGTAGTATGGCCTGCGTCATCCTTCAATCTTGGTTGGGGTGAAGGACACAAGGAAAGGTGTGGTTCATGAACATGAGCCTCCAATGACGACTCAGTGCTTTTACTTTTTACAACTTCAGAAGAGGAGGCGATAGAGCTGGAGGCTGAGTCAGCAATGTAAGACAAAACTTTTTCCTGATGCTCTGGCGTTAAAAGCGGTTTGCCAACTCCTAGAAAACTAAGCCTTCGAAGCCTTATGGAGCCAGACGATGACGCAGGCTCAACACCTCCTGCATTCGGTCCTATTTTGCTTTTGCCACTACCATCAGATCCACCATCATTACCAGCTGCCAACCCCCGCCCAATTCCACGGCCTCTTCCACCAGCCTTCCTCATTTTTGGCAGAAATGTAGACAAAATCCTACAAACTATATAGTAATGTAAAACAAGGTACAAGGTGTCTATAGGACAGGGGAGATTTAGATTTTCTGCAGACACTTGTGGACACTGGACACTTGGATTGTGTGAGGCCCACTGAATATCAGAGCGCTATGTCACAGGCTCGATGCAGCAGGTGTGAAAAAAGTGACTACAGGATAAGGGAGATTTTGAATTTCTGCAGACACTTGTGGACACTGGACACTTGGATTGTGTGAGGCCCACTGAATATCAGAGCGCTATGTCACAGGCTCGATGCAGCAGGTGTGAAAAAAGTGACTACAGGATAAGGGAGATTTTGAATTTCTGCAGACACTTGTGGACACTGGACACTTTTGGATTGTGTGAGGCCCACTGAATATCAGAGTGCTATGTCACAGGCTCGATGGCACAGGTGTGAAAAAAGTGACTACAGGATAAGGGAGATTTTGAATTTCTGCAGACACTTGTGGACACTGGACACTTTTGGATTGTGTGAGGCCCACTGAATATCAGAGCGCTATGTCACAGGCTCGATGGCACAGGTGTGAAAAAAGTGACTACAGGATAAGGGAGGTTTTGAATTTCTGCAGACACTTGTGGACACTGGACACTTTTGGATTGTGTGAGGCCCACTGAATATCACAGCGCTATGTCACAGGCTCGATGGCACAGGTGTGAAAAAAGTGAATTGTAGAATTGGGCAGAATAGGAATCTCCCTAGAGTGTAGGTCTGTAAGAACGGAACAAGTCCTCCACTTATCCTTCCACAGTGACACACAGATAGCTTCACTGTGGCTGTGATAACAGCCGTTACACGGAACTGTGTGAGGAGCGTACACCGCTGTATGGTGTGAATAAATGCACGCTCAGTACCTTAGCAGGACAAAAAAAAAATTGTGATTGCTTTTAAAAAAGCAGTTTGCAGAGCAGTGGGGAAACAGCAATGCAGCTGTCAGGAAGCCTTAGAAGGCAGCCTAACAACCAACACCGCTGATCCACCACAATATAGCCTCCCCTTGCACTGCACACACAGTGACTGGTGTGTTGCACAGGCAAAATCGCTAGCAGCAGAAGCAGTTTTTTTGTCTTCTTCCCTGCCTAACGCTCTCCCTACAGAATCAGCAACCTCTCCCTATGCTAAGATCGGCAGAAGTAAGATGGCGGTCGGCGTGCACGCCCTTTTATAACCCCTGTGACGCCCACCAAAGCAAGCCAATCACTTGCATGCCCTTCTGAAAGATGGTGGTGACCCCTGCCTATGTCATCACGTTGCCCACAGTGTCCGTGGATCCTGATTGGCTGAAAAAGAGCGCTAAACAAACTTTTGAAACGCGACTTTGGCGCGTAAGTCGCCGACCTCGTGGCCGACCTCATCCTAGGGTCGGGTTTCGTTTCATGAAACCCGACTTTGCCAAAAGTCGGCGACTTTTGAAATTGTTCGACCCGTTTCGCTCAACTCTAGTGAGGACCACAACTTGATGTCTAGCTCCCTCCAACCAATGTCTCCACTCTTCAAATGCCCACTTCATTGCCAATAATTCCCGATTCCCCTCGTCATAGTTACGTTCAGATGGAGGAAATTTTTGAGAAAAGAAGGCACAGGGATTCATCTTAGAGGTTACCAGATCTCTTTGAGACAAAATGGCTCCTGCACCAATCTCAGAAGCATCTATCTCCACCTGAAATGGGAGTGAAACATCAGGTTGCCGCTGAACCGAAGCAGAAGTGAATCTCTGCTTAAGCTCCTGAAATGCCGAGACTGCCTCTGGAGACCAATTCACCACATCAGCGCCCTTTTTGGTCAAATCCATCAGAGGTTTAACAATACCAGAAAAATTACTTATAAATTTATGGTAGAATTTAGCAAAACCCAAAAACTTCTGAAGAGCCTTCAGAGAAGTGGGCTGAACCCAATCATAAATGGCCTGTACCTTGGCCGGGTCCATTTCAATAGCAGACGGGACAAAATCAATCCCAAAAATGAAATCCTCTGTACACTAAAAAGACATTTCAATCCCTTAACTTACAGAGTATTTTCCCTCAAAATCCAGAAGTATGGCGGCTTCTAAAAATCACTAAAATTGACAAATCCCCAGGCTCGGATGTGATACACCCCTGAGTACTGCAGGAATTAAGCACAGTCATAGATAGACCATTACTTTTAATCTTTAAAGATTCCATAATAACAGGGTCTGTACCACAGGACTGGCGTATGGCAATTGTGGTGCCAATATTCAAAAAGGGTACAAAAACTGAACTCGGAAATTATAGGCCAGTAAGCTTAACCTCAGCTGTGGGTAAAATCCTAGAGGGTTTTCTAAGAGATACTTTACCGGAGTATCTGAAGAAGAATAACCTCATGACCCAATATCAACATGGGTTTACAAGGGACCGTTCCTGTCAGACTAATCTGATAAGCTTTTATGAAGAGGTAAGTTCCGGACTGGACCAAAGGAATGCAGTGGACGTGGTGTACATGGACTTTTCAAAAGCTTTTGATACGGTGACACACAAAAGGTTGATACATAAAATGAGAAAAATGGGGATAGGGGAAAATATGTGTAAGTGGGTAAGAGTTGGCTCAGGGATAGGAAACAAAGGGTGGTTATTAATGGAGCACACTCGGAATTGGTCACGGTAAGCAGTGGGGTACCACGGGGGTCAGTTTTGGGCCCGCTTCTTTTTAGCATATTTATTAATGACCTTGTAGGGGGCATAGAGAGTAGAATTTCAATATTTGCAGATGACACTAAACTCTGCAGGGTAATCAATACAGAGGAGGACAATTTTATATTACAGGAGGATTTATGTAAACTAGAAGCTTGGGCTGATAAATGGCAAATGAGCTTTAATGGGAATAAATGTAAGGTCATGCACTTGGGTAGAACAAACAAGATGTATAATTATGTGCTTAATTGTAAAACACTGGGCAAAACTGTCACTGAAAAAGACCTAGGTGTATGGGTGGATGACAAACTCAGTGTCAGGCAGCTGTTGCAAAGGCAAATAAAATAATGGGAGGCATTAAAAGAGGCATAGATGCTCATGAGGAGAACATAATTTTACCTCTATATAAGTCACTAGTTAGACCACACTTAGAATACTGGGTACAGTTCTGGTCTCCGGTGTATAAGAAAGACATAGCTGAACTGGAGCAGGTGCAGAGAAGAGCGACCAAGGTTATTAGGGAACTAGGTGGTCTGCAATACCAAGACAGGTTATTACACTTGGGGTTAATTAGTTTGGAAAATCGAAGGCTTAGGGGTGATCTTATTACAATGTATAAATATATGCAGGGACAGTACAAAGACCTTTCTAATGATCTTTTTACTCTTAGACCTGTGATGGGGACAAGGGGGCATCCTCTACGTCTGGAGGAAAGAAGGTTTAAGCATACTCACAGATGTGAATTCTTTACTGTAAGAGCAGTGAGACTATGGAACACTCTGCCATGTGATGTTATAATGAGTGATTCCCTACTAAGATTTAAGAAGGGACTGGATGCCTTTCTTGAAAAGTATAATATTATAGGGTATATACACTAGTTTTCTTAATATTGCGTTGATCCAGGGAGCTAGTCTGATTGCCGTATGTGGAGTCGGGAAGGAATTTTTTCCCCAATGTGAAGCTTACTGTTTGCCACATGGGTTTTTTTTTCCTTCCTCTAGATCTACATGTTAGGGCAATTTAGGATAGGATATAGTTTGAACTAGATGGACTTAAAGTCTTCCTTCAGCGTTAATAACTATGTACAGTCCGGACATGTTCCACATGAGAATCCCAATCACTGTAAAAAATCAAAATATCATCCAGATAAATGATCAAAAACTTATCCACAAGGTCCCGGAAAATATCGTTCATAAAGGATTGGAAGACAGAAGGGGCATTAGTGAGCCCAAAAGGCATCACCAGGTACTCAAAATGTCCCTCTGGAGTATTAAACGCTGTCTTCCATTCATCCCCGTGCTTGATGCGAATAAGATTATACGCCCCTCTGAGGTCAAGTATGATAAACCAACAAGCACTTTTAACTCTGGAAAATAAATCAGAAATCAGAGGTAATGGGTACTTATATTTAACAGTGATTTTGTCAATACATGACCTTAATGAGCCATCTGTTTTGGCCACAAAAAAAAACAAGAAACCAAAGGCGAAGAGGATGGTCTGATATGACCCTTCTCCAATGATTCCTTGATATAAGATCGCATAGCATCAGGTTTAGGTACCGATAAGTTGAAAAGCCGACCCTTGGGAAATTTACAACCGGGAATTAACTCAATTGCGCAGTCATAACTCCTATGAGGAGGTAAAGAGGCGGACTGACTCTCACTAAATACATCAGAAAAATCAGCCAAATAGTCAGGAACATCTTGATACTGGGGAGAGGTGGAGAAAACAGGAGTGTCACTAAGAACACATTGACAGCCCCAACTCACCACAGACACAGATCTCCAATCCAAAACAGGATTATGGGTTTGCAACCAAGGAAAACCCAGTACAATAATATCTTGTAAATTGTGCAACACCAAAAATTTACAATTCTCTTGATGGTCTGGGGTGACCCGCATTATCACCTGGGTCCAAAACTGGGGTTTATTCTCCGCCAAAGGGGTAGCATCAATCCCCCTCAAGGGAATAGGGGTCCTCAGGGGCACCTGTTGTGAGTTCATTTTCCCCTCCACCACTGAGGCCCGATGAACTCCCTCTTCTGGTGAAGAAAGGTAGTGAGCCTGATTATCTAGCACCTGAGACTAATGATGATGACTGGCTGAGTGGAGTTACTGACTGGGTATAAGGCCGCCGACGCCCTTCTGCCCTGCGGGTGACTTTTCTGAGGGATCCTTGGAGTCCAGTCTGAATTCCTGCTCTTCTAAAGCTAAGTTTTCTGCTCAGCTTTTTGCATTTGTGCTTTGACTTTGTTTTGCTTTGTTTTTCTGGATTTCTGACATTCCCTGCTGGGGTGAGCTGAATTCCTTTAGCTCTGTCTTCAGAAAATACCTGAGTGCTGATATAGTTTTTGAAGCCTAGCTGCTTCAGGGTCTTTTTCCATATCAGCCTGTTGGCTTATGTCTTTGATAGGGTTTTGGCAGATTGCAGACAGCAACCTTCCTTTCCTGTCCTGTTTAGTTAGCTTGGGCCCCATCGTTTGCTCAGCCTATCTTTCTATCTTTGTGAGTGTTTTTTCATCTTGCTTCACCGTCATTATATGTTGGGGGCTGCCTTTTACTTTGGGGTCTGCTCTGGGGCAGTTTAGATTTCCTTTTCTGTCTTTAGGCTATTTAGCTCTCCGGCTGTGATCGAGGGGTCTAGGGCACCGTAGTAACCCCCCACGGCTACTTCTAGTTGTGTTGATAGGTTCAGGGGTCTGCAATCTGATAGTTGCCAACTCCTCTGGTTTTCTGGACGTAGCTTCTATTTTTGTGTCTGCCTCCTACGGTGACTCTATCATAACAGAATCACCCACCATACCGCAGATCCTAGGGTACTCAATAGCAAGAAAGAATTGTAAAAAAAAAAAAAAAAGTGTGTATATTTTTCCCTCTATATCTCTGAGGCCGTAAGGGGAATTTTTTTTTCTCTCAATGGAGATAAAGCAATTGTCTGATCGTGTGGAGCAGCTCGCTGTGGAAGTGCGGGGAATTTCCGCCTACCTTGCTCATTCACATGCTGCTGAACCAAAGATTCCTACACCTGATGTATTATTTGGGGATCGGTCTAAATTTTTGAATTTCAAAAATAATTGTAAATTATTTTTTGCCTTGAAGCCTAACTCTTCAGGAAGCTCCGCGCAGCAGGTTAAAATTGTCATCTCTTTGCTGCGTGGCGATCCCCAGGATTGGGCGTTTTCTTTGAAACCAGATGATCCTATTCTGACTAATGTGAACACATTTTTTCAAGCCTTGGGGTTGTTATATGACGAACCTAATGCTATTGATCAGGCTGAAAAGACCCTGCTGGCATTGAACCAGGGTCGAGATTCTGCAGAATTGTACTGTCAAAAATTCCGAAAGTGGGCGGTACTTACTACCTGGAATGATAATGCCTTGGCTGCTCTCTTTCGGAAGGGTTTGTCAGAAGCCGTAAAAGATACTATGGTGGGATTTCCTGTTCCCTCTGGTCTGGACGATTCTATGTCATTAGCCATTCAGGTTGATCGGCGTTTGCGTGAACGCAGGATTGCACGAGAGGTGTTGCCACCAGTTGAACAGGTGTCTGAACCTATGCAATGTGATAGAGTTTTGTCCAGAGAGCAGCATCAGGAGTTCAGAAGGCGTAATAAGTTGTGTTTTTTCTGTGGAGATGCCTCGCATATTATTTCTGTCTGTCCTAAACGAGAGAAACGCTTTGCACCCACGTTTTCTGTTGGTGGTGTTCAACCTAAGTTTCTTCTGGCTATTACTCTGATCTGCTCCCTGTCCACATTTTCCGCCAAGGCTTTTGTGGATTCGGGAGCAGCCCTAAACCTAATGGACTTGGATTTTGCTAAACGTTGTGGATTTCCGATGACACCTCTGCAGACGCCTATCCCTTTGAGGGGGATTGATGCTACTCCTTTGGCGAAAAATAAACCTCAGTTTTGGACCCAGGTGGTAATGCGGGTCGCCCCAGACCATCAAGAAAATTGTAGATTTTTGGTGTTGCATAATCTGCATGATACCATTGTTCTGGGGTTTCCCTGGTTACAAATTCATAATCCAGTTTTGGATTGGAAAACTGTGTCTGTGGTGAGTTGGGGTTGTCGGTGTGCCTTTAGTGAGGCTCCGGTGTTTTCCACCTCTCCTCAGTCGCATGATGTTCCTGACTATTTGGCGGACTTTTATGATGTATTTAGTGAGAATGAGTCTGCGTCTCTGCCTCCTCATAGGAGTTATGACTGTGCAATTGAACTCAGCCCGGGGTGTAAATTTCCCAAGGGTCGGCTCTTCAATTTATCTGTACCCGAGCACGAGGCTATGCGATCCTATATTAAGGAGGCGTTGGAGAAGGGTCATATTAGACCATCCTCGTCACCCTTAGGTGTCGGGTTTTTTTTTGTAGCCAAAAAGGATGGATCATTAAGACCTTATATTGATTATCGTGCCCTCAACAAAATTACTGTTAAATATCAGTATCCGTTACCCCTGATTTCGGATCTATTCTCTAGAGTTAAAGGTGCTTGCTGGTTTACCAAGCTTGACCTCAGGGGGGCGTATAATCTTATTCGCATTAAGCATGGGGATGAATGGAAGACGGCGTTTAATACTCCGGAGGGACATTTTGAGTACCTGGTGATGCCATTTGGGCTCACTAATGCCCCTTCTGTCTTCCAGTGCTTCATGAACGATATTTTTCGAGATTTTGTCGATAAATTTTTGATTATCTATCTGGATGATATTTTGATCTTCTCCAAGGATTGGGATTCTCATGTGGAACATATTCGGACTGTGTTCCGGATCTTGAGGGAGAATTCCCTGTATGTCAAAGGATCTAAATGCCTTTTTGGAGTACAGAGGATTTCTTTTTTGGGATTTATTTTGTCTCCGTCAACTATTGAAATGGACCCGGCCAAGGTACAGGCCATTTACGATTGGGTTCAGCCCACTTCTTTGAAGGCCCTCCAGAAGTTTTTGGGTTTTGCTAATTTTTATCGGAAATTTATAGCAAAATTTTCTAGTATTGCCAAGCCATTCACTGATTTGACTAAGAAGGGTGCTGATGTGTTAAATTGGTCTCCGGAGGCTGTTTCTTCCTTTCAGGAGCTGAAGCGAAGATTCACCTCCGCCCCGGTTTTGCGGCAACCTGATGTCTCACTTCCGTTCCAGGTAGAGGTGGATGCTTCTGAGATTGGTGCAGGAGCTGTTTTGTCCGAAAGGGATCCTGTAACATCTAAAATGAATCCCTGTGCTTTCTTTTCCCGAAAGTTCTCTCCATCTGAACGTAACTATGATGTGGGGAATCGGGAACTGTTGGCCATGAAATGGGCATTTGAGGAGTGGAGACATTGGTTGGAGGAAGCTAAACATCAAGTCGTGGTCCTCGCTGACCACAAGAATTTGATTTACCTAGAGTCGGCTAAGCGCTTGAACCCTAGACAGGCTAGGTGGGCCTTGTTTTTTATACGTTTTGATTTTGTGGTTTCTTTTCTTCCTGGAACTAAGAATGTCAAGGCAGATGCCCTCTCTAGGAGCTTCTTTGCTGATTCTCCTGTGGTGACCAAGCCTGCTACCATCTTAGGCGAAGGGGTAGTTCTTTCTGCCATCTCGCCCGATTTGAGACGTGCTCTAGAAGAGTTCCAGGAGGACAAACCTGAGCGTTGTCCCAGTGGAAAGTTGTATGTTCCTGACCAGTGGAAGAAGAGAGTGATGTCTGAAGTTCATTGCTCTGCTTTGGCTGGTCATCCAGGTATTTTTGGTACTAGAGATCTGGTGAGTCGGTCTTTTTGGTGGCCCTCCTTGTCTCGTGATGTCAGGAATTTTGTGCAGTCCTGTGGGACTTGCTCCCGGTCTAAATCGTGTTCTCGCTCTAGTGGGTTGTTGATGCCTTTGCCTGTCCCCAAGAGGCCATGGACCCATATTTCAATGGATTTCATCTCTGATATGCCTGTCTCTCAAAGGATGACTGTTATTTGGGTGATTTGTGATAGGTTCTCTAAGATGGTTCATCTTGTACCACTCCCTAAGTTGCCGTCTTCCTCTGAGTTGGTGCCCCTGTTTTTGCAACAGGTGGTTCGCTTGCACGGGATTCCTGAGAACATTGTATCTGACAGAGGAGTTCAGTTTGTGTCTAGATTTTGGAGAACTTTCTGTTCCAAGCTGGGAATTCAGTTGTCCTTCTCCTCTGCTTTTCACCCTCAGACCAATGGGCAGACAGAGAGAACAAACCAGACCTTGGAGTCGTATTTGAGATGTTTTATTTCCGCTGATCAGGATGATTGGGTTTCATTTTTGCCCTTGGCCGAATTTGCTTTAAATAATAGAGCTAGTTCTGCCACTTTGATGTCACCTTTTTTTTGTAACTTTGGGTTTCATCCTCAATTTTCTTCAGGGCAGGTGGAGCCCTCTGCCTGCCCAGGTGTTGACACTGTGGTGGAGAGAATGCACCAGATCTGGGACCAAGTGGTGGATAAGTTATCTCTCTCCCAGGAAAAGGCCCAGCGGTTTTCCAACCGACATTTCACCATTGGTCCCCAGTTTAAGGTTGGGGATATGGTGTGGTTATCATCAAAAAATATTGCTATGAAGGTGGCTTCTCCTAAGTTTAAGCCTAGATTTATTGGACCTTACAAGATTTTGGAGATTATTAATCCGGTCTCTTTTCGTTTGGCTCTTCCTGTCACATTTAAAATCCATAATGTGTTCCATAAGTCTTTGTTGAAGAGGTTTGTTGAACCTGTTGTTCCGGGGGTGGCACCTCCAGACCCTGTATTGGTTGAAGGTAACATGGAATATGAGGTAGAGAAAATACTGGATTCCTGTCTGGCTAGACGGAGACTCCAGTATTTGGTTAAGTGGAAGGGTTATGGTCAGGAGGATAATTCCTGGGTCTCTGCCTCTGATATTCATGCCAAAAGATTGGTGCGTGCCTTTCATCGGGCTCACCCTGATCGCCCTGGTGGCGTGGTTGAGGGTTCGGTGACCCCTCCTCAAGGGGGAGGTACTGTTGTGAGTTCATTTTCCCCTCCACCACTGAGGCCCGATGAACTCCCTCTTCTGGTGAAGAAAGGTAGTGAGCCTGATTATCTAGCACCTGAGACTAATGATGATGACTAGCTGAGTGGAGTTACTGACTGGATATAAGGCCGCCGACGCCCTTCTGCTCTGCGGGTGACTTCTCTGAGGGATCCTTGGAGTCCAGTCTGAATTCCTGCTCTTCTAAAGCTAAGTTTTCTGCTCAGCTTTTTGCATTTGTGCTTTGACTTTGTTTTGCTTTGTTTTTCTGGATTTCTGCCATTCCCTGCTGGGGTGAGCTGAATTCCTTTAGCTCTGTCTTCAGAAAATACCTGAGTGCTGATATAGTTTTTGAAGCCTAGCTGCTTCAGGGTCTTTTTCCATATCAGCCTGTTGGCTAATGTCTTTGATAGGGTTTTGGCAGATTGCAGACAGCAACCTTCCTTTCCTGTCCTGTTTAGTTTGCTTGGGCCCCATCGTTTGCTCAGCCTATCTTTCTATCTTTGTGAGTGTTTTTTCATCTTGCTTCACCGTCATTATATGTTGGGGGCTGCCTTTTACTTTGGGGACTGCTCTGGGGCAGTTTAGATTTCCTTTTCTGTCTTTAGGCTATTTAGCTCTCCGGCTGTGATCGAGGGGTCTAGGGCACCGTAGTAACCCCCCACGGCTACTTCTAGTTGTGTTGATAGGTTCAGGGGTCTGCAATCTGATAGTTGCCAACTTCTCTGGTTTTCTGGACGTAGCTTCTATTTTTGTGTCTGCCTCCTACGGTGACTCTATCATAACAGGCACCTTGGGGAAACCACAACGTTTGCCAAAGTCAAGATCCATCAGATTCAAAGCTGCTCCTGAATCAACAAAGGCCTTAGCAGAAAATGTAGACAAGGAGCAGATCAAGGTAACCGCCAACAGGAACTTAGGCTGTACACTGCCCACGGCAAATGAGTAAGCAAAACGTTTTTCTCATTTAGGGCAGACAGAAATAACATGAGAGGCATCCCCACAAAAGAAGCATAACTTATTACGCCTTCTAAACTCTTGACGTTGCGCCCTAGACAAAACCCTATCACATTGCATGGGTCCAGAAGTTTGTTCGAAAGGCAGCACCGCCTCTCATATACTTTTACGTTCACGCAAACGTCGATCAGTTTGAATGGCTAATGACATGGAGTCATTAAGACCAGAGGGGACAGAAAATCCCACCATAACATCTTTTACGGTTTGTGCCACACCTTTCCGAAAGAGAACTGCTAGGGCATCATCATACCATTTAGTAAGGACCGCCCACTTTCAGAACTTCGGGCAATATAACTCCACAGCATCCTGACCCTGGTTCAATGCCAATAAGGTTTTCTCAGCTTGATCAATAGCATTAGGTTCATCATACAACAACCCCAGGGCCTGAAAAAATGCATCCACATTAGCCAGAATAGGATCTCCAGGTGTCAGAGAAAAAGCCCGATCCTGGGGATCGCCGTGCAGCAGTAAGATGACAATTATAACCTTCTGCACCGAGCTCCCCGATGAATTAGGTTTCAAAGCAAGAAATAGTTATTCTTAAAATTCAAAAATTTTGACCGATCCCCCGAAAACACATCAGGAGTAGGGTTCCACAGCAGATGACTGAGCGAGATAGGCAGAAATTCCCCGCACTTCAGCAGTGAGCTGCTCAACACGATCGGACAATTGCTTTGTCTCCATTAAGGAAAAACTCCTATGGCTCCAGAGAAAAAGAGGAAAAAATATATTAAAAAAATTCTGACACTTATTTTTTTTTTTTACAATTCTTTCCTTCTTTTGAGTACCCTACAGTCTACAGTTTTGGCAGGTGATTCTGTTATGAACGGGTCACCGAGGAGGATGGCAGGAAGCCATCAGTGTTACGGCGGTGGAACACGCTTAAAAAAATATAAATAAAGCGTATTCGCCGCCCGGGGTCCACCATGCGGCAGGTGTAATAACCGCTGCTAAATAGGCAGAGCACAAGGATGGTAATGTGCACAGGGAAGAACTGCACCTGATGCACAAATGCAAGCTCTGTTAAAAGACTCACAGAGCTGCACACATGAGCACAAATACAAAAAACGCTGGGTCTGTATTAAGTTCACAGACACTGAGCGGCACACGCGCGGTAGCCAAAGATCGGAGTAGTTATAGACGTCACTACAGCCGAGAGGACTTACCGTGACTGGATGTGTGCACGGCGTCGCAACTGCGGACGCCAAAACAACTGCAGGCACAAGTTAGCAGGCGCAATGCAGGACGCAGGATGCTTGAGCGTGCTGGCGCTAGCGCGCACACTGGCTGTATCCCAATCATTCACACATACATATTATCAGAGGGAAGGAGTTTCTTAATAAGTCATTCACCAGTCCAAGCATCCATCACCAAACACACAGCAGCAATTATGGAAAATACTAGCCCATGGCATAGCGGCCATGTGCACTTTTTATAGCGTACGGGACCTGCCGGAAATCTGCAGAGCCCCGAGCATAACCAATCAAATCAGGAGCAGGACCTGAGCACCTGACTCCTGAACTCCAATGAGAGCTAGTCCCGTGAGCATGCTCAGAAGCAGGGAGAAAGGACTTAGCCTCTGGAGACAAATGTGAGAATCTGAGTTGCTGCATATGCATAGAATGACCCAGATTCCTAACAATCAGGACACCAGAAAGGTTGGTAATTCAGCGGATTGCAGACCCCTGATCCTAACAACACATCTAGCAGTAGCCGTGGAGCGTACCTACGATGCCCTAGACGCCTCGGCACAGTTGGAGAACTAACTAAGCCTAAAGCCAGAAAGGTGAAATCTAAACTGCCCTGGAGCAGATCCCCAAAGGAATAGACACCCCCCCCAAACATATACTGTCGGTGAGACAAGATCAGACACAAACATAGGCAGAAAATAGACTGAGCAAACGATGGGGCCAAAGCTGTCTAGATAGGACAGGACAGAAAAGATACTGTCTGCAATCACGCAAAAACCCTAAAAAATCCAACACATCTGATATATAAAAAACCTGAGGCCACACAACCTCACCCCCGCTAGATCAGCACTCTGGTGTGAACAGGAAGCAAAGCAAAAGATACTAATATAACAGGGGACTGAACAAACTGACACAAGCTGTAACATATGGAGCAGGGCCCAGCGCTGCCCCCAGTAGGGAGTACGCTGAACCCTCGCAACAAAGCAGAAAGCAAAAAAAAGGCACAACCAGATTATATGCAAAGGATTAGCAAAAGAATCACTTAACTGAACCATGCAGATCAGGCAGCAGACAGAAGAACTCCAAATGCACAAGGAGGAAATCACCAGCAACCTCTTAGGGAAACCTGCTCACTTATATGCTCCCAGCCAGTAATCCCAGATTCCCAATCATCGTCATCAGGTGGCAAACTTCCATCCAACTGGCCAGCTCCACTATGCCCAGTAACCACCAGAGGGAGCTTCGGCTCAGAAGTCCGAGCTCGGGAATTCACAACAGGGCCCATTGTCACATTCTCAGAAGTTAGGTCTTCATTTGACGGCCTGAACTTTGAGAGGGTGCTGCCAATACAGAGAAGGTTTTCTCCGGCCATGGTAGCTACTCTGATGTAGAAAGCCCATAACAACTAGGATTTAAGACAGAATATGGGCAAAATTTTGGGCTTTCTCAGGGCAGTCTGTTGGACTTACAGTCCCAGTCAGAGATATCCTAGAATTCCTACATAGGGGTATGGAGATGGGCCTGGCCACCAGCACCCTTAGGAGCCCTTTACAACTAAAACCTGGCAGTGGATAGTTGGGTTGTCATGTTCATTAAAGTATGCAGAGGTCTAGGCCTGTGCCAACTACAAAATGCCTCTGTGGAATTTGAACTTGGTCCTGGGAGCCTTAAAACAAAATCACCCTTTGAGCTCATACATGAGGTGCCAGATAAGATACTAGCACTAAAAACGGTAAATCTAGTAGCTCTAATGATGGCGCGTAGGGTTAATGATTTACAGGCTAGGGCCATTAATCATCCTTTCATGCAGGTGTTAGATGACAGGGTGGTGTTGATGCCAGATCCAGCATATCTCCCCAAGGTGGCCTCCAAGTTTCATAGGAGTCTGGAGGTAGTTCTTCCCTTCTTCTATAGTGAACCAAATACTGCAGAAGAACACAGGCTTCACATATTAGATGTCAGGAGGGCCCTGATACAGTATCTATACAGATCTAGGCAATATAGAAAGGATAAGACCTTATTTGTATCATTCCAGGGAAGCAGGAAGGGCTGTGGTGTTTCAAGGGGGACCATAGCTAGATTGATAAGGGAAGCAATAAGATTAGCCTACTCCTCTAGAAGTAGACCAGTTCCTGGAAATCTGAAAGCCCATTTCACCAGGGCTGTGGCGACCTCCTGGGATGAGAGAGCAGAGGTGTCCATCGACGAAATATGTAAGGCAGCCACATGGTCTTCCCCTTCTATAGACACTATCACCTCAAACTGTCCTCCTCTGTTGACCCATCCTTTGGGAAGAGTCTATTGCAAGCGGTGATCCATCCCTAGGGTGCTTTGATCTATATAAATCTCTCAGGTGGTGCTGTCATGGGAGAAGGGAAAAAATCTAAGTTACTTACCGTTAACAGGATTTTACAGTGCCCATGACATCACCCTTATATTCCCTCCCCCGCTTTGTCACTTATGGTGTGCACTTTTAAGGGTGTTAAGAGAAATGTATTTGGTGATGGTTATGCTACTAACTGTCTGGAGGCCCTCTCGTGCACTGAAACCAAACTGATGTGGAGGAAAGATGCCGCCTTTTTATTCAGTAGGTTTCCTGTCCTGGTGGGAGGTTGCCCTCTTTTAGGTGGTGCTGTCATGGGCTCTGTAAAATCCCATTAACGGTAACTAACTTAGATTTTATTTTTATGTAACGGACATAATTAGGCTATCCACTATTTTCGCATTTATGACCTATCCTTAGAATAGGTCATCAATGTGTGATCGACTGAGATCCAACACCTGGCATCCCCGCTGAATAGCTGTTATAGTCAGTGGCGGCAGCAGCCACAGCTGGACGATTTTCCTCCCTTACCGAGCTGCTCTCTCTATTTGTAGTGGCCGGGGCTTGGTACTGCACATCCGACTCATATTGATTTAAATAGGAGGCGGATGTGCAGTACTAAGCCCCAGCCACTACATTTAGACAGAGTAGCTTGGCAAGTGAGTATTTCAGTCCGGCGGCTGTCACCGCAGACACAGATGAGAGCTAATCGGCGAGGAAGACGGGTGTCGGACCCAGACCGATCAGACATTGATGACTTATCTTAAGGATAAGAAGTGAACAACCTCTTTAAAATAATCTATAATTGACAAAACTAAAAATAGCAATCTACAGCCTGGAGGTTTTGGTTCAAGTGGAGGAGGAGGAATAGGCTAGGGAGAAATAATCCAACACTGTTTGTGATTTTGTTTTTGTTTTTTGTTTTTTTTATTTTTGTTTCTTTTTTTTAACTAACTTAAAAGAACATAGAGTTAGCCAAAAAAAACTAGCAAGCTAGAATCAGGGGGCGGAGGTCCACCTATAAGAGGAGAAGGAGGTGGAGGTGGACGTGAAATAGGCCGAGGAGGAGGTAGCCAACAAAGTTGTTTTTGTTTTTTTATTCGGAGAGGCATCCAAATGAAACAAATGGCAAAAAGAACAATAGTTGAACACTGGCTAGGTACAGCTGGTATAGTTGTCTAGTCAACCAAAGGTATGGACATGTCCTGTGGGATCCACACCTGGTTGATTTTAATGAATGTTAGCTTATCCACGTTGGCTGTAGACAGGCGGATGTGCCTGTCTGTGATCACACTTCCTGCCTTGCTAAACACATATTCTGACAGTATACTTGCCACAGGGCAGGACAGCACCTCTAAGGCATAAAGGGCAAGCTCAGGCCATGTGTCCAATTTGGAGACCCAGAAGTTAAATGGGTCAGACCCATCAGTTAGTACATGGAGACATGTGGACACATATTCTTCCACCATGTTGTTGTAACTCCTTCTCATGCTAATAAGGACCAAATCAGAAGGTGGTGCTGGATGTTGTGGCATGCTCATAAAGATTTGCAACATTTTGGCCATGCTATCCCTGCCTTCCAAGGTGGTGGCGATGCCCCAGCTGCATTGATGACTTTGCCTCTGTCTTGTTCTTCTACTGAGCCCCAGCTGTCAGGTAGGAAATCCCTCTGTAGTTCCACTACAAGTGTGCACTTCTATTCATGCATTTTGCGATCCCACTCCAGTGATGGAAGTTTTGGTGGTACATTGTCCTTGTTGCGGGAATCCTGCAGAGTGTCTGCACTAGTAACAATACGGGCAACTCGGCGTTCGTGGCATAGGTACAGTAGCATGTATTGCCTCATGTGTGCCAGGCTGCTCGGAGGCATTGACAAGCTGTCCTTAGTGAGAGTTGCATAGTCTGGGTTCTGTTTATCCCTGTATAGCCATGCTCCAGTGATGCTCGTAAGCTCCTTTGAGAGCTACCCTGCTGTGAACATGGTTTTTTCTCCTCCTTCTCCTTCTTAACATCATCCTCTAAAACTGTCCCCTGGCTGGACAGTTGGGTACCTGGCTGTTGTTGGTACAATGATCCACCCTCCAAGCTATGTGTGGACAACAAGCCTGAAAACTG
Organism: Dendrobates tinctorius; assembly: GCF_039654945.1. NCBI lineage: Eukaryota > Metazoa > Chordata > Amphibia > Anura > Dendrobatidae > Dendrobates > Dendrobates tinctorius. Next base: position 2,374,527 of record NW_027361770.1, on the reverse strand, counting down.
TGTGAATTGTCTCTGCTACTCCTCCTTCTGTGCAGGAAGGCAGAAGTGACACTACAGCACAGACAGGAAAGCAGCACGGTGAGAACATCAAAAGCATGCACACCGTATCCTCACTTTCAGCAGCAGCTCTGATATATGTGAGTAGTTTTTTAGGACGCTCTGCAACACGAAATTCAACATGTGCACCAAGCAAGGGATGTGTGTCAAACCATCTAGGCCCTGAGGTGCTACAAGATTTTGCCTGTTATGGTACACCACCAGGCCGGGCCTTGATGTTCACTGCCACCAACCACTCATCTGTCTGCTGTATGATCCCCATCCACAGCTCCTGTTTATTGTGGGATTTGTCCCCAAATAGATGAGTTTCAGAACAGCTGTTTATCATGGCATTGAAGCAGTTAAACAGCTAGTGACAGCTGTAAACTGGCTGACCATGACTGCCAATGCTTGGTTATCACTTTAGCCATGAGGTACCCATATGTCAAAGGTTGGGAACCCCTTCCCAACTATTAAGTTTGCATACCTCAAAGGCTGTTAAGGGGTTAAACACTGAAATGAAAAAAAACAGTCAAAATGCAAAAATGTCATTTTATTAGTCCCTGCACTCTCCACAACAAATGCAATAAATAGAGATCAAGATGTCATGTATACTAGAATGGTATAAAAATGTAGGCTCAGAGCACAAAAATCAAGCCCTAAGGCTGGTTTCACATTTGCGTTTTTTAGCGCTGGAAAAAAACGCATACGTGCGCATGCGTTTTTTCCCCTATATTTAACATGGGTGCGCATACTTGCGCGCTGGTAAGCGCATGTATGCGATTTTCAAGCGCTGCGTTTTTTTGGGGTGTGCGTTTGTATTTTCCAGACGCAGCATGTTGCATTTTTTGGCCCTGCAAAAAAGCGCATGCGCACATATGCGCACGTTTTGCGCTAAAAATGGCCATTATAGCCTATGGATGCGCATACATGCGCACTGGCATGCTCATGTATGCGTTTTTTTGCACATGCGGTTTTTTTTGTTAACCATGGAATTTAGGGGTTTGGGTTAGAGTTAGGGTTAGTTAAGGGGGTTTAGGGTTAGGGTTAGGGTCAGGGTCAGGGTTAGGGTTGGGGTTAGGGTCAGGGTTAGGGTTAAGTATGGTTTGGTTAAGGGTCAGGGTCAGGGTTAGGGTTGGGGTTAGGGTCAGGGTTAGGGTTAAGTATGGTTTGGTTAAGGGTTAGGGTCAGGGTCAGGGTTAGGGTTAGGGTTAGGGTTAGGGTCAGGGTTAGGGTTAAGTATGGTTTGGTTAAGGGTTAGGGTCAGGGTTAGGGTTAGGGTTAGGGTTAGGGTCAGGGTTAGGGTTAGGGTTAGGGTTAGGGTTAGTTAGGGTTTGGGTTAGGGTTAAGTATGGTTTGGTTAAGGGTTAGGGTCAGGGTTAGGGTTAGGGTTAGGGTTAGGGTCAGGGTTAGGGTTAGGGTTAGGGTCAGGGTTAGGGTTAGGGTTAGGGTTAGTTAGGGTTTAGGGTTTGGGTTAGGGTTAAGTATGGTTTGGTTAAGGGTTAGGGTCAGGGTTAGGGTTAGGGTCAGGGTTAGGGTTAGGGTTAGGGTTAGTTAGGGTTTGGGTTAGGGTTAAGTATGGTTTGGTTAAGGGTTAGGGTCAGGGTTAGGGTTAGGGTTAGGGTTAGGGTCAGGGTTAGGGTTAGGGTTAGGGTCAGGGTTAGGGTTAGGGTCAGGGTTAGGGTTAGGGTTAGGGTTAGGGTTAGTTAGGGTTTGGGTTAGGGTTAAGTATGGTTTGGTTAAGGGTTAGGGTCAGGGTTAGGGTTAGGGTTAGGGTCAGGGTTAGGGTTAGGGTTAGGGTTAGGGTTAGGGTCAGGGTTAGGGTTAGGGTTAGGGTTAGGGTTAGTTAGGGTTTAGGGTTTGGGTTAGGGTTAAGTATGGTTTGGTTAAGGGTTAGGGTCAGGGTTAGGGTTAGGGTCAGGGTTAGGGTTAGGGTTAGGGTTAGGGTCAGGGTTAGGGTTAGTAAAGTCATGGTTTGGGTTAGTGTGAGGGGCCACCTAATGTTGGAAAAAAACGCAAACGCAGTAAAAACGCACTAAAAACGCATACAAACGCATAAAAACGCTGCGTTTTTTTCATGCATGCTCATAAAAATGCTTGAAAAAAACGCAGCAGTTGTATGCTTTTGTATGCGTTTTTTCAATGCGTTTTTTTGCGGGAAAAACGCGCTGCAAAAAAAAGCAAGTGTGAAACTAGCCTAAAACAGCTCTATTCATAGAAAAAAAAATTACAGGTTTCAGAAAATGTTGACAAAAACCATTATTTTTTTTAAATTCTGAATTTTTTAACTACTTAAGTATAAAAAATACAAATAAAGTTTGCTATCACCATATTTGAACTGACATGAAGAATCATATTGTCAATTAATTTTTATTTTTTAATGAATTGTGTAAAAACAAAACCTAAAACAATGACTGAGTTGCATTTTCATTCATTTCATTTGACCACCTGTCTTATTTTTTTCTAATTTTTCAGTACATTACATGATAAAGTAATGCTGGCAGCTGATTAATCTCTGTACTGTCCAGCCATTTGACAGTGAATATATCTTTATTCAGAAACCAGGAAAACCCAGCTCAGCTTACAACTCTTATTTCTTATAGTTTAAGATCTTAATATCTTGCCTGTCAGCTTGAACAGAGAAAGTAAATGAATGTGCTCCAGTCCAGTTGCACATGCACACACTGAGTGAACAGGAACTTCCTGGTTCCTTTTTTTGGTTTAACAATATATTATTGGCAATATAACACTATTTCTGGAGACAGAAACACACGCACTATAACAGTCGAAAATAGTAGTTGTTGCTATAGATAAACTAAGGCTGGAGTCACACACTACGTATAAAAAAATCGGTCCGCTTTTCACGTTCGAGAATCGCACAAATGTTTCATAAACAGTGATCCGTATGTCATCCATGTGCAATGCAAGGATGCGATTTTCTCGCATCTAAGCATCCGTGTGACATCCGTTTTGCATCCGTATGCCGAGATTTTCTCGCCATTTAGCAAACTGAAGATATAATGGATCCCAATGACAGGTTAAAACACAAGCGAAAGAATAGATATATACACATAGAATACATATATATATATGTCATTGAGACACATATATATATATTTATAGTTCATAGAGTTGTACACAGCAGAATAGCAGCTAAATCAATTGCCAACTTCTGTAAAATCATTACAGAACCCGACATAATATGACACATGGCTTACATATAGTAAACCATGGCATATCAAAATGATTTATATATGTCAGTGTTTAATAAATTTATTAGTTTGTGTTAGGAAAAATTTGGAACACAAGGGGTTAAATTTAAGGCTATAATCGCGGAAAAAAATTGCAAGGGCTCCAGCGCAATTTTCTCCGCCAGAGAGGGAAAGCCAGTGAGTGAGGGCAGATATTAATAGCCTATAGAGGGACCATGGCTATTGGCCCCCCGTGGCTAAAATCATCTGCCCCCACCCACCCCAGAAAAAGCGCATCTGTAAGATGCACCGTTCCTGGAACTTAGCCTCTCTATTCCCATTGCCTTTAGTGGTGGCGCATGGATTAATAAGGGGTTAATGTCACCTTATTATTGAAAGGTGACATTAACCCCTTTACCCTCAAGGGTGGTGTGCACGTTAATGACTGGGCCAATTTTTACAATTCTGACCACTGTCCCTTTATGAGGTAATAACTCTGGAACGCTTCCATGGATCCCAGTGATTCTGACATTGTTTTCTCAGGACATATTGTACTTCATGGTAGTGGTAAAATTTCATTGATATAACTTGCGTTTATTTGTGAAAAAAATGGAAATTTGGCAAAAATTTTGAAAATTTTGCAATTTTCCAATTTTGAATTTTTATGCCCTTAAATCACAGAGATATGGCACACAAAAAACTTAATAAGTAACATTTCCCATATGTTTACTTTACATCAGCACAATTTGGTAACCAAAATTTGTTTTGTTAGGAAGTTATAAGGGTTAAAAGTTGACCAGCGATTTCTCATTTTTACAACACCATTTTATTTTTAGGGACCACATCACATTTGAAGTCACTTTGAGGGGTCTATATGATAGAAAATACCCAAAAGTGACACCATTCTAAAAACTGCACCCGTCAAGGTGCTCAAAACCAGATTCAAGAAGTTTATTAACCCTTCAGGTGCTTCACAGGAATTTTTTGAATGTTAAAAAAAAAAAATACTTCAGGTCCAATTTTTTTTATTTTACCAAGGAGAAATTGGACTGCAAAAGTTATTGTGCAATTTGTCCTAAGTACGCTGATACCTGATATGTGGGGGGGAACCACTGTTTCGGCGCATGGCAGCGCTCAGAAGGGAAGGAGCGCCATTTGACTTTTTCACTGCAAAATTGGCTGGAATTCAGATCGGACGCCATGTCGCATTTGGAAAGCCCCTGATGTGCCAAAACAGTGAAAACACCCACAAATGACACCATTCTGAAAACTAGACCCCACAAGGAACTTATCTAGATGTGTGGTGAGAACCCCCAAGGGCTTCACAGAAGTTTATAACGTACAGCCGTACCATTAAAAAAATCATATTTTTTCCACAAAAATGATATTTTCACCCCCAATTTTTATTTTTCCAAGGGTGAAAGGACCCCAAAAGTTATTGTGCAATATGTCCTGAGTACGCTGATACCCCACATGTGGGGGTAAACCACTATTTGGGCGCATGGCAGAGCTCAGAAGAGAAGCAGCGCCATTTGACCTTTTTGGCTGGAATTGAGATTGGACACCATGTCGCGTTTGGAAAGCCCCTGATGTGCTAAAACAGTGGAAACCCCCAACAAATGACACCATTTTGGAAACTAGACCCTCCAAGGAACTTATCTAGATGTGTGGTGAGAACTGTGAACCCCCAAGGGCTTCACAGAAGTTTATAACGTACAGCGGTAAAATTAAAAAATCATATTTTTCCACAAAAATTATCTTTTCATCCTCAATTTTTATTTTCCCAAGGTTAACAGGAGCCCAAAAGTTGTTTTGCAAGTTGTCCTGAGTATGCTGATAGCCCACATGTGGGGGTAAACCACTATTTGGGCTCATGGCAGAGCCCGGAAGGGAAGCAATGCCATTTGACTTTTTGGCTGGAATTGAGATCGGACGCCATGCCGTGTTTGGAAAGCCCCTGATGTGCCAAAACAGTGGAAATCCACAAAAATGACACTATTTTGGAAACTAGACCCCCCCCCAAGGTAAATGTGTGGTGAGCACTTTGAACCCCCAAGTGCGTCACAGAAGTTTATAATGCCCGGGCGTGAAAATAAAAAAATCATATTTTTTCCACAAACATGATCTTTAGTCCCCAATTTTTTTATTTTCCAAAGGGTAAGAGGAGAAATTGCACCCCAAAAATTGTCCAATTTGTCCTGAGTACGCTGATATCCCATATGGTGGAGAAATCTACTGTATGGGCACACGTCAGGGCTCAGAAGGGAAGTAGTGACGTTTTGGAATGCAGACTTTGATGGAATGGTCTGAGGGTGTCATGTCGCGTTTGGAGAGCCTCTGATGTGACTAATCTGTTGAAATCCCCACAAATGAGCCCATTTTGGAAACTAGACAACCCAAGGAACTTACTTAGATGTGTGGTGAGCACTTTGAACCCCCAGTGCTTCACAGAATTTTATAACGTAGAGCCATAAAAATAAAAAAATCATGTTTTTTTTCCACAAAAATGATATTTTTGCCCCCAATTTTTTATTTTCCCAAGGGTAACAGGAGAAATTGGACCTCAAAAGTTGTTGTTCAATTTGTCCTGAGTAGGCTGATGCCTCTCCCATGCACACTATTTGTGTGCATGGGAGAGCTTGGAAGGGAAGGAGCACCGATTGACTTTTTAAACGCAGAATTGGCTGGAATTGAGATCAGACGCCATGTTGCGTTTGGAGAACACCTAATGTGCCTAAACAGTGGAAACTCTCCAATTCTAACTCCAACCCTAACCCCAACACACCCCTAACCCTAATCTCAGCCCTAACCCAACCCTAACCCTAACCCTAGCCCTAACTGTAGCCCTAACCTTAGCCCTAACTCTAACCCTAGCCCTAGCCCTAACCCTAACCCTAATGGGAAAATGGAAATAAATACTTTTTTTTATTTTATTATTTTTCCCTAAGTATGGGGTTGATAAAGGTGGGCTTTATTTACTATTTATAGCGGGTTTTTATGTTTGGCAGCGGTCATACGCTAAAAGACGCTTTTTATTGTAAAAAGTTTTTGCATCATCATATTTTGAGAGCTATAATTTTTCCATATTTTGACCCCTGTGAGGTCTTATTTTTTGCTGTACGAGATTACGTTTTTTATTGGTACCATTTTCGGGCACGTGACTTTTTTTGATCGCTTTTTTTTCCGATTTTTGGGACGCAGAATGAACAAAAACCAGCATTTCATGAATTTCTTTTGGGGAGGACATTTACACCGTTTCGCGTTTGGTGAAATTGATAAAGCGATTTTATTCTTTGGGTCAGTATGATTACAGCGATATCTCATTTATATCTTTTTTATGTTTTGGCGCTTTTATGCAATGAAAACAATTTTATATAAAAAATAATTATTTTTGCATCGATGTATTCTGCGAGCTATAACTTTTTTTTTACTTTTTCACTGAGGATGCTGTATGTTGGCTCTTTTTTTACGGGACAAACTGACGTTTTCAGTGATACCATGGTTATTTTGTATGCGTCTTTTTGATCGCACGTTATTGCACTTTTTGCTTGGCAAAAAACACAAAAATTGAGCTTGGTTTGAGTTGGTACACATGCAGCATATAAATGCATGTTTACATGGCCAAAAAGCATACAAAAACCTATAAAAGACAAAATGAAAAAACCCTGCTATAATTAAATAAGTAAAAAGCCAAAGTGCATTTAAATCATACAGAGTTCTTAGTAATACTGTATTTGATCAAACATAGCATAAAAGCCGTCCCACCATCGACAAGGTGACTCTGTGGTCGGGGCGGTCCTACACTGTCTAGTATTAATAACCTTATCATGTGTCAAAGTTGACGTCTGTGTGAATAAGGGCAGACACGAGCCGGGTCCCAACCACAAGGACACCAGTCAGGGGAAGCCTTGGCAGTATGATGATAAAGCATTATTTTTTGCTTTTATTTTTTAAGGGGTTCTCTAAAGGGGTTAACTACCGTAGTGGGACAGTTTTATAGGGTGGGTCGTTACAGACACGGCGCTACTAAATATGTGTACTTTTATTGTTTTTTCTATTTAAAAAAAATTAATTTATTAGGGATTTTTTTTTATTTAATCAGTGATTTTTTATAAATTATTTTTAACACTTTTTTTTTTTTTTTTACTTTATTACTTTGTCCCAGGGGGAACATTACTGTGAAGTGTCACATCAGCGATCTGACACTTCACACAGCGCTGTATCAGATCAGCGATCTGACAGATGCTGCAGCAGGCTTCCTCATGCCTGCTCTCACAAACTTTCCCACGCTTATGAGTTCATCCCCGGTGAGCCAGGGAACCTGTGCAGACATGATTTCATTCATTCTGCAGTGGTTTCCAGCTGGGCTGGTAGCATTAGCACCGGTCCCGGTTGTAAACTAGTTAACCTCTTGTGATGGATTGCAGCGGGGGACCTGACTGAACTGCGGAGAGGTATGGAAATTGTTGTTTTTTTATTTAAATTTTTTATTACATGACAATGATGGCTTCAGTTGGATTGGCAGCATAATAAATTTGGTCAAAAATTGTGTGTCAGTTTATTAAAATAGTTTTTAATTAATGTGTGTGTGTCTTTTTTAACCCTTTACTACTATTTGATTAATAATGGAGAGGTGTCTTATTGACACCTCTCCATTATTAACCCGGCTAAATGTCACCTTTCAATAGCAAGGTGACATTAACCCACGAACCACTGCTAAAGGCAATGGGAATAGAGAGGCTAAGTGCCAGGAAAGGTGCATCTTACTGATACGCCTTTTCTGGGGTGGCTGGGGGCAGATGTTTGTAGCCGGGGGAAATAACCATGGTCCCTTCCTAGGGTATTAATATCTGCTCTCACTCTTTGGCTTTCCCTCTCTGGGGGAGAAAATTGCTCTGGAGCCCACGCAATTTTTTTCAATGAATGTACCCGTTAATTTAACACCTACATGTCACAAATTTTACACACATACACTAATCTAATTATTAGTCAAATACATATATAAATCTAAAAGAAATGAAATGGTTTACTGCATGTAAACAATTTGTTATTTCACGTCGGGTTCTGTAATGATTTTACAGAAGACGGCAACTGAATTTTAAACGAATCTACTATATATCTCTCTGAAATATATTATCTAATATATAAAGCTCAAGTGTGTGTATGTATGTATGTATGTATGTCTGGGATTGGCATGCGATGGAGGATGGAGGACTATGGGATGGAGGATGTGTGATGGGTATATGGGCACTCGACTATGGGATGGAGAATATGTATGACGGGTATATGGGCACGGGCCTATGGGATCGTGGATATGTATGATGGGTATATGGGCACGGGACTATGGGATGGAGGATAATTATAATTTGCTATAACTAACCACAGTTAGTTACTATGCCCGGGCAGCGCAGGACTCTTCAGCTAGTGTATATATATATATATATATATATATATATATATATATATATAGAACAAAATTGAAAAAACATCACAAAATAGAAAAAAAAAATCTAATATATAAAGCTCAAAGTGTGTATGTATGTATGTGTGTGTGTATGTGTGTATGTCCGGGATAGGCATTCGCATCGTCGCAGCTACAGCCACAAAATTTGGCACAGTCACACGTCTGGACCCCGAGAGCGTCCTAAGCTATGTTGTGAGGCGAAATTTTAACCCCGCACGTTCCAATTCGCCAAACAATTTTGCCCCTATCTACATACTGGGGGAAAAATTGTGTGCGCGTCAAGCCCCGCCCCTCATTATGATGTCATAATGCCCCTATTTGCATACTGAGGAAACAGTGTGTGCGTATCAAGCCCCGCCCCTCATTATCATGTCACAATGGTTGCCATGGCGACGCTGATGTCATCATAGGTTGCAAGCCCTGCCGCCGCTCATTATGATGTCATAATGGTTGACTATGGAATGGAGGATGTGTGATGATTATATGGGCACCAGACTATGGGATGGAGGATATGTATGATGGGTATATGGGAACGGGACTATGGGATGGCGGATATGTATATGGGCATGGGACTATGAGATGAAGGATGTGTGATGGGTATATGGACACTCGACTATGGGATGGCGAATATGTATGATGGGTATATGGGCATGGGACTATGGGATGGAGAATATGTATGATGGGTATATGGGCATGGGACTATGGGATGGAGGGTATGTATGATGGGTATTTGGGCACGGGCCTATGGGATGGTGGATATGTATGATGGGTATATGGGCAAGTGACTATGGGATGGAGGATAATTATAATTTGCTATAACTAACCACAGTTAGTTACTATGCCCGGGCAGCGCCGGGCTCTTCAGCTAGTATATATATATAATGTGTCAATGACATATATATACTGCTCAAAAAATATAAAGGGAACACTTAAACAACAAAATGTAACTCCAAGTCAGTCACACTTCTGTGAAATCAACACTGATTGGTAGAGTTGAGCGAAACGGGTCGAAAAAATTCAAAAGTCGCCGACTTTTGGCAAAGTCGGGTGACATGAAACGAAACCTGACCCTAGGATGAGGTCGGCCACGAGGTCGGCGACTTACGCGCCAAAGTCGCGTTTCAAAAGTTTGTTTTGCGCTCTTTTTCAGCCAATCAGGATCCACGGACACTGTGGGTAACGTGATGACATAGGCACGGGTCACCACCATCTTTCAGAAGGGCATGCAAGTGATTGGCTTGCTTTGGTGGGCGTCACAGGGGGTATAAAAGGGCGTGCACGCCGACCGCCATCTTACTTCTGCCGATCTTAGTATAGGGAGAGGTTGCTGCTGATTCTGTAGGGAGAGCGTTAGGCAGGGAAGAAGACAAAAAAACTGCTTCTGCTGCTAGCGATTTGGCCTGCACAACACACAAGTCACTGTGTGTGCAGTGCAAGGGGAGGCTATATTGTGGTGTATCAGTGGTGTTGGTTGTTGGGCTGCCTTCTAAGGCTTCCTGACACGCTGGCATTGCTGTTTACCCACTGCTCCGCAAACTGATTTTTTAAAAGCAATCCAATCTCCCTTATCCTCTCGTCACTTTGGTCACAGGCAGCTGTGCCATCGAGCGTGTCACATAGCGCTCAGATATCAGTGGGCCGCACACAATCCACAAGTGTCCAGTGTCCAAAAGTGTACGCAGAGATTCAAAATCTCCATTATCCTCTCGTCACTTTGGTCACAGGCAGCTGTGCCATCGAGCGTGTCACATAGCGCTCAGATATCAGTGGGCCACATACAATCCACAAGTGTCCAGTGTCCAAAAGTGTACGCAGAGATTCAAAATCTCCATTATCCTCTCGTCACTTTGGTCACAGGCAGCTGTGCCATCGAGCGTGTCACATAGCGCTCAGATATCAGTGGGCCGCACACAATCCACAAGTGTCCAGTGTCCAAAAGTGTACGCAGAGATTCAAAATCTCCATTATCCTCTCGTCACTTTGGTCACAGGCAGCTGTGCCATCGAGCGTGTCACATAGCGCTCAGATATCAGTGGGCCGCACACAATCCACAAGTGTCCAGTGTTCAAAAGTGTACGCAGAGATTCAAAATCTCCATTATCCTCTCGTCACTTTGGTCACAGGCAGCTGTGCCATCGAGCGTGTCACATAGCGCTCAGATATCAGTGGGCCGCACACAATCCACAAGTGTCCAGTGTCCAAAAGTGTACGCAGAGATTCAAAATCTCCATTATCCTCTCGTCACTTTGGTCACAGGCAGCTGTGCCATCGAGCGTGTCACATAGCGCTCAGATATCAGTGGGCCGCACACAATCCACAAGTGTCCACTGTCCACAAGTGTACGCAGAGATTCAAAATCTCCATTATCCTCTCGTCACTTTGGTCACAAGCAGCTGTGCCATCGAGCGTGTCACATAGCGCTCAGATATCAGTGGGCCGCACACAATCCACAAGTGTCCAGTGTCCAAAAGTGTACGCAGAGATTCAAAATCTCCATTATCCTCTCGTCACTTTGGTCACAGGCAGCTGTGCCATCGAGCGTGTCACATAGCGCTCAGATATCAGTGGGCCGCACACAATCCACAAGTGTCCAGTGTCCAAAAGTGTACGCAGAGATTCAAAATCTCCATTATCCTCTCGTCACTTTGGTCACAGGCAGCTGTGCCATCGAGCGTGTCACATAGCGCTCAGATATCAGTGGGCCGCACACAATCCACAAGTGTCCAGTGTCCAAAAGTGTACGCAGAGATTCAAAATCTCCATTATCCTCTCGTCACTTTGGTCACAGGCAGCTGTGCCATCGAGCGTGTCACATAGCGCTCAGATATCAGTGGGCCGCACACAATCCACAAGTGTCCACTGTCCACAAGTGTATGCAGAGATTCAAAATCTCCATTATCCTCTGGTCACTTTGGTCACAGGCAGCTGTGCCATCGAGCGTGTCACATAGCGCTCAGATATCAGTGGGCCGCACACAATCCACAAGTGTCCAGTGTCCAAAAGTGTACGCAGAGATTCAAAATCTCCATTATCCTCTCGTCACTTTGGTCACAGGCAGCTGTGCCATCGAGAGTGTCACATAGCGCTCAGATATCAGTGGGCCGCACACAATCCACAAGTGTCCACTGTCCACAAGTGTACGCAGAGATTCAAAATCTCCATTATCCTCTCGTCACTTTGGTCACAGGCAGCTGTGCCATCGAGCGTGTCACATAGCGCTCAGATATCAGTGGGCCACACACAATCCACAAGTGTCCAGTGTCCAAAAGTGTACGCAGAGATTCAAAATCTCCATTATCCTCTCGTCACTTTGGTCACAGGCAGCTGTGCCATCGAGCGTGTCACATAGCGCTCAGATATCAGTGGGCCGCACACAATCCACAAGTGTCCAGTGTCCAAAAGTGTACGCAGAGATTCAAAATCTCCATTATCCTCTCGTCACTTTGGTCACAGGCAGCTGTGCCATCGAGCGTGTCACATAGCGCTCAGATATCAGTGGGCCGCACACAATCCACAAGTGTCCAGTGTCCAAAAGTGTACGCAGAGATTCAAAATCTCCATTATCCTCTCGTCACTTTGGTCACAGGCAGCTGTGCCATCGAGCGTGTCACATAGCGCTCAGATATCAGTGGGCCGCACACAATCCACAAGTGTCCAGTGTCCAAAAGTGTACGCAGAGATTCAAAATCTCCATTATCCTCTCGTCACTTTGGTCACAGGCAGCTGTGCCATCGAGCGTGTCACATAGCGCTCAGATATCAGTGGGCCGCACACAATCCACAAGTGTCCACTGTCCACAAGTGTACGCAGAGATTCAAAATCTCCATTATCCTCTCGTCACTTTGGTCACAGGCAGCTGTGCCATCGAGCGTGTCACATAGCGCTCAGATATCAGTGGGCCGCACACAATCCACAAGTGTCCACTGTCCACAAGTGTACGCAGAGATTCAAAATCTCCATTATCCTCTCGTCACTTTGGTCACAGGCAGCTGTGCCATCGAGCGTGTCACATAGCGCTCAGATATCAGTGGGCCGCACACAATCCACAAGTGTCCACTGTCCACAAGTGTACGCAGAGATTCAAAATCTCCATTATCCTCTCGTCACTTTGGTCACAGGCAGCTGTGCCATCGAGCGTGTCACATAGCGCTCAGATATCAGTGGGCCGCACACAATCCACAAGTGTCCACTGTCCACAAGTGTACGCAGAGATTCAAAATCTCCATTATCCTCTCGTCACTTTGGTCACAGGCAGCTGTGCCATCGAGCGTGTCACATAGCGCTCAGATATCAGTGGGCCGCACACAATCCACAAGTGTCCACTGTCCACAAGTGTACGCAGAGATTCAAAATCTCCATTATCCTCTCGTCACTTTGGTCACAGGCAGCTGTGCCATCGAGCGTGTCACATAGCGCTCAGATATCAGTGGGCCGCACACAATCCACAAGTGTCCACTGTCCACAAGTGTACGCAGAGATTCAAAATCTCCATTATCCTCTCGTCACTTTGGTCACAGGCAGCTGTGCCATCGAGCGTGTCACATAGCGCTCAGATATCAGTGGACCACACACAATCCACAAGTGTCCACTGTCCACAAGTGTATGCAGAGATTCAAAATCTCCATTATCCTCTCGTCACTTTGGTCACAGGCAGCTGTGCCATCGAGCGTGTCACATAGCGCTCAGATATCAGTGGGCCGCACACAATCCACAAGTGTCCAGTGTCCAAAAGTGTACGCAGAGATTCAAAATCTCCATTATCCTCTCGTCACTTTGGTCACAGGCAGCTGTGCCATCGAGCGTGTCACATAGCGCTCAGATATCAGTGGGCCGCACACAATCCACAAGTGTCCACTGTCCACAAGTGTACGCAGAGATTCAAAATCTCCATTATCCTCTCGTCACTTTGGTCACAGGCAGCTGTGCCATCGAGCGTGTCACATAGCGCTCAGATATCAGTGGGCCACACACAATCCACAAGTGTCCAGTGTCCAAAAGTGTACGCAGAGATTCAAAATCTCCATTATCCTCTCGTCACTTTGGTCACAGGCAGCTGTGCCATCGAGCGTGTCACATAGCGCTCAGATATCAGTGGGCCACACACAATCCACAAGTGTCCAGTGTCCAAAAGTGTACGCAGAGATTCAAAATCTCCATTATCCTCTCGTCACTTTGGTCACAGGCAGCTGTGCCATCGAGCGTGTCACATAGCGCTCAGATATCAGTGGGCCGCACACAATCCACAAGTGTCCAGTGTCCAAAAGTGTACGCAGAGATTCAAAATCTCCATTATCCTCTCGTCACTTTGGTCACAGGCAGCTGTGCCATCGAGCGTGTCACATAGCGCTCAGATATCAGTGGGCCGCACACAATCCACAAGTGTCCAGTGTCCAAAAGTGTACGCAGAGATTCAAAATCTCCATTATCCTCTCGTCACTTTGGTCACAGGCAGCTGTGCCATCGAGCGTGTCACATAGCGCTCAGATATCAGTGGGCCACACACAATCCACAAGTGTCCACTGTCCACAAATGTACGCAGAGATTCAAAATCTCCATTATCCTCTCGTCACTTTGGTCACAGGCAGCTGTGCCATCGAGCGTGTCACATAGCGCTCAGATATCAGTGGGCCGCACACAATCCACAAGTGTCCACTGTCCACAAGTGTACGCAGAGATTCAAAATCTCCATTATCCTCTCGTCACTTTGGTCACAGGCAGCTGTGCCATCGAGCATGTCACATAGCGCTCAGATATCAGTGGGCCGCACACAATCCACAAGTGTCCACTGTCCACAAGTGTGTGCAGAAATTCTAAAACTCCCCTGTCCTATAAACACCTTGTACCTTGTTTTACATTACTATATAGTTTGTTGGATTTTGTCTACATTTCTACCAAAAATGAGGAAGGCTGGTGGAAGAGGCCGTGGAATTGGGCGGGGGTTGGCAGCTGGTAATGATGGTGTTGGTGGTGGATCTGATGGTAGTGGCAAGAGCAAAATAGGACCAAATGCAGGAGGTGCTGACCCTGCGTCATCGTCTGTCTACATAAGGCCTCGAACGCTTAGTTTTCTAGGAGTTGGCAAACCGCTTTTAAAGGTAGAGCATCAGGAAAAAGTTTTGTCTTACATTGCTGACTCTGCCTCCAGCTCTATCGCCTTCTCTTCTTCAGTTGTAAAAAGTAAAAGCACTGAGTCGTCATTGGAGGCTCATGTTCATGAACCACACCTTTCCTTGTGTCCTTCACCCCAACCAAGATTGAAGGATGACGCAGGCCATACTACTGATTACTCCATGGAGCTGTTTTCACATACCATGCCTGGATTATCAAGTCAAATGGTGAATTACCCAGGCCAAGATGAATCTGACATGGAGTGCACTGATGCACAGCCGCTGATGGATGATTCTGCTGGTACCTTCACTCAGAGCACTACATTGTCCTCGCAGTGTACAGAGCCAGATTTTGACCCTGATGAGACTCAGGTGCCCCTTCCCGCACACTATACCACCATACACGGTGACACAGAGAAAGATGCACATGACATAGAAGAGGAGGTGATGGATGACCCAGTTGTTGACCCAGATTGGCATCCATTGGGGGAAGAGGGTGCTGCTTCCAATAGCTCAGATGAGGAGCATCCACAGCAGACATCGACATCGCAACAGCTGTTATCTTGCAGGCCCGGAGCACTCCAAAGACAGGTTCCAAACATCAAAAGAGTTGCTGGACAGCTTGTCCAGAGGGTCAAAAGATCTCAGCGTGCTAGGCCGCAAAATGTCTGCCAAAGTAGGAAGAGTGCAGTGTGGCAGTTTTTTGAACAAAATCCTCATGATCAGGCCAAGGTTATCTGTAAGAAGTGCGCAAAGACCTTTAGCCGAGGGAAAAATCTGAAAAATTTGAATACCAGTTGCATGCTTAGACATTTAACCAGCATGCACTTGCAAGCGTGGACACAACACTAAACCTCAAGTGCCACATGTGCAACTGATCACAACGAAGGTAGTCAGCAACGCTACATTGTTTCCCCCACTGTAAGCACACCGGTTAGCACAGCAGCAAATGTTGAGGTGTCGTTGCAAGGCCACAGCAGTCAGGGAATCCCACTGTTATATCAACGAAAGACTGATTCTAGGCCATCAGAAAGAACACCAACTCCATAATCATCATCAACCCTCTCTCAGTCCGCCCTGTCCACCGCTACTTCCACCATATGCAGCTCTCAAGTCCAGCTCACCCTCCCAGACACTATGAGTAGGTCAAGAAAGTACTCAGTCTCTCATACGCGTACACTGGGTTTGAACGCCCACATTGCCAAACTAATCTCGTTTGAGATGATGCCCTTTCGGTTGGTGGAAAGCACAGCTTTCCGCGAACTCATGGCCTATGCAGTACCACGCTATGACCTACCCAGTCGCCACTTCTTCTCTCGCAAAGCCATCCCAGCCCTCCACCATCATGTGAAAGACCGCATTGTCCATGCACTCAAGCAGTCAGTGAGCGGAAATGTGCACCTCACAACTGATGCATGGTCCAGTCGGCATGGCCAGGGCCATTACGTGTCCATCACTGCGCACTGGGTTAATGTGGTGGATGCAGGGTCCACAGGGGACAGCGGTGGTGGGACAGTGCTGCCTAGCCCACGGTATAGGAAACAGTTGGCTGTAGGCGTTCGACCCTCCTCCTCCTCCTCCTCCAGAAGCGACAGCTCGTCCACAGAGCGCAGTCGTACGAGCACTCCATCTGCAGCTGCCACTGTTGCACACGATGTGTCCCCCTATCGAGCAGCTAGTGGAAAGCGTCAGCAGGCTGTGTTGCAGATGATGTGTTTGGGCGACAGACACACTGCCGAGGTGCTGGCCGAGTACTTGAAGCGACAAAATGAGTCATGGCTGGGCAGTGTACATCTTGAGGCAGGCAAGGTAGTTAGTGATAACGGCCGTAATTTTGTGGCAGCCATAGCCCTTTCAAAACTCAGCCACATACCTTGCTTGGCTCACACCTTAAACCTGGTGGTGCAGTGCTTCCTCAAAAATTATCCGGAGTTAACAGCCCTGCTCCAGAAGGTGCGAAGACTGTGCGCGCACATCCGCCGGTCGCCTGTACACTCCGTTCGTATGCAGAAGCTGCAGCGATTGCTCCACCTTCCCAACCACCGCCTCATTATCGACATTGCAACAAGGTGGAACTCCACCCTGCACATGGTGGAGCGGCTGTGCGAGCAGAGGCAGGCCATAATGCATTTGTGGGAGGATACACGGCCAGGCACTTTGAGAGCAGACATTGAGTTGACAGGCGTGCAGTGGTCGAAGCTGAAAGACCTTTGTAAAGTCCTTCAGTGTTTTGAGGAATGCACACGGCTGGTAAGCGCAGACGACGCCATCCTAAGCATGAGCATCCCACTTATGCGTCTGCTCATGCAAACTTTGACGCACCTTAAGGAGCAGGCGTCTGCAGCCAATGTTGATGAGGAGGAAGAGGTGGAGGGAATCCTTGATGACATTCAGCCATTGTCTGCTCAGGGACCTCTCCTGGACGAGGTGGAGGAAGAAGAGGAGGAGGAGGAGGAGGATGATGGGGATGATTACTTAGGGGAGGAGGATGCATCTCGTGGGGCAAGTGAAAATGTTGGCGTGGCAAGGTCTGGTACAGGGTTTGTGCGTGACTGGAGGGATGTGGATTTGCCAGAAAGTGCTCCTCCACCCAGCACTCGCAGTGCATCATTGACACCGGGAACATTGGCCCACATGTCAGATTATGCCTTGCGGATCCTAAAAAGGGACCCCCGCATTGCCAAAATGATGAACGATGACGACTACTGGTTGGCCAGCATCCTGGATCCACGCTATAAAGGCAAATTACAAAACATCATGCCACAGGAGAACCTTGACCTAATATTGGCTAATAAACAAGCAACTCTGGTAAATCGGTTGCTTGAGGCATTCCCAGCACACAGCAGCGGTGATGGTTCTCACACGAGCCGTACGGGCCGGGGGCAGCTTGGCAGAGGTGTTCGTGGTGCACACAGCAGAAGTGGCGTTGGAGACAGGGGTTTCATGACAATGTTGTGGACTGATTTTTCAAATACCGCTCACACAACTGGTAATACTGCATCGATGGAAAGTGACAGGAGACAGCAGTTGTCAACTATGGTTACAAACTACTTTTCCTCCCATATTGATGTTCTCCCACACAGGTCATTCCCCTTTGACTATTGGGCCGCTAAACTGGACACCTGGCCTGAATTGGCCCAATATGCCTTACAGGAGCTCGCTTGCCCAGCTGCAAGTGTGCTATCGGAAAGAGTCTTCAGTGCAGCTGGATCAATCCTGACAGAAAAAAGGACACGTCTGTCAACCCAAAATGTGGATGATCTAACCTTCATTAAAATGAACCACACATGGGTTTCCAAGGATTTTGTCCCACCTTCCCCTGATGACACATAGGGTGACAGAAAAATGGCTTGCTTTGGTCCACCTCTTCCTGGTACTTCACCTATTTCACCTTTTGCATCAGTTGAATGTCCAACATCAACATATGCCACTTTCTAAAACTCCCTAACTGTGCTGCCTCCCCCCCCATGGCCGGGGTCACCACCTAGCGCACGACACCGTGCGAGTGCCGTTGCCCTGGACAGGTGGGTAGGCCGACTCTTGGGCGCGGGCACTGGCACAGGGTCCCTCATAGTGCAATCAAGTGTCTCTGATGGTGGTGGTGCACACCCGCCGTCAGACACACCGCTGTACTATGAGGGGCCCAGTGCCAGTACCGACGCCCACGAGTGTGCCCCCCTTGCTTGGCCAGGGCCCCAGCATTTGCAATCTTTACCTCTCCCTGCTCCTCCGCTGTGTAATCTGGGCCGTCAAATCCATACTGTGCCTGACACCGTCTGAGCCTGCCTCATGCTGTATAGACATATATTTTGAATGTGTACGCTATCCATACATGTTATCCGGGGATACGGTACCCCTTCTAACCTTTGTGCAATGACGTGCAATCCATACTGGGCCTAACACCGTCTGAGCCTGCCTCATGCTGTATAGACATATATTTTGAATGTGTACGCTATCCATACATGTTATCTGGGGATACGGTACCCCTTCTAACCTTTGTGCAATGACGTGCAATCCATACTGGGCCTAACACCGTCTGAGCCTGCCTCATGCTGTATAGACATATATTTTGAATGTGTACGCTATCCATACATGTTATCCGGGGATACGGTACCCTTTCTAACCTTTGTGCAATGACGTGCAATCCATACTGGGTCTAACACCGTCTGGGCCTGCCTCATGCTGTATAGACATATATTTTGAATGTGTACGCTATCCATACATGTTATCTGGGGATACGGTACCCTTTCTAACCTTTGTGCAATGACGTGCAATCCATACTTGGCCTAACACCGTCTGAGCCTGCCTCATGCTGTATAGACATATATTTTGAATGTGTACGCTATCCATACATGTTATCCGGGGATACGGTACCCCTTCTAACCTTTGTGCAATGACGTGCAATCCATACTGGGCCTAACACCGTCTGAGCCTGCCTCATGCTGTATAGACATATATTTTGAATGTGTACGCTATCCATACATGTTATCCGGGGATACGGTACCCTTTCTAACCTTTGTGCAATGACGTGCAATCCATACTGGGCCTAACACCGTCTGAGCCTGCCTCATGCTGTATAGACATATATTTTGAATGTGTACGCTATCCATACATGTTATCCGGGGATACGGTACCCTTTCTAACCTTTGTGCAATGACGTGCAATCCATACTGGGCCTAACACCGTCTGAGCCTGCCTCATGCTGTATAGACATATATTTTGAATGTGTACGCTATCCATACATGTTATCCGGGGATATGGTACCCCTTCTAACCTTTGTGCAATGACGTGCAATCCATACTGGGCCTAACACCGTCTGAGCCTGCCTCATGCTGTATAGACATATATTTTGAATGTGTACGCTATCCATACATGTTATCCGGGGATACGGTACCCTTTCTAACCGTTGTGCAATGACGTGCAATCCATACTGGGCCTAACACCGTCTGAGCCTGCCTCATGCTGTATAGACATATATTTTGAATGTGTACGCTATCCATACATGTTATCCGGGGATACGGTACCCTTTCTAACCTTTGTGCAATCACGTGCAATCCATACTGGGCCTAACACCGTCTGAGCCTGCCTCATGCTGTATAGACATATATTTTGAATGTGTACGCTATCCATACATGTTATCCGGGGATACGGTACCCCTTCTAACCTTTGTGCAATGACGTGCAATCCATACTGGGCCTAACACCATCTGAGCCTGCCTCATGCTGTATAGACATATATTTTGAATGTGTACGCTATCCATACATGTTATCCGGGGATACGGTACCCTTTCTAACCTTTGTGCAATGACGTGCAATCCATACTGGGCCTAACACCGTCTGAGCCTGCCTCATGCTGTATAGACATATATTTTGAATGTGTACGCTATCCATACATGTTATCCGGGGATACGGTACCCTTTCTAACCTTTGTGCAATGACGTGCAATCCATACTGGACCTAACACCGTCTGAGCCTGCCTCATGCTGTATAGACATATATTTTGAATGTGTACGCTATCCATACATGTTATCCGGGGATACGGTACCCCTTCTAACCTTTGTGCAATGACGTGCAATCCATACTGGGCCTAACACCGTCTGAGCCTGCCTCATGCTGTATAGACATATATTTTGAATGTGTACGCTATCCATACATGTTATCCGGGGATACGGTACCCTTTCTAACCGTTGTGCAATGACGTGCAATCCATACTGGGCCTAACACCGTCTGAGCCTGCCTCATGCTGTATAGACATATATTTTGAATGTGTACGCTATCCATACATGTTATCCGGGGATACGGTACCCTTTCTAACCTTTGTGCAATCACGTGCAATCCATACTGGGCCTAACACCGTCTGAGCCTGCCTCATGCTGTATAGACATATATTTTGAATGTGTACGCTATCCATACATGTTATCCGGGGATACGGTACCCTTTCTAACCTTTGTGCAATGACGTGCAATCCATACTGGGCCTAACACCGTCTGAGCCTGCCTCATGCTGTATAGACATATATTTTGAATGTGTACGCTATCCATACATGTTATCCGGGGATACGGTACCCTTTCTAACCTTTGTGCAATGACGTGCAATCCATACTGGGCCTATCACCGTCTGAGCCTGCCTCATGCTGTATAGACATATATTTTGAATGTGTACGCTATCCATACATGTTATCCGGGGATACGGTACCCTTTCTAACCTTTGTGCAATGACGTGCAATCCATACTGGACCTAACACCGTCTGAGCCTGCCTCATGCTGTATAGACATATATTTTGAATGTGTACGCTATCCATACATGTTATCCGGGGATACGGTACCCTTTCTAACCTTTGTGCAATGACGTGCAATCCATACTGGGCCTAACACCGTCTGAGCCTGCCTCATGCTGTATAGACATATATTTTGAATGTGTACGCTATCCATACATGTTATCCGGGGATACGGTACCCTTTCTAACCTTTGTGCAATGACGTGCAATCCATACTGGGCCTAACACCGTCTGAGCCTGCCTCATGCTGTATAGACATATATTTTGAATGTGTACGCTATCCATACATGTTATCCGGGGATACGGTACCCTTTCTAACCTTTGTGCAATGACGTGCAATCCATACTGGGCCTAACACCGTCTGAGCCTGCCTCATGCTGTATAGACATATATTTTGAATTTGTACGCTATCCATACATGTTATCCGGGGATACGGGTACCCTTTCTAACCTTTGTGCAATGACGTGCAATCCATACTGGGCCTAACACCGTCTGAGCCTGCCTCATGCTGTATAGACATATATTTTGAATGTGTACGCTATCCATACATGATATCCGGGGATACGGTACCCTTTCTAACCTTTGTGCAATGACGTGCAATCCATACTGGGCCTAACACCGTCTGAGCCTGCCTCATGCTGTATAGACATATATTTTGAATGTGTACGCTATCCATACATGTTATCCGGGGATACGGTACCCTTTCTAACCTTTGTGCAATGACGTGCAATCCATACTGGGCCTAACACCGTCTGAGCCTGCCTCATGCTGTATAGACATATATTTTGAATGTGTACGCTATCCATACATGTTATCCGGGGATACGGTACCCTTTCTAACCTTTGTGCAATCACGTGCAATCCATACTGGGCGTGAGAATGGCTGGCGAGCTGTTAAGCAAGCTACAGCACCTGTCCAGACAAGTACAGGGATTCCCTAGCGAGGAGACTTATTTGATTGTTTTCTATGTTGGGACAGCAATTTTTGGGGAGCACTATACTCTGGAGAATGATAGATGGGGCCCACCATA
The DNA here is from genome assembly GCF_039654945.1 of Dendrobates tinctorius. NCBI lineage: Eukaryota > Metazoa > Chordata > Amphibia > Anura > Dendrobatidae > Dendrobates > Dendrobates tinctorius. The sequence goes on along the minus strand of NW_027361770.1, from coordinate 2,352,424 downwards.
CACTGGAACATTCCAAAGGTGGACATCAGACACTGGAGCAGCATTTACAGGGCCCATTATACACTAGAGCATTAGAAATGGGGCCCATTATGTTTGGAGCATTATTTGGGCCCATAAGACAGTGGAGCTTCATCCATGGGGACCAACATATACTGTAGCATTATGTGGAGCTCATCATATACTGTTTCAAACATTATATGGGACCAATGATTTTGTATGGAGAAATAGATGGGCCTCGTCATGAGATGTAAAAAGTGAAGTATTTTTCATTGTACTATACCGCTATTTCTCTGCCGTATCGGAGCATGATGAGTTGTGGTATGTGTTAAAGGGGCGCTCTTTCGCCCAGGGCACATGAAAATCTGCAGCCAGCCCTCCCCCTCCACAACTTTAGCCAAATAACCCCCATTTTTCAGTGCGTAACTTGTATTATGAAGTTAATTAAGGTTGACAAGCTTAAGTAAGAAGAATTGATGCTTTTGGCATTCAAATGGGCACTGTAGGTGTGTTTCCTGTCCTCCTCTCACTGCCGACTTTTATTCCCCATTGACTTACATTGGGTTTCGTGTTTCGGGACGACCCCGACTTTTCCCTATAATCGGACGATCTTGCTCGACCCGACTTTTGGAAAAGTCAGGTTTCACGAAACGAAACGCGACCCTAAAAAAGCAAAAGTCGCTCAACTCTACTGATTGTGATTCAAGTTCTCCTGCTGTTGTGCCAATGGAATAAACTGATAAACAGGTAGAAAATAAAGGAAAGTCACTAACATCCACGTGTCTGCTCAGCAAGAGCGCCTAGTGATTCCTTTATTTTTTTGAGTAGTATATATATATATATATATATACTGTATATACCTATACTATGTGTACATATGTATTCTATCTATTCTTTATTAATATGTCGGCTTTTCTAAAGGACACCGGTGTGTATTTCTCACAAGTCACACGTATTGTCTGTGTAATCCATTTTTTTTCTCGCACCCATAGACTTGCATTGGTGAGTCTCGGGCGTAATACGGTGCAAATTACAACATACTGCGATTTCCTCCACATGTATAATACGGACGAGAAAAAATCGGATGATGGGAGCTGCCCCATAGATTAACATTGGTCCGAGTGCTATGCAATTTTTTTTCGCATAGCACTCATCTGTAGAGTTGAGCAAAACGGGTCGAACAAATTCAAAAGTCGCTGACTTTCTCCAAAGTCGGGTTTCATGAAACAAAACCCGACCTTAGCGTGAGGTAGGCGACTTTAGCCCCAAAGTCGCTTTAGCGCCCTTTTGCAGCCAATCAGGAAGAACGGACACTGTGGACAACGTGATGACATAGGCAGCGGTCACCACCATCTTGGAGAAGGGCATGCAAGTAAATGGCTTGCTTTTGTTAGGTGTCGGATTCCTGGCACTGCACAGCAGGAATCCAGAGCCAGACATCCTGCGGTCTCCCATTCTCCTCTGACCACTCAGACTCCTGCTCAGCAATCACGGCGAGCCAAGCATTCTCCTCAGACTCGTTCTGTGAGCCTGGATGTTGCTGCCACCTCCGGTGCAGCAATGGTAGCGCAACCTGCTTTGCAGGGAACTGCTCCAGAGGCTAAGTCCTCGTGCCGTGCTACTGGGCATGCCCGCAACATGCCCTCTCAGTGGAGAGCAGGGGTCACATGTGCAGGTCCTGTGTCGGATCTGATTGGTCCTTCCTAAAGTATTGGAAGGTCCCGGAAGCGCATGGCTATAAAAGCCCTGCATGGCGGCTCGGCCATGCGCTAGTGTAGCGTATTATTCTGTGTGTGTATGGTGATGGATGCATGGACTGGTGTCTGACTCATTATGAAACCCCTACCCTCTGATATTACGAGTGGTGACTGAGTGTGCATAGTCAGCTCCAGGGTTGTGGCAAGCTACACGCCACTTGCTCCACGCCTACACTAGCGTCCGTCGGCGCCCGGTTCTCGGCACCGACGCTTGCGGCCTTAGCTGCCGCTGCACTGCAATACCAGCAGCTATTGGTGTTCGCGGCTGCGATGCCACACGCCGGCTCCTGTGACGTTAACAGGGCCAGCGTCTTTGCATATATTTTTGCCAAGCGACTCTGTGTCTGAACAGAGCCGCTCCTAGCGTTCGGGTGACGTTAACCCGTGCGCACTACGGCACCTTCTGGTGCATCTGCCATTGTCCAGCAGCAGTCTAGTCACCTACCGCACGGTGGACCCCGGGCGGCGAACGCACCTCCTATTATTTATATTTGGTGCGTTCCACGGTCCCTAACATTACACTAGCGCCAGGGTCTGGCTGGCAATGGCAGACGTGCAGCAGTTGCAGCGCTATATTCGGCAGCTGGAGAGCAGGTTGGCGGCTATTGAGAGCGCCAACTCAGCAGCGAATACCGCGCTAGCTGCTGCCCAGACAGTCGCCGAGGCTGTCTCATGTGCGCCCGCTCTTTTGCCCATGCCGACACTTTCTCGCCTCCCGCTTCCCGACAAATTTTCGGGTGACAGCGCCACCTGTAGGGGATTCATCAGTCAGTGCTCAATTCAGCTGGCTGCACGGTTTCCTACAGAGCGGGCTAAGGTGGGGTTTATTGTGTCACTTTTGTCTGGCAGAGCATTACAGTGGCCACGCCATTGTGGGAACGTGATGATCCCGTGGTTCAGGGTGCTGCGCAGTTCCTCGCGGCCCTGAAGCAGGTCTTTTTGAGACCACGGATCATGCACGACACCTCTTTACAATTACTCTCCCTAACACAGGGGTCACTCTCGGTCAGCCATTATGCCGTCCGGTTCCGGACATTGGCTTCTAAGTTAGAGTGGCCGGACAAAGCCTTAGTCCCGGTGTTTTGGAGAGGGTTGGCTGAGCACGTTAAAGACGCTCTAGCTACCAGAGAGGTTCCCACAAGTCTGGAGGATTTGATTGCCGTTTCCACCCGCATTGACCTTTGGTTTACGGAGCGCGGGCTGGAAAGGGCACAATCCAGACGTAGGGTTAACTTGGCTCCCACATTCACCGAACCACTAATATACCCCGCACAGGAGCTTTCACCCTCTGAACCTATGGAGGTGTCTCGCACCAGCTCTAAGCCACGACCGATGCGAAGCTCTGCACGTTGCTATCAGTGCCGACAGTTTGGTCACCCGGCTAGCATGTGTCCTCTGCGGGCGAAAAGGCGTCCACGCCCAGTGGCCGTAGGTAGTGGGCAGTCCAATATGAAACCCTTCTCACCCAAACCGGTATTCCGGGGCATCTTAGACAGTGGGTCCTCCACCTGGGAGGCAGAGGTTACCGTGGACTCTGGGGCCAAGGGGAACTTTATGTCTTCTACCTTCGCCCAGAAATACGCCATTCCCCTGGTATTATTACCTCAGCCTCTGACCATCAGGGTGGTTAACGGAGCACCGTTACCCTCTCAGGTGACCCATCAGACAACTCCACTAGGGCTCACTATCTCACCCTCTCATCATGAGACTCTGTCCCTGCTAATCCTGCCAGACAGCATCGATCAGGTGCTGCTCGGGGTTCCCTGGCTTCGGTGCCACTCTCCTCATATCGAGTGGGCGACAGGGAAGATACTGGCCTGGAGCAAGGACTGCGAGGGGAGATGTCTGAGGGGCAGTCTTCAGGTGGCTTCTACTGAAGTGCCTGCGGATCTCTCCACACTACCTAAACCCTACCACCAATACGCGGACGTCTTCTCAAAAAAATCTGCAGAGACGCTCTCGCCGCACCGTCCTTACGACTGCCCGATAGACCTCATGCCAGGCACAGAACCTCCTAGAGGCTGTGTGTATCCACTATCTCTCCCTGAGACTGAAGCTATGTCACAATACATCCGGGAGAACCTGGCTAGAGGCTTTATCAGAAAGTCGGTGTCACCGGCTGGTGCAGGGTTCTTCTTCGTTCAGAAGAAGAGCGGAGAGTTACGCCCCTGCATTGACTACAGAGGTCTCAATGCAATCACGGTTAAAAACAAATACCCTCTACCGTTGATCTCCGAGTTGTTTGACAGGTTGCGAGGGGCCCAGATCTTTACTAAGTTGGATCTGCGAGGGGCATACAACATGATCCGCATTCGCAAAGGAGACGAATGGAAGACAGCTTTTAATACCAGGGATGGCCATTACGAATATCTCGTTATGCCTTTTGGCCTTTGTAATGCGCCAGCTGTCTTCCAGGATTTTGTCAACGACGTCTTCCGCGACATGCTTTCTACCTCGGTGGTGGTATATCTGGATGATATACTCATCTTTTCGCCAGATTTGACTACCCACCGGAGGGACGTCTGCAGGGTCTTCCACCGTCTGCGGGCGAATTCCCTCTTTGCCAAGCTGGAGAAGTGCCAGTTTGAGCAGGAGTCCTTGCCGTTCCTGGGCTATATCATCTCGGCCCAGGGGCTGGCCATGGATCCTGCCAAACTGCAAGCGGTAATGGACTGGAAAGAACCTCATTCACTCAAAGCGGTGCAGCGCTTTCTGGGGTTCGTGAACTATTACCGCCAGTTTATACCACACTTTTCCACCCTGGTAGCTCCTTTGGTTGCTCTCACCAAAAAAGGAGCTAACCCCAATGCTTGGTCTGAACAGGTCTCCAAGGCCTTCTCGGCTATAAAGTCTCATTTTGCTGGCGCTCCCATCCTACATCGTCCCGATGTGAACAAGCCATTTATACTAGAGGTAGATGCCTCCTCTGTTGGTGCAGGAGCAGTTCTTTTCCAAAAGGACGCTCAAGGTCGGAAGCATCCCTGCTTCCTCTTCTCAAAGACCTTCTCACCGGCAGAGAAGAATTACTCCATCGGTGACAGGGAGCTGCTAGCCATGAAGTTGGCCTTTTCAGAATGGAGACATCTCCTGGAGGGGGCTCGGTTTCCCTTCCAGGTATATACGGACCATAAAAATCTGGTCTATTTACAGACTGCCCAGCGCCTGAACGCCCGTCAGGCTAGGTGGTCGCTCTTCTTTTCCCGCTTCCACTTCACCCTGCACTACCTTTCTGGAGAGAAGAACGTCCGTGCGGATGCTCTCTCACGCTCGGTGGTCTCAGAGGAAGAAGGAGAGGCTGAGCCATGGTTAATTCTCCCGCCGGAGAGTTTTACAACCGTGGCTCCAGTCGCTCTCGAGTCAGTGCCACCAGGCAAGACCTTGGTGCCTCCTCAGCTATGGCCGGAGGTCCTCGCCTGGGCACATGCCTCCAGAGTGGGTGGTCATTTTGGCAATAAACGGACCACTGAACTCCTGGCAAGGTCATATTGGTGGCCACATATGGCTCGAGATGTCAAGGAATACGTGCAAGCATGTAGGCCGGCGGGGCTGTTGTATCCCCTGCCAGTGGCGGATAGACCGTGGGAGATGGTTGGCATGGATTTCATAGTTGGCCTGCCCAAGTCTGGTGGCAGTACGGTCATCTGGGTGGTCACCGACCATTTTTCCAAAATGGTGCACCTGGTGCCACTCGCACGCCTGCCTTCCGCTCGAGGTCTGGCCACTTTGTTTATTAAGCACGTATTCCGTTTGCATGGCATGCCGGACAAAATCGTGAGTGACCGAGGTCCCCAGTTTGCGTCTCGGTTTTGGAGGGAGCTCTGCAGCCTACTCAGCATCGAGCTAAATCTGTCCTCCGCCTACCATCCCGAGACGAATGGCTTGGTCGGGAGAGCCAATCAAACCTTGGTCACCTATCTACGGCATTTTGTCTCTGCCAGGCAGGATGACTGGGCATCCTTGCTACCTTGGGCTGAATTTGCCCTAAACAATGCGGTGGCTGATTCCACTGGACAGACGCTCTTCCTCTTAAACTACGGTCAACATCCACGCGTCCCTGTCCCGATGCCAGTGTCCTCCACTGACTCCAGGGTGGCAGACTGGGCAGTGGAGGCCCGGGACATTTGGGATCGCACTCAGGATGCTATCCGGGCATCTATAGAAAGGATGAGGGCGTCCGCCGACACGCATCGGCGGCCCGCGCCAAGCTTCTCCCCCGGCGACATGGTGTGGCTCTCTACCCGAAATATTAAACTGCGGGTCAAGTCTCCCAAGTTCGCACCGCGATACATTGGACCATTCAAGGTCCTCGAGCGACTTAGCTCGGTGGTCTACCGCCTGGCTCTTCCTCCACATTTGGCCATTTCGGACGTGTTCCATGTGTCCCTCCTCAAACCTGTTCACATGATCCAGTTTTCTGAGTCATCTGCCGGGTCATCAGACTTATCGTCTGATGAGTTTGAGGTTAACGCCATCGTGGGGCGCAGGTTTGTCCGTGGCAAAAAATTTTATTTGGTGGACTGGAAGAGTCATGGTCCCGAGGCTCGGACCTGGGAGCCGGTGGAAAACATTCATGCACCACTCCTGATCACGGCCTTTGAGTGCAGTGAGGCTCAGAGGAGGGGGGGTAATGTTAGGCGTCAGATGCCTGGCACTGCACAGCAGGAATCCAGAGCCAGACATCCTGCGGTCTCCCATTCTCCTCCAACCGCTCTGACTACTGCTCAGCAATCACGTCGAGCCAGGCATTCTCCTCAGACTCGTTCTGTGAGCCTGGATGTTGCTGCCACCTCCGGTGCAGCAATGGTAGCGCAACCTGCTTTGCAGGGAACTGCTCCAGAGGCTAAGTCCTCGTGCCGTGCTACTGGGCATGCCCGCAACGTGCCCTCTCAATGGAGAGCAGGGGTCACATGTGCAGGTCCTGTGTCGGATCTGATTGGTCCTTCCTAAAGTATTTGAAGGTCCCGGAAGCGCATGGCTATAAAAGCCCTGCATGGCGGCTCGGCCATGCGCTAGTGTAGCATATTATTCTGTGTGTGTATGGTGATGGATGCATGGACTGGTGTCTGACTCATTATGAAACCCCTACCCTCGGATATTACGAGTGGTGACTGAGTGTGCATAGTCAGCTCCAGGGTTGTGGCAAGCTACACGCCACTTGCTTCACGCCTACACTAGCGTCCGTCGGCGCCCGGTTTTCGGCGCCAACGCTTGCGGCCTTAGCTGCCGCTGCGCTGCAATACCAGCAGCTATTGGTGTTCGCGGCTGCGACGCCACACGCCAGCTCCTGTGACGTTAACAGGGCCAGCGTCTTTGCATATATTTTTGCCAAGCGACTCTGTGTCTGAACAGAGCCGCTCCTAGCATTCGGGTGACGTTAACCCGTGCACACTACGGCACCTTCTGGTGCATCTGCCATTCTCCAGCAGCGGTCTAGTCACCTACCGCACGGTGGACCCCGGGCGGCGAACGCACCTCCTATTATTTATATTTGGTGCGTTCCGCCATCCCTAACAGCTTTGTGGGGTATCACAGGGGGTATAAAAGGGCGTGCACGCCGACCGCCATGTTACTCATGCTGATCTCAGAATATGGAGAGCTGCTGCTGATTCTGTAGGGAGAGCGTTAGGGAGGCAAAAAGAAAAAAAAACTGCTTCTGCTGATAGCGCTTTTCACTGTAGTTACTGTGCAGTGAAAGGTGAAGATTTTTGCTTTTGTGCAGCAGCGCTGGTGGTGATTAGCCTGCCTTTTATGGCTAGCTGCATTGCTGTGTGCACACTGGTGTTCAAACTGCTTTTTTTAAAAGCAATCCAAATTGTATTGTTTTGTCCTGGTGAGGTAGTGAGCGTTCATTTTTTCACACACCGTACAGCGGTGTACGCTCCTCACACAGTACCGTGTAACGGCTGTTATCACGGCCAAATTGAAGCTATATACGTGTGTGACTCTGTAAGGAAAAGTCGAGGAGTTTATCCGTTCTTACAGACCTACACCTTATAGTTTTGTCCGTTTTTCAGTTTAGTATATTTGCTGTTAGATTACATTCAAAACTAGAGAGAGACAGCGTGCGTCAGTCCGTATACAAAAACACGGAGCTTGACAATTTTACATACACCGTACAGCGGTGTACGTGTACGCTCCTCTCTCAGTACCATGTAATGGCTGTTATCACGGCCAAATTGAAGCTATATACGTGTGTGACTCTGTAAGGAAAAGTCGAGAAGTTTGTCCGTTCTTACAGACCTACACTCTAGGGAGATTCCAATTCTGCCCAATTCTATATACACCTTGTAGTTTGTCATACACTAGGCAATTTCTGCCTGTCACATTGCGGTGTAATATACACAGGGCCTGACAGAATCCAACTCTGTCCTGAAGTCTAGAGAGATTCCAATTCTCACCAGTCCTCTATACACCTTTCTTACACCATCCAGAATCTGCCTGTCACATAGCGGTGTAATATAAACAGGGCCTGACAGTATCCAACTGTGTCCTGAAGTCTAGAGAGATTCCAATTCTCAACAGTCCTCTATACACCTTTCTAAGACCATCCATAATCTGACTGTCACATAGTGGTGTAATATAAACAGGGCCTGACAGTATCCAACTGTGAAAACCAAAAACAAAACACAAAACAAATAACCTGGAATAAAAAAGTAAAAAAATATATTGCAAAAATTGCGTGAAGGTTGTAATAATAGTAATAATAAGGGTATTTAGTTAACACAATTTTGATCAAAATAATGTAGAAGCCATCCCGCCACGTCAACCCTTGTGGGACAGTCCTACCTCCTGTATTTTAAACCTTTCCACTTGTCAAGTGACGTAAATGTGAACAAGGACAGAGGGACTGAACCACCAGTAATAGTATAGGCCAGACAGGATGGATTTTCCAACTCAGAAACAGGGCGGTCACACCCTTATATGCGCAGAATGCACAATGAAACAAATGAGAAACTGGGTCTGAGCAGAAAAAGTAAATTAATGTGCATGCAAAATGTAATTGCATATGAACACATGACCTTTACACAGAGAAAACCAAAAACAAAACACAAAACAAATAACCTGTTTCATTGCGCATTCTGTGCATATAAGGGTGTGACCGCCCTGTTTCTGAGTTGGAAAATCCATCCCGTCTGCCCTATACTATTACTGGTGGTTCAGTCCCTCTGTCCTTTTTCACATTTACGTCACTTGACAAGTGGAAAGGTTTTAAATACAGGAGGTAGGACTGTCCCACAAGGGTTGCCTTGACGTGGCGGGATGGCTTCTACATATTATTTTGATCAAAATTGTGTTAACTAAATACCCTTATTATTACTTTATTACAACCTTCAAGCAATTTTTGCAATATATTGCAAAAAAAAAAAAAAATATATATATATATTTGTCCTGAAGTCTAGAGAGATTCCAATATAAACAGGGCCTGACAGTATCCAACTGTGTCCTGAAGTCTAGAGAGATTCCAATTCTCCACAGTCCTCTATACACCTTTCTAAGACCATCCAGAATCTGACTGTCACATTGCGGTGTAATATAAACACCTTGTACCTTGTTTTACAGGACCATAGAGTTGTTGGTTTTTTGGGGACATTTTCCCCAAAAATGAGGAAGTGTGGTGGAAGAGTCCGTGGAAGTGGGCGGGGGTTGGCAGCTGGTAATGATGGTGTTGGTGTTGGTGGTGGATCTGCTGGTAGTGGCAAAAGCAAAATAGCACCTAATGCAGGAGGTGTTGAGCCTGCATCATCGTCTGCCTCCACAAGGCTTCGAAGGCTCCCTTGTTGTGAGTTCATTTTCCCCTTCGTCACTGAGGTCTGGTGAACTCCCTATTCTGGTAAAGGAAGGTAATGAGCCTGATTATCAGGCACCTGAGCCTAATGTTTATGACTGGCTGAGTGGAGTCACGGACTGGATATAAGGCTGCCAACGCCCTTCTGCCCTGCGGGTGATTTCTCTGTGGACTTCTCGGAGACCAGTCTGATTCCTGCTCCTCTAAAGCTAAGTTTTCTGCTTTGCCTTTTAGCATTTGTGTTTTGTTTTTGTTTGCCTTGCTTTTCTGGATTCTGCCATTCCCTGCTGGGGTGAGCTGAATCTCCTTTTGCCTGTTGCTCTGTCTTCAGAATATTCCTGAGTACTGACATAGTCTTTTTGAAGCCTAGCGTCTTCAGGGCCTTTTTCACTGTCAGTCTGTTGGCTCTTATTTTCATAGGGTTTTTCACGGATTGCAGACAGCAGCCTTCCTGTCCTTTCCTATCTAGTTAGCTTGGGCCCCGTCTTTGCTCAGTCTATCTTTCTGTCTGTGTTGTGTTCTTTCTTCTTGCTTCACCGTCATTATATGTGGGGGGCTGCCTTTTGCTTTGGGGTCTGCTCTGGGGCAGTTTAGATTTCCCTTTCTGTCTTTAGGCTATATAGTTCTCCGGCTGTGATCGAGGGGTCTAGGGCATCGTAGGAACCCCCCACGGCTACTGCTAGTTGTGTTGATAGGTTCAGGGGTCTGCAATCCGATAGCTGCCAACCTCTCTGGTTTTCTGGACTTAGCTAGCATTTATGTTTTTGCCTCCTACGGTGACTCAATCATAACACTCCCTTTTCTGGGAGTAGGTAAAGTGCTATTAAAGCTGGAGCTTCAAGAACAAGTTTTGGCTTACATTGCTGACTCAGCCTCCAGCTCTATCACCTCCTCTTCTGAAATTTTAAAAAATAAAAGCACTGAGTCGTCAATGGAGGCTCATGGTCATGAACCACAACTTTCCTTGTGTCCTTCCCCCAACCAAAATCGAAGGATTGCGGCAGGCCACACCGCAGATTACTCCATGGAGCTGTTTTCACATACCATGCCTGGGTTATCAAGTCAAATCGTGAATTACCCAGGCAAAGATGAATCTGACATGGAGTGCACTGATGCACAGCCACTGATAGATGATTCTGCTGGTACATTCACTCAGAGCACTACATTGTCCTAGCAGTGTACTGAGTCAGAATCTGACCCTGATGAAACTCAGGTGCCCCTTCCCGCATACTATACCACCATACACGGTGACACAGAGGAAGGTGCACATGACATTGAAGAGGAGGTGATGGATGACCCAGTTGTTGACCCAGATTGGCATCCATTGGGGGAAGAGGGAGCCTCTGCAAATAGCTCAGAAAAGGAGGAGGAGCATCCGCAGCGGGCATTGACATCGCAACAGCTGTTATCTGGCAGGCCCGGAGCAGTCCAAAAACAGGTTACAATAACCAAAAGAGTTGCAGGACAGCTTGACCAGACGGTCAAAATAGCACAGCGTGCAAGGCCTCAAAATGTCTTCCCTAGTAGGAAGAGTGCAGTGTGGCACTTTTTTGAACAAAATCCAAGTGATCAGGCAAAGGTTATCTGTAAGAAGTGCGCAAAGACCTTTAGCCGAGGGAAAAATCTGAGAAATCTGAATACCAGTTGCATGCTTAGACATTTAACCACCATGCACTTGCAAGTGTGGACGGACTACCAAAACTCACGTACCACATGTGCAACTGCTCCCAAAGAAGATAGTCAGCAACGCTACATTGTTTCCCCTACTGTAAGCCCACCGGTTAGCACACCCCAAGCAGCAAATGTTGAGTTGTTGTCGCAAGGGCAAATCAGTCAGGGAATCACACTGTTATTGCAACGAAAGACTGAATCTAGGCCATCAGAAAGAACACCAACTCCATCACCATCATCAACCCTCTCTCAGTCCGCCATGTCCACCGCTAGTTCCACCATATGCAGCTCTCAAGTCCAGCTCACCCTACCAGAGACTATGAGTAGGACAAGAAAGTACTCATCCTCTCATCCGCGTACACTGGGTTTGAACGCACACATTGCCAAACTAATCTCGTTAGAGATGATGCCCTATCACTTGGTTGAAAGCACAGCTTTCCACGAACTCATGGCCTACGCAGTACCACGCTATGACCTATCCAGTCTCCACTTCTGTTCGCGCAAAGCCATCCCAGCCCTCCACCTTCATGTGAAAGACCGCATTGTCCATGCACTCAAGCAATCAGTGAGTGGAAAGGTGCACCTCACAACTGATGCATGGTCCAGTAGGCATGGCCAGGGCCATTACATGTCCATCACTGCGCACTGGGTTAATGTTGTGGATGCAGGGTCCACAGGGGACAGCGGTGGTGGGACTGTGCTGCCTAGCCCATGGTATAGGAAACAGTGGGCTGTAGGCGTTCGACCCTCCTCCTCCTCCAGAAGCGAAAGCTCGTCCACAGAGCGCACGAGCACTCCATCCGCAGCTGCCAGTGTTGCACACGAGGTGTCACCCTATCGATCAGCTAGTGGAAAGCGTCAGCAGGCTGTGTTGAAGATGATGAGTTTGGGCGACAGACACACCGCGGAGGTACTGGCCGACTAATTTCAGCGACAAACTGAGTCATGGCTGGGCAGTCTACATCTTGAGGCAGGCAAGGTAGTTAGTGGTAACGGCCGGAATTTTGTGGCAGCCATAGCCCTTTCAAAACTCAGACACATACCTTGGCTCACACCTTGAACCTGGTGGTGCAGTGCTTCCTCAATAATTATCCGGAGTTAACAGTCCTGCTCCAGAAGGTCCGAAGACTGTGCTCGCACATCCGCCGGTCGCCCGTACTCTCCAATTGTATGCAGAAGCTGCAGCGATTGCTCCACCTTCCCAAGCACCACCTAATTATCTACGTTGCAACAAGGTGGAACTCCACCCTGCACATGGTGGAACGGCTGTGCGAACAGAGGCAGGCTGTAATGCATTTGTGGGAGGATACACGGGCAGGCACTTTGAGGGCAGACATGGAGTTGTCAGGTGTGCAGTGGTTGAAGCTGAAAGACCTCTGTAAAGTCCTTCAGTGTTTTGAGGAATGCACATGGCTGGTAAGCGCAGACGACGCCATCATAAGCATGAGCATCCCACTTATGCGTCTGCTCATGCAAACCATGACGCACATTAAGGAGCAGGCGTCTGCAGCCGAGGATGATGAGGAAGAGGGAAGCCTTGATGACAGTCAGCCATTGTCTGCTCAGGGACCTCTCCTGGGCGAGGTGGAGGAAGAAGAGGAAGAGGAGGAGGAGGATGATGATGGGGATGATTATTTAGGGGAGGAGGATGCTTCTCATGGGGCAAGAGAAAATGTTGGCGTGGCAAGGTCTGGTACAGGCTTTGTGCGTGACTGGAGGGATGTGGATTTGCCAGAAAGTGTTCCTCCACCCAGCATTCGCAGTGCATCATTGACACCGGGAACATTGGCCCACATGTCAGATTATGCCTTGCAGATCCTAAAAAGGGACCCCCACATTGCCAAAATGATGAACGATGACGACCACTGGTTGGCCAGGATCCTGGATCCATGCTATAAAGGCAAATTCCAAAACATCATGCCACAGGAGAACCTTGACCTAATATTGGCTAACAAACAAGCAACTCTGGTAAACCGGTTGGTTGAGGCATTCCCAGCACACAGCAGCGGTGATGGTTCTCACACGAGCCGTAGGGGCCGGGGGCAACTTGGAAGAGGTGTTGGTGGTGCACACATCAGAAGTGGCGTTGGAGACAGGGGTTTCATGACCATGTTGTGGACTGATTTTTCATGTCCCGCTCACACGACTGGTAATACTGCATCGATTGAAAGTGACAGGAAACAGCACTTGTCAACTATGGTTACAAACTACTTCTCGTCCCATATCGATGTTCTCCCTCACAGGTCATTCCCATTTGACTATTGGGCCGCTAAAGTGGACGCCTGGCCTGAATTGGCACAATATGCCTTACAGGAGCTCGCTTGCCCAGCTTCAAGTGTACTATCAGAAAGACTCTTCAGTGCTGCTGGATCAATCCTCACAGAAAAAAGGACCCGTCTCTCAACCCAAAATGTGGATGATCTAACCTTCATTATAATGAACCATGCATGGGTTTCCAAGGATTTTGTCACACCTTACCCTGATGACACATAGGTAGCCAGAAAAATGGCTTTCTTTGGTACGCCTCTTCCTGGGACTTAACCAATTTCGCCTTTAGCAGCAGGTGAATGTCCCACTTCAACATATGCCATTTTGTAAACCTCCCTAACTGTGCTGCCTCCTCCCCCCATGGCTGGGGTCACCACCTAGCGCATGCAACTGTGCGAGTGCCATTGCCCTGGACAGGTGGGTGGGTCGACTCTTGGGCGTGGGCACTGGCACAGGGTCCCTCATAGTGCAATCAAGTGTCTCTGACGATGGGGGTGCACACCCGCCGTCAGACACACCGCCGTACTATGAGGGGCCCAGTGCCAGTACCGACGCCCACGAGTGTGCCCCCCTTGCTTGGGCAGGGCCCCAGCATTTGCAATGTTTACCTCTCCCTGCTCCTCCGCTGTGTAGTCTGGGCTGTCAAATCCTTCACTGGGACTGCCACTACAAATTTGGCGAACTGATAGAAGATGATGGTTAAGACGTAGCTATGCCCTGTCCCGCTGGCCGGGATCTAGCTTCAGATAATCAACGGCTTCCATTTCTTATGGATGTTGACTCGCAATGAGATGCAGTGGTGGTTTGTCATCAACTTTCACAGTTTTCCTACCCACAGACGTGTGACATTGCAGCGCACATTTTTAAATGTGCCCTGTCATGCCAATCCAATTGAATCACCTACGGCCTGTGGCTTCTGTGTTTTGCACTCCAAAGTCACGTGACAGATCATGATTGGCAGTGAGCACCATGTTTACATCTCTCCCTGTGATCATAATTGGATGGATATGAGAAACGGCGATGGGATCAACGGTACTGCGATACAGCAAGACTTTCTTCACAAACAAAGGTTTTTGCTGTCTCCACACACTAATTAATTGAGGGTCAGCATCGCCTCTGAGAATAGTGACGGAAGTTTTTCCCGTGAATAGTAATTCCTAGATTTCTGCAATCACTAGACATTATGTCAGTAAGTGTATGCATCTCATTTCCTATTGCGGAGAGTCTGGACTGTCTTACTGAGACAGAAATATAAATGAAGATTAAAAAATAACACCAAAAGTGTATACTGGTTTACGCTTCAAGTACATTTCCTTTTTTCTACTTTTTAGATTGTTGTCTAATCCATACTGAGAACACGGAGATTTTAAATGTTTAAACTATGCTATATATACCTGCTATCCAGTGATAATGTACCCTTTCTCAACTTTGTACAATCTGGCCAAATTCATACTGGGCCTGAGAACATCTGAGCCTGCCTTCTGATCTATAGACATACGTTTTTAATGTGTAAACTATGCTATACATACCTGTTATCCGGTGAAACTGTACCCTTTATCACCTTTGTCCAATCACGTCAAATCCATACTGGGCCTGAGAACATCTGAGCCTGCCTCCTGATCTATATGCATAAGTTTATAATGTGTAAACAATGCTACATATATACGTGTTATCCGATGAAACTGTACCCTTTATCAACTTTCTAGAATCTTGTCGAATCCATACTGGGCCTGAGAACGGCTGCCGAGCTGTTAAGCAAGCTACAGCACCTTTGTTTTGGACACGTAATTTTTTCATTTTATCAGGAATGCCGGTTAGGCCTAATTCCGTAATTGCGGTTGACCTGCACTTACTGGGAAATCATCGTTCGTGGGGAATAATTGGAATCACAGATCCCCATCACTAACGGTGTTCAGCGGGTTATCAGCACCTATAAGCGACAAAAGCTGGTCCTTTCAGTGTAGCGCGCATGCAGCCCCGGACATGTAAGGCCATGATAGACCTGATATTGCTCGATCTCGCGTGCCAGAGCCTCACGTATCCCTCTACGAAGCTTGATGCGTACCGCGGGGGTATGCCGGAGTCTCGTTCGTTAACGGAATAAAGCTGACAAATCGCTAGCACAACTACAAACAGACATACCGCACCACACACAGAATCAACAAAGCTTTCAATGTGTGCATCTTTTCTTGAGGTGGCATGGTAGTGGTTTCCCGGTTGGAGTCCAATGAAGCCGCAGGCTCCACTCCTGGTGGTGCCCTTTTGGACGTTCCTTTAAGGTTCAGCTTTGCAATCATATTGCCCCCGGAAAGCAAACACTTTGCCTTCATGGACGCTGTTTGGATGTTCGTGGGAATAACGCTGCCCGATCACCAGTTGGCATAATTTATTGGTGGGAAGTCCGACAGTATATGATCGTTTCATTTTTTTTTTTTTTGGTTTGTTTTTTACATTTTTAGTCCAGCCTTTCTTGACTTCATAAGGGCATGACAAGCCTATATCTGTGTCTCCTCCACCTCCTCCTTTTACTCCTCCACCTCTTTTCTAAATGTAGTTGCCCTTTTCCATATGTTATTTTTGTCTTCTGAGCATTTTGTCGGCATTGGGACACCGTTTAACGTGTTTTGTAATTGTTTTCTATGTGTTTAAATGTGTTTGTGTTTGCCTGTCATTGTTTTCAATGTGGTTCGACGAACATTCGACGAACTTGCCTCCTGTGCGACGAACTAAAACTCAAGCGGGGTGGCTCAACACTACTCCTGATATATAGACGTACATTGTTAATGTTTAAACTATGCTATATATACCTGCTATCTGCTGATATTGTACACTTTGTCTACTTTTTATATTCTTGTGTAGAGATGAGCGAAACGGGTCGAAAAAATTCAAAAGTCACCGACTTTCGCCAAAGTCGGGTTTCATGAAACGAAACCCGACCTCAGCGTGAGGTCGGCCACGAGGTCGGCGACATTAGCGCCAAAACATGCTTCAGCGCCCTTTTTCAGCCAATGAGGAAGAGCGGACACTGTGGGCAACGTGATGACATAGGCAGCGGTCATCCCACCATCTTTGAGAAGGGCATGCAAGTGAATGGCTTGCTTTGGGGGGCGTCACAGGGG
Source organism: Dendrobates tinctorius (assembly GCF_039654945.1). Classification (NCBI taxonomy): domain Eukaryota; kingdom Metazoa; phylum Chordata; class Amphibia; order Anura; family Dendrobatidae; genus Dendrobates; species Dendrobates tinctorius. Next base: position 2,335,826 of record NW_027361770.1, on the reverse strand, counting down.
GTATAAAAGGGCGTGCACGCCGACCGCCATCTTGCTTCTGCTGATCTCAGTATAGGGAGAGATGCTGCTGCTGCAGATTCTGTAGAGAGAGCGTTTGGCAGGGAAGAAGAAAAAAGTCAGCTGCTGCTGCTAGCGATTTTGCCTGTACAACACACCAGTCACTGTGCAGTGCAAGGGGAGGCTATATTTTGGTGGATCAGCTCTGTTGGTTGTTAGGCTGCCTTATAAGGCTACCTGATAGCTGCATTGCTGGTTTCACACTGCTTTGCAAACTGCTTTTTAAAAGCAATCCTTTTTTTTTGTCCTGGTGAGATACTGAGCGTGCATTTTTTCACACCGTACAGCGGTGTACGCTGCTCTCTCAGTACCGTGTAACGGCTGTTATCACGGCCACAGTGAAGCTAAGGGTGTGACTCTGTAAGGATAAGTCGAGGAGTTGTTCCGTTCTTACAGACCTCCACCTTATCGTTTTGTCTGTTTTTCAAACAGTCTAGTCTATTTGCTGTTTGATTACATTCAGAACTATAGAGAGACAGCGAGTGTCAGTCCGTATACTAAAAAAACACGGAGCTTGACAATTTAACATACACCGGACAGCGGTGTACGTGCACGCTGCTCTCTCAGTACCGTGTAACGGCTGTTATCACGGCCACAGTGAAACTAAGGGTGTGACTCTGTAAGGATAAGTCGAGGAGTTGTTCCGTTCTTACAGACCTCCACCTTATAGTTTTGTCTGTTTTTCAAACAGTCTAGTCTAGTTGCTGTTTGATTACATTCAAAACTATAGAGAGACAGCGTGTGTCAGTCCATATACTAAAAAAAATGGAGCTTGACAATTTAACATACACCGGACAGCGGTGTACGCGCACGCTGCTCTCTCAGTACCATGTAACGGCTGTTATCATGGCCACAGTGAAGCTAAGGGTGTGACTCTGTAAGGATAAGTCGAGGAGTTGTTCCGTTCTTACAGACCTCCACCTTATAGTTTTGTTTGTTTTTCAAACAGTCTAATCTATTTGCTGTTTGATTACATTCAAAACTATAGAGAGACAGCGTGTGTCAGTCCGTATACTAAAAAAACACAGAGCTTGACAATTTAACATACACCGGACAGCGGTGTACGTGCACGCTGCTCTCTCAGTACCGTGTAACGGCTGTTATCACGGCCACAGTGAAGCTAAGGGTGTGACTCTGTAAGGATAAGTCGAGGAGTTGTTCTGTTCTTACAGACCTACACTCTAGGGAGATTCCAATCCTGCCCTGTCCTATGTAACGTTTTTCACACCTGCCAAATTCATCCTGTCATACAGCGGTGTGATATACACTGGCCTGACACAATACATCAGTGTCCAGAAGTGTGTAAGGACATTCCATTTCTCCCATCATATATCACATTTTACACACCAGCCAAATTCAGCCTGTCATACAGCGGTGTGATATACACTGGCCTGACACAATACATCAGTGTCCAGAAGTGTGTAAGGACATTCCATTTCTCCTGTCATATATCACATTTTACACACCAGCCAAATTCAGCCTGTCATACAGCGGTGTGATATACACTGGCCTGACACAATACATCAGTGTCTAGAAGTGTGTAAGGACATTACATTTCTCCCGTCCTGTATAACATTTTTCACACCTGCCAAATTCATCCTGTCATACAGCGGTGTGATATACACTGGGCCTGACACAATACATCAGTGTCCAGAAGTGTGTAAGGACATTCCATTTCTCCCGTCCTATATAACATTTTTTACACCTGCCAAATTCATCCTGTCATACAGCGGTGTGATATACACTGGGCCTGACACAATACATCAGTGTCCAGAAGTGTGTAAGGACAATCCATTTCTGCCGTCCTATGTCACATTTTTCACACCAGCCAAATTCAGCCTGTCATACAGCGGTGTGATATACACTGGCCTGACACAATACATCAGTGTCCAGAAGTGTGTAAGGACATTCCATTTCTCCTGTCCTAAGTCACATTTTTCACACCTGCCAAATTCAGCCTGTCATACAGTGGTGTGATATACATTGGGCCTCACACAATACATCAGTGTCCAGAAGTGTGTAAGGACAATCCATTTCTGCCATCCTATGTCACATTTTTCACACCAGCCAAATTCATCCTGTCACACAGCGGTGTGATATACACTGGGCCTGACACAATACATCAGTGTCCAGAAGTGTGTAAGGACATTCCATTTCTCCCGTCCTATATAACATTTTTCACACCTGCCAAATTCAGCCTGTCGTACAGCGGTGTGAAATACACTGGCCTGATGCAATACATCAGTGTCCAGAAGTGTGTAAGGACAATCCATTTCTGCCATCCTATGTCACATTTTTCACACCAGCCAAATTCAGCCTGTCATACAGCGGTGTCATATACACTAGCCTGACACAATACATCAGTGTCCAGAAGTGTGTAAGGACAATCCATTTCTGCCGTCCTATGTCACATTTTTCACACCAGCCAAATTCAGCCTGTCATACAGCTGTGTGATATACATTGGGCCTCACACAATACATCAGTGTCCAGAAGTGTGTAAGGACAATCCATTTCTGCCGTCCTATGTCACATTTTTCACACCAGCCAAATTCAGCCTGTCATACAGCTGTGTGATATACATTGGGCCTCACACAATACATCAGTGTCCAGAAGTGTGTAAGGACATTCCATTTCTCCTGTCATATATCATATTTTACACACCAGCCAAATTCAGCCTGTCATACAGCGGTGTGATATACACTGGCCTGACACAATACATCAGTGTCCAGAAGTGTGTAGGGACATTCCATTTCTCCCGTCATATATCACATTTTACACACCAGCCAAATTCAGCCTGTCATACAGCGGTGTGATATACACTGGCCTGACACAATACATCAGTGTCCAGAAGTGTGTAAGAACATTCCATTTCTCCCATCATATATCACATTTTACACGTCAGCCAAATTCAGCCTGTCATACAGCGGTGTGATATACACTGGCCTGATACAATACATCAGTGTCCAGAAGAGGTAGGAGAATTAAATTCTCCCCTGTCCTATATACACCTTGTACCTTGTTTTACAGTTCCATATCGTTGGTGGAATTGTGGGTACATTTTTAAAAAAAATGAGGAAGTGTGGTGTAAGAGGCCGTGTTAGTGGGCGAGGGTTGCCAGCTGTTAATGATGGTGTTGGTGTTGGATCTGCTGGTAGTGGCAAAAGCAAAATAACACCTAATGCAGGAGGTGTTAAGCCTGCGTCATCGTCTGGCTCCACAAGGCCTCGAAGGCTCCCTTTTCTGGGAGTAGGTAAACCGCTTTTAAAGCCGGAGCTTCAGGAACAAGTTTTGGCCTACATTGCTGACTCGGCCTCCAGCTCTATCGCCTCCTCTTCTGAACTTGTAAAAAATAAAAGCACTGAGTCGTCTTTGGAGGCTCATGGTCATGAACCACACCTTTCTTTGTGTCCTTCACCCCAACCAAAATTGAAGGATGCGGCAGGCCACACAACAGATTACTCCATGGAGCTGTTTTCACATACCATGCCTGGGTTATCAAGTGAAATTGTGAATTACCCAGGCCAAGATGAATCTGACATGGAGTGCACTGATGCACAGCCACTGATAGATGATTCTGCTGGTACATTCACTCAGAGCACGACATTGTCCTCGCAGTGTACTGAGCCAGATTCTGACCCTGATGAAACTCAGGTGCCCCTTCCCGCATACTATACCACCGTACACGGTGACAGAGAGGAAGGTACACATGACATTGAAGAGGAGGTGATGGATGACCCAGTTGTTGACCCAGATTGGCATCCATTGGGGGAAGAGGGTGCCGCTGCCAATAGCTCCGAAGAGGAGGAGGATCATCCGCAGCAGGCATCGACATCGCAACAGCTGCTATCTGGCAGGCACGGAGCAGTCCAAAAACGGGTTACAAAAAGCCAAAAAGTTGCTGGACTGCTTGGCCAGACGGTCAAAATAGCACAGCCTGCAAGGACGCAAAATGTCTTCCACAGTAGGAAGAGTGCAGTGTGGCACTTTTTTGAACAAAATCCTAATGATCAGGCCAAGGTTATCGATAAGAAGTGCGCAAAGACCTTTAGCCGAGGGAAAAATCTGAAAAATTTGAATACCAGTTGCATGCTTAGACATTTAACCACCATGCACTTGCAAGCGTGGACGGAACACCAAACCTCAAGTACCACATGTGCAAATGCTCCCAAAGAAGGTAGTCAGCAATGCTACATTGTTTCCCCCACTGTAAGCCCACCGGTTAGCACAGCAGCAAATGTTGAGGTGTCGTTGCAAGGCCAAAGCTGTCAGGGAATCACAATGTTTTATCAATGAAAGACTGAATCTAGGCCATCAGAAAGAACACCAACTCCATCACCATCATCAACCCTCTCTCAGTCCGCCCTGTCCACCGCTAGTTCCACCATAGGCATCTCTCAAGTCCAGCTCACCCTGCCAGAGACTATGAGTAGGACAAGAAAGTACTCATCCTCTCATCCGCGTACACTGGGTTTGAACGCCCACATTGCCAAACTAATCTCATTAGAGATGTTGCCCTATCGGTTGCTGGAAAGCACAGCTTTCCTCGAACTCATGGCCTACGCAGTACCACGCTATGAACTACCCAGTCGCCACTTCTTTTCTCGCAAAGCCATCCCAGCCCTCCACCTTCATGTGAAGGACCGCTTTGTCCATGCACTCAAGCAATCAGTGAGTGGAAAGGTGCACCTCACAACTGATGCATGGTCCAGTAGGCATGGCCAGGGCCGTTACGTGTCCATCACTGCGCACTGGGTTAATGTGGTGGATGCAGGGTCCACAGGGGACAGCGGTGGTGGGACTGTGCTGCCTAGCCCACGGTATAGGAAACAGTTGGCTGTAGGCGTTCGACCCTCCTCCTCCTACTCCTCTAGAAGCGAAAGCTCATCCCCAGAGCGCAGTCACAGCAGCACTCCATCCGCAGCTGCCAGTGTTGCACACGAGGTGTCCCCCTATCGATCAGCTAGTGGAAAGCGTCAGCAGGCTGTGTTGAAGATGATGTGTTTGGGCGACAGACACACCGCGGAGGTACTGGCCGACTACTTTCAGCGACAAACTGAGTCATGGCTGGGCAGTCTACATCTTGAGGCAGGCAAAGTAGTCAGCGATAATGGCTGTAATTTTGTGGCTGCCAAAGCCCTTTCAAAACTCAGACACATACCTTGCTTGGCTCACACCTTGAACCTGGTGGTGCAGTGCTTCCTCAATAATTATCCAGAGTTAACAGGCCTGCTCCAGAAGGTTTGAAAACTGTGCTCGCACATCCGCCGGTCGCCCGTACACTCCAGTCGTATGCAGAAGCTGCAGCGATTGCTACACCTTCCCAAGCACCGGCTAATTATCGACGTTGCAACAAGGTGGAACTCCACCCTGCATATGGTTGAGCGGCTGTGCGAACAGAGGCAGGCCGTAATGCATTTGTGGGAGGATACCCGGACAGGCACTTTGAGGGCAGACATGGAGTTGACAGGTGTGCAGTGGTCAAAGCTGAAAGACCTCTCTAAAGTCCTTCAGTGTTTTGAGGAATGCAAACGGCTGATAAGCGCAGACGACGCCATCATAAGCATGAGCATCCCACTTATGCGTCTGCTCATGCAAACTTTGACGCACATTAAGGAGCTGGCGTCTGCAGCTGAGGTTGATGAAGAGGAGGAGAAAATCCTTGATGACAGTCAGCCATTGTCTTCTCCAGGACCTCTCCTGGACGAGGTGGAGGAAGAAGAGGAAGAGGAGGAGGAGGGTGATGATAGGGATGAATATTTAGGGGAGGAGGATGCTTCTCGTGTGTCCAGAGAAAATGTTGGCATGGCAAGGTCTGGTACAGGGTTTGTGCGTGACTGGAGGGATGTGGATTTGCCAGAAAGTGCTCCTCCACCAAGCAGTCGCACTGCATCATTGACACCGGGAACATTGGCCCACATGTCAGACTATGCCTTGCAGATCCTAAAAAGGGACCCCCACATTGCCAAAATGATGAACGATGACGATTACTGGTTGGCCAGCATCCTGGATCCACGCTATAAAGGCAAATTCCAAAACATCATGCCACAGAAGAACCTTGACCGAATATTGGCTAACAAACAAGCTACTCTGGTAAACCGGTTGGTTGAGGCATTCCCAGCACACAGCAGCGGTGATGGTTCTCACGCGAGCCGTAGGGGCCAGGGGCAGCTTGGAAGAGGTGTTCGTGTTGCACACATCAGAAGTAGCATTGGAGACGGGTTTCATGACCATGTTGTGGACTGATTTTTCAAGTCCCGCTCACGCGACTGGTAATACTGCATCGATGGAAAGTGACAGGAGACAGCACTTGTCAACTATGGTTACAAACTACTTTTCCTCCCATGTCGATGTTCTCCCTCACAGGTCATTCCCCTTTGACTATTGGGCCGCTAAACTGGACACCTGGCCTGAATTGGCACAATATGCGCTACAGGAGCTCGCTTGCCCAGCTGCAAGTGTGCTATCGGAAAGAGTCTTCAGTGCTGCTGGATCAATCCTGACAGAAAAAAGGACCCGTCTGTCGACCCAAAATGTGGATGATCTAACCTTCATTAAAATGAACCATGCATGGGTTTCCAAAGATTTTGTCCCACCTTCCCCTGATGACACATAGGTTGACAGAAAAATGGCTTGCTTTGGTCCTCCTCTTCCTGGGACTTGAACAATTTCGCCTTTTGCATCAGCTGAATGTCCAACATCAACACATGCCACTTTCTAAAACTCCCTAACTGTGCTGCCTCCCCCCCCCCATGGCCGGGGTCACCACCTAGCGCACGAAACCGTGCGAGTCCCGTTGCCCTGGACAGGTGGGTAGGCCGACTCTTGGGCGCGGGCACTGGCACAGGGTCCCTCATAGTGCAATTAACTGTCTCTGACGGTGGTGGTCTACACCCGCCATCAGACACACCGCCGTACTATGAGGGGCCCAGTGCCAGTACCGACGCCCATGAGTGTGCCCCCCTTACTTGGGCAGGGCCCCAGCATTTGCAATCTTTACCTCTCCCTGCTCCTCCGCTGTGTAGTCAGGGCTGTCAAATCCATACTGGGCCTGACACCGTCTGAGCCTGCCTCCTGATCTATAGACATATTTTGAATGTGTACACTATGCTATCCATACATGTTATCCGGTGATACGGTACCCTTTCTCACCTTTGTGCAATCACGTGTAATCCATACTGGGCCTGACACCGTCTGAGCCTGCCTCCTGATCTATAGACATATATTTTGAATGTGTACACTATGCTATCCATACATGTTATCCGGTGATACGGTACCCTTTCTCACCTTTATGCAATCACGTGTAATCCATACTGGGCCTGACACCGTCTGAGCCTGCCTCCTGATCTATAGACATATATTTTGAATGTGTACACTATGCTATCCATACATGTTATCCGGTGATACGGTACCCTTTCTCACCTTTGTGCAATCACGTGTAATCCATACTGGGCCTGACACCGTCTGAGCCTGCCTCCTGATCTATAGACATATATTTTGAATGTGTACACTATGCTATCCATACATGTTATCCGGTGATACGGTACCCTTTCTCACCTTTGTGCAATCACGTGTAATCCATACTGGGCCTGACACCGTCTGAGCCTGCCTCCTGATCTATAGACATATATTTTGAATGTGTACACTATGCTATTAATACATGTTATCCGGTGATACGGTACCCTTTCTCACCTTTGTGCAATCACGTGTAATCCATACTGGGCCTGACACCGTCTGAGCCTGCCTCCTGATCTATAGACATATATTTTGAATGTGTACACTATGCTATCCATACATGTTATCCGGTGATACGGTACCCTTTCTCACCTTTGTGCAATCACGTGTAATCCATACTGGGCCTGACACCATCTGAGCCTGCCTCCTGATCTATAGACATATATTTTGAATGTGTACACTATGCTATCCATACATGTTATCCGGTGATACGGTGCCCTTTCTCACCTTTGTGCAATCACGTGTAATCCATACTGGGCCTGAGAACGGCTGGCGAGCTGTTAAGCCAGCTACAGCACCTGTGGTTTAACAACCAAACAAGAAAATACCGAAGAGGACCCGTGGACAAGAGAAAACCAGACAAGATATAATCTTAATAGATACCTTTATTAATAATACATAGATGGTGGTATAAAATACCATAAAATTAATATATAAAAAGCTAAGCACAAGTGGGACAATTTTACACAATATAAAAGAATTATTATATAGCTTGGACCAATTATATGGTATTTACATATGCATTCATACAAAAATATATATTTTAATATTCCTAAAAAAAATTTATATTATTATAATAAATAAAAAAATGAAAGAGTGATAAATTCCTCTTAGTAAAAATTGTATAATACTGTGAAAAAAATTCAGTGTTTTAAAGATCAATTAATATAGTGAAAATTTGTAACAAATAATGGTCACATGAACAGTGAATGGTGTAAAGTGAATCAACTTATATAAAAACACTGCTTGCTAAAGTGCAGTGTGCCAGTGCAAAAAACAAAGGAGGAGAGGAAGAATTGCAAAGGATTGCTGTACAAAGCTGAAGTGATGTAGTATATAAAGTGCCATGCACCAATATGAAGTTTAGATAAAACCACTGCTTGCTGAAGTGCAGTGTGCAACAAGGACTACACTACACTCACTGGCCACTTTATTAGGTACACCTGTCCAACTGTGTGTTAAGACTTAATTTCTAATCAGCCAATCACATGGCGGCAACTCAGTGCATTTAGGCATGTAGACATGGTCAAGACAATCTCCTGCAGTTCAAACCGAGCATCAGTATGGGGAAGAAAGGTGATTTGAGTGCCTTTGAACGTGGCAAGATTGTTGGTGCCAGAAGGGCTGGTCTGAGTATTTCAGAAACTGCTGATCTACTGGGATTTTCACGCACAACCATCTCTAGGGTTTACAGAGAATGGTCCGAAAAAGAAAAAAAATCCAGTGAGCGGCAGTTCTGTGGCCGGAAATGCCTTGTTGATGCCAGAGGTCAGAGGAGAATGGGCATACTGGTTCGAGCTGATAGAAAGGCAACAGTGACTCAAATTGCCACCCGTTACAACCAAGGTAGGCAGAAGAGCATCTCTGAACGCACAGTGCGTCGAACTTTGAGGCAGATGGGCTACAGCAGCAGAAGACCACACTGGGTACCACTCCTCTCAGCTAAGAACAGGCATCTGATGGCTACTTTCAGCAGGATAATGCGCCATGTCATAAAGCTCGAATCATCTCAGATTGGTTTCTTGAACATGACAATGAGTTCACTGTACTCAAATGGCCTCCTCAGTCACCAGATCTCAATCCAATAGAGCATCTTTGGGATGTGGTGGAACGGGAGATTCGCATCAGGGATGTGCAGCCGACAAATCTGCGCCAACTGTGTGATGCCATCATGTCAATATGGTCCAAAATCTCTGAGGAATGCTTCCAGCACCTTGTTGAATCTCTGCCACGAAGAATTGAGGCAGTTCTGAAGGCAAAAGGGGGTCCAACCCGTTACTAGCATGGTGTACCTAATAAAGTGGCCAGTGAGTGTATATTGCTGTGCAAATAAATCGCTAGGAATAAAAAATGCTTTGAATGAAGATGCCAAAATTAGTATACCTTTGAGGTCCAGCACGTCCCACAATTGTGCTCCCCGATGCACGTTTCGGAATTAATCCTTCATCAGGGGTTAGCTACATTGTAAGTATGAAGGTTTTTATTCAAAATAATGGCGCCGATATCAGCAATTCCCGTGTGGTTGCGGCGCATGCGCAGTCAGGAGGACCAGAAGCCCGAGCGCCAGACCACGTGACCGGAACGCACGGGCATACAGCCCAACGTAACCAAGGCCACGAGGACGCAGCAGCCCGGACCCCAGGACACAGAGTGCGCACGCGCGCCACCGGAATGCATGATATGACAGCAGAGCGGCATTGAATGTACTAATGCAAGGCAGTATGATATGTGTTTTTTAAAAAGGCTAATGGGAACCATGTAGTATTTACTCATTTGAATAGGGACAAAGGGTTATAGATAAATAAATAATAATGACTTAAAAAAATATATAAATAAATAATAGAGATTAGATAAATAAAAATAACAATATCAAAAGAAAAAAATTATTAAGGAAATAATAAATAATGATAAATAATAAAAAAATAAATAAAATAAAAAATAATAAATAAAAGAAAAATAATAAAATAATAATATAATAATAAAATAAAAAAAATATATATTAATAATAAATAATAAAATAAATATTATAAATAATAATAAAAAATAGCTAAAGAAACATATATAGTGAATAACTGGCACACTGCACTTTAGCAAGCAGTGTTTTTATATAAGTTGATTCACTTTACACCATTCACTGTTCATGTGACCATTATTTGTTACAAATTTTCACTATATTAATTGATCTTTAAAACACTGAATTTTTTTCACAGTATTATACAATTTTTACTAAGAGGAATTTATCACTCTTTCATTTTTTTATTTATTATAATAATATAAAAAAATTTTAGGAATATTAAAATATATATTTTTGTATGAATGCATATGTAAATACCATATAATTGGTCCAAGCTATATAATAATTCTTTTATATTGTGTAAAATTGTCCCACTTGTGCTTAGTTTTTTATATATTAATTTTATGGTATTTTATACCACCATCTATGTATTATTAATAAAGGTATCTATTAAGATTATATCTTGTCTGGTTTTCTCTTGTCCACGGGTCCTCTTCGGTATTTTCTTGTTTGGTTGTTTACAACTAGTGGGTTCACCACTTACCTTCATTGAACACTGGTGGTAGTACATTTAAACAATATAGCACTTATTACTATGATTATTATTCAGATAAATTGTGTAGATATATCCTAAATATTCAGTGTTCGTGTGTCTTCTCTCAGCACCTGTGGTTTGCACACGTAAGTTTTTCATTTTTGCAGGAATGACGGTTAGGCCTAATTCCGGAACTGCGGTTGACCTGCACTTACTGGGAAATCATCGTTCGCCGGTAATAATTGTAATCCCAGATCCCCATCACTAACGGTGTTCAGCGGGTTATCTGCACCTGTAAGCGACAAACGCTGGCCCTTTCAGTGTAGCGCACATGCAGCCACGGACATGTAAGGGCATGACACACCAGTTATTGGCCAATCTCACGTGCCAGAGCCTCGCATGTCCCTCGGGTAAGCCGGACTCGGACCGCGGGGCATGACGGAGTCTCGTTCGTTAACGGAATTAAGCTTGCAATGTGTGCATCTTTTTTGTTGCTGGATGGTTGAGGTTGCCCGTGTGGAGTCAAATTACGCTGCAGGCTCCACTCCTGGTGGTGCCCTTCTGGACATTCCTTTAAGGTTCAGCTTTGCAACCATACTGCCCACGTAAAACAAACACTTTGCCTTCATGAACGCTGTTTGGAGGGTCGTGACTCGTGGGAATAACGCCGCCCAATCAGTTAACCTGCTAGAGAGATCCTTCGTTGCTCCCAAGCATGACATCACACTCCCTAGGAGGAAGGTAATGCCACTGTGGCGACCGTACTCCTGGGGGCGACACAAGTGCACTGATGCCCAGCCACTGCTCGATGAATCTGCTGGTACATTGACCCAGACCACTACATTCCCCTCGCACTCTACACAGCCAGAATCTGACCCTGATGAAGCTCAGGTTACCCTTCCCATATACTGTACCACCTTACACGGTGACAAAGAGGAAGGTGCAGATCAAAGTGCAGGTTCGGCCCACCCGCCGTCAGACACACCGCCGTACTATGAGGGGCCCTGTGCCAGTGCCATCGCCAATGAGTGGGCCCCCCCTGCTTGCTCAGGATCACAGCACTTGCAAAGTTGAAATACTTACCTCTCCCTGCTCCACCGCCATGACGTCTTCCATATTTCCTGACAGTGATATTCTGATCAGAGAGCGCATTGACATCACGTCTGTACGCCCAGACTAGTACAGGGATTCCCTAGCGAGGAGACTTATTTGAGGAGACTTATTTAATTGTTTTCAATGTTAGGACAGCAATTTTTGGGGAGCACTATACTCTGGAGAATGATATATGGGGCCCACCATATACTGGAGCATTCCAAAAGTGGACATCAGACACTGGAGCAACTTTTACAGGGCCCATTATACACTAGAGCATTAGAAATGGGGCCCATTATATATAGAGCATTATTTGGGCCCATAAGACAGTGTAGCTTCATCCATGGGGACCAACATATACTGTAGCATTATGTGGAGCTCATCATATACTGTTTCAAACATTATATGGGACCAATGATTCTGTATGGAGAAATATATGGGCCTCATTACTCTGTATAGTGCGCTATGCGATGGCCATAATACTGTATGGAGTAATATACTGTCTGTTTTTGGAGCTATTAAAAATGGATATCAGTCATGAGATGTAAAAAGTGAAGTATTTTTCATTGTACTATACCGCTATTTCTCTGCCGTATAGGATCCTCATGAGTTGTGCTATGTGTTAAAGGGGCGCTCTTTGGCCCAGGGCACATGAAAACCTGGAGCCAGCCCTACCCCCCTCAAATTTAGCCAAATAACCCCCATTTTTCAGTGCGTAACTAGTATTATGAAGTAAATTAAGGTTGAAATGCTTCAGTAATAAGAATTGATGTTTTTGGCATTCAAAAGGGCACTGTAGGTGTGTTTCCTGTCCTCCACTCCCTGCTGACTTTGCTTCCCCATTGACTTGCATTGGGTTTCGTGTTTCAGTCGGCCTTCGACTTTTCACAATAATCGGCCGATTTCGTTCGACCCGACTTTTGCGAAAGTTGGGTTTCGTGAAACCCGACTCGACCCGAAAAAATGCAAAGTCGCTCATCTCTACTCATCTGTATTTCTCGCTAGTGTGACTCCGGCCTAATAAGCATTATTCCAAAATCACCACTCAACAACTACTTATCCTGTTAGTCCCAAATTGGTTCTGAATTTGTCAAACTTGGCTCTTGGAAGTGGCTTTATCATAGCATCAGCATAGCATCAGCTATCATATTGGTCTGTCTCATAATAAACAAACTCAATTATGCCATGTTCGATCAAATTGCACTGGTGATGGTGTTTAATGTAAATGTCCATTGTTCTTCTGCACATTATATTATATGGAGGACTATGGGGTGTAAACTGTAGATGTGCTGCTGATAACATGATCGTTCTGTCCCCATTATTCTTTCTCAGACGGTGGAAAGAGGCCGGGAAACAAGTGTTGAACGACTTCAATATTGTCTATCACACTCATTTAGCGCCCTGAACTCAGCGCAAGTAAATACAACCGAAATGCTTCTGTGTGATGTGCAATATGTTAGCATTTGGGGCCCCATTTTAAACTTTGCCTAGGGCCCCACTTTGCCTAAAACTGGCCCTGCATAGTTACCATGTACAGTGGGGCAAAATAGTATTTAGTCAGTCAGCAATAGTGCAAGTTCCACCACTTAAAAAGATGAGAGACGTCTGTAATTTACATCATAGGTAGACCTCAACTATGGGAGACAAACTGAGAAAAAAAAATCCAGAAAATCACATTGTCTGTTTTTTTTTCATTTTATTTGCATATTATGGTGGAAAATAAGTATTTGGTCAGAAACAAAATTTCATCTCAATACTTTGTGATATATCCTTTGTTGGCAATGACAGAGGTCAAACGTTTTCTGTAAGTCTTCACAAGGTTGCCACACACTGTTGTTGGTATGTTGGCCCATTCCTCCATGCAGATCTCCTCTAGAGCAGTGATGTTTTTGGCTTTTCGCTTGGCAACACGGACTTTCAACTCCCTCCAAAGGTTTTCTATAGGGTTGAGATCTGGAGACTGGCTAGGCCACTCCAGGATCTTGAAATGCTTCTTACGAAGCCACTCCTTCGTTGCCCTGGCAGTGTGCTTTGGATCATTGTCATGTTGAAAGACCCAGCCACGTTTCATCTTCAATGCCCTTGCTGATGGAAGGAGGTTTGCACTCAAAATCTCACGATACATGGCCCCATTCATTCTTTCATGTACCCGGATCAGTCGTCCTAGCCCCTTTGCAGAGAAACAGCCCCAAAGCATGATGTTTCCACCACCATGCTTTGCAGTAGGTATCATAGAATCATAGAATCGTAGAGTTGGAAGGGACCTCCTGGGCCATCTGGTCCAACCCCCTGCTCAAAGCAGGATTCGCTAAATCATCCCAGTCAGATGTCTGTCCAGCCTCTGTTTGAAGACTTCCATTGAAGGAGAACTCACCACTTCTCGTGGCAGCCGGTTCCACTCATTGATCACTCTAACTGTCAAAAAGTTTTTTCTAATATCTAATCTGTGTCTCCTCCCATTCAGTTTCATCCCATTGCTTCTAGTCTTTCCTTGTGCAAATGAGAATAAAGTTGATCCTTCTACAATGTGACAGCCCTTTAGATATTTGTAGACAGCTATTAAGTCTCCTCTCAGTCTTCTCTTTTGCAAACTAAACATTCCCAAATCCTGCAACCTTTCCTCATAAGACAGGGTTTGCAGACCGGTCACCATTCTGGTCGCTCTTTTCTGAACTTGCTCCAGTTTGTTGATGTCTTTTTTAAAATGTGGTGCCCAAAACTGGACACAATATTCCAGATGAGGTCTGACCAAAGAGGAGTAGAGGGAAATAATGACTTCACGTGATCTAGACTGTATGCTTCTGTTAATACATCCTAGAATTGCATTTGCCTTTTTTGCTGCTGCATCACACTGTTGACTCATATTCAGTCTGTGATCTATTAGTATACCCAAGTCTTATTCACATGTGCTGTCACTTAGCCCTATTCCTCCCATTCTATATATGCTTTTTTCATTTTTATTGCCCAGATGTAGTACTTTACATTTCTCCCTGTTAAAAACCATTCTGTTAGTTGCTGCCCACTTCTCCAGTTTATTTAAATCTTTTTGAATCCTCTCTCTCTCTTCTCTAGTATTAGCTATCCCTCCTAGCTTTGTGTCATCAGCAAATTTAATCAGTTTACCCTCAATTCCTTCATCTAAATCATTGATAAAGATGTTGAACAATACAGGGCCCAGGACAGAGCCCTGTGGTACCCCACTTGAGACATTCTTCCAACTGGATGTGCAGCCATTTACGACCACTCTTTGGGTCCGATCACTAAGCCAGTTATGAATCCACCTAACAGTTGCCTTGTCCATTCCATACTTAGTCATTTTTTCAATAAGAATTGTATGAGAGACTTTGTCAAATGCTTTGCTGAAGTCAAGATATACTATATCTACAGCATTTCCTTGATCCACCCAATCAGTGATACCGTCATAGAAGGAAATTAAGTTAGTCTGACATGACTTATTAGTTACAAACCCATGCTGACTCTGTTTAATCACTTCATTCTTATCCAGGTATTGACATACATGTTGTTTAATAATTTGTTCAAAGATCTTTCCTGGTATAGAAGTCAGACTCACCGGCCTATAGTTGCCTGGGTCCACCTTCTTCCCCTTTTTGAAGATAGGAACAACATTTGCTCTTCTCCAGTCTTCTGGCACTTCTCCTGTTCTCCAAGAATTTTCAAAGATTATGGAGAGGGGTTCAAAAATTTCTTCTGCTATCTCCTTCAGTACTCTGGGGTGTAATTCATCTGGACCTGGAGACTTGAATTCATTTAGGTTAGCTAAGTGTTTCCTCACTATCTTTCTGTTTATAGATATCCTGGATTCTTCTATTCCCTTAATAGGACAGTGAATAACAGTTGATGTTACATTTCCTTTCTGAGAGAAAACAGATGCAAAATAGGAATTTAAAAGTTCAGCCTTCTCAACATCCTGTCTTACCATTTCATCATTTTCATCCTGTAAAAATCCTATAGCATCTTTTACTTTTCTTTTACTTTTGACATATCCCCAAAATCCTTTATTATTGCTTTTGACATCTCTTGCAAGCCTCAATTCATTTTCAGCTTTAGATAATCTGATTTGTGCCCTGCAGGTTCTGCAGACAGCATTATATTCTTCTTTAGATATGCCTCCCTCTTTCCATTTTATAAACATTTTTTTCTTCCTTTTTAGCATGTGCTTAAGTTCTGTGTTCATCCATCCTGGTTTCCTTAAATGCTTCCTATTCTTCCCTCTTTTCGGAATTGTTAACAACTGTGCTTTGAGAATTTCATTTTTCAAGATTTCCCATCCCTCCTGGACATTTTTGTCTTTTAGGATATCCAGCCATTGGATCCCTCCAATTCTCTTTCTGAATCCCTTAAAATCTGCCTTTCTGAAATCTAACCTTGACGTCTGAGTCTTCACAGGTCTTCCGCCTCTAGTTATCCAAAATTCTAAAATAGCATGGTCGCTACCTCCTAGGGTCCCAGCCACTTTTACCTCCTCAACCATTTCCTCCCTGTTTATAAGGATTAGATCCAAGGTAGCAGTTCCCCTTGTTTTCTCCCTTACCTTTTGGAAGATAAAGTTGTCAGCAAGAGAGGATAAGAATTTCCTTGACCTGTTAGTTTTGCCTGAGAGAGATTCCCAACAAATGTCTGGATAGTTGAAATCTCCCATGATAACTATGTCATATTTTTTGGAGAACTTTTGGTGTTTGATGGATGCAACTCAGTATTCTTTTTCCTCCAACCACGACAAGTTGTGTTTCTACCAAACAGTTCCAGTTTGGTTTCATCAGACCATAGGACATTCTCCCAAAACTCCTCTGGATCATCCAAATGCTCTCTAGCAAACTTCAGACGGGCCCGGACATGTACAGGCTTAAGCAGTGGGACACGTCTGGCACTGCAGGATCTGAGTCCATGGTGGCATAGTGTGTTACTTATGGTAGGCCTTGTTACATTGGTCCCAGCTCTCTGCAGTTCATTCACTAGGTCCCCCCCGCGTGGTTCTGGGATTTTTGCTCACCGTTCTTGTGATCATTCTGACCCCACGGGGTGGGATTTTGCGTGGAGCACCAGATCGAGGGAGATTATCAGTGGTCTTGGATGTCTTCCATTTTCTAATTATTGCTCCCACAGTTGATTTCTTCACTCCAAGCTGGTTGGCTATTGCAGATTCAGTCTTCCCAGCCTGGTGCAGGGCTACAATTTTGTTTCTGGTGTCCTTTGACAGCTCTTTGGTCTTCACCATAGTGGAGTTTGGAGTCAGACTGTTTGAGGGTGTGCACAGGTGTCTTTTTATACTGATAACAAGTTTAAACAGGTGCCATTACTACAGGTAATGAGTGGAGGAAAGAGGAGACTCTTAAAGAAGTAGTTACAGGTCTGTGAGAGCCAGAAATCTTGTTTGCTTGTTTCTGACCAAATACTTATTTTCCACCATAATATGCAAATAAAATGAAAAAAAAACAGACAATGTGATTTTCTGGATTTTTTTTTCTCAGTTTGTCTCCCATAGTTGAGGTCTACCTATGATGTAAATTACAGACGCCTCTCATCTTTTTAAGTTGTGGAACTTGCACTATTGCTGACTGACTAAATACTTTTTTGCCCCACTGTATAGGAGAGCCCCCACTGCCTCTCTGTATTTCTCATTGTTAGGTAACATCATCTTCTCCTTCCAACTTCAAGTAGGATGGTTCAATTGGCGTTGACATACTTTGGGCTTCTGATAGTCAACATTGATTCAGAATTTAGTTGATTTTTGCACTTTGAATTAGAAGTAAACTTCCATCTTCTTCTCTTTGTACCTATATTCATAGATAATGTCACATTTCCAAGGTCTTTTGTTTAAAAATGTTGATTCAAAATGTTAGTTATCTTTGCAGTTGCTGCTTCCTCTTGATGAACCATAGTCACATTGTCCACATATAAGAGAATATACATCCACTTTCCATCTGTACATTTTTTGTATAAACACGGATTTGCCTGACCTCTATTAAATCCTTCTTCCAATTAGACATTGTTCATTTTTGTGTTCCATGCTCTTGCCAATTGCTTAAAACCATAGAGAGATTTTTGTAGTTTGCAAGCAAGATTTTCTTTACCCACTTTCATATAACCCTCAGGTCGAGTCATGTACATGTCCTCTTTAATGCCACCTTTTAAAAAGGCAGTTTTGATGTTGTGAGTGACGACAGATATTTTATCTTAATTAACCAGATGTATATCTTCAGTAAGTCAGGAGGAATTGATTGTTATATATGTGTTGACTTTTGAATATATGTGTTTCATTCTGATTGGTCAAGAAAACACAGACTTTTGTTTGTATGAGCCTGTAACATTGACTTGTAAGTTGAAATTGGTTGTAATATTGTGCTATTATCCTGGATGGCAGAGACTCAGGATAATTGAACAATGATGTTTGCTGATATGTTGACTACACATTGTCCAGGCCAGCTAGTTTGTTGACTTAAAAACAAAAGAGAAAAAACTATGCAAATAGATTTTTTAATCTATTTTCATCTATTGCAATCTATTTGAGTATATCAACTCGCATTGTTTGACTTTTTAGTCAAACAATGCGAGTTGATATACTCACTATTCTTCTCTTTTAACCTGTGAATGCTGGATTGAAGGACAAATGTTAACCATAAAAATAGGATATATGCCTCTGTAACATTATACAGGGTGGGCCATTTATATGGATACACCTAAATAGAATGGGAATGGTTGGTAATCCAGATCGGCACACTGAATTTGTAGAATGGGCAAAACAAAAATTGGAGCAGGACCCTCAGTTTACACAGAACATTATGTTCAGTAATGAGGCAAACTTTTTTGGTTGGGCCATATATATGGATACACCTAAATAAAGTGGGAATGGTGACAGTTTTCTTGCATAGGGTGTCTTGCATTGAAATCTGCTGCAATGGCCCTGGTACTGCGTTCACCAGACATCAACACAATTTCTATCCGCTCTTCACGTGTTAACCTCTGCGACATGTCAATGGCTGTAAACAAAGAGAAACTTGTAAATAACTCATGAAAGAATAAAGTTACGTTAAAACCAAGCACACCATTGTTTTTCTTGTGAAATTCTCAATAAGTTTGATGCATCACATGACTCTCTTCCCACTGAAAAAAATAAAGTTGGATCCAAAATGACCAATTTCAAAATGGCCGCTATGGTCACCACCCATCTTGAAAAGGATTCCCCCTCCCATGTACTGATGTGCCACAAGCAGGAAATTGATATCACCAAGCATTCCCATTTTATTTAGGTGTATCCATAAAAATGGCCCACCCTGCACTGAGATACATTCAGACAGCCAAGAGATCTAGACAACTGGATAGCCAAAAGAACCAGAGACTCTTTACAAGACAGCAGCCAAGATCTCATGACTTCATCATGAGGAACACAGATTTGACATTCTACAGGATGCCAGCTTAAAGCACCACGGAGTAACGAATGGAAGCGGAGGCAGTGATGGTGAAGTTCACATTCGTTTTTTATTTTTAAAGTGAAACCACGGGACCACGGTCCGGGGGGCTCCGAAGGGGGCGTGACTAGTGAGCCCCGGGTACCCGTAGTAAAGCCCCTCAGACAGGACCAGAATGGAATACCCGGAGGACACTGGTGCTACCTCCAGTTAGACCCCGGACACATGGCAGCTGTCCCAGCGGGACCAAAAGGGATAACAGAAGTAACAGCAGAGTCCGTAATGAGACAGGTCCTGGATCCGGGTAGTTGGTTAGTAGCTGGTTCCAGTGACCTTGACACAGTCCTCGGACTCGGATGGCTGTTGGCAGAACGGGATGGCTTTCGTGCAGATGGTTGCAGATATAACCAGGAAGAGCAGGATAGGCCTCTTTCAGACATCCGGTGTCAGGGGTCCGGCGGCCTGCGGCGAATAGCCAGGCCGCCGGATCCGGCCTGCAGCGGTGACACCGGATGTACATGCCGCCCCTGATGCGGCTTGGAGGACATTTGAAGGAGCCGCAGCACCGGGGGTCGAGAGAGCCAGCCGGAGAGAGATCGGGAGGCGAGAGAGCAGCCAGAGAGACAGCGGGGGACAAGAGAGCAGCCAAAGAGACAGCGGGGGACGAGAGAGCAGCCGAAGAGAGAGCGGGGGACGAGAGAGCAGCCGAAGAGACAGCGGGGGACGAGAGAGCAGCCAGAGAGACAGCGGGGGACGAGAGAGCAGCCAGAGAGACAGAGGGGGACGAGAGAGCCAGCCAAAGAAAGGTATGGAGCGTATGGAGAGAGAGAGAAGGGGAGGGGGAGAGAGAGAGAGAGATGCGCGCCGGGCACTTGTGGGGTTAAAACTCATAGTGCCCGGGCATGCGCAGTTGAAAAAGCAGGTCCGGCGCTGCAAAAAAACGTTGCAGCCAACGTTTTTTGCAGACGCCGGACGGCGCATGTTTGCCGTATCCGGCAAAACCCGGAGGCGCCGCATGTCCATCCGGCATGATGCGGCGATCATTATATTCTATGTGAAAAAACCGGATCCAATTCCGGATCCGGTTTACACAAATTTCGCCGCATCATGCCGGATTTAAAAAAACGGATGTGTGAAAGTAGCCATACTGATACTCTGTGGAAAGATCCAAATATTCCAGCACATCTTCTTACTTATAAATAGAATCTTTATTGAGAAATCTTCATTAAAATTCCAAAAGCAGGATACAGGTTAAAAAACCATGGTAAAGACAGGCATTTACGCGTTTCAACTTGAGTAAGACTCTGTTGAGTTGAAACGCGTAAATGCCTGTCTTTACCATGGTTTTTTAACCTGTATCCTGCTTTTGGATTTTTAATGAAGATTTCTCAATAAAGATTCTATTTATAAGTAAGAAGATGTGCTGGAATATTTGGATTTTTGCATTTATGTCAGCTTGTGACATTTCCTAGCACCTTCACCAAAGAACTGCCTCCAACGTGACAAGTAAAAAAGGTGAGCTGAATATATTCGTTTTTGATACTCTGTGGAGACAGATAGTATTAGAGAATGCAGAGACTGCAGACGCAGCACAGACAGGTTAGCAAGAGAACCGGATGTAGCAATGATTGATACTCATTGCTCCAGCACTCTTCCTATGAAGGAGAGGCCAGAAAAAGCAGCCAGTGCGCTGCCATTGGATAATTGCTCTTTTTGAAAAATGCACGCTATCCCTTTAAGAAGGCAGGAGAGCACGCTGGCGTGCCCTAATAGCTTTAGTTACAGATCTGCCAACAGGACGCCAGGAGGTGGAGGCAGGGGAGAGACCTGAATGCTGAGCAGCAGCATGAGACACAGCAGAAGTCGGCTGCTGCCTAAGGACAGCGTGCGTGGCACAAGATGAGTGCCCAGAACGGGGGGCAGCAGCAGACCTGGACGCACGGATGGGGACCACGTGTAACAGTGGCAGACCTGGGCGCCGCGCCAGGACAGGGGACGGGTGTAACAGTATCCCTCTCTTTACAACCCCTGTTCTTCAAGCCTGCGTAGAATCTTTTAAGGAGAAGAGGAGCCTGGATGTTCTCTCTAGGCTCCCAAGATCTCTCCTTCCAGTCCATCAGGTAGTAGGTCTTACCCCGTTCTTTCTTCATGGCCAGGATATGTTTTACCTCAAAACATCATCCCCCAAGACAGGGTCAGGAGTGGTACCCGGATCCTTAAAGAAGGGGCTCAAAACTACTGGTTTGACGAGCGAAACACGAAAGGAGTTAGGCACACATAGGGAAGTAGGCAACTTCAGCTTGCAAGAGACTGGATTGATTTGTCTCAAGATCTCAAATGGTCCGATGAACCGGGGGCCCAATTTTTAGGATGACATCTTTAAACGGATATACTTTGAGGAGAGCCATTACTTGTCTCCAGGGCGAAAGATAGGCGCATCCAAATGTCTCTTGTCCACATGCCTTTTCATACACTGGGAGGCTTTCTCCAGAGCAGTTTTGGTGTCCCTCGAAACCTTAGAAAAATCTTCGGAGAAAGTATCGGCAGCCGGAACACCAGATGATCCGGAAATGGGAAGAGCTATTCCAGGTTTCAGTCCAAAGGCAATCTGAAAGGGAGAATTTCCAGAAGATTCACTTACTTGGTTGTTGTAGGAAAATTCGGCCCAGGACAGTAAGTCTACCCAGTCGTCATAGTGCGCGTTGACAAAGTGACGCAGGAATCCAGCCAGGATTTGATTTATCCTCTCCACTTGTCCATTGGACTGGGGATGGTATGCTGAGGAAAAATCCAGTTCAATTCTTACCAGTTTACAAACTGCTCTCCAGAATTTTGAGGTGAACTGGACTCCTCTATCGGACACGATGTGGATAGGGAAACCATGGAGACGGAAGATGTGCCGGATGAACAGATCCGCCAATTTAGGAGCAGTTGGAAGACCGGGTAGCGGAATGAAGTGAGCCATTTTAGAGAAGCGGTCCACCATTACCCACACCACAGAACAGCAAGATGAGATTGGAAGATCTGTGATAAAGTCCATCGCAATGTGTTGCCAGGGAGCGGACGGAATTGGAAGAGGCTGAAGCCTACCTGCAGGTAGGTGTTTGGCTGTTTTGTTATGGGCACAGAAAGGACAGGCTGTGACTAGTGTTGAGCAATACCGTCCGATACTTAAAAGTATCGCATCGGATGGTATCGGCCGATCTAAAAAAAATATCGGGTATCGCCGATTCCGATACCGGAAGTCCCATTCAAGTCTATGGGACTTCCGGTATCGGAATAAGAAAAACCCTATTTTTGCCTTGTACAGCCTCTCTGGGGTCTGTACGGGCATTTTGGGGGGCTGTGCCGGCCTGCCGGGGGGCTGTGCCGGCCTGCCGGGGGGTCTGTGCAGGCTCCGGTGGTCTGTGCCGGCCTGCCGGGGGGCTGTGCCGGCCTGCCGGTGGTCTGTGCAGGCTCCGGTGGTCTGTGCCGGCCTGCCGGGGGGCTGTGCCGGCCTGCCGGTGGTCTGTACAGGCTCCGGTGGTCTGTGCCGGCCTGCCGGGGGGCTGTGCCGGCCTGCCGGTGGTCTGTGCAGGCTCCGGTGGTCTGTGCCGGCCTGCCGGGGGGCAGTGCCGGCCTGCCGGTGGTCTGTGCAGGCTCCGGGGGTCTGTGCAGGCATCGTCCGATGGGACTACAAGTCCCATCGGGCGATGCCTGCTACCATGACAGTGATTGACACGTTAGCCAATGATGGGACAGTAGTAGTCCCATCATCCGGCTAACGTGTTGAATGTAAAAAAAAAAAAAAAAAAAATTTACTTGCTACATACATGCTACATACATACATGCATACTACATATATACTACATGTAACATACATACTACATATATACTACATGCAACATGCATACTACATACATGCTACATACTACATGCATGCTACATACATGCTACATACTACATACATGCTACATACATACTACATATATACTACATGCTACATACATGCAACATACACACTACATGCTACATACATGCAACATACATACTACATACATGCTACATACATACACACTACATGCTACATACATACTACATACATGCTACATACATGCAACATACATACTACATACATACTACATACATGCTACATACATACCACATGCATGTAACATGCATACTACATATATACTGCATATATACTACATGCATGCAATATACATATATACTACATACAATACATACATATAGACATACAGTACATATAACATAGAGTACATACTTACGGTCACTTGTCACTCTGATCCCCGAAGCCATTGTCACCTGAGGGATAAATATCAAAATAAAAAAACACCAATATACTTACCCCGATCCGCAGAAGTCCACAAGGGTCCCACGTCCATCTTGCGTGGAGAACAGCAGCATCAGCTGATGCTACCGTTCTCTACCAGCTCCAGGAATACAATGACGGAAGGTAGGTATCCTTCCGCACTGTATTCCTCCACCACTTTAAAAAAAATCCGCAGAAGACCCTCGTGGACTTCTGCGGATCGGGGTAAGTATATTGGTGTTTTTTTATTTTGATATTTAAACCTCAGGTGACAATGGCTTCGGGGATCAAAGTGACAAGTGACGGTAAGTATGTACTCTATGTTATATGTACTGTATGTCTATATGTATGTATTGTATGTAGTATATATGTATGTTGCATGCATGTAGTATATATGCAGTATATATGTAGTATGCATGTTGCATGCATGTGGTATGTATGTAGCATGTATGTAGTATGTATGTAGTATGTATGTTGCATGTATGTAGCATGTATGTAGCATGTATGTATGTAGTATGTATGTTGCATGTATGTAGCATGTATGTAGTATGTATGTTGCATGTATGTAGCATGTAGTGTGTATGTATGTAGCATGTATGTAGTATGTATGTTGCATGTATGTAGCATGTAGTGTGTATGTTGCATGTATGTAGCATGTAGTATATATGTAGTATGTATGTTACATGTAGTATATATAGTATATATGTAGTACGCATGTTGCATGCATGTAGTATATATGTTGTATGTATGTTGCATGCATGTAGTATATATGTATTATGTATGTAGTATGTATGTAGCATGTATGTAGTATGCATGTTGCATGTAGTATATATGTAGTATGTATGTTACATGTAGTATATATAGTATATATGTAGCATGCATGTTGCATGCATGTAGTATATATGTTGTATGTATGTTGCATGCATGTAGTATATATGTATCATGTATGAGGTATGTATGTAGCATGTATGTAGTATGTAGCATGCATGTAGTATGTAGCATGTATGTAGTATGTATGTTACATGCAGTATATATGTAGTATGTATGTTGCATGCATGTAGTATGTAGCATGTATGTAGCATGCATGTAGTATGTAGCATGTATGTAGTATGCATGTTGCATGTAGTATATATG
Source organism: Dendrobates tinctorius (assembly GCF_039654945.1). Lineage (NCBI taxonomy): Eukaryota > Metazoa > Chordata > Amphibia > Anura > Dendrobatidae > Dendrobates > Dendrobates tinctorius. Next base: position 2,311,022 of record NW_027361770.1, on the reverse strand, counting down.
TAGTATGCATGTTGTATGTATGTAACATGTAAATTTTTTTTTTTTATTTTATTTTTATTTTTTTTACATTCAACACATTAGCCGGATGATGGGACTACTACTGTCCCGTCATTGGCTAATGTGTCAATCACTGTCATGGTAGCTGGCATCGCCCGATGGGACTTGTAGTCCCATCGGACGATGCCTGCACAGACCACCGGAGCCTGCACAGACCACCGGCAGGCCGGCACAGCCCCCCGGCAGGCCGGCACAGACCACCGGAGCCTGCACAGACCACCGGCAGGCCGGCACAGCCCCCCGGCAGGCCGGCACAGACCACCGGAGCCTGCACAGACCACCTGCAGGCCGGCACAGACCCCTGGAGCCTGCACAGACCACCGGCAGGCCGGCACAGCCCCCCGGCAGGCCGGCACAGACCACCGGAGCCTGCACAGACCACCGGCAGGCCGGCACAGCCCCCCGGCAGGCCGGCACAGACCACCGGAGCCTGCACAGACCACCGGCAGGCCGGCACAGCCCCCTGGCAGGCCGGCACAGACCACCGGAGCCTGCACAGACCACCGGCAGGCCGGCACAGCCCCCCGGCAGGCCGGCACAGACCACCGGAGCCTGCACAGACCACCGGCAGGCTGGCACAGCCCCCCGGCAGGCCGGCACAGACCCCCGGAGCCTGCACAGACCACCGGCAGGCCGGTACAGACCCCCGGACAGTCGGCACAGCCCCCCCGAAGGCCCGAACTGATGGCGCATCATGATGCGCACAGACAGCGCATCATGATGACGTCATTTCGGCAGCCAATCAGAGCCACAAAAGTGGCTCATTGCATTTTGGACTTCCGATTCCGGTATCCGATACGAAAAAAGTATCGGTACTCGGTATCGGAATTCCGATACGGCAAATATCGGCCGATACCCGATACTTGCGGTATCGGAAAGCTCAACACTAGCTGTGACGTACTCCTGGATGTCCTTAGCCACAGCAGGCCACCAGTAGTACCAGGTGATGAGTTGCAGAGTCTTTCTCTGACAGGCATGACCAGCCAACTTGGAGGAGTGACCCCACCGAAGGACACGAGTACGTTCAGAAGCAGACACGAAAGTTTTCCCAGGGGGAAGCCGGGTAAGATCGGCAGAAGCGACAGCGACTAACCTAGAGGGTTCAATGATGTGCTGCGGTTCTTCTTCTTGATCTGGAGGTAGAAAGGCTCTGGAAAGTGCGTCTGCTTTGAAATTTTTGTCAGCTGGGCGAAAATGAAGACCAAAATTAAATAGAGCAAAAAACAAAGCAAATTTGATAGCCAACAATTCCCGATCTCCAACGGAATAATTTCTCTCTGCGGAATACAAAAACCGTGGAAAAAAAACACAGGAGTTCATTCGCCCGGTAGAAGATTTCTGGGTAAGTACGGCTCCCACACCTACGGAGGAAGCATCGACCTCAAGAAAAAATTGTTCATTGGAGTTAGGACGATGAAGAGCACGTGCGACAGCAAAGACCTTTTTGAGAGAAACAAAAGCCTCCTCAGCATCAGGAGGTCAATCCTTGGGATTTGTACCTTTCCGGGTCAGAGCTGAGATGGGCGACACTCAGGTGGAGAAGTTAGGAATGAATTGTCTGTAGTAGTTCGCGAAGCCCAGAAATCGCTGTATGGCCTTCAGCCCAGACGGACGAGGCCACTTGAGTACAGCCGATAACTTCTCTGGATCCATTTTCAATCCTGTGGAGAAAACAATGTAACCAAGGAAAGGCAAAGAGGATTGTTCAAAGAGGCACTTTTCAAACTTGGCAGTCTGTTCTCCCTGAGCCTCTGTAAGACTAGGTGTACTTGCCTCCGGTGCGTGACCAAATCAGTAGAAAAAATCAGAATGTCGTCCAGATAGACAACAACACAGGTGTAAAGCAGGTCCCTGAAAATGTCATTGACGAACTCTTGGAAAACAACGGGTGCATTGCTTAGACCAAACAGCATTACCAGGTACTCATAGTGACCATCACGGGTGTTGAAGGCTGTTTTCCATTCATCTCCATCCCTGATTCAGATCAAGTTGTAGGCATCTCTGAGATCCAGCTTGGTGAAGATTTTGGCCCCTCGGAGATGGTCAAACAGCTCTGAGATTAGAGGCAAAGGGTACCTGTTTTTTACCGTGATCTGGTTCAGTCCCCGATAGTCGATACAGGGCCGCAAGGATCCATCCTTTTTCTTCACGAAGAAGAATCCTGCTCCTGCTGGTGATGATGATTTTCGGATAAACCCTCTAGCCAAATTGTCCTGGATGCAGTCCAACATAGCCTGAGTTTCTGCCTGGGAAAGAGGATAGACTCTCCCACGGGGAGATGTTCCAGGAAGAAGATCTATTGGACAGTCATACGACCTGTGGGGGGGGACGTTTTTCAGCTTCCTTTTTCCTGAAGACATCCGAGAAGGACCAATAAGCGGATGGTAATCCAGGCAGGGTAGCTGGTTGGACTGGGGGTCAAACTGGTTCAATCCGGGTTAAGCAACGGTCGGAGCAGGAATCTCCCCAACGCAGAATTTTGCCTGTTCTCCAATTAAGGACTGGTTCGTGTTTCTCTCTTCCCAATCCGTTACAGGTGACCGCTGTCGATGACCAGCCACTGACCAAACCCATCCAGTTCCAGACTGAGCCAGTGGAACTCCGGGTAGGTCTTATGCATTCTGAAAGAATCCGTTTTTATGTGCACCCTTGTTTGTCTCACCCCTTGCTTTTAGGTTTGCCTTGGTTCCAGAAACATGCATGCACAATCTGATCATCATCTACACTGTGGAATAAAGTGCTTTTTGATCCTTGTCTACCCAGTCCTCTGGTAGTGGGCTACATCCTTCATGTATTTCCGCATACTTTCTCTTATTACTGAATAGTAACTGCATATTTTGCACTTGGATCTGTTACTATGTTTAGAAAGAAAAAGATTTTATTATTATTATTATTATTATTATTATTATTCTTTTATATAGCGCCATTAATTCCATGGTGCTGTACATGAGAAGGGGTTACATACATAGTAATAGATATCGTTAACAGTAAACAAATTTACAATGACAGACTGGTACAGAGGGGAGAGGACCCTGTCCTTGCGGACTTACATTCTATGGGATAGTGGGGAAGAGACAGAAGGTCGGGGGTGCAGCAGCTCTTGTGGTGATGAGGCGGCAGCTCGGGCGGTGGTGAGACGGCAGAATGGTTATTGCAGGCTGTAGGCTTCCCTGAAAAGATGGGTTTTCAGGTTCCGATTGAAGAATAAATTGGATATGTATTAAATTTATGTAGAGGTGGTGAAATTGTGTGTAGGACATTGGGGTATGGTAACATTCGGGTGAGGCAAACGGCACCTCCGAGATGAGCTTTGCAATTTTACTTATGCTAACTTCTTTGTCTGGCCTTGATTTGTAGCATAATAAGTTCCTTATGCTGTGTAACAAATTGAGTGGTTAATCAGTTTTATATGTTCTCTTTAGAAATGCTACGTAAATCTGACAAATAGATGTTCTTTTATCACCTTCAAGTAGAAATGAGATTCAGCATTGTGTTGGCCATAATCAAAACTGAGAGAAGCACATGTTCTAGATTTACTGATGATGGATGAATGATACCTGGTTGATATCTAAAAAGAAAAAAGTATCAAGTATCGGCATCTTCTCAGGCAAATAGTTTCAGGATGGCTTACTACAAAATGTGCGACCAATTACAGCTACAGTCAATTTCTTCATTGTTATGTGTTGCCAAAAAGATAGAGTGCTGGTAAGGTGATGAAAGCGTTATTTGGCAGAAGTAACTTGTGGAGAGGTCTGTCATTTTTATCATAGCTACACTTCAACTGTGAGAGAGAGAATCGTAAAAAAAATCCAGAAAATCACATTGTATGACTTAATTTGCATTTTCTTGAATGAAATAAGTATGTGATACAATAGAAAATAGAACTTAAAATTTGGTTCAGAAACCTTTGTTTGCAATTGCAGAGGTCAGACATTTCCTGTACTTCTTGACCAAGTTTGCACACACTGCAGCAGGTATTTTAGCCCACTATTCCATACAGATCTTCTTCAGCTCTTTCAGGTTTCGTGCAACATTTATTTTCAGCTCCCTCCAAAGATTTTCTATTGGGTTCAGCTCTGAAGACTGGCTAGGCCACTCCAGGACCTCAAAATGCTTCTTACAGAGCCACTCCAACTTTCTCTGATTGCTGTTGCCAGATCAGCTTTGCAGGTTGGAGCCTTGTCATGGACTATTTTCTTCAACTTCGACCAAAGATTTTCAATTGGATTGATATCCGGACTATTTGCAGGTCATGACATTGTCCTTATGTGTCTTTTTTCAAGGAATGTTTTCACAGTTTTTACTCTATGGCAGGATGCATTATCATCTTGAAAATGTGCATCAGATTAGCTAAAGCTGACAATGAATTGAGGCTTGCAAGAGATGTCAAAAGCAATAATAAAGGATTTTGGGGATATGTCAAAAGTAAAAGAAAAGTCAAAGATGCTATAGGATTTTTACAGGATGAAAATGATGAAATGGTAAGACAGGATGTTGAGAAGGCCGAACTTTTAAATTCCTATTTTGCATCTGTTTTCTCTCAGAAAAGAAATGTAACATCAACTGTTCTTCACAGTCCTATTAAGGGAATAGAAGAATCCAGGATATCTATAAACAGAAAGATAGTGAGGAAACACCTAGCTAACCTAAATGAATTCAAGTCTCCAGGTTAAGATGAATTACACCCCAGAGTACTGAAGGAGATAGCAGATGAAATTTTTGAACCCCTCTCCATAATCTTTGAAAATTCTTGGAAAACAGGAGAAGTCCCAGAAGACTGGAGAGCAAATGTTGTTCCTATCTTCAAAAAGGGGAAGAAGGTGGACCCAGGCAACTATAGGCCAGTGAGTCTGACTTCTATACCAGGAACGATCTTTGAACAAATTATTAAGCAACATGTATGTCAGTACCTGGATAAGAATGAAGTAATTAAACAGAGTCAGCATGGGTTTGTAACTACAGTCATATGTTAAAGTTTGGGCACCCCTATTAATGTTAACCTTTTTTCTTTATAACAATTTTGGTTTTTGCAACAGCTATTTCAGTTTCATATATCTTATAACTGATGGACTCAGTTATATTTCTGGATTCAAATGAGGTTTATTGCACTAACAGAAAATGTGCAATCTGCATTTAACCCCTTCATGACCCAGCCTATTTTGACCTCAATGACCTGGCCATTTTTTGCAATTCTGACCAGTGTCCCTTTATGAGGTAATAACTCTGGAACGCTTCAACGCATCCTAGCGATTCTGAGATTGTTTTTTCGTGACATCATGGGCTTCATGTTAGTGGTAAATTTAGATCGATAATTTTTGCGTTTATTTGTGAAAAAATCAGAAATTTGGCGAAAATTTTGAAAATTTCGCAATTTTCAAATTTTGAATTTTTATTCTGTTAAACTAGAGAGTTATGTGACACAAAATAGTTACTAAATAACATTTCCCACATGTCTACTTTACATCAGCACAATTTTGGAAGCAAAATATTTTTTTGTTAGGAAGTTATAAGGGTTAAAAGTTGACCAGTGATTTCTCATTTTTACAACAAAATTTACAAAACCATTTTTTTTAAGGGACCACATCACATTTGAAGTCACTTTGAGGGGTCTATATGGCAGAAAATACCCAAAAGTGACACCATTCTAAAAACTGCACCCCTCAAGCTACTCAAAACTACATTCAAGAAGATTATTAACCCTTTAGGTGTTTCACAGGAACTAAAGCAACATGGAAGGAAAAAAAGGACATTTTAATTTCTCCAACAAAAATTTTCTTTCAGCATCAATTTTTTCATTTTCACATGGGCAACAGGATAAAATGGATCCTAAAATTTGTTGGGCAATTTCCCCTGAGTACACCGATACCTCAAATGTGGTCAAAAACCACTGTTTGGGCGCACGGCAGGGCTCAGAAGGGAAGGAGCGCCATTTGGCTTTTTGAATGGAAAATATGCTGGAATATTTAATGCTTGCCATGTCGCGTTTGGAGAGTCGCTGTGTGCCTAAACACTGGCGCTCCCCCACAAGCGACCCCATTTTGGAAACTAGACCCCCCAAGAAACTTATCTAGATGCATAGTGATCACTTTGAACCCCCAGGTGCTTCTCAAATTGATCCATAAAAAAAAAAAGTACTTTTTTTCACAAAAATTATTTTTAGCCTCAGTTTTTTCATTTTCACATGGGCAACAGGATAAAATGGATCCTAAAATTTGTTGGGCAATTTCTCCTGAGTACACCGATACCTCATATGTGGTCATAAACCACTGTTTGGGTGCACGGCAGGGCCCGGAAGGGAAGGAGCGCCATTTGACTTTTTGAATGGAAAATTAGCTCCAATCGTTATCGGACCCCATGTCGTGTTCGGAGAGCCCCTGTGTGCCTAAACATTGGAGCTCCCCCACAAGTGACACCATTTTGGAAACTAGACCCCTTAAGGAACTTATCTAGATGTGTAGTGAGCACTTTGAACCCCCAAGTGCTTCACAAAAGTTTATAACATAGAGCAGTGAAAATAAAAAATCATTTTTTTTCCTCAAAAATGATTTTTTAGCACGCTATTTTTTATTTTCACAAGGGTAACAGGAGAAATTGGACCCCAAAAGTTGTTGTCCAGATTGTCCTGAGTATGCTGGTACCCCATATGTGGGGAGGGACCATTGTTTGGGCACACGTCGGGGCTCGGAAGGGAAGTGGTGACGTTTTGAAATACCGACTTGATCGAATGGTCTGCGGGCATCATGTTACGTTTGCAGAGCCTCTGATGTGCCTAAACAGTGGAAACCCCCCACAAGTGACCCCATTATGGAAACTAGACCACCAAGGAACTTATCTAGATGTGTGGTGAGCAGCACTTTGAACCCCCAATTGCTTCACAGAAGTTTATAACGCAGAACCGTGAAAATAAAAAATATTTTTTTTCCTCAAAAAATGATTTTTTAGCCCGCAATTTTTTATTTTCACAAGGGTAACAGGAGAAATTGATCCCCAAAAGTTGTTGTCCAGTTTGTCCTGAGTACGCTGGTACCCCATATGTGGGGGGGAACCATTGTTTGGGCACACGTCAAGGCTCGGAATGGAAGTAGTGACGTTTTGAAATGCAGACTTTGATGGAATAGTCTGCGGTCGTCAATACGTTTGCAGAGCACCTGATGTGCCTAAACAGTGGAAACCCCCCACAAGTGACCCCGTTTTGGAAACTAGACCTTCCAAGGAACGTATGTAAGATGTGTTGTGAGCACTTTGAACCCCCAAGTGCTTCACAGAAGTTTATAATGCAGAGACGTGAAAATGAAAAAATCATTTTTTTCCACAAAAATAATTTTTTAGCCCCCAATTTTTTATTTTCCCAAGGGTAACACGAGAAACTAGTCCCCAAAAGTTGTTGTGCAATTTTTCCTGAGTACGCTGATACCTCATATGTTGGGGTAAACCACTGTTTGGGCACACGGCAGGGCTTGGAAGGGAGGGAGCACCGTTTGACTTTTTGAACGCAAAATTGGCTGGAATCAATGGTTGCACCATGTCGCGTTTGGCGACCCCCTGATGTGCCTAAACAGTGGAAACCCCTCAATTCTAACTCCAACCCTAACCCCAACACACCCCTAACCACAAGCCTAACCCTAATTCCAACCCTAACCCTAATTCCAACCCTAACCCTAATTCTAACCCTAATTCCAACCCTAACCCTAATTCTAACCCTAATTCCAACCCTAACCCTAATTCCAACCCTAACCCTAACCCTCTTTCCAACCCTAACCCTCTTTCCAACCCTAACCCTCTTTTCAACCCTAACCCTCTTTCCAACCCTAACCCTAACCCTCTTTCCAACCCTAACCCTCTTTCCAACCCTAACCCTAACCCTCTTTCCAACCCTAACCCTAACCCTCTTTCCAACCCTAACCCTCTTTCCAACCCTAACCCTCTTTTCAACCCTAACCCTAACCCTCTTTTCAACCCAAACCCTAACCCTAATGGAAAAATAAAAATAAAAATATTTTCTTTATTTTATTAGTTGTGCCTACCTATGGGGGTGATAATCGGGGGGTTTGTTTACTTTTTCTTTCATTTTGATCACTGTGAGAGTGATCAAAATGAAAGAATAGAATCTGCAGCCGGCAGATTCGGGCGGGCACACTGCGCATGCGCCCGCCATTTTCTAAGATGGCGGCGCCCATGAACCGGACCCGCCGGACACCGGGAGCGACAGGGGGACTTAGAAGGTGCCGGGGGAGGTGAGAGGGGGTGAGGGGGGGATCGGAATCTGGCGGGGAGCAGAGGGAATGGGAGGGGGGCAGATGATGACAGCGGCGGCAGATCGCCGCTGTCATTCAGTTGCGGGGGGGGGCGATCGCCGGGGGGGGGAATCGGTGTCTCCAGCCATGTCCGATGCTACAGCAGCATCGGCCATGGCTGGATTGTAATATTTCATCAATTTTCATTGATGAAATATTACTATCGCTCTGATTGGCTGTTTCACTTTTAACAGCCAATCAGAGCGATCGTAGCCACGTGGGGGCGAAGCCACGCCCCCTGTGGCGAAGAACAAAGCCCCCTGTATCTGCGGGTCGGGTGACCTTTCAGTGACCTAGGTCACCCGACCCACAGGGGGGCTTTAAAGTCATGACGCCACATAGGCGTCATGGGTCGTTCTGGCACGACTTTTCATGACGCCTACGTGGCGTCAAAGGTCGTGAAGGGGTTAAACAAAATTTGACCGGTGCAAAAGTATAGGCACCCTTATCATTTTCTTGATTTGAACACTCCTAACTACTTTATACTGACTTCCTGAAGCACTAAATTGGTTTTGTAACCTCATTGAGCTTTGAACTTCATAGCCAGGTGTATCAAATCATGAGAAAAGGTATTTTGCAAAAACCAAAATTGTTATTAAGAAAAAAAGGTTAACATTAATAGGGGTGCCCAAACTTTAACATATGACTGTATCTGGGGAAGTAAGGAGCCCCATAATCTGCTGGCGTTGCCAGGAACCAGGTCATATGAGAGCTGATTGCCCCCACCTGACTGAACCCATGGACACCAATTTTGGGTACCGCCAGTACCATTATGCCGAACCAATGTGTGCAGTGGGCACCCCGAAAGGCCCCAATATGGAACATTTGTGTCGGGTGGAAGTGGAGGGCACCCCGGCTGTGGCCCTATTGGACTCAGGGAGTCTTGTAACCCTGGTACGAGCCAGCTGGATACACACCAGCGAGTATACGGGTCGGAAAATTGGGGTGTTGTGTATACATGGCGACTTAAAAGACTATCCCACTGCACTAGTAGTAATCAGCACGCCAGTAGGGAGGCGGTGCCACGAGGTGGGGGTGGTGACTAATTTACATTATGAAGTGATAATTGGAAGAGACTTTCTGTTGTTTTCTGTGCTGTGGCCGTCTGTTGTCCCATCCACTGAGCAACTGCCGGCACCAGAGGCAACCAGGTTACATTCTCCAGAAGGGGGGCATGAACCAGGTGGCCCGGAGGAAGAAGTGCTGGCGGTAGGAATAACCTTTCCTTCGGTGGAGGAGGGGGAGAGTTCTCCCATAGAAGTATTGGCTGGAGAGGAGGAAGACTTGCTGCTGGGACCCGAGTTGACAGACTTGAATGTATCAGGTGATAATTTTGGTACAGCGCAACTCCGAGACCTTACTTTAGCCAGGGCCAGAGAAAATGTACTGTTTGTCAATGGGGAACCCCAACAACCTGGGGCAGATACGGTGTTTCCACGCTTTGAGTTGAACCAGGATTTGTTGTACCGAGTGGAGAAAATACGTGGGGAAATGGTAGAACAGTTACTGGTACCTCAGACGTATCGAAGGCTGGTAATGGATTTAGCGCATGCGCATATACTTGGGGGGCATTTGGGCCAAAAGAAGACCCTCGACCGAATTCTGTAGCGATTTTACTGGCCAGGGGTTCATGAAGAAGTTAAACGGTACTGTAGCTCCTGTCCAGTATGCCAGGTAACCAGTCCCTAGCCTCACTTTCGGAGCCCTTTAGTGCCTTTGCCAATTATAGAGGTACCCTTCGAGAGAGTAGCCATGGACCTGGTGGGGCCTCTCAATAAGTCGGCAAGGGGACACTAGTTCTAGACTATGCTACCCGATATCCTGAGGCCATTCCTCTGCGCTGCACATCAGCTAAGCTTATAGCAAAGGAACTCATGGGTATGTTTTCACGGGTGGGAATTCCGCAAGAGATTTTAACAGACCAGGGAACCCCCTTTATGTAAAAAATTATGAAGGAACTCTGCCGGTTGTTAAATGTTAAACAGTTGCGTACCTCGGTCTATCATCCCCAAAGAGATGGTCTGGTAGAAAGGTTCAATAAGACACTGAAGAGCATGTTAAAAAAGGCAGTTTCCAAAGATGGGAAGGCATGGGATCTTTTATTGCCATATTTGTTATTTGCAGTGCGGGAGGTACCTCAGGCATCTACGGGGTTCTCTCCCTTTGAACTATTGTACGGCAGACATCCACGGGGCTTACTAGATATAGCCAAAGAGGCCTGGGAGAACCAACCTACTCCCCACAAAAGTGTGATAGAACATGTTGCAAAAATGCAAGAGAGAATGGAGACAGTCCTACCCTTGGTCCGGGAACATATGGAGGCAGCACAACGGTCACAGAGTCGGGTCTATAATCGGGAGGCTCGGGTAAGAACCTTTAGCCCTGGGGATCGGGTTTTGGTGCTTGTGCCTACCGTAGATAGCAAATTTCTTGCAAGGTGGCAGGGACCCTACGAGATCATGGAGAAGGTGGGGCCAGTTGACTACAAGGTACACCAACCAGGATGGAGAAAGCCAGAACAGGTTTACCATATTAATTTGCTTAAACCCTGGAAAGATAGAGAGCACCTTGGTGGGGATAGTCCGCTGCCAACGTTTCAGATGGAAAAGGCTCCGTTACCTCGGGGCGAGGCAGGAGAAGCCCAACCCGCAGTCAAAATTGCAGATACTTTGTCTCCTAAACAGGTTCAGGAGGTCCAGGAGTTCATCAGCCGAAATACAGATGTTTTTTTCGGAGCTCCCTGAATGCACATCCCTAATCCAACATGACATTGTCACAGAGCCACAGGCCAAGGTCCGACTAAAGCCATATCAAGTGCCCGAGGCCCGGCGACAAGCCATCTCGGAAGAGGTAAAAATGATGCTACAGTTAGGGGTCATAGAAGAGTCTCAGAGTGAGTGGGCCTGCCCAATAGTTCTAATACCCAAGCCTGATGGGTCTCTAAGATTCTGTAAAATATTCAGGATTGAGAGTCCTCAGTAGTTGATACCTTTTAATGGCTAACTGAAAAGATGGTAATACATTGCAAGCTTTCGAGACTACTCAGGTCTCTTCATCAGGCTAGAATAATACAAAATCTGAAGTCACATATTTATGCACAATACAGCCTAGAAAAAATGCAATAGATAAGACAAGTGACGTGAAGCAGAACTATCAATATGGGAGAGGGAGAAACATAAATATAAACATTGGACCAGTTCATAGATAAGGAGTGTGGATGTTTTATGGTCCTCTGATTGGGGTCTAGTTCTGTGTTGCCCCGCAAGGTTTTAAAAGGAAATTCCTTAATTGATGTAAAAAGACATAAATCCATGCGACACATTCATTCCAGCACTGAGAGTGTCAAAGTTCGTCATAAATTTGTACTCCCAAACTCGTCTCTCTCTCTGAGATGTGAAGTTACCTTTCAATACCAGTAATTTCATATCCACGCTGCTGTGATCAGGGATACAGAAATGTTTTGCCACAGGTAGATCCATTCTTTTTTCTCTTATTGTGTGACGATGAGCATTCATCCTTGTTCTCAGTTTTTGCCCTGTCTCCCCCACATACAGACCCCCAGTTGGACATTTAGTACAAATAATTAAGTACACCACATTAGATGTAATGCAGGTGAAAGTACCTGGGATCTTGTAGTCCTGATGTGAGTTGGGGATCTTTATCTTGTCCGTGGTCATTATAAATGGACAGGTTTTACATTTTTTCTGGTTGCAAGGAAAGGTTCCTGCAGCTGTTGGAGAGGACAGGGAGCTTCTGACAATGATGCTACACAGGACTATTACAAGGAACTAAACAAGTTGGTTTCTTGTCTGCCTGACCAGTCCATAAGAGCTGGCGATGACCTGATACCAGAGACTCCAAGAATAGGGACACTCTACATGCTTCCCAAAATCCACAAATCTGGAAATCCAGGAAGACCAATTATTTCATGTGTGGGCACCCTCACTGAGCAGGTATCTGGATGGGTAGAGGGTATTCTTAAACCACTGGTGAAGGATACATCCAGCTACATTCAGGACACAACTGACCTATTGAATAAACTAGCAGCAATAGGTCCTCTACCAGAAGGAACCATCCTGGCCACCATGGATGTGGAATCTTTGTACTCTAATATCCCACACCAAGATAGTTTACATGCCTGCAAATTCTTCATGGAAAACACAGGGACTGATGCTGATGCTGTGGTGAAACTTATAAAATTCATCCTCACCCACAATTACTTTGAATTTGACAACAGGATCTATCTACAGGAGACTGGCACAGCTATGGGAAGTAAAATGGCTCCACAGTATGCAAATCTTTTCATGGCCAAGCTTGAAAGCGATTTTTTGTCCTCATGCCCCATCAGGCCCCTGGCCTACTACCGCTTCATTGATGATATTTTAATCATCTGGACGGAGTCTGAGCAACAGCTAAAGACGTTCCACGAACAGTTTAATCAATTTCATCCCACCATCAATTTAACACTCAACTACTCCAGTACCGAGATTAATTTTTTGGACACCATCATTAAGCTAAAAAACAATGAAATAGAGACATCCCTGTATCAGAAGCCAATCGACCGTCCAACATACCTTAAATGGGACAGTTTCCATCCAAAACACATAAAGAACTCTATTATCTATAGCCAAGCCATCAGATACAATCGTATATGTTCCAACCCCATGGATAGAGACAAACACCTTGGTCGCCTCAAAAAGACCTTTTTGAATCAGGGTTACCATCCAAGAACAATTGAAAACCAAATTACAAGAGCCACCAGATTGTCAAGGAATCACCTGCTACATTACAAAGCTAAAGAAGAAAATAACCGAGTGCCTCTAGTAGTCACCTACAACCCAAATCTGGAGGTGCTAAGGGGAGCTGCATGGAAATTACAACCTTTACTACAAAAAGATGCCCGATTAAAATCCATTTTTCCAGACCCCCCACTGCTGTGTTTTAGGCAGCCCCCAAATTTAAGAAGCATCATTGTCAGAAGCTCCCTGTCCTCTCCAACAGCTGCAGGAACCTTTCCTTGCAACCAGAAAAAATGTAAAACCTGTCCATTTATAATGACCACGGACAAGATAAAGATCCCCAACTCACATCAGGACTACAAGATCCCAGGTACTTTCACCTGCATTACATCTAATGTGGTGTACTTAATTATTTGTACTAAATGTCCAACTGGGGGTCTGTATGTGGGGGAGACAGGGCAAAAACTGAGAACAAGGATGAATGCTCATCGTCACACAATAAGAGAAAAAAGAATGGATCTACCTGTGGCAAAACATTTCTGTATCCCTGATCACAGCAGCGTGGATATGAAATTACTGGTATTGAAAGGTAACTTCACATCTCAGAGAGAGAGACGAGTTTGGGAGTACAAATTTATGACGAACTTTGACACTCTCAGTGCTGGAATGAATGTGTCGCATGGATTTATGTCTTTTTACATCAATTAAGGAATTTCCTTTTAAAACCTTGCGGGGCAACACAGAACTAGACCCCAATCAGAGGACCATAAAACATCCACACTCCTTATCTATGAACTGGTCCAATGTTTATATTTATGTTTCTCCCTCTCCCATATTGATAGTTCTGCTTCACGTCACTTGTCTTATCTATTGCATTTTTTCTAGGCTGTATTGTGCATAAATATGTGACTTCAGATTTTGTATTATTCTAGCCTGATGAAGAGACCTGAGTAGTCTCGAAAGCTTGCAATGTATTACCATCTTTTCAGTTAGCCATTAAAAGGTATCAACTACTGAGGACTCTCAATCCTGAATATTTTTCTATCCACTGGCTAACACAGTACAAAGATATACATCTTTCCTGTATTAAGATTCTGTAATGATTTTAGAAAACTCAATGACATTTCAAAGTTTGACGCCTGCCCCATGCCCCGGGTTGACGAGTTGATAGAGCGCTTTGGGCAAGCATGGTATTTTACAACTCTGGACCTCACAAAAGGTTATTAGCAGGTACCCCTAACAGAGGCGGCGAAGGGAAAGACGGCGTTTATAACACCTGACGGGCTGTTCCAGTATAAGGTGTTACCCTTTGGGTTGCATGGCGCTTCAGCAACGTTCCAGCGGTTAATGGATATTGTTCTCCGTCCCCATCGCCGCTATGCCTCAGCCTATCTAGATGATATTATTGTGTTCAGCACCGATTGGGAAAGCCACTTAGCAAAAGTACAGGCAGTGGTAGACTCCCTGCGACAAGCAGGGCTAACTGCCAACCCAAAGAAATGTTTCATAGGGTTGGAGGAAGCCTGGTACTTGGGTTATGTCATTGGGAGGGGAGTTCTCAAGCCCCAAGTGAACAAGGTCGAGGCAATTCAGAACTGGCCCCGTCCCCTCACAACAAAGCATGTAAAGGCCTTTTTGGGTTTGCTGGGATATTACAGGCGATTCATTCCCAACTTTGCAACGCTGTCTGCGCCTTTAATAGATTGTTTAAAAGGGAAAAAATCGGTGATGGTCCACTGGAATGATCAGTTAGAGGAGGCCTTTACAAAATTAAAAGGGGTACTGTGTGGTACACCAGTCCTGATCACTCCAAATTTCAAAAAAGAGTTTGTGGTGCAGACTGATGCCTCTGAAATAGGCCTCGGTGCCGTGCTGTCTCAGGAAGTTAACGGGGAAGAACATCCCGTTAGCTTCCTAAGCCGGAAACTAACCCCAGCTGAAACCCGGTACAGTATTGTGGAGAGAGAGTGCCTGGCCATCAAGTGGGCACTGGAATCGTTGCGCTACTATTTGCTGGGGAGAACATTTCGGTTGGTGACAGATCATTCCCCTCTTACGTGGATGAGTTAAGCTAAGGAGAGGAATGCCCGAGTCACCAGGTGGTTCCTGTCCCTGCAAAATTTTAAGTTTTCAGTGGAACATCGTGCAGGCAGACTACAGGGGAATGCAGATGCCCTGTCCAGAGTTCACTGTATGTCATGTGTCCACCCCTCTAGGGTTGAACATAGGGGGGAGGTATGTGGTACAGTAAAGGGTGTTTTACTGGATGGAAGATATGTTTCTCCTAGCAGATTAATGTTTGGCAGGATTTTTCCTTAAAGACCTGCGATGATGTCAGGGTCACGTGATCAGCCCATGTGATGTCTACCTCACTGGTGGGAGGGGTTAGGCCCTATGTAATGGAGGTTGGTGATTGCCACAGTGTGAGTGTGTTTCTGGAAGCTGCAGGAACTTGTGTGGACTCAGCCTGAAACTTGTATATAGGATTCACGTGCTACAGGACTATCACAGCAAGACTTGGAAGAATCCCGGGAATGGCACCTGGCGGATGCCGCAGGAACTGGCAGCTGCTTAGTTACGCCCATCCCGTGCAAGGGGTGTGTCTGGGACCAGTGGTTCTCCAAGCTGGAGTATGTGTTTGATTTCCCTTACGTTCTGTTAAGCTGCTGGTTACTGAGTGACATTAAAACCACTGAAATTGGACTTTATGCCTGTGTGTTACCTCGTTACTGCCGCCCAGCTATTGCCTACCAGAGCAAATCCCTACAATATATATAAAGCTGAGTGTAGAGCCCCGCCCACTCTGCATAGCCATATTCACTATAATATCCCACATCATCACATCAGCCAGAGCCATCGGACTACTACCCCTAATATCCCACATCATCCCGTCAGCCAGAGCCACCGGACTACTACCCCTAATATCCCACATCATCCCATCAGTCAGATCCACCGGACAACTACCACTAATACCCCACATCATCCCACCAGCCAGAGCCACTGGACTACTATGACTAATATTTCTCATCATCCCGTCAGCCAGAGCCACCGGACAACTACCACTAATATCCCACATCATCCCATCACAGCTGCCGTACTACTACCCCTAATATCCCACATCATTCCATCAGAGCCACCGGACTACTACCCCTAATATCCCACATCATCCCATCAACCAGAGCCACCGGACTACTACCCCTAATATTCCACATCATCCCGTCAGCCAGAGCAACCGGACTACTACCTGTAATATCCCACAGCATCCCATCAGCCAGAGCCACCAGACTACTAACCCTTATATCCCACATCATTCCGTCAGCCAGAGCCACCGGACTACTACCACTAATATCCCACATCATCCCGTCAGCCAGAGTCACTGGACTACTACAACTAATATCCCACATCATCCTGTCAGCCAGAGCCACCGGACTACTACCCCTAATATCCCACATCATCCCGTCAGCCAGAGCCACCGGACTACTCCCCCTAATATCCCACATCATCACGTCAGCCAGAGCCACCGGACTACTACCCCTAATATCCCACATCATCCCGTTAGCCAGAGCCACCAGGCTACTATCCCTAATATCCCACATCATCCCGTAGGCAAGAGCCACCAGACTAATACCCCTAATATCTCACATCATCCCATCAGCCAGAGCCACCGGACTACTATGACTAATATCCCACATCATCCTGTCAGCCAGAGCCACCGAGCTACTATCATTAATATTCCACATCATCCCGTCAGCCAGAGCCACTGGACTACTACCCCTAATATCCCACATCATCCCATCAGAGCCACCGGACAACTACCCCTAATTTCCCACATCATCTTGTCACAGCCACCAGACTACTACCACTAATATCCCACATCATGCCGTCAGCCAGAGCCACCGGACTACTACCCCTAATATTCCACATCATCCTGTCAGCCTGGGGTCAGAACCAGAGTGCTGAGTGGAACGATCCTAACTTCTATACCGGGGATGCCTTTAAGAGAGGCCTGGCACCAGAACCAGAGCACTGAGTGGATTTGCCCTGACTTCCATACCAATGATCCCATTAATAGAAGCCTGGGGTCAGAATCAGAGTGGTGAGGGATTTACCTTAACTTCCATACTAGAGATCCCTTTAAGAGAGGCCTGGGGTCAGTACCAAACGCAGTTTGGATTTGCCCTCACTTCCATACTGGGGATCCCTTTAAGAGGGGCCTGGGGTCAGAACCAGAGTGCTGAGTGGAATTGCCCTAACTTCTTTACCAATGATCCCTTTAAGAGAGCCTGAGATCAGAACCAGAGCACTGAGTGGATTTGCCCTGACTTGCATACCAATGATCCCTTTAATAGAATCCTGGGGTCAGAATCAGAGTGCTGAGAGATTTGCCCTAACTTCCATACAGGAGATCCCTTTAAGAGAGCTTGGGGTCAGTACCAGAGCATTTGAAGGCAATTGCCCTTACTTCCATACCAGGGATCCCTTTAAGATACCCTGGGGTCAGAACCACAGAGCTGAGTGGAACGGTCCTAACTTCCATACCGGGGATCGCTTTAAGAGAGGCCTGGGGTCAAAACCAAAGCGCTGGATGGATTTGCCCTGATTTCCATCCAAATGAACCCTTTAATAGAAGCTTGGGGTGAAAATCAGAGCACTGAGGGATTTACCCTAACTTCCATACCAGGGAACCCTTTAAGAGGGGCTTGGGGTAAGAACCGGAGCGCTGAGTGGAAGTGCCCTAACTTCCATACCAATGATCCCTTTAATAGAAGCCTGGGGTCAGAATCAGAGCGCTGAGGGATTTTCCCTAACATCCAAAACAGAGATCCCTTTAAGAGGGAAGATGTGCCTTTGGGATGGAGGATGTGTGATGTGTATATGGGTATGGGAGGGGGGATTCATTACGGTCATGTGCTCTCTGCTCCTTTCTGGGGGGGCAGACAATGGCTGGGAGCTTATGTTCCCGGGGATGCTAGATTTCTCCCACCCGATCAGTGTCTGCTGAAGTGTTGTGGAGTGGGAAAACTGTTGCTCATAGCAACCAATCACAGCTCAACTTCTTTTCACCCCTTAGTGATGGGGCCAATTTTTTATATTCTGACCAATGTCACTTTATTTGGTAATAACTCTGGAATGCTTCAACAAATCCCATTGATTTTGAGATTTTTTTTGTGGCACATTATAATTTATGATAATGGTAAATTTAGGTTGATATGTTTTGTGTTCATTTATAAAAAATATCAGAAACGTGACAAAAATGTAAAAAAAATGCAATTTTCAAACTTTGAATGATTATGCTTTTAATCCAGATAGTCATATCACACAAAAACATTAATAAATAACATTTCCCACATGTCTGCCTTACATCAGCACAATTTTTTAAAGACTAATTTATTTTGTTAGCCTTTTAGGAGGTTTAAAAATGTAGCAGTAATTTTTCAATTTTTCAAGGAAATTTACAAAATTTATTTTTTTGAGGGACCTCTCCAGGATTGAAGTGACTTTGGGGGTCCTATATATTGGAAAACCCCAAACGTGATACCATTTTAAGAACAGCACCCCCTGACATATTGAAAACTTCTGCCAGATAGTTTATTAACCCTTCTGGTGATTTTCAGGAATTAATGCAAAGTGGTATAGCAGGAATGAAAAAGTGTTTGTTTATCACCTAAATGTCGCTAACTTCTGAACTGACCGCTATAGCCGGGAGACTCTACAGTCATGGCCAAAAGTTTTGAGAATGACACAAATATTAATTTTTACAAAGTCTACTGCTTCATTTTTTCTAATGGCAATTTGCATATACTCCAGAATGTTATAAAGAGTGATCAGCTTAACAGAAATTACTTGCAAAGTCAATATTTGCCTAGAAAATGAACTTTATCCCCCAAAACACATTTCAACATCATTGCAGCCCTGCCTTAAAAGGACCAGCTAACATCGTTTCAGTGATTACTCCATTAACACAGGTGTGGGTGTTGATGAGGACAGGGCTGGAGATCAATCTGTCATGATTAAGTAAGAATGACACCACTGGACACTTTAAAAGGAGGCTGGTGCTTGGCATCATTGTTTCTCTTCTGTTAACCATGGTTATCTCTAAAGAAACATGTGCAGTCATCATTGCACTGCACAAAAATGGCCTAACAGGGAAGAGTATTGCAGCTAGAAAGATTGCACCTCAGTCAACAATCTATCTCATCATCAAGAACTTTAAGGAGAGAGGTTCCCTTGTTGCCAAAAAGGCTCCAGGGCGCCCAAGAAAGACCAGCAAGCGTCAGGACCGTCTCTTAAAAGTGTTTCAGCTGCGGGATCGGCCTACCAGCAGTGCAGAGCTTGCTCAGGAATGGAAGGAGGCAGGTGTGAGTGCATCTGCACGCACTGTGAGGCGGAGACTCTTGGAGCAAGGCCTGGTCTCAAGGAGGGCAGCAAAGAAGCCACTTCTCTCCAGGAAAAACATCATGGACAGACTGATATTCTGCAAGAGGTACAGGGAGTGGACTGCTGAGGACTGGGGTAAAGTCATTTTCTCTGATGAATCCCCTTTTCGATTGTTTGGGACATCTGGAAAACAGCTTATTCGGAGAAGACCAGGTGAGCGCTACCTCCAGTCTTGTCTCATGCCAACTGTCAAGCATCCTGAAACCATTCATGTGTGGGGTTGCTTCTCAGCCAGGGGAATGGGCTCTCTCTCAGTCTTGCCTAAAAACACAGCCATGAATAAAGAATGGTACAAGAATGTCCTCCAAGAGCAACTTCTCCCAACCGTCCAAGAGCAGTTTGGCGATTAACAATGCCTTTTTCAACATGATGGAGCACCTTGCCATAAAGCAACTAAATGGCTCAGGGAACAAAACATAGAGATTTTGGGACCATGGCCTGGAAACTCCCCAGATCTTAATCCCATTGAGAACTTGTGGTCAATCATCAAGAGACAGGTGGACAAACAAAAACCTTCAAATTCAGACAAAATAAAAGCATTGATTTTGCAAGAATGGATTGCTATCAGTCAGGATTTGATCCAGAAGTTGATTGAGAGCATGCCAGGGAGAATTGCTGAGGTCCTGAAGAAGAAGGGTCAACACTGCAAATATTGACTTGCTGCATTAACTCATTCTAACTGTCAATATAACCTTTTGCTACTCATAATATGATTGCAATTATATTTCTGTATGTGATAAAAACATCTGACAAACACACATAAAAACCAGAGGCCAGCAGATCATGTGAAAATATAATATTTGTGTCATTCTCAAAACTTTTGGCCATGACTAGAGTTGAGCGATACCAGCCGATACTTGAAAATATCAGATCGGAATGGATCAGCCGATCTTAAAAAAAAGTATCGGTATCGCCGATTCCGATACCGGGAACCAATGCAAGTCAATGGGGCCAAAATATCGGAATTAAAAAAAACCCTTTCTTTCCTTGTAGGTTAATTCTACATGAAGAAAAACAACTAAGAATAATGTAGAATGTATTGTGGGAGGTGGAGGAGACATTAAAGCCATAGAGGTTTAGCCCAATCAAATGGAATAGCAGGAATTAAACTTTTTTTTTAAAGACGTTAGGAGTTACAAAGATATTGACTATGTTAGCCTCATTTATATTTTGCCAGACATGTATGTCTTCTTCTTCTTTCTTCTTTCTTCTTCTTTCTTATTCATCTTCCTTTTTTTACCTTCTTCTTATTATTATTATTCCTTTTTTTACATTCTTCTTCTTCTTCTTCTTCCTTTTTTTACATTCTTCTACTTCCTTTTTTTACATTCTTCTTCTTATTCCTTTTTTTACATTCTTCTTCTTCTTCCTTTTTTTAAATTCTTCTACTTCCTTTTTTTACATTCTTCTTCTTCTTCCTTTTCTTACATTCTTCATATTCTTCTTATTCAACAATTATTATTCTACATATTCAACTTCTTCATCTTCTTCCTATTCTTCTTCATCATATTCTTGTTTGTGTCAGGCATTCCTGTAGTTGTTATCTAGAAAAGTTAGAAGTTTACACCTTCCGTTCTGCCTGTCACAAAAGATTTACAACAGGATTTGTCCGCGTTCAGTTTGGCCTGCAGCAGCAGGCCTTTTCCAGGGGCACCACGAGGAGGAACGGACTCACCCCCATACACTGCTTAGTCTTCTTCTGCTTATAAATAAGATAATATCATTTGCTCAGAGTATTAGTCTTATGCTTAATGTTCTTCTGCTTTGTTTTTTTATGCTTCTTTGTCTTCTCTCTCTTGTTGTTCTGCATCTTGGTGGTTGTCTTCCTGTTCTTTGTCCTCTTGAACCAGCTGACGGTACTGGCACCCAGAGGGGCAGCAGAAGGAACAAAAGCCAATGGCACTACCGAGGACCAGCTGACGGTGCTGGAACCCGGTTACTAAGCAGGAGGTACCTGTGCTACAAAGCACTACCAAGGACTAGCAGACGTTGCCGGAACTCGGATACCGAGATGGAGGCACCTAGGCCAAAGGCTCTGACGAGAACCAGCTGACGGTGCTGGAACCCGGAGGGGTAGCATAAGCTGCAAGAGCAAATGGAAATAGCGAGGACCAGCTGACAGTGCTGGCACCCGGAGGGGCAGCAGAAGGAATAAGAGCCAATGGCACAACCGAGGACCAGCTGACGGTGCTGGAACCCGGTTACTAAGCAGGAGGTACCTGTGCTACAAAGCACTACCAATGACCAGCAGACGTTGCCGGAACTCGGATACCGAGATGGAGGCACCTAGGCCAAAGGCTCTGACGAGAACCAGCTGACGGTGCTGGAACCCGGAGGGGCAGCTGAAGTTACCCCTGAAAAGCAAAGTTGTCATGCCGCAAGCTGGCCGCAGTTACCGAATCACACAGTCCTACAGGGGGTGCTTGTCCTACTGGCACTACGGAACAAGCCTTTCTTACCAGAACCCGCAGTCCACATAGGAAGCACCTAAACTGCTGGCACCCTAGCCTCGGCTAACCCAACCGCAACACGACATGGCAACTTGGGGTGGCAAACTGACATTGACACTTCCCGGAAACAGCAGGCAGGGCTGGAACCAAGCTGGGCAGGAGGGAGTACCCCTGCCAAAGTCAGTTATGAGCAGCAACTGGCGATATTGGAGCCCAGGGACAAGCACTTAGCAGGCTGAGGCCTGATGTGCTGTCAATTGGGAGGCAGCAGGACAGATTGCCATCAAAACAGCAGGGGAACAGCTGACGTTACTGAACCCCACAAACACAGGAGCTAGTGTTTTACTCTGTGAAGACGGCACTTCCGAGCAACAACTGGCTGTGTTGAAGCCCAGGGACAAGCACGGAGCAGGCTGAGGCTGCATTGAAGAAATTTTAAGATCGGTTGTAGACTTCTACTAATTTTAACCAAGCTCCACTTAGGCCTGTGGCTTCACTGATATTCGTATTTCCCCTGTCCTCCACCCCCGCCAGTTACAGCTCCGAAGTGGCGTCTGCACAATCCACACTTGTTCCTGTGTTACAGGTGTTCAGTCCGGTCAGTGAATCCCCTGATGTAGTGTGGATTGTGCAGACGCCACTTCGGAGCTGTAACTGGCGGGGATGGAGGACAGGGGAAATACGAGAGACAGTGGAGCCACAGGCCTAATTGGAGCACGGTTAAAAATCAGTAGTAGTACGACAGTGTAGGCAGCAGGAGACTTTGCCATCCACACAGCAGGGGATCAGCTGACGTTACTGAACCCCACTGAGACACGGGAGCAAGTGTCTCTTTCCGTGTGGACGGCACTTCCGAGCTACAACTGGCTGTGTTGAAGCCCAGGAAATAGGAGGGTGTAGGCAGAGGCCTACTGTATTTGGAATGTGGAGACAGCAGGAGAGACTGCCATCCACACAGCAGGGGATCAGCTGACGTTACTGAACCCCACTGAGACACGGGAGCAAGTGTCTCTTTCCGTGTGGACGGCACTTCCGAGCTACAACTGGCTGTGTTGAAGCCCAGGAAATAGGAGGGTGTAGGCAGAGGCCTACTGTATTTGGAATGTGGAGACAGCAGGAGAGACTGCCATCCACACAGCAGGGGATCAGCTGACGTTACTGAACCCCACTGAGACACGGGAGCAAGTGTCTCTTTCCGTGTGGACGGCACTTCCGAGCTACAACTGGCTGTGTTGAAGCCCAGGAAATAGGAGGGTGTAGGCAGAGGCCTACTGTATTTTGAATGTGGAGACAGCAGGAGAGACTGCCATCCACACAGCAGGGGATCAGCTGACGTTACTGAACCCCACTGAGACACGGGAGCAAGTATCTCTTTCCGTGTGGACGGCACTTCCGAGCTACAACTGGCTGTGTTGAAGCCCAGGAAATAGGAGGGTGTAGGCAGAGGCCTACTGTATTTTGAATGTGGAGACAGCAGGAGAGACTGCCATCCACACAGCAGGGGATCAGCTGACGTTACTGAACCCCACTGAGACACGGGAGCAAGTGTCTCTTTCCGTGTGGACGGCACTTCCGAGCTACAACTGGCTGTGTTGAAGCCCAGGAAATAGGAGGGTGTAGGCAGAGGCCTACTGTATTTTGAATGTGGAGACACCAGGAGAGACTGCCATCCACACAGCAGGGGATCAGCTGACGTTACTGAACCCCACTGAGACACGGGAGCAAGTGTCTCTTTCCGTGTGGACGGCACTTCCGAGCTACAACTGGCTGTGTTGAAGCCCAGGAAATAGGAGGGTGTAGGCAGAGGCCTACTGTATTTGGAATGTGGAGACAGCAGGAGAGACTGCCATCCACACAGCAGGGGATCAGCTGACGTTACTGAACCCCACTGAGACACGGGAGCAAGTGTCTCTTTCCGTGTGGACGGCACTTCCGAGCTACAACTGGCTGTGTTGAAGCCCAGGAAATAGGAGGGTGTAGGCAGAGGCCTACTGTATTTTGAATGTGGAGACAGCAGGAGAGACTGCCATCCACACAGCAGGGGATCAGCTGACGTTACTGAACCCCACTGAGACACGGGAGCAAGTATCTCTTTCCGTGTGGACGGCACTTCCGAGCTACAACTGGCTGTGTTGAAGCCCAGGAAATAGGAGGGTGTAGGCAGAGGCCTACTGTATTTGGAATGTGGAGACAGCAGGAGAGACTGCCATCCACACAGCAGGGGATCAGCTGACGTTACTGAACCCCACTGAGACACGGGAGCAAGTGTCTCTTTCCGTGTGGACGGCACTTCCGAGCTACAACTGGCTGTGTTGAAGCCCAGGAAATAGGAGGGTGTAGGCAGAGGCCTACTGTATTTGGAATGTGGAGACAGCAGGAGAGACTGCCATCCACACAGCAGGGGATCAGCCGACGTTACTGAACCCCACTGAGACACGGGAGCAAGTGTCTCTTTCCGTGTGGACGGCACTTCCGAGCTACAACTGGCTGTGTTGAAGCCCAGGAAATAGGAGGGTGTAGGCAGAGGCCTACTGTATTTTGAATGTGGAGACAGCAGGAGAGACTGCCATCCACACAGCAGGGGATCAGCTGACGTTACTGAACCCCACTGAGACATGGGAGCAAGTATCTCTTTCCGTGTGGACGGCACTTCCGAGCTACAACTGGCTGTGTTGAAGCCCAGGAAATAGGAGGGTGTAGGCAGAGGCCTACTGTATTTTGAATGTGGAGACAGGAGGAGAGACTGCCATCCACACAGCAGGGGATCAGCTGACGTTACTGAACCCCACTGAGACACGGGAGCAAGTGTCTCTTTCCGTGTGGACGGCACTTCCGAGCTACAACTGGCTGTGTTGAAGCCCAGGAAATAGGAGGGTGTAGGCAGAGGCCTACTGTATTTGGAATGTGGAGACAGCAGGAGAGACTGCCATCCACACAGCAGGGGATCAGCTGACGTTACTGAACCCCACTGAGACACGGGAGCAAGTATCTCTTTCCGTGTGGACGGCACTTCCGAGCTACAACTGGCTGTGTTGAAGCCCAGGAAATAGGAGGGTGTAGGCAGAGGCCTACTGTATTTTGAATGTGGAGACAGCAGGAGAGACTGCCATCCACACAGCAGGGGATCAGCTGACGTTACTGAGCCCCACTGAGACACGGGAGCAAGTGTCTCTTTCCGTGTGGACGGCACTTCCGAGCTACAACTGGCTGTGTTGAAGCCCAGGAAATAGGAGGGTGTAGGCAGAGGCCTACTGTATTTGGAATGTGGAGACAGCAGGAGAGACTGCCATCCACACAGCAGGGTATCAGCTGACGTTACTGAACCCCACTGAGACACGGGAGCAAGTGTCTCTTTCCGTGTGGACGGCACTTCCGAGCTACAACTGGCTGTGTTGAAGCCCAGGAAATAGGAGGGTGTAGGCAGAGGCCTACTGTATTTGGAATGTGGAGACAGCAGGAGAGACTGCCATCCACACAGCAGGGGATCAGCTGACGTTACTGAACCCCACTGAGACACAGGAGCAAGTGTCTCTTTCCGTGTGGACGGCACTTCCGAGCTACAACTGGCTGTGTTGAAGCCCAGGAAATAGGAGGGTGTAGGCAGAGGCCTACTGTATTTGGAATGTGGAGACAGCAGGAGAGACTGCCATCCACACAGCAGGGGATCAGCTGACGTTACTGAACCCCACTGAGACACGGGAGCAAGTGTCTCTTTCCGTGTGGACGGCACTTCCGAGCTACAACTGGCTGTGTTGAAGCCCAGGAAATAGGAGGGTGTAGGCAGAGGCCTACTGTATTTGGAATGTGGAGACAGCAGGGGAGACTGCCATCCACACAGCAGGGGATCAGCTGACGTTACTGAACCCCACTGAGACACGGGAGCAAGTGTCTCTT
This sequence comes from Dendrobates tinctorius, assembly GCF_039654945.1. Classification (NCBI taxonomy): domain Eukaryota; kingdom Metazoa; phylum Chordata; class Amphibia; order Anura; family Dendrobatidae; genus Dendrobates; species Dendrobates tinctorius. The sequence goes on along the minus strand of NW_027361770.1, from coordinate 2,285,150 downwards.
TCCGTGTGGACGGCACTTCCGAGCTACAACTGGCTGTGTTGAAGCCCAGGAAATAGGAGGGTGTAGGCAGAGGCCTACTGTATTTGGAATGTGGAGACAGCAGGAGAGACTGCCATCCACACAGCAGGGGATCAGCTGACGTTACTGAACCCCACTGAGACACGGGAGCAAGTATCTCTTTCCGTGTGGACGGCACTTCCGAGCTACAACTGGCTGTGTTGAAGCCCAGGAAATAGGAGGGTGTAGGCAGAGGCCTACTGTATTTTGAATGTGGAGACAGCAGGAGAGACTGCCATCCACACAGCAGGGGATCAGCTGACGTTACTGAACCCCACTGAGACACGGGAGCAAGTGTCTCTTTCCGTGTGGACGGCACTTCCGAGCTACAACTGGCTGTGTTGAAGCCCAGGAAATAGGAGGGTGTAGGCAGAGGCCTACTGTATTTTGAATGTGGAGACACCAGGAGAGACTGCCATCCACACAGCAGGGGATCAGCTGACGTTACTGAACCCCACTGAGACACGGGAGCAAGTGTCTCTTTCCGTGTGGACGGCACTTCCGAGCTACAACTGGCTGTGTTGAAGCCCAGGAAATAGGAGGGTGTAGGCAGAGGCCTACTGTATTTTGAATGTGGAGACAGCAGGAGAGACTGCCATCCACACAGCAGGGGATCAGCTGACGTTACTGAACCCCACTGAGACACGGGAGCAAGTATCTCTTTCCGTGTGGACGGCACTTCCGAGCTACAACTGGCTGTGTTGAAGCCCAGGAAATAGGAGGGTGTAGGCAGAGGCCTACTGTATTTGGAATGTGGAGACAGCAGGAGAGACTGCCATCCACACAGCAGGGGATCAGCTGACGTTACTGAACCCCACTGAGACACGAGAGCAAGTGTCTCTTTCCGTGTGGACGGCACTTCCGAGCTACAACTGGCTGTGTTGAAGCCCAGGAAATAGGAGGGTGTAGGCAGAGGCCTACTGTATTTGGAATGTGGAGACAGCAGGAGAGACTGCCATCCACACAGCAGGGGATCAGCTGACGTTACTGAACCCCACTGAGACACGGGAGCAAGTGTCTCTTTCCGTGTGGACGGCACTTCCGAGCTACAACTGGCTGTGTTGAAGCCCAGGAAATAGGAGGGTGTAGGCAGAGGCCTACTGTATTTTGAATGTGGAGACAGCAGGAGAGACTGCCATCCACACAGCAGGGGATCAGCTGACGTTACTGAACCCCACTGAGACACGGGAGCAAGTATCTCTTTCCGTGTGGACGGCACTTCCGAGCTACAACTGGCTGTGTTGAAGCCCAGGAAATAGGAGGGTGTAGGCAGAGGCCTACTGTATTTTGAATGTGGAGACAGGAGAGACTGCCATCCACACAGCAGGGGATCAGCTGACGTTACTGAACCCCACTGAGACACGGGAGCAAGTGTCTCTTTCCGTGTGGACGGCACTTCCGAGCTACAACTGGCTGTGTTGAAGCCCAGGAAATAGGAGGGTGTAGGCAGAAGCCTACTGTATTTGGAATGTGGAGACAGCAGGAGAGACTGCCATCCACACAGCAGGGGATCAGCTGACGTTACTGAACCCCACTGAGACACGGGAGCAAGTGTCTCTTTCCGTGTGGACGGCACTTCCGAGCTACAACTGGCTGTGTTGAAGCCCAGGAAATAGGAGGGTGTAGGCAGAGGCCTACTGTATTTGGAATGTGGAGACAGCAGGAGAGACTGCCATCCACACAGCAGGGGATCAGCTGACGTTACTGAACCCCACTGAGACACGGGAGCAAGTGTCTCTTTCCGTGTGGACGGCACTTCCGAGCTACAACTGGCTGTGTTGAAGCCCAGGAAATAGGAGGGTGTAGTCAGAGGCCTACTGTATTTTGAATGTGGAGACAGCAGGAGAGACTGCCATCCACACAGCAGGGGATCAGCTGACATTACTGAACCCCACTGAGACACGGGAGCAAGTATCTCTTTCCGTGTGGACGGCACTTCCGAGCTACAACTGGCTGTGTTGAAGCCCAGGAAATAGGAGGGTGTAGTCAGAGGCCTACTGTATTTTGAATGTGGAGACAGCAGGAGAGACTGCCATCCACACAGCAGGGGATCAGCTGACGTTACTGAACCCCACTGAGACACGGGAGCAAGTGTCTCTTTCCGTGTGGACGGCACTTCCGAGCTACAACTGGCTGTGTTGAAGCCCAGGAAATAGGAGGGTGTAGGCAGAGGCCTACTGTATTTGGAATGTGGAGACAGCAGGAGAGACTGCCATCCACACAGCAGGGGATCAGCTGACGTTACTGAACCCCACTGAGACACGGGAGCAAGTGTCTCTTTCCGTGTGGACGGCACTTCCGAGCTACAACTGGCTGTGTTGAAGCCCAGGAAATAGGAGGGTGTAGGCAGAGGCCTACTGTATTTGGAATGTGGAGACAGCAGGAGAGACTGCCATCCACACAGCAGGGGATCAGCTGACGTTACTGAACCCCACTGAGACACGGGAGCAAGTGTCTCTTTCCGTGTGGACGGCACTTCCGAGCTACAACTGGCTGTGTTGAAGCCCAGGAAATAGGAGGGTGTAGGCAGAGGCCTACTGTATTTGGAATGTGGAGACAGCAGGAGAGACTGCCATCCACACAGCAGGGGATCAGCTGACGTTACTGAACCCCACTGAGACACGGGAGCAAGTGTCTCTTTCCGTGTGGACGGCACTTCCGAGCTACAACTGGCTGTGTTGAAGCCCAGGAAATAGGAGGGTGTAGGCAGAGGCCTACTGTATTTGGAATGTGGAGACAGCAGGAGAGACTGCCATCCACACAGCAGGGGATCAGCTGACGTTACTGAACCCCACTGAGACACGGGAGCAAGTGTCTCTTTCCGTGTGGACGGCACTTCCGAGCTACAACTGGCTGTGTTGAAGCCCAGGAAATAGGAGGGTGTAGGCAGAGGCCTACTGTCTTTGGAATGCGGAGACAGCAGGAGAGACTGCCATCTCCACAGCAGGGGAACAGCTGGCAGTGCTGAACCCCACTAACACTCGAACAAATGTGTTTGGCTCTGTGGAGATGACACTTCTGAACACCAACTGACGCTGTTGGAGCCCAGGATTAGGCGAGGAGCAGGCTGGGGCCTGTTGCTTTTGGCAGGTGAAGGCAGCAGGAGACTTGCCATCTCCACAGCAGGGGAACAGCTGGCAGTGCTGAACCCCACTAACACTTGAACGAATGTGTTTGGCTCTGTGGAGATGACACTTCTGAACACCATCTGACACTGTTGGAGCCCAGGATCAGGCGTGGAGCAGGCTGGGGCCTACTGGATTTTGGCAGGTGTAGGCAGCAGGAGACTTGCCATCTCCACAGCAGGGGAACAGCTGGCAGTACTGAACCCCACTAACACTTGAACGAATGTGTTTGGCTCTGTGGAGATGACACTTCTGAACACCAACTGACACTGTTGGAGCCCAGGATCAGGCGTGGAGCAGGCTGGGGCCTACTGGATTTTGGCAGGTGTAGGCAGCAGGAGACTTGCCATCTCCACAGCAGGGGAACAGCTGGCAGTGCTGAACCCCACTAACACTTGAACGAATGTGTTTGGCTCTGTGGAGATGACACTTCTGAACACCAACTGACACTGTTGGAGCCCAGGATTACGCATGCCGCATGCAGAGGCCAATGGGCAGCGGTTTTTATGGAGGTTGTTGACTACTACTGATTCTAACCATGCTCCACTTAGGCCTCTGGCTCCACTGTCTCTACTATTTACCCTGGCCTCCAACCCCGCCAGCTACATCTGTGAAGTGGCGTCAGCACAATCTACACTTGTTCCTGTGTTACTGGTGCTCAGTCCCGTCAGTTGATCCCCTAATGTTTGTCCGGCAAGTTCGCCAGCTCTGTCCTCATTCCCACTACTGGTTATGGGAATGTGGACAGAGCAGGAGACCTTGCCGGACACACATCAGGGGATAAACTGAAGGGACTGAGCCACAGGAACACAGGAACAAGTGTAGATTGTGCTGACGCCACTTCAGAGATGTAGATGGCGGGGTTGGAGGTCAGGGGAAATAGTAGAGACAGTGGAGCCAGAGACCTAAGTTGGGCACGGTTAAAAATCAGTAGTGGTTGGAATGTTGATGGAGCTGGTGACTTTGCCGTCCACACAGCAGGGGATCAGCTGGCGTTACTGAACCCCACTAACACAGGAGCTAGTGTGTTTCTCTGTGCAGACGACACATCTGAGCGACAACTGGCTGTGTTGAAGCACAGGGATTTTAGTTCAGTTGGTAGAAAAATGAACACACCAGCAGACCTGGATACCGTTGCCAACCACTAATTTAGTCTGTAAGAGGAATGGTAAAGTCTTTGGAGATCCAGGCCTTGTTCATTTTCAGAAAAGTCAGCCGGTCAACATTATCGGAAGATAGTCGCGTGCGACGGTCTGTTAGTACACCACCTGCGGCACTAAAGACGCGTTCCAATAATACACTGGCAGCAGGGCAAGCCAGCACCTCCAATGCATACTGGCTAAGCTCTGGCCATGTATCCAGCTTAGAGACCCAAAACTTGAAGGGGGAAGAGCCATCTGGGAGTACAGTGACAGGGCAAGACATGTAGTCTGACACCATCTGACGGAAGCGTTGCCTCCTGCTGACTCGAGGCGTCGCTGATGGTGTAGACAATTGTGGTGGACACACAAAACTTTGCCACATTTGGGCCATAGTGGTCTTGCCTTGTGCTGCGGCGCTGCCTCTGCTCCCTCTTTGTGCAGAGTTTCCTCCACTGCCTCGACGCACAGAGCTGCTTTGTAAAGCACTAGCAACAATGCTGTCGGGTGGAATGGAAAACATTATGGACTGCACCAGTGACTCTTCGTACTCCCGCAGTTTACGCTCCCGGTTCAACGTTGGTATGAGCCTTTGTACGCTGTCCCGGTAGCGAGGATCTAGGAGGGTGTACACCCAATAATCAGCCGAGACGAGAATGTGGGCGATGCGGCGGTCGTTTCTCAGGCACTGCAGCATGAAATCAACCATGTGCTGCAGACTCCCAACTGCCAAAGAACCGCTGTCCCCTGTTTGAGGCGTGACCTCGGTCTGCTCTGCATCACCCCACCCTCGCTGTACATACTGAGCAGAGGTTTGTGTACCTCCCTCCTCTGGAGAGATGTCTTCCTCCTCCATCGACTCCTCCTCATCCTCCTCACAAAGTGTCCCCTGCCTAGGCCTTTGTGAGGAAACACGTAGCGCAGACTGTCCAGAAGCAGATGGCATTTGGGACTCCTCATCCTCCACCTCTTCCGAAACCTCATCCCTTAGTGCTTGCAGTGTTTGTTGAAGCAGGCAGATAAGGGGGACAGTCATGCTGACTAGTGCATCATCTGCACTCGCCATCCGCGTGGATTCATCGAAGGCACGCAAAACGAGGCAGATGTCCTTCATAGAGGCCCACTCAATGGTGCTGAAGTGTGAACGGCGCACAGTGTGACTTGTTTGCGCCTGATGCAGCTGATACTCCATGACTGCTGCCTGCTGCTCACACAACCGCTCCAACATATGTAACGTTGAATTCCACCGGGTGGGTAGGTCACATATGATGCGATGTTCCGGAAGGCCAAATCGTCGCTGCAGAGCAGCGAGGCGCGATCTTGCCGTGCTGGAACGCCGCAAGTGAGCGCACTCTATGCGGACCTTGTGCAACAGTGCATCAAGATCCGGATAGTCCCTCAGAAAGCTCTGCACGACCAAGTTAAGCACATGTGCCAGACATGGGATGTGTGTGAGGTTGCCTAGGCCAAGAGCTGCCACCAGATTTCGGCCATTGTCACACACTACCAAGCCCGGCTGGAGATTCGCTGGCCCAAACCACACATCGCTCTCCAACTTGATAGCATTCCAGAGCTCCTGCGCTGTGTGGCTTCGATTCCCCAAAGAAATTAATTTGAGTACAGCCTGTTGACGTTTGGCCACGGCTGTGCTCATATCGGTCGTAACAGGCTCCTGCTCTGCTGTTTCTGAGGAACTTGAGTAGGAGGAGGAGTCTATGTGTACAGACTGGAGTCCTGCAATCCGTGGCGTTGGAAGAACACGTACAGCGCCACTCTCCAGATCTGTACCCGGCTCCACAACATTGACCCAGTGGGCAGTGAGGGAAAGGTATCGTCCCTGTCCATGGTTACTGGTCCACGCATCGGTGGTCAGGTGGACCTTGCTACTAACGGCGTTTAGTAGCGCATGTTTTATTTGGCCCTCAACATGTTTCTGCAGGGCAGGGACGGCTCGCCTGCTGAAATAAAAGCGGCTGGGCACGTTGTATTGGGGGACTGCCAATGCCATTAAGTCCCGGAAGGTGTCAGTGTCCACCAGCCTGAATCACAGCATTTCAACTGCCAGAAGTTTGGCAATGCCAGCATTCAGAGACTGTGCTCGGGGATGGTTTGCCGAGTAAGGGCGCCTTTTATCCCATGCCTGTTCTACCGATGGCTGTGATGGATGGGAACGTGCTGCTATGGGTGCAATCTGACAGGGTCTCCGGACAACAGTGGCAGAGGTTCTTCCTTGGCGATCCTGTGAGGAAGCCGAACCAGCAGTGTGTGAGCTGGAGGAAGAGGCCCCAACACGAACTGAAGAGGTGGTAGGTGGTGCTGTACGTTGGCCTACATCTTCAGGGTGTCTCTGCAACTCCAACTCGTGCTTGGTGCGCACATGTTTCCACATATTTGTGGTATTGAGGTTGCTGACATTTCTCCCTCTTTTGACTATCTGATGACACAGCTTGCATTTGACAAAGCAAATGTCATCTGCAACTGTGTCAAAAAAGGACCACGCACTGCAACTCTTGGGAGCGCCCGTTTTGCCTTTGGAATGAGGAATGCTCCTAACGGGTGCCGAAGTGGAGGGTACAGGCAACCAAGTCTTCCCCCTCCCTCTGCCTCCTGTTTTGGCCGGTAGGGGAATCTCTTCCTCCGAGCTGCTCCCACCACCTTCCTGTTCCTCACGCCATGATGGGTCAAGGACCTCATCATCTTCCCTCCCCTCTTCAAACAGCTGCTTCTCCGGGGTTGTCTCGCCAGCACCGTACGCACCAGAAAGTGGCAACTGAGTCTCGTCATCATCTGATGCGTACTGAGGTGTGCTGACCATAGGCACTGGCCCACTCGCCTCTTCAGATTCAGAGGGACAAAGAAGTTGCGCATCACTGCATACTCCCTCTTCTTCACATTCAGGAATGCTGCTTGGCTGGCCCCCTCTTTCCAAGCCAACAGATTCCGAGAACAGAAGTAGAGACTGTGATGGCTCCTGTCCATGTCTCTCTGACTGCCTGGGCACTTTGGCAGGTGGTGAAGAGACAGATGGTTGCTCTTCGGTGCTCTGGTCCTGAGAGGCTGTGGAAGTAATTGAAGTCGATGCGTTAGCTGCCATCCATCCGACAACGGCTTCAATTTGTTCCTCCCGCAGCAGTGGGGTACGTTGAGGTCCTACAAAGCTGCGCATAAAGGACTGTTGCCTGCTAAAACTGGGGGATGCTGATCCACTGGTGCCCGCAGCAGGCCCAGAATCCCCACGTCCTCTACCTGCAGAATCCCCACATCCTCTCCCTGCAGAATCCCCACGTCCTCTCCCTGCTGAAACTCCACGCCCACGCCCACGCCCACGCGCCTTACTCCCTGCCTTCTTCATCTTGCCAGACTGCTCAAGATAGGCAGAAAAGTACAAAGGGGGGCCTTAGTGTGCTTATTCCTGAACAGCTGGTTACAGGTACAAGAAACACTAATTTTATGAAGTGTGTGTGTGTGGACTACACTTTAATAGGAGCTGATGTGGCCTAGACAAGTTCCAAATGTAGTGTTTGGTGAACTTTTTTTGTGGTTTCTTTGTTGGAAACAAACTCAAAGTATGTGAACAAAGAATTGAAACTGATAGTATCACCAACTTTTTGGAGCTATTACAATGCAGGCAGGTAACCTACAATGCAAAAGATGAGGCTCCAAAAAAATTGGGTAATACTAATCTGGCTGCGCCGGCAGGGCACAAGCCAGAAAAAAAGGCTCCTCTATCTACTCCTATATAGTGTTTGCAACCAACCAATGTTGATGGATACGGTTGGATGCACACTAATAGGAGAAGAAAAAATGAGCGGCACTCAAAGACAAATATGTGTGAGGCAGTGACGCACGTTGAGCGTCCTACAAACAGACGTAGCTGCAGGACACTCTACTCTGCGTGAGCTGCACTCACACACAGTCAGAGACCTCTCAGACAGCCGTGAACAGTGCAGCTAAGTGGGCACTGGCACTGACAGGCTGCAGAAAGGCTCCGCTGTGTACTCCTATATAGTGTTTGCAACCACCGTAGATGGAGACGGATGGATGCACACTAATAGAAGAAAAAATGAGCTGCAATAAAAGAAAAATGTGTGAGGCAGTGACACGCTGAGCGTCCTACAACCAGACGTAGCTGCAGGACACACTACTCAGCGTGAGCTGCACTCACACACAGTCAGAGACCTCTCAGACAGCCGTGAACAGTGCAGCAAAGTGGACACTAGCACTGAAAGGCTGCAGAAAGGCTCCGCTGTCTACTACTAGTGTTTGCAACCAACGTATATGGATACGGATGGAAGCACACTAGATTGAAATTGTGTAAAAAATGCAGCTCAAAAATTAAAAGATGTATGAGGCAGCAGTGAGGCACGCTGGGCAGCCTACAACCTGACGTGGCTGCAGGACCCACTCCACAGCGTGAGCTGCACTCACACAGCCCTTGCAGACAGCTGTGAACACTGCTGCTAGGGCAAAGAAGGCTACAGTGGTGGATTATGTAGCCTGGGTAGAGCAATAGATATGTTTGATGATCGCTATTTCTAACTGTCCCTCACAGTCTTCAACAGCAGCCTGTCCCTAACTGAATTCACAGCAGAGTGAACCAGAAATGGCGGCTGCGGTGGCTTTTATAGTGCATCATGACATCATTTCGGCAGCCAATCACAGCCATGCCAATAGTTAACATGCCTACATGCCTAACAGGATGTGCCCACACTTCGGAGGATTCCCATTGGCTTAATCAAAGCAAGCAGGCTCATAGCATGATGGGAACTTCCGATTCCGATTCCGGAATCCGATATGACAAAAGTATCGGAAGTCAGTATCGGAATTCCGATACCGCTAATATCGGCTGATACCCGATACTTGTGGTATCGGAATGCTCAACACTAGCCATGACTGTAAGGCCGCTATTTGGCCATGAACTGCTTTGGCAAACATCAGGACCGCAAAATCATGGTCTCGGTGTGTTAATTAGATTAAAACGGAAGCCCCCACAATCTATTAACCATTTATTTGATGTAGTCACTTTTGACCTCAGCATCTAAGGGGTTAAACAGATATGGACAGTGCCAGCACTGACCGTGACTGATGAAGCAAGTTGTCAGCTATAGTGTACAGTTGACAGCTGCTGAACTGTCACCTGTATGGGAATGATATTCTCTTATATCTCAGGTCAGTAAAAAGATGTATTGGCTGTCATTAAGGGGTTAAACAGCTCTGGTGAAATGAAAGATGCTTAGTGATTGGTTACAAGGAAAACTGCTGCTCATAGCAACCAATCACAGCTCAGCTTCTTTTAAACAGCTCTGGTGAAATGAAAGATGCTTCGTGATTGGTTGGTGATACACACATACATTCAGTTTTATATATATAGATTTATGTTGATGATTTATTTAAAAAAAATGATGTTATAACTCAATATGATTGTACCCGCAATCTACCATATAGTATGATTGCCCCCACATAGTATGTGTCATGATCCAGGATGGGGTTTTGTCTTTGGCCCATCCTGGTCAGACAGGGGTTAATTGTTTCTGCCTCTCTCTGGCAGAGGGCGGCTATTTAGTGGCCACTCGACCTAGGTCCGGTGTCAGTTATACTCCTGCCCTCGGCTGAGTTACTTGACCTCTTGCGTACGTGTGCCTTGTGCTTAATAACTTGTTGCTTGTTTGGTTTTGATCCAGTTCCATCCCTGTTGCGAGTTCTGCCTGTCCCTCTTGTACTGCGCTACCCTCTCTGTGTATGACTCTCTGCCTGTGACTTGACTATTCTCTGCTCATCCCTCTGGTACCGCTCCGCCCTATCCATGTATAACCTCTGCTTTTCTGACCTGCGTTTCCCTCTCCTCTACTACAGTATCCCTGCAGTTAGTATATTTCATCATCTGCAGCAGTAGGATGCTAAACCCCGCCCCCTGCAGTCACATGATCGTAGGTCCTTGTACTCCTTACTATTTTCAGTGTTGCAGGTCCTGTCTGCTTGAACTTTCACTGCAGTATCAGACCCCGGGCCCTCCAGTAGTGTGGGTAATTCACCCTGCTCAGCCGTGGCAGTTTCCCGACGCTGACAGTATCCTGACATTATAACTGACTGATACCTTTTTTTTTCTCCTCTCCTGTGTGTGTGATGGATTCTATGCACGCTCTTTCTGAGCAGGTAAAGCACCTGACTCAGATGTCTCAGAAACTCATTGGGGAACAACGAGTCCTGGCTCAGTCTCAGCAGCTGATCGCTGACACTCTGCAGGGGTTTTATCATCGGGGGCTCAAGATGTTACATTAGTTTCCCCTGAGTCCCCGGTTAAATTACCGGATACCTTTTCTGGAGATAAAAAGGAATTTAAAGTTTTCAAAGGAGGGCTGTAAGCTTTTTTTCTCATTAAGACCGCACTCTTCTGGGGATGAAAGTCAGAGAGTGGGGGTCATTATGTCTCTGTTAAGGGGAGCCCCCCAGGCTTGGGCTTTCTCCCTTCCGACCACTGCCCCTGAGGGTAAGACTGTGGATGCATTTTTTGAGGCCCTGGGACATATTTATGATGAGCCTGATCGGGTACGTATGGCTGAGGACATGGTGATGAGTATATGTCAGGGGAAGCACTCAGCTGAGTGGTTTTGCTCAGAGTTCAGACGCTGGGCTGCTGAGGTCTTCTGGGATGATGCCACCCTCCGGGGCTTGGTCTGTAGAGGCCTGTCTGAACATCTGAAAGATGCCTTGGCACTCCACCCTCCGCCTGATTCTCTGGAGGATGATATGACACAGGCCGTCCGAATGGATTGCAGGCTACGGGCGAGAGGAGTGATGCAGATTGAGACTCCGTTATTCTCCCAAGGAAGGGGAGCCAGTCCTACATTGGAAACCATGGAGATGGGAACCATCGACCTCAAAGAGAAAGAAAGGAGATGACGGCGCTTTGGAAAACTGTGTTTTTACTGCGGTGATTCTGGTGTCATGTCGGACACTGTTCGCACCAGGGTGTCTGGCAGACAGCGGTAATACCCCATCCTACCACATGGTTCTCAGCAGCGCAGGTTGCTCTTCTGATCCGGCTTGGATTGGGTTAACCAGGCGGTCATTCTGGCTGAGGGCTTAGCCACGCCCTCTGTCTTTAAATTGCCCTGTGTGACTATGGGCGTCGCCGACTATAGCTCTTGCCTTGTGCTAAGCGATACCGGTCTGGAGTGGTGGTCTAAGGAGCATACGGTTGCTGGTGTAGTATATTCCATTGTTGCCATTTTGCCTCCCTGTGTTGTATTATTTGGTTGCCCTTGCACATTACTGTATTCCCCTGTGTGTACGCGGTGTGGTGCATTTCCGTTATCCCTGTCCATACTTATTTGTGGGGTCTGGTGTTTGGTCTCCTCACTGGGTGGAGGGTGGTGGGTTCAGCTTAGGGCTGGACAGGAGACAAGGACAGGGTGGAGGCCCAGGCAGGCACACCTTCAGTGTAAACCCTGGGTTGAGGGACAGACAGGGTCTCCCCTAGTCTGAGGGACACCGCAGGGGCCCCAGGGTTTCAGCCTAAAGTTACCTAGGCTTCCCATGACATTATAGTCGGCCCAAAAAGAGAAAAAAAATAGGAATTATTTACCATGGATCCTATAGTCTCCATAACCAAGCAGCTGGAGGCTCTGTCCATACAGGTCACTGAACTGAGGGGGGCGGTCCAGCAACAACGCCTGTCAGTTCCTGCTGTGCAAACTGAGGCAGCAGTCAGGGCAGCTGAACCCAAGTTACCTCTCCCTGAATGATTTTCTGGTGATCGCTGTAAGTTCGTTGTATTTCGTGAATCCTGCAAATTGTTTTTTCGCATGCGTCCTCTCTCCTCAGGAAATGAGGCTCAGCGTGTGGGCTTGGTAATTTCCTTCCTGAGTGGTGACCCACAAGCATGGGCGTTTTCACTACCTTCTGATTCACCTGCATTTGAGTCCGTAGACTTTTTTTTCTGCTCTGGGTTTAATCTATGACGATCCTGACAGACTGGCATTAGCAGAATCTAAAATACGCTCTCTAATCCAGGGTGAGCGACTGCCAGAGGATTACTGTACTGAATTTCGTCGCTGGGCTGTGGACACGCAATGGAATGACCCTGCACTAAGGAGTCAATTTTTGCATGGGGTTTCTTAAAGGTCTGAAAGGGTTAAACAAGTTCTGCTAATGTATGAGACTCCCGCTTCTCTGGAGGCTGCTATGGTGCTTGTAGTACGCATTGATCGCCGTTTTCGTCAGAGGTCACAGGAGACATTGCCTGTGGGGGGAGGGGCAGTCTCTGGTGAGGTCGCCCCAGGTGAATCCGTGGAACCTATGCAGATCGCTGGTATATCACATACACATAATAACAAGCATAAATGTCCCTTGCCCAGAAAGCAAGGGGTCTGTTTTTTTTGTGGCAAAAAAGGACATTTTATTAATGCTTGCCCCCTGGTACCTAAGAAAGACATGCCGGTGGAAAACTGCTAGGCTCAGAGGGTTTGGAGGAGTCTAGTCTGAGCCTTTGCATATCCTCCGTGGTGGTCTCCCAGTGTATGCTCCCTGCCAAGGTAGTAATCGGGGGCCAAGAGCTGTCGATTACTGTATTTGTAGATAGTAGTTCAGCCCCTAATCTCATTAATGAAAAGTTTGCGCGTACTGCGGGATTTAAGGTGGAGACGCTGCCTAATCCTATCCGGGTGGTTACCATCAATGCCTCCCCTCTCTCACAAGGGGAGATTAAAGAGTTTGTGGCTGATGTAAAACTCCACATTGGGGTCCTACACTCTGAGCGGGTAACATGTAAGGTGCTCAGTAATTTACCTGCTCAGATAGTTCTGGGGTTTCCATGGTTGTCTATGCACAATCCGGTGATTGATTGGAAAACCCAGGACATAATTCAGTGGAGCAGATACTGCCAGGAGAGTTGTCTGGCCACGTGTATCTCCGCTGTGACTCCCAGCATCCCGGAGCCACTGCTGGACTTTGCTGATGTATTTTCTGAAAGAGGTTGTTCAGAGCTGCCACCGCACCGACCCTATGACTGTGCTATTAGGTTAAAACCGGGGGCCAAGTTACCAAAAGCCAGGATGTTTAATATCTCAGGTCCTGAGAGGCAAGCTCTCAAAGAATACATTGCAGAAAGTCTAAGCAAAGGGCACATCAGGCCTTCATCATCTCCATTGGCGGCGGGGTTCTTCTTTGTCAAGAAGAAAGATGGCGGATTACGCCCGTGTCTGGATTTCAGGGAACTCAACCAGATTACGGTTCGTGACCCCTACCCGATGCCACTGATACCCGATTTGTTCAACCAGGTGTCTGGTGCCAAATGGTTTTCCAAGCTTGACCTCAGGGGGGCGTACAATCTCATAAGAGTCCGTCAAGGGGATGAATGGAAGACGGCATTTAATACCCCTGAGGGTCATTTTGAGAATTTGGTGATGCCATTTGGGTTGACGAGCGCGCCAGCAGTATTTCAACATTTCATAAATTATGTCTTTTCTCATCTCTTGGGGAAATTTGTTATTATATACCTTGATGACATTCTTATTTACTCACGCGACCGTGATGCACACATAGAGCATGTTAGGCAGGTGTTGCAGTTGCTCAGGGAAAACAAGCTCTATGCCAAGCTTGAGAAATGTGTATTTGTCATCCAAGAATTACCTTTTTTGGGTTATGTAATTTCCGCCTCAGGGTTTAAAATGGACACCGCTAAGGTGCAAGCGGTGCTGCAGTGGGATCGGCCTGATAATCTCAAGGCGCTTCAGCGATTCCTGGGCTTTTCAAACTATTATAGGAAATTTATTAAGAATTTTTCTATGATTGCTAAGCCGCTCACCGACATGACTAAAAAAGGTACCAATTTTTCTGACTGGTCTGAGACTGCTGTGCGCGCGTTTGAATTCCTCAAAAACAGTTTTGCTTCAGCTCCCATCCTGGTTCAGCCTGATGTCTCCCTACCTTTTACCGTGGAGGTGGATGCATCTGAGGTTGGAGTGGGAGCGGTACTGTCTCAGGGTCCATCCTTGGGCGAATTGCATCCGTGTGCCTACTTCTCCAAGAAACTGTCGCCGGCCGAGCGTAATTACGATATTGGTAACAGGGAATTGTTGGCCATCAAGTTGGCATTTGAGGAATGGCGACATTTCTTGGAGGGGGCTGTCCATCAGATTACTGTCATAACAGACCATAAGAATCTGCTTTATTTAGAGTCTGCTAAACGCCTGTCCCCCAGACAGGCTCGCTGGGCGTTATTCTTCACCCGGTTCAATTTTTTTGTGACATGCCGACCAGGTTCTAAGAATACTAAGGCGGACGCCCTGTCCAGATGTTTTCCGGGTGGAGAGCCACGTGAGGATCCGGTGCCTATCCTCCAAAAGGGAGTTGTGGTCTCGGCTCTCACGACAGAGGTTGAGGCAGAGATTGCTGATGCTCAGGAGGAGGTACCGCCGGATCTGCCTCCTAATAAATCATTTGTGCCACTACACCTACGCTTAAAAGTGTTAGGGGAACATCACGATTCTGTCCTGGTGGGTCACCCAGGAGTTAAGGGCACTCTGGAACTTGTATCACGTCGTTTTTGGTGGCCCAAAATCCGGCAGGATGTGGCCTCATATGTGTCAGCCTGTACCACGTGCGGACGGGCCAAGACAGCACGCTCCCATCCTGCTGGCACATTGCATCCTCTCTGTGTGCCCAGTAAGCCATGGACTGAGATTTCCATGGATTTCATTACGGATTTGCCCTCCTCGGCTGGGAACACGGTCATTCTGGTAATAGTTGATCGGTTCTCTAAAATGTCGCATTTTGTTGCTTTGCCATCTTTGCCCAATGTGAAGACCCTTGCTCAGGTATTTATTCGTGAGGTGGTCAGACTTCATGGTGTCCCGTCTGACATTGTATCTGATAGAGGTACACAATTTGTGCCAAAATTTTGGAGAGCTTTTTGTTCACGCCTAGGGATTATATTGTCTCATTCATCGGCTTTCCATCCTCAGTCGAATGGGCAGACTGAGCGTATGAACCAAAACCTGGAACAATACTTACGCTGTTTTGTTTCTGACAATCAGGAAGAGTGGTCGGCGTTTCTTCCTCTGGCTGAATATGCGATAAACAATCATTATCAGGAATCGTCTGGGGAATCTCCTTTCTTTTGTGTTTATGGTCAACATCCCCAATTCTGTACCTTGCGCCAAGGGAGCTCTGCGGGCGTCCCTGAGGAGGACCAGTTGGGAGCACAATTGTCATCCGTTTGGAGGAGAGTAAAGCAGCGCTTGCTGAATGTAGGTTCTAGGTATAAACGTGTGGCTGACGGTAGACGTGTGCCTGGTCCGGACCTGTGTGTGGGTGATTGGGTGTGGTTGTCTACAAGGAACATCAAGCTCAAAATACCATCGCTTAAGTTGGGGCCCAGGTTCATTGGTCCATTTAGGATCTCCGCAATTATCAACCCTGTGGCATTTCGGTTAGAGTTACCTGCCGTATGCAAGATACATAATGTGTTTCACAAGGCGTTACTTAAGAAAGTCGTGGGTGCTGTTGATGTTTCTCCTGTGCCACCACCTCCCGTCTTGGTGGATGGCACGTTGGAGTTTGAGGTGTCCAAGGTGGTTGACTCTCGGGTAGTGCGTCGCACTCTACAGTACCTGGTCCACTGGCGTGGCTATGGTCCTGAGGAGAGGACTTGGGTGCCGGCCTCGGACATACATGCGGACCGACTGATTACAGTGTTTCATCGCCGCCATCCGGACAAGCCGGGTCCTCAACATTGTGAGGTTCCTGGGGTCCCTCGTAGAAGGCGGGGTACTGTCATGTTGGACACTGTTCGCACCAGGGTGTCCGGCAGACAGCGGTAATACCCCATCCTACCACATGGTTCTCAGCGGCGCTGGTTGCTCTTCTGATCCGGCTTGGATTGGGTTAACCAGGAGGTCATTCTGGCTGAGGGCTTAGCCACGCCCTCTGTCTTTAAATTGCCCTGTGTGACTATGGGTGTCGCCGACTATAGCTCTTGCCTTGTGCTAAGCGATACCGGTCTGGAGTGGTGGTCTAAGGAGCATACGGTTGCTGGTGTAGTATATTCCATTGTTGCCATTTTGCCTCCCTGTGTTGTATTATTTGGTTGCCCTTGCACATTACTGTATTCCCCTGTGTGTACGCGGTGTGGTGCATTTCCGTTATCCCTGTCCATACTTATTTGTGGGGTCTGGTGTTTGGTCTCCTCACTGGGTGGAGGGTGGTGGGTTCAGCTTAGGGCTGGACAGGAGACAAGGACAGGGTGGAGGCCCAGGCAGGCACACCTTCAGTGTAAACCCTGGGTTGTGGGACAGACAGGGTCTCCCCTAGTCTGAGGGACACCGCAGGGGCCCCAGGGTTTCAGCCTAAAGTTACCTAGGCTTCCCATGACATCTGGACATTGGTCATATTCGGACAGTTCTCCAAAGGCCCCGGGAGAACTGTCTCTTTGCTAAGCTAGAGAAATGTTTATTTTTTGTTCAGGAATTGTCTTTTCTGGGATTCATTGTCTGCTGAGGGGTATCGCATGGATCCAAATAAGGTGCAGGCCATTGTCGATTGGGTTCAAACTTGTGATTTGAAGGCTCTGCAGCATTTCCTAGGATTCGCTAATTATTATCGCAAGTTTATAAGGGGGTTCTCACAGGTAGTTAAACCTCTCACAGATATGACTCAAAAGGGGGCCGATATCAAGAATTGGTCAGCCGCAGCGATAGCAGCGTTTCAGTTTTTAAAAAAATGTTTCATGTCAGCTCCGGTTCTTATTCAACCGGACCCGTCTGAACCTTTTATTGTTGAGGTGGACGCCTCAGAGGTGGGGGTGGGGGCGGTGTTGTCCCAAGGAGCCGCCACTTTGACTAATTTGAGACCCTGTGCCTTTTTCCTCTAAGAAATTTTCCCCTGCAGAGAGAAACTATGATGTTGGGAGTCGAGAACTTCTGGCAGTGAAGTTGGCCTTTGAAGAATGGAGGCATTTTTAGGAGGGGGCTGTCCATCCTATAACCGTAATTACGGACCACAAGAACCTAGCTTACATTGAGTCAGCTAAAAGGTTGTCACATGATCGTAGGTTCTTGTACTAGATGGGCTAGATGGTCACTTTTTGTTTCCCGATTCCAGTTCTCCATCACTTTTCGGCCAGGATCCAAAAATGTCAGAGCTGATGCCTTGTCATGCAGTCTGGATCCGGTGTCCTCCCCTGAACCTCCATCCTCCATTCTTCAGCCTGGGGTGGTGGGGGCAGGTATTTCTAATGTGTTGGAGCGGGAGATTCGGGAAGCTCAGTCTCTTGCCCCCCCGGCTAAGCCAGTGGATAAACTTTTTGTACCAGCTCAATTTCGTCTCAAGGTCCTCCGGGAGTTCCATGACTCAGTTCTGGGTGGACATCCAGGGAGCTCAGCTACCCGGAAGGCCATCGCTAGGATATTCTGGTGGTCTTCTTTAGCCTCTGATGTTGGGGAATTTGTGTCTGCTTGTGGTGTATGTGCCCGTGCGAAAACCCCCCATAACCGGCCGGCCGGGGAATTGGTGCCACTGCCAATTCCTGATAGAACATGGACCCATTTGTCCATGGATTTCATCACCAATCTTCCCCCTTCCAAGGGTAATACCGTCATTTGGGTAGTGGTGGACAGGTTTAGTAACAGGCACATTTTTTACCCTTGGCAGCTCTACCTAATGCAGAAACGTTGTCCAGATTGTTTTTTGAGCATGTGGTACGGTTGCATAGGGTACCCTTCAATGTGGTGTCTGATAGGTGGGTACAATTTGTTTCCAGATTATGGAGGGCATTTTGTAAGAGGTTGGGTATTGGTCTGTCTTTTTCATCCGCTTATCATCCAGAGACTAATGGGCAGACTGAGCGGACCAATCAGTCTCTGGAGCAAATTCTGCATTGCCTGACCTCAGCCCGACAGGATGATTGGTGTACTGCGTTACCTTTGGCCGAGTTTGCGTTTAACAACCACAGTAACCAGTATACGGGTACATCTCCCTTTTTCTGCAACTATGGGTTTCATCCACATTTTGGAGAGTTCTCCCGTTTGGACTCAGGGTGTCCTGGGGCGGATGAGACTATCCAGCGGTTAGGGGAGGTATGGCGGGAGGTCCAGAGTAATATTACGAAGGCTCTGGCTAAATATAAGTTTTTTGCAGACAAAAAATGGTCCGTGGGGCCGATGTTCCAGGTTGGGCATAAGGTATGGTTGTCTACCAAAAATATAAGGCTCAAGGTCCCCTCTGCAAAACTTGGACCTAAATTTATTGGTCCCTATGAAATTACTGAAGCGGTTAACCCGGTGGCTCTTCGGTTGCGTCTCCCGCCGTCTCTACGGATCCCCAATGTGTTCCATAGGGCCCTTTTGAAACCTGTGGGGTCCTGTGGGGAGGGATCATTGTCTTCCCCGCCACCGGTTTTGGTAGGCGGGCAGTCTGAGTACGAGGTGGAACGAATTGTTGACTCTAGGTTGGTCCATCGTGCTCTTCAATATCTTGTACATTGGAAAGGCTACGGTCCTGAGGACCGGTTGTGGGTTCCTACCCGATCGGTTCATGCGGATCGGTTGGTCTGGGTCTTTCATGCCAAGTATCCTGAGAGATCCGGGGCTCCAGTGGCCCCCCCGTTGAGAGGGGTGCTGTCATAATCCAGGATGGGGTTTTGCCTTTGGCCCGTCCTGGTCAGACAGGGGTTAATTGTTTCTGCCTCTCTCTGGCAGAGGGCGGCTATTTAGTGGCCACTCGACCTAGGTCCGGTGTCAGTTATACTCCTGCCCTCAGCTGAGTTACTTGACCTCTTGCGTACGTGTGCCTTGTGCTTAATAACTTGTTGCTTGCTTGGTTTTGATCCAGTTCCGTCCCTGTTACGAGTTCTGCCTGTCCCTCTTGTACTGCGCTAACTCTCTGTGTATGACTCTCTGCCTGTGACTTGACTATTCTCTTCTCTTCCCTCTGGTACTGCTCCGCCCTATCCATGTATGACCTCTGCTTGTCTGACCTGCGTTTCCCTCTCCTCTACTACAGTATCCCTGCAGTTAGTATATTTCATCATCTGCAGCAGTAGGACGCTAAGCCCAGCCCCCTGCAGTCACATGATCGTAGGTCCTTGTACTCCTTACTACTTTCAGTGTTGCAGGTCCTGTCTGCTTGAACTTTCACTGCAGTATCGGACCCCGGGCCCTCCCGTAGTGTGGGTAAGTCACCCTGCTCAGCCGTGGCAGTTTGCCAACGCTGACAGGATCCTGACAGTATGATGCTTCTCACACAGTATGATGTCCCCACAAAATATCAGTATCATAGACCCCACAGTTCCTCCCACACAGTATGATGGCCCTTACAACTCTCTCACAGAGGATGATCTCCCATATAGCCTTCTCACAATGTATGATGTCCCTACAGCTCCCCTTCACAGTGATGGCCAACAAACAGTATGCTAGCTTCCACAGTCCCCCACACAACATGATAACCCCCACATAGTATGATGGTTCCCACACAGTATGATGACCCACACAGCACAAAATGCACAGTATGATGACCCCCCTACAATAAATTGATACCCACCACACAGTAAAATGCTCCCATATTTCCCTACAATTACTGACTCATAAAAAATACTTCATAATTACCTAATCCCTGATATTGGAGAATCAGCTGCCGCAGTCAGAGTCACATCTTGTGGGGAGCAACACAATGATGTTATTACAGCAGCTGCATCGGTATGCTGACATGCTGTAGGTGTCTAAAGTGACCTATGGCTTTCAGAGGTAAGAGTGGTAAGGTATAGAGAGAAATGCTCCCTGCTCTAGAGCCTTTTCCAGAGTACTTATAAGACTAAGCATGTACAAAAAACTGGCTTAATGTCAATGTAATATTTAAGTGTGGAGCCTCTAAATGCAAAGCTTGCAACTTTGCATATAAAACAGATAAAATTAGTTCCACACATAATTCTGCTACTTTTCCTATAAAAGACTATATCAATTGAAACACTTCTTATTTTATTTATTCCATTAAATGTACAATATATTGAATGGACGACATGCCCCCTCAAAGTGCGTATCAGACGGCACTTAGCAGACACAATTAATCCTAATGCTGTATCACCTTCTGCGGCTTCCAGACACTTTGCCATTTGTCATAAAGGCAGTGTGAAATCTTTTTCCTTTCATGCTATTGAGAAAGTTCATAAACCTTATAGAGGAGGCAACTATAAATACAAATTACAAGAGTCCCGCTGGGCTTAAATGCCAGGCAGGATCTTATCAGATACCATTAATATTGTGACTTGTATTGTATGTGATGTCATTGAAGTTTATTCCTGTTCTATTGTTGCTGTCTTTTCATTTTTTTATGTATTTTGGAGTTTTTTTGAGTTTTTTATGCATACAATTTACTTATTTAAATTATTTTAATTGTTCAACCAATCATATGATCGGCCATATTAATAAAATCATGTCTACTATGTTTGAAGCTAGATCATGAAGAAGACCTCGGTCGAAATGCATTGATCAGTTTCTGCTTGCTGTGTACCCGACAAATTGTGCCAGATTATGTTTTTATTCAAGTTGGATTAAAGATATCTTTTAGCTGCCCACAGCATCACTGAATTTTTTCTGTATTGGCTTGTTTGGGGGTTCAGAAACCTCGAAGCAGTTAAAAATTGTAGCATATTCATTCTTCCAAATAAAGGCGCCTGCTCTACACACTTTTAAGAATATAACCAAGCGTCAGAGGCAGAGCTGCTGCAGTAGCATCTGAAAAGACCGCCAGGGTTTTCCTGAAGCATTTTCGCCTTGGAAATCCCAAAGACACTGTGTGCACATAGCCTTACAAAATACTTCAAAATCTCTTGAAAGCACCTCCAGGTCATGAAAACCTTCCCAATAAACTCTCCAAAGAAGGAGAGCTTCCCAAAGTAGTTTTCACTCGAAAACATGTTTTAAGGATTTCCCATAAAGCTAATACCATTAGAGCAATGTTCAATAAAAAATATGTATCATATTTTGCTTTGTTCTTATCTACAGGAGAAATTTCCTGTGAAGAAGACAGAAGATTATCCTGACTGGGTTGTGGCTATTTGTGTTTTGTTGGTGGCCATACCATGCTTGTTTATACCATCCACTGCACTTTTTCACTTTCTTCAAAAAAGGTTTAAAAAAGAAGACTATCCAGCAGGAGATGAGAAATGTCAAGAATATAAAGCAACAAATGACATATAGGATAAACACTATAATGTATATTTTAATATTTTATATTAAAATAATTGCATACTCTTGCTTTGTGAAACATTTTTGTATGTAGAACATGGGCACATTAGGGAGGGAAGTCTTTACTTAACTGATTGTGACCTTAACAGGAATTATGCGAGCCTATCTAATTATTTTCTTATGAGTTGCTCTGATCTGTTGATGGGGCATCACTTCCAATGTCATGCTGAATGACAGCTGATTCCCCGCTGCCTAGCTGCAGGGAGCTGGCTGTCAATCAACATGATGTCAACAGAGCTACCAGGAAGAAGAAGAGCTGCTCTGTTAACACAAGGTCAAATGAAGCAGCAGAATCACCATCAGGAGTTGTCTGTGACCTCTCTGAGCGCGGGCTTAAAGGAAACCTGTCACTCAATTCATGCCTCCCTAACCATGGGGTGCATGAATCGGAACCTGGCTGCCTGATTTTAGCAAAGTATGTTTTTCTCTGAAATGCTCCGCTCCAGTTCATTGCCACAGAATAAATATGTATTTATGATCACGCAGCAGATATAAGCATAAGATTTAGAGATGGAAAATTTTGGTGTACACACTATTGCCCACTGGTAATAATAAGGTACATATGATGCAAAAATTCATATTAATAACAGGACATATAATCAAGAAAATACGTACAGGCTCATCCACCAATGACCCGACGCGAGTTTCAGTGATGCTTCGCCAGGGATGGTTGGTAAGCACAGTAATGTCGGGTTTATCAAGGATGAAAAGCCAAACACAATTATAGTGACTGCTGTATTTAAAAGCTTATATACTGGCTCACCATATAAGCTTGGTTATTGCTGCATGTGACTATCAAGCAGATTTAGCATGAGCCTGCTGTTAACTGGTATCCAATGCATAGAAAAGAAGAAAACAAAAGCCTGTTTCAGAATCAGCCACTTGGGCTGTTATGTGAGTAGACAACATGTTTTGATGCTAACTGAGCAACAGTATTCAGGTGGTTCAGCGAGATGGGTTATTTCTAAATCAACAACTAGAGGGCATTATTGTACAATAAATACAGCGTTATATAAATCCCGCTCACAGCCTTTGTTTAGTGAAACTTTATTATGAAGATTGATATATCTGATCTAGTATAATTCAAGTCCCTTGCCCAGTGGTGTACCTACAGTCCTGATTGGCCGCAGTGTAAAATTTGGACCTGGGCTTCCACCTACAAGTTCGACAGATGAATGAACCCTTGTACCATGTTACATCCTATCAAGACATGAATGTTTGCCCCCCCCAAGTAATAATTCCCCAATCCTTTAATAATGTCCGCATCTTGTGATAATGTCCCCTTAATCTAATAATGTCCCCCATCCTGAGTCCCTTCTTTTAATATTGTCCACCATCTTCAGTCCTTTCCTTTAAAAATGTCCCTTATCCTGCCCCCCTTCCAGTAATAATGTCCCCCATCCTGGGACCCTTTGTGGTATAATGTCTCTAGCCTTGGTTCCTTCCAGTAATAATGTCCCCCATCCTGGGACCCTTTGTGGTATAATGTCTCCAGCCTTGGTTCCTTCCTGTAATAATGTCCGTCATATTTAGCCCTTCCCTCAATTTTCCCCCATCCAGGGCAGGGTTGCCAACCACCCAGAAATTCCAGTCAGTAAAAATAACAGTCTGTAAAGTTTTTTTGCCCTGTTCATAAAGTTTTTTTTAAGGTGTCTGTGATTCATTAGAAGCTACCGAAACTTACACAAATTATTTTGACTGTAATTATCACCATCATACAGTGAATGCAGCTGTCTTCATATTAAAATTATGATCTGAAGACATGTATCAGACATCTTTAAGAAATATTGCCTTTTTTAAATATTGTGACTTTTTTATATATATACTGTAATGATTGTACTCACTGAGGTGCAACAGGAGGAAGACAAAGTCCATATGGGTTTGTACCAACAAAAAGGAAAACAGCCTTTAGAGCAGACTAGTGATGGGTGAGCACTAAAATGCTCGGATGCTCGTTGTTCGGGTCGAGCAATTTGTAATACTCAGGTAATCGGACAGAACAACGAGCCAAATGTAAGTCTATGGGAGACCAGAGCATTTTTACTGCGTTCCCCCCGGGGTTCTTTTAAGGTCTAAAAATGTCTGAAAATTATGGAAATACTGCTCAAATGACACAGGGACATCATGGAAAATGTCCCTGGAAGCATTTCTGACTCCTAGGTCACAGCTGTAAACCATGATGTCAGAGTTTCACGCCATTTTTACAGGTGCACCAAAAAACATACAAAAACAGCAAAATGAATTTTGCTGGGAAATATGTTAAGGAGCATCCTTTCCAGGGTAATGAGTTGTATATAAGGCAAAATAACTAACCCCAAACAAAAATGTTCCTCCACCACTTGGGCTAGGTTCACACTGTTAAATATTAATTAATTATTGACTTATTCTTATTTTCAGTTCTGTACCGAGCACAGTGCTTTCAGCTGACAGGTTACTTCTGTGAATTTAGCTCATGGTAAAATGTCAACACCATATAGAGAAAACTTGTGCTCTGAGGGACGTGTATATATAAGGTGGGGGGGCTTGCTCTTGGGTTGCTCGTCTTCACTTTCTGCAGACACACCAGGGACGTTTTACTCTGACACTACAATGAATGAACAGCTGGTATGTAAGCTAATCACGTGTTGCTTTCAGAGACCTCCTGATAGAGATTGATACATTCTGGATCTCCGGAAAGAAGCGGAACAAGCTTTGCTATGAACAAATGGACAATCCCTTTGAAACTATTTCACCTATTTTACTATAATGATCCTTTTTGGTGGAAAATCCAATAAACTATTATGTTTTTTATAAGGAAACATTGAGATAATTTCTTTAGAGTATCACATCTGGTAACAAGTCCTGAATAAATAAATATATGAGAATAAGTATATTCAACACACACGCAGCGTTTTTGATGCGTTTTTCAACTTTAGAATTGCTTTCAACCAATACAAATGTACAGTATTCACTGGGTAATGTCAGAGTAACATTTAACAACCCTAGCTGGCAATGTGGTGTGTGACACATAAGCAGACACATCTTGTTTCATTTATGAAGGAGGGACTCTTAAAGTCACAGCGCCTATTTTTCGAGGGGCATCAGGTGGTATTAATCTTCTTAAAGGGCCATTATTAAACAGTGGGTCTCCTACACTGCTATTGCCTATGCAGTGAGTGGCTGGGCTGCCAAAAATGAGGACGCATCCCAACACCTCTTTAAAAGACGTATAGGAGGGCCTCCTGAAAAAATGTTACATTGAATGCAAGGCATGGCCTGCCATAAAGTTACATGCACCCCAATAACTGTTTCAGAAGATGTACTTGAGTGCCTCATGACAAAGTTGTTCCCATTATAAGAAAGTGTGTCTCCCATACTGTTGGCTTATGCATTGAATGCAAGTCCTGCCCTGCACCAATGTTACAATCACCCAAATAACCGTTTCAGCAGACGTACTTGAGGGCACCATGACAAAATTGTTCCCATTAGAAGAAAGTGTGTCTCCCATAGTGTTTGCTTATGCAGTGAATGCAAGTCCTGACCTGCCCCAAAGTTAAATGCACCCCAATAACTGTTTCAGCAGACGTACTTGAGGGCCTCATGAAAAAATTGTTCCCATTAGAAGAAAGTGTGTCTCCCATACTGTTTGCTTATGCACTGAATGTAAGGCCTGCCCTGCACCAATGTTACATGCACCCCAATAACCGTTTCAGCAGACATACTTGAGGGCCTCATGACAAAATTGTTCCCATTAGAAGAAAGTGTGTCTCCCATACTGTTTGCTTATGCAGTGAATACAAGTCCTGTCCTGCACCAATGTTACATGAACCCCAATAACCGTTTCAGCAGACGTACTTGAGGCCCTCAAGACAAAATTGTTCCCATTAGAAAAAAGTGTGTCTCCCATAGTGTTTGCTTATGAATTGAATGCAAGGCCAGGCCTACCCCAAAGTTACATGCACCCCAATAACCATTTCAGCAGATGTACTTGAAGACCTCATGACAAAATTGTTCCCATTAGAAGAAAGTGTGTATCCCATAGTGTTTGCTTATGCACTGAATGCAAGGCCTGCAGTGCACCAATGTTACATTCACCCCAATAACTATTACAGCAGACATACTTGAGGGCACCATGACAAAACTGTTCCCATTAGAAGAAAGTGTGTCTCCCATACTGTTTGGTATGCAGTGACTACAAGTCCTGTCCTGCACCAATGTTACATGTACCCCAATAACCGTTTCAGCTGACGCATTTGAGGCCCTCAAGACAAAATTGTTCCCATTAGAAAAAAGTGTGTTTCCCATAGTGTTTGCTTATGAATTGAATGCAAGGCCTGGCCTACCCCAAAGTTACATGCACCCCAATAACCATTTCAGCAGATGTTCACCCCAATAACTGTTACAGCAGACATACTTGAGGGCCTCATGACATATTTGCTTCCGTTAAAAGAAAGTGTGCCTCCCATAGTGTTTGCTTATGAATTGAATGCAAGGCCTGGCCTACCCCAAAGTTACATGCACCCCAATAACCATTTCAGCAGATGTTCACCCCAATAACTGTTACAGCAGACATCCTTGAGGGCCTCATGACATATTTGTTTCCGTTAAAAGAAAGTGTGTCATCCATAGTGTTTGCTTATGAATTGAATACAAGGCCTGGCCTACCCTAAAGTTACATGAACCCAATAACCATTTCAGCAGACGTACTTGACGGCCTCATGACAAAATTGTTCCCATTAGGAGAAAGTGTGTCTCCTATAGTGTTTGCTTATGCATTGAATGCAAGGCCTACCCTGCATCAATGTTACATGCACCCCAATAAGTCTTTCAGCAGACGTACTTTACAGCCTCACGACAAAATTGTTTTCATTAAAAGAAAGTGTGTCTCCCATAGTGTTTGCTTATGCAGTGAATGCAAGTCCTGACCTGCCCCAAAGTTACATGCACCCCATTAACTGTTTCAGAAAAGGTACTTTAGGGCTTCATGACAAAATTGTTCCCATTAGAAGAAAGTGTGTCTCCCATACTGTTTACTTATGCATTTAATGCAAGTCCTGGCCTGCCCCAAAGTTATATGCACCACAATAACTGTTTCAGCAGATGTTCTTGAGGGCCACGTGACAAAATTGCTCTCATAAGAAGAATGTGTGTCTCCCATAGTGTTTGCTTAATAATAATAATAATAATAATAATTTTATTTCTATAGCGCCGACATATTCCGCAGCAATTTACATTTCAGAGGGGACTTGTACAGACGATAGACATTACAGCATAACAATAATCACATAGATCATAACAGATACCAATAGGAATGAGGGCCCTGCTCGCAAGCTTACAATCTATGAAGAAAAAAGGTAGACACGAAAGGTGGGTGGTAACAATTGCCCTGATTGTTTGGATAAGCCATAATGTTAAGTGAGTAGTACAGACACAGAGGGCTGATAGATGCATAAAGCATGTGGGAACATGATACGGGGAACCTGGTTATGGTAAAACTTTTGACTGTGCCACACAGGGATAGTTAGGTTAATGTGTTGAGGCGGTAGACCAATCTGAATAAATGCGTTTTCAGGGCACGCTTAAAATTGTAGGGATTGGGGACTAATCGTATTGACCCGGGAAGTGCATTCCAAAGAATTGGCGCAGCACGTGTATAGTCTTGGAGAATGACTTGCAGTAAATTGTTCCCATTGAAAGAAAGTGTGTCTCCAATAGTGTTTGCTTATGCAGTGAATGCAAGTCCTTGCCTGCCCCAAAGTTACATGCACTCCAATAACTGTTTCAGCAGACGTACTCGAGGGCCTCGTAACAAAAGTTTTCCCATTAGAAGAAAGTGTGTCTCCCATACTGTTTGCACATGCATTAAATGCAAGTCCTGGCCTGCCCAAAAGTTACATGCACCCCAATAAATGTTCCAGCAGATGCACTTGAGGGCCTCATGACAAAATTGTTTCCATTAGAAGAAAGTGTGTCTCCCATAGTGGTTGCTTATGCATTGAATGGAAGGCCTGCCCTGCACCAATGTTACATTCACCCCATTTATCAGTGTGACTTATGCCTTATGCAAGCCTCATCTGTGTGCATTTCCACTGGGCAGCCGGACCACAATTGGTTACTGGCTGTCCTCATCAGTGGAATGCACCTGTGCTGCCTAAACCTTTATCAATGGGGTTCTGCTGCATCCTGCCAGTGCATCAGTCAGGGTTTGGTGAGTTACCTTTCAAATGATTTTTTATGGATTTTTTCTGATTAGTGTTTGTTTATATTTAGTGTTAGGGACTCACAATATCTGGGGACTCTTGACGTTGGGTTGTGAGCTTATCTGCTTTGGCCAAAATAGTAACCAATACCCCATATCTATTTATCTTTTTTGCACTTTTCAGCAGGATGCAGCTAGAACCCTTTATGTTTGGCTTGGTTCTTTGTGTGATGCATGTATTTATAGTGCAGAGCAGCCCGCCTGCTAATACTATGGGCGTGATCAATAGGCTGCTCAGACACTTTTGCATCACATTTATCAGTGTGACTTATGCCTTATGCAAGCCTCATCTGTGTGCATTTCCACTGGGCAGCCGGACCACAATTGGTTACTGGCTGTCCTCATCAGTGGAATGCACCTGTGCTGCCTAAACCTTTATCAATGGGGTTCTGCTGCATCCTGTCAGTGCATCAGTCAGGGTTTGGTGAGTTACCTTTCAAATTATTTTTTATGGATTCACCCCAGTAAGCCTTGCGGTAGATGTACTTGAGGGCCTCAAGACAAAATTGTTCCCATCAGAAGAAAGTGTGTCTCCCAGAGTGTTTGCTTATGCACTGAATGCAAGGCCTGCCCTGCACCAATGTTACATGCACCCCAATAACCGTTTCAGCAGATTTACTTGAGGGCCTTGTTCTGTCCTCACTAAATGAAGCAGACTTCATATAGCTATGCAGGCAGCTAAATCACTATACCGGGGTCCAATAAGGAGACTGTAGGTTGAATCTGTGCTTTATTGAACGTGATGATATATTGGCACGGTGAAACTACAAACAAAACATAAATGGCAACAATAACCCCATTAATGTAAGGTGATATGGAGACAAGGAAGAAAACCCTCTCCAACACCATATGCACAAGCTCAAAACCTAATATGAATACCAGGAGAAACATAAGAGCATGCGGTCATTTTTATAGATATAAATATCCAAATTTTATTATATACCAATAATACAAAAAAGGGACAATAAAGTGCTCATGAATAGATGTGGGCAATATGTCCCATGGAACAACCCCTCAAACTACCCTAGATGGAAACAACCAAGCAAGAACACCATAAGGGGAATATAACACATGTAACATCTCATATCATAAGGTCCTATTAACATCCACAGGCCAGAACACTACGGATTAGTGGCCAGACAATTACAGGTATTAATTGCATTAAGAGCATGGCGTAAGTGCTCCATTTAAATGAAAGTCCCCAGGACTACAAAATTACCCATGAGGAAGCTTACCAGGGAGGGGAGGAAGAGGAGAGCCCGGCAGTGAAGCACCCGACGCGCATTTTGCGACGTCCCCAGCCGCTTTATCAAGGAGGAGATGGCTGTAAATATCCAAGTAGGGCCTTAAAATAGCCCCTGAACCCGGTCATGTGACCGGTCACCCCCCCTTATACCCATATGAAGTGCATCAATACCCCTAATTTTTAATAGCCCCACATCACAATTGTGATGCGCCCGAAAATGTCGGGGAATGGTTTTAAGCTTCTTTTTCTCTGAAGACAACAATAGGACCAGCTCAGTTACTGGTCTGGAGAATGTCTTAAGTTCATTACCTTTGGCTATCCTCAGTTCGACTTTGCTGACGTTGCCATCCTTACTCGGGAATGTTGCGGTCACTAGACCAAATGGCCACTGGTTTCGGTGGACTTGGCAGTCTTTCACAAGGATGAGGTCACCAATCCTCAGATTAGGCCTGGTAGATTGCCACTTAGTCTGTGGCTGCAGGGTAGACAAATATTGTTTGCTCCACCTGTCCCAGAATGTATTTGCAATACTTTGTAACTGTCTCCATTGGCGCTTGTAGAGGTCCTTAGCATCGAATCCTCCTGGAGGGGCACTGGATAGTCCTGTTTTCTGGGTAAGGAGAGTAGCTGAAGTCAATGTATGAAGTGTAGACACCAGAGGACGAATTTCAGCATCTGAGTCCTCTCTCACTAGTTCAAAGGCGTCTGGAAAACGCTCCCGGGTGTACAATAGTTTTGGTCCTGAGAGCCATGTTGTGCTTCCTAGTCGACTTGCGTCAACTGCTCTAGTTGCGTAATCTGCAGCATTTTGGTCCGTGGGAATGTACTGCCACTGTTTTGGATGAACTGATCTCCTAATTTGTAGCACTCTGTTGGTGACATAATCATAGAATCGTCTAGTTTCATTGTGGATGTATCCCAGGACTACTTTGCTGTTTGAGTAGAACTTGGCTTTTGTCAGGTCAATATCCATCTCGAATGCGATGAACTCTGCTAACTCAATGGCTAAGACTGCAGCACAAAGCTCTAACCTTGGTATAGTGTGCTCTGGTTGTGGAGTAAGTTTGGCCTTCCCCATAACGAATCCAATGTAGCTCTGACATTTGGAGTCTACAGTTTTGAGATAGGCAACAGCAGCAATTGCTTTGACAAAAGCATCTGCAAATACATACAGTCTTTGGCTTTGTATCTCTGTAGACGGCATAGGGATGTATGGTCTTGGAACATTCAGGTTGGAGAGGGCTGCTAAAGAGTTCTTCCATACTTCCCACTGGATTCTCTTATCAGATGGCAAAGGTGTATCCCAGTCAGATGTCTCCTTAGTTAAGTCTCTTAGTATGGCTTTGCCTTGTATAGTAACAGGAGCTGTGAAACCCAAGGGATCGTACAGGCTGTTGATGGTAGACAGGACACCTCTGTGTGTGAAAGGCTTTTCTTCCTGGCTGACCTGAAAGGTGAAAGTGTCTGACTGTAGATTCCAGAGAAGCCCAAGGCTGTGTTGCATTGGTGTTGGGTCTGACCCCAGGTCCAGGTCTCTGAGACCGTTACACAAGTCTTGTGAAGGGAATGCTTTCATGAGTTCTTGGCTGTTTGAGGCTATTTTGTGAAGCCTGAGGTTAGAGCAAGCAAGCATCTCTTGGGCTCTCCTGAGAAGACTGAAGGAATGGCTTTCCGACAATCATCAACATAAAAGTCTTTTTCTATGAATTGTCTGACATCTGATCCGTGTTCTGTTTCTCCTTCTTGTGCTGACTTTTTGAGTCCATAAATGGCGACTGCATGGGAAGGACTATTGCCAAAGATGTGCATTCTCATGCGGTACTCTGTGACCTCTTTAGTTGGATCATTGTCTCTGTACCAGAAGAATCTTAGGAAGTTCCTGTCTCTCTCTCTCACAAGGAAACAATGGAACATTTGCTGGATGTCAGCGATGAAGGCAATGGCATCCTTACGGAAACGCATAAGTACTCCCAGCAGTTTGTTATTGAGGTCTGGTCCTGTCAGTAGAACAACATTCAGGGAGACATCATCAAACTTAGCACTGGAGTCAAACACCACTCTAATCTGGCCCGGTTTCTTTGGGTGGTATACTCCAAACATGGATAGGAACCAGCATTCTTCAGAGTCTAAGAGAATGGGAGCTAGGTCCGCAGGGCAGTTCTCAAAAATCTTTGACATGAAGGAGAAAAAGTGATCTTTCATCTCTGGTTTCTTTTGCAGATTATGTTTGAGAGAGGAGAAACGTTTTAATGCTTGGTTTCTGTTGTTCGGTAGACATGGTCTGTGGTTTCTGAAGGGAAGAGGTGCCACCCAGCTGTTGGTCTCATCTTTTACAAGTCCCTTGTCCATTACCTCTAAGAACAACTTGTCCTCCACCGACATTGCTACTTGGTTGTCTTGCTTAGTTCTCTGGAAACCTGTGCACCCCAACTGATCCACATAGCTTCCTGACACCATACTGCTGTCATGAGTAAAGTCTATTGAATGATTGGGCAGTCGGGTGCTGTGTGGTAATTCCTTGACATGGAACTCGTTGTTGCAAGGTTGAAACAGAGATGGGCATCCTTTCTCCAATGTATTTGTTAACATGCTTGTCACAGAAGATGGATCATGCATGTGTCCCAAGCATACATTTCCTATTATGACCCATCCTAGGTCTAGCCTTTGGGCATAGGGAGCATTTTTGAGTCCTTTGATGTGACTTCTCACTTTATGAACCTGTAGGATATCTCTTCCCAACAGCAGTATTATCTATGCCTTATGGTCGAGTTCCGTTATAAGGAGTGCTATGCATTTCAAGTGAGTGTGATGGATTGCCACATCCGGTGTAGGTATTTTAAATCTATTGTCTGGGATCTGGTTACACTCGATGATTGTAGGTAGTGGTAGGTAGAATTGTCCGTCTAAGGACTCAATTTGGTCGTCAGTAGCTTTCCTACCTGCTGTTGTCACAGTACCTGCATATGTTTTTAATGAGTAGGGGGTGCTTGGCCCTTTGATGTTTAATAGGTTAATGAATGTTAATCTAGCCAAGGATTGATTACTTTGATCATCCAAGATAGCATACAGTCTTAAGCCCCGTCACACATAGCGATCTCGCTAGCAAGATCGCTGCTGAGTCACAATTTTTGTGACGCAATAGCGATCTCACCAGCGAGATCGCTGTGTGTGACACTGACCAGCGACCGGCCCCCGGCCGGTTATGGCTGATCGTCCTGGAATAGCCAGGACATTTTTTTGATCACTGGTCTCCCGCTGGCCAGCACGCATCACTGCGTGTGACAGGCGGGAGACCAGTGATCAACTATCAGCGCGCTGGTAACTAGGGTAAACGCAGGGTTTCTAAGCACCGTGCTGCTTAGAAACCCGATGTGTACCTTAGTTACCAGCTCCCTGCATCAGCGATTTGGTAACTAACGTAAACAGCAATGCTGGGCGCTCGGCGGAGCTGGTGCTGATCGCTGGTGAAGCTGTCTGTTTGACAGCTCACCAGCGATCGTGTAGCATCTCACCAGCGATCCTGACAAGTTGATATCGTTGTTGGGATCGCTGGTGAGTCACTATGTGTGATGGGGCCCTTACAGCTTTGTCTCTATGGCCCTTTGGGTACACTTTGACGAGGCATATTTTTGAACAGGACCTGCTGTGTGTCTGCCATAGAGTTTGTTTATGCAGTGAATGCAAGTCCTGGCCTGCCCCAAAGTTACATGCACCCCAATAACTGTTTCAGCAGACGTTCTTGAGGGCCACGTGACAAAATTGTTCCCATTAGAAGAAAGTGTGTCTCCCACAGTGTTTGCTTATGCAGTGAATGCAAGTCCTGGCCTGCCCCAAAGTCACATGCACCCCAATAACTGTTTCAGCAGAAGTACTTGAGGGCCTCGTAACAAAATTGTTCCCATTAGAAGAAAGTGTGTCTCCCATACTGTTTGCTCATGCATTGAATGCAAGTCCTGGCCTGTCCAAAAGTTACATGCACCCCAATAACTGTTCCAGCAGATGCACTTGAGAGCCTCATGACAAAATCGTTCCCATTAGGAGAAAGTGTGTCTCCCATAGTGTTTGCTTATGCATTAAATGCAAGGCCTGCTATGCACCAATGTTACATGCACCCCAATAACTGTTCCAGCAGATGTACTTGAGGGCCTCATGACAAAATTGTTTCCATTAGAAGAAAGTGTGTCTCCCATAGTGTTTGCTTATGCATTGAATGGACGGCCTGCCCTGCACCAACGTTACATGTGTGGCGCCCCTGAGGGTTCAGTCGCCACAGAGGTACTGCACCTCCTCCTGAGGTGTGGTACCCCACCATCCAGGTAAGGTGGAGACACCTGACCACACTCCAACACCTGCATCCCACACAACATAGTAGTGTAGCAAAGCACCCTTTGGTGGCTCCCTGCTTGGAACACGAAGAGTGCTGGGAGGTGGGTGGAGCTTGGTCTGCACTAAAAGATTGGGAAGAGTTTAGGATTGGGTCAATCTGTCAAAGAAAGTCTGAGGAGATTCCCGGAGTGGGATGGAGAGAGGAAGTGCTGCAGCAGACCTCAGTGACCTGGGTCTGCTGGCACAGGAAAGGGACATTTCTAGAAAGCCTGATTCTCCATAAGAAGGAAGGAATTGTACAGAACATAAGGAGAAGGAGAGGGCTAAGGATTAGGGTTAGAGGAGAACCCTTCCCCAAGTTCTAAGTGCAAGGCCGTGGTCCGGTCCCCGAGGTTGTATGGATACTAATGGTCCTGCAGCAGACACCGGAGGAATAGAAGTTGTCACTACTTTATTTCCACACCAGACTTGGGGGCACAACAGCATCGTGAGTGAGCCGGGACTTGGTAGCAAGGAGTCCCCGAAGCAGGCTACAGCTGTCTGCCGTACATGTAGAGTTCATAGGAACATCAGAAAGGAGAAACTCCAGTGTAACTCATTACTGTGAGTACTTCATCTAGGCACTAAGAGGGAGACTGT
The DNA here is from genome assembly GCF_039654945.1 of Dendrobates tinctorius. Taxonomy (NCBI): domain Eukaryota; kingdom Metazoa; phylum Chordata; class Amphibia; order Anura; family Dendrobatidae; genus Dendrobates; species Dendrobates tinctorius. Next base: position 2,251,140 of record NW_027361770.1, on the reverse strand, counting down.
TATGAATGGGTAGCCGAGGAGGAAATAAAAAACAAACAAGATAAGTCTCAGAAAACCAAAGAGGTTGGTAACTATGCAGACTGCAGACCCCTGATCCTAACACGCAACTAGCAGCAGTCGTGGAGCGTTCCTACGGTGGTCCTAGACACCTCGTCACAACCGGAGAACTAAATAAGCCTAAAGCAGGAAAACAGGAAAACTAACTGCCCCAGAGCAGACCCCAAAGGAGAGACAGCCCCCCACATGTATTGACGGTTAAACCAGATGAAAACACAAACAAAGGCAGGAAAATAGGCTGAGCAAACGATGAGGCCAAACTAACTAGAAAGGACAGGAAAGGAAAGAAACTGTCTGCAATCTGCTAAAAAACCCTACAAAAATGTCCAATACAACTGATAGCAAAATTAACCCTGAAGTCACTAGACTTCTCCCACTATATCAGCACTCTGAAATATTCTGAGACAGAGCAAAAAGAGACCAATCTAATAAGGGACAAAAAAAAGACAATTTGGCAAATAAGTGTGGAAATTCAGCGCAGCCCAGCCGGGTCCTAGCAAAAAGAGACCAATCTAATAAGGGACAAAAAAAAGACAATTTGGCAAATAAGTGTGGAAATTCAGCGCAGCCCAGCTGAGTCCTAGACCTGAGAAGCAGACTGAATCACCAGCACTAGGATAGGGCGTCTGCTGTCTTATATCCATTCTGATCCTCCAGAGATCCAATCGTTATCTTCCTCACCAGGTGGCAGATCACTACCACTTAAGCCAACCTCTCTACCTCCTGTCACCACCAGAGGGAGAACGGAAGGGGAACTCTCAACTTGTGGAGCAGAAAATGAGCTCATAACAGCACCCCCCCTTGAGGAGGGGTCACCGAACCCTAATCCAAGCCACCAGGCCGATCAGGATGGGCCCGGTGAAAAGCACAAACCAATTTATTGGCATGAATATCAGAGGCAGAGACCCAAGAATTATCCTCCTGACCATAACCCTTCCATTTGATCAAATACTGGAGTCTCCGTCTAACCCAACGAGAATCCAATGTTTTCTCTACCTCATATTCCATATTGCCTTTAACCAACACAGGGTCAGGAGGTGCCACCACAGGAACTACTGGCTCAACAAACCTCTTCAACAGTGATTTGTGAAATACGTTATGGATTTTGAATGTAACTGGAAGAGCCAGTCGAAAAGAAACAGGGTTAAGAATCTCCAAAATCCTATAAGGTACAATAAATCTTGGCTTAAATTTTGGAGATGCAACCTTCATAGGAATATTCTTAGATGACAACCAAACCATATCACCCACTTTAAACCGGGGACCAATGGTCCTATGCAGGTTGGAAAAACGCTGGGCCTTTTCCTGAGAGAGTGACAATTTATCCACCACTTGGTCCCATATCTGCTGCATTCTAACAACCACAGTGTCCACACCTGGGCAGGATGAAGATTCCATTTGCCCTGAAGAGAATCGAGGATGAAACCCAAAATTACAGAAAAAGGGAGACATCAAGGTGGCAGAACTAGCTCTATTGTTCAGTGCAAATTCGGCCAAGGGCAAAAATGAGACCCGATCATCTTGATCAGCAGATATAAAACATCTTAAATAAGACTCCATGGTCTGGTTTGTTCTCTCAGTCTGCCCATTGGTCTGGGGATGAAACGCAGAGGAGAAGGATAACTGAATTCCCACATTGGAACAAAAGGCTTTCCAAAATCTGGAAACAAACTGGACCCCTCTATTGGACACAATGTTCTCAGGAATCCAGTGTAACCGAACCACCTGTTGTAAAAACAAGGGCACCAACTCAGCGGAAGATGGCAACTTTGGGAGTGGTACAAGATGGACCATCTTCGAAAATCTATCACAAATTACCCAGATAACATTCATTCTCTGAGAGACAGGAAGATCAGAAATAAAATCCATTGAGATATGGGTCCATGGCCTCTTGGGCACCGGCAGGGGCATCAGCAACCCACTAGAACGAGAACAGGGTTTAGACCGAGAACAAGTCCCACAGGACTGTACAAAATTCCTGACATCACGAGATAAGGCAGGCCACCAAAACGACCGACTCACCAAATCTCTGGTACAAAAAATACCTGGATGACCAGCCAATGCGGAGCAATGGACTTCAGACATCACTCTCTTTCTCCACTGGTCCGGTACATACAATCTTCCCATCGGGCAACACTCAGGTTTATCCTCCTGAAATTCCTCCAGGGCGCGTCTCAAATCGGGCGAAATGGCAGAAAGACCTACCCACTCACCTAGGATAGTAGTAGGCTCAGTCACATTAAGAGAATCTGCAAAGAAACTCCTAGAAAGGGCGTCTGCCTTAACATTCTTAGTGCCCGGAAGAAAAGAGACCACAAAATTAAAACGCGTGAAAAACAAGGCCCATCTAGACTGTCTAGGATTCAAGTGTTTGGCCGACTCCAGATAAGTCAGATTCTTGTGATCGGTGAGGACCACAAATTGATGTCTAGCTCCCTCCAACCAATGTCTCCACTCCTCAAATGCCCATTTCATGGCCAACAGTTCCCGATTCCACAACATCATAGTTGCGTTCAGTTGGGGAGAACTTTCGAGAAAAGAAGGCACAGGGATTCATCTTAGAAGTCACAGGGTCCCTTTGGGACAAAACAGCTCCTGCACCAATCTCAGAAGCGTCTACCTCTACTTGAAATGGAAGTGAGACATCAGGTTGCCGTAAAACTGGAGCTGAAGTAAACCCCCGCTTAAACTCCTGAAATGCTGAGACAGTCTCAGGAGACCAATTCAGCACATCAGTTCCCTTCTTGGTCAGATCAGTCAGTGGTTTGACACTACTAGAAAAATTACCTAGAAATTTACTACAGAAATTAGCAAAACCCAAAAACTTCTGAAGAGCCTTCAAAGAAGTAGGCTGAACCCAATCATAAATGTCCTGTACCTTGGCCGGGTCCATTTCAATAGTCGATGGAGATAAGATAAATCCCAAAAATGAAATCCTCTGTACACCAAAGAGACATTTCAATCCCTTAACAAACAGGGAATCCTCCCTCAAAATCCAAAACACAGTCCGGACATGTTCCACATGGGAATCCCAATCACTACAAAAGATCAAAATATCATCCAGATAGATGATCAAAAACTTATCCACAAAGTCTCGGAAAATATCTTTCATAAAGGACTGGAAGACAGAAGGGGCATTGGAGAGCCCAAAAGGCATCACCAGGTACTCAAAATGTCCCTCCAGAGTATTAAACAACGTCTTCCATTCATCCCCGTGCTTGATGCGAATAAGATTATACGCCCCCCTGAGGTCAAGCTTAGTAAACCAGCAGGCACTCTTAACTCTGGAGAATAAATCAGACATCAGAGGTAACGGGTACTGATATTTAACCGTCATCTTGTTAAGGGAACGATAATCAATACACGGTCTTAATGAACCATCTTTCTTGGCCACAAAAAAATACCCAGCACCTAAAGGTGACGAGGATGGTCTAATCTCACCCTTCTCCAACGACTTCTTTATATAGTATCGCATAGCATCATATTCGGGTACAGATAAGTTAAAAAGCCGACCCTTGGGAAATTTACACCCAGGCATCAACTCAATTGCACAGTCATAACTCCTATGAGGGCGCAAAGACGCAGACTTACTCTCACTAAATACATCAGAGAATTCAGCCAGATAATCAGGAATATCATGAGACTGAGGAGAGGTGGAGAAAACAGGAGCGTCCCTAAGAACACACTGACAACCCCAACTCACCACAGACACAGATTTCCAATCCAAAACTGGGTTATGAGTTTGCAACCAGGGGAACCCCAGAACAACAGCATCATGCAAATTATGCAGCACCAAAAATTTACAATTCTCCTGGTGGTCTGGGGCAACTCGCATTATCACCTGGGTCCAAAACTGAGGTTAATTCTCCACCAAAGGAGTGGCATCAATACCCCTCAAAGGAATAGGCGTCTGCAGAGGCGTCATGGACAAACCACAATGTTTAGCAAAGTCCAAATCCATCAGATTCAGAGCTGCTCCTGAATCCACAAAAGCCTTAGTGGAAAATGTGGACAAGGAGCAGATCAGAGTAATTGCCAAAAGGAACTTAGGTTGTATACTGCCCACAGCAAATGTGTGTGCAAAACGTTTCTCTCATTTAGGGCAGGCAGAAATAGTATGAGAGGCGTCTCCACAGAAAAAACACAGCTTATTACGCCTTCTAAACTCCCGACGTTGCGCCCTAGACAAAACCCCATCACATTGCATAGGTTCAGATATTTGTTCAAAAGGTGGCAGCGCCTCCCGTGTATTTTTACGTTCACGTAAACGCCGATCAACTTGAATGGCTAATGCCATAGAGCCATCCAGACCAGAGGGAACAGGAAATCACACCATAACATCTTTTACGGTCTCTGATAAACCTTTCCAAAAGAGGGCTGCCAATGCACTATCATTCCATGTAGTAAGGACCGCCCACTTTCAGAATTTTTGACAATATAACTCTGCAGGATCCTGAGCCTGGTTTAATGCCAACAGGGTTCTCTCTGCTTGATTAACGGAATTAAGTTCATCATACAACAACCCCAAGGCCTGAAAAAATGCATCCACATTAGCCAGAATAGGATTTTCAGGTGTCAGAGAAAACGCCCAATCCTGGGGATCGCCGCGCAGCAAGGAGAAGACAATTTTAACCTGCTGCGCAGAGCTTCCCGATGAGTTAGGCTTCAAGGCAAGAAATAATTTACAATTATTCTTAAAATTCAAAAATTTAGACAGATCCCCAGAAAACACATCAGGAGTAGGGATCTTGGGTTCAACAGCATGTGATTGAGTGAGAAAGGCGGAAATTCCCTGCACTTCAGCAGCGAGCTGCTCCAAACGATCAGACAATTGCTTAGTCTCCATTAAGAAAAAAAAATCCTCCTACGGCCCCAGAGAAAAAGAGGAAAAAATGCATAAAAAAAAATCTGACACTTTTTCTTCTTTTTTTTTTTTTCTTTCTCTTCCTTCTTTCCTGCTTTTGAGTACCCTAGAATCTGCGGTATGGCTGGTGATTCTGTTATGAACGGGTAGCCGAGGAGGAAATAAAAAAGAAACAAGCTAAGTCTCAGAAAACCAAAGAGGTTGGTAACTATGCAGACTGCAGACCCCTGATCCTAACACGCAACTAGCAGCAGTCGTGGAGCGTTCCTACGGTGGTCCTAGACGCCTCGTCACAACCGGAGAACTAAATAAGCCTAAAGCAGGAAAACAGGAAAACTAACTGCCCCAGAGCAGACCCCAAAGGAGAGACAGCCCCCCACATGTATTGACGGTTAAACCAGATGAAAACACAAACAAAGGCAGGAAAATAGGCTGAACAAACGATGGGGCCAAACTAACTAGAAAGGACAGGAAAGGAAAGAAACTGTCTGCAATCTGCCAAAAAACCCTACAAAAATGTCCAACATATCTGATAGCAAAATTAACCCTTAAGTCACTAGACTTCTCCCACTTTATCAGCACTCTGAAATATTCTGAGACAGAGCAAAAAGAGACCAATCTAATAAGGGACAAAAAAAAAGACAATTTGGCAAATAAGTGTGGAAATTCAGCACAGCCCATCCGGGCTGGCTGACCACACAAAAAACTGAAATGACCAACAAGAGCAAGTGTGAACATTAGCAAAAAACAAACTTATCTTGAGAAGACTGGAACAGAGCTGAGTCCTAGACCTGAGAAGCAGACTGAATCACCAGCACTAGGATAGGGCGTCGGCTGTCTTATATCTATTCTGATCCTCCAGAGATCCAATCGTTATCTTCCTCACCAGGTGGCAGATCACTACCACTTAAGCCAACCTCTCTACCTCCTGTCACCACCAGAGGGAGAACGGAAGGGGAACTCTCAACTGGTGGAGCAGAAAATGAGCTCATAACAGGAGACGTTAAGAAAAGGCATATGTTGGCGGAGTGTTGGAACGGAGGACTTCATCTTGCCTGGAAGTTGACTGAGCCTCTGACCCGGAGGACACGGCACGGATGCGGGCACCTGTACGCACAACAGACTGTGAGTAAAGCTTTGGAACTACATGCCCTGTGGTCCTCCAGTTATTCCGGCGCCAACACACTCAGCACTGCTACATCTCTGTGCTTGGCACTGCACCATCTACGTCTCTTCTCTACCTTTCCATTTACACTGCCCTGGGACTGCAGCCCTACCTGTGGAGGGCCACAACATCATTGCTGCACCACACTACCTGTCCCAGAGGATCTGTCTGCAGCGTCGCCTTAACATCTTCATTGCCGAACACCACAGGTGGCGTCATGAATCATTCACTCATAAACTTTCATCATCATTAGCACACTCAACATCCCCCTTTTACAATGGACGCCCAGGGCCATGGACCGGGTCGCAGCTGCCGTGACATCTCCCATTGAAACCAACGGGCCCTGTACCGAGTACCCCGCCGCGCTGGGTGAGGGCAATCCAACCTGGCGTCACGAACAGGAAGACGAAGCCCGGTGCCACTGGGTTCTGTGTGCCAAAGATTTATTCGACTTAAACATCGCTGAGAATGTGCAGAATAACCAAATTCATAGACTGTAAAATGGACTCTCAAAATGACCACCAGCGCGGTGAAGAAGGTCATGACAACATGGGTGGTCCTAAGAAAAGAGCGCAAACTGTCCTGGGCCTCCCCTGCCTAAACTTCTATGCTACAGCGACATGGCCCACCCCCAGAGGGGTTTGTATACTGGCTTGGTATGGAGGAGTAGGAAGAAGGCACCGCCCCAAGAAGGAGGAGCGAAGCCCTGTGGTGGGAAAGGAGCCCGGGAAGGAGAGAGAACGCCAGGACGCCATGATGGAAGAAGGACGGAGGCCAGAAGAAAGCGGAGGGGAGAAACAACTCTCCCCCAGACAGCACCCGCGGAGCATACGGCCGCTGCGATACCCTTTACAGCGCCCGCCGCCACCTCCAAGCCGGCACTGTCACTGGATGCGGCCTGCCAGGAGAAGGTACATGAGCGTCCCGGAGCAGACTGTGGGACAGGGGCTGAGTCCCTGCCCGGACCTGGCGCGGCCGCGCAGGCTCCTACCGGCGTGCCCCAATCTGGTACCAGCTCGGACCCAGCTGCCGCCCGCCCACCATTCAGCGTCGGAGGTTGCAGCTGCCACTGTTCACCACCCTGTACCCACACCGGAGCCGGAATATCACCGGGAAGCGCCAGGTATGATCACTGCTCCTGCCATGATCCTGGTACTTGGAACTGTGCCTGTGGACAGAAATGGTCCTATGCGTGCTCAAACCTCAAATGGCAGCATTCAAGTTGCACCATGCCAGCAACGACAGGTAGCAGCACCGCTAGCTGTCATACCACCTGAAGCTGAAGTGCACCAGTCATTGGTACCGACTGCAACCCCTGCAGAGCCTCAGGCAGCAGTTACATCAGCTGCCACTCCATTTACACAGGCAGCCACCAACCTCACTCCTTGAGAAAAGGAATACATGCAATTTGTGAACAACAAGCAGGAAGAGGATGTCCTCAAGTTCTTCCCTGGAAGCAGCCAAAGAAACCAGCTTCCATCACCCCAGGAGGGAACCAACAGTAAAGAGCCTACACCAAATAACTAACTGTTACCCATGATGGTATTGGCACCGTTGTGCCCCATTGTTTACAATTATGTTCCTGTTTGATTCCAGTTTTCTTTGCCTAGTTGCGTTGGCAGAATTGTTACTGAACTGCAGGATCCACAAACTGTGTTTGTAAATAGTTGCACCTCTTTAGGTGCCCTCTCTTGGTTTTTACATAAGTCTTCTAAAAATAAGGACTCAGCTGGAGCATAGCTCCTAACCAAAGGACACTGCAAGAGATCCCGGCGGGGAGCGGTGTCCAGCACTTATAAGAATTATTGATGTTTTGATGTGAAGAGTTATATAATGTGCCTTATGAAAGTATTAATAGTTATAGAACAGCTTTTATATAGAATTTAATTGGTAGTAATAACTAGGTATCTGATTAAGAGTACAGAATTTAGATTTATGGTAGTGCTTTAATAAAGAGATGAAAAATTTAAATAAAGAAGGTTATGCAGGTAACGAACCAGGCATCAGCGGTTGTCACTTATGGTCAAAAAGAAGAAGTGAAAATGTGATAAAAGGTATTGAAGTGAAAATTGATAATATTTGAAGTGGTAGTGAGTTTACTTCCATAGCACTTTAAATTAGGTTATATAGCTTTACATTAAGTAATAAATTAAGTATAGATAGTTAATTAAGTTGTTTTGCAACGTTCAAGAATCAGTGCCTCCCAAATTGGGAAGTTTAGATAAGAACTGTTTATTAAGCATTCAAAAATTTTTGTATGTTCCTTATATTTTGTCTATCTTTGTTTCACTTGCAGCCCGCGGATGTGCTGTGTTTAACGGGGGGGTATGTGGCACCCCTGAGGCTTCAGTCGCCACAGAGGTACTGCACCTCCTCCTGAGGTGTGGTACCCCACCATCCAGGTAAGGTGGAGACACTAGACCACACTCCAACACCTGCATCCCACACAACATAGTAGTGTAGCAAAGCACCCTTTGGTGGCTCCCTGCTTGGAACACGAAGAGTGCTGGGAGGTGGGTGGAGCTTGGTCAGCACCAAAAGATTGGGAAGAGTTTAGGATTGGGTCAATCTGTCAGAGAAAGTCTGAGGAGATCCCCGGAGTGGGATGGAGGAAGGAAGTGCTGCAGCAGACCTCAGTGACCTGAGTCTGCTGGCACAGGAAAGAGACATTTATAGAAAGCCTGATTCTCCATAAGAAGGAAGGAATTGTACGGAACGTAAGGAGAAGGAGAGGACTAAGGATTAGGGTTAGAGGAGAACCCTTCCCCAAGTTCTAAGTGCAAGGCCGTGGTCCGGTCCCCGAGGTTGTATGGATACTAATGGTCCTGCAGCAGACACCGGAGGAATAGAAGTTGTCACCGCTTTATTCCCACACCAGACTTGGGGGCACAACAGCATCGTGAGTGAGCCGGGACTTGGTAGCAAGGAGTCCCCGAAGCAGGCTACAGCTGTCTGCTGTACAAGTAGAGTTCATAGGAACATCAGAGAGGAACTCCAGTTTAACTCAGTACTGTGAGTACTTCATCTAGGCGCTAAGAGGGAGACGTTCAGAAAAGGCACATGTTGGCGGAGTGTTGGAACGGAGGACTTCATCTTGCCTTGAAGTTGACTGAGCCTCTGACCCGGAGGACACGGCACGGATGCGGGCACCTGTACGCACAACAGACTGTGAGTAAAGCTTTGGAACTACATGCCCTGTGGTCCTCCAGTTATTCCGGCGCCAACACACTCAGCACTGCTACATCTCTGTGCTTGGCACTGCACCATCTACATCTCTTCTCTACCTTTCCATTTACACTGCCCTGGGACTACAGCCCTAACTGTGGAGGGCCACAACATCATTGCTGCACCACACCATCTGTCCCCAAGGATCTCTCTGCAGCATCAGCTTAACATCTTCATTGCTGAACACCACAGGTGGCGTCACAAATCATTCACTCATAAACTTTAATCATCATTAGCACACTCAATATCCCCCTTTTACAATGGACGCCCAGGGCCACGGACCGGGTCGCAGCTGCCATGACATCTCCCATTGAAACCAACGGGCCCGGTACCGAGTACCCCGCCGCCCTGGGTGAGGGCAATCCACATGCACTAAGCCTTTCAGCACATGTACTTATTACTTTACGACCTCATGACAAAATTGTTCCCATTAAAAGAAATTGTGACTCCCATAGTGTTTCCTTATGCAGTGAACACAAGGCCTGCCCTGTACCAATGTTACATGCACCCCAATAACCGTTTCAGCAGACGTACTTGAGGGCCTCATGATAAAATATATCCCATTTGAAGAAAGTGTGTCTCCCATAGTGTTTGCTTATGCATTTAATGCAAGGCTTGAATATCACGACTAGCCACCTGGAAGGCACTCATCGGCGGCTGCAGTAGAGGTGAGAACGGGAGTCTGGTGACAGAAACGGCCAGCCGCAGCGGGATCCGGGGCCCGGGGACCGATAGCAGGACTAGCGGCAGTGCATAAGCTAGATGTCCGCTAGTGAGATCAGACAGGACCAGCGGCAGGTGACCGCGAGTCAGAGGGGAGGAGGAGGAGGCAGAGCCTACCGTGCCGCTGTTGGAGCCAGCGGTTCGGTGCTGCCGCGGCTCCAAGGGGTGATACAAGAGGGAGAAGGGTTACTAAAGGACACCAGGGAAGTTTATAGGATGACAGATGGGGACGTAGTCTCACCAAGCCAAGGTCATACACAGATAAGTAAATGCAGTACACAAGGGTCAAGCAGCGGGAAGTCTAATAACGAAGCCAAAGTCTAATAACCAGGAGAAGCAGGGAACGGTACACAAGCAGTAAGCACAAATCACAACAGAGACAGAACTGGGTCAAAGCCAAGCAAACACACTATAGCACAGGCACAGGGCACAGGCACACCAGGGTCGACACACTCAGCCAATGGTCAAAGTATAACTGACGGAGGATGGCTCCACAATCAGGCTATAAAAAGCCTCAGAGAAACCCAAAAGGAGGCCATCAGGGTTAACCCCTGAAACCCAACCAATTCACCAGCAAACCATGACAGTACCCCCTTCTTAACGGGGGGCCTCTGGACCCCCAGGTTTTCCAGGATGTCGAGCATGGAAGGCTCGAACCAAGTGGTCAGTATGTACCAGTCTGGCAGGTACCCATGATCGATCTTCTGGCCCATACCCACTCCAATGTACCAGGAATTGCAAAGACCTATGAACCAGTCAGGAGTCCATAATGTGTTGCACCTCAAACTCCATGTGTCCATCTACCAACACCAGGGAAGGAATCGAACCAGGATCATCCACTATGGACCCCAAAGGTTTCAGCAGGGACCTATGGAACACATCATGAAGTTTCAAAGAGGTGTTAGGTGTCGAGTTTCCCCTACCGCACAGGGGGAATCTCAAGCCATGTCCTCTGCGGCCACAGAGATTCCTGCTCAGCAGAGGCGTCGGTCCAGGCATCTTGCCCAGGCTAATGCTAGGCGTCTGATTGCTCCTTCAGGCTCTGCTGTAAGACCATGCTTGAATCAGAAGCAAGCAGACGCTCCAGGAACAAAGTCCTGTATTTTGCCTACTGAGCATGCCCGTGAGATGACCTCTCATTTATGGTCAGAGGTCACATGCGCAGGTCCTGTTCCTGCTCTGACTGGTCCACTTCTGGGAAGGTCACGGAAGGACGCCGCTATAAAAGAGTCGCATGGCTGCTCGGCCATGCGCTAGTATAGACTCTAATTCTAATGGTGTGTATGATGATGGATGCATGTATCTGGTGACTGACTCAATTGGAAACCCCTACCCTTGGATGCGACTGTTGTTATAGGGATTCGGAGTTAGAGTCAGCGCCAAAGGGTGGCTGTGCTCATGCCACTGTGCTCCTGAGATTCTGCACACACTAACGTCCGATGGTGTCGCCCCACTGCAGGGCACCATCGTACTCCGGAAAGTGACAGTCACCGCCTGTGCGGCGCCGTGCGCAAGTTTAGTGCTTTCCTCCCTAGTCAGGGTGGTTAGTGTCGTTTGCCAGAGCGGTGTTGTGCGCACATAGTGCGCTTTACCTATTTAATTGCTTCCTCCTGGCACTTCAGTTCCGGTGCCGAGCACTAGTGTGTCTAGAGGGACTCTGACCCAGTGTCTCAGGGGTAGAGTTCTGTGACTACAGACTAGTGTTCACACTGCCGTGCTCTGTGAGTTAACAGGCCACGGCATTTATGTTTGGCGGCTGTACGGCTCTGTGAGGTAACAGAGTCCGCTTCGGTACACACAGGGTGAAGTTAACCCCTTGTGTTCCTTTATTATACCGCCATCTCACGTTCTCCATTACTAGCAGCAGTTTACCATCTCTGCATGGTGGACCCCGGGCTGCGAACGCATCTAGCCTCTGCTTTATATTATCACATATGTTCCGCAGGCCCTAGCATTATACTAGTGCCAGGGTCTGGCTAGTAATGGTGGATGAGCAGCGACTCCTTGCGCACATCCAGCAGCTGGAGAGTAGGTTGGCGGCTCTTGAGCGTCCAGCCTCAGCTGCGGATGTTACCGCGGTCACACTCCAGGCAGCCACAGAGGCTGTCCCCCATGTGACCACTGCCATCCCTACCCCAACTTTGTCTCACCTCCTGCTGCCCAAGAAGTTCTCGGGCGATAGAGCCTCTTGTAGGGGTTTCGTGAGCCTGTGCACTATACAGATAGAGCTGCTGGCTGCACGATTCCCCTCTGAGCGGGCTAAGGTGGGATTTGTCATTTCCCTTTTGTCGAGCAGGGCTTTGGAGTGGGACACACCGCTGTGGGAGCGTGGTGATCATGTGGTACAGAGTTCCTCGCAGTTCTTGGGCACTCTGAAGCTGGTCTTCCTTGGACCATGAGTCACCCATGACACCACGGTCCGGTTGCTGGCATTATCACAGGGCTCGTCCATGTTCAGCCACTTCACCATCCAGTTCCGGACACTGGCCTCTGAGTTGGAGTGATCAGATAAGGTCCTCATTGCGGCATTCTGGAGAGGCTTGGCTGACCATGTGAAGGATGCTCTGGCCTCCAGGGAGGTTCCTGCCACACTGGAGGAGCTTATCACCGTCTCCACCCGTATAGACCATCGCTTCATCGAGCGAGGGATGGAGCGGTCCCAGTGTAGGCATGGGTTTAGTTTGGCACCTAGTTTCGCTAAACCTCTGGAACCTCCCAATCGGGCATCCGAGCCTCTGGGGATTCCTTGTGCGGGATCCTGGTACCGGTCTGCTCGAGCACCCGTGGTCTGTCATGCTTGCGGGCAGTCTGGTCACCTTGCCAACCGGTGCCCACAGCGGTTGGGAAAACGCTCATTTCTAGTGGACATAGGAGGGGGTTCACTAGAATCAGCGGCGTTTTCCTCCAAGCTGACCTTTTAGGGAACGCTTGAGGTCAGTTCATCCACTCTGGCGGTGGAGGTTTGTGTGGACTCCGGAGCAGCGGGCAATTTCATGTCTTCTGCCTTTGCTCAACGGCACACAATACCTCTAGTTATGATGGCCAAGCCAGTCACCGTCAGGGTGGTGAACGGCGCAACTCTACAAATTACCCACCAGGCCGCCCCATTGATACTCTCGATGTCTCCATCTCATCAGGAGACGATATCCCTCCTCGTCATGCCCGAGGGTATCGACCAGGTTCTTCTAGGAGTCACCTGGTTGCGGTATCACTCTCCCCATATAGAGTGATCCTCGGGGAGGATTCTTGGGTGGAGTAAATCATGTGAAGGTAGATGTATGAGGGAATGACTGAGTGCGTTCAGGTTGCCTCCACCGAGGTCCTCGCAGATCTCTCCTCGCTCCCCAAACACTATCGTCAGTATGCAGACGTGTTCTCCAAAAAGGCGGTGGAGACCCTTCCAACGCATCGCCCCTACGACTGTCCTACTGACCTCTTGCTGGGTGCTGAGCCTCCCCGGGGTCGAGTCTACCCCTTGTCTCTCCCGGAGACAGAGGCCATGTCTCAATACATCAGGGAGAACCTGGCAAGAGGATTCATTAGGAAGTCACTATCACCAGCGGGGGCGGGATTCTTCCTCGTCCAGAAGAAGAATGGAGAACTGCATCGATTACAGGGGTCTTAACGCCATTACCATTAAGAATAAGTATCCTCTGCCCCTGATATCGGACCTGTTTGATAGGCTATGGGGAGCGAGAGTGTTTACCAAACTTGATCTGCGTGGGGCTTACAACCTGATTCGCATCCGTGAGGGGAATGAATAGAAGACGGCATTTAACACCAGGGACGGGCACTATGAATACCTGATGATGCCCTTCGGGCTCTGTAATGCCCCAGCCATCTTCCAAGACTTTGTGAACAATATCTTCTGGGATATGCTTACCACCTCAGTAGTTGTCTATCTGGATGATATCCTCATCTACTCTTCAGATATTGACTCCCACCGGAGAGATGTTTGCAAAGTTTTCGACCTCCTGCGGGCAAACTCCCTCTATGCCAAGTTGGAGAAGTGTGTGTTTGAGCAGGAGTTCTTGCCTTTCCTGGGCTATATCATCTCCGCCCAGGGATTGGCCATGGATCTTGCCAAGCTACAGGCGGTGATGGATTGGCAGGAACCCCATGCCCTCAAAGCGGTGCAGCGCTTTATGGGGTTCATAAATTATTATCGCCAATTCATCCCCCACTTCTCGACTTTGGTAGCCCCCTTGGTAGCCCTCACCAAGAAGGGTGCAAACCCCAAGATGTGGTCGGAACCTGTCTCCAAGGCCTTCTCCTCTATTAAGTCCCATTTCGCTAGCGCTCCCATTCTACATCGCCCCGATGTGGATAAACCCTTCATTCTGGAGGTGGATGCCTCTTCTGTCTGTGCTGGAGCAGTCCTGTTCCAGAAGGACTCGCAAGGTCGGAAGCACCCATGCTTCTTCTTCTCCAAGACCTTCACACCGGCGGAGAGGAATTATTCCATCGGAGACAGGAAGTTGCTAGCGATGAAGTTGGCCTTTTCAGGGTGGAGACACCTCCTGGAGGGGGCTCACCACCCTTTTCAGGTGTTCATCGACCACAAGAACTTGGTTTATCTACTGTGATAAAACACTCCGGGATCGCCTTTGCTGGGGTCAAAGGTCACGTGCGTTCAGCATGAAACTCAGGCGCAGAGCTGGGATTCGGGTGTAACTGACCCTGGGTCAGGTTTATTAACGGTGAAAACAATGCAAAAGGAAATAAAACATAAAACAAATCCTTGCCTGTCCGGCACTAACTAAACAATGGACAACCTAACTACCAACTGGCGGGCTTCTCCCGTCCAGCCAAACCACAGTTGCAGTGGGCACTGCTTTCACTCACGTGTGTCTCTCACACAGACAGGCTCTCTGTGTCCCCAGGCTGAGACACTCACACAACCACCTGGCATCCTTTTATATCCACCTCCCATTATTCATTAGCAAGCAGGTGCGATACTGACCAGACTAGGCCACATAGGAAAGGAATCTGGGCGAGATATACCTGCCCTCATCCACTATCCCCACATGATTCTCACATATCCCCCCCCTCTGCTCAGACCACTCTGGTCGAGCAATGACACCCGCCAAACAGTGCACTCGGGACAGGGCATCTGCATTTCCCATCTGTACCCCTGGGCGGTGCTCCACCGTAAAAGTGTAGGCCTGCAGGGCAAGGAACCACCGGGTCACCCGGCTATTCCGTTCCTTGTTCAAGTGCATCCACTTGAGAGGGGCATGGTCAGTGATCAGCCTGAACTTTCGGCCCACCAGGTAATATTTGAGGGCCTCTAGAGCCCACTTAATGGCGAGGCACTCTTTTTCTACGACTGCATACCTTTGCTCGTGTTTATTCAGCTTCCTGCTGAGATAGAGGACTGGGTGTTCCACTCCGTCCCTCACTTGTGAGAGTACGGCCCCGATACCGGTATCAGAGGCATCGGTTTGTACCACAAACTCGCTGCGGAAGTCCGGAGTCACCAGTACGGGCTGAGAGCAAAGTGCCCGTTTTAGGCTATGGAAGGCTTCTTCAGCCGCTAAACTCCATTTAATCATGACGGAGTCTTTCCCTTTTGTAAGATCCGTCAGGGGGGTAGCGATGGCTGCAAAATTGGGTATGAACCGGCGATAATAGCCGGCGATCCCCAGGAAGGCTTGCACCTGCTTCTTGTTGACAGGTTGTGGCCAGTCCTGAACCGCCTGAATCTTATCAACCTGGGGTTTAACAACACCCCTCCCAATTACATACCCCAAATACCGGGCTTCTTCTAGCCCGATGTGACATTTCTTGGGGTTCGCGGTTAGACCTGCCTGCCACAGGTCGTCAATCACAGCTTGTACTTTCTGGAGATGAGTCTCCCAGTCCAAGCTGTAAATGACAATGTCATCCAAATAGGCCGAAGCGTACCGCCTATGTGGCCTCAGGACTCGATCCATCAGTCTCTGGAAGGTCGCCGGTGCCCCGTGCAGTCCAAACGGCATATACACATACTGAAATAAACCTTCCGGCGTAGCAAATGCCGTCTTTTCTCTGGCAGCCTCAGCCAGAGGGATCTGCCAATACCCCTTTGTTAGATCTAGGGTCGTAATATACCGGGCTTTTCCTAACCGATCTATTAACTCGTCGACCCGGGGCATAGGATAGGCATCAAATTTTGAGACCGCATTCAGTTTCCTGAAGTCATTGCAGAAGCGGATGGTGCCGTCCGGTTTAGGAATTAGCACAATCGGGCTGGACCATGCACTGTGCGATTCCTCAATGACTCCTAACTCTAACATTGCCTTCACTTCTAGGGAAACGGCTTCACGTCGCGCTTCCGGAATTCTGTAGGGCTTTACGTGAACTGTGACACCAGGTTCCGTTACGATGTCATGTTTCATTAGCATAGTCTGCCCGGGTTTTTCTGAGAAAAACTTTTGGTTGTGAAGTAGAAACTGCCTGACATCAGTCTTTTGCCGCTCTGAAAGAGTCTCTGCAACCCGTACCTCCGGTACGGTATGCGAGCAGACAGGACGGGCCAGCTCCGCTGATAAGGCAGACCGA
Source organism: Dendrobates tinctorius (assembly GCF_039654945.1). Lineage (NCBI taxonomy): Eukaryota > Metazoa > Chordata > Amphibia > Anura > Dendrobatidae > Dendrobates > Dendrobates tinctorius. Next base: position 2,234,563 of record NW_027361770.1, on the reverse strand, counting down.
TCCTTCCAGGGCTTTATCAAATTTACATGATAAATCTGTTCAGGTTTCCGTTTACCTGCCTGGTATACTTTGTAGTTTACTTCACCAACTCTTTCCTTGATCTCAAAGGGGCCCTGCCACTTTGCCAGGAACTTACTGTCCACAGTGGGGACCAGGATCAACACCCTATCTTCGGGTGCAAACGTACGGATCTTGGCGCCCCTATCATAGATTCTTGAGCCTGTATCATGTGTTCTTTGACGATAGGCATAACAGCTGCAATACGGTCCTGCATTTGTGTGACGTGATCTATCACTGTTTTAAACGGAGTGACCTGACCCTCCCAGGTTTCTTTTGCAACGTCTAACAGTCCGCGAGGACGTCGGGCGTACAATAACTCGAAAGGCGAGAATCCTGTACAAGACTGGGGTACTTCCCTGATGGCAAAAAGCAAATACGGAAGTAAATAGTCCCAGTTCTTCCCATCCTTGTCTATCACCTTTCTCAGCATCTGCTTCAGAGTTTTATTGAACCGTTCGACCAACCCGTCTGTTTGAGGGTGATACACGGATGTGCGTAACGGTTCGATTTGTAACAATCGGCAGCGCTCCTTCATTACCCTGGACATAAAGAGGGTCCCCTGGTTGGTGAGTATCTGTTTTGGTATACCAACCCGACTAAACACATGCACCAGTTCCTTGGCAATCATCTTGGTGGCCGTGTTACGCAAAGGGATGGCCTCCTTGTAACGAGTGGCATAATCCAAGATGACCAGGATATGTTGGTGTCCACGTGCAGACCGTGGAAGGGGCCCAACTAAATCCATCCCAATCCTCTCAAACGGGACTTCAATAATAGGTAGGGGTACCAAAGGGCTACAGAACCGGGGCTTAGGTGCAGAGGCTTGGCAGTCAGGACAAGACTCACAATATACTCGAATATCGTGATGCATGCCTGGCCAAACAAAACAGTGTAATATCCCTTCAGTGGTTTTCTGGACTCCCAGGTGACTTCCCATCACATGTCCGTGGGCCAGGTCCAGCACCTGCCGCCGGTAGGGTTTTGGCACGACTAATAGTTGCACCGTATCTTCCCCCTTTTTCTCTATCTGATAGAGTAAATCATTCTCCAGAACCATGTAAGGATATGCCAGCCTAGAGCCAGGTTCTACGGGTACCCCATTTATCACTTTTACATTTGTCCTAGCCTGAGAAAGGGTAGGATCCTTTATTTGCTCGCTTTGGAAGTCATCTTTCTGAACTTCTAAATCCGGCAAACGGGGAGGTGGACGGCTGTCGGCCTCCTCCTCTTCCCCGGTCTCCTCCGTATCACCCGCCATGACTGAAAACGGGAACTGCAGGTCATTTCCCGCAGACTCTTCCCCCGAGTCTTCCGGGGAGACCTCTTCCAGGGGTTCGGGACCCACACGCGCCCTGGGAGAAGAATCATGTACACTATTACCCGAGGGCATCAACTGATTCTCCCACAATTGCCAGAAGTGGGGAAAATCCCGGCCCAGGATGACATCATGCAATAACGCCGGGACGAGTCCCACTTTATGTTGCACAGACCCATAGGAAGTAGTAATGCATATGACCGTGGTGAGGTACGAACAGGTGTCTCCATGCACACACGTTACAGAAAATTTGTCTGATGGTCCAGTCGGGGCTGACACCAGACTGGCCTTCACCAGAGTCACCACACTTCCCGAGTCTAACAATGCCACCACATTTTTGCCATCAACAGTTAAATCACACAAGTGTTTTTCCACATCCTTTTGACCGGCATTCACTCTCACTTCCCGTGCTACCATAGACATGCGGTTTTTAGAGTCTGTGACGTCGCACTGCATGGGTTCAGTAGTGACCGGACAGTTCGCAGCAATATGTCCCATCTCTTGGCAGCGGAAACACCTAACGGGCCCCTTGCTTAGACCATAGTTCGTTACTCTCGGCCTCGCAGTGCGTGCAGTCCCGTTTTCCTCCCCCACTGTCTTAGGGATTTTTCCTTCTCCCCTACTCCCTGGAACAGTCTTACCGGTTCCACGTGGAGATGATGAAGAACGAGGTGGGGTAGCGTCGTCTCGGAGTCCTTCCGCCATGGAGTAACGTTCAACCAGATCCATCAGTTGATCTGCCGTCGTAGGATTTCCATGGCTTACCCACTTCCTCAGGGCTGGCGGTAGAGCTCTCAGGTACTTGTCCATGACGACTCTCTGGATTATCTCTGGCGCTGTCAGCACCTCGGGTTGTAGCCACTTCTTCATCACGTGGATCAGGTCGAACATCTGTGACCGCGGTGGTTTATCCGGCTGATAAGTCCATTGATGCACTCTCTGTGCACGGACAGCGGTCGTCACCCCCAGCCGGGCCAAGATCTCGGCTTTCAATTTGTCAAAGTCCTGCGCGGCTTCAGGCTCTAAGTCATAATAAGCCTTTTGGGCCTCACCGGAAAGAAACGGGGCAATCAGGCCGGCCCATCGTGCCTTCGGCCATTTTTCTCGCACCGCCGTCCGTTCAAACGTGGTCAGGTATGCCTCGACGTCATCTTCGGTCGTCATTTTCTGCCAGTACCGACTCACGTGAATCACTCTCGACTCGGCTTCCAGGTTAAGCTCAGGTAAGCTTGCCAAGCGCTGCGCCACCTGCTGGAGAAGCGAACGATCGGTAACTGTCATGACCACCAACTCCTTCAGCTGGGCCATCATCACCCGATTAGCTTCTTGCTGGACGGCGGTGGACTGTACCAGCGCTTTTACCACGTCCTCCATGCTCATGCTTGCAACGTGATGCCCGCGTTCTCCACCACAATGTGATAAAACACTCCGGGATCGCCTTTGCTGGGGTCAAAGGTCACGTGCGTTCAGCATGAAACTCAGGCGCTGAGCTGGGATTCGGGTGTAACTGACCCTGGGTCAGATTTATTAACGGTGAAAGCAATGCAAAAGGAAATAAAACATAAAACAAATCCTTGCCTGTCCGGCACTAACTAAACAATGGACAACCTAACTACCAACTGGCGGGCTTCTCCCGTCCAGCCAAACCACAGTTGCAGTGGGCACTGCTTTCACTCACATGTGTCTCTCACACGTGTCTCTCACACAGACAGGCTCTCTGTGTCCCCAGGCTGAGACACTCACACAACCACCTGGCATCCTTTTATATCCACCTCCCATTATTCATTAGCAAGCAGGTGCGATACTGACCAGACTAGGCCACATAGGAAAGGAATCTGGGCGAGATATACCTGCCCTCATCCACTATCCCCACATGATTCTCACACTACAAACAGCCCAGCGGCTAAATTCTCGCCAGGCCAGATGGTCCTTGTTCTTCTCCTGGTTCCACTTCACCCTGCATTTTCTCTCCAGGGATAAGAACAACCGGGCCAATGCTCTCTCCCACTCAGTGGTGTCATCGGAGGAGGAGGAGCCTCAGCTGATAGTCCCATCTGAGTGCCTGAGGACCGTGGGTCCGGTCGCCATTGAGTCTGTACCTCCGGGCAAGACTTTTGCCTCTGCCCATCTGCGACTGGAGGTCCTCTCTTGGGCTCATTCATCCAGGGCGGGTGGACACTTTGGGACGAAGTGGACAACTGAGCTCCTGGCGAGAACGTACTGGTGGCCGCATATGTCCCAGGACTTCGGAGACCACATTGAGGCATGCGTCTCCTGCGCCCAGAACACTTATCTCTGGCAACGACCCGCTGGGCTGCATTACCCCCTGCCAGTGTCAGAAAGGCCCTGGGAGATGGTTGGCATGGACTTCGTGGTGAGTCTGCCCAAGTCCAGAGGCAGCACGGTTATCTGGATTGTCACAGACCATTTCTCCAAAATGCTGCATCTGGTGCCTCTCGCGAGGTTACCTTCGGCACGGGTCCTGGCAGCACTGTTTATTAAACATGTCTTTCGCCTTCATGGTATGCCGGATAAGGTAGTCAGTGACCGGGGTCCCCAGTTTGCATCTTGGTTCTGGAGAGAACTCTGTAGTCTCCTCAGCATTGAGCTGAATCTCTCCTCGGCCTATCATCCCAAGATGAACGGATTGGTAGAGAGGGCCAACCAGACCATGGTCACACACTTATGACACTTTGTCTTGGCAAGGCAGGATGACTGGGCATCCCTGCTACAATGGGCGGTGTAACGGGGTCTTCCAAGCTGGGGTACCTCTTTCAGTACCACCCCGTGTTTTCGTAGGTCCGCTCTGCGTTGGCTGGAGTCTGAATGAAGGACGCTGGCTGGAATTCCTCTGAGTGCATGGGCGCAAATAAAAGATCACTGCTTCTCCATGTATTTCCAGTCTGACAACACTTTACTCACAGGATACAGAATATATCACACAGATACAGAGGGTCTGCTAATAGACAGGCGTCAGGCCAGACATGCATTACAAAAGCAGCAGGTGGCCGGAGCCTGCGTATGTTTACTGTGGGAATTACAAAGGTAGGGGGAGGGCGGACACTGCTGATACATTAGGGACATGCATCTCACATGGAACCTATTATATATACATATAACTGCACAACATAGTCTGGGTGCTGAGTGGTTCTGTAACAGGCGGAGTTTGCGTTGAATAACGCTGTGGCTAATTCCACCGGTCAGACCCCATTCCTCCTCAGTTACGGCCAGCATCCTCGCGTCCCTGTTCCCATGCCCGTGTCTTCCACTGATTCTAGAGTGGCAGACTGGGCGGTAGAGGCACGTGACATTTGGGACCGCACCCAAGATGCCATCCGGGCCTCGAAGGAGAGAATGATGGCCTCTGCCGATGCACACAGGCTCCCCGCTCTGACCTTCTCCCCTGGCGACATAGTGTGGCTCTCCGCCCGTAACATCAGGCTGAGGGTCGAGTCCACTAAGTTCGCACCTCTCTACATTGGTCCTTTCAAGGTCCTCGAACACATCAACACTGTAGTCTATCAGCTGGCCCTTCCCTCTTTAACCCCTTCCTGCCATCCGACGTACTCTCCCGTCCATGGGACCTGGGCCCCTATGCCCATGGACGGGATAGTACGTCTACTGCGATCAGCGGCGCCCACGTGGTGAGCGCCGCTGATTGCGGCCGGGTGTCAGCTGATTATCACAGCTGACACCCGGCACAATGTGTCAGGGGCGGTCAAGGACCGCCCCCGACACATTAACCCCTTGCACAACGCGATCAAACATGATCGCGGTGTACCGGGGGTTAAAGGGAAGCATCGGCAGGGAGGGGGCTCCCTCTGTGCTTCCCTGAGCCCCCCATGGCTTTCCTGCAGGCCCTCGAATCCAAGATGGCGACGGGGGCCTTCGGGGGCCTGCAGGAAGCTGGCTTCCTCAGTGCCTGCAAAGAGCAGGCATGAGGAAGCCTTCTGCACTGCCTGTGACAGATCGCTGATCTGTCACAGTGATCTGTGGTGTGACAGATCAGCGATCTGTCACAGGACAGTGATGTCCCACCTGGGACTATTTAATAAAGTTAAAAAAAAATAAAAAAAAGTGTTAAAATAATTTAAAAAAATCGCCAAATAAATTAGAAAAAAAAAAAAAAAATATTCCCCCAATAAATCCATTTTTTTGAAAAAAAACAAAACAATAAAAGTACACATATTAGGTATCGCCGCGTCCGTAACGACCCGCCCTATAAAACTGTCCCATTAGTTAACCCCTTTAGCGAACCCCTTAAAAAAATAAAAATAAAAAACGAAGCAAAAAATAATGATTTATTATCATACCGCCAAACAAAAAGTGTAATAACGCGCGATCAAAAAGACACATATAAATATCCATGATACCGCTGAAAACGTCATCTTGTCCCGCAAAAAACAAGCTGCGATACAGCATCATCAGCGAAAAAATAAAAAAGTTATAGCTCGCAGAATAAAGCGATGCAAAAATAATTATTTTTCATATAAAATAGTTTTCATTGCATAAAACCGATAAAACATAAAAAAACGACCTAAATGAGGTATCACTGTAACCGTACTGACCCAAAGAATAAAACCGCTTTATCAATTTTACCGCACGCGGAACGGTGTAAACGCACCCCCCCAAAAGAAATTCATGAAACGCTGGTTTTTGTTCATTCTGCGTCCCAAAAATCGGAATAAAAAGCGATCAAAAAATGTCACGTGCCCGAAAATGGTACCAATAAAAACATCAACTCGTCCCGCAAAAAATAAGACCTCACATGACTCGGTGTGTCAAAATATGGAAAAATTATAGCTCTCAATATGTGGTGATGCAAAAACTATTTTTACAATAAAAAGCGTCTTTTAGCGTGCGACAGCTGCCAAACATAAAAACCGCCATAAATAGTAAATCAAACCCCCCGTTATCACCCCCTTAGTTAGGGAAAAATAATAAAATAAAAAAATGTATTTATTTCCATTTTTCCATTAGGGTTAGGGCTAGGGTTAGGGCTAGGGTTAGGGCTAGGGCTAGGGCTAGGGTTAGGGTTAGGGCTAGGGTTAGGGCTAGGGTTAGGGTTAGGGCTGAGATTAGGGTTAGGGGTGTGTTGGGGTTCGGGTTGGAGTTAGAATTGGGGGTTTCCACTGTTTGGGCACATCAGGGGCTCTCCAAATGCAACATGGCGTCTGATCTCAATTCCAGCCAATTCTGAGTTGAAAAAGTCAAATGGTGCTCCTTCCCTTCCAAGCTCTGCCATGCGCTCAAACAGTGTTTTACCCCCACATGTAGGGTATCAGCCTACTCAGGACAAATTGCAAAACAATTTTTGGGGTCCAATTTCTCCTGTTACGCTTAGGAAAATAAAAAATTGGGGGCAAAAATATCATTTTTGTGGAAAAAAATGATTTTTTTCTTTTCACGTCCGAGTGTTATAAACTTCTGTGAAGCACTTGGGGGTTCAAAGTGCTCACCACACATCTAGATAAGTTCCGTGGGAGGTCTAGTATCCAAAATGGGGTCAGTTGTGGGGAGTTTCAATAGTTATGGTACATCAGGGGCTCTCCAAACGCACATGACACCCGCAGACCATTCCATCAAAGTCTGCATTCCAAAACGTCACTGCTTCCCTTCCGAGCCCCGACGTGTGTCCATACAGTAGTTTTCTCCCACATATGGGGTGTCAGCGTACTCAGGACAAATTGGACAACAACTTTTGGGGTCCAATTTCTCCTGTTACCCTTGGGAAAATGAAAAAATTGGGGACTAATTGATCATGTTTGTGGAAAAAATACGATTTTTTTATTTTCATGCCCGGGCATTATAAACTTCTGTGAAGCCCTTGGGGGTTCAAAGTGCTCACCACACATCTAGATAAGTTCCTTAGGGGGTCTCGTTTCCAAAATGGGGTCATTTGTGGGGGTTTCCACTGTTTAGGTACATTAGGGGCTCTCGAAAGGCAACATGACACCCGCAGACCATTCCATCAAAGTCTGCATTCCAAAACGTCACTACTTCCCTTCCGAGCCCTGACGTGTGTCCATACAGTAGTTTTCTCCCACATATGGGGTGTCAGCATACTCAGGACAAATTGGACAACAACTTTTGGGGTCCAATTTCTCCAGATACCCTTGGGAAAAAAAAAAATGGTAACTAAAAGATCATGTTTGTGGAAAAAATACAAATTTTTTATTTTCACGCCCTTGCGTTATAAACTTCTGTGAAGCACTGGGGGGTTCAAAGTGCTCACCACACATCTAGATAAGTTCCTTGGGGGGTCTAGTTTACAAAATGGTGTCATTTGTGGGGGGGTTCCACTGTTTAGGTACATCAGGGGTTTTCCAATCGCGACATGGTGTCCGATCTCAATTCCAGCCAAAAACGTCAAATGGCGCTGCTTCCCTTCCAAGCTCTGCCATGCGCCCAAATAGTGGTTTACCCCCACATGTGGGGTATCAGCGTACTCAGGACAAATTGCACAATAACTTTTAGGGTCCTGTTACCCTTGGAAAAATAAGAATTGAGGGTGAAAAGATCATTTTTGTGGAAAAAATATGATTTTTTAATTGTACAGCTGTATGTTATAAACTTCTGTGAAGCCCTTGGGGGTTCAAAGTTCTCACCACATATCTAGATAAGTTCCTTGGGGGGTCTAGTTTCCAAAATGGGGTCACTTGTAGGGGGTTTCCACTGATTACATCAGGGACTCTCCAAACGTGACATGGCGTCCAATCTGAATTCCAGCCAATTTTGCATTGAAAAAGTCAAACGGCGCTCCTTCCATTCTGAGCTCTGCCATGCGCCGAAACAGTCGTTCCCCCCCACATATCAGGTATCAGCGTACTCAGGACAAATTGCATAATAACTTTTGCAGTCCATTTTCTCCTGTTACCCTTGGTAAAATAAAAAAAATTGAACCTGAAGTATTTTTTTTATGAAAAAAAGTTAGATGTTCATTTTTTTTTTTTTAAATATTCAAAAAAATTCCTGTGACGCACCTAAAGGGTTAATAAACTTCTTGAATATGGTTTTGAGCACCTTAAGGGGTGCAGTTTTTAGAATGGTGTTACTTTTGGGTATTTTCTATCATATAGACCCCTCAAAGTGGCTTCAAATGTGATGTGGTCCTAAAAATAAAATGGTGTTGTAAAAATGAGAAATCGCTGGTCAACTTTTAACCCTTATAACTTCCTAACAAAAAAAAATTTTGGTTCCAAAATTGTGCTGATGTAAAGTAAACATGTGGGAAATGTTAGTTATCAAGTTTTTTGTGTGCCGTATCTCTGTGATTTAAGGGCATAAAAATTCAAAGTTGGAAAATTGAGAAATTTTCTAAATTTTTGCCAAATTTCTGTTTTTCTCACAAATAAACGCAAGTTATTTGAATGAAATTTTACCACTACCATGAAGTACAATATGTCACGAGAAAACAATGTCAGAATCACCGGGATCCATGGAAACGTTCCAGAGTTATGACCTTATAAAGGTACAGTGGTCAGAATTGTAAAAATTGGCCCGGTCATGAACGTGCAAACCACCCTTGGGGGTGAAGAGGTTAAGCCCGTTCACATGTCCCGGTTCTCCAAGTCATCTGCATGGACATCAAGCTTGTCCTCGGATGAGTTTGAGGTGAATGCCATTGTGGGCTGCAAGGTGGTACGTGGAAAAAAAGTATTATCTGGTGGATTGGAGGTGTCATGGCCCACAGGATCAGGCCTGGGAGCCAGTGGAGAAAATCTGCATTCTACTACTGATTGCGGCCTTAGAGCATAGTGAGGCTCAGGGGGGTAATGTTAGGCATCAAGTTTCCTCTACTGCACAGGGCAAATTTCAAGCCATGTCCTCTGCGGTCTCCCATTCCTCTGTGGCCGCAGAGATTCCTGCTCAGCAGAGATATCGATCCAGGCATCTTGCCCAGACTAATGCTAGGCATCTGATTGCTCTGTCAGGCTGTGCTGTAACACCATGCTTGAATCAACAGCAAGCAGATGCTCCAGGGACTGTCCTGTATTTTGCCTACTGAGCATGCCCGTGGGATGACCTCTCATTGGAGGTCGGAGGTCACATGCGCAGGTCCCGTTCCTGCTCTGATTGGTCCACTACTGGGAAGGTCCCGGAAGGACGCCGCTCTAAAAGAGTCGCATGGTCGCTCGGCCATGCTCTAGTATATAATAATAATAAATTTTTTTTTTATAGCGCCGACATATTCCGCAGCACTTTACATTTCAGAGGGGATTTGTACAGACAATAGACATTACAGCATAACAATAATCACATACAGTAGATTATAACAAATACCAAGAGGAAAGAGGGCCCTGCTCGCAAGCTTACAGTCTATGAGGAAAGAGGTAGACACGAAAGGTGGGTGGTAACAGTTGCCCTGATTGTATGGACCAGCCATAATGTTAAGTGTGTAACAGTACAGACACAGAGGGCTAATGGATGCATAAAGCATGTGGGAACATGGTGCGGGAAATCTGGTTATGGTAAAACTTTTGGCTGTGCCACACAGGGATAGATTAGGTTAATGTGTTGACTGTTGAGGCGATAGGCCAGTCTGAATAAATGCGTTTTCAGGGCACGCTTAAAATTTTGTGGATTGGGGACTAATCGTATTGACCTGGGAAGTACATTCCAAAGAATTGGCAAGGCACGTGTAAATTCTTGGAGACGGGAGTGGGAGGTTCTGACTATTGAGGATGTTAACCTCAGGTCATCAGCAGAACGGAGGGCGCGGGTAGGGTGGTATACTGAAACAAGGGAGGAGATGTAGGGTGGTGCTGAGCCATGGAGGGCTTTGTGGGTGAGGGTAATAAGTTTATACTGAATTCTGGAGTGGATGGGTAGCCAGTGTAATGACTGGCACAAGGTAGAGGCATCGGTGTAACGATTGGTGAGGAATATGATCCTGGCTGCAGCATTCAAGACAGATTGGAGAGGGGAGAGTTTGGTAAGAGGGAGATGATTAGAAGAGAGTTACAATAGTCCAGACGAGAATGAATAAGAGAAACAGTAAGAGTTTTTGCAGAGTCAAACGTAAGAAAAGGTCGAATTCTAGAAATGTTTTTGAGGTGCAGATGACAAGAGCGAGCTACTGATCGAATGTGGGGGGCAAAGGAAAGCTCGGAATCAAGTATGACCCCAAGACAGCGGGCCTGTTGCTGGGGAGTAATAGTGGAACCACACACAGAAACAGCAATGTCGGGTATAGGTACATTAGTAGAGGGAGGAAACACCAGGAGTTCAGTCTTTGACAGGTTCAGTTTCAGATATAGTGATGACATGATGTTAGACACAGCGTTTAGACAATCGCCGGTGTTTTCTAGAAAGGCTGGCGTGATGTCAGGAGAAGAAGCGTATAATTGGGTGTCATCAGCATAGAGATGGTACTGGAAACCAAATCTACTGATTGTTTGACCAATAGGGGCAGTGTACAAGGAGAAGAGGAGGGGGCCTAGAACCGATCCTTGGGGGACCCCAACAGTAAGGGGAAGGTGAGAGGAGGAGGAACCGGCAAAAGATACAGTAAAGGAGCGGTCGGAGAGATAGGAGGAGAACCAGGAGAGAATGGTGTCCTTGAGGCCAATGGAACGGAGCATAGTGAGGAGGAGCTGATGATCTACAGTGTCGAATGCTGCAGAGGGATCCAAGAGAATTAGCATGGAGTAATGACCATTTGATTTAGCAGTTAGCAGATCATTAGAGACTTTAATGAGGGCAGTTTCAGTGGAGTGTAAAGAGCGGAAACCGGATTGGAGAGGGTCGAGAACAGAGTTTTCTGAGAGATAGCGGATAAGATGGGAGTGGACCTGACGTTCCAGGAGTTTAGAGATGAAGGGAAGATTAGAGACAGGTCTATAGTTAGCGGCACAGTTTTGGTCGAGGGATGGTTTTTTATGTAGTGGATGTATGATGGCATGCTTAAATGAGGAGGAAATAATACCAGAAGAGAGAGAGAGGTTAAATATTTTAGTTAGGTGATGGGTGACAGCAGGGGACAGGGACTGGAGGAGATGTGACGGAAATGGGTCACTGGTGCAAGTAGTTGGGCGAGAAGATGCAAGGAGCCTGCTTACTTCTTCTTCTGTGACTGGTTCAAAATCAGAGAGTGAGCTAGATGCAGTGGGGGAGGGAGGACAGTGCATGGTATGAGATGATTGGGAGATAATTTCCTGTCGAATCTGGTCAATTTTTTCTTTGAAGTAATTGGCCAGATCGTCAGCTCGGAGCTCCGTGGTTGGGGCCTGTACTCTTGGATTGAGTAGAGAATGAAAAGTGTCAAAGAGACGTTTCGGGTTATTGGACAGTGAGGTGATGAGGGTGTTGAAATAGATTTGTTTGGAGAGGTGAAGGGCAGTGTTGTATGTTCTAAGCATAAACTTCAGATATTAAAGAAATAATTTTCGGATTAACCGTGCGCTGCTAGACAAAACGACTCCTTTCCAGATTGTGTACTTGTATACTTTTATTTTCCCAACGCGTTTCGAAATTTCAAACTTCTTCCTCAGGGGATGATATGTACAAACAGACAGAGTAGCTCCCAGTTTTATACATACAAATTTCAAATATTGGCGCCAAAGGTCACATGTTACAGGGAAAGAATGTCAAAGGTCATCAGTACCAAAAAATGTACAAAAAAATGTGTCTTTGATATCTGATGATTTATGGTCACGGAGTGGCCATTTGGATGTGCAGCAGCTTTGACTTCTATTCCTTTATGCCTCCAACTCTCCTGCTAATGGTGAGTATAATAGCTTGAACTATATCTCTTTTACCTGGGTAAGACCCTATTGCGCTCTTTCTCTTTTAGTTTTAACCACTAAGCATAAACTTAAAATGGATGAAATCTTCGTGTAGATTGGATTTTCTCCACAGACGTTCGGCGCACCTGGAGCACCGCTGCAGGAAACGTGTTTGCACCGTGTGCCAGGGCTGTCGCCGTCTGCGTTGTAGTGTTCTGTTTATAGGGGGTGCAAATTCATCTAGGGCACTTTGAAGTGTTTCATTGTAATGCTTCAATGCAGAATCAGGACATGAGAGGGAGGAGATAGGGGCCAATGAAGACTGCAAGTTCTTCATAAGTTTCTGGGTGTTAATGGCCTGTATGTTTCTATAAGTCTGGACAGTGGGGGTGACCTGAGCGGCCTGGCAGTTCTTGATAGAGAATGATAGAAGATTGTGGTCAGAGAGCGGGAGAGGGGAGTTTGCAAAATCATCCACTGCACAAAGCCGAGAGAAGACCAAGTCGAGGGAGTTTCCGTCTTCATGCATTGGAGAATTAGTAAGCTGCGAAAGGCCAAATGAGGAGGTTAGAGATAAAAGGCGAGTAGCAGATGGGGAGAGGGGAAGAGCATTGGGGATGTTGAAATCTCCCATGATGAGGGTAGGGATGTCACAGGAGAGAAAATGTGGAAGCCAAGTGGCAAAATGATCCAGGAACTGATGGGAGGGGCCGGGAGGATGATACACCATCGAAACTCGCATGGAGAAGGGGGTGTAGAGTCTGACGGCATGGACCTCAAAAGAAGGGAAGACTAGTGAGGGTACTTGAGGGATAACCTGAAAGGTACATTTTGGTGATAGGAGCAGACCAACGCCTCCACCTGCTCTACTGTCTGATCTTGGGGTATGAGAGAAGTGTAGCCCCCCGTATGAAAGAGCAGCAGCAGCGGTAGTGTCTGACTGCTGGATCCAGGTTTCAGTAGGAGCCAGGTGGTTAAGAGAATTAGAAAGGAAGAAGTCATGGATGAAGGAGAGTTTGTTACACACTGAGCGAGAATTCCAAAGTGCACAATTAAGAGAGACAGATGGCATGCAGGGAATATTAATAAGATTAGAGGGGTTTCTAAGTGTAGCAGTCGGGGGGTTTGACTTTCTATAACATGGGGGACCAGGGTTGGGAGCAATGTCTCCTGCGACTAGGAGGAGGATAGAAAGAGTGAGCAGATGGTTAAGTGATTTGTGAGAGCGTCTCTGATGTTGAATGGTTAGACTGACTGGATCTGTGCAATTTAACAATGTGAAAAGAGCGTGAGTGCTATACATAGGAGAGGAAAGGAGCGAGGGGCCGATATGGATGGAGTGTAGAGAGTTAATGCCAGGGCGGTGGATGTGTGTGAATGCAGCGGCCAGGATAAAAATTACACAAATGCATATGGTATATATTTGTTGTACTCCTAATGTACAGGGAGTAGATGTATATAAATGTCTTACCTGTCTCCTGCCCTGTCTAACTGCCATGTTATAACTGCCAGTAGTACTTTGATACATGTACTTCGATTACATATGCATAAATGCCACCCCTGCATAAATGCTCCCCTTAGCTAGGTCTGAATATATAGGAGGTTAAGGCTAAGATTTTTTTTTTTTTTTTGCTCTCTCTCTTCTCGTTAGTATAGACTCTAATACTAATGGTGTGTATGATGATGGATGCATGAATCTGGTGACTGACTCATTGGAAACCCCTACCCTTGGATGTGCCTGTTGTTATAGGGATGCAGAGTTAGAGTCAGCGCCAAAGGGTGGCTGTGCTCACGCTACTGTGCTCCTGAGATTCTGCACACACTAGCTTACGATGGTGTCGCCCCACTGCAGGGCACCATCGTACTCCGACAAGTGACAGTTTAGCGCTTTCCTCCCTAGTCTGGGTGGTTAGTGGCATTCGCCAGAGCGGTGTTGTGCGCATATAGTGTGCTTTACCTATTTAATTGCTTCCTCCTGGCACTGCAGTTCCAGTGCCAAGCACTAGTATGTCTAGAGGGACTCTGACCCACTCTCTCAGGGGTAGAGTCCTGTGACTATACACTAGTGTTCACACTGCCGTGCTCTGTGAGTTAACAGGCCACGGCATTTATGTTTGGCAGCTGTACGGCTCTGTGAGGTAACAGAGTCTGCCTCGGTACACACAGGGTGAAGTTAACCCCGTGTGTTCCTTCATTATATCACCATCTCATGTTCTCCATTACTAGCAGCAGTTTACCATCTCTGCACGGTGGACCCCGGGCTGCGAACGCATCTAGCCTCTGCTTTACATTATTAGGTGCGTTCCGCAGGCCCTAGCAAGAGCAAGGAAGACATCAGCGATAAGCTACCAGATTAACCACTTTGATGATTTCTTAAGGACCGATAAATTTGGAACCCAGCTTGACCAAGGGTACCTTAAGACTTATGTTTCAATTAGAGAGCCACACCTTATCCCCAAGTTGCAACACCTGAGCTGTGTTTCTCTTTCTATCCGCAAAATATTTTTACTTCCCCTAGGCCTTGGAGATATTTTGCCGGACTTCTGACCACAGATACCTGAGTTGATTAATACCCTCCTCCGCCCCCGGACAACCAGAATCTATACGCGAGAATGCCCTAAAGTGGGGGTTCAACCCATAATTAATAAAAAATAAAGACCTACCAGTGGATTGATCTACCCGATTGTTGAAGGCGAACTCCGCTAACGGCAGGGCATCACACCAGTCATTTTGCAAAGCAGAGGTCAAACATCGAAGAATCTGTTCCAGCGACTGTTTGACCGTTGCTTTCCGAATGGTAAGCATGAGGATAAAGACAAAGACATCCTCAACTTTTTACAAAAGGCCCGCCAAAACTTGGCCACAAACTTTGCCCTCCTATCAGACACTATATCCATAGGTATCTCATGTAAACGTACAACATGTACAAGAAAATGTCTGGAGAGAGTCTCCGCTGAGGGTAAACCTGTCATAGGTACAAAATGAGCTAGTTTGCAAAACCTGTCCACTATAACCCATATCACCGTATTACCCCAGGAAGGAGGGAGATTGGTAATGAAGTCCATGGACAGATGAGTCCATGGCCTCTCAGGAATTGGTAAAGGTACAAATTCCCCAGCCAGCCAGCAATGAGAGCTCTTTGAACGGGCACAGACCCCACATGCAGCAACATATTTTTTTTTATATCAGAAGACATTAAAGGCCACCAGAAGACCCTTGACACTGCCTCTCTCGTGGCCGAAGTACCCGGATCCTCAGTTAGTTTAGATTCATGAAACTCCCGCAGGAGTTTAGTGCGCAACTGTTCAGGAACAAACAGTTTGCCTTTGGGTCTAGACCTTGGAGCTAAAGATTGAGCCCCAACAATCTCCCGCTCCAACTGAGACGAAACCTCGGCTATCACCACCCCAGGTTGAAGAATGGAGGATGGAGGCTCAGGGGCGGACACTGGCTTAAAACTACATGACAAAGCATCCACTTTCACATTTTTTGACCCAGGGTAAAAAGTAATGGAAAATTGAAATCTGGAAAAAAAAATTGACCAACGAGCTTGCCTGGGGGTTAACCTCTTAGCAGACTCAATATATTCTAAATTTTTGTGGTCTGTGATGACAGTGATGGGATGAGCCACCCCCTCAAAAAATGTCTCCATTCCTCTAATGCCATTTTAACTGCCATAAGCTCTCTGTTGCCTACGTCGTAGTTTCTCTCGGCCAGAGAAAACTTCTTAAAAAAGAAAGCACAAGGCATAAGATTAGTCAAGGTAGCGGGTCCCTGTGACCACAGTGCCCCAACCCCCACCTCCGAAGCATCCACCTTGACAACAAATGACATAGATGGGTCAGGTTGTGCCAAGATTGGGGCAGACATGTAACACTCCTTCAAGGTTTGAAAAGATTGCTTAGCTGAAGGGGTTCACCTCCTAGCATCTGCCCCCTTACAAGTGAGATTCATGAGGGGTTTAACTATTTGTGAAAACCCTTTTGTTAAGGACGGTGGAACGCACCAAATATAAATAATAGGAGGTGCGTTCGCCGCCCGGGGTCCACCGTGCGGTAGGTGACTAGACCGCTGCTGGACAATGGCAGACGCAACAGAAGAAGAAGTAGTGCGCACGGGTTAACGTCAACCGAACGCTAGGAGCGGCTCTGTTCAGACACAGAGTCGCTGGGCATACGTAAACGTAACGCCGCTAGTCCTGTTAACCTCACAGGAGCTGGCATGTGGCGTCGCAGCCGCGAACACCAATAGCTGCTGTTAATGCAGCGTAGCGGCAACTATAGCCGCAAGCGTCGGCGCCGAGAACCAGGCACCGACGGACGCTAGTGTAGGCGTGGAAAGCACAGTGGCGTGTAGCTTGCCACAATCTGGAGCTGACTAACCCGACACACAGTCACCATTCGTAATATCCAAGGGAAGGGGTTTCATAATAAGTCAGACACCAGTCCATGCATCCATCACCATACACACACAGCATAATATGCTACACTAGCGCATGGCCGAGCCGCCATGCGGGCTTTTTATAGCCATGTGCTTCCGGGACCTTCCAGTACCCTGGAAAGGACCAATCAGATCCGACGCAGGACCTGAGCATGTGACCCCTGCTCTCCAGTGAGAGGTCACCTTGCGGGCATGCCCAGTAGCACGGCATGAGGACTTAGCCTCTGGAGCGGTTCCCTGCAGAACAGGATGCGCTACCATTGCTGCACCAGAGGTGGCAGCAACATCCAGGCTGTCAGAGCAAGTCTGAGTAGCACGCCTGGCTCGCCATGATTGCTGAGCAGCACCCGGAGCGGTCGGAGGAGAATGGGAGACCGCTGGATGTCTGGCTCTGGATTCCCGCTGTGCAGTGTCAGGAATCCGACACCTAACATTACCCCCCCGCTCCCAAGGCCCCCTCCCCACTGCGCTCAAAAGCCGTGATCAGGAGCGGTGCGTGGATATTCTTCACCGGCTCCCAGGTTCAAGCCTAGGGCCCATGATCCTTCCAATCCACTAAATAAAATTTTTTGCCACGGACAAACCTGCGCCCTATGATGGCATTAACCTCAAACTCGTCAGATGATAAGTCTGACGACCCGGCCGATGACTCAGAAAACCGGGCCATGTGAACTGGTTTGAGGAGGGACACATGAAACACGTCCGAAATGGCTAAATGTGGAGGAAGAGCCAGACGGTAGACCACTGAGCTAATTCGCTCAAGGACCTTGAATGGTCCAATATATCACGGCGCGAACTTAGGGGACTCGACCCGCTGCTGGATAATGGCAGACGCAACAGAAGAAGAAGTAGTGCGCACGGGTTAACGTCACCCGAACGCTAGGAGCGGCTCTGTTCAGACACAGAGTCGCTGGGCATACGTAAACGTAACGCCGCTAGCCCTGTTAACCTCACAGGAGCTGGCGTGTGGCTTCGCAGCCGCGAACACCAATAGCTGCTGTTAATGCAGCGTAGCGGCAACTATAGCCGCAAGCGTCGGCGCCGAGAACCAGGCACCGACGGACGCTAGTGTAGGCGTGGAAAGCACAGTGGCGTGTAGCTTGCCGCTACGCTGCATTAACAGCAGCTATTGGTGTTCGCGGCTGCGACCCCACATGCCAGCTCCTGTGAGGTTAACAGGGCTAGCGGCGTTACGTTTACGTATGCCCAGCGACTCTGTGTCTGAACAGAGCCGCTCCTGGCGCTAGTGTAATGTTAAGGACGGCGGAACGTACCAAATATAAATAATAGGAGGTGCGTTCGCCGCCCGGGGTCCACCGTGCGGTAGGTGACTAGACCGCTGCTGGACAATGGCAGACGCAACAGAAGAAGAAGTAGTGCGCACGGGTTAATGTCACCCGAACGCTAGGAGCGGCTCTGTTCAGACACAGAGTCGCTGGGCATATGTAAACGTAATGCCGCTAGCCCTGTTAACCTCACAGGAGCTGGCATGTGGCGTCTCAGTCGCGAACACCAATAGCTGCTGTTAATGCAGCGTAGCGGCAACTATAGCCGCAAGCGTCGGCGCCGAGAACCAGGCACCGACGGACGCTAGTGTAGGCATGGAAAGCACAGTGGCGTGTAGCTTGCCACAATCTGGAGCTGACTAACCCGACACACAGTCACCATTCGTAATATCCAAGGGAAGGGGTTTCATAATAAGTCAGACACCAGTCCATGCATCCATCACCATACACACACAGCATAATATGCTACACTAGCGCATGGCCGAGCCGCCATGCGGGCTTTTTATAGCCATGCGCTTCCGGGACCTTCCAATACCCTGGAAAGGACCAATCAGATCCGACGCAGGACCTGAGCATGTGACCCCTGCTCTCCAGTGAGAGGTCACCTTGCGGGCATGCCCAGTAGCACGGCATGAGGACTTAGCCTCTGGAGCGGTTCCCTGCAGAACAGGATGCGCTACCATTGCTGCACCAGCGGTGGCAGCAACATCCAGGCTGTCAGAGCAAGTCTGAGTAGCACGCCTGGCTCGCCGTGATTGCTGAGCAGCACCCGGAGCGGTCGGAGGAGAATGGGAGACCGCAGGATGTCTGGCTCTGGATTCCCGCTGTTCAGTGTCAGGAATCCGACGCCTAACACCTTTAATGAATTTGCGGTAATAGTTTGCGAATCCCAAAAAAGTGCTGGAGTCCCTTAAGGTCCCAAAGTTGGACCCACTTAACTATTGCTTGCACCTTCTTGGGATCTATACAAAACCCCTGTGACGAAACTATAAGCCCCAGAAATGATAGCTCTTGTACAAAAAATGAACACTTCAAGTTTGTTGAACAACTGATTCTCTCTGAGTCTCTGGAGCACAGTTAGCAAATGAGCATGTCTGTCAGCAGAGTATATCAGGATGTCGTCCAAATAAATTACTACAAAGTGGCCAATGAGATCCGCAAAGACCACATTGATACAATTTTGGAAATCAGCATTAGTGAGACCAAACGGCATCACCAAATTATCAAAAAAGCCCCTCTGACGTAAGGAAAGCCGTTTTCCACTCGTCCCCATCACGTACTCTTATCAAATTGCAAGCCCCCCTTAAGTCAAGTTTAGAGAACTATTTCACCCTGGAGAGCAGATTACACAGATCGGGAATCAGAGGCAGGGAGTATGTGTTCCTGATAGTGATTTTGTTCAGTTCTCAAAAGTCGAGGTATGGGCGTAAACCGCCATCTTTTTTCTTAACAAAGAAAAAACCTGACAGCCACAGAAGAAACGGAAGGTTGTATATGCCCCTTCTGAAGGCTCTAAGCAATATACTCCTTCATGGCTAGGCACTCTGGGCCAGATAAATTAAACAAACGAGCTTTAGGCAGTTTAGCCCTTGGAACTAAATCGATATCGCAATCAAAAGACCTATGCGGTGGTAAAGCCTCGGCCTTGCTTTCAGAAAGCATGTCCTCAAAGTCTTTTAGGTACTCCGGAATACCCTCCAGACTAACAGAAGACACAGACACAGATTTTGCAGGTTTCACACAAAAAACAGATTTATAGAAGGTATTGGTACATTTAGAACCCCACTTGATAATCTCCCCCGTCTCCCAGTTAATGACCAGCTTATGACGTTGCAGCCACAGCACGCCCAGTACCAGCCCTGTGGGCAGATTGTCCAGAACAAAACATTTTAAGTTGTGGGAGGACCCAATCTGTAAGGAAAACATCTCAGAAACGTAAAGAATCCCAGTTCGGGTGAGGGGAGATGAGTCGATGGCCACGATTTTAAGTGTGGTCTTGAGCCTGACCATCCCTATCTTGCATTGGGAAACAACACAGGAGCTGACCAGGTTGATGGATGAACCACTGTCCACAAAGGCTGTAGAAGAAAAATGTCCACCAACAGTTCAACCTTTAGCAAAACTTTAGAACATGAAGAGAAAGGTACCTGAGGTCTGGGCAGCTTCCTCAACCACCACCACCCAGACCTAGTCATTTCCCGTCACCTTGGAGGATGGTGGACAAGAAGGACAGTCCCTCTTCCATTTTCCAGGTTCCCTGCAATAAAAACAGAGTTGCGTCTTCTTTCTTTTTCTTTAAGTGTGGTGGCACCAATCTCCATAGGCACAGAAGTGGCACCGGTTTCCTTGCTGCTGGAGAATAGCGGGGTTTCAAATTGTATTACACCCCTAGCCCGTAGCCTGTGATCCATGCGTACAGCTTGGGTCATTGCATCCTCCAAAGTGTCAGGCGGAGGATGAAAGGCCAGAGCATCCTTAAAGCGTTCGGACAAGCCTCTCAGGAATAAACCCCGTAAGGCAGCATCATGCCAGTAGACCTCCGCAGTCCAACGTCGGAACTCCGAACAGAACCACTCGGCTGAGTGCTTCCCCTGACACACATTCATCATCATGTCCTCAGCCAAGCGAACCCTCTCCGGTTCATCATACAGTAGATACGACCCAGAGCTTCATGCATCCGCCATCAATCTCTCAGGGGCCGAAAGAGTGAAAGCCCAAGCTTGCGGGGCACCCCTAAGCAGGGATATGATGACGACCACCCTCTGAATCTCATCCCCAAAAGAACAAGGCCTCAGGGAGAAAAAAGTTTACATCCCTCCCTGAAAGCGCTGAACTCCTTTTTGTCCCCTGAAAAGGTATTGGGCAGTTTTACCAGGGTCTCGGGGGATACCAAAGCAACATCCCTTTCCTCAGTAACTAGATTCTTTGCAGAAACTGCCCCTTGTACTGTATCAACCAGCTGCTGGTGGGTATGGGCCATGGTGCGATGCACCACATTCATTTTTTGAAACACCAGAGTCAGGTGTTTCACCTGCTCAGATAATGCCTGCATAGGGTCCATGGCTAACTATTCCCTCCCCCAGGAAAGTAAAGCCGCCAAGAAAAATTTAGAGGTTGTGATAATATCACGACTAGCTGCCGGGTGGGCTCTGCAGTAGAGGTGAGACAGGAGTCTGGTGTCAGGGAAGGCCAGTGGCAATGGGGTCCATGGCTGGGGACTGAGAGCAGTACTAGAGATGGTACAGAAGCTAGATGTCCGTTAGTGAGAGGACAGGACCTGCGGCACGTGACCGCGGGTCAGAAGGGAGGAGGCGCCGCTGTTGAAGCGGGCAGTGCCACGGTTCCAGGGGGTGATACAAGAGGGATAGGGGTTACCACCGGACACCAGGGAAGTTTTTAGGATGACAGAGGAGGACATAGTCTCACCAAGCCAAGGTCATACACAGATCAGTAAACGCAGTACACAGGAGTCAGGCAGTGGGAAGTCCAATAGCGAAGCAAGAGTCTAATAACCAGGAGAAGCAGGAAACGGTACACAAGCAGTAAGCACAAATTACAACAGGGACAGACCCAGATCAAAGCGAAACAAACACGCTATAGCACAGGCAGAGGGCACAGGCACACCAGGGTTGATACACTCAGCCAAGGGTCAAAGTATAACCGACAAAGGATGGCTCCACAATGAGGCAATAAAAAGCCTCAGAGAAACCCAAAAGGAGGCCATCTTGGTTAGCCTCTGACACACCCAACCAATTCACCAGCTAACCATGACACTGGCCTGCATCAATGCTACATGCACCCCAATAACTGTTTCAGCATACGTACTTGATGGCCTCGTGACAAAATTGTTCCCATTAGAAGAAAGTGTGTCTCCCATAGTGTTTGCTTATGCAGTGAATGCAAGTCCTGGCCTGCATCAAAGTTACATACACCCCAATAACTGTTTCAGCAGACGTACTTGAGGGCCTCCTGACAAAATTGTTGCGATTAGAAGAAAATGAGTCTCTCATACTGCTTGCTTATGCATTTGGAGCACCCGCCAGGGCCGTGGGGTACTCGTTACCAGGCAGTTCTTAAAGGGGAAGTGTCACGACAGCGGTGACCCGGTCCGTGGCCCTGGCGTCCAATGAAAATGTTGAATACAGTTTATAGGGGATGATTTTAAAGGGAATTAGTTTGTGCTGCCACCTGTGGTATTCGGCAAGTGAGGTGTTAGCCAACGCTGCAGATTCAGTCCACTTGGGCAGTTGGTGTTGCAGCAGAGTTGCTTCAGCTCTCCACAGGCAGAGCTATTCCCCAGGGCAGAATATGGTGTAAGGGATGGTGATGATGGTGGTTGTAGTGCAGGGCAGATGAAGCAGCAATAAATAGAGGACACAGCAGTGTGCAGTCTTCACAGGTTTTACTCACAGTTCTGATGTACAATCCCCAGCCGTGGCTGCTGTGTCCTCAGGGTCAGTGGTCCAGACAGCTCTCAGATAGCTTGGGGTGCACGTTGCCAGGGCTCCCTTAGATGTTCCTTTCCTGGCCGTCTCACTACGCTGGCTACCGCCTCTCCTGCCCGGCGTCTTCATACATAGTGTCCCGAGCCGGCAGACTCGGATCTTGTCAGGTGACGTTGGTCAGGCCCCTGGATCCTATATGTCTGCCTTCTCAGTGAATATGTATGGATGTGGCTGTAGCACCTGCAATGCCTACCGCCTCTGGTTTCCTAGCTGAGTCCTTAGTTTCCCCACTAGTTTTGGGGCCGGTCCCCTAACTGCGACCTGGTCCCTCCACTGACTACACCGGTGGATACGGGCCCCACGGATGGATCTCTCACTATCCTTGCCCTTGAGACCTCTTCATTCTCTCCATTACTGGAGTCTTTCCTTCTCTCTTCCTTCTTCACTTCTCTTTGTGTAGTCTGGGGACAAGCTGCTCTCAGCTTCAGCCCCCCTTCTAGACTGTACCTCTAGTCTAATAGCTTTCTCTGTTATGAATGAGTCACCAGAGGAGGAAAAAACAAAAATACAAGCTAAGTCCAGAAAACCAGAGAGGTTGGTAGCTAGCGGATTGCAGACCCCTGATCCTATTCACAACAACTAACAGTAGCCGTGGAGCGTTCCTACGGTGGTCCTAGGCGCCTCGTCACAGCCGGAGAACTAAATAAGCCTAAAGAAAGAAAGGGGAAATCTAAACTGCCCCAGAGCAGACCCCAAAGCAATAGACAGCCCCCAACATGTATTGACGGTGAAAACAGATGAAAACACAAACAACAGACAGAAAGACAGAAAGACAGGCAGAGCAAACGATGGGGCCCAACTAACTAGATAGGAAAGGACAGAAAAGATGCTGGCTGCAATCCGCAAAAACACTACCAAAAATGTCCCAACACGTCTGATAGGAAAAACGGCCCTGAAGTCACTAGACTTCAAAATCCCTATATCAGCTCTCCGATATATTCTGAAGACAGCGCAAAAGAGAATTAACCGATCAGGGACAAAAATGGAAATTCAGCAAAGCCCCAGCCAGGGCTGGCTGAACACAAAACTAAGCAAATCAGACAAAATCTCATGGAACAATAACAGAGCAAAAACTTAGCTTTAGAAGACAGGAACTGAACTGGAGGCCAGAGCTCAGAGCAGAGAAATCACCAGCAACCCTACAGGGTGTCGGCTGCCTTATATCCACTCAGAGATTCCGGATGTCCAATCGCAATCCACCTGTTCAAGTGACAGGTCTCTCCCATCCAAATCAGTTTCACCACCTCCTTTCACCAGCAGAGGGAGTTCTTCGGACATCAAAGGTGAACGAGAAAATGAGCTCATAACATTTCTCCTTACCATACTCTGACTCCTCCTTTATGCCCTCATGACAAAATTGTTCCCATTAAAAGAAAGCGTGTCTCCCATAGTGTTTGCTTATGCAGTGAATGCAAGTCCTGGCCTGCCCCAAAGTTACGTGCACCTCAATAACTGTTTTAGCAGATGTACTTGAGGTCCTCATGACAAAATTGTTCCCATTAGAAGAAAGTGTGTCTCCATAGTATTTGCTTTTGCTTTGAATGCAAGGCCTGCCCTGCACCAATGTTACGGGTACCCCAATAAGCTTTTTAGCAGATGTAGTTTACGACCTCATGACAAAATTGTTCCCATTAAAAGAAAGTGTGACTCAAAGAGTGTTTCCTTATGCAGTGAATGCAAGGCCTGCCCTGCACCAATGTTACATGCACCCCAATAACTGTTTCAGCAGACGCACTTGAGGGCCTCATGGCAAAATTGTTCCCATTAGAAGAAAGTGTGTCTCCCATAGTGTTTGCTTATGCATTGAATGCAAGTCCTGGCCTACCCCAAAGTACATGTACCCCAATAACTGTTTTAGCTGATGTACTTGAGGGCCTCATGACAAAATTTTTCCCATTAGAAGAAAATATGTCTCCCATAGTGTTTGCTTATGCATTGAATGCAAGTCCTGGCCTGCCCCAAAGTACATTCTCCCAAATAACTGTTTCAGCAGACGTACTTGAGGGCCTCGTAACAAAATTGTTCCCATTAGAAGAAAATGTGTCTCTCATACTGTTTGCTTGTGCATTGAATGCAAGTCCTGGCATGCCCCAAAGTTACATGCACTCCAATAACTGTTTCAGCAGACGTACTTGGTTACGGGGAGTAGTGGAGCTGGTTAGGTTGATG
This sequence comes from Dendrobates tinctorius, assembly GCF_039654945.1. NCBI lineage: Eukaryota > Metazoa > Chordata > Amphibia > Anura > Dendrobatidae > Dendrobates > Dendrobates tinctorius. The sequence continues at coordinate 2,210,061 of NW_027361770.1, read as the reverse complement.
GAAGTTTGCCACCTTACGAAGATGATTGGGAATCTGGGATTACTGGCTGGGAGCATATACGTGAGCAGGCTTCCTTTAGTGGTTGCCGGTGATTTCCTCCTTGTGCATTTGGAGTTCTTTTGTCTCCTGCCTGATCTGCATGGTTCAGTTAAGTGATTCTGTTGCTAATCCTTTGCATCTAATCTGGTTGTGCCTTTTTTCTTGCTTTCTGCTTTGTTGTGAGGGTTCAGCGTACTCCCGGCTGGGGGCCAGCGCTGGACTCCGCTCCATATGTTACAGCTTGTGTCAGTTTGTTCAGTCCCCTGCTTTATTAGTATCTTTTGCTTTGCTTCCATTTCACACCAGAGTGCTGATCTAGCGGGGGTGAGGTCGTGTGGCCTCAGGTTTTTTGTATATCAGATGTGTTGGATTTTTTAGGGTTTTTGCATGATTGCAGACAGTATCTTTTCTGTCCTGTCCTATCTAGACAGCTTGGGCCCCACCATTTGCTCAGTCTATATTCTGCCTATATTCTGTTTGTGCTTCATCTTGACTCACCGACAATATTTGTTTGGGGGCTGTCTATTCCTTTGGGGATCTGCTCCGGGGCAGTTTAGATTTCACCTTTCTGGCTTTAGGCCCAGTTAGTTCTCCGACTGTGTCAAGGAATCTAGGGAATCGTAGGAACGCTCCACGGCTACTGCTAGTTGTGTTGAAAGGATCAGGGGTCTGCAATCTGCTTAGTTACCAACCTCTCTGGTTTCCTGGTGGCTTAGCCTGTTCCTGCCTTCCTCCTCGGTGGAGGGGCAGAGTAAAGTATGTCTGCCCTCGCTCTTCAGCTTCATCCCATCTGTGGAAGCTGAAGAGCGAGATGCCTCCTTGCTGCCCTGCCAACTGTCATGGTCCAGTCCGAAGTTTATTTTCTGCTGTCTTCACACTGGACTGGTCATGCAGGGGTTAAGCACCTCAGCCTCGTTCTCCAGCTAGCTGGGCTATTTCAGTCTCTCACAGCCTGCTGACCAGTGTTAGTGATAGCTCAAGCTTCCAGTTTAGAGCCTCTGATCCTTGTACCTTGGTGATCCTCCTGCCTCTGACTAGTATCCACCTGTATGACCCGGACTGATCTCTGACCTCATCTCTTGGTATTCGTCTCTGCTCCTACGTTTCCTCTCTGGCATTTGACTTCCCAGCTTGTACCCCGACCACGTATTTCGCCTCACGTTTCTGGACCCTGTGCTCATGTTTTGGCTTTATGACCCTCGGCTTGGTATTTTGACTACGTGTATTGCTGCTCCTTCTGGTACGTCTACTGCTGCTAGTTTCTGACTCGGTTCGTCTGACCATTCTCTCTCGTTACCTGTCACACCTGTGCTATTGCTCAGTGTTTGCTACTCTTAGTGTGTAACTTCTCTTCCCTCACCAGCTCCCCCTGGTGGAGGTTTCACTACATTATCACTAACCTATATATTTAAACGGGATTTTGCACTTTTTTTTCCTCTGGTCATGGATCTGCTGCATAACTTGGCAGATCAAGTGTCCAGTTTGACGCAGATGGCGCAGGATTTTTCTGTGAATCATCAGTCCCTTGTCATGTCTCATACTCACTTACAGAAAGAACTGACTGAGACTATTAAGACCATGCAGGGAAACACCTCTCATATTGTTAGTCCACCAGGTGACTCTGTAGATGTTATTTTGCATTCTCCTGAACCCTCAGTTAACCTTCCTGACACGTTTTCTGGTGAAAAAGATACATTTCACTTATTCAAGGAGAGTCGTAAATTATGGTTTTCTCTTAGACCCCGATCGTCTGGGGATGAGACTCAGCGGGTGGGGATTATTATCTGCTTACTTAGGGAGGGTCCCCAATCCTGGGCTTTCTCATTGCCCCCTACTGCCCCTGAACGGATCTCGGTAGATAGGTTCTTTGAGGCCCTAAGACTTATCTATGATGAACCTGACCGTGTTAGGGTGGCAGAGGACACTATTATGGGTCTGGAGCAGGGGAAGCACTCAGCCGAATGGTACAGCTCCGAATTCCGTCGATGGTCCACTGAGGTGTCCTGGGACGACTCCGCACTGAGATGTCTGTTCAGGAAGGGACTGTCAGATTGCTTGAAGGACGCTCTGACTCTCCATCCACCTCCCAGCTCATTGGAGGAGGCTATGACTCAGGCTACCCGTATGGATCAGAGAATGCGGGAGAGAGGTGTTACTCAGCGAGGGATTCCATTGTTCCCTGCTAACCCTGATGTTTTGCTTCCATCTGAACCTATGGAGGTGGGAGCCACCAATCTCCAGAAGAAAGAAAGGAAATGGCGACGTGATGGAAAGTTATGTTTTTACTGCGGAGATCCCGGACACTGGAAAAAAAGACTGCCCCTCTTGTCCACCGACTAACAAGCGGCTGAGTCTGGGTGATCATCGTGGAGGTCACCCAGACTCCCAGGTACCTTTTTCTTCATTTTCAAAGATACTGTTAAAGGTGGAACTTGGTGTTGAGAATGGCTTTTTCCATACTTCGGCTTTTGTAGACTGTGGGTCATCCTTGAACCTGATTGACTCTAAGCTGGTGGCCTGCTGTAGATTAGGGACAGTTAGGTTGGAGACTTCTTTAAAAATTGGCTATTGACGCTACACCTCTCACTAAGGATGGTCTCCATTAGGGTGGGAGCCCTACACCAGGAGTGCATGTCATGCTTTGTTTTGGATAACCTCCCTGCTGGCCTGGTGTTAGGGTTTCCCTGGTTGCAACGGCATAACCCGGTTATTGACTGCGGGTCCCGGGATATTGTTAAATGGGGACCTGCTTGTTCTGAAAATTGTCTTGCCACTGTGTCTATGTCATCCGTCAGTCTAGAGGGTATTCTGGAGTACCTGAAGGATTTTGAGGATGTGTTCACCAAAAAGGAGGCTGAGGTTCTACCACCACACCGCCCATTCGATTGTGCCATGGATCTTCTTCCCGGTGCCAAATTGCCCAAAGTCCGTCTGTACAATCTCTCCGGCCCTGAGCGGGCTGCTATGATGGAGTATATCTCTGAGAGTCTCCGTAAAGGGCATATACGGCCATTTCTCTCTCCCGTGGCGGCGGGGTTCTTTTTGTAAAAAAAAGGATGGTGGTTTACGCCCATGCCTCGATTTTCAAGAACTGAATAAGATAACCATAAGAAACACTTATCCTCTCCCACTGATACCTGATTTGTACAATCAATTGTCGAAGGCCAGGTGGTTCTCTAAGTTGGACCCCAGGGGAGCATACAATCTCATCCGTATGCGGGAGGGGGATGAGTGGAAAACTGCGTTTCTCACCTCTGAGGGTCTGTTTGAAAATTTGGCTATGCCGTTCGGTTTGCCTAACGCACCAGCGGTATTCCAGAATTTCATTAACCATGTTTCTTCTTATTTTATTGGATGCTTTGTAGTAGTTTATCTTGATGATATAATCATATATTCTTCTGATAGACAAAGTCACATGGGTCATCTTCGTGCGGTTCTCCAGAGGCTCAGGGAGAACTCACTCTTTGCCAAACTGGAGAAATGTTCATTTTTTACTCAAGAATTGTCCTTTCTAGGGGTCATCCTGTCCACTGAGGGGTTTTGTATGGACCCTAGGAAGGTACAGGCCATTGTGGATTGGGTGCAACCCAGAGATCTCAAGGGTCTTCAGCGATTTCTGGGTTTCGCCAATTACTATAGAAAATTCATCTAGGGGTTCTCTCAATTGGTCAAACCCCTCACTGATCTCACCCAAAAGGGGGCTGATCTCAAAAACTGGTTAGCTCCAGCTGTGGCGGTGTTTTCTTTGTTAAAAAAGCGTTTCATGACTTCTCCGGTACTGGTTCAACCTGATTTGCCTAAATCATTCATCATAGAAGTGGATGCCTCTGAGGTGGGAGTGGGAGCTGTGTTGTCCCAGGGCCCCACCACATTAACTAACTTAAGACCCTGTGCCTTCTTTTCTAAAAAATTTTCCTCTGTGGAGAGGAATTATGATGTGGGTAACCGAGAGTTGTTGGCTATTAAATTAGCTTTTGAAGAATGGAGGCATTTTTTGGAGGGAGCTGTCCATCGTATCACTGTCATTACAGATCACAAGAACCTGTCTTACATCGAGTCCGCCAAACGTCTGACTCCAAGAAAGGCAAGGTGGTCACTTTTTTTTCCCGATTTCAGTTTTCCATCACTTTCAGACCAGGTTCCAAGAATGTGAAGGCGGATGCCTTGTCTCGCAGCCTAGATCCGGTATCGCCTCCTGAGCCTCCCTCCTCCATTCTTCAGTGCGGGATGGTGGTGGCTGTGGTGTCCCCAAGATTGGAGCAGGAGATTTGTGAGGCCCAATCTCTTGCTCCTCCGTCCATACCTGAAAATATGCTCTTTGTGCCTGTTCAGTATCGATTAAGGGTGCTTCGGGAGTTCCACGACTCGGCTCTGAGTGGGCATCCTGGAATCTCGGCCACTCCTAAAGCCATCACTAGGCTGTTTTGGTGGCCTTCGCTGACTTCTGACATCACTGGCTTTGTGTCCTCCTGTGAAATTTGTGCCCGCGCTAAAGCATCCCACAGCCAGCCGGCCGGGGAATTGGTGCCACTGCCAATTCTGGGTAGACCGTGGACTCATCTGTCCATGGATTTTATCACCGATCTCCCCCCTCTAATGGCAAAACCGTGATCTGGGTAGTGGTGGATAGGTTCAGTAAGCAAGCACATTTTGTACCATTAACAGGCCTTCCTAATGCTGAGACTCTTTCTAAACTATTCATTGAGCATGTGATCCAGTTGCATGGTGTGCCTGTCAGTGTGGTGTCTGATAGAGGGGTGGAATTCGTGGCAAAATTCTGGAGGGCTTCCAGTTTAGAGCCTCTGACCCGTGTACCTTGGTGATCCTCCTGCCTCTGACTAGTATCCACATGTATGACCCGGACTGATCTCTGACCTCATCTCTTGGTATTCGTCTCTGCTCCTACGTTTCCTCTCTGGCATTTGACTTCCCGGCTTGCACCCCGACCACGTATTTCGCCTCACGTTTCTGGACTCTGTGCTCATGTTTTGGCTTTATGACCCTCAGCTTGGTATTTTGACTACGTGTATTGCTGCTCCTTCTGGTACGTCTACTGCTGCTAGTTTCTGACTCGGTTCGTCTGACCATTCTCTCTCATTACCTGTCACACCTGTGCTATTGCTCAGTGTTTGCCACTCTTAGTGTGTAACCTCTCTTCCCTCACCAGCTCCCCCTGGTGGAGGTTTCACTACACAACCACTGATCTGTGATCATCACCGCCACATCCGCCGCTGCTGCCGCCGTCGCCAACAGCATCCGAAATTTCCCTCTCTCCCCTGCTGTCTGATTCCAGCCCCCCACCTTCGCTCACTCCCCCCTGCCCCCCTGATCACCCCCCTGCTGCTGCCAGCTCCATCTCCATCTGCATCTCCTCAGCCCCCGCCTGCGCCCCTGTGCCTGACAGCCTCCTCTTGTGCCGGTGATCAACCCCAGCCCCAGTAATCACCCCGATCACCCCCTACCACTCTGATCACCCCCTGCCCCCCTGAAAACTCCCCTGCTGCTGCTGCCGCTGGCTACATCTCCACCACCATCTCCATCTGCATCTCCTCAGCCCCCCCCTGCCCCCCCACACCTGACAGCCCCCTTCTGCCCCAGGTGATCACCCCCTGTCCCCCTGATCACCCTCCCTGCTGCTGCTGCCGCCAGCTCCATCTCTGCCTTCATCTCCATCTGTATTTCCCCAGCCCTCTCCTGCCCCTAGTGATCATCCCCCAGCCCCAGTGATCACCCCGATCACCCCCTGCTGCTGCTGCTGCCGGATGCATCTCTGCCTCCATCTCCATCTGCTGCTGCATCTCCTTTTTTACACATATACACACCACACACAATATCCCGCTCATCCTAGTCATCCCAGTCACAAAGGGTGTACTCAGCTGAGAAGGCATATGACATTATTGCCTCCGAAATGGATAGTGAGGGAGAGGACCCCACTTTTCTCTATTCCTCCCACTCTTCCTCCAGTGACACAGACTTACCATCACCAAGATGTCGCAGGATGAGAAATTGTCCGGAGCCCAGGGAGGAAGAGCCGGAGGTCAGGGGAGATGACCCACAGCCTAGTGTGAGTAATCCCCAACCTACTGCTAGTCATGCCCAACCTAGTACTAGTGCCCCCTCCTGGACCCCCATCCCTGAAAATTTTGCTCCATGGATTCCTGATTTCATTCCCCAATCAGGAATCCAGTTCGAGACTGCCAACTTAAGGGAAATAGACTTTTTCAAAGTCTATTTCTCGGAGTCAATTGTCAGTCAGTCTTATGGTGGAGCAAACCAACTTGTACGCCCTGTCATTTTTTTGCCCAAACTCAAATTCATCATTTTCAACTTGGAGTCCCGTTGACTCTGTAGAAATGATGAAATATTGGGAACTGGTCCTTCACATGGGGATTGTGAAGAAACCAGAAATTCACCGATACTTGAGTACTGATATTTTTGATCAAATGCCAATATTTGGCATGGTTATGATTCATAAACATTTTGAGGCGATTCATAAGTTTCTCCATTTTAGGGACAATACTGACAGCCTACCCCGCGATGACCTGAATTTTGATAGACTGTTCAAAATTCGGCCGGTCATCAAACACTTCAGCAACAAGTTTGCTGAAGTGTACTTTCCCCAAATGAAAGAAATACCGTATTTTTCGGACTATAAGACGCACCGGACCATAAGACGCACCCCAATTTTAAGAAGGAAAATAGGGAAAAAAATAATAATGTGTCAAATGGGGGTCCGTCTTACAGTCCGAATTCAGCTTACCTGGGAAGGGATCCGGCACAGGTGGAGGAGTGGTCACAGAGGTCATTCAGTGCTCCAGGCTGGTGCGGTGGTGGCGGCTCTGTGCTGGGGCAGGTGGGCTGTGCTGGGGAATGTGGGCTGTGCTGGGGCAGGTGGGCTGTGCTGGGGCAGCTGTGCTGGGGCAGCTGGGCTGTGCTGTGGCCGCTGGGCTGTGCTGGGGTAGGTGGGCTGTGCTGGGCTGGGGCAGCTGTCCTGGGGCAGTTGGGCTGTGCTGGGGAAAGTGGACTGTGCTGGGGCAGCTGGGCTGGGGCAGGTGGGCTGTGCTGGGGTAGGTGGGCTGTGCTGGGCTGGGGCAACTGTCCTGGGGCAGGTGGGCTGTGCTGTGGGGCAAGTGGGCTGTGCAGGGGCAGCTGGGCTGGGGCAGGTGGGCTGTGCTGGGCTGGGGCAGCTGTCCTGGGGCAGGTGGGCTGTGCTGGGGCAAGTGGGCTGTGCTGAGGCAAGTGGGCTGGGGCAGGTGGGCTGTGCTGGGCTGGGGCAAGTGGGCTGTGCTGGACTGGGGCAAGTGGGCTGTGCTGGGCTGGGGTAGCTGGGCTCTGCGGGGTGAGGGTGGCGGCGGGCTGTGCTCCGGTGCAGGGGCTGTGGCTCCGCCGGCATTTCCTCGCAGCCCGGAGGCCCCCGCACATCCGTTGCTGGCTGCCGCCATGTTGCGGTGGCCTCCGGGAACATGGATGCCGGGAAGATGGCCGCCGGTCCGGGGACGGTGCATGCACGGGTTCAGATCTCATCCCGAGATCTCGGGAGATGAGATTCAAATCTCGGCAACGAGATCTAGTCCCCGAGATCTCGGGACGAGATCTGAACCCACGCATGCGCCGTCCCCGGACTGGTGGCCATCTTCCGGCGTCCATGTTCCCGGAGGCCACTGCAACCTGGTGGCAGCCTGCAGCGGATGTGCGGGGGCCTCCAGGCTGCGAGGAAATGCCGGCGGAGCTGCCGCCCCTGCGTCGGAGCACAGCCCGCTGCCACCACCGCACCGCAGAGCCCCGCCCGCTGCCACCACCGCACCGCAGAGCCCCGCGGCACCCCCACCAGCCTCCAACCATGATTGGAGGTTAGTATATTGCGACCATAAGACGCACCCCCCACTTTCCCCCAAAATTTTTGGGGAAAAAAGTGCGTCTTATGGTCGGAAAAATACGGTATAGCTTTGTACCGTGTTAGCCAGTAGATAGAAGAATATTTAGAATTGAGAGTCCTCAGTGGATGATACCTTTTAATGGCTAACTGAAAAGATGGTAACACATTGCAAGCTTTCGAGACTACTCAGGTCTCTTCTCAGGCTAGACTAATACAACATCTGAAGAATCACGTTTTTATACACAAAACAGCACAGAAATAATGGGAAATAAAGGGAAATTTGTGTGGATGAATCCCTCATCCACTTCAAAGGGAGGCTTCAGTTCCATCAGTACCTGCCCAGCAAGAGGGCGGGGTATGGGATAAAACACTATAAGCTGTGTGAGAGTACCTCAGGGTACACTCACAGCTTTAGAGTTTACCAAGGGAAGGACAGCAGGATCCAGCACCACGGCCACCACTGTTTGAGGTACCCCAGCACAGGTCCACAAACCGGACTGTGCCCTGGGGTACAATAAACACATGGGGGAAGTTGATCTTTCTGATCAAGTCCTTCAGCCCTATAGTGCCTTGCGGAAGGCGAAGGTGTGGTATAAAAAACTAGCTGTGCACATCGTACAAATGGCACTGTATAACGCATACATGCTATCACGATGTGAAGGCCAGACCAACAACACCTTCCTTCAGTTCCAGGAGGCGGTGATAAAGGCCCTGATGTTTGGAGATGAGGAAGAAGCGGGCCCCAGCACCCCTGGAACTCAAGTTTCCCGTATGGTACCAGGGCAACGTTTTCCTCGTGAGGGGAGAGCAAAAAAAGGTGTTGGGTATGCTATAAAAGGGGGACAAGAAGGGAAACTCGTAGTGTACATCAGGTTGGTGTGTGTGGCGTAGTGTACGTCAGGTTGGTGTGTGTGTGTGGTGTATACTACACCACACACACCAACCTGACGTACACTACACTACAGCACACCACACACCAACCTGACATACACTACACCACACACATCAACCTGACATAGTGTGTCAGGTTGGTGAGTGTAGCGTACTGTACGTCAGGTTGGTGTGTGATGTAATATAGTGTACATCAGGTTGTTGTGTGTGTGGTGTATACTACACCACACCACACACCAACCTGACATACACTACATACTTTCCATAAGCGACATGGTGTCTGCTAACGATTGGAGCTAATTTTCCATTTAAAAAGTCAAATAGTGCTCCTTCCTTTCCGAGCCCTGCCATGCGCCCAACCAGTGGTTTATGACCACATATGAGGTATCGGTGTACTCAGGAGAAATTGTCCAACAAATTTTAGGATTCGTTTTATCCTGTTGCCCATATGAAAATGAAAAAATTGAGGCTAAAGGAAAATTTTTGTGAAAAAAAAGTACTGTTTCATTTTTACAGATCAATTTTTGAAGCACCTGGTGTTCAAAGTGCTCACTATGCATCTAGATAAGGCTTTCCAAACACAACATGTCAACCACTAACGATTGGAGCTAATTTTCCATTCAAAAAGTCAAATGGCGGTCCTTCCCTTCCAAGTCCTGCCGTGCGCCCAAACAGTGGTTTATGACCACATATGCGGTATCAATGTGCTCAGGAAAAATTGCCAAACAAATTTTAGGATCCATTTTATCCTGCTGACCAGGTGAAAAAGAAAAAATTGAGGCTAAAAGAAAATTTTTGTTGGAAAAATTAAAATGTCCATTTTTTCCTTCCACGTTGCTTTAGTTCCTGTGAAGCACCTAAGGGTAAATAATCTTCTTGAATGTAGTTTTAAGTAGCTTGAGGGGTGCAGTTTTTAGAATGGTGTCACTTTTGGGTATTTTCTGCCATATAGACCGCTCAAAGTGACTTCAAATGCGAGGTGGTCCCTAAAAAAATAGTTTTGTAAATTTTGTTATAAAAATGAGAAATTGCTGGTCAACTTTTAACCTTTATAACTTCCCAAAAAAAAAATGTTGTTTCCCAAATTGTGCTGATGTAAAGTAGACATGTGGGAAATGTTGTTTATCAACTATTTTGTGTCACATAACTCTCTGGTTTAACAGAATAAAAATTCAAAATTTGAAAATTGCAAAATTTTCAACATTTTCGCCAAATTTCTGATTTTTTTCACAAATAAACGCAAAAATTATTGACCTAAATTTACCACTATCATGAAGCCCAATACGTAACGAAAAGACAGTCTCAGAATCGTAAGGATCAGTTGAAGCATTCCTGAGTTATTACCTCATAAACGGATACTGGTCAGAATTACAAAAAATGGCAAGGTCATTAAGGTCAAAATAGGCTGGGTCGTGAAGGGGTTTAAAGGGAATTAGGTTGTGGTGCCACCTGTGGCATTCAGCAAGTGAGTTGTTAGCGGACACTGCAGATTCAGTTCACTGGGGCTCTTGGTGATGCAGCAGAGTTGGTTCAGCTCTCCACAGGCAGAGCTATTCCCCAGGGCAGATTATGGTGTAACGGATGATGATGATGGTGGTTGTAGTGCAGGGCAGATGACGCAGCAAAAAATAGAGGACACAGCAGTTTGCAATCTTCACAGGTTTTACTCACAGTTCTGATATACAATCCCCAGCCGGGGAGTGCTTTGTCCTCAGGGTCAGTGGTCCAGACAGCTCTCAGGTAGCTTGAGGTGCACGTTGCCAGGGCTCCCTTAGATGTTCCTCTCCTGCCCTGCGCCTTCATACACAGTGTCCCTAGCCAGCAGACTCGGATCTTGTCAGGCAACTGTTATGAATGGGTCACCGAGGAGGATGGCAGGAACAGGCTAATGTTGTGAGTTCATTTTCCCCTTCACCTTTGATGTCTGATGAACTCCCTCTGCTGGTGAAGAGAGGTAGTGAAATTGATTGGGATGGGAAGAACCTGTTATCTGAACAGGCGGAGTGTGATTGGACATCTGGAATTTCTGAGTGGATATAAGGCAGCCGACGCCCTGCAGGGTTTGCTGGTGATCCTTTCTGCTCTGAGCTCTGGCATCCAGTTTTAGTTCCTGTCTACTAAAAGCTAAGTTTTTGCCCTACTATTATTCCATGAGATTTTGTCTGGTTTCCTTAGTGTTTGTATTCAGCCAGTCCTGGTTGGGACTGGCTGAATTCCATTTTTGTCTCTGATCACTTGATCTCTTTGCTCTGTTTTCAGAATATACCTGAGTGCTGATATAGTGATTTTAAAGTCTAGCGACTTCAGGGCCTTTTTTCCTATCAGACGGCTGGGACATTTTTGTAGGGTTTTTTGTGGATTGCAGCCAGCATCTTTTCTGTCCTGTCCTATCTAGTTAGTTGGGCCCCATCGTTTGCTCAGCCTGTCTTTCTGTCTGTGTTTGTGTTTTCATCTGTTTTTCACCGACAATACATGTTGGGGGCTGTCTATTGCTTTGGGGTCTGCTCTGGGGCAGTTTAGATTTCCCCTTTCTTTCTTTAGGCTTATGTAGTTCTCCGGCTGTGACGAGGTGTCTAGGGCACCGTAGGAACCCCCCACGGCTACTGTTAGTTGTGGTGAATAGGATCAGGGGTCTGCAATCCGATAGCTACCAACCTCTCCGGTTTTCTGGACTTAGCTTGTATTTTTGTTTTCTCCTCCTCCGGTGACTCATTCATAACAGGCTAAGCCACCAGAAAACCAGAGAGGTTGGTAACTTAGCGGATTGCAGACCCCTGATCCTACCCACACAACTGGCAGTAGCCATGGAGCGTACCTACGATGCCCTAGATGCCTCGGCACAGCCGGAGAGCTAACTAAGCCTAAAGCAAGAAAGGTGAAATCTAAACTGCCCCGGAGCAGACCCCAAAGGAATAGATAGCCCCCAAACATATATTGTCGGTGAGACAAGACGAAACAGAAACGCTGGCAGAAAAATAGACTGAGCAAATGATGGGGCCCAAACTGACTAGACAGGATAGGAAAGGAAAGACACTGTCTGCAATCACGCAAAAAACCCTGAAAAATCCAACACATCTGATGTACAAAAAACACTGAAGTCACTCAACTGCGCCCCCACTATATCAGCATTCTGGTATTAACTGGAAGCAAAGCAAAAGAGACCAATGTAACAGGGGACTGAACAAACTGACACAAGCAGTAACATATGGAGCGGTGGTCCAGCACAGCCCCCAGCAGGAGCAAGCTGTCCTCACAACAAGCAGAGACACAGTTAGGTCCATATATATTTGGACAGAGACAACATTTTTCTAATTTTGGTTCTAGACATTACCACAATGAATTTTAAACAAAACAATTCAGATGCAGTTGAAGTTCAGACTTTCAGCTTTCATTTGAGGGTATCCACATTAAAATTGGATGAAGGGTTTAGGAGCTTCAGCTCCTTAACATGTGCCACCCTGTTTTTAAAGGGACCAAAAGTAATTTGACAATTGACTCCAAGGCTATTTCATGAACAGGTGTGGGCAATCCCTTTGTTATGTCATTCTCAATTAAGCAGATAAAAGGCCTGGAGATGATTTGAGGTGTGGTGCTTGCATTTGGAAGGTTTTGCTGTGAAGGAAGCAAGCGGTCAAAGGAGCTCTCCATGCAGGTGAAACAAGCCATCCTTTAAACGGAAAACAGAAAGAACTCATCCGAAAAATTGCTACAACATTAGGAGTGGCAAAATCTACAGTTTGGTACATCCTGAGAAAGAAAGAAAGCACTGGTGAACTCATCAATGCAAAAAGACCTGGGCATCAACGGAAGACAACTGTGGTGGATGATCGCAGAATAATCTCCATGGTGAAGAGAAACCCCTTCACAACAGCCAACCAAGTGAACAACACTCTCCAGGAGGTAGGCGTATAAATATCCAAATCTACCATACAGAGAAGACTGCATGAAAGTAAATACAGAGGGTTCACTGCACGGTGCAAGCCACTCATAAACATCAAGAATCAAAAGGCTAGACTGGACTTTGCTAAAAAAAATCTAAAAAAGCCAGCACAGTTCTGGAAGAACATTCTTTGGACAGATGAAACCAAGATCAACCTCTACCAGAATGATGGAAAGAGAAAAGTATGGCGAAGGTGTGGTACACCTCATGATCCAAAGCATACCACATCATCTGTAAAACACGGCGGAGGCAGTGTGATGGCTTGGGCATGCATGGCTGCCAGTGGCACTGGGTCGCTAGTGTTTATTGATGATGTGACACAGGACAGAAGCAGCCAAATGAATTCTGAGGTATTCAGAGCCATACTGTGTGCTCAGATCCAGCCAAATGCAGCCAAACTGATTGGTCGTCATTTCTTCTACAGATGGACAATGACCCAAAACATAAAGCCAAAGCAACCAAGGAGGTTATTAAAGCAAAGAAGTGGAATATTCTTGAATGGCCAAGTCAGTCAGCAGATCTCAACCCAATTGAGCATGCATTTCACTTGTTAAAGACTAAACTTCAGACAGAAAGGCCCACAAACAAACAGCAACTGAAAACCACCGCAGTGAAGGCCTGGCAGAGCATCAAAAAGGAGGAAACACAGCGTCTGGTGATGTCCATGAGTTCATGACTTCAGGCAGTCATTGCCAACAAAGGGTTTTCAATCAAGTACTAGAAATGAACATTTTATTTACAAATATTTAATCTGTCCAATTACTTTTGGACCCTTTAAAAACAGGGTGGCACATGTTAAGGAGCTGACACTCATAAACCTTTCATCCAATTTTAATGTGGATACCCTCAAATGAAAGCTGAAAGTCTGAATTTCAACTGCATCTGAATTGTTTTGTTTAAGATTCATTGTGGTAATGTCTAGAACCAAAATTAGAAAAATGTTGTCTCTGTCCAAAAATATATGGACCTAACTGTAGACAAAACCAGATCAGATGCAAAAGATTATCAAATGAATCACTTAGCTGAACAGTGCAGGAACAGGGCAGGAGACATCAGACCTCTGAATACACAGGAAACAATCACCAGCAGGGATTGCAGGAAGTCTGCAGACTTAAATACTCCAAACCGTAACCCCAGATCTCCAATCGTCATCATCAGGTGGCAGATCTCTGTCAATCTGGCCAGCTCCACTACCTCGAGTAACCACCGGAGGGAGCAGGGGGAGCTTCGGCTCACAAGTCTGAGCCAGGGAATTCACAACACGGACATTGGTCAGGCCCCTGGATCCTATATGTCAGCCTTTTCAGCAAATATGTATGGATGTGGCTGTAGAACCTGCAATGCCTACCGCCTTCGGCTTCCTAGCTGAGTCCTTAGTTTATCCTTTAGTTTTGGGGCCGGTCCTCTAACTGTGACATGGTCCCTCCACCGACAACGCCAATGGATATGGGCCCCACGGATGGATCTCTCACTATCCGTGCCCCTGAGACCTCTTCTTCCTCTCCACTACTGGAGTCTTTTCCTCTCTCTTCCTTCTTCACTTCCCTTTCTGTAGTCTGGGGACAAGTTGCTCTCAGCTTCAGCCCCCCTTCTAGACTGTCCCTCTAGTCTAATAGCTCTCTCCCTACCACACTCTGACTCCTCTCCCTCTCACCTCCACCCACACTCTGTACCTAATCCCTCCCGGGACCTGAGAGTTCTGGTGTTGGATGTAAGTGTGTGAGTCCTGGCAACGCCCCTTCCTTCCCTGAGAGAAGAGTGAAAATCCTCTGGATGAAGTGCAGTACCCAGCGACGACTGAGACCACAGGGGCACAACATTCCCCCCCCTTCCCGTTAAACACAGCACGTCCTTGGGCTGGAATAGAGCAAAACAAATGTTAAGAACATGCAAACATTTTTCTGCATATGCATTTTGACAAATAAAAGTTAAACAGGAACTCTTCTTCCCTTTATGGGAGGCACTTTCACTTGAACATTACAATTAACTATGATATAATACAGATACAACTTTAACAACCTTATAAGCTATCTGCAAGTGTGAAAAATAGCTTTACCGCAATAGAAACTATCTTGAGACACAAAATATTACCTATACATATATCAAACTATCTGCAATATAAAATACAATTCTACCATCAAGTAAAACCTTTCCTAGAAATATGAAAGATTTATTTATTAACACTTTTCCCTAGCAAGTGCAATAGAGTCAGTGTATTCTTGAACGGAGGTAGTGCTTTTCTTTCCTTGAGTGCAATATAGGGGACCTGTCTCAAACTCCCAACGTAGGCCTTGAGCGTAACTACAAGGCATGGCTGGTTTCCTCGTTGGACCACACTTCTTTGGCCACGCCAGATGGTTTTTCTTCTTTGATCATTAAGGCAATTAAACTTTAGTGCAAATTGCAAATGGCATTTTCACAGGTTATATGTAAAACCAATAAGGACCACCTCAAAAAGTGCTATTTACAATTGGAAGTTTGATCATTCACCGTCCATGATCAAACTGTCCACTTGGGCAGTTGGTGTTGCAGCAGGGTTGGTTCAGCTCTCCACAGGCAGAGCTATTTCCCAGGGCAGGTTATGGTGTAAGGGATGGTGATGATGGTGGTTGTAGTGCAGGGCAGATGAAGCAGCAATAAATAGAGGACACAGCAGAAGAGTTGAGCAAAACGGGTCGGTCAAATTTATAAGTCGCCGACTTTCGCTAAAGTCGGGTTTCATGAAACGAAACCCGACCATAGCGTGAGGTCGGCGACCAGAGCGCCAAAGTCGCGTTTCAAATGATGCTTCCGGCACACTTTTTCAGCCAATGATGGAGGACGCACACTGTGGGCAACACGATGACATGGGCAGCGGTCACCACCATCTTTGAGAAGGGCATGCAAGTGATTGGCTTGCTTTGTGTGGCAACACAGGGGCTATAAAAGGGCGTGGACACCGACCGCCATCTTACTTCTGCCGATCTTAGCATAGGGAGAGGTTGCTGCTGCTGATTCTGAATAAGGGAGAGCGTTAGGCAGGGAAGAAGAACAAAAAAACTGCTTCTGCTGGTAGCGATTTCCACTGTACAACACAACAGTTTGTGTGCAGTGACAGGGGAGGCTATATTTTTATGCATCAGCTCTGTTGGTTATTAGGCTGCCTTACAAGTCTCCCTGATAGCTGCACTGCTGTTTGCACACTGCTGTTCAAACGCAAAAATACTTTTCTTCCTCTTTTCTGCACAGTTACCAAACGTTCAGTTTTCCACACTTTTGTGTGCAGCAGTCCTGCTTATTAGGCTGCCTGCTGCCATACTTGGACTGAGAGCATCATTGTCAGCCTCCTAAAATCTCTAGGGAGATTCAAATTCTCCCCAACACTATATACACCTTGTACTTGTTAGGCGTCGGATTCCTGACACTGCACAGCGGGAATCCAGAGCCAGACATCCAGCAGCCTCCCATTCTCCTCCGACCGCTCCAGGTGCTGCTCAGCAATCACGGCGAGCCAGGCGTGCTACTCAGACTTGCTCTGACAGCCTGGATGTTGCTGCCACCTCTGGTGCAGCAATGGTAGCGCATCCTGTTCTGCAGGGAACCGCTCCAGAGGCTAAGTCCTCATGCCGTGCTACTGGGCATGCCCGCAAGGTGACCTCTCACTGGAGAGCAGGGGTCACATGCTCAGGTCCTGCGTCGGATCTGATTGGTCCTTTCCAGGGTACTGGAAGGTCCCGGAAGCGCATGGCTATAAAAAGCCCGCATGGCGGCTCGGCCATGCGCTAGTGTAGCATATTATGCTGTGTGTATGGTGATGGATGCATGGACTGGTGTCTGACTTATTATGAAACCCCTTCCCTTGGATATTACGAATGGTGACTGGGTGTTGGGTTAGTCAGCTCCAGATTGTGGCAAGCTACATGCCACTGTGCTTTCCATGCTTACACTAGCGTCCGTCGGTGCCTGGTTCTCGGCACCGACGCTTGCGGCTATAGTTGCCGCTACGCTGCAGTAACAGCAGCTATTGGCTGATTCCACTGGTCAGACGCCCTTCCTCGTAAACTACGGTCAACATCCAGGCGTTCCTGTTCCGATGCCAGTGTCCTCCACTGACTCCAGGGTGGCAGACTGGGCAGTGGAGGCCCGGGACATTTGGGATCGCACTCAGGATGCTATTCGTGCTTCTAAGGAAAGGATGAGGGCGTCCGCCAACACATATCGGCGACCCGCTCCAAGCTTCTCCCCTGGCGACATGGTGTGGCTCTCCACCCGAAACATCAAACTACGGGTCGAGTCCCCTAAGTTCGCGCCGCGATATATTGGACCATTCAAGGTCCTTGAGCGAATTAGCTCAGTGGTCTACCGCCTGGCTCTTCCTCCGCATTTAGCCATTTCGGACGTGTTTCATGTGTCCCTCCTCAAACCAGTTCACATGGCCCGGTTTTCTGAGTCATCGGTCGGGTCGTCAGACTTATCATCTGACGAGTTTGAGGTTAATGCCATCGTAGGGCGCAGGTTTGTCCGTGGCAAAAAATTTTATTTAGTGGATTGGAAGGGTCATGGGCCCAAGGCAAGAACCTGGGAGCCGGTGGAGAATATCCACGCACCGCTCCTGATCACGGCTTTTGAGCGCAGTGAAGGGGGCCTTAGGAGTGGGGGTAATGTTAGGCGTCGGATTCCTGACACTGCACAGCAGGAATCCAGAGCCAGACATCCAGCGGTCTCCCATTCTCCTCCGACCGCTCCAGGTGCTGCTCAGCAATCACGGCAAGCCAGGCGTGCTACTCAGACTTGCTCTGACAGCCTGGATGTTGCTGCCACCTCTGGTGCAGCAATGGTAGCGCATCCTGTTCTGCAGGGAACCGCTCCAGAGGCTAAGTCCTCATGCCGTGCTACTGGGCATGCCCGCAAGGTGACCCCTCACTGGAGAGCAGGGGTCACATGCTCAGGTCCTGCGTCGGATCTGATTGATCCTTTCCAGGGTACTGGAAGGTCCCGGAAGCGCATGGCTATAAAAAGCCCGCATGGCGTCTCGGCCATGCGCTAGTGTAGCATATTATGCTGTGTGTGTATGGTGATGGATGCATGGACTGGTGTCTGACTTATTATGAAACCCCTTCCCTTGGATATTACAAATGGTGACTGGGTGTTGGGTTAGTCAGCTCCAGATTGTGGCAAGCTACACGCCACTGTGCTTTCCACGCTTACACTAGCATCCGTCGGTGCCTGGTTCTCGGCGCCGACGCTTGCGGCTATAGTTGCCGCTACGCTGCAGTAACAGCAGCTATTGGTGTTCGCGGCTGCGACACCACATGCCGGCTCCTGTGGGGTTAACAGGGCTAGCGGCGTTACGTTTACGTATGCCCAGCGACTCTGTGTCTGAACAGAGCCGCTCCTAGCGTTCGGGTGACGTTAACCCATGCGCACTACTTCTTCTTGTGGTGCATCTGCCATTGTCCAGCAGCGGTCTAGTCACCTACCGCACGGTGGACCCCGGGCGGCGAACGCACTTCCTATTATTTATATTTGGTGCGTTCCGCCGTCCCTAACAGTACTTTGTCATACACCAGCCAATTTCAGCCTGTTAAATTGAGGTGTAATCTACAGTGGGCCTGAGATAATACTTCAGCCTCCTAAAATCTCTAGGGAGATTCAAATTCTCCCCAATACTATATACACCTTGCACTTTGTCATACACCAGCCAATTTCAGCCTGTTAAATTGTGGTGTAATCTATAGTGGGCCTGAGATAATAGCTCAGCCTCCTAAAATCTCTAGGGAGATTCAAATTCTCCCCAATACTATATACACCTTGTACTTTGTCATACACCAACCAATTTCAGCCTGTTAAATTGAGGTGTAATCTACAGTGGGCCTGAGATAATAGTTCAGCCTCCTAAAATCTCTAGGAAGATTCAAATTCTCCCCAATACTATATACACCTTGTACCTTGTTTTACAGTACCATATAGCTGGTGGTATTTTTGGTACATTTTCCCAAAAATGAGGAAGTATGGTGGAAGAGGCCGTGAACGTGGGCAGGGGTTGCAAGCTGGTACTGATGGCGGTGGAGGTGGTGGTGCATCTGCTGGTAGGGGTAAAAGCACAATAGCATCTAAGGCAGGAGGTGTTGAGTCTGTGTCATCGTCTGGCTCCACAAGACCTCGAAGGCTCCCTTTTCTGGGAGTAGGTAAATCGCTTTTAAAGCCGGAGCTTCAGGAACAAGTTTTGGCTTACATTGCTGACACAGCCTCAAGCTCTATCGCCTCCTCTTCTGAAGTTTCAAAAAATAAAAGCACTGAGTCATCACTGGAGTCTCCTGGTCAGAAACAACACCTTTCCCTGTGTCCTTCACCCCTACCAAAAGTGAAGGATGCGGCAGGCCACACTACAGATTACTCCATGGAGCTCTTTTCACAAACCATGCCTGGGTTATCAAGTCAAATCGTGAATTCCCCAGTCCAAGATGAATCTGACATGGAGTGCACTGATGCACAGCCACTGTTATATTTTTCTGCTGGTACATTAACTCAGGGCACTACATTGTCCTCGCAGTGTACTGAGCCAGAATCTGACCCTGATGAAACTCAGGTGCTCCTTCCCGCATACTATACCACGTTACACGGTGACACAGAGGAAGGTGCACTTGAAATTGAAGAAGAGGAGATGGATGACCCAGTTGTTGACCCAGATTGGCATCCATTGGGGGAAGAGGTTGCCGCTGCCAATAGCTCAGAAGAGGAGGAGGAGGATCCGCAGCAGGCATCGACATCACAACAGCTGTTAGCTGGCAGGCCCGTAGCAGTCCAAAAATGGGTTGCAAAAACCAAAAGTGTTGCAGGACAGCTTAGCCAGACGGTCAAATTAGCACAGCATGCAAGGCCTCAAAATGTCTTCCATAGCAGGAAGAGTGCAGTGTGGCACTTTTTTGAACAAAATCCTAATGATCAGGCAAAGGTTATCTGTAAGAAGTGCGCAAAGACCTTTAGCCGAGGGAAACATCTGAGAAATTTGAATACCAGTTGCATGCTTAGACATTTAACCACCATGCACTTGCAAGCGTGGACGGACTACCAAACCTCACATACCACATGTGCACCTGCTCCGAATGAAGGTAGTCAGCAACGCTACATTGCTTCCCCCACTGTAAGTCCACCGGTTAGCACACCACCAGCAGCAAATGTTGAGGTGTCGTCACAAGGCCAAAGCAGTCAGGGAATCACAATGTTATTGCTACAAAAGACTGAATCTAGGCCATCAGCAAGACCACCAACACCATCACCAACCCTCTCTCAGTCCGCCATGTCCACCGCTAGTTCCACCATATGCAGCTCTCAAGTCCAGCTCACCCTACCAGAGACTCTGAGTAGGAGAAGAAAGTACTCATCCTTTCATCCGCGTACACTGTGTTTGAACGCCCACATTGCCAAACTAATCTCGCGAGCTCATGGCCTATGCAGTACCATGCTATGACCTACCCAGTCGGCACTTCTTTTCTCGAAAAGCCATCCCAGCCCTCCACCTGCATGTGAAAGACTGCATTGTGCATACACTCAAGCAATCAGTGAGTGGAAAGGTGCACCTCACAACAGATGCATGGTCCAGTAGGCATGGCCAGGGCCGTTACATGTCCATTACTGCGCACTGGGTTAATGTGGTGGATGCAGGGTCCACAGGGGACAGCGGCGGTGGGACAGTGCTGCCTAGCCCACGGTATAGGAAACAGCTGGCTGTAGGCATTCGACCCTCCTCCTCTTCTAGGAGCGAAAGCTCTTCCACAGAGCGCAGTCGCAAAAGCACTCCATCCGCAGCTGCCAGTGTTGAACACGAGGTGTCCCACTATCGAACAGCTAGTGGTAAGCGTCACCAGGCTGTGTTGAAGATGATGTATTTGGGGGACAGCAGACACACCATGGAGGTACTGGCCGACTACTTTGCAGCAACAAACTGAGTCATGGCTGTGCAGTCTACATCTTGAAGCAGGCAAGGTAGATAGTGATAACGGACGGAATTTTGTGGCAGCCATAGCCCTTTCAATACTCAGACACATACTTTGCCTGGCTCACACCTTGAACCTGGTGGTGCAGTGCTTCCTCAATAATTATCCGGAGTTAACAGCCCTGCTACATAAGGTGCGAAGACTGTGCTCGCACATCTGCCGGTCGCCCGTACACTCCAGTCGTATGCAGAAGCTGCAGTGATTGCTCCACCTTCCCAAGCACCGCCTAATTATTGATGTTGCAACAAGGTGGAACTCCACCCTGCACATGGTTGAGAGGCTGTGCGAACAGAGGCAGGCTGTAATGCATTTGAGGGAGGATACACGGGCAGGCAGTTTGAGGGCAGACATGGAGTTGTCTGGTGTGCAGTGGTAAAAGCTGAAAGACCTCTGTAAAGTCCTTCAGTGTTTTGAGGATGCCATAATAAGCAGGAGCATCCCACTTATGCGTCTGCTCATGCAAACTTTGACGCACATTAAGGAGCAGGCGTCTGCAGCCGAGGAGGAAGAGGAAGAGGAGGAGGGAAGCCTTGATGACAGTTAGCTATTGTCTGCTCAGGGAACTCTCCTGGATGAGGTGGAGGAAGAAGAGGAGGAGGAGGATGATGGGGATGATTATTTAGGGTAGGAGGATGCTTCTCAGGGGGCAAGAGAAAATGTTGGCGTGGCAAGGTCATGTACAGGGTTTGTGCGTGACTGGAGGGATGTGGATTTGCCAGAAAGTGCTCCTCCACCCAGCACTCGCAGTGCATCATTGACACCTGGAACATTGGCCCACATGTGTGTTTATGCCTTGCAGATCCTAAAAAGGGACCCCCGCATTGCCAAAATGATGAACGATGACAACTACTTTTTGGCTAGCATCCTGGATCCACGCTATAAAGGCAAATTCCAAAACATCATGCCACAGGAGAACCTAGAGCTAATATTGGCTAACAAACAAGCAACTCTGGTAAACCGTTTGTTTGAGGCATTCCCAGCACACAGCAGCGGTGATGGTTCTCACGCAAACCTTTGGGGGCAACATGGAAGAGGTGTTCGTGGTGCACACATCCGAAGTGGCGTTGGAGACAGGGGTTTCATGACCATGTTGTGGACTGATTTTTCAAGTACCGCTCACACGACTGGTAATACTGCATCGATTGAAAGTGACAGGAGACAGCAGTTGTCAACTATGGTTACAAACTACTTCTCCTCCCATATCGATGTTCTCCCTCACAGGTCATTCCCCTTTGACTATTGGGCCTGTAAACTGGACACCTGGCCTGAAATGGCACAATATGCCTTACAGGAGCTCACTTGCCCTGCTGCTAGTGTGCTATCCGAAAGAGTCTTCAGTGCTGCTGGATCAATCCTGACAGAAAAAAGGACCCGTCTGTCGACCCAAAATGTTGATGATCTAACCTTCATTAAAATGAAGCATGCATGGGTTTCAAAGGATTTTGTCCCACCTTCCCCTGCTGACACATAGGTTGCCAGAAAAATGGCTCACTTTTGTCCTCCTCTTCCTCAGAGTTCTCCAATTCCTCCATTTGCAGCTGCTGAATATCCAACTTCAACATATGCCATTTTTTAAACATCCCTAACTGGGCTGCCTCCCCCCCCCAGGGCTGGGGTCACCACCTGGCGCACGCACCCGTGCGAGTGCCGTTGCCCTGGACAGGTGGGTGGGCCCACTCTTGGGCGACGGCACTGCCTCAGGGTCCCTCATAGTACAATAAAGTGTCTCTGACGGTGGGGGTGCACACCCGCCATCAGACACACCGGCGTACTATAAGGGGCCCTGTGCCAGTACCGCAGCCCATGAGTGGGCCCCCCCTGCTTGCTCAGTGCCCCAGCACTTTCAATACTTACCTCTCCCTGCTCCACCCTGTGTAGTCTGGGCTGTTAAATCCTTCACTGGGACTGCAACTACAAATTTGGTGAACTGATAGATGATGGTTAAGACGTAGCTATGCCCTGTCCTGCTGGGCTCTATCTTCAGATGATCAATGGCTTCCATTTGTTATGGACGTCGACTCACAATGAGATGCAGTGGTGGTTTATCATCAGCTTTCACAGTTTTCCTACTCACAGACATGTGACATTCCTGACCACATTTTTAAATGTGTCCTCTCATGCCAATCCAATAGAATCACCTACGGCCTGTGGCTTCTGTCATTTGCACTCCAAAGTTACCTGACAGATCATGATAGGCAGTGAGGACCATGTCTACATCTCTCCCTGTGATCACAATTTGATGGAGATGAGTAACGGTGATGGGATCCACGGTACTGCGATACAGCAACCCTTTCTTCACAAAGAACTGTTTTCGCTGTCTCCACAGACAAAGGAATTGAGGGTCAGCATCGCCTCTGAGAATTCTCCTAGGAGTTTTTCCCGTGATTAGTAATTCCAAAATTTCTGCAATCACTCGACTTTCCGTCTGTACTTGTATCCATCTCGTTTCCTCTTGCGGAGAGTCTGGACTGTCTTACTGAGACTGAAATATATATGAAGATTTAAAAATACCCCAACAGTGTATACTGGTGTACGCTTCGAATACGTTACCCTTTTTCTACTTTTTAGATTCTTGTCTAATCCATACTGAGGCTGTGAGTGTCTTTGTCGGACTCCGGAAACATACACAGAGATTTTTAATGTGTAAACTATGCTACATATATACCTGTTATCTGGTGATACTGTACCTGGATCGCCTTCCCAGGGCTGTGGGGTACTCGGTACCGGGCTGGTGTCAGGGGGATGTGTCACAGCAGCAGTGAACCGGTCCGTGGCCCTGGGCGCCCAAGTAATGGGGGTTGTAGTTAATGGAATGGAATAGTTCGTGACGCCACCTGTGGTGTTCGGCAAGGGAGATGTTAAGCCGACGCTGCAGACAGCTCCGCTGAGACAGATGGTGTGGTGCAGCAGTGATGGTATAGCCCTCCACAGGCAGGGCTAGTGTCCCAGGGCAGTGTAGCGGTGGTTGGCACGGTGATGTAGCAGTGCCGTAAGGGTAGGAAGCAGACAAGACACAGCGGGGTGCAATTTCTGTACCTTTACTTGATAACTGCAGTCCAGGGTCCTGATTACAGATTGTATTGGAGCAGGCTAGCCTGGAAGCAACTCAGAGATTCTCTCTCAGACAGGCTGTGCAGTCTCCTTCCTAGTGCCTTGTGGTGTGAAGCACTCCAGTATTTAGTTACTCTAGAGTTCCTCCTGTCAGATGTATATCTGCTGTATGACCTTTAGTATCCGTACAGCCGTGGAGACCAGGCTCCAGTTCGTGCGCTCTCAAGCTGAGGGAGCTGTCCTTTCCTAGCTCAACCTCCAGCTTCTTTCCACGTGTCTGCACACTTCACCCTCTGCAGACTAACTGACCACTCCTTTCTCTTGGCCCTCAGAGGGCACCCCTCCCCTTCATCCTGGTTTAGAGTTCCCCCTGGTGGCCTGGAGTGGAACTGTGTTGCATGTATGAATTGACTGCGAGAGAGACCCTTCATTGCCTCCAAGCCTGGCATTATCCTCCCCTGGAGGAAGGCAAAGCCACTGTGGCGACCATACTCCTGGGGGGCACCACATTCCCCCTAGTGCAAGTCAGCACTCCTGGGCTGAACAAAAACATGAAAGACATAAACAATTGAACAATAATAATTTGTACAAGATTTGAAAAAGGGAAAAATGTACAAAAACCAAGAGCTCAAAAATGGTCCTATGATGATAAGTCCAGCATCAATGTCCATGGTCCATTCCTGGGCAAATGGTGAAAGTTTTTGACCACACACAAGTCCTGTGGTTCAGTGTCCATAAAGAAAACAAGAAAACTCCAAGGGAACTCTTACAGGTTACCTGTAGGCACAAAACTTGAAAAACAGTTACATATTTACACAATTTCAACAATTACATTACTTTATATACGGTATCTAACAGGTAGTATGCCTTGTTTGGTGCGGGTAGACCTGCGTAATACTGTTGTAGTGGGTAATGTACTGGATACACTACTGGGGGTTCCACATGGCACAGGAATTCTAGATTGTCTAGTAACTCTTGGACTCACCAAGGGCATAGCAGGTTCACCACTGGCAGGGCGAGGGTTCTCTGTCTCCACTGCTGGTGTGGCATCTGCTACCCAATTTTCCTGATTCTCTTGAGTCACGCCTTCCTGTGCTACCAATTGGGGAAACAACAACACTGGTACCACTATAGCATCGTTCACTCTAGTCCCATTCGCAGGGAATTCTCCAAGCACTGTGCTGACCTTCTCTTCTTCCACCATGGGTTGGATGTTATGTGGTTCTTCTTTCCTTTCTTTCAACTGGTCAGTACACAACTTCAAATGATCTCTCGATACCGCTGCCAAGGTCTCTCCTCCATCTTTACTCACAAGGCATACCTTAGTATTATCAAAGTTTGAGGGCAGAATGGTATAAGGTTCAGCTTCCCACTGATCATCCAATTTGTGCAATCTTCTTTCTTTTCAAGACCTGTTCTCCAGGCAACAAAGGAGCGGCAGGTGCATTTTGATTGTAAAGCTTCTCCTGCTTCTGCCTTGCCTCGGCCAGACTCTTCTCCACACATTCTTGAACCCTCCTGTACTGTTGCTGCCTTTCCGTGTCCCAGTCAGCATCTGGGGACGCCTCTTCCGGGGTCAGGACTCCCATGTCCAACTCAATAGGCAGCTTACCAGGTCTTGCTCTCATTAAGCAGGCTGGGGTACAGTTGGTGGAGTTCACTGGAATATGGTTGTAAAGGTTTATCAGGTCGGGCAACTTCTCTGGCACAGATTCCTCTCCTCCAAGGGCAAAGTCTTCAGGAGGTCAATCACCACCTGGTTCATCTTCTCACGCATGCCATTGGTCTGTGGGTGATATGGTGTTGTCAGGATCTTCTTACAACCATATAGGTTACAGAATTCGTGGAACACTTCTGCCTCGAAAGCTGGACCTTGATCTGTCAGCACTCTTTCAGGATACCCATGTGGTCTACAGAAGTGCTGTTGGAATGCCCTGGCTGCTGTCCTGGCAGTTTGATCTTTGACAGGCACAACTACCAGGAATCTTGAGTAGTGGTCCACAATGGTAAGTGCATAGATGTAGCCTGACCGGCTTGGAACCAGCTTCACATGGTCCAGGGCTACCAGCTCAAGGGGCTGTTTGGTGATGATTGGCTGTAGGTGAGCTCTCTGGCTGTCTCGATCCTTTCTGCGCAGGTTACACTGTCCACACTCCTGGCACCACCTCTCAATGGCTTTCCTCATACCAGCCCAGTAGAACCTCTCTTGGAGCAATACTTCCAACTTCTTTCATCCGAAGTGTCCAGCTCCACTGTGGTATGCTTCCAGGACCATTGATGCCTCTCTCTTCGGGACTACCACCTGCTAAACCAGCTCATTAGTGCGGGCATTGATACTCCTCTGACACAGCTCCCCTTCATAAATGAACAGCCGGCCTCTCTCCTTCCACAACTGCTGAGTTTCATCAGGAGCATCCGACTCTGGACGTGAGTCAGTTCGTATCAGCAGTTCCTTCACCAGGCGGACTTCAGGGTCACTATCTTGCGTTTCTGCCCAGTCATGATGGGGTAATGGATTCAGGGTGACCTCCTTCAAGCCAGACCTTCTGTTTCTCACTCCTTGAGCATGCTGGGCTGCAAGTGGCCGGTGGAAGGGAGGTAGCTCTATCTCTTCAAGAGCCTCAGGGTCTTCTCCTGCATCTGGTAGGTTAGGCATTCTGGACAGCGCATCAGCATTGGCATTCTTGTGCCCTGCCCGTTACTTGATGGTAAACACATAGTTGGATAGCCGAGCCATCCATCGCTGTTCCAGTGCACCCAGTTTTGCAGTGTCCAAATGCGTCAATGGGTTGTTGTCCGTGAAGATAGTGAACTTGGCAGAGGCTAGGTAATGTTTGAACCTTTCGGTGACAGCCCAGACTATGGCAAGGAACTCCAGCTTGAAAGAACTGTAATTATCAGGGTTCCTTTCAGTGGGGCGCAGCTTCCTGCTGGCATAGGAGATAACTCTTTCTTTCCCATTCTGTACCTGTGACAGTACTGCTCCTAGTCCCACATTGCTGGCATCTGTGTACAGCACAAAGGGTTTGTCATAATCTGGGTAGGCCAGAACTTCGTCACCTGTGAGAGCCATCTTCAACCGGGTGAAGGATCTCTACAGCTCTTCAGTCCATTCAAAGGTGGAATTTTTCTGTTTGGTCTTCTTGGACTACCCCACCAGAAGGTTTTGCATAGGGGTGGCTATTTCAGTAAAGCCCTTGATGAATCTTTGGTAGTAGCCTACCAGTCCAAGGAATTGGCGCACTTCATGGAGGTTGCTGTGCTTCGGCCAGTCCCTGATGACTGTGACCTTGTCAGGATCCGGTGCCACACCTTCTGCACTGACCACATGACCGAGGTACTGCACCTTGGGCTTCAGGAGGTGGCACTTGGAGGGCTTCACCTTCAGGCCAAAATTGGACAAAGCTTCAAACACTTCAGCCAGGTGCTCCAGATGATCTTCATAGGTTTTGGAGAAAAAAATGACATCATCCAGGTACAACAGGACCATCTCAAAGTTCATGTGTCCCAGGCAGCACTCCATCAGCCGTTGAAATGTTCCTGGAGCAGTGCAGAGCCCAAATGGCATATAATTGAACTCACAGAGACCCATTGGAGTGGTAAATGCGGTTTTCTCCTTGTCTGCCTCTGCCACGGGAACCTGCCAATACCCACTAGTGAGATCCAAGGTGGAAAAGTAATTAGCAGTTTTAAGTGCAGCCAATGATTACTCAATTCTACGTAATGGGTAGGCATCTTTATGTGTAATGCTGTTAATTTTCCTGTAATCAACACACATTCTCATGGTACCATCTTTTTTCTTTACAAAAACTATGGGAGCTGCCCATGGGCTACAACTGTCTCTGATAACCCCAGCCTCCTTCATCTCTCTCAACATACTCTTAGCACACTGGTACTGTGTTGGGGGTATAGGTCTGTATCTCTCCTTTATGGGTGGATGGTCTCCCATGGGGATATGATGTTGAACCCCTTTTGCCTGCCCAAAATCTAGTGGGTGTTTGCTGAATACCCGCTCATACTCCTGTGTCACTCTGTAAACCCCATTTTTCTGGTATGAAGGTGTAGAGTTAGTTCCCACCTGCAGTTGCTGACACCACTCATCTGGCTGCTTCACAGAGCCATTGTCCTCCACCTGATCGGATGAGACCAAGGGTTCTGCTGCCTGCAAAGAGTTGTTATTAACGGTGAGCAGCTTAGCAACTGTGGCGTACCGAGGTATTGTGGCTTCCTCTTCCCCACAATTCAAAAGGCGTACAAGTACTCTCCCATTTCGTACGTCAACCACCCCTCTGGCTGTCAGGACAGTGGGCCTGCTCTCGGAGTATACTGGTTCTACCAACGCCTGGTAATCTCTCCCTCTAAGACCTATAGCTGCCCGACACCAAACCAACATTTCACATCTGGGGGATATTGCAGTGGGGAAGGCATCACTCACTCTGACGCTGCCAATCTCTCTGCCAGAGAGTTCTACCTGTTGTCTTTGCATCAGGGCTCAGATCTCCTTCTGCAGGACTCGTTGTTCTCTGGAACCAGCAGTCTCAGCCACCTGTTGCAACAAGACAATAATCTCGGACAGACAGTTTTCAATTACATTTGTACCAAGAGTCATCATTGGATTACATTCATGTCGGTCAATATCAACAACTATTAACCCGTGAGACTTTAGCTCTACCCGCCCCACTTTGACAGTAATTTCTTTACATCCTATCTGCGGTAAAGACTGACCATTACTAGCAACTACTGTCAGTTCATCAGTTGGGCCACGGGTAAGCTCTGAATCAGCCCAATATCTCTTGTACAGAATGTACGGCATAGTGGTCACCTGGGAGCCAGTGTCCAGCAAAGCATTCATGGGGATGCCATCAATCACCACAGGAAGGATTGGTCTCCCTCTCACATACTTGGCTTTCCAGTTCCTTGGGCCTGGGGATCCTACTCCTGGGGGTTGGCCCTCTGCCCCAGGGGTTGCTTGTTTAAAGGACAATATCTTGCAAGGTGACCTGCCTTGTGACAGCGACGACAGATGGGACGTCCATCCTGGTCATAGCAATCGTTGTTCCTTCCTCGAAGTCCAGGGTCCTGATTACAGATTGTATTGGAGCAGGCTAGCCTGGAAGCAACTCAGGGATTCTCTCTCACAGACGGGCTGTGCAGTCTCCTTCCTAGCGCCTTGTGGTGTGAAGCACTCCAGTACTTAGTTACTCTAGAGTTCCTCCTGTCAGATGTTCCCAAGAACCTCACTTGCACGGCAGACAGCTGTAGCCTCTCTCGGGGACTCCTTTCTCTAGTCCTGGCTCTCTATCCAAGCTGCTGTTATGCCTCAAGTCTTAGATGGGAGTAGGGCATTTACAGCCTCCTACTCCTCTGATATCTGCTGTAGGACCTTTAGTATCCATACAGCCGTGGAGACCAGGCTCCAGTTCGTGCGCTCTCAAGCTGAGGGAGCTCTCCTTTCCTAGCTCAACCTCCAGCTTCTTTCCACGCGTCTGCACACTTCACCCTCCGCAGACTAACTGACCACTCCTTCCTCTTGGCCCTCAGAGGGCACCCCTCCATCCTGGTTCAGAGTTCCCCCTGATGGCCTGGAGTGGAACTGTGTTGCATGTATGGATTGACTGTGAGAGAGACCCTTCATTGCCTCCAAGCCTGGCATTACCCTCCCCTGGAGGAAGGCACAGCCACTGTGGCGACCATACTCCTGGGGGCGCCACATACCCTTTCTCAACGTTCTACAATCTTGTCGAATCCATACTGGGCCTCAGACCATCTGAGTATGCCTCCTGATTAGAGATGAGCAGTGTTCGAGTCGAACTGTTTGCCAAGTTCAAATTCGAGCTGTTTTGGGCGGTGTTCGAGTCGTTCGTCGAACTCGAACACTTTGCTTACAATTCGGCTGTTCGAGATTCCATTCGAGAATGGTTCGTTCACCAAAAGCATAACTTTATTTTCACATTAATAATGGTTTTCAATGTTAATAGACAGTTTCATGGCATAGTAGCGGTGTCTGGTAGCCAGCGGTGTAGTGCACCTGCCAAGGAGCTACACCGTGTGTGTTTCTAATAATTTTTTACCGCATCTTGTCCAGAAAATCCTTTTGGGCCTTGTAGCACTGTCTGCTACTCAGCAGAGTAGCCCACCCGTGAACCTAGCTATGCTGCCTGTTTATGAAAGAACCAGTTTTTGACTGTATTTAGCCCAGTTAATACTTTGGGCCTAGTAACTGTGTCTGCTACTCAGCAGAGGAGCCCACCCGTGAACAAAGCTGTGCCGCATGTTTATGTAAGAACCTTTTTTTAACTCCATTTAGCCCAGTCAATACTTTGGGCCTAGTACCTTTGTCTACTGCTCAGCAGAGTTGCCCACCCGTGAACCAAGCTATGCCACCTGTTTATGCAAGAACTGTGTGCTACTCAGCAGAGGAGCCCAGCTGTTAAGCAAGCTACAGCACCTGTGGTTTGGACACTTAATTTTTGCACATTCTTTCTGGAATGCCGGTTAGGCCTATTCCGGAATTCCGGTTGACCTGTACTTACTGGGAAATCCTCGTTTGCGGGGGAAACTTGGAATCCCAGATCCCCATCACTAACGTGGTTCAGCGGGTTATCCGCACCTGTAAGCGACACACGCTGGTCCTTTCAGTGTAGCGAGCATGCAGCCCCAGACATGTAAGGGCATGACAGACCTGTTATTGCTTGATCTCGCATGCCAGAGCCTCGTGTATCCCTCTAGTAAGCTGGAAGCGGACCACAGGGGCATGCTGGAGTCTCGTTCGGTAACAGAATTAAGCTGACAAATCGCTAGCACAACTGTTATGATTGAGTCACCGAGAAGGAAAAAACAAAACACAAGCTCAGCCCAGAAAATCAGAGAGGTTGGAAACTAGCGGATTGCAGACCCCTAATCCTATCACACAACTAGCAGTAGCCGTGGAGTGTTCCTACGGTGATCCTAGACACCTCGTCACAGCCGGAGATCTAAATAAGCCTAAAGAGAGAAAAGGGAAAAACTGACTGCCCCAGAGCAGATCCCAAAGCAATAGGCAACCCCCAACATATAATGACGGTGAAGCAAGATGAAAACACTAACACAGATAGAAAGATAGGTTGAACAAATGATGGGGCCCAAGCTAACTAAAAAGGACAGGACAGAAAAGCTGCTGTCTGCAATCCGAGAAAACCCTGCTAAAAATATTACCAACACAACTGATAAGCAAAAAGGACCCTGAAGTCACTAGACTTCAAACCCTATATCAGCACTCAGAATATTCTGAAGGCAGAGCAATAGAAAACTGATCAAGGAATAAGAATCCAGCACACCCCCAGCCGGGGATGGCTGAACTCCAAAAAACAAGGTAAACAAAACCAAAACTAATAAGTTCAATAGCAGAGCAAAAACTTATCTTTGGGAAGCAGGAATCAGACTGGTCTCCAAGAATCCAGCAGAGAAATCACCAGCCACTCAGAAGGGCGTCGGCTGCCTTATATCCAGTCTGAAGTTCCTGTTACCCAGTCACAATCCACCAGATCAGGTGTTTGGTTTATTTCATCCAAATCAGCCTCACTACCTTTCTTCACCAGCAGAGGGAGGTCCTCAGACACAAAAGGTGAATGAACAGATGAGCTCACAACAGTACCTCCCCCTTGAGGAGGGGTCACCGAACCCTCATCCAAGCCACCAGGCCGATCAGGATGAGCCCGATGAAAAGCACACACCAATCTTTCGGCATGAATATCAGAGGCAGAGACCAAGGAATTATCCTCCTGACCATAACCCTTCCACTTAACCAAATACTGGAGTCTCCGTCTAGCCAGACGGGAATCCAGTATCTTCTCTACCTCATATTCCATGTTACCTTCAACCAACACAGGGTCAGGAGGTGCCGCCATAGGAACCACTGGTTCAACAAACCTCTTCAACAAGGACTTATGAAACACATTATGAATCTTAAATGTGACAGGAAGAGCCAACCGAAAAGAGACCGGATTAATAATCTCCAAAATCTTGTAAGGTCCAATAAATCTAGGTTCAAACTTTGGAGAAGCCACCTTCATAGAGATATTCTTTGATGACAACCAGACCATATCACACACCTTAAACCGGGGACCAATGGTCCTATGCCGGTTAGAAAACCGCTGGGCCTTTTCCTGGGAATGAGACAACTTATCCACCACTTGGTCCCAAATCTGCTGCATTCTTTCCACCACAGTGTCAACCCCTGGACAAGCAGAAGACTCCACCTGCCCTGAAGAAAATCGAGGATGAAACCCAAAGTTACAGAAAAAGGGTGACATCAAAGTGGCAGAACTAGCTCTATTATTTAAAGCAAATTCGGCCAAGGGTAAAAATGAGACCCAATCATCCTGATCAGCAGATATAAAACATCTCAAATTAGCCTCCAAAATCTGGTTTGTTCTCTCCGTCTGCCCATTGGTCTGAGGGTGAAATGCAGAGGAGAAGGACAACTGAATTCCCAACTTGGAACAAAAGGTCCTCCAGAATCTAGAGACAAACTGAACTCCTCTGTCCGATACAATGTTCTCAGGAATCCCGTGCAAGCGAACCACCTGTTGCAAAAACAAGGGCACCAACTCTGAGGAAGATGGCAACTTAGGGAGTGGTACAAGATGGACCATCTTAGAGAATCTATCACAAATCACCCAGATAACAGTCATCCTCTGAGAGACAGGCAGATCAGAAATAAAATCCATTGAAATATGGGTCCATGGCCTCCTGGGCACCGGCAAGGGCATCATCAACCCACTAGAACGAGAACAAGGCTTAGATCGGGAGCAAGTCCCACAGGACTGCACAAAATTTCTGACATCACGAGACAAGGCAAGCCACCAAAAAGACCGACTCACCAAATCTCTAGTACCAAAAATCCTTGGATGACCAGACAACGCGGAGCAATGAACCTCAGACATCACTTTCGTCCTCCACTGGTCAGGTGTCATGGTCCAGTCCGGAGTTTTTCTTCTGCTGTCTTCACTCTTTCTCCTGGGGGTTGGTGGCTCCCACCTCCATAGGTTCAGATGGAAGCAAAACGTCAGGGTTAGCAGGGAAAAACGGAACCCCTCTCTGAGTAACACCTCTCTCCCACAGTCTCCGATCCATACGGATAGCCTGAGTCATAGCCTCCTCCGATGAACTGGGAGGTGGATGGAGAGCCAGAGCGTCCTTCAAGCAATCCGACAGTCCCTTCCTGAACAGACATCTCAGTGCAGAGTCGTCCCAGGACACCTCAGTGGACCATCGACGAAATTCGGAGCTGTACCATTCGGCTGAGTGCTTCCCTTGCCCCAGACCCAAAATAGTGTCCTCTGCCACCCTAACACGGTCCGGTTCATCATAGATAAGTTCTAGGGCCTCAAAGAACCTATCTACCGACATCCGTTCAGGGGCAGTAGGGGGCAACGAAAAAGCCCAGGATTGGGGACCCTCCCTAAGTAAGGAGATAACAAT
Organism: Dendrobates tinctorius; assembly: GCF_039654945.1. NCBI lineage: Eukaryota > Metazoa > Chordata > Amphibia > Anura > Dendrobatidae > Dendrobates > Dendrobates tinctorius. Next base: position 2,176,826 of record NW_027361770.1, on the reverse strand, counting down.
CCCCACCCGCTGAGTCTCATCCCCAGACGATCGGGGTCTAAGAGAAAACCATAATTTACAACTCTCCTTGAATATATGAAATTTATCTTTTTCGCCAGAAAATGTGTCAGGAAGTCTAACTGAGGGTTCAGGAGAGTGCAAAATAACATCTACAGAGTCACCTGGTGGACAAACAATATGAGAGGTGTTTTCCTGCATGGTCTTAATAGTCTCAGTCAGTTCTTTCAGTAAGAGGGTCTGAGACATGACAAGGGACTGATGATTCACAGAAAAGTCCTGCGCCATCTGCGTCAAACTGGACACTTGATCTGCCAAGTTATGCAGCAGATCCATGGCCAAAGAAAAAAAAATGCAAAATCCCGTTTAAATGTGGGGTTAGTGATAATGTAGTGAAACCTCCACCAGGGGGAGCTGGTGAGGGAAGAGAGGTTATACACTAAGAGCAGCAACCCTGAGCAACAGCACAGGTGCCACAGGTAACAAGAGAAAATAGTCAGACGAACCGAGTCAGAAACTAACAGGACCAGACGTACCAGAAGGAGCAGCAATACACGTAGTCAAAATACCAAAGCCGAGAGTCAGAAAGCCAGAACATGAGCACGGGGTCTAAAACGTGAGATGAAATACGTGGTCGGGGTACCAGCCAGGGAGTCAGATGCCAGAGAGGGAATGTAACAGCAGAGACGAATACCAAGAGACGGGGTCAGAAATCAGTCCGGGTCATACACGTGAATATCAGTCAAAGGCAGGAGGATCACCAGGGTACAAGGGTCAGCGGCTCTAAACTGCAAGCTTGAGCTATCACTAACACTGGTCAGCAGGCTGTGAGGGATTTAAATAGCCCAGCTAGCTCCAGAACGAGGCTGAGGAAATTAACCCCCGCATGACCAGTGCGGAGTGAAGACAGCAGAAGATAAACTCCGGACTGGACCATGACATCAGGAACATACAACCTACCACTGGAACAACGCTCAGGCTTATCCTCCTGAAACTTCTCCAGAGCACGTCTCAAATCGGGCGAGATGGCAGAAAGAACCATCCCCTCACCTAAGATGGTAGCAGACTTGGTCATAATAGGAGAATCAGCCAGAAAACTCCTAGAGAGGGCATCAGCCTTAACGTTCTTAGTGCCCGGAAGAAAGGAGACCACAAAATCAAAACGCGTGAAAAACAAGGCTCACCTGGCCTGTCTCGGATTCAAGCGTTTAGCCGACTCAAGGTAGATCAAATTCTTGTGGTCAGTGAGGACCACAACTTGATGTCTAGCTCCCTCCAACCAATGTCTCCACTCCTCAAATGCCCACTTCATGGCCAACAGTTCTCGATTCCCCACATCATAGTTGCGTTCCGAAGGAGAGAACTTTCGGGAAAATAAGGCACAGGGGTTCATCTTAGATGTTACAGGATCCTTTTGGGACAAAACAGCTCCTGCACCAGTCTCTGAAGCATCCACCTCCACCTGAAATGGAAGTGAGACATCGGGCTATCGCAAAACCGGAGAAGAAGTGAGCCTCCGCTTCAGCTCCTGAAAAGCAGAAACAGCCTCTGGAGACCAATTCAGGAAATCAGCGCCCTTCTTAGTCAAATCAGTCAATGGTTTAGCAATAACAGAAAAATTGACTATAAACTTACGATAAAAATTAGCGAACCCCAAAAACTTCTGGAGAGCCTTCAAATAAGTGGGCTGAACCCAATCATAAATGGCCTGTACCTTGGCCGGGTCCATTTCAATAGTTGATGGAGACAAAATAAATCCCAAAAATGAAATCCTCTGTACGCCAAAAAGACATTTCGATCCCTTAACATCCAGGGAGTTTTCCCTAAAATCCGGAACACAGTCTGAACATGTTCCACATGAGAGCCCCAATCCCTGGAAAAGATCAAAATATCATCCAAATAGATGATCAGAAACTTATCCACGAAGTCCCGGAAAATATCATTCATGAAGAACTGGAAGACAGAAGGGGCGTTAGTGAGCCCAAAAGGCATCACCAGGCACTCAAAATGTCCCTCTGGAGTATTAAACGCTGTCTTCCATTCATCCCCATGCTTAATGCGAATAAGATTATACGCCTGAGGTCAAGCTTGGTAAACCAGTAAGCACCTTTAACTCTAGAAAATAGGTCAGAAATCAGGGGTAACGGATACTGATATTAAACAGTAATTTTGTTAAGGGAGTGATATCAATACAGGGCCTTAATGAACCATCCTTCTTGGCCACAAAAAAAAAACAGCACCCAAGGGTGAAGAGGATGGTCTAATATGACCCTTCTCCAACGACTCCTTAATATAAGAACTAGAGTTGAGCGACTTTTGCTTTTTTAGGGTCGCGTTTCGTTTCGTGAAACCCGACTTTTCCAAAAGTCGGGTCGAGCAAGATCGTCCGATTATAGGGAAAAGTGGGGATCGTCCCGAAACACGAAACCCAATGTAAGTCAATGGGGAATAAAAGTCGGCAGTGAGAGGAGGACAGGAAACACACCTACAGTGCCCATTTGAATGCCAAAAGCATAAATTCTTCTTACTTAAGCTTGTCAACCTTAATTAACTTCATAATACAAGTTACGCACTGAAAAATGGGGGTTATTTGGCTAAAGTTGTGGGGGGGAGGGCTGGCTGCAGGTTTTCATGTGCCCTGGGCGAAAGAGCGCCCCTTTAACACATACCACAACTCATCATGCTCCGATACGGCAGAGAAATAGCGGTATAGTACAATGAAAAATACCTCACTTTTTACATCTCATGACGAGGCCCATCTATTTCTCCATACAAAATCATTGGTCCCATATAATGTTTGAAACAGTATATGATGAGCTCCACATAATGCTACAGTATATGTTGGTCCCCATGGATGAAGCTCCACTGTCTTATGGGCCCAAATAATGCTCCAAACATAATGGGCCCCATTTCTAATGCTCTAGTGTATAATGGGCCCTGTAAATGCTGCTCCAGTGTCTGATGTCCACCTTTGGAATGTTCCAGTGTATGGTGGGCCCCATCTATCATTCTCCAGAGTATAGTGCTCCCCAAAAATTGCTGTCCCAACATAGAAAACAATCAAATAAGTCTCCTCGCTAGGGAATCCCTGTACTTGTCTGGACAGGTGCTGTAGCTTGCTTAACAGCTCGCCAGCCGTTCTCACGCCCAGTATGGATTGCACGTGATTGCACAAAGGTTAGAAAGGGTACCGTATCCCCGGATAACATGTATGGATAGCGTACACATTCAAAATATATGTCTATACAGCATGAGGCAGGCTCAGACGGTGTTAGGCCCAGTATGGATTGCACGTCATTGCACAAAGGTTAGAAAGGGTACCGTATCCCCGGATAACATGTATGGATAGCGTACACATTCAAAATATATGTCTATACAGCATGAGGCAGGCTCAGACGGTGTTAGGCCCAGTATGGATTGCACGTCATTGCACAAAGGTTAGAAGGGGTACCGTATCCCCGGATAACATGTATGGATAGCGTACACATTCAAAATATATGTCTATACAGCATGAGGCAGGCTCAGACGGTGTTAGGCCCAGTATGGATTGCACGTCATTGCACAAAGGTTAGAAAGGGTACCGTATCCCCGGATAACATGTATGGATAGCGTACACATTCAAAATATATGTCTATACAGCATGAGGCAGGCTCAGACGGTGTTAGGCCCAGTATGGATTGCACGTCATTGCACAAAGATTAGAAAGGGTACCGTATCCCCGGATAACATGTATGGATAGCGTACACATTCAAAATATATGTCTATACAGCATGAGGCAGGCTCAGACGGTGTTAGGCCCAGTATGGATTGCACGTCATTGCACAAAGGTTAGAAGGGGTACCGTATCCCCGGATAACATGTATGGATAGCGTACACATTCAAAATATATGTCTATACAGCATGAGGCAGGCTCAGACGGTGTTAGGCCCAGTATGGATTGCACGTCATTGCACAAAGGTTAGAAAGTGTACCGTATCCCCGGATAACATGTATGGATAGCGTACACATTCAAAATATATGTCTATACAGCATGAGGCAGGCTCAGACGGTGTTAGGCCCAGTATGGATTGCACGTCATTGCACAAAGATTAGAAAGGGTACCGTATCCCCGGATAACATGTATGGATAGCGTACACATTCAAAATATATGTCTATACAGCATGAGGCAGGCTCAGACGGTGTTAGGCCCAGTATGGATTGCACGTCATTGCACAAAGGTTAGAAAGGGTACCGTATCCCCGGATAACATGTATGGATAGCGTACACATTCAAAATATATGTCTATACAGCATGAGGCAGGCTCAGACGGTGTTAGGCCCAGTATGGATTGCACGTCATTGCACAAAGGTTAGAAAGGGTACTGTATCCCCGGATAACATGTATGGATAGCGTACACATTCAAAATATATGTCTATACAGCATGAGGCAGGCTCAGACGGTGTTAGGCCCAGTATGGATTGCACGTCATTGCACAAAGGTTAGAAGGGGTACCGTATCCCCGGATAACATGTATGGATAGCGTACACATTCAAAATATATGTCTATACAGCATGAGACAGGCTCAGACGGTGTTAGGCCCAGTATGGATTGCACGTCATTGCACAAAGGTTAGAAAGGGTACCGTATCCCCGGATAACATGTATAGATAGCGTACACATTCAAAATATATGTCTATACAGCATGAGGCAGGCTCAGACGGTGTTAGGCCCAGTATGGATTGCACGTCATTGCACAAAGGTTAGAAAGGGTACCGTATCCCCGGATAACATGTATGGATAACGTACACATTCAAAATATATGTCCATACAGCATGAGGCAGGCTCAGACGGTGTTAGGCCCAGTATGGATTGCACGTCATTGCACAAAGGTTAGAAAGGGTACCGTATCCCCGGATAACATGTATGGATAGCGTACACATTCAAAATATATGTCTATACAGCATGAGGCAGGCTCAGACGGTGTTAGGCCCAGTATGGATTGCACGTCATTGCACAAAGGTTAGAAGGGGTACCGTATCCCCGGATAACATGTATGGATAGCGTACACATTCAAAATATATGTCTATACAGCATGAGGCAGGCTCAGACGGTGTTAGGCCCAGTATGGATTGCACGTCATTGCACAAAGGTTAGAAAGGGTACCGTATCCCCGGATAACATGTATGGATAGCGTACACATTCAAAATATATGTCTATACAGCATGAGGCAGGCTCAGATGTTGTTAGGCCCAGTATGGATTGCACGTCATTGCACAAAGGTTAGAAAGGGTACCGTATCCCCGGATAACATGTATGGATAGCGTACACATTCAAAATATATGTCTATACAGCATGAGGCAGGCTCAGACGGTGTTAGGCCCAGTATGGATTGCACGTCATTGCACAAAGGTTAGAAGGGGTACCGTATCCCCGGATAACATGTATGGATAGCGTACACATTCAAAATATATGTCTATACAGCATGAGGCAGGCTCAGACGGTGTTAGGCCCAGTATGGATTGCACGTCATTGCACAAAGGTTAGAAAGGGTACCGTATCCCCGGATAACATGTATGGATAGCATACACATTCAAAATATATGTCTATACAGCATGAGGCAGGCTCAGACGGTGTTAGGCCCAGTATGGATTGCACGTCATTGCACAAAGGTTAGAAGGGGTACCGTATCCCCGGATAACATGTATGGATAGCGTACACATTCAAAATATATGTCTATACAGCATGAGGCAGGCTCAGACGGTGTTAGGCCCAGTATGGATTGCACGTCATTGCACAAAGGTTAGAAAGGGTACCGTATCCCCGGATAACATGTATGGATAGCGTACACATTCAAAATATATGTCTATACAGCATGAGGCAGGCTCAGACGGTGTTAGGCCCAGTATGGATTGCACGTCATTGCACAAAGGTTAGAAAGGGTACTGTATCCCCGGATAACATGTATGGATAGCGTACACATTCAAAATATATGTCTACACAGCATGAGGCAGGCTCAGACGGTGTTAGGCCCAGTATGGATTGCACGTCATTGCACAAAGGTTAGAAAGGGTACCGTATCCCCGGATAACATGTATGGATAGCGTACACATTCAAAATATATGTCTATACAGCATGAGGCAGGCTCAGACGGTGTTAGGCCCAGTATGGATTGCACGTCATTGCACAAAGGTTAGAAAGGGTACCGTATCCCCGGATAACATGTATGGATAGCGTACACATTCAAAATATATGTCTATACAGCATGAGGCAGGCTCAGACGGTGTTAGGCCCAGTATGGATTGCACGTCATTGCACAAAGGTTAGAAAGGGTACCGTATCCCCGGATAACATGTGTGGATAGCGTACACATTCAAAATATATGTCTATACAGCATGAGGCAGGCTCAGACGGTGTTAGGCCCAGTATGGATTGCACGTCATTGCACAAAGGTTAGAAAGGGTACCGTATCCCCGGATAACATGTATGGATAGCGTACACATTCAAAATATATGTCTATACAGCATGAGGCAGGCTCAGACGGTGTTAGGCCCAGTATGGATTGCACGTCATTGCACAAAGGTTAGAAAGGGTACCGTATCCCCGGATAACATGTATGGATAGCGTACACATTCAAAATATATGTCTATACAGCATGAGGCAGGCTCAGACGGTGTTAGGCCCAGTATGGATTGCACGTCATTGCACAAAGGTTAGAAGGGGTACCGTATCCCCGGATAACATGTATGGATAGCGTACACATTCAAAATATATGTCTATACAGCATGAGGCAGGCTCAGACGGTGTTAGGCCCAGTATGGATTGCACATCATTGCACAAAGGTTAGAAAGGGTACCGTATCCCCGGATAACATGTATGGATAGCATACACATTCAAAATATATGTCTATACAGCATGAGGCAGGCTCAGACGGTGTTAGGCCCAGTATGGATTGCACGTCATTGCACAAAGGTTAGAAGGGGTACCGTATCCCCGGATAACATGTATGGATAGCATACACATTCAAAATATATGTCTATACAGCATGAGGCAGGCTCAGACGGTGTTAGGCCCAGTATGGATTGCACGTCATTGCACAAAGGTTAGAAAGGGTACCGTATCCCCGGATAACATGTATGGATAGCGTACACATTCAAAATATATGTCTATACAGCATGAGGCAGGCTCAGACGGTGTTAGGCCCAGTATGGATTGCACGTCATTGCACAAAGGTTAGAAGGGGTACCGTATCCCCGGATAACATGTATGGATAGCGTACACATTCAAAATATATGTCTATACAGCATGAGGCAGGCTCAGACGGTGTTAGGCCCAGTATGGATTGCACGTCATTGCACAAAGGTTAGAAAGTGTACCGTATCCCCGGATAACATGTATGGATAGCGTACACATTCAAAATATATGTCTATACAGCATGAGGCAGGCTCAGACGGTGTTAGGCCCAGTATGGATTGCACGTCATTGCACAAAGATTAGAAAGGGTACCGTATCCCCGGATAACATGTATGGATAGCGTACACATTCAAAATATATGTCTATACAGCATGAGGCAGGCTCAGACGGTGTTAGGCCCAGTATGGATTGCACGTCATTGCACAAAGGTTAGAAAGGGTACCGTATCCCCGGATAACATGTATGGATAGCGTACACATTCAAAATATATGTCTATACAGCATGAGGCAGGCTCAGACGGTGTTAGGCCCAGTATGGATTGCACGTCATTGCACAAAGGTTAGAAAGGGTACTGTATCCCCGGATAACATGTATGGATAGCGTACACATTCAAAATATATGTCTATACAGCATGAGGCAGGCTCAGACGGTGTTAGGCCCAGTATGGATTGCACGTCATTGCACAAAGGTTAGAAGGGGTACCGTATCCCCGGATAACATGTATGGATAGCGTACACATTCAAAATATATGTCTATACAGCATGAGACAGGCTCAGACGGTGTTAGGCCCAGTATGGATTGCACGTCATTGCACAAAGGTTAGAAAGGGTACCGTATCCCCGGATAACATGTATAGATAGCGTACACATTCAAAATATATGTCTATACAGCATGAGGCAGGCTCAGACGGTGTTAGGCCCAGTATGGATTGCACGTCATTGCACAAAGGTTAGAAAGGGTACCGTATCCCCGGATAACATGTATGGATAACGTACACATTCAAAATATATGTCCATACAGCATGAGGCAGGCTCAGACGGTGTTAGGCCCAGTATGGATTGCACGTCATTGCACAAAGGTTAGAAAGGGTACCGTATCCCCGGATAACATGTATGGATAGCGTACACATTCAAAATATATGTCTATACAGCATGAGGCAGGCTCAGACGGTGTTAGGCCCAGTATGGATTGCACGTCATTGCACAAAGGTTAGAAGGGGTACCGTATCCCCGGATAACATGTATGGATAGCGTACACATTCAAAATATATGTCTATACAGCATGAGGCAGGCTCAGACGGTGTTAGGCCCAGTATGGATTGCACGTCATTGCACAAAGGTTAGAAAGGGTACCGTATCCCCGGATAACATGTATGGATAGCGTACACATTCAAAATATATGTCTATACAGCATGAGGCAGGCTCAGATGTTGTTAGGCCCAGTATGGATTGCACGTCATTGCACAAAGGTTAGAAAGGGTACCGTATCCCCGGATAACATGTATGGATAGCGTACACATTCAAAATATATGTCTATACAGCATGAGGCAGGCTCAGACGGTGTTAGGCCCAGTATGGATTGCACGTCATTGCACAAAGGTTAGAAGGGGTACCGTATCCCCGGATAACATGTATGGATAGCGTACACATTCAAAATATATGTCTATACAGCATGAGGCAGGCTCAGACGGTGTTAGGCCCAGTATGGATTGCACGTCATTGCACAAAGGTTAGAAAGGGTACCGTATCCCCGGATAACATGTATGGATAGCATACACATTCAAAATATATGTCTATACAGCATGAGGCAGGCTCAGACGGTGTTAGGCCCAGTATGGATTGCACGTCATTGCACAAAGGTTAGAAGGGGTACCGTATCCCCGGATAACATGTATGGATAGCGTACACATTCAAAATATATGTCTATACAGCATGAGGCAGGCTCAGACGGTGTTAGGCCCAGTATGGATTGCACGTCATTGCACAAAGGTTAGAAAGGGTACCGTATCCCCGGATAACATGTATGGATAGCGTACACATTCAAAATATATGTCTATACAGCATGAGGCAGGCTCAGACGGTGTTAGGCCCAGTATGGATTGCACGTCATTGCACAAAGGTTAGAAAGGGTACTGTATCCCCGGATAACATGTATGGATAGCGTACACATTCAAAATATATGTCTACACAGCATGAGGCAGGCTCAGACGGTGTTAGGCCCAGTATGGATTGCACGTCATTGCACAAAGGTTAGAAAGGGTACCGTATCCCCGGATAACATGTATGGATAGCGTACACATTCAAAATATATGTCTATACAGCATGAGGCAGGCTCAGACGGTGTTAGGCCCAGTATGGATTGCACGTCATTGCACAAAGGTTAGAAAGGGTACCGTATCCCCGGATAACATGTATGGATAGCGTACACATTCAAAATATATGTCTATACAGCATGAGGCAGGCTCAGACGGTGTTAGGCCCAGTATGGATTGCACGTCATTGCACAAAGGTTAGAAAGGGTACCGTATCCCCGGATAACATGTGTGGATAGCGTACACATTCAAAATATATGTCTATACAGCATGAGGCAGGCTCAGACGGTGTTAGGCCCAGTATGGATTGCACGTCATTGCACAAAGGTTAGAAAGGGTACCGTATCCCCGGATAACATGTATGGATAGCGTACACATTCAAAATATATGTCTATACAGCATGAGGCAGGCTCAGACGGTGTTAGGCCCAGTATGGATTGCACGTCATTGCACAAAGGTTAGAAAGGGTACCGTATCCCCGGATAACATGTATGGATAGCGTACACATTCAAAATATATGTCTATACAGCATGAGGCAGGCTCAGACGGTGTTAGGCCCAGTATGGATTGCACGTCATTGCACAAAGGTTAGAAGGGGTACCGTATCCCCGGATAACATGTATGGATAGCGTACACATTCAAAATATATGTCTATACAGCATGAGGCAGGCTCAGACGGTGTTAGGCCCAGTATGGATTGCACATCATTGCACAAAGGTTAGAAAGGGTACCGTATCCCCGGATAACATGTATGGATAGCATACACATTCAAAATATATGTCTATACAGCATGAGGCAGGCTCAGACGGTGTTAGGCCCAGTATGGATTGCACGTCATTGCACAAAGGTTAGAAGGGGTACCGTATCCCCGGATAACATGTATGGATAGCATACACATTCAAAATATATGTCTATACAGCATGAGGCAGGCTCAGACGGTGTTAGGCCCAGTATGGATTGCACGTCATTGCACAAAGGTTAGAAAGGGTACCGTATCCCCGGATAACATGTATGGATAGCGTACACATTCAAAATATATGTCTATACAGCATGAGGCAGGCTCAGACGGTGTTAGGCCCAGTATGGATTGCACGTCATTGCACAAAGGTTAGAAAGGGTACCGTATCCCCGGATAACATGTATGGATAGCGTACACATTCAAAATATATGTCTATACAGCATGAGGCAGGCTCAGACGGTGTTAGGCCCAGTATGGATTGCACGTCATTGCACAAAGGTTAGAAGGGGTACCGTATCCCCGGATAACATGTATGGATAGCGTACACATTCAAAATATATGTCTATACAGCATGAGGCAGGCTCAGACGGTGTTAGGCCCAGTATGGATTGCACGTCATTGCACAAAGGTTAGAAAGGGTACCGTATCCCCGGATAACATGTATGGATAGCGTACACATTCAAAATATATGTCTATACAGCATGAGGCAGGCTCAGACGGTGTTAGGCCCAGTATGGATTGCACGTCATTGCACAAAGGTTAGAAAGGGTACCGTATCCCCGGATAACATCTATGGATAGCGTACACATTCAAAATATATGTCTATACAGCATGAGGCATGCTCAGACGGTGTCAGGCACAGTATGGATTTGACGGCCCAGATTACACAGCGGAGGAGCAGGGAGAGGTAAAGATTGCAAATGCTGGGGCCCTGGCCAAGCAAGGGGGGCACACTCGTGGGCGTCGGTACTGGCACTGGGCCCCTCATAGTACAGCGGTGTGTCTGACGGCGGGTGTGCACCACCACCGTCAGAGACACTTGATTGCACTATGAGGGACCCTGTGCCAGTGCCCGCGCCCAAGAGTCGGCCTACCCACCTGTCCAGGGCAATGGCACTCGCACGGTGTCGTGCGCTAGGTGGTGACCCCGGCCATGGGGGGGGAGGCAGCACAGTTAGGGAAAAGGCGAAATAGGTGAAGTACCAGGAAGAGGTGGACCAAAGCAAGCCATTTTTCTGTCACCCTATGTGTCATCAGGGGAAGGTGGGACAAAATCCTTGGAAACCCATGCGTGGTTCATTTTAATGAAGGTTAGATCATCCACATTTTGGGTTGACAGACGGGTCCTTTTTTCTGTCAGGATTGATCCAGCTGCACTGAAGACTTTCCGATAGCACACTTGCAGCTGGGCAAGCGGGCTCCTGTAAGGCATATTGGGCCAATTCAGGCCAGGTGTCCAGTTTAGCGGCCCAATAGTCAAAGGGGAATGACCTGTGTGGGAGAACATCGATATGGGAGGAAAAGTAGTTTGTAACCATAGTTGACAACTGCTGTCTCCTGTCACTTTCCATCGATGCAGTATTACCAGTTGTGTGAGCGGTATTTGAAAAATCAGTCCACAACATTGTCATGAAACCCCTGTCTCCAACGCCACTTCTGCTGTGTGCACCACGAACACCTCTGCCAAGCTGCCCCCGGCCCGTACGGCTCGTGTGAGAACCATCACCGCTGCTGTGTGCTGGGAATGCCTCAAGCAACCGATTTACCAGAGTTGCTTGTTTATTAGCCAATATTAGGTCAAGGTTCTCCTGTGGCATGATGTTTTGTAATTTGCCTTTATAGCGTGGATCCAGGATGCTGGCCAACCAGTAGTCGTCATCGTTCATCATTTTGGCAATGCGGGGGTCCCTTTTTAGGATCCGCAAGGCATAATCTGACATGTGGGCCAATGTTCCCGGTGTCAATGATGCACTGCGAGTGCTGGGTGGAGGAGCACTTTCTGGCAAATCCACATCCCTCCAGTCACGCACAAACCCTGTACCAGACCTTGCCACGCCAACATTTTCACTTGCCCCACGAGATGCATCCTCCTCCCCTAAGTAATCATCCCCATCATCCTCCTCCTCCTCCTCTTCTTCCTCCACCTCGTCCAGGAGAGGTCCCTGAGCAGACAATGGCTGAATGTCATCAAGGATTCCCTCCTCCTCTTCCTCCTCATCAACATTGGCTGCAGACGCCTGCTCCTTAAGGTGCGTCAAAGTTTGCATGAGCAGACGCATAAGTGGGATGCTCATGCTTAGGATGGCGTCGTCTGCGCTTACCAGCCGTGTGCATTCCTCAAAACACTGAAGGACTTTACAAAGGTCTTTCAGCTTCGACCACTGCACGCCTGTCAACTCCATGTCTGCTCTCAAAGTGCCTGGCCGTGTATCCTCCCACAAATGCATTATGGCCTGCCTCTGCTCGCACAGCCGCTCCACCATGTGCAGGGTGGAGTTCCACCTTGTTGCAATGTCGATAATGAGGCGGTGGTTGGGAAGGTGGAGCAATCGCTGCAGCTTCTGCATACGAACTGAGTGTACAGGCGACCGGCGGATGTGCGCGCACAGTCTTCGCACCTTCTGGAGCAGGGCTGTTAACTCCGGATAATTTTTGAGGAAGCACTGCACCACCAGGTTCAAGGTGTGAGCCAAGCAAGGTATGTGGCTGAGTTTTGAAAGGGCTATGGCTGCCACAAAATTACGGCCGTTATCACTAACTACCTTGCCTGCCTCAAGATGTACACTGCCCAGCCATGACTCAGTTTGTCGCTTCAAGTACTCGGCCAGCACCTCGGCAGTGTGTCTGTCGCCCAAACACATCATCTGCAACACAGCCTGCTGACGCTTTCCACTAGCTGCTCGATAGGGGGACACATCGTGTGCAACAGTGGCAGCTGCAGATGGAGTGCTCGTACGACTGCGCTCTGTGGACGAGCTGTCGCTTCTGGAGGAGGAGGAGGAGGAGGAGGGTCGAACGCCTACAGCCAACTGTTTCCTATACCGTGGGCTAGGCAGCACTGTCCCACCACCGCTGTCCCCTGTGGACCCTGCATCCACCACATTAACCCAGTGCGCAGTGATGGACACGTAACGGCCCTGGCCATGCCGACTGGACCATGCATCAATTGTGAGGTGCACCTTTCCGCTCACTGACTGCTTGAGTGCATGGACAATGCGGTCTTTCACATGATGGTGGAGGGCTGGGATGGCTTTGCGAGAGAAGAAGTGGCGACTGGGTAGGTCATAGCGTGGTACTGCATAGGCCATGAGTTCGCGGAAAGCTGTGCTTTCCACCAACCGAAAGGGCATCATCTCAAACGAGATTAGTTTGGCAATGTGGGCGTTCAAACCCAGTGTACGCGGATGAGAGACTGAGTACTTTCTTGACCTACTCATAGTGTCTGGGAGGGTGAGCTGGACTTGAGAGCTGCATATGGTGGAAGTAGCGGTGGACAGGGCGGACTGAGAGAGGGTTGATGATGGTGATGGAGTTGGTGTTCTTTCTGATGGCCTAGAATCAGTCTTTCGTTGATATAACAGTGGGATTCCCTGACTGCTGTGGCCTTGCAACGACACCTCAACATTTGCTGCTGTGCTAACCGGTGTGCTTACAGTGGGGGAAACAATGTAGCGTTGCTGACTACCTTCGTTGTGATCAGTTGCACATGTGGCACTTGAGGTTTGGTGTTGTGTCCACGCTTGCAAGTGCATGCTGGTTAAATGTCTAAGCATGCAACTGGTATTCAAATTTTTCAGATTTTTCCCTCGGCTAAAGGTCTTTGCGCACTTCTTACAGATAACCTTGGCCTGATCATGAGGATTTTGTTCAAAAAACTGCCACACTGCACTCTTCCTACTTTGGCAGACATTTTGCGGCCTAGCACGCTGTGATCTTTTGACCCTCTGGACAAGCTGTCCAGCAACTCTTTTGATGTTTGGAACCTGTCTTTGGAGTGCTCCGGGCCTGCCAGATAACAGCTGTTGCGATGTCGATGTCTGCTGTGGATGCTCCTCATCTGAGCTATTGGAAGCAGCACCCTCTTCCCCCAATGGATGCCAATCTGGGTCAACAACTGGGTCATCCATCACCTCCTCTTCTATGTCATGTGCACCTTTCTCTGTGTCACCGTGTATGGTGGTATAGTGTGCGGGAAGGGGCACCTGAGTCTCATCAGGGTCAAAATCTGGCTCTGTACACTGTGAGGACAATGTAGTGCTCTGAGTGAAGGTACCAGCAGAATCATCCATCAGCGGCTGTGCATCAGTGCACTCCATGTCAGATTCATCTTGGCCTGGGTAATTCACCATTTGACTTGATAATCCAAGCATGGTATGTGAAAACAGCTCCATGGAGTAATCAGTAGTATGGCCTGCGTCATCCTTCAATCTTGGTTGGGGTGAAGGACACAAGGAAAGGTGTGGTTCATGAACATGAGCCTCCAATGACGACTCAGTGCTTTTACTTTTTAAAACTGAAGAAGAGGAGGCGATAGAGCTGGAGGCAGAGTCAGCAATGTAAGACAAAACTTTTTCCTGATGCTCTGCCTTTAAAAGCGGTTTGCCAACTCCTAGAAAACTAAGCGTTCGAGGCCTTATGTAGACAGACGATGACGCAGGGTCAGCACCTCCTGCATTTGGTCCTATTTTGCTCTTGCCACTACCATCAGATCCACCACCAACACCATCATTACCAGCTGCCAACCCCCGCCCAATTCCACGGCCTCTTCCACCAGTCTTCCTCATTTTTGGTAGAAATGTAGACAAAATCCAACAAACTATATAGTAATGTAAAACAAGGTACAAGGTGTCTATAGGACAGGGGAGTTTTAGAATTTCTGCACACACTTGTGGACAGTGGACACTTGTGGATTGTGTGCGGCCCACTGATATCTGAGCGCTATGTGACACGCTCGATGGCACAGCTGCCTGTGACCAAAGTGACGAGAGGATAATGGAGATTTTGAATCTCTGCGTACACTTTTCGACACTGGACACTTGTGGATTGTGTGCGGCCCACTGATATCTGAGCGCTATGTGACACGCTCGATGGCACAGCTGCCTGTGACCAAAGTGACGAGAGGATAATGGAGATTTTGAATCTCTGCGTACACTTTTGGACACTGGACACTTGTGGATTGTGTGCGGCCCACTGATATCTGAGCGCTATGTGACACGCTCGATGGCACAGCTGCCTGTGACCAAAGTGACGAGAGGATAATGGAGATTTTGAATCTCTGCGTACACTTGTGGACAGTGGACACTTGTGGATTGTGTGCGGCCCACTGATATCTGAGCGCTATGTGACACGCTCGATGGCACAGCTGCCAGTGACCAAAGTGACGAGAGGATAATGGAGATTTTGAATCTCTGCGTACACTTTTGGACACTGGACACTTGTGGATTGTGTGCGGCCCACTGATATCTGAGCGCTATGTGACACGCTCGATGGCACAGCTGCCTGTGACCAAAGTGACGAGAGGATAATGGAGATTTTGAATCTCTGCGTACACTTGTGGACAGTGGACACTTGTGGATTGTGTGCGGCCCACTGATATCTGAGCGCTATGTGACACGCTCGATGGCACAGCTGCCTGTGACCAAAGTGACGAGAGGATAATGGAGATTTTGAATCTCTGCGTACACTTTTGGACACTGGACACTTGTGGCTTGTGTGCGGCCCACTGATATCTGAGCGCTATGTGACACGCTCGATGGCACAGCTGCCTGTGACCAAAGTGACGAGAGGATAATGGAGATTTTGAATCTCTGCGTACACTTTTCGACACTGGACACTTGTGGATTGTGTGCGGCCCACTGATATCTGAGCGCTATGTGACACGCTCGATGGCACACCTGCCTGTGACCAAAGTGACGAGAGGATAATGGAGATTTTGAATCTCTGCGTACACTTTTGGACACTGGACACTTGTGGATTGTGTGCGGCCCACTGATATCTGAGCGCTATGTGACACGCTCGATGGCACAGCTGCCTGTGACCAAAGTGACGAGAGGATAATGGAGATTTTGAATCTCTGCGTACACTTGTGGACAGTGGACACTTGTGGATTGTGTGCGGCCCACTGATATCTGAGCGCTATGTGACACGCTCGATGGCACAGCTGCCTGTGACCAAAGTGACGAGAGGATAATGGAGATTTTGAATCTCTGCGTACACTTTTGGACACTGGACACTTGTGCATTGTGTGCAGCCCACTGATATCTGAGCGCTATGTGACACGCTCGATGGCACAGCTGCCTGTGACCAAAGTGACGAGAGGATAATGGAGATTTTGAATCTCTGCGTACACTTTTGGACACTGGACACTTGTGGATTGTGTGCGGCCCACTGATATCTGAGCGCTATGTGACACGCTCGATGGCACAGCTGCCTGTGACCAAAGTGACGAGAGGATAATGGAGATTTTGAATCTCTGCGTACACTTTTGGACACTGGACACTTGTGGATTGTGTGCGGCCCACTGATATCTGAGCACTATGTGACACGCTCGATGGCACAGCTGCCTGTGACCAAAGTGACGAGAGGATAATGGAGATTTTGAATCTCTGCGTACACTTTTGGACACTGGACACTTGTGGATTGTGTGCGGCCCACTGATATCTGAGCGCTATGTGACACGCTCGATGGCACAGCTGCCTGTGACCAAAGTGACGAGAGGATAATGGAGATTTTGAATCTCTGCGTACACTTTTGGACACTGGACACTTGTGGATTGTGTGCGGCCCACTGATATCTGAGCGCTATGTGACACGCTCGATGGCACAGCTGCCTGTGACCAAAGTGACGAGAGGATAAGGGAGATTGGATTGCTTTTAAAAAAGCAGTTTGCGGAGCAGTGGGTAAACAGCAATGCCAGCGTGTCAGGAAGCCTTAGAAGGCAGCCCAACAACCAACACCACTGATACACCACAATATAGCCTCCCCTTGCACTGCACACACAGTGACTTGTGTGTTGTGCAGGCCAAATCGCTAGCAGCAGAAGCAGTTTTTTTGTCTTCTTCCCTGCCTAACGCTCTCCCTACAGAATCAGCAGCAACCTCTCCCTATACTAAGATCGGCAGAAGTAAGATGGCGGTCGGCGTGCACGCCCTTTTATACCCCCTGTGACGCCCACCAAAGCAAGCCAATCACTTGCATGCCCTTCTGAAAGATGGTGGTGACCCGTGCCTATGTCATCACGTTGCCCACAGTGTCCGTGGATCCTGATTGGCTGAAAAAGAGCGCAAAACAAACTTTTGAAACGCGACTTTGGCGCGTAAGTCGCCGACCTCGTGGCCGACCTCATCCTAGGGTCGGGTTTCGTTTCATGAAACCCGACTTTGCCAAAAGTCGGCGACTTTTGAATTTTTTCGACCCGTTTCGCTCAACTCTAATAAGAACGCATAGCCTCATGTTCGGGTACAGATCAATTAAAAAGTCGACCCTTGGGAAATTTACACCCCGGACTCAGCTCAATTGCACAGTCATAACTCCTATGAGGAGGCAAAGACGCAGACTTACTCTCACTAAACACATCATAAAAATCAGCTAAATAGTCAGGAACCTCATGCGACTGGGGAGAGATGGAGAAAACAGGAGTGTCACTAAGAGCACACCGACAACCCCAACTCACCACAGACACAGATTTCCAATCCAAAACTAGATTATGGATTTGCAACCAGGGGAACCCCAGAGGCACACCGACAACCCCAACTCACCACAGACACAGATTTCCAATCCAAAACTGGATTATGAATTTGCAACCAGGGAAACCCCAGAACAATGGTCTCATGCATATTATGCAACACCAAAAATCTGCAATTTTCTTGATGGTCTGGGGCGACCCGCATTACCACCTGGGTCCAAAACTGAGATTTATTCTTCACCAACGGAGTAGCATCAATACCCCTCAAAGGAATAGGCATCCGCAGGGGTGTCATAGGGAAACCACAACGTTTAGCAAAATCCAAATCCATTAGGTTCAACGCTGCTCCTGAATCCACAAAGGCTTTAGCGGAAAATCTGGACAGGGAGCAGATCAGAGTAATTGCCAGATGAAACTTAGGTTGTACACCACCTACAGCAAATGTGAGTGCAAAACGTTTCTCTCATTTAGAGCAGACAGAAATAATATGAGAGGCATCTCCACAGAAAAACACAGCTTATTACGTCTTCTAAACTCCTGACGTTGCGCCCTACACAAAACTCTATCACACTGCAGAGCTTCAGACATATGTTCAACAGGTGGCAGCATTTCCCGTGTAATTTTACGTTCACGTAAACGCCGATCAACCTGAATGGCTAATGACATAGGATCGTCAAGACCAAAGGGAACAGGAAATCCCACCATAGTATCTTTTACGGTTTCTGACAAACCCTTCCGAAAGAGAGCTGCCAAGGCACCATCATTCCAAGTGGTGACGACCACCCACTTTCGGAATTTTTGACAGTACAGTTCTGCAGAATCTTGACCCTGGCTCAATGCCAACAGGGTCTTTTCAGCTTGATCAATCGCATTAGGTTCATCATACAACAACTCCAAGGCCTGAAAAAATGCGTCCACATTTGTTAGAATAGGATCATCTGGTACTACAGAAAACGCCCAATCCTGGGGATCGCCGCGCAGCAAGGAGATGACAATTTTAACCTGCTGCGCAGAGTTCCCCGATGAGTTAGGCTTCAAGGCAAGAAATAATTTACAATTATTCTTAAAATTCAAAAATTTACACCGATCCCCAAAAAACACATCAGGAGTGGGGATTTTTGGCTCAGCAGTGTGTGAATGAGCAAGATAGGTGGAAATTCCTCGCACTTCAGCAGCAAGCTGCTCCACACGATCAGACAATTGCTTAAACTCCATCAGAAAAAAAAATATTCCTCCTGCGGCCTCAGAGAAAAAGAGGAAAAAATATACACACACGAAAAAAAATTCTGACACTTTTTTTTTTTTAAACAATTCCTTCCTGCTTTTGAGTACCCTAGAATCTGCGGTATGGCTGGTGATTCTGTTCTGATTGAGTCACCGAGAAGGAAAAAACAAAACACAAGCTCAGCTCAGAAAATCAGAGAGGTTGGAAACTAGCGGATTGCAGACCCCTAATCCTATCACACAACTAGCAGTAGCCGTGGAGTGATCCTACGGTGATCCTAGACACCTCGTCACAGCCGGAGATCTAAATAAGCCTAAAGAGAGAAAAGGGAAAAACTGACTGCCCCAAAGCAGATCCCAAAGCAATAGGCAGCCCCCAACATATAATGACGGTGAAGCAAGATGAAAACACTAACACAGATAGAAAGATAGGTTGAGCAAACGATGGGGCCAAGCTAACTAAAAAGGACAGGACAGAAAAGCTGCTGTCTGCAATCCGAGAAAACCCTGCTAAAAATATTACCAACACAACTGATAAGCAAAAAGGACCCTGAAGTCACTAGACTTCAAACCCTATATCAGCACTCAGAATATTCTGAAGGCAGAGCAATAGAAAACTGATCAAGGAATAAGAATCCAGCACACCCCCAGCCGGGGATGGCTGAACTCCAAAAAACAAGGTAAACAAAACCAAAACTAATAAGTTCAATAGCAGAGCAAAAACTTATCTTTGGGAAGCAGGAATCAGACTGGTCTCCAAGAATCCAGCAGAGAAATCACCAGCCACTCAGAAGGGCTTCGGCTGCCTTATATCCAGTCTGAAGTTCTTGTTACCCAGTCACAATCCACCAGATCAGGTGTTTGGTTTCTTTCATCCAAATCAGCCTCACTACCTTCCTTCACCAGCAGAGGGAGATCCTCGGACACAAAAGGTGAATGAACAGATGAGCTCACAACACACAACTAAAAATGGCCAAGCACCATCACCCACAGAATAGAGAAAGCTTGCAATCTGTCTATCCTTTCCATGGCTGGCATGGTTGAGGTTGCCCGTGTGGAGTCCAATTAAGCCGCAGGCTCCACTCCTTGTGGTGGTGTGGGTCGCCCTCCCAGGGCTGTGGGGTACTCGGTACCGGGCCAGCATCAGTGGGATGTGTCACAGCAGCGGTGAGCTGGACCGTGGCCCTGGGCGCCCAAGTAATAGGAAGATGTGAATGGTGGAACGTAGTCAAATGAATAGTTCATGACGCCACCTGTAGTGTTCGGCAAGGGAGGTGTTAAGCCGATGCTGCAGACAGATCCTCTGGGACAGATGGTGTGGTGCAGCAAGGATGGTATAGCCCTCCACAGGCAGGGCTGTTGTCCCAGGGCATTGTAGATGTGGAGACACTGGGATGGTGTAGTGTCTGGCGCAGGAGATGTAGCAGTGCCAAGCGGACGGACGCAGAAAGGAATGGAGGACACCAGGGCATGCAGTTCCAAAGCTTTACTCACAGTCTGTAGTGCCTGTTTCTGTGCCATGTCCTCCGGGTCAGGGACTCAGTCAACCTCCAGGCAAGATGGAATGCTCCATTCCACACTCCGTCAACTTATGTGCCTTTTCCTGAACGTCTCCTCTATAGCGCCTTTAAGTGTGAAGATCTCCTAGTACTGTGTTACACTGGAGTTCATCCTGACAGATGTTCCCAAGAACTCTACTTGCACGGCAGACAGCTGTAGCCTGCTTCGGGGACTCTCTACTCCTAGTCCCGGCTCTCTATCCGTGTTGCTGTTGTGCCCTCAAGTCTTAGATGGGAGTAGTGCATTTACAGCCCACTACTCCACCGGTGTCTGCTGCAGAACCATTAGTGTCCATACAACCTTGGCGACCGGGCCCCGGCCTTGCGCTTAGAAATTCTAGGCAGGTTTCTTCCTCTAACTCACGTCCTCTATGTTCCCTTTTACTCCTATGTTCCGTACTTGTCTTTTCCCTTCTATGGAAGCTCAGGCTTCAGTTCAATATCTTTCTCCTTCTTTCCTTTCCCGTGCCAGCTGGGTCAGGTCACTGAGGCAGCTGCAGCACTCCTTCCTCATCCCTCTTCCAGGGATCCCCACTCCTCCCGATAGGCTTCCACTCTCACTGACCTCCTGTCAGGCTGACCTGTAATCCTAAACCATCCCGCTCATATATATATTCTGAACTCCACCCACCTCCCAGCACGTCTAGTGTTCCAAGAAGGGAACCACCAAAGGTGCTCTGCTTCTTTCTAAGCAAGGAGCCACAATGTAGTTTTGCTGAACTACTCTATTGTGTGGGGTGCGAGTGTTGGAGCGTGGTCAGGAGCCTCCAACTTACCATGGATGGTGAGGCACCACACCATAGGAGAAGGTGCAGTACCTCTGTGGCGACTGAGCCTCAGGGGCACCTGTCGCCCTTCTGGACATTGCTTTAAGGATCAGCTTTGCAACCATACTGCCCCCGGAAACCAAACACTTTGCCTTCATGGACGCTGTTCGGAGGGTCGTGGGAATAACGCCGCCCGATCGGCAGTTAGCATAATTTATGGTGGGAAGTCCGACGGTATATGATCGTTTTTGATTTTAGAATTTTAGAATTTTTTTTTGTATTTTAGATTTTTTTTCCAGCCTTTCTTGACTTTATAAGGGCATGACATGCCTATATCTGTGTCTCCTCCTCCTCCTTTTACTCCTCCACCTCTTTTCTATATGTAGTTGCCCTTTTCCATATGTTATTTGTGTCTTCTGAGCATTTTGTCTGCTTTGGGACACCTTTTAAGGTGTTTTGTATGTGTTTTCTATGTGTTTGTATGTGTTTGTGTTTGGCTGCCATTGTTTTCAATGGTGTTCGACGGTGTTCGTCGAATGTTCGACGAACATTCGACGAACTTGCCTCCTGTTCGACGAACCGAACCGAACTCGAACACTAGCGGGGTGGCTCAACACTACTCCTGATATATAGACATACATTTTTAATGTTTAAACTATGCTATATATACCTGGTATCTGGTGATACTGTACCCTTTCTGCCAGAAAGTCCTCCTCCACCCACCACTCTAAGTGTATCATTGACACCTGGAACATTGTCCCACATGTGTGATTATTTCTTGCGGATCTTCTTTTTATATTGTGGTGTGATCCATCCTAAGTGTGTGAGAGTCTGTGGGTTACTCTTGCAATTTAGATTTAGATTTAAAAATTACCCCAACACTGTACACAGCTCTATGCTTGTGATACATTACCCATTTACTGGTTTTTATATTCCGGTCTAATCCAAACTGACCAAGTGAGAGTCTGTTTCTGACTCTGGAAATAAATACTGAGATTGACAATGACCCCTACACTGTATACAGCTGCACGCTTCTGATCCATTACCGTTTTACAGCTTTTTATATTGTGTTGTAATCCATACTGAGCCTGAGAGCGTCTGTGTCTGCCTCCTGAAATATATACGGAGAATTAGAATGTTTAAACTATACTATATATACCTGCTATCTGATGATACTGTACCCTTTTTCTACTTTTTATATTCTTGCCTAATCAATACTGAGCCTGTGAGCGTCTCTGTGTGACTCATGAAATATATTCAGAGATTTACAATTATCCTTTGACTGTATACAGCTGTACGCTTCTGATACAGCACCATATATCTGATATAATTTTGGGTACATTTTCTCCAAAATTTGGAAGTATGGTGGAAGAGGCCGCGGACATGGGTGTGGGGGGGCCAGCTGGTACTGATGGTGGTGGTGCATCTGCTGGTAGTGGCAAAAGCACAATAGCAGCTAAGGCAGGAGGTGTTGAGCCTGCGTCATGGTCTGGCTCCGGAAGGCCTGGAAGGCTACCTTTTCTGGGAGTAGGTTAACCGCTTTTAGACTCCAGCTAATATGCCCTCCTCTTCTGAAGTTTCAAAAAATGCAAGCACTGAGTCGTCAAGTGCTGGTTCCTTTTCAGGAAGAACCCCTTTCCTTGTGTCCTTCACCCCCACCAAAAGTGAATGATGCAGCAGGCCACACTTCACATTAGTCCATGTAGCTCTTTCTCACATACCATGCCTGGGTTATCAAGTCAAATCCTGAATTCCCCAGTCCAAGATGAATCTGACATGGAGTGTGGGTCGCCAGCCAGGGCAGTGGGGTTAATCGGTACCGAGCCGGTGTCTCAGAGGGATGTGTCACTGTGGTGGTGACCCGGTCCGTGGCCCTGGGCGTCCATGCAAAGGGGTGAATAATGTTTATAGGTGAATGATACGTGATGCCACCTGTGGTTTCTGATCAGACTGACCAGCGCTGCAGTGTCGCTTCTCTGGGACAGATGTTGTGGTGCAGCTAAGATGTAGAAGCCCTGCACAGGTAGGGCTGTAGTCGCAGGGCAGATGAAAGAGTTGGTAGATGGTGTGCAGTGCAGGATGTAGCAGAGCCGTGCACCAGGCGCAGGAGAAAGATGACAGACACAGTCGTGCAGTTCCTTTACCTGTACTTGGTAAGTGCCGTCCAGGACCCAGAGAACAGATGGAGAAGGAGTTGGTCCGCCTGGAAGCAAATTAGGAATTCTCTCTCTGCAGATTGGTAGTGTGGCCTCCGTTCTAGCGCTTATCTGAGGTACTCGCAGTGCTGAGTTCACTGAAGTTCCCCCTGTTAACTCTCTTTTGGAATTTTCTCATATGGCAGGCAGCTGTAGCCTTTTCCTTCTGGCTCACACATGTCGCTGCTGGGGCCTCTGAGCCTTAGTTGGGAACAGAGCATTTACAGCTGCTACTTCCTCCGGTTTCTGCTGCAGGACCGTCAGTGTCCCTACAAACTCGGAGACCGGAATCCGGACCATGCGCTCCAGCTAGGAGTGAGCCTTAACTCTGCTCATCCTCCAGCTCCCCTTCTCACGTCCACACACTTCCCCTTCCCTTCACAGACTGCCCTAACTTCCCTCCTTCTGACTACAGAGAGCAGCTCCTCAGCAGTCAGGTTCAGAGCTCTTCCTGCTGGCCTGGAGTGGGAACTGTGTTGTGTGTTGGTTTAACTGCTAGAGAGATCCTTCGTTGCTCCCAAGCATGACATCACACTCCCTAGGAGGAAGGTAATTCCACTGTGGCGACCATACTCCTGGAGGCGCCACAAGTGCACTGATGCCCAGCCACTGCTAGATGATTCTGCTGGTACATTGACCCATACCACTACATTCCCCTCGCACTCTACACAGCCAGAATCTGACCCTGATGAAACTCAGGTTCCCCTTCCCGCATACTATACCACCTTACACGTTGACAAAAAGGAAGGTGCAGATGAAAGTGCAGGTTCCTTGAGCAGGTGGGGGGGCATACTCATGGGCGACGGCACTGGCACAGGACCCCTCATAGTACGCAAAAGTGTCTCTGCCGGTGGGAGGGCCCACCACCCCACCCGCCATCAGACACACCGCCGTACTATGAGGGGCCCTGTGCCAGTGCCATCGCCGAGTTGGCCTCCCCTGCTTGCTCAGGAACACAGCACTTGCAAAGTTGAAATGCTTACCTCTCCCTGCTCCACCGCCGTGACGTCTTCCGCATTTCCTGGCAGTGACATTCTGGTCAGAGAGCGCGATGACATCACGTCTGTACGCCCTCTGCCTAAACAGTTCAAGTGCAGAGAGCTGGAAGATGGGGACGACGAAGAGTCCAGAGTACAGGAATTCCCTAGCGAGGAGACTTATTTAATTGTTTTAAAGGTTGGGAGCAATTTTTGGGGAGCACTATACTCGGGAGAATGATATATAGGGCCCACCATACACTGGAGCATTCCAAAGGTGGACATCATACACTGGAGCAGCATTTACAGGGCCCATTATACACTGGAGCATTAGAAGTGGGGCCCATTATATATGGAGCATTATTTGGGCCCATAAGACAGTGAATCTTCATCCATCAGGACCAACATATACTGTAGCATTATGTGGAGCTCATCATATACTGTATCGAACATTATATGGGACCAATGATTCTGTATGGAGAAATATATGGTCTTCATTACTCTGTATGGCGCACTATGCGGTGGCCATAATACTGTATGGAGTAATATACTGTACGTTTTTGGAGCTATTGGAGAATTTAAAATGGATATCAGTCATGTGATGTAAGAAGTGAAGTATTTTCATTGTACTATACCGCTATTTGTCTGCCGTATCAGAGGTTCATGAATTTTGGCCTGTGTTAAAGAAGCCCAGTGACACTCTTTGGCCCTGGGCCCATGAAAATCTGGAGCCAGCCCTACCCCCCCCTACAACTTTAGCCAAATAACCCCCAGTTTTCAATGCCTAACTATTATTATAAAGTAAATTTAGGTTGACAAGCTTAAGTAATAAGAATTGATGTTTTTCGCATTAAAATGGGCACTGTAGGTGTGTTTCCTATCCTCCACTCACTGCCAACTTTTCTTCCCCATTGACTTCCATTGGGTTTCGTGTTTCAGTCGGCCTTCGACTTTTCACGATAATCGGCCGATTGCGTTCGACCAGACTTTTGCGAAAGTCGGGTTTCATGAAACCCGACTTGACCCGAAAAAAGGCAAAGTCGCTCATCTCTACAGAGCAGTGTTCAGTCTTCACAGGTTTTACTCACAGTTCTGATGTACAATCCCCAGCCGGGGGTGCTTTGTCCTCAGGGTCAGTGGTCCAGACAGCTCTCAGATAGCTTGGGGTGCACGTTGCCAGGGCTCCCTTAGATGTTCCTTTCCTGCCCATCTCACTATGCTGGCTACCGCCTCTGCTGCCCTGAGTCTTCTTACACAGTGTCCCTAGTCAGCAGACTCGGATCTTGTTGAGCGACATTGGTCAGGTCTCTGGATCCTATATGTCTGTCTTTTCAGATCCTATATGTCTGTATGGATGTGGCTGTAGCACCTGCAATGTCTACCGCCTCTGGTCTCCTAGCTGAGTCCTTAGTTTCCCCACTAGTTTTGGGGCCGGTCCCCTAACTGCGACCTGGTCCCTCCACTGACCATGCCGGTGAATACGGGCCCCACGAATGGATCTCTCACTATCTGTCCCCCTGAGACCTCTTCTTCCTCTCCACTACTGGAGTATTTCCTTCTCTCCTCCTCTTCCTTCTTCATTTCTCTTTCTGTAGTCTGGGGACAAGCTGCTCCCAGCTTCAGACCCCCTTCTAGACTGTCCCTCTCCTTACCACACTCTGACTCCTCCCCCTCTCTTCTCCTCCACCCACACCCCCTACCTAATACTTCCCAGGCCCTGAGAGGTCTAGTGTTGTATGTAAGTGTGGGAGTCCTGGCAATGCCCCTTCCTTACCTGAGAGTATCACACCTCTGGATGAAGTGCAGTACCCTCTGGCAACTGAGACTGCAGGGGCGCCATAAATTGAATGCAAGTCATGGCCAGCCCTAAAGTTACATGCACCCCAATAACTGTTTCAGCAGACGTACTTGAGGGCATCGTGACAAAATTGTTCCCATTAGAAGAAAGTGTGCCTCCCATACTGTTTACTTATACATTCAATGCAAGACCTGCCTTGCACCAATCTTACATGCACCCCAATAACTGTTTCAGCAGTCGTACTTGAGGACCTCGTAACAAAATTTTTCCCATTAGAAGAAAGTTTGTCTCCCATAGTGTTTGCTTATGCATTGAATGCAAGGCCTGCCCTGCACCAACGTTACATGCACCCCAATAACCGTTTCAGCAGACGTACTTGAGGGCCTCATGACAAAATTGTTCCCATTAGAAGAAAGTGTGTCTCTTCCGGAAATGCTTAGTGCTTACCAAGTACACCGAGTACAGTGGTTCTCAGGCGAGTAATGAGTAGTGGCAAGCACGTTCGCTCATCACTAGAGCAGACAAAAATAAAGCATCAGTGTCCATAGCACAGACCTCTAGCTCCTCCGAGAACTATGTGGGATTTCCTGTTCTCCAAAGTCATCAGTCACTGCTAACTCACATGGCCAGATCACATGACTCTGACCTCACACAGGTCCCAGCAGGACTCTGCTCCCTCAGGCCTGTGGGCACACAGGCTGGGGTAATGTCCAGCACTCAGGCTCAGTCTGGAGCCACACACACAGGGGGACTTCTTCTCCCAAGGCACAGACCATGTGCCAAACAGCCTCCATTATATAAGCTGTAACCACACCCACATAGGAGGTATATGGGTAGCCAGACCCGCCCATCTCTAATAGCTACCCGCAACCCAGACCCAGGTGCACTAAACGACATCTTAGTGCTCACGTGCACTAAAGAAAATTACTCCGGGTTGCATCTCAGGGAGCATCCATCTCTGCGACACATACCTCCCATCGATTATACAGACTTTAGCCTCCTTACAATACTGTATACTGTATATGCTGTCCAGTACAAATAAGAAGTCAAGTTGGCAACCCTGATCCTGGGTCCCTTCCTGTTATAAAGTCCCCAATCCTAGGCCCCTTCCAGTAATAATATCCCCTATCTGGGGCCACTTTCAGAAATAATACACCCATCCTAGTATAATGTCCCCCCTCATCCTGGGCCCCTTTCAGTAAAAATGGTCACTATCCTGGGCCTCTTCCTGGTATAACGTCCTCCTTCTCCGGTACCTTCCTGGTATAATGTCTCACATTCTCGGCCCTTTCTGTTATAATGTACCCCACCCTAGTTCTCTTTCTGGTATAATAGTTCAGATACTGGACCCCTTCCTGGTATAAATGTTTCTAATCCTGGGCTTCTTCTTGGTATAATGCCCCCATCCAGGGCTCCTTCCTGTTATAATGTCTCCCATCCTGGGACCCTTCTAGTAAGTAATGTCCAAATCCTGGGACCCTTTCAGTAATGATGTACCCCATTTGGGGCACTTTCCGGTAAATATGTCCTCATCCATAGCCCCTTTGAGAAAAAACGGAGACCAACCTGGGCCCCTTTAAAAAAAATGTCCCCCATCCTGGGACCCTCACATTAAAAATGTCTCCCATCCTGGGCCCCTTCCAGTAAATAATTTCCGCATCCAGGACCCCTTTCAGTAATAATATCTCCCATACTAGACCCCTTCGAGTAATGATGTCCCCATCCTAGGCTTCTGCCACATGAAATGTCCCCCCATACTGAGCCCCTTCCAGTAATAATGTCACTCATTTTGGGCCTCTTCCAGTAATAATGCTCCCCATTTGAGCCACTTCATGTTCTAATGTGCCCATCCTGGGCTTCTTCCTTTTCACTGTTCTGCCTCTTTTCTTCAACACAAATTTTAACTTCCTCCACTCCCACGACGTGTGGCATTCTGTTCTTTTAGCTGGTGCTAAGGCTAGAAGCTGACTTTGACATGCCACTGGATGCACATGATGTCACTCCTATTCCCACCTGTGATGTCAGCTGCTTATGATTGGCCGGTGGTATGCATTGCAGTGTGGGGAACCATTGGGTCTCTGCACCGCAAAGCATTTCAGCTGAATGTGCATCCTCAAACACACATTGAGCTTAAATAGTCACTGGCATCAACAAACCTCTCTCCCGCCCTAGCCTGATCATGGTGGCACCCACTGCAAGATTGTTACATTTCTGCTCTTACTTCACATGAAATTATCAAAACTGTTAATTAGTGACATTTAGAGAGTATTTCAGCCTGTTCACTAACACATTTTTCAGAATATATTTTGTTGGGAACAGGGGCAGATGTGGAGGGTGACCCATGCAAGGGTAGCTTATAATGAGGGCTATTTGGCCTGTTACTCGGAGTATGAGGCTCTGAGGAGGCTCATGGAAGATTACTCTTATCATTAGTGGTCAAGGAGCAATCCTGCAGCTTGAGGTAAGGGGTACACGTGATTCATGAGGGCCTTTCTTACCAATCTCCCATCTACTCCTTAGTTTTTTTTAAAGGATTATCTTTTAATCGATAACTTCCCCTTTTTATACAGAAAAACACAAGACACCAAATGGATTAAATGGCCACAGCAGCCTTTTATTAAACATAAATTACAAACAATTCAACAATAACCTCCTGGGAGGGGTGGTCCTCGCAGCCTAAAATATCTCAACTGCAGATATGTAAATTCCAACTTTGGCCTCCAGGATTAGTTTTACCCCCAGCCACTAAGCACCAGCTCGGAGGCAGATAGTAACCAAACCTGGCCAAATCCAACCACTTAACAAGCCCCTTAATCATCCCAATCCATGGGATTAATTGCTCCAACCACTTAAAATCACACAGGGGGAGTCCAGGACCCCTTGAGATCCCCCCCTCCAGTCTGCCATTCCCTAATTAAACCTCCCCCTATGCCCCACTGCCGTGACAGACTATGCATGACATAAATAACTTTCTGAACCACAGACCACTATATCAACAATACAAGGGAGGGCGGGTGGGAGCTTCTTAATGTCGCAGGGGTCCACATGATATGGCTGCCCCTGCAATATGGCTGATCCCCTATGTAGTGCCCCTGTGCCCCACCTCTGACCCCTCCTACTCCCATGAGTTAACACCCTTACATCCCCCTTGCCCTTAAGTTAACCCCGAACGCCTCATAAACCCATAATGCTCCCTATATTCCCACATTAACTCCGTCATGGCGGCCTCCCTTGAAGGTCAGGGGCCCCATACGGCCTCTCTTCACTGCCTACTGTAGAACGCAGCGGCAGTGGAACTGCAGGAAACCTTCCCCAGCTTCCTGCATGGAGCTTACTCAATGATACACACACACAGTCCAAATAATATAGATTTGATGTCATAGAAGGATAGTGGCCCAGATAAACTTCTTGCACAGGTTCCCAAGCTGTCAGTATCTGCACCTTATTTGGTCATTTTTTATCTGCAATTCACGCTGTACCACATACGTTTTGCAATTATTGTGGATATGAAGACCATATAAGTCTTCATAGACTACCTTGAACTTGGGACATATGCACG
Source organism: Dendrobates tinctorius (assembly GCF_039654945.1). Lineage (NCBI taxonomy): Eukaryota > Metazoa > Chordata > Amphibia > Anura > Dendrobatidae > Dendrobates > Dendrobates tinctorius. Next base: position 2,146,847 of record NW_027361770.1, on the reverse strand, counting down.
CCCCATCTTCTGTGACAAGTATGCTAACAAATACATTGGAGAAAGGACGCCCATCTCTGTTTCAACCTTGCAACGAGTTCAATGTCAAGGAACTACCACACAGCATTCAACTACCCAATCATTTAATAGACTTTACTCATGACAACAGTATGGTGTCAGGAAGCTATGAGGATCAGTTGGAGTGCACAGTCTTCCAGAGAACTAAGCAAGACAACCAAGTAGCAATGTCTGTAGAGGACAAGTTGTTCTTAGAGGTAATGGACAAGGGACTCGTAAAAGATGAGACCAACAGCTGGGTCGCACCTCTTCCCTTCAGAGCCTCACACACCACGTCTACCAAATAACAGAAATCAGGCATTAAAATGTTTCTCCTCTCTTAAACATAATCTGCAGAAGAAACCAGAGATGAAAGATCACTTTTTCTCCTTCATGTCAAAGATTTTTGAGAACTGCCATGCAGAACCAGCTCCCACTCTCAAAGACTCTGAAGAATGCTGGTTCCTACCCATGTTTGGAGTATACCACCCTAAGAAACTGGGCCAGACTAGAGTAGTGTTTGTCTCCAGTGCTAAGTTTGATGATATCTCGCTGAATGATGTTCTACTGACAGGACCAGACCTCAATAACAAACTGCTGAGAGTACGTATGCACTTCCGAAAGCATTCCATTGCATTCATCGCTGACATCCAGCAAATGTTCCATTGTTTCCTTGTGAGAGAGAGAGTCAGGAACTTCCTAAGATTTTTCTGGTACAGAGACAATGATCCTACTAAAGAGGTCACAGAGTACCGCATGAGAGTGCACATCTTTGGCAATATCTTTTCTCCTGCAGTCGCCATTTATGGACTCAAAAGATCAGCTCAAGAAGGAGAAACAGAATACGGATCAGACGTCAGACAATTCACAGAAAAATACTTTTATGTTGATGACTGTCTGAAAGCCATGCCTTCAAATGAGACTGCCATCAGTCTTCTTAAGAGAGCCCAAGAGATGCTTGCTTGCTCTAACCTCAGGCTTCACAAAATAGCCTCAAACAGTCAAGAACTCATGAAAGCATTCCCTTCAGAAGATTTGTGTAAGGGTCTGAGAGACCTGGACCTGGGGTCAGACCCCACACCAATGCAACGCAGCCTCGGGCATCTCTGGAATCTACAGACACTTTTACCTTTCAGGTCAGCCAGGAAGAAAAGCCTTTCACACGCAGATGTGTCCTGTCTACCATCAACAGTCTGTACGATCCCCTGGAAACATCTGACTGGGATGCACCTCTACCACCTGATAAGAGAATCCAGTGGGAAGTATGGAAGAACTCTTTAGCAGCCCTCTCCAACCTGAATGTTCCAAGACCATACATCCCTGTGCCGTCTACTGAAATACAAAGCGAAAGACTGTATGTATTTGCAGATGCTTCTGTCAAAGCAATTGCTGCTGTTGCCTATCTCAAAACTGTAGACTACAAATGTTAGAGCCACATTGGATTCGTTATGGGGAAGGCCAAACTTGCTCCACAACCAGAGCACTCTATACCAAGGTTAGAACTTTGTGCTGTAGTCTTAGCCATCAAGTTAGCAGAGTTCATCGCATCCGAGATGGATATCGATCTGACACAAGCCAAGTTCTACTCAGACAGCAAAGTAGTCCTGGGATACATCCACAATGAAACCAGACAATTCTATGTTTATGTCAACAGCAGAGTGCTACGAATTAGGAGATCAGTTCATCCAAAACAGTGGCATTACATTCCCACAGACCAAAACCCTGCAGATCAAGCAACTAGAGCAGTTGATGCAAGTCGACTAGGGAGCACAACATGGCTCTCAGGACCAAAACTATTGTACACTGAGGAACTTTTGTCCAGACACCTTTGAACTAGTAGGAGAGGACTCAGATGTTGAAATCCACCCTCAGGTGTCTACACTTCATACAATGACTCCAGCTACTCTCCTCACCCAGAAAACAGGACTATCCAGTGCCCCTCCAGGAGGATTTGACGCTAAGGACCTCTACAAGCGCCAATGCAGACAGGTCTTGCCAATACATTCTGGGACAGGTGGCGCAAACAGTATTTGTCTACCCTGCAGCCACGGACGAAGTGACAATCTACCAGACCTAATCTGAGGATTGGTGACCTCGTCTTTGAGAAAGACTGTCAGGCCCATTGGAACCAGTGGCCACTTGGACTAGTGACTGCAACACTCCCGAGTAAAGATGGCAACGTCCGCAAAGTCGAACTGAGGATGGCCAAAGGGAATGAACTTAAGACGTTCTCCAGACCATTAACCGAGCTCGTCCTATTGTTGCCTTCAGAGAATAAGAATAGTGACATCCGTTTGATGCCAGACGGGGAGTGTTCTGTCTCCGTCACTTAATTTGTAATCTTCGATTGTCTATCTGATAATATCACTAGTGCATATCCAAAACGTTCAGTTTCATCCATAGATTTTAATGTTTTCATTGTTTCTGGCTCCATCTAGTGACCAGAGTCTTAACCTCAATGTTATTGTGTGTTTACTTCCTGAATCTTTTCCCCCCCGTTCACAATGTATTCTGGGAAGGTTGCAAGGCATCCTGGTAAGTTTTGCAAAGGATTATGATTTAGTCCAGCCCCCATTTTCCCTCCAGTTCTCCATTTTCTCTCAGCCTGCATCCTGGAAGCATCTCATCTCTCTTCTCCCTTTGGGACAGCATCACTGGTAGGTAATCACGCTTCCTGTCCTGTCTAATCTCTGTCCCATATTAGCCTGTGTAGCGCCCTGCATCTTTATCACCACAAAAGGGTTAAATATGTACTGTTTTGTATGTGTTTTGTGAGCAATGGGAGTTATGCTTTCTCTGCTAAAGACCACAACACACACACACAATTTGCCCCACTTCCTCACTTGTCTGAAGCTTAGAACTATGCAGACATACCCTAACAGGGAGGGGGAGGGGCCGAATTGTTCTCAGTGTGAAGAAGCAGGAAGAACGTCTTGGAGGCCATGTTAAGACATGTGCTTGATCCAGGAGTGAGAGCTAAGAAGCATCAGGGACCAGCCCCTAGACCATCCATGCTTTCAGAGCACGGTGGTAAGCTGAGAGACTGTGTGGATTTATACTATCAACAGCATTGTGTTTTCAATGGGAAAGACTGCAACAACCTAGGATCAGTGAAGAATAGGAAGGATCCATGCTGCAAGTTGCCAAAGGAGAAATACACAGTGAGTAGAGGCTATATCGGAAGTTCTAAAATCTGGGAAGCCTTGGTCCCAGAAGGGATTAGAATAGCAGGAAGTTACACTGAGTCACAGCAGGGAAAGATAACTCCCATTCTGCAGAACAGACTGTAACCTGGTGAGAGTTGTAATATCTCCTCTGAACTGCACCTGAACAACAGTAAATGATAAAGTGACAACTTTCCTTGTCTCCTGCCTTATTACTCCATGCCTTCTACTTGCATCACAATCTCTGGGGGTCTGCCCTGGTTGGAGAGGGTTTAACATCTGCACTGCCATCACCATCTACTCCCCCAGGGATCATCTGCAGTTGAACACTCCAAATGGTGTCACGAATCACTACATAAACTTTATCCCCATTCAATTCTACCCCTTTTACATGACCACCAGAGGCCACGGACCAGGTCACTGCCACTGTGACATTTCTCATTGAAGTTAACGGGCCCAGCGCCGAATATCCCACGGCCTCTGGGGCGTGTCACCTGCCTAGTTAGTTTTCCCCTCCTCAGCTAGTAGTGCAGATGTTGATTCTTAATGTATTATTTATGATATGTATCCCTGATGTACCCTGCATTGACTCAGTGTATATATATATATGTTTTTGTTTGTAGTTTCACTGCATAAAAATACGACCACATTCAATAAAATACAGATTTAACTAGAGTCTCCCTTATTGGACCCCGGTATAGCAGTTTAGCTGCTTGTAGAAGCTACATGATGTCTGCTTCGATTAGTGAGGACAGAACAGTTACCAATGCAGATTACTGAGTAAGCCACCCTGCTGGATCCCTGCTACAAGGAAAATGTAGCATCATTACTTCCGTTACTGCGAAGGGATTGCAAAATGTGTGACTACAAGCAAACGCTGGTAGAAAAACTACTAATGGCTTTCCCACCAGTGGGTTAATAATTGAAAAATTCTTACAGGATACTATAGGACAGGAGAGAAAACAGAATAGCGCTACTTAAGCGCAATAAAAAACATGCAATAGTGAAGATAATCGGTATATAACTGCTCACCTCTGGAGTTGTGCAAGGTAAGCAAAACACTACTGTACTCTGCCTTTTGCTACCACTCAGATATCAACTATCAGGATAATCCAATAGTTAACATAGGAAAAATGGATGTGGTCTGCATGTACTGCAATGCCCTGAAGTGGAAAGATGAATCGCCAGGTTTATGCTGTGCAAATGGCAAGGTAAAACTGCTTCCTCTCCTCTCACCACCAGATCCTCTGAAGTCTCTGATGACAGGCACCACTGCAATATCAAACCATTTCTTGGACAACATCAGGAAGTACAACTCCTGCTTCCAATTTACATCATTTGGTGCAAAGAGAAGTTTTTTCAACTGGATTTATGCCCACATTCAAAGTTCAAGGAAAGATTTACCCCTCAATTGCCTCACTGCTTCCATTACAAAGAAAAGAACCTCAATTTCTTTAACTCTACTTTTTGGGAAATGTAGAAGCAGAGGGTCAGCAGAGATGCTCTTTAATTCCAAACACTCGCCTTGATATTGTCACTAACTTGCAGCAGTTTCTTCACTTCAATCTATATGTTCAACGTTTCAAGACTGCACTTGAATGCATACCAAGTGACGATTAAAAAGTTGTCATCAGAGCTGGCAAAACACCACAAGGTGAGCATCAGAGGCATTTCAATGCCCCCACATTTGATGAGGTAGCTATTTTGATTGTGGGTAATGATTTTCAAAGCCATAACATTGTGCTTCAAAAAAGGAACAATGGTTTGCAACGGGTGGCAGAAACTCACAGATCCTATGATGCACTGCAATATCCAATTATCTTTTGGCAGGGACAGGATGGCTATCACTTTGAAATACCTCAGACAAATCCTGCAACAGTCAACCTTTCAGGGAAAAAAGTGTCGGCCATAGACTTTTATGCCTGTAGGATTATGACAAGAGTTGGTGAAGAAAATCAAATCCTCAAATGCAGACATCTCTTCCACCAATTCATCGTTAACCATACAAAGGAATTTTGAGGATATTGTCCATGCTGCTAAACAAATTGCAGTGCAGACATATTGATGAAGAGGAATGGTGGTTTTATTCAGTGTGTTTCGAAGTCTAAAAATGACTTCTTCTTCATTAAATATCACATACCTATGCAGTTCGGACAATATCCACAAAATTCCTTTGTATGTTTCCTGATATGGTCAATCTCTGACCCGTGGATCTGCGGCAGCTGACGTTTATGTGCCTTATCAAAGGGGCACCAGGTGAGCAGTTTTCTGATTAACAGATTCTGAAACTGTTGGATAAGACCCTATGTGCGCTTCTTCTCTCCTATGGTTTCTTTGTTTACCAATTCATCATTGACATATATGCAAAAATTGAGAGTGAACGTCTTCTGTACATCCGACTAAATCAAAAGAAGCTCAGAGCCAAGGAATACATTCAGCTTAGAGATGCTGTGGCAAATGAAGTTTGTTATAACTATCTGCCCAGTTAGCTACTATGCCCGGCAACGCTGGGCTCTTCAGCTAGATATTTTTAAATTTTTTATTTGCTTTTTGAATATTGAGGGCTCTACAAGAAAGGGAAGATCTTGCCTTACTAAAGTAGCCTATTAATAATGTGTTATACATGGACTTTTCTGCATAAAATATTTACTGTATTTAGACAGTGCTGAAATATTTACATGCACATTTAAATTATTTCTGAAATAAAACATTACTGTCTTTTGGAATGTTGCAGTAGTATGAGTTTAAACAGGAGTAAACAATAAGTCAGATATTAAACCCTATTTTCTATCAACTTTTATTTTATCTCACAATAACATATACAAAGATATTGCCACAAGAGCAATGACAACCACTTGAAATAATCTTTTTCCCAGAAGGGACTCAAAGTGCAGTTTGGAAATTCTTATTGTTTGGTCTCACGCATAAATCGGATGATTGCAATCTGGTATAATAAAGGTATTGCACTTGGACCAATGCTATTCAATGAGGCAGTGTAGATCAGCGCCATGCTGTGAGCAGGGGCACACCTATAATGAGGCAAGTTGGGCATGTTGCCACAGGCATAGTGTGCGGCAAGGATGGGCTGGGCCGGAGGGCAGAGGGGTAATTGCCCCCTGGGCTGGTCTCCTAGTTGCAGCTTTGGGCCGTTCAGCCACACATTACTTTCGAAGCCGCACTGTACCTTCATTTGATCTTCCGGACAAGCAGCATCATGCTGATTGGTGGAGGAGAGGTCACTCAAGGCTGTAATATTCTTCCAGCTCTCTGATTGGTGGAGAAGTCATCCCTAGAGGCTGTATTCTTCCTCCTCAGTGTGCTAATGTGGCGCCCCCAGGAGTATGGTCGCCACAGTGGCATTACCTTCCTCCTAGGGAGGGTGATGTCATGCTTGGAAGCAATAAAGGGTCTCTCTATCAGGTTAATTCCACACACAGCACGGTTCCCACTCCGGGCCAGCAGAGGGAGCTCTGAATCAAAACTGGGGGAGGAGCTGCTCTCTAGGGGCCAGGAAGGGGAAGTTGGGCAGCTCGTGTGAGGAGGGCAAAGTATGTGGATGGGAGAAGAAGAGCTGGAGGATTGAGCAGAGTTCGGGCTCACTTCTAGCGTAGCGCATGCTTCGGAGTCCGGTCTCCGAGGCTGCATGGATACTGATAGTCCTGCAGCAGAAACCGGAGGAATAAGCAGCTGTAAATGCTCTGTTCCCAACTAAGACTCGGAGGCACAACAGCAACGTGTGAGCCAGAAGAAGGAGGCTACAGCTGTCTGCCATACGAGGGGGTTCTAAAAGAGAGCAAGTAAGGGGAACTTCAGTGTAACTCATTACTGCAAGTACCTCAGATAAGCACTAGAAAGGAGACTACTAGTGTTGAGCATTCCGATACCGCAAATATTGGGTATCGGCCGATATTCGCGGTATCGGAATTTCGATACTGAGTTCCGGTACTTTTTGCATATCGAATACCGGAATCGGAAGTTCCCATAATGCTACGAGCCAGTTTGATTTGATTCAGCCAATGACAATCCTCAGAAGTGTGGGCACATCCTGTTAGGCATGTAGGCATGTTAACTAATGGCATGGCTGTGATTGGCTGCTGAAATGATGTCATGATGCACTATAAAAGCTGCCGCCACCATTTCGGGTTCACTCTGCTGTGAATTCAGTTAGGGACAGGCTGCTGTTCAAGACTCTGAGGGACAGTTAGAGATAGCGATTTTCCAAATAATATTGTGCTTTACCCAGGCTACATAATCAACCACTGTAGCTTTCTTTTGCCTTGCAGCGCTGTTCACAGCTGTCTGCAAGGTCTGTGTGAGTGCAGCTCATGCTGTGTAGTGTGTCCTGCAGCCACGTCTGGTTGTAGGCCGCTCAGCTTGCGTCACTGCCTCATACATATTTTTTTTTTATTGCTGCAAATTTTTCATTAATTCTCCTATTAGTGTGCATCCATCCGTATCCATATACATTGTACATTGGTTGCAAACACTATAGGAGTAGACAGTGGAGCCTTTCTGCAGCCTTTCAGTGCTAGTGCCGTTATCTGCACTGTTCACGGCTGTCTGAGAGGTCTCTGTGTGTGAGTGCAGCTCACGCTGTAGTGTGTCCTGCAGCCACGTCTGATTGTAGGCCGCTCAGCATGCGTCACTGCCTCACACATATTTTTCATTTATTGCAGCTCATTTTTCATTAATTCTCCTATTAGTGTGCATCCATCCGTATCCATATACATTGGTTGGTTGCAAACACTATATAGGAGTAGATAGAGGAGCTTTTTTCTGGCTTGAGCCCTGCAGCCGCAGCCAGATTAGTATTACCGTATTTTTTGGAGCCTCATCTATTGCATTGTAGGTTACCTTCCTGCATTGTAATAGCTCCAAAAAGTTTGTGATACTATTGCTTTCACATCTTTGGTCACATCCTTTTTGCTTTTTTGAAAAAAAAAAACCAAAATAAAGTTCACCAAACACTCCACTTGACAGTTGTGTAGGCCACATTAGCTCATATTAAAGTGTAGTCCACAAACTTTATAAAATTAGTGTTCCTTATACCTGTTAGCAGCTGTTCAGGAATAAGCACACTAAGCCCTCCTTTGTACTTTTCTGTCTATCTTTATCAGTCTACCAAGTTGAAGAAGGCAGGGAGTAAGGCACGTGGGCGTGGAGTTGCAGCAGGGAGAGGATGTGGGGATTCAGCAGGGAGAGGACGTGGGGATTCTGTGCCTGCTGCGGGCACCAGTGAGTCAGCATCCCCCAGTTTTACCAGGCAACAGTTCTTTATGCGCAGCTTTGTAGGACCTTGCAGTACCACACTGCTGCGGGACGAACAAATTGAAGCCGTTTTCGGATGGATGGCAGCTAACGCATCGACTTTAATGACTTCCACATCCTCTCAGGGCCAGAGCACTGAAGAGCAACCATCTGTCTCTTCACCAAATGCCAAATTGCCCAGGCAGTCAGAGAGCCCAGGACAGGAGCCATCTCAGTCTCTACTTCTGTTCTCTGAATCTGTTGGCTTGGAAAGAGGGGGCCAGCCAAGCAGCTTTCAAGAGTGTGAAGAAGAGGGAGTATGCAGTGATGCGCAACTGCTTTGTCCCTCTGAATCTGAAGAGGTGGGTGGGTCAGTGCCTATGGTCAGCACACCTCAGTACGCATCAGATGATGAGACTCAGGTGCCACTTTCAGGTGCGTACGGTGCTGGCGAGACTACCCAGGAGAAGCAGGTGTTTGAAGAGGGTAGTGTAGATGATGAGGTCCTTGACCCATCATGGCGTGAGGAACAGGAAGGTGGTGGGAGCAGCTCTGAGGAAGAGATTCCCCGAACGGCCAAAACAAAAGGGAAAGGGAGGGGGCAGACTTGGTTGCCTGTAGCCTCCACTTCGGCACCCGTTAGGAGCATTCCTCTTCCAAAAGCCAAAACGGGCGCTCCCAAGACTTGCAGTGCGTGGTCCTTTTTTGACACAGTTGCAGATGACATTTGCTTTGTCAAGTGCAAGCTGTGTCACCAGAAAGTCAAAAGAGGGAAAAGTGTCAGCAACCTCAATACCACAAATATGTGGAAACATGTGCAGCTCAAGCAAGTGGTGGAGTTACAAAGACACACTGAAGACGTAGGCCAACCTACAGCACCACCTACCACCTCTTCAGCTCGTGTTGTAGCCTCTTCCTCCAGCTCGCGCACAGCTGGTTCGGCTTCCTCACAGGATCGCCATGGAAGAACCTCTGGCACTGTTGTCCAGAGACCCAGTGACATTCCACCCACAGCGCCACGTTCCAATTCATCTTCACACTCCCAGGCCACTCTACAGCCATCGGTAGCACAGGCATGGGAGAAAAGGCGGCCATACTCGGCAAACCATCCCCGAGCACAGGCTCTGAATGCTGGCATTGCCAAACTACTGGCCCTTGAAATGCTCTCATTCAGGCTGGTGGAGACAGACACCTTCCAGAACTTCATGGCATTGGCAGTCCCACAATACACCGTGCCAAGCCGCTTTTATTTCAGCAGGCAAGCCGCCCTGCCCTGCAAAAGCATGTGGAGGGAAAAATTAAACATACGCTACTAAACGCCGTCAGTAGCAAGGTCCACCTGACCACCGATGCGTGGACCAGTAACCATGGAAAGGGACGATACCTTTCCCTCACTGCCCAGTGGGTCAATGTTGTGGAGCCGGGTACAGATCTTGAGAGTGGCGCTGTATGTGTTCTGCCAACTCCAAGGATTGCAGGAATCCAGTCTGTACACATTGACTCCTCCTCATACTCCAGTTCCTCAGAATCAGCGCTGCAGGAGCTTGTTACGACCGGTATGAGTACAGCCGTGGCCAAACGTCAACAGGCCGTACTGAAATTAACTTCTTCGGGGAATCGAAGCCAAACAGCGCAGGAGCTCTGGAATGCCATCAAGCAGGAGAGCGACGTGTGGTTTGTGCCAGCGAAACTACAGCCAGGCTTGGTAGTGTGTGACAATGGCCGAAATCTGGTGGCAGCTCTGGGCCTAGGCAACCTCACTCACATCCCATGTCTGGCACATGTGCTCAACTTGGTCGTGCAGAGCTTTCTGAGGAACTATCCGGATCTTGATGCACTGCTGCACAAGGTCCGCATAGAGTGCGCTCACTTGCGGCGTTCCAGCATGGCAAGATTGCGCATTGCAGCTCTGCAGCGCCGATTATGCCTTCTGGAACATCGCATCATATGTGACCTACCCACCAGGTGGTATTCAACGTTACATATGTTGGAGCGGTTCTGTGAGCAGCAAGCAGCAGTAATGGAGTACCAGCTGCATCAGGCGCAAACAAGACACACTGTGCGCCGGTCACACTTCAGCACCACTGAATAGGCCTCTATGAAGGACATCTGCCTCGTTTTGCGTGCCTTTAATGATTCCACGTGGATGGCAAGTGCAGATGATGCACTAGTCAGCATGACTGTCCCCCTTATCTGCCTGCTTAAAAAAAACAATGCAAACACTAAGGGAGGAGGTTTTGGAAGAGGTGGAGAATGAGGAGTCACAAATGCCAGCTGCTTCTGGACAGTCTGCACTACGTGGTTCCTCACAAAGGCCTAGGCATGGGACACTTTGTGAGGAGGATGAGGAGGAGTCAATGGAGGACGAAGACATCACTCCAGAGGAGGGAGGTACACAATACTCTAGTCAGTATGTACAGCGAGGGTGGGTTGATGCAGAGCAGGCAGAGATTACGCCTCAAGCAGGGGGCAGCGTTTCTTTGGCAGTTGGGAGTCTGCAGCACATGGTTGATTTCACACTGCAGTGCCTGAGAAACGACCGCCGCATCGCCCACATTCTCAACACGGCTGATTATTGGGTGTACACCCTCCTAGATCTTCGCTACCAGGACAACTTACAAAGCCTCATAACACCGTTGAACCAGGAGCGTAAAATGCGGGAAAAGAGACACTGGTGCATTCCATCATGTTCTCCATTCCACCTGAGAGCAGTGCTGCTAGTGCTTTACAAAGCAGCTCAGTGCGTTGAGGCAGTGGAGGAAGCTCTGCACAAAGAGGGAGCAGAGGCAGCACCTCAGCACAAGGCAAGACCATTATGGCCCAAATGTGGCAAAGTTTTGTGTGCCCACCACAAATGTCTACACCATCACAGACGGCTCCAGTCAGCAGGAGGCAACGTTTCCGTCAGATGGTGACAGACTACATGTCTTGTCCTGTCAGTATACTCCCAGATGGCTCTTCCCCCTTCAAGTTTTGGGTCTCTAAGCTGGATACATGACCAGAGCTTAGCCAGTATGCATTGGAGGTGCTGGCTTGCCCTGCTGCTAGTGTATTATCGGAACGCGTCTTTAGTGCTTGTTGAAAAACTACTGAAAACTACTAGTTGTGGGTATGTGGACAGAGCAGGAGACATTGCCGGACACACATCAGGGGATCAGCTGACGCTACTGAACCCCACTAACACAGGAACAAGTGTTGATTGTGCACACGGCACTTCTGAGCAGCAACTGGCGGTGTTGGAGGCCAGGGGAAATACTAGAGACAGAGTGGAGCCAGAGGCCTAATTGGAGCAAGTTTGAAATCAGTAGTAGTGTGAATGTGGAGGCAGCAGTAGATATTGCCGGACACACGGCAGGGGAGCAGCTAGGGTTACTGAACCCCACTAACACTGGAGCGTGTGTTTTTCTCTAATGAAATTAGGCCTCAGCCTACACCCAGATTGTCCCTGGGCTCCAAAATCGCCAGTTGCTGCTCAGAAGTGTCTTTGGCACGGGTAAGCCCTCCTGCCCAGCCTGGTTCCAGCACGCCTGCTGTTTCCGGGTAGTGTCAACGTCACTTTGCCACCAATACGTTGTCCTGTCGTGTTGCGGTCGGGTTAGCCGAGTCTATGGTGCCTGCAGTTTAGGTGCTTCCTATGTGGGCTGCGGGTTCTGGTAATAAAGACTGGTTCCGTAGTGCCAATAGGACCAGCACCCCCTGTAAGGACTGTGGGTTTCGGTAACTGCAGCCGGCTCGCGGCCTTGCAACTTTGTTTTTCATGGGTACCTTCTGCTACCCATCTGGGTTCCAGTACCGTCAGCTGGTTCTCGGCAGTGCCTTAGGCCTAGGTGCTTCCTTCTCGGTGTCCAAGTTCCAGCAACGTCTGCTGGTCCTTGGTAGTGCTTTCTAGCACAGGTACCTACTGCTTAGGAACCGGGTTCCAGCACCGTCAGCTGGTCCTCGGTAGTGCCATTGGCTCTTGTTCCTTCTGCTGCCCCTCCGGGTTCCAGCACCGTCAGCTGGTCCACGCTAGTTCCATTTGCTCTTGCTGCTTCTGCTACCCATCCGGGTTCCAGCACCGTCAGCTGGTTCTCGGCAGTGCCTGTGGCTGAGGTGCCTCCTTCTTGGTATCCGAGTTCCAGCAATGTCTGCTGGTCCTTGGTAGTGCTTTCTAGCACAGGTAAGTCCTGCTTAGTAACCGTGTTCCAGCACCGTCAACTGGTCCTCGGTAGTGCCATTGGCTCTTGTTCCTTCTGCTGCCCCTCCGGGTTCCAGCATCATCAGCTGGTTCTTGGCAGTGTCTTTGGCACGGGTACTCCCTCCTGCCCAGCCTGGTTCCAGCACGCCAGCTGTTTCCGGGAAGTGTCAACGTCACTTTGCCACCAATACGTTGTCCTGTCGTGTTGCGGTAGGGTTAGCCGAGTCTATGGTGCCTGCAGTTTAGGTGCTTCCTATGTGGGCTGCGGGTTCTGGTAATAAAGGCTGGTTCCTTAGTGCCAATAGGACAAGCACCCCCTGTAAGGACTGTGGGTTTCAGTAACTGCGGCCGGCTCGCGGCCTTGCCACTTTGTTTTTCATGGGTACCTTCTACTACCCATCCGGGTTCCAGTACCGTCAGCTGGTTCTCGGCAGTGCCTTTGACTGAGGTGCCTCCTTCTCGGTATCCGAGTTCCAGCACCGTCAGCTGGTCCTCGGTAGTGCCATTGGCTCTTGTTCCTTCTGCTGCCCCTCTGGGTTCCAGCACCGTCAGCTGGTCATCGCTAGTTCCATTTACTCTTGCTGCTTCTGCTACCCATCCGGGTTCCAGCACCGTCAGCTGGTTCTCGGCAGTGCCTTTGGCTGAGGTGCCTCCTTCTCGGTATCCGGGTTCCAGCACCGTCAGCTGGTCCTCGGTAGTGCCATTGGCTCTTGTTCCTTCTGCTGCCCCTCCGGGTTCCAGCACCGTCAGCGGGTTCTCGGCAGTTCCTCAGCCTTCCTGTACCTTCTGCTACATTTCTAAGTTCAAGCTTTTGGAAATGGTTTTTGTTTATTATCACTCTGGATCTCCCTGACGACAACCCTGAAGACCACCCCGAAGAAGACGACGACCACGAAAACGATGACCTTGAAGACGACGACCCGAAACACCACCCCGAAGAAGACCAAAAAGAAGACCCTGAAGAAGATGACCAAGAGGACAAAGAACATGAAGACAACCACCAAGATGCAGAACAACAAGAGACAGAAAACCAAGAAGCAGAAAAACCAAAAGCAGAAGAACATTAAGCATAAGACTAAAAATCAGAGCAAATGATATTATGTAAATTATAAGCAGAAGAAGACTAAGCAGTGTATGGAGGTGAGTCCGTTCCTCCTCGTGGTGCCCCTGGAAAATGCCTGCTGCTGCAGGCCAAACTGAACGCGGACAAATCCTGTTGTAAATCTTTTGTGACAGGCAGAATGGAAGGTGTTATCTTCAAACTTTTATAGATAACTACAGGAATGCCTGTCACAAATAAGAATATGATGAAGAAGAAGAATAGGAAGAAGACGAAGAAGTAGAATATGAAGAAGAAGAATAGTTGAATAAGAAGAATATGAATAATGTAAAAAAAAAAGAATAATAGGAAGAAGGTGAAGAAGATGAATAAGGTGAAGAAGAAGTTGATGAAAAAGATGCTGCTGCTGCTGAGGATCATGAAGGAGAAAGTGTGAGAGAAGTAGAAAAGAAGGTGAGAGCATGGAAGTAGTGAAACATAGATATCTGACAAAATATAAAAAAGGTTAACATAGTCAATATGTTTGTAACTCCGAACGTCTTTAAAAAAAAAAATGTATTCCTGCTATTCCATTTGATTGGGCTAAACCTCTATGCCTTTAATGTCTCCTCCACCTCCCCCAATACATTCTACATTATTCTTAGCTGTTTTTCTTCATGTAGAATTAACCTACAAGGAAAGAAGGGTTTTTTTTTAATTCTGATATTTCTGTCCCATTGACTTGAATGGGACTTCCGGTATCGGAATTGGCGATACTCAATACTTTTTGGGTATCGTCCGATCCAATCCGATCCGATATTTCTCAATATCGGATGGTATCGCTCAACACTAATCACAAGCGTAGAGCTGTATACAGTGTTGGGGTAAGTTTTAAATCTTCATATAAATTGCAGGAGTAACTCACAGACTCTCACACGCTCAGGATGGATCACACCACAATATAAAAAGAAGATCCGCAAGAAATAATCACACATGTGGGCCAATGCTCCAGGTGTCAATGATACACTTAGAGTGGTGGGTGGAGGAGGACTTTCTGGCAGAAAAGGTTCAGTATCACCAGATACCAGGTATATATAGCATAGTTTAAACATTAAAAATGTACGTCTATATATCAGGAGTAGTGTTGAGCCACCCTACTAGTGTTCGAGTTCGGTTCGTCGAACAGGAGGCAAGTTCGTCGAACGTTCGACGAACACCGTCGAACCCCATTGAAAACAATGGCAGCCAAACACAAACACATACAAAACACCTTAAAAAGTGTCCCAAAGCAGACAAAATGCTCAGAAGACACAAGTAACATATGGAAAAGGGCAACTACGTATAGAAAAGAGGTGGAGGAGTAAAAGGAGGAGGAAGAGACACAAATATAGGCATGTCATGCCCTTATAAAGTCAAGAAAGGCAGGAATAAAAATCTAAAATAGAAAAAAATTCTAAAATTCTAAAATCGAAGACGATCACATACCGTCGGACTTCCCACCATAAATTATGCCAACTGCCGATCGAGCGGCGTTATTCCTACGACCCTCCGAACAGCGTCCATGAAGGCAAAGTGTTTGGTTTCCGGGGGCAGTATGGTTGCAAAGCTGAACCTTAAAGGAATGTCCAGAAGGGCACCACCACAAGGAGAGGAGCCTGTGGCTTTATTCGGACTCCACACGTGCAACCTCAACCATGCCAGCCACAGAAAGGATGGACAGATTGCAAGCTATCTCTATTCTGTGGGTGGTGGTGCATGGCCGTTTTTAGCTGTGCTAGCAATTTGTCAGCTTAATTCCGTTAACGAACGAGACTCCGGCATGCCCCCGTGGTCCGCATCCAGCTTACTAGAGGGACACGCGAGCCTCTGGCACGCGAGATCGAGCAATAACAGGTCTGTCATGCACTTACATGTCTGGGGCTGCACGCGCGCTACACTGAAAGGAACAGCGTGTGTCGCTTACAGGTGCGAATAACCCGCTGAACCCCGTTAGTGATAGGGATCTGGGATTCCAATTCTTCCCCGTGAACGAGGATTTCCCAGTAAGTGCAAGTCAACCGGAATTCTGGAATTAGGCCTAACCGGCATTCCAGAAAGGAAAGAATGTGCAAAAATTAAGTGTACAAACCACAGGTGCTGTAGCTTGCTTAACAGCTGGGCTCCTGTGCTAAGTAGCACACAGTTCTTACATAAACAGGCGGCATAGCTTGGTTCATGGGTGGGCAACTTTGCTGAGTAGCAGACAGTGCTTACATAAACAGGCGGCACAGCATGGTTCAAGGGTGGGCTCTTCTGCTGAGTAGCAGACACAGTTACTAGGCCCAAAGTATTAACTGGGCTAAATGCAGTCAAAAACTGGTTCTTTCATAAACTGGCGATATAGCTAGGTTCAAGGATGGGCTCTTCTGCTGAGTAGCAGACAGTGCTACAAGGCCCAAAAGGATTTTCTGGACAAGATGCGGTAAAAAATTATTAGAAACACACACGGTGTAGCTCCTTGACAGGTGCACTACACAGCTGGCTACCAGACACCGCTACTATGCCATGAAACTGATATAAGTAAACCAAGAGAAACGGAGTGATTGAATCCAGAATTTTATGAAAATATGTCCATTAGAAGCGCCCCGTACCACCCGCAAACCAATGGGTTGTGTGAACGCTTTAATGGGACATTAAAACAGCTCATTGGGACTTTTACCAGGACCTACAGGGACTGGGCGAAATTCTTGCCACACCTCCTGTTTGCCTATCGGGAGGTGCCCCAAGAATCCACGGGGTTCTCCCCGTTCGAGCTGGTATACGGGAGACGGGTAAGGGGACCCCTAGACTTAGTGCTGGAACACTGGGAAGGGGAGGGCCTCATAGAAGGGAAACCTATTGTACCCTATGTGCTGGAAATCCGGGACCGCCTACAGGAGCTGACTCAGGCTGTACGTGAGAACATGCAGACGACCCAGCAGCGCCAGCGCACATGGTACAATCGGAGGGCCAGAGAACGCACTTTGGAAATAGGACAGAAGGTCCTGGTGTTAGAGCCAACTAAGCAGAATAAGTTTCAAGCTGCATGGCAGGGGCCCTACCAGGTAGTGGGGAAAATAGCCGACACAACCTATAATGTCGCCGATTGTGACGACCCCAGGGTTATCCGCATGTTCCACGTGAATATGCTGAAGCCCTACCGGGAGCGCCCTGAAGAGGTAGTGGCCATCTGTGCACCTGAAGCAGAGGATTTAGCCGGACTTCCCTTGCCGGATGTCTTAGGGGAAAGGACTCAGTCTAAAACATGGGACCAGGTACATTTGGCCTTACCTAGGCCCCCGGGAGAGACAGCAGGCGGAGGCGTTGTTGAGGCTGCGACTTAGGATGTTTTCAGAGAGACCGGGGTACACTCGCCTGCCACAACACAAGGTTGAGACCCAGGATCAGACCCCCCTGCGACAAAACCCCTTCCGCGTCCCTGAGTCTGTACGAGAGGGGATGCGACAAGAGATACAAGAGATGTTGCGTTTAGGGGTCATTGAAGAGTCAGATAGTCCCTGGGCATCCAGACAAACTAACAATTATAGGAAAGAGGCAACGCTCAGAGACTCATTGAGACCTTTCGGGGCTATCGTGTCTAACATAACAATCCACTTGGTTTCTTTTTGTGCAAAGATTTTTTTATAGTTACCGGCTCTAATCCCTAAATGGACTCTATCTATCCCCCTCACCATAAACGTCTGTGGGTCACAATCGTGCACCAGCTTGAAATGGCAAGGGATCGTCTTTAAGGTAGAGAGGTTGGTCACCGTCTTGGCCGCCAGAATGTCATGCATGTGCTCACGGATCCTCACACGAAGTTCTCTAGAGGTTAAACCGACGTATATAAGGGAACATCCACAGATAGCATAGTACACAACATTAGTGCTACCACATGATATACGTTCGGTAATTCGAAATTCTCTCGTCCTATTAGAATTGTATAACGTGGAGTACCGTGAGACATTCCGGCAGGCAAGACAGTGGCCGCACGGGACCGAGCTGACTACGGGACCCCTAGTACCAATTAGCTGATTAGTTGATTAGTTGAATCGGGAACATAATGACTCCTAACAAGGAGGTCCTTTAAATTTACGCGGGTTGATGGCGTTCTTGTGGATACTCACACTCTCCTTGTCACGGCTGACGTTGAATCCCTATACACCTGCATTGATCATGCTTTAGGTGTGGATGCGGTCCGCCTCTTCTTGGGAATGTCCGACTTGGACGGCCCTTTGTGCGAGTTGTTCCTAGAGCTGCTGCGCTTTGCTCTCACTCACAATTTTTTTGTCTTCAAGGATCAATTTTATCTTCAGCGGTGCGGCACGGCCATGGGCGCAGCCTGTGCGCCATTGTACGCTAATCTTTTCCTTGGCTCATGGTAGAGCTTAATTTTTGGCGATGGAGGCGCGCCGGCAGCTTCCCATGTGCTGTGCTGGCACCGCTATATTGATGACGTGTTATTTTTTTTGGATGGGACGGCGCAGCAGCTCGGGGACTTTATGGCGTGGCTTAATGTGAACAACTTTAATATCAAGCTCACCTACAAATATGATCCGAGGTCTATTGACTTCTTGGATGTGATTTTGGAGGTGGATGATGGGCGTCGCATCCAGACTGATGTATATAGGAAGCCAACCTTGGTGAATGCCCTGTTACACGCCAAATCCACACACAATTATTCCACCATCAAGGCCGTTCCCGTCGGGCAATTCTTACGGATGAGGCGGATCTGCTCCACAGAAGCCAAATTTGAAAAACAGGTCCGCGACCTGAGAAAACGTTTTCAGGATCCGCGGGTACAGTAACAGGTGTATAGGGAGGGGCTATGATCGGGCAAGGAGAATGGCACGAAGGGATTTACTGTATCCTCGTGTACCAACTGGGAGAGAGGGCTCTGGGTGGAATGGCACCTCTCGACATCCGGGCCCTCTTTGTTTTATTTCAACTCATAACCATGAGTGGGACCATATGCGAGATATTCTCACCAAACATTGGGCCATTTTGAGATCTGAACCATCACTGAATCAGGCTGTTGGAGAACACCCCTTGATGACTCCAAGAAGGTCCAAGAATTTAAAGGACCTCCTTGTTTGGAGTCATTATGTTCCCGATTCAACTAATCCATTTTGTACTAGGGGTCCTGTAGCCGGCTTGGTCCCATGCGGGCACTGTCTTGCCTGCCGGAATGTCTCGCGGTGCTCCACGTTACACAATTCCAATAGGACGAGAGAATTTCGAATTACCGAACGTATATCATGTGGTAGCACTAATGTTGTGTACTATGCTATCTGTGGATGTTCCCTTATATACGTCGGTTTAACCTCTAGAGAACTTTGTGTGAGGATCCGTGAGCACGTGCATGACATTCTGGCGGCCAAGACGGTGACCGACCTCTCCACCTTAAAGACGATCCCTCGCCATTTCAAACTAGTGCACGATTGTGACCCACAGATGTTTATGGTGAGGGGGGATAAATAGATGGAGTCCATTTAGGGATTAGAGCCGGTAACTATAAAAAAATCTTGGCACAAAAAGAAACCAAGTGGATTGTTATGTTAGACACGATAGCCCCGAAAGGTCTCAATGAGTCTCTGAGCTTTGCCTCTTTCCTATAATTGTTAGTTTGTCTCTCTTGGCCACGTCCACCACTGCTTATCATTCCCCATGTCTGTGATTTTATTGGTTTTTAACTATTTTATGTTCTTTTTAATTCTAGTTCTTGTCTTTTGTTTGCTGTTCTGGACACATGAATCCGTCATTGCTCTCCCCTTTGGTCCCAGCCATATAGCTGTCATTAGATACACGATGATCGGACACCGCATATGGACCCTCCGTTTTCCTTGTATTTTATATTTATTCCTCTCTGTCTTTTCTTCTCCTTACCTTACTTCCCTGTTTGTATCTACTAATGAGATGGACTATTAATGAAGATGGAGAATAGGGGGGATCTAGAATTAATGGGCAGTTCATATCTTTAATTGCACAGGTGTTCTGTGTGGGACATCGGGGTTATATTTATATTTGCACTTGATTTGCATTCCTCCAGTTTTATATCTTTTTGAACGTATTCAGTTGCATATATACTCCAATAGATTTCATTAGGCTCTTGCCGTCACCTTGTGGTTGTGCGCATGCGGTATGTGCCCCCCATGTTCCTCCCCATAGGGGCGGCACCCTACATGCCTGTGATGCAGGCGCTGTGGACTTTTGTCCCTGCGCGTGCGCTCAGCGCTCGGCGCCTGTCTTCATGTGGGAGGACTGGATGGTGTCACGATGCATGCGCCGCTATGACCACTGGTGATTGGCATACCCACATCACATGGGCGGACATGTGACCGTCACTATGGATACAAAAGGTCCTGTGCCAGCATTAGCCGCATCTCCTTGAGAAAGCGCTATCTGTAAGGGCGAAACGCGCGTCGGAGATCTCTCCACAGCATGCGGTATCTGAGCACTATTAGGTAAGCGTTCCTACTGTTTGACTACTCTGCCATTATGGCATGATTATGGATTGTGGAACTGTTACCGCTAATTTTCCCCTGCTATGCCTAGTCTGTTCCGGGAGTCCTCTGCCACTTTATACCTATTATGGTTATGACAGGATTTCACATAGGCAGTGGCATTTTGCCCGCATCTCACTAGGGTTTTTTCACTGCAGGTGGATTTAGCGAGATGGTGCTTTGTTGATGATTCCTATTTATCTCCTTTCCTGGCGTTTGGCGTCATATTTTATATGCAATTGTGCTATGATTACTGTATGTTCTTGTGTATATCTGTTATAACAAAATTTGATATTTTCATAACATTCTGGATTCAATCACTCCGTTTCTCTTGGTTTACTTATATACAGTGGGGAAAAAAGTATTTAGTCAGTCAGCAATAGTGCAAGTTCCACCACTTAAAAAGATGAGAGGCGTCTGTAATTTACATCATAGGAAGACCTCAACTATGGGAGACAAACTGAGAAAAAAAAATCCAGAAAATCACATTGTCTGTTTTTTTTTCATTTTATTTGCATATTATGGTGGAAAATAAGTATTTGGTCAGAAACAAGCAATCAAGATTTCTGGCTCTCACAGACCTGTAACTTCTTCTTTAAGAGTCTCCTCTTTCCTCCACTCATTACCTGTAGTAATGGCACCTGTTTAAACTTGTTATCAGTATAAAAAGACACTTGTGCACACCCTCAAACAGTCTGACTCCAAACTCCACTATGGTGAAGACCAAAGAGCTGTCAAAGGACACCAGAAACAAAATTGTAGCCCTGCACCAGGCTGGGAAGACTGAATCTGCAATAGCCAACCAGCTTGGAGTGAAGAAATCAACTGTGGGAGCAATAATTAGAAAATGGAAGACATACAAGACCACTGATAATCTCCCTCGATCTGGTGCTCCACGCAAAATCCCACCCCGTGGGGTCAGAATGATCACAAGAACGGTGAGCAAAAATCCCAGAACCACGCGGGGGGACCTAGTGAATGAACTGCAGAGAGCTGGGACCAATGTAACAAGGCCTACCATAAGTAATACACTACGCCACCATGGACTCAGACCCTGCAGTGCCAGATGTGTCCCACTGCTTAAGCCTGTACATGTCCAGGCCCGTCTGAAGTTTGCTAGAGAGCATTTGGATGATCCAGAGGAGTTTTGGAAGAATGTCCTATGGTCTGATGAAACCAAACTGGAACTGTTTTGTAGAAACTTAACTTGTCGTGTTTGGAGGAAAAAGAATACTGAGTTGCATCCATCAAACACCATACCTACTGTAAAGCATGGTGGTGGAAACATCATGCTTTGGGGCTGTTTCTCTGCAAAGGGGCCAGGACGACTGATCCGGGTACATGAAAGAATGAATGGGGCCATGTATCGTGAGATTTTGAGTGCAAACCTCCTTCCATCAGCAAGGGCATTGAAGATGAAACGTGGCTGGGTCTTTCAACATGACAATGATCCAAAGCACACCGCCAGGGCAATGAAGGAGTGGCTTCGTAAGAAGCATTTCAAGGTCCTGGAGTGGCCTAGCCAGTCTCCAGATCTCAACCCTATAGAAAACCTTTGGAGGGAGTTGAAAGTCCGTGTTGCCAAGCGAAAAGCCAAAAACATCACTGCTCTAGAGGAGATCTGCATGGAGGAATGGGCCAACATACCAACAACAGTGTGTGGCAACCTTGTGAAGACTTACAGAAAACGTTTGACCTCTGTCATTGCCAACAAAGGATATATCACAAAGTATTGAGATGAAATTTTGTTTCTGACCAAATACTTATTTTCCACCATAATATGCAAATAATATGAAAAAAAAACAGACAATGTGATTTTCTGGATTTTTTTTTCTCAGTTTGTCTCCCATTGTTGAGGTCTACCTATTATGTAAATTACAGACGCCTCTCATCTTTTTAAGTGGTGGAACTTGCACTATTGCTGACTGACTAAATACTTTTTTGCCCCACTGTATGTTTATGGAGTGGAACCATTTATTACTATGGCAGGCTTTAATTTCAGGCCATTGCCATTTGTCTTTTGCAAAGTATTGGGCTATTTTGTTCTACTATGCCATCAAACGGTCTATTAACATTGAAAACCATTATTAATGTGAAAATAAAGTTACGCTTTTGGTGAATGAACCGTTCTCAAATGGAACCTCGAACAGCCGAATTTTAAGCAAAGTGTTCGAGTTCGACGAACGGCTCGAGCACCGCCCAAAACAGCTTGAATTTGAACTTGGCAAACAGTTCGACTTGAACACCGCTCATCTCTAATCAGGAGGCATACTCAGACGGTCTCAGGCCCAGTATGGATTCGACAAGATTGTAGAAAGTTGAGAAAGGGTACAGTATCACCGGATAACAGATATATAGCATAGTTTAAACATTAAAAATCTCTGTGTATATTTCCGGAGTCCGACAAAGACACTCACAGCCTCAGTATGGATTAGACAAGAATCTAAAAAGTAGAAAAAGGGTAATGTATTCGAAGCGTACACCAGTATACACTGTTGGGGTATTTTTAAATCTTCATATATATTTCAGTCTCAGTAAGACAGTCCAGACTCTCCGCAAGAGGAAATGAGATGGATACAAGTACAGACGGAAAGTCGAGTGATTCCAGAAATTTTGGAATTACTAATCACGGGAAAAACTCCCAGGAGAATTCTCAGAGGCGATGCTGACCCTGTCTGTGGAGACAGCAAAAACAGTTCATTGTGAAGAAAGGGTTGCTGTATCGCAGTACCGTGGATCCCATCACCGTTACTCATCTCCATCAAATTGTGATCACAGGGAGAGATGTAGACATGGTCCTCACTGCCTATCATGATCTGTCAGGTAACTTTGGAGTGCAAAAGACAGAAGCCACAGGCCGTAGGTGATTCTACTGGATTGGCATGAGAGGACACATTTAAAAATGTGGTCAGGAATGTCACACGTCTGTGAGTAGGAAAACTGTGAAAGCTGATGATAAACCACCACTGCATCTCATTGTGAGTCAACGTCCAAAAAAAGTGGAAGCCATTGATCATCTGAAGATAGAGCCCAGCAGGACAGGGCATAGCTACATCTTAACCATCATCTATCAGTTCACCAAATTTGTAGTGGCAGTCCCAGTGAAGGATTTAACAGCCCAGACTACACAGCAGTGGAGCAGGGAGAGGTAAGTATTACAAGTGCTGGGGCCCTGAGCAAGCAGGGGGGGCCCACTCGTGGGTGGCAGTACTGGCACAGGCCCCCTCATAGTATGCCGGTGTGTCTGACGGCAGGTGTGCACCCCGTCCATCAAAGACACTTGATTGTACTATGAGGGACCCTGTGGCAGTGCCGTCACCCAAGAGTGGGCACACCAACCTGTCCAGGGCAATGGCACTCGCACGGGTGCGAGTGCCAGGTGGTGACCCCGGCCCTGGGGGGGAGGCAGCCCAGTTAGGAAGGTTTAAAAAATGGCATATGTTGATGGTGGACATTCAGCAGCTGCAAATGGAGGAATTGGAGAAGTCCGAGGAAGAGGAGGACAAAAGCGAGCCATTTTTCTGGCAACCTATGTGTCAGCAGGGGAAGGTGGGACAAAATCCTTTGAATCCCATGCATGGTTCATTTTAATGAAGGTTAGAATATCAACATTTTCGGTCGACAGACGGATCCTTTTTTCTGTCAGGATTGATCCAGCAGCACTGAAGACTCTTTCGGATAGCACACTAGCAGCAGGGCAAGCGCGCTCCTGTAAGACATATTGTGCCAATTCAGGCCAGGTGTCCAGTTTACAGGCCCAATAGTCAAAGGGGAATGACCTCTGAGGGAGAACATCAATATGGGAGGAGAAGTAGTTTGTAACCATAGTTGACAACTGCTGTCTCCTGTCACTTTCAATCGATGCTGTATTACCAGTCGTGTGAGTGGTACTTGAGAAATATAAATATTGATAAATTAGCCAATATTAGCTCTAGGTTCTCCTGTGGCATGATGTTTTGGAATTTGTCTTTATAGCGTGGATCCAGGATGCTGGCCAACGAGTAGTCGTCATTGTTCATCATTTTGACAATGCTGGGGGGTCCCTTTTTAGGATCTGCAAGGCATTATCACACATGTGGGCCAATGTTCCAGTTGTCAATGATGCACTGCAAGTTCTGGGTGGAGGAGCACTTTCTGGCAGATCCACATCCCTCCAGTCACGCAAAACCCTGTACCTGACCTTGCCATGCCAACATTTTCTCTTGCTCCCTGAGAAGCATCCTCCTCCCCTAAATAATCATCCCCATCATCCCCCTCCTCCTCTTCTTCCTCCACCTTGTCCAGGAGAGTTCCCTGAGCAGACAATGGCTGACTGTCATCAAGGCTTCCCTCCTCCTCGACTGCAGACGCCTGCTCCTTAATGTGCGTCAAAGTTTGCATGGGCAGACGCATAAGTGGGATGCTCATGCTTATGATGGCGTCATCTGCGCTTACCAGCCGTGTGCATTCCTCAAAACACTGAAGGACTTTACAGAGGTCTTTCAGCTTCGACCACTGTACACCAGAAAACTCCATGTCTGCCCTCAAACTGCATGCCCGTGTATCCTCCCACAAATGCATTACGGCCTGCCTCTGTTCGCACAGCCTCTCAACCATGTGCAGGGTGGAGTTCCACCTTGTTGCAACGTCGATAATTAGGCGGTGCTTGGGAAGGTGGAGCAATCGCTGCAGCTTCTGCATACGACTGGAGTGTACGGGCGACCAGCGGATGTGCGAGCACAGTCTTCGCACCTTATGGAGCATGGCTGCTAACTCCGGATAATTATTGAGGAAGCACTGCACCACCAGGTTCAAGGTGTGAGCCAGGCAAGGTATGTGTCTGAGTTTTGAAAGGGCTATGGCTGCCTCAAAATTCCGGCCGTTATCACTAACTACCTTGCCTGCCTCAAGATGTAGACTGCCCAGCCATGACTCAGTTTGTCGCTGCAAGTAGT
Source organism: Dendrobates tinctorius (assembly GCF_039654945.1). Classification (NCBI taxonomy): domain Eukaryota; kingdom Metazoa; phylum Chordata; class Amphibia; order Anura; family Dendrobatidae; genus Dendrobates; species Dendrobates tinctorius. The sequence continues at coordinate 2,121,729 of NW_027361770.1, read as the reverse complement.
CGGCCAGTACCTCTGCGGTGTGTCTGTTGTCGCCCAAACACATCATCTTCAACACAGCCTGCTGACGCTTACCACTAGCTGTTCGATAGTGGGACACCTCGTGTGCAACACTGGCAGCTGCGGATGGAGTGCTCTTGTGACTGCGCTCTGTGGAAGAGCTTTTGCTTCTAGAGGAGGAGGAGGAGGAGGAGCAGGGTCGAACGCCTACAGCCAACTGTGTAATATACCGTGGGCTAGACAGCTGTCATGATCCAGGACGGGGTTTTGTCTTTGGCCCGTCCTGGTCAGACAGGGATTAATTGTTTCTTCCTCTCTCTGGCAGAGGGCGGCTATTTAGTGGCTACTCGACCTAGGTCCAGTGTCAGTTATACTCCTGCCCTTGGCTGAGTTAGTTGACCTCTTGCGTACGTGTGCCTTGTGCCTGATAACTTGTTGCTTGCTTGGTTTTGATCCGGTTCCTTCCCTGTTACAAGTTCTGCCTGTCCCTCCTGTACTGCGCTACCTCTCTGTGTATGACTCTCTGCCTGTGACTTGACTATTCTCTGCTCGTCCCTCTGGTACCGCTCCGCCTTATCCGTGTATGACCTCTGCTTGTCTGACCTGTGTTTCCCTCTCCTCTACTACTGTATCCCTGCAGTTAGTATATTTCATCATCTGCAACAGTAGGATGCTAAGCCCCGCCCCCTGCAGTCACATCATCGTAGGTCCTTGTACTCCTTATTACTTTCAGTGTTGCAGGTCCTGTCTGCTTGAACTTTCACTGCAGTATCGGACCCCGGGCCCTCCCGTAGTGTGGGTAAGTCACCCTGCTCAGCCGTGGCAGTTTGCCGACGCTGACAGGATCCTGTCAGCAGCACTGTCCCACCGCCGCTGTCCCCTGTGGACCCTGCATCGACCACATTAGCCCAGTGCGCAGTGATGGACACGTAACGGCCATGGCCATGCCTACTGGACCATGCATCTGTTGTGAGGTGCACCTTTCCACTCACTGATTGCTTGAGTGCATGGACAATGCGGTCTTTCACAAGCAGGTGGAGGGCTGGGATGGCTTTCCAAGAAAAGAAGTGCCTACTGGGTAGGTCATAGCGTGGTACTGCGTAGGCCATGAGCTCGCGGAAAGCTTCGGTTTCAACCAACCGGTAGGGCATCATCTCTAACGAGATTAGTTTGGCAATGTGGGTGTTCAAACACAGTGTACGCTGATGAGAGGATGAGTAGTTTCTTGTCCTACTCAGACTCTCTGGTAGGGTGAGCTGGACTTGAGAGCTGCATATGGTGGAACAAGCGGTGGACATGGCGGACTGAGAGAGGGTTGGTGATTGTGTTGGTGGTCTTGCTGATGGCCTAGATTCAGTCTTTTGTAGCAATAACATTGTGATTCCCTGACTGCTTTGGCCTTGTGACGACACCGCAACATTTGCTGCTGGTGGTGTGCTAACCGGTGGACTTACAGTGGGGGAAGCGATGTAGCGTTGCTGACTACCTTCATTCGGAGCAGGTGCACATGTGGTACGTGAGGTTTGGTAGTCCGTCCACGCTTGCAAGTGCATGGTGGTTAAATGTCTAAGCATGCAACTGGTATTCAAATTTCTCAGATTTTTCCCTCGGCTAAAGGTCTTTGCACACTTCTTACAGATAACCTTTGCCTGATTATTAGAATTTTGCTCAAAAAAGTGCCACACTGCACTCTTCCTACTATGGAAGACATTTTGATTCCTTGCACGCTGTGCTAATTTGACCGACTGGCCAAGCTGTCCTGTAACTCTTTTGGTTTTTGCAACCCATTTTTGGACTGCTACGGGCCTGCCAGCTAACAGCTGTTGCGATGTCGATGCCTGCTGCGGATCCTCCTCTTCCTCCTCTGAGCTATTGGCAGCGGCACCCTCTTCCCCCAATGGATGCCAATCTGGGTCAACAACTGGGTCATCCATCACCTCCTCTTCAATTTCATGTGCACCTTCCTCTGTGTCACCGTGTAAGGTGGTATAGTATGCGGGAAGGGGCACCTGAGCTTCATCAGAGTCAGATTCTGGCTCAGTACACTGCGAGGACAATGTAGTGCTCTGAGTGAATGTACCAGCAGAAAAATCTAGCAGTGGCTGTGCATCAGTGCACTCCATGTCAGATTTATCTTGGACTGGGGAATTCACGATTTGACTTGATAACCCAGGCATGGTATGTGAAAAGAGCTCCATGGAGTAATCTGTAGTGTGGCCTGCCGCATCCTTCACTTTTGGTAGGGGTGAAGGACAGAAGGAAAGGTGTTGTTCCTGATCAGGAGCCTCCACTGACGACTCAGTGCTTTTATTTTTTGAAACTTCAGAAGAGGAGGCGATAGAGCTGAAGGCTGTCTCAGCAATGAAAGCCAAAACTTGTTCCTGAAGCTCCGGCTTTAAAAGTGGTTTACCTACTCCCAGAAAAGGGAGCCTTCGAGGCCTTGTGGAGCCAGACGATGATGCAGGCTCAACACCTCCTGCCTTAGGTGCTATTGTGCTTTTGCCACTACCAGCAGATGCACCACCACCACCTCCATTAGTACCAGCTGGCAACCCCCTCTCACGTTCATGGCCTCTTCCACCATACTTCCTCATTTTTGGGAAAATGTACCCAAAATACCACCAGCTATATGGTACTGTAAAAGAAGGTACAAGGTGTATATAGTATGGGGGAGAATTTGAATCTCCCTAGAGATTTTAGGAGGCTGAACTATTATCTCAGGTCCACTATAGATTGCACCTCAATTTAACAGGCTGAAATTGGGTGGTTTATGAAAAAGTTCAAGGTGTATATAGTATTGGGGAGAATTTGAATCTCCCTAGAGACTTTAGGAGGCTGAACTATTATCTCAGGCCCACTATAGATTACACCTCAATTTAACAGGCTGAAATTGGCTGGTGTATGACAAAGTAAAGGTGTATATAGTATTGGGGAGAATTTGAATCTCCAAGAGATTTTAGGAGGCTGAACTATTATTTCAGGCCCACTATAGATTACACCTCAATTTAACAGGCTGAAATTGGCTGGTGTATGACAAAGTAAAGGTGTATATAGTGTGGTGCAGTGACCGCTGTGTCCGCTAGGGGGCGCTGTGTGGGTATCCCAGGACAGCCGTATAAGCATTTCCATTGCCCTGATAGGTGTAGGATACTGAAAGATCATAATGATCAGCAGAGGTACTGCTGAGTAGTTCGTTCTGTTACAATGTGTCAGGGAAGCCTGTGTGTGGCTGTGTGCAATAGGACCTTGGGTGAGGTCATAGCCATGTGATCACCTGTGGGTGTAGTTATGGACCATATAAGGTACCTGAGGTCTGGTCACATGTGGTGAATGCAGGGACCCGATTGGTCCGTTTGGAAGGTCTTGTGCAAAGAGATGTCTGTCTGCCTAACAGCACGTGTGGACGCTGTGACTAATGGCGATGTGTGCCTGACGGAAGATACCCTGCTGTCTGCTATAAGACTGTTGCATATCGTTTTGGTTTATGATAATGAGTAAACCTCATGGACTGTGATATTGCTTTATGAAAACCTGTGCCGGACGTGATTATTCGCTGCCAAGCGAGTGTCCCCCAACCCTGAATGACAGCGCTACCTCACAATAGTATTGGGGAGAATTTGAATCTCCCTAGAGATTTTAGGAGGCTGAACTATTATCTCAGGCCCACTATAGATTACACCTCAATTTAACAGGCTGAAATTGGCTGGTGTATGACAAAGTACAAGGTGTATATAGTATTGGGGAGAATTTGAATCTCCCTAGAGATTTTAGGAGACTGAACTATTATCTCAGGCCCACTATAGATTACACCTCAATTTAACAGGCTGAAATTGGCTGGTGTATGATAAAGTACAAGGTGTATATAGTATTGGGGAGAATTTGAATCTCCCTAGAGATTTTCGGAGACTAAACTATTATCTCAGGCCCACTATAGATTACACCTCAATTTAACAGGCTGAAATTGGCTGGTGTATGATAAAGTACAAGGTGTATATAGTATTGGGGAGAATTTGAATCTCACTAGAGATTTTAGGAGGCTGACAATGATGCTCTCAGTCCAAGTATGGCAGCAGGCAGCCTAATAAGCAGGACTGCGCACACAAAAGTGTGGAAAAATGAACGCTTGGTAACTGTGTAGAAAAGAGGATGAAAAGTATTTTTGCTTTTAAAAAAGCAGTTTGCACAGCAGTGTGCAAACAGCAATGCAATTATCAGGGAGCCTTATAAGGCAGCCTAATAACCAACAGAGCTGATGCACAAAAATATATCCTCCCCTGTCACTGCACACAAACTCTTGTGTTGTACAGTGGAAATCGCTACCAGCAGAAGCAGTTTTTTGTTCTTCTTCCCTGCCCAACGCTCTCCCTTATTCAGAATCAGCAGCAGCAACCTCTCCCTAATGCTAAGATCGGCAGAAGTAAGATGGCGGTCGGCGTGCATGCCCTTTTATAGCCCCTGTGACGCCACACAAAGCAAGCCAATCACTTGCATGTCCTTCTCAAAGATGGTGGTGACCGCTGCCCATGTCATCACGTTGCCCACAGTGTGTGTCCTCCATCATTGGCTGTAAAAGGGCGCTGGAAGCATCATTTGAAACGCGACTTTGGCGCTCTGGTCGCCGACCTTATGGCCCACCTCACGCTATGGTCGGGTTTCGTTTCATGAAACCCGACTTTAGCGAAAGTCGACGACTTATGATTTTGACCGACCCGTTTCGCTTAACTCTAGTCAGCAGGATTGTGCTCAGTAACCAACAGAGTGGGTCTGGTCAGCGCCATTTTACTGATTAAAATGATGCCTTGGTTGATTAAATCCGTCTTATGGCTATTCTTTCATCTTTATTTTCAGTTTGTAGTTAATGAGATTCTCCTGCCCTAAGGTGGGAATGGTGTATGTGGTGCTCTGATTAGGCTAGTTTCACACTAGCGTTTTTTCCAGCAGCGCACGCCGCCACTAAGCCCCACCTCCTGCCCGCCCCCTCCGGTCATCTCCGCCTAGTGTCACATACGGCTGCATGCGATCTGCATACCCTATCTTTAGCATAGGGTGCGCAGACCGTGCGCTGAATGTGCGCTAGTAAAATTTAGCGTGCGCTGCGCCCTTTTGACGGTGCTCCGAGCACACCAACATGCAACATGGTGCGTTCGGCGCGCACCGTCAAGAGGGTGCACCTGCCGTGGCACCTGCTCTGCAGCATAATTGCATGTTTAGTGTGCCAATAATACATTTTCTTGATGTTATCCAACTAGGGAAAAAAACAATTTGAAAATCGTGCTTGCCGCGCCTGCGCAGTAGCAGCTATCGGTGCCTATAGCTGTGATCTGATAGCTGCTACTATGCAAGCTCTGGCGGCGCCATCTTACTGCAAAAAAAAAATTCCTCCTCCAAGATGGGGCCACCCGTGCCTGCGAAGTAGTGGCTATTGGTGTCTACCTGAGACACCGATAGCTGCTACTGCGCAGGCGCAGTGGACGCAATTTTCAATTTTTTTTTCCCTACTGTGGTGTAATGACCACTGTGTCCACTAGGGGGAGCTGTGTGGATGTCCCAAGAGAGAGGATGAGTGGCAGAATACGGAGTGGCCGTGGTGTGTCTCAAAGTGGGTGGCTTTGAGATAAAGGCTTGGTTATGTGCTGATCAGCAGAGCTGATCTGTCGTGCCTATGTGTTAGGGAGAAGCCTTCAGGCAGCTGGAGAGATGGGTGGGTTCTAGCTGCCCACAAACCCACCCAGGGGTGTGTCTGATAACACCTAAAGTAAAAGGCTGTGTGAGTAGGTGAAGGACCTGAGATGAGGTCATAGCCATGTGACCCAGGGGGCGTGGCTACGGACCATATAACGTAGTCAGGGTAGGTCACAAGAGTGAATGCTGGGACCTGATTGGTCCAGTTTGGAAGGTCCCGTGAGGAGAAGGATCTCCTCACTAACAGCCTGTGGAGCGGCTGTGTGGGTAATGGCGGCCAGTGTCTGAGAGTCCCTGAGGAGTGAGTGGATGTCTGCAGCCTGGAGAAACAGCCATATGGGAACCCTGACGTGGGTGAGATAACCCTGGGGCTAAATAGCCTGTATAATGGACGCTATGCTGTCATGTGAAGCTATATAATGGAAGCTGCGCTGTTGTATATTGCTGCTGTGGTTTATGATGGCAAATAAACCTCATGGACTGTTATGGCTTATGAAAACCCGAGCTGGATCTGATTGTGTGGCTGCCAAGCGAGTGTCCCCCAACCTTGAATAACAGTGCTACCTCACACTACACATTTAGGTCCTGAAATATAAGGACAGTGACCAAATAGTCAAGTGATAGATGCTACCGCACATGAGCCATCACTATTTTGTTAGATTTTTTTTCCCAGCAACAAAGATCACCTTGTCATAGCTGCCGGGTACACATGAATTGGCCAATTTATGGTCTAAGTATTCTCAATTTTTCCAAATTCTGAGAGCAGTAATGCAATTCAAATCTCATATATTTCATGTTTACATGCTTTAGCGCCACAGAGTGCTACTTTGTTGGTTATGATCCAGCGGTGTCTGTCTTTTTAATCGTGCAGAAAAGGGTGGTCGACCACAGTTTTGTGTACCTCTGAACAGAGGCCATACAGAGTCCAGAGTAACTTTGCTGATTCATATTGAATGGGTCCCTTGGGGGTTTCATCTGAATCAGATCACTCAGATTTAGATAGAAACCCCAGCATAAGTAACTCAGCATAAAGTGCAGGATAAATGTGATCCCAAATTTTATGTAAAACGTTCCCAATAAAAACCTGTTAACAGAAACATAGGGTGCTTCCATGTTACTGGTAGTACAAAGGTTATGGAAAAGTGCTATGGTTCACCCCCAAAAAAAAAAATTAATCAAATCCCAAATCCAAATGCCCCCTCCTTTTTAAGCCCCAGTGTGCCTAAACTACATTTAGCATCCACATGTTTGGAATTTCTGTATAAATGTGTGTCTCCAGAAGCATAAGCTAGACATTACAACATACTGGTGACCTCAAAGTACTGGGCACTTCAATTGCAGTTTGCAATTTTCTCTCCGCAACATCCTCTGCTGCTTATTTCTGGAAAACACCCATAGTCAAAATCATCACTACAGCTGTAGATAAGATTCCAGAGAGGCATAATTTCAAAAATGGGATCACTTAAGGAAACATTCTGCTCTTCTAAGGCACTTCAGGGCTCTGTTTAAATAAGCAAACAAACTATTTGAGGAAAATCTGCGGTCCAGGAGGCAAATGGTGCTCCATCCTTCCTGAGTCTCACCATATGGCAAAGCAGTACTATACAGCCACATATGGGGTATTTCTAAATTCAACAGAAAATTCGGTGCCATTTTTACCCATTTCCAAGTGTGAAAATGTAAAATCTGGGGCTAAAAATACATTTTAGTGGTAATTCTTTTTTTTTTTGTTCATTGGGAGTATTATAGAATTCTGTGAAACACCTGTAGTGTCAATATGACCACTGCACACCTAGATGAATTCTTTGAGGTGTAGTTTGTAAAATTAGGTCTCTCGTGCGGAGGTTCATCTGTTCTGGCACCCCAGAGGCTCTGCCAATGTGACATGGCACCTTCAAACCAGTCGAGTAAAATTTGAACTTCAATATGGCGTTTCTTCTATTCTGAGCCTTGCACTGTTCCTCAAAAGTAGTTTTCCCCCACATATGAGAAATCAGATGCACAACAAATTTTGGGTCCATTTTCTCCTGTTATCCTTGCAAAAAATGAAAAACAATTGGGACTAAAACAAACATTTTTCTGTCACCCATGATAGCACCAACAAGAGACGGGATCTGACCTTCAAGGACAGGAATCCTTCAAGATAAAAAGGGTGGCGCCTCTCTTCACACCAGTGGTTTTCTGTCCTTGATGGGGGAACCTTCTTTCCTGCATGGCGGCAGAAGGTTAAAGAAATTAGAAAAATGCAATTTCCCAGACCTGGGCCGGTCGATCAGGGCAGGGCATCGTCTGCTGCGACTGCTGCCGGGAGGGCTGGAAGCGCTGCAGGGGGCCCGATGGAGTCTCATCCATCAGACGGGCAGGTATCTGCAGCACCATCACCGCATGGTAAGCCGGCAGCTATGCATCCCGGTACAGTCATGGGATACAGCTGGAAGTTGTGCCCTGATGGTGTGGCCAGGACTTTTTACCTGATATACAACTTCCTGGGGTGGTACCGGAAGCCGCATGAGCACGCTGGCAGATTCCCTTAAGTTCTATACTTAAGAGTGGATCGCCATCCAGGCAGGGGCACTTGTGCATGTTACCCTGTGCTCTCCTGAGGGAGGGTCCCCGCGCGTGACGTCACCACTTCCGATGCCGCGGCCACTCCGGGGATCCCGTCGGGTGCGCACGCACACCTCCCGCACTTGATTCCATGGCTGCACTGTGTTGCTAGTGCGCATGTGCGTTCTTCTCGGCTCTAGCTGCAGTCATGTCCTCTCTATGGTCCTGGAGGACGTGACCCGGAAGTCCAAGTGATCATGTGTTATATCAGGCTACCTCTTCCTATGGGAGGTGCCTGATTATTGTTGTGCTTCCTGGCTTGGTCCGCTTTGTCCTTGCCTGGCTGTGCGCTGCATTCGGGTCCTCTGCCTTGTGTTCTGTTGTGCCTCCTGGCACATGCTCTATTCCTGAACTCTGCCTTGTGCTCTGTTGTGCAGATCGGCGGCAGATCGCCTCTGTCATTCAGTTGCGGGGGGGGCGATCGCCGTGGGGGGGGGTGGAATCGGTGTCTCCAGCCATGTCCGATGCTACTGCAGCATCGGACATGGCTGGATTGTAATATTTCATCAATTTTCATTGATGAAATATTACTATCGCTCTGATTGGCTGGCTGTTTCACTTTTAACAGCCAATCACAGCGATCGTAGCCACGTGGGGGTGAAGCCACGCTCCCTGTGGTGAATTACAAAGCCCCCTGTATCTGAGGGTCGGGTGACCTTTCAGTGACCCCGGTCACCCGACCCACAGGGGGGCTTTAAAGTCATGACGCCACATAGGCGTCACTGGTCAGATTTGAACCAGGTTTCATGACGCCTATGTGGCGTCATTGGTCGTGAAGGGGTTAAAAAACGATTATTAGAAACAGCTGTTCATCCTTGATGAAGGAAAATGTCATTTTTTTCCAAAATGCGTAGGAAATGGTTCTTGTCGCCCACCGTTGTGGACAAGTGCGCACCACATGACCGCAAGAGAGTCACATGACTGAAGACATCACGCAGGTCCTACAGGTCCTGTAGCCAGTACACGCGCTCTCCAGTCTACCACAAGACACCAATTTCCAGCGTCTGTCACCGGCCGGGACAGCGCTGCAACCTTACTCATAAGTGCACAAGTGTTTCATTCCTTGTCCCTCAATCGGGACAATCCTCCATGTATGGAAATTTCATCTTAAGGATCTGATCGCAGCAGTATTTCTACAGAATCAACACTGCACACCGTGGAAACAAGGTAAATTAACCCCACATTGACTAGAGTGTTGCATCAATTCCTACAGTGGCATTTAAAAGTTTGGGCACCCTTGGTCAAAATTACCGTTATTGTGACCAGTTAAGCAAGTTGAAGATGGAATGATCTCTAAAAGGGCTAAAGTTAAAGATGACACATTTTCTCTGTATTTTAGGCCAAAAAAATTATATATTGTCATTTTTTACATTTTAAAAATTACAATAAGGAAAATAGGCCAATGCATAAGTTTGGGCACCCTGCATAGTTAGTACCTAGTAGCACTCCCTTTTAAAATATCATAGCTTGTAAACGCTTTTAGTAGCCAGCCGAGTCTTTCAATTCTTGTTTGATGGATTTTCATCCATTCTTCCTTGGAAAATTCTTCCATTTCTGTGAGATTCCTGGGTCATCTTGCATGCACTGCTATTTTGAGGACTAGCCACAGATTTTCAATGATGATCGAATCGGGGGACTGTGAGGGCCATTGAAAAACCTCTAGCTATCGCCTTTTGAGGTAGTCTGTTGTGGATTTTGATGTGTGTGATCATTATCCATTTGTAGAAGCCATCCTGTTTTCAAATTCAGCTTTTTTACACATGGTGTTATGTTTGCATCAAGAATTTGTTGAAATTTCATTGACTCCATTCTTCCCTCTACCTGTGAAATGTTCCCTGTGCCATTGTCTGCAACACAACTCCAAAGCATGATTGATCCATCCCCATGCTTAATGGTTGGAGAGATGTTCTTTTCCTGAAATTCTATGGAATTTTTTTCTCTGCACATACCTTTGATCATTGCGACCAAAGAGTTTTATTTTAACTTCAACGATTCACAGGACTTGTTTCTAAAATGCATTGGGCTTGTTTAGATGTTCTTTTGCATACCTCTGATGCTAAATTTTATGGTGATGGTGCAGGAGAGGTTTTCTTCTGATGACTCTTCCATGAAGGCTATATTTGATTAGGTGTCTCTGAACAGTAGAACAATTACCATAACTCCAGAATCTGCTAAATCTTTCTGAAGGTCTTTTGTAGAGTTGAGCGAAACGGGTCGAAAAATTTCAAAAGTCGACGACTTTTGGCAAAGTCAGGTTTCATGAAACGAAACCCGACCCTAGGATGAGGTCGGCCACGAGGTCGGCGACTTACGCGCCAAAGTTGCATTTCAAAAGTTTGTTTTGCGCTCTTTTTCAGCCAATCAGGATCCACGGACACTGTGGGAAACGTGATGACATAGGCAGGGGTCACCACCATCTTTCAGAAGGGCATGCAAGTGATTGGCTTGCTTTGGTGGGCGTCACAGGGGGTATAAAAGGGCGTGCACGCCGACCACCATCTTACTTCTGCCGATCTCAGTATAGGGAGAGGTTGCTGCTGATTCTGTAGGGAGAGCGTTAGGCAGGGAAGAAGACAAAAAAACTGCTTCTGCTGCTAGCGATTTGGCCTGCACAACACACCAGTCACTGTGTGTGCAGTGCAAGGGGAGGCTATATAGTGGTGTATCAGTGGTGTTGGTTGTTGGGCTGCCTTCTAAGGCTTCCTGACATTCCTGCATTGCTGTTTACCCACTGCTCCGCAAACTGCTTTATTAAAAGCAATCCCAATTTTTTTTTTTTTGTCCTGCTGAGAAGAAAAAAAACTGCTTCTGCTGCTAGCGATTTGGCCTGTACAACACACCAGTCACTGTGTGTGCAGTGCAAGGGGAGGCTATATAGTGGTGTATCAGTGGTGTTGGTTGTTGGGCTGCCTTCTAAGGCTTCCTGACATTCCTGCATTGCTGTTTACCCACTGCTCCGCAAACTGCTTTTTTAAAAGCAATCCCAATTTTTTTTTTTTTTTTGTCCTGCTGAGAAGAAAAAAAAACTGCTTCTGCTGCTAGCGATTTGGCCTGCACAACACACCAGTCACTGTGTGTGCAGTGCAAGGGGAGGCTATATTGTGGTGTATCAGTGGTGTTGGTTGTTGGGCTGCCTTCTAAGGCTTCCTGACAGGCTGGCATTGCTGTTTACCCACTGCTCTGCAAACTGCTTTTTTAAAAGCAATCCAATCTCCCTTATCCTCTAGTCACTTTTGTCACAGCTGTGCCATCGAGCCTGTGACATAGCGCTCAGATATCAGTGGGCCTCACACAATCCAAAAGTGTTCAGTGTCCACAAGTGTGTGCAGAAATTCAAAATCTCCTTTATCCTCTAGTCACTTTGGTCACAGCTGTGCCATCGAGCCTGTCATATAGCGCTCAGATATTCATTGGGCCTCACACAATCCAAAAGTGTCCAGTGTCCACAAGTGTGTGCAGAAATTCAAAATCTCCCTTATCCTCTCGTCACTTTTGTCACAGCTGTGCCATCGAGCCTGTGACATAGCGTTCAGATATCAGTGGGCCTCACACAATCCAAAAGTGTCCAGTGTCCACAAGTGTGTGCAGAAATTCAAAACCTCCCTTATCCTCTAGTCACTTTGGTCACAGCTGTGCCATCGAGCCTGTCACATAGCACTCAGATATTCATTGGGCCTCACACAATCCAAAAGTGTCCAGTGACCACAAGTGTGTGCAGAAATTCAAAATCTCCCTTATCCTCTAGTCACTTTGGTCACAGCTGTGCCATCGAGCCTGTCACATAGCGCTCAGATATCAGTGGGCCTCACACAATCCAAAAGTGTCCAGTGTCCATAAGTGTCTGCAGAAATTCAAAATCTCCCTTATCCTCTCGTCACTTTTGTCACAGCTGTGCCATCGAGCCTGTCACATAGCGCTCAGATATTCATTGGGCCTCACACAATCCAAAAGTGTCCAGTGTCCACAAGTGTGTGCAGAAATTCAAAATCTCCCTTATCCTCTCGTCACTTTTGTCACAGCTGTGCCATCGAGCCTGTCACATAGCGCTCAGATATCAGTGGGCCTCACACAATCCAAAAGTGTCCAGTGTCCACAAGTGTGTGCAGAAATTCAAAATCTCCCTTATCCTCTCGTCACTTTTGTCACAGCTGTGCCATCGAGCCTGTCACATAGCGCTCAGATATCAGTGGGCCTCACACAATCCAAAAGTGTCCAGTGTCCACAAGTGTGTGCAGAAATTCAAAATCTCCCTTATCCTCTCGTCACTTTTGTCACAGCTGTGCCATCGAGCCTGTGACATAGCGCTCAGATATCAGTGGGCCTCACACAATCCAAAAGTGTCCAGTGTCCACAAGTGTCTGCAGAAATTCAAAATCTCCCCTGTCCTATAGACACCTTGTACCTTGTTTTACATTACTATATAGTTTGTTGGATTTTGTCTACATTTCTACCAAAAATGAGGAAAGCTGGTGGAAGAGGCCGTGGAATTGGGCGGGGGTTGGCAGCTGGTAATGATGGTGTTGGTGGTGGATCTGATGGTAGTGGCAAGAGCAAAATAGGACCGAATGCAGGAGGTGTTGAGCCTGCGTCATCGTCTGGCTACATAAGGCCTCGAACGCTTAGTTTTCTAGGAGTTGGCAAACCGCTTTTAACCCCTTCACCCCCAAGGGTGGTTTGCACGTTCATGACCGGGCCAATTTTTACAATTCTGACCACTGTACCTTTATGAGTTCATAACTCTGGAACGCTTCCATGGATCCCGGTGATTCTGACATTGTTTTCTCGTGACATATTGTACTTCATGTTAGTGGTAAAATTTCATTCAAATAACTTGCGTTTATTTGTGAGAAAAACGGAAATTTGGCAAAAATTTTGAAAATTTCGCAATTTTCCAAATTTGAATTTTTATGCCCTTAAATCACAGAGATACGGCACACAAAAAACTTGATAACTAACATTTCCCACATGTTTACTTTACATCAGCACAATTTTGGAACCAAAATTTTTTTTTGTTAGGAAGTTATAAGGGTTAAAAGTTGACCAGCGATTTCTCATTTTTACAACACCATTTTATTTTTAGGACCACCTCACATTTGAAGTCACTTTGAGGGGTCTATATGATAGAAAATATCCAAAAGTGACACCATTCTAAAAACTGCACCCCTTAAAGTGCTCAAAACCACATTCAAGAAGTTTATTAACCCTTTAGGTGCGTCACAGGAATTTTTTTGAATATTTAAAAAAAAATGAACATCTAACTTTTTTTCATAAAAAAAATACTTCAGGTTCAATTTTTTTTATTTTACCAAGGGTAACAGGAGAAATTGGACTGCAAAAGTTATTGTGCGATTTGTCCTGAGTATGCAGATACCTGATATGTGGGGGGGAACCACTGTTTCGGTGCATGGCAGAGCTCAGAATGGAAGGAGCGCCGTTTGACTTTTTCAATGCAAAATTGGCTGGAATTCAGATTGGACGCCATGTCACGTTTGGAGAGTCCCTGATGTACCTAAACAGTGGAAACCCCCTACAAGTGACCCCATTTTGGAAACTAGACCCCCCAAGGAACTTATCTAGATATGTGGTGAGAACTTTGAACCCACAAGGGCTTTACAGAAGTTTATAACGTACAGCGGTACAATTAAAAAATCATATTTTTTCCACAAAAATGATCTTTTCACCCCAATTTTTATTTTCCCAAGGGTAACAGGACCCTAAAAGCTATTGTGCAATTTGTCCTGAGTACGCTGATACCCCACATGTGGGGGTAAACCACTATTTGGGCGCATGGCAGAGCTCGGAAGGGAAGCAGCGCCATTTGACGTTTTTGGCTGGAATTGAGATCGGACACCATGTCGCGTTAGGAAAGCCCCTGATGTACCAAAACAGTGGAAACCCCCCACAAATGACACAATTTTGGAAACTAGACCCCCTAAGGAACTTATCTAGATGTGTGGTGAGCACTTTGACCCCCCCAGTGCTTCACAGAAGTTTATAATGCCCGGGCGTGAAAATAAAAAATTCGTATTTTTTTCCACAAACATGATCTTTTAGTCACCATTTTTTTATTTTCCCAAGGGTACCAGGAGAAATTGGACCCCAAAAGTTGTTGTCCAATTTGTCCTGAGTATGCTGATACCCCATATGTGGGAGAAAACTACTGTATGGGCACACGTCGGGGCTCGGAAAGGAAGTAGTGACGTTTTGGAATGCAGACTTTGATGGAATGGTCTGCGGGTGTCATGTTGCCTTTGGAGAGCCCCTAATGTACCTAAACAGTGGAAACCCCCACAAATGACACCATTTTGTAAACTAGACCCCCCAAGGAACTTATCTAGATGTGTGGTGAGCACTTTGAACCCCCCAGTGCTTCATAGAAGTTTATAACGCCCGGGCGTGAAAATAAAAAATTCGTATTTTTTCCACAAACATCATCTTTTAGTCACCATTTTTTTATTTTCCCAAGGGTACCAGGGGAAATTGGACCCCAAAAGTTGTTGTCCAATTTGTCCTGAGTACGCTGACACCCCATATGTGGGAGAAAACTACTGTATGGACACACGTCGGGGCTCGGAAGGGAAGCAGTGACGTTTTGGAATGCAGACTTTGATGGAATGGTCTGCGGGTGTCATGTACGTTTGGAGAGCCCCTGATGTACCTAAACTATTGAAACTCCCCACAAGTGACCCCATTTTGGACACTAGACCCCCCCACGGAACTTATCTAGATGTGTGGTGAGCACTTTAAACCCCCAAGTGCTTCACAGAAGTTTATAACACTCGGACGTGAAAATAAAAAAATCATTTTTTTCCACAAAAATGATATTTTTGCCCCCAATTTTTTATTTTCCTAAGGGTAACAGGGGAAATTGGACCCCAAAAATTGTTTTGCAATTTGTCCTGAGTAGGCTGATACCCTACATGTGGGGGTAAAACACTGTTTGGGCGCATGGCAGAGCTTGGAAGGGAAGGAGCACCATTTGACTTTTTCAACTCAGAATTGGCTGGAATTGAGATCAGACGCCATGTTGCATTTGGAGAGCCCCTGATGTGCCCAAACAGTGGAAACCCCCCAATTATAACTCCAACCCTAACCCCAACACACCCCTAACCCTAATCTGAGCCCTAACCCTAGCCCTAGCCCTAACCCTAGCCCTAACCCTAGCCCTAACCCTAGCGGGAAAATGGAGATAAATCCTTTTTTTAAAATTGTATTATTTCTCCCTAACTAAGGGGGTGATATCGGGGGGTTTGATTTACTATTTATGGCGGTTTTTATGTTTGGCGGCTGTCGCACGCTAAAAGACGCTTTTTATTGTAAAAATAGTTTTTGCATCACCACATATTGAGAGCTATAATTTTTCCGTATTTTGACCCACCGAGTCATGTGAGGTCTTATTTTTTGCGGGACGAGTTGATGTTTTTATTGGTACCATTTTCGGGCACGTGACATTTTTTGATCGCTTTTTATTCCTATTTTTGTGACGCAGAATGAACAAAAACCAGCGTTTCATGAATTTCTTTTGGAGGGGTGCGTTTACACCGTTCCGCGTGCGGTAAAATTGATAAAGCGGTTTTATTCTACGGGTCAGTACGGTTACAGCGATACCTCATTTAGGTCGTTTTTTATGTTTTTGTCGGTTTTATGCAATGAAAACTATTTTATATAAAAAATAATTATTTTTGCATCGCTTTATTCTGCGAGCTATAACTTTTTTATTTTTTCGCTGATGATGCTGTGTGGCAGCTCGTTTTTTGCGGGACAAGATGACGTTTTCAGCAGTACCATGGAAATTTATATGCGTCTTTTTGATCGCGCGTTATTACACTTTTTGTTTGGCGGTATGATAATAAATCATTATTTTTTGCTTCGTTTTTTATTTTTATTTTTTAAGGGGTTCGCTAAAGGGGTTAACTAATGGGACAGTTTTATAGGGCAGGTCATTACGGACACGGCAATACCTAATATGTGTACTTTTATTGTTTTTTTTTTTTATTATTTCCAAAAAATGGATTTATTGGGGGAATTTTTTTTTTTTTTTCTAATTTATTTGGCGATTTTTTTTAAAATTATTTTAACACTTTTTTATATTTTTTTTTTACTTTATTAAATAGTCCCAGGTGGGACATCACTGTCCTGTGACAGATCGCTGATCTGTCACATCACAGATCACTGTGACAGATCAGTGATCTGACACAGGCACTGCAGAAGGCTTCCTCATGCCTGCGCTTTGCAGGCACTGAGGAAGCCAGCTTCCTCAGGCCCCCGTCGCCATCTTGGATTCGGGGGCCTGGAGGAAAGGAGTCCCCCGCAGCAGCGCTGCACATTGCGCTGCCGTGGGGGGCTCAGGGAAGCACGGAGGGAGCCCCCTCCCTGCCGATGCTTCCCTTTAACCCCCGGTACACCGCGATCATGTTTGATCGCGGTGTGCAAGGGGTTAACGTGTCGGGGCGGTCCGTGACCGCCCCTGACACATTGTGCCGGGTGTCAGCTGTGATAATCAGCTGACACCCAGCCGCGATAAGCGGCGCTCACCATGTGGGCGCCGCTGATCGCGCCGACGTACTATCCCGTCCATGGGCATAGGGGCCCAGGGCACATGGACGGGATAGTACGTCGGATGGCAGAAAGGGGCTAAAGCCAGAGCATCAGGAAAAAGTTTTGTCTTACATTGCTGACTCAGCCTCCAGCTCTATCGCCTCGTCTTCTTCAGTTGTAAAAAGTAAAAGCACTGAGTCGTCATTGGAGGCTCATGTTCATGAACCACACCTTTCCTTGTGGCCTTCACTTCAACCAAGATTGAAGGATGACGCAGGCCATGCTACTGATTACTCCATGGAGCTGTTTTCACATACCATGCCTGGATTATCAAGTCAAATGGTGAATTACCCAGGCCAAGATGAATCTGACATGGAGTGCACTGATGCACAGCCGCTGATGGATGATTCTGCTGGTACATTCACTCAGAGCACTACATTGTCCTCGCAGTGTACAGAGCCAGATTCTGACCCTGATGAGACTCAGGTGCCCCTTCCCGCACACTATACCACCATACACGGTGACACAGAGGAAGGTGCACATGACATAGAAGAGGAGGTGATGGATGACCCAGTTGTTGACCCAGATTGGCATCCATTGGGGGAAGAGGGTGCTGCTTCCAATAGCTCAGATGAGGAGCATCCACAGCAGACATCGACATCGCAACAGCTGTTATCTGGCAGGCCCGGAGCACTCCAAAGACAGGTTCCAAACATCAAAAGAGTTGCTGGACAGCTTGTCCAGAGGGTCAAAAGATCACAGCGTGCTAGGCCGCAAAATGTCTGCCAAAGTAGGAAGAGTGCAGTGTGGCACTTTTTTGACCAAAATCCTCATGATCAGGCCAAGGTTATCTGTAAGAAGTGCGCAAAGACCTTTAGCCGAGGGAAAAATCTGAAAAATTTGAATACCAGTTGCATGCTTAGACATTTAACCAGCATGCACTTGCAAGCGTGGACACAACACCAAACCTCAAGTGCCACATGTGCAACTGATCACAACGAAGGTAGTCAGCAATGCTACATTGTTTCCCCCACTGTAAGCCCACCGGTTAGCACAGCAGCAAATGTTGAGGTGTCGTTGCAAGGCCACAGCAGTCAGGGAATCCCACTGTTATATCAACGAAAGACTGATTCTAGGCCATCAGAAAGAACACCAACTCCATCACCATCATCAACCCTCTCTCAGTCCGCCCTGTCCACCGCTACTTCCACCATATGCAGCTCTCAAGTCCAGCTCACCCTCCCAGACACTATGAGTAGGTCAAGAAAGTACTCAGTCTCTCATCCGCGTACACTGGGTTTGAACGCCCACATTGCCAAACTAATCTCGTTTGAGATGATGCCCTTTCGGTTGGTGAAAAGCACAGCTTTCCGCGAACTCATGGCCTATGCAGTACCACGCTATGACCTACCCAGTCGCCACTTCTTCTCTCGCAAAGCCATCCCAGCCCTTCACCATCATGTGAAAGACCGCATTGTCCATGCACTCAAGCAGTCAGTGAGCGGAAAGGTGCACCTCACAACTGATGCATGGTCCAGTCGGCATGGCCAGGGCCGTTACGTGTCCATCACTGCGCACTGGGTTAATGTGGTGGATGCAGGGTCCACAGGGGACAGCGGTGGTGGGACAGTGCTGCCTAGCCCACGGTATAGGAAACAGTTGGCTGTAGGCGTTCGACCCTCCTCCTCCTCCTCCTCCTCCAGAAGCGAAAGCTCGTCCACAGAGCGCAGTCGTACGAGCACTCCATCTGCAGCTGCCACTGTTGCACACGATGTGTCCCCCTATCGAGCAGCTAGTGGAAAGCGTCAGCAGGCTGTGTTGCAGATGATGTGTTTGGGCAACAGACACACCGCCGAGGTGCTGGCCAAGTACTTGAAGCGACAAACTGAGTCATGGCTGGGCAGTGTACATCTTGAGGCAGGCAAGGTAGTTAGTGATAACGGCCATAATTTTGTGGCAGCCATAGCCCTTTCAAAACTCAGCCATATACCTTGCTTGGCTCACACCTTGAACCTGGTGGTGCAGTGCTTCCTCAAAAATTATCCGGAGTTAACAGCCCTGCTCCAGAAGGTGCGAAGACTGTGCGCGCACATCCGCCGGTCGCCTGTACACTCCGTTCATATGCAGAAGCTGCAGCGATTGCTCCACCTTCCCAACCACCGCCTCATTATCGACATTGCAACAAGGTGGAACTCCACCCTGCACATGGTGGAGCGGCTGTGCGAGCAGAGGCAGACCATAATGCATTTGTGGGAGGATACACGGTCAGGCACTTTGAGAGCAGACATGGAGTTGACAGGTGTGCAGTGGTCGAAGCTGAAAGACCTCTGTAAAGTCCTTCAGTGTTTTGAGGAATGCACACGGCTGGTAAGCGCAGACGACGCCATCCTAAGCATGAGCATCCCACTTATGCGTCTGCTCATGCAAACTTTGATGCACCTTAAGGAGCAGGCGTCTGCAGCCAATGTTGATGAGGAGGAAGAGGAGGAGGGAATCCTTGTCTGCTCAGGGACCTCTCCTGGACGAGGTGGAGGAAGAAGAGGAGGAGGAGGAGGATGATGGGGATGATTACTTAGGGGAGGAGGATGCATCTCGTGGGGCAAGTGAAAATGTTGGCGTGGCAAGGTCTGGTACAGGGTTTGTGCGTGACTGGAGGGATGTGGATTTGCCAGAAAGTGCTCCTCCACCCAGCACTCGCAGTGCATCATTGACACCGGGAACATTGGCCCACATGTCAGATTATGCCTTGCAGATCCTAAAAAGGGACCCACGCATTGCAAAAATGATGAACGATGACGACTACTTGTTGGCCAGCATCCTGGATCCACGCTATAAAGGCAAATTACAAAACATCATGCCACAGGAGAACCTTGACCTAATATTGGCTAATAAACAAGCAACTCTGGTAAATCGGTTGCTTGAGGCATTCCCAGCACACAGCAGCGGTGATAGTTCTCACACGAGCCGTACGGGCCGGGGGCAGCTTGGCAGAGGTGTTCGTGGTGCACACAGCAGAAGTGGCGTTGGAGACAGGGGTTTCATGACAATGTTGTGGACTGATTTTTCAAATACCGCTCACACAACTGCTAATACTGCATCGATGGAAAGTGACAGGAGACAGCAGTTGTCAACTATGGTTACAAACTACTTTTCCTCCCATATCGATGTTCTCCCACACAGGTCATTCCCCTTTGACTATTGGGCCGCTAAACTGGACACCTGGCCTGAATTGGCCCAATATGCCTTACAGGAGCTCGCTTGCCCAGCTGCAAGTGTGCTATCGGAAAGAGTCTTCAGTGCAGCTGGATCAATCCTGACAGAAAAAAGGACCCGTCTGTCAACCCAAAATGTGGATGATCTAACCTTCATTAAAATGAACCATGCATGGGTTTCCAAGGATTTTGTCCCACCTTCCCCTGATGACACATAGGGTGACAGAAAAATGGCTTGCTTTGGTCCACCTCTTCCTGGGACTTCACCTATTTCGCCTTTTGCATCAGCTGAATGTCCAACATCAACATATGCCACTTTCTAAAACTCCCTAACTGTGCTGCCCCCCCCATGGCCGGGGTCACCACCTAGCGCATGACACCGTGCGAGTGCCGTTGCCCTGGACAGGTGGGTAGGCCGACTCTTGGTAGCGGGCACTAGCACAGGGTCCCTCATAGTGCAATCAAGTGTCTCTGACGGTGGTGGTGCACACCCGCCGTCAGACACACCGCCGTACTATGAGGGGCCCAGTGCCAGTACCGACGCCCACGAGTGGGCCCCCCTTGCTTGGGCAGGGCCCCAGCATTTGCAATCTTTACCTCTCCCTGCTCCTCCGCTGTGTAATCTGGGCCGTCAAATCCATACTGTGCCTGACACCGTCTGAGCCTGCCTCCTGATGTACAGACTTATATTTTGAATGTGTACGCTATCCATACATGTTATCCGGGGATACGGTACCCTTTCTAACCTTTGTGCAATCACGTGCAATCCATACTGGGCCTAACACCGTCTGAGCCTGCCTCCTGATGTACAGACATATATTTTGAATGTGTACGCTATCCATACATGTTATCCGGGGATACGGTACCCTTTCTAACCTTTGTGCAATCCATACTGGGCCTAACACCGTCTGAGCCTGCCTCCTGATGTATAGACATATATTTTGAATGTGTACGCTATCCATACATGTTATCCGGGGATACGGTACTCTTTCTAACCTTTGTGCAATCACGTGCAATCCATACTGGGCCTAACACCGTCTGAGCCTGCCTCCTGATGTATAGACATATATTTTGAATGTGTACGCTATCCATACATGTTATCCGGGGATACGGTACCCTTTCTAACCTTTGTGCAATCACGTGCAATCCTTACTGGGCCTAACACCGTCTGAGCCTGCCTCCTGATGTATAGACATATATTTTGAATGTGTACGCTATCCATACATGTTATCCGGGGATACGGTACCCTTTCTAACCTTTGTGCAATCACGTGCAATCCATACTGGGCCTAACACCGTCTGAGCCTGCCTCCTGATGTATAGACATATATTTTGAATGTGTACGCTATCCATACATGTTATCCGGGGATACGGTACCCTTTCTAACCTTTGTGCAATCACGTGCAATCCATACTGGGCCTAATACCTTCTGAGCCTGCCTCCTGATGTACAGACATATATTTTGAATGTGTACGCTATCCATACATGTTATCCGGGGATACGGTACCCTTTCTAACCTTTGTGCAATCACGTGCAATCCATACTGGGCGTGAGAACGGCTGGCGAGCTGTTAAGCAAGCTACAGCACCTGTGGTTTGCACACGTAAGTTTTTCATTTTTTCAGGAATGACGGTTAGGCCTAATTCCGGAACTGCGGTTGACCTGCACTTACTGGGAAATCATTGTTCGCGGGTAATAATTGTAATCAGTGATCCCCATCACTAACGTTGTTCAGCGGGTTATCTGCACCTGTAAGCGACAAACGCTGGCCTTTTCAGTGTAGCGCACATGCAGCCACGGACATGTAATGGTATGACACACCAGTTATTGGCCAATCTCATGTGCCAGAGCCTCACGTGTCCCTCTAGTAAGCCGGACTCGGACCGCGGGGCATGACAGAGTCTCGTTCGTTAACGGAATTAAGCTTGCAATGTGTGCATCTGTTCTGTAGCTGGCATGGTTGAGGTTTCCCAGGTGGAGTCGAATTTAACCGTAGGCTCCACTCCTGGTGGTGCCCTTCTGGACATTCCTTTAAGGTTCAGCTTTGCAACCATACTGCCCACGTAAAACAAACACTTTGCCTTCATGAACGCTGTTTGGAGGGTCATGACTCGTGGGAATAACGCCGCCCAATCAGTTAACCTGCTAGAGAGATCGTTCGTTGCTCCCAAGCATGACATCACACTCCCTAGGAAGAAGGTAATGCCACTGTGGCGACCGTACTCCTGGGGGCGACACAAGTGCACTGATGCCCAGCCACTGCTCGATGAATCTGCTGGTACATTGACCCAGACCACTACATTCCCCTCGCACGCTACTCGGCCTGAATCTGACCCTGATGAAACTCAGGTTACCCTTCCCATATACAGTTCCATCTTACACGGTGACAAAGAGGAAGCTGCAGATGAAAGTGCAGGTTCGGCCCACCCGCCATCAGACACACCACCGTACTATCAGGGGCCCTGTGCCAGTGCCGTCGCCAACGAGTGGGCCCCCCCCTGCTTGCTCAGGATCACAGCACTTGCAAAGTTGAAATACTGTGCAGTGAGATGGAAGATGGGGACGACGAGGAGTCCAGACAAGTACAGGGATTCCCTAGCGAGGAGACTTATTTGATTGTTTTCAATGTTGGGACAGCAATTTTTGGGGAGCACTATACTCTGGAGAATGATAGATGGTGCCCACCATACACTGGAACATTCCAAAGGTGGACATCAGACACTAGAGCAGCATTTACAGGGCCCATTATACACTAGAGCAGTAGAAATGGGGCCCATTATGTTTGGAGCATTATTTGGGCCCATAAGACAGTGGAGCTTCATCCATGGGGACCAACATATACTGTAGCATTATGTGGAGCTCATCATATACTGTTTCAAACATTATATGGGACCAATGATTCTGTATGGAGAAATAGATGGGCCTCGTCATGAGATGTAAAAAGTGAAGTATTTTTCATTGTACTATACCGCTATTTATCTGCCGTATCGGAGCATGATGAGTTGTGGTATGTGTTAAAGGGGCGCTCTTTCGCCCAGGGCACATGAAAACCTGGAGCCAGCCCTACCCCCCCACAACTTTAGCCAAATAACCCCCATTTTTCAGTGCGTAACTTGTATTATGAAGTTAATTAAGGTTGACAAGCTTAAGTAAGAAGAATTGATGCTTTTGGCATTCAAATGGGCACTGTAGGTGTGTTTCCTGTCCTCCTCTCACTGCCGACTTTTATTCCCCATTGACTTATATTGGGTTTCGTGTTTCGGGACAACCCCGACTTTTCCCTATAATCGGACGATCTTGCTCGACCCGACTTTTGGAAAAGTCGGGTTTCACGAAACGAAACGCGACCCTAAAAAACCAAAAGTCGCTCAACTCTAGTCTTTTGCAGTCAAGTGGGGGTTCTGATATGCCTTTCTAGCAATCCTACTAGCAGCTCTCTCTGAAATTTTGCTTGGCCTTCCAGACCTTATCTTGACCTCCACTGTTCCTGTAAACTGCTATTTCTGAATTACATATTGAACTGAGGAAAGGACAACTTGACAACGCTTTGCTATCTTCTTATAGCCTTCTCCTGCTTTGTGGGCCTCCACCATTTTCATTTTCAGAGTGCTAGGCAGCTGTGTTATGAGCTCATTTCCTCCACCTTTGATGTCCGATGAACTCCCTCTGCTGGTGAAAGGAGGTAGTGAAATCGATTTTGATGTGAAAAACCTGTCATCTGAACAGGTGGAGTGTGATTGGACATCCGGAGTCTCTGAGTGGATATAAGGCCGCCGACGCCCTGCTGGGTTGCTGGTGATCCTCTCTGCTCTGAACTCTGGCCTCCAGTTTAGTCCTGTCTACTAAAGCTAAGTTTTTGCTCTGCTATTGTTCCATGAGATTTTGTCTGGTTTACTTAGTGTTTGTGTTCAGCCAGCCCTGGTTGGGACTGGCTGAACTCCATTTTTTGTCTCTGATCAGTTGATCTCTTTGCTCTGTTTTCAGAATATACCTGAGTGCTGATATAGTGATTTTGAAGTCTAGTGACTTCAGGGCCTTTTCTATCAGACGTGTTGGACATTATTTTTGGCAGGGTTTTTGCGTCATTGCAGACAGTTGCTTTTCTTTCCTGTCCTATCTAGTTAGTGAGGGCCCCATCATTTGCTCAGCCTGTCTTTCTGTCTGTGTTTTCACCGTCAATACATGTTGGGGGCTGTCTATTGCTTTGGGGTCTACTCTGGGGCAGTTTAGATTTCCCCTTTCTTTAGGTTCATTTAGTTCTCCGGCTGTGAACGAGGTGTCTAGGACCACCGTAGGAACACCCCACGGCTACTGTTAGTTGTTGTGAATAGGATCAGGGGTCTGCAATCCGCTAGCTACCAACCTCTCCGGTTTTCTGGACTTAGCTTGTATTTTTGTTTTTTCCTCCTCCGGTGACTCATTCATAACACAGCTGCTTAAAAGAACCCATGGTGGCTGTTTTTTCGCACAAGGTTAGTGGAGGCTATGTGTTTCTAAACCTGTGGAATCTGCATCAGCTGGTTTTTCCTAACATTGAGGGTGAACAAGCCATATCCCTTACAGGCTAATTAAGGTCTGAAACCTTGGTCAAAGTTATCTGAGCACACAAATCTCCAAAGGTGCCCAAACTTTAGCATCGGACCATTTTTCTTTTTGTAACTTTTAAAATGTGAAAAAATGACAGTGTATTACTTTTTAGCCTAAAATACAAAACAAATGTGTCATATTTAACTTTAGGCCCTTTAGAGATCATTTTATCTTCAACTTGCTTAACTGTTCACAATAACAGTAATTTTGACCAGGGGTGCCTAAACTTTTGCATGCCACTGTATATAATAGGCTAAATAATACAGTACACCTGTAAGCAGTGCAAAATATATTTATTTAAGATCAGGATTGGGGTTGAAGTTTCTGAGGTATCCACTGGAGAGGTTTGTCAAGACTGCCCCAAGAGCGTCTCTCGAAAACAATGATTATTAGAAACAGAGGTGTTAAGCCTCTTAGAAAGGAACTTATTATGGGAAGTTATTATTTATTATTTATATAGCACCATTGATTCCATGGTGCTGTACATTTGAACGTGTTACATACAAATTACAGATATCACTTACAGTAAACAAACAGCAATAACAGACTGATACAGAGGGGAGAGGACCCTGTCCTTGCTGGCTTACATTCTACAGGATGGTGGGGAAGGAGACAGTAGGTGGGGGGGTTGTAGCAGCTCCAATGTTGGTGAGGCGGTAGCTCCGATAGTGGTGAGGAGGCAGCGGGGTCACTGCAGGATGTAAGCTTTCTTGAAGAGGTGAGTTTTCAGGTTCTGTCTGAAGGATCCGAATGTGGTTGATAGTCGGACGTGTTGGGGCACAGAATTACAGAGGATGGGGGATATTCTCGAGAAGTCTTGGAGGTTATTAGGCGAGGAGCGAATAAGTGTGGAGGAGAGAAGGAGGTCTTGAAGAACTGGAGGTTACGTGAGGGAAGCTATCGGGAGATTAGTAGAGAGATATATGGAGGAGACAGGTTACTGATGGCCCTGTAGGTCAGTATTAGTAATTTGAACTGGATACACTGAGGGAAGGGGAGCCAGTGAAGAGATTTGCAGAGAGGAGAAGTGAAGGAGTAGTGAGAAGAGAGATGAATTAGTCGGGCAGCAGAGTTAAGGATGGACTGGAAAAGTGCGAGAGTGTTAGCAGGGAGGCACAAGCATTTTAGTAGATTGAGGTTTGAGGAAAGGATGGATTCTGAAGATATTTTTGAGCTGGAAGCGACAGGAGGTGGAAAAAGCTTGAATGTGTGGTTTGAAGGACAGGGCAGAGTCAAGGGTTACTCCAAGGCAGCTGACTTCCGGTACAGGGGAAAGCGTGATGTCATTAATTGCGATAGATAGATCAGGTAAGGAAGATCTGTAAGATGGAGGAAAGAGGAGTTCAGATTTGTCCACATTGAGTTTGAGGAAGCGAGAGGTGAAGGAGGATGTGGCTGACAGACACTCTGGAATTTTGAACAGCAGAGAGTTGACATCTGGGTCAGAGAGGTAGATCTGAGTGTCATCAGCATAAAGGTGGTACTGGAATCCATGGAACTTTGAGTTGTCCCAGGTCAAGTGTATAGATTAAGAGTAGGGGCCCTCGAACAGAGCCTTGGAGAACTTCAATTGAGAGAGGGTGGGATATTGAAGTAGTGTGGGAGTGGAAGACACTGAATGTGCGGTTGGAAAGGTATGACAAGATCCAGGATAGGGCGAGGTATTTGATGCCAAAAGAGGAGAGGATCTGTAGTAGGAGGTAGTGGTCAACTGTGTCAAAAGCAGAGAACAGGTCTACAAGGAGTATAGAGTATTGACTTTAGCTTTGGCTGTAAGTAGGTCATTAGTAATTTTGGTCAGGGCAGTCTCAGTGAAATGATGGGGACTGAAACCAGATTGTAGATTGTCAAAGAGCAAGTTAGATGAGAGATGGGAGGAAAGTTCAGCATGGACGTGCTGCTCCAGGAGTTTAGAAGCGAATGCGAGCAGCGATATTGGCCTATAGCTGGACATAGCAGTTGAGTCGAGGGGTGGCTTTTTAAGGATAGGTGTGATTGTGGCATGTTTGAAAGCAGAAGGGAAAGTACCAGAAGTTAGTGATAGGTTGAAAAGGTTGGTTATGGATGGGATCAGTGTGGTGGTGAGGTTGAGGAGCAGGTGGTATGGGTCAAGTGCACCAGTGGTGAGGTGTGATTTGGAGAAGAGACAATTAAAGGGGTTGTCCACTACTTTATATTAATCCCCCAATGTATCCCCCTGGGGCCTCTAATGAATTTTGTAAATACCTCCTGTTGCCAATACTGCCTGTGAGCGGCGCTATCCATGGCCTCTCACAGGCAACATGTGACCCCAAGGCTGCAGACGCCACTATTATCCGCTGATGTGACGTCAAGTTCCAGACTCTGAAAATTGACGTGACATCAGCAGCAGGCGTGACTCAGCATCCAGACTGCTGTCACTCATCAAAAGTGACTGGGCTGTGGGCAGTGCTGCACAGCACGTCACAGCCCAGTATGCAGCGTGCGCACTGCAGACGGGGTTTTGGGTTGAGCTGCGTGTTGCCGGGGGCTCTGCGGGGGGTTCTGCAGGCTGTGCTGCGGTATTTGTGTGCGTGTATATATGTATGCAGGCAAGTCCCATCGGGCTATGCCTGCTACACTGACAAGGAGTGACATATTAGCCAATGATGGGACAGTAGTAGTCCCATCATCCAGCTAATGTGTTGAATGTTAAAAAAAACAAAACAAAAAAAAAAAACATACAGAACAATGCTAGCAATGTGTTACAATAAGATGCTTCAGCTTGAAGATAGAGGGAGGATAGGAGGGAGGGGTTTGGGTGTGTTTTGGAGTGGGTGTGCTAGGTGCATCTTAAAACTTGTAGTATTAGAGCACAGTAAGTCAGGAGAAAGGAAGTTGTCTATTAATCCCATGAGAACTGAGCCAGCACTGAGGATGTGCTGCTAGAGCATGATAAAAGGTAATATTGCTAAAATAAACACAGTGGATGTTTTGAGTGACACATAATAGCAAGAATTATGAAAAAAAGTTATAGTACTGGACAAACCCCTTTAAGCTCCCCTTCAGTGATGTTGGAGAGGGAAGTTATGGGATTTGGGCATTGATCTGGTATGCAAAGGGGTTGTGGTGGTTGAACAATAAAGACTTACCTTGTTTGGTCAATCTTATTTTTGAAGTGTGTGGTGAAGTCCTCAGCAGAGATGAGGGTGGATGGAGGGGCAGTGGTGGGCGGAGGAGGGAGTTAAAAATTTTGAATAACTGTTTGGGGTTGTAGGATAGGGAAGATATGAGGGTTGTGAAGTAGGCCTGTTTAGCAGGGGTGAGTGCAGAGGCTGAGGAAAATTGCGAGAGAGTAAGAGATTGTGAATCACATGAACCATACTGCAGATAGAGCGGGCATTCCAGAGTGCTCCAGAGAGAGGGAGCAGGGGTATGGGCATCAAGGGCACTGCTTTTATGTTGGAGAGATTGCAGTATTTCATATTAGATAGAGAGCAGTAGCAGGGGGTAGTAATGGGAGGTATGACCTGTGGGGGTCCAGGATTGGGAGATATGTCGCCAGAAGTGAGAAGCAGAGAGAGAGAGCAGGTGGGAGAAAGAGAGTGGCCAACTTGTTTCATGTTTTACTAGGAGAGATCTGAGGTTGAGGAGCAAATCAGCAGAGGAGGTCAGGTGGGGAGGAAAGAGGGAAGGGGAGATGATTATTTGGTTAGAGGGTGCTGGGGATTGGGGATAGCAAAGGAAAGTGAGGAGTAGTGGAGTATATATAAACATCGTGAAGAAGTAAGATGGGTTAATAGAAAAGCTAGGTCCAAGTAATAAGAAGTGCTTACTTGGCAGACATACCCAAAAGAGACAGATACATAGTGTGGGGTCCTGACTCCTGCCATGACTAACTGCCATTGAAATAACTGCAGCTTCTGGATACTTAGCTGCAGTGATACTTTGCTGCAGGGGGACACGTGCCAGACCCCACACACGTGCACCCCTTAGAATGAGACTACATTTATTGGACTAAGTGGATCTTTTGAGAGGGATTGTGGGAGCTGGTTTGGGATAAATTAGCAGCTGGCCAGCACACCAGGGGTTCATAGATGATCAATGACACTGGGCCTGGCTACATCTCTATGCTATGACAATATAATATCTATAGTGACTCCAACCATGCATATACAGCAGTGAGTATTGAGTACTATGTAAAAAATGAATTATAGCAAAGATTCAGAAGGCACTGTTATATACCATTGAAAAATGTTGCAGGATGATAAGCAGCAGATGACAGACAGCAAGCAGAGGTTATACCTGTGTGGAGAGGAGATGGATGTTAATTCTCGGCCATTGAAACTGCAGCTTCTGGATACTTAGCTTCAGTGATACTTTGCTGCGGGGGGAAACGACATGAGTGCACCTCCATAGAATGCTACTAAATTTATAGAAGTTCACCAGAAGAAAAGGAGGATAGGATTTTATTATCCCCTGTTTCTTATAAAGAAATCGGACGGTCCATACAGGACAATTATCAACCTAAAAGGCTTGAACAAGTTCTTGAAAATTCCAAGGGTTCAAGATAGAATCAATAAAGTCAGAAGAACAGCTGCTCTTTCCTGATTGTTATATGGCCATCCTAGATCTAGAATTTTCAAGAACTTGTTCAAGCCTTTTAGGTTGATAGTTGTCCTGTATGGACCGTCCGATTTCTTTATAAGAAAGGTAGCGGTCCTGCTGCTGCGTTGTTGCCCTCCCACGGCCCCCTCCACATCTCCTGGTGTACTGACCTGTCTCCTGGTAGACACTGCTGACAGACACAGCAAACCTTCTTGCCACAGCTCACACTGATGTGCCATCCTAGATGAGCTGCACTACCTGAGCCACTTGTGTGGGTTGTAGAGTCCGTCTCATGCTACCACGAGTGTGAAAGCACAAAGAAACATTCAAAAGTGACCAAAACACCAGCCAGAAAGCATTGATACTGAGATGTGGTCTGTGGTCCCCACCTGCAGAACCACTCCTTTATTGAGGGTGTCTTGATAATTGCCAATAATTTCCATCTGTTGTCTTTTCCATTTGCACAACAGCATGTGAAATTGATTGTCAAACAATGTCGCTTCCTAAGTGGACAGTTTTATTGAAAAGGCTAAAATCCTGTGGGACTTCAAGTTTCAGATAGATAAGCAGGTGTTGGCTAACCAACCAGACATTGTCATAGTAGACAAGGATGAGAAGACAGCAATGATAATAGATGCTGGAGAAATACCAGGGCCTCCAAGGAGTACTGACGAAGATGTGGAAGATGAAGGCAACAGCGATTCCTGTGGTGATAGGAGCACTTGGAGCAGTGACCTAAGTTGGAAGAATGGCTACAACAGATCCCAGGAGCAATATATATATACACATATATTAGTGGCAGGTCGGCTCACTTAGCTGCTTCTCGAGGTGGACAGTTGCAGAATTGGGCCTGGGGAACTTCCCTGATGGAGAAGACCAGAAACGGAAACAGGTAGTCCCAGTCTTGACCATCCTTCTCAATGAACTTTTTGAGCATGGCTTTCAGGGTTTTATTGAAGCGCTCTACTAGGCCATCAGTCAGTGGATGATACACTGAAGCTCGCTGCTGGGCAATCTGGAGGAACTCAGTACTTTATTTATTAACCTTGCTCATGAAGAGGGTTCCCTGGTTTGTCAGAATCTCCTTTGGCAGGCTCTTCCTAGCAAAAATATGGATCCCGGGCGATACTCTTAGCCAAAGAGTTCCTTAGGGGTACTGCTTCAGGATACCGGGTCGCATAGTCTATTACCACTAGGATATATTGGTGCCCTTGTGCCGACTTATCTACCAGACCTACTAGGTCCATGGAAATTAGCTCAAATGGGATCTCTATTACTGGTAACGGGACTAGAGGACTTCAGAAGCACGCAGAGGGAGCAGTTATCTGGCAGGTTGGGCAGGACCTACAATAATTCCGGATCTCCCAATAACATCCTGGCCAATAGAACCTCTGCAGTATTCTCTCCTGCGTTTTCTCCACCCCCAGATGTCTCCCCTAAAAATGCAAATGGGCCATGTCTAGAACCCTCCACTGGTAGGGACCTGGAACCAACAGCTGCTCCAGTATTTCACCTCCCCTCAGTGTAGTCACTCTATGCAGCAATTCGCTATTGACTGCAAAGTGTGGGTACCTGGTGTCAGCCCCCGGCTCTTGAGTAACCCCATCTATCACAGTCACATTTTCAAAGGCCCCTTTTAGGGTAAGATCCCATATTTGAGCAGTCCCAAAATTTTCACCAGAAACCCCAAGCTCAGCCTCCCTGATCACCGATTCATCCTCATCACTAGCTAAGACACACAACGGGAACTCCTCCACCTCCGACTGCAATGGGAATTCATCAGGGTTGCGCTGGCTTCTGCCTGAGACACTGGACACCTCTACTTTTCCCCGCAAGTCCCAGAACAGGCTGAAGTCCCAACTGATTATGATGGGGTGCAGCAAGTCTCTCTGACTACCCTGACCTCATGGAACTCCATACCACAGCTCGTTTTAATCATCACTCTGGCAACAAGGTAGTCTTTGGCATGCCCGTGGATTCAGCGGATTGTCCACGTTTCCTTTTGATCAACTGGTGGGGAAGCGTGGCCCTTATCAGGGTCACCAAGCTCCCAGATTTCAAGAGTCCTGACCCCAGTACTCCGTTTACGGTCACGGGATATGACTGCGGCCCCCTCCGGGCTGATAGTCCACACTGAAAGCTGTGTAGGCATAATACAAGCAGTGCCTGCCCAGGCTGCAATCCAACTGCTCTGCAGACATAGGACAGTGGGATGCTATGTGTCCAGAACCTTGACACCACCAGCAGATCAGGTCTTTAGCAGCAGCCTTTGGTAGCCCCTCAGCGGCTCCTTGAGACCTATGGACTCGCCCCAGTGGTGGCTCTGTTACCCCTATCTTGGGACTCGGGCTCCCGCTGTGTATCCTAGTATGGAGATGTACCACCCCCTGGCTTCTTCAGGTACCTCTCGACCACCTAGTGCCCTTCTAAGAAAACCCACCAGGTCATCCACATTCCAGTGGTCTCCTTGGACAACCTAGATCTGCACCGGCCAGGGGAGAGCGTGAATAAATTGGTCCATCATGACCCACTCGACCATCTGGACTGGATGGCCCTGGCTGCAATCATTTCTGGACCAAATGCAACACGTCAAACTTGAGTGGGAAGATTTGTCACCACAATACGTCCAGTGATGAACCTTTTGGGATCCGCCCCAAGGAACAGGAAACCTACAGAGATAAAAGGGGCAGCCCCCCTCGCCAAACAAGCTTTAGTTAATTGCTCCGCAGCTTTTTAAAGTATTTACATCTCAACCTATATAAATATACAGTATGTATATTTTCATCTATATATGACTAACCCGTGCAACTATAATCTATGGGAGGGAAGTAAGTGGGTGCTATCATGGACTCTATGAAAGAGCATTACCGGTAAATAATCCGTTTTTTTCTCTTCACCACGACAGCACCAACTGAGAGATTTTCAGAGACGATCACCTGGGAGGGCCATCATGCTAAGAACCGATCTACCGAAGACTAAGTCAGAGGAAAAAGACAAGTCAAGCCTGTAGTGACTAAAGAAGGTAGATGTGAGGACCAAGCTGCAGCATTACATATGAGGTCAATCGGAACATCCGCCTTTTCAACCCAGGAGGATGCCATAGCCCGTGCAGGAATGTGCTTTTATCCCCTATGGAGGGCTTTCATCTCTTGCCGAGTATGCCAGATCAATTGCAGCTCTGATCAAACGGGATAGCGTGCCCTTTGTCACTCCAGACCCCTTCCTGTGACCCTGAAAGGACACAAAGAGTCCTTCTCTGCCTCCAGGGAAAAGTTCTGTCTATATCGGCTAGGACCGCTCTCCTCTCATCTAGGGTGTGAAATTTTTCCTCTTCAGGAGTTGCAGGGCTATCATAAATAACACACACTTTATTGAAGCTAAGTGTTAAGGGTTCAAACGGGACCCCTGTCAACGCATCAAGAACTAGGTTTAGGTCTCAGAGCAGTATTCGAGCAATATGAACTGGGTCTGCTCACTGACATGCTGCAATAAATAGAGCTACCCATCTATCCCCAGCGATATAGTAGCTATACAGGACGCCCAGAACTGATATCTGAACCTTCAAGGTATTTACTGACAACCCCAATTCTCGACCCCTCTGCAGGAATTCCAAGATAGCAGGGATAGGTACCTCATTAGAGAGGGTAACTGTGTAAAAGCTAAGAAATTTCCTCCACACCTTGGTGTATATCTTGGTCGTGGCCTCTTTTCTACTTTGCAGAAGGGTATTAATAAAATTCTCCGAGAACCCCTTTAGTCTCAGTAACTGTCTCAAGTTCCACTCAGTCAGGCGTAGACCCTTCACCCGAGGATGAAGGAAGAGTCCCTGAGACAGCAGGTCCCGATCCCATGGGAGGATCCAGGGGTCAGATAAAGACATGGCTGAGCCCTGAAAACCATGGCCTCTTGGGTCAAAATGGAGCAATCAGGATTACTCTCGCCTTCTCCTCTCAATTTTCTGATGACCAATGAATGGGAGGAGTATTATCGGGGGAAGGCATACGCCAGATGGAAAGGCCATGGGGATTGAAGAGAGTCAAGGACATCTGGTCAGTCCGCTCTGTATAGCAAAGCGAACTTTTTGACCTGCCTGTTGGCCCTTGTTGCAAACAGGTCTATTTCTGGGAAACCCCATTAGGCTGTTATTTTCCTGAAGATGCGGCGGCTGAGTATCCACTCTCACTGATGCAGGGTATGGCGGCTGAGGAAGTCTGCTCTGAAGTTGTCTACTCCCCTGATGTGGAGGGCTGATAGGGACAAAAGGTGTGCCTTGGCTATCTGTAGGATTCTCTCTGTGGTAGACATGTGTTCTTGATCGTGTTCCTCCTTGACGATTTAAATAGGCTACGGAGGCAGCGTTGTCTGTCTCTTGCATGAGATCCTCGCAGCTGTGGAAGGAATTCACATATAGCATGATCAATTGTTTTTAGCTCTCTTAGATTAGAAGAGTCATCTGCCTCACTTATGGACCATTGTCCTTGGACTACACTTTCACCTAAATAAGCCCCCCAAACAAAGGAACTAGCATCCGTAGTAGTTACTTTTGAGGGTCTCGGTACCCACTGGACCCCCATAGAGAAATGGCCCTGGTGCAGCCACCATGACATTGAACTAACTAACTCAGCTGACAGGAATATCTTTCCCTCCAACTGTCTCTCCAGTCGCTTCTCCTTTTGCAGGATAACTTGCTGCAACTGTCTAGTGTGGAACTGAGCCCACTGCACTGCAGGAATACAAGATGTAGGGAGCCAAGAAGGGACATAGCTTCCCTTAGGGACATCTTAGGGTTGTCCATTGCTGACCGTACTTTATTATTGCCAACATCTTTTCCGGGAGGAGACATTTTTGACTTACAGAGTCCAGATGGAGGCCTAGGAACGTCTGCCGAGTCACCGGGAGCAATATGGATTTGATCCAGTTGATCAGGCATCCCAAAGCCTGTAAAGATGAAATTGCATCAGCTAGTCGATGTTCACATTGGGAGACAGAGTTTTCCCACCAGAAAATTATCTAGGTATGGGCAAGTGTCCTTCAACCGCATATACGCCATCACCTCTAACATTAGCTTAGTGAAAACCCGGGGAGCCATGGATAAGCTGAAAGGTATTGCCGCAAACTGAAGATGGTGGACACTGCCTTAACGAGTGACCGCCGCTTGAAGATACTACTGATGCATGGCATGTATTGGCAGATGATAGTATGCATCCTTCAGATCCAGGACCGCCATGACGCACCTGGGAAACAAAAGTTTAATTGCTGAACGTATGGATTACATCTTGAAGTTATGGGACTTTTCAACTTTCTCAAATTAATTATGGTTCTGTAGGAACCATCTGGCTTAGAAACGAGGGAGAATAAAATCCCTTGCCCCTCTGGTTCTCCGGAACCTCCACTAGCACATGCTTGGTTAGCAGACCCCTAATTTCTAACTCCAAAGCCTCCTGCTCAACGTGAGACTTTAGAGAAGTCAATATGAAGGAGTCCAGGGGGACCTGAGCAAACTCTAACTTCAAGCCCGACGATACAAGGCTAATAGCCCAGGGATTGGATGTTATTGCCTTCCATTGCTGGCTGAAAAATGATAACCTGCCACCCACCAGAGGGTTGGGGTTTGCGTAACTTGTCTCGTTTGTCGCGTTTTTAGGGAGTTTCACCAAATAAGTCACTTCTGTGCTTGGTCTCTCTGTTGTCCTGGCATCTTTGGTTCTTATAGGCTCTCTTTCTGCTGAATGGCTGCTTTCTGAAACCCTTCTTTCTTTCGCCCGCTTTGAGGAGTATCTCGTCAAGCACTGTTCCAAACAGGTACTCACCCTGGCATGGTATAGCGCAGAGTTTTGCTTTAGCCTGCACGTCACTTCTCCAACCCTTTAACCATAAGGCACGATGGATTGCGTTGGTTAATCCTACTGATCTGGCCACTAGATTCAGGGAATCAGCTGAGGCATCTGCCTGGAAGGCCATTGCTCCTCTAATAAGAGGGATAGAAGCCCGTAACTTGTCTCTAGACAATCCACCTTTAATGTTTTATTCCACTGATCTAGCCACAATAGCATAGATCTTGCGGTGCAAGTGGCTGATATTGCTGGCCTAAAAACCCCCGTACATGACTCCCAGGACCTTTTAAGGAGTGTATCTGCCTTACAATCCAAGGGGTTGGTTAGAGTTCCTGAATCTTCTACAGGCAAGGAAGAATGTCGTGAGGTTAATGCCACAGCTGCATCTACCTTTGGAACTTTTGACCAAGATGTCAAATCCTCATCGTCAAAGGGGTATTGCCATTTGGATGTTGAGAGAAGGAATCCTCGCCCCTGCTTCTCCCATTCCTTCACTGCAGGTATCACCAGAAATGTCCACTTTTTCTTTTGAGAGAAGCCTGCAAACATGATATCTCTGGGTATCAGCTAACCCCATAGATCCCAGGACCAATTTAATTAGATTATTAATACTGTCGATCGGGAAACAAGTGCGGCTTTTCTCCTCCGAGGATGGTGACTTGTGAGGAATCTGAGCCGAGCTCGCCACTCTCAGAGGATGAATTGGACACTGGAAAGGTATATTCCCTGTTGGGCATGTTATCTGACCTTGCCGGAACAAAGTGCCTGAAGTTCCTCCCTAATCATGCGCCTAATGTCCTCCGTTCTGAGTGAGGACTCCTCCTGCAGGGTATGCCCCATACAGACCTGACAAAGCCTTTTGGGGTAACCGTCAGGAAGAAGCTGTGAACAGAGTGCACATTCCTTATGCTTTGATTTTCCAGTCTTTTTAACCTGAAGGGGTATACAGAAAGAAGGGTCTATCAGCTTAATAGGTGTGGTTGGTAACACACCTGTCTGTGGAGCCACTCATAGGACCTCCACTTCATCATGTGGATGCACTGCGGGGTCATCTGAGGACGACATCGCTGCACACCGGTGAGCCTACTGCCGGCGCTTTTATGCAACTTTTTTTTTTTTTTTTCTTTTTACACACACCCGGAAGTGCGCCATCACTTCCGGGTTTGGTGTCCCCTTCTTCGGCGCATGCGCGGCTCCCCTGCTGCTCCTCTTGCGCTGACACTGCCGCCTCCCCGGCCACCCCGGAAGTGAACCCCTGTACTTCCGGGTGAGAGCGCTCCTTAGGTCTTTGGCGCACGTGCTCACCGGCTTTCTTTTCCCCCGGCTGCGCGCCGCAATACGAGACCTGCAGGGGAAGCAGGGTGGCCGATGCCCGCACCCTGTCTCCCGGACAAGTGACAGCATGTCCATCCGCACCGCGCTCCTCGCGTGAGCCAGGGCGGCCCAATCCAGAACCTGGCCTTACGCGGTCCTCATCAGACGAGGGGGAGCTGACAGACAGGCCCCCCCGACACTGCCTCTGGCACTGGAGCCCCCGCCGTTCCCGCAGAGACCGCACAGGCGGCATCACAGTCCAGATATCCTTTTTACCTTTTCTCTACAGGTACCCTAGGAACAGGAAACCAACTGAGGGAGCGAGGAGGACCGCCCCTTTAATCTCTGTAGGTTTCCTGTTCCTAGGGGCGGATCCCCTCTCTCAGTGGGTGCTGTTGTGGCGAAGAGAAAATAAGCTCTGGAGGCAGATTCTCTAGATCATTGTCTGGCCCATAAACCTCAACAGCTCACATATTTAGGAAAACATGGATTTATCAGGAATAAGACACCTTGATATCTGCCATCTGCTATTCTATTTCCTCTTTCCATGACCTATATACAGCATTTGAGGGTTGATCCTACTGACAGATTCCTTTTACACAAGCAAAAAAAACAGAAACAAACCAATATTTCTTTACATCTATCTAGAACATGAACCCAGATTTTTGGCGCTTTTGGCATGCCTAAAGACCCAATTACATCCTGCATTTAGCCATATGTACACCTTTTTTAGATGTCCAACATTTTGCACCAGTATGTCAGCCAAAAGTGGGTCAAAAATACTACGCGTGTTCCTGGAACGTTTGCACGCATCCAAAACACCACTTGTGACAAGTCGGCTCACTTAGGCAGGTTTCACATTAGCGTTAAAACAATGCTGCGCACTGCGTCGGCAAGCCCCGCCTCGGCTCCCTGCCCGCCCCATCCGGGATCACCGCCTACTTTCGCATTTGCACACATGCGATCGGCGCACCCTATCTTTAGCATAGGGTGCGCAGATCATGCGCTGCCAGTGTGAAAGTAGCGTGCTGCGCACTTTTGACGGTGCGCCGAGGTGGAGATAGGGTGAGTAGGCGTTCCGCCCATCTTTCACCTACTCACCTAAAAGCCTGCCCCTAGCATGGCCGCTTAACTCCTTCAGCACATTCCATGCTGAAAGGAAACTTGTGTTTCTAGATCACGGAGCAAAGCAGTCTCCGTGACACACATTTCCCCTCACATATCATGCCAGTGAAACTGTCACATTATATATATATATATATATATATATATA
The DNA here is from genome assembly GCF_039654945.1 of Dendrobates tinctorius. Taxonomy (NCBI): domain Eukaryota; kingdom Metazoa; phylum Chordata; class Amphibia; order Anura; family Dendrobatidae; genus Dendrobates; species Dendrobates tinctorius. Next base: position 2,084,120 of record NW_027361770.1, on the reverse strand, counting down.
TATATATATATATATATATATATATATATATATAGTACAGACCAAAAGTTTGGACACACCTCATTCAAAGAGTTTTCTTTATTTTCATGACTATGAAAATTGGAGATTCACTCTGAAGGCATCAAAACTATGAATTAACATGTGGAATTATATAATTAACAAAAAAGTGTGAAACAGCTGAAAATACTGTGTGTCTTATATTCTAAGTTCTTCAAAGTAGCCACCTTTTGCTTTGATTACTGCTTTGCACACTCTTGGCATTCTCTTGATGAGCTTCAAGACGTAGTCACCGGAAATGGTTTTCACGTCACAGGTGTGCCCTGTCAGGTTTAATAAGTGGGATTTCTTGCCTTATAAATGGGGTTGGGACCATCAGTTGTGTTGTGCAGAAGTCTGGTGGATACACAGCTGATTGTCCTACTGAATAGACTGTTAGAATTTGTATTATGGCAAGAAAAAAGCAGCTAAGTAAAGAAAAACGAGTGGCCATCATTACTTTAAGAAATGAAGGTCAGTCAGTCTGAAAAATTGGGAAAACTTTGGAAGTGTCCCCAAGTGCAGTGGCAAAAACCAGTGTGAGAAAGTTGGGTCTCCCTCAGAGGTCATGGGTCTTCTAGCAGGACAATGACCCAAAACACACTTCAAAAAGCACTAGAAAATGGTTTGAGAGAAAGCACTGGAGACTTCTAAGGTGGCCAGCAATGAGTCCAGACCTGAATCCCATAGAACACCTGTGGAGAGATCTAAAAATGGCAGTTTGGAGAAGGCACCCTTCAAATATCAGGGACCTGGAGCAGTTTGCCAAAGAAGAATGGTCTAAAATTCCAGCAGAGCATTGTAAGAAACTTATTGATGGTTACCGGAAGCGGTTGGTCGCAGTTATTTTGGCTAAAGGTTGTGCAACCAAGCATTAGGCTGAGGGTGCCAATACTTTTGTCTGGCCCATTTTTGGAGCTTTGTGTGAAATGACCAATGTTTTGCTTTTTGCTTCATTCTCTTTTGTGTTTTTTCATTTAAGACAAATTAAATGAAGATAATAATACCAAAGAATTTGTCATTGCAATCATTTTCAGGAAGAAACTGAGTATTATCTGACAGAATTGCAGGGGTGTCAATACTTTTGGCCACAACTGTATACACACAGCTCAAAAAAATAAAGGGAACACTTAAACAGAATATAACTTGAAGTAAATCAAACTTCTGTGAAATCAAACTGTTCACTTAGGAAGCAACACTGATTGACAATCAATTTCACATGCTGCTGTGCAAATAGAATAGACAACAGATGGAAATTATTCGCAATTATCAAGACACCCTCAATAAAAGAGTGGTTCTGCAGGTGGGGACCACAGACCACACCTCAGTACCAATGCTTTCTCTGATTCACACTGTAGGAATGGAGAAAGTGCAAATAGGGTCTTATCTGATAAACAGGGTACTAACAGTACTAAAATTCTACTCACCTAGTATAGGACAGGTAAATCGCATAGAATTGCCAGTCAGCTGCCACACATCCATAGGTCAAACAGTGTTGCTTCCTAAGTGGACAGGTTGAATTCACAGAAGTTTGATATTCTGTTAAACGTTCCCTTTATTTTTCTGAGCGGTGTGTATATATACACATATACAGTACATATACACATATACTGCATTCTCACACACACCCCAATGGGAGTGGTCTTTTTTTTGTCATTTCACATTCTCGGGTCTTCTACCAGAGGCCTATGGGTTTGAGGGTTCTGCGCAGGATCTTAGTTGTTCCCAGCATTGCGCTTTTCTGGACAGAGTTCAGATATTGCTTCTGGGATCTGTTGTATTCAATTTCCCAACTTGGGGGTCCACTGCTCAAAGTGCTCCAATCATAACTGGAATCACTGTGGCCTTCACCTTCCACATCTTCTCCAGTTCTCCTTTGAGGCCCTGGTATTTCTCCAGCTTCTCATATTCATTCTGATGTTGTTGCACTGCCACATCTATTATCGTTGCTGTCTTCTGGTGCTTGTCTATTATCACAATGTCTGGTTGGTTAGCCAACATCTGCTTATCCATCTGGATCTTGAAGTGCCACAGGATTTTAGCGCTATCATTCTCCACCACTTTCTCTGGGGCCTCCCACCTGGAGATAAGGGGACTTAGCCCAGATGCTGTGCAGATGCAGATGTGCCTGTATACATTTCCCGCTACTTGGTTGTGGTGTTCAGTATATGCTGTTCCTACTTGCTTTTTGCATCCTGCCACTGTGTGTTGTACTATTTCTTGAGGTTTCTTTGCATAGTCTGCACCTTGGGTCTCTTGTCTTGTGTGGTTTATTCCTGCTTCTATGGATCAGGTACTTAGTGCTTGCTCTTGTGCCGCTATGATTAGTGCCTCGGTGCTGTCTCGGAGTCCAGCTTTCTCCAGACATTGGTAGGATTTCTCCATGTCAGCCACCTCCATTATCTGTCGACTGTACATCCCATGCAGCGGCTTGTCTTGCCATGGCGCTTCATGTTCCTGTTCTTCTTGCCAGATCTGTTGTTTTTGCAGCCTTAGGCATTTTCTAAGTATCTCATCTTTAGGTGCCATTTTTCTGATGTATTCCTGGATACTCCTTGTTTCATTCGTAGTGGTGGCGTGGATGCTTATCAAACCTCGACCACCCTCCTTTCTGTTGGTATACAATCTTTGGGTGCTAGACTTAGGGCGCATTGTGAGCTTTCGTGTCTTCATTTCTTCACATCGGCAGCTTCCATCTCTTCTTTTGGCCAGAACACTATGACAACAGGGTATCTGATATCTGGCAGGGAATATAAATTGATGGCACAGATTTTATTCTTCCCATTTAGCTGGATCTTCAGGACCTGTCTTACACTTTGATGGTATTTGGATGTTGCTGTCCTTGCCTCCTCCTCATGGTTACCATATCTCTGTGGGATATCAAGGTACTTGTAGTATGTCTGTACATCTGATATGTGCCCTGCTGGTAATTCCACTACATAAGTCTTGACTACCTTGCCTCTCTTTATTACCAACCAGTCACACTTCTCCAGTCCCAAGGACATCCTGATGTCTTTGCAGTAGATCCTTGTCAGGTGGATCAGTGAAATGAGGTCTCGTTCATTTTTTGCACACAGCTTCATGTCATCCATGTAGAGGAGGTGGCTGATTGTGCTTCCACTCTTGAACATGTATCCATAGCCAGACTCTAATTATCTGACTGAGGGGGTTCAAGCTATGCAGAACAGCAATGGGGACAGTGCATCACCTTGATATATGCCGCATTTGATGGTCACTTGTGCTAGTTGTCTTGAGTTGACTTCCAATGTTGTTCTCTATAGCCCCATTGAGTTTCTGAGGGAGGTTCTTAATTTCCTCTTGACATTGTAGAGAGCCATGCATTCACAGATCCATGTGTGTGGCATTGAGTCATAGGCTTTCCTGTAGTCAATCCAAGCTGTGCTAAGATTGGTATGTCAGAATATTGAGTCTTTAGCAATTGCTCTATCTACTATGAGCTGGTGCTTAGAGCCTCTGGTATCAGTCCCAATGCCTTTGTGAGCTGGATTTATGTACTTGTTCATATGGTTCTGTAGCTTGGTGACTATGATGCCTGACAGGAGTTTCCATGTTGCTGTAAGGCAGGTAATTGGGCGGTAGTAGGACGGAACTGTTCCTTTGTGAGAATCCTTCACAATCAGCACTGTTCTTCCTTGTTTTAGCCAAGCTGAGTGGTGGCCTGCTTCTGGCAGCTGGTTCATCTGCTTTGCCATGCATTCATGTACTGCTGTTAATTTCTTTAGCCAGTAGGTGTGGATCATGTCTGGGCCAGGTGCTGTCCAGCTATGAGAGACAATTACCTTTCACAACTGGTTCAGGATTCAACAAGAGTGGGGCACTGCTAGACCTAATATTAACCAACAGGCCAGACCGCATATCGAATATAAGGGTTGAGGGTCACTTGGATAATAGTGATCACAAAATAATAAGTTTTCATGTATCCTTTAATAAGATGTGTAGTAGAGGGGTAACTAGGACACTAAACTTCAGGAAGGCAAATTTCCAACGGATGAGAGATGATCTTGGTGCAATTAACTGGGACGATATCCTGAGACATAAAAATACAGATAGAAAATGGGAGACGTTTATTAGCATCCTGAATAGGACCTGTGCACAATATATACCGTATGGGAATAAACATGCTAGAAATAGGAGGAAACCACTATGGCTAAATAGAGTTGTAAGGGGTGCAATAAATGAAACAAATAAAGCATTTAGAGAATTAAAGCAAGTAGGTAGTGATGAGGCATTAAATAAATATAGAAGATTAAATAAATTCTGTAAAAAGCAAATCAAGACCGCAAAGATTGAGACTCTTTGCCAGAGAAAGTAAAAATAATCCCAAAATATTCTTTAACTACATAAATAGTAAGAAACTAAAAAATGACAGTGATGGCCCCCTTAAAAATAGTCAGGGTGAAATGGTGGATGAGGATGAGAAAAAAGCCATTACGCTAAATGACTTTTTTTTTCAACAGTATTTACACAGGAAAATCCCATGACGGATAACATGAACAGTGATAAAAATTCTCCATTAAATGCCACCTGCTTAACCCAGCAGGAAGTACGGCAGCATCTAAAAATCACTAAACTTGACAAATCCCCAGGCCCGGATGGGATACACCCCCAAGTACTGCAGGAATTAAGTACAGTCATTGATAGACCATTATTTTTAATCTTTAAAGATTCCATAATAACAAGGTCTGTACCACAGGACTGGTGTATAGCAAATGTGGTGCCAATATTCAAAAAGGGGACAAAAACTGAACTTGGAAATTATAGGCAAGTGAGCTTAACCTCTACTGTGGGTAAAATCCTAGAGGGTTTTCTAAGAGATACTATACTGGAGTATCTGAAGAATAACCTCATGACCCAATATCAACATGGGTTTACGAGGGACCGTTCCTGTCAGACTAATCTGATGAGTTTCTATGAAGAGGTAAGATCTGGACTGGACCAAGGAAATGCAGTGGACGTGGTGTACATGGACTTTTCAAAAGCTTTTGATATGGTGCCACAAAAAAGGTTGATGCATCAAATGAGAACAATGGGGATAGGGGAAAATATGTGTAAGTGGGTTAAGAACCGGCTTATGGATAGGAAACAAAAGGGTGGTTATTAATGGAGCACACTCGGACTGGGTCACAGTAAACAGTGGGGTACCACAGGGGTCAGTATTGGAGCCGCTTCTTTTTAACATTTATTAATGACCTTGTAGGGGTCATACAGAGTAGAATTTCAATATTTGCAGATGACACTAAACTCTGCAGGGTAATCAACACAGAGGAGGACAATTTTATATTACAGGAGGATTTATGTAAACTAGAAGCTTGGACTGATAAATGGCAAATGAGCTTTAATGGGGATAAATGTAAGATCATGCACTTGGGTAGAACAAACAAGATGTATAATTATGTGCTTATTTGTAAAACACTGGGAAAAACTGTCACTGAAAAAAGAACTAGGTGTATGAGTGGACGACAAACTCACATTTAGTGGCCAGTGTCAGGCAGCTTCTGCAAAGGCAAATAAAATAATGGGATGCTTTAAAAGAGGCATAGATGCTCATGAGAACATCATTTTACCTCTATATAAGTCACTAGTGCGACCACACTTAGAATACTGTGTACAGTTCTGGTCTCTGGTGTATAAGAAAGACAGAGCTGAATTGGAGCGGGTGCAGAGAAGAGCAAGCAAGGTTATTAGAGAACTGGGGGGTCTGCTGTTATGAATGGGTCACCGAGGAGGATGGCAGGAACAGGCTAAGCCACCAGAAGACCAGAGAGGTTGGTAACTAAGCGGATTGCAGACCCCTGATCCTATCCGCACAAATAGCAGTAGCTGTGGAGCGTTCCTACGATGCCCTAGACGCTTCGTCACAGCTGGAGGACTAACTAAGCCAAAAGACAAAAAGATGAAATCTAAACTGCCCCGGACCAGATCCCCAAACGAATAGACAGCCCCCAAACATATATTGTCGGTGAGACAAGATAAGACACAAACACAAGCAGAGAACAGACTGAGCAAACGGTGGGGCCCAAGCTGTCAAGACAGGACAGGACAGAAAACGATACTGTCTGCAATCACACACAAAACCCTGAAAAAGTCCAACACTTCTGATATACAAAAAAAACTGAGATCACACGATCTCACCCCCCGCTAGATCAGCACTCTGGTATAAACTGGCAGCAAGCAAAAAGATACTAACACATAACAGGGGACTGAACAAGCTGCAACATATGAAGCAGGGCCCAGTGCTGCCCCCAGCAGGGAGCACACTGAACCCTAGCAGCAAAACAGAAAGCAAAAAAAAGAGACAACCAGATTAAATGCAAAGGATTAGCAAAAGAATCACTTAGCTGAACATGCAGATCAGGCAGGGGACAAAAGAGCTCCAAATGCACACAGAGGAAAAAAAAAATCCCCAAAAAATCAAGAGCAGCCAGCTCCATTATATGCTCCCAGTCAGCAATCCCAGATTCCCAATTATCATCGTCAGGTGGAGAACCTCCATCCACCTGGCCAAATCCACTACTCTCAGTAACCACCAGAGGGAGCAGAGGAAGCTTCGGCTCAGAAATCCAAGCAAGGGAGTTCACAACAGATAGGTTATTACACTTGGGGTTATTTAGTTTGGAAAAATGAAGGCTTAGGGTTGATCTTGTTACAATGTATAAATATATGAGGGGACAGTACAAAGACCTTTCTAATGAACTTTTTACTCTTAGACCTGTGACGAGGACAAGGGGGCATCCTCTACATCTAGAGGAAAGGTTTAAGCATAATCACAGATGCAGATTCTTTACTGTAAGAGCAGAGAGACTATAGAACTCTCTGCCATATGATGTTGTAATGAGTGATTCCCTACTAAAATTTAAGAAGGGGCTGGATGATTTTCTTGAAAAGTATAATATTACAGGTTATATACACTAGTTTCCTTGATATTGCGTTGATCCAGGGAGCTAGTCTGATTGCCGTTTGTGGAGTCGGGAAGGAATTTTTTCCCCAATGTGAAGCTTACTGATTGCCACATGGGGTTTTTTTGCCTTCCTCGGGATCAACATGTTAGGGAAGGTTAGGACAGGATATGGGTTGAACTAGATAGACTTAAAGTCTTCCTTCAACCTTAATTACTGTTACTACATTCTTGACTGCTGTTGGATGTCTGCTTCTGTAATGGTGACTGGTTCTTGCTCTAGGTGGTTGCTGTATTTCATTCTCAGATCTTGCAGCCACATTGCACTGGTGTTGTGTGTTTTTCCTTCTCCCATATGTTCAGTCTCTGCTATTGGAGAAGTTGCTGCCTTTGTGCTGTTACTGTGTAGTTGGGAGTACACCTTGGATGGTTCTTTGGAGAAAGTCTAGTTACTTACCGGTTAACTGTATTTTTCGGAGTCCATGACAGCACCACCGGAGAGAAGGGATCCGCCCCTTCAGGAACAGGAAACCTACAGATAAAAAAGGGCGGCACCTCTCCCACGCATCAGTTGGATTACAGAGCACAACAGTACCGCCAAAGTTAATGGCATGATTTATGTACAATACTATTACTACTTAACTATTTATCACCAGTGGACATATAAGAGGAAGAAGTGCACACCCAAAACTAGAAAAGGGCGGGAATCTAAGGGTGCTGTCATGGACTCCGAAAAATACCGTTAACAGGTAAGTAACTAGACTTTATTCGATCATCCATGACAGCATCACCTGAGAGAATTACAGAGAGTAATAATTGCTTAGGGAAGGACTACAGCCTGCACCACCCTTACAGCAAAGGAGAGGTCTGAGGAAGCACCCAGGTCTAGCCTATAATGATTATAAAAGGTTCTCGGAGAGGACCAAGTAGCCGTCTTACATATTTGGTCAAAGGAGACTTTCGATCTTTCGGCCCATGAGGTCGCCATGGCTCTGGTGGAATGCGCCCTCAGCTTCCCAGGTGCCGGTCTGCCTTTTGAGGTGCATATGCTAGTGAAATAGCCTCTCTAATTCACCTGGCTAGTGTGTTTTTTGATGTTCTAATACCCTTTCTAACGCCTTGATGGGAGATAAACAAGGCATTATCATTTTTTCCAGGGAGTGCTAATTGCCAGGTATTCCAGGAGACATCTCCTAACATCTAGGGTGTGTAGTTTCTTTTCCTTCTCATTACCTGGATTAGGGAGGAAGGATGGAAGGACTATTTCCTGCGTCCTATGGAAACTGGATAATACCTTAGGTACGTATGCTGGATCAGGCCTAAGCATTACCCTATCGTCCCTGAGTTGTATATAAGGAGGAAACCTACTAGGAAGGCTACTTTGAGGGACAGGTTTTTTATGGAGGCTGATGAAATAGGTTCAAATGGAGCCTCTGTCATAGCCGTGAGGACTAGGTTCAAGTCCCACGGCATGAACCTATCTTTCACTACTGGTCTGGATCTACTTGCTGCCTTAATGAACCTACTGACCCAGTAATTACCGGCGATGTTGCAGCTAAAAAGGGCCCACAAGGCTGATACTTGTGATTACTTGCACTTTAAGGGTACTGGTGGAAAAACCCATGTCCAGACCTCTTTGCAGGAATTCTAGGATTTGAATTATTGGTGCTGATTGTCCAGCTACTACCCCTGAGCTTTGAAGGAATCTCTTCCAGATTCTAAAAAATTTTGGTTGTAATCATCTTCCTGCTTTTAAGTAGGGCGTTAACCAAGTCTGGGGAGAAACCTTTATCTTTTAGCAATGACCGTTCAAAATCCACGCCATCAGATGAAGGCCAGCCACCTGAGGAAGGTAAACTGGGCCCTGGGATAGGAGATCCAGGAAGTCTGGAAGGACCCACGGGTTGGACACCGACATGGTCCTGAGGCATGAGAACCATGCCCTCCTGGGTCAAAATGGAGCGATCACTATAATCCTCGTCCTTTCTTTTCTGATTTTCTTCATCACCAGGGGTAGTAGAGACAGGGGAGGGAAGGCGTATGCTAGCCTGAAGTCCCACTTTATCAGAAAAGCGTCTACTGCCAGAGGGTCCTCTCTGGGATTTAGTGAGCAAAATTGCCTCACTTACCTGTTCTCCATGGTGGCGAAGAGATTCACCTCTGGTTGACCCCACTTTTGTTCAATCAGGTCAAAGATGGAGGTTTTTAGGGACCATTCCCCTTGTTTTAGAAGATTGCGGCTTAAGAAATCCGCCGTGGTGTTTTCTCTTCCTTTCATATGCAGAGCTGTTAAAGATAGAAAATGCTGCTCTGCCAGTTGGAACAAATGTTCTGTAACATTCATCAGGGGTCTGGAACGAGTCCCGCCTTGGTGATTGATATAAGCCACGGTGACCTGATTGTCGGAGAACACTCCTACGTGAAGACCATGCAGATACATAAGGATTCTATTAGCTGCCTGCTCCACTGCTGTCAATTCTTTCAGGTTAGAAGACATTTCTGAAAGCAAAAACCCTTTAGTCATTATATGGCGTATGGAGGGAAGAAAGAACTATCCTCCAAGGCCAAAATGATGCATAAACTCAAACAATGGAATGAATATCAGGAGAAAACATAGAGCAAGCAATATAAAAAATTATATTCAATTTTATTCAAGTAAAGTACTACAAAAGACATATATCTATAGAAATGTGCAATTGTGGACAAAAACAGATAGTATCCGCATACAGTATCCCAAACCTCCAAATAGATGGAAAAATTCCCGGACCATGTCCCAAGGAAGTACAAAAAATTCCCACAATAAAAAATTGTGGCCCCCAAGCACAGTGGCCTAAGCTAGACATTAGTAAGGGGCATCGTTATAGTAGAACAGGCCGCAATGAGTAAGCGGCAAAAAACAATGGGGAAGAAAAAGACCCCCAAGGGGCGCTTACCAGGAATGGAGGAGAGGGAAAGGGCTGTACCACCCCCGACGCGCGTTTCGCGGCGTCTCAGGCCGCTTTCTCAAGAGGGATATGGTAAAAGGTCCATTTAGGACCTTAATATAGCCCCTGACCTCAGTCATGTGACCAAAACTGGCAAATAGAAAGAGCGCAACCAGCGCATGCGCCTGCAGTGATGCAAAGTCCAGAATAGGACCTTAGAATAGCCCCTGACCTCAGTCATGTGATCCTCAACAGGCCAATAGTAAAGGCACAGTCGGCGCATGCGCCCCAGTCACCGCAAGTCCCGCAGAGCGCCACAAGCATCATGCACCGGCGCACACAGACCCAGAGAAAATCCCCGGGGATGTGTGCACCGCACATAGAGATGCCGAGCGCAGAGCGGGACCACAGAGAACTGGAGGCGATGCGCGCGGCCAAACACCATGAGGCCAAAGCACAAGTTGAAAAGTTCAATGGGGCAAAACAATAATATAAGAGCTTACATGGAAAAATGTATATATATATATATGTCTACACGGATCCTATTATTCCAGCCACCAATTATAGATAGCCCATTATGAGATCCATATATAATCCTCGTCCTTTCTTTTCTGATTTTCTTCATCACCAGGGGTAGTAGAGACAGGGGAGGGAAGGCGTATGCTAGCCTGAAGTCCCACTTTATCAGAAAAGCGTCTACTGCCAGAGGGTCCTCTCTGGGATTTAGTGAGCAAAATTGCCTCACTTACCTGTTCTCCATGGTGGCGAAGAGATTCACCTCTGGTTGACCCCACTTTTGTTCAATCAGGTCAAAGATGGAGGTTTTTAGGGACCATTCCCCTTGTTTTAGAAGATTGCGGCTTAAGAAATCCGCCGTGGTGTTTTCTCTTCCTTTCATATGCAGAGCTGTTAAAGATAGAAAATGCTGCTCTGCCAGTTGGAACAAATGTTCTGTAACATTCATCAGGGGTCTGGAACGAGTCCCGCCTTGGTGATTGATATAAGCCACGGTGACCTGATTGTCGGAGAACACTCCTACGTGAAGACCATGCAGATACATAAGGATTCTATTAGCTGCCTGCTCCACTGCTGTCAATTCTTTCAGGTTAGAAGACATTTCTACCTGATGATGATCCCATAAGCCCTGGACCAAAATCTCACCCATATGAGCCAGAAGGGCTTGCGTCTGTGGTGACTATGCGGGTTATGTTATACTCACAGGGCACCCCTCTGGATAAATTATTCCTCTCTAGCCACCACTCGAAGGACTCCCTAGTGTTTCGGGATAAAGTTAGCTGGCCTTTCAAGTAACCCCCAAGGACTCTCTGATGTAATAAAACCTCGAACTGTAGTTTTCTTGTATGAAACTAGGTCCACCGGACTGCAGGGATACAGGACGAGAGAGAGAGAGCCCGAAAGAGACATGGCTTTCCTTAAGGACATGGTGGGGTTATTGGAGGCGTTCAGGACCTGATAGCGTAGGCAAACTAACTTTTCAGGTGGCAGATGGCATTCCTGATTCTCGGAATCTAAGGTTAGGCCTAAGAATTGCTGAATTCTCATTGGCTGCAAACGAGATTTTTTGATGTTTAGCAGCCATCCTAACCGCTCCATAGCCGACATTGCTTTTTGTAATTGCTCCAAACAATGTTCCGCTGTTTTGCCTATAATAAGGAAGTCATCAAGGTAGGGGACCACCAGAATGTCTGATTCACGCAGATGGGCCATAACCTCGGCTATAACCTTAGTGAATAACTGGGGGGGGCGACTGCAATACCAAAGGGAAGGGAAACATATTGGAAATGTTGAACTGACCCATCTAAATGAACCGCCACTCTAAGAAAACGCTGATGAGCTGCATGTATGGGTATATGGTAGTAGGCATCTTTTAAATCTACCACCACCATAAAGCAATTTTCAAACAATTTTATTGTGGAATTGATTGTTTCCATTTTGAACGGGCGCATGACCAGAAACTCATTGAGGTCTTTAAGATTGATTATAGTCCTGAAGGAGCCATCTGGCTTATGGACTAGGAACAGAGGGGAGTAGAAACCTCTGCCCCTTTCTGCCTCTGGCACCTCTGTCAAGACCATTTGCGGCATAGATCATGAATCTTGGCCTCCAGGACTGTTTTGGGGGACACAGGAAAACTCTAGCCGTAGTCCTGAAGCTATCAACCCCAGGATCCAGTTGCTACTGGAAATTAGGGATCAGGCCAGGTAGAAGGCAGCTAGCCTACCTCCTACCGGAGCAGCTGGTCATTGGGGTGGATTATTAGCTTTACGTGCTTATCCTTCCTGGCGCCCCCCTCCTCCAAACATAAATCTTGTACCTTTTCTTTTTTCATCCCATCTGCCTAGATCTCTGGACGACTTTATACAAAAATATCTTTTCCTGGTGAAGTGACATCTATAAGAAGGGGTCGGCAGACTGGGGAATTTCTTTTTTATCATCCCCAGCTTTTTCTAAAAGTTCATCCAGCACTGGACCGAATAAATATTCTACCTCACACAGAATGGAGCAGAGGCAGGATCTGGCCTGGATGTGCCCCAGTCAACACTTCAACCAGAGAGCCCTTCAAGCTGCATTCGATAGCCCTGTGGTCCTGGCCACCATCCTTGCCAAAGCATCAGCTAAAAAGGCAGCAGCATTTTGAATCATCGGCAGGGTCTTTCAGCTGAGAATCAAGCTGGTCCAGCCAAACCATCAGCCAGACCATCATGGATCTGGCTGAGCAAGTAGCAGCTACTGCTGGTCTTAGAGCGCCAGCTGACATCTCCCATGTTCCTTTTAGAAATTAATCCACTTTCTTGTCCAGCGGATCTTTTAAAGGAGGCCATGTCATCAAAAGGTATGGAGGATTTCTTGGAGGCTTTGGCTACTGCTGCGTCAAGCTTAGGAGCTTTGTCCCATCTGTTTACCAATGGGTCATCGAAAGGGTATCGTCGCTTGAAGGCCGGTGGCAAGGTGCCCCTTTTTCAGGCTTCTTCCATTCTTTATCAGGCTCTGGACTTTGTTATTTAGCGGAAAGGCCTTGCGCTTCCTTGGATCTAGGCCGCCGAACATCAGATCCTGCGCTGAGAGTTCCGGTTTTGTGTCCGCTACCCCCATGGTGGACCTTACTGCTTTGACTAGCCTGTTCATTTAGTCTACGGGGAAGCAGAAACGGCTGGAGTCATCCTCTGAAGATGAAGAAGCAGAGGGCTCTGAGGAATCTTCGCCCTTCTCAGGGGCGGCTGAGGAATCTGAATCCGAAAAACTTGCTTCTCTTCACCTAGAAGATTCCCCTTGTGACAGGGACTTTAGGGAGTCTTTCACCTCTGTCCTGATTATTTCCCTCAGCCTTGCGGTGAAGTCAGGGGTTTCTTCCGCAAACTGTATAAACGGGCGAAAGTGTAAGGGACTGCAAGTCTAACCATGGACTATCGCTCCCTTTTTTGGACTCTACCGTCTGTCTTGTGCACGGCTGACAACTTTTTAGGGTAGGTATCTGGCAAGGGACAACTACAGAGGGCACATTCCCTATGTTTCTGTTTACCAGAGCACTTCTTCTCTACGGAAAAAACATAAGGGAACACTGCATCAGGGTACTTTCACTGAGATCTCTTACCCAAGCAGTAGAAACAGGTACCGGATAACGGAGGGAGGCAACTGAATCCTTCAGCCTGGAGGAACTCTTGAGGCTCTGCCCACTCGCCCGTCCTCAGTTCTTCAGCTGGGAGCTTGTACGTGGATTCACTGAGGCCTGGCCATGCTGGTGTGGGTGCTCCTGCACTTCCCCCTGCTGGTATATGGGAGCTTCTGCCGTATCCACCGCTGCAATGGGCCAGAAGCAGCCTCTTTTTAGAATTGGCCTCCCACGGAAATCCAGGTCAGCAGGGTTCTGGCCAGGGGCACCTCCCACCTGGGACCCTCCCCATAACTCCCCCGCCCTGCTCTTCGGCCGCTGCACGCAACCCAGTACAGCCGCGTTCCTGCGGCACACACGAAAAAGCCGTCCGGCACCCGACTTCCGGTTTCGGCGTTCCCGCCCCCTCCGCCACTCAAATGAGCCCGTGGGAATACGCAATAGTGAGCTAGCACGGTGCCCACCGCCTAGCTATGCCTCCAGCCTCCTGCACGTTGCCACGCAAATGCTGACCAGGACCAAATGCAGGCCACAAAGAAGACCGGACACCGGGAGGACGCACAAGGAAGGGCCCGGGGGATACTCACCTACCGGTGCCAGCACTCTGGAGACGGCCATCCTCCGGACCCCGCTCCACCTGCTCCGCACACTGATGTGGAGACCTGTCCGGCCCTACCGTGGCGCTTCCAGGGACCCCGCACTGACCGAGGTAAGAGACCCCCCCGCTACCTGGGTCGGTCAGCCAGCTTGGGGATTCCTGACGATCCAATGACGGACGATCTGTAGGGAATCCAGTCCTCCAGGAACAGGAAACCAACTGGTGTGTGGGAGAGGTGCCGCCTTTTTTGTATCTGTAGGTGTAGGTTTCCTGTTCCTGAAGGGCGGATCCCCTCGCTCAGGTGGTACTGTCATGGACGATCGAATAATGGGGCATCATCTTGGCCTCAGCTTCTCTAGTGTATCTCCCTAGTCTTGCAGCGAGTGCTGTGAGCCTTTATTTAGCAATCTCTAGGGCTTCAGTTAGGGTCAGGTCTTTGTACTTGTCCAGCTTGGTCTTAAGGCCCCGTCTCACATAGTGAGATCGCTAGCGAGATGGCTAATGTGTCACCGATTTTGTTACGCAACAGCAATCTCGCCTGCGATCTCGCTACATGTGACACGCAGCAGCAACCGGCCCCCCTGCTGGATATCACTGATGGTGCAGCAATGTCCTGGACTATTTTCTTTGTTGTCAGCGTCCCGCTGGCAAGCATGCATTGCTGTGTTTGATCGCTGGATCTTTGCTGCGTCGCTGAAGAGATCTGCCTGTTTGGCAGCTTACTAGCGATCATTTAGTGACGCATCAGCGATCCCTACCAGGTTGTATCATTGTCGGGATCGCTGGTGCGTCGCTAAGTGAAACGGGACCCTTATTCTTGATATTTACACCCTTCTGTATTTCTGTTAGTTGGCTGACTTCCCTTCGTGCCACCTTGATCTTCGTCTCCATTCTTCTCTTCCAAAGGGGACATGTACTTCTGTTGTTCTTGCTGCTTGTATAGCCAAGCACTTCCATGATTGCTGAGGCAGTAGCACAGAACAGTTTATTAGTTTGAGTTGTGGCGATAGGTATTGATGCAAGTGCTCTATTGGCATCTTCTAGCATACTGTCTGGTGATATTTCTTTGCTGCGCCTTGGCAAGTCGATCTCTGGTATTGATGGTATTTCGTTTATCCAAGATCATCTGTTTCAGATCAGCTGCAGTCCTCTCTAGTTGCAGAATTGGTCAGGATTTTCAGGGGCTTCACATGTTGTTCTTCCAGGCCTTCTTGTGGGGTGGATCTGCAGTGCAGTTGATCCATCTCAAGTTGTGATAATAGCTATATTATTGTGATATATATCTCTAACAGCATGGAGTGGAGTGTTTTACTCTTTTCTTTGGATAAACCAGGATAATATAATAACCATTTGACATACATGCTATTATACACGTATAATAACAAAATAGTTTTGTTTACTATTTTCTTTATTTTCCTATAATTTGTTTTTACATCAACATAAATAGAAGAAAATGCTCATAAAATGACCAAGAAGAAATGTTTTATTTATTTATTGTTTTCACTGTGCAGTAGGAAACTTTAAAGGGAATCTGTCAGTAGGATGAACTCTCCTAAGCTGTCTATATGGGCAAAAGTTGAATAAGAAGTTATCTTGTATTTTTTAATCTGTAAATGAGCTGTTCAGATCCATGTGCCAGACACAGATCTACGTGAGAATCTGGATTCAGAGCTTACTTTAAATGAAAGAAAACGTTACCAGTGTGAGACAAGTGAAGACTGACACTTTGCTCTCATAATCACACACAGCTATGCAAAGAGATTGGAACAGTACAGCAGAAGTGAACTTTGCAACATTATACACATTTGGAACAAGAATTGTCCTCTCGTAGTGCTGTTAGCTCTGCTGAAGAGCTGTACCTGAATATGACCAACAGTACAGCAGAGATGAACCTTGTCTCTTACCAAACACAGTTGCAGTGAGATCAGCTATGCTACACTGTGTCTCTCCCCTACATTGGCTGCCTGCCTGCTTTGTCATTACAAACACATCTGACGTTGTCCTCTTATAGTGCTTCAGCTTTCATCTCAAGAGCAGCCAGTGTGTGGGGGAGGGGCAGTATAGCAGAGCTGACTGCACTGTGATAGGGCAACTGAAAGTGTTTGTAATTAGACAGTTAACATACAGTATGTTGTAATGTGTTAGGCTCTGATCTAACTGCAGAGCTGTGTAATTATGAGAACAAAGGGTCAGTCATTATGTCTCACACTAGTAATGCCCCTTTATATTTGAAATAAGCTCTGGAGGCAGATTGTCTAGACCATTGTCCAGCCCATAAATTTCAACAGCTCACTTACATATTTAGAAAAAAATGTATTTCTCAGATATAAAACACCTTGTTATCTGCCATCTGCTATTTTATTTCCACTTTCCATGACCTATATACAGCTTTTGAGGGTTGATCCTACTGACAGATTCCTTTTACACAAGCAAAAAAAGAACAGAAACAAACCAATATTTCTTTACATCGATCTAGAACATGAACCCAGATATTTTTGGTGCTTTTGGCATGCCTAAAGACCAGATTACATACTTCATTTGAGTCTGGAGTCCTGCATTTAGCCATATATACACCTTACTATGTCCAACATTTTGCACCAGTATGTCAGCCAAAAATGGGTCAAAAATACCAAATTTGACCAAATCTTTAGATTTTCCCCATTTATAGTATCCTGACTTAGGTTTCACATATAATACTGCAAATCTTGACCAAATAGTAAAGAAGTATGAAAACTAAGGTAACATTTGTAGACTCAAAATTATTTGCTTTTCAGTAAAACTTCAGGCTTGAGCCTGAATGGCTTCAAGCCAACTGTCAATTTAAAAACTAAGACTTCTTCGCTTTAACATGTTCAGCGCAACATTTTGGTAGTCTGACATTTTTGGGTGAACGTCATTCTACCAGCTTACATATGTAACGGTACAACTGATGTGAAAATGCATCAGAAGAAAACTTTTCCACAACTCTTGCATGTCCAGACTTTCCCATTGTCATTCTAAGGGTAGGATCTTTAATAAACTTTTGCATTGCATCAGAAAAAGCTTCACGTGAAGGTGCACATAAAAACCCTGTAACATTATCAACAACAGACTCCAGGGGACCACCGGAGCTAACAGCTATTACTGGACAGTACATGTACATAGCTTCTAGTGGGACAATCCCAAAATGTTCATTGCTCGGAGTATATAATATACATGTGCAATTCTGAAGAAGACAAAGCTTTTGTTTATGAGAAAAAGATCTTAAGAAAGAAACATGGTTGCTAATGTCATAATTAACTGCAAGTTGGGCAAGTTCTTGATAATGTTCAACATTCTCTGTCACTCTCTCATCGTATCCTCCTGCCACAATGAGGTGAACCTTCTCCCAGTCTTGCAAGCTTACTTTATCTCGAAGCGTACACAGAGATTCCAGTGCTAGGTTATGTTTTTTCTTTCTCTCATATCGGTTGATGGAAAGAAATACAATCTTTCTCTTTGCAGGTACAAATTCTGTAAGACCATCAGAAACACAAAGCTGGAAGTTGTCAACATTCAATGATGGATATAAAACATCGGGCTCTATATGAGATAATGATGTAAATGTTTCTTTAAAGATTTTAGCAGTGTACTGACTATTGACTAGAATGCAGTCTGCCGTGCCAGTAGTCTTCTCTTCCAACCAGTCAATTGGAGTTCTATAGATCTTCTTAGCCACGGATATCCTCTGAGTAAGTAGCTGGTCTGGAAAATGGCAATAAAATAAGACACCTTTCGGGTTTCTGGCCAGTTTGAAAATTGGAATGCAGGCAGACACCTGGGGAAGCAAAAAAAAAAAAAAAAACCGAGACATAGCTCTGTAAAGTTTACCAAGCACTATATTCAGATGCATTTTTTCTCTTGTGGTAAATATTTGCTAATATATCGTCAAACGGTATTAAGGAATCTTCACACGTGGTGTAAGGGCAGCAGATTTTTCTGCACGTAAAACCAGAGTGTCAAGCATATTTCACCCAGCATTAAAGGGGTTGTCCAGGCTTTTCACATAATCTCAGGGCATATCTGGGCTGCAGAATTGTGACAATAAGTAATTTACTTTATGTCACTAGTTTGCATGGTTTTGTAGATATTCTGAACAGAACATCCAAGGGGAGGGGGGGGGGGGGTGTTATGGCATTGAAACGACAACTGGTCGTTTCCTCCTACGCGACTAAAAACATGCCCTCTGTAGCAACAACCCCACCCTCCATAGCAACAGGCACTCCCCGTCCACATAAAGAAGCCCTCCTCACACAGTAACAAATCCTCCCCGCCTCTCCATTCTGCCCCCTTCTCCCTGGCGCTATTCCCCCCTCCCTGCCGCTCCATTCCCCCCCACCAAGCCGGTCCGTCTCGCCAGGTCTTCACATTGCCAGTGAAAGTGCAGCAGGGAAGGAGCGGGTCATGTGACAGGCTCTGTGCACGTCACTTCAGCCTGCCTGTCACATGACCCGCTTCTTCCCTGCTGCACTTTCACCGGCAATGTGAAGACCGGGTGAGACGGACCGGCGTGGTGGTGGGGGAATGGAGCAGCAGGGAGGGGGGGGGATGGAGCGGCGGGAAGGATTTGTTAATGTGTGAGGAGGGCTTCTTTATGTGGACGGGGAGGGCCTGTTGCTATGGAGGGTGGGGTTGTTGCTACAGAGGGCATATTTTTAGTAGCGTAGGAGGAAACGACCAGTTGTCATTTCAATGCCATAACACACCCCGCCTTGGACGTTCTGTTAAGAATATCTACAAAACCATGCAAACTAGTAACAAAGAAAATTACTTATTGTCACAATTCTGCAGCCCAGATATGCCCTGAGATTATGTGAAAAGCCCGGACAACCCCTTTAATCATGCTATTTTGATGCATTTTTTCCCATTCACTTAAAACAATCAACATACCGCAGCTTTGCAAAAATGCTCACATCCACAAGGAAAAATAGACAGCATGTGCATGACATTTCAGAAATCTCATTCACTTTGCGGCTACTAAAAAAATACAATGTTTTTTTTTATCCTTGAAAAAACGTGTGATCAAGCCATTCCAAGCGATTCTCAGACATACAATGCAACTCTCTAAGGACTGACAGGTTCATTTTGGAGATTTGTTTTTACCGCAATATTTGTATTTTTTGTTATTTGTGGGATGAGTTGTATTTGTCAGTGACAGCATTTTAGATTACATTTAACTTATAACATTTTATTAATTGTATGAGGGGAAAAAAATTGAACAACAATGCCTCTGTTTTGGATGTTTACGCTATTCATGTGCTAAACAAATAAAGAGTTTACTTTATTCTATGTTCAACCTGATTATTGCAGTAATAAAATTATTTCGTTTTGCTCTGTATTACTTTATTACAATGTACTGTAGGAGAGAAAATCGTAGTTACTTACCGTTAATGGTATTTCTCTGGGCCCATGACGGCATCACGGAGAGAGGGGATCGGCCCCACGGGGACAGGAAACCTTCAGACAAAAAGGCAGAACAACTTTAAGAAAAAGAACATTTCTATAATCATTAAACTGCGTAGAGGAGACACCACGTGGCTATTTGGCTAAACTGTATTTACAATAAGTGCGTACCCCACGCGTGTAGGGAGGGAATATACGGGTGCCGTCATGGGCTCAGAGAAATACCGTTAACGGTAAGTAACTACGATTTTCTCTTTCCCCCATGACGGCACCACGGAGAGAATTGCAGAGACTATCTATTAGGGGGGGACCACTGCCTCCAGCACCCTTCTACCAAAGGTTAGATCTGAGGAGGTGGCTAGGTCCAGCCGATAGTGGTTAAAGAAAGTTGAAGGAGAGGACCAAGTAGCGGCTCTACATATCTGCTCAATGGAGACGCCTGCTCTCTATGCCCAGGAAGTTGACATCACTCTTGTGGAGTGGGCTGTTCTGTCTGGGACGCTCGCCCCCTGCGATGAGTATGACAAGGTGATGGCGTCTCTTATCCACCTCGCCAGCGTGTTCTTTGATGCCTTCCGCCCTTTTCTTGGTCCCTGGAAGCACACAAAAAGAGACCTATCCTTTCTACACTCCCTGGTGGCCTCTAGGTATTCAATTAGGCATCTCCTAACATCTAATGTGTGTAATACCACTTCTCCCCTGTTTTTGAGATTGGGGTAAAATGAAGGGAGGGAGATTTCCTGGGTTCTGTGGAATTGGGATGCTACCTTTGGCAGGTAGGCTGGGTCTGTCCTAAGTACCACCATATCCTCTAGGATCTGAGTAAACAGAGGGAAGGCCAACAGGGCTTGAATGTCACTGATTCTGCGGGCCGATGTCAGGGCTACTAAGAGGGAGGTCTTGAGCGATATCCGTTTTAGAGGGGCCTCTTGTAATGGTTCAAAGGAAGGCTTGGACAGGGCTTAGAATACCAAGTTTAGGTCCCAGGGAGGAGTATTTAGGGAAGGTATTGGCCTGGATCTACCGGCTGCTTTGATGAACCTGGCCACCCAACTGTTCCCTGCCAAGTTATAGTTGTAAAGGGCCCCTAGGGCCGCCACCTGAACTTTCAATGTACTGGTAGCTAAGGCTACTTTCACACATCCGGTGTGTGGGGTCCGGCGGCGTGCGGCGAAAAGCCGGGCCGCCGGATCCGGCCTGCAGCCGTGACACCGGATGTGTGTGCGGCGTCTGATACGGCTCGGACGTGATTTAAAGGAGCCGCAGCAGGAGGTGGACAGAGACAGCCGCTGAGAGAGACAGCTGCTGAAAGGGAGGTGAGGAGAGGGGAGGGGAGAGGAGAGGGGAGGGGAGAGGAGAGGGGAGGGGAGAGGAGAGGGGAGGGGAGGGGAGGGGAGGGGAGAGAGACATGTGGGGTTAACACTCCGTATCCGGGCGAGAGAATCTCTCTCTCTTGCCGGGCACTTGTGGGGTTAACCCCACAGAGAGATCTCTCTCTCTCACCCAGACACTGTGAGTGTTAACCCCACAAGTGCCCGGCGAGAGAGATCTCTCACAAGTGTCTGGGTGACAGAGAGAGATCTCTCTCTCTCTCACCGGGCACTTGTGGGGTTAACATTCACAGAGTCCGGGCATGCGCTGTGGAAAAAGCCGGTCCGGCGCTGAGAAAAAACGTTGCAGAGAACGTTTTTTCCAGACGCCGGACCGGCTGTTTTTGCCGGATCTGGCAAAAACCGGATACGCCGCATAGGCATCAGGCGCAATGCGGCGATAATGAAACTCTATGGGGAAAAAACCGGATCCGGTGGCAACAGGCGCCAGATCCGGTTTTTACACTTTTCGCCGCATCGCGCCTGATGCACAAAAACTGATGTGTGAAAGTAGCCTTAGCCTTGATCTAAGCCCTTCTGCAGGAACTCTAAGATCTTTGATAGAGGTACCACCCCCCCTGCACTGGTATTTGATACCGAGAGGAATTTCCTCCAGATCCTCCCGTACAGTCTGGTGGTTACTGGTTTCCTACACCATAGGAGAGTGGACACTAAATTTTTGGAGAAGCCCGTTGGTCAACAGCACCCTTTCAAATTCCAGGCCGTCATATGTAGGTTCTCCACCTGGGGGTGTAGTACTGGGCCCTGTGAGAGCAAGTTCGGAATATCCGGGAGGACCCAAGGGTCGGAGATGGATATTCTCCTCAACCACGAGAACCACGTCCTTCTCAGCCAGAACGGGGCTATTAATATTACCCTTGCCCTGTCCTCCCGAATCTTCCTCAGAACTAATGGAATTAGTGCTATTGGAGGAAACGCATAGGCAAGGGGGAAGTGCCAGGGAATCATAAGGGCATCCAGGGCTACCGGGTTCCCGGAGGGGTCTATGGAGCAGAAGGTTTCCACCTTCCGGTTTGTACTGTTAGCAAATAGATCTATGCTGGGTTTTCCCCATAGTGTCGTGATCGGAGTTAAAATTCCCTGGTTTAACTCCCACTCCCCCTGTCTTAGCTGTGTGCGACTTGGGAAGTCTGCCGTCACGTTGTCTGTTCCTTTTATGTGTAGTGCCGTCAGTGAGCCTAGATTTCTCTCTGCCCACTGGAAAATTGATTTTGTCACTTCCCTTAGGGCATGGGATCTTGTCCCCTCCTGATGGTTCAAGTAGGCTACTACTTTGCGGTTGTCCGAAAATACCCTTACGTGGTGGGACTTGAGGGAGTTCAGAAAATACAGGAGGGCGAGTTTTACCGCTAAGAGCTCCTTCATATTTGAGGAGGCTCTTTCTTAGTCCCTCATCCAAACCCCTTGTGCTACTGGTTGTCCAAGGGGCCCTCCACCCCCTGGGGCTTGCGTCTGTGGTAAGGACTCGAGATATCGACAATACCCAAGGGACTTCCCGGGCTAGGTTGGATGGTTCCGCCCATCACTCCAGTGAGTGGGCTGTTTCGGGTGTAATGTCTAACCGCCCTTCTAAATCTCCGTGAAGAGAAACCTCTGCGGCTAGTATCTCCCACTGGAGATCCCTTGTATGGGCTTGGGCCCACCGTACAGCCGGGATGCAGGCTGTCATTGAGCCGAGCAGGGACATGGCTTTCCTTAGTGTTGTCGCTGTATGAGTTTTCGCAACTGTCGCTATCTGCTTCATGTGCATCATTTTCCCTTCTGGGAGGCGACACTCTTGTCTGAGCGAGTCTATGGTGATACCCAGGTACTCTTGCACTTGGCTCAGGGTCGTCCGAGATTTTGGCAGATTTAGCAGCCAGCCTAGATTGGATAGTGTTTCTATAGTCCTGTTCAAGCTGATCCCTGCAGTGAGAAGGGGAGTTGCCTACCACTAGAAAGTCGTCTAGGTATGGAACTATAAGTACATCCTGCTCCCTTAAATGTGCCATGAATTCCGCTATGATTTTTGTGAAAACTCTCGGAGCAATGGCCAGCCCGAATGGGAGAGCCTTGAACTGGTAGTGCCTTATTTCTCCTTTCATAGTAACTGCTATCCTGAGATACTGGCGATAGTCCGTGTGTATGGGGTCGTGATAGTACGCGTCTTTTAAGTCGAGTACTGTCATAAAGCAGGCTGGAAACAGCATTTTTACTGTGGATTTTATTGTTTCCATCTTGAATGGATGGATTATCAGACACTTGTTTAATCTTTTCAGGTTTATTATCGTCCTGAATGTCCTGTCTGGCTTCCTCCACAGGAAGATAGGGGAATAGAAGCCTTCTCCTTTTTCCTGGCGGGGGACCTTTTGTAGCACTGATTTCTCCACCAGGTTCTGAATTTCTTGTTGGACTGCTTCTTGCTCTTCTGCTGTCTTTGCGGGGTCACTACAAAAGAGGGTTTGGGTAAGGTGTGGAAGGTTAATTTGAGGCCTGTTTTTATCATGTTTAGGATCCAGGAACTGTTTGATATTTTTTCCCAGGCTGGGAAGAAGTGGCCTAATCTTCCTCCTACCTGGGAGACACCTTCATTGGGGTTGTTTCTTGTCCGCTGGTTTCCCAAACATGAACCCTTTCCCTTTTCCTCTCCTGTCCTCCCACTTATCCTGGGGGTTTCTAAGCGGTTTTCTCTGGATAAATTTCCTGCTCCGAAAACGTTTGAAGGGGAAATTGGACTGGTTGGGGAAGTATTTCTTTTTATCCCCTGCTTTGTCAAGGATGTCGTCCAACTTGGGGCCGAACAGGAATTTGCCTTCACAGGGAATAGAGCAGAGTTTGGATTTAGTCTGCAGGTCCCCCGTCCAGCATTTGAGCCAGAGTGCTCTCCTTGCCGCTTTTGAGAATGAAGCTGCCCTGGCTGCCAGTCGGATTGAATCCGCGGATGCGTCTGCCAGAAAGGCCGCCGCTCCTCATCAATGGGACGGAGTCTAAAATCACGCCTCTTGGGGTTTTGTTTTTCAGATGGCTCTCCAATTGATCTAGCCACACCATCAAGGCTCTATCCGTGCATGTGGCGGCTATGGCGGGTTTCAGTCCTCCTCCGGCTGCCTCCCAGGAACCTTTTAGGAATGTTTCCGCTCTTTTGTCCATGGGGTCCTTTAAGGTTCCCATGTCTTCAAACGGCAGGGCGAATTTTTTTGATGTTTTCGCTATAGCTACATCCACTTTTGGTGCTTTCTCCCAATAAGAGCAGTTTGGGTCTTTAAAGGGATATTTCCTTTTTGGAGTCAGGAGGCCCTTTTTTTCCGGCCTTTTCCATTCTTTCTGTATTAGTGCTTGTATTTCCTCATTCATAGGGAACGACCTTCTCTTCTTTAGTTCCAACCCGCTGAACATGGCGACTTGGATAGTTCTTTTGGGCCTGGTGTCTACCTGCCCCATAGTCGTTTTAATTGCTTTTACTAAGTTATCCGTTTCTTCAATGGGGAAACAGCTGCGACCCCCTTCTTCGGAGGACGAGGAGTCGGATACTGAACTTTCTGAGTTTGATGATGATGAAGGTTCACTCTCCCTGTCGCTGAGGTCTGACTCGGGGTCTCTGGTCTTAGCTTTCCTATGCTTTTTGCTTCCTCTCTGAAGGGTTTTAACGGTGTTTTCTACCTGGTGTTTGATTAGGTCCCTCAGATTGGAGGTGAACCTTGGAGATTCTTTACAAATCGTGTGGTCAATGCACGCTTGGCAGAGCCTTTTCCCCCACCCTGTGGGAAGCTCTTCTTTACAGAGTGGGCAAATCTTATGGTTAACCTTCTGCGTACACTCCTTTCCCTAAAAGAGAGGGACCCTAGTTACAGTCTGTACATTCACGTAGACAACTTACCCACCAAGCCGAAGAAGGATACCGGATCTGAAGGGACCACCAGGTCTGCCGAAGCCTTGTTGTCATGATCCAGGACGGGATTTCGCTTTGGCCCGTCCTGGTCAGACTATGGGTTAATTGTGCTGCCTCTCTCTGGCAGAAGGAGGCTATTTAATGCTCACTGGACCTAGGTCCGGTGTCAGTTATACTCCTGCCCTCGGCTGAGTTAAGTGACCTCTTGTATACGTGTGCCTTGTGCCTGATAACTTGTTGCTTGTTTGGTTGTGATCCGGTTCTGTCCCTGTTACGAGTTCTGCCTGACCCTCTTGTACCGCACTGTCCTCTCGTGTATGACCCTCTGCTTGTGACTCGACTGCTCTCTGCTCGTTCCTTTGGTACCACACCACCCTCTTGTGTATGACCTTTGGCTTCGTCTGACCTCCCATCTGCTTGTACCTCCTGTACCTTGTTCGCCCGTATTGTGTATGATTCTCTGGTTTGCCCGACTCTGAGTGTTCTTCCATTTCAGTAAGCAGGACGCTAAGCCTCGCCCCCTTGTGGTCACGTGACTGTAGGTCCCGTGCCTGCTTGCTAATACTTCAGCGTTCAGGTCCTGTGCTTCTGTACTTTCCAGCTGTTACTGTTCCCGGGACCCCTACAGCACTGGTGAGTCCCTGCTCAGCGGAGGCTGCATGCCGGTGCTGTCAGGAACCTGATACTTGTCTTTTGGGGACACTGCTCCACTGGACTCCTTGCTGCGACGGGACTCCGAGCGGCTGCTCCTGCTGTATCGCTGCGGCTGGTCCTTGGGATCCTTCTGGCGACTGCCGCAGTTGCCGCTGGCGCCCTGTATCTGAGGGCATGTCCGGCTGCAGTTGTTCCTCTGGAGGCTCACTCATTCTTGCAGCAATCTTTTTTTATACTCTCGGCGCCCCCCTCCCCTTCCCCTCCAGTCCCTGCCGTATGGGGGAGTGAGCTTTTTTTTTCCCCCCCTGCCTGGGTGTGCGCCGCCACTGCATCTTTCCCCGGCATTCCGGGGTACCCAGAGATGCATTGCGCGCCCGGCGTCTGACGTCACTAGGCTCCGCCCCCCGCGCGTGCGCGCTCTGAGATCCTTCCCAGAGATGCATAGTGGCGGTGGAGACGGCCGCAGGCCCCTGCACGCCGCCTGTGAGCGCGAGCTGGTCCCGCTCCTAGCGTTGCAGCGGCCCCACTCCACCGGGGCTTCCAGCGCCCGCTGACGCCACTGCCCTGGAGACTCCTGGGTGAGGCAGTCTTTGGCAATACTTCCCTCCGCACACCCTGGAGGCCCGCTGACCTTCCAGCGGTGGCGCCTCGGGTCACCACCCCAGCCGGGACAGGGAACCCCCGCTGTCGCTCCTCCAGACTGGTAGGCCCCGGCATCCAACGACAACTGGTGAGTCCATAGGTTCCCTGTGGGGACAGGTAACCAACTGATGCAGGAGAGAGGTACCGCCTTTTTGTCTGTAGGTTTCCTGTCCCCGTGGGGCGGATCCCCTCTCTCCGTGGTGCCGTCATGGGGGAAAGAGAAATCATTTGTTACTGAGAGCTATAGGTTTAAAAATTTTCTATCAGTGGAGCTGTATGAGGGATTATTTGCATGCATGATAAGATATAGTTTTCAGTGATATCATTTTCTAGTACATACAATTTTTGATCCCTTTTTACATTTTTTTTGGAGGTGGAATGAACAAAAGAAAAAGCAAATCTGCAAGTCAAAAAATAATGACTACCCATTTTGTGTTTTTTTTTGTCCTTCACAAAAACTGATGGGTACATATGTCTTTTTGATCACTTATTTAATTTATCTGTCTTGTTGGGTGAGCAAACAAGCATTGTTCTCAGTGCGGGATAAATAATGGTTTTATTTTACGGCATAGGTCAATATGTGTTGCTGCTTTTTAAAGGGAGTGTCCAATTTCAGGAAATGGGCCCAAACTGTGTAAAGGCCCCGTCACACACAGCGATCTCGCTAGCGAGATCGCTGATTTTGTGACGCCACAGCGATCTCACCAGCGAGATTGCTGTGTGTGACGGGGATCAGCAACCAGCCCCCCCCGCCGGGTATCGCTTATCGTGCTCGATCGTCCTGGGCCATTTTTTCATCGCTGGTCTCCCGCTGGCCAGCGCGCATCGCTGCGTGTAGCAGCGAGAGACCAGCGATCAGCGACGCTGGTTTCCAATGTAAACATCGGGTATCAAAGAGCCACGCGGCTCTTAGTTACCCGATGTTTACGTTGGAAACCAGCATGCACGCTGGTTTCTAGGGTAAACAGCGGGTATCCAAGAGCCGCGCGGCTCTTAAGATACCCGAAGTTTACATTGGAAACCAGCTTGCTCGCTGGTCCTGATCTCTGGAGGGGCTGTCTATGTGACAGCTCACCAGCGATCAGCCTAACGATGTCCCAGTGATCCCATCCATGTTGGATCGTTGGTGGGATCGCTGGGACATCGTTATGTGTAACGGGGCCTTTAAACCGCTAAAATAAACTCAGAAGATACTCACCATCTCGGGGTCTACAATAGCCCTTCACTGTTGCTCCAGCCCTGGTGTATTGCCTAGAGGGGCGATGTATGTGAACTGCATGCATCACCGCTCAGTGACTGGCTAGGACTTTGATGTGCTCTTTTGACGTGAAACGCCAGCAGGAAGCAGGCGCTGGACACAGGGAGGGCAAGAACATTGAGTTTTTCATTTTAGTTATTTTACATCGTTCAGGTGCCCACTTTCATGAAAGTGGGCAATCTTGTAAAAAAACAAACCCTTTTTTGCATTGTATTCTGAGAGCCATAACTTTCTTTTTTAGCTATTTTCCCTTACAAAGAGCTCAATGATGGCTTCTTTTCTGTATAGCAGTATAAACAAAATAAGCACTTCTGGCATTCATAATTCCAATTTATTTTGTGGTGCTCACCGAGTGGGATAAATAGTGATATAGTGCATATTGAAAAATTTGGTATTGGTAAAGCTTATTTTTCTTATCAATCCAAAAAGAGTTTATCCTCTTAATATATTGCAGTCATCATATCACATAACACTGTGTACTTACAATTGCTCATTTTGCCTTTCTTCCCAGTTAATCCTTCTCTTTGCTCTATATAGAAACAGGAAGTCTCTTTTCCGCACATGGATCATTCCCCTCAGCTCTTCACCCAGCTGCTCGGCCCCTTCCCTTTTAGGAACTTTTGCAGTGACTCCATGACTTATACAGGGAAGAGGCCTCCTGTTTCTACAAAGAGCTTAGAATGATTCAGATAATCAGTTTTTAATTACATGATGTCATAGACCTAATGGAAAACAGGAGAATTCACTTGGAAGAAAGGCAAAATGAGAAATTGTAAGTACACAGTGCAATATAATGCGGTGATTGCAATATATTAAGAGGATAAAAACGGATGGGAGTGCTTCTTCATCACCCAAGTGGACTTTAGGTGTGATCTTATGATTACGATGATTAAAACACTATTTGTATAGTGCAGTGGATTACCTAACGTGTCACTGTTTGATTGAGAAGCTTATCAGATCCCATATCTCCATTGTCAGTTCTCCAGTTAGCGTAAAAATAATTTCACCTGACGAATAAGTGTAATTAAAAACTACAACTTATCCTGCAAAAAAATAAGCCTTCAAACAGCTTTTATTGATGGAGAAAAAAAAAGCTGGTTCTTTAACCTCTTTCCGACATATGACATACTATCCCATCCATTTGCCCTGGGCATTAATTCCCATGGACGGGATAATAGGTCATACGCGATCAGCCGCTCTCATGGGGGGAGCGCAACTGATCATCACAGCTGACACCCGGCACTAAGTGCCAGGAGCGGTCACGGACCGCTCCCGGCACTTTAACCACTGGAACACTGAGATCAAACATGATTGCAGCAATCCGGGAGCAGGCAGAAAGGCTGTCAGCTGTGACAGCCCCTCTGCCTTTGGATCGGAGACTCCGCGGCATGACGCAGGGTCCCGATTGCTCCCATGGTAACCCGATGTTGTCATGACAACATTCGGGTTACCAGAGCTCAGAGACTTCCTGTCATGCGCAGTGCATGTCAGGAAGTCTCTGATGTCAGTGTGCAGCGCTGACAGCATATATGGCATGCAGATCTGCATGCCAAGTGAGCGATCAGCCTGCACAAAATCAGTGTCCCATAGTGGGAAACAGTGTAAAAGAATTAAATTTAAAAAAATTTACCAATTGTAAAAATATTTAAAAAATTAAAATAAAAAAATCAATATCTATTCCATCATTAAATCAATATTTGAATAAAAAAATTCTAAACAATAAATGTACACATATTTAGTATCGCTGCATCCGTAACGACCCGACCTATAAAACTGTCCCACTAGTTAACCCCTTTAGTGAACACCATTTAAAAAAAATAAAAAATAAAATAAATTGCTTTTTCATCATACCGCCGAACAAAAAGTGGAATAACACGCGATCAAAAAGACGGATATAAATAAATGTGGTACCGCTGATAACGTCATCTTGTCCCGCAAAAACCATATAGCTCCATCACCGGAAAAATAAAAAAGTTATATCTCTCGGAATAAAACGATGCAAAAAAATATTTTTTCTATAAAATAGTTTTTATTGTATACAAGCGCCAAAACAAATGTACTAACCCGAAAAATAAAACTGCTTTATCAATTTTACCACATGCGGAACGGTATAAACGCCTCCCCCAAAAGAAATTCATGAATTGCTGGTTTTTGTTCATTCTGCCTCCCTAAGATCAGAATAAAAAGCGATCATAAAATGTCATGTGCCCGAAAATGGTACCAATAAAAACGTCAACTTGTCCCGCAAAAAATAAGACCTCACGTGACTCTGTGGGCCAAAATATGGAAAAATTATAGCTCTCAAAATGTGGTGAGGCAAAAACTATTTTTGCAATAAAAAGCGTCTTTTAGTGTGCGACAGCTGCCAAACATAAAAACCCACTAGTTAGAGAAAAACAAAATAAAAAAATGTATTTATTTCTATTTTCCCATTAGGGTTAGGGTTGGGGCTAAAGTCAGGGTTGGGGGCTAAAGTTAGGGTTGGGGCTCAAGTTAGGATTAGGGTTGAGATTAAGGTTGGGATTAGGGATGCGTTAGGGTTAGATTTGTGGTTAGGGTTGGGATTAGGGTTAGAGGTGTATTGGGGTTAGGGTTGAAGTTAGAATTGGGGGGTTTCCACTGTTTAGGCAACTCAGGGGCTCTCTAAATGTGACATGGAGTCTGATCTCAATTCCAGCCAATTCTGCGTTGAAAAAGTCAAACGGTGCTCCTTCCCTTCTGAGCCCTGAGCCCAAACAGTGGTTTACCCCCAAAATATGAGGTATCAGCATACTCAGGACAAATTGCACAACAACCTTTGGGATCCAATTTCTCCTATCACCGTTGGGAAAACAAAAAATTGGGGGCAAAATGATCATTTTGTAAAAAGATAAATAAGATTTTTTATTTTTTCAGCTCTACATTATAAACTTCTGTGAAGCACTTGGTGGTGAGCACTCTGAACCCCACAACTAGATAAGTTCCTTAGGGGGTCTACTTTCCAATATGGTGTCACTTGTGGGGGATTTCCACTGTATAGGCACATCAGGGGCTCTCCAAACGCAACATGGCGTCCAATCTCAAATCCAGCCAATTTTGCATTGAAAAGTCAAACGGCGCTCCTTCCCATCCGAACTCTGCCATGCGCCCAAACAGTGGTTTACCTGTATATATGGGCTGTCAGCGTACTCAGGACAAATTGTACAACTTTTGGGGTCCAATTTCTCCTGTTACCTTGGTAAAATAAAACAAAATGGATCTGAAGTAAATTTTTTTGTGAAAAAAAGCTAAATGTTCATTTTTTTTAATCATTCCAAAATTTTTTGTAAAGCACCCGAAGGGTTAATAAACCTCTTGAATATGGTTTTGAGCACCTTGAGGGGTGTAGTTTTTAGAATGGTGTCACTTGTGGGTATTTTCTATCATATAGACCCCTCATAGTGACTTCAAAAAAACAAAACGGTGTTGTAAAAATGAGACATCACTGGTCAACTTTTAACCCTTATAACTTCCTAACAAAAAAAATTTGGTTCCAAAATTGTGCTGATGTAAAGTAGACATGTGGGAAATGTTATTTATTAACTATTTTGTGTGACATTTCCCTGTTTTAAGAGCATGAAAATTCAAAGTTGGAAAATTGCAAAATTTTCTAAATTTTTGCCAAATTTCCGTTTTTTTCACAAATAAACACAAGTCATATCAGAGACATTTTATCACGATCATGAAGTACAGTATGTCACGAGAAAATGTCAGAATCACCGGGATCCATCGAAGCGTTCCAGAGTTATTACCTCATAAAGTGACAGTGGTCAGAATTGTAAAAATTGGCCCGTCATTAACGTGCAAACCACCCTTGGGGGTAAAGGGGTTAAAGAAAAGAAAAAACTAAAAGGAACCCATTTTCAATGGATTAAATCAGAGGTGGGAAATTAATTTTTCAAAGGAGCGACATAAGAAACTGACTGTTGTGGAGGGCTGAATCAATTGGCTGATCATAATTCTCCTTAAGGCTATGTTCACACGCAGCATTTTTGCAGCGTTTTGTTTCTGAAGCCAAAACCTGCTCTCTTGGCAGTAAAACTACTCTGTTCAAAATGTTAGTTTTGCTGCATTTCATTAGGTGTGGCTTACACGTGTGTTTCGTGTACATAACTTGCTTAACAAAGTTGGTTTTATTTCTCAAAAATACTGCAAAAACAGTTATTGTGTATTTTGCAGCATTTTTGCACTCTCTCATAAGTTTCTGTGGGTGACAGTGGAAAACTCTGAAAGAACTGACATGCTGCAGACTAAAAAACCACCGCCATTCTCAAATTCTCATAGCTTGGCTTGTACTGTAAAATGCATTAAAAAAATCCCACTGCATATGAACAAAGCTCAACAATGATTTTATCAGTTTATAAAAAGCAGTTAGTTATGTTTTTAATTTGTTGCTAAGGCCCATAGTAACATGTTAGCCGTTAATTTAACCCCTTCCCGACCCATAACGCCTACGTAGGCGTCATGAAAAGTAGTGTCCAAACGACCCATGATGCCCCCGTAGGCGTCATGGTATAAATAGCCCCGCTGCGGGTCGGGAGACCGGGATCAATGAAAGGTCACTCGACCCGCACACACAGGACCCTTTGTGCTTCACCACAGGGGGGGTGGCTTAGCCCCCACTTGGCTACGATCGCTGATTGGCTGTTGAAAGTGAAACAGCCAATCAGAGCGATAGTAATATTTCATCAATGAAATTTGATGAAATATTACAATCCAGCCATGGCCGATGCTGCAGTGGCATCGGACATGGCTGGAGACACTGATCTGCCCCCCCCCCACACCGGTTGGCCGGGGCGATCAGCCCCCGCCACCGACTGATAGCAGTGATTGCCCGCCGCTGTCACAATATGCTCCCCCTCCCCTTCCCTCCGCACCCCCCCGCAGTCCAATCATCCTCACTCACCCTCCTCGGTGCCTCCGAGTCCACGCTCTGGCTCCCAGTGACCCGCCGTCCCGGATCATGGGCGCCGCCATCTTGAAAAAAGCGGGCGCATGCGCAGTACGATTGTAATATTTCACCAATGAAATTTGGTGAAATATTACAATCCTGCCATGGCCGATGCTGCAGTAGCATTGGACATGGCTGGATACACTACCCTGACCCCCTCCCCCACACCGGCTGGCGGGGGCAGTCGCCCCCGCCACGGACTGACGGCAGCGATCGGATGTTGCCGTCACGATCTGCCCTCCCCTTCCCTCTCCCCCCGCAGTCCGTTCCCCCCCCTCACCCTCCCCGGTATTTTTATTTTTCCACTTACGGTTAGGGCTAGTGTAGCGCCCCTGAGGCTCAGTCGCCACAGAGGTACTGCACCTTCTCCTAAGGTGTGGTGCCCCACCATCCAGGTAAGTTGGGAACTCCTGACCACGCTCCAACACTCGCACTCCACACAATAGAGTAGTTCAGCATAACCACATTGCGGCTCCTTGCTTAGAGAGAAGCAGATCACCTTTGGTGGTTCCCTGCTTGGAACACTAAACGTGCTGGGAGGCAGGTGGAGTTTAGGATACATAAAAGAGCGGGATGGTTTAGGATTACAGGTCAGTCGGAGGGAGGAAGTCACACAGAGGAGTGAGGAAAGGAGATCCCTGGAAGAAGGGATGGAGGAAGGAGTGCTGCAGCTGCCTCAGTGACCTGAGCCAGCTGGAACGGGAAAGGAAAGAAGGAGAAAGACGTAGAACTGAAACCTGAGCTTCCATAGAAGGGAAAGACAAGTACGGAACGTAGGAGTAAAAGGGAACACAGAGGACGTGGGTTGGAGGAAGAACCCTGTCTGGAAGTTCTAAGCGCATGGCCGGGGCCCGGTCCCCGAGGTTGTATGAACACTAATGGTTCTGCAGCAGACACCGGTGGAGTAGTGGGCTGTAAATGCACTACTCCCATCTAAGACTTGAGGGCACAACAGCAATACGGATAGAGAGCCGGGACTCAGGAGTAGAGAGTCCCCGAAGCAGGCTACAGCTGTCTGCCATGCAAGTAGAGTTCTTGGGAACATCTGTCAGGAGGAACTCCAGTGTAACACAGTACTAGGAGATCTTCACACTTAAAGGCGCTATAGAGGAGACGTTCAGAAAAGGCACATAAGTTGGCGGAGTGTGGAAGGGAGCTTTCCATCTTGCCTAGAGGTTGACTGAGTCCCTGACCCGTAGGACACGGCACGGAAGCGGGCACTACAGATTGTGAGTAAAGCTTTGGAACTACATGCCCTGGCATCCTCCATTCCTTCCTGCGTCTGCCCGCCTGACACTGCTACATCCCCTGCGCTGGACACTACACCATCTAAGTGTCCCCACATCTACACTGCCCTGGGACATCAGCCCTGCTTGTGGAGGGCTATACCATCACTGCTGCACCACACCAACTGTCCCAGAGGATCTGCTTGCAGCGTCGGCTTAACACCTCCCTTGCCGAACACCACAGGTGGCGTCACAAGCTATTCACCATTCACATATCGCCATTACTTGGGCGCCCAGTGCCACGGTCCGGGTCACCGCTGCTGTGACACATCCCGCTGACACCGGCCCGTTACCGAGAACCCCACAGCCCTGGGAGGGTGACCTACTAGGGTTAGGGTTGGAATTAGGGTTAGAATTAGGGTTAGGGTTGTAACTAGGGTTAGGTGTTATGAATGGG
This sequence comes from Dendrobates tinctorius, assembly GCF_039654945.1. Lineage (NCBI taxonomy): Eukaryota > Metazoa > Chordata > Amphibia > Anura > Dendrobatidae > Dendrobates > Dendrobates tinctorius. The sequence goes on along the minus strand of NW_027361770.1, from coordinate 2,050,129 downwards.
TCACCAAGGGAAAAAAAAAAATAACAAAAGCTAAGTCTCAGAAAACCAGAGAAGTTGGTAACTATGCACACTGCAGATCCCTGATTCTAACCACACAACTAGTAGCAGTCGTGGAGCGTTCCTACGTTGGTCCTAGATGCCTCAGCACAACCGGAGAGCTACATGAGCCTAAAGCAGGTAAAGAGGAAAACTAACTGCCCCAGAGCAGACCCCAAAAGAAAGACAGGCCCCCCCCACATGTACTGACGGTGAAACAAGAAAGATGAAATCACATACAAAGGCAGGAAAATAAGCTGAGCAAACGATGGGGCCCGACTAACTAGAAAGGACAGGAAAGGAAAGCCACTGTCTGCAATTTTCCAAAAACCCTGCCAAAAATAATGTCCAACACAACTGATAGCAAAATTAACCCTGAAGTCACTAGACTTCTCCCACTATATCAGCACTCTGAAATATTCTGAGACAGAGCAAAAAGAGGCCAATCTAATAAAGGACAAAAAAAGGCAAATTGGCAAATACAGATCAATAAGAGTGGAAATTCAGCACAGCCCAGCCGGGCTGGCTGACCATACAAAAAACTAAATTGACCAACAAGAGCAAGTGTGAACATTTGCAAAAAACAAACTTAACTTGAGAAGACTGGAACAGAGCTGAGTCCAAGACCTGAGAAGCAGACTGAATCACCAGCAACAGGATAGGGCGTCGGCTGTCTTATATCCAGTCTGAAACTCCAGAGATCCAATCATTATCTTCCTCATCAGGTGGCAGATCACTACCAATTAAACCAACCTCTCTACCTCCTGTCACCACCAGAGGGAGAACAGAAGGAGAACTCTCAACTTGTGGAGCAGAAAATGAGCTCATAACAGTACCCCCCCCTTGAGGAGGGGTCACCGAACCCTCATCCATGCCACCAGGCCTATCAGGAAGGGCCCGGTGAACAGCACGAACCAATTTATTGGCATGAATATCAGAGGCAGAGACCCAAGAATTATCCTCCTGGCCATAACCCTTCCATTTGACCAAATACCGGAGTCTCCGTCTAACCAAACGAGAATCCAATATTTTCTCTACCTCACATTCCACATTGCCTTTAACCAATACAGGGTCAGGAGGTGCCGCCACAGGAACTACTGGCTCAACAAACCTCTTCAACAGTGATTTGTGAGATACGTTATGGATTTTGAACGTAATTGGAAGAGCCAATCGAAAAGAAACAGGATTAAGAATCTCCAAAATCCTATAAGGTCCAATAAATTTTGGCTTAAATTTTGGAGATGCAACCTCCATAGGAATATTCTTAGACAAAAACCAAACCATATCACCCACTTTAAACCGGGGACCACTGGTCCTATGCCGGTTGGAAAAACGCTGAGCCTTTTCCTGAGAGAGTGACAATTTATCCACCACTTGGTCCCATATCTGCTGCATTCTCACAACCACTTTGTCCACACCTGGGCAGGACGAAGATTCCACTTGCCCTGAAGAGAATCGAGGATGAAACCCAAAATTACAGAAAAAGGGTGACATCAAAGTGGCAGAACTAGCTCTATTGTTCAGCGCAAATTCGGCCAAGGGCAAAAATGAGACCCAATCATCTTGATCAGCAGATATAAAACATCTTAAATAAGACTCCAGGGTCTGGTTTGTTCTCTCAGTCTGTCCGTTGGCCTGGGGATGAAACGCGGAGAAGGATAACTGAATTCCCAGATTGGAACAAAAGGCTTTCCAAAATCTGGAAACAAACTGGACCCCTTTATCGGACACAATGTTCTCAGGAATCCCGTGTAACCGAACCACCTATTGTAAAAACAAGGGTACCAACTCAGCGGAAGATGGCAACTTTGGGAGTGGTACAAGATGGACCATCTTCGAAAATCTATCACAAGTTACCCAGATAACAGTCAGTCATTCTCTGAGAGACAGGAAGATCAGAAATAAAATCCATTGAGATATGGGTCCACGGCCTCTTGGGCACCGGCAGGGGCATCAGCAACCCACTAGAACGAGAACAGGGTTTAGACCGAGAACAAGTCCCACAGGACTGTACAAAATTCCTGATATCACGAGATAAGGCAGGCCACCTAAATGACTGACTCACCAAATCTCTGGTACCAAAAATACCTGGATGACCAGCTAATGCGGAGCAATGGAGTTCAGACATCACTCTCTTTCTCCACTGGTCCGGAACATACAATCTTCCCATCTGGCAACGCTCAGGTTGATCCTCCTGAAATTCCTCCAGGGCGCGTCTCAAATCGGGCGAAATGGCAGAAAGAAGTACCCCCTCACCTAGGATAGTAGTAGGCTCGGTCACATTAAGAGAATCAGCAAAGAAACTCCTAGAATGGGCGTCTGCCTTAACATTCTTAGTGCCCGGAAGAAAAGAGACCACAAAATTAAAACGCGTGAAAAACAAGGCCCATCTAGCCTGTCTAGGATTCAAGCGTTTGGCCGACTCCAGATAAGTCAGATTCTTGTGATCGGTGATGACCATAAATTGATGTCTAGCTCCCTCAAACCAATGTCTCCACTCCTCAAATGCCCACTTCATGGCCAACAACTCCCGATTCCCCACGTCATAGTTGCGTTCAGATGGGGAGAACTTTCGAGAAAAGAAGGCACAGGGATTCATCTTAGAAGTCACAGGGTCTTTTTGGAACAAAACAGCTCCTGCACCAATCTCAGAAGCATCTACCTCCACTTGAAATAGAAGACATCAGGTTGCCGTAAAACTGGAGCTGAAGTAAATCTCCGCTTAAGCTCCTGAAATGCTGAGACAGCCTCAGGAGACCAATTCAGCACATCAGCTCCCTTCTTGGTCAGATCAGTCAGTGGTTTGACAATACTAGAAAAATTACCTATAAATTTACGATAGAAATTAGCAAAACCCAAAAACTTCTGAAGAGCCTTCAAAGAAGTAGGCTGAACCCAATCATAAATGGCCTGTACCTTGGCTGGGTCCATTTCAATAGCCGATGGAGATATGATAAACCCCAAAAATGAAATCCTCTGTACACCAAAGAGACATTTCGATCCCTTAACAAACAGGGAATTCTCCCTCAAAATCCGGAACACAGTCCGGACATGTTCCACATGGGAATCCCAATCACTAGAAAAGATCAAAATATCATCCAGATAGACGATCAAAAACTTATCCACAAAGTCTCGGAAAATATCATTCATAAAGAACTGGAAGACAGAAGAGGCATTAGAGAGCCCAAAAGGCATCACCAGGTACTCAAAATGTCCCTCCGGAGTATTAAACGCCGTCTTCCATTCATCCCCGTGCTTGATGCTAATAAGATTATACGCCCCCTGAGGTCAAGCTTAGTAAACCAGCAGGCACTCTTAACTCTGGAGAATAAATCAGACATCAGAGGTAACGGGTACCGATATTTAACCGTCATCTTGTTAAGGGAACGATAATCAATACACGGTCTTAATGAACCATCTTTCTTGGCCACAAAAAAAAACCCAGCACCTAAAGGTGACGAGGATGGTCTAATATGACCCCTCTCCAACGACTCCTTAATATAGGATCGCATAGCATCATGTTCGGGTACAGATAAGTTGAAAAGTCGACCCTTGGGAAATTTACACCCAGGCATCTACTCAATTGCACAGTCATAACTCCTATGAGGGGGCAAAGATGCAGACTTACTCTCACTAAATACATCAGAGAAATCAGCCAGATAATCAGGAATATCATGAGACTTAGGAGAGGTGGAGAACACAGGAGCGTCCCTAAGAACACACTGACAACCCCAACTCACCACAGACAGATCTCCCATCCAAAACTGGGTTATGAGTTTGCAACCAGGGGAAACCCAGAACAATAGTATCATGCAAATTATGCAGCACTAAAAATTTACAATTTTCTTTGTGGTCTGGGGCAACTCGCATTATCACCTGGGTCCAAAACTGAGGTTTATTCTCCGCCAAAGGAGTGGCATCAATACCCCTCAAAGGAATAGACGTCCGCAGATTCAGAGCTGCTCCTGAATCCACAAAAGCCTTAGTGGAAAATGTGGACAAGGAGCAGATCAGAGTAATTGCCAAAAGGAACTTAGGTTGTACACTGCCCACAGCAAATGTGTGTGCAAAACGTTTCTCTCGTTTAGGGCAGACAAATAGTACGAGAGGTGTCTCCACAGAAAAAACACAGCTTATTACGCCTTCTAAACTCCAGACGTTGCGCCCTAGACAAAACCCCATCACATTGCATAGGTTCTGACATTTGTTCAAAAGGTGGCAGCGCCTCCCGTGTAGTTTTACGTTCCCGTAAACGCCGATCAACTTGAATGGCTAATGACATAAAGCCATCCAGACCAGAGGGAACAGGAAATCCCACCATAACATCTTTTACGGTCTCTGATAAACCTTTCCGAAAGAGGGCTGCCAATGCACTATCATTCCATGTAGTAAGGACCGCCCACTTTCGGAATTTTTGACAGTATAACTCTGCAGGATCCTGACCCTGGTTGAATGCCAACAGGGTTCTCTCAGCTTGATCAACGGCATTAGGTTCATCATACATCAACCCCAAGGCCTGAAAAAAAGCATCCACATTAGTCAGAATATGATTTTCATGTGTCAGAGAAAACGCCCAATCCTGGGGATCGCCGCGCAGCAAGGAGATGACAATTTTAACCTGCTGCACAGAGCTCCCCGATGAGTTAGGCTTCAAGGCAAGAAATAATTTACAATTATTCTTAAAATTCCGAAATTTAGACCGATCCCCAGAAAACACATCAGGAGTAGGAATCTTGAGTTCAGCAGCATGTGACTGAATGAGGTAGGGGGAAATTCCCTGCACTTCAGCAGCAAGTTGCTCCACACGATCAGACAATTGCTTAATCTCCATTAGGAGAAAAAAAAATCCTCCTACGGCCCCAGAAAAAAAAAAAAAAAAAAGGGAAAAAAAAAAAAAATAAATAAAAAATTCTGACACTTGCCTTTTTTTTTTTTTTTCTTTATAAAAACAATTTTTTCCTGCTTTTGAGAACCCTAGAATCTGCGGTATGGCTGGTAATTCTGTTATGAATGGGTCACCGAGGAAAAAAAAAAACAACAAAAGCTAAGTCTCAGAAAACCAGAGAAGTTGGTAACTATGCAGACTGCAGATCCCTGATTCTAACCACACAACTAGTAGCAGTCGTGGAGCGTTCCTACGTTGGTCTTAGACGCCTCATCACAACCGGAGAGCTACATAAGCCTAAAGCAGGAAAAGAGGAAAACTAACTGCCCCAGAGCAGACCCCAAAGGAAAGACAGCCCCCCATATGTATTGACGGTGAAACAAGATGAAAACACAAACAAAGGCAGGAAAATATGCTGAGCAAACGATGGGGCCCGACTAACTAGAATGGACAGGAAAGGAAAGCCACCGTCTGGAAATCTGCCAAAAACCCTGCCAAAAATAATGTCCAACACAACTGATAGCAAAATTAGCCCTGAAGTCACTAGACTTCTCCCACTATATCAGCACTCTGAAATATTCTGTGACAGAGCAAAAAGAGGCCAATCTAATATGGGACAAAAAAGGCAAATTGGCAAATACAGATAAATAAGAGTGGAAATTCAGCACAGCCCCGCCGGGCTGGCTGACCACACAAAAAACTGAACTGACCAACAAGAGCAAGTGTGAACATTAGCAAAAAACAAACTTAACTTGAGAAGACTGGAATAGAGCTGAGTCCAAGACCTGAGAAGCAGACTGAATCACCAGCAACAGGATAGGGCGTCGGCTGTCATATCCAGTCTGATACTCCAGAGATCCAATCATTATCTTCCTCATCAGGTGGCAGATCACTACCAATTAAACCAACCTCTCTACCTCCTGTCACCACCAGAGGGAGAACGGAAGGAGAACTCTCAACTGGTGGAGCAGCAAATGAGCTCATAACAGTTAGGGTTGGAATTAGGGTTAAGATTAGGGTTAGGGGTGTGTTGGGGTTAGGGATGTGGTTAGGGTTATGATTAGGGTTGCGATGGGAAATCTTGAAAAATGAAATTCTCAAAGCACAATTGTTAACAATTCCGAAAAGAGGGAAGAATAGGAAGCATTTAAGGAAGCCAGGATGGATAAACACAGAACTTAAGCACATGCTAAAAAGGAAGAAAAAAATGTTTATAAAATGGAAAGAGGGAGGCATATCTAAAGAAGAATATAATGCTGTCTGCAGAACCTGCAGGGCACAAATCAGATTATCTAAAGCTGACAATGAATTGAGGCTTGCAAGAGATGTCAAAAGCAATAATAAAGGATTTTGGGGATATGTCAAAAGTAAAAGAAAAAAGTCAAAGATGCCATAGGATTTTTACAGGATGAAAATGATGAAATGGTAAGACAGGATGTTGAGAAGGCCGAACTTTTAAGTTCCTATTTTGCATCTGTTTTCTCTCAGAAAGGAAATGTAACATCAACTGCTCTTCACTGTCCTATTAAGGGAATAGAAGAATCCAGGATATCTATAAACACAAAGATAGTGAGGAAACACTTAGCTAACCTAAATTAATTCAAGTCTCCAGGTCCAGATGAATTACACCCCAGAGTACACCCCAGAGTACTGAAGGAGATAGAGGAAATTTTTGAACCCCTCTCCATAATCTTTGAAAATTCTTGGAGAACAGGAGAAGTCTCAGAAGACTGGAGAAGAGCAAATGTTGTTCCTATCTTCAAAAAGGGGAAGAAGGTGGACCCAAGCAACTATAGGCCGGTGAGTCTGACTTCTATACCAGGAAAGATCTTTGAACAAATTATTAAACAACATGTATGTCAGTACCTGGATAAGAATGAAGTGATTAAACAGAGTCAGAATGGATTTGTAACTAATAAGTCATGTCAGACTAACTTAATTTCCTTCTATGACGGAATCACTGATTGGGTGGATCAAGGAAATGCTGTAGATATAGTATATCTTGACTTCAGCAAAGCATTTGACAGAATATCTCATACAATCCTTATTGAAAAAATGACTAAGTATGGAATGTACAAGGCAACTGTTAGGTGGATTCATAACTGGCTTAGTGATCGGACCCAAAGAGTGGTCGTAAATGGCTGCACATCCAGTTGGAAGAATGTCTCAAGTGGGGTACCACAGGGCTCTGTCCTGGGCCCTGTATTGTTCAACATCTTTATCAACGATTTAGATGAAGGAATTGAGGGTAAACTGATTAAATTTGCTGATGACACAAAGCTAGGAGGGATAGCTAATACTAGAGGAGAGAGGATTCAAAAAGATATAAACTGGAGAAGTGGGCAGCAACTAACAGAATGGTTTTTAACAGGGAAAAATGCAAAGTACTACATCTGGGCAATAAAAATGAAAAAAGCATATACAGAATGGGAGGAATAGGGCTAAGTGACAGCACATGTGAAAAAGACTTGGGTATACTAATAGATCACAGACTGAATATGAGTCAACAGTGTGATGCAGCAGCAAAAAAGGCAAATGCAATTCTAGGATGTATTAACAGAAGCATACAGTCTAGATCACGTGAAGTCATTATTTCCCTCTACTCCTCTTTGGTCAGACCTCATCTGGAATATTGTGTCCACATTTTAAAAAAGACATCAACAAACTGGAGCAAGTTCAGAAAAGAGCTACCAGAATGGAGAAGAATACCAAAATGTCTACAAACCCTGTCTTATGAGGAAAGGTTGCAGGATTTGGGATTGTTTAGTTTGCAAAAGAGAAGACTGAGAGGAGACTTAATAGCTGTCTACAAATATCTAAAGGGCGGTCACATTGTAGAAGGATCAACTTTATTCTCATTTGCACAAGGAAAGACTAGAAGCAATGGGATGAAACTGAATGGGAGGAGACACAGATTAGATATTAGAAAAAACTTTTTGACAGTTAGAGTGATCAATGAGTGGAACAAGCTGCCATGAGAAGTGGTGAGTTCTCCTTCAATGGAAGTCTTCAAACAGAGGCTGGACAGACATCTGACTGGGATGATTTAGTGAATCCTGCTTTGAGCAGGGGGTTGGACCAGATGGCCCAGGAGGTCCCTTCCAACTCTACGATTCTATGATTCGGGTTAGGGGTATGTTGGGGTTAGGATTGGAGTTAGAATTGAGGGGTTTCCACTGTTTAGGCACATCAGGGGGTCTCCAAACGCGACATGGTACCACCATTTATTCCAGCCAATTTTGTGTTCAAAAAGTCAAACAGTGCTCACTCCATTCAGAGCTACTACGTGAGCCCAAACAGTGGTTTACCCCCACATACGGGGTATTCGCGTACTCAGGAAAAAATGCAGAACAACTTTGGTGGTCTAATTTCTTTTACCCTTGGGAAAATGAAAAATTGTGGGCTAAAAAGATAATTTTTGTGGTAAAAAAAATATTTTTTATTTTCACGCCTGGGCGTTATAAAATTCTGTGAATCACCTGGAGATTCAAAGTGCTCACCACACATCTAGATAAGTTCCTTGGGCGGTCTAGTTTCCAAAATGGGGTCACTTGTGGGGGGTTTCCATTGTTTAGGCACATCAGAGGCTCTGCAAACATAACATGATACCCGCAGACCATTCCATCAAGTCGGCATTTCAAAACGTCACTACTTCTCATCCGAGCCCCGACGTGTGCCCAAACAGTGGTTTACCCCCACATATGGGGTAACATCGTACTCAAGACAAACTGGACAACAACTTTTAGGGTTGAATATCACCTGTTACCCTTGTGAAAATAAAAAATTGTGGGCTAAAAAATCATTTTTTGTGGAAAAATAATATTTTTTATTTTCACTGCTCTGCGTTATAAACTTCTGTGAAGAACTTGGGGGTTCAAAGTGCTCACCACACATCTAGATTAGTTCCTTGGATGGTCTAGCTTCCAAAATGGGGTCACTTGTGGGGGGCTTCCTCTGTTTAGGCACATCAGAGGCTTTGCAAACGTAACATGACGCCCACAGACCATTCCATCAAGTCGGCATTTCAAAACGTCACTACTTCCCTTCCAAGCCCCGGCGTGTGCCCAAACCGTGGTTTCCCCCCCCACATATGGGGTACCAGCGTACTCAGGACAAACTGGACAACTTCTATGGTCCAATTTATCCTGTTACCCTTGTGAAAATAAAAAATTGTGGGCTAAAAATCATTTTTTGAGGGAAAAAATGTTTATTTTCATGGCTCTGCGTTATAAACTTCTGTGAAGCACTTGGGGGTTCAAAGTGCTCACCACACATCTAGATAAGTTCCGTGGGGGGTCTAGTTTCCAGAATGGGGTCACTTGTGGGGGGGGTTTCTACTGTTTAGGCACATCAGGGGCTCTGCAAACGTAACAAGATGCCCGCAGACCATTCCATCAAGCTGGAATTTCAAAACGTCACTACTTCCCTTCCGAGCCCCGACGTGTGCCCAAACAGTGGTTCAGCCCCACATATGGGATACCCGCGTACTCAGGAAAAACTGGACAACAAATTTTGGGGTCCAATTTCTCCTGTTACCATTGTGAAAATAAAAATTAGCGGGCTAAAAAATAATTTTTTGAGAAAATAAAAAAAATTATTTTTATTTCTACGGCTCTGCTTTATAAACTTCTGTGAAGCACCTGGAGGTTCAAAGTGCTCACTATGCATCTAGAGAAGTTCCTTAGGGGGTCTAGTTTCCAAAATGGGGTCATTTGTGGGGGAGCTACAAAGTTTAAGCACACAGGATCTCTCCAAACACGACATGATGTCCGCTAACGATTGGAGTTAATTTTCCATTCAAAATGTCAAATGGCGCTCCTTCCCTTCTGAGCCCTGCCGTGCGCCCAAACAGTGGCTTCCCCCCACATATGGGGTACCAGCATACTCAGGACAAACTGGACAACAACTTTTGGGGTCCAATTTATCTTGTTTCCCTTGGGAAAATAAAAATTAGCTTGCTAAACATAATTTTTGAGGAAAAAAATGATTTTTTTATTTTCTCTGCTCTGTGTTATAATCTTCTGTGAAGCACTTGGGGGTTAAAAGTGCTCACCGCACATCTACATAAGTTCCTTTGGGGGTCTAGTTTCTAAAATGGGGTCACTTGTGGGGGAGCTCCAATGTTTAGGCACACAGGGACTCTCCAAACGCGACATGGCAACCGCTAAATATTCCAGCATATTTTCCATTCAAAAAGTCAAATGGTGCTCCTTCCCTTCTGAGCCCTGCCGTGCGCCCAAACAGTGGTTTATGACCACATATGAGGTATCTGTGTACTCAGGAGAAATTGCCCAAAAAATTTTAGGATCCATTTTACCTTGTGGCTTATGTGAAAATGAAAAAACTGAGGCTAAAAGAAAATTTTTGTTTAAAAACAGTACTTTTTTTTTTTACGGATCAATTTGTGAAGCACCTGGGGGTTAAAGTGCTCACTATGCATCTAGATAAGTTCCTTGGAGGGTCTAGTTTCCAAAATGGGGTCACTTGTGGGGGAGCTCCAATGTTTAGGCACACAGGGACTCTCCAAACGTGACATGGCAACCGCTAAATATTCCAGGATATTTTCCATTCAAAAAGTCAAATGGCGCTCCTTCCCTTCTGAGCCCTGTCGTGCGCCCAAACAGTAGTTTATGACCACATATGAGGTATCGTTGTACTCAGGAGAAATTGGCCAACAAATTTTAGGATTCACTTTACTCTGTTACCCATGTGAAAATGAAAAAATTGATGCTAAAAGAAAATTTTTGTTGGAAAAATTAAAATGTCCATTTTTTCCTTCCATGTTGCTTTAGTTCCTGTGAAGCACCTGAAGGGTTAATAATCTTCTTGAATGTAGTTTTGAGTAGCTAGAGGGGTGCAGTTTTTAGAATGGTGTCACTTTTGGGTATTTTCTGCCATATAAACCCCTCAAAGTGACTTCAAATGTGAGGTGGTCCCTAAAAAAAAATGGTTTTGTAAATTTCGTTGTAAAAATGAGAAATTGCTGGTCAACTTTTAACCCCTGTAACTGGCTAACAAAAAAAATTTTGCTTCCAAAATGGTGCTGATGTAAAGTAGACATGTGGAAAATGTTATTTATTAACTAGTTTGTGTAACATAACTCTCTGGTTTAACAGAATAAAAATTCAAAATTTGAAAATTGCAAAATTTTCAAAATTTTCGCCAAATTTCCGTTTTTTTTCACAAATAAACGCAAAAATGATCGACCTAAATTTACCACTAACATGAAGCCCAATATGTCACGAAAAAACAAACTCAGAATCGCTAGAATGCGTTGAAGTGTTCCTGAGTTATTACCTCATAAAGGGACACTGGTCAGAATTGCAAAAAATGGCCAGGTCATTAAGATCAAAATAGGCTGGGCCATGAAGGGGTTAAGGGGTTTTCCAATTTCAGAAAACCCTTCTCATTAGCTGCAGTTACAGAAAAAGTTTTTTTCCTCCCCCTCCTAGGACCAGCGCCACAGTCTCTGTGACAGTTCCTGGTGCCTGTTATTGTCTGAAGTGCTCATGTCACGTCTGCAGCCAGTCGGAGAGCTCATTAGCTATGGGCAGACTCATGGCGTCAATGCACGTGAAGCTGCTGAGCTCAGTTATTGGATTCAGTAGTGTCGACATGACTTCAGTTGTGCAGAAAATAACAGGCACCAGAATCCGTGGCTGAACCTGGGAAGGGCGTGTAAGAGCTCATTCAGACATACGTTTTATTCATGTATGTGGATGATCAGTCCTTGTTTCATCAGTGATTCTGTCTAGCGCGTCATCAGATCTTCCACAATGTCAACATTTCATCTGAGTTTGGTCTGCGTTCCATCACTTTTTTCCAATGAAATCAATACCAGACATGTGTCTGACTTTGCAAAGACCACTCAGTCTGCAAAAATAAAAATTGGACATGTGAACAGCCCCCCACAGATGATACTATGAGTGCTGTCTGTGAAAAACTGTTGTATGATTAAGGCCTGTTTCACATTTCCGTCTTTAACGGTCAGTCAAAATCCGCCAGGCAGTTAAAAAACTGATCAGTCTCGGGCCAAACTGATGCCAGTGGATCCGTTATGTATACAGATCCGCTGCAGCCGGGAAGAGGGTGAAATTTAAAGCAACCATGGCCCGGAAAAGAGAAAAAGAGAAAGAGAAAAAGAGAAAGAGAAAGAGAAAGAGAGAGAGATTTTTTCACGGCCTTTCCAGAATGCTATTTAGGGTTCAAATCCCTGCCAGAGCAAGTCTGCCGGGCATGCGCAATACAAAATAGCGGACCGTCGCTCGAAAAAAGCGTTTCAGAAGTCCGTCTCCTCTGCCCGGGAGCCGCTAAAATTCTGAAGGATCCGTCAAAAAATGGGTGAGACGGATGACCGTCAGTCAAACTGATGCCAGTGGATCCGTTATGTATACGGATCCGCTGCAGCCGGGAAGAGGGTGAAATTTAAAGCAACCGCGGCCCGGAAAAAACGAGAGAGAGAAAGAAAAAGAGATTTTTTCACGGCCTTTCTGGAATGCTATTTAGGGTTAAAATCCCTGCCAGAGAAAGTCTGCCGGGCATGCGCAATACAAAATAGCGGACCGTCGCTCGAAAAAAACGTTTCCGAGTCCGTCTCCTCTGCCCAGGAGCCGCTAAAATTTTGATGGATCCGTCAAAAATCGGGTGAGACAGACGACCGTCAGTCAAAATCCGCCGCTAATGTAAGTCTATGGGGGAAAAAAACGGATCCGCCAAAAAAGGGGCGGATCCGTTTTTTCTAAAACTGGCGGATTTTGACTGACGTCAAAAAACGGAAATGTGAAACAGGCCTAAGACCTAAAGCAGGATTTTTTTTTGTTTTTTTTTTTAATTACATTCCGGGAACAGAGGGTTTTCTGAATTTGGGAAGCCCCTTTACCAAAAAAAAATGAGGACATTCGAAAAATGAATTGCTCACCACTCATATGTGGGGAGAAAGTGACAATCGAGCACACGCAGACACACGTACATACACAGACCAGCCACCGAAGTACATGAGTCGCACACACACATACACGAGCACACGCACAGACCAGCCACCCGAGTATATGGAACACACAGATACACGCACGTACATACAAAGACACACACATAGACCAGCCATCAGAGAACATGCGTCAAACACACACAGACACAAGAACAAACCAGCCACCAGAGTACATGGGGCTCACAGACACATGCGTACATACACAGACCAGCTACCAGAGTACATGAGTCGCAGACACACAGACACACGCACACAGACACAAGCACAAACCAGCCACCAGAGTACATGGGGCTCACAGACACACGCGTACATACACAGACCAGCTACCAGAGTACATGAGTCGCAGACACACGCACACAGACACAAGCACACAGACACAAGCACAAACCAGCCACCAGAGTACATGGGGCTCACAGACACACGCGTACATACACAGACCAGCTACCAGAGTACATGAGTCGCAGACACAGACACAAGCACAAACCAGCCACCAGAGTACATGGGGCTCACAGACACACATGTACATACACAGACCAGCTACCAGAGTACATGACTCGCAGACACACAGACACACGCACACAGACACAAGCACACAGACAAGCACAAACCAGCCACCAGAGTACATGGGGCTCACAGACACACATGTACATACACAGACCAGCTACCAGAGTACATGAGTCGCAGACACACAGACACACGCGTACATACACAGACCAGCTACCAGAGTACATGAGTCGCAGACACAGACACAAGCACACAGACACAAGCACAAACCAGCCACCAGAGTACATGGGGCTCACAGACACACATGTACATACACAGACCAGCTACCAGAGTACATGACTCGCAGACACACAGACACACGCACACAGACACAAGCACACAGACAAGCACAAACCAGCCACCAGAGTACATGGGGCTCACAGACACACATGTACATACACAGACCAGCTACCAGAGTACATGAGTCGCAGACACACAGACACACGCGTACATACACAGACCAGCTACCAGAGTACATGAGTCGCAGACACAGACACAAGCACACAGACACAAGCACAAACCAGCCACCAGAGTACATGGGGCTCACAGACACACATGTACATACACAGACCAGCTACCAGAGTACATGACTCGCAGACACACAGACACACGCACACAGACACAAGCACACAGACAAGCACAAACCAGCCACCAGAGTACATGGGGCTCACAGACACACATGTACATACACAGACCAGCTACCAGAGTACATGAGTCGCAGACACACAGACACACGCACACAGACAAGCACAAACCAGCCACCAGAGTACATGGGGCTCACAGACACACGCGTACATACACAGACCAGCTACCAGAGTACATGAGTCGCAGACACACAGACACAAGCACATGCATACAGACACAAGCACAAACCAGCCACCAGAGTACATGGGGCTCACAGACACACGAGTACATACACAGACCAGCTACCAGAGTACATGAGTCGCAGACACACAGACACAAGCACACGCATACAGACACAAGCACAAACCAGCCACCAGAGTACATGGGGCTCACAGACACACGAGTACATACACAGACCAGCTACCAGAGTACATGACTCGCAGACACACAGACACACGCACACAGACACAAGCACACAGACAAGCACAAACCAGCCACCAGAGTACATGGGGCTCACAGACACACATGTACATACACAGACCAGCTACCAGAGTACATGAGTCGCAGACACACAGACACACGCACACAGACAGGCACAAACCAGCCACCAGAGTACATGGGGCTCACAGACACACGCGTACATACACAGACCAGCTACCAGAGTACATGAGTCGCAGACACACAGACACAAGCACATGCATACAGACACAAGCACAAACCAGCCACCAGAGTACATGGGGCTCACAGACACACGAGTACATACACAGACCAGCTACCAGAGTACATGAGTCGCAGACACACAGACACAAGCACACGCATACAGACACAAGCACAAACCAGCCACCAGAGTACATGGGGCTCACAGACACACGAGTACATACACAGACCAGCTACCAGAGTACATGAGTCGCAGACACACAGACACAAGCACACGCATACAGACACAAGCACAAACCAGCCACCAGAGTACATGGGGCTCACAGACACACGAGTACATACACAGACCAGCTACCAGAGTACATGAGTCGCAGACACACAGACACAAGCACACGCATACAGACACAAGCACAAACCAGCCACCAGAGTACATGGGGCTCACAGACACACGCGTATATACACAGACCAGCTACCATAGTACGAGTCGCAGACACACGCACACAGACAAGCACAAACCAGCCACCAGAGTACATGGGGCTCACAGACACACGCGTACATACACAGACCAGCTACCAGAGTACATGAGTCGCAGACACACAGACACAAGCACACGCATACAGACACAAGCACAAACCAGCCACCAGAGTACATGGGGCTCACAGACACACGAGTACATACACAGACCAGCTACCAGAGTACATGAGTCGCAGACACACAGACACAAGCACACGCATACAGACACAAGCACAAACCAGCCACCAGAGTACATGGGGCTCACAGACACACGAGTACATACACAGACCAGCTACCAGAGTACATGAGTCGCAGACACACAGACACAAGCACACGCATACAGACACAAGCACAAACCAGCCACCAGAGTACATGGGGCTCACAGACACACGCGTATATACACAGACCAGCTACCATAGTACGAGTCGCAGACACACGCACACAGACAAGCACAAACCAGCCACCAGAGTACATGGGGCTCACAGACACACGCGTACATACACAGACCAGCTACCAGAGTACATGAGTCGCAGACACACAGACACAAGCACACGCATACAGACACAAGCACAAACCAGCCACCAGAGTACATGGGGCTCACAGACACACGCGTATATACACAGACCAGCTACCATAGTACATGAGTCGCAGACACACGCACACAGACAAGCACACAGTCACAAGCACAAACCAGCCACCAGAGTACATGGGGCTCACAGACACACGCATACATACACAGACCAGCTACCAGAGTACATGAGTCGCAGACACACAGACACAAGCACATGCATACAGACACAAGCACAAACCAGCCACCAGAGTACATGGGGCACACAGACACACGTGTACATACACAGACCAGCTACCAGAGTACATGAGTCGCAGACACACAGACACAAGCACACGCATACAGACACAAGCACAAACCAGCCACCAGAGTACATGGGGCTCACAGACACACGAGTACATACACAGACCAGCTACCAGAGTACATGAGTCGCAGACACACAGACACACGCACACAGACACAAGCACACGCATACAGACACAAGCACAAACCAGCCACCAGAGTACATGGGGCACACAGACACACGTGTACATACACAGACCAGGTACCAGAGTACATGAGTCGCAGACACACGCACACAGACACAAGCACACGCACACAGACACAAGCACACAGACAAGCACAAACCAGCCACCAGAGTACATGGGGCTCACAGACACACGTGTACATACACAGACCAGCTACCAGAGTACATGAGTCGCAGACACACGCACACAGACACAAGCACAAACCAGCCACCAGAGTACATGGGGCACACAGACACATGCGTACATTCACAAACGAGCCACCAGAGTACGGGTCACACAGGAACGAGCACACGCACACAGACACACGCATGCATACACAGACACACACACACAGACCAGCCACCAGAGTACATGAGTCGCACACACACAGACAAGCATAAACCAGCCACCAGAGTACATGAGTCGCACACACAGACACGAGCACACGCAAACAGACACACGCATGCACACACAGACACACACCAGAGTGCATGAGTCGCACACAACAGCCACCAAGTTACATGGAGCACACAAAGACACACACTCGCGCATGCACGCATACATACACTTTATACACACACCAGTCACCAGAGTACATGGGGCATACATGGGCACACACACAGACCAGCCACCAAAGTACATGGGGCACACAAAATGAAGAGAAGTTTGGGAAGCATATTTCACAACTGAATGTTAGAGGGAGGGGGGTGCACAAAGTGTGAGATTTTCAGGGTGAATGTAGTGAGGCTGAGGGTGCAATTCACTATTGGTCACTGTACTTGGCCCAAGTGTTTTATCTCCTATAAGCCTGATTCCTCAGCTGCTAGAAGTTGTCAGGGAGGGAGAGAATGGTGCAGAAGCTAATAATTAGCTGCTCTCCCTCCAGTTTGATTTCAAGCTGTGATTCAGCAGTTGTGGGGTTAAAAGGACACAGCTCTGCTGATCATTTACAAAGCACAAACTCAACACAAATGTCTCCTAGTTCTAATCTCAAACATCCCCTGCTTACACGTTGACTAAAGGCCCCGTCACACTAAGCAACTTACCAGCGATCCCGACACCGATATCAAGGTGTCAGGATCGCTAGTAAGTCGCTATGTGATCGCTGGTGAGCTGTCACACAGACAGCTTCACCAGCGATCAGCACAGCGATGCCGAGCGCCTGGCATCGCTGGCCATCGCGGTAAAAAATAGAATCAAAATAAAAAATATATTATTCTCACCTTCCGACGTCCCGTTCAGCCATCCTGCCTCTCTCCACGTTCCGGTCCCAGTGATCCTTTGCGAGAATGACCGCGAGATGTCACGGTCTCGAGGGATAACAAAGTCTCGCGGTCATTCGTGCAAAGGATCACTGGGACCGGAGCGTGGAGAGAGGCAGGATGGCTGAACGGGACGTCGGAAGGTGAGAATAACTATATTTTTTTTTATTATTTTTTACACCTGATCGCTGGTCTCCCGCCGGTCACACACAGCGATGCGTGCTGGCCAGTGGGAGATCAGCGACCAAAGAAATGTCCAGAGGTTTCTTCCAGCGATCAGCGATACCGGCAGGGGGGCCGCTCGCTGATCGCTGTCACACATAGCGATCTCGCTGGTGAGATCGCTGTTACGTCACAAAAGTTGTGACTCAGCAGCGATCTCGCTACCGAGATCGCTTAGTGAGACAGGGCCTTAATTACCAGGTATATATGGTATATATGTGCAGAAGCTGCTGGGCACTGCAGTCAGGACTTCTCAGCAGCGCTACAACAGCAGCCAGAGCAGCTCTCTTGTGAGTGATCTCCTAGTGATGGGTCGTTCATGAACGATCCAAGACAAAGAGCCGGCTCCCTGCTGTGAATGATGGGAGACGGCACCCAAGAGAGAGCCACTGGATTCTCTGACTGGCTCTCACTGGGTGTAAAATTCTGGGTTTTTGGAGGATGTAACTCTGCCCACCTGACCCAAACTCTGCCCATTCATCAACGAAACTGGCTGACTGCAAGTAGGCAGGGTTTCAGCCATATTGACGTTACCTTAAATATGTGTTCACCTATGGCAGACCTGGGCACAGTGCGGCCCGCAGGCCACATCCGGCCCTCTGGCTGTCACAGTCCGTCCCGCAGACCAAGACAGCCGTGGGGCTGGAAACCAGAGGTCTATGGGCAGCACCGTGCCCGTCCGCTGGCTCTCTCCATTTTCTCCCTAGGGGCAGTCAGCATTGGTGGAGGTGTTTTTATGTCTAATAATAAACTGGATATTCCTTGAAATATTCAGAGTAATTAATGAATCAGCCGGAGGTGCTCCTTGACAAACTGAAAATCCTTTTCTGCATTCTCTGACGAATCTCCTACACGGTAGTTCGTTCCACCTGTTTTGAGCTGCAGGTCAGCAGATCCAGACGATTACTCCAGTACCCAAACACAGGGCTATACGCTGAGCAACAAGACACCAAAAAGGTGAGAAGAATTTTTTATTTCTATCTGACATAATTAAAATTCTGCACTTAGATCTGCGCCCTCCTTTTTCTGGATATTCCTTGAAATATTCGGAGTAATTAATGAATCATCTGGAAGCGCTCCTTGACAAACTGGAAATGCTTTTCTGCATGAGGATTCTATGGGGGTGACATGCTGCACATGGGGATTCTATGGGGGTGACATACAACATATGGGGATTCTATGGGGGTGACACAGTACATGGAGATTCTATGGGGTTGACAGTATATGGAGATTCTATGGGGGCGACAGTACACGGGGATTCCATGGGGGTGACATGCTGCACATGGGGAGGTTATGGGACTGTTGTGCAAGACATGGAGATGCTATGGGGGTGACATGCTGCACATGGGGAGGCTATGTGGCTGTCTTGCTGCACATGGGGAGGCTATGGGTGTGATATGCTGCACATCGGAAGACTATGGGGGCCTGATGCATTACATGGGTAGGCTGTGTGGGGCTCATGCTGTATATGGTAAGGCTGTGCGGGGCTCATGCAGTATATATAGGGAGGTTGTGTGTGGCTCATGCAGTATATATAGGGAGGCCGTGTGGGGCTCATGCAGTATATGGAGAGGCTGTGTGGGGCTCATGCTGTATATGGGGAGGCTGTATATAAGGGGCTGTGGGGAGTTCATACGATACATAGAAGGGGCTGTAGTTGGGTTCAAAGATATATAGAGGGGTGTCAGCATACTTAATTCTGCTCAATATTAAGTGATACTATTAATAAATTAATGTTGAGAAGAATTAATTTCATGCTATTGGTTCGGCCCTCCACAACAGTCATGGTCTCTCATGTGGCCCCTTGGGAAAATTAGTTGCCCACCCCTGACCTATGGTGAACACTAGGGTGACCGGATCTCATATGGGGGGGAAAAAATGTTGGAATCTTGTCCGTCTGGACCCCACAAAACGATTCCCCTTTCCAGATATTGAGAGAGCCAAAATTTGAGCTCGATCAAACGACGTTAACCCGTGCCGCTCGTCGCTCAAAGTTTGAAAAAATCCAAATTGAGGTATTTTAAGATTTAGGTATTTTGCATAGTCTGTTAGACTATAAAGAATGTGACAACAACATTGCAGAAATAGCCCTGACCAAATTTTCGAACCATTTTTGGTATTTGAATGCAGAGTTGGTGGGATTATCGTTTTTTGATCCCACCATTACAGACAATGAAAAGTTGTTAATGGCTAATAAATTGCTCAGTAGCACAGATGAACCATCAGAGCACGCTAACCTACATGAGTTGATAATTTTACATAGTTATCTAATCTATTCTAGAGCTTTTGTTAAAGTAGTTTTTGAAACGTCAGAATATAATGCTCGGCATTTGCTTACAACTTGCAGGACATATTGCTTTTGTTCTTCATCTTTTGTCAGAAGGTCGTTAAAGTCGGTTACTTCCTACCTCTTTTAATTTTTCTTTCCTAACTTTTGGCTTTACAACCCTAGCGTGCTCTGATGGTTCATCTGTGCTACTGAGCAATTTATTAGCCATTAACAACTTTTCATTGTCTGTAATGGTGGGATCAAAAAACGATAATCCCACCAACTCTGCATTCTAATACCAAAAATGGTTCGAAAATTTGGTCAGGGCTATTTCTGCAATGTTGTTGTCACATTCTTTATAGTCTAACACACTATGCAAAATACCTAAATCTTAAAATACCTCAATTTGGATTTTTTCAAACTTTGAGCGACGAGCGGCACGGGTTAACGTCGTTTGATCGAGCTCAAATTTTGGCTACCTCAATATCTGGAAAGGGGAATCGTTTTGTGGGGTCCAGACGGACAAAATTCCGACATCGATTTTTTGCGGTCACCCTAGTGAACACATTTAAAAGGTATCGATTTAGGATCCAAAAAGAGCCGGCTCTTTTTCGTGAGCGGAGCCACGATAGCTGGATCACCAAAAAAGAGCTAGACTGCCCATCACTACTTCCTCCAGCAGAAGCGGCTTCACCAATAGTAAGACAGCGGGGCTAATACCAAGCTGTGAGCTCACATGAGAGTTCCTGCCCTTTCGGTGTTTCTGTCTGTGGGCCGGACAGGAACAACCAAAGGGCCCGATGTGGCCCACCATTTGCTCACGTCTGGGTTAAATGATTGCAGATTGGCTTGTATGTCTCCACAGTGGCTGGGCTGCGCAAATAAGCCTTAGTTCACAAAACAAAAAACCTCACTGATAACTGTCCAATAGGCCTCTGCTTAGAGTTGCCCACCGCAAAGTCCTCTACCCATAGCTACTTTTCCAGAAGCAAATTTGATGCAGTCATGCCTTCATAGACAGGAGGCGGAGTTACTCGGTGTGTAATTGTTTGTCTCCGACTATGTTTTCCATCGCCATGCATCATACGAGCTGTCCATATCTGAACTCCGCAACCCCATAATTTAAATTCAACAACTGTATTAACTCCTCCAATTCCAAGGTTTTCCTGTGTCTGCTGCTTTTCACCTCCTTCAACCCCTTCTGTTTCTTTAACACCTTTCACTACCAAGGGTGGTTTCCACGTTAACGCCCGGGCCAATTTTTACAATTCTGACCACTGTCCCTTTATGAGGTAATAACTCTGAAACACTTCCATGGATCTCAGTGATTGTGACATTGTTTTCTCGTGACATATTGTACTTCACGTTAGTGGTAAAATTTCACTCAAATAACTTGTGTTTATTTGTGAAAAAAAACGAAATTTGGCAAAAATTTCGCAATTTTCCAACTTTGAATTTTTATGCCCTTAAATCACAGAGATATGGCACACAAAAAACTTAAGTAACATTTCCCACATGTTTACTTTACATCAGCACTATTTTGGAACCAAATTTTTTTTTGTTAGGAAGTTATAAGGGTTAAAAGTTGACCAGCGATTTCTCATTTTTGCAACACCATTTTATTTTTACGGACCACATCACATTTGAAGCCACTTTGAGGGGTCTATATGATAGAAAATATGCAAAAGTGACACCATTCTAAAAACTGCACCCCTTAAGGTGCTCAAAACCACATTCAAGAAGTTTATTAACCCTTCAGGTGCTTCACAGCATTTTTTTGAATATTTAAAAAAATAAATGAACATTTAACTTTTTTTCCCGCAAAAAAAACAAAACTTCAGGTTCAATTTGTTTTTATTTTACCAAGGGTAACAGGAGAAATTGGACTGCAAAAGTTATTGTGCAATTTGTCCCTAGTACGCTGATACCTGATATGTGGGGGGGAACCACTGTTTCGGTGCATGGCAGAGCTCAGAAGAAAAAGAGCCCCGTTTGACTTTTTCAATGCAAAATTGGCTGGAATTTAGATCGGACGTCATGTCACGTTTGGAGAGACCCTGATGTGCCTAAACAGTGGAAACCCCCAACAAGTGACCCCATTTTGGAAACTAGACCCCCCAAGGAACTTATCTAGATATGCGGTGAGAACTTTGAACCCACAAGGGCTTCACAGAAGTTTATAACGTACAGCAGTACAATTAAAAATTCATTTTTTCCACAAAAATCTTTTCACCCCCAATTTTTATTTTCCCAAAGGTAACAGGACCCTAAAAGTCATTGTGCAATTTGTCCTGAATACGCTGATAACCCATATGTGGGTGTAAACGACTATTTGGGCGCATGGCAGAGCTCGGAAGGGAAGCAGCGCCATTTGACGTTTTTGGCTGGAATTGAGATCGGACACCATGTCGCGTTTGGAAAGCCCCTGATGTACCAAAACAGTGGAAACCCCCCACAAATGACACCATTTTGGAAACTAGACCCCCCAAGGAACTTATCTGGATGTGTGGTGAGAACTTTGAACCCCCAAGTGCGTCACAGAAGTTTATAATGCCCGGGCGTGAAAATAAAAAAATCGTATTTTTTTTCCACAAACATGATCATTTAGTCCCCAATTTTTTTATTTTCCTAAGGGTACCAGGAGAAATTGGACCCCAAAAGGTGTTGTCCAATTTGTCCTGAGTATGCAGATACCTCATATGTCGGAGAAAACTACTGTATGGGCACATGTCGGGGCTCGGAAGGGAAGTAGTGACGTTTTGGAATGCAGACTTTGATGGAATGGTCCGCGGGTGTCATGTGCGTTTGGAGAGCCTCTGATGTGCCTAAACTATTCAAACTCCCTACAAGTGACCCCATTTTGGAAACTAGACCCCCCTCGGAACTTATCTAGATGTGTGGTGAGCACTTTGAACCCTCAAGTGCTTCACAGAAGTTTATAACGCCCGGGCGTGAAAATAAAAAAAATCATTTTTTTCCACAAAAATGATATTTTTGCCCCCAATTTTTCTATTTTCCTAAGGGTAACAGGAGAAATTGGACCCCAAAAGTTGTTTTGTAGGCTGATACCCCATATGTGAGGGTAAAACACTGTTTGGGCACATGGCAGAGCTTGGAAGGGAAGGAGGACCATTTGACTTTTTCAACGCAGAATTGGCTGGAATTGAGATCAGATGCCATGTTGCGTTTGTAGAGCACCTGATGTGCCCAAACAGTGGGAACCCCCCAGTTCTAACTCCAACCCTAACCCCAACACACCCCTAACCCTAATCTCAGCCCTAACCCTAATGGGAAAATGGAAATAAATACATTTTTTTAATTTTATTATTTTTCCCTAACTAAGGGGGTGATATCGGGGGGTTTGATTCACTATTTATAGCAGGTTTTTATTTTTGGCAGCTGTCACACGCTAAAAGACGCTTTTTATTCTAAAAATAGTTTTTGCATCACCACAAATTGAGAGCTATAATTTTTCCATATTTTGACCCACTATGTCATGTGAGGTCTTATTTTTGCGGGACGAGTTGACGTTTTTATTGGTATTATTTTCGGGCACGTGACATCTTTTGATCGCTTTTTATTCCGATTTTTGGGACGCAGAGTGAACAAAAACCAGCGTTTCATGAATTTCTTTTGGGGGGTGCGTTTACACCGTTCCGTGTGCGGTAAAATTGATAAAGCGCTTTTATTCTTCGCGTCAGTACGGTTACCGCGATACCTCATTTATGTTTTTTTTTTTATTTTTTGTCGGTTTTATGCAATGAAAACAATTTTATATAAAAAATTATTTTTGCATCGCTTTATTCTGCGAGCTAGAACTTTTTCATTTTTTCGCTGATGACACTGTGTGGCAGCTCGTTTTTTGCGGGACAAGATGAGGTTTTCAGCGGTACCATGGATATTTATATGCGTCTTTTTGATCGTGCGTTATTGCACTTTTTATTCGGCGGTATGATAAATTATTTTTTACTTCGTTTTATATTTTTATTTTTTAAGGGGTTTCGCTAAAGGGGTTAACTAATGGGACAGTTTTATAGGGCGGGTCGTTACGGACGCGGCGATACCAAATATGTGTACTTTTATTGTTTATTTTTTTTATTTCCAAAAAAATGAATTAGGGAATTTTTTTTTTTTTTCATTTATTTAGCGATTTTTTAAAAATTATTTTTACACTTTTTTTTTTTTTTTTTAACTTTATTACATTGTCCCAGGTGGGACATCGCTGATCTGTCACATCACAGATCACTGTGACAGATCAGCGATCTGTCACAGGCATTGAAGCAGACTTCCTCTTGCCTGCGCTTTGCAGGCATGAGGAAGCCAGCTCCCTGCAGGCCCCCGTCGCCATCTTGGATTCGGGGACCTGCAGGGATGGAGCCTCCAGCAGCAGCGCGGCACATTGCGCTGCTGTGGGGGGCTCAGGGAAGCACGGAGGGAGCCCCCTCCCTGCCGATGCTTCCCTTTAACCCCCGGTACACCGCGATCGTGTTTGATCGCGGTGTGCCAGGGGTTAACGTGTCGGGGGTGGTCCGTGACCGCCCCTGACACATTGTGCCGGGGGTGTCAGCTGTGATAATCAGCTGACACCCGGCCGCGATCAGCGGCGCTCACCACGTGGGCGACACTGATCGCTATGACGTAATATTCCGTCCATGGGAATTAGGTCCCAGGTCACATGGACGGAATATTACATCCATTGTAGGAAATGGGTTAAGGGTGATCTACTAGATGTAAGCAAAAACTTACCTGGTCACAAAACACAACATCAAATTCTTCTCCACTGAGGAAGAGTATGTAGAAGGCCAGAAATATCATTCGAATGTATGCACAAAGAGCAAAACATCTGCCAAAAAAGTTTCGGGGAAGCCAATCTCCACAGCATCTAATTGGGATGCCGGACTCTACTGTCTCTGAGAAACAATGATTCACGTCATAATGGGCTGTCCATATCTGAACTCGACAACCACGTGATTTAAGTGCAAGTGCTGCATCAACGACCAGTCTCTCTGCTCCTCCAATTCCAAGGTCTGGATGAATAAACAGCACAGACGGTCCCATATTATCAGCTGTGTATAATCTGTGTGGAAATAAATAGGACATTACTTTCATGAATCGCCAACCTTCCGAAAACAGAATTTACAGATAACGCAGAAACTCAAGGCAGAAGTGCAGCAAGTATACAGACACCGCTAGATAGGAAGCCTGAGCTAACCAAAAAACAACAAAAAAAACAATGGATTAACAGAGAATTCTAAACAGGAAAATAGGTGACATGTTTATTAATAATTAATGGTGGCAAAAAGAGATTACATAAAATATAAATACATAAAATCAATGTACAGGACAAAAGTACATAAAGGAGAAAATATAAAAAAGCCAAATTGGAAAATGGTAACCCCTAAAAGGTAATAAAAGCCATATAGTAGACATCAAGTACTGATTAATAAAATATAAATATATGAAAAATAATATAACCGGTGTATGTGACTAAAAAACTAAATCCTATATAAAGTGCATATGCTATATATATATACAGTCATATGTTAAAGTTTGGGCACCCCTATTAATGTTAACCTTTTTTCTTTATAACAATTTTGGTTTTTGCAACAGCTATTTCAGTTTCATATATCTAATAACTGATGGACTCAGTTATATTTCTGGATTCAAATGAGGTTTATTGTACTAACAGAAAAAGTGCAATCTGCATTTAAACAAAATTTGACCGGTGCAAAAGTATGGGCACCTCAACATAAAAGTGACATTAATATTTTGTAGATCCTCCTTTTGCAAAAATTACAGCCTCTAGTCGCTTCCTGTAGCTATTAATGAGTTCCTGGATCCTGGATGAAGGTATTTGTGACCATTCCTGTTTACAAAACAATTCCAGTTCAGTTAAGCTTGATGGTCGCCGAGCATGGACAGCCCGCTTCAAATCATCCCACAGATGTTCAATGATATTCAGGTCTGGGGACTGGGATGGCCATTCCAGAACATTGCAATTGTTCCTCTGCATGAATGCCTGAGTAGATTTGGAGCGGTGTTTTGATTCATTGTCTTGCTGAAATATCCATCCCCTGCGTAACTTCAACTTCGTCATTGATTCTTGCACATTATTGTCAAGAATCTGCTGATACTGAGTTGAATCCATGCGACCCTCAACTTTAACAAGATTCCTGGTGCCGGCATTGGCCACACAGCCCCAAAGCATGATGGAACCTCCACCAAATTTTACTGTGGGTAGCAAGTGTTTTTCTTGGAATGCTGTGTTTTTTAGCCTCCATGCATAATGCCTTTTTGTATGACCAAACAACTCAAGCTTTGTTTCATCAGTCCACAGGACTTTCTTCCAAAATGTAACTGGCTTGTCCAAATGTGCTTTTGCATACCTCAGGCGACTGTTTGTGACGTGCTTGCAGAAACGGCTTCTTTCGCATCACTCTCCCATACAGCTTCTCCTTGTGCAAAGTGCGCTGTATTGTTGACCGATGCACAGTGACACCATCTGCAGCAAGATGATGCTGCAGGTCTTTGGAGGTGGTCTGTGGATTGTCCTTGACTGTTCTCACCATTCTTCTTCTCTGCCTTTCTGATATTTTTCTTGGCCTGCCACTTCTGGGCTTAACAAGAACTGTACATGTGTTCTTCCATTTCCTTACTATGTTCCTCACAGTGGAAACTGACAGGTTAAATCTCTGAGACAACTTTTTGTATCCTTCCCCTGAAAAGCTATGTTGAATAATCTTTGTTTTCAGATCATTTGAGAGTTGTTTTGAGGAGCCCATGATGCCACTCTTCATAGGAGAATCAAATAGGAGAACTACTTGCAAGTGGCCACCTTAAATATCTTTTCTCATGATTTGATACACCTGGCTATGAAGTTCAAAGCTCAATGAGGTTACAAAACCAATTTAGTGCTTCAGGAAGTCAGTAAAAAGTAGTTAGGAGTGTTCAAATCAAGAAAATGATAAGGGTGCCCATACTTTTGCACCGGTCAAATTTTGTTTAACCCCTTACCTACAACGGACGTAATATTCTGTCCATGTGACCCTGGACCTAACTACCATGGACGGAATATTACGTCCCAGCGATCAGCGGCGCCCACGTGGTGAGTGCCGCTGATCGCGGCCGGGTGTCAGCTGATTGTGCCGAGTGTCAGCTGTGATAATGTGTCAGGGGCGGTCACGGACCGCCCCCGACACGTTAACCCCTTGTACACCGCGATCAAACGCGATCGCGGTGTACTGGGGGTTAAAGGGAAGCTTCGGCAGGGAAGGTGCTCCCCCCTTGCTTCCCTGAGCCCCCCACGGCAGCGCAATGTGCAGCGCTGCTGCGGGGGGCTCTTTCCCTACAGGCCCCCGGATCCAAGATGGCGACGGGGGCCTTCGGGGGCCTGCAGGGAGCTGACTTCCTCACTGCCTGCAAAGCGCAGGCATGAGGAAGTCTGCAGCAGTGCCTGTGACAGATCGCTGATCTGTCACAGTGATCTGTGATGTGACAGATCAGCGATCTGTCACAGGACAGTGATGTCCCACATGGGACAAGGTAATAAAGTAAAAAAAAAAAAAAAAAGTTAAAAATAATTTTTAAAAAAAATCGCTAAATAAATTAGTAAAAAAAAAAAAAAAAAAAAAATATTCCCCAATAAATCCATTTTTTCAAAATAAAAAAAAACAAAAACAATAAAAGTACACATATTTGGTATCGCCGCGTCCGTAGCAACCCGCCCTATAAAAAACTGTCCCATTAGTTAACCCCTTTAGCGAAACCCTTAAAAAATAAAAATAAAAAACGAAGCAAAAAATAATGATTTATCATACCGCCAAACAAAAAGTGTAATAACGCGCGATCAAAAAGACGCATATAAATATCCATGGTACCGCTGAAAACGTCATCTTGTCCCGCAAAAAACGAGCCGCCATACAGCGTCATCCGCAAAAAAATAAAAAAGTTATAGCTCGCAGAATCAAGCGATGCAAAAATAATTATTTTTTATATAAAATAGTTTTCATTGCAAAAAACCGACAAAACATAAAAAAAGACCTAAATGAGGTATCGCTGTAACCGTACTGACCCGAAGAATAAAAACGCTTTATCAATTTTACCGCACGCGGAACGGTGTAAACGCACCCCCCAAAAGAAATTCATGAAACGCTGGTTTTTGTTCATTCTGCGTCCCAAAAATCGGAATAAAAAGCAATCAAAACATGTCACGTGCCCGAAAATGGTACCAATGAAAACGTCAACTCGTCCCGCAAAAAATAAGACCTCACATGACTCAGTGGGTCAAAATACGGAAAAACTATAGTTCACAATATGTGGTGATGCAAAAACTATTTTTACAATAAAAAGCGTCTTTTAGCGTATGACAGCTGCCAAACATAAAAACCGCCATAAATAGTAAATCAAACCCCCCGTTATCACCCCCTTAGTTAGGGAAAAATAATAAAACTAAAAGAAAATGTATTTATTTCCATTTTCCTGCTAGGGTAGGGTTAGGGCTAGGGCTCAGATTAGGGTTAGGGGTGTGTTGGGGTTAGGGTTGGAGTTATAATTGGGGGGTTTCCACTGTTTGGGCACATCAGGTGCTCTCCAAAGGCAACATGGCGTCTGATCTCAATTCCAGCCAATTCTGCGTTGAAAAAGTAATATGGTGCTCCTTCCCATCCAAGCTCTGCCATGCGCCCAAACAGTGTTTTACCCCCACATGTAGGGTATCAGCCTACTCAGGACAAATTACAAAACAACTTTTGGGGTCCAATTTCTCCTGTTACCCTTAGGAAAATAAAAAATTGGGGGCAAAAATATAATTTTGCGGAAAAAAATGTTTTTTTTATTTTCACGCCCAGGCGTTATAAACTTCTGTGAAGCACTTGGGGGTTCAAAGTGCTCTCCACACATCTAGATAAGTTCCGTGGGGGGGTCTAGTTTCCAAAATGGGGTCACTTGTGGGGAGTTTCAATAGTTTAGGTACATCAGGGGCTCTCCAAACGCACATGACACCCGCAGACCAATCCATCAGAGTCTGCATTCCAAAACGTCACTACTTCCCTTCCGAGCCCCGACGTGTGCCCATACAGTAGTTTTCTCCCACATATGAGGTATCAGCGTACTCAGGACAAATTGGACAACAACTTTTGGGGTCCAATTTCTCCTGTTACCCTTGGGAAAATAAAAAAAATTGGAGACTAATTGATCATGTTTGTGGAAAAAATACGATTTTTTTATTTTCATGCCTGGGCATTATAAACTTCTGTGAAGCCCTTGGGGGTTCAAAGTGCTCACCACACATCTAGATAAGTTCCTTGGGGGGGGTCTAGTTTCCAAAATGGGGTCATTTGTGGGGGGTTTCCACTGTTTAGGTACATTAGGGGCTCTCCAAAGGCAACATGACACCCGCAGACCATTCCATCAAAGTCTGCATTCCAAAACGTCACTACTTCCCTTCCGAGCCCCCGACGTGTCCCCATACAGTAGTTTTCTCCCACATATGGGGTGTCAGCATACTCAGGACAAATTGGACAACAACTTTTGGGGTCCAATTTCTCCTGTTACCCTTGGGAAAATAAAAAAAATGGGGACTAAAAGATGATGTTTGTGGAAAAAATACGATTTTTTTATTTTCACGCCCGGGCGTTATAAACTTCTGTGAAGCACTGGGGGGTTCAAAGTGCTCACCACACATCTAGATAAGTTCCTGGGGGGGTCTAGTTTCCAAAATGGTGTCATTTGTGGGGGGTTTCTACTGTTTTTGTACATCAGTGGCTTTCCTAACGCGACATGGTGTCCGATCTCAATTCCAGCCAAAAACGTCAAATGGCGCTGCTTCCCTTCCGAGCTCTGCCATGCGCCCAAATAGTGGTTTACCCCCACATGTGGGGTATCAGCGTACTCAGGATAAATTGCACAATATCTTTTAGGGTCCTGTTACTTTTGGAAAAATAAGAATTGAGGGTGAAAAGATCATTTTTGTGGAAAAAATATGATTTTTTAATTGTACCGCTGTACGTTATAAACTTCTGTGAAGCCCTTGGGGGTTCAAAGTTCTCACCACATATCTAGATAAGTTCCTTGGGGGGTCTAGTTTCCAAAATGGGGTCACTTGGGGGGTTTCCACTGTTTAGGTACATCAGGGGCTCTCCAAACGCGACATGGCGTCCGATCTGAATTCCAGCCAATTTTGCATTGAAAAAGTCAAACGGCGCTCCTTCCCTACTGAGGTCTGCCATGCGCCGAAACAGTGGTTCCCCCCCACATATCAGGTATCAGCGTACTCTGGACAAATTGCACAATAACTTTTGAAGTCCAATTTCTCCTGTTACCCTTGGTAAAATAAAGAAAATTGAACCTGAAGTATTTTTTTTGTGAAAAAAAGTTAAATGTTCATTTTTTTTTTAATATTCAAAAAATTCCTGTGACGCACCTAAAGGGTTAATAAACTTCTTGAATGTGGTTTTAAGCACCTTAAGGGGTGCAGTTTTTAGAATGGTGTCACTTTTGGGTATTTTCTATCATATAGACCCCTCAAAGTGGCTTCAAATGTGATGTGGTCCCTAAAAATAAAATGGTGTTGCAAATATGAGAAATCGCTGGTCAATTTTTAACCCTTATAACTTCCTAACAAAAAAAAAATTTTGGTTCCAAAATTGTGCTGATGTAAAGTAAACATGTGGGAAATGTTATGTATTAAGTTTTTTGTGTGCCATATCGCAGTGATTTAAGGGCATAAAAATTCAAAGTTGGAAAATTGCGAAATTTTCAAACTTTTTGCCAAATTTCCGTTTTTTTCACAAATAAACGCAAGTTATTTGAATGCAATTTTACCACTAACATGAAGTACAATATGTCACGAGAAAACAATGTCAGAATCACCGGGATCCATGGAAGCGTTCCAGAGTTATGACCCCATAAAGGTACAGTGGTCAGAATTGTAAAAATTGGCCCGGGAGTTAACGTGCAAACCACTCTTGGTAGTGAAGGGGTTAAATGCAGATTGCACATTTTTTGTTAGTACAATAAACCTCATTTGAATCCAGAAATATAACTGAGTCCATCAGTTATTAGATATATGAAACTGAAATAGCTGTTGCAAAAGCCAAAATTGTTATAAAGAAAAAAGGTTAACATTAATAGGGGTGCCCAAACTTTAACATATGACTGTATATATATATATATATATATATATATATATATATATATATATATATATATATATACACACACTCACTGGCCACTTTATTAGGTACACCATGCTAGTAACGGGTTGGACCCCCTTTTGCCTTCAGAACTGCCTCAATTCTTCGTGGCAGAGATTCAACAAGGTGCTGGAAGCATTCCTGAGATTTTGGACCATATTGACATGATGGCATCACACAGTTGGCGCAGATTTGTCGGCTGCACATCCCTGATGCGAATCTCCCGTTCCACCACATCCCAAAGATGCTCTATTGGATTGAGATCTGGTGACTGAGGAGGCCATTTGAGTACAGTGAACTCATTGTCATGTTCAAGAAACCAATCTGAGATGATTTGAGCTTTATGACATGGCGCATTATCCTGCTGAAAGTAGCCATCAGATGTTGGGTACATTGTGGTCATAAAGGGATGGACATGGTCAGCAACAATACTCAGGTAGGCTGTGGCGTTGCAACGATGCTCAATTGGTACCAAGGGGCCCAAAGAGTGCCAAGAAAAAATCGAGACTCATCAGACCAGGCAACGTTTTTCCAATCTTATACTGTCCAATTTCGATGAGCTTGTGCAAATTGTAGCCTCAGTTTCCTGTTCTTAGCTGAGAGGAGTGGTACCCAGTGTGGTCTTCTGCTGCTGTAGCCCATCTGCCTCAAAGTTCGACGCACTGTGCGTTCAGAGATGCTCTTCTGCCTACCTTGGTTGTAACGGGTGGCAATTTGAGTCACTGTTGCCTTTCTATCAGCTCGAACCAGTCTGCCCATTCTCCTCTGACCTCTGGCATCAACAAGGCATTTCCGGCCACAGAACTGCCGCTCACTGGATTTTTTTTCTTTTTCGGACCATTCTCTGTAAACCCTAGAGATGGTTGTGCGTGAAAATCCCAGTAGATCAGCAGTTTCTGAAATACTCAGACCAGCCCTTCTGGCACCAACAATCATGCCACGTTCAAAGGCACTCAAATCACCTTTCTTCCCCATACTGATGCTCGGTTTGAACTGCAGGAGATTGTCTTGACCATGTCTACATGCCTAAATGCACTGAGTTGCCGCCATGTGATTGGCTGATTAGAAATTAAGTCTTAACACACAGTTGGACAGGTGTACCTAATAAAGTGGCCAGTGAGTGTATATATATATATATATATATATATATATATCGCAAGACACATGAATGCAGTACACCAAGGCTGTGCGAGCGACATCTCCTTCACTATGATTGAACTAATAAAGCCGAAGGTGAGGGGAGGTAACCTGGATAACATAATTCTGAGAAGGGAATGTGAGTGGATTTTCAGGTTACAGTCTCTCTTCCCAGACGGGATGAATGAGTGCATGTCATATACCTGCTTCATATGATGGAATTGGAGTTTCCCTGATATGGCGACTGCTCCCTAATATATATATATATGTTTTGGATTAGGCTACTTTCACACATCAGTTTTTTGCCGTCAGGCAGGATCCGGCTATTTTTAGAAAAAAACGGATCCGGCATAAATTTTGGAGAACTGTAGAAACTGATCCGTTTTTCTGCCGGATCCGTCTAGCAGGTTATATCTGTTTCCTGGGGCTGGCCAATTGGATCTGAGCATGCGCAGACTTAAAAAAACGGATCCGGTGGCTGGATCCGTCTTTTTCTGGATCCGGCGCCCATAGACTTTTATTGTGGCAAAAAGCCGGAAGCGTCGGATCCGGCGCTTCCGGCTTTTTCGCCGGAGACAAAAAACGTTACAGTAACCGTTTTTCCAGACGCTGCAATGAGACAAGTAGCCGGATCCGGCAAAAAACGGATGAAACGCAATGCCATCCGGCGCGATCCGGCGCTAATGCAAGTCAATGGGGAAAAACTGGATCCGGCATTGCATTTCACCGGATCCGGTTTTACAAAAAAAAGCCGGACCGCGACTGACGGCGAAAAACTGATGTGTGAAAGAGGCCTTAATGGGGGTTTTTTATCAGAAGGGCATATCTGAGGATGCCTTTTAGGCATACGCTGCATTGAAAAGCGTCATGTATTTAGTATATTGGTTTTCTTATTTCCATCTATATATAGAATCTTTTGTCCCCAATATTGTCTCCCTGATAATAGTCAGCTGGTGGTATATTAGTATAAATGAGCGATATAATCCTAAACTTTATACTTTTGAATATTTTGCACCCTGCGCTTTGTTCAGCGTCTTATTTTCCCCATGGTAACCATGGAGGCGGGATTATTATTACTAAGGCCGGAAGGCCCGACGCCATTTTTGGTGCGCCCCGCTTTGCTCCTCCCTTTGGTTGAGGGCAAAATGAATGCTGGTATTGGAGCCTAATTAAGTCTGCTGAAACCGGAAGTCCCAGCGCCATTTTGGATGCGCCCAAACCGGAAGTCCCGGCGCCATCTTGGATGCGCTCCATTGTGGAGCGCACGCCGGGGCTCTATCCACCCGCTATGTATCTGAGGCGGTTGTGATGATGTGGGACGCCAACGCTGACGGCGGCTACTATCTACGGTATCATGTGGATGTATTGGGGCTATCACCACCTTCTCATACGTGATTTGCCCACCTGATAATGAGTGAGGCTGACTTGTGGCTCTGCATCATGGGGGTTATTTAAATCCACCCTTCCCTGACCACCGGTGCCATCATGCATCATCTGGGTATCGTACATGGATATGACGTTTATTGATTGATCCTCCTGATGAACCGCTACAGGCGGGGAAATGCATCGGGGTTGACCTGCACATGATAAGTGACTTTGTTTATTATACTATGATTCATAATATACCCTTGAGAGGGGTTAGTTTGTATTATCTGTCTGTCGGGCATATTAGTCTGTCACATATGATCATGATGTGGAGATATTAGATTTTTTATCTTTAATATTATCCTGGGGTCCTATTGTAGCCTAAGGCAATTTGAATGTTCACTGCTTTAATATCAGAAGGGCATACCCATATATGACAAGCAATTTATTGGATAATAGACCCCTGTGTGGGGGTTTTTATCAGGACAACATCAATTGTTTGAGGTTTTGCTCGAGCTTAGGGCATTCTGAAGTTTCATTTCTGCACTATCGGATTATTGTTTTCCCTCCTGTCTGAATAGGGACTGGAAGGGGAGTGAGGGATAGTCCTCGTTGAGTGGGGGCGCCAATTCTCGTTTTTAGGGTGCCAACCTCCACGGCTAGGAAGGTATCAGTGAGCCTTAAAGTAGGGCTATGTAGCATCCCAGTTTAGGTCTGGTTATTTGTGGCATTGGCCATTTTTCACTGGGATAGGTGTTTTTTTAATGTATTAAATAATAAATTTGTTTTAGGGGATTTATATGTTCGCACTATTTTTGATTCCCATGAGATATATATTTCATACGTTCGACTTCCATTAACTGCAAAAACTTATTGACTTGAGTATAAGTATATGCATTGTCCCCTCATCCCTATCCTGTTACGTATAACTCCCCTATCCTTGTATGCATGGCTCCTTGTCCCCTAGCCTTGTATGCATAGCTCTTTATCCCCTATCCTTGAATGCATGGTTCCTATAAAAAAAAAATCCTACTTACCTTGCCTGCGCGCCATCGCTGCATCTCGTTCCGGCACGAGCAGCTCTTCCTGCCGAGCGATCACGTAGCCCCGCTATTTAACGTAATGAATATTCACTCCACCCCTACGGGAGTCGAGAGGCGTGAAAATTCATTACCACATTATCGCTCGGCCGGAAGAGCTTCTGGTGTCGACATGAATGAGATGCAGCGACGACGCACAGGGAAGGTAAGATGTGTGCTGGAAGCCGGCGGCTGCAGCTGTCACTGTGCTCTTATTACAGAGAAGTGAATATTCACTGCAAGCGCAGTGAATATTCATTTCTCTTTAGCAGTGGCACAGGCTTTAGCCACCCACTCCCCCACTGCCTTTCTGGGACAAGTGACTCATATATAAGCCTAGGGGGGGCGTTTTCAGCACAAAAAAATGTGCTGAAAAACTCGTCTTATTTTGTTTTTCATCACTTGTTGGTATGTCATGTTTTAAATTAAGAGGTATTGTTTTTGATACCTCCTGGTTTTAGCTTTGACAAAACTTTAGTGATAAACTCATGTAATCTACATGATTGTAATGAGTGTATTTCTGCATCTAATAATAATAATCTTTTCTTTTTATATAACAGTAACATATTCCGCAGCACTTTACAGTTTGCACACATTATCTAATGTAATTCTATGGAGAAAATCCACAAATGAAAATAGCGCACGCACAAGAGAAATCAAACCTGCACCACAGGTCAGTTTACAAAGCATATAAATATGATTTCGATAAATCCCTTCCACTTTGCTGAACCGTAAGACACGGCGTTTTTTATACAGTTACAAAAACTCATCTTAGGAATTTAACCTAAAACATCAAAAGACCCTTCCTGCGATTTGTGCTCTAGACTGAGTTTTCATTGATACAGATCTGTTGATGTGAACACCAACAAATGTGTTCAGCTATCTTCCTATCATTACTTAAAAAAAATGGCTGGGGAAATGCACAGCTATTCTTGAGATCAGGGAGAACAACAAATACAAGTTCCTCATGCTCAAATTATAGTTACACCGCCCAGGCAAAATGACTCAAAATTCCAATGAATAATGACATGATATTAACCCCTTCCTGACATGCGCCATATATACAGAGCTGCGTTCCCACAAATCACCGAGCATATATACTGGGGCTCACGCTGAGCATCGAAAGACGGCCGCGGGGTCACCCATTGACGGTGGCCTGTCAGCTCATGCTCAGAGCAGGATCTGACATTCCTCCTCCCTGCCTGTGTGAGAGATGCCGATCTAATGCCCTGCAATGCAGAAGCATTGTAGAGTATTAGATCAGTGATCTGACAGTAGAAAGTTGATGTCCCATCCTGACAATGTAAAAAAGTTGATAAAAATGGTAAAAATATAAAAAAAATAAACTAACGGAAAAATATTAATCCAATAAATGCATTTATGTATGTAAAAGTAAAACAAGAAAAGTACACATTTGGTATTGCCAAATCCAGAAGGACCAGACCTATAAAACTGTCCCACTAGTTAACCTCTTCAGTGAACACTGCCAAAAAAAAATAAAAAAAATGAGGCAAAAAAAATATGCTTTATTATACTGCTGAACAAAAAGTGGAATCAAACGTGATCAAAAAGAAAAATGTAGATAAAAATGGTTATCTCTGAAAAAGTCATCGTCCCGCAAAAACAAGCTGTCACACAGCTTCATTACTGGAGAAATAAAGTTATAGCTCTCAAAATAAAGTGATGCAATAATAATTTTCCATAAAATAGTTTTTATTGCGTAAAAGCGCCAAAACATATAAAAACTATATAAATGAGGTATCGCTGTAATCGTACTGACCCGAAGAATAAAACTGTCTTATCAATTTTACCACACGTGAAACGGCATAAAAAAAAAATTCCTGAATTGCTGGGTTTTGTTCATTCT
Organism: Dendrobates tinctorius; assembly: GCF_039654945.1. Lineage (NCBI taxonomy): Eukaryota > Metazoa > Chordata > Amphibia > Anura > Dendrobatidae > Dendrobates > Dendrobates tinctorius. The sequence goes on along the minus strand of NW_027361770.1, from coordinate 2,013,417 downwards.
GCTTCACAAAAATCAGAATAGAAAGCGATCAAAAGATGTCACGTGTATGAAATGGTACCAATAAAAATATCAACTCGTCCCGCAAAAAACAAGCCCTCATATGAATGTCAGCTATAATTTTCCATGTTTTGGCTATCTAAAAATATGAGGATGCAAAAACTTACAATAAAAAGCAACTTTTAGTGTGTGACAGCAACCAAACATAAAAACCCGATATAAATCTGGTATCACTGTAATCGTACCGACCTGAAGAATAAAATCGTCTAATCACTTATACATGAGGAAGACGTAAAAAATAAATAAAACCAATTCTTCGCATGATGTTGATTTTTCCATTCTGCAAAGCCAAAGATAGCAGTAAGACGCGGCGCACATTTATCCTGTGCTCTACGCTCAGCGCTTACACCGGGGTTTCCATGTAAATCTTTGAAATACATGATGCAGAAGGAAACCCTGGTGGAAGATTGTCTATAATGAAGCAGATGGAGGAACTGTGGACACTGGTGGTCCACCAGTTTTGTGCACTTCTGAAAAGAAGGACAATGTTGAACAGAGGACAGATGGAGTCCAGAGTAACTCTGCTGCCTCAATATAATGAATGGATCCCTCGGGAATTTCATCGGAATCCCATCATTAGTAGATTTAGATGGAAACTCTAATATAAGTGCTTAGCGTAGAGCGCCTGATAAATGTGATCCCAAATGTTATGTAAAATGTTCCCAATAAAAGCTTCAACTCAGGATACAAAAAAAGTGTCCACTCTGGTCAGTCCCATGTTACTAGTAGAACAAAGGCTTTGGAAAAGCAAAATGGCTCCTAGCCTCCCAAAAGAAATTCAGCAAATTCTGCACTCCCAAATCCAAATACTCCCTCTCTTCTGAACCCCACACTGTGGCTAAATCACATTTAGCATTTCTGTAGCAATGACAGCCTACCTAGTTTAACCCCTTACTGCCAGCTGACGGAATAGTACATCAGCTGGCAGAACCCCCCGCTTTGAGGTTTGCTCCGGCGGTGAGCCCACCTCAAAGCCGTGACATGTCAGCTATTTCCAACAGCTGACATGTGCCCGAAATAGGCGCAAGCGGAATCGCATTCTGCCCGCGCCTATTAACTTGTTAAATGCCGCTGTCAAACGCTGACAGCGGCATTTAACAAGCGCCTCCGGCCCCCGGGCCAGAAATACGCTTATCGCTGACCCCATCACAACCAGAGGTCTCCTGGAGAACTCTATGGTTGTTGATGATGGATCTCTATGAGAGCCACCCTGTGGTCGGCGCTAATAGCAATGCTGTAAATCAGCTACACAGAGGTGATCTGTGCATCACCTCTACGTAGCAGAGCCGATCAAGTAGTGGATGCTTCTAGCCTCCCATGGAGGCTATTGAAGCATGCCAAAAGTAAAAAAAAGAAAAAGTGTATAAAAATATTAAAAAAAAATAAAAGTTCAAATCACCCCCCTTTTGCCCGAATCAAAATAAAATTAAAAAAAAAAATAAAAATAAAAATCAAACCTACACATATTTGGTATCACCGCATTCAGAATCGCCCGATCAATAAAAAAAAAAAAAGGATTAACATGATCGCTAAACGGCGCAGCGAGAAAAAAAAATTCAAAAGGCCAGAATTAAGTTTTTTTGCTCACCGCGTCATTGAATTAAAATGCAATAAAGGGCGATCAAAAGAACATATTTGCACAAAAGTGGTATCATTAAAAACTTCAGCTCGGCACGCAAAAAATAAGCCCTCACCCAACCCGAGATCACGAAAAATGGAGATGCTATGGGTCTCGGAAAATGGCGCAATTTTATTTTATTTTTTTAGCAAAGTTTGGAATTTTTTTTCAGCACTTACAAAAGAACCTAGACATGTTTGGCGTCTATGAACTTGTAATGACCTGGAGAATCATAATGACAGGTCAGTTTTAGCAATTAGTGAACCTAGCAAAAAAGCCAAACAAAAAACAAGTATGGGATTGCACTTTTTTGCAATTTCACCACACTTGGAATTTTTTTCCTGTTTTTTGTTACACTACATGGCAAAACCAATGGTATCGTTGAAAAGTACAACTCGTCCAGCAGAAAATAAGTCCTCACATGACCATATTGAAGGAAAAATAAAAGTTATGGCTCTGGGAAGGAGGGGAGCGAAAAACGAAAACGCAAAAAGCTCTGGTGATTAAGGGGTAAAGAGTGTGTCTCTAGAAGCAGGAGCTGGGCACCACAACATTATGGGCACCGAAAAGACAGTTTGAAATTTTCACTCAGTACGATCCACTGCTGCTTGTTTCCGAAAAACACTTATAGAGTCAAAATCATCAAACCTGTAGATAAATTCCCAAAGGCTATAATTTCCAGTTGGTCAATTGAGGGGGAATTCTGCTCTTTTAGCACTAAGGGGGCTCTGTATATGAAGTTTGCAAACTACTCTCGCAAAATCTGCGCTCCAGGAGGCAAATAGCGCTTCGTCACTCCCGAGTCTCACAGAGTGGCTAAGCAGTACTGCACATCCACATATGGGGTATTTCTACATTCAGTAGAAATTGTGGGACACATTTTGGTGCCATTTTTGTTCTGTCCAGCCATATAATTGCTGTCTAGAAAGTCTAGTCATTTTTTTATGTCTCCGATTATTACAGACATTGTATTTTTGTGTGTATTAATCCTTCATATATTTCATATTGTAAGGTAACAGCACTACCTGCTGGCGGTTTAATGCATAGATTCTAGTTTAATTTGCAATGTCTTGTGGGAAGTTCCTAGGGCATTGTGGGATTGTTCCTGTTGCATCATGGTCTTATTTATGACACTGTGAGGGGAACAGCAGCCATTATTCTTCCATGTGTCTTAGGAGAAACTACACCATTCGTGTTCTTCATGCTCCTTAAACAGCCTGCTCTAAGCATAGCTGGTAAGCACTATCTAGGTGTTATATTCCTGTGTTTATCAATACGTTTGTTGTACTAAGTAGGTAATCATCAGTTTGTATATTACCTCATGTTACCTGTGTATTGCAGACTATCTGTATTTTATGCTCTGTGCAGTTATATATTCTGAAATGCTCCTGTTATTGCATTCTATAGTTTCACCCTTTCCTGTCACATCTGCAATCAATAAAAGGTTACAATTTTACAGCCTCTTTTCTTAAAGAAGACAGGGGGTTTAGCTACATGTCTCATTGCACACCCTGCTAACGTGTATGAGAACAGTATAATTTTTACCCACTTCTTGTGTGAAAATGTAAAATCTGTGGTTAAACTAAAATTTTCGTGGCAAAAATGTAGTTTTTTCTTCACTGCCCAATGGTATAAAATTGTGTGACACATCTGTGGTGTCAATATAATCACTGCATCCCTATATGAATTCACTGAGTGTAGTTTGTAAAATGGGGTCACTTACAGGGGGTTCTGCTGTTCTGGTACCCCAGGGGCTCTACCAATGTGACAGGGCATCCTCAAACCAGTCCAGCAAAATCTGAACTCCAGTATGATACTTCTCTCCTGAGCTTTGCACTGCGCCTCAAAAGTAGTTTTCGACCACATATGGGTTATTGGTGCACTCAAGAAAAACTGCACAACAAATTTTAGGGTGCATTTTCTCCTGTTCGCCTTGTGAAAATAAAAAAATGGGACAAAAATAACATTTGTAGTAAAAATGTGATTTTTTAGTTTTGCGGCTCAACGTTATAAACTTCTGTGAAGCACCTGGCAGTTCAAGGTGCTCACCACATATCTAGATACAATCCTTGAGGGGTTGTTCCCAAAATGGGGTCATATGTTGGGGTTTCTGCTGTTTAGGCACATCAAGGTCTCTCCAAACACAACATGGCATCTGCTAATGTTTCCAGCAAATATTGCATTCAAAAAGTCAAATCGCACTCCTTCCCTTCTGTGCCCAAACAGTGATTTTGCCCCACATATGGGGTATCGACATGCTCAGGAGAAATTACACAACAAATTTGGGGGTCCACCGTTTCCTGTTACCCTCGCAAAAATAAAAATTGGGTCTAAAGCAAAAAATTGCGAAAAAATTAAATGTTCCTATTTTCCTTCCACGTTCCATTAATTCCTGTGAAGCACCTGAAGGGTTAATACATCTTGAATGTGGTTTTGAGCACCTTCAGGGGTGCAGTTTTTAGAATTGTGTCACTTTTGGGAATTTTCTATCATATACACCCCTCAAAGTCACTTCAAATGTGATGTGGTGCCTAAAAAAAGTTTTATAAGCTTTGTTGGAAAAATTAGAAATCGCTGATCAACTTTTAATTATTGCAACCTGCTAACAAAAAAAAATGTTTTGTTTAAAAAATTGTGCGGATGTAAAGTAGACATGTGGGAAATGTTATTTATTAACTATTTTGTGTGACATATCTCCCCATTCAAGGGCATAAAAATTAAAAGTTTGAGAATTACAACATTTCCTAAATGTTGAAGTACAACACATCATGGGAAAACAACCTCAGGATCGGTGGGAACCGTTGAAGCGTTCCAGAGTTGTTACCGCAAAGTGACAGAGATCAGAATTGTAAAATTTGGCTTTATCAAAAGGTGAAAACAGGCTTCTGGGTGAAGGGGTTAAAGACCATTTAAATACAAAGGAAAGTGAACAATAATAACAGAATAAAATCATACATTTGTAGCCTAAACATGATTTCAGTTCTAAATCTATATTTAAGCCTTTACACGAGAAAGTGAGTATTTAGAGTAAAAATACAGAAACTCTCTCAAATTGATGTCTCTAATATGATCAACTTCCTCCAGCTGGACAAAGCCTATCAGGTGAAACTCAAGTTGGGCAAGTGTGCAATGCACTCAACTGTCTGCAATAAGGGCTGCACACTGCTTTTATTGAGTGAAATTTTGAGAGTACAATAAAAGTTTTGGAGTGCTGTGCCTCGTTATTAGCAGTCTTACACTATTGGGAGTTGTTTTTTGCCTTCCCCACACCATTGGAAATTTTACATCCAGACACTGCTTAAGATTTCATCTCCGTGTTTGCTGTTCAGATCCTGGCTGTGGGACCTGGAAGCCAAAATAAAGACGTCGCACACTGCTGCAGCACGTGCTGCTGATCCTGAGTGTAACGCTGTGTGCACACCGCAATCTGTGTGACTGATGAAGGTCATTGTAGGACCGAAATGTCTATTTTAGGATTCCCTGCACACAAAATTATCTGCTTACAACATTTACCTAAGTGCCAAGTTTTGGTTCTGGCATTGGGGCTATGGTTGTGGTTAGTGTTGGAGTTAGAACTGGGGGTTTCCACTATTTAGGCACATCAGGGGGCTTCAATCACGACATGGCGCCTGCAATCGATTTCAGACAATTTTGCGTTCAAAAAGTCAAACGGTGCTCCCTACCAAGCTCTGCGGTGCGCCCAAACAGTAGCTTTCCCCCACATACGGGGTATTGGGAGTACTCACGACAAATTGCACAACAAATTTTGTGGTCCATTTTCTCCTGAAAATAAAAAAAAGTTTGGGTCTAAAGTAACATTTTTTTGTGAAAAAAAGTTAAATGTTAATTTTTTCCTTCCACATTGCTTTAGTTCTCGTGAAGCTAAAGGGTTAATAAACTTCTGAAATGTGGTTTCACGCACATTGAGGGGTGCAGTTTTTAGAATGGTGTCACTTTTGGGTATTTTCTGCCATTGTTCTGTCTCCGACATTTAATTCAGAATCCCTGATTATCTGTTTGTTAAATGTTTTCAGTGTTTTCTGGCTCCATCTAGTGACCAGAGTCATAACCGCAGTGATATTGTGTGTTTTGCTTTCATTTTCCCATTTCCCACCATTCGCAGTGCATTCTGGTAAGGTTGCAATGCACCCTAGTAGCCTTTTGCAAAGGATTATGGTTAGTTCAGCCCCATTTTCCCTCCAATCCACCATTTTCCTTCTGCCTGCATTCAGGAAGCATCTAATTTCTATTCTCCCCTTGTGACAGCATCGCTGGTATGTATTCATGTTTCCTGTATCTAGTTCCTGTCTCATATTAGCCTAGTTAATTAGTCCTTCCCCTGGTTAGCTATTAGTGTAGATGTTGATTTATATTGTACTATGTATAATATGTATCCCTGATGTACCCTGTATTGTATATATATGTTTTGCTTGTAGTTTCACCGCTCCAATATACCATCACGTTCACACCATTCTAATCTGGCCCGGTTTCTTAGGGTGGTATACCCCAAACATGGGTAGGAACCAGCATTCTTCAGAGTCTTTGAGAGTTGGAGCTAGTTCTGCATGGCAGTTTTCGAAAATCTTTGACATGAAGGAGAAAAAGTGATCTTTCATCTCTGGTTTCTTCTGCAGATTATGTTTAAGTGAGGAGAAACGTTTTAATGCCTGATTTCATTGATATGACAGCTCACTTTATGGACCTGTAGGATATCTCTTCCCAACAGCAGTATTATCTTTGCCTGATGGTCGAGTTCCGGTATAAGGTGTGCTATGCGTTTCAAGTGAGCGTGATGGACTGCCACATCTGCAGTAGGGATTTCAGATCTGTTGTCTGGGATCTGATTACACTCGATGATTGTAGGTAGTGGTAGGCAGAATTGTCCGTCTAAGGACTCAATTTGGTAGTCAGTGGCTTTCCTGCCCGCTGTTGTCACAGTACCTGCATGTCTTTAATGAGTATGGGGTGCTTGGCCCTTTGATGTTGAATAGGTCAAAGAATGTTGATCTAGCCAAGGATCGATTACTTTGATCATCCAAGATAGCATACAATCTTACAGCTTTGTTTCTATTGCCCTTTGGGTGCACTCTGAAGAGGCATATTCTTTGAACAGAACCTACTGTCTATTGTCCCTTTACAGACTTCAGTACATTGGGAAGTGATCTCTGGCGTAGCTGCATCGTTGTTCCTTTCCTCCCCACCATGCTCACTGTCAGCTGGCGTGTTTTGTGCACTGCATGGAGCTGAGTCAGGGTGTAGGGCAGTGTTATGATCTGTGGTGCCACATTCTGTGCATTTTACACTGACCTTACAATCCTTGGCGAGGTGAGCTGTGGATGAGCAGCACTTGTAGCAGATGCCATTCTCTTTCAGGAAGCTTCTGCGATCTGGCATAGATTTTCCCCTGAAGGCTCTGCATTTCAGGCGAGGATGAGGCTTCTGATGGAGCGGGCACTGCTTGTCAGGGTCCTGTACCTTTGAGAGCGGCCAGCAGACCTGTAATTGGAACTTGGAGAAGAAACATAAGTCTTGTGCACTGACATAGATGCTCTGCGTGGGTTTGCAGCTGGTGACGGTGTGGCATATGAAATTGCAAAATCAAAGCTGGGATCATTTCTGATTGTCGCTTGTTCGTGTATAAAATCTACAAAAACGGGGAAGGGAGGGAATGGAACACTGTTTGTATTTGTACGTGGAACCAAGTGTGAGGCACCTCTCCTGTAGATTGTAGGGCAACTTTTGGACTATGGGGTTAACACCTTTGGCTATGTCAAGGAATACAAGTCCTTGTAGGTCACCTTCACATTTGGCAACTAGGACTTCATTTAGCAGGTCACCTAGTTCTCTAAGTTTTTGAAGACCCTTGTTAGATATTTTAGGAAAGTCATTGATTCTTTTGAACAAGGCTCTCTCGGTTACCTCTGCTGAGCTGTAACACTCTTACAAATCTCTTTAAGGCCAATTTGAGGGTGGTTTATGTTAATGCCTCTGATCCTTACGGCGTGTTTGATTGACTCTTCTCCAAGGTATTTGACTAAGAGGTCTATCTCTTCCCTGTGTTGTAGCCCCAAGTCTCTAGTGACATTTTGAAAGGTAGCTTTCCTAGCTCTGTAACCTTCAATGTGGTCAGTGAATTTCATGAGTCCCTTGGCAACCAGGTCACGTCATGTGAAGAACTTAGCAAATTCTGTTTTGAACCGGTTGTCAGCAGAGTACTGTATACTGGTAATGGTTCACCCTGATAGTGATGTGAGGTGCGTTCATACCTGTTAGTATCTTCAGGGTGGCGCCAGCCGGTGTCATATTGCTTCGGTCTGATGTGCGGTGTGTCAGCAAGGTGATTCACGTTGGTTACCTGGCGAGGGGCAAGGTAGTCATTAGCAGAATTGTTTTGCGCCACGTTTTCCTGGAGCTAAGCCTCATGATGACTCTCACTCATTTCACTGGATGTGTCATGTTCTTGGTTATAGTTTGGATCAGGAAGTTTATTACCATACTGAGATGTGCATTGTGGCAAATCTTACAGTGGCAACTTCAGACTTGACATACTGCTTCGGCTATGCAGCTCAGGATTGTGCGCGACTATTAGTGATTCTTCAGCTAGTGCTGCAGCAGCTTCTCTTTTTACTGCTAGGCTCTCTAAGGCGGCATCTTGTGTGTCTTCTCTAATTTACGTTGCATCTCTACTTCAGCATAGCTTGTTCGCATTTTGGCGGCTTCAGCATTTGCGCGTGCAATGGTGACCGTGCTGGTGATGGATATAGTCTTTGAGGAGACAGATGTAACAGACTTTGTCCTGTATGATTTGTGGGACATGGTGTCTTGGGGGAATGCTTGGCTGTGCAGAGATTGCTGTAGCTGTATTAGTCTCTGTGTAGCCGGTGACTTGAATCTCACTAGGTGGGTGAGTGCAGTTTCACTAGTTCCTGCAAGCTGGATGAACAAATCAACATCTGCGCTAATAGCTAACCAGGGAACAGACTAATTAACTAGGCTAATATGAGACAGGAATTGGATACAGGAAACATGAATACATACCAGTGATGCTGTCACAAAGGGAGAAAGGAGAGAGAAAACATTTAACAAACAGATAATCAGGGATTCTGAATTAAATGTCAGAGACAGAACACTCTGAGGTCACCAATCCTCAGATGAGGCCTGGTAGATTGCCACTTCATCCGTGGCTGCAGGGTAAACCAATATTCTTTGCGCCACCTGTCCCAGAATGCGTTTGCAAGACTTTGTACCTGTCTCCGTTGGCGCTTGTAGAGGTCCTTAACGTCGAATCCTCGTGGAGGGACACTGGATAGTCCTGTTTTCTGGGTGAGGAGAGTAGCTGGAGTCATTGTATGAAGTATAGACACCTGAGGGCAGATTCTAGTATCTGAGTCCTCTCTTACTAGTTCAAAAGTGTCTGGAAAACGTTCCTCAGTGTACAATAGTTTTGGTCCTGAGAGCCATGTTGTGCTCCCTAGTCGACTTGCGTCAACTGCTCTAGTTGCGTGATCTGCAGGATTTTGGTCCGTGGGAATGTAATGCCACTGTTTTGGATGAACTGATCTCCTAATTCGTAGCACTCTGTTGTTAACATAAACATAGAATCATCTAGTTTCATTGTGGATGTATCCCAGGACTACTTTGCTGTCTGAGTAGAACTTGGCTTGTGTCAGGTCGATATCCATCTCAGATGCGATGAACTCTGCTAACTCAACGGCCAAGACAGCAGCACTAGCCTGGGTAGAGTGTGCTCTGGCTGTGGAGAAAGTTTGGCCTTCCCCATAACGAATCCAATGTGGCTCTAACATTTGTAGTCTACAGTTTTGAGATAGACAACAGCAGCAATTGCTTTGACAGAAGCATCTGCAAATACATACAGTCTTTGGCTTTGTATTTCTGTAGACGGCACAGGGGTGTATGGTCTTGGCACATTCAGGTTGGAGAGGGCTGCTAAAGAGTTCTTCCATACTTCCCAATGGATACTCTTATCAGGTAGCAGAGGTGCATCCCAGTCAGATGTCTCCTTAGTTAAGTCTCTTAGAATGGCTTTGCCTTGTATAGTAACAGGAGCTGTGAAACCCAAGGGATCGTACAGGCTGTTGATGGTAGACAGGACACCTCTGTGTGTGAAAGGCTTTTCTTCCTGGCTGACCTGAAAGGTAAAAGTGTCTGTAGGTTCCAGAGAAGCCCAAGGCTGCGTTGCATTGGTGTGGGGTCTGACCCCAGGTCCAGGTCTCTGAGACCGTTACACAAATCTTGTGAAGGGAATGCTTTCATGAGTTCTTGGCTGTTTGAGGCCATTTTGTGAAGCCTGAGATTAGAGCAAACAAGCATCTCTTGGGCTCTCCTGAGAATGATGGCAGTCTCATTTGAAGGCATGGCTTTCAGACAGTCATCAACATAAAAGTCCTTTTTCCATGAATTGTCTGACATCTGATCTGTATTCTGCTTCTCCTTCTTGAGCTGACCTTTTGAGCCCATAAATGGTGACTGCAGGTGAAGGACTATTGCCAAAGATGTGCACTCATGCGATACTCTGTGACCTCTTTAGTAGGATCATTGTCTCTGTACCAGAAGAATCTTAGGAACTTCCTGTCTCTCTCTCTCACAAGGAAACAATGGAACATTTGCTGCATGTCAGCGATGAAGGCAATGGAATCCTTAAGGAAGCGCATAAGTACTCCCAGCAGTTTGTTATTGAGGTCTGGTCCTGTCAGTAGAACATCATTCAGGGAGATATCATCAAACTTAGCACTGGAGTCAAACACCACTCTAATCTGGCCGGGTTTCTTAGGGTGGTATACTCCAACCATGGGTAGGAACCAGCATTCTTCAGAGTCTTTGAGAGTGGGAGCTAGTTCTGCATAGCAGTTTTCGAAAATCTTTGACATGAAGGAGAAAAAGTGATCATTCATCTCTGGTTTCTTCTGCAGATTATGTATAAGAGAGGAGAAATGTTTTAATGCCTGATTTCTGTTGTTTGGTAGACGTGGTCTGTGGGTTCTGAAGGGAAGAAGTGCCACCCAGCTGTTGGTCTCATTTTTTACAAGTCAGAAATTTAAAAGGATTCACCGCGCTAAGAGAACGAGGTGCTGGGCTAGGTGAACCTGGCTGCTAGTGATCGTTAGTTGATCCAGATGGAGAGCGGTTGGAGCTCAGGCCCTGTATGGTAGATGTGAGTGAATGACAGGCTAGGCCAGCTGTGGAAACGAAGTGCTGGGTTGGTGCACTTACTTAGGGTGGCTGGTGCTCGGTGAGGTAGACTGGGTGATGGTGCTCGGCTGGATCACTAGCAGGTTCACCTAGCACCTCGTTCCATCAGCGGACACAAACTGCTACTCAGCTACCCATCTATAACCTTAATTCAGCGCTTCACTTCCAGCAGCGCTCCTAAGGTAACCAGTTTAGTGCAACAGCAGGAGAACATAAATCAGCCTTAATGCAGATAACAATATGTCTGAAAAAAAAGGACCACCCTCACAATAACAAAAAAGTATATTAATTAAATAAACAAGAGCCAACTGGCTAATAGTGTGGGTGCTGTGTCCCCCAATGAGCGTCTCGGAGAAAAGGATTTTACGGTGAGTTCTCACAAAAATCCATGTTTCTCCTTCGTCTCATTGGGGGACACAGGTACTGTGGGACGTCCTAAAGCAGTCCCTGGGTGGGAGATTGACTCACCGATCCAAGCCACATGCACCTCCTGCTTAGGCCTGTTTCACACTTCAGTTTTTCACCATCAGTCAAAGTCCGCCAAAATTTCAAAATGGCGCATCCGCTTTTCTTGTGGCGGATCCGCCATTTTTTCCGATTGGGATACATTACTGTTGGATTTTGTCGGATGGTTGTCCATTACGTCCGCTATTCGGCGGATCCGCCAGATTCCTGGCGGATTCTGTCTGAGGTGGACGGAGCTTGCAACGTTTTTTGGCGCCAACAAAATGGCGGACGACGGCGGATCCGCCGTTGTCCGCCATGCGATAGAATGGGCGCCTATGGGCAGCGGATCCGCTATTTTGCGGAATCCGCTAAATCGCACTGAGCATGCTCAGTAAAAAAGATACTTTTCCAGACAGTCCCAAAACTATATAAGGTGGGCTAATTAATCATTGGGCCCAGACATCCGGCACCAGCCAGACTGATAGGAGACAGAGACAGAGCCTGCCAGCCAGCAAGCTATAAAACCTGCCTGCCCAGCTGCAAGACCCCTGGAGAGCAAGACCCCTGCACCAGCCTGCCTGACATCAGCCCAGCACCAAGACAGGATGGAGAGGCCTGCTAGCAAGCCAGCCTGCAATTGTGTGAGTATAACTATTGGTGTGTCTGTGGCTTGTCTGCCTGTGTGTGTGGGGCCTGTGTGTGTGTGGCATGCGTGTTTGTGTGTGTGATCTGCCTTCCTGTATGTACAGTGCCTACAAGTAGTATTCAACCCCCTGCAGATTTAGCAGGTTTGATAAGATGCAAATAAGTTAGAGCCTTCAAACTTCACACAAGAGCAGGATTTATTAACAGATGCATAAATCTTACAAACCAAAAAGTTATGTTGCTCAGTTAAATTTTAATAAATTTTAAACATACAAGTGTGGGTCAATTATTAGTCAACCCCTAGGTTTAATATTTTGTGGAATAACCCTTGTTTGCAATTACAGCTAATAATCGTCTTTTATAAGACCTGATCAGGCCGGCACAGGTCTCTGGAGTTATCTTGGCCCACTCCTCCATGCAGATCTTCTCCAAGTTATCTAGGTTCTTTGGGTGTCTCATGTGGACTTTAATCTTGAGCTCCTTCCACAAGTTTTCAATTGGGTTAAGGTCAGGAGACTGACTAGGCCACTCCAACACCTTGATTTTTTGCCTCTTGAACCAGGCCTTGGTTTTCTTGGCTGTGTGCTTTGGGTCGTTGTCTTGTTGGAAGATGAAATGACGACCCATCTTAAGATCCTTGATGGAGGAGCGGAGGTTCTTGGCCAAAATCTCCAGGTAGGCCATGCTATCCATCTTCCCATGGATGCGGACCAGATGGCCAGGCCCCTTGGCTGAGAAACAGCCCTACAGCATGATGCTGCCACCACCATGCTTGACTGTAGGGATGGTATTCTTGGGGTCGTATGCAGTGCCATCCAGTCTCCAAACGTCACGTGTGTGGTTGGCACCAAAGATCTCGATCTTGGTCTCATCAGACCAGAGAACCTTGAACCAGTCAGTCTCAGAGTCCTCCAAGTGATCATGAGCAAACTGTAGACGAGCCTTGACATGACGCTTTGAAAGTAAAGGTACCTTACGGGCTCGTCTGGAACGGAGACCATTGCGGTGGAGTACGTTACTTATGGTATTGACTGAAACCAATGTCCCCACTGCCATGAGATCTTCCCAGAGCTCCTTTCTTGTTGTCCTTGGGTTAGCCTTGACTCTTCGGACAAGCCTGGCCTCGGCACGGGAGGAAATTTCAAAGGCTGTCCAGGCCGTGGAAGGCTAACAGCAGTTCCATAAGCCTTCCACTTCTGGATGATGCTCCCAACAGTGGAGACAGGTAGGCCCAACTCCTTGGAAAGGGTTTTGTACCCCTTGCCAGCCTTGTGACCCTCCACGATCTTGTCTCTGATGGCCTTGGAATGCTCCTTTGTCTTTCCCATGTTGACCATGTATGAGTGCTGTTCACAAGTTTGGGGAGGGTCTTAAATAGTCAGAAAAGGCTGGAAAAAGATAATTAATCCAAACATGTGAAGCTCATTGTTCTTTGTGCCTGAAATACTTCTTAATACTTTAGGGGAACCAAACAGAATTCTGGTGGTTTGAGGGGTTGAATAATAAATGACCCTCTGAATAAACTTTTCACAATTTAAAAAAAAATTAAACAAAGAAATAACATTCTTTTTTGCTGCAGTGCATTTCACACTTCCAGGCTGATCTACAGTCCAAATGTCACAATGCCAAGTTAATTCCGAATGTGTAAACCTGCTAAATCTGCAGGGGGTTGAATACTACTTGTAGGCACTGTATGTTCTTGGCCTCCCAGTGTTGTGTGTGTATTTTTATTATGCTTTTTTTTTTTTTTTCATACTTTGATTGATTTTCTGTTGCATGTTCACTGAATTTTATTTTCATAGTACTGTAATTTTATTTAAATATTTGCAATTGTGCTAAACTATTTGTGTGGGGCATGTCTGTGTGTGTGGTGTGCCTTCCTGCATGTATGTTCGTGGCCTCCTAGTGTGGCATGTGTGTGTGTATTTTTAGGGTATGTGCACACATAGTTTTTGGCTCTGCGGATTTTGCAGAGAAAACCGCAGGTAAATCCGCAGGACAAAGTCCTGCGGTTTATCACCTCATAATGGATGAGGTGTAATACTGCAGCGTTTCTGCACCAAACAATTGACATGCTGCGTTTTGAAAACCGCAGCAAAACCGCGCGGAAAAAAACGCAGCATGTGCACAGCTTTTTTTTATTTCCATAGGAAATAAAGGTACTGTACAACGCAGCAGAATCTACTGCGTTTCTGCAGAGCCAAAACCGCTGCGGAAACGCAGCAGAAACCGCAAAGTGTGCACATACCCTTAGTATGCTTTTTTTTTCATATTTTAATTCTTTTTCTGTTGCATGTGTACTGAATTTTATTTTCATATTTGCAATTGTGCTGTGATTGTACTGTGTATTGTATGTGGTGTTTCTCTTGTATATCACTTTTTTTTTATTTTTCATTTATTGTGGTATTTAAAATAAAGAGCAGAGTAGCTCCTACTTGTGTAAAAAAAAAAAAGAAAAACAATTAACTAAAAAAAAAAATGTAATAAAAACTTTTTAAAAACTGTCCGTAGTATTATTTTAAAACCAGGTAAAATTAAGTATGGCTATATGTACAAAAAATGTACATAAAGTGTTGGTTTTTGGTATACAAGTGTGGTTATACTCTCAAGTGAGAGATTGGAATTTACACTTTCAAACACTTGGGTATTCTCTCGGTGATAGATTTTCATGGAATTCAAACACAAAGTGTGGGTATACACAGGAATTACACACCTGCAATCACAGTGTGGTTACACTCTCAGTGAGCGTTTTTAAGGGAATTCACATATGCAAACACAAAGTGTGGGTATACACAGGAATTACACACCTGCAATCAGTGTGGTTACACTCTCAGTGAGTTTTTCAGGGAATTCAAACACAAAGTGTGGGTATACACAGGAATTACACACCTGCAATCACAGTGTGGTTACACTCTCAGTGAGTTTTTCAGGGAATTCACACATGCAAACACAAAGTGTGGGTATACACAGGAACCTGCAATCACAGTGTGGTTACACTCTCAGTGAGAGTTTCAGGGAATTACACACATGCAATCACAGTGTGGTTACTCTCAGTGAGAGACTGTCAGGGAATTTACACACATGCAAACACTTAAAAGTGTGGGTATACTCAGTTTCAGGGAATTACACACATTAAATACCAATGAAGATTTTTTTTTATGTTATTAAAATTTTCTTTATACTTTCAGATCATTTCAGGAAGGACCGCACACCCGCCAGTCCGCAGCAGACCCACACAAAAGAGTGAAATTTTGTCAGTAAGTATAAAGGCCTGAAAGCCTTTGTTATCCTTTGTATAGTAGCTTAACAAGTGTCTTTATTTATACTTGCAGATCACTTCAGGAAGGACAGCAGCAGCCACACCGCAGCAGACCCGCAAGCTAGACCGCAGGAATGTCTTCTTCTGAAAGCTCCCCCTCACATCATCAGCGAACTGAGGTAAATAATGTTTTGGGTTTTTTTACTCTTATTTTAATTTTTTTTTTTTAACCCTATATGCATGTATTATGTTTTCACAGGAAGCTGAATCTGAGGAGCTTCCAGGAGACATTCAGGGTGGAGAGACGCGAGGGGGCTCGCAGAGTGTAAGTTTAGCACATACAGACATACATACATAATGCTACACCCAACACAAACATTCATCACAGCGCACACACAATAACTACGAATCCATCCAAACCAAAATTTATTTTATTTTTTTACAGTCTTCACAATCTGGTGCCCGCACAAGAGCGACTCCCAGGACATCCCAGCGTCGTCGAGGTGATGCCTCTGGTGGTCTGCAAACGGTAAGTAACCCTATTTGGATAACTGAGTAATGAACCTCATTGTTTGAATTGAATGTAATATTTTTTTTTTTTCTTCACGTTTCACAGCGTGCTCCCCGGAGACCAATTAAGGAGGGTCTCATAATAAACACTGACGACCTCATCCATGAATTAGAAACACGGGAGCCGCTGTGGAACATGGGAAACCGTTTACATGCCGACCAACCGACGGCTCTGGGATGAGGTGTGTTCCGAGGTTGTAGAGAACTGGGAGGAGCTCGATGCGAGGGCCAGGGATTTAGTGCGTATTACAATTTCAGTAACTTATATTACAGCATGTGAAGTGTTAAATACTAACCACTTTGTTTTTTTCCTTCACAGGTGACAGGGTTATCACACGGTGGCGGTCGCTTGGGGATCGCTTCAAGAGGGACTTCAACAAGGAGATGCAGGACATCAGGAGGACGCAGGGGAACCCAGTATAAAAATTACAGAGCCCTGGCGTTCCTCTGGTCGACGATGGTGACCAGAAGGTAAATATTCCACACACCATTTCTGTAGTACAAATGTTTACATGTTTAACCAATTTTTTTTTTCAGCACAGTTAAATTAAATATTAATATCTTAATATATTTTTTTTTCTCTTTTTTTAGCACCGTCTGCAGCACTCGGGAGCCTGCATCTGAGTTGCCTCCCTCTGGAGGGATCCCTTGTGAGACCACCCCCGGTGACCACATCGAGGTATCCGACCCCTCTCTACCTTCCCTCGTCTTGTCCCTCTATCCCCTCCACCAGCACTGGAGCAGCAGAGCAGACTTCATCACATGAAGCTGCTGGTGACGACTTGTACCCTGTTCCCCACCCCTCAGACACTGCCGCAACATCTCGACCAACTTTTGGTTCTGGCCGGCAGCGTCTGAGAGGTCAGGAAAGGATGACCTTGTCTGACTGTTTGAGTCTGAACTCATCTGTCCAGCATGGTTTCCACACTTATGGACAACAGTTATCTTCTGGGTTGACCATGATCAATCAAAGTATCATGGAACTCAGAAGATACATGGAACAGATGAATTCAGAGTCAAACCAGACGCCGAGACATATTTTTTTTCAATGAGTTGTCCGGCATAGTATCTCCACCCAAAACTACCAGCATTTGTAATGTTATTTTGTTATGTATTTTCAAAAAAAAAAAAAAAATTAAAAAATTTTCTAACAAAAAAATAAAAAGTTTTCTAATATAAAATTTTGAAAAAAATTTGAGAAATAAAAACAATTTTTTCAAAAGAACTTTATTGTGTAGTTTCTTTTTTTTTGTTTATTTCTTGGTAAAGGTTGAAAGTACACCGGTGTTGTAAAAAGGTCACAACACTTGGTAACATTTCACAAAGTACACCGGTAGTGTAAAAATGTCACAACATTACATTTCACAAAGTAAACCGGTGGTGTAAAAGGTTAAAAAAAAAACAAAAAAACACTTGGTAACATTTCAAAAGTACACCGGTGGTTTAAAATGTGAAAAAATAACACTTTTATTACCAACAATTGGTAAAAAATAAAAAAAATTAAAAAAAAATTTATACCATGTCATCTTGTCAGTCAAGTTTTCCCTCTGGTGTCAGAAAATAATCCGCAAATGTGTCCCTCATTCTTGCAAAGTACTCCGAACAGTTGGCTGCTGATAATCCCATAAGGTGGTTTCAGACAGATTTTCTTCTATGGAAACAGGTTCCTTTGAAAGTACAAAGTTGTGCAGGATGACACACGCCTTCACCACCTCATCCACCATCTCTGTTTTCATTTTTATGGCCATTAACAGCACTCTCCATTTTGCAGTTAAAATCCCAAAAGCACACTCCACCACTCTTCGCGCTCTGGTCAATCGATAGTTATATATTTTTTTGCGGTGTGTCAAACCACGACTACCATATGGCTTGAGTAGGTGTTTGGACAGCTGAAATACGTCGTCACCAACGCACACAAATGGCATTGGTGGGCCTGTTGATCCAGGGAGTGGTCTTGGAGGTGGGAAGTCAAAATTGTCTCCATACAAACGACGGCCCATTGCGGACATCTTGAAGACCTGAGAATCATTTGAACGCCGATATGCACCAATGTCCACGGCAATAAATTTGCAGTTGGCATCTGCAATGGCCATATGTACAATGGAGAAGAATTTCTTGAAGTTGTAAAATTCTGATCCAGATCCGATGGGTTTCACAATCCTGATATGCTTCCCATCTACAGCACCAACGCAATTTGGAAACTGGCAGATTTGTTCAAACTTGTCGGCAATCTCCAACCACCTGTCCTGTTTTGGCTATGGGATGTATTCCTCCTGTAGACAATCCCACAATGCCCGGCAGGTCTGTTGTACAATTCCAGATATCGTTGAAATCCCAAGCCGGAACTGGTAATGGAGGGAGGTGAATGATTCTCCAGTTGCCAGGAAACTTGTGAAAAAAGTAAAATTAATACAAACTACAAGCCATAACATAACAATAAAAGTCTGCAGAATCTGAAACCTTTTAAAAAATAGATAACTTACCGAAGGGTCACCATCAACGCTCCGCCGGTGAAATAGAAAACCGCATGTAGGTGTCCCTTCTCCGGATTTGTTCTCCAACACGCTCCACCAATATCTCAAACAAGTCCTGCCTCAGGCGCACATAGTTGAAGAACTTGTCCGGATTATCCTTCAATTCCAGGTATAGTGTAGAAAACACACCATGGGTAAACCTCTGCGCATTTATCGGATGAATCCACTGCCGTCGTCTCCTCAGACGCAGGATTCGCAGTCTTCTTTTCTCCCTCTGGAGAGCAATAATTGCCAACCGATTGCAGTGAAGATCAAATTCCACACAGAAGCTGTCAATACTCGCAATAACTACTTCCATCGCTGCCACTAGCTCTAAAACCTTTCAAAGATTTTGTATTACAACACCCTAGATATAGTTTTCCCTAGTTTCCAGGATCCAATCACATTTGGGAGCATTCTCCAAGAGCCAATCATATTTGGGAGCATCCCATTTTGGAGGTGTGGAAAAACGGATTAGCAAGAAAACGGATCCAACGGATGGAAAAAACGGATGCCAGCGGATGGGACGTATCCGCTTTTGGACGGATCCGTAAAAAAAACAGATCCATACCAACAGCTGGCATCCGTTTTTACACATTTTTTGCGGATCCGCCATTTTCACTTTTTGGCGGATTTTGACTGTTTTGAAAAAACTGAAGTGTGAAACAGGCCTTAAAGGTGTGTCACTGCTGCTTGGAGTATCCTTCTACCCAGGCTCGCATCCGCCGAGGCCTGAGCATGGATATTATAATGTTTGACAAATGTGTGCAGGCTGGACCAGGTTGCTGCCTTGCATACCGGCTCCGCCGAAGCGCCCACCGCCCGAGTGTGCCCTGATCCCTGCTGGAATTGGCGTGCCTCCAATGCGGTAGGCCTCCTGAATCGTTAGACGGATCCATCTGGCTATGGTCACTTTTGAAGCTGCGAGTCCCTTCCTGCGCCCCTCGGGGAGCATGAACAGCGTATCCGTCTGGCGAAAGGGTGCCGTCCGCGACACGTATCTCCTGAGTGCTCTCACCAGGTCTAGTGTGTGAAGCGCCTTTTCCACATGATGTACTGGTGCCGGACAAAAAGAAGGTAAGACAATATCCTCATTAATGTGAAATGAGGACGCGACTTTCGGCAGAAAGGGGGGAGCTGGCCTGAGAACCACTTTATCCTTGAAAAATTGAGAAACAGAGCTCGGCATGACAGAGCCGCCAACTCTGAGACTCGCCTAATGGAAGTTATGGCTACCAAGAATAACACCTTCCTGGAAAGGTATGACAAAGAAATGTCTTGCAGCGGCTCAAAAGGAGCTTCCTGCAGGACCCTCAAAACCAGGTTAAGGTCCCAGGTGTCCAGGGGAGCCCTATAGGGAGGTACCAAATGGGAGACCCCCTGGATGAAGGTCTTCACCTGCAAATTAGTAGCGATCTTTCGCTGGAAAAGGACGGACAAGGCCAATATCTGTCTCTTAAGGGAACTTGGGGCCAACCCTGAGTCTAAACCCGACTGGAGAAAAGCCAAGATGTTGGGGATAGAAAAAAAAAAAAAAATCAATGGATAAAACCTGCGATCTCTACACCAACCAAAGAAGACCTTCCAAGTGTGATGGTAAATTTTTGCTGAGGTAGGCTTCCGGGTGCTAACTATTGTAGTGACCACCTCGCGCCCAAACCCCGCTTGAGTTAGAATCCAAGATTCAACGGCCATGCCGTCAAACGCAGGGCCCCTGAGTTCGGGTGGTAAATCGGCCCTTGAGGCAGTAGAGCTGGGCACTCTGGCAGTCGCCAAGGTACATCTGCGAGAATCTGCACAAGATCTGCGTACCATGCCCGTCGGGGCCAATCTGGGGCCAGCAGAATTGCTGGAACCCCCTCTGTTTTGATTTTCTTGATGACCCTTGGGAGCAGCAGCAGCGGGGGAAACAAGTATGGAAGGCGAAACTGGTTCCATGGCAGAACCACCAACGCATCCACGGCGATCGCTCGCGGGTCCGGAGACCGAGCGACGAACACGGGCACTTTGGCGTTCACCCTGGAGGTCATCAAATCCACATCCGGTGCTCCCCACCATTGGCAAATCTGCTGGAAGACCTCGGGGTGCAGAGACCATTCTCCGGATGCAACACCCTACCGACCTTCGGAAGTCCGCGGCCCAATTTTCCACGCCCGGAATGTGGACTGCCGAAATTACCGAGTGGTTCCTCTCGGCCCAGAGGAGTACGTGTTCCACCTCACGCATGGTCGCCCTGCTGCGAGTGCCCCCCTGATGATTTACGTAAGCCACCGCTGTGGCGTTGTCCGACTGAATCCGAACAGGGTGGCCTGCCAGCAAGTGCTGGAACTGTTGCAGCGCCAACTGACCCGCCCGTATCGCCATCAAGTTGATCGGTAGGCGTGCTTCCTGCTGCGACCATCGTCCCCGAGTCGCGTGGCGGCGAAAAAACGCTCCCCAGCCGAGGAGGCTCGCGTCGGTTGTGACCACCAACCATTGCTCCGGGGGGAAAAAATCTCCCCTGCAGAAGGGAGGAACTGTGCATCCACCACTGTAGGGACTGCCTGACTTGGGAGGACATACGACACCGGTAATCGAGCGTGAAAGGGCTCCTGTCCCAGGCTGACAAGACGGCGTGCTGCAGGGGACGAAGATGAAGTTGGGCAAACGGAATCGCTTCCATTGCTGCCACCATCTTTCCTAACACTCTCATCCCAAATCGAATGGTGTGAGGGACTGGCTGCAGAAGCTTCCGGACCCCCTGCTGAAGCGCTAGTGCCTTGTCCTGAGGGAGAATTACCAACGCTCGGGAGGTATCGAAAATAATCCCTAAAAAAGAAATCCTCTGGGCTGGGACAAGGGATGATTTTTTTTCCTGTTGATCAACCATCCTAAGCGAGAAAGGGTGTCCAGCGTGATGCTGACGTTTTCTTCGCATGCTCGAAATGAGGGGCCTTTCACCAAGAGGTCGTCTAAGTATGGCAAGACGACTACGCCCCGGGAGTGTCAGATGGTCATTACAACTGCCATTACCTTTGTAAACACTCTTGGGGTGGTGGCTAGCCCAAAGGGCAGTGGTACAAACTGGAAATGCCGACCATCGATGGCAAAACGTAGGAACCTCTGATGCGGAGGAAAAATAGGGATATGCAGATAGGCATCCTGGACGTCGATCGACGCCAAGTATTCTCCCTGTTCCATGGCCGATATTACTGAACGGAGAGATTCCATTCGAAAATGTTTGATCCTGATGAAGCTCCTGAACAAGTTTAAGTCCTTCACTGGTCTGACTAACCCGTCTTTTTTGGGGACTGCGAACAGATTGGAATAAAACCCCTGAGCCTTCTTGTGCTCTGGAACGGGAACAATGACATCGTTGCGCTGGAGTGAATCGACGGCCCTTAGCAGTGCCCTTGCCCGGGGCTCCACTTTGGGGAGTTGGGACAGAAAACGTTTTGGGGGGGTACTTGATAAACTCTATCTTGTACCCTGAGGACACCAGTTCCGCCACCCATGAGTCATGTGCTACCGTGCCCCAGATGTGGCAAAACTGGAGCAGGAGGCCGCCTACTCTGCCGTCCTCAGGTACCGAGTGCCCCGAGTCATTTGGCTGAGGATCTTCGGGACCTGGTCCCCCTCGGCCTGGGCTGGCGAGCTCGCATCCTGCCTAGTGTGTTGGCTCTATATGTGACCTGCCGGTCCTTGTCTTGGTTGTAGCGAGCTGGCGCAGCAGAATTGGTTGCTGCTGTCCACCCAGGGTTACGAAAAACCCGAAACCGTGCCTCAGGTTAGTGAAACGGTGGTTTGACCCTCTGCTGTGGGAGAAAATTGCTTTTCCCTCCTGTAGCATCTGCAATGAGCTGGTCTAATTTCTCCCCAAATAGACGACCACCTTGAAACGGAAGGGAAGTGAGTGACTTCTTGGAAATCGAACCAGCCCGCCACATTCTCAACCTCCTAATGGCGACTGCGTTTGCCACCGCCAGTGCCGCACAATTGGCCGCATCCAGGGAAGCATTGATTAATTAGTCACCGGCCATGGCAATCTGACTCGCAATTTCCGACACCTCTGTCGGTAGATCCCTATCCTGCAGAACCTTATTCAATGATTCTGACCATGACATCATGGCCTTTGCTACCCATGTTGCGAACGAGGGAGAAAGAGCTGACCCTGATGCTTCATATACAG
This sequence comes from Dendrobates tinctorius, assembly GCF_039654945.1. Classification (NCBI taxonomy): domain Eukaryota; kingdom Metazoa; phylum Chordata; class Amphibia; order Anura; family Dendrobatidae; genus Dendrobates; species Dendrobates tinctorius. Next base: position 1,990,930 of record NW_027361770.1, on the reverse strand, counting down.
AGCGGGCCAAGTTCTCTATGAGCCGATCTGTGGGGGTCTTTAATGGAAGAACCACTAGGCACAGATAACAAGGTTTTCGAGGCCAAGCGTGAGACTGGCGGGTCCACCACTGGGGATTCCGCCCATTTCTTACAGAGCTCCAGTGCAAATGGATACCTTGCCTCCAATGTTTTCAGGCCCTAGAAACGCTTGTCCGGTCGTTCCCTATGACGCTGCACTATGCCCTCGAACTCTGGGTGAGTGCAAAATACCCTATGCGGTCATTTCGCCCGCTTAAAGGCCACCTTATGGCCTGAAGCCATGGAGACGTCATCCTCGATTCCTAAAGTCTGATTGACAGCTTTGATGAGACTGTCGACCGTTTCCCGGCACCTTGGGCTCATCTGCGTCATCATCTGAACCCTGCTCGTCCTCGTAAAATGGAGACGGAGAACGAGACGCCGCACTCACGGATGCCGAAGCACCGGATGGGCCCGGGGATACCGTGTGGGTTCTTTTCTTATGCGCCTGCTTAGCATGAGAGCGGCCCCTGCAGGCCGGAGGCTCTTGTGAGGTGGATGACCCCTCCCAGAAAGGCGAGCCGCCGTCTCTGCCCCTATCTGGTGCTTGAAGGGTCTCGATCTCTCTTGTCAAAGAAGCCATAGACCGTGATAGTGTTAAGGCCCATTCCGGGGGATCTGAATCCCTGGACTCTGACGCAGGGGGGGGCTCCTGTGCGCGCTCGGAGTCACAGGCGTCACATAATTTTTTGGTCTGTGCTCGTGGAAACATACTTCCACAGGAGATGCATGCGGCATAAAGGAACGTGTGCGTCATCCCTTTTCCGGCCATATTACTGCCAGGCTAGACACTCACGAATACCGCCTATACGATGGGAGCTGAGGGGGAAGGAAGAGGAGGAGCAGCACCCCTAACTGCACGTAACCTCCAGGGTTGGGTTTACACTTACCCCGATCCTGTGTCCCCCTGCTCCGCTGCATGCTCCTGCGTCCTTATCTCCTCTGGGTAGACCACGTCTTCTCCTGGTCGCGGCCTACCCAGGAGTGAAGCCGGGAGCTCAATTTGTTCGGCTTCCGCCCTGGTCACAGGAGCGGGCGTCGGAAATGACGTCACGCCGGAAGGGAGGGACTTCCTCCCCGCGGCCTAGCTCCTGGCCGTAGCCGCGGGCTAAATTTTTACACACCATCCCACCGAGGGAGGGGGCGCGCAGGAGCACACCTCGGGCGCCCCACATCCTATGGGCGCCAGAATCGGCGTTAGAACCCGGCGTCCATGCCAGGGTTTGGATGGGGGGGAAAAAACGGGACAGGGGCTGCATCCTCCTCTCCCCATGCCTGGAGCCTCCGAACGCTGCCGCAGGGCCCTCCCCAGCCCTCCATACCTGACAAGAGAGGAGTTCCATGATGATTTCAGGTAGCGGGAATGGGGTAACTTCTGGACGGTGCAGGCACCCTAGCTCCGTTTAACCCTTCAGGGGGTGAGGAGAGGGACCGTCCGCCGCCTTGCCGCACCGCCGTCCTAGCGTTGGTGGAGCAGTGGGGGCCGCACAGACTAATCTTGTGCCTCTGTACAGCCCCATGGTTTCAATACCTAGAAGTGGACCATGGCTAAGTCCGTCATTATGTCCCACGTCGCGGGAAAGGATACGCGGAGGCGATACACAACGCGTGCTCGCCCGTTGAAGGTTTGAGATCGGACCCCTTCAATAGGGTCCGCCTCCCCGGTCTTATCTTCATAGTAGAGGAACAAGAAAAAAAAAATCAGTCTGGAGCCATCCAGACGTGTGTGCCTCCAAAGGACACTAAGCAAAAAACTGGTTTCCGCCCACAATCGGGAAGAGGGTGTATGTGGCGGAGGAGGAGCTAACTTTTTTTGTTCACTTAGTGTCAGCCTCCAGGTGGCAGTAGCATACACCCACAGTACCTGTGTCCCCCAATGAGACGAAGGAGAAATTGGGGGCTAAAAAATTTTTGTGGAAAAAATTTTTTGTTTTTTTCACGGCTCTGCATTACAAACTTCTGTGAAGCACTTGGTTGCTCAAAGTGCTCACCACACATCTAGATAAGTTCCTCGGGGGGGAGGTCTAGTTTCCAAAATGGGTCACTTGTGGGGAAGCTCCAATGTTTAGGCACACAGGGGCTCTCCATACGCGACATGGTGTCCGCTAACGATTGAAGCTAACTTTCCTTTCAAAAAGTCAAATGGCGCTCCTTCGCTTCCGAGCCCTGCCGTGCGCCCAAACAGCGGTCCCCCCACATATGGGATTTCAGGGTACTCAAGACAAACTGGACAACTATTGGGGTCCACTTTCTCCTTCTACCCTTGGGAAAATAAAAAAAATTGTTGCTAAAAGATCATTTTTGTGACTAAAAAGTTAAATGTCCATTTTTTCCTTCCTGCTGACCTAATTTCCGGCGGTCAGCTTACAGCATGTCAGGAGGTAATCATTCGGGTCTCCATGGGAGGACAGGGGACCGGCGGCGCTTCAGCGCTCCATACAGTACCCGGCTATCACTCTAACAGATGCTGATCCCAGATCTTGCCTGTCTCTCTCTGTCACATGCTGCTGCGGCGCTCCATGCGGGGCGCATGGAGCGGCAGCATATGAGAGTGAGACAGGCAGGATCCGGGATCAACATCTGTTAGAGTGAGAGCCAGGTACTGCATGGAGCGCTCACTGGGGAGGGACTGTTGTTGTCATATCATAAGTGTATGAGCTGGTGTCCATGACAACACGTGACTCCATCCCTCCCTGCTGTCAGGTTTAACCATTTTGTTACTTTTCCTCACAGCGATGGCCCAGAACTAACAAGAAACTGTCCTGTGCTTCTCAGGGTTATACCATCCACACACCGTGCCAGCTATATACAACCATCCACACACTGTGCCAGCTATATACAACCGTCCACACACCGTGCCAGCTACATACAACTGTCCACACACCGTGCCAGCTATATACAACCGTCCACACACCGTGCCAGCTATGTACAACCGTCCACACACCGTGCCAGCTATATAGAACCATCCACACACCGTGCCAGCTATATACAACCGTCCACACACAGATTTTTTTTCTTTTCTGTTTATAATTATTGTTTATGAAACAGTGTGATCAGCAGTGCTAAATGGGTGTGGTTGGGGCGTGGATATGGGTGTGACTACTAAAAAATGGGTGTGGTTATGGGTGTGGACTAAAATTTGACACTACTCGCGCCGCAGCCTTTGTCCCTCTTTCCCTTCTTAAAAAGTTGGGAGGTATGGCTTGAGGGGTGCAGTTTTTAGAATGGTGTCACTTTTGGGTATTTTCTTCCATATAGACCCCTCAAAGTCACTTCAAATGTGAGGTGGTCCCTAAAAAAATGGTTTTGTAAATTTGGTTGTAAAAATGAGAAATCACTGGTCAACTTTTAACCCTTATAACTTCCTAACAAGGAAAAAAAGTTTACAAAATTGTGCCGATGTCAAGTAGAATATGGGAAATGATATTTATTAACTATTTTTTGTCACATAACTCTCTGGTTTAACACAAAGCTCTCCACAGTGCAGCACCCCCCTACATATCCTCCCTCATTTCTATCAGCCTAGCCGACCGCTGCGCTCTGCAAACGACTTTCGACTAACCTCTGCACTAATCCGCACTTCCCATTCCCAACTCCAAGACTCCTCCCGTGCTGCGCCAATCCTCTGGAATGCTCTACCCCAAGAAATTAGGACTATCCACAATTTGCAGTTTTAGGCGCTCCCTCAAAACACATTTGTTCAGAGCGGCCTATCACGTTCCCTAATCAAAGTAATTCTATGTGTAAGTGTGCGTGTATAGCCCATTCACTATCTCCATCCCCCACCTTCTCAAGATGGCAGGACCATCATTGTAAAGACACCACTGTAAATACACACCTGTACTTTGTATCTCCTCCACCTCATTGTATATTGTAAGCTCTCACGAGCAGGGTCGTCTTATTTTGCTTTAATTATTATATTGATAACGTGGTTACTTATGACTTGTGTTTTGAAACTGTTAAACTGTAAAGTGCTGCGGAATATGTTGGTGCTATATGAGGCTGTGGGCCCACGTAGCGTTTTAAATCGCTCACTAAAAACCGGACTCCTTCCCAGAAATCGCACGTTTTTTTCCGCGCGATTTCAGCGCGATTATGATCGCGATTTTCGCGTGCGATATTCAAGCACTTTCCAAGCGATTTGAAGCATTGCTTGGAAAGTGATTGACAGGTTGGTCACACTCGTCAAACATAGTGTTTGACAAGTGTGACCAGGTTTTTACTATTGAGGCTGCCTATGCGGCATCAATAGTAAAAGATAGGATGTTAAAATGCTAAAAAAAAAAAAAAAAAAAAAAAAAAAAAAAAAAAAAATCGGGGTATATTTACCTTCCGGCATCCAGCGCTGCATTCCCGGGCCTCAGCGTTCCCAGTAATGCCTTGCGAGACCTGTGATGACGTAGTCTCGCGTTGCTATAGCGATCTCGCGAGACCGCTAGAGTCACGCGAGACTACCTCATTACAGGGCCTTGCCGCAAGGCATTACTGGGAACGCTTAGGCCGGGAATGCAACGCGGGACGCCGGAAGGTAAATATACCCCGATTTTTTATTTTTTATTCTTTTTTTTACAGGGGTATGGTACCCAGGGCCTGGAGGACAGTCTCCTCTCCTCCACACCGTGGGTACCAACCGCACATGAGACGCTTAACTTCCCGCATGGTGGGCATAGCCACATGCGGGAAGTAATCGATTCTCATACATTCCTATGGGTGCGGAATCGCGGCAATTCTTTGCGATTCCGCACAAAAGAATGAGCATGCTGCGATTTTTTCCGCGATGCGATTCCGCCGCGGAAAAAAGCGCAGCATTAGCACAGCATGTGCGGAATGCCATAGGAATGCATGAGGGGCGTTCTGTACACGATTTTTAAGCGTTTTCGCGCCGAAAATCACGGCAAAAACGCTTAAAAATCGCTACGTGGGCACATAGCCTAAAGATTATTATTAAATTCAAGATTTGAAAATTGCTAAATTTTCAAAATATTCTCCAAATTTCCGATTTTTTCACAAATAAACGCAAAAAATATTGACCTAAATTTACCACTAACATGAAGCCCAATATGTCACGAATAGTGTTCAGCGATACCTTCCGATATCGGGAAATATCGGATCGGATTGAATCGGACCGATACCCCATAAATATCGGGTATCGCCGATTCCGATACCGGAAACCCATGCAAGTCAATGGGGCACAAATATCGGAATGAAAATGAACACTTGCACATCTAGTTCGGGAGGGGGAAGAGTGTGGGCGGTGCGTGGGCGGACACTGTGTGTGTCTGTGTGGTACTGCCGGGGGTCTGTGCTGGCCTGCCGGGGGTCTGTACGGCAGGTGATTGACACATTAGCCAATGATGGGACAGTAGTAGTCCCATCATCCGGCTAATGTTTTGAGTGTAAAAAAAAAACAAAAAAAAAAAAAAACCATACATACTACATACATACAACATTCATACAACATACATACTTCATATATACTACATTCATACAACACATATACTACATTCATACAGCATACATACTTCATACATACTACATTCATACAACATACATACTACATTCATGCAACATACATACTTCATACATACTACATTCATACAACATACATACTACATTCATACAACATACATACTACATTCATACAACATACATACTACATACATACAGCATACATACTACATAATACATACATACTTCATATATACTACATTCATACAACATACATACTACATTCATACAACATACATACTACATTCACACAACATATATACTACATATATACTACTTTCATACAACATACATACATACTACATTCATACAACTTACATACATACTACATATATACTACATTCATAAAACATACATACTACATGCTTACTACATACAACATACATACAACATGCTACATACAATACATATAACATAGAGTACATACTCACCATCACTTGTCACTTTGATACCCAAAGCCAGTGTCATCTATAAAAAATATAAAAATAACAAACAACCAATATACTCCCTGATCCGCAAAAATCCACGAGTGTCCCACGACGATTTCCTGCAGTGCATCACTGAGAGGTTACTATAGTTCACTGGTCTCTGTAACAACCCTGCTGGCATCACTGCATGGCCTCCCATCACCCGCACACCAACTTACTTTCTGCTTCAAGCCATGCTGTGAATTCTGTCTGTTGCCAGCCCTGTGCCTCTGTTCTTCATGTTTCCTGACTCTGTGTATATAGGGGGGCGGTGCCTGAACTCTCTGGTTCTTATGCAGTCAGGGTGCACCTGTGTAATATGTCCCTTACCAATCACCTAGAGCCCTTGACTATTTTTAGCTTCGCCGCACCCACTGACCTTTGCCTGTGCAATGTCTAAACTCAGTTAGCTCCTTGCTGCTGAGCTAGCCAGGCCCTGTCCTATGTCTTGCTCTTACTGCATATTCCTGTGTCTTGGTACCTTGCCTAGCATTTCTCTGTCCGCCTGCCAGGAGGCAGATTATCCTGGCCCTTGAGTCTTGTTCCCAGTGCCTTGTCTGTTCTCTGTCCACCTGCCATGAGGCAGAATATCCTGGTCCTTGTGTCTTTGTTCCTGTGTCTCTGTCTGAACTCAGTCTTACCTCTGTCTGTCAGTCTCCTTGTTTGTGGTTCCTTCTCTGCCGTGTCTTTCCTTGTGTCCTCCCTGTCTGTGCATCTGCACCCTTGCAGCTCTATCTGTGCATCTGCACCCTTGCAGCTCTGTTATGAATGAGTCACCGGAGGAGGAGAAAACAAAAATACAAGATAAGTCCAGAAAGCCGGAGAGGTTGGTAGCTATCGGATTGCAGACCCCTGATCCTATTCACCACAACTAACAGTAGCCGTGGTGGGTTCCTACGGTGCCCTAGACCCCTCGTCACAGCCGGAGAACTACATAAGCCTAAAGAAAGAAAGGGGAAATCTAAACTGCCCCAGAGCAGACCCCAAAGCAATAGACAGCCCCCAACATGTATTGTCGGTGAAAAACATATGAAAACACACAGACAGAAAGACAGGCTGAGCAAACGATGGGGCCCAACTAACTAGATAGGACAGGACAGAAAAGATGCTGGCTGCAATCCGCAAAAAACCCTACAAAAATGTCCCAACCGTCTGATAGGAAAAATGGCCCTGAAGTCGCTAGACTTCAAAATCACTATATCAGCACTCAGATATATTCTGAAAACAGAGCAAAGAGATCAAGTGATCAGAGACAAAAATGGAATTCAGCCAGTCCCAACCAGGACTGGCTGAATACAAACACTAAGGAAACCAGACAAAATCTCATGGAATAATAGCAGGGCAGAAACTTAGCTTTTAGTAGACAGGAACTAAAACTGGATGCCAGAGATCAGAGCAGAAAGGATCACCAGCAAACCCTGCAGGGCGTCGGCTACCTTATATCCACTCAGAAATTCCAGATGTCCAATCACACTCCGCCTGTTCAGATAACAGGTTCTTCCCATCCCAATCAATTTCACTACCTCTCTTCACCAGCAGGGGGAGTTCATCAGACATCAAAGGTGAAGGGGAAAATGAACTCACAACACAGCTCTATCTGTGCATCTGCACCCTAGCCGCTCTGCCCGCTCGGCTCCCTAGCCGCTCTGCCTGCCCGGCTCCCTTGGAGCCCAGCCTACCTGCATCTCCTGTGTGAACAGGTCCAAACGCGTTCCTTCATATTCCACTCCTTCCTGCCTATAGCCATACCTGCACTTCCTGTGTGAACAGGTCCAAACCTGTTCTCTCATATACCACTCCTGCCCAGTGTCTCCAAGCCGTGCCCGCTTGCCCAGTGTCTCCAAGCCGTGCCCGCTTGCCCAGTGTCTCCAAGCCGTGCCCGCTTGCCCAGTGTCTCAGCCTGCCTGTTAGTCACACCTGTCCAAGTGACTTGTCTCCGAGTGGGATCAGCAGCCACAGCCAGACACCACCCTGGAGTGGCACCCGACAGCTACCTGCCGCACAAGCCTGACCTCACCATCAGAGGCTCCAGTGAAGACCTAGGTAGCTGTCGTAGTCACGCCCCTTCCAGGGTAGTCTGGTTTGTGGCACAGTGGGCCACAACCCCCCGGTTCGCGCCATTCAGCCAAGGCGCGAGCGTGACAGTCTCATTTTATGGCAAAAGCTGTGTGGGAACTTTCTCACACAGCAATGCCAAAAGTGAGACTAGGGACTATTTTTTTTTACAGTGGCGGAGGAATACAGTGCGGAAGGATACCTACCTCCCGTCATTATATTCCTGGTGCCCAGAGAGTGGTCGCATCAGCTGATGCTGCTGTTCTCCACGGGAGATCGTCGTGGGACACTCGTGGATTTCTGCGGATCAGGGAGTATATTGCTTATTTGTTATTTTAATATTTTTTTTTACAGATGACACTGGCTTCGGGGAACAAAGTGACAAGTGATGGTGAGTATGTACTTTTATATGTCTATATGTATGTATTGTATGAATGTATTGTATGTAGTATGTATGCTGTATGTCTGTAACATGTTTTATGCATGTTGTATGTCTGTAGTATGTATGTACTATGTACTGTCATTGCAGCAGGCATAGCCCGATGGGGCTTGCCTGCACACACACACAACCCCCGGCAGGCCCGCACAGACCGCGCATCATGATGACATCATTTCAGTAGCCAATCACAGCCACAACACTGGCTCATTACATTATGGGAACGTCCAATTCCGGTATTCAATAGTGTAAAAATATCGGTACTCGGTATCGGAACTCCGATACAGAGAATATCGGCCAATACCCGATAATTGCAGTATCGGAATGCTCAACACTAGTCACGAAAAACACTCAGAATCGCTAGGATGCGTTCCTGAGTTATTACCTCATAAAGGGACACTGGTCAGAATTGCAAAAAATGGCCAGGTCATTAAGATCAAAATAGGCTGGGTCATGAAGGGGTTAAGGCCCCGTATAATGGCAGCCGCAGAGACCTCCTGCAGGCTGGGGCCACCGTCCCCTGTGGATACAATGCGCGGGTGCATGGTGTACCAGTACTGTGGTGTGTGCAGTCCAAAAACAAAAACCAGGATAAAGATGGGTGGTGGGCAGGAGGACGGCATGTTCCTCTAGTGTCAGAGGCCTCCGCCATGTGTAGCCACACCAGCAGTGACACCGGCCCAGAGCCGAGGAAGGAGCGGTCTGCCGGTACTCACATGCCCAGGAACGCTCACACCATGGCCTGCGCGAGGGTCCAGACTCCCTCCCCCACACAGTCAGGCACAGGTTCAACCGCTGACGTGTCCTGTGCCAAGAAGCCGTAGCACACACTCCCAGTGTGCACACGTGTTATGTGTCGCCAATCTGTTAGCCATTTTACCGAAGGTATTTCCCAATGTCTGTAGTTACAGTAGAGCTTCGATAAAATGGCTGCCGCTGCCAACGTGTGCTGCTGAGATAGAGACAAATCTAGCAGGAAATGTCACCTCTACTGACAAGTATGCAAATTCAGGGCGTGGCATTGTGGACGCTCTGCGCGGTGACTGGCTGCCGGCTGGGTTTCCGGTAACGTGGCTCTATCAGTGGAGTGGGGACGTCACGCCTCTGCTCATTTTGGAAGGTTTTCGAGAACGTTAACGGCGACCACGACCCGTCAGCAGAATGGTGAGTGGCCCACGGGCGGTGATGGCAGCTAGCCCACCTCCTCTCTGGAGAGCCAGTGGTTAGTGGACTCTGTGCCCGCTCCCCCGTGAGACTGGCGCATTCAGAGGCCATGCAGCATGTCTAGCGGTAATCTACTGGCAGTGGTCTCGGACTCTGCCCGCTCCCCCGTGAGACTGGCGCATTCAGAAGCCATGCAGCATGTCTAGCGGTAATCTACTGGCAGTGGGCTCGGACTCTGTGCCCGCTCCCCCGTGAGACTGGCGCATTCAGAGGCCATGCAGCATGTCTAGCGGTAATCTACTGGCAGTGGTCTCGGACTCTGCCCGCTCCCCCGTGAGACTGGCGCATTCAGAGGCCATGCAGCATGTCTAGCGGTAATCTACTGGCAGTGGTCTCGGACTCTGCCCGCTCCCCCGTGAGACTGGCGCATTCAGAGGCCATGCAGCATGTCTAGCGGTAATCTACTGGCAGTGGGCTCGGACTCTGTGCCCGCTCCCCCGTGAGACTGGCGCATTCAGAGGCCATGCAGCATGTCTAGCGGTAATCTACTGGCAGTGGTCTCGGACTCTGCCCGCTCCCCCGTGAGACTGGCGCATTCAGAGGCCATGCAGCATGTCTAGCGGTAATCTACTGGCAGTGGTCTCGGACTCTGCCCGCTCCCCCGTGAGACTGGCGCATTCAGAGGCCATGCAGCATGTCTAGCGGTAATCTACTGGCAGTGGTCTCGGACTCTGCCCGCTCCCCCGTGAGACTGGCGCATTCAGAGGCCATGCAGCATGTCTAGCGGTAATCTACTGGCAGTGGTCTCGGACTCTGCCCGCTCCCCCGTGAGACTGGCGCATTCAGAGGCCATGCAGCATGTCTAGCGGTAATCTACTGGCAGTGGGCTCGGACTCTGTGCCCGCTCCCCCGTGAGACTGGCGCATTCAGAGGCCATGCAGCATGTCTAGCGGTAATCTACTGGCAGTGGTCTCGGACTCTGCCCGCTCCCCCGTGAGACTGGCGCATTCAGAGGCCATGCAGCATGTCTAGCGGTAATCTACTGGCAGTGGTCTCGGACTCTGTGCCCGCTCCCCCGTGAGACTGGCGCATTCAGAGGCCATGCAGCATGTCTAGCGGTAATCTACTGGCAGTGGTCTGCTGTGTGCCCGAAGCATCGTGTGTCCTCTGTGCACAGCCTGACCTGCAGCACGGAAATGCCCTGCACAGGCGGCCTCATGAGGCGGAAGTTGGTTTCTTATGTCAGTTTCTTGTTCAGCAATTTTTTTTCTGTTTTTTTTTTTTATAGGTTTAACATAAAAAAAATAATCATCACAATAATACGATACAATGCAGCGAGGTGCCCTGATGTAAATACACTTAAAAACAGCTGCAAAAAAGATAAAAAGGCACAAAAATGGTCATCAAAGTGGGCACCAAAGAGCATTACATAAAGAGTTAAATGACTTTGTGCCACTGCTGTTACACTAAGAATACATAGCTAGTGATGCCTCGCATCAAACCAAGGGCTCTTCAGCCTGGCCCAAATGGGTTCTGGGCATCAGAACTGTTATCAAAATTGGCAGACAGTCGATTTTGGCCATATGAATAAGTGGTGTTTTTAAGGGGTTAAATGACTTTGTGCTACTGATGTTACACTAAGAATACATGGATAGTGATGCCCCGGATCAAACCCAGGTCTCTCCAGCCAGGCCCAAATGGGTTCTGGGTCAGAACTGGCATCAAAGTGGGCAGTTGATTTTGGCCATTTGAATAAGTAACTGGTGTTTTTAAGGGGTTAAATGACTTACACTAGGAATACACAGATAGTAATGGCCTGCATCAAATCCAGGTCCCTCCAGCCTGGCCCAAATGGGTTCTGGGCATCAAAATTGGCATTGAAGTGGGCAAACAGCCGATTTTCGCCATTTGAATAAGTAACTGGTAGGTTTAAAGGGTTAAAAGACTTTGGGCCACTGATCTCACAATAAAAGTGCACCGATAGTGACGCCCAGAACCCATGTGGGAGGGTGAGGAGTTCTACAAAGCGCTAAAGATGTATGGTGTGCTGCCATTATCAGCAGGTGTCAGCTGGATGTCATAGTAGATACCCTGGTGGGAATGGGGCGCTGTCAAAACCGACTTCAGAAGAGTCTAAAAATATCTGTGGCGAATGCTATTTAATTATTCTGGTGCATTTTAGACTGTCTAATCTATTTTCACCATCTAATTAGATGGTTTATTTTGTGCCACATGTTAAACTGTGCACAGCTTTTATTGGCAAAGTCGTGAAGTACAGTTTTTCTGGTAAATGTAGCTTGGTAAATCTCTCCCATTGACCTTTTCATCTCCCTCAGCCTGGTCCTGCAGCAAGTTCTACCAATGTTGGCGCCGCTGGCCGCTCCCCAAGTAAAGCCGTTTCACCAAGATCAGCAGGATCTACTGTGAGACAGAGGTAGGAAACGGGTGCTTGCTGTTCTGACCATGGAAAGTGGTGCTATTCCTTAACATATCCTTTAGTTACTAATCTCTATGTGCCAACGGCTGGAATATCTGTGATCATGTTGATACCTTAAAGGGACTCTGTCAGCATAGAATGATTGTTCAAACAAAGTCCTGCTCGGTGCATCTTGTCACAGCCAATCATTTACATACACCTTCTCACCTGCTTTGTTTCTCTAGTCTCCCACCCCCCACTACCCCTTTCTTTGACAGCTGCTGCTTCATAAAGCCAGAAAGGGGTGCAGATAGATGGAATCCATGAAGGTGGGAAGGTGTATTTAAATGATTGTCCTCGCCACGAAGCACTGCTGTGTAGGGAAACATTCTGAAGGAGCCGAGATGCTCTACCTCAGGGATCCCCAACCTGTAGCTCCGGAGCCACATGTGGCTCGCGGCCGTCTGCTAGCTTGGTACATTAGCTCCAGGTCTAGCAAAGAGCTATGAAGAGCACATCTCAAAATGGTGAATTTTGTGCGTAGTCTGGCACAGAAGAGCAGATCTGGATGCACATGTCTTGGTAGTTTAGAGATAATTTACGGATGGTGTGCTGGAGACAGGATGATGCCACCAGTCGGAGGTGCTTGAAGCTGGATCCGACAGTGTGGTGGGAGTGCTTGATGGGAGATTACTGAAGGGGGGGATTGTGGGAACCCTTGGATCTTGGTATACTGCTTCTGTGGAAAAGCTTTGGCTGTCATTACACCCATAATATGGGCTTTGGTTGCTACTAATGTGAGGGACTGTGGGAGCTGGATGTGGCTCGCGACCCTCTCTCTGAGCTGGATGTGGCTCGCGACCCTCTCTCTGAGCTGGATGTGGCTCGCGACCCTCTCTCTGAGCTGGATGTGGCTCGCGACCCTCTCTCTGAGCTGGATGTGGCTCGCGACCCTCTCTCTGAGCTGGATGTGGCTCGCGACATCAGAACGGTTGGAGACCACTGCACTAGAGTACTCTGCTCACGTACATCTTCTGCACTTTTGGTCGTGTGCAGTGCATCTGTCAAGCTGGGATGCATACTCCCGGCTACAGAAGCGCAGTGACATGCCTGAAGAAAGCCAAGTGCATGTGCAAGGTTTGCAGAGAGCTAGCGAAGAATCATGTTGTCACTTCAGCAGGGGTGTGATAAAATGCAAAGAGGGCTGACTAGTGTGAGGAAAAGAGTGCCCCATGGACTAGTCAAATGACTAATTTGCATAAGAAAAGCAACTTATAAATGCTAACGCAAATGCTGGTTTATTGTAGGTAGTGGTCTTGACAGGTTCCCTTTAACCTGCAGGTTAACCCCATATCTATAGGTTAATAGCATTTTTTTAGGTAATGGATTCCCTTTAAAATATGTATTTTACATATTTATTTTAATCTCTAATATTGTATTTATAATAGGAAAACTACAAGTAGTGGAACAAGGAGCGCAGGGCGGACCACATCTGCTGGCACCGGGGGCATGTGGAGATTCTACACTGAAGACTCCCCAGGTCTTAAAGTGTAAGTGTTTAGTTTTCTTTGCTGAAATGAGTGGCAAGTTGTCGACTGGTGTGCAAGCTATACAAATGGAACCGTTAAAGGGTTTGTCCCACAAACTCTTTAATCAGTAGATCTAGTAAAAAACAGAAGTTCCACTATTGGATGTTTAAAAAAAAAAAAAAAGTCCCCTGTACATTAATAAATCTTATAAATATGCCCCTATTATGAACTGTGTAATGCATGGGTCTCATACATGGCCCAAGGGCTGTATGTAGCTCATGAGGCTGTGATCTGCAGCCTACAGGGCACTGGAGCCCTAAAGACGTCCTCAGAACAGCAGAGAGCTGACCGAAGGAGGGGTGCGACTGACTTTCAGGAACCCTCGGTACATACACAGTGCAAAGATGGCGGCAGCAGCTCACACACATCATGAGCAGATGGCAGCTCTGTATCAAAGCTGGCCCTCTGCTGCAATGGCCATCATTGGTATTGGCACAGATTGTGGCCACACTCTTGTCAGTAGTGATGGCGAAATCTAGATAGTTACTTGAGTGAGGGGCTCTCTTTAAGCATGTTGGCACTCCACAATTTAACATTGCCTGTGGTTGCTATTGTGATTTGAGGCCTAGGTGTGAAAATAACGGAAAAATATTTTTCCACTTGAAACACTGTTTTTATGTAAAAACAAAAATACATGTTTGCGGACAGCACATCAAGCAAGAATGACCCAGGTTCTATCTGTACCATAACCCATACAATGAACAGCATAAAGGTCAAAGACATGCCAACAAATTAACTTTTTCATTATATTGACACACAAAAGAGAAAGAAAAAAAATCAAAAGTCTTACATAAAAAATTGTATCTCTGAAATCGTCATCTTTTCCCGCAAGGGTTGTAGCCCATAATCTTCAAAATTCTTATGTTCCTAGTTTGAGACAGTTTTGAACAGCTGACATATGCCCCCACAGCTGCAGGTGGAATCGCGATCCACTCATGGCTATTAACCAGCTAAATGCCGCTGTCAAACTCTGGCAGCAGCATTTAACAAGCGCTTCTGGCAATTGCACCGGAAATACGCACACCGGGACCACATCACATTTGAAGTCACTTTGAGGGGTCTATATGATAGAAAATACCCAAAAGTGACGCCATTCTAAAAACTGCACCCCTCAAGGTGCTCGAAACCACATTCAAGAAGATTAACCCTTCAGGTGCTTCACAGGACTTTTTTGAATGTTTAAAAAAAATGAACATTTAACTTTTTTTCAAGAAAAGTACTTCAGGTCCAATTTTTTCATTTTACCCAGGGTAACAGGAGAAATTGGATTGCAAAAGTTAGTGTGCAATTTCTCCTGAGTACGCTGATACCTGATATGTGAGGTGGGGGGGAACCACTGTTTCGGTGCATGGCAGAGCGCAGAAGGGAAGGAGCGCTGTTTGACTTTTTCACTGCAAAATTGGCTAAAATTCATATCGGACGCCATGTCACGTTTGGAAAGCTCCTGAAGTGCGAAAACAGAGGAAACCCCCCCCCCCCCCCCTACAAATTACACAATTTTGGAAACTAGACCCCCCCCCAAGGAACTTATCTTGATGTGTGGTGAGAACTTTGAACCCCCAAGGGCTTCACAGTAGTTTATAAGGTACAGCCGTACAATTGAAAAATCCATATTTTTTTCCACAAAAATGATCTTTTCAACCCCAATTTTTATTTTCCCAAGGGTAACAGGACCCCAAAAGTTATTGTGCAATTTGTCCTGAGTTCACTGATACCCCACATGTGGGGGTAAACCAGTATTTGGGCGCATGGCAGAGCTCAGAAGGGAAGCAGCGCCATTTGACTTTTTTGGCTGGAATTGAGATCGGATGCCATGTCGCGTTTGGAAAGCCCACATCACATTTGAAGTCACTTTGAGGGGTCTATATGATAGAAAATACCCAAAAGTGGCTTCACAAAGGTTTATAACACCAGAGCGTGAAAATAAACAAATCATATTTTTTCCACAAGCATGATCTTTTAGTCCCCAATCTTTTTATTTTCACAAGGGTAACAGGAGAAATTGGACCCCAAAAGTTGTTGTCCAATGTGTACTGAGTACGCTGATATCCCATGTGTGGGAGAAAACTACTGTATGGGCACATGCCGGGGCTCGGAAGGGAAGTAGTGACGTTATAGAATGCAGACTTTGATGGAATGGTCTGCGGGTGTCATGTTGCCTTTGAAGAGCCCCTGATGTGCCTAATCTGTGGACACCCTCCACAAGTGACCCCATTTTGGAAACTAGACCCCCCCCTCCCAAGGAACTTATCTAGAAGTGTGAACCCCCAAGTGCTTCACAGAAGTTTATAACATAGAGCAGTGTTCCCCAACTCCAGTTCTCAAGAGCCACCAACGCTTCATGTTTTCAGGATTTCCTTAGTATGGCCCAGGTGGTAATTGCAGTACCTGCACAGGCAATAATGCCATCACCTTGACGGGGGGCGTGGCTATGTAGTGGTGAGGGAAGGACGCACGCTGCTAGAGCTCCTGCTTATCCTTCACACATCCTGTACATACCGCCTGTATACAGCTCTGGACTTGGCGGCGCTTGGTGTCCGCTGGTGTTGTGACCCCCTGAGAGCTCCGAGGAGGGGCGCATGACTGCTCCGGTGAGCGGGAGACTTGGAAGACCGGGATGGACGACGGGACCCGCGGGGAGCGGCGGCCATCTTGGACGCGCGCTCTATCAGAGGGAACGCGGCGTCCAGTTTCCAACACTGCAGCGTCGCAGGGACAGCGACTTATATCCTACAGGATCTGAGAGGAGTTCGGTGAGTGCCCTGAAAGAAGGGCCCTGCATGATTTCCTCCCTCTTATCTGAACTGCTGGCCTGCTGGTGCCATTACTGTGGGGGAACCTGCTCCCCTCCCATTGCTGCTGTCTCTGAGAGAGGATAGCCCTCCCTCTCCCCCCTGCCATAGGAGCCTTGGTGATCTTTTCTCTCCGTCTACACAGACTCTGCTACCAGGCTCTAATTAATAAACGTGGTCCCTGCTGTGTATATGTAATTGCAACGGGAAGATTTCTGGACTGTATAATTTCAGCTATACCGGGGTATTTCACGGCTCTTAATCATGAATCGATCTAAAGGATCGACGGCAGCAGAAAAATTGAAGGAATTTGTCAGACCTGACCCTTCTGAGCGTGCATGCTATCTACGGAATGCCCCCTCACAATCTGAGCGTAAAAATCGTCCCTCAGGGAGTGGAGAGGGGACCGAACAGGAATAAATGACCCTTAAGCAGGCATCTGAGCAGCTGATGCATGCTATATTCCTCACTAGGACATCTCTGATGGAGAAAATAGAGGATGTCTACACTGAGGTGGGGAGACTCCGTCATGATATGCAGACCATGAGGGGGCGCATCACAGAGGTGGAGACGAGTGTCCCAGGTGGAGGAAACCATTACGCCTATGGAGGCTAAGTTAATCAAGGTAGCGGGATCTATGATGGCCTGGAGGCAAAAGGCAGACGACTTAGGCTACTTTCACACTAGCGTCGTACGACGGCCGTCGCCCTGCGTCGGGGCGACGTACCGTCGCACGCTGTGAAAGTTGTGCACAACGGGGGCAGCGGATGCAGTTTTTCAACGCATCCGCTGCCCCATTGTAATGTCCGGGGAGGAGGGGGCGGAGTTTCGGCCATGCATGCGCTGTTGAAAATGGCAGACGCACAAAAAAAGTTACATGTATCGTGTTTGTGTGCGTCGCGGCCGCCAAGACACGACGCGATCGTCGTCTTCCTGCGTTCAGCGGTCACATGGTACCGCTTGTTACACTCTTGAATATGCGCATATTCATGAGTTTAATGAGCGGTACCACGTGACCGCTGAAAGCAGGAAGAAGACTATCGCTGGAGAAGCAGGGCCTTCAGAGACGTGCCAGGAGGGGGTGAGTATGGTCTCTGACATCCCCGGCGCTCGCCTATAAGTCGAGAGGGGGACTTTCATCCCAAAAAAATGGGCTGAAAATCTTGGCTTCTACACGAGTATATAAGGTACATTTTTTTTATTTTATTATTTTTCCCTAAGGGGGTGATAAAGGGGAGTTTGATTTACTATTTATGGCAGGTTTTTATTTTTGGCAACTGTCATACGCTAAAAGATGCTTTTTATTGTAAAAATAGTTTTTGCATCACCACATTTTGAGAGCTATAATTTTTCCATATTTTGACCCACAGAGTCATGTGAGGTCTTATTTTTTTGTGGGGTGAGTTGACGTTTTTATTGGTACCATTTTCGGGCACGTGACATTTTTTGATTGTTTTTTATTCCAATTTTTGGGACGCAGAATGAACAAAAAACAGCATTTCATGAATTTCTTTTGGGGGGGTGCGTTTACACCGTTATGCGTGTGGTAAAATTGATAAAGCGGTTTTATTCTTCGGGTCTGTATGATTACAGCGATGCCTCAATTGTCATTTTTTTTGTTTTGGTGCTTTTATGCAATGAAAACAATTTTTATATGAAAAAATTATTTTTGCATCGCTTTATTCTGCGAGCTATAACTTTAGTTTTTCGCTGATGATGCTGTGTGGTGGCTCATTTTTTGCGGGACAAGATGAAGTTTTCAGTGGTACCATGGTTATTTATATTCGTCTTTTTGATCGCACGTTATTGCACTCTTTGTTCAGCGGTATGATGATAAAGCATTGTTTTTTTTCTGTTTTTTTTTTTTTTCTTTTTTAAGGGGTTCACTAAAGGGGTTAACTAGTGGAATAGTTTTATAGAGCGTGCCGTTACGGACGCAGCGATACTAAATGTGTACTTTTGTGTTTTTTTTTTTTTTTTTTTTTTTTTTTTTTTTAATTTCCAAAATGACTTTATTAGGGTTTTTTTTTTTTTTTCTATTTATTTGGGGATTTTTTATAAATTATATTTACTTTTTTTTACTTTATTATATTGTCCCGGGGGGGGGGGGACATCGCTGCTCGGACAGTTTGCACAGCACTCTGTCAGATCAGTAATCTGACTGGCGCCTGCAGAGGCTTCCTCACTGCCTGCTCTCTGCAGGCACTGAGGAAGCCGCCTCCCTGAAGGCCCCCAGTACACTGCGGTACATGTTTGATCGCAATGTGCCAGGGGTTAATGTCGGTTGTCAGTGCCGGGAGCGACGCTGATCGCTTAGATGTACTATCCCGTCATAGGGGCCCGGGTACTGTGGACGGGATAGTACGTCTCATGTCAGAAAGGGGTTAAAACGCGATCAAAAGATCTGCACTAAAATGGTATCAAAAACATCAGCTAAGAACTCAAAAAAAAAAAACAAGCCCTCACCCAACCCGAGATCACAAAAAATGGAGACACTACGTGTATTGAAAAATGGCACAATTTTTTTTCACCACTTAGATAAAGAACCGAGGCATATTTGGTGTCTATGAACTCGTAATGAGCTGGAGAATCATAATGGCGGGGTAGTTTGAGCATTTAGTGAACCAAGTAAAAAATCCAATCAAAAAACAAGTGTGGGATTGCACTTTTTTTTGCAGTTTCACCGCACTTGGAATTTTGTTCCCATTTTCTAGTAAATGACTTGGTAAAACCCATGGTGTCATTCAAAAGTACAACTCGTCTCGCAAAAATCAAGCCCTCACATGGCCATGTTGACAGAAAAATAAAAAATGCTATGTCTCTGGGAAGGAGAACGGGAAACGAAAACGTAAAATTGAAAAAAGCTCTGGCGGTTAAGGGGTGAATACTCACTGCCCGCCATGAACTTGGTTCTGGGGTGGGGAGCTGTAAGTATTCCGGCAGCTGTGCACTGCTTGTGAGCAGTGCATGACGTCCCTGCCATGTGCTGCTTACAAGCATAAATCAGCTGCTGGCACCAAAAGAACACGCTGCGAGGGAGTGCAGGAAGGTAAGTATAATGATATATGCACACGTTTAGGATCCTAGTGCGGATTTTGCTAAATCTGCAGGTATAATGACCTGCATTTTACCTGCGGAGTTAGTGCAGATTTACTGCTGATTTTCTGCAGGTTTCTATAATGGAGCAGGTGTAAAAATGCTGCTGATTCCGCACAGCGAATTGACATACTGCGGATTCAAATCCGCAGCAAACCTGCGTGGAAAAATCCGCAGCATATGCACAGCGTTTTTGGTTTTCCATTGATTTTAACCCCTTAATCCCATATGACGTACTATCCCGTCCATGTGCCCTGGGACTCAATTCCCAGGGACTGGATAGTATGTCATAGCGATCAGCGGCGCCCACGTGGTGAGCGCCGCTGATCGCGGCCGGGTGTCAGCTGATTATCACAGCTGACACCCGGCACAATGTGTCATGGGCGGTCACGGACCGCCCCCGACACGTTAACCCCTTGCACACCGCGATCAAACACGATAGTAGTGTACCGGGGGTTAAAGGGAAGCATCGGCAGGGAGGGGGCTCCCTTCGTGCTTCCCTGAGCCCCCCACGGCAGCGCAATGTGCAGCACGAGGAAGCCTGCTGATCTGTCACAGGACAGTGATGTCCCACCTGGGACAATGTAATAAAGTTTATTAAAAAAAAAAGTGTTAAAAAAATCGCCAAATAAATTAGAAAAAAAAAATATATTCCCCCAATAAATTCATTTTTTGGAAATAAAAAAAAAATTATAAAAGTACACACATTTGGTATCGCTGCGTCTGTAATGACCTGCCCTATAAGCTGTCCCATTAGTTAGCCCCTTTAGCGAACCCCTTAAAAAAATAAATAAAAAACGAAGCAAAAAATGATTTATCATACCGCCAAACAAAAAGTACAACGCGCGATCAAAAAGACGCATATAAATATCCATGGTACTGCTGAAAACGTCATCTTGTGCCGCAAAAAACGAGCCGCCATACAGCATCAGCAAAAAAATAAAAAAGTTATAGCTCGCAGAATAAAGCGATGCAAAAATATTTTATTTTTTATATAAAATAGTTTTCATTGCATAAAACCGACAAAACATAAAAAACGACCTAAATGAGGTAATGCTGTAACCTTACTGACCCGAAGAAAAAAGCTGCTTTATCAATTTTATCGCACGCGGAACGGTGTAAACGCACCCCCCCAAAAGAAATTCATGAAACGCTGGTTTTTGTTCATTCTGCGTCCCAAAAATTGGAATAAAAAGCGATAAAATGTCACGTGCCTGAAAATGGTACCAATAAAAACGTCAACTCGTCCCGCAAAAAATAAGACCTCACATGACTCGGTGGGTCAAAATACGGAAAAATTACAGCTCTCAATATGTGATGATGCAAAAACTATTTTTACAATAAAAAGCGTCTTTTAGCGTGTGACAGCTGGCAAAAATAAAAACGCACCATAAATAGTAAATCAAACCCCCCCCGTCCTCACCCCCTTAGTTAGGGAAAAATAATAAAATTAAAAGAAAATGTATTTATTTCCATTTTCCCATTAGGGTTAGGGCTCAGATTAGGGTTAGGGGTGTGTTGGAGTTAGGGTTGGAGTTAGAATTGGGGGTTTCCACTGTTTGGGCACATCAGGTGCTCTCCAAATGCAACATGGCGTCTGATCTCAATTCCAGCCAATTCTCAGTTGAAAAAGTCAAATGGTGGTCCTTCCCTTCCAAGCTCTGCCATGCGCCCAAACAGTGTTTTACCCCCACATATGGGGTATCAGCGTACTCAGGCCAAATGGACAACAACTTTTGGGGTCGAATTTCTCCTGTTACCCTTGGGAAAATAAAAAAATTGGGGACTAATTGATCATGTTTGTGGAAAATATGATTTTTTTTTTATTTTCATGCCCGGGCATTATAAACTTCTGTGAAGCCCTTGTGGGTTCAAAGTTCTCACCACACTTCTAGATAAGTTCCTTAGGGGGTCTAGTTTCCAAAATGGGGTCATTTGTGGGGGGTTTCCACTGTTTAGGTACATCAGGGGCTCTCCAAACGTAACATGGCGTCAGATCTGAATTCCAGCCAATTTTGCATTGAAAAAGTAAAACGGCGCTCTTTTCCTTCTGAGCTCAGCCATGCGCCAAAACAGTGATTCCCCCCACATATCAGGTGTCAGCGTACTCAGGACAAATTGCACAATAAATTTTGCATTCCAATTTCTCCTGTTACCCTTGGTAAAATAAAAAAAATTGAACCTGAAGTATTTTTTGTAAAAAAAAAAGTTAAATGTTGGTTTTTTTTTTTTTTAAATATTCAAAAAATTCCTGTGACGCACCTAAAGGGTTAATAAACTTCTTGAATGTGGTTTTGAGCACCTTAAGGGGTGCAGTTTTTAGAATGGTGTCACTTTTGGGTATTTTCTATCATATAGACCCCTCAAAGTGGCATCAAATGTGATGTGGTCCGGAAAAATAAAATGGTGTTGCAAAAATGAGAAATCGCTGGTCAATTTTTAACCCTTATAACTTCCTAACAAAAAAAAATTTTGGTTCCAAAATTGTGCTGATGTAAAGTAAACATGTGGGAAATGTTACTTATCAAGTTTTTTTGTGTGCCGTATCTCTGTGATTTAAGGGCATAAAAATTCAAAGTTGGAAAATTGCAACATTTTTGCCAAATTTCCTTTTTTTTCACAAATAAACGCAAGTTATTTGAATTGAATTTTACCGCTAACATGAAGTACAATATGTCACGAGAAAACAATGTCAGAATCACGGTCACCGGGATCCATGGAAGCGTTTCAGAGTTATTACCTCATAAAGGGACAGTGGTCAGAATTGTAAAAATTGGCCTGGTCATGAACGTGCAAACCAACCTTGGGGGTTAAGGGGTTAATGGTACTATACACCACAGCAGAATTTGCTGCGGATCCGCACGGCCAAATCCGCAGCAGAATCCGCAACGTGTGCACATACCCTAATGGTTTATTTGGTTTTTTTTTTTTTGTTTTTTTTGTTGGGGAGCCATGCAGACATGGTTGGGGATGAGGGGACAATGCATATCAGGATAGGGATGAGTTATACATACCCCGGCCAGTGAGCGCGGCCTTGCTCCATACACTTGTATAGAGCAGAGGCCTCGCCCCGTCTAGTGACGCAGTCGGCCTGTGTGTAGGGCAGACTAGATGGTGCGGCATTGTTCCATACAAGTGTATGGAGAGTGAGGCTGCTTTCACTGGCCGGGGGTATGTATAAGTCATACATAACCTCCGTTACCAGGTCTGAAACTGGTGAATCCCTGCATGACACAGTGCATGTGCTGGGAGGGTTCATAAGTCTACAGCCACACAGAGTGTTTTGAGCAGACAACCCCTTTAAACGTAAACAATGTTCAGAGTGGCAGTGGCTTGGTCCTTAAGTGCTTAATTGTGTAATATGCTCAAATATAAACATGCTTGTTTTCACGAGACTACCTAATAATTGCATGTGTCATGTGAGTCTTATTACTTTATAAATGATTATCCTTCCTATTCTCTCGTTATAGAGGACCTGTTCCAGTTCTGGTGATGAGCCTGCTCTTTATTGCATCAGTCTTCATGCTGCACATCTGGGGAAAATACACACGTTCATGAAGAGCTTACAGCTAATCTATAACTGGACCAAATCGCTTGGACTTCAGAAAACAGTCTATTTAATCGCAGACCTAACTTTTGATATTTGACAGAATCTTATCTTTGAGGCTATGTGCCCACGTTAGCGTTTTTAAACGCTTAGGAAACTGGACTCCTTCCCAGAAACCACGTGTTTTATTTCCGCGCATTTTTGCACAATGGCTAAAAATGCGCAGCTATGCAGAAAATAATGAGCATGCTGCGTTTTTAGCCGCTAAGCGTTTAAAATCATGCATTGGCACAAAAAGCCAAAAATGCATTAAATTTAACAGGAAGCTTCTTTTAAGCGTTTCTGCAGCGTCTGATCCGGCGGAAACGCTTACAAAAACGCAACGTGGGCACACAGCCTCACAACAGTTAAAGGATATGGATGGTTTTGAGCATTTTTTTTCTTAAATGCATTTATTTTGTTAACTAAATAATTTTTTGGATTTCATTAAAACGAGTTCAGTAGTTTAGATTTTATAGGCTTTCTGTCCCCGCAGAATGAATTAACCGGGATTCTGTCAGTCAACCCAGTCTGATACGTTTCTAACTTATCTGTCTTTTTCTGATCTTCTATTATATTTTTTTTTATCAACACATCAAAGTACTGCTCAACTATTATTTGGTCATAAATCACCTTGAGGGAGTTCTGGGGAAAAAACAGCTAAGAGGTAAAGGGCTATTCCTATCTCCAAAGCTCCTATCCCAATATGTGGTACAAGTAATAATAATATTAACAATGCCTCCAATTAGAAGTATACAGTTTTTCTGATTCGTTATGTCTTTCTCCTCAAGTGCAGGCATTGCAGGACCTCAGGTATCCATGGGTACGACCTCTAGCAACTAGCTAACTGTCATTTCATCAGTGGTCGTAACCTAAGAATACCTAAGGTCCTGTAGTGTCTGCTTATGAGGAAAGAGACATAGCGAATCAAACTGTACTATATTTCTAATTGGAGGCTTTTGATAGTAGTATTATCACACCTACTACATATTGAGATAGAATCTTGGAGAAGGGAATACCCCTTTGAACTTATTCTGCAGCCAGCAATGTGCATGGAAACAAAGCCTGTAATATCCAGTCTGTGCAATGTTGATAATGAATCCCAACTGCCATTTTTTTTTTTTTTTTTGGCCCAGTATACAAGCATTGTAGTCAAAAATGTCCCTGAAGCTCTTCATAGCCTTTAAAATCAACATTTTCATGTTATCCATGTCTGTAAATTGGCCATTGCCAAATTACTAGAACAGCTTTTGCTTGTAGTCTGAAGAGGGAAAACAAATTCTATGGACCAGAGCCTTTTTTTTTAACCACATATAATTCTTACTCTCCTTCAATATTCTTGCTGTTTAATTTACTTAATCTACCTTTAGTTACATTGATACCTTAGTCCCCACTACATTGCAGGAGATTGAGTCATGTGTGATCTCCTGTATGATAATCAGTCCAGTACTTGTTCTAATGTGGATACAGGAAACCTGTTTGACTTTTTGTGAACTATGACTTCCTTCCTGGTAGCTGATTCCTTTCCACCTGTCCTCTTGTATATCACTTCTATGCAGATAAAGGTATGCCATATGTGGAGACAGGAGTTTTTCCCCTAATTTTTTTTTTTTTTTATCCTGCTCTTGAAAAATTAAAGCTGCCCTGTTGTGATTGGTTGCTCTTTTTGGCTCATTTCCAGTTTAAATAAGACATCTTAGGTGAAACTCTGAAGAATACATCTCAGGACAGAAGGTTGATCTGTTACGGGCAACCATTAGATGGGTCCAAGAGTATTCTAATAACTGTAATCATAGGAAATGTAGTCTGCATTAGAGGAAACCTATTACAGGAAAATAAGGACTCAAGATGTCAAACAACTTGGCCATGGTACATCAACTATAGCAGATGTACCCAGGGCATACACAAAACCCTCTGCATTATTCTATAGTAGTAGCCAGTGCTGCGTGACATAGGCAACAAAAAATAAAATATGCTGAAGTGCTACTTTTGTTGTTTTCTGTTCCATTTTTCTGCACTTTTTTACACTCAGAAAGATGGTCACACACTGGACGTCATCTGCACCCGCCTCTGTTCCCTATCTCACCTCTCCCCGTCTGACTATAACCTACTTACATTATCTTCCCAGATGCACAATCCCCACTCTACAAACTTGCACACCCTTGCAGAAATGTCAAGACATCTTTATACACTCTCACGCTGGGGGGGGGGGCGGCCACCGCTACGTGTCACGTGGCGAGATCGCTGTTGCATCACAAAATCGGTGACGCTTTAGCGATCTCGCTAACGATCTCGTTATGTGAGACACGGGCTTGTTGTGAGTTCATTTTCCCCTTCGTCACTGAGGTCTGGTGAACTCCCTATTCTGGTAAAGGAAGGTAATGAGCCTGATTATCAGGCACCTGAGCCTAATGATGATGACTGGCTGAGTGGAGTCACGGACTGGATATAAGGCTGCCGACGCCCTTCTGCCCTGCGGGTGATTTCTCTGTGGACTTCTAGGAGAACAGTCTGATTCCTGCTCCTCTAAAGCCAAGTTTTCTGCTGTGCCTTTTAGCATTTGTGTTTTGTTTTTGTTTGCCCTGCTTTTCTGGATTCTGCCATTTCCTGCTGGGGTGAGCTGAATCTCCTTTTGCCGGTTGCTCTGTCTTCAGAATATTCCTGAGAACTGACATAGTCTTTTAGAAGCCTAGCGTCTTCAGGGCCTTTTTCTCTGTCAAGTCTGTTGGCTCTTATTTTCATCGGGTTTTTCACGGATTGCAGACAGCAGCCTTCCTGTCCTTTCCTATCTAGTTAGCTTGGGCCCCGTCTTTGCTCAGTCTATCTTTCTGTCTGTGTTAGTGTTCTTCTTCACCGTCATTATATGTGGGGGGGCTGCCTTTTGCTTTGGGGTCTGCTCTGGGGCAGTTTAGATTTCCCTTTCTGTCTTTAGGCTATTTAGTCCTCCGGCTGTGATCGAGGGGTCTAGGGCATCGTAGGAACCCCCCCACAGCTACTGCTAGTTGTGTTGATAGGTTCAGGGGTCTGCAATCCGATAGCTGCCAACCTCTCTGGTTTTCTGGACTTAGCTAGCATTTCTGTTTTTGCCTCCTACGGTGACTCAGTCATAACAGGGGCTTAAGTCTGACTGCAGGTTTCAGGGTGATAAGCAGATTGATATGTATACTAGATAATCTCTCATGGAAAGTGTCTGTGCATTAGCTAATCCTGACAAAGGAACAAAATGAGCTTGTTTCTGCAATCTGTCAACTACCACCCAGACAGCATCTTTCCCACCAGACAGGCAAATCTGTGATGAAATCCATGGACAAATGAGTCAATGATCTTTCTGAAATTTGCAATGAAGCCAATTTCCCAGCCGGCTGGCTATGACTGACTTTGGCATATGTGCAGACTTCATAAATCAAACAATCAAATTTATTATCGCCAAGTACATATTACATATATACAAGGAATTCTTTGTGGCAAAGAGGCAACATAATACATAACAGATACAACAAGTAACATCTAACAAGACAGATACAGTATATAGTCTACACATGACGATTTAATTGTTGAACAGAGAGTGGATAGAAGCTGTTCATATGGTGGTTGGTGCTGCATTTGGGGACTCTGAAGCGACGTCCTGAAGGGAGTAGTTGGAATGAGGAGTGTCCCGGGTGAGAGGGATCGGATGAAATTTTCAATGCGTGGGATCGAATACTCTTATCATAGAGATCCTGGATTTTAGGCAGGGGGGAACCTATAATTCTCTCTGCTGTTCTGAAAGTCCTTTGTAAGCGGAGTTTGTCATGCGCAGTGGCTCCCCCATACCAGATTATCAGAGAGGAACAAATCACAGATCTGATGACAGCATTAAAGAATAAGACCAGCAGATTCTTAGACAAACCATATCTTTTCAGCTGACGCAGGAAGAACATCCTCTGTTGTGCTTTTCTTATAACAGCATCCACGTTTTTCCCCCATTTAAGATCATGAGAGATAACACCAAGGAATTTGGTCTCTCTGACCCTAAGGACCACTTCGTCATGGATGTAGATTGGAA
The DNA here is from genome assembly GCF_039654945.1 of Dendrobates tinctorius. Taxonomy (NCBI): domain Eukaryota; kingdom Metazoa; phylum Chordata; class Amphibia; order Anura; family Dendrobatidae; genus Dendrobates; species Dendrobates tinctorius. The sequence goes on along the minus strand of NW_027361770.1, from coordinate 1,963,717 downwards.
GTATCTCATGTTGATCTTTCCTAAAATCCACAACCATCAGCAGTTTTTTTTAGTGTTGAGTACAAGATTATTGGCTTTATACAAGTCACATATTCTTTTCACCTCACTCCGATACAAGTCTTCAGCATTTCCCCTGATGAGACCAATCGGTGTCATATCATCGGCAAATTTCAAGATTTTTACTGAGTCTGCTGAAGAGATGCAATCACTCGTATAGAGAGAAAACAGTAACGGGGACAAAACACACCCCTGAGGTGCCCCGATGTTTGTGACCAAGGTGTCTGAAGTGAATGGTCCAACTTTTGCACTCTGTATCCTGGCTGTCAGGAAGTTATAAATCCACAAGCATAAGTTGAGAGGGACTCCAAGAGCTACCATTTTCTTATGAAGTAAATTCGGATCAATGGTATTGAACGCTGAGCTAAAGTCCATGAAAAGAATCCGGACATATGAGTGCAGTTCATCTGTATGATCCAAAATGTACTGCAGTGCAAGATTGACAGTGTTGTTTGCCGAACGATTCTCCTTATAGGCAAACTGAAGCAGGTCCCATAGCTTCTGTGTGAATTTTATCAGGTGGGACATCATAATTCTTTCGAAGACTTTAATAGCTACAGATGTGAGTGCTACTGGTCTATAGTCGTTCAACTCAGAGGATCCCACTTTCTTGGGGACAGGGATAATTGTGGAACTTTTCCAACACTGAGGTACAACGCACTCTTTCAGTGACACATTGTATATATTTGTCAGTATAGGGGCAAGCTGGGTAGCACATACTTTCAGACACATTGGAGATACACCATCAGGGCCAGGTGCCTTTTTGACCTTAAGTCCCTTCAGGATGCGTAACACCTCTGCCTCGGAGATCACTACTTGGGTGTTGCACAATGAATGATCTTTATATGAACAGACTGAGGAGCTTAGAGATGAATAGCCACTGTGTGTAGAGCTTGCCTCAAATCTGCAGTAGAATTCATTTAACTCTGCTGCCAGACTTCTGCTGGGGTTCACTATAGTGGGGTGGCTTTTATAATTGGTGACCTCTCTTAATCCTCTCCATGCAGATCTAGTATCTTTTGATGAGAACCTTTCCTCCAGAATGTTTGCATACTCGTGTTTGGCTAACTTGATCTCTTTAGATAGCGAGTTCCTAAGTTTCTTGAATTCAGTAATATCGCCTGCTTTATAAGCCGCCTCTTTTCTCTTACGGATCAACCTGACTTTATTTGTAAACCACGGCTTGTTGTTTCCCTGAAAGTGGACAGATTTGGATGGAATAAATGTGTCTTCACAAAAACGGATATATGAGGACACTGCATCAACCCATTCATCCAGACCCGAGCATGTTTCCTGGAATACCTCCCAGTCCGTGCATTCAAAGCATGCTTGTAGTTGCAATTTTGCCTCCTCAGATCATGTAAATAGATACAAAATCTTTATATTATGCAAGGATGGTCACCAAAAAAGTCTAGCAATGGCTTTCTGTGTAGCAGTAACCCTAGGATGACCACTCAAGACGAAATCATGAAATTCCTGTAACACTCACAATATTAGGTACGCAGGCACAAATAATTTGGACCCTGGAGTAACTAAAGGAGCCAACGACTGGACTTCACGTATCTCTTCTTCCAATTCTGAGGTGACCATAGAAAACACAATACCCTAAGGAATAATGGAGGTTCTGGAGGAGAAACCGAAAGGAGACTACATAATAATGCATCAGCTTTCACATTCTTAGACCCTGGCTTGAATGTAATTGAAAACTAAAACCTAGAGAAAAACAATGACCATCTGACCTGTCTAGGAGTTTACCTTTTAGCTGATCCAATGTAAGTTAGATTCTTGTGATTAGTGACCTCAGTAACTGGATGAACCGCATCTGTCAATTTTACAGTAAGTATGTCACGATTCCCAACATCATAATTTCTTTCCACAGCCGAAAATGTTTTAGAAAAAAAAAAAACCACATGGATGCAGGTTAGTCAGAGTTTTGGGCCCCTGCAATAAAACTTTTTCCACTGGGACTTCCAAAGCATCCACCTCTATAATGAATGGTTTCCAGAAAACACTGCAAAAGAGTTAAGGCCCCGTCACACTAAGCGACTTACCAGCGATCCCGACACCGATATGAAGGTGTCAGGATCGCTGGTAAATCGCTATGTGATCGCTGGTGAGCTGTCACACAGACAGCTTCACCAGCGATGCCGAGCGCCCGGCATCGCTGGCCATCCTGTAAAAAATAGAATCAAAATAAAAAATATATTATTCTCACCTTCCGACGTCGCGTTCAGCCATCCCGCCTCTCTCCACGCTCCGGTCCCAGTGATCCTTTGCACGAATGACCGCGAGATGTCACGGTCTCGCGGGATAACAAAGTCTCGCGGTCATTCGTGCAAAGGTTCACTGGGACCGGAGCGTGGAGAGAGGCGGGATGGCTGAACGCGACGTCGGAAGGTGAGAATAACTATATTTTTTTTTTTTTTTTTTTTTAATTTTTTACACCTGATCGCTGGTCTCCCGCTGTCACACACAGCGATGCGTGCTGGCCAGCGGGAGACCAGCGACAAAAGAAATGTCCAGAGATTTCTTGCAGCGATCAGCGATACCGGCAGGGAGGCCGCTCGCTGATCGCTGTCACACATAGCGATCTCGCTGGTGAGATCGCTGTTATGTCACAAAAGTTGTGACTCAGCAGCGATCTCGCTACCGAGATTGCTTAGTGAGACGGGGCCTTTAAGATCATGAGGCTGAACTCAATCAGTTATGGCCTGCACCTTCCCAGGGTCTATCTTAAACCCTTCTGCTGATAAGATAAACCCCTAGAATGAAATTTCCTGAACAGAAAAAACATTTCTCTAATTTATCAAAGAGTTCTCCCTAAATCTCTGTAACACAGCACAGACATGTTCATGGTGAGAGTCCAAATCTGGCGAGAAATTAAGGGAGGGGCGTTCATTATTCCCTTCGCCTCGAAGACTGTTTTCCTGACCAGGCCAATTTTTACAATTCTGACCACTGTCACATTATAGGTCATAACTCTGGAATGCTTCAACGAATCCAGGTGATTCTGAGATTGTTTTCTCTTGACATATTGTACTTTGTTATAGTGGTAATTTCTTTGATATGACTTCCGTTTATTTGTTAAAAAAAATGGAAATATGGCTAAAATTTTGCAATTTTCAAACCATTCTTATGCCCTTAAATCAGAGAGTCATATCGCACAAAATAGTTAATGAATAACATTTCCCACATTTCTACTTTACATCAGCACAATTTTGGAAACATAATTTTTTTTTGTTAGGAACTTATAAGGGTTAAAAGCTGACCAGTAATTTCTAATTTTTACAACAAAATTTACAAAACCATGTTTTTAGGGACCACCTCACATTTGAAGTGACTTTGAGAGGCCTATCTATATGACAGAAAATACCTAAAAATGACACCACTCTAAAAATACCCCTCAAGGTACTCAAAACCACATTCAAGAAGTTTATTAACCCTTCAGGTGCTTCACATTAATTTTTTTAATGTGGAAGGAAAAAAAAACATTTACTTTTTTCTCAAAGATTTTTCTATAGACCTATTATTTTTTTTTTTTTTTTTTTACTTTTGCAAAGGTAAGGCTGGTTTCACATTTGCGTTTTTTTTCGCGGTATTTTAGCGCTAAATAGCGCATGCGGTTTTTTTTTCCTATACTTTGCATGGGATGCGCTTATGTGCGCATACACATGCGTTTGTACGCGTTTTACCGCGCATGCGTTTTTTTGCGGTATGCGCTCGGGCGCACAAAATGCAACCTGTTGCATTTTTTGAGCGTCCGACTTGCCTCAAAAAAACGCATGCGCGCGCAATGCGTTTTTTTACAGCAAGACACCCATTATAAGTCTATGGTGAGCATATGTGCGCATTGGCATGCTTATGTATGCGTTTTTTTGCACATGCGTTTTTTTTTTTTTACCATTAGTTTAGACAATGGAATTTAGGGGTTTGGGTTAGAGTTAGGGTTAGTTAAGGGGGGTTAGGGTTAGGATCAGGGTTAAGGTTAGGATCAGGGTATGGTTTGGTTAAGGGTCAGGGTTAGGGTTAGGATCAGGGTATGGTTTGGTTAAGGGTTAGGGTTAGTAAAGTCATGGTTAGGGTTAGTAAAGTCATGGTTTGGGTTAGTGTGAGGGGCCACCTAATGTTGGAAAAAAACGCAAACGCGGTAAAAACGCATAAAAACGCTGCGTTTTTTTCATGCATGCTCATAAAAATGCTTGAAAAAAACGCAGCAGTTGTATGCTTTTGTATGCGTTTTTTCAATGCGTTTTTTTGCGGGAAAAACGCGCTGCAAAAAAAAGCAAGTGTGAAACTAGCCTTACAGGAGAAAATGGATGACAATACATTTTGTTGTGCAATTTCTCCTGAGCATGCCAATGCCCCATGTATGGGGGAAATCTAGTGTTTGGGCACAGGGCAGGGATCAGAAGGGAAGGAGTGCCATTTTACTTTTGAATGTAAAATTTGCCCCTGATATGCCTAAACAGTGGAAACCCCTTAGGGAACTTATCTAAACGTGTATTGAGCACCTTGAACCCACAGGTGCTTCACAGAAGCTTATAACTTTAAGCCATGAAAATAAAAAAAAAACACATTTTTCCCAAATAAGTCTTTTTAGCTTCATATTTTGCATTTTCATAAGGGTAGCAAAAGAAATTGCTCCATACAATTTGTTGTTCCTTTTCTCCTCAGTATGCCGATACCCCATTTGTGGGGGAATACTACTGTTTGGAGGCAGGGCTTGGAAGGAGCGCCATTTGACTTTTTGAATGCAAAATTTGATGAAATAATTAGCGTATGCCATGTCGCATTTGAAGAGCCCCTGATGTGCCTAAACAATGGAAACCCCCAACAAATGACACCATTTTGGAAACTAGACCCATTAAGGAACTTATGTAGATGTGTATTGAGCACCTTGAACCCCCAGTTGCTTCATAAGCTGTGAAAATTTAAAAAAATAATAATTTTTCCCAGAAAAATCTTTTTTGGCTAAAAATTTTGTATTTTTACAAGGAGAAATGGAGAAAATGGACCCACAGTTTGTTGTGCAATTTCTCCTGAGTTCACCGATACCCCATATGTTGTTGAAAACTTTTTTAGGCACAGTTCAAAGCTCAGATGGGAAGTAGCTCCATATTACACTACAGATTATGCTGCACTTGTTTCAGGGTGCCATGTCACATTGGCAGAGCCCCTCAGGTACCAGAACCCCCCATAAGTGACCCCATTTTACCAATTAAACCTCTCAATGAATTTATCTAGGGGTGCAGTGATTATATTGACACCACAGGTGTTCCACAAACTTTTATACCATTGGGCAGTGAAGAAAAAATAGTTCACATTTTTACCACCAAAAATGTGTGTTAGTCCAAAGGTTTACATTTTCACACCAGGAAATGGATAAAAATGGCAACAGAATTTGTCAATTTCTGCTGAATGTAGAAATACCGCATATGTGACTGTACAGTACTCCTTTGCTATACGGAGTGACTAGGAAGACACGGAGCGCTATTTGCCTCCTGTAGTGCAGATTTTCCTAGACTAGTTTGCAGATTCCATATAAAGGGCCCCTAAGTGCTAAAAAAGCAGAATCCCCCTGTCCTGTCTCCGACACAATCAATGACTCGTAACTGTTCATTTCCATTACATTCAGTATAATGCTCAGTTTACCACACGTTTTAATGTTTATTGTTTCCAGCTCCATCTAGTGGCCAAAAGGTATAACTGCATGATGTTATACATTGTATTTCCTGTATCATTTCCCTCCAATTCCTAGTGTATTCTGGGTAACTTTGCAAGGTACCATGGTCTATCCCAGCCCCCTTTCTCTCTTCAGTCGGCCATTTCTTTCAAGTCTGCATATTGGAAGCACCTCATCGCTTTACTCCCCATGTGTCAGCATTGGTGGTATGTAATCACCCTCTCTGTATATGATTTCTGTCTTTTATTAGCTAGGTAGCTTAGTTACACCCCCTGCTCAGTTAGTAGTTCAGCTTGTATGTTATGTATATTGTCTATTTCCATGAACCCAATACTGATCCTATGTATCTGTTTCTGTTTGTAGTTTTACCACACCTCTATATACCTACTTTCAATAAACCACAGATTCAACTACAGTCTCCCTTATTGGACCCCGATATAGCGGTTTAGCTGCTTGTTAAGCTATATGAATCCCGTTCATTTAGCGAGGACATGACAGTAAAACACCGACTCTCCAGCTAGTGGGAATACAGAGAGAACAGCCTTCCATCCTGCAGAGGCCAGTTACACAGCGCTATCCAGCTAGTGCAATTCAGGGAAAAGACACCCCTTCATCCAGTTTGCAGAAACTAGTGATGCTGCAGAAATCCATCTAGTGAGATTCAAGTCACCGGCTACACAGAGACTAACAGCAATCTCTGCACAGCCAAGCATCCCTCTAAGACACCATGTTCCACAAATCACACAGGATAAAATCTGCTACATCCGTCTTCTCAAAGACTGTATCCATTAGCAGCGCAGTCACCATTGCCCGTGCAAATGCTGAGGCCGCCAAAATGCGAGCAAGGTTTGCTGAAGAAGAGATGCAACTTAAACTAGAGAAAGCACGCTAGAAGATCAAAAGAGAAAGTCACGTATAGAAAGAGCTGATCAAGAGAGAAAGTCACACATAGAAAGAGATGATCAAGAGAGAGTGTCACGCATAGAAAGAGATGAGCAAGAGAGAAAGACGCAGTTAGAGAAGGCACGTGTGGATGCTGCCTTAAAGAGCCTAACTGCAAAAAAGGAAGCGGCTGCAGCACTGGCAGAGGCAAAAGCACTGGAAGCCGCACACAACCCTGAGCTGCAGAGTCGCAGCAGTGCGTCAAGTCTGAAGTTGCCGCTGCAAGATTCACCACAGCGCACATCTCAATATGTTAATGAACGTCCTGATCCAAACTATAACCAAGATCACGACACATCCAGTGAAACGAGTGAGAGTCATCATCAACTCCGGGAAAACGTGAAGCAAAGCAACTCTCCTGTCTTCCTTGCCCCTTTCCAGGTAAACCAACGTGAATCACCTTGCTGACACACCGCATGTCAGACCGAAGCAATATGACACTGGCTGGCGCCACCCTGAGGATACTAACAGGTATGAACGCACCTCACATCACTATCAGGGTGACCCATCACTAGTATACTCTGCTGGCGACCGGTTCACATCAGAACTTGCTAGGATCTTCACACGACGTAATCTAGTTGACAAGCGACTCATGAAATTCACTGACCACGCTGAAGGTTACAGATCTTGGAAAGCTTCCTTCCAAAATGTTACTAGAGACTTGGGGCTAAAAAACAGGGAAGGGATAGACCTCTTAGTCAAATACCTGGGAGAAGAGTCAGTCAAACACGCAGTAAGGATCAGAGACATTAATATATACCACCCTCAAATAGGCCTTAAAGAGATCTGGAAGAGGCTAAATGAGTGTTACGGCTCTGCAGAGGTAATAGAGAGAGCCTTATTCAAAAGAATCGATGACTTTCCTAAAATATCTAACAAAGGTCTCCCAAAACTTACAGAGCTAGGTGACCTGCTACAAGAGGTTCTAGTTGCCAAATGTGAAGGTGACCTTCCAGGACTTGCATACCTCGACACAGCCAAAGGTGTTAACCCTATAGTCCAAACATTGCCCTACAATCTACAGGAGAGGTGGCTCCACGTACAAATACAAACAGTGTTCATTCCCTCCCTTCTCTGTTTTTGTAGATTTTATACACGAACAAGCGGCGATCAGAAATGATCCCAGCTTTGACTTTACAATGTCATATGCCGCACCACCACCAGCTGAAAACCCACGCAAAACATCTGTGGCAGTGCACAAGACTTATGCTTCTTCTCCAAGTTCCAATTACAGGTCTGCTGGCTGCTCAATCAGAGACAAAGGTACGAGAACCTGACAAGCAGTGTCCGCTTCATCAGAAGCCTCATCCTCTCCTGAAATGCAGAGCCTTCAGAGGAAAATCTATGCCGGATCGCAAAAGCTTCCTGAAAGAGAACGGCATCTGCTACAAGTGCTGCTCATCCACCACTCATCTCGCCAAGGATTGTAAGGTCAGTGTAAAATGCACAGAATGTGGTACCACAGATCATAACACTGCCCTACACCCTGGCCCAGCTCCATGGAGAGCACAAAACACGCCAGCTGACAGTGAGCATGGCGGGGAGGAAAAGAGCACTGATGCAGCTACGCCAGAGATCACTTCATAATGTACTGAAGTCTGTAAAGGGACAGCTGTCTGTGGATGGATACCATGTTTTGGCATAGGTGGTTTCCTTCATTGGAGACTACCCTTCCCGTGGTTGTTCCTTCCCGGGGAAAGACCTGGCTAGTCATTGCTTGCATTGAGAAACATGTGATGGTGTCTCCGCGGCTTGTGTTTTGCATGTTTTTGCATATTTCCCATAAGGGATGGGGCATTGCTCTAGAATCACAGCGTTGAGAAACGTGATGGTGTCTCCGCAGTGTTGGATGTTGATCTCCATGAGTTCATTCATCCTCATTTTTCACCTTCTTTTACTAGGCATTGCTCCTACTAGCCAGTTTCCTACTCCACACTGATGAGGGGCAATACCCCGAAACAGCTGTCTGTGGATGGATACCATGTTTTGGCATAGGTGGTTTCCTTCATTGGAGACTGCCCTTCCCGGGGAAAGACCTGGCTAGTCATTGCTTGCATTGAGAAACATGTGATGGTGTCTCCGCGGCTTGTGTTTTGCATGTTTTTGCATATTTCCCATAAGGGATGGGGCATTGCTCTAGAATCACAGCGTTGAGAAACGTGATGGTGTCTCCGCAGTGTTGGATGTTGATCTCCATGAGTTCATTCATCCTCATTTTTCAGTCTTTTACTAGGCATTGCTCCTACTAGCCAGTTTCCTACTCCACACTGATGAGAGGCAATACCCCGAAACAGCTGTCTGTGGATGGATACCATGTTTTGGCATAGGTGGTTTCCTTCATTGGAGACTGCCCTTCCCGGGGAAAGACCTGGCTAGTCATTGCTTGCATTGAGAAACATGTGATGGTGTCTCCGCGGCTTGTGTTTTGCATGTTTTTGCATATTTCCCATAAGGGATGGGGCATTGCTCTAGAATCACAGCGTTGAGAAACGTGATGGTGTCTCCGCAGTGTTGGATGTTGATCTCCATGAGTTCATTCATCCTCATTTTTCACAGTCTTTTACTAGGCATTGCTCCTACTAGCCAGTTTCCTACTCCACACTGATGAGAGGCAATACCCCGAAACAGCTGTCTGTGGATGGATACCATGTTTTGGCATAGGTGGTTTCCTTCATTGGAGACTGCCCTTCCCATTAGTGTTCCTTCCCGGGGAAAGACCTGGCTAGTCATTGCTTGCGTTGAGAAACATGTGATGGTGTCTCCGCGACTTGTGTTTTGCATGTAAAGGGACAATAGACAGTAGGTCTTGTTCAAAAATTTGCCTCGTCAGAGGGTACCCAAAAGGGCCATAGAGACAAAGCTGTGAGACTGTATGCTATCTTGGATGATCAAAGTAATCGATCCCTGGCTAGATCAACCTTCTTTGACCTATTCAACATTAAAGGACCAAGCACTCCTTACTCATTAAAGACATGTGCAGGTACTGTGACAACAGTGGGCAGGAAAGCCACTGACTACCAAATTGAGTCCTTAGACGGACAATATTGTCTGTCTGCCACTACCTACAATCATCGAGTGTGATCAGATCCCAGACAACAGGTCTGAAATCCCTACACCAGATGTGGCAATCCACCATGCTCACTTAAAATGCATAGCACACCTCATACCGGAAGTCGACCCTCAGGCACAGATAATACTGCTGTAGGGAAGAAATATCCTGCAGGTTCATAAAGTGAGAAGTCATATCAATGGACTCAACAATGCTCTCTATGCCCAAAAGCTAGACCTAGGATGGGTTATAATAGGAAACGTATGCTTGGGACACATGCACGCCCCATCTTCTGTGACAAGCATGCTAACAAATACACTGGGGAAAGGGCGCCCATCTCTGTTTCAACCTTGCAACAACGAGTTCCATGTCAAAGAACTACCACACAGCATCCAACTACCCAATCACTTAATAGACTTTACTCATGACAGCAGTATGGTGTCAGGAAGCTATGAGGATCAGCTGGGGTGCACAGTCTTCCAGAGAACTAAGCAAGACAGCAAGATAGCAATGTCGGTGAAGGATAAGCTGTTCTTAGAGGTAATGGACAAAGGGCTCGTAAAAGATGAGCCCAACAGCTGGGTGCCACCTCTCCCCTTCAGAACCCACAGACCACGTCTACCAAACAGAGATCAGGCATGCAAATGTTTCTCCTCTCTCAAACATAATCTGCAAAAGAAGCCAGAGATGAGAGATCACTTCTCCTTCATGTCAAAGATATTTGAGAACTGCCATGCAGAACTAGATCCCGCTCTCAAAGACTCTGAAGAATGCTGGTTCCTACCCATGTTTGGAGTATACCACCCTAAGAAACCGGGCCAGATTAGAGTGGTGTTCGACTCCAGTGCTAAGTTTGATGATGTCTCCCTGAATGATGTTCTACTGACAGGACCAGATCTCAATAACAAACTGGTGGGAGTACTTATGCCCTTCCGTAAGGATTCCATTGCCTTCATCGCTGACATCCAGCAAATGTTCCATTGTTTCCTTGTGAGCGAGAGAGACAGGAACTTCTAAGATTCTTCTGGTACAGAGACAATGATCCTACTAAAGAAGTCAGAGTACCACATGAGAGTGCACATCTTTGGCAATAGTCCTTCTCATGCAGTCACCATCTATGGATTCAAAAGGTCTGTTCAAGAAGGAGAATCAGAATATGTATCAGATGTCAGACAATTTATAGAAAAAGACTTTTATGTTGATGACTGTCTGAAAGCCATGCCTTCAAATGAGACTGTCATCAGTCTTCTCAAGAGAGCCCAAGAGATGCTTGCTTGCTTGCTCTAACCTCAGGCTTCACAAAATAGCCTCAAAGAGCCAAGAACTCATGAAAGCATTCCCTTCACAAGACTTGTGTAACTGTCTCAGAGACCTGGGGTCAGACCCCACACCAATGCAACGCAGCCTCGGGCTTCTCTGGAATCTACGGTCAGACACTTTTACCTTTCAGGTCAGCCACGAAGAAAAGACTTTCACACACAGAGGTGTCCTGTCTACCATCAACAGCCTGTACGATCCCTTAGGTTTTGCAGCTCCTGTTACTATACAAGGCAAAGCCATACTAAGAGACTTAACCAGGGAGACTTCTGACTGGGATGCACCTCTGCCACCTGACAAGAGAATCCAGTGGGAAGTATGGAAGAAATCTTTAGCAGCTCTTTCCGACCTGAATATGTCAAGGCCATACACCCCTGTACCTTCTACAGAGATACAGAGCCAAAGACTGTATGTATTTGCAGATGCTTCTGTCAAAGCAATTGCTGCTGTTGCCTATCTCAAAACTGTGCACTCCAAATATCAGAGCCACATTGGATTCGTCATGGAGAATGCCAAACTTGCTCCACAACCAGAGCACACCATACCAAGGTTAGAACTTTGTGCTGCAGTCTTAGCCGTCAATTTTGCAGAGTTCATTACATCCGAGATGGATATCGACCTGACACAAGCCAAGTTCTACTCAGACAGCAAGGTAGTCCTGGGATACATCCACAATGAAACCAGGCGATTCTAAGTTTATGTCAACAACAGAGTGCTACGAATTAGGAGATCAGTTCATCCAAAACAGTGACATTGTTCCCACGGACCAAAACCCTGCAGATCATGCAACTAGAGCAGTTGACGCAAGTCGACTAGAGAGCACAACATGGCTCTCAGGACCAAAACTATTGTACACTGAGGAACGTTGTCCAAACACCTTTTGAACTAGTAGGAGAGGACTCAGATGCTGAAATCTGCCCTCAGGTGTCCACACTTCATACAATGACTTCTGATATTCAGCTTGGATCCCACGGATTTGACAAATTTTCAAGTTGGAAGTCATTTACTCAAGCCATTATCTGCCTGACTCATAGCTCGCTCATTCAAGACCACAAGAGCTTGTGACACAGAAAAATGTAAATGTTGGCATCTCTGTAAAAACACCTATGTTACCTCCGACTTGAAATCTTCCAGAAACCACATCATTTCTACAGTTCAGAGAGAAACATACTCTGTGGAAATCCAATGTCTCATTAACAAAGCTTCAATGCGTGCGAGCAGCTCATTGAGAAAACTTGACCCATTCATTGACAACATCGGCCTGCTGAGAGTAGGAGGTCACCTCAAAGAAGCTAAAATAGAGTTTGAGGAGAAATTCCCTCTTATCATTCCTGGAAAATGTCATGTTGCTTACCTAATCGTGCAACACTACCACAATCTGGTCAAACACCAAGGAAGACTATTCACAGAAGGAGCCATCAGAACTGCTGGTCTGTGGATTGTCGGTGCAAAGAAACTCATCTGTAGTGTCCTCTACAAATATATTACCTGCCGTAAACTTCGTGGTTCCACTCAAATCCAAAAGATGGCTGACCTACCCGCAGATAGACTCAGCCTAGGCCCTCCTTTTACCAACGTTGATCTCAATGTGTTTGGACCTTGGTCAGTTGTTACTTGTCACACGAGAGGCGGATAAGCCAATAGTAAACGTTGGGCCGTCATGTTTACCTTTCTGTCAATCAGAGCCATCCACATAGAGCTCATTGAGTCACTTGACACCTCAAGCTTCATCAATGCTTTGAGACATTTCATTTCCATCCGCGGTCCTATCAAACATATACTTTCAGACAGAGGTACCAACTTCATTGGTGCAGCGAAGGAATTGGGCATACCCTCAAATCTAGACCATAAGACTCTCGAGAGGTTCCTCAGTGACCAAAGTTGCACCTGGTCATTCAACCCACCTCACTCCTCACACATGGGTGCATCTTGGGAACGAATGATTGGTCTAGTACGAAGAATTCTTGACTCTACTCTTCTTCAGGAAGGAGCAGCGAGACTTACCCACGAAAGTCTAACCACCTTCATGGCAGAAGCCGCAGCTATAATCAATGCAAGGCCCTTGGTTCCAGTTCCTAATGACCCTGAGGAGCCCTTGTTATTGACTCCAGCTACTCTTCTAACCCAGAAAACAGGACTATCCAGTGCCCCTCCAGGAGGATTCGACGCTAAGGATCTCTACAAGCGCCAATGGAGGCAGGTGCAAAGTCTTGCCAATACATTCTGGGACAGGTGGAGCAAACCATATTTGTCTACCTTGCAGCCACGGACAAAGTAGCAATCTACCAGGCCTAATCTTCGGATTGGTGACCTCGTCCTTGTTAAAGACTGCCAGGCCAATCGGAACCAGTGGCCACTTGGACTAGTGACTACTACGTTTCCGAGTAAAGATGGCAATGTTCGCAAAGTCGAACTTAAATGGCCAAGGGAGATGAACTTAAGACATTCTCCAGACCAGTGACTGAGTTGGTCCTATTGTTGCCTTCGGAGAATAAGAATGATGACATCCGTTTGATGTCAGACGGGGAGTGTTCTGTCTCCGACACAATCAATGACTCTTAACTGTTCATTTCCATTACATAAATTCAGTATAATGCTCAGTTTACCACACGTTTTAATGTTTATTGTTTCCAGCTCCATCTAGTGGCCAAAAGTTATAACTGCATGATGTTATGCATTGTATTTCCTGTATTATTTCCCTCCAATTCTTAGTGTATTCTGGGTAACTTTGCAAGGTACCATGGTCTATCCCAGCCCCCTTTCTCTCTTCAGTTGACCATTTCTTTCAAGTCTGCATACTGGAAGCACCTCATCGCTTACTCCCTTTGTGTCAGCATCGGTGGTATGTAATCACCCTCTTTGCATATGATTTCTGTCTTATATTAGCTAGCTAGCTTAGTTACACACCCTGCTCAGCTAGTAGTTCAGATTGTATGTTATGTATATTTCCATGAACCCAATACTGATCCTATGTATCTGTTTCTGTTTGTAGTTTTACCACACCTCTATATACCTACTTTCAATAAACCACAGATTCAACTACAGTCTCCCTTATTGGACCCCGGTATAGTGGTTTAGCTGCTTGTTAAGCTATATGAATCCCGTTCATTTAGTGAGGACATGACATCCCCTCAAGTGATCCCACTTTGGAAATTATAACCCTCTGGGAATAAATCTACAGGTGTAGTGACGATTTTGACCTCATGGGTGTTTTCCACAAGCAATCAGCAGTGGATGGTGCTTAGTGAAAATTGCAAACTGCTGTTGTAGTGACCAGTATATTACAGCCAGCCTGTGCTTCTAGAAACACGCACCTGTAAATTAGGCCGGCTCTCATCACTTCAGAAATGCCAAACATGGAGCCATTTTTCTTTTCCAGAGCCTTTGTGCTACCAGTAACGTGGAAGCCCCCTACATTTCCGTTAACAGATGATAGACCTGAGTGGGGACTTGATTTTTTTGTGGATTGAGTTGAAGCTTTTATTGGGAACATTTTACATATCGTTTGGGATTAGATATATCCAGCGCTCTACGCTGAGCAATTACTTTGGGGTTTCCATCTAAATCTTTGAGTGACGTGATAGAGGAAGCCCCCAATGGATCCATTCACTATAATGAGGCAGATTTACTCTAGACTCCGTCTTGCCTCTTTTTCAGCGGTGTCCTTTTCAGAAGTGCACAAAACTGTGCCCGATGGCACTTTTATACAATCCTAAAATGACGGACACTGCCGGATCACAGATCAGATGGCATCCACAGTGCCTCCATTTGCCTCATTATAGGGAATCTTCCATTGAGGGTTCCATCTGAATTACGTATTTCAGAGATTTATACAGAAACCCCGGTGTAAGCGCTCAGTGCAGAGCACAGGATAAATGTGCGCCGAGCCTTACTGCAATCTTTGTAAGGCAGAATGAAAAAATCAACATGTGAAGAATTGGTTTTATTTATTTTTTACGCCGTTCCTCGTGCGGTATAAGTGATTAGGTGACTTTTTTTTCTTCGGGTCAGTGCGATTACAGCAATACCAGATCTATATCGGGTTTTTATGTTTGACAGCTGTCACACACTAAAAGACGCTTTCCATTGCGAAATATAGTTTTTGCATCAACATATTTTGAGAGCTATAATATTTTTATATTTCGACCGACAGTGATGTGAGGGCTTGTTTTTTGTGGGACGAGCTGATGTTTTTATTAGTACCATTTTCGATCACATTTTTTTTATCACTTTCTATACTGATTTTTGGGAAACTGAATAAAAACCAGCAATTCAGGAATTGCTTTTTGTTTTTTTTGGTTACAGTTCCGCGTGTGATAAAATTGGTAAGGCAGCTTTATTCTTCAGGTCAGAACGATTACAACACAGCAATGCTTTATTTATAGTTTCTTTTATGATTTGGTACTTTTACACAATAAAAACTATTTTTTATAGAAAAAATAATTATTTTTGCATCGCTTTATTCTGAGCATTTTTCTGCTGATGGAGCTGTGTGTTATTTATATCTGTGTTTTTGATGGTGTTTTATTGCACTTTTTCGGTGGTATGATAAAGCATTGACTTTTTGCCTTGTTTTTTATTTATTTCTTTATGGTGTTCACTGAAGGGGTTAACTAGTGGGACAATTTTAAAGAGTGAGTCATTATGGACACAGCAATACTAAATATGTGTACTTTTATTGTTTTTATTTACATAAATGTATTTGACAAAATATTTATTTTTTTTATTTAGGGATTTTTGAAAAAAATATTTTTACACTTTGTAATTTTTTTTTTACTTTTTTAGATTGTACCAGGATGGGACATTACTTTATAACATCAGATCACTGGTCTGATGTTCGGCAATATAAGTATCAGATCAGCGATCTGACAGGCAGGAAAGGAGGCATACCTGCACCTACTCTCAGCAGGCACTCACAAGCTACCTTCCCTGCAGGACCCAGAAGGACTCTGTGGCCATCTTGGGGCCAGGGGTCTCCATGGAGACCATCAGGACAATGCGATTGCATCGCGTTGTCCTGATGGAAGCGTGCAGGGAGCCCTCTTCCTGTGTGATTCCCCTCTGTCGCTGTCGCTACTGACAACTGCATCGGAAGGGCTACATGCCTGCAGTCAGTGCTAGCACTAGTGATGGGCGAGCACTAAAATGCTCTGGTGCTCATTGCTCGGGTGGAGCAAACTGGAACGCTCGGGTGCTCGACCCAAGCAACGAGCCCAATGTAAGTCTATGGGAAACTCAAGCATTTTTCCGGTGGCCCCCCGGCAGTATTTAGAGGATCTAGAAATTGCAGAAATTGATGGGAAGAGTGGTCAAATGACATGGTAACATCATGGGGAAGCCCCCTGGAAGCATTTCTGACTCCCAGGTCACTGCTGGAACAATGTCAGAGTCTTAAGCCACTTTTACAGATTCACAATCAAAACATACAAAAACAAAACCAAAACTCTCCCGGAATGTAAGGTTTCCAGATGTTCCATGGAGCCTGTTTTGCCCTCGTCCAAGTTGGAGTCTGGTACTTCGCCCTTTTCCTTGAACTTCCTGTCAGTCCTGTTATTTAAGTCTGGGTCAGGAAAGACTCCTTGCCTAAGTATTTTGTTGCTGGTGGCTTCTGGAGTTCCTACTGCTGCTCTGTTACTCTGTGCTCTGCCTCATCATTTCCAGCTGCCTTCAGTCCCCTGTGCTGCTTTCTGATCCTGGCTGTGCTTACCTATGGACCAGACTTCTAAAGAGTGGAGTTACACATCTCTGGAACTGCTGTGGTTCGTAAGACTTTTTGATATTATTATGTTCTGAACATTAACTCCTGGACTGTCTGTGCGGCTGTGGTGCTGGACTTTAGTGGTACTTTTTCAGCCCTAAAGGAAGTACACTGGAAAGCCTTCTCCTTGTGGTTCACCGTCTTCATATTACTGGACTTACATGAAATGTGTTGACTTCACTGTTTGCCTATTTCTGGAGTACCAAGTTTAAGTTCAGGTAGCGCTCTTACTGTATATAATTTCTGGACTTGCTTGCATTAGCGGTTGCGCTCCGCTAGCATAGCTGCTGAACATTTCCGGTTTGTGCTGTTTTGCACTTCGCTGCAATTTCAGTAATTCCTCTGGTAGTGTTATGTCCCATGAATAGTTAGTTTATGTTTACTTTAGCTTTGTTAATACAGTTTATTTGTCTCAACTTTGGTCTCAGATTCGATTATCCCATGCAATCAGGTTCCATAGTACCTTTATATACATTTCACAGAACTTTGCCATTGTTCCCCTGCCTCTTCTGGATTGGAGTTGTCTCTCTCGCCTGTACTCCTTGGTTGTCTAACGAACTGTGACCTCTGCCGCCAGTGTTTTCAGATGCAAATTTTTTTAATAATTCCGCAACAAGGGCCCTCTGGTACTGCCCCATTTTAGTAGACCTTTCTTCCTTGGAAATAAGAGAAAGAAAGTTCTCCTTGTAGCGTGGGTATAAAAGTGTCACCAACCAGTAAAAACTGTCATCCAAAATTTGGATAACACAAGGGTCATGGGAAAGGCAGCATAATATATACTCAGCCATGCATGCCAGACTGCTAACAGGTAAGACTTCCATGTCCTCAACAAGAGGACGACTGACCATGCTGAACAGACGGTATGACTTGTGCAGGTATTACCGTCTATAACGCATGAAACTAGCTCCTTTTCTTCCTCCTCCTCCTTTTCCTCATTGTCACCCAATCCACTTTGGAATGAGAGGAGGCTGGGCTGTGTGTAATCACCCGGTATGGTTCCTTGCTCCATCTCATCATGCTCTGCCTGCAATGCATCCTCTTTGATTGTGAGGAGAGAGTGTTTCAGAACACAGAGAAGTGGGATGGTGATGCTAATTATGGCGTCATCGCCGCTCACTAGGTGGAGTCCTCAAAGTTTTGGAGGATGTTGCATATGTCTGACATCCATATCCACTCCTGAGGTCTTATGTGTGGAGTCTGAACTGAATGCTGGTAGTCAACAACTGCCCTCTTCTGCTCACAAATCCTTTACAACATCTGCAGTGTAGAGTTCCAGTGCATGGGGACATCACACACCAGTCAGTGAGCCAGAAGCTGCAAACGCTGCTGAAGCACAGCAAGGGCGCCTGAAGTTGTAGCTGACTTTCTAAAACGGGCACACAGGTGGCGTACTTTGACAAGCAGATCTGGCAGCTCCGGATAGGATTTTAAAAACCGTTGAACCATGAGGTTAAGCACATGGGCCAGGCATGGTACATGTGTGAGCTCACCTCAGAGCTACCAACAGGTTCCAGCCATTGTCAAACATGACCATGCCTGGCTGTAGGTTCAGCGGTGTCCGCCACAGATCTGCCTACTCTTTCAGAGCTGTCCACATCTCGTTAGCATTGTGCAGTTTGTCATCTAAGCATCTTAGCTTCAGCACAGCCTGTTGCCGCTTGGTTGAGGCAGTACTGCAGTGCTTCCAGAATGTGACTGATGTTGTGATTTCGAAAATGGATGCTGAAGAGGAGGAGGATGAGGTGCAGGAGCTGTAGACTGTGGGGGCAACGCTGATTGACGTAGGGCTCGCATTCCTTGGTGTCGGGAGGACGTGTTCCATCCCAAGGTCCGACTGGGTCTCGACTTCCAATGTGTGAACCCAGTGTTACATCAACGAGATGTACTGTCCCTGCTCACAAGCACTTGTCACGTGACCATAGTTAGGTGGACTTTCCCACCAGTAACTGCATTGTTGAGGGCACGGCTAATGTTGTGGGACACGTGCTTGTGTAATGTGGGGTTGGCACATCGGGAGAAATTGTGGCAACTGGGGACAGAGTACCGAGGGATGGCTGCCGCCTTCAGGTTGCAGAAAACTTCCGTCTCCATTAGCCTAAAAGGTCATCATTTCAAGCGCAAGCAATCACGAAATGTGAGAATTTAGTAGTGTGGCCTGTGGGGCGTTGGCTGCGTATTTGCGCTTACATTCCAAGGACTGGGGTATGGACAACTGAAGGCTGCACTGGGACAAGGACGTGTTTTGCTGATGGTGCTATTTGACTGTGCAACAGCAGGTGCAGGGCAGGAGGCATCTTCACATGCACCATGGACAGGGGATTGGCTTGCCCACACAATAATGGAAGAAGCAGTGGTGTCACCGGCAGACACTGTTCCTGGACCCTGGGGTTTGACCCACAAAGTCAGGTGCTTTGCTGCCATGTGCCTGATCATACTGGTGGTAGTCAGGCTGGTGGTTTTGCTACCCCTGCTGATGCTGTCCTGGCAGGTGGTGCAAATGGCCTTTTTGAGGTTATCCGCAGAGTCTGTAGCCCCTTAACCCCCCGAGTTTTTTCAGTTTTGCGTTTTCATTTTCCCTTTCGTCCTTCCCAGAGCCATAACTTTTATATTTTTCCATCAATATGGCCATGTGAGGGCTTATTTTTTGCGGGACGAGTTGTACTTTTGATCAACCCCATTGATTATACCATATCCTGTACTAGAAAATGGGAAAAAAGTTCCAAGTGCGGTGAAATTGCAAAAAAAAGTGCAATCCCATGCCATTATGAGTCCCCAGGTCATTATGAGTTCATAGACACTAAACATGTCTAGGTTCTTTTTTATCAAAGTGGTGAAAAAAATTCTGCTTTGTAAAAATAAAGATTATTATTATAGAAGCACATTGCTAAGGAGAGTAAAACTAATCCCAAACTGTTCAACTATATCAATAGTAATAGAATCTAAAGTGAAAGTGTAGGCCCCTTAAATTGTGAGGAAAGAATGGTTGTAAATGATGAGGAAACAGCTAATATATTAAACACCTTCTTCTCCACGGTGTTCACGGTGGAAAATGAAATGCTAGGTGAAATGCCGAGAGACAAAGAAAACCCTATATTAAGGGCCACCAATCTAACCCAAGAAGAGGTGCAAAACCGGCTAAATAAGATTAAAATAGATAAATCTCCAGGTCCGGATGGCATACACCCATGAGTACTAAGAGAACTAAGTAATGTAATAGACAAACCATTATTTCTTATATTTAGGAACTCTATAGCGACAGGGTCTGTTCCACAGGACTGGCGCAATAGCAAATGTGGTACCAATATTCCAAAAGGGCTCTAAAAGTGAACCTGGAAATTATAGATCAGTAAGTCTAACCTCTATTGTTGGTAAAATATTTGAAGGGTTTCTGAGGGATGTTGTTCTGGATTCTCAATGAGAATAACTGTTTAACTCCATATCAGCATGGGTTTATGAGGAATCACTCCTGTCAAACCAATCTAATCAGTTTTTATGAAATGGTAAGCTATAGACTGGACCAAGGTGAGTCATTGGATGTGGCATATCTTGATTTTTCCAAACCATTTGATACCGTGCCGTGGTCGGTACACAAAATGAGAATGCTGGGTCTGCGGGAAAATGTGTGTAAATGGGTAAGTAACTGACTTAGTGTTAGAAAGCAGAGGGTGGTTATAAATAGTATATTCTCTAACTGGGTCGCTGTGACCAGTGGGGTGTGAGCAGGTTGTGGGATGCAGTGACAGAAGGCAGAGCAAGGGTAAATAACTTTACTTGAACAAGGAATACTCCATGCAGGGAGGTAAATAGTTAACAGGGGAGCAAGCAGTTCAAAGTGTAAATAGTATGCAGAGCTAAAGAACAGAAAGGTTATCACAGTTGTTGTTGGGTCACTTATCCTGTTAGACATTCCCCAGGATAGGATGAATCATGGAGCAGGAGATGATGTCCACAACAGCCGGTGTGGTACTTGTCCGGTGGGGGTCCTAAAGATAATGCAGATCCGTCTTCTGGTAGAAGTTTTTGGTATCTGGTACCTTCCACTGCCCTTAGTCCATATACTGATGTAGCTGGGAGAGTGTGGGCCACCACGCTGTCTGCGCCCACCGTGGTCCGACGGATGTACACTGGGGAATCGGGGTGCAAATAATGGTCCCACACCCAACCTCTCTTGGATGGCACGCGCACAGAACTCGCAGGCTCGGATCGTCTGGCACCTTGCTTCGTGGTGACCGACGAGCGCACTGTACGTCTCTCCACAGTCTCTGCCAGTGATGGCGTTGCTTGGGCATGGGCCTGTGCTGTATGAATGCTCCGGGGCTGGAGCACTCACTGATCCCTGCTGCTCGCTGTCTATTCCCGCCAAGTCTGCCTGTTTCTGCGAGCGCTGATGCTGTACCCCCCTTATCTACGCCCCCTGCTTCCACATGCAAGGATTGGTCCTGTCCCTTAAGCTTTCCCCCAGACAACAGAGAAGACAGCCCCGACAATTCTGGAACCGGCACAGAACAGATATGCATGGTACGGTCCTTCTTCTTACAGGAGTACCGCAGGGCTCAGTGTTGGGAAATATTCTCTTCAACATATTTATTAACGATCTGTTAGAAGGTTTACATAGTAAAATATCGATATTTGGAGATGATGCAAAGCTATGTAAAGCAGTCAATACAAGAGAAGATAGTATTCTGCTACAGATGGATCTGGATAATTTGGAAACTTGGATCGAAAGGTGTCAGACGCAGTTTAACAATGATAAACGTAAGGTTATACACATGGTGTCATGATCCAGGTTGGATATGACAGGTTTTTGAATAAGTAACCTTTTTTTCCTTTGAGCTGGTTGCTGGGAGTTGGTTTTGCCCCCGGTGGCCATTAGGGTTATTACACAGTGGTGTCTTTTGTTCTAGTTTGCCCCCGGTGGTGGTGAGTGTTATTGCACATGATAATGAAGCAGGTGAGATTCCTTGGGTCCTGCCTATAAAGGTGTAGCAGGTGGATTCACTCACGGGTGGTGATATTGGTCTTTTCCAAACATCCTTGGTGAAGGATGGAACTTGAGAAGAGTCCCAGGCAGCTCAGTCAGAATCCTGAAGTGGCAGCTATGGTGTCAGCGAGGAGTTCTTGCAAAGCTTGGTGGAGTGGCAGCTATGGTGTCAGTGTGGAGTTTTTGCGAAGCTATGGTGTCGGCGAGGAGTTCTTGCAAAGCTTGGTGGAGTGGCAGCTATGGAAGAGAGCTGCACTCAGATGCTGGACTCTGTTGCTGGAAGAGAGCTGCACTCAGATGCTGGACTCTTGCTGGAAGAGAGCTGCACTCAGATGCTGGACTCTGTTGCTGGAAAGCTGTACTCAGATGCAGGACTCTGTTGCTTGAAATCTGCACTCAGGTGTTGGATTCGGTTGGAGGAAAAGATGCACTCAGGTGTCGGACTCTGTTGCTGGGAGCATTAGCAACAGAGCAAACCTAAGTGGTGTTTCCCTGTTTGTCACTTTCCTCAATGTGTGTTTTAGTGCAGTGGTGGGATTAGTTTCTGCACCGTCCACTTCACTAGTTAGGGATTTCAGGTATCCTGATCGGCGCCCGGTGCGGAACCGGCCTAGGGATCGGTAGGAGTGTAGAGACACTGACTCAGGGGAGTGCAGGAGGTCTCCACGTCCCCATTCCCTATCGCAGGGCCACCATTGTAATTGTTTTCCTGGTTTTCCCCTTTATTCTGGAATTCGCCCAGCTGGAGGCGGTGTATCCAGACATACATGTTCTACTGAAATTCGCCTTCTGGAGGCAGTGTATCCGGCTGCACGTTCTATTATTTAAATTCGCCCTACTGGAGGCGGTGTATCCAGGGTCACGCGTGTCATATAAATTCGCCCTGCCGGAGGTGGTGTGTCCAGTCACACGTGACCAAGACACTTGGGAAGATGAAATCAATATCACCATTACACACTGAACAGAAAACCACTGGGTAAATATGACATGGAGAAGGACTTGGGGATCCTAGTTAATGATAAACTTACCTGGAACAGACAGTACCAGGCAGCGGCTGCCACGGCAAACAGGATCATGGGGTTCATTAAAAGAGGTCTGGATACACATTATGAGAGTATTATACTGCCTCTGTACAAATCCCTGGTTAGACCGCACATGGAGTACTGTGTACAGTTTTGGGCACCGGTGCTACGGAAGGATATAATGGAACTAGAGCGAGTACAAAGGAAGGCAACAAAAGTAATAAAGGGTATGAGGGAACTACAATACCCTGAGAGATTAGCAAAATTAGGATTATTTAGTCTAAAAAAAAAAGACGACTGAGGGCCGAACTAATAACCATGGATAAATAAATAACGAGACAATACAAATATCTCTCCGAGGATCTGTTTATACCAAGGAAGGTGACAGTCACAAAGGGGCATTCTCTGTGTCTGGAGGAGGGAAGGTTTTTCCACCAACATAGAAGAGGATTCTTTACTGTTAGGGCAGTGAGAATCTGGAATTTCTTGCCTGAGGAGGTGGTGATGGCGAACTCAGTTGAGGGGTTCAAGAGAGGCCTGGATGTCTTCCTGGAGCGTAACCATATTGTATCTTACAGTTATTAGGTTCTTTAGAAGGACAAACATCTGGGGATTTATTCTGACGGAATATAGGCTGAACTTGGTGGATAAATTTCTTTTTTCGGCCTTGCTAACTATGTTACTATGATCCGTGGGACGGACAAACCAGAGTTTGAAATACCTGGCCTGTAGGTAATTATTTTTTTAAGCAAACTGGTGTCAATAACTTGGATAAAACACTGCAAAAAAATTTAAATGGAGGCCTGAAATGGCACAATTTTGAGTGCACTGATATATGATCCGTGGGACGGACTAACCACAGTTTGAAATATCTGGCCTGTAGGTAACTATTTTTATAAGCAAACTGATGTCAATAACTTGGATAAGACACTGCAAAAAAAATTAAATGGAGGCCTGAAATGGCACAATTTTGAGCGCACTGATATGTGATCCGTGGGACGGACAAACCACAATTTAAAATAGCTGGATTTTTAGCGCTGTAATATGGAATGGATCAGGCTGTATATTCTGCAGTGCCAACAAGCAAATGGAGCAGAAAAAAGGTGTTCTCTGAATTACTTTTAAAGCAAATAATCAGGATTAAGATAATAAAAAATGATTCCTGGCTAGAGTTGAGCGAAACGGGTCGGCCAAATTCAGAAGTCGCCGACTTTTGTTAAAGTCGGGTTTCGCCAATCGAAACCCGACCATAGCGTGAGGTCGGCCATGAGGTCGCCGACTTGAGCACCAAAGTCGCGTTTCCCACAATGCTTCCAGCGCCTTTTCTCAGCCCATCATCAAGGATGCACACTGTGGGCAGCGCGATTACATAGACAGCAGCCCCCACCATCTTAGAGAAGGGCATTCAAGTGATTTGCTGACTTTGTGTGGTGTCACAGTGACTATAGAAGGCCGTGACCGCCATCTTACTTCTGCCGATCTTAGCATAGGGAGAGGTTGCTGCTGCTCGTTCTCAATAGGGAGAGTGTTTAGGCAGGAAAAAAAAAGTGCTTCTGCTTATAGCGATTTTCACTGTACAACACAACAGTATAGTGTGCAGTGACAGGGGAGGCTATATTTGTGTGCAGCAGCTATGTTGGTGATTAGGCTGCCTTATAAGGCTCCCTAATAGCTGCATTGCTGTTTGCACACTGCTGTGCAGAGTGCTTTTTTAAAAGCAAAAATACTTTTATTCCTTTTCTCTGCACAGTTACCAAGCGTTCATTTTTTTTCACACTTTTGTGCACTGCTGTGTGCACGCTGCTGTGCAGACTGCTTTTTTTTCAAGGCAAAAATACTTTTATTCCTTTTTTTCTGCACAGTAGTTACTGAGCGTAAATTTTTGCACACACCGTATAGAGGTGTACGCTCCTCACACACTACCGTGTACCAGCTGTGTAACTCCTATACATGCTACATGCTATATGTGTGTAAAAATACACGGAGATTAACATTTTTCCTTACATACACCGTATAGAGGTGTCCGATTCTCAAACAGTATCGGATATCTACTGTTCTTATTACGGTCACATCTACACAGAGTCAGCGTGTGTGTGTGACACTCCGTAAGTACATATACGGACATTGCCATTTCTCCATACACCGTATTGAGCTGCCCGATTCTCAAACAGTATTGTATATCTGCTGTTCTTACGACGGTCACATCTACACAGAGTCAGCGTGTGTCTGTGAGTCTCCGTAAATACATATACAGACATTTCCATTTCTCCATACACCATATTGAGCTGTCCGATTCTCAAACAGTATTGGATATCTGGTGTTCTTATTACGGTCACATCTACACAGAGTCAGGGTGTGTGTGTGACACTCTGTAAAAACATATACGGACATTGCCCTTTCTCCATACACTGTATTGAGCGGTCTGATTCTCAAACAGTATTGTATATCTGCTGTTCTTATTACGGTCACATCTACACAGAGTCAGCGTGTGTGTGTGACACTCCGTATATACATATACAGACATTTCCATTTCAAAATAAATGAGCAGCAAGCTAGTACCAATAATGAAAAAATAAAATTAATCTACTTTATTTCAATCTCTTAAAAAACAAAAATGGAAAGCGCACATAGGGTGTATTGTCTAGAAGCGCCACAATAGCAAGCAAGCCCAATCAGTTAGACTCACCTGCTGAAGTTGTGTGAGTCACAACAAACTGGGAATCACTCATAAAGGTCCGGTCGTCGCTGGTATCCCGCTGGTAGTAAATGAAATAAATCCAAAGTGGAAAAAAGAGCCAGGCTGAATAAACCGCGCTGACCAGAAAAAAACGCACCTTCGGCCTAATTATTCACTTCACTTGTGAAGACAGGAAGTATGAAAGGTGGCGCGTAATATAAAGACAAATTGGTAAGCAGCCTCTTTAATGGCATTTTTAGGATAAGAAGGCATCTATTCACATCATATTAGTTCCCCTGATGATCTGGACAACAGTGAAACGTGTCTGGAGACGGGAAATGTACTACATGGAGGAACCCATCACTTTGTAATATGGGTGAGATCCTTCCTTGTTATATGCCATGTATGCAAACTTTTGCTAATAAGGAGGTATAAAATTATCCTGTATATCCCCTAATGGGAAGGTATTCTATACTTATGAAATGTACCTCAGTTTGCAAGTTATGCCTTTTTTTAATATTTAAGCCACTGTCATTGCTGCTATAGCGTCTATGGAATTCGGCGTCCTTTTGAATAAGGAAATGCACTGTTTTTGTTGCTCTGATTGAGCCTATGTTATACCATAGACTGCGTATTACTCACTCCAAATGACTATGAGGAATGATATATATGACTCCAATGGTCTGTTGAATTGTGAAAGTATGGTTTAGAGGGACGGTTGAGTGCCGTCTCCAAATACATGATAGGTGCTGTCACAATAATAACATTGTGTGAGAGAAGATCTTTGGGGTCTTTTCTGACTATCTCAAAGGTAAGGGTTTGATAGTCTGTATATGTTTGTCTTTGGTTATTGTCATGATCCAGTCTGACAGGTTAAATGGATAAGTGAACTTTTTTTCCCTTGGCTAGGTGCCAAAGTGATGTGATTGCCCCCGGTGGCCATTAGAATTATCACACGTGGTGTCGTGCATTCTGAGTTGCCCCAGTGGTGGTGAGCGGTAGTGCACTTTAGTTTCTTTGGTTTAATGTGCACTTAATTACAAATCAGGTGTTAGGCTCTATAAAAGAGTCAGGTGTGTTCAATCACTGTTGGTGATATTGTGTGTTCATTTGGCAAGTAAGCCTGGGGTGAGGAAGGAGCTGAACATGAGTCCTGCGCAGCCCAGCCAGAGGGGACGAGTGGCAGCTATGTGGTCTGCAAGAAGGGCTGGCATGGCGTGGTGGAGTCAGTTTATGGTGTCGGCAGGAAGAGCTTGCATGGCTTGGTGGAGTGGCGACTATGGAGAGAGTTGCACTCAGCATGCGGGACTTGGTTGCTGAGAGCTGGACTCAAGCATGCTTGACTTTTTGGGCAGGAGCTGAACTCATCTTTGGGACTCTGTTACTGGACTTCTGCAATTGGTGGTGGACTCTGCTCCAAGGCTGAACTATGGTGAAGGATCCAGTTATGGTGATGGATCCGGGTGGAGGAGAAGATGCACGCAGGTGGTGGGCTCTGTTGCTGGGAGTGTACGCAACAGAGCAAAGCTAAGTGGTGTTTCCCCTGTTTTGTCATCTTTCCTCATGTGTGTTTTAGTGCAGTGGTGGGATTAGTTTCCGCACCGACCAATTCCCTAGTGAGGGTTTAGGTCAGGGCGAGCTAGGGTTCTTAGGTTCCTGTGCGCGCCGGTGCGGAACCGGCATAGGGAACGTTAGGAGTGCAGGGACACTGGCTCAGGAGGTCTCCATTTCCCTATTCCCTATCGAAGGGCCCACCATTGTTAATGTTTCCCAGGTTTCCCTTATTATTTAAATTCGCCCCACTGGAGGCGGTGTATCCAGGGTCACGTGTGTCATATGGGTTCGCCTTGCGGTACTCGCTGCGTCCATACACACGTGACCGTGACAGTTATGTGCACTTTTATCAGGATATATTCCTTTTTAAGAGATTGAAATAAAGTAGATTTAATTTTATTTTTATTTTTTCATTATTGGTACTAGCTTGCTGCTCATTTATATTATTCTGGCTGGTAGATCACTTGCTATTTTTAAATTTCCATTTCTCCATACACCGTATTGAGCTGTCCGATTCTCAAACAGTATTGTATATCTGCTGTTCTTATTATGGTCACATCTACACAGAGTCAGCATGTGTCTGTGAGACTCCGTAAATACATATATGGACATTTCCATTTCTCCATACACTATATTGAGCTGTCCGATTCTCAAACCGTATTGGATATCTGCTGTTCTTATTGCGGTCACATCTATACAGAGTCAGCGTGTGTGTGACACTCCGTAAATACATATACAGAGATTGACAGTTTCACCAACAACGTATATAGCTGTACACTTCTGATACAGTACAGTATATCTGCTTGTTGGATTACGGTGAAATACATACTGGGAGAGTGTCTATGACTCACAAAATATATACGGAGATTTCACTTTTTACATACACCTTACACAGCTGTACGCTCCTCATACAGTACCATTTCTCTGCTGGTATTTTTGGTACATTTTCCCAAACATGAGGAAGTATGTTGGAAGAGGCTGCAGACGAGGGCGGGGGCGGCGCAGCTGGTACTGATGGTGGTGGTGGTGGTGCATCGGCTGGTTCTGGCAAAAGCACAATATCAGCTAAGGCAGGAGGTGTTGAGCCTGTGTCATCGTCTGGCACAAGAAGGCCTTTAAGGTTCCCTTTTTTGGGAGTAGGTAAACCGCTTTTAAAGCCGGAGCATCAGGAACAGGTTTTGGCTTACATTGCCGAAACGGCCTCCAGCTCTATTGCCTCCTCTTTTTGAAGTTACAAAATCTGCAAGCACAGAGTTGTCAGTGCAGGCTTCTGGTCAGGAACAACACTTTACCTTGTGTCCTTCACCCGCACCAAAAGTGAAGGATGCCGCAGCACACACTTCAGATTACTTTATGGAGCTCTTTTCACATACCATTCCTGGGTTATCAAGTCAAATCCTGAATTCCCCAGTCCCAGATGAATTTGACATGGAGTGCACTGATGCACAGCAACTGCTAGATGATTCTGCTGGTACATTCACCCACAGCACTACATTGACCTCGCAGTATACTGAGCCCGAATCAGACCCTGATGAAACTCAGGTGCCCCTTCCCGCATACTATACGACCTTACATGGTGACACAAAGGAAGGTGCAGATGACATTGAAGATGAGGTCATGGATGACCCAGTTGTTGACCCGGACTGGCATCCATTGGGGGAAGAGGGTGCCGGTGACAATAGGTCAAAATAGGAGAAGGATCTGTAGCAGGCATTGTCATCGCAGCAGCGGTTATCCGGCAGGCCCGTAGCTGTCAAAAAACTTGGTAAGAAAATTAAAAGAGTTGCAGGACAGCTTGGCCAGATGGTCAAATTAGCACAGCGTGCAAGCCCTGAAAATTTGTACCATAGTAGGAAGAGTGCAGTGTGGCACTTTTTTGAACAAAATCCTACTGATGACGCAAAGGTTATCTGTAAGAAGTGCCGAAGGACCTTTAGCAGAGGGAAAAATCTACGAAATTTGAATAGCAGTTGCATGCTTAGACATTTAACCACCATGCACTTGCAATTGTGGACGGACTACTAAACCTCACGTACCACATGTGCACCTGCTCCGAATGAAGGTAGTCAGCAACGCTACATCGCTTCCCCCACTGTAAGTCCACCGGTTAGCACACCACCAGCAGCAAATGTTGCGGTGTCGTCACAAGGCCAAAGCAGTCAGGGAATCACAATGTTATTGCTACAAAAGACTGAATCTAGGCCATCAGCAAGACCACCAACACAATCACCAACCCTCTCGACATTGCAACAAGGTGGAACTCCACCCTGCACATGGTGGAGCGGCTGTGCGAGCAGAGGCAGGCCATAATGCATTTGTGGGAGGATACTCGGCCAGGCACTTTGAGAGCAGACATGGAATTGTCGGGTGTGCAGTGGTCAAAGCTGAAAGACCTCTGTAAAGTCCTTCAGTGTTTTAAGGAATGCACACGGCTGGTAAGCGCAGACGATGCCATGATAAGCATGAGCATACCACTTATGCATCTGCTCATGCAAACTTTGATGCACATTAAGGATCAGGCGTCTGCAGCTGAGGAGCAGCAGGAGGAGGAGGAGGGAAGCCTTGATGACAGTCAGCCATTGTCTGGTCAGGGAACTGCCGTGATGAGGTGGAGGAAGAAGAGGAGGATGAGGGGT
Organism: Dendrobates tinctorius; assembly: GCF_039654945.1. Taxonomy (NCBI): domain Eukaryota; kingdom Metazoa; phylum Chordata; class Amphibia; order Anura; family Dendrobatidae; genus Dendrobates; species Dendrobates tinctorius. The sequence continues at coordinate 1,934,041 of NW_027361770.1, read as the reverse complement.
ATTTTTGGGGGAGGAGGATGCTTCTCAGGGGGCAAGGGAAAATGTGGGCGTGCCAAGGTCAGGTACAGTGTTTGTGCGTGACTGGAGGGATGTGGATTTGCCAGAAAGTGTTCCTCCACCCACCACTGGCAGTGCAGCATTGACACCTGGAACATTTGCCCACATGTGTGATTATGCCTTGCGGATCCTAAAAAGGGACCCCCGCATTGCCAAAATGATGAGGGATGACGACTACTGGTTGGCCGGCATCCTCGATCCATGATATAAAGGCAAATTACACAACATCATGCCACAGGAAAACCTACAGCTAATATTGGCTAACAAACAAGCAACTCTGGAAAACCGTTTGTTTGAGGCATTCCCAGCACACAACAGCAGAGCTGGTTCTCCCACGAGCCGTAGTGGGCAAAATGGAAGAGGTGTTCGTGGTGCACACAACCAAAATGGCATTGGAGACGGGTTTCCTGACCATGTTGTGGTCTGATTTCTCAAGTACCACGCACACGACAGCTGATACAGAATTGATTGCAAGTGACAGGAGACAGAAGTTGTCAACTATGGTTCTCCCATATCGAGGTTCTCCCTCACAAGTCATTCCCCTTTGATTATTGGGCCTTTAAACTGGACACATGGCCTGAATTGGCACAATATGCCTTACAGGACCTCGCTTGCCATGCTAGTAGTGTGTTATCTTAAAGAGTCTTCAGTGCTGCTGGATCAATCCTGACAGAAAAAAGGACCCGTCTGTCGACCCAAAATATTGATGCAATATACTAAAGGAACAGACAAGAGCAATAGAGTCTTATCCGGGTTAATATTAAAAGATTAAAAGAAATTCACTCACCTATTTGTAGAAGAGATCAAGCACATAGAATTCATAGTCAGCTGCTGCACATCCAAAGGTCAACCGAGTGACCGCTGATACATCAATTCTTATGGAAATAATTTATGGACTTCCATGCGCTGCTTGACAAAATACAGAATCCCACTTACGGTGAAAGATTAATAATTTATTCCCAACAAGTTTCGAAGTAACGACTGCTTCTTCCTCAGGGGATGACAAACATGAACAGATAGCGTTGTCCCAAGACTATATACACTCCACATTTGAAAATTGGCGCAAATAGTCACATGTTCTTTTTGCAAGAAGTCAAAGTTCAAACACATGAAATAACATGATCAATAACCTTTACCTATTAAAATCACAAAGTCCATTTATTATATTATAGATAAAACATAGAAAAAAAGAAGAAAAGAAAAAGATTTTTACAATAATTATCCCGCATATATCTTGTCTGAACATTCATTCATTTTTTTTTTCCGATTTTGAGATATATTCTTGTTCTGGTATAGTGGTCTAAGTGGTTGGCCCATTGATTTCGGCTCTTTCTTGTTGCGAGTTCTTTTTTTCGTTGATATTTTCACATTTTTTTCTTTTTCTTCTTTTTTTCTATGTTTTATCTATAATATAATAAAGGGACTTCGAAACGCGTTGGGAATAAATGATTAATCTTTCACCATAAGTGGGATTCTGTATTTTGTCAAGCAGCACATGGAAGTCCATAAATTATTTCCATAAGAATTGACCCAAAATATTGATGAGCTAACCTTCATTAAAATGAACCATGCATGGGTTTCAAAGGATTTTGTCCCACCTTTCCCTGATAACACATAGGTAGCCAGAAAGAAGGCTCGCTTTTGTCCTCTTCCTCGGACTTCTCCAATTCCTCCATTTGCAGCTGCTGAAAGTCCAGCCTACACATCAACATAAGCCATTTTTTAAACCTCCCTAACTGGGCTGCCCCCTTCAGGACCGGGGTCACCACCTGGCCCACCCGGGCAAGACAGGTGTGTGGCCCCACCCTTGGGCGACGGCACTGGCCAGGGCCTCTCATAGTACAATAAAGTGTCTCTGACGGTGGGGGGGCCCACTCGCCGTCAGACACACTGGCGTACTATGAGGGGCCCTGTGCCAGTACCGGCGCCCACAAGTGGGTCCCCCCTGCTTGCTCATGGACACATCACTTGCAATACTTACCTCTCACTGCTCCACCGCCGTGTAGTCTGGCCAGTTAAATCCTTCACAGGGACGGCCACTACAAATTTGGTGTACTGATCGATGATTGTTAAGATGTAGCTATGTCCCGTCCTGCTGGCCTCTACCTTCAGATTACTAATGGCTACCATTTGTAATGGACGTCAACTCACAATCGGATGCAGTGGTGCTTTATGATCACCTTTCACAGTTTTCATAGTCACAGACGTGTGACATTCTTGACACCATTTTTCAATGTCTCCTCTCATAGCAATCCAATAGAATCCCCTACGGCCTGTGGCTTCTGTGATTTAAACTCCAAAGTGACCAGACAGATCATGATAGGCAGTGAGGTCCTTGTCTACAGCTCTCCCTGTGATCACAAGTTGATGGAGACGAGTAACTGTGATGGGATCGACGCTACTGCGATACAGCAACCCTTTCTTCACTAATTTGTATTTTTAGCTGTATCCATACTAAAAGTAATTGAGGGTCATCATCGCCTCTGCGAATTCTCCCGGGAGGTTTTCCCGTGATTAGTAATTCCAACATTTCTGAAATCACTCGACTTTCCGTCTGTACTTTTATCCATCTAGCTTCCTGTAGCGGAGAGTCTGGACTGGCTTACTGAGACTGAAATATATATGAAGATTTCAAAGTACCCCAACACTGTATACTGGTGTACGTTTTGAATACATTTCCCTTTTTCTCATTTTTTTTTTTCTGGTGTAATCCATACTGAGCCTGTGAGAGTTTGTGTCTTACTCTGGTAAAATATAAGGAGATTTAAAATGACACCAACACTGTATGCAGCTGAACGCTTGTAAAACATTACCCTTTTTCAAGTTTTTATATTCTTGTCTAATCCATACTGAGCCTGTGATTGTCTTTGTCTGAATCCTGAAATATAGATGGAGATTTACAATTACCCCTAGACTGGAAACACCTGGGATCTGCTGATACAGTACCTTTTTCCAACATTTTGTATTACGGTCAAATCCATACTGACTGAAAGATTGACCAAGTAATAGAAGACAGAGATGCCCGTTTGAAAGGTTCTGCAGCCCTGAGACCACCTTCCAAAGCCTGGCTGGACTCAAAGAAACCCGCTTCTTCCACATCTGGGGACAATTACCAAAAACGCTACCACTGTGAACGAGATAAAGAATCAGCAATGGAATTCCTAATACCTGCCACCTTAGAAGCCGTCACATGAGCATTACGCGATAAACAAATCAAAATTAACTGCCGCAGGACTCATCACTGGAGGAGAGGACGCCGTCAAGCTGTTAATGGAACACACAACTCCCATGTTGTCACAATTAAAATGGATCCTTCTGTCCCGAAACTCCTCCTTCCATAGGTTCACAGCCACCAGTATAGGCAAAATATCCAACAAAGCAATATTCCTAACAAGGCCCAGCTGAAACCACTCCTCAGCCCACACAGCCGTGCACCACAGTTCCCTAAAATATGACCCAAAACACTCCATCATACGCATCTGTGAACATCTCCAAGTCATCATTTAAAACTGCCTCCTCCATGAGCAAAAAATATCCATTGTATTGCTCCAAAAAATAGTCCCACAATTCAAAATCAGCCTTATGTTCACTGTAAAGCTGAACAAAATGATGCGGAGCCCGCACTCCCGCCATAGCGCTCGCCAACCGCCAAGAAAAGACCCGACCCATTGTAATAATGCGACAAGCAAAAGTCAAGTTCACAAGTAGTGACTGCACCTATGTCAACGACAATTTCTTCAACCGTGTTGCCCGAGACACCTCATCCCGCAACGCCTATACCTTATCCTCCGTCAAACAGAACTCACATTTTACCGAATCAATCACGATTCACAAAAATAATAGGCACGTACAAGGCCCCTCTGTTTTACCGGGAGCAAGCTGTACAACAAAACGCTCCGCCACCCATTCCACCATTCTAAGTAACCTCTCCCAACAACCAGAATAAGCCGGACCGATACACAAACAATCATCCAGATAATGAATCAAGGAATCAAAAGCCGATACTTTGAGAAAAAAACTGAATGCCTCAAAAAACGCACAAGACACCGAGCAACCCATTGTCAAACACCTATCAACTAAAAAAACACCACCCCAGTAACACACCAACAACTTAACACTATCCGGATGAACAGGGATCAACATAAACGCCGACTCAATATCTGTTTTAGGCAAAAGTGCCCCCTTCCAACATTTCTGGACAAACTTTGCCGCCTCCTCAAATGACGTAAAAAACAAAGAGCACAGCTCCGGGTCAATTCCATCATTCACTGACCTACCACGAGGGAAAGACAGATGATGAATGAGCCTGAACTTATTCTGCTGTTTCTTAGGCACTACACCCAGGGGCGAGACTACCAAATCCTCAAACAGAGGATCCTTAAACGGCACAGACATCCTTCCCAACTTAACCTCCCTCCCCAACTGTTACGACACCACCTCAGCATATTGGTCAGCTGACCTCAGATTGTTAATCACCCGTGGTATCTCAAAAGGAGGGGTGGGAATTTTAAACCCGTCACTGAAAACGGACAACAACAGTTCTGACTTAACCCCATCCGGAAACCTACTTCCATAAGGGACCATCACGGCCAGTTTCAATGGCGCTTACCCCTTTTGAATTAGCACTCTCTGCTTCTCCTTTCTGCTTCCTAAAGCATCTAGAAGCACCATGCGAGGTTCCTTTGCAATGGGATCAAAGGTGCTTGAATTTGCAGCAATCTAGCCCCAAATTTACACTGGCCATCATTCAATTGCCAGCAGAGACCCTGGTTCTGGCTGACCGATTGCCCCGGCTGACCCCCTTGCCCCTTGTCCACTGCTTTGTGCATTTGACGAACCGGCCCCCTGGCACCACCAGGAAGGGAATGGCCAAACTTAGTCGGCGTCATAACCTTCAACCACAGACGTATGTCTTTCTTGTCCCACGGAATTGCCGGACGAACCGCCTTCCTATGCCTAAACTGTTTGTCATAACGGAGCCAAGCCTTAACCCCCTACACCCTATAAGCCTCCCCAATCGAATCCAAACAACAAAAAAGAGAACAATTCTCAGGCGTCTTCTCTCCAACCACGCTAGCCAAAATATCGAATGCCTGTAGCCAATTAGCTAATCTGTGCGAAATCAATCGCCATCTCCGTTTTTCCTCCTCCTCTTTTTGGCTATCATCCTTCCCTTTGTCCAAGTTCAACTTTTCCAAAGGAAGCAGTGAAAAAATCGCGACATATTTGTCCTATATCTTTTCCCACACCTCCTTCTTACGATGAGTGCCCAGTGGGCCCTCAAAGCATACATAAACCGCCCCATGCGCCCTGTCATCTACATGGATCCGACATTCCTTTCCTTCTCAGTCTGAACCGAAACAGACACAGGGTCAGCTCGGCCAACTGACACCATGGTAACCGCTCCCGACAAACTGGTCCCTCGCTCCTGCGACCCCACCCTAGCGGCTAAATGCGCCAGGGCGCTCCAAATCCCTCCATCTGCGACAACAAATCACGCATGGAAGTCAACATCTCCCCCAGCCCCACAATCCATGAAGGAACTTGGTCCACAACTCCCTGACCTAACGCCACCGGCCAGCCCCACAACCCACTCCCGACCGCAGGGGACCTCACTAGAGATGAAGACACACAAGACATGGAGCCATACTCACCAGGCTGCGATGACGTTGTGACTTCTCCAGCCGCCAATCCCGTATCCTGCTGTGTGTTGACTCCGGAGCTTCCCCTCAGACCCTCTGTCCACAGAGGTCCGCCACCTTGTGAAGCAGGCTTTCTCGATGCTGCCGCCCTCTCGGGGAACTCCGTTCTGGGCTATTTGCTTCTCCAGCCCCCGCTGAGGCAAGCGGGCTGCACAGCCACGGGGGCTTCTGCCTGCGGACAACCACCCCCAGCAACCCCCACCGACTGCCTGACGCACTGTCCATGCTGATCCAACGCCGTTGTCATGGTCAGGGTGCCCGAGGTACTGAGCATAGATGACAGCCTCGGGCAACAGGGGCTTAAGCCCAACGACCCCCCCCTCCGGGTAACTCCCACCACCGCCCCAAGAAGAGGAGGCAGACCGCCCGGCTCCATGACGGCCTGCTGTGACGTCATTGTTCATCGCCCACCCGGCGAGTGCAGGCCCCGCCTCCCGCTCTGCTCGGGGAGAAGGACTTGCAACCGCCACTGGAACCAGCCTGGCTCGTGGATTCCTCCCAGCCCAGGGCCTGCCCGCACGCTTACCAGCAGGCACCCGACCCAGAGGGTCCCTGGAAGGGGCTCCGTTGCCAGAGCTGGGTCCTGGGATCTGTGTCGGGGGATAAACGCTCTGTGGCCCTTGATCGCCGCCTCACACGGGAAGAGACACCAGTGGCCGACCCGCTGCTTCCACCGATGATCCCCATGACCTGCTCCTCCATCCACCCAGCAGGCTGCAACTCCACTGCAGCGCGCAGCCTCTCCAATCCAGCTGATATGGACTCCATGCCATCTGGGTGTGGGACAGTCTCTGCGGCTCTGTAGCGGGAACTGAGGTAACCGCCCCATAAGCACACTTCAAATAACCCCCATTATTTCCATACTCAACCTCCCAAGGACAGTTAACCCCCTCCCTCCAACCCACTGTCATGTGGGCCTTCACTTACACCTCTGGGGAGGGGGGGATTTGGCTTGCTCTGGCCCCTGTCTTTAGGGAGACACTTAGGCCTGTAAACAGAAGTTCTTATGTGCTAGTGCTGAACGCAATTGTTGGGTACAGTTAGTGTGCAGTGACAGGGGAGGATTTTCTTGTGTGCAGCAGCGCCGATTATTAGCCTGACTTATAGCAGTATTGCTGTGTGTAACTGCTGTGCAGACTGGTTTTTACACAGCACTAATACTTTTATTCTTTTTTTCTGCACAGTGAACGAATGTTCATTATTTCCCACACCGTATAGAGTTGTATGCTCCTCACACAGTACCGTGTCACAGCTGGTATCACGGAGAAATACATGCTGACTATCTGTATGTGACTCCGGAAATATATAGGGCGATTTACATTTTCACTTATACTGTATACACCTGGTATCTGCTGATACAGTACCTTTTGTTCTAAATTTTTTACTACGATATAATCCATAGTGAGTGAGCATGTGTGGTTTAGTCCTTCAATATATACGTAGATAAAAAGTTTATCCTATACTATATACACCTCCTATCTTGTGATACAATACCTTTGATCGAAATTTTGCATTACGGTCAAATCCGTACTGAGTGAGCGTCTGAGGGTGACTACGGAAATATATACGCAGATTTAAATTGTACTCTATAATATATATACACTTGCTATCTGCTTATACTGTACCTTTTTTCAACATTTTGTATTATGCTCAAATCCAGACTGAGTGAGCGTGTGAGGGTGACTCCGGAAATAGATCACAAGATGTAAAATTTGCCCAACACTGGATACAGCTGTACGCTAATGATACAGAACCCTTTTTTGCTATTTAGATTCTGGTGTAATCCATACTGAGCCTATGAACGTCTGTCTGTAACTCCAGAAATATATTTGTAGATTTAAGATTACCCCAACACTGTATACAGCTGTACGCTTGTGATACCTTACTGCTTTTTATATAGTGGTCTAATCCATACTGAGCCAGTGAGAGTCTGTTTCTGACTCTGGAAATATTTACTGAGATTTACAATGACCCCTACACTGTATACAGCTGTACGCTTCTGATCCATTACCCTTTTACTGCTTTTTATATTGTGTAATCCATACTGACCTGAGAGCGTCTGTGTCTGTCTCCTGAAATAAATATGGAGATTTATAATGTTTAAACAATACTATATCTACCTTGTATCTGGTGATACAGTAACCTTTTTCTACTTTTTATATTCTTGGCAAATGCATACTGGGACTGAGAGTGCTTGTGTCTGCCTCCTGAAATGTCTATGGAGATTTAGAATGTTTAAACTATACTATATCTACCTTGTATCTGGTTATGCTGGTTCAACTTTTTAGATTATTGTCTAATCCATACTGAGCCTGTGATCATCTGTGTCTGCCTCCTGAAATACATACGGAGATTCTTTCTATTTTAAGTATACTATATATACCTTGTATCTGTTGATCCAGTACCCTTTGTGCCCGAAAGTCGTCCTCCACCCACAATTCAAAGTGCATCACTGACACCTGGAACATTGGCCCACATGTGTGATTATGTCTTGCGGATATTCTTTTTTATATTATGGTGTGATCCATACTGAGCCTGTGAGAGGCTGTGTGTTACTCTTGAAATATATGTGTAGATCGCAAAATGACCCCAACACTGTAAACAACAGTACGCTTGGGATCCATTCCCCTTTTACTGCTCTTTATATTGTTGTGTAATCCATACTGGGCCTCAGAGCGTCTGTCTGCCTCCTGAAATAAATACAGAGATTTTGAATGTTGAAACTATACTATATATACCTTGTATTTGGTGATATTGTGCCCTTTTTCTACTTTTTAGATTGTAATCCAATCCATACTGGCCATGACAGCGTCTGTGTCTACCTCCTGAAATATATATGTAGATTTAGAATGTTGAAACTATACTATATATCCCTGGTATCTGGTGTTAAAATGAAACGCCACGCTGGGCCGGGGGTTACTCAGTACCGGGCCTTTCAGGCTCTTTTAAGGGGGAAGTATGTCTTGGTGGTGATTGGGACCCGGTCCGTGGCACTGGGTGTCCAATAAAGAAGATGACAGTTCAGATGAGGGAGATGGTATGATAATTAATTTGGAAAAGGGGGATTGTGACGCCACCTGTGGTACTCGGCTAGGGTAGCCGACACTGCAATGTAGATCCTCTGGGGCGGTGTTAAAGCAGCCAAGATGATGAAGCTCTCCACGGGCAGAGCTGTATCCCAGGGCAGTTGAGATGGTGTTTGTGAGTCGTTGACGGTGATGGTGAGTGTAGCGTGTATAGCAGGCGAGTTGTAAAAGACACCGAGGACACAGTTGGGTGCAGTTTCTGAGTTTTTCCTCAAAAGTTTTGTGCACAAGTAGACCCGCTTGGTAATGTGTCATCTGAGGGAGGGGTCCGGCAAACTCCAAGGTAGATCAGGAACACCTGTTCAAGACTCCTCCTTGTGTATCCTTTCTAGGCCGTGTCTCTGCGCTGATCTCTCCCTTCCTTCCTGCTGTGCGCCTTCGCAAACAGTGTCCCAAGCCGGCAGCCACGTTTCACACCGGGCGATGTGGGTCAGGCCCCGGGGTCCTTTATTACAACTGCTGCCTTATTGAGTATTGAATGCGGCTGCGGCACTTAAAGTTAACTCAGCCTCTGTCTTTCCAGCTGAGCCCTGTATTTCTCCACTCCCTTCACAGGAGCCACCTTCCCCAACGAGGCCTGGTCCTTCCTTCTCCAGAAACGGGCTTCACAGATGGCTTATTGAACTTCTCGTGCCCCAAGGACATCTTCATTCCAGTCTAGGAGCTTGGACAAGATGTTTCTCTCTTCTCTGACCCTCAGCCCTCTCACAGCAATCCAGCTCTTACTCTGTCCTGTCACCGACTGACAACTCTCTAGAAAGATCCATTTACCTCAGACTAGCTCCACCCACCAACTGTCACCTTGCTCTCTCTGATTTGGATGCCCATAATCACTCCACTACCTGAGCTCCTCCCACTGTACCTACCTTCCACACTAACCCCCAACAACCTTTCCTAGTCAGTCTGGGATGAGGCCATCCTCCCGCCGGGTACACCCAGAAAGCACTGACTAGTGTGTGTGTGTTGAGTGCAGGGTTAGAAGTCCTGACTGGTGATCCCTCCTTACCTGAGGGTAGGATACCACACCTTTGGATGAGGTGCAGTACCTCTGTGGCGACCGTACCCTCAGGGGCACCATAGTACCCTTTCTTAACTTTCTATATTGTTGTCGGATCCATACTGGGCCAGAGAGCACCTGTGTTGCCTCCTGAAATGTATAGGGAGATTCAGTATGCTTAAACTATACTATATATACCTTGTATCTAGTGATACTGTACCCTTTTGCAAATTTTTATATTATTGTCTAATCCATACTGAGCCTGTGACTGTCTGTGTCTGACTCATGAAATATATACGGAGATTTACAATTATCCCTAGACTGTATAGAGCTGTCCGCTTCTGAAACAGTACCATACTGTATATCTGCTGGTATTTTGAGTCCATTTTCACAAAAATTAAGTATGGTGGAAGAGGCTGCGGAAGTGGGTGTGGGGGGCCAGCTGGTACTGATGGTGGTGGTGGTGCATCTGCTGGTAGTGCCAAAAGCACAATTGCAGCTAAGGCAAGAGGTGTTGAGCCTGCGTCATCGTCTGGCACAAGAAGGCCTTTAAGGCTCCCTTTTCTGGGATTAGGTAAACTGCTTTTAAAGCCGGAGCATCAGGAACAGGTTTTGCCTTACATTGCCGAAACAGCCTCCAGCTCTATCGCCTCCTCTTCTGAAGTTTAAAAAAATGCAAGCACTGAGTCGTCACTGCAGGCTTCTGGTCAGGAACCACCCCTTTCCTTGTCTCCTTCACCCCCACCAAAAGTGAAGGATGCGGCAGCCCACACTTCAGATTACTCCATGGAGCTCTTTTCACATGCCTGTGTTATCAAGTGAAATCCTGAATTCCCCAGTCCAACATGAATCAGAGATGGAGTGCACTGATGCACAGCCACTGCTAGATGATTCTGCTGGTACATTCACCCACAGCACTACATTCCCCTCGCACTCTACAGAGCCAGAATGTGACACTGATGGAACTCAGGTGCCCCTTCCCGCATACTATACCACCTTACAGGGTGACACAGAGGAAGGTGCAGATGAAAGTGCTGGTTCCCTGAGCAGGTGAGGGGGTCTTACTCGTGGGCGACGGCAGTGGCACAGGGCCCCTCATAGTACGCAAAAGTCTCTGCCGGTGGGAGGGCCCACTTGCCGTCAGACATACCGTCATACTATGAGGGGCCCTGTGCCAGTGCCATTGCCCACGAGTGGGCCCCCCATGCTTGCTCAGGGACACAGCACTTGCAATACTTACCTCTCCCTGCTCCACCGCAGTGACGTCTTCCGCCTTTCCTGACAATGACATTCAGGTTAGAGAGCGCAATGACATCACGTCTGTATGCCCTCTACCGAAACAGTACAAGTGCAGAGAGCTTGAAGATGGCAATGCTGCGGAGAACAGAGTAGAGCAGTGCCCAGCGAAGAGAGGTATTTAATTTTTTTAAATGTTGGGAGCAATATACACTGGAGAACGATATATGGGGCCCATCATATACAGGAGCATCATCCATTTGACCCATCATATACTGGAACATTCCAAATGAGGGACACTGGAGCAGCATTTATGGGGCCCATTATGCACTGGAGCATTAGAAATGGGGCCCATTATATATGGAGCATAATTTGGGCCCATAACACACTGGAACATCATCCATGGGGCCCAACATATACTGGAGCATTCCAAATGGGGGACATCAGACACTGGAGCAGCATTTATGGGGCCCATTATACACTGGAGCATTAGAGATGGGGCCCATTATATATGGAGCATTATTTGGGCCCATAAGACAGTGGAGCATCATCCATGGGGACCAACATATACTGTAGCATTATGTGGAGCTCATCATATACTATATGGAACATTATATGGGACCAATTCTGTATGGAGAAAAATATGGGGCTCATTATTCTGTATGGCGCACTAGGTGGTGGCCATAATACTGTATGGAGTAATATACTGTCCGTTTTTTTGATCTTTTGTAGAATTTAAAATAGATATCAGTCATGTCATGTAAGCAGTGAAGTATTTTTCATTGTACTGTACCTATATTTCTGTGCCGTATCGGAGCATTATGAATTGTGGTATATGTTAAAACGGCGCACTGACACTCTTTGGCCCAGGGCACACGAAAACCTGGCACCAGCCCTGCCCCCCCACAACTTTAGTCAAATAACCCCCAGTTTTCAATGCGTAACTATTATTATAAAGTAAATTAAGGTTGACAAGCTTAATTAATAAGAATTGATGTTGTTGGCATTCAAATGGGCACTGTAGGTGTGTTTACTGTCCTCCACTCCCTGCCGACTTTGCTTCCCATTGACTTGCATTGGGTTTCGTGTTTCAGTCAGACCCCGACTTTTCCCTATAGTCGGCCGATTTCGTTCGACCCGACTTTTAAGAAAGTCGGGTTTCATGAAACCCGACTCGACCCAAAAAAAGGCAAAGTCGCTCATCTCTATTCCTGGCCTCTGATACCTGAGACTCTGTCTACAAATATCTGTAATAGAAAACCTACAAAAGACAAAATGAAAAAAACCCTGCTGTAATTAAATAAGTAAAAAGCAAAAGTGCATTTAAATCATACAGAGTTCTTAGTAATACTGTATTTGATCAAACATAGCATAAAAGCCGTCCCACCATCGAAGGTGGGACGGCTTTTATGCTATGTTTGATCAAATACAGTATTACTAAGAACTCTGTATGATTTAAATGCACTTTTGCTTTTTACTTATTTAATTACAGCAGGGTTTTTTCATTTTGTCTTTTGTAGGTTTTGTATGCATTTTGGCCATGTGAACATGCATTTATATGCTGCATGTGTACCAACTCAAACCAAGCTCAATTTTTGTGTTTTTTTCTTTGTATTTTTGCATTCTGTGCAAGCTGGGGTGTGGCCTCCCTCTCCTGAGCTGGAAATTGTATTTAAAGGCTTCCCCTGACTGGTGTCCAGTGGTTGGGACCCGATCCTTGTCTGCCCATATTCACACAGATGTCAACTTTGACACATGATAAGGTTTTTAATATTTGACAGTGTAGGACCGCCCCGACCACAGAGTCACCTTGTCGATGGTGGGACGGCTTTTATGCTATGTTTGGTCAAATGCAGTATTACTAAGAACTCTGCATGATTTAAATGCACTTTTGCTTTTTACTTATTTAATTACAGCAGGGTTTTTTTCATTTTGTCTTTTGTATGCTTTTTGGCCATGTGAACATGCATTTACAGTGGGGAAAAAAAGTATTTAGTCAGTCAGCAATAGTGCAAGTTCCACCACTTAAAAAGATGAGAGGCATCTGTAATTTACATCATAGGTAGACCTCAACTATGGGAGACAAACTGAGAAAAAAAAATCCAGAAAATCACATTGTCTGTTTTTTTTTTTCATTTTATTTGCATATTATGGTGGAAAATAAGTATTTGGTCAGAAACAAAATTTCATCTCAATACTTTGTGATATATCCTTTGTTGGCAATGACAGAGGTCAAACGTTTTCTGTAAGTCTTCACAAGGTTGCCACACACTGTTGTTGGTATGTTGGCCCATTCCTCCATGCAGATCTCCTCTAGAGCAGTGATGTTTTTGGCTTTTCGCTTGGCAACACGGACTTTCAACTCCCTCCAAAGGTTTCCTATAGGGTTGAGATCTGGAGACTGGCTAGGCCACTCCAGGACCTTGAAATGCTTCTTACGAAGCCACTCCTTTGTTGCCCTGGCGGTGTGCTTTGGATCATTGTCATGTTGAAAGACCCAGCCACGTTTCATCTTCAATGCCCTTGCTGTTGGAAGGAGGTTTGCACTCAAAATCTCACGATACATGGCCCCATTCATTCTTTCATGTACCCGGATCAGTCGTCCTGGCCCCTTTGCAGAGAAACAGCCCCAAAGCATGATGTTTCCACCACCATGCTTTACAGTAGGTATGGTGTTTGATGGATGCAACTCAGTATTCTTTTTCCTCCAAACACGACAAGTTGTGTTTCTACCAAACAGTTCCAGTTTGGTTTCATCAGACCATAGGACATTCTCCCAAAACTCCTCTAGATCATCCAAATGCTCTCTAGCAAACTTCAGACGGGCCCGGACATCTACAGGCTTAAGCAGTGGGACACGTCTGGCACTGCAGGATCTGAGTCCATGGTGGCGTAGTGTGTTACTTATGGTAGGCCTTGTTACATTGGTCCCAGCTCTCTGCAGTTCATTCGCTAGGTCCCCCCGCGTGGTTCTGGGATTTTTGCTCACCGTTCTTGTGATCATTCTGACCCCACGGGGTGGGATTTTGCGTGGAGCACCAGATCGAGGGAGATTATCAGTGGTCTTGTATGTCTTCCATTTTCTAATTATTGCTCCCACAGTTGATTTCTTCACTCCAAGCTGGTTGGCTATTGCAGATTCAGTCTTCCCAGCCTGGTGCAGGGCTACAGTTTTGTTTCTGGTGTCCTTAGACAGCTCTTTGGTCTTCACCATAGTGGAGTTTGGAGTCAGATTGTTTGAGGGTGTGCACAGGTGTCTTTTTATACTGATAACAAGTTTAAACAGGTGCAATTACTACAGGTAATGAGTGGAGGAAAGAGGAGACTCTTAAAGAAGAAGTTACAGGTCTGTGAGTGCCAGAAATCTTGATTGCTTGTTTCTGACCAAATACTTATTTTCCACCATAATATGCAAATAAAATGAAAAAAAAACAGACAATGTGATTTTCTGGATTTTTTTTTCTCAGTTTGTCTCCCATAGTTGAGGTCTACCTATGATGTAAATTACAGACGCCTCTCATCTTTTTAAGTGGTGGAACTTGCACTATTGCTGACTGACTAAATACTTTTTTTCCCCACTGTATATGCTGCATGTGTACCAACTCAAGCCAAGCTCAATTTTTGTGTTTTTTCTAAATATCTATAATAGGCAGTGTAACGAATGGAAGCAGAGGCACAGGTGGTGAAGTTCACATTCGTCTATTATTTTTTGAGTGGAACCTCAGGACCACGGTCCGGGGGACCATGAAGAGGGCGTGACCAGTGAGCCCAGGTACCCATAGTAAGATCCCTCGAACAGGACCAGAGTAGGATACCTGGGGGACACAGGTGCTGCCTCCATTTAGACCCTGGACTCGTAGCAGCTGTCCCAGTTGGACAAACTGGTAAACAGATATTACAGATGTAGTGGAGCTGACCGGCGGACACCGGGTATATGGGGTGAAGCTGGCTCTGGCGACTTTAGTGTTGTCTACTTGAGAGTTATGGTACAGATGTCGTCTGGAATAGCCGAACCACTGATCACTGATATTCTGCGGAGACAATGAGTATAAGCAGAGTGCAAAAACGGAATGCTATTCAGCGCAGGCAGAACAGAGACAGAACCGGGATTAGCAAGAGTAGATACTCGTTGCTTCGGCACTCTCCCTATGGCAGAGAGGCCAGAAATAGTAATCAGTATGCTGCCATTAGTTAATTGATATTTTCAAAAAATGCTCACTGTCTCTTCAAGAGACCGAGGGTAAGCGCGCGCATCCTAATCACTCTCCCTGAAAGCCTGCTGGCAGCACGCCGGGAAGTAAAGGAGAGAGAGGCAGCAGCAGGACGCCGAGGGACAGACAGAGAGCAAGGATCCTGGCAGGAACCTCGCAGAGGTACAGGGGCAGCGTCGGGAGCAGTAGCAGGTAAGGGACCAAAATTGGAACCAGCGCCAGAACCGGGTCCAGAACCGGGTGTAACAGACAGCTGCAGACAGAACTTGAATAGACCCTCTTTTTTTTTATATGTACTGAATTCTACCACATACAGTGGGGAAAAAAAGTATTTAGTCAGTCAGCAATAGTGCAAGTTCCACCACTTAAAAAGATGAGAGGCGTCTGTAATTTACATCATAGGTAGACCTCAACTATGGGAGACAAACTGAGAAAAAAAAATCCAGAAAATCACATTGTCTGTTTTTTTTTCATTTTATTTGCATATTATGGTGGAAAATAAGTATTTGGTCAGAAACAAGCAATCAAGATTTCTGGCTCTCACAGACCTGTAACTTTTTCTTTAGGAGTCTCCTCTTTCCTCCACTCATTACCTGTAGTAATGGCACCTGTTTAAACTTGTTATCAGTATAAAAAGACACCTGTGCAAACCCTCAAACAGTCTGACTCCAAACTCCACTATGGTGAAGACCAAAGAGCTGTCAAAGGACACCAGAAACAAAATTGTAGCCCTGCACCAGGCTGGGAAGACTGAATCTGCAATAGCCAACCAGCTTGGAGTGAAGAAATCAACTGTGGGAGCAATAATTAGAAAATGGAAGACATACAATACCACTGATAATCTCCCTCGATCTGGTGCTCCACGCAAAATCCCACCCCGTGGGGTCAGAATGATCACAAGAACGGTGAGCAAGAATCCCAGAACTACGTGGGGGGACCTAGTGAATGAACTGCAGAGAGCTGGGACCAATGTAACAAGGCCTACCATAAGTAACACACTACGCCACCATGGACTCAGATCCTGCAGTGCCAGACGTGTCCCACTGCTTAAGCCTGTACATGTCCGGGCCCGTCTGAAGTTTGCTAGAGAGCATTTGGATGATCCAGAGGAGTTTTGGGAGAATGTCCTATGGTCTGATGAAACCAAACTGGAACTGTTTGGTAGAAACACAACTTGTCGTGTTTGGAGGAAAAAGAATACTGAGTTGCATCCATCAAACACCATACCTACTGTAAAGCATGGTGGTGGAAACATCATGCTTTGGGGCTGTTTCTCTGCAAATGGGCCAGGACGACTGATCTGGGTACATGAAAGAATGAATGGGGCCATGTATCGTGAGATTTTGAGTGCAAACCTCCTTCCATCAGCAAGGGCATTGAAGATGAAACGTGACTGGGTCTTTCAGCATGACAATGATCCAAAGCACACCGCCAGGGCAACGAAGGAGTGGCTTCGTAAGAAGCATTTCAAGGTCCTGGAGTGGCCTAGCCAGTCTCCAGATCTCAACCCTATAGAAAACCTTTGGAGGGAGTTGAAAGTCCGTGTTGCCAAGCGAAAAGCCAAAAACATCACTGCTCTAGAGGAGATCTGCATGGAGGAATGGGCCAACATACCAACAACAGTGTGTGGCAACCTTGTGAAGACTTACAGAAAACGTTTGACCTCTGTCATTGCCAACAAAGGATATATCACAAAGTATTGAGATGAAATTTTGTTTCTGACCAAATACTTATTTTTCACCATAATATGCAAATAAAATGAAAAAAAAAACAGACAATGTGATTTTCTGGATTTTTTTTTCTCAGTTTGTCTTCCATAGTTGAGGTCTACCTATGAAGTAAATTACAGACGCCTCTCATCTTTTTAAGTGGTGGAACTTGCACTATTGCTGACTGACTAAATACTTTTTTTCCCCCACTGTACACTGCCTGCCTGCCTTGCACTGATCTCTATGCAGCTTTATTAGTCCTCAGAAGGACTGTTTTTGTGTACTTAGTGTGGGTATACCATATGTAATACACATATCCATCTCAATTAACAAATTTCTCCCTATATCAGCAGCAACTCTCTGTACACTGACTGATTCCTGAGTAGACTGTGACGAGCATGGCGGTGCCAGGTCTGATATAGGCCTGATGATGCTGTGCGGCCAGCCAGTAACTTTAATGCCACAACCAACATGGCGGCAGCATTGCAGTGTCCAGCAGACAATCCCTGCATGTTCATTGGTTCTCTATAGAGCACCAAACATGCAGGGAGGACCCGAGGTCCTGCCGAGCAACCCCGGAAACACTCGGCGAGCTCCGAGCATCTCAAGCAGTGAGATTCTCGAGTGAGCACCGAGTAGTGGCGAGCATGCTCGCTCATCACTAGCTAGCACCGATCATGGGCGTTGTTGCAGGATGTCAGCTGTATGTGACAACTAACACCTGATGCTGTTTGCGGGAATGCATCTCCCGCAGAGCAGTACTAGTAAGGTGCATGTCGGGAAGGGGATAAAGATTTCCCCTGAACTACTTCCTGTGGACTGAGAGCAATGAAGCTTAACTCAGTTATTAGTCCTTCTCTAGATAGGTGCCACCTAGGGCCACACACTTCTCCCATCTCTTTAAGCGACTGTAAACACCTCGCTTAAAGAAGTCAACAGGTTGCTCCAAAAGCCAAGTTGTGATTTCGGAAATCAGAGTCTCATCATCTGGAAAATTCTTGCCCTTCAAAAATAACTTCATTGTTGGAACGAGGTGGAAGTCCGATGGTGCAAGGTCAGGTGAATAAGGGGGATACGGTAGAATATCAAAGCCACAGGAGCGTGCTTCCATTTAGGGAACATGTGAGTTGTGTACTAGTGCATTGTCTTGCAGAAGGCGGACACCTTTAGTGAGCATGCCACGTCTCTGGGTTTTGATGGCCTCCTGCAATTTCCGCAGTAGTGAAGCATATTATGCCCCAGTGATCATGGTACACTTTGCTAGGAAATCCATCAATATTACGTGCTGGTTCCAAAATACTGTGAGCATGACCTTGCCTGCCGAGGGTTGGGCACATGCCTTCTTTGGGGGCGGTAAGTCATGATGCTTCCATTGCATTGATTGAACGTTAGTCTCAGGATCATAGTGATGGACCCAGCTTTCATCATGTGTGATCAGTCTGTTGAAAAAGTCCTCCTGGTTTCCATGGGACATCGTCAATAGAGCTTGAAAGCATTCGACTTGTTCCTGCTTCTGGAAAGGTGTGAGCAGCTGGGGAACCCAGGGAGCGGATACCTTATGCATGTGAAGATAGTCTTGGATGATTTTTTCCACAGTACTCCACACTAATCTTGACATTTTGGGCTAATGGTGGTGAATGGTTACCCGGCGATTTTCCAAAATTGCAATCCCCACTTGCTGGATGGTGTGTTCATCAATAGCAGAATGTGGTCGCCCTGGACTTGGAGCTGTTTACACGAAGTTCGACCACATTTGAATTGACAATGCCAGTTCTTGACAACATCATATGATGGAGAATCATCACCATAAACCTCTTTCATCTCATCAATCGTCTCCTTTGGTGTGCGGCCTTTCAAGTAAAGGAACTTGATGACTGCTCTGTATTCCACTGGGTCAATTATCAAACCTGACACCACTTCAGCACCTGTAAAATCAAGACCGTTATCAGTTCTGAGATGCAAATTGGCACGTAACCTATAGAGACTTATATCATTACATGTGCAGTTTCGGCGTCCTGTGATAAATAGAAGTGAGATAGGGAAATCATTACTGAACGCCCTTCACGAGTCACAACATATCTTCCAATGCAATCAGAGAAAGTATCATTCTTAACATTTTGACACCTAGCAGATGCATTGGATAATCCAAATGGCACAACGAGGTTTTCCAATAGATCTTTAGACTTTAAAAACGCTGTTTTCCACTCTTCATTCTGCTGTATGTATATCAAATTGTAAGCCTCTCTAAGATCAAGTTTAGAAAATACCATAGCACCCGGAAGCTAATTATATAGGTCGGGGATGAATGGAAGTGGGTAAGTATTTTTATCCATAATTTTGTTTAGCTCTGTTGTCGAGGCAAGGACAGAGACCCCAATCTTTTTTAATAACAAAGAAAAATCCAGCAGCTATAGGGGAGGAGGAAGGATGGATTTGACCCTTCCATAAAGTTTCATTAGCATTCTTTCATGACGGTCCGTTCAAGCCCCAACAAATTGTATAGGTGAGCTTTAGGCAATTTGGCGCTAGGAATAAAATCAATATCACAATCATAAGGACAATGAGGAGGTAGTATCTCCGTCTCTTTTTCAGAGAACACATCTCCGAAGTCCTTCTGGTACCCCTGCAAACCCTTCAGACTAGTGGTGCACATTTGTACAGTTTTCAGACATTTCTTTCAACAATTGGGGCTCCATTCTTTTTCACACCAATCAATAACAGGATTGTGAATCTGTAACCATGGAAGCACCAACCCAGCAGGTAAATTATTCAACACAAATCAGGAGATGGATTCAGAGTGGAGTGCTCAAATTAGAGCGTGAAATCCACCGTTACCTTCTTGACCAAATTTAGGGCTAACAGTGTCTTGTCAAAGGCAAAGCATTTGGATGGGTCTATGGATGGGTCTTTCTAAACTAACTGTCTCTAACCCTAACTTCAGAACCAGACCTGAATCAATTAAGTTAGCAGCAGTCCCACAGTCAATACTTTATCAGAGGAAGAAAATGAAGAAAAAGGGATTTGGGAGTTTGGGTGACAACTTCAGCCGTTACCCAGACTCAGACGTTCTCCTGACGGTTTGCTAGCGTGTGGACAAGTTGGCCAAATCTTTAGAAAATGTTCCAGAGACCATAAAACAAGAGTCCAATATCTTGTCTACGTCTTTTCTCCACAACACGAAGACTGACAACTCTAATGTGGTGCCCCTGAGGGTCCAGTCGCCACAGAGGAACTGCACCTCGGCCAGAGGTGTGGTACCCCACTCTCGGGTAAGGAGGGGGCACTACCCAGGACCTGCACACTTGCACCCAACACTAGACCTCTTTAGGCCAGGGAGGAACTAGGTAGAGGGTGTGGGTGGAGGAAGTAGATAGGGGAGAGGACAGCTCGAGAGAGCTGACAGTTGGGAGTGGAGAGTTGTCATGGTAACAGGAGTCAGGAGGAGAGGAGAGTTGGAGGAAGGGACTGAAGGAGTAAAGAGCTCGTATCAGGACTGCAGAGTAGAATCCACCCGTGGTGCCCGAATCCACACTGATCGTAGTCGGGTGGAAGGATCAGGCCACAGTGGGGAACCAGCCCCAGACTAGTAGAGAGACTGTAAGACTCAGCTAGCATACCGGAGGCTGGAGTATCTGTATATGCGACAACCAAATCCACACACATTCGCTGAAAAGCCAGCCACAAAGGATCAAGGGGACCAGGAGACTGTCGCCCGACAGGATCCGAGGCTGCTGGCTTGGGACACTGTGTGTGTGAGGCGCAGGGCAGGAGAGGCGGGAGCCAGCACAGAGAGACGACCAGAGAAGGAACATAAGAAAGGGGTTCTGGTAAAGTGTACCCCAAATTACCCAGGAGCTGGCTGGACCACCAACCTGGAGGACACAGCATCCCTGCTGGGGATTGTAACTTGAAAGACCGTGAGTAAATGTGTGGACTGCACCCTGCTGTGTCCAAAGATTTATTTACTGCGTCATCTGACCTGCACTACAACCAGTTCCATCGCCTTTAACCCTATGACTGCCCTGGGGCCCAGCTTTACCCGTGGAGAGCTGTAACATCTCTGCTGAGTCACCAACCGCCCCAGTGGATCTGAATCGCAGCGTCGGCCATCTTCTTATTGTTGAACACCATGGGTGCTGTCACAACTTAATCCCCTATAAACTTTCCCTCTTACATTTTATTGCACGCCCAGGGTCACGGACCGGGTCACTGCTGTCGTGACATCCCCTGAAAAACTGACTGACCTAGACTGAGTACTAGAGTTGAGCGACTTTTGTTTTTTTAGGGTCGCGTTTCGTTTCGTGAAACCCGACTTTTCCAAAAGTCGGGTCGAGCAAGATCGTCCGATTATAGGGAAAAGTTGGGGTCGTCCCGAAACACGAAGCCCAATGTAAGTCAATGGGGAATAAAAGTCGGCAGTGAGAGGAGGACAGGAAACACACCTACAGTGCCCATTTGAATACCCAAAGCATCAATTCTTCTTTCTTAAGCTTGTCAACCTTAATTAACTTCATAATACAAGTTACGCACTGAAAAATGGGGGTTATTTGGCTACAAACTGTGGGGGGGGAGGGCTGGCTCCAGGTTTTCATGTGCCCTGGGCGAAAGAGCGCCCCTTTAACACATACCACAACTCATCATGCTCCGATACGGCAGAGAAATAGCGGTATAGTCCAATGAAAAATACCTCACTTTTTACATCTCATGACGAGGCCCATCTATTTCTCCATACAGAATCATTGGTCCCATATAATGTTTGAAACAGTATATGATGAGCTCCTCATAATGCTACAGTATATGTTGGTCCCCATGGATGAAGCTCCACTGTCTTATGGGCCCAAATAATGCTCCAAACATAATGGGCCCCATTTCTAATGCTCTAGTGTATAATGGGCCCTGTAAATGCTGCTCCAGTGTCTGATGTCCACCTTTGGAATGTTCCAGTGTATGGTGGGCCCCATCTATCATTCTCCAGAGTATAGTGCTCCCCAAAAATTGCTGTCCCAACATTGAAAACAATCAAATAAGTCTCCTCGCTAGGGAATCCCTGTAATTGTCTGGACAGGTGCTGTAGCTTGCTTAACAGCTCGCCAGCCGTTCTCACGCCCAGTATGGACTACACGTGATTGCACAAAGGTGAGAAAGGGTACCGTATCCCCAGATAACATGTATGGATAGTGTACACATTCAAAATATATGCCTCAGGAGGCAGGCTCAGACGGTGTTAGGCCCAGTATGGATTGCACGTGATTGCACAAAGGTTAGAAAGGGTACCGTATCACCGGATAACATGTATGGATAGCGTACACATTCAAAATATATGTCTATACAGCATGAGGCAGGCTCAGACGGTGTTAGGCCCAGTATGGATTGCACGTGATTGCACAAAGGTTAGAAAGGGTACCGTATCCCCAGATAACATGTATGGATAGCATACACATTCAAAATATATGTCTCAGGAGGCAGGCTCAGACGGTGTTAGGCCCAGTATGGATTGCACGTGATTGCACAAAGGTTAGAAAGGGTACCGTATCCCCGGATAACATGTATGGATAGCGTACACATTCAAAATATATGTCTATACAGCATGAGGCAGGCTCAGACGGTGTTAGGCCCAGTATGGATTGCACGTGATTGCACAAAGGTTAGAAAGGGTACCGTATCCCTGGATAACATGTATGGATAGCGTACACATTCAAAATATATGTCTCAGGAGGCAGGCTCAGACGGTGTTAGGCCCAGTATGGATTGCACGTGATTGCACAAAGGTTAGAAAGGGTACCGTATCACCGGATAACATGTATGGATAGCGTACACATTCAAAATATATGTCTATACAGCATGAGGCAGGCTCAGACGGTGTTAGGCACAGTATGGATTGCACGTGATTGCACAAAGGTTAGAAAGGGTACCGTATCCCCAGATAACATGTATGGATAGCGTACACATTCAAAATATATGTCTCAGGAGGCAGGCTCAGACGGTGTTAGGCCCAGTATGGATTGCACGTGATTGCACAAAGGTTAGAAAGGGTACCGTATCCCCGGATAACATGTATGGATAGCGTACACATTCAAAATATATGTCTATACAGCATGAGGCAGGCTCAGACGGTGTTAAGCCCGGTATGGATTGCACGTGATTGCACAAAGGTTAGAAAGGGTACCGTATCACCGGATAACATGTATGGATAGCGTACACATTCAAAATATATGTCTATACAGCATGAGGCAGGCTCAGACGGTGTTAGGCCCAGTATGGATTGCACGTGATTGCACAAAGGTTAGAAAGGGTACCGTATCACCTGATAACATGTATGGATAGCGTACACATTCAAAATATATGTCTATACAGCATGAGGCAGGCTCAGACGGTGTTAGGCCCAGTATGGATTGCACGTGATTGCACAAAGGTTAGAAAGGGTACCGTATCCCCGGATAACATGTATGGATAGCGTACACATTCAAAATATATGTCTATACAGCATGAGGCAGGCTCAGACGGTTTTAGGCCCAGTATGGATTGCACGTGATTGCACAAAGGTTAGAAAGGGTACCGTATCACCGGATAACATGTATGGATAGCGTACACATTCAAAATATATGTCTATACAGCATGAGGCAGGCTCAGACGGTGTTAGGCCCAGTATGGATTGCACGTGATTGCACAAAGGTTAGAAAGGGTACCGTATCCCCGGATAACATGTATGGATAGCGTACACATTCAAAATATATGTCTATACATCAGGAGGCAGGCTCAGACGGTGTCAGGCACAGTATGGATTTGACGGCCCAGATTACACAGCGGAGGAGCAGGGAGAGGTAAAGATTGCAAATGCTGGGGCCCTGCCCAAGCAAGGGGGGCCCACTCGTGGGCGTCGGTACTGGCACTGGGCCCCTCATAGTACAGCGGTGTGTCTGACGGCGGGTGTGCACCACCACCGTCAGAGACACTTGATTGCACTATGAGGGACCCTGTGCCAGTGCCCGCGCCCAAGAGTCGGCCTACCCACCTGTCCAGGGCAACGGCACTCGCACGGTGTCGTGCACTAGGTGGTTACCCCGGCCATGGGGGGGGAGGCAGCACAGTTAGGGAGTTTTAGAAAGTGGCATATGTTGATGTTGGACATTCAGCTGATGCAAAAGGCGAAATAGGTGAAGTACCAGGAAGAGGTGGACCAAAGCAAGCCATTTTTCTGTCACCCTATGTGTCATCAGGGGAAGGTGGGACAAAATCCTTGGAAACCCATGCGTGGTTCATTTTAATGAAGGTTAGATCATCCACATTTTGGGTTGACAGACGGGTCCTTTTTTCTGTCAGGATTGATCCAGCTGCACTGAAGACTCTTTCCGATAGCACACTTGCAGCTGGGCAAGCGAGCTCCTGTAAGGCATATTGGGCCAATTCAGGCCAGGTGTCCAGTTTAGCGGCCCAATAGTCAAAGGGGAATGACCTGTGTGGGAGAACATCGATATGGGAGGAAAAGTAGTTTGTAACCATAGTTGAGAACTGCTGTCTCCTGTCACTTTCCATCGATGCAGTATTACCAGTTGTGTGAGCGGTATTTGAAAAATCAGTCCACAACATTGTCATGAAACCCCTGTCTCCAACGCCACTTCTGCTGTGTGCACCACGAACACCTCTGCCAAGCTGCCCCCGGCCCGTACGGCTCGTGTGAGAACCATCACCGCTGCTGTGTGCTGGGAATGCCTCAAGCAACCGATTTACCAGAGTTGCTTGTTTATTAGCCAATATTAGGTCAAGGTTCTCCTGTGGCATGATGTTTTGTAATTTGCCTTTATAGCGTGGATCCAGGATGCTGGCCAACCAGTAGTCGTCATCGTTCATCATTTTGGCAATGCGGGGGTCCCTTTTTAGGATCCGCAAGGCATAATCTGACATGTGGGCCAATGTTCCCGGTGTCAATGATGCACTGCGAGTGCTGGGTGGAGGAGCACTTTCTGGCAAATCCACATCCCTCCAGTCACGCACAAACCCTGTACCAGACCTTGCCACGCCAACATTTTCACTTGCCCCACGAGATGCATCCTCCTCCCCTAAGTAATCATCCCCATCATCCTCCTCCTCCTCCTCCTCTTCCTCCACCTCGTCCAGGAGAGGTCCCTGAGCAGACAATGGCTGAATGTCATCAAGGATTCCCTCCTCCACTTCCTCCTCATCAACATTGGCTGCAGAAGCCTGCTCCTTAAGGTGCGTCAAAGTTTGCATGAGCAGACGCATAAGTGGGATGCTCATGCTTAGGATGGCGTCGTCTGCGCTTACCAGCCGTGTGCATTCCTCAAAACACTGAAGGACTTTACAAAGGTCTTTCAGCTTCGACCACTGCACGCCTGTCAACTCCATGTCTGCTCTCAAAGTGCCTGGCCGTGTATCCTCCCACAAATGCATTATGGCCTGCCTCTGCTCGCACAGCCGCTCCACCATGTGCAGGATGGAGTTCCACCTTGTTGCAATGTCGATAATGAGGCGGTGGTTGGGAAGGTGGAGCAATCGCTGCAGCTTCTGCATACGAACGGAGTGTACAGGCGACCGGCGGATGTGCACGCACAGTCTTCGCACCTTCTGGAGCAGGGCTGTTAACTCCGGATAATTTTTGAGGAAGCACTGCACCACCAGGTTCAAGGTGTGAGCCAAGCAAGGTATGTGGCTGAGTTTTGAAAGGGCTATGGCTGCCACAAAATTACGGCCGTTATCACTAACTACCTTGCCTGCCTCAAGATGTACACTGCCCAGCCATGACTCAGTTTGTCGCTTCAAGTACTCGGCCAGCACCTCGGCGGTGTGTCCGTCGCCCAAACACATCATCTGCAACACAGTCTGCTGACGCTTTCCACTAGCTGCTCGATAGGGGGACACATCGTGTGCAACAGTGGCAGCTGCAGATGGAGTGCTCGTACGACTGCGCTCTGTGGACGAGCTTTCGCTTCTGGAGGAGGAGGAGGAGGAGGAGGGTCGAACGCCTACAGCCAACTGTTTCCTATACCGTGGGCTAGGCAGCACTGTCCCACCACCGCTGTCCCCTGTGGACCCTGCATCCACCACATTAACCCAGTGCGCAGTGATGGACACGTAACGGCCCTGGCCATGCCGACTGGACCATGCATCAGTTGTGAGGTGCACCTTTCCGCTCACTGACTGCTTGAGTGCATGGACAATGCGGTCTTTCACATGATGGTGGAGGGCTGGGATGGCTTTGCGAGAGAAGAAGTGGCGACTGGGTAGGTCATAGCGTGGTACGGCATAGGCCATGAGTTCGCGGAAAGCTGTGCTTTCCACCAACCGAAAGGGCATCATCTCAAACGAGATTAGTTTGGCAATGTGGGCGTTCAAACCCAGTGTACGCGGATGAGAGACTGAGTACTTTCTTGACCTACTCATAGTGTCTGGGAGGGTGAGCTGGACTTGAGAGCTGCATATGGTGGAAGTAGCGGTGGACAGGGCGGACTGAGAGAGGGTTGATGATGGTGATGGAGTTGGTGTTCTTTCTGATGGCCTAGAATCAGTCTTTCATTGATATAACAGTGGGATTCCCTGACTGCTGTGGTCTTGCAACGACACCTCAACATTTGCTGCTGTGCTAACCGGTGGGCTTACAGTGGGGGAAACAATGTAGCGTTGCTGACTACCTTCGTTGTGATCAGTTGCACATGTGGCACTTGAGGTTTGGTGTTGTGTCCACGCTTGCAAGTGCATGCTGGTTAAATGTCTAAGCATGCAACTGGTATTCAAATTTTTCAGATTTTTCCCTCGGCTAAAGGTCTTTGCGCACTTCTTACAGATAACCTTGGCCTGATCATGAGGATTTTGTTCAAAAAAGTGCCACACTGCACTCTTCCTACTTTGGCAGACATTTTGCGGCCTAGCACGCTGTGATCTTTTGACCCTCTGGACAAGCTGTCCAGCAACTCTTTTGATGTTTGGAACCTGTCTTTGGAGTGCTCCGGGCCTGCCAGATAACAGCTGTTGCGATGTCGATGTCTGCTGTGGATGCTCCTCATCTGAGCTATTGGAAGCAGCACCCTCTTCCCCCAATGGATGCCAATCTTGGTCAACAACTGGGTCATCCATCACCTCCTCTTCTATGTCATGTGCACCTTCCTCTGTGTCACCGTGTATGGTGGTATAGTGTGCGGGAAGGGGCACCTGAGTCTCATCAGGGTCAGAATCTGGCTCTGTACACTGCGAGGACAATGTAGTGCTCTGAGTGAATGTACCAGCAGAATCATCCATCAGCGGCTGTGCATCAGTGCACTCCATGTCAGATTCATCTTGGCCTGGGTAATTCACCATTTCACCTGATAATCCAGGCATGGTATGTGAAAACAGCTCCATGGAGTAATCAGTAGTATGGCCTGCGTCATCCTTCAATCTTGGTTGAGGTGAAGGACACAAGGAAAGGTGTGGTTCATGAACATGAGCCTCCAATGACGACTCAGTGCTTTTACTTTTTACAACTGAAGAAGAGGAGGCGATAGAGCTGGAGGCTGAGTCTGCAATGTAAGACAAAACTTTTTCCTGATGCTCTGGCTTTAAAAGCGGTTTGCCAACTCCTAGAAAACTAAGCGTTCGAGGCCTTATGTAGCCAGACGATGACGCAGGGTCAGCACCTCCTGCATTTGGTCCTATTTTGCTCTTGCCACTACCATCAGATCCACCACCAACACCATCATTACCAGCTGCCAACCCCCGCCCAATTCCACGGCCTCTTCCACCAGCCTTCCTCATTTTTGGTAGAAATGTAGACAAAATCCAACAAACTATATAGTAATGTAAAACAAGGTACAAGGTGTCTATAGGACAGGGGAGATTTTGAATATCTGCACACACTTTTGGACACTGGACACTTTTGGATTGTGTGAGGCCCACTGATATCTCAGCGCTATGTGACAGGCTCGATGGCACTGCTGTGACAAAAGTGACTAGAGGATAAGGGAGATTTTGAATATCTGCACACACTTTTGGACAGTGGACACTTTTGGATGGGGTGAGGCCCACTGTTATCTCAGCGCTATGTGACAGGCTCGATGGCACTGCTGTGACCTAAGTGACTAGAGGATAAGGGAGATTTTGAATATCTGCACACACTTTTGGACACTGGACACTTTTGGATTGTGTGAGGCCCACTGATATCTCAGCGCTATGTGACAGGCTCGATGGCACTGCTGTGACAAAAGTGACTAGAGGATAAGGGAGATTTTGAATATCTGCACACACTTTTGGACACTGGACACTTTTGGATTGTGTGAGGCCCACTGATATCTCAGCGCTATGTGACAGGCTCGATGGCACTGCTGTGACAAAAGTGACTAGAGGATAAGGGAGATTTTGAATATCTGCACACACTTTTGGACAGTGGACACTTTTGGATTGTGTGAGGCCCACTGTTATCTCAGCGCTATGTGACAGGCTCGATGGCACTGCTGTGACCTAAGTGACTAGAGGATAAGGGAGATTTTGAATATCTGCACACACTTTTGGACACTGGACACTTTTGGATTGTGTGAGGCCCACTGATATCTCAGCGCTATGTGACAGGCTCGATGGCACTGCTGTGACAAAAGTGACTAGAGGATAAGGGAGATTTTGAATATCTGCACACACTTTTGGACACTGGACACTTTTGGATTGTGTGAGGCCCACTGATATCTCAGCGCTATGTGACAGGCTCGATGGCACTGCTGTGACAAAAGTGACTAGAGGATAAGGGAGATTTTGAATATCTGCACACACTTTTGGACAGTGGACACTTTTGGATTGTGTGAGGCCCACTGTTATCTCAGCGCTATGTGACAGGCTCGATGGCACTGCTGTGACCTAAGTGACTAGAGGATAAGGGAGATTTTGAATATCTGCACACACTTTTGGACACTGGACACTTTTGGATTGTGTGAGGCCCACTGATATCTCAGCGCTATGTGACAGGCTCGATGGCACTGCTGTGACAAAAGTGACTAGAGGATAAGGGAGATTTTGAATATCTGCACACACTTTTGGACACTGGACACTTTTGGATTGTGTGAGGCCCACTGATATCTCAGCGCTATGTGACAGGCTCGATGGCACTGCTGTGACAAAAGTGACTAGAGGATAAGGGAGATTTTGAATATCTGCACACACTTTTGGACACTGGACACTTTTGGATTGTGTGAGGCCCACTGATATCTCAGCGCTATGTGACAGGCTCGATGGCACTGCTGTGACAAAAGTGACTAGAGGATAAGGGAGATTTTGAATATCTGCACACACTTTTGGACACTGGACACTTTTGGATTGTGTGAGGCCCACTGATATCTCAGCGCTATGTGACAGGCTCGATGGCACTGCTGTGACAAAAGTGACTAGAGGATAAGGGAGATTTTGAATATCTGCACACACTTTTGGACACTGGACACTTTTGGATTGTGTGAGGCCCACTGATATCTCAGCGCTATGTGACAGGCTCGATGGCACTGCTGTGACAAAAGTGACTAGAGGATAAGGGAGATTTTGAATATCTGCACACACTTTTGGACAGTGGACACTTTTGGATTGTGTGAGGCCCACTGTTATCTCAGCGCTATGTGACAGGCTCGATGGCACTGCTGTGACCTAAGTGACTAGAGGATAAGGGAGATTTTGAATATCTGCACACACTTTTGGACAGTGGACACTTTTGGATTGTGTGAGGCCCACTGTTATCTCAGCGCTATGTGACAGGCTCGATGGCACTGCTGTGACAAAAGTGACTAGAGGATAAGGGAGATTTTGAATATCTGCACACACTTTTGGACACTGGACACTTTTGGATTGTGTGAGGCCCACTGATATCTCAGCGCTATGTGACAGGCTCGATGGCACTGCTGTGACAAAAGTGACTAGAGGATAAGGGAGATTTTGAATATCTGCACACACTTTTGGACACTGAACACTTTTGGATTGTGTGAGGCCCAATGAATTTCTGAGCGCTATGTGACAGGCTCGATGGCACAGCTGTGACCAAAGTGACTAGAGGATAAGGGAGATTGGATTGCTTTTAAAAATGCAGTTTGCGGAGCAGTTGGTAAACAGCAATGCCAGCCTGTCAGGAAGCCTTAAAAGGCAGCCCAACAACCAACACCACTGATACACCACTATATAGCCTCCCCTTGCACTGCACACACAGTGACTGGTGTGTTGTGCAGGCCAAATTGCTATCAGCAGCAGAAGCAGTTTTTTTTTCTTCTCAGCAGGACAAAAAAAAAAAATTGGGATTGCTTAAGCAGTTTGAGGCCCAATGAATATCTGAGCGCTATGTGACAGGCTCGATGGCGCAGCTGTGACCAAAGTGACTAGAGGATAAGGGAGATTGGATTGCTTTTAAAAAAGCAGTTTGCGGAGCAGTGGGTAAACAGCAATGCCAGCCTGTCAGGAAGCCTTAGAAGGCAGCCCAACAACCAACACCACTGATACACCACTATATAGCCTCCCCTTGCACTGCACACACAGTGACTGGTGTATTGTGCAGGCCAAATCGCTAGCAGCAGAAGCAGTTTTTTTGTCTTCTTCCCTGCCTAACGCTCTCCCTACAGAATCAGCAGCAACCTCTCCCTATGCTAAGATCGGCAGAAGTAAGATGGCGGTCGGCGTGCACGCCCTTTTATACCCCCTGTGACACCCACCAAAGCAAGCCAATCACTTGCATGCCCTTCTGAAAGATGGTGGTGACCCGTGCCTATGTCATCACATTGCCCACAGTGTCCGTGGATCCTGATTGGCTGAAAAAGAGCGCAAAACAAACTTTTGAAACGCGACTTTGGCGCGTAAGTCGCCGACCTCATCCTAGGGTCGGGTTTCGTTTCATGAAACCCGACTTTGCCAAAAGTCGGCGACTTTTGAATTTTTTCGACCCGTTTCGCTCAACTCTACTGAGTACCCCTGGCCCTAGCGGACGCAGCACTAAGCTTCAATGACTCTACCTCTGTTAAATGGACCTGCCCTGGGAAAGTATAATGGGCAGCCTGCTGTTCACCACGTCTCCCACGGATTCTACAGTCCTTTTGTGTGGCCTGGGTTATGGCCTCCACCAGAGAACAAGAGGTGTCATGAAGGACCAAAGCATTCTTAAAGGTTTTGGAAAGGTCTTTTAAGAACTGGCAACTGAGAGCTGCATCATTCCACAGAACTTCAGTGGATCACTGCTGGAACTCAATACTTAGTCCTCAGCTTAGCAACACCATGTGCCAGGTTCAGCAACCAGGATGCTGTCGGATTTATCATATTTCAGAATTAAACTGTCAAAAAAGACATCAACAAAAAGCATTCTGGGGCTTGTGGGAACAAAGAAAATGCCCAGGTCCAAGGACCCTCTCACAGTAGGGCTATGATTATTCCCACTCTCTGGAACTGCTCTCCTGATGAACTGGAGCTCAGAGTAAAAAATAATCAACAGCTCTCCCTAAATACCCTAAACTGGTCTTTCTCTTCCAAAAATTTACCACGGAGTGTCATTACAGGTTTGGGAGAGACCAAATTATACATCAAACGATGCTGACATCATAGTCACTGCTGGCACTGGAGGGCTATAGGCAGTCTTCATCAAATTAATTATCTGACCCTGCAACTGGTATTGTGATGACTTCAGACTCTGGAATTGCTTTGCCAGATCTTGAGCCATCTGTATGAACTTTGCCACCTGGTCACAGAGCGTGAGAACAGGCTCCATACTGGCAAAAAAAGAAAAATGTACTAGCCAGATATAATGTGACGCTGATTCACATTTCTCGGCGAAGCCATAAGATGGGATAGTCAAGGAGTCAAAAGCCAGGAGGGTTCGTCATAAACAGAAGGAAGAAACAAAGGCGTAGTCAGGTAAAATTCTAAGGTTAGAATACCAGGAAGATAGCAGATCAGAGCAGAAGAGGTTAAACAGATGGATGGTCAGAACGAGATCCAAGGTCAGGCAACGAAAGATCTACAAACAGAACACAAGGCACAGAGACAAAAAACACACAGTAGCTCAATGTACGTCTGGCAGAGAGCTGAGAGAAATAGTCCAGTTAAGTAGAATGGCAATCACCTGGGACAATGAACACCTGCAGACAGCCATCGCCTTCTCAGTCTCAGATTGGACAGCTGAGCTGTCAGTAACTGCATCCCAAACACACTGAAGGGTTGAACCTTGACAGTACCCCCTCTTCTATGGGGGTCACCGGACCCTCAGTCAGGGCTGCCACTAGGAATTTCAGGGCCCCATACTGGCAAAATTTTTGGGGCCTCCCTTGAGACTCCGCCCCGCCTCCATCCCTTGACCTGTCCACAGTCCCACCGCTCTCTCTTGGAAAAACTCCACTTCTCACCAATCATACATTAACAGTTCCCATGACCAGATCACACATATAACCAGCAGCTTTTGTTTTGACCAAAAGATTTTTTTAATCTGACACCATGACAAGTTAGACTCCTCTGGCCAGGCCCTACCCTACTCTAACCTATTAAACATTTGTTAAAATATGCAGTACAAATTAGGTATATTTTTATTTATTTTTCAATTTTTAAAAAGACCAATAATATCAGATACAAGGGACAAATACCACCGCACAATGACCAGACCACATATTACCACCACATAGTGACCTATAATACCACATATAAGAAACAAATACCACCACACCATGGCCCAACCATATATTACCACCACAGTGACCGAATACTACAATACTGATCATTAATAGAAAAAAATACTAATATCATCATAATTGCCATTATACACAGGAGCTCTGTATATAGTGTCAGTGTACAGGTAATACAGTGATCATGGTGACATTATACACAGGAGCTCTGTATATAGTGTCAGTGTACAGGTAATACAGTGATCATGGTGACATTATACACAGGAGCTCTGTATATAGTGTCAGTGTACAGGTATTGCAGTGACCACTAGTGACATTGTACACAGGACCTCTATATAGTATACAGTGTATAGTGTCAGTGTACAGGTAACACACTGACTCCCAGTGATGTCTCTAGGTGAAGTCCTTCATCTTCACTTTTCATCTTCATCCAGCACAGACCGCCATCACTTCTTCCAGCCAGGGCTTGTCTCTGCAGGAAATAACAGTTATCTAGAGCACCGCTTGCAGAGCACATTACTTAGCTTTTTCCAAACTTCTACACTACACCAGATGAAAAAAAAAAAGGCGACAGTGTCGATTTGCATGGTAACAGGACCACCCACTCCCCATTTAACACAGTGTCCTCAAGAAATAAAATAAATACATGACTGCAGTAATAATATCCCTTAATAATATCCCCCATCCTGGCCCCCGTGTGTCTCATTCCTGGCTCCAGCCATATGTTCTCCCATTCTGGCCCCATATGTTCTCCTGTTGTGAATTCTCTGGCTCAGACTTCTGAGCCAAAGCTCCCCCTGCTCCCTCCGGTGGTTACTGGAGGTAGTGGAGCTGGCCAGATTGACAGAGGTCTGCCACTTGATGATGATGATGATGACGATTGTAGATCTGTGGTTACTGATTGGAGTATTTAAGTCTGCAGACTTCCTGCAATCCCTGCTGGTGATTGCTTTTCCGTGAATTCAGAGGTCTGATGTCTCCTGCCCTGATCCTGCATTGATCAGCTAAGTGGTTCATTTGCTAATCCTTTGCATCTGATCTGGTTTTGTCTCTCTCGGCTTGTTGTGCGGATTCAGCTTGCTGCTCTGGGGGCTGTGCTGGACCACCGCTCCATATGTTACAGCCTGTGTCAGTTTGTTCAGTCCCCTGTTATAATGGTCTCTTTTGCTTTGCTTCCAGTTCATACTGGAGTGCTGATATAGTGGGGGCGAAGTCGTGTGACTTCAGTGTTTTTTTGCACATCAGACGTGTTGGATTTTTCAGGGTTTTTGCATGATTGCAGACAGTGTCTTTCCTTTCCTGTCTAGACAGTTTGGGCCCCATCATTTGCTCAGTCTATTTTTCTGCCTGCATTTGTGTTTCATCTTGTCTCACCGACAATATATGTTTGGGGTCTGCTCCTGATCAGTTTAGATTTCACCTTTCTTACTTTAAGCCTAGTTAGCTCTCCAGCTGTGCCGAGGCATCTAGGGCATCGTAGGTACGCTCCACTGCTACTGCTAGTTGTGTGGATAGGATCAGGAGTCTGCAATCCGCTTAGTTACCAACCTCTCTGGCTTTCTGGTGGCTTAGTCTGTTCCTGCCATCCTCCTCAGTGACCCATTCATAACAGAATCACCAGCCCTACCGTAGACTCCAGGGTACACAAAGAAGGAAAGAATTGTAAAAAAAAATTGTCAGAATTTTTTTTTTTGTATATTTTTTCCTCTTTTTCTCTGGGGCCGTGGGAGGATTTTTTGTCTAAATGGAGACTAAGCAATTGTCCGATCGTGTTGAGCAGCTCACTGCTGAAGTGCGGGGAATTTCTGCCTATCCCACTCAATTATCTGCTGTTGAACCAAAAATCTCTACTCCTGATGTGTTTTCTGGGGATCGGTCTAAATTTTTGAATTTTAAGAATAATTGTAAACTATTTTTTGCTTTGAAACCTAACTCATCACGGAACTTTTGTGCAGCATGTTAAAATTGTCATCTCCCTGCTGCACGGTGATCCCCAGGATTGGGCTTTTCCTTTGACACCTGGAGATCCTATTCTGGCTAATGTGGATGCGTTTTTTCAAGCCTGGGGTTGTTGTATGATGAAACTAATGCTATTGATCAAGCTGAGAAAGCCTTATTGGCATTGAACCAGGGTCAGGATTCTGCAGAGTTATATTGTCAAACATTCCGAAAGTGGGCGGTCCTAACGAAATGGAATGATGATGCCCTAGCAGCTCTCTTTCGGAAGGGTCTGGCAGAAACCGTAAAAGATGTTATGGTGGGATTTCCTGTCCCCTCTGGTCTTGACGACTATGTCATTGGCCATTCAAATTGTTCGGCGTTTACGTGAACGTAAAACTACACGAGAGGCCGTGCCGCCTTTCGAACGAACTTCTGAACCGATGCAATGTGCGATATGGTTTTGTCTAGGGCACAACGTCAGGAGTTTAGAAGGCGTAATAAGTTGTGTTTTTTTTTGTGGGGATGCCTCTCATACTATTTCTGTCTGCCCTAAACGAGAAAAGTGTTTTGCTCACGCATTTGCGGTGGACAGTGTACAGCCTAAGTTCCTTTTGGCAATTACCTTGATCTGCTCCTTGTCTACATTTTCCGCTAAGGCTTTTGTTGATTCAGGAGCAGCTCTGAATCTGATGGATTTTGACTTTGCCAAACGTTGTGGTTTTCCCATGATACCCCTGCGGATGCCTATCCCTTTGAGGGGTTTTGATGCTACTCCTTTGGTGGAGAATAAACCCGTTTTGGACCCAGGTGATAATGCGGGTCGCCCCGGACCACCAAGAGAATTGTAAATTTTTGGTGTTGCACAATTTGCATGATACTATTGTTCTGGGTTTTCCTTGGTTGCAAACCCATAATCCTGTTTTGGATTGGAAATCTGTGTCTGTCGTGAGTTGGGCTTGTCATTGTGTTCTTAGTGACAATCCTGTTTTCTCCACCTCTCCTCAGTCTCATGATATTCCTGACTATTTGGCTGATTTTTCTGATGTATTTAGTGAGAATAAGTCTGCGTCTTTGCCTCCTCATAGGAGTTATGACTGTGCAATTGAGTTAATGCCCGGGTGTAAATTTCCCAAGGGTCGGCTTTTCAACTTATCGGTACCTGGACATGATGCTATGCGATCTTATATCAAGGAGTCGTTGGAGAAGGGTCATATCAGACCATCCTCTTCACGTGCTGGCTTTTTTTTTTGTGGCCAAAAAAGATGGCTCATTAAGGCCATGTATTGACTATCGTTCCCTTAACAAAATCACTGTTAAATATCAGTACCCGTTTCCCCTGATTTCTGATTTATTTTCCAGAGTTAAAAGTGCCTGTTGTTTTACCAAACTTGACCTAAGGGGGGGCATATAATCTTGTTCGCATCAAGCACGGGGATGAATTGAAGACGGCGTTTAATACCCTGGAGGGACATTTTGAGTACCTGGTGATGCCTTTTAGGCTCACTAATGCCCCTTCCGTCTTCCAATCTTTTATGAATGATATTTTTCAGGACTTTGTGGACAAGTTTTTGATCATTTATCTGGATGATATTTTGATCTTTTCCAGTGATTAGGATTCTCATGTGGAACATGTCCGGACTGTATTCCGGATTTTGAGGGAAAATACTCTGGATGTTAAGGCATCGAAATGTCTCTTTGGTGTATAGAGGATTTCGTTTTTGGGATTCATTTTGTCCCCGTCTGCTATTGAAATGGACCTGGCCAAGGTACAGGCCATTTATGATTGGGTTCAGCCCACTTCTTTGAAGACTCTCCAGAAGTTTTTGGGTTTTGCTAATGTCTACCGTAAATTTATAAGTAATTTTTCTGGTATTGTTAAACCACTGACTGATTTGACCAAAAAGGGCGCCGATGTGGTGAATTGGTCTCCAGAAGCAGTCTCGGCATTTTAGGAGCTTAAGCGGAGATTTACTTCTTCTACGGTTCTACGGCAACCTGATGTCTCACTCCCATTTCAGGTGGAGATACTGTAGATGCTTCTGAGATTGGTGCAGGAGCCGTTTTGTCCCAAAGAGATCCGGTAACTTCTAAGATGAATCCCTGTGCCTTCTTTTCTCGAAAATTTTCCCCATCTGAAAGTAACTATGACGTGGGGAATCGGGAATTGTTGGCCATGAAACGGGCATTTGAAGAGTGGAGACATTGGTTGGAGGGCGCTAGACATCAAGTTGTGGTCCTCACCGACCACAAGAATTTGATTTATCTTGAATCAGCCAAACGCTTGAATCCTAGACAGGCTAGGTGGGCCTTGTTTTTCACGCGTTTTAATTTTGTGGTCTCTTTTCTTCCGGGCACTAAGAATGTTAAGACGGACGCCCTTTCCAGGAGTTTCTTTGCGGATTCTCTTGATGTGACCGAGCCTACTACCATTCTAAATGAGGGTGTAATTCTTTCCGCCATCTCTCCTGATTTGAGACGTGCCCTGGAGGAATTTCAGGAGGATAAACTATTTTCCCTATGGGAAAATTGTATGTCCCTGACCAGTGGAGGAAAAGAATAATGTCTGAAATTCATTGCTCCGCGTTGGCTGGTCATACAGGTATCTTTGGTACCAGAGATTTGGTGAGTCGGTCTTTTTGGTGGCCTGCCTTATCTCGTGATGTCAGGAATTTTGTGCAGTCCTGTAGGACTTGTTCTTGGTCCAAGCCCTGTTCTCATGCTAGTGGTTTGTTGATGCCCCTGCCAGTAGCCAGGAGGCCATGGACCCATTCAGTTGTGGCCAAAAGTATTGACACCCCTGCAATTCTGTCAGATAATACTCAGTTTCTTCCTGAAAATGATTGCAAACCCAAATTCTTTGGTATTAGTATCTTCATTTAATTTGTCTTAAATGAAAAAACACAAAAAGAATTGTCCTAAAGCCAAATTGGATATAATTCCACACCAAACATAAAAAAGAGGGTGGACAAAAGTATTGGCACTGTTCGAAAAATCATGTGATGCTTCTCTAATTTGTGTAATTAGCAGCACCTGTAACTTACCTGTGGCACCTAACAGGTGTTGGCAATAACTAAATCACACTTGCAGCCAGTTGACATGGATTAAAGTTGACTCAACCTCTGTCCTGTGTCCTTGTGTGTACCACAATGAGCATGGAGAAAAGAAAGAAGACCAAAGAACTGTCTGAGGACTTGAGAAACCAAATTGTGAGGAAGCATGAGCAATCTCAAGGCTACAAGTCCATCTCCAAAGACCTGAATGTTCCTGTGTCTACCGTGCGCAGTGTCATCAAGAAGTTTAAAGCTCATGGCACTGTGACTAACCTCCCTAGATGTGGACGGAAAAGAAAAATTGACGAGATTTCAACGCAAGATTGTGCGGATGTTGGATAAAGAACCTCGACTAACATCCAAACAAGTTCAAGCTGCCCTGCAGTCCGAGGGTACAACAGTGTCAACCCGTACTATCCGTCGGTGCCTGATTGAAAAGGGACTGTATGGTAGGAGACCCAGGAAGACCCCACTTCTTACCCCAAGACATAAAAAAGCCAGGCTGGAGTTTGCCAAAACTTACATGAAAAAGCCTAAAACGTTTTGGAAGAATGCTCTCTGGTCAGATGAGACAAAAGTAGAGCTTTTTGGGCAAAGGCATCAACATAAAGTTTACAGGAGAAAAAAAGAGGCATTCAAAGAAAAAAAACACGGTCCCTACAGTCAAACATGGCGGAGGTTCCCTGATGTTTTGGGGTTGCTTTGCTGCCTTTAGCACTGGACTGCTTGACCGTGTGCATGGCATTATGAAGTCTGAAGACTACCAACAAATTTTGCAGCATAATGTAGGGCCCAGTGTGAGAAAGCTGGGTCTCCCTCAGAGGTCATGGGTCTTCCAACAGGACAATGACCCAAAACACACTTCAAAAAGCACTAGAAAATGGTTTGAGAGAAAGCACTGGAGACTTCTAAGGTGGCCAGTAATGAGTCCAGACCTGAATCCCATAGAACACCTGTGGAGAGATATAAAAATGGCAGTTTGGAGAAGGCACCCTTCTAATATCAGGGACCTGGAGCAGTTTGCCAAAGAAGAATGGTCTAGAATTCCAGCAGAGCATTGTAAGAAACTCATTGATGGTTACCGGAAGCGGTTGGTCGCAGTTATTTTGGCTAAAGGTTGTGCAACCAAGTATTAGGCTGAGGGTGCCAATACTTTTGTCTGGCCCATTTTTGGAGTTTTGTGTGAAATGATCAATGTTTTGCTTTTTGCTTCATTCTCTTTTGTGTTTTTTTCATTTAAGACAAATTAAATGAAGATAATAATACCAAAGAATTTGTGTTTGCAATCATTTTCAGGAAGAAACTGAGTATTATCTGACAGAATTGCAGGGGTGTCAATACTTTTGGCCACAACTGTATCTCAATGGATTTTATCTCTGATCTCCCTGTCTCTCAGAGATTGACTGTTATTTGGGCGATCTGTGATAGATTTTCTAAGATGGTCCATCTTGTACCACTCCCAAAGTTGCCATCTTCTTCTGAGTTGGTGCTCATGTTTTTACAACAAGTGGTTCATCTGCATGGGATTCCTGAGAACATTGTGTTGGACAGAGGAGTCCAGTTTGTTTCCAGATTTTGGAGAGCTTTTTGTTACAAACTGGGAATTCAGTTATCTTTCTCCTCTGCATTTCATCCTCAGACCAATGGGCAGGCTGAAAGAACAAACCAGACTTTGGAGTCCTATTTGAGATATTTCATATCTGCTGATCAGGATGATTGGGTCTCATTTTTGCCATTGGCCGAATTCGTACTAAACAATAGGGCCAGTTCTGCCACTTTGATGTCTCCTTTCTTTTGTAACTTTGGGTTTCATCCTCGATTTTCTTCGGGGCAGGTGGAAGCTTCTGCTTGCCCAGGTGTGGATTCTGTGGTTGAGAGAATGCAGCAGATTTGGGACCAAGTAGTGGATAAGTTGTCCCACTCTCAGGAAAAGGCTCAACGGTTTTCCAACCGGCATAGGACCATTGGTCCCTGGTTTAAAGTGGGTGATATGGTTTGGTTGTCCTCAAAAAATATTCCCATGATGGTTGCATCTCCAAAATTCAAGCCAAGGTTTATTGGACCCTATAAGATTTTGGAAATCCT
This sequence comes from Dendrobates tinctorius, assembly GCF_039654945.1. Classification (NCBI taxonomy): domain Eukaryota; kingdom Metazoa; phylum Chordata; class Amphibia; order Anura; family Dendrobatidae; genus Dendrobates; species Dendrobates tinctorius. The sequence goes on along the minus strand of NW_027361770.1, from coordinate 1,894,359 downwards.
TAACCCTGTTTCTTTCCGTTTGGCTCTTCCAGTTACGTTTAATATTCATAACGTTTTTCATAAATCTTTGTTGAAAAGGGTTGTGGAGCCAGTGGTTCCCATGGCGGCGCCCCCTGACCCTGTACTGGTTGAGGGTAATTTGGAGTATGAGGTAGAGAAGATATTGGATTCTCGTCTGGCTAGACGGAGACTTCAGTACTTGGTCAAGTGGAAGGGTTATGGCCAGGAGGATAATTCTTGGGTCTCTGCTGCTGACATCCAAAAGATTGATTCATGCCTTTCACCGGGCCCATCCTGATCGGCCTGGTGGCGTGGATGAGGGTTTGGTGACCCCTCCTCAAGGGGGGGTACTGTTGTGAATTCCCTGGCTCTGACTTCTGAGCCGAAGCTCCCCCTGCTCCCTCCGGTGGTTACTGAAGGTAGTGGAGCTGGCCAGATTGACAGAGGTCTGTCACCTGATGATGATGATGACGATTGGAGATCTGGGGTTACTGATTGGAATATTTAAGTCTGCAGACTTCCTGCAATCCCTGCTGGTGATTGCTTTCCTGTGCATTCAGAGGTATGATGGCTCCTGCCCTGATCCTGCATTGTTCAGCTAACTGGTTCATTTGCAAATCCTTTGCATCTGATCTGGTTTTGTCTCTCTCTGTTTGTTGTGCGGGTTCAGCTTGCTCCTCTGGGGGCTGTGCTGGACCACCGCTCCATATGTTACAGCCTGTGTCAGTTTGTTCAGTCCCCTGTTATATTGGTCTCTTTTGCTTTGCTTCCAATTCATACCGGAGTGCTGATATAGTGGGGGCGAAGTCATGTGACTTCAGTGGTTTTTTTTGTACATCAGACATGTTGCATTTTTCAGGGTTTTTGCGTGATTGCAGACAGTGTCTTTCCTTTCCTGTCCTGTCTAGTCAGTTTGGGCCCCACCGTTTGCTCAGTCTATTTTTCTGCCTGCGTTTGTGTTTCATCTTGTCTCACTGACAATATATGTTTGGGGGCTATCTATTCATTTTAGAGTCTGCTCCGGGGCAGTTTAGATTTCATCTTTCTTGCTTTAGGCTGTGCCGAGGCATCTAGGGCATCGTAGGTACACGCCACGGCTACTGCTAGTTGTGTGGATAGGATCAGGGGTCTGCAATCCGCTTAGTTACCAACCTCTCTGGTTTTCTGGTGGCTTAGCCTGTTCCTGCCATCCTCCTCGGTGACCCATTCATAACATTCTCCCATCCTGCCCTCATGAGTATCCATTCTGCCCCATGTGATGTCTCATCCTGCCCCATCTGTCTCCATCCTGCTCCATCTGTCTCATGATTCTGCCCCACCTGTCCCATGATCCTGCCCTATCATCCTGCCTCATAATCTGCCCCATGATCCTAGCTCGTCTGCCCCATGATCCTAGCTTATCTGCCCCACGATCCTGTCCCATCTGTCTTCATCCTGTCCTATGACCTGAACCATGTGTCTCCATCCTGCCTCATGTCTCCATCCTGCCCCATCTGTCTCCATCCTGCCCTGTCTCCATTCTGCCCCATGATCCTGCCTTATTTGTCATCATCCTGCCCCATGATCCTGCACCATGTGTCTCCATTCTGCCTCATGTGTCCATCCTGCCCCTTGTGTCTCCATCCTGCTCCATGATCCTGCCCAATCTGTCTCCATCCTGCCCCATGATCCTGCACCATCGGTCTCCATCCTACCCCATCTGTCTCCATTCTGCACTATGATCCTGCACCATGTGTCTCCATCCTGCCTCATGTCTCCATCCTGCACCATCTGTCTCCAACCTGACCCATGTCTCCATCCTGACCAATCTGTCTCCATCCTGCCACATGATCCTGCACCATGTGTCTCAATCCTGCCCCATGTCTCCATCCTGCCCCATCTGTCTCCATCCTTCCCCATGAACCTGCACCATGTGTCTTATTGTTGCCCCATCTGTCTCCATCCTGCCCCATCTGTATCCATCCTGCCGCATGATCCTGTACCATGTGTCTCCATCCTGCATCATGTCTCCATCCTGCCCCATGTCTCCATCTTGCCCCATGTCTCCATCCTGCCCCATCTGTCTCCTTCCTGCCCCATGATTCTGCACTATGTGTCTCTATCCTGCCTCATGTCTCCATCTTGCCCATATCACACGGGGCCTGCCCGTGTCATCACGTCATCCTGATGGGGACAGCTAGGGCAGGATGGAGATACATGGTCCAAGTGTCTCCATCCTGCCGTCAAAACATATTGCAGCTTGACGCTTTCAATGAAAAATAAATACTATATAGTGTAGAGATGTGGCAGTGTGTATACAGTGTGAATTTTACACTATATACACAGCGCCATACTATAAAAACATCTCTACACTATATACTATATATACACACAACTCTACAATATAATTAAGACAGCATTATACTATATTATGATATATATATCACATAGTAGACAATGTGGCTTATGTACATAGAATAACATAGGAGGCACCATGACTGCTGAATATAGATCACATTGAAACTACTGTATATCACATCATTTACTCTAGAATGTGGACTGACTGGCCACATTCACAGTAGACCTTGGACTGACGGACCAAAACTTTTACACCAAGTCTCTGGATGAATGATCAAAACATTTACACTAGTATGAAAACTGACTGACTGACCACAGTGTTTGGACTGCCTGGCCACATTTCCAGAATACTTTGGGCTGATTGACCACAGCATTTGCATTTGTTTAAGGACTTACTGACCACATAATGTTCACTAGATTTGGACTGCCTGACCACATTTCCAGTAAAGTTTGCACTGACTGACTATCACATTTATACAACTCTAAGGACAGAGTGACCACTGCATTTATGCTAGCTGTAGAATTCCTGACCACATTTCCAGTAGACCAGAAGACTATGGACTGAATGACCATAATATTTACGCTAAACTGTGAACCGGTTGACCACAACATTTATAAAAGACTGTGGACCAACTGACTTCTGCACATTACTAGACTGTGGACCGACTGACCACATCTATAACGCTAGACTTAGGACTGACTGACTGACCACAGCATTTAAGCTAGCTGTAGAAATCCTGACCACATTTCCAGTTGACCAGAAGACACTGGACTGAATGACCACAATATTTACAAAAGACTGTGGACTGACTGACGACAACATTTATACTAGACTGTGGACTGACTGAATTCTGCATTTATGCTAGTCTGTGGACCGACTGACTGCAGCATTTATACTAGACTGTGGACCTACTGACCACATAATTTACATTAGACTGTGGACTGCCTGGCCACATTTCCAGAAGACTTTGGGTTGACTGACCACAGCATTTGCACTTGTTTAACAACTTACTGACCACGTCATTTACACTAGATTTGGACTGCCTGACCACATTTCCAGTAAAGTTTGCATTGACTGACTACAACAGTTACACTAGTCTAAGTATTGACTGACCACAACATTTATGCTAGGTGTAGAATTCCTGACCATATTTCCAGCAGACCAGAAGACTTTGGACTGAATGACCACAACATTTACACTAGAATGTTGTAGTGTGGCTATTGGTCGCATAGTTGCATAGTGTCACAGAGATGGCTTGTCTTTGTGATGTAACCCAGAGTATTTTTCTCTAGTGCATGAAAGCTCCTGTTACTGGAGGCATGGAGGCTTCCAGTGTATGTTTTGCTGAGACACTGACCTGAGCGGGCGGACCCACTGTGCTATATGAACTTTTTGTTTTCTGTTTGTTTCCATTTTGTGCCACAGAAGGCCATCTTTTGTTTGCTTAAACTTAAGCAGGTTTATGGAGCAAATAAACCTGATCGACATTTTAATGAAAACCGCTTTTTGTGCTTACCTCAACCCACAGCCGAGTGTAACCTTACAATGTGGACTCACTGACCACTTTTACAGTAGACTGTGGACTGGTGGACCAAAACACTATCACAAGTTTATGGACTGACTGTATTTACAGTAGGTGTGGATTGTCTGACCACATTTTTTAGCAGACTGTAGTCTGACTATAACATTTACAGAAGACAGTAGAATGACTGAACATAACATATACAGTAAACTATCGAATGACTGACTATAGTTTTCACAATAAAATGAGAACAATACCAGTTTGCATTTTCACTGCGAGAAAATTGCACTAAATTGTGCAAAAGAGCCCCAAAACCAGGGAAATAACCAACTCCTTACTGACTAATAAAGAAAGAGGAAAAGGGAGTTTCTTGGTTAAGAGATTCAGAAAAATCTCATAACAGGTCATTAATATTCATATTAGTTACTGATAATCGTCGGTTTAGGTATAAGTTCTAGGCCTGACAAGGTGTAATAACACCTTCCTGGTAGATGAGAATATACTGTTTGTCTTTGTCTTTCGTATATCTTCTGTATACACAAATCCTAGTATTACTCAACCAAATCTCAGGTGCAGAGGTACGGAACATTTCTTTTCTTTATCCTCTGTCTTTAAAATAAGGAAACCTTCTTAGGTTTCATAGAATAGGCTTCTTATCAGTAACTGTGGGGGGACTGTGTAACAATCAATGCCACGATTATAAGAGACTGATCTCATAATTTCCACTAGACAGTAGACCGACTAACAACAACATTTACACTAGACTGTTGACCGAATGACCACAGCATTTCCTCTGGACTGTGGAATTACTAACAACAACATTTACACTAGACTGTAAACCAACTGAACACAGAATTTACACTAGACGGTGGACTGATTGACCATAGCATTTAGGCTATGTACCCACGTTAGCGTTTATAAATGCTTAGAAAACCGGACTCCATCCCAGAAACCACGCGTTTTATTTCCGTGCGTTTTTCGCACGATTTTTGCACAAAAACGTGCGTTTTTGATGCGTTTTTTTCCGCGCGGTTTCTGGGAACATTGGAAATGGCTAAAAATTATCAGCTATGCGGAAAATAATGAGCATGCTGCGTTTTTAGCCGCTAAGCCTTTAAAAACATGCATTGGTACAAGAAACCAAAAATGCATTAAATTTTATTGGAAGCTTCTTTTAAGCGTTTCTGCAGCATCTGATCTGGCACAAACGCTGCGGAAATGCTTAAAAAAAGCAACATGGTCACACAGCCTTAAACTAAAATGTGGACCTACTGACATCATTTACACTAGACTGTGGACTGAGTGGCCAGATTTACAGCAGTCTGTGGACTGACGAGCAAAAAATGTTACAGCAGTCCGTGGGTTGACTGATCCAAGGATTTACAGTAGTCTAAGGACTTACTGACCACTGCATTTATGCTAGGTGTGAAAATGCTGACCACATTTCCAGTAGACCATAAGACTATGGACTGAATGACCATAACAATTACACTAGACTGTGGACCAACTGACTACACCATTTATACTAAAGTGTGTACCGACCGACCACATCATTTACACTAGACTGTGGACTGCTTGGCCACATTTTGAGAAGACTTTGAGCTGATTAACCACAGCATTTGCACTTATTTAACCCCTTCACTACCAAGGGTGGTTTGCACGTTAACTACCGGGCCAATTTTTACAATTCTGACCACTGTACCTTTATGAGGTCATAACTCTGGAACGCTTTCATGGATCCCGGTGATTCTGACATTGTTTTCTCATGACATATTGTACTTCATGATTGTGGTAAAATTGCATTCAAATAACTTGCGTTTATTTGTGAAAAAAACGGAAATTTGGCGAAAATTTTGAAAATTTCGCAATTTTCAAACTTTGAATTTTTATGCCCTTAAATCACAGCGATACGGCACACAAAAAACTTAATACATAACATTTCCCACATGTTTACTTTACATCAGCACAGTTTTGGAACCAAAATTTTTTTTTGTTAGGAAGTTATAAGGGTTAAAAATTGACCAGCGATTTCTCATTTTTGCAACACCATTTTATTTTTAGGGACCACTTCACATTTGAAGCCACTTTGAGGGGTCTATATGATAGAAAATACCCAAAAGTGACACCATTCTAAAAACTGCACCCCTTAAGGTGCTTAAAACCACATTCAAGAAGTTTATTAACCCTTTAGGTGCGTCACAGGAATTTTTTGAATATTAAAAAAAAAATGAACATTTAACTTTTTTTCACAAAAAAAATACTTCAGGTTCAATTTTCTTTATTTTACCAAGGGTAACAGGAGAAATTGGACTGCAAGACTTATTGTGCAATTTGTCCTGAGTACACTGATACCTGATATGTGGGGGGGAACCACTGTTTCGGCGCATGGCAGAGCTCAGAATGGAAGGAGCGCCGTTTGACTTTTTCAATGCAAAATTGGCTGGAATTCAGATCGGACGCCATGTCACGTTTGGCGAGCCCCTGATGTACCTAAACAGTGGAAACCCCCCCAAGTGACCCCATTTTGGAAACTAGACCCCCCAAGGAACTTATCTAGATATGTGGTGAGAACTTTGAACCCACAAGGGCTTCACAGAAGTTTATAACGTACAGCGGTACAATTAAAAAATCATATTTTTTCCACAAAAATGATATTTTCACCCCCAATTTTTATTTTGCCAAGGGTAACAGGACCCTAAAAGTTATTGTGCAATTTGTCCTGAGTACGCTGATACCCCATATGTGGGTGTAAATGACTATTTGGGCGCATAGCAGAGCTCGGAAGGGAAGCAGCGCCATTTGACGTTTTTGGCTAGAATTGAGATCGGACACCATGTCGCGATTGGAAAACCCCTGATGTACCAAAACAGTGGAAACCCCCCACAAATGACACCATTTTGGAATCTAGACCCCCCAAGGAACTTATCTAGATGTGTGGTGAGAACTTTGAACCCCCAAGGGCTTCACAGAAGTTTATAATGTACAGCAGTACAATTAAAAAATCATATTTTTTCCACAAAAATGATCTTTTCACCCTCAATTCTTATTTTTCCAAAAGTAACAGGACCCTAAAAGATATTGTGCAATTTATCCTGAGTACGCTGATACCCCACATGTGGGGGTAAACCACTATTTGGGCGTATGGCAGAGCTCGGAAGGGAAGCAGCGCCATTTGACGTTTTTGGCTGGAATTGAGATCGGACACCATGTCGCGTTAGGAAAGCCCCTGATGTACCAAAACAGTAGAAACCCCCCACAAATGACACCATTTTGGAAACTAGACCCCCCAAGGAACTTATCTAGATGTGTGGTGAGCACTTTGAACCCCCCAGTGCTTCACTGAAGTTTATAACGTCCGGGCGTGAAAATTAAAAAATCGTATTTTTTCCACAAACATGATCTTTTAGTCCCCATTTTTTTATTTTCCCAAGGGTAACAGGAGAAATTGGACCCCAAAAGTTGTTGTCCAATTTGTCCTGAGTACGCTGATACCTCATATGTGGGAGAAAACTACTGTATGGGCACACGTCGGGGCTCGGAAGGGAAGTAGTGACGTTTTGGAATGCAGACTTTGATGGAATGGTCTGCGGGTGTCATGTTGCGTTTGGAGAGCCCCTGATGTACCTAAACAGTGGAAACCCCCCACAAGTGACCCCATTTTGGAAACTAGACCCCCTAATGAACTTATCTAGATGTGTGGTGAGCACTTTGAACCCCCCAGTGCTTCACAGAAGTTTATAACGACCGGGCGTGAAAATAAAAATATCGTATTTTTTCAACAAACATCATCTTTTAGTCCCCATTTTTTTATTTTCCCAAGGGTAACAGGAGAAATTGGACCCCAAAAGTTGTTGTCCAATTTGTCCTGAGTACGCTGATACCTCATATGTGGGAGAAAACTACTGTATGGGCACACGTCGGGGCTCGGAAGGGAAGTAGTGACGTTTTGGAATGCAGACTTTGATGGAATGGTCTGCGGGTGTCATGTTGCGTTTGGAGAGCCCCTGATGTACCTAAACAGTGGAAACCCCCCACAAGTGACCCCATTTTGGAAACTATAGACCCCCTAATGAACTTATCTAGATGTGTGGTGAGCACTTTGAACCCCCCAGTGCTTCACAGAAGTTTATAACGACCGGGCGTGAAAATAAAAATATTGTATTTTTTCAACAAACATCATCTTTTAGTCCCCATTTTTTTTATTTTCCCAAGGGTAACAGGAGAAATTGGACCCCAAAAGTTGTTGTCCAATTTGTCCTGAGTACGCTGATACCTCATATGTGAGAGAAAACTACTGTATGGGCACACGTCGGGGCTCGGAAGGGAAGTAGTGACGTTTTGGAATGCAGACTTTGATGGATTGGTATGCGGGTGTCATATGCGTTTGGAGAGCCCCTAATGTACCTAAACTATTGAAACTCCCCACAAGTGACCCCATTTTGGAAACTAGACCCCCCACGGAGCTTATCTAGATGTGTGGAGAGCACTTTGAACCCCCAAGTGCTTCACAGAAGTTTATAACGCCTGGGCGTGAAAATAAAAAAAAACATTTTTTTCCGCAAAATTATATTTTTGCCCCCAATTTTTTATTTTCCTAAGGGTAACAAGAGAAATTGGACCCCAAAAGTTGTTTTGTAATTTGTCCTGAGTAGGCTGATACCCTACATGTGGGGGTAAAACACTGTTTGGGCACATGGCAGAGCTTGGAAGGGAAGGAGCACCATTTGACTTTTTCAACGCAGAATTGGCTGGAATTGAGATCAGACGCCATGTTGCCTTTGGAGAGCACCTGATGTGCCCAAACAGTGGAAACCCCCAATTATAACTCCAACCCGAACCTCAACACACCCCTAACCCTAATCTGAGCCCTAGCCCTAACCCTAGCCCTAACCCTAGCCCTAACCCTAGCCCTAACCCTAACCCTAGCCCTAACCCTACCCTAACCCTAACCCTAGCGGGAAAATGGAAATAAATACATTTTCTTTTATTTTATTATTTTTCCCTAACTAAGGGGGTGATAACGGGGGGTTTGATTTACGATTTATGGCGGTTTTTATGTTTGGCGGCTGTCGCACGCTAAAAGACGCTTTTTATTGTAAAAATAGTTTTTGCATCACCACATATTGTGAGCTATAATTTTTCCGTATTTTGACCCACCAAGTCATGTGAGGTCTTATTTTTTGCGGGACGAGTTGACGTTTTTATTGGTACTATTTTCGGGCACGTGACATTTTTTGATCGCTTTTTATTCTGATTTTTGGGATGCAGAATGAACAAAAACCAGCGTTTCATGAATTTCTTTTGGGGGGGGTGCGTTTACACCGTTCCGCGTGCGGTAAAATTGATAAAGCGGTTTTATTCTTCGGGTCAGTACGGTTACAGCGATACCTCATTTAGGTCGTTTTTTTATGTTTTGTCGGTTTTTTGCAATGAAAACTATTTTATATAAAAAATAATTATTTTTGTATCGCTTTATTCTGCGAGCTATAACTTTTTTATTTTTTGCGGATGATGCTGTATGGTGGATTGTTTTTTGCGGGACAAGATGACTTTTTCAGCGGTACCATGCACATTTATATGCGTCTTTTTGATCGCGCGTTATTGCACTTTTTGTTTGGTGGTATGATAATAAATCATTATTTTTTGCTTCGTTTTTTATTTTTATTTTTTAAGGGGTTCGCTAAAGGGGTTAACTAATGGGACAGTTTTATAGGGCAGGTCATTACGGACGCGGCGATACCAAATATGTGTACTTTTATTGTTTTTGTTTTTTTTTTATTTTGAAAAAATGGATTTATTGGGGAATATTTTTTTTTTTTTACTGATATATTTAGCGATTTTTTTTAAATTATTTTTAACACTTTTTTTTTTTTTTTTTTTTACTTTATTACCTTGTCCCAGGTGGGACATCACTGTCCTGTGACAGATCGCTGATCTGTCACATCACAGATCACTGTGACAGATCAGCGATCTGTCACAGGCACTGCTGCAGACTTCCTCATGCCTGCGCTTTGCAGGCAGTGAGGAAGTCAGCTCCCTGCAGGCCCCCGTCGCCATCTTGGATCCGGGGGCCTGTAGGGAAAGAGCCCCCCGCAGCAGCGCTGCACATTGCGCTGCCGTGGGGGGCTCAGGGAAGCACGGAGGGAGCCCCCTCCCTGCCGATGCTTCCCTTTAACCCCCGGTACACCGCGATCACGTTTGATCGCGGTGTGCAAGGGGTTAACGTGTCGGGGGCGGTCCGTGACCGCTCCTGACACATTGTGCCGGGTGTCAGCTATGATAATTAGCTGACACTCGGCCGCGATCAGCGGCGCTCACCACGTGGGCGCCGCTGATCGCGATGACGCAATATTCCGTCCATGGTAATTAGGTCCATGGTCACATGGACGGAATATTACGTCAATTGTAGGTAAGGGGTTAAGAACTTATGGACCATGTCATTTACACTAGATTTGGACTGCCTGACCACATTTACAGTAAAGTTTGCACTGACTGACTATAACATATACACTACTCTAAGGACTGACTGAGCACAGCATTTATGATAGGTGCGGAATTCCTGACCACATTTCCAGTAGACCAAATTATGGACTGAATAACCATAACATTTACACTAGACTGTGGACCGACTGACTTCAACAAATATACTAGACTGTGGACCGATTGACTACAGCATTTATACTAGACTGTGGACCAACTAACCTCATCACTAACACTAGACTATGGACTGCCTAGCCACATTTCCAGAAGACTTTGGGCTGACTGACCACAGCATTTGCACTTGTTTAACAACTTACTGACCACGTCATTTACACTAGATTTGGACTGCCTGACCACATTTCCAGTAAAGTTTGCACTGACTGACTATAACATTAACACTAGTTTTAGGACTGACTGACCACAGCATTTATGCTAGGTGTGGAATTTCTGGCCACATTTCCAGTAGACCAGAAGGCTTTGGACTGATTAACCACAACATTTACACTAGAATGTGGCCTAACTGACCACTTTAGCTGTGGACTGGTGGACCAAACTATTAACACTAGTTTATCGACTGACTGACCATAGCATTTACAATAGGTATGGATTGTCTGACCACATTTCCAGCAGACTGTAGACTTACTGTAACATTTACAGAAGACTGTAGAATGACTGAACATAACATATGCAGTAAACTATTAAATGACAGACTACAGCTTTCACAATAAACTGACCACAGTCCTTATACCTGAGATAAATCATTTTGGCCCTAAAATGTATTTTTCTTTGTGTATAGCATGTGGCAGGAACATATTATCACACCTTTGACTATTTACAGGTGACTGACGCGCAGTGAGATGATGGAACATTAAATTTTTCCTTGTGGATTTCAAGAAGAGAATCTGAAAAATCTCATAACAGGTAATTAATATTCATATTAATTACTGATAATCGTCAGTTTAGGCACAAGTTCTAGGCCTGATGAGGTGTAATAACACCTTCCTGGTACATGAGAATATACTGTTTGTCTTTTTCATATGTACAGTATATCTTCTATAGGCCGGAGTCACACGAGCGTATAATACGGACGAGTACTAGGTGATAAAAAATTGTATACCAATCGTCACAATGATAATAGGGCAGCTCCCATCATCCGATTTTTTTCTCACACGTTTTCTACGTGCGAGTGAAATTGCAAAATTCTGTGATTGTATGCGTATCTCAGCTCAGAATCGCCAATGCAAGTCTATGGGGGCGAGAAAATAACGGATTATACACAGACCAGACATGTGACTTGCGAGAAATATGCACCTAGTGTCCTTTAACAAAAGCCGGCAATTAATTTTGCTATACAGTAAAATCATACTGACATTATTATTATTTATTGTTATAGCTCCTTTTATTCCATGGCGCTTTACATGTAAGGAGGGGTATACATAAAAACAAGTACAATAATGTTAAACAATACAAGTCATAACTGGTACAGGAGGAGAGAGGACCCTGCCCGCGAAGGCTCACAATCTACAAGGGATGGGTGAAAATACAGTAGGCGAGGGTAGAGCTGGTCATGCAGCGGTTTGGTCGATCGGTGGTTACTGCAAGTTATAGGCTTGTCGGAAGAGGTGGGTCTTCAGGCTCTTTTTGACATTTTAAATAAAGAAACGAAAGAATAGATATATACACTGTAGGGATTTTCTCTGGTAGGCAATGGCAGGGCCGCAGTAACGAGGCAACACACAGGCTTAGAGTCCAACTTCAGTGGTTTAATGTCACTTTAAAACAGCAGGTTAACAGAACGTAAAGTAACAGAAAACATAAATATACTCCTGCTTGGAGAACCACTGGTCCCAGACTCACCCCTTGCATGTGACGGGCTTAACTAAGCAGCTGCCAGGTCAGCGGCATCCTCCATGTGCCATTCCCAGGGCTGTTTGGAGTATTGCTGCTAAAACTCTGCAGCACGGGTAATCCTGCAAACAACTTCAGGCTAACTCCAGCCAAGTTCCTGTATCTTCCACACACACTCTCCATGTGCCAATTACCAACCTCCATTACATAGCCCATAACCCCTCCCACAAGTGAGGTAGACATCACATGGGCTGATCATGTGACCATGACATCATCGCAGGTCCTTGTCTTTAGGGAAAATCCAGGCCAAATTTTAACCTGCTTCGAGAAATGAATCTCCCATCCAGCAAAACACCCTTTACTGTACCACAAACCTCTCTCCTTTGTTCAACCCTAAGGGGGTGGACACATGACATACAGTAAACTCTGGACAGGGCATCTGGGTTCCCCTGTAGTCTGCCTGCCCGATGTTCTACTGAAAATTGAAAATTTTGCAGGGACAGGAACCTCCTGGTGACTCGGGCATTCCTCTCTTTAGCTTGACGCATCCACGTAAGAGGGGAATGATCTGTCACCAACCTAAATGTTCTCCCCAGCAAATAATATCGCAATGACTCCAGTGCCCACTTAATGGCCAGGCACTCTCTCTCCACAATATTGTACCTGGTTTCAGCTAGGGTAAATTTCCAGCTTAGGAAACTAACGCGATGCTCTTCCCCGTTAACCTCCTGAGACAGCACAGCACCAAGTCCAATCTCAGAGGCATCAGTCTGCACAATGAACTCTTTAGAAATCGGGTGTGATCAGAACTGGTGTACCACAAAGTACCAATTTTTACTTTACAAAGGCCTCCTCTATCTGATCATTGCAGCAGACCATCACAGACTTCCTCCATGTCAAGAAGTCTGTTAAATACGCGAACAGGGTTGCAAAGTTGGAATAAACCGCCTGTAATATACCACTAAACCTAAAAAGGCTTTTACCTGTTTTGTTGGGGGGGGGGGGGGGACAGTTCTGGATTGCCTAATTTTGGTTCTAGACATTACCACAATGAATTTTAAACAAAACAATTCACATGCAGTTGAAGTTCAGACTTTCAGCTTTCATTTGAGGGTATCCACATTAAAATTGGATGAAGGGTTTAGGAGTTTCAGCTCCTTAACATGTGCCACCCTGTTTTTAAAGGGACCAAAAGTAATTGGAAATATTAAATAATTGTAAATAAAATGTTCATTTCTAGTACTTGGTTGAAAACCCTTTGTTGGCAATGACTGCCTGAATTCTTGAACTCATGGACATCACCAGACGCTGTGTTTCCTCCTTTTTGATTCTCTGCCAGGCCTTCACTGTGGTGGTTTTCAGTTGTCTCTGTCCAAATATATATGGACCTAACTGTATGTCTGGCCCATACATTTTACTGTATGTCTGGCCCATACATTTTCTTTTTCACCAGTATCAATCCTGTTCATTTCTGTTCACACACTTTATGTCCAGGTGGCAAATTTGATGCAGATGACTCAGGATCTGGCAAAGGATTGCCAGAGCCTGGAGTCATCGCAATTTCAGTTGCAGGGTCAGATATGTAACTTGATGAAGATTTCCCATAGGTCCCCACTGCTGTGATAAATTTTCAAGAGAGACCAGTTTAGGGTATTCAGGGAGAGCCGCAAATTATTTTTTACCCTGCGCCCCCAGTCATCAGGGGAGGAGTTCCAGTGGGTGGGAATAATCATGTCCCTACAGCGAGGGGGTCCTCAAACCTGGGCATTTTCTTTGTCCCCACAACCCCCAGAACGGTTTTCTGTTGATGCCTTTTTTGACAGTTTAGGTCTGATATATGACGAACCCAACCAAATCCAGGTCGCTGAGGCTAAGATCATGAACCTGGCACAAAGGGTTCACCCAGCTGAGGGCTACTGCACTGAGTTTCAGCAGTGGTCCACCAAAGTTCTATGGAATGATGCTACTTTTAGGTGCCAGTTCGAAAGAGGCCTTTCCGAGACACTCAAGGATGCTCTGGTCCTCCATGACACCCATTGTTCTCTGATGAACGCCATGATTCAAACCATACGAATGGACCGCTGACATGGAGAACAGCAGGCCGCTTGTTATACTCTCCCGGAGCAGGTCCATTTACCAGAGGTTAGAGTTGCCAGTCTTTGTGTTGCGGAGAGAAGATGGAGACAAGATCTTGGACTCTATCTATACTGTGGTCTCTATGAACATTTTCTTAAGAATTGCCCAACTTGTCCTTAAGCCACCAAGCCATTGGGAGAACGTTTGAGTCTGAGTGATGACCGATTGCTTGTACCTGCTCCCTGTAAACTGTTTTGTTTCTCTGGCTTTCCTGACCTCGGCTTGCGTATTGGACTTCCTCTCTGACTTCCCTTTGTCGTACTGCACCATTTCCTGTACCTGACCTCGGATTGTTTGACCTCCCTTTACTTACAGTAAGTAGTATATATCTATCGTGACTCGTGTCACACCTACCCACTTCCACTCATCTCCGACCTATATAATCAGCTTCTGGGGGCCAGGGTGTTTTCTAAACTTGATCTTAGTGGGGCTTACAATTTGATGCGCATCCAGAAGGGTGATCAGTGGAAAACGGCGTTTTTAACGTCTAAGGGTCTGTTTGAAAACCTTGTCATGCCTTTCGGATATCTAATGCACCTGCTGTGTTTCAAAATTTTATGAATTATATTTTCTCTGATTGCATTGGAAGATATGTTGTGATTTACCTTGATGCCATTATAATTTTCTCGCCAGACTTGGACACTCGCAGGAACATGTCCGTGTTGTGTTAAAGAGCCTGAGGGAGAACTCTCTGTTTGCTAAATTAGAGAAATGTGTTTTTATATGTTCAGGAAATCTCTTTATTGGGGTTTATCTTGTCAGCAGAAGGGTTTAAGATGGTCCCTGGGAAGGTGCAGGCTGTAATTGATTGAGTTTAACCTCGCGATCTTAAGGCTTTGCAGCGTTTTCTGGGATTCGACAACTATTCTAGAAAATTTTTCAAGGGGTTTTGAAAATGGACCACTGGGGATGTCAGCTGGCAGGTGTGACAGGACCTTCAGAAATTCACAATATCTCAGTGACAGCCGAGCCAGTAGAACCTCTGGAGGATCCATTCCTGTGTTTATTCTACGCCCAGGTGACCACTTAACAACATGTGTATGGGCCATGTCTAATACTCTGCTTCAGTGTAAGAAGAAAAACCGGGCTGGGGGTACATTTCCTCTGATGGGTCTTGAACAGTCAGGGCTGTCACCTCGGATGAAAAGTCTAAGCAACCGGACCAATCTTTGCACTGGCTGACGACAGGGGGCGTGGCTAAGCGTGACCATGAGCAGTACAGTGTTCGTGTACAGACAGGGGGCACCAGTGTAAGAAGAGAAACCGGGCTGGGGGTACCTTTCCTGTGATGGGTCTGGAACCATCAGGGCTGTCACCTCAGATGAAAAGTCTAAGCAACCGGACCGATCTTTGCACGGACTGACAGGGGGCATGGTTAAGCATTACCATGAGCAGTACAGTGCACGTGTACAGACAGGGGGTGTGATGAGGTACAGCCCAGAGCGTGGAGACAGGAGAGATTGGAGGGAAGATACAGCGTGTGGCTGAGGGTAAAAAAGGGTCCTATGTCAGTGACATTAGGACGAAGGGATTGCACCCAGCCGTGTCAGAAACTCACTGGAAGGTCTCTGATCAGAAGCCCGCAAGTGCGCAGGTTGGCTCTCACACAAGCTGGTGCCAGCTGTTTCGCTACAGTCAGAGTTGTTTTTGAGACGACTGACAGAGACTCTAACCAGAAGCCCTTCGTGTACAGGACGACAGCAGAGCATTTATCCACCAACGGGTTCAGGGCTGCATGTGAGCCGCCGGATAGTGACTGGAACGGTGACCGGGGACTGCTTCTGAAACCTTCGGTATATAATCATCGAGCCTCACTGAACTTTGTCAAGACTGTGGTTTATACTTTGTCGGCCGCAGGAGTCTCCGTACTGAGAGCCCCACAGGACACTTTAAAGACTCATCATTGTCAGCCGGGAACGGATCGTTGCCTATTTCAGGACTCCACTGAATCTATGGTCGCGCCATCAGCTGTTGGCGTCATCAACTTCGGAACCTTTTCTGACAAGAGAACATCTGATTGATAAGTGACTAATTTGGGAATTTCCTCACTAGTTATTTCCCCCTAACAAACCCCGTATTTCCTGGACTGTCTATTAATTATCTCACGTTTACCGTTAATTTCCCCAATTGAGGCCCTGTTTAGTAAAGAGTTGTTAAACCTTGATCTGTCTCCTGACTGTCACTGTATCCACTAACCTGCTCACACTAGTATGGCACCAGTAAATGGTGAATTACCTCCCCTCTCAGCTTGGTGACGTGATATAGCATCTCCCCATTCATGGCAAAATGTGGGTATCGAGTGTCACCCCTCCAGATCATGAGCAACACCATTAAGTACTGTTACATTTTCTAATTTTTAGAGTTAAGTCCCTGAGTTGGGCTGTCCCAAAGTTTCCCCCGGACACCTCCAGCTCAGCGACGTTGGCCTCAGTGGATGCTTCCTCATCCGTTTCACCAACAAGCACACACAATGGAAACCTGTCATCTGCAGCTGGCAACGAGGTTTCTTATGAGTGATCTGGCTGTTGTCCAGGCAACCAGACGTCCTCCCTTTTCCACACAAGTCCCAAAACAACTCAAAGTCCCGCCCTATTATATTAGGGTGTAATAGGTTGTTGACCACGCCGACCTCATGGAACTCGGTGCCACAGCTTGTGTTTATGACCACCTGGGCCACAGCGTAGTCCTTCGCGTCACCATGGATACAGCGGATGCCCATCCTCTTTTCAGGAATCAGCCAATGTGAAATTGTGGATCTCACTCATAGATTGTAAGCTTGCGAGCAGGGCCTTCATTCCTCTTGATATCTGTTATGATCTATGTGTTTTTTGTTATGCTGTTATGTTTATCGTCTGTACAAGTCCCCTCTAAAATGTAAAGTGCTGCGGAATATGTCGGTGCTATATAAATAAAATTATTATCTCACTAGGGTTACCAAACGTCCAGAGTCCAGCAAACCAGTCACTTGTATCCTGTTTACTGTCACGGGACATGCCTGCAGCCCATCTCCTGTTTGGGGAACAGCACTGAAGACCGGATAGGCAAAATAAGAGCAGCACCGTCCTGTGCTATAGTCCACTGGCTCAATGGTCATGGGACAATGGGCAGCTATATGTCCTGGCTTGTGGCATCTCTAGAAAATAACCTCACCTGTGGTTACCTTGGGCACCACCGTCCCCGCCCCTTTTGACCTTGGATGCCCCATCCCTTTTTTGGACTCCACCCCCTGTTGGGACCTCCAGTATGGAGTGGGCTGCCTTCACAAGGAGACTTCCATCCCCTGGTATCTATCGACCAGTCCAACCAGTTCATCGGCATTCCGGGGATCACCCTGGGCAACCCAAGTCTGAATGGGCCTCGGTAGGGAGTGCACAAACCAGTCCATCAGCACCCACTATACCATCTGCGCAGGCGTAGAGTATTCTGGCTGCAGCCACTTCTGGACCAGGTGCAACAGGTTGAACATTTGGGGGCAAGGTGGTTTGTTCCAGTGATACGCCCAGCGGTGAACCCGCTGTGCCTTGATAGTCATTGTCACCCCTAAGCGTGCGAGAATCTCAGCTTTTAGCTTGTGAAACTCTTTGGCGTCCTGAAAAGTCAAGTCATGTTATGCCTTCTGGGGTTCCCCCGTCAAGTATGGCACCAGAACCTTTGCCCACTGTTCTGGCAGAAATTTCTGCCTCTCGTCGACCCTCACAAACCCTGTCAGGAAGGCCTAAACGTCATCCCCGGGGGCCATTTTCTGTAACGCACGTCTTACTGCCTTTCAGAGGTGAGCGTCATCAGCCGGACTTTGGGTTGGGGCACTCATCCTGCCCTGGATGGCCGTTGCCAGAAGCTGCATCTGCTGCTGTTGCTCCTGCTGGCTCTGCTGCATCTGCTGTAAAAACAGACTGTTGGTCTCTTGCTGCTGTGACTGGACCAAGTGTTTCAGCAGGTCCTCCATTTTGTCTGGCAATGCTTGCTGGCTTGCAACAGATTTAACTCGGGACATGTGGTACTGGCAGTCACAATGTCTCTTGGGAAGCATCCGCGTTCGTCATTTTGACGTGCCTGCCGACCGCACAGAAATGCAACATGTGTTCGGCGGGCACGTCAAAGCAACGCACGTGGACGCATCCGCATATAATGCATGCCCCTGCGTACCCAATGTTAAAGATAGGTACGCAGGATGCATGTGGAAGTAGGCGGAGCTTAAGGGAAGAAGTGTTTAAGTAGGCGGAGCTTAAGGGAGGAAGTACGCAACCCTACGCACTCTACAAATATGCAAGTGTGTACTTAGCCTTACTGACCACATCATGTTCACTAGATTTGGACTGCCTGAACACATTTCCAGTAAAGTTTGTGGGTCGCCCTCCAAGGGCTGGTGGGGTACTCGGTACCGGGCCGGTATCTCAGAGGGAAGTGTCACAGTAGCGGTGACCTGGTCTGTGGCCCTGGGTGCCCATTGTAAAAGGGAAATGTTGAGATTGTGGGTGATAAAGTTTGCGAATGAATGATTCGTGACGCCACCTGTGGTGTTCGGCAAGGGAGATGTTAAGCCGACGCTGCAAGCAGATCCTCTGGGACAGATGGTGTAGTGCAGCAATGATGGTGTGGCCCTCCACAGGTAGGGCTGTAGTCCCAGGGCAGAGTAGGTGAAGTGACGGTGAGGGAAGACGTACAGTTGTGGCCAAAAGTATTGACACCCCTGCAATTCTGTCAGATAATACTCAGTTTGAAAATGATTGCAAACACAAATTCTTTGGTATTATTATCTTCATTTAATTTGTCTTAAATGAAAAAACACAAAAAGAATTGTCCTAAAGCCAAATTGGATATAATTCCACACCAAACATAAAAAAGAGGATGGATAAAAGTATTGGCACTGTTCGAAAAATCATGTGATGCTTCTCTAATTTGTGTAATTAACAGCACCTAACAGGTGTTGGCAATAGCTAAATCACACTTGCAGCCAGTTGACAAGGATTAAAGTTGACTCAACCTCTGTCCTGTGTCCTTGTGTGTACCACATTGAGCATGGAGAAAAGAAAGAAGACCAAAGAACTGTCTGAGGACTTGAGAAACCAAATTGTGAGGAAGCATGAGCAATCTCAAGGCTACAAGTCCATCTCCAAAGACCTGAATGTTCCTGTGTCTGCCGTGCGCAGTGTCATCAAGAAGTTTAAAGCCCATGGCACTGTGGCTAACCTCCCTAGATGTGGACGGAAAAGAAAAATTGACAAGAGATTTCAACGCAAGATTGTGTGGATGTTGGATAAAGAACCTCGACTAGCATCCAAACAAGTTCAAGCTGCCCTGCAGTCCGAGGGTACAACAGTGTCAACCCGTACTATCCGTCGCCGTCTGAATGAAAAGGGACTGTATGGGAGGAGACCCAGGAAGACCCCACTTCTTACCCCGAGACATTAAAAAAGCCAGGCTGGAGTTTGCCAAAACTTACCTGAAAAAGCCTAAAACGTTTTGGAAGAGTGTTCTCTGGTCAGATGAGACAAAAGTAGAGTTTTTTGGCAAAGGCATCAACATAGAGTTTACAGGAGAAAAAAAGAGGCATTCAAAGAAAAGAACACGGTCCCTACAGTCAAACATGGCGAAGGTTCCCTGATGTTTTGGGGTTGCTTTTCTGCCTCTGGCACTGGACTGCTTGACCGTGTGCATGGCATTAAGAAGTCTGAAGACTACCAACAAATTTTGCAGCATAATGTAGGGCCCAGTGTGAGAAAGCTGGGTTTCCCTCAGAGGTCATGGGTCTTCCAACAGGACAATGACCCAAAACACACTTCAAAAAGCACTAGAAAATGGTTTGAGAGAAAGCACTGGAGACTTCTAAGGTGTCCAGCAATGAGTAATCCTTAGTCCTCCTCTCCTCCTTATGTTCCGTACTAATCCTTCTTTCTTATGGAGAGAGTCAGGCTTTCTGAAACTGTCCCTTTCTTGTGCCAGCGAACCCAGGTCACTGAGGTCGGCTGCAGCACTTCCTTCCATCCATCCCACTCAGGGGATTTTCTCTCTTCCACTGACTCTGTCAGACTCCCCTTATCCTAAACTTTTCCCGCTCTTTTTGTGCCAACTAAGCTCCACCCGCCTCCCAGCACATTTTGTGTTCCAAGTAGGGAGCCACCAATGGTGCTTTGCTACACTACTACATTGTGTGGGATACAGGTGTTGGAGTGTGGTCAGGTGTCTCCACCTTACCTGGATGGTGGGGTACCACACCTCAGGAGGAGGTGTAGTACCTCTGTGGTGACTGAGCCCTCAGGGGCGCCGCATACCCCCCCGCTAAACACAGCACGTCCGCGGGCTGCAAGTGAAACAAAGATAGACAAAATAAGGAACATCAAATTTTTTTTGTAATGCTAAATAAGCAAAGCTTAATCTAAACTTCCCAATATGGGAGGCACTGACTCTTGATCGCTGCAAACAAATTTTAACTAATTATCTATGCCTTAATATAGTACCTAATTTAAAGTGCTATTGGCAGTAAACTCATTACCAGTTCAAGTATTATCATTAACACATTTCTTCATCACATTTTCTTTTCCTTTCACATTTTCCACTTTCTACTATTACTTTTAGACCTTAAGTGACAACCGCTGATGCCTGGTTCGTCACCTGCATTTTCAAATCTTTATTCAAATTTTACATCTTTATTCAAACATTAGCATGAGTCTAAACTCTGTAAAACATTCACTATTAGTCAGATTCCTAGATCTCACTACCAATTATATCCTATATAAAATCTTTTCTATAACCATTAATGTCTTTATTAAACACTATCACTATTTACTTTTTCTATCAAAATGTTAAACATTATTATTAAGTGCTATTATGTAAAGTAGACACTGATCCAGCCAAGATGTCTTGAAATGTCCTTATTCTAAGAGCAAAACGCCAATTATTGAGGTAGTCCTTATCAAAGCAGGTCTATGTAAAACCCAGAGAGAGCACCTTAAAAAGTGCAACTATTTACAGGACAGTTCTGGATCATTCATTGTCCATGATCTCTGCAGTTCAAATATAAAGGCTGCCAATGAAACCGGGCAAACTGGAGTCAAAAGAAAAACAACATGATGAACCGAAAATGAAGAAGGCACAATGGTGCCTATACCCTCCTGGGTAATAGTTATTCTGTAGCTTTAGTGTTGGTCCCCTCCTGGGGTGGTGGAAGCGGGTTGCTTAGGCTGCTTCCAGGGAAGAACTGAAGGACATCCTCTTCCTGCTGATTGTCCACAAATTGCAGGTATTCCTTTTCCCAAGGAGTGAGGTTGGTATCTGCCTGTGTAAATGGAATGGCAGCGGGTGTAACTGCTGCCTGTGAAGGTAGCACATCAGCCGCTGCTGCTGGTATCTCTGCTGCCAGTGATTCTGCAGGAGTTGCAGCTGGTACCAATGGATGTTGCTCCTCAGGTTCAGGTGGCACCACAATTAGCGGCACTGCTGCCGGTTGCTGCTGGCACGGCGCAATTTGGATGCTGCCACTTGATGTCCGAGCAATCACAGGACCATTTCTATCCATGGGTGCAGTCCCTAATACCAGGATCATGGCAGGGGTAGTGATCCTACCTGGTGATTCCCGGTGATGTTCGGGCTCCTGCGCGGGTACAGGGTGGTGGATGAGGGCAGCTGCAACCCCCGGGGATGCCTGGTGAGCGGACGGCAGCCAGATCAGAGCTGGTGCAGGATTGGCGCCTGCCAAGGCCTCCGGGATGGACCTGCGCAGCCGCGCCAGGTCCGGGTAGGGCCTCAGCCCCTGCTCTACCTCTTGCTCCAGGACTCTCATGTATGTCCTCCTGGCAGGCCGCATCCAGTGGCAGCATCGGCTTGAAGGTGGAGGTGGGAGCTGTAGATGATATCACAGCGGCCGTATGCCCTGCAGGGACTGCCTGGGGGCAAGTGGTTTCTCTCCATTGCGTTCTCCTGGCCTCCATCCATCATGGCGTTCTGGCGTTCTCCTTCCTTCCTGGCCTCTTTTCCCGCCACCGGCTCTCGCTCCTCCTGAGAGCAGCGTCTCCTTCCTACTCCTCCATACCAAGCCAGTATACGAACCCCTCGGGGGGGTGGGCTGTTATGAATGAGTCACCGTAGGAGGCAAAAGCAGAAATACAAGCTAAGTCCAGAAAACCAGAGAAGTTGGCAACTATCAGATTGCAGACCCCTGAACCTATCAACACAGCTAGCAGTAGCCGTGGGGGGTTCCTCCAATGCCCTAGACCCCTCGATCACAGCCGGAGAAATACATAGGCCTAAAGAAAGAAAGGGGAAATCTAAACTGCCCCAGAGCAGACCCCAAAGCAATAGGCAGCCCCCAACATATGACGGTGAAGCAAGATGAAAATACTAACACAGACAGAAAGATAGACTGAGCAAAGACGGGGTCCCAAAACTACCTAGATAGGAAAGGAAGGCTGCTGTCTGCAATCTGCCAAAACCCTATCAAAGACATAAGCCAACCAGCTTATATGAAAAAGGCCCTGAAGCAGCTAGGCTTCAAAAACTGAATCAGCACTCCGGTATTTTCAAAAGACAGAGCTAAATGAATTCAGCACACCCCAGCAGGGAATGGCAGAAATCCAGAAAAACAAAGCAAAAACAAATTCAAAGCACAAAAGCAAAAGGCCGAGCAGCACACTTAGCTTTGGAGGAGCAGGAATTCAGACTGGTCTCCAAGGATCCCACAGAGAAATCACCCGCAGGGCAGGAGGGCGTCGGCAGCATTATATCCAGTCCGTAACTCCACTCAGCCAGTCACAATCATCAGCCTCAGGTGTTTGACAATCAGGCTCACTACCTTTCTTCACCAGAAGAGGGAGCTCCTCGGGCCTCAGTAAAGAAGGGGAAAATGAACTCACAACAGTACCTCCCCCTTGAGGAGGGGTCACCGAACCCTCAACTATGCCACCAGGGCGATCAGGGTGAGCCCGATGAAAGGCACGCACCAATCGTTTGGCATGAATATCAGAGGCGGAGACCCAGGAATTATCCTCCTGACCATAACCCTTCCACTTAACCAAATACTGGAGTCTCCGTCTAGCCAGACGGGAATCCAGTACTTTCTCTACCTCATACTCCATGTTACCTTCAACCAATACAGGGTCTGGAGGTGCCACCTCTGGAACAACAGGTTCAACAAACCTCTTCAACAAAGATTTATGGAACACATTATGGATTTTAAATGTGACAGGAAGAGCCAAACGAAAAGAGACCGGATTAATAATCTCCACAATCTTGTAAGGTCCAATAAATCTAGGCTTAAACTTAGGAGAGGCCACCTTCATAGCAATATTTTTTGATGATAACCACACCATATCACCAACCTTAAACTGGGGACCAATGGTCCTATGTCGGTTGGAAAACCGCTGGGCCTTCTCTTGGGAGAGAGATAACTTATCCACTACTTGGTCCCAGATCTGGTGCATTCTCTCCACCACAGTGTCAACACCTGGGCAGGCAGAGGGCTCCACCTGCCCTGAAGAAAATCGAGGATGAAACCCAAAGTTACAAAAAAAAGGTGACATCAAAGTGGCAGAACTAGCTCTATTATTCAAAGCAAATTCGGCCAAGGGCAAAAATGAAACCCAATCATCCTGATCAGCAGAAATAAAACATCTCAAATATGACTCCAAGGTCTGGTTTGTTCTCTCTGTCTGCCCATTGGTCTGAGGGTGAAAAGCAGAGAAGCACAACTGAATTCCCAGCCTGGAACAGAAAGTTCTCCAAAATCTAGACACAAACTGCACTCCTCTGTCAGGAGATACAATGTTCTCAGGAATCCCGTGCAAACGAACCACCTGTTGTAAAAACAGGGGCACCAACTCAGAGGAAGACGGCAACTTAGGGAGTGGTACAAGATGAACCATCTTAGAGAACCTATCACAAATCACCCAAATAACAGTCATCCTCTGAGAGACAGGCATATCAGAGATGAAATCCATTGAAATATGGGTCCATGGCCTCTTGGGGACAGGCAAAGGCATCAACAACCCACTAGAGCGAGAACACGATTTAGACCGGGAGCACGTCCCACAGGACTGCACAAAATTCCTGACATCACGAGATAAGGAGGGCCACCAAAAAAACCGACTCACCAGATCTCTAGTACCAAAAATACCTGGATGACCAGCCAAAGCAGAGCAATGAACTTCAGACATCACTCTCTTCTTCCACTGGTCAGGAACATACAACTTTCCACTGGGACAACGCTCAGGTTTGTCCTCCTGGGACTCTTCCAGAGCCCGTCTCAAATCGGGCGAGATGGCAGAAAGAACTACCCCTTCGCCTAAGATGGTAGCAGGCTTGGTCACCACAGAAGAATCAGCAAGGAAGCTCCTAGAGAGGGCGTCTGCCTTGACATTCTTTGTTCCAGGAAGAAAAGAAACCACAAAATCAAAACGTGTAAAAAACAAGGCCCACCTAGCCTGTCTAGGGTTCAAGCGCTTAGCCGACTCTAGGTAAATTAAATTCTTGTGGTCAGTGAGGACCACGACTTGATGCTTAGCTCCCTCCAACCAATGTCTCCACTCCTCAAATGCCCATTTCATGGCCAACAATTCCCTATTCCCCACATTATAGTTACGTTCAGATGGAGAGAACTTTCGGGAAAAGAAAGCACAGGGATTCATTTTAGATGTTACAGGATCCTTTTGGGACAAAACAGCTCCTGCACCAATCTCAGAAGCATCCACCTCTACCTGGAATGGAAGTGAGACATCAGGTTGCTGCAAAACCGGGGCGGAGGTGAATCTTCGCTTCAACTCCTGAAAGGAAGAAACAGCCTCCGGAGACCAATTTAACACATCAGCACCCTTCTTAGTCAAATCAGTCAATGGCTTGGCAATACTAGAAAATTTTGCTATAAATTTCCAATAAAAATTAGCAAAACCCAAAAACTTCTGGAGGGCCTTCAAAGAAGTGGGCTGAACCCAATCGTGAATGGCCTGTACCTTGGCTGGGTCCATCTCAATAGTTGACGGGGACAAAATAAATCCCAAAAAAGAAATCCTCTGTACTCCAAAAAGGCATTTAGATCCCTTGACATACAGGGAATTCTCCCTCAAGATCCGGAACACAGTCCGAATATGTTCCACATGAGAATCCCAATCCTTGGAGAAGATCAAAATATCATCCAGATAGATAATCAAAAATTTATCGACAGAATCTCGGAAAATATCGTTCATGAAGCACTGGAAGACAGAAGGGGCATTAGTGAGCCCAAAAGGCATCACCAGGTACTCAAAATGTCCCTCCGGAGTATTAAACGCCGTCTTCCATTCATCCCCATGCTTAATGCGAATAAGATTATATGCCCCCCTGAGGTCAAGCTTGGTAAACCAGCAAGCACCTTTAACTCTGGAGAATAAATCAGAAATCAGGGGTAACGGATACTGATATTTAACAGTAATTTTGTTGAGGGCACGATAATCAATACAAGGTCTTAATGATCCATCCTTTTTGGCTACAAAAGAAAAACCGGCACCCAAGGGTGACGAGGATGGTCTAATATGACCCTTCTCCAACGCCTCCTTAATATAGGATCGCATAGCCTCGTGCTCGGGTACAGATAAATTGAAGAGCCGACCCTTGGGAAATTTACACCCCGGGCTCAGTTCAATTGCACAGTCATAACTCCTATGAGGAGGCAGAGACGCAGACTCATTCTCACTAAATACATCATAAAAGTCCGCCAAATAATCAGGAACATCATGCGACTGAGGAGAGGTGGAGAACACCAGAGCCTCACTAAAGGCACACCGACAACCCCAACTCACCACAGACACAGATTTCCAATCCAAAACTGGATTATGAATCTGTAACCAGGGAAACCCCAGAACAACAGTATCATGCAGATTATGCAACACCAGAAATCTGCAATTTTCTTGATGGTCTGGGGCGACCCGCATTACCACCTGGGTCCAAAACTGGGGTTTATTTTTAGCCAAAGGAGTAGCATCAATTCCCCTCAAAGGGATAGGCGTCTGCAGAGGTGTCATCGGAAATCCACAACGTTTAGCAAAATCCAAGTCCATTAGGTTTAGAGCTGCTCCCGAATCCACAAACGCCTTGGCGGAAAATGTGGGCAGGGAGCAGATCAGAGTAATAGCCAGAAGAAACTTAGGCTGAACATCCCCAACAGAAAAGGTGTGTGCAAAGCGTTTCTCTCGTTTGGGACAGACAGAAATAATATGCGAGGCATCTCCACAGAAAAAACACAACTTATTACGCCTTCTGAACTCCTGACGCTGCTCTCTGGAAAAAACTCTATCACATTGCGTAGGATCAGACATTTGTTCAACAGGTGGCAACACCTCTCGTGCAGCTTTGCTTTCTCGCAAACGCCGATCAACCTGAATGGCTAATGACATAGAATCGTCAAGACCAGAGGGAACAGGAAATCCCACCATAGTATCTTTTACGGCTTCTGACAACCCCTTCCGAAAGAGAGCAGCCAAGGCATTATCATTCCAGGTAGTAAGTACTGCCCACTTTTGGAATTTTTGACAGTACAATTCTGCAGAATCACGACCCTGGCTCAAAGCCAGCAGGGTCTTTTCAGCCTGATCAATGGCATTAGGTTCATCATACAACAACCCCAAAGCTTGAAAGAATGCGTTCACATTAGTCAGAATAGGATCATCTGGTTTCAAAGAAAACGCCCAATCCTGGGGATCGCCACGCAGCAAAGAGATGACAATTTTAACCTGCTGTGCGGAGCTCCCTGACGAGTAAGGCTTCAAGGCAAAAAATAATTTACAATTATTTTTGAAATTCAAAAATTTAGACCGATCCCCAAAAAATACATCAGGTGTAGGAATCTGTGGTTCAGCAGCATGTGAATGAGCAAGGTAGGCGGAAATTCCCCGCACTTCCGCAGCGAGCTGCTCCACACGATCAGACAATTGCTTTATCTCCATTGAGAGAAAAAAAATTCCCCCTACGGCCTCAGAGATATAGAGGAAAAAATATACACTTTTTTTTTTTTTTTTTTTTTTTACAATTCTTTCCTGCTATTGAGTACCCTAGAATCTGCGGTGCGGCGGGTGATTCTGTTATGAATGAGTCACCGTAGGAGGCAAAAGCAGAAATACAAGCTAAGTCCAGAAAACCAGAGAAGTTGGCAACTATCAGATTGCAGACCCCTGAACCTATCAACACAACTAGCAGTAGCCGTGGGGGGTTCCTACGATGCCCTAGACCCCTCGATCACAGCTGGAGAAATACATAGGCCTAAAGAAAGAAAGGGGAAATCTAAACTGCCCCAGAGCAGACCCCAAAGCAATAGGCAGCCCCAACATATAATGACGGTGAAGCAAGATGAAAATACTAACACAGACAGAAAGATAGACTGAGCAAAGACGGGGTCCCAAAACTACCTAGATAGGAAAGGAAAGGAAGGCTGCTGTCTGCAATCTGCCAAAACCCTATCAAAGACATAAGCCAACCAGCTGATATGAAAAAGGCCCTGAAGCAGCTAGGCTTCAAAAACTGAATCAGCACTCCGGTATTTTCAAAAGACAGAGCTAAATGAATTCAGCACACCCCAGCAGGAAATGGCAGAAATCCAGAAAAACAAAGCAAAAACAAAGTCAAAGCACAAAAGCAAGAGGCCGAGCAGCACACTTAGCTTTGGAGGAGCAGGAATTCAGACTGGTCTCCAAGGATCCCACAGAGAAATCACCCACAGGGCAGGAGGGCGTCGGCAGCATTATATCCAGTCTGTAACTCCACTCAGCCAGTCACAATCATCAGCCTCAGGTGTTTGACAATCAGGCTCACTACCTTTCTTCACCAGAAGAGGGAGCTCCTCGGGCCTCAGTAAAGAAAGGGAAAATTAACTCACAACAGTGGGCCATGTTGCAGTTGCATAGAAGTACAGGCAGGGGAGGCCCAGGACAGTTTGCGGTCTTTTCTTAGGACCACCCATGTTGTCACGCCCTTCTTCACCGTGCCGGCGGCCATTTTGAGAGTCCATTTTGCAGTCTATCAATTTGGTTATTCTGCACATTTTCAGCAATGTTTAAGTCCAATAAATCCTCGGCACACAGAACCCGGTGGCACCGGGCTTCGTCATCCTGTTCGTGATGCCAAGTTGGGTCGCCCTCCCAGGGCTGGTGGGGTACTCGGTACCGGGCCGGTATCTCAGAGAGAAGTGTCACAGTAGCGGTGACCCGGTCCGTGGCCCTGGGCGCCCGTTGTAAAAGGGAAATGTTGAGCTTGTGGGTGATAATTAAAGTTTGTGAATGAATGATTCGTGATGCCACCTGTGGTGTTCGGCAAGGGAGGTGTTAAGCCGATGCTGCAAGCAGATCCTCTGGGACAGATGGTGTAATGCAGCAATGATGGTGTGGCCCTCCACAGGTAGGGCTGTAGTCCCAGGGCAGAGTAGGTGAAGTGACGGTGAGGGGAGATGTAGATGGTGCAGTGTCAGGCGCGGAGATGTATCAGTGCTGAGTAGGTTGACGCGGGAATAAGTGGAGGACACCAGGGCATGTAGTTCCAAAGCTTTACTCACAGTCTGTTGTGGTACAGGGGCCCGCATCCGTGCCGTGTCCTCCGGGTCAGGAGCTCAGCCAACTTCCAGGCAAGATGAACTACTCCTTTCCAACACTCCGCCAACATATGCCTTTTCTGAACGTCTCCCTTCTTGCGCATATGTGAAGTACTACCAGTACTGAGTTACACTGGAATTCCTCCTGTCAGATGTTCCTATGAACTCTACTTACTTGTGTGGCAGACAGCTGTAGCCTGCTTCAGGGACTCCTTACTACCTAGTCCCGGCTCACTCACGATGCTGTTGTGCCCCCAAGTCTTGTGTGGGAATAAAGTGGTGACAACTTCTATTCCTCTGGTGTCTGCTGCAGGACCATTAGTATCCATACAACCCTCGGGGACCGGACCCCAGCCTTGCGCTGTGAACTTGGGAAGGGTTCTCCTCTAACCCTAATCCTTAGTCCTCCTCTCCTCCTTACGTTCCGTACTAATCTTTCTTTCTTATGGAGAGAGTCAGACTTTCTGAAACTGTCCCTTTCTTGTGCCAGTGGACCCAGGTCACTGAGGTCGGCTGCAGCACTTCTGTTGTGAGTTCATTCTCACCAGTTGTGAGTTCCCCTTCTGGACTCCCTCTGGTGGTGACGGGAGGTGGTGCGGCTGGTTTGATCGGTGGAGATCTGCCACCTGAGAATGAGGATAACGATTGGATCTCAGGATTATCAGATTGGTTTTAAGACAGCCGACGCCCTATTCAGTTGCTGGCTGGTGATTCCTTCTGGCTTGTCAGCTCTTGGTTTTCAGCTCTGTTCCAGTCATCTAAAGCTAAGTTTTTCTGCTAATGTTCACACTTGATTTTGTTGGTCTATTCAGTTTTTTGTGTGGTCTGCCAGCCCCGGCTGGGGGCTGAGCTGAATTTCCACTCTTATTTATCAGTATTTTGCCAATTGACTTTTTGTCCCTTACTAGTTCGGTCTCTTTTTGCTCTGTCTCAGAATATTCCAGAGTGCTGATATAGTGGGAGAAGTCTAGTGACTTCAGTGTTAATTTTGCTATCAGAAGTGTTGGACATTATTTTTGCAGGGTTTTTTGCAGGTTGCAGACAGTGACTTGCCTTTCCTTTCCTGTCTAGTTAGTTTGGGCCCCATAATTTGCTCAGCCTATTTTCCTGCCTGTGTTTGTGTCTTCATCTTGTTTCACCGTCAATACTTGTGTGGGGGCTATCTATTCCTTTGGGGTCTGCTCTGGGGCAGTTAGTTTTCCCTTTTCTTGCTTTAGGCTTATGTAGTCCTCCAGCCGTTACGAGGCGTCTAGGAACATCATAGGCACGCTCCACGGCTACTGCTAGTTGTGTGGTAAGATCAGGGATCTGCAATCTTCATAGTTACCAACTTCTCTGGTTTTCTGTGGCTTAGCTTGTTTTGGTTTTTTTTTTCTCCTCGGTGACCCATTAATAACACACTTCCTTCCAACCATCTCACTCAGGGGATCTTCTCTCTTCCACTGACTCTGTCAGACTCCCCTTATCCTAAACTCTTCCTGCTCTTTTTGTGCCAACTAAGCTCCATCCGCCTCCCAGCACATTTCGTGTTCCAAGCAGGGAGCCACCAAAGGTGCTTTGCTACACTACTACATTGTGTGGGATGCAGGTGTTGGAGTGTGGTCAGGTGTCTCCACCATACCTGGATGGTGGGGTACCACACCTCAGGAGGAGGTGTAGTACCTCTGTGGCAACTGAGCCCTCAGGGGCGCCACATTTGCACTAACTGAAAATAACATATACACTACTCTAAGGACTGAGTGACCACTGCATTTATGCTAGGTGTGGAATTCCTGACCACATTTCCAGTAGACCAGAAGACTATGGACTGAATGACCATAACATTTACATTAGAATATGGACTTACTGACTACTTTTGCAGTGGACTGTGGACCGGTGGACCAAAACATTAACACTAGTTTATCAACTGACTGACCATAGCATTTACAATAGGTGTGGATTGTCTGACCAGATTTTTAGCAGAGGGTAGACTTACTATAACATTTACAGAAGACTGTAGAATGACTGAACATAACATATATAGTAAACCAGGGGTGGGGAACCTTTTTCCAGCCGGGGGGCCACTTGGAAATTTCTACTATCATTCGGGGGCACACAAAAATGATCACCTTGAAAATTACCCCGGTGTATTTAATCAAACAATTAATTATGGTAACTCACCCTTAACGTGACGGCTGGAGCTGCTTCTCTTTGGTGCAGCTGTGATGTTCGGTGACAATGATCTTGTTGCTTCAAACAGCTGCTTTTCCAGGTTTGTGTTGGCCAGGAGAGCAGTCATCTTTTTGTCATAATAAGTTTTGTAAATCATATACATCATAAAGGAGACACTGGGACTACTGCTTATATATATCACATAGGAGACTCTGAAACAGCTGTATATACATCACATAGGAGATGCAGGGACTGCTGCATATACATTACATAGGAGATACTGAGACTGCTGTATCTATATCACATAGAGGACGCTGAGACAGCTGTATATACATTGCATAGGAGACTCAGGGTCTGCTGTATACACATAACAGGAAACACAGGCACTGCTGTATATACATCACACAGGAGACCCTGGGACTGCTATATATGCATCAAATAGGAGAAGCTGGGACTGCTGTATATTCATCATATAGAACAGGGTTCCCCAACTCCAGTCCTCAAGGCCCACCAACAGATCATGTTTTCAGGATTTCCTTTGTATTGCTCAGGTGATAATTGCTTCACCTGTGCAATACAAAGGAAATCCTGAAAACATGATCTGTTGGAGGGCCTTGAGGACTAGAGTTGGGGAACCCTGATATAGAAGACGCTGAGACTGCAGTACATACATAACATATGAGACTGCTGTCTTTGCATCATAGGAAACTCTGGGGTCATATAAATTACAGGAGGGGTTGGGGGGCATAGACATCACAGGAGATGCTGGTACATACTCATCACCAGGGAGGCTGGGGGGGATAGACATCACTGAGGGGCTATGCACATCACTAGGAAGCACATACAGCACTGGGGGTATATATGTCACAGGATGAATATATATCACTGGTGGGATCACATTTATCACTGGGGACTATATACATCACAGGTGGGGGGATATACAGCACTGGGGTGGAATATACAGTACTCGGGGGGGTATATACAGCACTTCTGGGGCAATTGCAGCACTGAGGAATATACATACAAAGAAAAAGAATCTTACAATATTCCTGAATAATGATAAGCAAGATACATTAACAGCCGTACAAGAGTTGACCCACCAAAATGCACCAGACGCACATTTTACTAACAGGGGAAGAAGGTGGACCCAGGCAACTATAGGCCGGTGAGTCTGACTTCTATACCAGGAAAGATCTTTGAACAAATTATTAAACAACATGTATGTCAATACCTGGATAAGAATGAAGTGATTAAACAGAGTCAGCATGGGTTTGTAACTAATAAGTCATGTCAGACTAATTTAATTTCCTTCTATGATGGTATTACTGATTGGGTGGATCAAGGAAATGCTGTAGATATAGTATATCTTGACTTCAGCAAAGCATTTGACAAAGTCTCTCATACAATCCTTATTGAAAAAATGACTAAGTATGGAATGGACAAGGCAACTGTTAGGTGGATTCATAACTGGCTTAGTGATCGGACCCAAAGAGTGGTCGTAAATGGCTGCACATCCAGTTGGAAGAATGTCTCAAGTGGGGTACCACAGGGCTCTGTCCTGGGCCCTGTATTGTTCAACATCTTTATCAACGATTTAGATGAAGGAATTGAGGGTAAACTGATTAAATTTGCTGATGACACAAAGCTAGGAGGGATAGCTAATACTAGAGAAGAGAGAGAGAGGATTCAAAAAGATTTAAATAAACTGGAGAAGTGGGCAGCAACTAACAGAATGGTTTTTAACAGGGAGAAATGCAAAGTACTACATCTGGGCAATAAAAATGAAAAAAGCATATATAGAATGGGAGGAATAGGGCTAAGTGACAGCACATGTGAAAAAGACTTGGGTATACTAATAGATCACAGACTGAATATGAGTCAACAGTGTGATGCAGCAGCAAAAAAGGCAAATGCAATTCTAGGATGTATTAACAGAAGCATACAGTCTAGATCACGTGAAGTAATTATTTCCCTCTACTCCTCTTTGGTCAGACCTCATCTGGAATATTGTGTCCAATTTTGGGCACCACATTTTAAAAAAGACATCAACAAACTGGAGCAAGTTCAGAAAAGAGCGACCAGAATGGTGACCGGTCTGCAAACCCTGTCTTATGAGGAAAGGTTGCAGGATTTGGGAATGTTTAGTTTGCAAAAGAGAAGACTGAGAGGAGACTTAATAGCTGTCTACAAATATCTAAAGGGCTGTCACATTGTAGAAGGATCAACTTTATTCTCATTTGCACAAGGAAAGACTAGAAGCAATGGGATGAAGCTGAATGGGAGGAGACACAGATTAGATATTAGAAAAAACTTTTTGACAGTTAGAGTGATCAATGAGTGGAACAGGCTGCCACGAGAAGTGGTGAGTTCTCCTTCAATGGAAGTCTTCAAACAGAGGCTGGACAGACATCTGACTGGGATGATTTAGCGAATCCTGCTTTGAGCAGGGGGTTGGACCAGATGGCCCAGGAGGTCCCTTCCAACTCTACGATTCTATGATTCTATGATTCTAGTATCAATAATAATCCAAACACATTCATTGGGATGAATATAGCTTCTATACTTTATTGTATCCTGTTTGATGTTCACCACATTTGTTCCAGTGAACATGACAGAATCTATAAAGGGGTCTGCATTATGTGTAAATGAAGCCTTGCTTGCGTGTTTCGAAATTAAAAACTTTGTGCCACTAGATGGCAGTAAAACGCAGTCTTTTTTTAAAATTTTATTACCTTGATTCACACATGCAGGGTCCAGGCAGTTTGTGCCACTAGATGGCAATAAAACCTAATCTTTTCATTATCCTATTACCTTGACTCAAAGACGCAGAACTGGGGCAGTTTTAGGAGCCACAGTTACTTTATTCATTTGGAATGGAAATAAAGAACCTCTTCTCCCTATTGGGTCCACTTCAGACTTTGGCTTAAAAAAATGCCTCAAAAACAGTTTTTTTTTATTCTAGCCTTATTCAAATCACTGTCCTCTTAACCCCTTCCTGACATGAGACGTACTATCCCGTCCACGGTACCCGGGCCCGTATGACCGGGGACGGGATAGTACGTCTACCACGATCAGCGGCGCCCACGTGGTGAGCGCCGCTGATCGCGGCCGGGTGTCAGCTGATTATCACAGCTGACACCCGGCACTACGTGTCAGGGGCGGTCACGGACCGCCCCCGACACGTTAACCCCTTGCACACCGCGATCAAACATGATCGCGGTGTACCGGGGGTTAAAGGGAAGCATCGGCAGGGAGGGGGCTCCCTCCGTGCTTCCCTGAGCCCCCCACGGCAGCGCAATGTGCAGCGCTGCTGCGGGGGGCTCCTTTCCTCCAGGCCCCCGAATCCAAGATGGCGACGGGGGCCTTCGGGGGCCTGGGGAAGCTGGCTTCCTCAGTGCCTGCAAAGCGCAGGCATGAGGAAGCCTTGTGCACTGCCTGTGACAGATTGCTGATCTGTCACAGTGATCTGTGATGTGACAGATCAGCGATCTGTCACAGGACAGTGATGTCCCACCTGGGACTATGTAATAAAGTAAAAAAAAAATAAAAAAAAAGTGTAAAAATAAATTTAAAAAAATCGCCAAATAAATTAGTAAAAAAAAAAAAAAATATTCCCCAATAAATTCATTTTTTGAAAATAATAAAAAAAAAAAAACAATAAAAGTACACATATTAGGTATCGCCGCGTCCGTAACGACCTGCCCTATAAAACTGTCCCATTAGTTAACCCCTTTAGCGAACCCCTTAAAAAATAAAAATAAAAAACGAAGCAAAAAATAATGATTTATTATCATACCGCCAAACAAAAAGTGCAATAACGCGCGATCAAAAAGACGCATATAAATATCCATGGTACCGCTGAAAACGTCATCTTGTCCCGCAAAAAACAAGCCACCACACAGCATCATCAGCGAAAAAATAAAAAAGTTATAACTCGCAGAATAAAGCGATGCAAAAATAATTATTTTTTATATAAAATAGTTTTCATTGCATAAAACCGACAAAAACATAAAAAAACGACCTAAATGAGGTATCGCTGTAACCGTACTGACCCGAAGAATAAAACCGCTTTATCAATTTTACCGCACGCGGAACGGTGTAAACGCACCCCCCCCAAAAGAAATTCATGAAACGCTGGTTTTTGTTCATTCTGCGTCCCAAAAATCGGAATAAAAAGCGATCAAAAAATGTCACGTGCCCGAAAATGGTACCAATAAAAACGTCAAATCGTCCCGCAAAAAATAAGACCTCACATGACTCGGTGGGTCAAAATAAGGAAAAATTATAGCTCTCAATATGTGGTGATGCAAAAACTATTTTTACAATAAAAAGCGTCTTTTAGCGTGCGACAGCCGCCAAACATAAAAACCGCCATAAATAGTAAATCAAACCCCCCGTTATCACCCCCTTAGTTAGGGAAAAATAATAAAATAAAAAAAATGTATTTATTTCCATTTTTCCATTAGGGTTAGGGCTAGGGTTAGGGCTAGGGGTGTGTTGGGGTAGGGTTAGGGCTAGGGTTAGGGCTAGGGTTAGGGCTAGGGTTAGGGCTAGGGTTAGGGCTAGGGCTAGGGTTAGGGGCGTGTTGGGGTTCGGGTTGGAGTTAGAATTGGGGGTTTCCACTGTTTGGGCACATCAGGGGCTCTCCAAATGCAACATGGCATCTGATCTCAATTCCAGCCAATTCTGAGTTGAAAAAGTCAAATGGTGCTCCTTCCCTTCCAAGCTCTGCTATGCGCCCAAACAGTGTTTTACCCCCACATGTAGGGTAGCAGCCTACTCAGGACAAATTGCAAAACAATTTTTGGGGTCCAATTTCTCCTGTTACCCTTAGGAAAATAAAAAATTGGGGGCAAAAATATCATTTTTGTGGAAAAAAATGATTTTTTTATTTTCACATCCGAGTGTTATAAACTTCTGTGAAGCACTTGGGGGTTCAAAGTGCTCACCACACATCTAGATAAGTTCCGTGGGGGGTCTAGTGTCCAAAATGGGGTCACTTGTGGGGAGTTTCAATAGTTTAGGTACATCAGGGGCTCTCCAAACGCACATGACACCCGCAGACCATTCCATCAAAGTCTGCATTCCAAAACATCACTGCTTCCCTTCCGAGCCCCGACGTGTGTCCATACAGTAGTTTTCTCCCACATATGGGGTGTCAGCGTACTCAGGACAAATTGGACAACAACTTTTGGGGTCCAATTTCTCCTGGTACCCTTGGGAAAATAAAAAAATGGTGACTAAAAGATCATGTTTGTGGAAAAAATACGAATTTTTTATTTTCACGCCCGGGCGTTGTAAACTTCTGTGAAGCACTGGGGGTCAAAGTGCTCACCTCACATATAGATAAGTTCCTTAGGGGGTCTAGTTTACAAAATGGTGTCATTTGTGGGGGGTTTCCACTGTTTAGGTACATTAGGGGCTCTCCAAAGGCAACATGACACCCGCAGACCATTCCATCAAAGTCTGCATTCCAAAACGTCACTACTTCCCTTCCGAGCCCCGACGTGTGCCCATACAGTAGTTTTCTCCCACATATGGGGTAGCAGCGTACTCAGGACAAATTGGACAACAACTTTTGGGGTCCAATTTCTCCTGGTACCCTTGGGAAAATAAAAAAATGGTGACTAAAAGATCATGTTTGTGGAAAAAATACGAATTTTTTATTTTCACGCCCGGGCGTTGTAAACTTCTGTGAAGCACTGGGGGGGTCAAAGTGCTCACCACACATCTAGATAAGTTCCTTGGGGGGTCTAGTTTACAAAATGGTGTCATTTGTGGGGGGTTTCCACTGTTTAG
This sequence comes from Dendrobates tinctorius, assembly GCF_039654945.1. Classification (NCBI taxonomy): domain Eukaryota; kingdom Metazoa; phylum Chordata; class Amphibia; order Anura; family Dendrobatidae; genus Dendrobates; species Dendrobates tinctorius. The sequence continues at coordinate 1,857,543 of NW_027361770.1, read as the reverse complement.
GTACATTAGGGGCTCTCCAAAGGCAACATGACACCCGCAGACCATTCCATCAAAGTCTGCATTCCAAAACGTCACTACTTCCCTTCCGAGCCCTGACGTGTGCCCATACAGTAGTTTTCTCCCACATATGGGGTATCAGCATACTCAGGACAAATTGGACAACAACTTTTGGGGTCCAATTTCTCCTGGTACCCTTGGGAAAATAAAAAAATGGTGACTAAAAGATCATGTTTGTGGAAAAAATATGAATTTTTTATTTTCACGCCCGGGCGTTGTAAACTTCTGTGAAGCACTGGGGGGGTCAAAGTGCTCACCACACATCTAGATAAGTTCCTTAGGGGGTCTAGTTTCCAAAATGGTGTCATTTGTGGGGGGGTTCCACTGTTTTGGTACATCAGAAGTTTTCCAAACGCGACATGGTGTCCGATCTCAATTCCAGCCAAAAACGTCAAATGGCGCTGCTTCCCTTCCGAGCTCTGCCATGCGCCCAAATAGTGGTTTACCCCCACATGTGGGGTATCAGCGTACTCAGGACAAATTGCACAATAACTTTTAGGGTCCTGTTACCCTTGGAAAAATAAGAATTGAGGGTGAAAAGATCATTTTTGTGGAAAAAATATGATTTTTTAATTGTATGGCTTTATGTTATAAACTTCTGTGAAGCCCATGGGGGTTCAAAGTTCTCACCACACATCTAGATAAGTTCCTTAGGGGGTCTAGTTTCCAAAATGGTGTCATTTGTGGGGGGTTTCCACTGTTTTGGTACATCAGGGGTTTTCCAAACGCGACATGGTGTCCGATCTCAATTCCAGCCAAAAACGTCAAATGGCGCTGCTTCCCTTCCGAGCTCTGCCATGCGCCCAAATAGTGGTTTACCCCCACATGTGGGGTATCAGCGTACTCAGGACAAATTGCACAATAACTTTTAGGGTCCTGTTACCCTTGGAAAAATAAGAATTGAGGGTGAAAAGATCATTTTTGTTGAAAAAATATGATTTTTTAATTGTATGGCTTTATGTTATAAACTTCTGTGAAGCCCATGGGGGTTCAAAGTTCTCACCACACATCTAGATAAGTTCCTTAGGGGGTCTATTTTCCAAAATGGTGTCATTTGTGGGGGGTTTCCACTGTTTTGGTACATCAGGGGTTTTCCAAACGCGACATGGTGTCCGATCTCAATTCCAGCCAAAAACGTCAAATGGCGCTGCTTCCCTTCCGAGCTCTGCCATGCGCCCAAATAGTGGTTTACCCCCACATGTGGGGTATCAGCGTACTCAGGACAAATTGCACAATAACTTTTAGGGTCCTGCTACCCTTGGGAAAATAAAAATTGGGGTGAAAAGATCATTTTTGTGGAAAAAATATGATTTTTTAATTGTACCGCTGTACGTTATAAACTTCTGTAAAGCCCTTGTGGGTTCAAAGTTCTCACCACATATCTAGATAAGTTCCTTGGGGGGTCTAGTTTCCAAAATGGTGTCACTTGTAGGGGGTTTCCACTGTTTAGGTACATCAGGGGCTCTCCAAACGTGACATGGCGTCCAATCTGAATTCCAGCCAATTTTGCATTGAAAAAGTCAAACGGCGCTCCTTCCATTCTGAGCTCTGCCATGCGCCGAAACAGTCGTTCCCCCCACATATCAGGTATCTGCGTACTCAGGACAAATTGCACAATAACTTTTGCAGTTCAATTTCTCCTGTTACCCTTGGTAAAATAAAAAAAATTGAACCTGAAGTATTTTTTTTATGAAAAAAAGTTAGATGTTCATTTTTTTTTTAAATATTCAAAAAAATTCCTGTGACGCACCTAAAGGGTTAATAAACTTCTTGAATGTGGTTTTGAGCACCTTAAGGGGTGCAGTTTTTAGAATGGTGTCACTTTTGGGTATTTTCTATCATATAGACCCCTCAAAGTGGCTTCAAATGTGATGTGGTCCTAAAAATAAAATGGTGTTGTAAAAATGAGAAATCGCTGGTCAACTTTTAACCCTTATAACTTCCTAACAAAAAAAAATTTTGGTTCCAAAATTGTGCTGATGTAAAGTAAACATGTGGGAAATGTTAGTTATCAAGTTTTTTGTGTGCCGTATCTCTGTGATTTAAGGGCATAAAAATTCAAAGTTGGAAAATTGCGAAATTTTCAAAATTTTCGCCAAATTTCCGTTTTTCTCACAAATAAACGCAAGTTATTTGAACGAAATGTTACCACAAACATGAAGTACAATATGTCACGAGAAAACAATGTCAGAATCACCGGTATCCATGGAAGCGTTCGAGAGTTATGACCTCATAAAGGTACAGTGGTCAGAATTGCAAAAATTGGCCCGGTCATGAACGTGCAAACCACCCTTGGGGGTGAAGGGGTTAAAGCCATGTTTTTGGATAATAGAAAAATATTTTTTCTAATGTAATTTCGTATAGTTTAAAAAAAATCATAGCAATGTGTTTTTTTTCTTTCTTTATCATCATAAAGATTTTGTTATAATAAATGAAAAGGAAATTTTGCAAAACACATGCTGGAGAAGACTATTCCCGGGTTCTCCAGTCGCTCCCTCGCCAATCAGATTTGTTTTCCTTTGGCAGCAGCTGGATGAAACCAATGGACTAGAGCAGAGGTAGACAGAGACGGGAGAGACCCCTGCATCACAACATGATGTCAGCCCTCTATAGTCCATCATAATACACCTCTTTATGTGCGGCTTTGGTGGTGGTAGTGGTCTCCTGTGCGACTGCACACGTTGCACCAGTGGTATGTCCACACCTGGAACAGGCTGCAATATGTAGATGCTGTTGCTGGGAACAGCTGCCATTTTTTGGAGCTTCCATCAGCCGCTACACACAGAGTGGAGCTATGCTTTGCAGTGCAGTTCTATGTGTTTACTTGTGGTCACCATTGGAGCAGATAACAGCCGGTCACTGGGCGGTAGGTTTCGGACTCCCACCGATCTGATACTCATGCCTGTTCTATGGATAACCCAAATGCATAGAATATGAAAAAGCGGCTCTCGCTGATCCATAAGTCATTCTTCACTATAGTTCAGCAAACATCCGTGTGGCAAGTAGGGGTTGCAGGGGATGTGCAGGGTAGATAGGTCATCAATAGGGTGTTAATGAACAACTTCTTTAACCCCTTACTGACATCCACCGTACATGTACGAAACAAGTCAGTTGCGGGTGTATGGAGCAGGCATGCTCTCCAAATACCCAGAAGGTCATGGCTGGGTGTTACAGCCAGTACCTGCCTCTAAGGCTATGTGCACACGTAGATTTAGGTCCTGCGGATTTTATTTGCGCAGATTTGGAAAAATCTGCAGGTAAATTCTCAGGTCAAAAGACCTGCGGTTTAGCCCTGCGGTTTAACACCTCTACAATGGAGAAGGTTTGAAACTGCAGTGGAATCCACACAAAGAATTGACATGCTGCGGGTTTGAACCCGCAGAAAATCCGCGCGGAAAAATCTGCAGCATGTGCACAGCGTTTTTCAGTTTACCATTGAAAACAATGGTACTATGCAACGCACCTAAATCTGCTGCGGACCCGCAGAGCCTGAAATGCTGCGGATCTGCAACAGAATCCACACTGTCTGCACATAGCCTGATAGCTGTGAGTGGAGTGGACTGTTAGGCTGAGTTCACATGTGGCTTTTTTTCGCGTTTCCGCGGCGGTTTTAACTGCGCGATTTTGCTGCGAAAAATAAGCATCCCATGCATTCCTATGGGATTCCGCAACGCTGTGCTAATGCTGCGGTTTTTACCGCGGCGGAATCGCTTTGCGGTAAAAAATGCAGCATGCTCATTAATTTTGCGGAATCGCGGCAATTCCGCACCCATAGGAATGCATTGTTCCACTTCCAGCATGTGGCTGTGCCCACCATGCGAAAAGTAAGCAAAACAATTGCGGATGGTACCCACGGTCCGGAGGAGAGGAGACTGTCCTCCGGGCTTTGGGTACCATATCCCTGTAAAAAATAGAATTTAAAATAAAAAATATTGTTATTCTCACCTTCCGACGTCCCACGCAGCCTTCCCGCCTCTCTCCACGCTCCCGGTCCCAGTAATCCTTTGTGAAAATGCCCGCGATGGTGTCCGTTCTCGCGGGATTGGGATGTCTCGCGGTCATTCGCGCGACGTCATCGCGAATGACGGCGAGACGTCGCGATCCCGCGAGAACGGACGCCATCACGGGCATTTTCGCAAAGGATTACTGGGAAGACTGCGGGACGTCGGAAGGTAAGAATAACACCATTTTTTATTTTTTTTTACATTTTATCTTTTACTACTGATGCTGTATAGGCGGCCTCAGTAGTAAAAAGTTGGTCACACTTGTCAAACACTATGTTTGACGAGTGTGACCAACCTCCAAGCGATGCTACAGATCGCTACAGATCGCTTGGAAAACGCTAGCATTTTGCAAGCTAATTACGCTTGCAAAATGCTAGTTTTTCACCGGGAAAATTGCGGGAATTTAAAATGCGATTTTTCCCGCGGAATGGAATTCCGGAATTCTCGCGGTAATTTCCGCAAGAGTTCCAGTACGTGTGAACTTAGCCTCAATCTGTTAAATGTCATCAGAGCATTAAAAATGAGCTGGCTGGGGGGGTCATTCTATACATCCTTCGGCATCCTCATGATCTGAGTGTGATGTATTGTTGCTATGACGTATGAGAAACTGGCTCTTGAAGGGCCGACGCGCCAAAGTGATTCTAAAAGGGCCGGCACACCGAAATGAGTCTTAAAGGGCCGGCGTGCCAAATCGGAGGCTGATTGACACTGGCCACCAAATCGGACCCTGAGGGGCCCCGCCCACCAAAACAGATCTTGAGGGGCCCCAGCCACAAAATCGGACGCTGAGGGGCCCCTGCCACCAAATCGGACCCTGAGGGGCCCCGCCCACCAGAACAGATCCTAAGGGGCCCCGGCCACAAAATCGGACCCTGAGGGGCCCTGCCCACCAAATCGGACCCTGAGGGGCCCCGCCCACCAAATCGAACCCTGAGGGGCCCCGCCCACCAAATCAGACCCTGAGGGGCCTCGCCCACCAAATCGGACCCTGAGCGGCCTCGTCCACCAAATCGGACACTGAGGGGCCCCGGCCACAAAATCGGACCATGAGGGGCCCCGGCCACAAAATCGGACCCAGAGGGGCTCCACCCACAAAATCTGACCCTAAGGGGCTCCACCCACAAAATCGGACTCTAAGGGGCCCCGGCCACAAAATTGTACCCTGAGGGGCCCCAACCATAAAATCAGACCCTGAGGGGCCCCGGTCACAAAATCGGACCTTGAGAGGCCCCGGCCACAAAATCGGACCCAGAGGGGCTCCACCCACAGAATCCGACCCTGAGGGGCCCCCGGCCACAAAATCGGACCTTGAGGGGCCCCAACCACAAAATCAGACCCTGAGGGGCCCCACCCACAAAATCAGACCCTGAGGGGCCACACCCACAAAATCAGACCCTGAGGGATCCCAGGCCACCGAATCAGATCCTGAGGGGCACCACCCACCAAATCAGACCCTGAGGCCAAAGTGGTTCCTGAGAGGCACCCACAGTTAAAACGGATCCTGAGTTGAAAGTCTTGCAGGGGCAGCAGGCAAGTCTCTCTTAAAGGGGCAGCCCGGGCACCATTTCAAAGCACTATCTGTACTTCCTTCAGGAAATACACATCTAGTTATTATTATTCAGTTGATTTTCCGCAATTAATGAGGCCCGAACCGCTACACGCACAGACTCCGTTGAGGTGTCGTTTCGAAGCCAGCATCCACGAGTGGTGTGCTAAGTAATTTTCGTGTCGATCGGATTTGTAGTTTTTGCGCAATTTACATTTGAAAAAACATTATCCTCAATGCATTTTAATGGGAAAATGATGCCACAGGGAAAACATGCCCTGAGGCGATTCAAATGGCAGTTAAGCTTATTGATATGCGCAGGCAAACCCAGTAAATATGCCAATGCCTGCGAACTTCACATGACACCCCAGGACACAGTTTCTGCCAGATAATTTCAGCTCTTAAAGCGAAACCCACAGCACAAATGCACATCTAGCTTCATCACATGATGCATGCCCCTGAGAGAGAATGTGCGCCAAAGTGGATTTAGAAGCCCAGTGAGACAAACTGGCTTTTTAAAGGGCCGACGCGCCAAAGTGATTCTTAAAGGGCCGGCACACTGAAATGAGTCTTAAGGGGCCGGCGGGCCAAATCAAAAGCTGTGTGACCCCAGGCTCCATATTGGAGGCTGAGCCACCCCGACCTCCAAATCGGACCCAGAGTGGCCCCACCAAATCGAACCCTATGGAGCCCCTCACCAATTCGGACCCAGAGTGGCCCCGCCCACCAATTCAGACCCAGAGTGGCCCCGCCCACGAAATCAGACCCAGAGTGGCCCCGCCCACCAAATTGGACACTATGTTGCCCTGCCCATCAAATCGGACCTAGAGGGGCCCCGCCCACCAACTCGGACTCTGTGGGGCCCCACCCACCAAATCGGAGCCAGAGTAGCCCCGCCCACCAAATCAGACTCTGAGGGGTCCCACCCACCAAATGGGACCCTGAGAGGCCCCGCCCACCAAATCGGACCCAGAGTGGCCCCACCCACCAAATTGAACCCAGAGTGGCCCCGCCCACCAAATCAGACCCTGAGGGGCCCCGCCCATCAAATCGGACCCAGAGGGGCCCCGCCCACCAAATTGAACCCAGAGTGGCCCCGCCCACCAAATCGGACCCTGAGGGGCCCCGCCACCAAAGTGAACCCAGAGTGGCCCCGCCCACCAAATTGAACCCAGAGTGGCACCGCCCACTAATTTGGACTCTGAGGGGCCCCACCCACCACATTGGACCCTGTGGGCCCCGCCCACCAAATCGGACCCAGAGTGCACCGCCCACCAAATCAGACCCAGAGTGGCCACGCCGACCAAATCAGACCCAGAGCGGCCCTGACCCCCAAACCGGACCCTGAGGGGCCCCACCCACCAAATTGGACCCAGAAGGGCTCCGCCCAGAAAATCAGACCCTAATAGGTCCCACCCACAAAATCGAACCCTGAGGGGCTGCGGCCACAAAATCGGACCCTGACGGATCCCGTCCACCAATTCAAGCCCCGAGGAGCCCAGGCCACCTAATCAGATCTTGAGGGCCCCACCCACCAAATCAGACCCTGAGGGGCCACACAGGTCAAAGTGGCCCCTGAGAGGCACTCACAGTTAAAACGAATCCTGAGTTGAAAGTCTTGCAGGGGCAGCAGGCAAGTCTCTCTTAAAGGGGCAACCCGGGCACCATTTCAAAGCACTATCTGTGCTTCCTTCAGGAAATACATATCTAGTTATTATTATTCAGTTGATTTCCCCGAACTGCTACATGCACAGACTCCGTTGAGGTGTCGTTTCGAAGCCAGCATCCACGAGTAGTGTGCTAATTATTTTTCGTGTCGACTGGATTTGTAGTTTTTGCGCAATTTGCATTTGCAAAGACATTTTCCTCAATGCATTTCTATAAGAAAATTTTGCCACAGGGAAAACATGCCCTGAGGCGATTCAAATGGCAGTTAAGCTCATTGATATGCGCAGGCAGACCCAGTTACTATGCCAATGCCTACGAACTTTACATGACCCCCCAGGACACAGTTTCTGCCAGATAATTTCAGCTCTTAAAGCTAAACCCACAGCACAAATGCAAATCTAGCTTCATCACATGACGCATGCCCCTGGGAGAGAATGTGCGCCAAAGTGGATTTAGAAGCCCAGTGAACCAAACTGGCTCTTAAAGGGCCGACGGGCCAAAGTGATTGTTAAAGGGTCGGCACACCGAAATGAGTCTTAAAGGGCCGGCACGCCAAATCGAAAGCTGACTGACCCCAGGCTCCAAATCGGAGGCTGAGCCACCTCGGCCTCCAAATCGGACCCTGAGGGGCCCCACCCACCAAATCGGACCCTGAGGGGCCCCGCCCACCAAATCGGACCCTGAGGGGCCCAGCCCACCAAATCAGACCCTGAGGGGCCCCGCCCACCAAATCAGACCCTGAGGGGCCCCGCCCACCAAATTGGGCCCTGAGAGGCCCCGCCCACCAAATTGGATCCTGAGGGGCCCCGCCCACTAAATTGTACTCTGAGGGAACCAGCCCACCAAATTGGGCTCTGAGGGGCCCCACCTACCAAATCGGACTCTGAGGGACCCCGCCCCCCAAATCAGACCCTGTGGGCCCCACCCACCAAATTGGACCCAGAATGGCCCCACCCACCAAATCGGAGCCAGAGTGGCCCTGCTCCCCAAACCGGACCCTGAGAGGCCCCATCCACCAAATTGGACCTAGAGGGGCCCCACCCACCAAATTGGACCCAGAGAGGCTCCGCCCAGAAAATCAGACCCTAAGGGGCCCCACCCACAAAATTGAACCCTGAGGGGCTCCGGCCACAAAATCAGACCCTGATGGATCCCATCCACCAATTCAAGCCCTGAGGAGCCCAGGCCACCGAATCTGATTTTGAGGGGCCCCACCCACCTAATCAGACCCTGAGGGGCCCCACAGGCCAAAGTGGCCCCTGAGAGGCACCCACAGTTAAAACGGATCCTGAGTTGAAAGTCTTGCAGGGGCAGCAGGCAAGTCTCTCTTAAAGGGGCAGCCCGGGCACCATTACAAAGCACTATCTGTACTTCCTTCAGGAAATACACATCTAGTTATTATAGTGGTTTAAAAAAACCACTATATTGTAATCCGAACGCTGCTAACTTATTCTTCTTCTTTTTCTGCTTCTTCTTATTATAGTGGTTTGAAAAAACCACTATATTGTAATCCGAACGCTGCTAACTTATTCTTATTATTCAGTTGATTTCCGCAATTAATGCAGCCCGAACCGCTACACACACAGACTCCGTTGAGGTGTCGTTTCGAAGCCAGCATCCATGAGTGGTGTGCGAAGTATTTTTCGTGTCAATCGGATTTGTAGTTTTTGCACAATTTGCGTTAGAAAAAATGTTTTCACGTAATTGGAATGCATTGTCTCAATGCTTTTCAATCGGGAAATGTTGCCACAGACAAAACACGCCCTGAGGCGATTGAAATGGCAGTTAAGCTCATTGATATGCACAGGCACACCCAGTTACTATGCCAACGCCTACAAACTATACATGACCTCTCCAGGACAGAGTTTCTGGCAGATAATATCAGCTCTTAAAGCGAAACCCACAGCACAAATGCAAATTTAGCTTCATCACATGACGCATGCCCCTGAGAGAGAATGTGCGCCAAAGTGGATTTAGAAGCCCAGTGAGCCAAACTGGCTCTTAAAGGGCCGATGTGCCAAAGTGATTCTTAACCCCTTCACTCCCAAGGGTGGTTTTTGCACGTTAATTCCCGGGCCAATTTTTACAATTCTGACCACTGTCCCTTTGAGGTAATAACTCTCAAACGCTTCAACGGATCTAGGCGATTCTGACATTTTCTCGTGACATATTGTACTTCACTTTAGTGATAACATTTCTTTGCTATAACTCTCGTTTATTTATGGAAAAAAACAAAATATGGCAAATTTAGAAAATGTTGCGATTTTCATACTTTAAATTTTTTTGCCCTTAAACCAAAGAGTTACGTGACACAAAATAGTTAATAAATAACATTTCCCACATGTCTACTTTACATCAGCACAATTTTGGAAACAAAAATTTTTTTTGCTAGGAAGTTATAAGGGTTAAAAGTTGACCAGCAATTTCTCATTTTTACAACAAAATTTACAAAACCATTTTTTTAGTGACCACCTCACATTTGAAGTCACTTTGAGGGGTCTATATGGCAGAAAATACCCAAAAGTGACACCATTCTTAAAACTGCACCCCTCAAGCTTCTCAAAACTACATTCAAGAAGATTATTAACCATTCAGGCGCTTCACAGGAGCAGAAGCAACATGGAAGGAAAAAATTAACATTTAACTTTTTAGTCACAAAAATGATCTGTTAGCAACAATTTTTTAATTTTCCCAAGGGTAACAGGAGAAATTGGACCACAGAAGTTGTTGTCCAATTTGTCCTGAGCAAGCTAATACCCTATATGTCGGGGGGGACCACTGTTTGGGCGCACAGCAGGGCTCGGAAGGGAAGCAGTGCCATTTGACTTTTTCAACCTAAAATTGGCTGGAATAGAGATTGGGGGCTCGTCAAACGCAACATGGCATCCAATGTGCCCAAACAGTGGAAACCCCCCACAAGTGACCCCATTTTGGAAACTAGACCCCCTAAGGAACTTATCTAGATGTGTGGTGAGTACCTTGAACCCCCTAGGGCTTCACAGGAGTTTATAACGCCCGGGCGTGAAAATAAAAAATCATATTTTTTCCACAAACATGATCATTTAGTCCCCAATTTTTTTATTCTCCCAAAGGTAGCAGGAGAAATTGGACCCCAAAAGTTGTTGTCCAATTTGTCCTGAGTACGCTGATACCCTATATGTGGGAGGGCACCACTGTTTGGGTGCACGGCAGGGCTCGGAAGGGAAGCAGCGCCATTTGACTTTTTCAACCTAAAATTGGCTGGAATTGAGATTGGACGCCATATTGCGTTTGACGAGCCCCCAATGTGCCCAAACAGTAGAAACCCCCCACAAGTGACCACATTTTGGAAACAAGTTCCTTAGGGGGTCTAATCTAGATGTATGGTGAGCACCTTGAACCCCCTAGGGCTTCAGAGGAGATTTTAACGCCCTGGTGTGAAAATAAAAAATCATATTTTTTCCACAAACATGATCGTTTAGTCCCCAATTTTTTATTCTCCCAAAGGTAGCAGGAGAAATTGGACCCCAAAAGTTGTTGTCCAATTTGTCCTGAGCACGCTGATACCCTATATGTGGGGGGAACCACTTTTTGGGCGCACGGCAGGGCTCGGAAAGGAAGCAGCGCCATTTGACTTTTTCAACCTAAAATTGGCTGGAATTGAGATTGGACGCCATGTTGCGTTTGACGAGCCCCCAATGTGCCCAAACAGTGGAAACCCCCCACAAGTGACCCCATTTTGGAAACTAGACCCCCTAAGGAACTTATCTAGATATGTGGTGAGAAGTTTGAACCCCCAGGTGTTTCACTAAAGTTTATACTGCCCAGGCATGATAATAAAAAATTCTATTTTGTGCCCACAAAAATGATCGTTTAGTCCCCAATTTTTAATTTTCCCAAGCATAACAGGAGAAATTGGACCCCAAAAGTTGTCCAATTTGTCCTGAGTATGCTGGTACCCCATATATGGGAAAAAACTGTTTAGGCACACATCGGGGATCGGAAGGGAGTGACGTTTTGGAATGCAGACTTAGATGGAATGGTCTGCGGGTGTCATTTTCCATTTGCAGAGCCCCTGATGTGCCTAAACAGTAAAAAAAAACACAAGTGACATTGTTTTGGAAACTAGACCCCCAAGGAACTTATCTACATGTGCCCCAACTAATCTAATGTTTCCGGTGAAGTAATTTAGTAGTGCATTGAGGTGTGGTACAATTTGAAGCAATCCTTCATACACAGGCCAGGTTTTTCGGGGCAGGTGTCGCACTGATAAATGGTGTCCTTGCGTATTCCATTTTTGTAACACACTCTGCACCTTTTTTGCGATTTACCTCTTTTTCCAGTTTGCGGGACCTCCCCCGGGAAATGCTGACCTGGTACAATACGAGCACCTTCAGTTCCGGAAGTTCTGGGGCCCGCTCCTTCCAGAGTGCCAAACATCAGTGCCTTAACCACTACCTCCTGGAACTCATGGTATGACGTATCGCTGGGGCATGCACATTGTGACAGCAGGAATGCGTTGAGCATTGCCAATTGGAAGATGTGCACGGCCAGCTTTTTGTACCACACCTTGGCCTTTCTCAAAACATTGTACGGTTGGAGGAGTTGATCGGAGCGATCAACGCCCCCCATGTTTTTATTGTACCCCAGCACACATTCAGAAACACAACAAGAAAACACAAAATGACAAATTTGCAAAAATATTCTGCAGTAAAAAACATGACAGTAATCAGCAAGTACTGTATAACAAATACAGGGTATTTAGTCGATACGTTTTTTGCAAAAAATGTATACCAAGCCGCTTCACCATGTCACGGTAACCCTTCACGAAGCAGTCCCTATCTAATGTATTTAAAACCTGAACATGTGAACAGCGTCTAAATGAACAGGATACAGACAGGCGCCTCCCAGTATATGGGCATGTGGTGTAAGACAGCTCATTTATGTGTATGTCACACAGGAGAGGGGTGGGGTCTCCCAAACCATGCTGAGCAAGGAAAAAACGGATTAAAAACATATGTGACATGCACAAGTGTGAACAAGTCGGTCAGACAATGCTCACACCACCCAATGGCTGAAACACAACAAGAAAACACAAAATGACAAATTTGCAAAAATACTCTGCAGTAAAAACATGACAGTAATCAGCAAGTGCTGTATAACAAATACAAGGTATTTAGTCGATACATTTTTTGCAAAAAATGTATACAAAGGCGATCAACGCCCCCCCATGTTTTTATTGTACCCCAGCACACATTCAGGTTTGCTGACCTGTGCAGAGGTTCCCCGTACAGTGCTGAGGGCGCTGCTATCACCGTGTATGGTGGTCAAGAGAAGGACATCCCTCTTGTCTTTGTACTTGACCACCAGCAGGTGGTCGCTACATTGGGCCCTGCTCTCAACTTTTCGGGGCATCTGCCCAAGTTACGTCTTCGGGAGGCCTCTCTGATTTTTGCGGACAGTACCACAAGCTGCGGTACCTCGCGCAGAGAGGGATTTGTAGAGTGGGACACTGGTATAAAAGTTGTCAGTGTAGAGGTGATAACCTTTATCCAGCAGTGGGTGCACCAAATCCCACACAATTTTCCCACTCACTCCCAGGTCAGGAGGACACTCAGGGAGTTCAATCCTGGTGTCCTTTCCTTCGTACACTCTAAACCTGTGGGTGTACCCTGAGGTACTCTCACACAGCTTATAGAGTTGGATTCCGTACCTGGCCCTCTTACTGGGCAAGTATTGACGGAATCTGAGCCTGCCCTTAAAATGGACCAAGGACTCATCCACGCAGATGTTCCTTTGGGGCACGTACACTTCAGCAAACTTTTTGTTGAAGTGTTCGATGACAGGCCGAACTTTGAACAGACAGTCAAAGTTGGGGTCATCTCGTGCGGGACATTGTGCATTATCGTTATAATGCAGGAACTTGTGGATGGCCTGAAAACGCGTCCGGACCATGACCATTCGGAACACTGGAGTGTTGTATGAAATATCAACACTCCAATATTGCTGAATTTCAGGCTTCTTCAGGATACCCATGTGGAGGACCAGGCCCCAAAACTTCGTCATTTCAACTGCGTCCACAGGAGAACAGTTAGAATAGGATGAACGCGGGTTTTGCTCCAAAAATTGCCGAGCGTACAAATTAGTTTGCTCCACCATGAGGTTAACAAAATTTTCAGAGAAAAAGACTTTGAAAAAGTCAATTTCTGTGAGGCCGGTGGTGTCAAACTTGATTCCTGATTCTGCCACAAAATCAGGAATCAGTGGCTCGTAGGTCCACACAGGGTCTGCTGAATCAGCTGCGGGCATGGTGGGCGCTGCCTCATCTTCTGTCCTGGAGTGTCTGCGTGGCAGTTCCGCAGGACCCGAGGAGGAAGATGAGGAGGGGGAAGAGGAAGAGGATGAAGAATTCGAAAAATAAAGAAAAGTCGGCTCGTCATCCTCGCTATCAGTGTCGGAGGCATGTAAAACATATGCCTCATCCATTGAATAGCGGTGTTGGGAGGAACGTGATGGGTGGGACATTTTTTTGTGTAAATATGGTGCTTGGGTGTACTTTATTTATAACTGTGTATGTGGTGGGGGGGCTAGTGATTGGTGCACACTATCCTGTAAGAAAAAGCTAAAAGGAAATGGGGAGCAAAATACCTGTGAAAAAAAGTCTAAAACAGCAGGTCCTAGATATAATAAGTGAACGGCGTCACTTATCAAAATTTAGTGGCTGCTGGATGTGTGCACAGGGGTGGCGCAATGGGGGGGGGGTGAAAAAAAAATGGAAAACACGAACTTTAAGTGAACTGTGTTACTTATCAAAATTCGGCGGCTGCTAAATGTGCACACGGAAATGGCACAAAGGGGGGTAAATAGAGGGGGCTGGGGGGATTGGGGTGGATGAATAGAGATCGGGCAGGGATCAACAGTTAGGGTTGTAGTTAGGTGGCACAAAGGGGGGTGAAAAAAATGAAAAACAGCAGGAACAAGCTTGGATAAGTGACGTGTGTCACTTATCCAAGTTTTGCGGCTGCGGGATGTGTACGGAGGTGGCGCAAAGGGGGCTAAGGAAAAAAAAGCGAGCACGAGGATTGATCGGTGAACTGCGTCACCGATCAACGCTCGGCGGCTGCGCACGGAGGTGGCTCAAAAGTGGGGTGGAGGGGGGTAAAAATAGGGGGATGGAGGATTGGGGTGGATGAAGAGAGATTGGGCAGGGATCAACAGTGAGGGTTGTAGTTAGGTGGCACAAAGGGGGGTGAAAAAAATGAAAAACGGCAGGCACAAGCTTGGATGAGTGAAGTGTGTCACTTATCCAAGTTTTGCGTCTGCGGGATGTGTGTACGGAGGTGGCGCAAAGGGGGCTAGGGGGCTAAGGAAAAAAAAGCGAGCACGAGTGTTGATCGGTGAACTGCGTCACCGATCAACGCTCAGCGGCTGCGCACAGAGGCGGCGCAAAAGGGGGGTGGAGGGGGGGATGGGGGGATGAAGATAGATTGGGGGGGTGAAGATAGATTGGGCAGGGGATCAGGGATCAGGAACACTTACGGTTGGCGTTTTTTTCTTTCTTCTTTCTTTTCTGCAGGGATTGTGATGCTACAAGCTGTGGCACCACAATACTCAGCACAGGAGCTCTTGCTGCATCCGATCTCTCTGCAGGAATCCTCAGCTAGAGTGAGGTCCCCTGCAGACAGGTCAGAGGCAGGTCAGGGGCAGGTCACAGAGCGGTCACATCGCTGCTGTGACCTGTAATTGGTGAGATCGAATGATTAATTGATCGGGCCAACCACTTCAGCAGGCCCTGCTGGGCCTGACCTAGGCTCTGGCCTAGGATCGGTGCTATTACAGCACCGATCCGGGCCGGTACTGGCAGGGCACAGCGGTGATATTGTGCTAGATTAGATCGGCGATCGCGCCAATCTGGGGGCTTTGCTCCAGGCACCGGTCCTAGGATCAAGTACATCGGTACTTGATCCTAGCCTAGGTTCTTGTTGTTTCAGCCAATCTGATTGGCTGAAACAAAGAGAAGCGCTGTGATTGGCTGTTGTGAATTGAACAGCCAATCACAGCTCACAGAGGGGCGGGCCAGGGCGGAGACTGCTCGGGATGCCGAGACCATCTATCCTGAGGTAAGATGGCGTTGGCATTTTAATGCGATCACCGCGACTTAAGTCGCGATGTCGCATTAAAGGGCATGACGTAATATTCCGCCCATGGGACTTAGGGCCCAGGTCACATGGACGGAATATTACGTCCAATGTAGGAAAGGGGTTAAAGGGCCGGCACACCGAAATGAGTCTTAAAGGCCCGGCGCGCCAAATCGAAAGCTGAGTGACCCCAGGCTCCAAATCGGAGGCTGAGTCACCCCGGCCTCCAAATCGGAGGCTGATCGACCCTGGCCTACAAATCGGAGGCTGAGCCACCCTGGCCTCCAAATCAGACCCAGAGTGGCCCCGCTCACCAAATCGGACCCAGAGTGGCCCCGCCCACCAAATCGGACCCAGAGGGGCCCCGCCTACCAAATCGGACCAAGAGTGGCCCCGCCCACTAAATCGGACCCTAAGGGGCCCCACCCCCAAAATCGGACCCAGAGTGGCCCCGCCCACCAAATTGGACCCTGAGGGGCCCCGCCCACCAAAGCAGACGCTGAGGGGCCCCTCCCACCAAATCAGACCCTGAGGGGCCCCGCCCACCAAATCGGACCCAGAGTGGCCCCGCCCACCAAATCAGACCAAGAGTGACCTCGCCCACCAAATTGGACCAGAGGGGCTCCGCCCACAAAATCAAACACTAAGGGGCCCCATCCACAAAATCGGACCCTGAGGGGACCCGGCCACAAAATCAGACCCTGAGGGGCCCCTGCCACAAAATCGAACCCTGAGGGGCCACGGCCATAAAATCGGACCCTGTGGGGCCCCACCCACAAAATTGGACCCTGATGGGCCCCACCCACAAAATCAGACCCTGAGGGCCCCAACCACAAAATTGGACCCTGACGGGCCCCACCCACAAAATCGGACCCTGAGGGGCCCCACCCACAAAATCAGACCCTGAGGGATCCCGGCCACCAATTCAAGCCCTGAGGAGCCCAGGCCACAGAATCGGATCCTGAGGTGCCCCACCCACCAAATCAGACCCTGAGGCCAAAGTGGCCCCTGAGAGGCACTCACAGTTAAAACAGATCCTGAGTTGAAAGTCTTGCAGGGGCAGCAGGCAAGTCTCTCTTAAAGGGGCAGCCCGAGCACCATTTCAAAGCACTATCTGTACTTCCTTCAGGAAATACACATCTAGTTATTATTCAGTTGATTTCCCCAAACCGCTATACGCACAGACTCCGTTGAGGTGTCGTTTCGAAGTCAGCGTCCACGAGTAGTGTGCTAAGTATTTTTCGTGTCGACTGGATTTGAAGTTTTTGCGCAATTTGCAAATACATTTTCCTCAATGCATTTCAATAAGAAAATTTTGCCACAGGGAAAACATGCCCTGAGGCGATTCAAATGGCAGTTAAGCTCATTGATATGCGCAGGCACACCCAGTTACTATGCCAACGCTTATGAACTATACATGACCCCCCAGGACACAGTTTCTGCCACATAATTTCAGCTCTTAAAGCGAAACCCACAGCACAAATGCAAATCTAGCTTCATCACATGACGCATGCCCCTGAGAGAGAATGTGCGCCAAAGTGGATTTAGAAGCCCAGTGAGCCACCCTGGCTCTTAAAGGGCCAGTGCACCGAAATGAGTCTTAAAGGGCCGGCGCGCCAAATCGAAAGCTGAGTGACCCCGGCCTCCAAATCGGAGGCTGAGCCACCCCGGCCACCAAATCGGAGGCTGAACCACCCCGGCCTCCAAATCGGAGGCTGAGCCACCCTGGCCTCCAAATCGGACCCAGTGTGGCTCCGCCCAAAAAATCAGACCCAGAGTAGCACAGCCCACCAAATCGGATCCTGAGGGGCCACGCCCACCAAATCAGACTCTGAGTGGTCCCGCCCACCAAATCGGAACCTGAAGGGCCCCGTCCACCAAATCGGACCCTGAGGAGCCCCGCCCACCAAAGCAGACGCTGAGGGGCCCCTCCCACCAAATCAGACCCTGAGGGGCCCCGCCCACCAAATCGGACCCAGAGTGGCCCCGCCCACCAAATCAGACCAAGAGTGACCTCGCCCACCAAATTGGACCAGAGGGGCTCCGCCCACAAAATCAAACACTAAGGGGCCCCATCCACAAAATCGGACCCTGAGGGGACCCGGCCACAAAATCAGACCCTGAGGGGCCCCTGCCACAAAATCGAACCATGAGGGGCCCCTGCCACAAAATCGAACCCTGAGGGGCCACGGCCATAAAATCGGACCCTGTGGGGCCCCACCCACAAAATCGGACCCTGATGGGCCCCACCCACAAAATCGGACCCTGAGGGCCCCAACCACAAAATTGGACCCTGACGGGCCCCACCCACAAAATCGGACCCTGAGGGGCCCCACCCACAAAATCAGACCCTGAGGGATCCCGGCCACCAATTCAAGCCCTGAGGAGCCCAGGCCACAGAATCGGATCCTGAGGAGCCCCACCCACCAAATCAGACCCTGAGGCCAAAGTGGCCCCTGAGAGGCACTCACAGTTAAAACAGATCCTGAGTTGAAAGTCTTGCAGGGGCAGCAGGCAAGTCTCTCTTAAAGGGGCAGCCCGAGCACCATTTCAAAGCACTATCTGTACTTCCTTCAGGAAATACACATCTAGTTATTATTCAGTTGATTTCCCCAAACCGCTATACGCACAGACTCCGTTGAGGTGTCGTTTCGAAGTCAGCGTCCACGAGTAGTGTGCTAAGTATTTTTCGTGTCGACTGGATTTGAAGTTTTTGCGCAATTTGCAAATACATTTTCCTCAATGCATTTCAATAAGAAAATTTTGCCACAGGGAAAACATGCCCTGAGGCGATTCAAATGGCAGTTAAGCTCATTGATATGCGCAGGCACACCCAGTTACTATGCCAACGCTTATGAACTATACATGACCCCCAGGACACAGTTTCTGCCACATAATATCAGCTCTTAAAGCGAAACCCACAGCACAAATGCAAATCTAGCTTCATCACATGACACATGCCCCTGAGAGAGAATGTGCGCCAAAGTGGATTTAGAAGCCCAGTGAGCCACCCTGGCTCTTAAAGGGCCAGTGCACCGAAATGAGTCTTAAAGGGCCGGCGCGCCAAATCGAAAGCTGAGTGACCCCGGCCTCCAAATCGGAGGCTGAGCCACCCCGGCCACCAAATCGGAGGCTGAACCACCCCGGCCTCCAAATCGGAGGCTGAGCCACCCTGGCCTCCAAATCGGACCCAGTGTGGCTCCGCCCAAAAAATCAGACCCAGAGTAGCACAGCCCACCAAATCGGATCCTGAGGGGCCACGCCCACCAAATCAGACTCTGAGTGGTCCCGCCCACCAAATCGGAACCTGAAGGGCCCCGTCCACCAAATCGGACCCTGAGGAGCCCCGCCCACCAAATCAGACCCTGAGGAGCCCCGCCCACCAAATCGGACCCAGAGTGACCCCGCCCACCAAATCGGACCCTGAGGGGCCCCGCCCACAAAATCGGACCCTGAGGGGCCCCGCCCTCAAAATCGGACCCTGAGTAGACCCGGCCACAAAATCAGACCCTGAGGGGCCCCAACCAAAAAATCGGACCCTGAGGGGCCCCAGCCACAAAATTGGACCCTGAGGTGCCCCAGTCACAAAATCGGACCCTGAGGGGCCCCGGCCACAAAATCGGACCCTGAGCGGCCCAACCACAAAATCGGACCCTGAGGGGCCCCGGCCACAAAATCGGACCCTGAGGGGCCCCGGCCACAAAATCGGACCCTGAGGGGCCCCGGCCACAAAATCGGACCCTGAGGGGCCCCGGCCACGAAATCGGACCCTGAGGGGCGCCGGCCACAAAATCAGACCCTGAGGGGCCCCAACCACAAAACCGGACCCTGAGGGGCCCCAACCACAAAATCGGACCCTGAGGGGCCCCAATCACAAAATCGGACCCTGAGGGGCCCCGGCCACAAAATCGGACCCTGAGAGACCCCGGCCACAAAATCGAACCCAGAGGGGCCCCACCCACAAAATTGGACCCTGAGGGGCCCCGCCCACAAAATCGGACCCTGAGGGGCCCCGCCAACCATATCGGTCTCTGACGGGCCCACCCACAAAATCGGACCCTGAGGGCCCCAACCACAAAATCGGACCCTAAGGGGCCCCGGCCACAAAATCAGACCCTGAGAGACCCCAGCCACAAAATCGAACCCAGAGGGGCCCCGCCCACCAAATCAGACCCTCAGGGGCCCCGCCCACAAAATCGGACCCTGAGGGGCCCCGCCCTGAAAATCGGACCCTGAGAGGCCCCGCCCACCAAATCAGACCCTGAGGGGCCCCGTCAACCAAATCGGACTCTGAGGGGCCCCACCCACAAAATCGGACCCTGAGGGCCCCCAACCACAAAATAGGACCCTAAGGGGCCCCGCCCTCAAAATCGGACTCTGAGTAGACCCGGCCACAAAATCAGACCCTGAGGGGCCCCAACCACAAAATCGGACCCTGAGGGGCCCCGGCGATAAAATCGAACCCTGAGGGGCCCCACCCTCAAAATCGGATCCTGAGGGGCCCAACCACAAAATCGGACCCTGAGGGGCCCCGGCCACAAAATCGGACCCTGAGAGACCCCGGCCACAAAATCGAACACAGAGGGGCCCCACCCACAAAATTGGACCCTGGGGGCCCCGCCCACCAAATCGGACCCTGAGGGGCCCCGCCCACCAAATCAGACCCTGAGGGGCCCCGCCCACAAAATCGGACCCTGAGGGCAGCCAACCACAAAATAGGACCCTAAGGGGTCCCGCCCTCAAAATCGGACCCTGAGTAGACCCGGCCACAAAATCAGACCCTGAGGGGCCCCAACCACAAAATCGGACCCTGAGGGGCCCCGGCCACAAAATCGAACCCTGAGGGGCCCCACCCTCAAAATCGGATCCTGAGGGGCCCAACCAACAAAATCGGACCCTGAGGGGCCCCACCCACAAAATCGGACCCTGAGGGGCCCCGGCCACAAAATCGGAACCTGAGGGGCCCCGGCCACAAAATCAGACCCTGAGCGGCCCAGCCACAAAATCAGACCCTGAGGGGCACCGGCCACAAAATCGGACCCTGAGGGGCCCCGGCCACAAAATCGGACCCTGAGGGTCCCCAGCCACGAAATCGGACCCAGAGGGGCCCCGGCCACAAAATTGGATCCTGAGGGGCCCCGGCCACAAAATCGGAACCTGAGGGGCCCCGGCCACAAAATCGGACCCTGAGCGGCCCAACCACAAAATCGGACCCTGAGGGGCCCCGGCCACAAAATCAGACCCTGAGGGGCCCCAGCCACGAAATCGGACCCTGAGGGGCCCCGGCCACAAAATAGGACCCTGAGGGGCCCCGGCCACAAAATCGGACCCTGAGCGGCCCAACCACAAAATCGGACTCTGAGGGGCCCCGGCCACAAAATCGGACCCTGAGGGGCCCCAGCCACAAAATCGGACCCTGAAGGGCCCCAACCACAAAATCAGACCCTGAGGGTCCCCGGCCACCAAATCAGACCCTGAGGAGCCCCGCCCACTAAATCGGACCCAGAGTGACCCCGCCCACCAAATCGGACCCTGAGGGGCCCCGCCCACAAAATCGGACCCTGAGGGGCCCCGCCCTCAAAATCGGACCCTGAGTAGACCCGGCCACAAAATCAGACCCTAAGGGGCCCCAACCACAAAATCGGACCCTGAGCGGCCCAACCACAAAATCGGACCCTGAGGGGCCCCGGCCACAAAATCGGACCCTGAGGGGCCCCCGGCCACAAAATCGGACCCTGAGGGGCCCCGGCCACGAAATCGGACCCTGAGGGGCGCCGGCCACAAAATCGGACCCTGAGGGGCCCCAACCACAAAACCGAACCCTGAGGGGCCCCAACCACAAAATCGGATCCTGAGGGGCCCCAACCACAAAATCGGACCCTGAGGGGCCCCGGCCACAAAATCGGACCCTGAGAGACCCCGGCCACAAAATCGAACCCAGAGGGGCCCCGCCCACAAAATCGGACCCTGAGGGGCCCCACCCACAAAATCGGACCCTGAGGGGCCCCGCCCTCAAAATCGGACCCTGAGAGGCCCCGCCCACCAAATCGGACCCTAAGGGGCCCCGCCAACCATATCGGACTCTGACGGGCCCCACCCACAAAATCGGACCCTGAGGGCCCCCAACCACAAAATCGGACCCTAAGGGGCCCCGGCCACAAAATCAGACCCTGAAAGACCCTGGCCACAAAATCAAACCCAGAGGGGCCCCGCCCACCAAATCAGACCCTCAGGGGCCCCGCCCACAAAATCGGACCCTGAGGGGCCCCGCCCTGAAAATCGGACCCTGAGAGGCCCCGCCCACCAAATCAGACCCTGAGGGGCCCCGTCAACCAAATCGGACTCTGACGGGCCCCACCCACAAAATCGGACCCTGAGGGCCCCCAACCACAAAATCGGACCCTAAGGGGCCCCGGCCACAAAATCAGACCCTGAAAGACCCTGGCCACAAAATCGAACCCAGAGGGGCCCCGCCCACCAAATCAGACCCTCAGGGGCCCCGCCCACAAAATCGGACCCTGAGGGGCCCCGCCCTGAAAATCGGACCCTGAGAGGCTCCGCCCACCAAATCAGACCCTGAGGGGCCCCGTCAACCAAATCGGACTCTGAGGGGCCCCACCCACAAAATCGGACCCTGAGGGCCCCCAACCACAAAATAGGACCCTAAGGGGCCCCGCCCTCAAAATCTGACTCTGAGTAGACCCGGCCACAAAATCAGACCCTGAGGGGCCCCAACCACAAAATCGGACCCTGAGGGGCCCCGGCGATAAAATCGAACCCTGAGGGGCCCCACCCTCAAAATCGGATCCTGAGGGGCCCAACCACAAAATCGGACCCTGAGGGGCCCCGGCCACAAAATCGGACCCTGAGAGACCCCGGCCACAAAATCGAACACAGAGGGGCCCCACCCACAAAATAGGACCCTAAGGGGCCCCGCCCTCCAAATCGGACCCTGAGTAGATCCGGCCGCAAAATCAGACCCTGAGGGGCCCCAACCACAAAATCGGACCCTGAGGGGCCCCGGCCACAAAATCGAACCCTGAGGGGCCCCACCCTGAAAATCGGATCCTGAGGGGCCCAACCAACAAAATCGGACCCTGAGGGGCCCCACCCACAAAATCGGACCCTGAGGGGCCCCGGCCACAAAATCGGAACCTGAGGGGCCCCGGCCACAAAATCGGACCCTGAGCGGCCCAGCCACAAAATCGGACCCTGAGGGGCACCGGCCACAAAATTGGACCCTGAGGGGCCCCGGCCACAAAATCGGACCCTGAGGGGCAGCAGCCACGAAATCAGACCCAGAGGGGCCCAACCAACAAAATCGGATCCTGAGGGGCCCCGGCCACAAAATCGGATCCTGAGGGGCCCCGGCCACAAAATCGGACCCTGAGCGGCCCAACCACAAAATCGGACCCTGAGGGGCCCCGGCCACAAAATCGGACCCTGAGGGGCCCCAGCCACGAAATCGGACCCTGAGGGGCTCCGGCTACAAAATCGGACCCTGAGGGGCCCCAACCACAAAATCAGACCCTGAGGGGCCCCGGCCACAAAATCGGACTCTCAGGGGCCCCAACCACAAAATCGGACCCTGAGGGGCCCCAACCACAAAATCAGACCCTGAGGGGCCCCGGCCACAAAATCGGACCGTGAAAGACCTCGGCCACAAAATCAAACCCAGAGGGGCCCCACCCACAAAATTGGACCCTGAGGGGCCCCGCCCACCAAATCGGACCCTGAGGGTCCCCGCCACAAAATCGGACCCTGAGGGTCCCCGCCCACCAAATCGGACTCTGAGGGGCCCCGCCCTCAAAATCGGACCCTGAGGGGCCCCGCCCACCAAATCGGACCCTGAGGGGCCCCGGCCACAAAATCGGACCCTGAGGGGTCCTGGCCACAAAATCAGGCCCTGAGGGGCCCCACCCACAAAATCAGACCCTGAGGGGCCCCGGCCATAAAATTAGACCCTGAGGGGCCCCGGCCATAAAATCGGTCCCTGAGGGGCCCCGGCCACAAAATTGTACCCTGAGGGGCCCCACCCACAAAATCAGACCATGAGGGGCCCCACCCACAAAATCAGACCCTGAGGGGCCCCACCCATAAAATCGGACCCTGAGAGGCCACACCCACAAAATCAGACCCTGAGGCCAAAGTGGCCCCTGAGAGGCACCCACATTTAAAACGGATCCTGAGTTGAAAGTCTTGCAGGGGCAGCAGCCAAGTCTCTCTTAAAGGGGCAGCCCAGGCACCATTTCAAACCACTATCTGTACTTCCTTCAGGAAATACACATCTAGTTCTTATTATAGTGGTTTGAAAAAACCACTATATTGTAATCCGATCGCTGCTAACTTATTCTTCTTCTTCTTATTATTATTATTAAGTTGATTTCCGCAATTAATACAGCACGAACCGCTACACGCACAGAATCCGTTGAGGTGTCGTTTCGAAGCCAGCATCCACGAGAGGTGTGCTAAGTATTTTTCGTGTCGATTGGATTTGTAGTTTTTGCGCAATTTGTGTTTGAAAATTTTTTTTCCCGTCATTGGAATGCACTGTCACCAATGCTTTTCAATGGGAAAAGGCAAAACGTGCCCTGAGGCGATTGAAATGGCAGTTAAGCTCATTGATATGCGCAGGCAGACCCAGTTACTATGCCAACGCCTACGAATGTCACATGACGCCCCAAGGACAGAGCTTCTGCCACATAATATCAGCTCTTAAAGCGAAACCCACAGCACTAATGCAAATCTAGCTTCATCACATGACACATTCCCCTGAGAGAGAATGTACGCCAAAGTTGATTTAGAAGAAGCCCAGCGAGCCAAACTAGCTCTTAAAGGACCGACGCGCCAAAGTGATTGTTATAGGGCCGGTGCACCGAAATGAGTCTTAAAGGGCCGACACGCCAAATCGAAAGCTGAGCCACCCCGGCCTCCAAATCGGAGGCTGATCTACCCCGGCCTCCAAATCGAAGGCTGATCGACCCCGGCCTCCAAATCGGAGGCTGAGCCACCCCTGCCTCCAGATCGGAGGCTGATTGACCCCTGCCACAAAATCAGACCCTGAGGGGGCCCAACAAAATCGGACCCTGAGGGGCCTCAGCCACAAAATCGGACCCTGAGGGGCCCCAAACACAAAATCGGACCCTGAGGGGCCCCAACCACAAAATCAGACCCTGAGAGGTCCCAACCACAAAATCCGACCCTGTGGGGCCCTGGCCACAAAATCGGACCCTGTGGGGCCCCGGCTACAAATTCAGACCCTGAGTGGCCCAACCCACAAAAACGGACCCTGAGGGGCCCCACTCACAATATCGAACCCTGAGGGGCCCCACTCACAAAATCGGACCCTGAGGGGCCACACCCACAAAATCGGACCCTGAGGGGCCACACCCACAAAATCGGACCCTGAGGGGCCACACCCACAAAATCGGACCCTGAGGGGCCACACCCACAAAATAGGAGCCTGAGGGATCCCGGCCAACAATTCAAGCCCTGAGGAGCCCAGGCCAAGGAATCAGATCCTGAGGAGCCCCACCCACCAAATCAGACCCCGAGGCCAAAGTGG
This sequence comes from Dendrobates tinctorius, assembly GCF_039654945.1. NCBI lineage: Eukaryota > Metazoa > Chordata > Amphibia > Anura > Dendrobatidae > Dendrobates > Dendrobates tinctorius. Next base: position 1,832,586 of record NW_027361770.1, on the reverse strand, counting down.
CCCCTGAGAGGCACTCACAGTTAAAAGGGATCCTGAGTTGAAAGTCTTGCATGGGTAGCAGGCAAGTCTCTCTTAAAGGGGCAGCCGGGTACGATTTCAAACCACTATCTGTACTTCCTTCAGGAACTACACATCTAATTATTAAGTTGATTTCCGCAATTAATACAGCACGAACCGCTACACGCACAGACTCCGTTGAGGTGTCGTTTCGAAGCCAGCGTCCATAAGAGGTGTGCTAAGTATTTTTCGTGTCGATCGGATTTGTAGTTTTTGCGCAATTTGCGTTAGAAAATTTTTTTTCCCGTCATTGGAATGAATTGTCTCAATGCATTTGAATGGGGAACTTTTGCCATAGACAAAACATGCCCTGAGGCGATTGAAATGGCAGTTGAGCTCATTGATATGCACAGGCAGACCCAGTTACTATGCCAACGCCTGCGAACGTCACATGACGCCCCAAGGACAGAGCTTCTGCCACATAATATCAGCTCTTAAAGCAAAACCCACAGCACAAATGCAAATCTAGCTTCATCACATGACGCATGCCCCTGAAAGAGAATGTGCGCCAAAGTGTATTTAGAAGCCCAGTGAGCCAAACTGGCTCTTAAAGGGCCGAAGCGCCAAAGTGATTCTTAAAGGGCCGGCGCACCGAAATGAGTCTTAAAGGGCCGACGCACCAAATCGAAAGCTGAGTGACCCCAGGCTCCAAATCGGAGGCTGAGCCACCCCGGCCTCCAAATCGGAGGCTGAGCCACCCTGGCCTCCAAATCGGACCCAGAGTGGCCTCGCCCACCAAAAACGGACCCAGAGTGGCACAGCCCACCAAATCGTACACTGAGGGGCCCTGCCCACCAAATGGGACCCAGAGTGACCCCGCCCACCAAATCGGACCCTGAGGGGCCCAGCCCAACAAATCGGACCCTGAGGGGCCCCGCCCACCAAATCGGACCCTGAGGGGCACTGCCCACTAAATCGGACTGAGAGGCCACGCCCACCAAATGGGACCCTGAGGAGCCACGCCCACCAAATCAGACCCCGAGGGGCCCCGCCCACCAAATCAGACCCCCAAGGGGCCCCGCTCACCAAATCGGACCCAGAGTGGCCCCGCCCACCAAAATGGACCCAGGGGGCTCCACCCACAAAATCAGACCCTAAGGGGCCCCACCCACAAAATCGGACCCTGAGTGGACCCGGCCACAAAATCAGACCCTGAGGGGCCCCAACCACAAGATCGGACCCTGAGGGGCCCCGGCCACAAAATCGGACCCTGAGCGGACCAACCACAAAATCAGACCCTGAGGGGCCCCGGCCACAAAATCGGACCCTGAGGGGCCCCGGCCACAAAATCGGACCCTGGGGGGCCCCGGCCACAAAATCGGACCCTGAGGGGCCCCGGCCACAAGATCGGACCCTGAGGGGCCCCGGCCACGAAATCGGACCCTGAGGGGCGCCGGCCACAAAATCGGACCCTGAGAGGCCCCGGCCACAAAATCAGACCATGAGGGGCCCCACCCACAAAATCGGACCCTGAGGGGCCCCACCCATAAAATCGGACCCTGAGGGGACCCACCCACAAAATCCGACCCTGAGGGGCCACACCCACAAAATCGGACCCTGAGAGGCCACACCCACAAAATCAGACCCTATGGCCAAAGTGGCCCCTGAGAGGCACCCACATTTAAAACGGATCCTGAGTTGAAAGTCTTGCAGGGGCAGCAGCCAAGTCTCTCTTAAAGGGGCAGCCCAGGCACCATTTCAAACCACTATCTGTACTTCCTTCAGGAAATACACATCTAGTTCTTCTTATTATAGTGGTTTGAAAAAACCACTATATTGTAATCCGATCGCTGCTTATTCTTCTTCTTCTTATTATTAAGTTGATTTCCGCAATTATTACAGCACGAACCGCTACACGCACAGAATCCATTGAGGTGTCGTTTCGAAGCCAGCATCCACGAGAGGTGTGCTAAGTATTTTTCGTGTCGATCGGATTTGTAGTTTTTGCGCAATTTGTGTTTGAAATTTTTTTTTCCCGTCATTGGAATGCACTGTCACCAATGCTTTTCAATGGGAAAAGGCAAAACGTGCCCTGAGGCGATTGAAATGGCAGTTAAGCTCATTGATATGCGCAGGCAGACCCAGTTACTATGCCAACGCCTACGAATGTCACATGACGCCCCAAGGACAGAGCTTCTGCCACATAATATCAGCTCTTAAAGCGAAACCCACAGCACTAATGCAAATCTAGCTTCATCACATGACACATTCCCCTGAGAGAGAATGTACGCCAAAGTTGATTTAGAAGAAGCCCAGCGAGCCAAACTAGCTCTTAAAGGACCGACGCGCCAAAGTGATTGTTATAGGGCCGGTGCACCGAAATGAGTCTTAAAGGGCCGACACGCCAAATCGAAAGCTGAGCCACCCCGGCCTCCAAATCGGAGGCTGATCTACCCCGGCCTCCAAATCGAAGGCTGATCGACCCCGGCCTCCAAATCGGAGGCTGAGCCACCCCGGCCTCCAGATCGGAGGCTGATTGACCCCTGCCACAAAATCAGACCCTGAGGGGGCCCAACAAAATCGGACCCTGAGGGGCCTCGGCCACAAAATCGGACCCTGAGGGGCCCCAACCACAAAATCGGACCCTGAGGGGCCCCAACCACAAAATCAGACCCTGAGGGGTCCCAACCACAAAATCGGACCCTGGAGGCCCCGGACACAAAATCAGACCCTGAGGGGCCCCGGCCAGAAAATCGGACCCTGAGGGGCCCAACCCACAAAATCGGACCCTGAGGAGCCCCGGCCAGAAAATCGGACCCTGAGGGGCCCCGCCCACAAAATTGGACCCTGAGGGGCCCCGCCCACCAAATCGGACCCTGAGTGACCCCACCCACAAAATCGGACCCTGAGGGGCCCCGGCCACAAAATCGGACCCTGAGGGGCCCCGGCCACAAAATCAGACCCTGAGGGGCCCCAACCACAAAATCAGACCCTGAGAGGACCCAACCACAAAATCGGACCCTGTGGGGCCCCGGCCACAAAATCGGACCCTGTGGGGCCCCGGCCACAAATTCGGACCCTGAGTGGCCCAACCCACAAAAACGGACCCTGAGGGGCCACACCCACAAAATCGGACCCTGAGGGGCCACACCCACAAAATCGGACCCTGAGGGGCCACACCCACAAAATCGGACCCTGAGGGGCCACACCCACAAAATCGGACCCTGAGGGGCCACACCCACAAAATCGGACCCTGAGGGGCCACACCCACAAAATAGGAGCCTGAGGGATCCCGGCCAACAATTCAAGCCCTGAGGAGCCAAGGCCAAGGAATCAGATCCTGAGGAGCCCCACCCACCAAATCAGACCCTGAGGCCAAAGTGGCCCCTGAGAGGCACTCACAGTTTAAAGGGATCCTGAGTTGAAAGTCTTGCATGGGCAGCAGGCAAGTCTCTCTTAAAGGGGCAGCCGGGTACGATTTCAAACCACTATCTGTACTTCCTTCAGGAACTACACATCTAGTTATTAAGTTGATTTCCGCAAATAATACAGCCCGAACCGCTACACGCACAGACTCCGTTGAGGTGTCGTTTCGAAGCCAGCGTCCATAAGAGGTGTGCTAAGTATTTTTCGTGTCGATCGGATTTGTAGTTCTTGCGCAATTTGCGTTAGAAAATTTTTTTTCCCGTCATTGGAATGAATTGTCTCAATGCATTTGAATGGGGAACTTTTGCCATAGACAAAACATGCCCTGAGGCGATTGAAATTGCAGTTGAGCTCATTGATATGCGCAGGCACACGCAGTTACTATGCCAACGCCTACGAACGTCACATGACGCCCCAAGGACAGAGCTTCTGCCACATAATATCAGCTCTTAAAGCGAAACCCACAGCACAAATGCAAATCTAGCTTCATCACATGACGCATGCCCCTGAGAGAGAATGTACGCCAAAGTGGATTTAGAAGCCCAGTGAGCCACCCTGGCTCTTAAAGGGCCGACGCACCGAAATGAGTCTTAAAGGGCCGGCGCGCCAAATCGAAAGCTGAGTGACCCCGGCCTCCAAATCGGAGGCTGAGCCACCCCGGCTTCCAAATCGGAGGCTGAACCACCCCAACCTCCAAATTGGAGGCTGAGCCACCCTGGCCTCCAAATCGGACCCAGTGTGGCCCCGCTCAAAAAATCAGACCCAGAGTGGCACAGGCCACCAAATCGGATCCTGAGGGGCCCCGCCCACCAAATCAGATTCCGAGTGGCCCCGCCCACCAAATCGAACCTTGAAGGGCCCCGTCCACCAAATCGGACCCTGAGGAGCCCCGCCCACCAAATCAGACCCTGAGGAGCCCCGCCCACCAAATTGGACCCAGAGTGACCCCGCCCACCAAATCGGACCATGAAGGGCCCCGCCCACCAAATCGGACCCAGAGGGGCCCCGCCCACCAAATCATACCATTAGGGGAACCGCCCACTAAATCGGACCCAGAGTGGCCCCGCCTACCAAAATGGACCCAGGGGGCTCCACCCACAAAATCGGACCCTGAGTGGACCCGGCCACAAAATCAGACCCTGAGGGGCCCCAACCACAAAATCGGACCCTGAGGGACCCCGGCCACAAAATCGAACCTAAAGGGGCCCCAGTCACAAAATAGGACCCTGAGGGGCCCCAACCACAAAATCAGACCCTGAGGTGCCCCGGTCACAAAATCGGACCCTGAGGGGCCTCACCCACAAAATCAGACCCTGAGGGGCCCCAGCCACAAAATCAGACCCTGAGGGGCCCCAGCCACAAAATCAGACCCTGAGGGGCCCCAGCCACAAAATCAGACCCTGAGGGGTCCCAGCCACAAAATCAGACCCTGAGGGGCCCCAGCCACAAAATCAGACCCTGAGAGACCCCGGCCACAAAATCGAACCCAGAGGGGCCCCAGTCACAAAATCAGACCCAAAGGAGCCCCGGTCACAAAATCGGACCCTGAGGGGCCCAACCCACAAAATCAGACCCCAAGGGACCCCAGCCACAAAATCGGACCCTGAGGGGACCCACCCACAAATCCAGACCCTGAGGGGCCCCGGCCACAAAATCGGACCCTGAGGGGCCCCAACCACAAAATCAGACCCTGAGGTCACAAAATCAGACCCTGAGGGGCCCCAACCACAAAATCGGACCCTGAGGGGCCTCACCCACAAAATCAGACCCTGAGGGGCCCCAGCCACAAAATCAGACCCTGAGTGGACCCGGCCACAAAATCAGACCCTGAGGGGCCCCAACCACAAAATCGGACCCTGAGGGACCCCGGCCACAAAATCGAACCTAAAGGGGCCCCAGTCACAAAATAGGACCCTGAGGGGCCCCAACCACAAAATCAGACCCTGAGGTGCCCCGGTCACAAAATCGGACCCTGAGGGGCCTCACCCACAAAATCAGACCCTGAGGGGCCCCAGCCACAAAATCAGACCCTGAGGGGCCCCAGCCACAAAATCAGACCCTGAGGGGCCCCAGCCACAAAATCAGACCCTGAGGGGCCCCAGCCACAAAATCAGACCCTGAGGGGCCCCAGCCACAAAATCAGACCCTGAGAGACCCCGGCCACAAAATCGAACCCAGAGGGGCCCCAGTCACAAAATCAGACCCAAAGGAGCCCCGGTCACAAAATCGGACCCTGAGGGGCCCAACCCACAAAATCAGACCCCAAGGGACCCCAGCCACAAAATCGGACCCTGAGGGGACCCACCCACAAATCCAGACCCTGAGGGGCCCCGGCCACAAAATCGGACCCTGAGGGGCCCCAACCACAAAATCAGACCCTGAGGTCACAAAATCAGACCCTGAGGGGCCCCAACCACAAAATCGGACCCTGAGGGGCCCCACCCACAAAATCAGACCCTGAGGGGCCCCAGCCACAAAATCAGACCCTGAGGGGCCCCAACCACAAAATCAGACCCTGAGGTGCCCCAGTCACAAATTCGGACCCTGAGGGGCCCCACCCACAAAATCTGACCCTGAGAGGACCCACCCACAAATCCAGACCCTGAGGGGCCCCGGCCACAAAATCGGACCCTGAGAGACCCCGGCCTTCAAATCGGACCCAGTGTGGCCCCGCTCAAAAAATCAGACCCAGAGTGGCACAGCCCACCAAATCGGATCCTGAGGGGCCCCGCCCACCAAATCAGACTCTGAGTGGCCCCGCCCACCAAATCGGACCCTGAAGGGCACCATCCACCAAATCGGAACCTGAGGAGCCCCGCCCACCAAATCGGAGCCAGAGTGACCCCACCCACCAAATCGGACCCTGAAAGGCCCCGCACACCAAATTGGACCCAGAGTGGCCCCGCCCACCAAATTGGACCCAGAGGGGCCCCGCCCACCAAATCGGACCCAGAGGGGCCCCGCCCATCAAATCAGACCCTGAGGAGCCTCATCCACCAAATCGGACCCTGAGGAGCCCCGCCCACCAAATCGGACCCAGAGTGACCCCGCCCACCAAATCGGACCCTGAAGGGCCCCGCCCACCAAATCGGACCCAGAGGGCCCCGCCCACCAAATCGGACCCAGAAGGGCCCCGCCCACCAAAATGGACCCAGGGGCTCCACCCACAAAATCAGACCCTAAGGGGCCCCACCAACAAAATCGGACCCTGAGGGGCCCGGCCACAAAATCAGACCCTGAGGGGCCCCAACCACAAAATCGGACCCTGAGAGACCCCGGCCACAAAATCGAACCTAGAGGGGCCCCAGTCACAAAATAGGCCCAACCACAAATCCAGACCCTGAGGGGCCCCGGTCACAAAATCGAACCCTGAGGGTCCCCGGTCACAAAATCGGACCCTGAGGGGCCCCACCCACAAAATCAGACCCTGAGGGGCCCCAGCCACAAAATCAGACCCTGAGGGGTCCCAACCACAAAATTGGACCCTGGAGGCCCCGGACACAAAATCAGACCCTGAGGGGCCCCGGCCAGAAAATCGGACCCTGAGGGGCCCAACCCACAAAATCGGACCCTGAGGAGCCCCGGCCAGAAAATCGGACCCTGAGGGGCCCCGCCCACCAAATTGGACCCTGAGGGGACTCACCCGCCAAATCGGACCCTGAGGGGACCCGCCCGCCAAATCGGACCCTGAGGGGCCCCGCCCACCAAATCGGACCCTGAGTAGCCCCGCCCAAAAAACGGACCCAGAGTGGCTCCACCCACCAAATCGGACCCTGAGTGACCCCACCCACAAAATCGGACCCTGAGGGGCCCCGGCCACAAAATCGGACCCTGAGGGGCCCCGGCCACAAAATCAGACCCTGAGGGGCCCCAACCACAAAATCAGACCCTGAGAGGACCCAACCACAAAATCGGACCCTGTGGGGCCCCGGCCACAAAATCGGACCCTGTGGGGCCCCGGCCACAAATTCGGACCCTGAGTGGCCCAACCCACAAAAACGGACCCTGAGGGGCCACACCCACAAAATCGGACCCTGAGGGGCCACACCCACAAAATCGGACCCTGAGGGGCCACACCCACAAAATCGGACCCTGAGGGGCCACACCCACAAAATAGGAGCCTGAGGGATCCCAGCCAACAATTCAAGCCCTGAGGAGCCAAGGCCAAGGAATCAGATCCTGAGGAGCCCCACCCACCAAATCAGACCCTGAGGCCAAAGTGGCCCCTGAGAGGCACTCACAGTTTAAAGGGATCCTGAGTTGAAAGTCTTGCATGGGCAGCAGGCAAGTCTCTCTTAAAGGGGCAGCCGGGTACGATTTCAAACCACTATCTGTACTTCCTTCAGGAACTACACATCTAGTTATTAAGTTGATTTCCGCAAATAATACAGCCCGAACCGCTACACGCACAGACTCCGTTGAGGTGTCGTTTCGAAGCCAGCGTCCATAAGAGGTGTGCTAAGTATTTTTCGTGTCGATCGGATTTGTAGTTCTTGCGCAATTTGCGTTAGAAAATTTTTTTTCCCGTCATTGGAATGAATTGTCTCAATGCATTTGAATGGGGAACTTTTGCCATAGACAAAACATGCCCTGAGGCGATTGAAATTGCAGTTGAGCTCATTGATATGCGCAGGCACACGCAGTTACTATGCCAACGCCTACGAACGTCACATGACGCCCCAAGGACAGAGCTTCTATCACATAATATCAGCTCTTAAAGCGAAACCCACAGCACAAATGCAAATCTAGCTTCATCACATGACGCATGCCCCTGAGAGAGAATGTACGCCAAAGTGGATTTAGAAGCCCAGTGAGCCACCCTGGCTCTTAAAGGGCCGACGCACCGAAATGAGTCTTAAAGGGCCGGCGCGCCAAATCGAAAGCTGAGTGACCCCGGCCTCCAAATCGGAGGCCGAGCCACCCCGGCTTCCAAATCGGAGGCTGAACCACCCCAACCTCCAAATTGGAGGCTGAGCCACCCTGGCCTCCAAATCGGACCCAGTGTGGCCCCGCTCAAAAAATCAGACCCAGAGTGGCACAGCCCACCAAATCGGATCCTGAGGGGCCCCGCCCACCAAATCAGATTCCGAGTGGCCCCGCCCACCAAATCGAACCTTGAAGGGCCCCGTCCACCAAATCGGACCCTGAGGAGCCCCGCCCACCAAATCAGACCCTGAGGAGCCCCGCCCACCAAATTGGACCCAGAGTGACCCCGCCCACCAAATCGGACCATGAAGGGCCCCGCCCACCAAATCGGACCCAGAGGGGCCCCGCCCACCAAATCAGACCATTAGGGGAACCGCCCACTAAATCGGACCCAGAGTGGCCCCGCCTACCAAAATGGACCCAGGGGGCTCCACCCACAAAATCGGACCCTGAGTGGACCCGGCCACAAAATCAGACCCTGAGGGGCCCCAACCACAAAATCGGACCCTGAGGGACCCCGGCCACAAAATCGAACCTAAAGGGGCCCCAGTCACAAAATAGGACCCTGAGGGGCCCCAACCACAAAATCAGACCCTGAGGTGCCCCGGTCACAAAATCGGACCCTGAGGGGCCTCACCCACAAAATCAGACCCTGAGGGGCCCCAGCCACAAAATCAGATCCTGAGGGGCCCCAGCCACAAAATCAGACCCTGAGGGGCCCCAGCCACAAAATCAGACCCTGAGGGGCCCCAGCCACAAAATCAGACCCTGAGAGACCCCGGCCACAAAATCGAACCCAGAGGGGCCCCAGTCACAAAATCAGACCCAAAGGAGCCCCGGTCACAAAATCGGACCCTGAGGGGCCCAACCCACAAAATCAGACCCCAAGGGACCCCAGCCACAAAATCGGACCCTGAGGGGACCCACCCACAAATCCAGACCCTGAGGGGCCCCGGCCACAAAATCGGACCCTGAGGGGCCCCAACCACAAAATCAGACCCTGAGGTCACAAAATCAGACCCTGAGGGGCCCCACCCACAAAATCAGACCCTGAGGGGCCCCACCCACAAAATCGGACCCTGAGGGGCCCCACCCACAAAATCAGACCCTGAGGGGCCCCAGCCACAAAATCGGACCCTGAGGGGCCCCAACCACAAAATCAGACCCTGAGGTGCCCCGGTCACAAAATCGGACCCTGAGGGGCCCCACCCACAAAATCTGACCCTGAGGGGACCCACCCACAAATCCAGACCCTGAGGGGCCCCGGCCACAAAATCGGACCCTGAGAGACCCCGGCCTCCAAATCGGACCCAGTGTGGCCCCGCTCAAAAAATCAGACCCAGAGTGGCACAGCCCACCAAATCGGATCCTGAGGGGCCCCGCCCACCAAATCAGACTCTGAGTGGCCCCGCCCACCAAATCGGACCCTGAAGGGCACCATCCACCAAATCGGACCCTGAGGAGCCCCGCCCACCAAATCGGAGCCAGAGTGACCCCACCCACCAAATCGGACCCTGAAGGGCCCCGCCCACCAAATTGGACCCAGAGTGGCCCCGCCCACCAAATCGGACCCAGAGGGGCCCCGCCCATCAAATCAGACCCTGAGGAGCCTCATCCACCAAATCGGACCCTGAGGAGCCCCGCCCACCAAATCTGACCCAGAGTGACCCCGCCCACCAAATCGGACCCTGAAGGGCCCCGCCCACCAAATCGGACCCAGAGGGCCCCGCCCACCAAATCGGACCCAGAAGGGCCCCGCCCACCAAAATGGACCCAGGGGCTCCACCCACAAAATCAGACCCTAAGGGGCCCCACCCACAAAATCGGACCCTGAGTGGGCCCGGCCACAAAATCAGACCCTGAGGGGCCCCAACCACAAAATCGGACCCTGAGAGACCCTGGCCACAAAATCGAACCTAGAGGGGCCCCAGTCACAAAATAGGCCCAACCACAAATCCAGACCCTGAGGGGCCCCGGTCACAAAATCGAACCCTGAGGGTCCCCGGTCACAAAATCGGACCCTGAGGGGCCCCACCCACAAAATCAGACCCTGAGGGGCCCCAGCCACAAAATCAGACCCTGAGGGGTCCCAACCACAAAATTGGACCCTGGAGGCCCCGGACACAAAATCAGACCCTGAGGGGCCCCGGCCAGAAAATCAGACCCTGAGGGGCCCAACCCACAAAATCGGACCCTGAGGAGCCCCAGCCAGAAAATCGGACCCTGAGGGGCCCCGCCCACCAAATTGGACCCTGAGGGGACTCACCCGCCAAATCGGACCCTGAGGGGACCCGCCCGCCAAATCGGACCCTGAGGGGCCCCGCCCACCAAATCGGACCCTGAGTAGCCCCGCCCAAAAAACGGACCCAGAGTGGCTCCACCCACCAAATCGGACCCTGAGTGACCCCACCCACAAAATCGGACCCTGAGGGGCCCCGGCCACAAAATCGGACCCTGAGGGGCCCCGGCCACAAAATCAGACCCTGAGGGGCCCCAACCACAAAATCAGACCCTGAGAGGACCCAACCACAAAATCGGACCCTGTGGGGCCCCGGCCACAAAATCGGACCCTGTGGGGCCCCGGCCACAAATTCGGACCCTGAGTGGCCCAAACCACAAAAACGGACCCTGAGGGGCCCCACTCACAATATCGGACCCTAAGGGGCCCCACTCACAAAATCGGACCCTGAGGGGCCCCACCCACAAAATCGGACCCTGAGGGGCCACACCCACAAAATCGGACCCTGAGGGGCCACACCCACAAAATCGGACCCTGAGGGGCCACACCCACAAAATAGGAGCCTGAGGGATCCCGGCCAACAATTCAAGCCCTGAGGAGCCAAGGCCAAGGAATCAGATCCTGAGGAGCCCCACCCACCAAATCAGACCCTGAGGCCAAAGTGGCCCCTGAGAGGCACTCACAGTTTAAAGGGATCCTGAGTTGAAAGTCTTGCATGGGCAGCAGGCAAGTCTCTCTTAAAGGGGCAGCCGGGTACGATTTCAAACCACTATCTGTACTTCCTTCAGGAACTACACATCTAGTTATTAAGTTGATTTCCGCAAATAATACAGCACGAACCGCTACACGCACAGACTCCGTTGAGGTGTCGTTTCGAAGCCAGCGTCTATAAGAGGTGTGCTAAGTATTTTTCGTGTCGATCGGATTTGTAGTTCTAGCGCAATTTGCGTTAGAAATTTTTTTTTCCCGTCATTGGAATGAATTGTCTCAATGCATTTGAATGGGGAACTTTTGCCATAGACAAAACATGCCCTGAGGCGATTGAAATGGCAGTTGAGCTCATTGATATGCGCAGGCACACGCAGTTACTATGCCAACGCCTACGAACGTCACATGACGCCCCAAGGATAGAGCTTCTGCCACATAATATCAGCTCTTAAAGCGAAACCCACAGCACAAATGCAAATCTAGCTTCATCACATGACGCATGCCCCTGAGAGAGAATGTACGCCAAAGTGGATTTAGAAGCCCAGTGAGCCACCCTGGCTCTTAAAGGGCCGACGCACCGAAATGAGTCTTAAAGGGCCGGCGCGCCAAATCGAAAGCTGAGTGACCCCGGCCTCCAAATCGGAGGCTGAGCCACCCCGGCTTCCAAATTGGAGGCTGAACCACCCCAACCTCCAAATTGGAGGCTGAGCCACCCTGGCCTCCAAATCGGACCCAGTGTGGCCCCGCTCAAAAAATCAGACCCAGAGTGGCACAGCCCACCAAATCGGATCCTGAGGGGTCCCGCCCACCAAATCAGATTCCGAGTGGCCCCGCCCACCAAATCGAACCTTGAAAAGCACCGTCCACCAAATCGGACCCTGAGGAGCCCCGCCCACCAAATCGGACCCTGAGGAGCCCCGCCCACCAAATTGGACCCAGAGTGACCCCGCCCACCAAATCGGACCATGAAGGGCCCCGCCCACCAAATCGGACCCAGAGGGGCCCCACCCACCAAATCAGACCATTAGGGGAACCGCCCACTAAATCGGACCCAGAGTGGCCCCGCCTACCAAAATGGACCCAGGGGGCTCCACCCACAAAATCGGACCCTGAGTGGACCCGGCCACAAAATCAGACCCTGAGGGGCCCCACCCACAAAATCGGACCCTGAGGGACCCCGGCCACAAAATCGAACCTAAAGGGGCCCCAGTCACAAAATAGGACCCTGAGGGGCCCCAACCACAAAATCAGACCCTGAGGTGCCCCGGTCACAAAATCGGACCCTGAGGGGCCTCACCCACAAAATCAGACCCTGAGGGGCCCCAGCCACAAAATCAGACCCTGAGGGGCCCCAGCCACAAAATCAGACCCTGAGGGGCCCCAGCCACAAAATCAGACCCTGAGGGGCCCCAGCCACAAAATCAGACCCTGAGAGACCCCGGCCACAAAATCGAACCCAGAGGGGCCCCAGTCACAAAATCAGACCCAAAGGAGCCCCGGTCACAAAATCGGACCCTGAGGGGCCCAACCCACAAAATCAGACCCCAAGGGACCCCAGCCACAAAATTGGACCCTGAGGGGACCCACCCACAAATCCAGACCCTGAGGGGCCCCGGCCACAAAATCGGACCCTGAGGGGCCCCAACCACAAAATCAGACCCTGAGGGGCCCCACCCACAAAATCAGACCCTGAGGGGCCCCAACCACAAAATCGGACCCTGAGGGGCCCCACCCACAAAATCAGACCCTGAGGGGCCCCAGCCACAAAATCGGACCCTGAGGGGCCCCAACCACAAAATCAGACCCTGAGGTGCCCCGGTCACAAAATCGGACCCTGAGAGACCCCGGCCTCCAAATCGGACCCAGTGTGGCCCCGCTCAAAAAATCAGACCCAGAGTGGCACAGCCCACCAAATCGGATCCTGAGGGGCCCCGCCCACCAAATCAGACTCTGAGTGGCCCCGCCCACCAAATCGGACCCTGAAGGGCACCATACACCAAATCGGACCCTGAGGAGCCCCGCCCACCAAATTGGACCCAGAGTGGCCCCGCCCACCAAATTGGACCCAGAGTGGCCCCGCCCACCAAATTGGACCCAGAGTGGCCCCGCCCACCAAATCGGACCCAGAGGGGCCCCGCCCATCAAATCAGACCCTGAGGAGCCTCGTCCACCAAATCGGACCCTGAGGAGCCCCGCCCACCAAATCGGACCCAGAGTGACCCCGCCCACCAAATCGGACCCTGAAGGGCCCCGCCCACCAAATCGGACCCAGAGGGCCCCGCCCACCAAATCGGACCCAGAAGGGCCCCGCCCACCAAAATGGACCCAGGGGCTCCACCCACAAAATCAGACCCTAAGGGGCCCCACCCACAAAATCGGACCCTGAGTGGGTCCGGCCACAAAATCAGACCCTGAGGGGCCCCAACCACAAAATCGGACCCTGAGAGACCCCGGCCACAAAATCGAACCTAGAGGGGCCCTAGTCACAAAATAGGCCCAACCACAAATCCAGACCCTGAGGGGCCCCGGTCACAAAATCGAACCCTGAGGGTCCCCGGCCACAAAATCGGACCCTGAGGGGCCCCACCCACAAAATCAGACCCTGAGGGGCCCCAACCACAAAATCAGACCCTGAGGGTCCCCGGTCACAAAATCGGACCCTGAGGGGCCCCACCCACAAAATCAGACCCTGAGGGGCCCCAGCCACAAAATCGGACCCTGAGGGGCCCCAACCACAAAATCAGACCCTGAGGTGCCCCGGTCACAAAATCTAACCCTAAGGGGCCCCACCCACAAAATCAGACCCTGAGGGGCCCCACCCACAAAATTAGACCCTGAGGGGCCCCACCCACAAAATCGGACCCTGAGAGACCCCGGCCACAAAATCGGACCCTGAGGGGTCGCAACCATAAAATCAGACCCTGAGGTGCCCCGGTCACAAAAACGGACCCTGAGGGGCCCCACCCACAAAATCAGACCCTGGGGGACCCCAGCCACAAAATCGGATCCTGAGGGGCCCCACCCACAAAATCGGACCCTGAGGGAACCCACCCACAAATCCAGACCCTGAGGGGCCCCGGCCACATACTCGGACCCTGAGAGACCCCGGCCACAAAATCGGACCCTGAGGATCCCCAACCACAAAATCAGACCCTGAGGGTCCCCGGTCACAAAATCAGACCCTGAAGGGCCCCAGCCACAAAATCGGACCCCGAAGGGCCCCAACCACAAAATCAGACCCTGAGGTGCCCCGGTCACAAAATCGGACCCTTAAGGGCCCCACCCACAAAATCAGACCCTGAGGGGCCCCACCCACAAAATCAGACCCTGAGGGGCCCCAGCCACAAAATCAGACCCTGAGGGGCCCCACCCACAAAATCGGACCCTGAGAGACCCCGGCCACAAAATCGAACCCAGAGGGGACCCAGTCACAAAATCAGACCCTAAGGGGCCCCGGTCACTTAATCGGACCCTGAGGGGCCCCACCCACAAAATCAGACCCTGAGGGACCCCAGTCACAAAATCGGACCCTGAGGGGCCCCAACCACAAAATCAGACCCTGAGGGTCCCCGGTCACAAAATCGGACCCTGAGGGGCCCCACCCGCAAAATCAGACCCAGATGGGCCCCACCCACAAAATCAGACCCAGAGGGGCCCCAGCCACAAAATCAGACCCTGAGGGGCCACAGCCACAAAATTGAACCCTGAGGGTCCCCACCCACAAAATCAGACCCTGAGGGGCACCGCCCACCAAATTCGGACAATGAGGGGCCCCGCCCACCAAATTAGACCCTGAGGGGCCCCAGCCACAAAATCAGACCCTGAGGGGCCCCAGCCACAAAATTGGACCCTGAGGGGCCCCGGCCACAAAATCGGACCCTGAGGGTCCCCAACCACAAAATCAGACCCTGAGGGGCCCCGGTCACAAAATCGGACCCTGAGGGGCCCCACCCACAAAATCAGACCCTGAGGGACCCCAGCCACAAAATAAGACCCTGAGGGGCCCCGGCCACAAAATCGGACCCTGAGGGGCCCCGGCCACAAAATCGGACCCTAAGGGGCCCCACCCGCAAAATCGGACCCTAAGGGGCCCCGGCCACAAAATCGGACCTTGAGGGGCCCCGGCCACAAAATCGGACCCTGAGAGGCCCCACCCACAAAATCGGACCATAAGGGGCCCCACCCACAAAATCAGACCTGAGGGGCCCCACCCACAAAATCAGACCATGAGGGGCCCCACCCACAAAACTGGAACCTGAGGCATCCCGACCACCAATAAAAACCCTGAGGAGCCCAGGCCACCGAATCTGATCCTGAGGGGCCCCACCCACCAAATCAGACCCTGAGGCCAAAGTGGCCCCTGAGAGGCACCCACACTTAAAACGGATCCTGAGTTGAAAGTCTTGCAAGGGCAGCAGGCAAGTCTCTCTTAAAGGGGCAGCCTGGGCACCATTTCAAACCACTATCTGTACTTCCTTTAGGAAATACACATCTAGTTATAGTGGTTTGAAAAAACCACTATATTGTAATCCGAACGCTGCTAACTTCTTCTTCTTCTTCTTCTTATTAAGTTGATTTCCGCAATTAATACAGCCCGAACCGCTGCACGCACAGACTCCGTTGAGGTGTCGTTTCGAAGCCAGCGTCCATGAGAGGTGTGCTAAGTATTTTTCGTGTCGATCAGATTTGTAGTTTTTGTGCAATTTGCATTAGAAATTTTTTTTTCCCGTCATTGGATTGCACTGTCTCCAATGCATTTGAATGGGGAAATGGCAAAACGTGCCCTGAGGCGATTGAAATGGCAGTTGAGCTCATTGATATGCGCAGGCAGAACCAGTTACTATGCCAACGCCTATGAACGTCACATGACATCTCCAGAACAGAGCTTCTGCCACATAATATCAGCTCTTAAAGTGAAACCCACAGCACAAATGCAAATCTAGCTTCATCACATGACACATGCCCCTGAGAGAGAATGTGCGCCAAAGTGTATTTAGAAGCCCAGTGAGCCAAACTGGCTCTTAAAGGGCCGAAGCGCCAAAGTGATTCTTAAAGGGCCGCCGCACCGAAATGAGTCTTAAAGGGCCGACACGCCAAATCGAAAGCTGAGTGACCCCAGGCTCCAAATCGGAGGCTGAGCCACCCCGGCCTTAGAATTGGAGGCTGAGCCACCCTGGCCTCCAAATCGGACCCAGAGTGGCCCCGCCCACCAAAAACGGGCCCAGAGTGGCACAGCCCACCAAATCGGACACTGAGGGGTCCCTGCCACGAAATCGGACCCTGAGGGGGTTGGCCACAAAATCAGACCCTGAGGGGCCCCAACCAGAAAATCGGACCCTGTGGGGCCCCGGCCACAAAATCGGACCATGAGGGGCCCCACCCTCAAAATCGGATCCTGAGGGGCTCAACCAACAAAATCGGACCCTGAGGGGCCCCAGCCACAAAATCGGACCCTGAGGGGCCCCACCCACAAAATCAGACCCTGAGGGTCCCCGGTCACAAAATCGGACCCTGAGGGGCCCCACCCGCAAAATCAGACCCAGATGGGCCCCACCCACAAAATCAGACCCAGAGGGGCCCCAGCCACAAAATCAGACCCTGAGGGGCCACAGCCACAAAATTGAACCCTGAGGGTCCCCACCCACAAAATCAGACCCTGAGGGGCACCGCCCACCAAATTCGGACAATGAGGGGCCCCGCCCACCAAATTAGACCCTGAGGGGCCCCAGCCACAAAATCAGACCCTGAGGGGCCCCAGCCACAAAATTGGACCCTGAGGGGCCCCGGCCACAAAATCGGACCCTGAGGGTCCCCAACCACAAAATCAGACCCTGAGGGGCCCCGGTCACAAAATCGGACCCTGAGGGGCCCCACCCACAAAATCAGACCCTGAGGGACCCCAGCCACAAAATAAGACCCTGAGGGGCCCCGGCCACAAAATCGGACCCTGAGGGGCCCCGGCCACAAAATCGGACCCTAAGGGGCCCCACCCGCAAAATCGGACCCTAAGGGGCCCCGGCCACAAAATCGGACCTTGAGGGGCCCCGGCCACAAAATCGGACCCTGAGAGGCCCCACCCACAAAATCGGACCATAAGGGGCCCCACCCACAAAATCAGACCTGAGGGGCCCCACCCACAAAATCAGACCATGAGGGGCCCCACCCACAAAACTGGAACCTGAGGCATCCCGACCACCAATAAAAACCCTGAGGAGCCCAGGCCACCGAATCTGATCCTGAGGGGCCCCACCCACCAAATCAGACCCTGAGGCCAAAGTGGCCCCTGAGAGGCACCCACACTTAAAACGGATCCTGAGTTGAAAGTCTTGCAAGGGCAGCAGGCAAGTCTCTCTTAAAGGGGCAGCCTGGGCACCATTTCAAACCACTATCTGTACTTCCTTTAGGAAATACACATCTAGTTATAGTGGTTTGAAAAAACCACTATATTGTAATCCGAACGCTGCTAACTTCTTCTTCTTCTTCTTCTTATTAAGTTGATTTCCGCAATTAATACAGCCCGAACCGCTGCACGCACAGACTCCGTTGAGGTGTCGTTTCGAAGCCAGCGTCCATGAGAGGTGTGCTAAGTATTTTTCGTGTCGATCAGATTTGTAGTTTTTGTGCAATTTGCATTAGAAATTTTTTTTTCCCGTCATTGGATTGCACTGTCTCCAATGCATTTGAATGGGGAAATGGCAAAACGTGCCCTGAGGCGATTGAAATGGCAGTTGAGCTCATTGATATGCGCAGGCAGAACCAGTTACTATGCCAACGCCTATGAACGTCACATGACATCTCCAGAACAGAGCTTCTGCCACATAATATCAGCTCTTAAAGTGAAACCCACAGCACAAATGCAAATCTAGCTTCATCACATGACACATGCCCCTGAGAGAGAATGTGCGCCAAAGTGTATTTAGAAGCCCAGTGAGCCAAACTGGCTCTTAAAGGGCCGAAGCGCCAAAGTGATTCTTAAAGGGCCGCCGCACCGAAATGAGTCTTAAAGGGCCGACACGCCAAATCGAAAGCTGAGTGACCCCAGGCTCCAAATCGGAGGCTGAGCCACCCCGGCCTTAGAATTGGAGGCTGAGCCACCCTGGCCTCCAAATCGGACCCAGAGTGGCCCCGCCCACCAAAAACGGGCCCAGAGTGGCACAGCCCACCAAATCGGACACTGAGGGGTCCCTGCCACGAAATCGGACCCTGAGGGGGTTGGCCACAAAATCAGACCCTGAGGGGCCCCAACCAGAAAATCGGACCCTGTGGGGCCCCGGCCACAAAATCGGACCATGAGGGGCCCCACCCTCAAAATCGGATCCTGAGGGGCCCAACCAACAAAATCGGACCCTGAGGGGCCCCAGCCACAAAATCGGACCCTGAGGGGCCCCACCCACAAAATCGGACCCTGAGGGGTCCCGACCACAAAATCGGACCCTGAGGGGCCCCGACCATGAAATCGGACCCTGAGGGGCCCCGGCCACGAAATCGGACCCTGAGGGGCGCTGGCCAAAAAATCGGACCCTGAGGGGCCCCAACCACAAAATCAGACCCTGAGGGGCCCCAACCACAAAACCGAACCCTGAGGGACCCCAACCACAAAATCGGACCCTGAGGGGCCCCAACCACAAAATCGGACCCTGAGGGGCCCCGGCCACAAAATCGGACCCTGAGAGACCCCGGCCACAAAATCAAACCCAGAGGAGCCCCACCCACAAAATTGGACCCTGAGGGGCCCCGCCCACAAAATCAGACCCTGAGGGGCCCCGCCCTCAAAATCGGACCCTGAGAGGCCCCGCCCACCAAATCGGATCCTGAGGGGCCCTGCCAACCAAATCAGACTCTGAGGGGCCCCACCCCCAAAATCGGACCCTGAGGGCCCCCAATCACAAAATCGGACCCTGAGGGGCCCAAACCACAAAATCGGACCCTGAGGGCCACGCCCACCAAATTGTATCCTGAGGGGCCTCGCCCACAAAATCAGACCCTGAGGGGCCCCACCCTCAAAATCGGACCCTGAGAGGCCCCGCCCACCAAATCGGACCCTGAGGGGCCCCGCCAACCAAATCGAACTCTGAGGGGCCCCACCCACAAAATCGGACCCTGAGGGCTCCCAATCACAAAATCAGACCCTGAGTAGACCCGGCCACAAAATCAGACCCTGAGGGGCCCCAACCGCAAAATCGGACCCTGAGGGGCCCCAACCACAAAATCGGACCCTGAGGGGCCCCGGCCACAAAATCGGACCCTGAGGGGCCCCGGCCACAAAATCGGACCCTGAGGGGTCCCGGCCACAAAATCGGACCCTGAGGGGCCCCACCCACAAAATCAGACCCTGAGGGGCCCTGGCCATAAAATCAGACCCTGAGGGGCCCCGGCCACAAAATTGGACCCTGAGGGGCCCCGGCCACAAAATCGTACCCTGAGGGGCCCCACCCACAAAAACAGAACCCGAGGGGCCCACCCACAAAATCGGACACTGAGAGGCCACACCCACAAAATCGTACCCTGAGGGGCCCCACCCACAAAATCAGACCCTGAGGGGCCCCACCCACAAAATCGTACCCTGAGGGGCCCCACCCATAAAATCGGACCCTGAGGGGACCCACCCACAAATTCGGACCCTGAGGGGCCACACCCACAAAATCGGACCCTGAGGGGCCACACCCACAAAATCGGACCCTGAGAGGCCACATCCACAAAATCAGACCCTGAGGGGCCGCACCCACAAAATTGGACCCTGAGGAATCCGCTGCCATTAATTCAAATCTTGAAGAGCCCAGGCCACCGAATCGGATCCTGATGGGCCCCACCCACCAAACCAGACCCTGAGGCCAAAGTGGCCCCTGAGAGGCACCCACATTTAAAACGGATCCTGAGTTGAAAGTCTTGCAGGGGCAGCAGCCAAGTCTCTCTTAAAGGGGCAACCCAGGCACCATTTCAAACCACTATCTGTACTTCCTTCAGGAAATACACATCTAGTTATAGTGGTTTGTAAAAACCACTATATTGTAATCCGAACGCTGCTAACTTATTCTTCTTCTTATTATTATTATTATTATTAAGTTGATTTCCGCAATTAATACAGCCCGAACCGCTACACGCACAGACTCCATTGAGGTGTTGTTTCGAAGCCATCGTCCATGAGAGGTGTGCTAAGTATTTTTAGTGTCGATCGAATTTGTAGTTTTTGCCCAATTTGCGTTTGAAATTTTTTTTTCCAGTCATTAGAATGCACTGTCTCAATGCATTTGAATGGGGAAATTTTGCTATAGACAAAACATGCCCTGAGGCGATTGAAATGGCAGTTGAGCTCATTGATATGCGCAGGCAGACCCAGTTACTATGCCAACGCCTACGAACGTCACATGACCTCTCCAAGACAGAGCTTCTGCCACATAATATCAGCTCTTAAAGCAAAACCCACAGCACAAATGCAAATCTAGCTTCATCACATGACGTATGCCCCTGAGAGAGAATGTGTGCCAAAGTGGATTTAGAAGCCCAGTGAGCCACCCTGGCTCTTAAAGGGCCAGCGCACCAAAATGAGTCTTAAAGGGCCGGCTCGCCAAATCGAAAACTGAGTGACCCCGACCTCCAAATCGGAGGCTGAGCCACCCCGGCCTCCAAATCGGAGGCTGAACCACCCCGGCCTCCAAATCGGAGGCTGAGCCACCCTGGCCTCCAAATCGGACCCAGTGTTGCCCCGCTCAAAAAATCAGACCCAGAGTAGCACAGCCCACCAAATCGGATCCTGAGGGGACCCGCCCACCAAATCAGACTCCGAGTGGCCCCGCCCACCAAATCGGACCCTGAAGGGTCCCGTCCACCAAATCGGACCCTGAGGAGCCCCGCCCACCAAATCAGACCCTGAGGAGCCCCGCCCACCAAATCGGACCCAGAGTGACCCCGTCCACCAAATCGGACCCTGAAGGGCCCCACCCACCAAATCGGACCCAGAGGGGCCCCGCCCACCAAATTGGACCCAGAGGGGCCCCGCCCACCAAATCGGACCCCTATTGACCCCGCCCACCAAATCGGACCCTGAAGGGCCCCGCCCACCAAATCGGACCCAGAGGGGTCCCGCCCACCAAATCGGACCCAGATTGACCCCGCCCACCAAATCAGACCCTGAGGGGCCCCGCCCACCAAATCGGAAGCAGAGGGGCCCTGCCCACCAAATCGGACCCTGAGGGGCCCCGCCCACCAAATCGGACCCTGAGGGGCACTGCCCACTAAATCGGACCGAGAGAGGCCACGCCCACCAAATCGGACCCTGAGGAGACCCGCCCAACAAATCAGACCCCGAGGGGCCCCGCCCACCAAATCAGACCCTGAGGGGCCCCGCCCACCAAATCGGACCCAGAGTGGCCCCGCCCACCAAAATGGACCCAGGGGGCTCCACCCACAAAATCAGACCCTAAGGGGCCCCACCTACAAAATCGGACCCTGAGTAGACCCGGCCACAAAATCAGACCCTGAGGGGCCCCAACCACAAAATCTGACCCTGAGGGGCCCCGGCCACAAAATCTGACCCTGAGGGGCCCCACCCACAAAATCGGACCCTGAGAGGCCCCAGCCACAAAATCGGAACCTGAAGGGCCCTGGCCACAAAATCGGACCCTGAGCGGCCCATCCACAAAATCGGACCCTGAGGGGCCCCGGCCACGAAATCGGACACTGAGGGGCTCTGTCCACAAAATCGGACTCTGAAGGGCCCCAACCACGAAATCAGACCCTGAGGGGCCCCGGACACAAAATCGGACCCTGAGGGCCCCCAACCACAAAACCGGACCCTGAGGGGCCCCGGCCACAAAATCGCACCCTGAGAGACCCCGGCCACAAAATCGCACCCTGAGAGACCCCGGCCACCAAATCGGACCCTCAGGGGCCCCGCCCACAAAATTGGACCCTGAGGGGCCCCGCCCTCAAAATCGGACCCTGAGAGGCCCCGCCCACCAAATCGGATCCTGAGGGGCCCTGCCAACCAAATCGGACTCTGAGGGGCCCCACCCACAAAATCAGACCCTGAGGGCCCCCAATCACAAAATCGGACCCTGAGGGACCCCAACCACAAAATCGGACCCTGAGGGGCCCCGGCCACAAAATCGGACCGTGAGAGACCCCGGCCACAAAGTCGAACCCAGAGGGGTCCCACCCACAAAATTGGACCCTGGGGGCCCCGCCCACCAAATCGGACCCTGAGGGGCCTCGCCCACAAAATCGGACCCTAAGGGGCCACGCCCTCAAAATCGGACCCTGAGTAGACCCGGCCACAAAATCGGACCCTGAGGGGCCACGCCCTCAAAATCGGACCCTGTGGGGCCCCAACCACAAAATCGGACCCTGTGGGGCCCCGGCCACAAAATCAGACCATGAGGGGCCCCACCCTCAAAATCGGATCCTGAGGGGCCCAACCAACAAAATCGGACCCTGAGGGGCCCCAGCCACAAAATCGGACCCTGAGGGGCCCCACCCACAAAATCGGACCCTGAGGGGTCCCGGCCACGAAATCGGACCCTGAGGGGCGCTGGCCACAAAATCAGACCCTGAGGGGCCCCAACCAGAAAATCGGACCCTGTGGGGCCCCGGCCACAAAACCGGACCATGAGGGGCCCCACCCTCAAAATCGGATCCTGAGGGGCCCAACCAACAAAATCGGACCCTAAGGGGCCCCAGCCACAAAATCGGGCACTGAGGGGCCCCACCCACAAAATCGGACCCTGAGGGGTCCCGACCAAAAATCGGACCCTGAGGGGCCCCGACCACGAAATCGGACCTGAGGGGCCCCGGCCACGAAATCGGACCCTGAGGGGCGCTGGCCAAAAAATCGGACCCTGAGGGGCCCCAACCACAAAATCAGACCCTGAGGGCCCCCAACCACAAAACCGAACCCTGAGGGACCCCAACCACAAAATCGGACCCTGAGGGGCCCCAACCACAAAATCGGACCCTGAGGGGCCCCGGCCACAAAATCGGACCCTGAGAGACCCCGGCCACAAAATCAAACCCAGAGGAGCCCCACCCACAAAATTGGACCCTGAGGGGCCCCGCCCACAAAATCGGACCCTGAGGGGCCCCGCCCTCAAAATCGGACCCTGAGAGGCCCCGCCCACCAAATCGGACCCTGAGGGGCCCTGCCAACCAAATCGGACTCTGAGGGGCCCCACCCGCAAAATCGGACCCTGAGGGCCCCCAATCACAAAATCGGACCCTGAGGGGCCCAAACCACAAAATCGGACCCTGAGGGCCACGCCCACCAAATCGGACCCTGAGGGGCCTCGCCCACAAAATCAGACCCTGAGGGGCCCCACCCTCAAAATCGGACCCTGTGAAGCCCCGCCCACCAAATCGGACCCTGAGGGGCCCCGCCAATCAAATCGAACTCTGAGGGGCCCCACCCACAAAATCGGACCCTGAGGGACCCCAATCACAAAATCGGACCCTTAGGGGCCCCGCCCTCAAACTCGGACCCTGAGTAGACCCGGCCACAAAATCAGACCCTGAGGGGCCCCAACCGCAAAATCGTACCCTGTTGGGCCCCGGCCACAAAATCGGACCCTGAGGGGTCCCGGCCACAAAATCGGACCCTGAGGGGCCCCACCCACAAAATCAGACCCTGAGGGGCCCCGGCCATAAAATCAGACCCTGAGGGGCCCCGGCCACAAAATCGGACCCTGAGGGGCCCCGGCCACAAAATCGTACCCTGAGGGGCCCCACCCACAAAAACAGAACCCGAGGGGCCCACCCACAAAATCGGACACTGAGAGGCCACACCCACAAAATCGTACCCTGAGGGGCCCCACCCACAAAATCAGACCCTGAGGGGCCCCACCCACAAAATCGTACCCTGAGGGGCCCCACCTATAAAATCGGACCCTGAGGGGACCCACCCACAAATTCGGACCCTGAGGGGCCACACCCACAAAATCGGACCCTGAGGGGCCACACCCACAAAATCGGACCCTGAGAGGCCACATCCACAAAATCAGACCCTGAGGGGCCCCACCCACAAAATTGGACCCTGAGGAATCCCGGCCATTAATTCAAATCTTGAAGAGCCCAGGCCACCGAATCGGATCCTGATGGGCCCCACCCACCAAACCAGACCCTGAGGCCAAAGTGGCCCCTGAGAGGCACCCACATTTAAAACGGATCCTGAGTTGAAAGTCTTGCAGGGGCAGCAGCCAAGTCTCTCTTAAAGGGGCAACCCAGGCACCATTTCAAACCACTATCTGTACTTCCTTCAGGAAATACACATCTAGTTATAGTGGTTTGAAAAAACCACTATATTGTAATCCGAACGCTGCTAACTTATTCTTCTTCTTATTATTATTATAGTGGTTTGAAAAAACCACTATATTGTAATCCGAACGCTGCTAACTTATTCTTCTTCTTCTTATTATTATTATTATTAAGTTGATTTCCGCAATTAATGCGGCCCGAACCGCTACACGCACAGACTCCGTTGAAGTGTCGTTTCGAAGCCAGCGTCCATGAGAGGTGTGCTAAGTATTTTTCGTGTCGATCGGATTTGTAGTTTTTGCGCAATTTGCGTTTGAAAAATTTTTTTCCCGTCATTGGAATGCACTGTCTCCAATGCTTTTCAATAGGAAATGGCAAAACGTGCCCTGAGGCGATTGAAATGACAGTTGAGCTCATTGATATGCGCAGGCAGACCCAGTTACTATGCCAACGCCTACGAACTTCACTTGAACCCCAGCACAGAGCCTCTGCCACATAATATCAGCTCTTAAAGCGAAACTCACAGCACAAATGCAAATCTAGCTTCATCACATGACACATGCCCCTGAGAGAGAATGTCCGCCAAATTTGATTTAGAAGATGCCCAGTGAGCCAAACTAGCTCTTAAAGGGCCAACGCGCCAAAGTGATTGTTAAAGGGCCAGCGCACCCAAATGAGTCTTAAAGGGCCGACACACCAAATCGGAGACTGAGCCACCCCGGCCTCCAAATCGGAGGCTGAGCCACCCCGGCCTCCAAATCGGAGGCTGAGCCACCCCGGCCTCCAAATCGGAGGCTGAGCCACCCCGGCCTCCAAATCGGAGGCTGAGCCACCCCGGCCTCCAAATCGGAGGCTGAGCCACCCAGGCCTCCAAATCGGAGGCTGAGCCACACCGGCCTCCAAATCGGAGGCTGAGCCACCCCGGCCTCCAAATCGGAGGCTGAGCCACCTCGGCCTCCAAATCGGAGGCTGAGCGACCCCGGCCTCCAAATCGGAGGCTGATCGACCCCGGCCTCCAAATCGGAGGCTGATCGACCCCGGCCTCCAAATCGGAGGCTGATCGACCCCGGCCTCCAAAGCGGAGGCTGATCGACCCCGGCCTCCAAATCGGAGGCTGATCGACCCCGGCCTCCAAATCGGAGGCTGAGCCACCCCGGCCTCCAAATCGGAGGCTGAGCCACCCCGGCCTCCAAATCGGAGGCTGAGCCACCCCGGCCTCCAAATCGGAGGCTGAGCCACCCCGGCCTCCAAATCGGAGGCTGATCCACCCCGGCCTCCAAATCTTACCCAGAGTGGCCCCACCCACCAAATCAGACCTAGAGAGGCCCTGCCCACCAAATAGGACCCTGAGGGGCCCCGCCCACCAAATCGGACCCTGTGGGGCCCCGCCCACCAAATCGGACCCTGAGAGGCCCCGCCCACCAAATTGGACCCAGAGTGGTCCCGCCCACCAAATTGGACCCAGAGTGGTCCCGCCCACCAAATTGGACCCAGTGGGGCTCCGCCCACGAAATCGGACCCTGAGGGGCCGCGGCCACAAAATCAGGCCCTGAGGGGCCGCGGCCACAAAATCGGACCCTGAGGGGCCCCAACCACAAAATCGGACCCTGAGGGGACCCAACCACAAAATCGGACCCTGAGGGGCCCCTGACACTAAATCGGACCCTGAGGGGCCCCGGCCACAAAATCGGACCCTGAGGGGCCCAACCCACCAAATTGGACCCTGAGGGGCCCTGCCCACCAAATCGGACCCTGAGGGGCCCCGCCCACCAAATCGGACCCTGAGGGTCCCCAGCCACAAAATCGGACCCTGAGGGGCCCCACCCACAAAATTGGACCCTGAGGAGTTCCGGCCACAAAAATCGGATCCTGAGTGGCCCCGGCCACAAAATCGGACCCTGAGGGGCCCCAGCTACAAAATCGGACCTTGAGGGGCCCCACCCACCAAATCGGACCCTGAGGGGCCCCGGCCACCAAATCGGACCCTGAGGGGCCCCGACCACCAAATCGGACCCTGAGGGGCCCCGGCCACAAAATCGGACCCTGAGTGGCCCCGGCCACAAAATCGGACCCTGAGGGGCCCCACCCACAAAATCGGACCCTGAGGGGCCCCACCCACAAAATCAGACCCTGAGGCCAAAGTGGCCCCTGAGAGGCACCCACAGTTAAATCGTATCCTGATTTGAAAGTCTTGCAGGGGCAGCAGGCAAGTCTCTCTTAAAGGGGCAGCCCGGGCACCATTTCAAACCACTATCTGTACTTCCTTCAGGAAATACACATCTAGTATTAATGTTGTAATCCGACCGCTGCTAACTTATTCTTATTATTCAGTTGATTTCCGCAATTAATGCGGCCCGAACCGCTACACGCACAGACTCCGTTGAGGTGTCGTTTCGAAGCTAGTGTCCACGAGAGGTGTGCTAAGTAATTTTCATGTCGATTGGATTTGTAGTTTTTGCGCAATTTGCATTAGAAATTTTTTTTTTCCGTCATTTGAATGTATTGTCTCAATGCTTTTCATTGGGGAAATTTTTCTTCAGAGAAAATATGCCCTGAGTCAAATGGCAGTTTAGCTCATTGATATGCGCAGGCACACCCAGTTACTATGCCAATGCCAACGAACTTCACACAAAATCGGACCCTGAGGGGCCCCGGCCACAAAATTGGACCCTGAGGGGTCCCGGCCACAAAATCGGACCCTGAGGGGCCCCACCCACAAAATCAGACCCTGAGGGGCCCCGGCCATAAAATCAGACCCTGAGGGGCCCCGGCCACAAAATCGGATCCTGAGGGGCCCCGGCCACAAAATCGGATCCTGAGGGGCCCCACCCACAAAAACAGAACCCGAGGGGCCCACCCACAAAATCGGACACTGAGAGGCCACACCCACAAAATCGTACCCTGAGGGGCCCCACCCACAAAATCAGACCCTGAGGGGCCCCACCCACAAAATCGTACCCTGAGGGGCCCCACCCAAAAAATCGGACCCTGAGAGGACCCACCCACAAATTCGGACCCTGAGGGGCCACACCCACAAAATCGGACCCTGAGGGGCCACACCCACAAAATCAGACCCTGAGAGGCCACATCCACAAAATCAGACCCTGAGGGGCCCCACCCACAAAATTGGACCCTGAGGAATCCCGGCCATTAATTCAAATCTTGAAGAGCCCAGGCCACCGAATCGGATCCTGATGGGCCCCACCCACCAAACCAGACCCTGAGGCCAAAGTGGCCCCTGAGAGGCACCCACATTTAAAACGGATCCTGAGTTGAAAGTCTTGCAGGGGCAGCAGCCAAGTCTCTCTTAAAGGGGCAACCCAGGCACCATTTCAAACCACTATCTGTACTTCCTTCAGGAAATACACATCTAGTTATAGTGGTTTGAAAAAACCACTATATTGTAATCCGAACGCTGCTAACTTATTCTTCTTCTTCTTCTTATTATTATTATTATTAAGTTGATTTCCGCAATTAATACAGCCCGAACCGCTACACGCACAGACACCATTGAGGTGTCGTTTCGAAGCCAGCGTCCATGAGAGGTGTGCTAAGTATTTTTAGTGTCGATCGAATTTGTAGTTTTTGCGCAATTTGCATTTGAAAATTTTTTTTCCCGTCATTAGCATGCACTGTCTCAATGCATTTGAATGGGGAAATTTTGCTATAGACAAAACATGCCCTGAGGCGATTCAAATGGCAGTTGAGCTCATTGATATGCACAGGCAGACCCAGTTACTATGCCAACGCCTACGAACGTCACATGACCTCTCCAAGACAGAGCTTCTGCCACATAATATCAGCTCTTAAAGCAAAACCCACAGCACAAATGCAAATCTAGCTTCATCACATGACACATGCCCCTGAGAGAGAATGTGCGCCAAAGTGGATTTAGAAGCCCAGTGAGCCACCCTGGCTCTTAAAGGGCCGACGTGCCAAAGTGATTCTTAAAGGGCCAGCGCACCGAAATGAGTCTTAAAGGGCCGGCGCGCCAAATCGAAAACTGAGTGACCCCGACCTCCAAATCGGAGGCTGAGCCACCCCGGCCTCCAAATCGGAGGCTGAACCACCCCGGCCTCCAAATCGGAGGCTGAGCCACCCTGGCCTCCAAATCGGACCCAGTGTGGCCCCGCTCAAAAAATCAGACCCAGAGTAGCACAGCCCACCAAATCGGATCCTGAGGGGCCCCGCCCACCAAATCAGACTCCCAGTGGCCCCACCCACCAAATCGGACCCTGAAGGGCCCCGTCCACCAAATCGGACCCTGAGGAGCCCCGCCCACCAAATCAGACCCTGAGGAGCCCCGCCCACCAAATCGGACCCAGAATGACCCCGTCCACCAAATCGGACCCTGAAGGGCCCCGCCCACCAAATCGGACCCAGAGTGTCCCCGCCCACCAAATCGGACCCAGAGGGGTCCCGCCCACCAAATCGGACCCAGATTGACCCCGCCCACCAAATCAGACCCTGAAGGGCCCCGCCCACCAAATCGGACCCAGAGGGGCCCCGCCCACCAAATCGGTCCCTGAAGGGCACCGCCCACCAAATCGGACCCAGAGGGACCCCGCCCACTAAATCGGACCCAGGGGGCCCCGCCCACCAAATCGGACCATGAGGGGCCCCGCCTACCAAATCGGACCATGAGGGGCACCGCCCACTAAATCGGACCCAGAGTGGCCCCGCCCACCAAAATGGACCTAGGGGGCTCCACCCACAAAATCAGACCCTAAGGGGCCCCACCCACAAAATCGGACCCTGAGTGGGCCCGGCCACAAAATCAGACCCTGAGGGGCCCCAACCACAAAATCGGACCCTGAGAGACCCTGGCCACAAAATCGAACCTAGAGGGGCCCCAGTCACAAAATAGGACCCTCAGGGGCCCCAACCACAAAATCAGATTCTGAGGTGCCCCGGTCACAAAATCGGACCCTGAGGGGCCCCACCCACAAAATGAGACCCTGAGGGGCCCCACCCACAAAACCAAACCCTGAGGGGCCCCAGCCGCCAAATAAGACCCTGAGGGGCCCCAACCACAAAATCGGACCCTGAGAGACCCCGGCCACAAAATCGAACCCAGAGGGGCCCCAGTCACAAAATCAGACCCTAAGGGGCCCAGATCACGAAATCGGACCCTGAGGGGCCCCACCCACAAAATCAGACCCTGAAGGACCCCAGCCACAAAATCGGACCGAGGGACCCCAGCCACAAAATCGGACCCTGAGGGGCCCCACCCACAAAATCGGACCCTGAGGGGACCCGGCCACAAAATTGGACCCTAAGAGACCGCGGCCACAAAATCGGACCCTGTGGGGCCCCACCCACAGAATCAGACCTTGAGGGGACCCAGCCACAAAATCAGACCCTGAGGGGCCCCAGCCACAATATCGGACCCTGAGGGGCCCCACCCACAAAATCGGACCCTGAGGGGCCCCGCCCACCAAATTAGACCCTGAGGGGCCCCACCCTCAAAATCAGACCCTGAGGGGCCCCAGCCACAAAATCAGACCCTGAGGGGCCCCAGCCACAAAATCAGACTCTGAGGGGCCCCACCCACAAAATCGGACCCTGAGGGGCCCCACACACAAATCCAGACCCTGAGGGGACCCGGCCACAAAATCAAACCCTGAGGGGCCCCAACCACAAAATCAGATCCTGAGGGACCCCGTGCACCAAATCGGACCCTGAGGGGCCCTGCCCACCAAATCGGACCCTGAGGGGCCCCGGCCACAAAATCAGACCCTGAGGGGCCCCACCCACAAAATCGAACCCTTAGGGGCCCCGGCCACAAAATCGGACCCTGAGGGGCCCCGGCCACAAAATCGGACCCTGAGGGGCCCCGGCCACAAAATCGGACCCTGAGGGGCCCCGGCCACAAAATCAGACCCTTAAGGGCCCCACTCACAAAATCGGACCCTGAGGGGCCCCTGCCACAAAATCGTATCCTGAGGGGCCTCACCAACAAAATCAGACCCTGAGGGGCCCCGGCCACAAATTCGGACCCTGAGGGGCCCCACCCACAAAATCGGACCCTGAGGGATCCCGGCCAGCAATTCAAGCCCTGAGGAGCCCAGGCCACTGAATCAGATCCTGAGGGGCCCCACCCTCCAAATCAGACCCTGAGGCCAAAGTGGCCCCTGAGAGGCACCCACAGTTAAAACGAATCCTGAGTTGAAAGTCTTGCAGGAGCAGCAGGCAAGTCTCTCTTAAAGGGGCAGCCCGGGCACCATTTCAAACCACTATCTGTACTTCCTTCAGGAAATACACATCTAGTATTATTATTACTATTCAGTTGATTTCCGCAATTAATGCGGCCCGAACCGCTACACGCACAGACTCCGTTGAGGCCTCGTTTCGAAGCCAGCGTCCACGAGTGGTGTGATAAGTATTTTTCATGTAGATCGGATTTGGAGTTTTTGCGCAATTTGCGTTTGAAAAAACATTTTCCTCAATGCATTTCAATGGGAAAATGTTGCCATAGGGAAAACATGGGACAGTCGTGAGGTGGCAGTTAAGCTCATTGATATGCGCAGGCTCACCAAGTTACTATGCCAACGCCTACGAACTTCACATGACCTCTCTAGGACAGCGTTTCTGTCAGATAATTTTAGCTCTTAAAGCGAAACCAACAGCATAAATGCAAATCTAGCTTCATCACATGACGCATGCCACTGAGAGAGAATGTGCGCCAAAGTGGATTTAGAAGCCCAGTGAGCCAAACTGGCTCTTAAAGGGCCAATGCGCCAAAGTGATTCTTAAAGGGCCGGCTCACCGAAATGAGTCTTAAAGGGCCGGCACGCCAAATCGAAAGCTGAGTGACCCCGGGCTCCAAATCGGAGGCTGAACCACCCCGACCTCCAAATCGGAGGCTGATCCACCCTGGCCTCCAAATCGGACCCAGCGTGGCCCCGCTAAAAAAATCAGACCCTGAGTGGCCCTGCCCACCAAAACGGACCCTGAAGGGCCCCGCCCACCAAATTGGACCCTGAGTAGCACCGCCCACCAAATCAGACCCAGAGTGATGCCGCCCATTAAATTGGACCCTGAGGGGCCCCGCTCACCAAATCGGACCCTGAGGGGCCCCGCTCACCAAATCGGACCCAGAGTTTACCCGCCCACCAAATCGGACCCCAAGGGGCCCACCCACCAAATCAGCCCCTGAGGGGCCCCGGCCACCAAATTGGACCCTGAGGGGCCCCACCTACCAAATCGGACCCTGAGGGGCCCCGGCCACAAAATCAGACCATGAGGCCAAAGATGCCCCTGAGAGGCACCCACAGTTAAAACGGATCCTGAGTTGAAAGTCTTGCAGGGGCAGCAGGCAAGTCTCTCTTAAAGGGGCAGCACGGGCACCATTTCAAACCACTATCTGTACTTCCTTCAGGAAATACACATCTAGTTATAGTGGTTTGAAAAAACCACTATATTGTAATCCGAACGCTGCTAACTTATCCTTCTTCTTATTATAGTGGTTTGAAAAAACCACTATATTGTAATCCGAACGCTGCTAACTTATTCTTCTTATTATTAAGTTGATTTCCGCAATTAATGCGGCCCGAACCGCTACACGCACAGACTCCGTTGAGGTGTCGTTTCGAAGCCAGCGTCCATGAGAGGTGTGCTAAGTATTTTTCGTGTCGATCGGATTTGTAGTTTTTGCGCAATTTGCGTTTGAAAATTTTTTTTCCCGTCATTGGAATGCACTGTCTCCAATGCTTTTCAATAGGAAATGGCAAAACGTGCCCTGAGGCGATTGAAATGACAGTTGAGCTCATTGATATGCGCAGGCAGACCCAGTTACTATGCCAACGCCTACGAACTTCACTTGAACCCCAGCACAGAGCCTCTGCCACATAATATCAGCTCTTAAAGCGAAACCCACAGCACAAATGCAAATCTAGCTTCATCACATGACACATGCCCCTGAGAGAGAATGTGTGCGCCAAAGTGGATTTAAAAGAAGCCCAGTGAGCCAAACTAGCTCTTAAAGGGCCAACGCGCCAAAGTGATTGTTAAAGGGCCAGCGCACCCAAATGAGTCTTAAAGGGCCGACACACCAAATCGGAGACTGAGCCACCCCGGCCTCCAAATCGGAGGCTGAGCCACCCCGGCCTCCAAATCGGACAATGAGCCACCCCGGCCTCCAAATCGGAGGCTGATCCACCCCGGCCTCCAAATCAGAGCCTGATCCACCCCGGCCTCCAAATCGGAGGCTGATCGACCCCGGCCTCCAAATCGGAGGCTGATCGACCCCGGCCTCCAAATCGGAGGCTGATCCACCCCGGCCTCCAAATCGGTAGCTGATCCACCCCGGCCTCCAAATCGGAGGCTGAGACACCCCGGCCTCCAAATCGGAGGCTGAGACATCCCGGCCTCCAAATCGGAGGCTGAGCCACCCCGGCCTCCAAATCGGAGGCTGATCCACCCCGGCCTCCAAATCGGAGGCTGATTGACCCAGGCCTCCAAATCAGAGGCTGAGCCACCCCGGCCTCCAAATCGGAGGCTGAGCCACCCCGGCCTCCAAATAGGAGGCTGAGCCACCCTGGCCTCCAAATCAGAGGCTGAGCCACCCCGGCCTCCAAATCAGAGGCTCTTTGACCTCGGCCTCCAAATCGGAAGCTCAACAACCCCGGCCTCCAAATTGGAGGCTGAGCGACCCCAGCCTCCAAATCTTACCCAGAGTGGCCCCGCCCACCAAATCGGACCCTGTGGGGCCCCGCCCACCAAATCGGACCCTGAGAGGCCCCGCCCACCAAATCAGACCCAGAGTGGTCCCGCCCACCAAATTGGACCCAGAGTAGTCCCGCCCACCAAATTGGACCCAGAGGGGCTCCGCCCACAAAATCAGACCCAGAGGGGCCCCTGCCACAAAATCAGACCCTGAGGGGCCGCGGCCACAAAATCGGACCCTGATGGGCCCCAGTCACAAAATCGGACCCTGAGAGGCCCCGCCCACCAAATTGGACCCAGAGTGGTCCCGCCCACCAAATTGGACCCAGAGGGGCCCCACCCACAAAATCGGACCCAGAGGGACCCCTGCCACAAAATCGGACCCTAAGGGGCCCCGGCCACAAAATCGGACCCTGAGGGGCCGCGGCCACAAAATTGGACCCTGAGGGGACCCAACCACAAAATCGGACCCTGAGGGGACCCAACCACAAAATCGGACCCTGAGGGGCCCCACCCACAAAATCAGGCCCTGAGGGGCCCCACCCACAAAATCAGACCATGAGGCCAAAGTGGCCCCTGAGAGGCACCCACAGTTAAATCGTATCCTGAGTTGAAAGTCTTGCAGGGGCAGCAGGCAAGTCTCTCTTAAAGGGGCAGCCCGGGCACCATTTCAAACCACTATCTGTACTTCCTTCAGGAAATACACATCTAGTATTATTATTACTATTCAGTTGATTTCCGCAATTAATGCGGCCCGAACCGCTACACGCACAGACTCCGTTGAGGTGTCGTTTCGAAGCCAGCGTCCATGAGAGGTGTGCTAAGTATTTTTCGTGTCGATCGGATTTGTAGTTTTTGCGCAATTTGCGTTTGAAAAAACATTTTCCTGTCATTGGAATGCACTGTCTCAATGCATTTCAAATGGAAAATTTTGCCATAGGGAAAACATGGGGCAGTCGTGAGGCGATTCAAATAGCAGTTAAGCTCATTGATATGCGCAGGCACACCCAGTTACTATGCCAACGCCTACAAACTTTTCATGACCCCTCCAAGACAGAGTTTCTGGCAGATAATATCAGCTCTTAAAGCGAAACCCAGAGCACAAATGCAAATCTAGCTTCATCACATGACGCATGCCCCTGAGAGAGAATGTGCGCCAAAGTGGATTTAGAAGCCCAGTGCGCCAAACTGGCTCTTAAACGGCCGACGCGCCTAAGTGATTCTTAAAGGGCCGGCGCACCAAAATGAGTCTTAAAGGGCCGGCGCGCCAAATCGAAAGCTGAGTGACCCCAGGCTCCAAATCGGAGGCTGATTGACCCTGGCCTACAAATTGGAGGATGATTGACCCTGGCCTCCAAATCGGACCCAGAGTGGCCCCGCCCACCAAATCGGACCCTGAAGTGCCCCGCCCACCAAATCAGACCCTGAGGGGCCCCACCCACCAAATCAGACCCAGAGTGGCCCTGCCCACCAAATCAGACCCTGAGGTGCTCCGCCCACCAAATCAGACCCAGAGTGGCCCTGCCCACCAAATCGGACCCTGAGGGGCCCCACCCACCAAATCAGACCCAGAGTGGCACCGCCCACCAAATTGGACCCAGAGGGGCCCCGCCCACAAAATCAGACCCTGAGTAGACCAGGCCACAAAATCAGACCCTGAGGGGCCCCAACCACAAAATCGGACCCTGAGGGGCCCCCGGCCACAAAATCTGACCCTGAAGGGCCCCACCCTCAAAATCGGATCCTGAGGGGCCCAACCAACAAAATCAGACCCTGAGGAGACCCAGCCACAAAATCGGACCCTGAGGGCCCCGCCCACCAAATCGGACCCTGAGGGGACCCAACCACAAAATCAGACCCTGAGGGGCCCCGCCCTCAAAATCGGACCCTGTGTAGACCCGGCCACAAAATCAGACCCTGAGGGGCCCCAACCACAAAATCGGACCCAGAGGGGCCCCGGCCACAAAATCGGACCCTGAGGGACCCCACCCTCAAAATCGGATTCTGAGGGGCCCAACCAAGAAAATCGGACCCTGAGGGGCCCCAGCCACAAAATCGGACCCTGAGGGGCCCCGCCCACAAAATCGGACCCTGAGGGGCCCCGCCCACAAAATCGGACCCTGAGAGGCCCCGCCCACCAAATTGGACCCTAAGGGGCCCCGCCAACCAAATCGGACTCTGAGGGGCCCCACCCACAAAATCAGACCCTGAGGGCCCCCAACCACAAAATCGGACCCTAAGGGGCCCCGGCCACAAAATCGGACCCTGAGAGACCCCAGCCACAAAATCGAACCCAGAGGGGCAACGCCCACCAAATCGGACCCTCAGGGGCCCCGCCCACCAAATCGGACCCTGAGGGGCCCCGCCCTCAAAATCGGACCCTGAGAGGCCCCGCCCACCAAATCGGACCCTGAGGGGCCCCGCCAACCAAATCGAACTCTGAGGGGCCCCACCCACAAAATCGGACCCTAAGGGCCCCCAACCACAAAATCGGACCCATAGGGGCCCCGCCCTCAAACTCGGACCCTGAGTAGACCCGGCCACAAAATCAGACCCTGAGTTGCCCCAACCGCAAAATCGGACCCTGAGGGGCCCCAGCCACAAAATCAGACCCTGAGGGGTCCCGGCCACAAAATCGGACCCTAAGGGGCCCCACCCACAAAATCAGACCCTGAGGGGCCCCGGCCATAAAATCAGACCCTGAGGGGCCCCGGCCACAAAATCGGACCCTGAGGGGCCCCGGCCACAAAATCGTACCCTGAGGGGCCTCACCCACAAAAACAGACCCTGAGGGGCCCCACCCATAAAATCGGACCCTGAGGGGACCCACAAAATCGGACCCTGAGGGGCCACACCCACAAAATCGGACACTGAGAGGCCACACCCACAAAATCCTACCCTGAGGGGCCCCGACCCACAAAATCAGACCCTGAGGGGCCCACCCACAAAATTGTACCCTGAGGGGACCCACCCACAAAATCGGACCCTGAGGGGACACACCCATAAAATCGGACCCTGAGAGGCCACATCCACAAAATCAGACCCTGAGGGGCCCCACCCACAAAATTGGACCCTGAGGAATCCCCGCCACTAATTCAAATCTTGAGGAGCCCAGGCCACCGAATCGGATCCTGAGGGGCCCCACCCACCAAACCAGACCCTGAGGCCAAAGTGGCCCCTGAGAGGCACCCACATTTAAAACGGATCCTGATTTGAAAGTCTTGCAGGGGCAGCAGCCAAGTCTCTCTTAAAGGGGCAGCCCAGGCACCATTTCAAATCACTATCTGTACTTCCTTCAGGAAATACACATCTAGTGTTAATTTTGTTATCTTTATTCAGTTGATTTCCGTAGTTAATGCGACCCGAACCGCTACACACACAGACTCCGTTGAGGCGTCGTTTCGAAGCCACCGTCCACGAGAGGTGTGCTAAGTATTTTTTGTGTCTATCGGATTTATAGCTTTTGAGCAATTTGCATTTGAATCATTTTTTTCTCGTCATTGGAATGCATTGTCTCAATGCATTTCAATAGGAAAATTTTGCCATATTAAGACATGGGGCAGATTCATCACATGACGCATGCCCCTGAGAGAGAATGTGCACCAAAGTGGATTTAGAAGCCCAGTGAGCCAAACTGGCTCTTAAAGGGCCGACGCGCCAAAGTGATTCTTAAAGGGCCGGCGCGCCAAATCGAAAGCTGAGTGGCCCCAGGCTCCACATCGGAGGCTGATTGAACCCAGCATCAAAATCAGAGGCTGAGCCACCCTGGCCTCCAAATCAGAGGCTGAGCCACCCCGGCCCTCAAATCGGAGGCTGAGCCACCCCGGCCCCCAAATCAGAGGCTGATCGACCCCGGCCCCCAAATCAGAGGCTGATCGACCCCTGCCTCCAAATCGGAGGCTGATCAACCTCGGCCTCCAAATCAGAGGCTGAGCCACCCCGGCCTCCAAATCAGAGGCTGATCGACCCCGGCCTCCAAATCGGAGGCTGAGCCACCCCGGCCTCCAAATCGGAGGCTGAGCCACCCCGGCCACCAAATCGGAGGCTGAACCACCCCGGCCTCCAAATCGGAGGCTGAGCCACCCCGGCCTCCAAATCGGAGGCTGAGCGACCCCGGCCTCCAAATCGGAGGCTGATCGACCCCGGCCTCCAAATCGGAGGCTGATCGACCCCGGCCTCCAAATCGGAGGCTGAGCCACCTCGCCCTCCAAATCGGAGGCTGATCGACCCTGGGGTCCAAATCGGAGGCTGAGACACCCTGGCCTCCAAATCAGACCCTGAGGGGGCCCCGCCCACCAAATCGGACCATGAGGGGCCCCGCCCACCAAATCGGACCCTGAGGGGCCCCGACCACTAAATCAGACCCTGAGGGACCCCACTCACCATATCGGACCCTGAGGGTCCCCGCCCACCAAATCGGACCCTGAGGTGCCCCGCTCACCAAATCAGACCCTGAGGGGCCCCGACCACCAAATCTGACCCTGAGGGGCCCCGCTCACCATATCGGACCCTGAGGGTCCCCGCCCACCAAATCGGACCCTGAGGGTCCCCGCCCACCAAATCGGACCCAGAGTGGCCCCGCTCACCAAATCGGACCCTGAGGGGCCACTCCCACCAAATCGGACCCTGAGGGGCCCCATACACCAAATCGGACCCTGAGGGTCCCCGCCCACCAAATCCGACCCTGAGGGGCCCCGCACACCAAATCGGACCCTGAGGGGCCACTCCCACCAAATCGGACCCTGAGGGGCCCCGCCCACCAAATCGGACCCTGAGGGGCCTCGCCCACCAAATCGGACCCTGAGGGGCCCCACTCACCAAATCAGACCCTGAGGGGCCCCGCCCACCAAATCGAACCCTGAGGGGCCCCGGCCACAAAATCGGACCCTGAGGGGCCCCACCCACAAAATCGGACCCTGAAGGGCCCCAGCCACAAAATCAGACCCTGAGGGGCCCCACTCACAAATCGAACCCTGAGGGGCCCACCCACAAAATCGGACCCTGAGGGGCCCCGGCCACAAAATCGGACCCTGAAGGGCCCCAGCCACAAAATCAGACCCTGAGGGGCCCCACTCACAAAATCGGACCCTGAGGGACCCCGGCCACAAAATCGATCCCAGAGGGGCCCCGCCCTCAAAATTGGACCCTGAGAGGCCCCGCCCACCAAATCGGACCCTGAGGGGCTCCGCCAACCATATCGGACTCTGAGGGGCCCCACCCACAAAATCGGACCCTGAGGGCCCCAACCACAAAATCAGACCCTAAGGGGCCCCGGCCACAAAATCAGACCCTGAGAGACCCCGGCCACAAAATCGAACCCAGAGGGGCCCCACCCACCAAATCGGACCCTCAGGGGCCCCGACCACAAAATCGGACCCTGAGGGGCCCCGTCAACCAAATCGGACTCTGAGGGGCCCCACCCACAAAATCGGACCCTGAGGGCCCCCATCCACAAAATAGGACCCTAAGGGGCCCCGCCCTCAAAATCGGACCCTGAGTAGACCCGGCCACAAAATCAGACCCTGAGGGGCCCCAACCACAAAATCGGACCCTGAGGGGACCCGGCCACAAAATCGGACCCTGAGGGGCCCCACCCTCAAAATCGGATCCTGAGGGGCCCAACCAACAAAATCGGACCCTGAGGGGCCCCAGCCACAAAATCGGACCCTGAGGGGCCCCACCCACAAAATCGGACCCTGAGGGGCCCCGGCCACAAAATCGGAACCTGAGGGGCCCCGGCCACAAAATTGGACCCTGAGCGGCCCAACCACAAAATCGGACCCTGAGGGGCCCCGGCCACAAAATCAGACCATGAGGGGCCCCACCCACAAAATCGGACCCTGAGGGGACCCACCCACAAAATCGGACCCTGAGGGGCCACACCCACAAAATCGGACCTTGAGAGGCCACACCCACAAAATCAGACCCTGAGGGGCCCCACCACAAAATTGGACCCTGAGGAATCCCGGCCACTAATTCAAATCCTGAGGAGCCCAGGCCACCGAATCGGATCCTGAGGGGCCCCACCCACCAAATCAGACCCTGAGGCCAAAGTGGCCCCTGAGAGGCACCCACATTTAAAACGGATCCTGAGTTGAAAGTCTTGCAGGGGCAGCAGCCAAGTCTCTCTTAAATGGGCAGCCCAGGCACCATTTCAAACCACTATCTGTACTTCCTTCAGGAAATACACATCTAGTATTATTATTATTATTCAGTTGATTTCCACAATTAATGCGGCCCAAACCGCTACACGCACAGACTCTGTTGAGGCGTCGTTTCAAAGCCAGCGTCCACGAGTGGTGTGCTAAGTATTTTTCGTGTCGATCGGATTTGTAGTTTTTGCGCAAATTGCATTTGACAAAACATTTTCCTGTCTTTGGAATGCATTATCTCAATGCATTTGAATGGGAAAATGTTGCCATAGGGAAAACATGGGGCAGTCGTGAGGTGGCAGTTAAGCTCATTGATATGCGCAGGCACACCCAGTTACTATGCCAACGCCTACGAACTTTACATGAGCCCACCAGGACAGAATTTCTGCCAGATAATATCAGCTCTTAAAGCGAAACCCAAAGCACAAATGCAAATCTAGCTTCATCACATGACACATGCATCTGAGAGAGATTGTGAGCCAAAGTGAATTTAGAAGCCCAGTGCGCCAAACTGGCTCTTAAAGGGCCGACGCGCCAAAATGATTCTTAAAGGGCTGGCGCACCAAAATTAGTCTTAAAGGGCCGTCGCGCCAAATTGAAAGCTGATTGACCCCAGGCTCCAAATCGGAGGCTGACTGACCCTGACCTCCAAATCGGAGGCTGAGCCACCCCGGCCTCCAAATCGGAGGCTGATCAACCCTGGCCTACAAATCGGAGGCTGATCGACCCTGGCCTGCAAATCGGACCCAGAGTGGCCCTGCCCACCAAATCGGACCCAGAGTGGCCCTGCCCACCAAATCGGACCCAGAGTGGCCCTGCCCACCAAATCGGACCCAGAGTGGCCCTGCGCACCAAATCGGACCCAGAGTGGCCCTGCCCACCAAATTGGACTCAGAGTGGCCCCGCCCACCAAATCCAACTCTGTGGGCCATGCCCACCAAATCGAACTCTGAGGGGCCACACCCACCAAATAGGACCCAGGGTGGCCCTGCCCACCAAATCAGACCCAGAGGGGCCCCACCCACAAAATCAGACCCTGAGAGGCTCCGTACACAGAATCGGACCCTGAGGGGACCCAACCACAAAATCGGACCCAGAGGGGCACCGGCCACAAAATCGGACCCTGAGGGGCCCCGGACACAAAATCGGACCCTGAGGGGCCCCGGCCACAAAATCGGACCCTGAGGGACCCCGCCCACCAAATCAGACCCAGAGTGGCCCCGCCCACCAAATAGGACCCTGAGGGGCCCCGCCCACCAAATCGGACCCTGAGGGACCCCGCCCACCAATTCGGACCCTGAGGGGCCCCGCCCACTAAATCGGATTTTGAAAGGCCCCAACCACAAAATTGTACCCTGAGGGGCCCCACCCACAAAATAGGACCCTGAGGGGCCCCGCCCACTAAATAGGACCCTGAGGGGCCCCGCCCACCAAATCGGACCCTGATGGGCCCCGCCCACCAATTCGGACCCTGAGGGGCCCCGCCCACTAAATCGGATTCTGAAAGGCCCCAACCACAAAATCGGACCCTGAGGGGCCCCACCCACAAAATCGGACCTTGAGGGGCCCTGCTGACCAAATTCGACCCTGAGTGGCCCCGCCCACCAAATCGGACCTTGAGGTGCCCCACCCACAAAATCGGGCCCTGAGGGGTCCCACCCACAAAATCGGAACCTGAGGCCAAAGTGGCCCCTGAGAGGCACCCACAGTTAAAACTGATCCTGAGTTGAATGTCTTGCAGGGGCAGCAGGCAAGTCTCTCTTAAAGGGGCAGCCCGGGCACCATTTCAAACCACTATCTGTACTTCCTTCAGGAAATACATATCTAGTTCTTCTTATTATTATTATTATAGTGGTTTGAAAAAACCACTATATTGTAATCCGAACGCTGCTAACTTCTTCTTATTAT
Source organism: Dendrobates tinctorius (assembly GCF_039654945.1). NCBI lineage: Eukaryota > Metazoa > Chordata > Amphibia > Anura > Dendrobatidae > Dendrobates > Dendrobates tinctorius. The sequence continues at coordinate 1,791,321 of NW_027361770.1, read as the reverse complement.
TATTATTAAGTTGATTTCCACAATTAATACGGCCCGAACCGCTACACGCACAGACTCTGTTGAGGTGTCGTTTCGAAGCCAGCGTCAATGAGAGGTGTGCTAAGTATTTTTCGTGTCAATCGGATTTGTAGTTTTTGCGCAATTTGCGTTTGAAATTTTTTTTTCCCGTTATTGGAATGCACTGTCTCCAATGCATTTGAATGGGGAAATGGCAAAACGTGCCCTGAGGCGATTGAAATGGCAGTTGAGCTCATTGATATGCGCAGGCAGACCCAGTTACTATGCCAACGCCTACGAACGTCACATGACCTCTCCAAGACAGAGCTTCTGCCACATAATATCAGCTCTTAAAGCAAAACCCACAGCACAAATGCAAATCTAGCTTCATCACATGACGTATGCCCCTGAGAGAGAATGTGCGCCAAAGTGGATTTAGAAGCCCAGTGAGCCACCTGGCTCTTAAAGGGCCGACGCGCCAAAGTGATTCTTAAAGAAATCGCCAAATCGAAAGCTGAGTGACCCAAGGCTCCAAATCGGAGGCTGATAGACCCTGGCCTACAAAAAGGAGGCTGAGCCACCCTGGCATCCAAATTGGTCCCAGAGTGGCCCCGCCCACCAAATCGGACCCAGAGTGGCCCTGCCCACCAAATCAGACCCAGAGTGGCCCCAACCACCAAATTGGACCCTGAGGGGCCCCACCCACAAAATCGGACCCTGAGGGGATCCGGCCACAAAATCAGACCCTGAGGGGCCCCGGCCACAACATCGGACCCTGAGGGGCCCCACTCACTAAATCGGACCCTGAGGGGCCCCACCCACAAAATCGGACCCTGAGGGGCCCGAACCACAAAATCAGACTCTGAGGGGCCCCGGCCACAAAATCGGACCCTCACGGGCCCCGGCCACAAAATCGGACCCTGAGGGGCCCCACCCACAAAATCGGACCCTGAGGGGACCCAAGCACAAAATCAGACCCTGAGGGGCCCCAGCCACAAAATCGGACCCTGAGGGGCCCCACCCACAAAATCGGACCCTCAGGGGACCAACCCACAAAATCGGACCCTGAGGGGTCCCACCCACAAAATCAGACCCTGAGGGGCCCCGGCCACAAAATCGGACCCTGAGGGGCCCCACCCACAAAATCAGACCCTGAGGGGCCCCGCCCACCAAATCAGACCCTGAGAGGCCCCGCCCACCAAATCAAACACTATGGGGCCCTGCCCAACAAATCAGACCTAGAGTGGCCCCGACCACCAAATCAGACCCTCAGGGGCCCTGGCTTGGTGGGCAGGGCCCCTCAGGGTCTGATTTGGTGGGCAGAGCCCCTCAGTCTGATTTGTTGGGTGGGGCCACTCTGGGTCCGATTTGGGGGGTTGGGCCCCTCAGAGTGATTTGGTGGGCGGGGCAACTCTGGGTCCGATTTGTTGGGTGGGGACCCTCAGAGTCTGATTTGGTGGGTGGGGCCCCTCGGGGTTCGGTTTGGTGGGCAGGGCCCCTAAGTCTGATTTGTTGGGCGGGGTAATTCTGGGTCAGATTTGGTGGGTGGGGCCCCTCAGAGTCTGATTTGGTAGGCTGAGCTACTCTGGGTCTGATTTGGTGGATGGGGCCCCTCAGGGTCCTGTTTGGTGGGCAGGGCCCCTCAGAGTCTGATTTGGTGGGCGGGGCCAGTCTGGGTCCGATTTGGTGGGCGGGGCCACTCTGGGTCCAATTTGGTGGGTGGGGCCACTCTGGGTCCCCACAGGGTCCGATTTGGTGGGCGGGGCCACTCTGGGCACGATTTGGTGGGCGGGGCCCCACAGAGTATAATTTGGTGGGCGGGGCCACTTTAGTTCAGATTTGTTGGGTAGGATTGTTCTGAGAGGAATTTTTCATTTGGCTACATCATCATCAACATCTGTTCAATTAGCATATTTCACTGAACAGGTTAGAAAAAATGATATGTAATTAATATCTTAGTGATTATACATTTACTTAATGGCTCTTGTTATTGTCTGGTGAATTTTTTTTTTTTTTTGGTAACTTATGGTGTCCTACCCATTTTGGACTCGCCAGCTGTTTCATGACAGAATTTTTCTATTACTCTGTTATTTGGTAGGATTGTTCTGAGAGGAATTTTTCATTTGGCTATATTCCCATTACTCCTATAGGTTTCCTATCATAGAAAAAGCTGAACGGAGGGCATTTTTACCTTAAACTTTGCCACAGCCTGTGTGACAGAACACATCAACATCTAATCAATTAGCATATTTCACTGAACAGGTTAGAAAAAATGATATGTAATTAATATCTTAGTGATTATACATTTACTTAATGGCTCTTGTTATTGTCTGGTGAATTTTTTTTTTTTTTTTTTGGTAACTTATTGTGACCGACCCATTTTGGACTTGCCAGCTGTTTCATGACAGAATTTTTCTATTAGGCTAAGTGCACACGTACCGGAACTCTCGCGGAAATTACCGCGAGAATTCCGGAATTCCAGTCCGCGGGAAAATCGCATTTTAAATTCCCGCGATTTTCCCGCGGAAAAACTAGCATTTTGCAAGTGTAATTAGCTTGCAGAATGCTAGCGTTTTCCAAGCGATCTGTAGCATCGCTTGGAGAACTGATTGACAGGTTGGTCACACTCATCAAACATAGTGTTTGACGAGTGTGACCAACTTTTTACTACTGAGGCTGCCTATGCGGCATCAGTAGTAAAAGATAGAATGTAAAAAAAATAATAAAAAACGGTGTTATTCTCACCCTCCGACGTCCCGCGCATCCGTTCCCAGTAATCCTTTGCGAAAATGGCCGCGATGACGTCAGTTCTCGCGGGATCGCGACGTCTCGCGAATGACCGCGAGACTTCGCGATCCCGCGAGAAGGGACGTCATCGCGAGCATTTTCGCAAAGGACTACTGGGAACGAGAGCGTGAAGAGAAGCGGGAAGTCTGCGCGGGACGTCGGAAGGTGAGAATAACAATATTTTTTATTTTAAATTCTATTTTTTACAGGGATATGGTACCCAAAGCCCGGAGGACAGTCTCCTCTCCTCCGGACCATGGGTACCATCCGCAATTGTTCTGCTTACTTTCCGCATGGTGTGCACAGCCACATGCGGGAAGTAAGCGGAACAATGCATTACTATGGGTGCGGGATCGCCGCGATTCCACAAATTAATGAGCATGCTGCGGTTTTTACTGCGAAGCGATTCCGCCGTGGTAAAAACCGCAGCATTAGCACAGCATTGCGGAATCCCATAAGAATGCATGGGATGCTTATTTTTCGCGTTTTCGTGGCAAAATCGCGTGGTTAAAACCGCCGCGGAAACGCGAAAAAAACGCCACGTGTGAACTCAGCCTTTGGCTGGAGTCACACACAACCATTACAAAATCGGTCCCATTTTAACGTTACGAAATCGCACAAAGAATTCTTGGCCAGATATCCGTCTGTCATCCCATTTTCCGGCAAGGAACCAATTTTAATCGCATCTAAGCATCAAATTGACATCCAGTGCCAATGCCTGATGCCCTATCCTGTAGACCTGGAGAAGTTGTGCGATTTAATCGCAAGTCACATGTTTGGTGCCTTTTCCATGCGTTTTTTTATCGCATCCATAGACTTGCATTGGGGAATCCGATCCGAAAATCGGTGACAATCGCAGCATGCTGTGATTGTCTCGGTCTGAGGATCGGATGCGATAAAAAATCGCATGATGTGAGCTGCCCCATAGAATAACATGGGTTCGAATGCAATGCGATTTTTTTATCGCATTGCATTCGACCGTTTTAATCGCTAGTGTGACTCCGGCCTTACTCTGTTATTTGGTAGAATTGTTCTGAGAGGAATTTTTCATTTGGCTATATTCCCATTACTCCTATAGGTTTCCTATCATAGAAAAAGCTGAACGGAGGGCATTTTTACCTTAAACTTTGCCACAGCCTGTGTGACAGAACACATCAACATCTATTCAATTAGCATATTTCACTGAACAGGTTAGAAAAAATGATATGTAATTAATATCTTAGTGATTATACATTTACTTAATGGCTCTTGTTATTGTCTTGTGAATTTTTTTTTTTTTTTTGGTAACTTATGGTGTCCGACCCATTTTGGACTCGCCAGCTGTTTCATGACAGAATTTTTCTATTAGGCCGGGGTCACACTGGCGAGGAATACGGGAGAGTGAGAGGCGCAAAAAGCACGCATTAGACACAGACAAATGATTTTCTATGGGGTCACTCGCACCAGGCGTATATTTCTCCTCAGTATCCTACGCTCCATGCCACTCGCAGCATGCTGCGATTGTCAGCGTACTACGCCCGTAGTACGCCAATGCAAGTCTATGGGTGCGCAAAAAATACGGATTACACACGGACCACACGTGTGACTTGCGAGAAATACGCACCCGGTGTCTTTTAGCAAAGCCGCCAATTCAGTGCGCTATACAGTAAACTCACACTGACAGTTTTAATAAAGAAATGAAAGAATAGATATAGACACATAGAATGCATATATATATATATGCATTCTATGTGTCTATATCTATTCTTTCATTTCTTTATTAAAACTGTCATAGGGCTCCATTATATGTCCATTTTGCAAGCCTGCGAGAAAATCTCACCATACGGATGCCATACGGATTCCATACGGATGCTGACATGCGCAAAATGCGCGACCACACCTTGATTACGGATGACATACGGAGCACTGTTTAGGGGTCTGTCATCCGTATTACGCATGTAAAATACTGACCGTATTTTGCGCAGGTTAGTGTGACTCCAGCCTTACTCTGTTATTTGGTAGGATTGTTCAGAGAGGAATTTTTCATTTGGCTATATTCCCATTACTCCTATAGGTTTCCTTTCATAGAAAAAGCTGAACGGAGGGCATTTTTACCTTAAACTTTGCCACAGCCTGTGTGACAGAACACATCAACATCTATTCAATTAGCATATTTCACTGAACAGGTTAGAAAAAATGATATGTAATTAATATATTAGTGATTATACATTTACTTAATGGCTCTTGTTATTGTCTGGTGAATTTTTTTTTTTCTTTTGGTAACTTATGGTGACCGACCCATTTTGGACTCACCAGCTGTTTCATGACAGAATTTTTCAATTACTCTGTTATTTGGTAGGACTGTTCTGAGAGGAATTTTTTATTTGGCTATATTCCCATTACTGTTATAGGTTTCCTAACATAGAAAAAGCTGAACGGAGGGCATTTTTACCTTAAACTTTGCCACAGCCTGTGTGACAGAACACATCAACATCTATTCAATTAGCATATTACACTGAACAGGTTAGAAAAAATGATATGTAATTAATATATTAGTGATTATACATTTATTGGCTTTTGTTATTGTCTGGTGCATTCCTTTTTTGATTTTTTTCTGGTATCCTATGGTGACAGACCCATTTCTGACTCACCAGCTGTTTCATGACAGAATTCTTCTATTAGGCCTTATTCATATGGGCAATTAGTGGTAGCAAAAATTGCTTTGAACAGAGGTGAATTTTTCTATGGACTCCTATGGCAGAAAAATCACTAGCGATTTAAAATTTAAAAATGTAGGGCAGTGGTTTCCTGCCATAGGACACCAAAGTAATAAATTGCCTCCGTTCAAAGCATTTTTCGCTAGAAAAATCGCTAGCTATAATTGACAGTGAAAATTGCCTGTGTGAGTAAGGCGTTAGGCTGCATTTACACAGGCACTTTTGCCCAGTGCCACTGGTAATTATCACCATTGTGATTTTCTCCACCATTATAGGTCACTGACCTATAATCGATAACTACCGCTAGGTGTTTTGCTGGCTCCATTGAAATGAATGGGGCACGGTCCTGCAATGAATTGTCGGCAGTGATAATCACCACCGGCAAAAGCCCCTGTGTGAATGGGCTCTTAAGGCCCTGTCACACAGTACGAGATTTGTCATTATGAGCCTGCAATCTGTGGTGTTGCAGGCTTGTAACTCTGACCTCATACTGTGTGACATACTGTACAAGTATTAGCTGAAAGCCCCCTGCACTTCCTCATATGAGCTGAAAGAAAATTCAGCCCTTTCTTTGCTCCTATGAGTCCTGCTGTGATTACGCAATCACCACATGTGACAGCGGGATGCAAAATTGTATACACATGTGGCAGCATCAAAATCTGAGAGGTTATCTGCCAGCGTGACAGGGCCCTAAGGCTATGTGCACACGTTGCGGATTCCGCTGCGGTTTTTTCCGTGCGGAAACGCAGGTAAAACCGCAGGTAAAGTGACCTGCGGTTTTCCTGCGGTTTGGTCTGCGGTTTTGCCCTGCGGTTTCACACCTCTACTATGTTAAAGGTGTGAAACCGCTGTGGAAACCGCACAAACAATTGACATGCTGCGGTTTGAAAACCGCAGTAAAACTACGTGGAAAAAAACGCACCGTCAGCACAGCATTTTTGAAACCCCATAGGGTTTCATTGTACTGTACTTGGTCAGCGGAACTGCTGCGTTTCCGCAGCGGCAAAAACGCTGTGGAAAAGCAGCAGAATCCGCAACGTGTGCACACAGCCTTAGGCCTCATACTCACTGGCGATTAAATCGTCCGATTGCAATCCGATATTTAATTGGATTGCACTCTGACCCATGTTAGTGAATGGGTGACATCTCACTTGCAATTTTTTTCTCAGCCAAAATCGGTCTGAGAAAAAAATTGCAGCATGCTGCGATTTGCAGCGATTTTAAACAATAGAAGTCAATGGGTGCGATTAAAAAACGGACCAAAAACGGACCATCAGTTTTCCATCCATTTTTAAAGGATCCATCACCATTCTGTGGTATAGAACACTGTAAGTGGTCCTGTAAATGACTGTAGATAAAGAGTGGCTTGGAAAAAAAAAACGGATGAAAAACGGATGGAAAATGGATGGAAAACGGATGGAAAAAAAAAATCGCACAGAAATCGCATGACATTGGCATAACACTCCACCCTTTTTTCCAGTCCAGAAATCGGACCGTTTTTTTAATCGCCAATGGGTATGAAGCCTTACTCTGTTATTTTAGAGGATTTTTCTATTAATCTACTTTCCCAGTTTTGGTCCAGGTTTCTGGTCACCTGCTCCATCACAGGAACAACTGAACGAAAGGCAAGAGGAGAAAAATTTATTCATTTTTGCTCTTTTTGATGGTGGGAATGCAAAGGATTCATTTGGCCTCTGTGGTATGCTTTCCGTTTATTAAATTGCAAAAGCAAAGGTTGCAACCCTTTTTGTTTCTGTTTAAAAAAACTGAAAATAATATAAATGAATATAAAATGAATCGTATAATTTCCCATTGGTATCAATGAGAACAAAAACTACTCAATTTTTCTCCATTTTCTTCAATTCATGGATGGAGTGGCTGCACAGAAAGCCAGCCAGAACAGAAGTAGAAGTGAGCATTTACTCTGACAGGATTTTTCAGATAGAATTTGTGTATTAGATTGTGTTCACACATTCATTTTTTTAGTTATGCTGATAAGTTTTTTTAAGTTTGGCCGTCCAAAAAATATCTGCTTCAGATCCATTTTTATTTCAGTTTTTGACTATCACAACAGCACAGGCTGCAGCCTGCAACAGATATTTTTCAGTTTAAAAAGCTAAAACAAAATGGATCTAAAGCAAACTGAAGTCATTCCGTTTTTTCAAGCCCCATTGAAATCAATAGGAGAAAAATTGATATGTTAAATGCTAAAACATATGGGCGAGCACAATTATTGCGAGACTATGTAGGGCGGCATCACACAACCCTGCCGCACAAAAATGCTATTGATATGTGCTATTCTGAAACGATTCTTACAGTTGGAAACAATGCATTCAGATTTTTGCCATGATTCTCTGGTGCAAGATTTCTGGCAAACACTTGCTTGTGTGTTTTAGCCGCTATACATCTGTCTTTTAGATTAGTTGCTCCAAAAACAGATCAGTATGAGAACCCCTTTACACTCTTCAATCATTGTTCATTGATTGTTGAGCAGATCTGTGGTTGCAGTGAAATTGTGGACAATCAATGTCAGGTTTGTGGCCATGTGCAAATGGAATATGTTCCCAATTTAATAGCAACCACTGATCTGATGAACCATCAATAAACAGTCATTGAAGTGTGTAAATGAGTCCTAAGGGTTCGTTCACATCTGCATTTTGACAGATCCACTCTACTCTGCTTTTCCGCAGTAGGATGAATTGGTAAAACACATAGAAACTTTCACTAAAGGGGATTTACATACTGTGATATCACTATGAGCGATTGCTGACAGGCATCGCTCATAGCTATATGCTGGTATATTGGCCGCTGCGGCTAGACACAGCAATACTCACTAGTAGAGTTGAGCGACTTTTGGTTTTTTAGGGTCGCGTTTCGTTTCGTGAAACCCGACTTTTCCAAAAGTCGGGTCGAGCAAGATCGTCCGATTATAGGGAAAAGTCGGGGTCGTCCCGAAACACGAAACCCAATGTAAGTCAATGGGGAATAAAAGTCGGCAGTGAGAGGAGGACAGGAAACACACCTACAGTGCCCATTTGAATGCCAAAAGCATCAATTCTTCTTACTTAAGCTTGTCAACCTTAATTAACTTCATAATACAAGTTACGCACTGAAAAATGGGGGTTATTTGGCTAAATTTGTGGGGGGGAGGGCTGGCTGCAGGTTTTCATGTGCCCTGGGCGAAAGAGCGCCCCTTTAACACATACCACAACTCATCATGCTCCGATACGGCAGAGAAATAGCGGTATAGTACAATGAAAAATACCTCACTTTTTACATCTCATGACGAGGCCCATCTATTTCTCCATACAAAATCATTGGTCCCATATAATGTTTGAAACAGTATATGATGAGCTCCACATAATGCTACAGTATATGTTGGTCCCCATGGATGAAGCTCCACTGTCTTATGGGCCCAAATAATGCTCCAAACATAATGGGCCCCATTTCTAATGCTCTAGTGTATAATGGGCCCTGTAAATGCTGCTCCAGTGTCTGATGTCCACCTTTGGAATGTTCCAGTGTATGGTGGGCCCCATCTATCATTCTCCATAGTATAGTGCTCCCCAAAAATTGCTGTCCCAACATAGAAAACAATCAAATAAGTCTCCTCGCTAGGGAATCCCTGTACTTGTCTGGACAGGTGCTGTAGCTTGCTTAACAGCTCGCCAGCCGTTCTCACGCCCAGTATGGATTGCACGTGATTGCACAAAGGTTAGAAAGGGTACCGTATCCCTGGATAACATGTATGGATAGCGTACACATTCAAAATATATGTCTATAAAGCATGAGGCAGGCTCAGACGGTGTTAGGCCCAGTATGGATTGCACGTCATTGCACAAAGGTTAGAAGGGGTACCGTATCCCCGGATAACATGTATGGATAGCGTACACATTCAAAATATATGTCTATACAGCATGAGGCAGGCTCAGACGGTGTTAGGCCCAGTATGGATTGCACGTGATTGCACAAAGGTTAGAAAGGGTACCGTATCCCTGGATAACATGTATGGATAGCGTACACATTCAAAATATATGTCTATATAGCATGAGGCAGGCTCAGACGGTGTTAGGCCCAGTATGGATTGCACATCATTGCACAAAGGTTAGAAGGGGTACCGTATCCCCGGATAACATGTATGGATAGCGTACACATTCAAAATATATGTCTATACAGCATGAGGCAGGCTCAGACGGTGTTAGGCCCAGTATGGATTGCACGTGATTGCACAAAGGTTAGAAAGGGTACCGTATCCCTGGATAACATGTATGGATAGCATACACATTCAAAATATATGTCTATACAGCATGAGGCAGGCTCAGACGGTGTTAGGCCCAGTATGGATTGCACGTCATTGCACAAAGGTTAGAAGGGGTACCGTATCCCCGGATAACATGTATGGATAGCGTACACATTCAAAATATATGTCTATACAGCATGAGGCAGGCTCAGACGGTGTTAGGCCCAGTATGGATAGCACGTCATTGCACAAAGGTTAGAAGGGGTACCGTATCCCCGGATAACATGTATGGATAGCGTACACATTCAAAATATATGTCTATACAGCATGAGGCAGGCTCAGACGGTGTTAGGCCCAGTATGGATTGCACGTCATTGCACAAAGGTTAGAAGGGGTACCGTATCCCCGGATAACATGTATGGATAGCGTACACATTCAAAATATATGTCTATACAGCATGAGGCAGGCTCAGACGGTGTTAGGCCCAGTATGGATTGCACGTCATTGCACAAAGGTTAGAAGGGGTACCGTATCCCCGGATAACATGTATGGATAGCGTACACATTCAAAATATATGTCTATACAGCATGAGGCAGGCTCAGACGGTGTTAGGCCCAGTATGGATTGCACGTCATTGCACAAAGGTTAGAAGGGGTACCGTATCCCCGGATAACATGTATGGATAGCGTACACATTCAAAATATATGTCTATACAGCATGAGGCAGGCTCAGACGGTGTTAGGCCCAGTATGGATTGCACGTCATTGCACAAAGGTTAGAAGGGGTACCGTATCCCCGGATAACATGTATGGATAGTGTACACATTCAAAATATATGTCTATACAGCATGAGGCAGGCTCAGACGGTGTTAGGCCCAGTATGGATTGCACGTCATTGCACAAAGGTTAGAAGGGGTACCGTATCCCCGGATAACATGTATGGATAGCGTACACATTCAAAATATATGTCTATACAGCATGAGGCAGGCTCAGACGGTGTTAGGCCCAGTATGGATTGCACGTCATTGCACAAAGGTTAGAAGGGGTACCGTATCCCCGGATAACATGTATGGATAGTGTACACATTCAAAATATATGTCTATACAGCATGAGGCAGGCTCAGACGGTGTTAGGCCCAGTATGGATTGCACGTCATTGCACAAAGGTTAGAAGGGGTACCGTATCCCCGGATAACATGTATGGATAGTGTACACATTCAAAATATATGTCTATACAGCATGAGGCAGGCTCAGATGGTGTTAGGCCCAGTATGGATTGCACGTCATTGCACAAAGGTTAGAAAGGGTACCGTATCCCTGGATAACATGTATGGATAGCGTACACATTCAAAATATATGTCTCAGGAGGCAGGCTCAGACGGTGTCAGGCACAGTATGGATTTGACGGCCCAGATTACACAGCGGAGGAGCAGGGAGAGGTAAAGATTGCAAATGCTGGGGCCCTGGCCAAGCAAGGGGGGCCCACTCGTGGGCGTCGGTACTGGCACTGGGCCCCTCATAGTACAGCGGTGTGTCTGACGGCGGGTGTGCACCACCACCGTCAGAGACACTTGATTGCACTATGAGGGACCCTGTGCCAGTGCCCGCGCCCAAGAGTCGGCCTACCCACCTGTCCAGGGCAACGGCACTCGCACGGTGTCGTGCGGTAGGTGGTGACCCCGGCCATGGGGGGGGAGGCAGCACAGTTAGGGAGTTTTAGAAAGTGGCATATGTTGATGTTGGACATTCAGCTGATGCAAAAGGCGAAATAGGTGAAGTCCCAGGAAGAGGTGGACCAAAGCAAGCCATTTTTCTGTCACCCTATGTGTCATCAGGGGAAGGTGGGACAAAATCCTTGGAAACCCATGCGTGGTTCATTTTAATGAAGGTTAGATCATCCACATTTTGGGTTGACAGACGGGTCCTTTTTTCTGTCAGGATTGATCCAGCTGCACTGAAGACTCTTTCCGATAGCACACTTGCAGCTGGGCAAGCGAGCTCCTGTAAGGCATATTGTGCCAATTCAGGCCAGGTGTCCAGTTTAGCGGCCCAATAGTCAAAGGGGAATGACCTGTGTGGGAGAACATCGATATGGGAGGAAAAGTAGTTTGTAACCATAGTTGACAACTGCTGTCTCCTGTCACTTTCCATCGATGCAGTATTACCAGTTGTGTGAGCGGTATTTGAAAAATCAGTCCACAACATTGTCATGAAACCCCTGTCTCCAACGCCACTTCTGCTGTGTGCACCACGAACACCTCTGCCAAGCTGCCCCCGGCCCGTACGGCTCGTGTGAGAACCATCACCGCTGCTGTGTGCTGGGAATGCCTCAAGCAACCGATTTACCAGAGTTGCTTGTTTATTAGCCAATATTAGGTCAAGGTTCTCCTGTGGCATGATGTTTTGTAATTTGCCTTTATAGCGTGGATCCAGGATGCTGGCCAACCAGTAGTCGTCCTCGTTCATCATTTTGGCAATGCGGGGGTCCCTTTTTAGGATCCGCAAGGCATAATCTGACATGTGGGCCAATGTTCCCGGTGTCAATGATGCACTGCGAGTGCTGGGTGGAGGAGCACTTTCTGGCAAATCCACATCCCTCCAGTCACGCACAAACCCTTTACCAGACCTTGCCACGCCAACATTTTCACTTGCCCCACGAGATGCATCCTCCTCCCCTAAGTAATCATCCCCATCATCCTCCTCCTCCTCCTCCTCTTCTTCCTCCACCTCGTCCAGGAGAGGTCCCTGAGCAGACAATGGCTGAATGTCATCAAGGATTCCCTCCTCCTCTTCCTCCTCATCAACATTGGCTGCAGACGCCTGCTCCTTAAGGTGCGTCAAAGTTTGCATGAGCAGACGCATACGTGGGATGCTCATGCTTAGGATGGCGTCGTCTGCGCTTACCAGCCGTGTGCATTCCTCAAAACACTGAAGGACTTTACAAAGGTCTTTCAGCTTCGACCACTGCACGCCTGTCAACTCCATGTCTGCTCTCAAAGTGCCTGGCCGTGTATCCTCCCACAAATGCATTATGGCCTGCCTCTGCTCGCACAGCCACTCCACCATGTGCAGGGTGGAGTTCCACCTTGTTGCAATGTCGATAATGAGGCGGTGGTTGGGAAGGTGGAGCAATCGCTGCAGCTTCTGCATACGAACGGAGTGTACAGGCGACCGGCGGATGTGCGCGCACAGTCTTCGCACCTTCTGGAGCAGGGCTGTTAACTCCGGATAATTTTTGAGGAAGCACTGCACCACCAGGTTCAAGGTGTGAGCCAAGCAAGGTATGTGGCTGAGTTTTGAAAGGGCTATGGCTGCCACAAAATTACAGCCGTTATCACTAACTACCTTGCCTGCCTCAAGATGTACACTGCCCAGCCATGACTCAGTTTGTCGCTTCAAGTACTCGGCCAGCACCTCGGCGGTGTGTCTGTCGCCCAAACACATCATCTGCAACACAGCCTGCTGATGCTTTCCACTAGCTGCTCGATAGGGGGACACATCGTGTGCAACAGTGGCAGCTGCAGATGGAGTGCTCGTACGACTGCGCTCTGTGGACGAGCTGTCGCTTCTGGAGGAGGAGGAGGAGGGTCGAACGCCTACAGCCAACTGTTTCCTATACCGTGGGCTAGGCAGCACTGTCCCACCACCGCTGTCCCCTGTGGACCCTGCATCCACCACATTAACCCAGTGCGCAGTGATGGACACGTAACGGCCCTGGCCATGCCGACTGGACCATGCATCAGTTGTGAGGTGCACCTTTCCGCTCACTGACTGCTTGAGTGCATGGACAATGCGGTCTTTCACATGATGGTGGAGGGCTGGGATGGCTTTGCGAGAGAAGAAGTGGCGACTGGGTAGGTCATAGCGTGGTACTGCATAGGCCATGAGTTCGCGGAAAGCTGTGCTTTCCACCAACCGAAAGGGCATCATCTCAAACGAGATTAGTTTGGCAATGTGGGCGTTCAAACCCAGTGTACGCGGATGAGAGACTGAGTACTTTCTTGACCTACTCATAGTGTCTGGGAGGGTGAGCTGGACTTGAGAGCTGCATATGGTGGAAGTAGCGGTGGACAGGGCGGACTGAGAGAGGGTTGATGATGGTGATGATGGAGTTGTTGTTCTTTCTGATGGCCTAGAATCAGTCTTTCGTTGATATAACAGTGGGATTCCCTGACTGCTGTGGCCTTGCAACGACACCTCAACATTTGCTGCTGTGCTAACCGGTGGGCTTACAGTGGGGGAAACAATGTAGCGTTGCTGACTACCTTCATTGTGATCAGTTGCACATGTGGCACTTGAGGTTTGGTGTTGTGTCCACGCTTGCAAGTGCATACTGGTTAAATGTCTAAGCATGCAACTGGTATTCAAATTTTTCAGATTTTTCCCTCGGCTAAAGGTCTTTGCGCACTTCTTACAGATAACCTTGGCCTGATCATGAGGATTTTGTTCAAAAAACTGCCACACTGCACTCTTCCTACTTTGGCAGACATCTTGCGGCCTAGCACGCTGTGATCTTTTGACCCTCTGGACAAGCTGTCCAGCAACTCTTTTGATGTTTGGAACCTGTCTTTGGAGTGCTCCGGGCCTGCCAGATAACAGCTGTTGCGATGTCGATGTCTGCTGTGGATGCTCCTCATCTGAGCTATTGGAAGCAGCACCCTCTTCCCCCAATGGATGCCAATCTGGGTCAACAACTGGGTCATCCATCACCTCCTCTTCTATGTCATGTGCACCTTTCTCTGTGTCACCGTGTATGGTGGTATAGTGTGCGGGAAGGGGCACCTGAGTCTCATCAGGGTCAAAATCTGGCTCTGTACACTGCGAGGACAATGTAGTGCTCTGAGTGAATGTACCAGCAGAATCATCCATCAGCGGCTGTGCATCAGTGCACTCCATGTCAGATTCATCTTGGCCTGGGTAATTCACCATTTGACTTGATAATCCAGGCATGGTATGTGAAAACAGCTCCATGGAGTAATCAGTAGTATGGCCTGCGTCATCCTTCAATCTTGGTTGGGGTGAAGGACACAAGGAAAGGTGTGGTTCATGAACATGAGCCTCCAATGACGACTCAGTGCTTTTACTTTTTACAACTGAAGAAGAGGAGGCGATAGAGCTGGAGGCTGAGTCAGCAATGTAAGACAAAACTTTTTCCTGATGCTCTGCCTTTAAAAGCGGTTTGCCAACTCCTAGAACACTAAGCGTTCGAGTCCTTATGTAGCCAGACGATGACGCAGGGTCAGCACCTCCTGCATTCGGTCCTATTTTGCTCTTGCCACTACCATCAGATCCACCACCAACACCATCATTACCAGCTGCCAACCCCCGCCCAATTCCACGGCCTCTTCCACCAGCCTTCCTCATTTTTGGTAGAAATGTAGACAAAATCCAACAAACTATATAGTAATGTAAAACAAGGTACAAGGTGTCTATAGGACAGGGGAGTTTTAGAATTTCTGCACACACTTGTGGACAGTGGACACTTGTGGATTGTGTGCGGCCCACTGATATCTGAGCGCTATGTGACACGCTCGATGTCACAGCTGCCTGTGACCAAAGTGACGAGAGGATAATGGAGATTTTGAATCTCTGCGTACACTTGTGGACAGTGGACACTTGTGGATTGTGTGCGGCCCACTGATATCTGAGCGCTATGTGACACGCTCGATGGCACAGCTGCCTGTGACCAAAGTGACGAGAGGATAATGGAGATTTTGAATCTCTGCGTACACTTTTGGACACTGGACACTTGTGGATTGTGTGCGGCCCACTGATATCTGAGCGCTATGTGACACGCTCGATGGCACAGCTGCCTGTGACCAAAGTGACGAGAGGATAATGGAGATTTTGAATCTCTGCGTACACTTTTGGACACTGGACACTTGTGGATTGTGTGCGGCACACTGATATCTGAGCGCTATGTGACACGCTCGATGGCACAGCTGCCTGTGACCAAAGTGACGAGAGGATAATGGAGATTTTGAATCTCTGCGTACACTTGTGGACAGTGGACACTTGTGGATTGTGTGCGGCCCACTGATATCTGAGCGCTATGTGACACGCTCGATGGCACAGCTGCCTGTGACCAAAGTGACGAGAGGATAATGGAGATTTTGAATCTCTGCGTACACTTGTGGACAGTGGACACTTGTGGATTGTGTGCGGCCCACTGATATCTGAGCGCTATGTGACACGCTCGATGGCACAGCTGCCTGTGACCAAAGTGACGAGAGGATAATGGAGATTTTGAATCTCTGCGTACACTTTTGGACACTGGACACTTGTGGATTGTGTGCGGCCCACTGATATCTGAGCGCTATGTGACACGCTCGATGGCACAGCTGCCTGTGACCAAAGTGACGAGAGGATAATGGAGATTTTGAATCTCTGCGTACACTTGTGGACAGTGGACACTTGTGGATTGTGTGCGGCCCACTGATATCTGAGCGCTATGTGACACGCTCGATGGCACAGCTGCCTGTGACCAAAGTGACGAGAGGATAATGGAGATTTTGAATCTCTGCGTACACTTTTGGACACTGGACACTTGTGGATTGTGTGCGGCCCACTGATATCTGAGCGCTATGTGACACGCTCGATGGCACAGCTGCCTGTGACCAAAGTGACGAGAGGATAATGGAGATTTTGAATCTCTGCGTACACTTTTGGACACTGGACACTTGTGGATTGTGTGCGGCCCACTGATATCTGAGCGCTATGTGACACGCTCGATGGCACAGCTGCCTGTGACCAAAGTGACGAGAGGATAATGGAGATTTTGAATCTCTGCGTACACTTTTGGACACTGGACACTTGTGGATTGTGTGCGGCCCACTGATATCTGAGCGCTATGTGACACGCTCGATGGCACAGCTGCCTGTGACCAAAGTGACGAGAGGATAATGGAGATTTTGAATCTCTGCGTACACTTTTGGACACTGGACACTTGTGGATTGTGTGCGGCCCACTGATATCTGAGCGCTATGTGACACGCTCGATGGCACAGCTGCCTGTGACCAAAGTGACGAGAGGATAAGGGAGATTGGATTGCTTTTAAAAAAGCAGTTTGCGGAGCAGTGGGTAAACAGCAATGCCAGCGTGTCAGGAAGCCTTAAAAGGCAGCCCAACAACCAACACCACTGATACACCACAATATAGCCTCCCCTTGCACTGCACACACAGTGACTTGTGTGTTGTGCAGGCCAAATCGCTAGCAGCAGAAGCAGTTTTTTTGTCTTCTTCCCTGCCTAACGCTCTCCCTACAGAATCAGCAGCAACCTCTCCCTATACTAAGATCGGCAGAAGTAAGATGGCGGTCGGCGTGCACGCCCTTTTATACCCCCTGTGACGCCCACCAAAGCAAGCCAATCACTTGCATGCCCTTCTGAAAGATGGTGGTGACCCGTGCCTATGTCATCACGTTGCCCACAGTGTCCGTGGATCCTGATTGGCTGAAAAAGAGCGCAAAACAAACTTTTGAAACGCGACTTTGGCGCGTAAGTCGCCGACCTCGTGGCCGACCTCATCCTAGGGTCGGGTTTCGTTTCATGAAACCCGACTTTGCCAAAAGTCGGCGACATTTGAATTTTTTCGACCCGTTTTGCTCAACTCTACTCACTAGTAATCATGGAAACTAATTAACCCCTTACCTACAATTGACGTAATATTCCGTCCATGTGACCATGGACCTAATTACCGTGGACGAAATATTACGTCACCATGATCAGCGGCGCCCACGTGGTGAGCGCCGCTGATCGCGGCCGGGTGTCAGCTAATTATCATAGCTGACACCCGGCACAATGTGTCAGGGGCGGTCACGGACCGCCCCCGACACGTTAACCCCTTGCACACCGCGATCAAACGCGATCGCGGTGTACCGGGGGTTAAAGGGAAGCATCGGCAGGGAGGGGGCCCCCTCCGTGCTTCCCTGAGCCCCCCACAGCAGCGCAATGTGCAGCGCTGCTGCGGGGGGCTCCTTTCCTCCAGGCCCCCGAATCCAAGATGGCGACGGGGGCCTTCGGGGGCCTGAGGAAGCTGGCTTCCTCAGTGCCTGCAAAGCGCAGGCATGAGGAAGTCTGCAGCAATGCCTGTGACAGATCGCTGATCTGTCACAGTGATCTGTGATGTGATAATTATTTTTTATATAAAATTGTTTTCATTGCAAAAAACCGACAAAACATAAAAAAACGACCTAAATGAGGGATCGCTGTAAGCGTACTGACCCGAAGAATAAAACCGCTTTATCAATTTTACCGCACGCGGAACGGTGTAAACGCACCCCCCCAAAAGAAATTCATGAAATGCTGGTTTTTGTTCATTCTGCGTCCCAAAAATCGGAATAAAAAGCGATCAAAAAATGTCACGTGCCCGAAAATGGTACCAATAAAAACGTCAACTCGTCCCGCAAAAAATAAGACCTCACATGACTCGGTGGGTCAAAATACGGAAAAATTATAGCTCTCAATATGTGGTGATGCAAAAACTATTTTTACAATAAAAAGCGTCTTTTAGTGTGCGACAGCCGCCAAACATAAAAACCGCCATAAATAGTAAATCAAACCCCCGTTATCACCCCCTTAGTTAGGGAAAAATAATAAAACTAAAAGAAAATGTATTTATTTCCATTTTCGGGTTAGGGTTAGGGTTAGGGCTAGGGTTAGGGCTAGGGCTAGGGTTAGGGCTAGGGCTCAGATTAGGGTTAGGGGTGTGTTGAGGTTAGGGTTGGAGTTATAATTGGGGGGTTTCCACTGTTTGGGCACATCAGGTGCTCTCCAAAGGCAACATGGCGTCTGATCTCAATTCCAGCCAATTCTGCGTTGAAAAAGTCAAATGGTGCTCCTTCCCTTCCAAGCTCTGCCATGCGCCCAAACAGTGTTTTACCCCCACATGTAGGGTATCAGCCTACTCAGGACAAATTACAAAACAACTTTTGGGGTCCAATTTCTCCTGTTACCCTTAGGAAAATAAAAAATTGGGGGCAAAAATATAATTTTGCGGAAAAAAATGTTTTTTTTATTTTCACGCCCAGGCGTTATAAACTTCTGTGAAGCACTTGGGGGTTCAAAGTGCTCTCCACACATCTAGATAAGCTCCGTGGGGGGTCTAGTTTCCAAAATGGGGTCACTTGTGGGAAGTTTCAATAGTTTAGGTACATCAGGGGCTCTCCAAACGCACATGACACCCGCAGACCAATCCATCAAAGTCTGCATTCCAAAACGTCACTACTTCCCTTCCGAGCCCCGACGTGCGCCCATACAGTAGTTTTCTCCCACATATGAGGTATCAGCGTACTCAGGCCAAATTGGACAACAACTTTTGGGGTCCAATTTCTCCTGTTACCCTTGGGAAAATAAAAAAATTGGGGACTAAAAGATGATGTTTGTTGAAAAAATACGATATTTTTATTTTCACGCCCGGTCGTTATAAACTTCTGTGAAGCACTGGGGGGTTCAAAGTGCTCACCACACATCTAGATAAGTTCATTAGGGGGTCTAGTTTCCAAAATGGGGTCACTTGTGGGGAGTTTCCACTGTTTAGGTACATCAGGGGCTCTCCAAAAGCAACATGACACCCGCAGACCATGCCATCAAAGTCTGCATTCCAAAACGTCACTACTTCCCTTCCGAGCCCTGATGTGTGCCCATACAGTAGTTTTCTCCCACATATGAGGTATCAGCGTACTCAGGACAAATTGGACAACAACTTTTGGGGTCCAATTTCTCCTGTTACCCTTGGGAAAATAAAAAAAATTGGGGACTAATTGATCATGTTTGTGGAAAAAATACGATTTTTTTATTTTCATGCCTGGGCATTATAAACTTCTGTGAAGCCCTTGGGGGTTCAAAGTGCTCACCACACATCTAGATAAGTTCCTCAGGGGGTCTAGTTTCCAAAATGGGATCATTTGTGGGGGGTTTTTACTGTTTAGGTACATTAGGGGCTCTCCAAAGGCAACATGACACCCACAGACCATTCCATCAAAGTCTGCATTCCAAAACGTCACTACTTCCCTTCCGAGCCCTGACATGTGTCCATACAGTAGTTTTCTCCCACATATGGGGTGTCAGCGTACTCAGGACAAATTGGACAACAACTTTTGGGGTCCAATTTTTCCTGTTACCCTTGGGAAAATAAAAAAATGAGGACTAAAAGATGATGTTTGTGGAAAAAATACAATTTTTTTATTTTCACGCCCGGACGTTATAAACTTCAGTGAAGCACTGGGGGGTTCAAAGTGCTCACCACACATCTAGATAAGTTCCTTGGGGGGTCTAGTTTCCAAAATGGTGTCATTTGTGGGGGGTTTCCACTGTTTTGGTACATCAGGGGCTTTCCTAACGCGACATGGTGTCCGATCTCAATTCCAGCCAAAAACGTCAAATGGCGCTGCTTCCCTTCCGAGCTCTGCCATGCGCCCAAATAGTGGTTTACACCCACATGTGGGGTATCAGCGTACTCAGGATAAATTGCACAATATCTTTTAGGGTCCTGTTACTTTTGGAAAAATAAGAATTGAGGGTGAAAAGATCATTTTTGTGGAAAAAATATGATTTTTTAATTGTACTGCTGTACGTTATAAACTTCAGTGAAGCACTGGGGGGTTCAAAGTGCTCACCACACATCTAGATAAGTTCCTTGGGGGGTCTAGTTTCCAAAATGGTGTCATTTGTGGGGGGTTTCTAGTGTTTTGGTACATCAGGGGTTTTCCAATCGCGACATGGTGTCCGATCTCAATTCTAGCCAAAAACGTCAAATGGCGCTGCTTCCCTTCCGAGCTCTGCTATGCGCCCAAATAGTCATTTACACCCACATATGGGGTATTAGTGTACTCAGGACAAATTGCACAATAACTTTTAGGGTCCTGTTACCCTTGGAAAAATAAAAATTGGGGGTGAAAAGATCATTTTTGTGGAAAAAATATGATTTTTTAATTTTACCGCTGTACGTTATAAACTTCTGTGAAGCCCTTGTGGGTTCAAAGTTCTCACCACATATCTAGATAAGTTCCTTGGGGGGTCTAGTTTCCAAAATGGGGTCACTTGGGGGGTTTCCACTGTTTAGGTACATCAGGGGCTCTCCAAACCCGGCATGGTGTCCGATCTGAATTCCAGCCAATTTTGCATTGAAAAAGTCAAACGGCGCTCCTTCCCTACTGAGGTCTGCCATGCGCCGAAACAGTGGTTCCCCCCCACATATCAGGTATCAGCATACTCAGGACAAATTGCACAATAACTTTTGCAGTCCAATTTCTCCTGTTACCCTTGGTAAAATAAAGAAAATTGAACCTGAAGTATTTTTTTTGTGAAAAAAAGTTAAATGTTCATTTTTTTTTTAATATTCAAAAAATTCCTGTGACGCACCTAAAGGGTTAATAAACTTCTTGAATGTGGTTTTAAGCACCTTAAGGGGTGCATTTTTTAGAATGGTGTCACTTTTGGGTATTTTCTATAATATAGACCCCTCAAAGTGGCTTCAAATGTGAAGTGGTCCCTAAAAATAAAATGGTGTTGCAAAAATGAGAAATCACTGGTCAATTTTTAACCCTTATAACTTCCTAACAAAAAAAAATTTTGGTTCCAAAATTGTGCTCATGTAAAGTAAACATGTGGGAAATGTTATGTATTAAGTTTTTTGTGTGCCGTATCGCTGTGATTTAAGGGCATAAAAATTCAAAGTTGGAAAATTGCGAAATTTTCAAAATTTTTGCCAAATTTCCGTTTTTTTCACAAATAAACGCAAGTTATTTGAATGCAATTTTACCACTAACATGAAGTACAATATGTCACGAGAAAACAATGTCAGAATCACCGGGATCCATGGAAGCGTTCCAGAGTTATGACCTCATAAAGGGACAGTGGTCAGAATTGTAAAAATTGGCCCGGTAGTTAACGTGCAAACCACCCTTGGTAGTGAAGGGGTTAAACAATTAGCTGTGGTTGCAATTCTTCTAAAACAGTGTCAATGTAAATAAATTGCTGTGGTTTTAGCAGTATTGCTAGAAATGCATTTAAATGCAGTGTTTGCCATTCACTAGTAACGGGTGAATGACTTGCCATCTCTCAAGCATAAGTGATTAAGTCGTGATTGATTGCTCAGTACCCAGTTTGTGGCTGCATTCAAAGTTAGCAATATTGCTTGCAAGATCACTGATGCCAGCCAATATCATTACTGATGTCCGTGTGTAAGGGCTAAGACACACTGGCGAAGTGTGTCCCGATTTTCGGTCCGAATTTCGGCGTACTATCAGACCCCATTGAAACCTATGGGTTTCAAGGGGGTTAGGGCTAAAACGAATTCTGTAGACTGCCCTGTGTGTGTCAGAATTTCGCATCCATTAATTAACTTAATGGATGCAAAATTCTGTGCAGAATAGCTCCCCATTCCCATTCCCCATGTGTTTGAATGGGATTAAACGGAGTTCAAATTGTATTTTCGGTTCGTCCGAAAATCGGGAGCATGTCCAAATTTAATTAATTCATCCAAAAATACATTTTGAACTCTGTTTAACCCCATTCAAACACATGGGTTTGAATGGGGAGCTATTCTGCACAGAATTTTGCATCCATTAAGTCAATTAATGGATGCGAAATTCTCACACACAGGGCAGTCTACAGAATTCATTTTAGCCCTAACCCCGTTGAAACCCATAGGTTTCAATGGGGTTTGATAGTACGCCAAAAATCGGGACACACTTCACCAGTGTGTCTTAGCCCTAAACCTTCCCTAACACTGACAAGAGGACATCATGTACTAAAATTGTGTTAATTTGCTAAGCTTTTTATAAGTAGAAAGACAACTCATGTATGCAGTACTTTTCTCCCTGTTTATAAAAAGTGCTAGCAGAGTAACATTATTATAGTCTATGGTATCTCTTGTCAGTGTTATGGAGGGTTATACTGTATGCACAGATATCTCTAGCAATATTGTTTGTAAGAGGCTAGCATCAGCCATCTAGCGAACAATATCACTAGGTTAGAAGTGGGCAATCCTGGCACCCAGTTATGAATTAATTGCTGGATGTGTAGCTGATTTTGGTCCTTTCTGACGTCTGCAATCACTAATTCATAGTGCCATCTGAATGCAATTTTAGTAATATCACTAGATTTGAGCAATGTATTGCTATTGCCATGGATGTAGTGGAATCACAAACCACGGCTTCCCTCTCTGATTAGCAGCCTTGACTGCTTGTGGCTGCCAGGGATCATTCACAGTGATATCCTCCTGTGTAAACCTCCCTGTTGTGCACAATGTTACAATGAGTTTTACTGAACCATGCAATAATGCAGATGTGAATATAGCCATAGGACTAAAACACACAGGCAAGATTTTTGCATGACTGTTGTGTGATAAAATCTTCCTGGCAGTCACAGCCCATGGTTTTCAATGCATGTATGTTTTTTTTGCTGCAACGGCGACAAGACAAAAAAGTACTGACATGCTATTCTGCTGTGACTATCGCGGCACAGTAGAACAATGTAATCTAATAGTCAAGTGACAAGGTCATGTGATGTTTGAACAGTGCCGCATGACTATCACACAAGCCTATGGGGGTTTGCTCTTAGGGGAGCTTTACATGCTATAATATGTTTGGTAGTGATTTCTAGTAGTGGTCGCTGGTGTTATCGCATGACCCGTTTGTTGCATTCAATCTCAACGATGATCACTAGTGTTAAAAAAAAAACTTGTCTGGTTGGTCGTTTCAACTGCTGCAATGCAAAATCAATTCCATTACATTCCAATACAATTTGCTCCATTTGAGATAATGACAGGCTGCTTTCACACTACCGCATTTTTTGCGGCCACAAAAAATGCGGAAGGACTGTTCTTCATGGTCTGGAGCCCGTGGATCCCATAGGTTTCTATGTGATCTGCAAAAGCTACAGGAGATCTCAGTAGTTATTGCGGGCCCCCGGACCAAGAACATTTGACTGCAACAAAAATCGAGCTTGTTCGATCTTTTTTGCGGTCATGGACGGCCAGCAGGATCGCGGCTCCATTCACTGTCAATGGAGCCGCGATTCGTGCGGAGGTCTGCTGGCCGCTGCTACTGAGTGCTCCGCTGCGGTGACCCATGGACCTCCGCAGGGATCGCGGCTCCATTGATGCAGCCGCGGTCCAGAAAAGCTCCGTGACCGCATAAAGTTTGAGCATGCTTGATCTTTATAGCGTCAATTTTTTGTAGTCCAGGGGCCGCAAAAACCACTGAGAGCAATTACTGCTTTTCTGTGGTTTTTGCGGATCCCATAGAAACCTATGGGATCCGCAAAAACTACGGCCCCCGGACCGCAAAAAAAGTGGTAGTGTGAAAGCAGCCTACTGCGATCTAAAATCTGCTGAGCATCTGTTATCAATTAGTGATGGATTGCTGTGTCAGGTTTGCGGCTGCATTCAAATGGAACAATATAGGCCATATACAGCTGGCACTAGCGATCACCTGCACGATGATATGAGCAATATATTGTGTAAAGCCCTCCTTTGGGTGTGTTTACACAATGCAATTATTGTATGTCTGGTTGTTGACGGCAGCGAATTTGTGCAGATATAGTATCTTTCCTTTTGCACACAGCCACATGTACCTGGCACTGAGCAATTAATCGCTCAAAAGTCGTAGGTCATTTGCTGTCTGCAGGTATTTTCTAGTCATTGTTTATTTGTTGAAGTGTTTAAATGCTTTTCAGTGATATTTGCACAACTGTTGCAATGACTTTGTAGTGCAGACAATAAAGCAAACATATTTTCATTGATGCAAAAGTGTTAGTGAATGACTATTAGAGGTAGGACACACTGTCCTATTTGAGATCAGACATCCAACGTCAGATCCTATTGAGCTCTTTTGGTCCATTGCTTACTAAATTCGCATCTAATTCGACCATCCGACAGTCTGATCTGATTTTTAAAGATTGGATCTGTCTGACTTTAATGTCAGATCGCAGGTCTGATTAGCTGTGAATCCATAGGAATCAATGGATCCAACATCAAAATCGGATGTGGCACAATTAGATGCCATCAGTAGCATCCGACGTCGGATCTGACTTCGGTTGTTGGATCGCATGTCAGACAGTGTGTCCTAGGTCTTATTTGGCTGCTAGTGATTGTCGCAGCATTAAAACTGAACTATTGGTTGTGTGATCACACCAGCGACTATTGCTAGTGATGGATCCGTCTAAGGCTGTGTGCACACGCTGCGGATTTTGCTGCGGTTCCGCAGCGGTTTTGGCCGCTGTGGACCCGCAGCAGTTTCTACTGCGGTATACAGTACCATGATTCCCTATGGGAATCAAAAACCGCAATGCAGACGGTGCGGAATTTTCCGCGCGGATTATCTGCGGTTTTCAATCCGCAGAAAGAATTGACATGTCAATTCTTTCTGCGGATTCTCCTGAGGTTTGCCATCTCCTCCATTGAGGAGATGAAAAACCGCAAGGCAAAACCGCAGAGCAATCCGCAGGTAAAACCGCAGGTATTTTGACCTGCGGTTTCACCTGCGGATTTTACAAAATCCGCGCGGATGAATCCGCACCTAATTCGCAGCGTGTGCACACAGCCTTATATTGTAGTGTCTAAACCCACCTGTAGGCTGGGTTTACATGCCTAAAATAATGTGTTATCATTATAATGATTAAATAATTATTATTATTTCTGAGCTGTGAATGCAGTGAAATCGTGTACATATTGTTCCATTTGTACATGGCCACAAACCTGCTACTGAATAATTTATCACTCAAAATCGTGTGTTGTCTTTCTGTCTATGCATGACTAACGACTTTTCAAGTGATAAATTATTCACTGCCAGGTTTGTGGCCATGTACACATGGAATGATATGTTCCCGATCTAATGAACAATGATTGCACAATCATTGAAGAGTGTAAACCCAATGTCTGTTATTTGACAGTATTTTGTTTCTGAAAACACTTTGCTAAGGGATGCATTATCATTGTTACAGAATGCCACGCAAAGGGAAACGATCTGAAGCCCAAAAAAAACGCTTGCAAAGAATCAATTTTTCTGCTAGTGAAAAGTCAGGTCAGCTGCCACTTGGTCATAGCATAGGAGAGAAGACGCAGTTAGAAATTGTGTGTGATGCTGCTAAATTACAAAAAGAACAGGACAAAAGCGTTACTTCTATACAAGCGTCTCATAGTCAGGGCGATTACAGGTATGCAGAATTCTCCAGAAACAAACAGTGCACTTGTAATTCCCTCATTTTTCTCATTGCCCTTAATGAGAGCTCACAGTTATCAGGTAATGATCTTGATTACATCTTGAAAGAGGGTGACTTCTTGTATACAAGCACAAAGCAAAAGCTAATTGCTAAGGGCAAGTTTGTGCAAGACTTTTTAGCTCATGATGAGCTTACAGACACTGTTGTTTACAATATGCATACATACAGTGTTATTAAATTTCCCTCACAGTATGGATATTTAAGGAAGTGGGGACCTGATGGTGCGCCAGACTTTTTGGAACTTTCGGAAAGACTACAGTGTCTGTCTTCAGATATAAAATACGCACTACTGACAATAAGCAGTCTGACTATTGCTGTGTTCTGCAATAGTTCAGGCCACTTTGGTTTTTTCGATCCTCACTGTAGGTCTCCTGAAGGTTTGTTCTCTGACACAGGTACTGCTGTGATGGTGACTTTTGAACATCTGAATGACATGATTGAAAGACTGCTTTTATTTCATGCATCACTACAAACACCTGATGAGTACATTTATGAGTTTATGTCAGTTATGTTTATTTGTACAATGGACAGTCAGCAGGCAAAAAGTTCTTCTAATATACAGTCTGCAGTGAGCAAAAATAACGCACCAGTCAACGAATGTGGTACTCCAAATTTAAATGCCGCATTAAGCACATTAAAGCGTAACAAAAATAGAAGACGCAGAATAGTAATAGCAAATAAACAAAAGAAAATGTACCATAAAGAGGTCATCAAATTGAGAAATCATATTTATTATGAAAAAAATAAGGCAAACGTGTTAAAGAACCAAAAAGACAAGTATTTAAATTATTCTAATTTTAGAATTAAGCAAAAAGCATTTATTACAGATCGTTATTCCCGTGATGCGCACTACAGGATGAAGCAACAATTATATGGCAAGTTGCACTATTCTGGGGATGCAGGGTACAGATTGAGAAAAAAATCATATGTAAACGTACGGTATTCCCATGATCCAGATTACAAATTGAGAAAAAAATCATATGTAAATTTACGTTATTCCCATGATCCAGATTACAGATTGAGAAAAAAATCATATGTAAACGTACATTATTCCCATGATCCAGATTACAAATTGAGAAAAAAATCATATGTAAACGTACGTTATTCCCATGATCCAGATTACAGATTGAGAAAAAAATCATATGTAAATTTACGCTATGCCTGTGATGGAGACTACAGATTTAAACAGATAGCATACATGAAGAAGCGTTATCTCAATTACCCTGAATTTCAAGCAAAACGGAAAAACTACATGCAACGGTATGCATCAGACCTTCAATACAAACAGAATAGGAAACAACGTTTTGTAGAAAAATACAAAAATGAAACTTATTTCAGAATGTTTCATAAAATGCGATGTGCTTTCAGGATACAACAAAAATATAAGCAGTCTAAACTTCAACTAATTCGACAACAAATCAAAGCAGTTAAATCAAATTGTGATGACAGAGTTAGTGCTATAATGCAACAAACGATTGAGACCTTTAATATGGAAATACAGATTGGACCAACTCACATCTGCACAAGCTGTCACAGAGCCCTGTTCCCCAAACAGGTGAAAGCGTGCAAACATGAGAATTATAAAAAAAACACAGCCATGGTATCACATTGTCTTACAGGGAAATATGTTCATGTTTGTAGTGATGGCTGTCAACATGTAGAACTATGTGCAGTACCTGAAAGGACGACAGAGTGGATTTGCCACAGCTGCCACGAAAACCTAATGACAGGAAATGTTCCTCCGATTGCGGTTTTTAATAAGTTAGAACTGGCACCAATTCCAGCTGAACTTACTGACTTAAACATACTCGAAAGACACATAATAGCACTATATATACCGTTTGCAAAAATAATCACTCTTCCTAAAGGACAACAAAGAGCAATCCATGGGTCTGTTGTGTGTGTTCCTTCAGAGGTGGAAACAACAGTCAATGCTTTACCGAGACCTATTAGTCAGTCTCAGCTGTTAAAAGTAAAGCTAAAAAGACGACTTAATTACAAAGGACACTACCAATTCCATACGTTAAATATGTGCAAAATACTAACTGCACTGTTTAAACTAAAAGAATTACATTCTGAATACAAAAATATATCTATCATTCATGATAGCTCTTACTTTGATCAGCTTTGTCATGACTTAACAAATGAACATGATATGATACAAAACATATCAGAAATTAGCAATGATATTCAACAAGCAATTGATTTAATGGAAACAGACAATTGGGATAACATTACAGTAAATGAAGCAGGACGAAATAACCAACTCCTGGAACCCTCAGAAGAAAACATTGATCAGGAGGACACATGCTTCAGAACAAGAAACTAATGAACAGAATGGTGCTTGCTACTTTGATAGTTGTTTACAGCCATCTGATATTGCTCAAGAGCTTATAGCATTTGATGAGGGTATCTTTTGTGTTGCACCATCGGAAGGAAAAAAACCAGTGTTTTTTTAGAGTACCAAAACTAGAGGCTATGGCTTTTCCAGTTCAGTTCCTGACTGGTATTAACACCTTAGATTAAATGAACAGAATTAGGAATTTGACCCCGAGCAGATACTTTAATGCACGTCTCCTTTCTGTCGACAATCGTTTTGCTATCGATTCAAATTATATTTTCTTTGCACAGTTTGTCACTGAAATGCATTTAGCAACATCCAGTATGTCCATTCAGCTCCGGAAAGGAAAACCTGTGACCAGAGATGGACGTAAAATCACAGTTCAAATGCTGCAAGATAAAAAAGAAGTTGAAAGACTAGTAAGGAATAAAGATGCAACTAGATTTATGCAGCCATTGAGAGGCACTCCAGCTTACTGGGAGAAAACCTTGAGAGATCTTTTTGCTATGCTCCGTCAGTTGGGCACTCCAACTTTCTTCTGTACATTTAGTGCTGCAGAAATGAGATGGCCAGAAGTCATTGAAATAATAAGGCACAGCAAAATGAGCAAGTTAATTTTTCTGAGATGGACTGGGCCTCAAAATGTGAAGTTTTACGTAGTAACCCTGTAACAACTATGCGTATTTTTGAAAAACGAGTAGAAGCACTACTGAGACATCTACTCTTGTCACCAGCACAGCCTATTGGAGAGGTTGTTGACTACTTTTATCGAGTGGAATACCAAGCTAGAGGATCTCCGCATATACATCTTTTGGCTTGGTGTAAAGATGCACCTGAATTTGAGAAAGATCCCGATAAGAAAGTGTGTGAGTTTGTGGATAGATACATAACATGTCAGCTACCGGATACTAATGCAGACCCAGAACTTTGCAAAATTATAACTGAAGTACAAACTCACAGCAAAACACATTCAAAGTCATGTAAGAAAGGGAAAAAACACTGTAGATTCGGATTTCCAAAGCCACCAGTAGAACATACTTATATAACGAGACCTGTTCCAGCACAGACCAGTGAAGAACAAGCAGCTGACTCAGACAGTGATGCATCTGTTATGTCCCTTGAAGAAGCAAAAAGGAGACTTAAACCCCTTTGGGATTTATTGCATAAACCTGAGGCATCATCTGCAAGCATATCCCAGCTACTTGTACAATGAAAATTAAGTCATGAGGAATATAAGCGTTGTATCAGTTTCCTAAACAGTTCTAGTGTGCTAATGATGAAACGACAGCCAAAGGATGCCTGGGTAAATAATTATAACAAGCATTTGTTAAGAGCATGGAATGCAAATATCGACATTCAGTATACAGTATATTAAATCCACACTCTTGTATAATGTATATTTTATCGTACATTTCAAAAGGTGAACATGAGATGAGTGATTACCTTAAGAGAATTGTTGCCGACACAAGACAAGCTAACATAGCTGATCGTGATGAAATGAAACAGATTATGCAGGCCTATTCTAAAAATCGAGATGTCAGTATTCAAGAAGCTGTTGCCCGTGTATGCAGTCTGAAACTTAAATCCTGTTCCCGTCTTGTGGTATTCATACCCACTGATGACAATGCCTTAAAAATGAGTTTACCTTTGAGGTCCTTAAAAGATAAAAGTCCAGAATCAGAAAATGTCTGGATGTCAGGAATAACAGAAAAATATCAAAACAGGCCAGACACACCAGAGTTTGAAAACATGTGCATGGCAGAATTTGCTTCCACTTATAGAGTAGTCTATGGTAGGCAGAAAAAAAGCAGGAATATCCTATCCTGTCTCTTCTAAATGGTATTGGATCCATTCAAAAACGAACACAAGGAAAACCTGCTGTCATTAGATATGCTCGATTTTCACAGAAAAATTCTCCTGGAAAATTCTATGCCACATTACTAAAACTATACCTACCCTACCGCTCACCTACACAGCTCAAACCAAAAGATTTCATATCATACGAATCTTTCTTGGCCTGTGGAACTGTACAGCTTCCTGGAAGTAACTGTGCTCAGAGCGTGTTTTCAATTGTCAAAAAAAATAGGGCACCATACGAAAAATACAGTAAAGCAGTTGAAAAGGCCATTGAAGAGCTTGAAAACAATGGACCGATGGAGGATGCATGGGCTACACTTGCTCCAGAGTCTGAACTTAATAGACTGGAGTGTATTTCAGAGCGTGAGGAGATAAACCCAGAGGAACTAAATGAATTAGATGATGTTCCTGAATACAGTAAAAGTCCCAAAAAGAAATGTAGCACAGCAGCAAAATTTGAAGGACCTGTTGCAAACCCTGCTGTGATGAGACAGATGTATCAGAATCTGAATCAAAGTCAGGCATCCATTTTTTATACAATACGTAAGTGGTGCGTAAGACGTGTGTGCGGAGAAAATCCAGAACAGTTTTTTCTATTTGTGACTGGTGGAGCTGGTACTGGCAAATCACACCTCATTAAATGTATCTATTTAGAGGCATCAAAGATACTTCAGAGGCTTCCCAGGATTTCAGAGGAAACTGATATTTCTATGCCTACTGTCCTACTCTCAGCCTTCACTGGCACAGCAGCCTTTAACATTTCAGGCAAAACTTTACACTCCATTTTGAAATTACCAAGAAGTCTTAAACCACCATACCAAGGGCTGGGAAATTGTCTTGATGAACTGAGAGTAGCACTCTCTAATGCTGAAATTATTATTATTGATGAGGTGTCCATGGTCTCCAAACCACTGTTTGCTTACATCAATTGGAGGCTACAAGACATTAAAGGTATCAAAAAACCTTTTGGAGGCATGTCTGTTCTAGCAGTGGGAGACTTCTACCAGTTGCCACCTCCAGGTAAATCTAAACCTCTCTGTGTTTTTGAAGACCACATGCTTGATATCTGGCAGGACCTCTTTCATGTGGTTACCCTTACGGAAATAATGCGCCAAAAGGAGGATGTAGCATTTGCTGAACTCTTAAACAGAATTAGATTAAAAGGCAAGGGAGAAGCAATATCTGAAGTAGATAGAGCCTTACTTTCTCAGCAGTTTGTGACTCAAATTGAAGATTGTCCAAAGGATGTCCTTCATGTGTTTGCCAGAAATAAAGATGTAGATGAGCATAACGCAGCCCTCATATCTGCTTTGCATTCTGTAGTGATAAACATTGATGCACATGACTATAAAAAAGATCTTAAAACAGGGCGGATGGAAAAGCAGAAAATACCTTTTGCAAGTCAAAAAGGGGATTTGCCAGACAGGCTGCAAGTTGCTGAGGGTGCACGTGTGATGCTCATTAGAAACATAGATGTGGAGGATGGACTAGTAAATGGTTCATTTGGAAAAATTGCTGCCATTGTTTCCCAATTAGAGGATGATAAAATAGTTGTAATGAAGCTTGGTGTTGAATTAGATAATCCAAATGCCGGACAGAAGAATCACAACAGGACATGTACACCAACAGGTAACTTGGTGTATATAGAGAGAATAGAAGAGCCCCTGAGCAAAAAAGGAGTTGTTCGTCATCAGTTTCCTATTAAACTTGCTTTTGCCTGCACAGTACATAAGGTGCAAGGCATGACTACAACTTCTGCAGTAGTTTCATTAAAGCATATTTTTGAACCAGGCATGGCATATGTTGCTCTCAGTAGAACAACTTCCCTTTCTGGACTACACATTTTTTACTTCAATGAAGATAAAATCTATGTTGATCCACAAATCACAAGATCTTTAGGAAACATGAAAATAGCAGCAGTCAATAATGCTATGCCCTTGCTCAATAGTCTCCCGTGGCCAAATTCTCCTTCTCTTACATTTATTCACCACAACGTAGAAGGACTGTCAGCCCACATTGATGATGTGAGGAGTCATCATGAAATGTGTCGTGCAGACATTTTATGTTTCACGGAAACTCATCTTTCAGGCCAATTTGTCACTAATGACATACAATTACAAAACTATCAAATGTTTAAAAGAAATAGGCAGGTTTCATATTCAACCTATTCTAATCTGTCTAATAAGAATGGCGGTGGAGTAGCCATCTATGTGAAACCTGAAATTCAAGCAAGTCCAATGCAATATATGCACAGTGTGACTGACCTCGAATTCCTAGTTTTGAGAGTTGAGGCACCAATTCAAGCACTAATTTCAGTAATTTACAGGCCTCCAGATTACAGCACTTATCTGTTTTTGCCACAACTTTCTAACTTGTTGAATTCGCTAGAAATTATTGAACACGGTCCACTAAT
The DNA here is from genome assembly GCF_039654945.1 of Dendrobates tinctorius. Classification (NCBI taxonomy): domain Eukaryota; kingdom Metazoa; phylum Chordata; class Amphibia; order Anura; family Dendrobatidae; genus Dendrobates; species Dendrobates tinctorius. The sequence continues at coordinate 1,758,769 of NW_027361770.1, read as the reverse complement.
TATTTGTGGTGACTTCAATGAGGATCTATTGTCAGACAGAAAGAAGCCTATCTTTGAAATGCTGCAGTCCAGAGGCTACAAACAGCTAATTACAGCAGCCACTACAGAGAAGAATACACTTCTAGATCATTTGTACATTTCCAGCCAACAGCATTGTGCCAGTTCAGGTGTACTCCAGACATATTACAGTTATCATAATCCTATTTATTGTTTTTTAAATTAATTTGCAATCCCATTGTTAATTTATCTACTGCAGTACTGCTAGACATGTGGTTCTCCTCTCCCTCCTTGTCGTGCTTTATAAGGGATTAATGGTTATTGGCTTGATTTGTGCAGAGCAGCAGAGGGTTAAGGCTTTATTCACACTACCATGAATAAAGCCTTCCGTGATCTGGAAGTGGACCTAGAGCTGCAGCACAGCAAGAAAATAAGGACTCCAGTGAAAGTAACCGAGATGGATCCGTGGTTAAACAGGTATCCTAAAAGAATGGCGGCTGAGCAGTTGAGAAGTGGTTTCAAGCATGGTTTCTTTATACCTTTTAAGTTTTCAATCGGCTAAGGAGCTTCCTTTAGTTTTGCGTAGTAAAAGTAATTTCTTTGGGGCATATGTTAGGCTCTTTTGTTTCTCCCCCGTTTTCAAATCTTAGGGTTTCCCCCCAGGCATTGTTCCAAAAAAGGAACCAGGGGAGTTCAGGCTTATCCATCATTTATCGTACCCAAAATGGTCGTCTGTTAATGATGGCATCAGCTCGGAAGAGTCTTCGGTGGTATATGCGTCCTTTGATTAGGTGTTTTTTCCTGTTCGCCAGGTAGGGCGCGGTTCGCTTTTGGCCAAGTCAGATATTGCGTCTGCTTTCCGACTTCTTCCAGTACATCCGGATTGTCATCATTTATTGGGATGTTTCATGGATGGTGCATATTATTATGATACGTGCCTTCCTATGGGCTGTTCCATTTCTTGTAAGTACTTTGAGTTATTCAGCAGTTTTTTGGAATGGGTGATAAAATTGGAAACTGGTTCAAAACTGGTTACACATTATTTGGATGATTTTTTGTTTGTAGGTGCAGCAGACACAGACAGCTGTGGCATTATCTTGCGTAAGTTTTGGGAACTGATGTCGGTTTTTGGAGTCCCGTTGAATGAGGAGAAAACTGTTGGCCCTGTCTTTCTTTTTTGAGCATTGAAATCGATACGGTTGCTATGGTTTTTCGTTTACCGCTAGATAAGATATCTAAGATGTTAGGGTTAATTGACGGTTTTATTTCAGTAAAAAAAGTCACTTTGGTTCAAATGCAATCATTGCTGGGTTTATTGGCCTTTGCATGTCGCGTCATGCCGATGGGCAGAATTTTTTCCAGGTGTCTGGCTATGACTACAAGAGGAGTGAAGCAAGTGCATCACAGGGTCCGTTTAGGACTTCCGCTACTGGAGGATTTAAGTGTATGGAGGAGTTTTTTGTGTAAGTATTATGGATTTACCTTTTTTCAGGATTCGGAGAAGTCTTGTCAAGAGTTGTCGCTATTCTCGGATGCCTCTGGATCAGTTGGATTCGGGGTGATGTTTTCGTAACCAATGGTGCGCAGAAAGATGGCCAGCTAAATGGTTGGAACATGGATGGACAAAAAATTTGACTCTTTTGGAGTTGTTTCCATTGGTGGTGGCTGTGGAGTTATGCGTTTTTTGGGGCCATGCGCATTAGTGAAATAGTCCAAGCTTCGGCGTGGGGTAGCGGGGGTTTGCAGTATAATGATGTAGTTCCGTGTAAGGGAGGTTTTCGCGTTCACATTTGGAGGTCAAAAACCGACACTACAGGCAGTGGGTTATGGTTTTCTTTAGTTGCCATACATGGCCCGGTTTGTCCCATTTCGTTGTTAACACAGTATGCTGAGATTAGACCTATTTCCTCGGCGTTTTTTGCGCATGCCGATGGTTCTTTTTTAACGAGATTTCAGTTCCTTTCTTTGCTGCGCAGAATTATTTTTAATTTGGGTCTCTCTCCTGAGGAATTTGGCACTCATTCATTTAAGATTGGCGCAGCGATGGAGGCAACTCGGGAGGGTCTTAGCGACAAGGAAATAATGAGGATAGGCAGATGGCATTCTGATTGTTTTTTCCGTTATATCAGGCCGGAGTTATTAACTATATATTTAATACGAGTATTGTTTTTTTTCTTTCTTTTCTCTTTCAGGTTGTTCAAGACCCAGTGTCTGGATTATAGGCCATTCATATGTTTTTTGGGCCGAGCAGAGGGCTGAGAGGCGCCCTGGTGGGAGGTCATTGGGTCTTTATAATGTAGATGTAAATTGGAGAGGTATTCGTGGTTTGAGGTGGGCACAGGTATTAATTGAAGTGGTACAGATTTCCAGAACAGCTACATCTCCAGTCATACTGGTAGTACATGCCGGGGGGAATGATTTAGGGTCTATTCAACTTTTGGAACTTATCACTTTAATGTGTGCAGATTTGGATAAGTTTCCTGGTTTATTTAATCAGTTGATAGTGGTTTGGTCGGAAACAATTCCCAGGTTGTTTTAGCGCGGTGCGCGGGATGGGGCAGCGATAGAAAGGGCACGCAGAGTTATAAATCAACGCATTTCGCGTTTTATACACTTAAGAGGAGGCATTATAGTGAGGAATAGAAAACTGGAGGTTAGTATTGGGAGGCTTTTGCATCCGGATGGGGTGCATTTGACGGAGTTGGGTTTGGACATTTTCATTGCAGGTATCCAGGAGGGTATTGAAGAGGCAATTTTTTCTTTGGGTGGGGGTCCTTGCTCTTAGGGGTCGCTACTCCATGGCAGAAGAAAACAAGGATGGGGAACATGTGCCGGGAGTCCGGTGACATATCCCCTCAAGGTTTTACTGGATGATTAACATGATAAGCTGCGACCATAACCCTCCAAATGTGGGTGTTAAAGAGTTGGTGATTTGTCATTCATTACCCGATAATAAAGTGGTGTTTTCTTTTGGAAAATTGGCTTGGTGTTGTTTTCTTTGCGTCGGGGGAAGAGGAGGTAGGAAGGTTACTAATGTATGGACAGTCTGATAGGGCCCGGCTTTATTTGTCGGGTACTCCCGACTGGCCATCAAGTTGTTGTTAGGGTTAATTTTTGTACTACTTTCCTCTTCCCCGAAGGGCGCAAAGGAATGGGTTAAATTTCAGCTGGAATCTTAACGGTGGTTATGTGCCATTGGAGGAGAGCGGGGTTGCCATGGAGATGGATCCTCCCCTTGAGAGGGGTATTTAATGGTGAGCTCTGTTTGGTCCCGCCCTCTTTGACAAGGTGTCGAGAGCGGCCCACCCTTCCCACCCTTTTTGGTTTATTTCATTATTTTAGTGCGGAAATTGTTGCTTTGAAGAAATTAAAGTCACAGTGTGGCGGAAGAAAACAAGGATGGGTAACATGTGCCGGGAGTCCGGTGACATAACCCCACAAGGTTTCACTGGATGATTAACATGATAAGCTGCGACCATAACCCTCCAAATGTGGGTGTTAAAGAGTTGGTGATTTGTTATTCATTACCTGATAATAAAGTGGTGTTTTCTTTTGGAAAATTGGTTTGGTGTTGTTTTCTTTGCATCGGGGGAAGAGGAGGTGGGAAGGTTACTAATGTATGGACAGTCTACAAATTTTACTTAAATTATTAGCATTTTGAAGAACATTTTGTTTTCCTGCCTAAGCCAAGTCTGCAGAGGCTCATAGGTATCACAGTGACAGATACATCCACAAGTGACCCCATTTTGAAAACTAGACCCTTCAATGCATCCATCTAGGGGTATAATGATAATTTTTACTCTAAAGGTCTTGAACAAATTCATGCAAAGCAGATGGAAAAAATTACGATTATAATGGTACATTTGAAAAAAAAACCTCAAAGACAGTTTTGTTTGGACAGTGCACATGAAATAATATCATGCACCCCAAAACTGATAGCCCTGTTTCTCCAGTGTTCAGAAATGTGCCCATTGTGACCCTAATCTTATGTGTAGAGATATAGCTAGGCCTAAAATGAAAGGAATCGGGGTTGTAGAGCGCATGCTTGTCTTGAAAATGCTTTAGGCCCTATGGCACATTTGTAGTGTCTTACAGTGCCAAAACAGTGTCGGACCCGCATGATTGACCCCATTTTTAAAACTAGACCCTTCAATGCATTCATCTAGGGGTATAATGAAAATTTTCACTGTAAGGCCGGGGTCACACTAACCGACGCAAAATATGGTCCGTATTTTACATGCGTAATACGGATGAATGACCCCTAAATAGTGCTCCGTATGTCATCCGTAAGCAAGGTGTGGTCGCATATTTTGCGCATGTCAGCATCCGTATGTAATCCGTATGGCATCCGTATGGCGAGATTTTCTCGCCGCCTTGCAAAATGGACATATAATGGAGCCCTATGACAGGTTTTATAACAGAAACGAAATAATAGATATAGACACTTAGAATGCATATATATATATACACTCACTGGCCACTTTATTAGGTACACCTGTCCAACTGTGTGTTAAGACTTAATTTCTAATCAGCCAATCACATGGCGGCAACTCAGTGCATTTAGGCATGTAGACATGGTCAAGACAATCTCCTGCAGTTCAAACCGAGCATCAGTATGGGGAAGAAAGGTGATTTGAGTGCCTTTGAACGTGGCATGATTGTTGGTGCCAGAAGGGCTGGTCTGAGTATTTCAGAAACTGCTGATCTACTGGGATTTTCACGCACAACCATCTCTAGGGTTTACAGAGAATGGTCCGAAAAAGAAAAAAAATCCAGTGAGCGGCAGTTCTGTGGCCGGAAATGCCTTGTTGATGCCAGAGGTCAGAGGAGAATGGGCAGACTGGTTCGAGCTGATAGAAAGGCAACAGTGACTCAAATTGCCACCCGTTACAACCAAGGTAGGCAGAAGAGCATCTCTGAACGCACAGTGCGTTGAACTTTGAGGCAGATGGGCTACAGCAGCAGAAGACCACACTGGGTACCACTCCTCTCAGCTAAGAACAGGAAACTGAGGCTACAATTTGCACAAGCTCATCGAAATTGGACAGTAGAAAATTGGAAAAACGTTGCCTGGTCTGATGAGTCTCGATTTCTGCTGCGACATTCGGATGGTAGGGTCAGAATTTGGCGTAAACAACATGAAAGCATGGATCCATCCTGCCTTGTATCAACGGTTCAGGCTGGTGGTGGTGGTGTCATGGTGTGGGGAATTTTTTCTTGGCACTCTTTGGGCCCCTTGGTACCAATTGAGCATCGTTGCAACGCCACAGCCTACCTGAGTATTGTTGCTGACCATGTCCATCCCTTTATGACCACAATGTACCCAACATCTGATGGCTACTTTCAGCAGGATAATGCGCCACGTCATAAAGCTCGAATCATCTCAGATTGGTTTCTTGAACATGACAATGAGTTCACTGTACTCAAATGGCCTCCTCAGTCACCAGATCTCAATCCAATAGAGCATCTTTGGGATGTGGTGGAACGGGAGATTCGCATCAGGGATGTGCAGCCGACAAATCTGCGCCAACTGTGTGATGCCATCATGTCAATATGGTCCAAAATCTCTGAGGAATGCTTTCAGCACCTTGTTGAATCTCTGCCACGAAGAATTGAGGCAGTTCTGAAGGCAAAAGGGGGTCCAACCCCTTACTAGCATGGTGTACCTAATAAAGTGGCCAGTGAGTGTATATATATATATATATATATATATATATATAAAACTGTGTTTCAAATTGTTATGCGAAAAGAGTTTAGGAGTGATAAGGTTAGAATTTTTTTGTTTGTCATTTAAACTCATTGATGGTGATGTGTGTCAGGGCTCTTTATATCACTGAAAGCCATTGCAGATACCTGTGCAAATTAGTTTGGCAGGTGTGTCCAAATAAAGGCAAGACAACTTAAGAAGGCTATTCCACATTATTAAGCAGCCTACATTTTTTGCCAAAATGGGAAAGAAAAAGGATGTGTCGGCTGCTGAGAAGCAACAAATTGCGGAGTATTTAGGTCAAGGCATGACTGCAATCAACATTGCCAAGACACTTCATCGTGATCATCGCACAATCAAGAAGTATGTAGCGGATTCCCAGCACACACGTGTGCATGCTGATAAGGAAAAATTGAGGACTCTTTCCAACAGGCAATTGCGTCAGGTTAAAAGAGCAGCTGCAAAAATGCCTTGTCATAGCAGCAGACAAGTTTTTGAAGCTGCTGGTGCCTCCAACATCCCACGAACAACAAGATGCAGGGTCCTTCAGAGGTTTGCAGCTGTGCGTAAGCCATCCTGTCAACCACCTCTATCCACTGCACACAAGCAGAAACGGCTCCAGTGGGCCAAACGATACATGAAGACTGACTTCCAAACTGTTTTGTTCACCGATGAGTGCCGTGCAACGCTCGATGGTCCAGCTGGATGGAGTGGAGGATGGCTGGTTGATGGACACCCCATGAAAACACGGCTAAGGCGCCAACAAGGAGGAGGTGGAGTAATGTTTTGGGCTGGAATCATGGGGAGAGAGATTGTCGGCCCCTTTAGGATCCCTGAAGGGGTAAACATGAACTCCATAATCTATGTGGAGTTTCTAAAACAGCACTTCCTGCCATGGTTCAAGAGGAAGAACCGTGCTTTCCACAGCAAGATCATTTTCATGCATGATAATGCACCGTCTCATGCTGCAAATAACACATCTGCGTCTCTAGCTGCTATGGGCATAAAAGAGGACAAACTTATGGTGTGGCCACCATCTTCCCCTGACCTCAACCCCATTGAGAACCTCTGGAGCATCATCAAAAGGAGTGTCTATGATGGCGGGAGGCAGTTCACATCTAAGCAACAGCTCTGGGAGGGTATTCTGTCCACATGCAAAACAATTGAAGCACAAACCATCCAAAAACTGACAAATTCAATGGACGAGAGAGTTCAGAAGCTTCTTTCGAACAAGGGGTCCCTATGTGCAAATGTAACATCACCTAGAATAAAGTTTTGACTTGAAAACTGTTTGATTTAATTTTGTAATAAGCTGATAATGCTTATAATTTCAGAATTGACCATATTTTTGTTCAAAATAAAAATAAAAAGGTTGAAAACTATGGGGTGCATAATAATTTTGAACATGCATTTTGAGTGTTTCTTATTTTTAAAAATATACTGTTTTCATAGGCAGTTTGTTCAAAAACATTGCAATTATACTAGAATATTAGATGACTGGAAAATAACAATGACTGCAATTCATACAATAAATGAGGTAATTTAGAGAAAGTATGAGGAAATATTTTTTGCATAATAATTTGGAACACAGTGTATATATACACACAAGTCATTGAGATATAGATATATATATATATATATATATATATATTTCACAGAGTTCTTCTCTTGCCGGCTTCTATCAAATCATTCCCCAACCCGACATGAAATGACACATGGTTTACATTCAGTAAAGCTTTTCATTTCATGTTTTTTTATATGTCCCTGACTAATAACTAGATGAGGGTTTGTGTGCAAAATTTGGGAGTTGTAGTTGTTATTTTAAGGGGTTAATTCGTTGTTATAAATTGCGTGGGCTTCCCATTGCCCTGTATCGGTGGCGAATGGGTTAATCTAACAAAGGGTTAATGTCACCTTACAATCGAATGGTGACATTAACCCTTTGTTAGATTAACCCATTCGCCACGACATCACAGTGTAACCCAGAGTAACCCCGCCCACCAAATCAGACCCAGAGTGGCCCCGCCCACCAAATCGGACCCTATGGGGCCCCGCCTACCAAATCGAGCCCAAGGTGGCCCCGCCCACCAAATTAGACTCTGTAAGGCCCCGCCCACCAAATTGGACCCAGAGTGGCCCCGCCCGCCAAATCGGACCCAGAGTGGCCCCGTCCACCAAATCAGACCCTATGGAGCCCCCCCACCAAATCGGACCCAAAGTGGCCCCATCCACCAATCTGGACCCAGAGTGGCCCCACCCACCAAATCGGACCCTATGGGGCCCCGTCCACCAATCTGGACCCAGAGTGGCCCCACCCACCAAATCGGACCCTATGGGGCCCCGTCCACCAATCGGATCGAGAGAGGCCACGCCCACAAAATCAGACCCAGAGTGTGGCCTCGCCCACCAAATCGGACACTGAGGCCCTGCCCAACAAATCAGACCTAGAATGTCCCCACCCACCAAATTGGAATCTGTGGGACACCGCCCACCAAACCGGACCCAGAGTGGCCCTGCCTACCAAATTGGACTTTGAGAGGCCCTGCCCACCAAACCAGACCCTGAGGGGCACCGCCCTCCAAATCAGACCAAGAGGGGCCCCGCCCACCAATTTGGACCCAGAGGGGCTCCACCCACAAAAACAGGCCCTGAGGGGCCCCACAGGCCAAAGTGGCCCCTGAGAGGCACCCACAGTTAAAACAGATCCAGAGTTGAATGTTTTGCAGGGGCAGCAGGCAAGTCTCTCTTAAAGTGGCAGCCCGGGCACCATTTCAAACCACTATCTGTACTTCCTTCTGGAAATACACATCTAGTATTATTATTACTATTCAGTTGATTTCCGCAATTAATGCGGCCTAAACCGCTACATGCACAGACTCCGTTGAGGCGTTGTTTCGAAGCCAGCGTCCATGAGTGGTGTGCTAAGCATTTTTCGTGTCGATCGGATTTGTAGTTTTTGCGCAATTTACATTTGAAAAAATATTTTCCTGTCATTGGAATGCACTGTCTCAATGCATTTCAATGGAAAAATGTTGCCATAGGGAAAACATGGGGCTGTCGTGAGGTTCCAGTTAAGCTCATTGATGTGCGCAGGCATACCCAATTACTATGCCAATGCCTACGAACTTTACATGACCCCAGCAGGACAGAGTTTCTGACATAATATCAGCTCTTAAAGTGAAACCCAAAGCACAAATGCAAATCTGATCGACCCTGGCCTACAAATCGGAGGCTGAGCCACCCAGGCCTCCAAATCGGACCCAGAGTGACCCGCCCACCAAATCAGACCCTGAGGGGCCCCGCCCACCAAATCAGACCCTGAGGGTCCCGGCCCACCAAATCGGACCCTGAGGGGCCCCGCTCACCAAATCGGACCCTGAGGGGCCCCGCCCAACAAATCGGACCCTGAGGGGCCCCGCCCAACAAATCGGACCCTGAGGGGCCCCGCCCACCAAATCGGACCCTGAGGGGCCCCACCCACCAAATTGGACCCTGAGGGGCCCCACCCACCAAATCGGACCCTGAGGAGCCCAGCTCACCAAATTGGACCCTGAGGGTCACCGCTCACAAAATCGAACCTTGAGGTGCCCCAGCCACAAAATCGGACCCTGAGGGGCCCCACCCACCAAATTGGACCCTGAGGGGCCCCGCCCACAAAATCAGACCCTGAGGGGCCCCAGCCACAAAATCGGACCCTGAGGGATCCCATCCACCAATTCAAGCCCTGAGGAGCCCAGGCCACCGAATGGGATCCTGAGGGGCCCCACCCACCAAATTGGACCCAGTGTTGTCCCACCCACCAAATCGGACCAAGAGTGTTCCCACCCACCAAATTGGACCCAGAGGGGCTCCGCCCACAAAATCAGACCCTAAGGGGCCCCAAACACAAAATCTGACCCTGAGGGGCCCCTGCCACAAAATCAGACCCTGAGGGGCCCCGCCCACCAAATTGGACCCGGAGGGGCCCCAACCACAAAATCGGACCCTGAGGGGCCCCGCCCTCCAAATCGGACCCTGAAGGGCCCCGCCCACCAAATCAGACTCTGAGAGATCCCGCCCACAAAATCAGACCCTGAGGGGCCCCAGCCACAAAATCGGACCCTGAGGGATCCCATCCACCAATTCAAGCCCGGAGGAGCCCAGGCCACCGAATGGGATCCTGAGGGGCCCCACCCACCAAATTGGACCCAGTGTCGTCCCTCCCACCAAATCGGACCAAGAGTGTTCCCGCCCACCAAATTGGACCCAGAGGGGCTCCGCCCTCAAAATCAGACCCTAAGGGGCCCCAAACACAAAATCAGACCCTGAGTGGCCCCTGCCACAAAATCAGACCCTGAGGGGCCCCGCCCACCAAATTGGACCCTGAGGGGCCCCACCCGCCAAATCGGACCCTGAGGGGCCCCGCTGACCAAATCGGACCCAGAGGGGCCCCACTGACCAAATCGGACCTTGAGGGGTCCCGCTCACCAAATTGAACTCTGAGGGGCCCCGCTTACCAAATCGTACCCTGAGGGGCCCTGCTCACCAAATTGAACTCTGAGGGGCCCCGCTCACCAAATCGGACCCTGAGTGGACCCGCCCACCAAATCGGACCCTGAGGGGACCCGCCCACAAAATCAGACCCTGAAGGTCCCCAGCCACAAAATCGGACGCTGAGGGGCCCCGCCCACCAAATCGGATCCTGAGGGGCCCGGCTCACAAAATCGAACCTTGAGGTGCCCGCCCCAAAAATAAGACCCTGGGGGGCCCCGCCCACCATATCGGACCCTGAGGGGCCCCACCCACCAAATCGGACCCTGAGGGGCCCCACCCACAAAATCAGACCCTGAGGGGCCCCAACCACAAAATCGGACCCTGAGGGATCCCATCCACCAATTCAAGCACTGAGGAGCCCAGGCCACCGAATCGGATCCTGAGGGGACCCACCCACCAAATCGGATTCTGAAAGGCCCCAACCACAAAATCGGGCCCTAAGGGGCCCCGGACACAAAATCGGACCCTGAGGGGCCCCAACCACAAAATCAGACCCTGAGGGGCCCCACCCACAAAATCAGACCCTGAGGGGCCCCGCCCACCAAATCAGACCCAGAATGGCCCCCGCCCACCAAATCGGACCCTGAGGGGCACCGCCCACCAAATAGGACTTTGAGGGTCCCCGATCACCAAATCAGACCCTGAGGGGCCCTGCTCACCAAATTGAACTCTGAGGGGCCCCGCTCACCAAATCAGACCCTGAGGGGCCCCGCCCACCAAATCGGATTCTAAAAGGCCCCAACCACGAAATCGGACCCTGAGGGGTCCCATCCACCAAATCGGACCCTGACGGGCCTTGCCTACCAAATCCGACCATGAGGGGCCCCGCCCACCAAATCAGACCCTGAGGGGCCCCACCAACCAAATAGGACCCTGAGGGGCCCTGCCCACCAAATCGGACCCTGAGGGATCCCGCCCACCAAATCGGACCCCGAGGGTCCCCGCCCACCAAATCAGACCCTGAGGGGCCCTGCCTACCAAATCGGACCCCGAGGGTCCCCGCCCACCAAATCAGACCCTGAGGGGCCCTGCCTACCAAATCGGACCCTGAGGGGCCCCATCCACCAAATCGAACCTTGAGGGGCCCTGCCAACCAAATCGGACCCTGAGGGATCCCGACCACCAAATTGGACCCTGAGGGTACTCGCCCACCAAATCAGACTATGTGGGGCCCCGCCCACCCAATCAGACCCTGAGGGGCCCCACTCACCAAATCGGACCCTGAGGGGCCCCCCACCAAATTGGACCCAGAGTGGCCCCACCCACAAAATTGGACCCTGAGGGGCCCCGGCCACCAAATTGGACCCTGAGGGGACCCGACCACAAAATCGGATCCTGAGGGGCCCCGGCCACCAAATCGGACCCTGAGGGGCCCCACCCACAAAATCGGACACTGAGGGGCCCCACCCACAAAATCGGACCCTGAGGGGCCCCGGCCACAAAATCGGACCCTGAGTGGCCCCACCCACCAAATCGGACCCTGAGGGGCCCCACCCACAAAATCGGACCCTGAGGGGTTCCGGCCACAAAATCGGACCCTGAGGGGCTCCAGCCACCAAATCGGACCCTGAGGGTTCCCGGCCACAAAATCTGACCCTGAGGGGCCCCACCCACCAAATCAGCCCCTGAGAGGCCCCGGCCACCAAATCGGACCCTGAGGGGCCCCACCCACCAAATCGGACCCTGAGGTGCCCCGGCCAAAAAATCGGATCCTGAGGGGCCCCACCCACAAAATCGGACCCTGAGGCCAAAGTGGCCCCTGAGAGGCACCCACAGTGAAAACGGATGCTGAGTTGAAAGTCTTACAGGGGCAGCAGGCAAGTCTCTCTTAAAGGGGCAGCCCGGGCACCATTTCAAACCACTATCTGTACTTCCTTCAGGAAATACACATCTAGTTATAGTGGTTTGAAAAAACCACTATATTGTAATCCGAACGCTGCTAACTTATTCTTCTTCTTCTTATTATTAAGTTGATTTCCGCAATTAATGCGGCCCGAACCGCTACACGCACAGACTCCGTTGAGGTGTCGTTTCGAAGCCAGCGTCCATGAGAGGTGTGCTAAGTATTTTTCGTGTCGATCGGATTTGTAGTTTTTTCGCAATTTGCGTTTGAAAATTTTTTTTCCCGTCATTGGAATGCACTGTCTCCAATGCTTTTCAATAGGAAATGGCAAAACGTGCCCTGAGGCGATTGAAATGACAGTTGAGCTCATTGATATGCGCAGCCAGACCCAGTTACTATGCCAACGCCTACGAACTTCACTTGAACCCCAGCACAGAGCCTCTGCCACATAATATCAGCTCTTAAAGCGAAACCCACAGCACAAATGCAAATCTAGCTTCATCACATGACACATGCCCCTGAGAGAGAATGTGTGCGCCAAAGTGGATTTAAAAGAAGCCCAGTCAGCCAAACTAGCTCTTAAAGGGCCAACGCGCCTAAGTGATTGTTAAAGGGCCAGCGCACCCAAATGAGTCTTAAAGGGCCGACACACCAAATCGGAGACTGAGCCACCCCGGCCTCCAAATCGGAGGCTGAGCCACCCCGGCCTCCAAATCGGACAATGAGCCACCCCGGCCTCCAAATGGGAGGCTGATCCACCCCGGCCTCCAAATCGGAGCCAGATCCACCCCGGCCTCCAAATCGGAGGCTGATCGACCCAGGCCTCCAAATCAGAGGCTGAGCCACCCCAGCCTCCAAATAGGAGGCTGAGCCACCCCGGCCTCCAAATCGGAGGCTGATCCACCCCGGCCTCCAAATCGGAGGCTGAGCCACCCCGGCCTCCAAATCGGAGGCTGATCGACCCCGGCCTCCAAATCGGAGGCTGATCCACCCCGGCCTCCAAATCGGACGCTGATCCACACCGGCCTCCAAATCGGAGGCTGATCCACCCCGGCCTCCAAATCGGAGGCTGAGCCACCCCGGCCTCCAAATCGGAGGCTGAGCCACCCCGGCCTCCAAATCGGAGGATGAGCCACCCCGGCCTCCAAATCGGAGGATGAGCCACCCCGGCCTTCAAATCGGAAGCTGATCCACCCCGGCCTCCAAATCGGAGGCTGATCCACCCCGGCCTCCAAATCGGAGGCTGATCCACCCCGGCCTCCAAATCGGAGACTGATCCACCCCGGCCTCCAAATCGGAGGCTGATCAACCCAGGCCTTCAAATCGGAGGCTGAGCCACCCCGGCCTCCAAATAGGAGGCTGAGCCACCCCGGCCTCCAAATAGGAGGCTGAGCCACTCCGGCCTCCAAATAGGAGGCTGAGCCACCCCGGCCTCCAAATAGGAGGCTGAGCCACCCCGGCCTCCAAATAGGAGGCTGAGCCACCCCAGCCTTCAAATAGGAGGCTGAGCCACCCCGGCCTCCAAATAGTAGGCTGAGCCACCCCGGCCTCCAAATAGGAGGCTGAGCCACCCCGGCCTCCAAATCGGAGGCTGAGCCACCCCGGCCTCCAAATCGGAGGCTGATCGACCCCGGCCTCCAAATCGGAGGCTGAGCCACCCTGGCCTCCAAATCGGAGGCTGAGCCACCCCGGTCTCCAAATCGGAGGCTGAGCCACCCCGGCCTCCAAATCGGAGGCTGATCGACCCCGGCCTCCAAATCGGAGGCTGAGCCACCCCGGCCTCCATATCGGAGGCTGATCGACCCCGGCCTCCAAATCGGAGGCTGAGCCACCCCGGCCTCCAAATCGGAGGCTGAGCCACCCCGGCCTCCAAATCGGAGGCTGAGCCACCCCGGCCTCCAAATCGGAGGCTGAGCCACCCCGGCCTCCAAATCGGAGGCTGAGCCACCCCGGCCTCCAAATCGGAGGCTGAGCCACCCCGGCCTCCAAATCGGAGTCTCATCGACCCCGGCCTCCAAATCAAAGGCTTTTTGACCTCGGCCTCCAAATCGGAAGCTCAACGACCCCGGCCTCCAAATTGGAGGCTGAGCGACCCCAGCCTCCAAATCTTACCCAGAGTGGCCCCGCCCACCAAATCGGACCCTGTGGGGCCCCGCCCACCAAATCGGACCCTGAGAGGCCCCGCCCACCAAATCGGACCCAGAGTGGTCCCGCCCACCAAATTGGACCCAGAGTGGTCCCGCCCACCAAATTGGACCCAGAGGGGCTCCGCCCACAAAATCAGACCCAGAGGGGCCCCTGCCACAAAATCAGACCCTGAGGGGCCGCGGCCACAAAATCGGACCCTGATGGGCCCCAGTCACAAAATTGGACCCTGATAGGCCCCGGCCACAAAATCGGACCCTGAGGGGCCCCAACCACAAAATCAGACCCTGAGGGGACCCAACCACAAAATCGGACCCTGAGAGGCCCCGCCCACCAAATTGGACCCAGAGTGGTCCCGCCCACCAAATTGGACCCAGAGGGGCCCCACCCACAAAATCGGACCCAGAGGGGCCCCTGCCACAAAATCGGACCCTGAGGGGCCGTGGCCACAAAATCAGACCCTGAGGGGCCCCAACCACAAAATCGGACCCTGAGGGGACCCAACCACAAAATCAGACCCTGAGGGGCCCCTGACACAAAATCGGACCCTGTGGGGCCCCGGCCACAAAATCAGACCCTGAGGGGCCCAACCCACAAAATCGGACCCTGAGGGGACCTGCCCACCAAATTGGACCCTGAGGGGCCCCGCCCACCAAATCGGACCCTGAGAGGTCCCACCCACAAAATCGGACCCTGACGGGCCCCGGTCACAAAATCGGACCCTGAGGGGCCCCACCTGCAAAATTGGACCCTGAGGGGTTCCGGCCACAAAAATCGGATCCTGATTGACCCCAGCCACAAAATCGGACCCTGAGGGGCCCCAGCCACAAAATCGGACCTTGAGGGGCCCCACCCAAAAAAATCGGACCCTGAGGGGCCCCACCCACAAAATCAGGCCCTGATGGGCCCCACCCACAAAATCAGACCATGAGGCCAAAGTGGCCCCTGAGAGGCACCCACAGTTAAATCGTATCCTGAATTGAAAGTCTTGCAGGGGCAGCAGGCAAGTCTCTCTTAAAGGGGCCGCCCAGGCACCATTTCAAACCACTATCTGTACTTCCTTCAGGAAATACACATCTAGTTATAGTGGTTTGAAAAAACCACTATATTGTAATCCGAACGCTGCTAACTTATTCTTCTTCTTATTATTCAGTTGATTTCCGCAATTAATGCGGCCCGAACCGTTACACGCACAGACTCCGTTGAGGTGTCATTTCGAAGCCAGCGTCCATGAGAGGTGTGCTAAGTATTTTTCGTGTCGATCGGATTTGTAGTTTTTGCGCAATTTGCTTTTGAAAATTTTTTTTCCTGTCATTGGAATGCACTGTCTCCAATGCTTTTCAATAGGAAATGGCAAAACGTGCCCTGAGGCGATTGAAATGACAGTTGAGCTCATAGATATGCGCAGGCAGACCCAGTTACTATGCCAACGCCTACGAACTTCACTTGAACCCCAGCACAGAGCCTCATAATATCAGCTCTTAAAGCGAAACTCACAGCACAAATGCAAATCTAGCTTCATCACATGACACATGCCCCTGAGAGAGAATGTGTGCACCAAAGTGGATTTAAAAGAAGCCCAGTGAGCCAAATAGCTAATAAAGGGCCAGCGCACCCAAATGAGTCTTAAAGGGCCGACACACCAAATCGGAGGCTGAGCCACCCCGGCCTCCAAATCGGAGGCTGAGCCACCCCGGCCTCCAAATCGGAGGCTGAGCCACCCCGGCCTCCAAATCGGAGGCTGAGCCACCCTGGCCTCCAAATCGGAGGCTGAGCCACCCCGGCCTCCAAATCGGAGGCTGAGCCACCCCGGCCTCCAAATCGGAGGCTGAGCCACCTCGGCCTCCAAATCGGAGGCTGAGCCACCCCGGCCTCCAAATCGGAGGCTGAGCCACCCCGGCCTCCAAATCGGAGGCTGAGCCACCCCGGCCTCCAAATCGGAGGCTGAGCCACCCCGGCCTCCAAATCGGAGGCTGAGCCACCCCGGCCTCCAAATCGGAAGCTCATTGACCCCGGCCTCCAAATCTGAGGCTCTTTGACCTCGGCCTCCAAATCGGAAGCTCAACGACCCCGGCCTCCAAATTGGAGGCTGAGCGACCCCAGCCTCGAAATCTTACCCAGAGTGGCCCCAGCCTCCAAATCTGACCCAGAGAGGCCCTGCCCACCAAATCGGACCCTGAGGGGCCCCGCCCACCAAATCGGACCCTGAGGGGCCCCGCCCACCAAATTGGACCCTGAGAGGCCCCGCCCACCAAATTGGACCCAGAGTGGTCCCGCCCACCAAATTGGATCCAGAGTGGTCCCGCCCACCAAATCGGACCCAGCGGGGCTCCGCCCACAAAATCAGACCCAGAGGGGCCCTTGCCACAAAATCGGACCCTGAGGGGCCCCTGCCACAAAATTGGACCCTGAGGGGCCGCGGCCACAAAATCGTACCCTGAGGGGCCGCGGCCACAAAATCGGACCCTGAGGGGCCCCAACCACAAAATCGGACCCTGAGGGGACCCAACCACAAAATCGGACTCTGAGGTGCCCCTGACACAAAATCGGACCCTGAGGGGCCCCGGCCACAAAATTGGACCCTGAGGGGCCCAGCCCACAAAATCGGACCCTGAGGGGCCCAGCCCACCAAATTGGACCCTGAGGGGCCCCGCCCACCAAATCGGACCCTGAGAGGCCCCACCCACAAAATCGGACCCTGAGAGGCCCCACCCACAAAATCGGACCCTGACGGGCACCGGCCACAAAATCGGACCCTGAGGGGCCCCGCCCACCAAATTGGATCCAGAGTGGTCCCGCCCACCAAATTGGATCCAGAGTGGTCCCGCCCACCAAATCGGACCCAGTGGGGCTCCGCCCACAAAATCAGACCCAGAGGGGCCCTTGCCACAAAATCGGACCCTGAGGGGCCCCTGCCACAAAATCGGACCCTGAGGGGCCGCGGCCACAAAATCGGACCCTGAGGGGCCGCGGCCACAAAATCGGACCCTGAGGGGCCCCAACCACAAAATCGGACCCTGAGGGGACCCAACCACAAAATCGGACTCTGAGGGGCCCCTGACACAAAATCGGACCCTGAGGGGCCCCGGCCACAAAATCGGACCCTGAGGGGCCCAGCCCACAAAATCGGACCCTGAGGGGCCCAGCCCACCAAATTGGACCCTGAGGGGCCCCGCCCACCAAATCGGACCCTGAGAGGCCCCACCCACAAAATCGGACCCTGAGAGGCCCCACCCACAAAATCGGACCCTGACGGGCCCCGGCCACAAAATCGGACCCTGAGGGGCCCCACCCACAAAATTGGACCCTGAGGGGTTCCAGCCACAAAAATCGGATCCTGAGTGGCCCCAGCCACAAAATCGGACCCTGAGGGGCCCCAGCCACAAAATCGGACCTTGAGGGGCCCCACCCACCAAATCAGACCCTGAGGGGCCCCGGCCACCAAATCGGACCCTGAGGGGCCCCGGCCACCAAATCGGACCCTGAGTGGCCCCGGCCACAAAATCGGACCCTGAGGGGCCCCACCCACAAAATCGGACCCTGAGGGGCCCCACCCACAAAATCAGGCCCTGAGGGGCCCCACCCACAAAATCAGACCCTGAGGCCAAAGTGGCCCCTGAGAGGCACCCACAATTAAATCGTATCCTGACTTGAAAGTCTTGCAGGGGCAGCAGGCAAGTCTCTCTTAAAGGGGCAGCCCGGGCACCATTTCAAACCACTATCTGTACTTCCTTCAGGAAATACACATCTAGTATTAATGTTGTAATCCGAACGCTGCTAACTTATTCGTATTATTCAGTTGATTTCCGCAATTAATGCGACCCGAACCGCTAAACGCACAGACTCCGTTGAGGTGTCGTTTCGAAGCCAGCATCCATGAGAGGTGTGCTAAGTAATTTTCGTGTCGATCGGATTTGTAGTTTGTGCAATTTGCGCTAGAAATTTTTTTTCCCCGTCATTGGAATGTATTGTCTCAATGCTTTTCAATGGGGAAATTTTGCCATAGAGAAAACATGCCCTGAGGTGATTCAAATGGCAGTTAAGCTCATTGATATGCACAGGCAGACCCAGTTACTATGCCAACGCCTACGAACTTTACATGACGCCCCCAGGACACAGTTTCTGGCAGATAATATCAGCTCTTAAAGCGAAACCCACAGCACAAATGCAAATCTAGCTTCATCACATGACGCATGTCCCTGAGAGAGAATGTACGCCAAAGTGGATTTAGAAGCCCAGTGCGCCAAAGTAACTCTTAAACTGCCGACGAGCCTAAGTGATTCTTAAAGGGCCGGGGCACCAAAATGAGCCTTAAAGGGCGGGCGCGCCAAATCGAAAGCTGAGTGACCCGTCATTAATGCGGCCCGAACCGCTACACGCATAGACTCCGTTGAGGTGTCGTTTCAAAGCCAGCGTCCACGAGAGGTGTGCTAAGTATTTTTCGTGTCGATCGGATTTGTAGTTTTTGTGCAATTTGCGTTTGAAAATTTTTTTTCCTGTCATTGGAATGCACTGTCTCAATGCTTTTCAATGGGAAACTTAAACCGTGCCCTGAGGCGATTGAAATGGCAGTAAAGCTCTTTGATATGCGCAGGCACACCCATTTACTATTCCAACGACTACTAACGTCACATGACGCCCCCAGGACACAGATTCTGCCACATAATATCAGCTCTTAAAGCGAAACCCACAGCACAAATGCAAATCTAGCTTCATCACATGACGCATGCCCCTGAAAGAGAATGTGCGCCAAATTGCGCCCCCACCCACCAAATCGGACCCTGAGGGGCCCCGCCCACCAAATCGGACCCTGAGGGGCCCTGCTCACCAAATCGGACCCTGAGGGGCCCCCCCCCAAATCGGACCCTGAGGGGCCCCACCCACCAAATCGGACTCTGAGAGATCCCGCCCACCAAATGGGACCCTGAGGGTCCCCGCTCAACAAATCGGACCCTGAGGGGCCCTGCTCACCAAGTCGGACCCTGAGGGGCCCCACTCACCAAATTGGACCCTGAGGGGCCCCGCCCACCAAATCGGATTCTGAAAGGCCCCAACCACCAAATCGTCCCTGAGGGGCCCCGCTCACCAAATCGGACTCTGAAGGGGCCCTGCTCACCAAATTGAACTCTGAGGGGCCCCACTCACCAAATTGGACCCTGAGGGACCCCGCCCACCAAATCGGATTCTGAAAGGCCCCAACCACCAAATCGGACCCTGAGGGGTCCCGCCCACCAAATCGGACCCTGACGGGCCCTGCCCACCAAATCCAACCCTGAGGGGCCTCGCCCACCAAATAGCACCCTGAGGGGCCCCGCCCACCAAATCAGACCCTGAGGGGCCCCGCCCACCATATCAGACCCTTAGGGGCCCCATCCACAAAATCAGAGCCTGAGGGGCCCCATGCACAAAATCGGACCCTGAGGGGCTCCACCCACCACATCGGACACTGAGGTGCCCCAAACACAAAATCGGACCCTGAGAGGCCCCGTCCACAAAATCGGACCCTGAGAGGCCCCGCCCACAAAATCGAATTCTGAAAGGCCCCAACCACCAAATCGTCCCTGAGGGGACCCGCTCGCCAAATCGGACCCTGAGGGGCCCCACCCACTGAATTGGACCCTGAGGGGACGCATCCACCAAATCGGACCCTGAGGTGCCCCAAACACAAAATCGGACCTGAGGGGCCCCACCCACAAAATCGAACCCTGAGGGGCCCCGGCCACCAAATTAGACCCTGAGGGGCCCCGCCCGGCAAATCGGACCCTGAGGGGCTCTGCCCACCAAATCGGACCCCACCCACCAAATCGGACCCTGATGGGCCCCGCCCACCAAATCGGACACTGAGGGGCCCTGCCCACCAAATCGGACTCAGAGATCCCGCCCACCAAATTGAATCCTGAGGGGCCCCACCCACTAAATCAGACCCTGAGGGGCCGCATCCACCAAATCGGACCCTGAGGTGCCCCAAACACAAAATCGGACCCTGATGGGCCCCACCCACAAAATCGGACCCTGAGGGGCCCCACCCACAAAATCGGACCCTGAGGGGCCCCGCCCGGCAATCGGACCCTGAGGGGCTCCGCCCACCAAATCGGACCCCACCCACCAAATCGGACCCTCATGGGCCGCGCCCACCAAATCGGACCCTGAGAGGCCCCGCCCACCAAATCGGACCCTGAGGGGCCCTGCCCACCAAATCGGACTCAGAGATCCCGCCCACCAAATCGGACCCTGAGGGGCCCCGCTCACCAATTCGCCCTGCTCACCAAATTGAACTCTGAGGGGCCCCACCCACCAAATCGGATTCTGAAAGGCCCCAACCACCAAATCAGACCCTGAGGTGTCCCGCCCACCAAATCAGACCCTGACGGACCCTGCCCACCAAATCCGATCCTGAGGGGCCCCGCCCACCAAATAGGACCCTGAGGGTCCCCGCCCAGCAAATCGGACCCTGAAGGGCCCCGCCCACCAAATCGAACCCTGAGGGGCCCCACCTACCAAATCGGACCCTGATGGGCCCCGGCCACAAAATCGGACCCTGAGGGGCCCCACCCACAAAATCAGGCCCTGAGGGGCCCCACCCACAAAAGCGGACCCTGAGGCCAAAGTGGCCCCTGATAGGCACCCACACTTAAAACGGATCCTGAGTTGAAAGTTTTGCAGGGGCAGCAGGCAAGTCTCTCTTAAAGGGGCAGCCCGGGCATCATTTCAAACCACTATCTGTACTTCCTTCAGGAAATACACATCTAGTTATAGTGGTTTGAAAAAACCACTATATTGTAATCCGAACGCTGCTAACTTATTCTTCTTCTTCTTATTATTAGTATTAAGTTGATTTCCGCAATTAATGCGGCCCGAACCGCTACACGCACAGACTCCGTTGAGGTGTCGTTTCGAAGCCAGCGTCCATGAGAGGTGTGCTAAGTATTTTTCGTGTCGATCGGATTTGTAGTTTTTGCGCAATTTGCGTTTGAAAATTTTTTTTCCCGTCATTGGAATGCACTGTCTCCAATGCTTTTCAATAGGAAATGGCAAAACGTGCCCTGAGGCGATTGAAATGACAGTTGAGCTCATTGATATGCGCAGGCAGACCCAGTTACTATGCCAATGCCTACGAACTTCACTTGAACCCCAGCACAGAGCCTCTGCCACATAATATCAGCTCTTAAAGCGAAACTCACAGCACAAATGCAAATCTAGCTTCATCACATGACACATGCCCCTGAGAGAGAATGTGTGTGCCAAAGTGGATTTAAAAGAAGCCCATTGAGCCAAACTATCTCTTAAAGGGCCGACACACCAAATCGGAGGCTGAGCCACCCCGGCCTCCAAATCGGAGGCTGAGCCACCCCGGCCTCCAAATCGGAGGCTGAGCCACCCCGGCCTCCAAAACGGAGGCTGAGTCACCCCGGCCTCCAAATCGGAGGCTGAGCCACCCCGGCCTCCAAATCGGAGGCTGAGGGACCCCGGCCTCCAAATCGGAGGCTGAGCCACCCCGGCCTCCAAATCGGACCCTGAGGGGCCCCAACCACAAAATCGGACCCTGAGGGGCCCCTGACACAAAATCGGACCCTGAGGGGCCCCGGCCACAAAATCGGACCCTGAGGGGCCCAACCCACAAAATCGGACCCTGAGGGGCCCCGGCCACAAAATCGGACCTTGAGGGGCCCCACCCACAAAATTGGACCCTGAGGGGTTCCGGCCACAAAAATCGGATCCTGAGTGGCCCCGGCCACAAAATC
Source organism: Dendrobates tinctorius (assembly GCF_039654945.1). Lineage (NCBI taxonomy): Eukaryota > Metazoa > Chordata > Amphibia > Anura > Dendrobatidae > Dendrobates > Dendrobates tinctorius. The sequence goes on along the minus strand of NW_027361770.1, from coordinate 1,736,802 downwards.
GGACCCTGAGGGGCCCCGGCCACAAAATCGGACTTTGAGGGGCCCCACCCACCAAATCGGACACTGAGGGGCCCCGGCCACAAAATCGGACCCTGAGGGGCCCCGGCCACCAAATCGGACCCTGAGGGGCCCCGGCCACAAAATCGGACCCTGAGGGGCCCCGGCCACAAAATCGGAGCCTGAGGGGCCCGACCCACAAAATCGGACCCTGAGGGGCCCCACCCACAAAATCAGGCCCTGAGGGGCCCCACCCACAAAATCAGACCCTGAGGCCAAAGTGGCCCCTGAGAGGCACCCACAGTTAAATCGTATCCTGACTTGAAAGTCTTGCAGGGGCAGCAGGCAAGTCTCTCTTAAAGGGGCAGCCCGGGCACCATTTCAAACCACTATCTGTACTTCCTTCAGGAAATACACATCTAGTATTCAGTTGATTTCCGCAATTAATGCGGCCCGAACCGCTACACGCACAGACTCTGTTGAGGTGTCGTTTCGAAGCCAGCATCCATGAGAGGTGTGCTAAGTATTTTTCGTGTCGATCGGATTTGTAGTTTTTGCGCAATTTGCGTTTTAAATTTTTTTTCCCCATCATTGGAATGCACTGTCTCCAATGCTTTTTAATGGGCAGCTTAAAACATGCTCTGAGGCGATTGAAATGGCAGTTGAGCTCATTGATATGCGCAGGCACACCCAGTTACTATGCCAACGCCTACGAACGTCACATGACGCCCCGAGGAGAGAGCTTCTGCCACATAATATCAGCTCTTAAAGCAAAACCCACAGCACAAATGCAAATCTAGCTTCATCACATGACGCATGCCCCTGAGAGAGAATGTGTGCGCCAAAGTGGATTTAGAAGCCCAGTGAGCCACCCTGGCTCTTAAAGGGCCGACGCGCCAAAGTGATTCTTAAAAAGCCGTCGCACCAAAATGAGTCTTAAAGGGCCGGCACGCCAAATCGAAAGCTGAGTGACCCAAGGCTCCAAATCGGAGGCTGAAAGACCCTGGCCTACAAAAAGGAGGCTGAGCAACCCTGGCATCCAAATTGGACCCAGAGTGGCCCGGCCCACCAAATCAGACCCAGAGTGGCCCCACCCACCAAATCAGACCCAGAGAGGCCCCGCCCACCAAATTGGACCCTGAGGGGCCCCACTCACAAAATCGGACCCTGAGGGGCCCCACCCACAAAATCGGACCCTGAGGGGCCCCAACCACAAAATCTGACCCTAAGGGACCCTGGCCACAAAATCGGACCCTGATGGGCCCCAGCCACAAAATCGGACCCTGAGGGGCCCCGGCCACAAAATCAGACCCTGAGGGACCCCACCTACAAAATTGATCCCTGAGGGGCCCCACCCACAAAATCGGATCCTGAGGGGCCCCACCCACAAAATCGGATCATGAGGGGCCCCAACCACAAAATCGGACCCTGAGGGGCCCCACCCACAAAATTGGACCCTGAGGGGCCCCGGCCACCAAATCGGACCCTGAGGGGCCCCGGCCACAAAATCGGAGCCTGAGGGGCCCGACCCACAAAATCGGACCCTGAGGGGCCCCACCCACAAAATCAGGCCCTGAGGGGCCCCACCCACAAAATCAGACCCTGAGGCCAAAGTGGCCCCTGAGAGGCACCCACAGTTAAATCGTATCCTGACTTGAAAGTCTTGCAGGGGCAGCAGGCAAGTCTCTCTTAAAGGGGCAGCCCGGGCACCATTTCAAACCACTATCTGTACTTCCTTCAGGAAATACACATCTAGTATTCAGTTGATTTCCGCAATTAATGCGGCCCGAACCGCTACACGCACAGACTCTGTTGAGGTGTCATTTCGAAGCCAGCGTCCATGAGAGGTGTGCTAAGTATTTTTCGTGTCGATCGGATTTGTAGTTTTTGCGCAATTTGCGTTTGAAATTTTTTTTCCCCATCATTGGAATGCACTGTCTCCAATGCTTTTCAATGGGAAGCTTAAAACATGCCCTGAGGCGATTGAAATGGCAGTTGAGCTCATTGATATGCGCAGGCACACCCAGTTACTATGCCAACGCCTACGAACGTCACATGACGCCCCGAGGAGAGAGCTTCTGCCACATAATATCAGCTCTTAAAGCAAAACCCACAGCACAAATGCAAATCTAGCTTCATCACATGACGCATGCCCCTGAGAGAGAATGTGTGCGCCAAAGTGGATTTAGAAGCCCAGTGAGCCACCCTGGCTCTTAAAGGGCCGACGCGCCAAAGTGATTCTTAAAGAGCCGTCGCACCAAAATGAGTCTTAAAGGGCCGGCACGCCAAATCGAAAGCTGAGTGACCCAAGGCTCCAAATCGGAGGCTGAAAGACCCTGGCCTACAAAAAGGAGGCTGAGCAACCCTGGCATCCAAATTGGACCCAGAGTGGCCCGGCCCACCAAATCAGACCTAGAGTGGCCCCACCCACCAAATCAGACCCAGAGAGGCCCCGCCCACCAAATTGGACCCTGAGGGGCCCCACTCACAAAATCGGACCCTGAGGGGCCCCACCCACAAAATCGGACCCTGAGGGGCCCCAACCACAAAATCGGACCCTAAGGGACCCCGGCCACAAAAACGGACCCTGACGGGCCCCAGCCACAAAATTGGACCCTGAGGGGCCCCGGCCACAAAATCAGACCCTGAGGGACCCCACCTACAAAATTGATCCCTGAGGGGCCCCACCCACAAAATCGGATCCTGAGGGGCCCCACCCACAAAATCGGATCATGAGGGGCCCCAACCACAAAATCGGACCCTGAGGGGCCCCACCCACAAAATTGGACCCTCAGGGGCCCAGGCCACAAAATCGGACCCTGAGAGACCCCAGAAACAAAATCAGATCCTGAGGGGCCCCAACCACAAAATCGGACCCTGAGAGGCTCCGGCCACAAAATCGGACCCTGAGGGGCCCCAACCACAAAATCGGACCCTGAGAAGCACCGGCCACAAAATCGGACCCTGAGGGGCCCCGGCCACAAAATCGGACCCTGAGGGGCCCAACCCACAAAATCAGACTGTGTCCCCGCCCACCAAATTGAACTCTGAGGGGTCCCGCCCACCAAATCAGACCCAGAGTGGTCCGCCCACCAAATCAGACCTAGAGTGGCCTCGCTCACCAAATCGGACCCCGAGGGGCCCCGCTCACCAAATCAGACCCTGAGGGGCCCCACCCACCAAATCGGACCCCGAGGAGCCCCGCCCACCAAATCAGACCCCAAGGGGCCCCGCCCACCAAATCAGACCCCAAGGGGCCCCGCCCACCAAATCAGACCCCGAGGGTCCCCGCCAACCAAATTGGACCCTGAGGGGCCCCGCCCACCAAATCGGACTCTGATAGATCCCGCCCACCAAATCAGACCCTGAGGGGCCCCGCTCACCAAATCGGACCCTGAGGGGCCCCACTCACCAAATCGGACCTGAGGGGCCCCACCCACCAAATCGGACCCTGAGTGGCCCCGGCCACAAAATCGGACCGAGGGGCCCCACCCACAAAATCGGACCCTGAGGGGGCCCGGCCACAAAATCGGACATTGAGGGGCTCCACCCACAAAATCGGACCCTGAGAGGCCCCGGCCACAAGATTGGACCCTGAGGGGCCCCAACCACCAAATCAGACCCTGAGGGGCCCCATCCACAAAATCGGAGCCTGAGGGGCCCCATCCACAAAATCGGACCCTGAGGGGCCCCACCCACCACATCGGACACTGAGGTGCCCCAAACACAAAATCGGACCCTGAGAGGCCCCGTACACAAAATCCGACCCTGAGAGGCCCTGCCCACGAAATCGAATTCTGAAAGGCCCCAACCACCAAATCGTCCCTGAGGGGCCCCGCTCACCAAATCGGACCCTGAGGGGCCCCACCCACTAAATCGGACCCTGAGGGGCAGCATCCACCAAATCGGACCCTGAGGTGCCGCAAACACAAAATCGGACCCTGAGGGGCCCCACCCACAAAATCGGACCCTGAGGGGCCCCACCCACAAAATCGGACCCTGAGGGGCCCCGGCCACCAAATTAGACCCTGAGGGGCCCCGCCCGGCAAATCGGACCCTGAGGGGCTCCGCCCACCAAATCGGATCCCACCCACCAAATCGGACCCTGATGGGCCCCTCCCACCAAATCGGACCCTGAGAGGCCCCGCCCACCAAATCGGACCCTGAGGGGCCCTGCCCACCAAATCGGACTCAGAGATCCCGCCCACCAAATCGGAACCTGAGGGGCCCCACCCACTAAATCGGACCCTGAGGGGCCGCATCCACCAAATCGGACCCTGAGGTGCCCCAAACACAAAATCGGACCCTGATGGGCCCCACCCACAAAATCGGACCCTGAGGGGCCCCACCCACAAAATCGGACCCTGAGGGGACCCATCCACAAAATCGGACCCTGAGGGGCCCCACCCACCACATCGGACACTGAGGTGCCCCAAACACAAAATTGGACCCTGAGAGGCCCCGTCCACAAAATCGGACCCTGAGAGGCCCCGCCCACAAAATCGAATTCTGAAAGGCCCCAACCACCAAATCGTCCCTGAGGGGCCCCGCTCACCAAATCGGACCCTGAGGGGTCCCACCCACTGAATTGGACCCTGAGGGGCCGCATCCACCAAATCGGACCCTGAGGTGCCCCAAACACAAAATCGGACCTGAGGGGCCCCACCCACAAAATCGGACCCTGAGGGGCCCCACCCACAAAATCGAACCCTGAGGGGCCCCGGCCACCAAATTAGACCCTGAGGGGCCCCGCCCGGCAAATCGGACCCTGAGGGGCTCCGCCCACCAAATCGGACCCCACCCACCAAATCGGACCCTGATGGGCCCCGCCCACCAAATCGGACCCTGAGGGGCCCCACCCACAAAATCGGACCCTGAGGGGCCCCACCCACAAAATCGGACCCTGAGGGGCCCCGGCCACCAAATTAGACCCTGAGGGGCCCCGCCCGGCAAATCGGACCCTGAGGGGCTCCGCCCACCAAATCGGATCCCACCCACCAAATCGGACCCTGATGGGCCCCGCCCACCAAATCGGACCCTGAGAGGCCCCGCCCACCAAATCGGACCCTGAGTGGCCCTGCCCACCAAATCGGACTCAGAGATCCCGCCCACCAAATCGGACCCTGAGGGGCCCCACCCACTAAATCGGACCCTGAGGGGACGCATCCACCAAATCGGACCCTGAGGTGCCCCAAACACAAAATCGGACCCTGATGGGCCCCACCCACAAAATCGGACCCTGAGGGGCCCCACCCACAAAATCGGACCCTGAGGGGCCCCATCCACAAAATCAGACCCTGAGGGGCCCCACCCACCACATCGGACACTGAGGTGCCCCAAACACAAAATCGGACCCTGAGAGGCCCCGTCCACAAAATCGGACCCTGAGAGGCCCCGCCCACAAAATCGAATTCTGAAAGGCCCCAACCACCAAATCGTCCCTGAGGGGCCCCGCTCACCAAATCGGACCCTGAGGGGCCCCACCCACTAAATCGGACCCTGAGGGGCCGCATCCACCAAATCGGACCCTGAGGTGCCCCAAACACAAAATCGGACCTGAGGGGCCCCACCCACAAAATCGGACCCTGAGGGGCCCCACCCACAAAATCGAACCCTGAGGGGCCCCGGCCACCAAATTAGACCCTGAGGGGCCCCGCCCGGCAAATCGGACCCTGAGGGGCTCCGCCCACCAAATCGGACCCCACCCACCAAATCGGACCCTGAGGGGCCCTGCCCACCAAATCGGACTCAGAGATCCCGCCCACCAAATCGGACCCTGAGGGGCCCCACCCACTAAATCGGACCCTGAGGGGCCGCATCCACCAAATCGGACCCTGAGGTGCCCCAAACACAAAATCGGACCCTGATGGGCCCCACCCACAAAATCGGACCCTGAGGGGCCCCACCCACAAAATCGGACCCTGAGGGGCCCCATCCACAAAATCGGACCCTGAGGGGCCCCGCCCGGCAATCGGACCCTGAGGGGCTCCGCCCACCAAATCGGACCCCACCCACCAAATCGGACCCTGATGGGCCACGCCCACCAAATCGGACCCTGAGAGGCCCCGCCCACCAAATCGGACCCTGAGGGGCCCTGCCCACCAAATCGGACTCAGAGATCCCGCCCACCAAATCGGACCCTGAGGGGCCCCGCTCACCAAATCGCCCTGCTCACCAAATTGAACTCTGAGGGGCCCCACCCACCAAATCGGATTCTGAAATGCCCCAACCACCAAATCAGACCCTGAGGTGTCCCGCCCACCAAATCAGACCCTGAAGGACCCTGCCCACCAAATCCGACCCTGAGGGGCCCCGCCCACCAAATAGGACCCTGAGGGTCCCCGCCCAGCAAATCGGACCCTGAAGGGCCCCGCCCACCAAATCGAACCCTGAGGGGCCCCACCTACCAAATCGGACCCTGATGGGCCCCGGCCACAAAATCGGACCCTGAGGGGCCCCACCCACAAAATCAGGCCCTGAGGGGCCCCACCCACAAAAGCGGACCCTGAGGCCAAAGTGGCCCCTGATAGGCACCCACACTTAAAACGGATCCTGAGTTGAAAGTTTTGCAGGGGCAGCAGGCAAGTCTCTCTTAAAGGGGCAGCCCGGGCATCATTTCAAACCACTATCTGTACTTCCTTCAGGAAATACACATCTAGTTATAGTGGTTTGAAAAAACCACTATATTGTAATCCGAACGCTGCTAACTTCTTCTTCTTCTTCATATATATAGTGGTTTGAAAAAACCACTATATTGTAATCCGAACGCTGCTAACTTCTTCTTCTTCTTATTATTATTATTATTAAGTTGATTTCCGCAATTAATGCGGCCCGAACCGCTACACGCACAGACTCCGTTGAGGTGTCGTTTCGAAGCCAGCGTCCATGAGAGGTGTGCTAAGTATTTTTCGTGTCGATCGGATTTGTAGTTTTTGCGCAATTTGCGTTTGAAAAATTTTTTGCCCGTCATTGGAATGCACTGTCTCCAATGCTTTTCAATAGGAAATGGCAAAACGTGCCCTGAGGCGATTGAAATGACAGTTGAGCTCATTGATATGCGCAGGCAGACCCAGTTACTATGCCAATGCCTACGAACTTCACTTGAACCCCAGCACAGAGCCTCTGCCACATAATATCAGCTCTTAAAGCGAAACTCACAGCACAAATGCAAATCTAGCTTCATCACATGACACATGCCCCTGAGAGAGAATGTGTGCGCCAAAGTGGATTTAAAAGAAGCCCAGTGAGCCAAACTAGCTCTTAAAGGGCCGACACACGAAATCGGAGGCTGAGCCACCCCGGCCTCCAAATCGGAGGCTGAGCCACCCCGGCCTCCAAATCGGAGGCTGAGCCACCCCGGCCTCCAAATCGGAGGCTGAGCCACCCCGGCCTCCAAAACGGAGGCTGAGTCACCCCGGCCTCCAAATCGGAGGCTGAGCCACCCCGGCCTCCAAATCGGAGGCTGAGCCACCCCGGCCTCCAAATCGGAGGCTGAGGGACCCCGGCCTCCAAATCGGAGGCTGAGCCACCCCGGCCTCCAAATCGGACCCTGAGGGGCCCCAACCACAAAATCGGACCCTGAGGGGCCCCTGACACAAAATCGGACCCTGAGGGGCCCCGGCCACAAAATCGGACCCTGAGGGGCCCAACCCACAAAATCGGACCCTGAGGGGCCCCGGCCACAAAATCGGACCCTGAGGGGCCCCACCCACAAAATTGGACCCTGAGGGGTTCCGGCCACAAAAATCGGATCCTGAGTGGCCCCGGCCACAAAATCGGACCCTGAGGGGCCCCGGCCACAAAATCGGACTTTGAGGGGCCCCACCCACCAAATCGGACCCTGAGGGGCCCCGGCCACAAAATCGGACCCTGAGGGGCCCCGGCCACCAAATCGGACCCTGAGGGGCCCCGGCCACAAAATCGGACCCTGAGGGGCCCCGGCCACAAAATCGGAGCCTGAGGGGCCCGACCCACAAAATCGGACCCTGAGGGGCCCCACCCACAAAATCAGGCCCTGAGGGGCCCCACCCACAAAATCAGACCCTGAGGCCAAAGTGGCCCCTGAGAGGCACCCACAGTTAAATCGTATCCTGACTTGAAAGTCTTGCAGGGGAAGCAGGCAAGTCTCTCTTAAAGGGGCAGCCCGGGCACCATTTCAAACCACTATCTGTACTTCCTTCAGGAAATACACATCTAGTATTCAGTTGATTTCCGCAATTAATGCGGCCCGAACCGCTACACGCACAGACTCTGTTGAGGTGTCGTTTCGAAGCCAGCGTCCATGAGAGGTGTGCTAAGTATTTTTCGTGTCAATCGGATTTGTAGTTTTTGCGCAATTTGCGTTTTAAATTTTTTTTCCCCATCATTGGAATGCACTGTCTCCAATGCTTTTCAATGGGAAGATTAAAACATGCTCTGAGGCGATTGAAATGGCAGTTGAGCTCATTGATATGCGCAGGCACACCCAGTTACTATGCCAACGCCTACGAACGTCACATGACGCCCCGAGGAGAGAGCTTCTGCCACATAATATCAGCTCTTAAAGCAAAACCCACAGCACAAATGCAAATCTAGCTTCATCACATGACGCATGCCCCTGAGAGAGAATGTGTGCGCCAACGTGGATTTAGAAGCCCAGTGAGCCACCCTGGCTCTTAAAGGGCCGACGCGCCAAAGTGATTCTTAAAAAGCCGTCGCACCAAAATGAGTCTTAAAGGGCCGGCACGCCAAATCGAAAGCTGAGTGACCCAAGGCTCCAAATCGGAGGCTGAAAGACCCTGGCCTACAAAAAGGAGGCTGAGCAACCCAGGCATCCAAATTGGACCCAGAGTGGCCCGGCCCACCAAATCAGACCCAGAGTGGCCCCACCCACCAAATCAGACCCAGAGAGGCCCCGCCCACCAAATTGGACCCTGAGGGGCCCCACTCACAAAATCGGACCCTGAGGGGCCCCACCCACAAAATCGGACCCTGAGGGGCCCCACCCACAAAATCGGACCCTGAGGGTCCCCGGCCACCAAATTAGACCCTGAGGGGCCCCGCCCGGCAAATCGGACCCTGAGGGGCTCCGCCCACCAAATCGGACCCCACCCACCAAATCGGACCCTGATGGGCCCCGCCCACCAAATCGGACCCTGAGAGGCCCCGCCCACCAAATCGGACCCTGAGGGGCCCTGCCCACCAAATCGGACTAGAGATCCCGCCCACCAAATCGGACCCTGAGGGGCCCCACCCACTAAATCGGACCCTGAGGGGCCGCATCCACCAAATCGGACCCTGAGGTGCCCCAAACACAAAATCAGACCCTGATGGGCCCCACCCACAAAATCGGACCCTGAGGGGCCCCACCCACAAAATCGGACCCTGAGGGGCCCCGCCCGGCAAATCGGACCATGAGGGGCTCCGCCCACCAAATCGGACCCCACCCACCAAATCGGACCCTGATGGGCCCCGCCCACCAAATCGGACCCTGAGAGGCCCTGCCCACCAAATCGGACCCTGACGGGCCCTGCCCACCAAATCGGACTCAGAGATCCCGCCCACCAAATCGGACCCTGAGGGGCCCCGCTCACCAAATCGCCCTGCTCACCAAATTGAACTCTGAGGGGCCCCACCCACCAAATCGGACCCTGAGGGGCCCCATCCACAAAATCGGACCCTGAGGGGCCCCACCCACCACATCGGACACTGAGGTGCCCCAAACACAAAATCAGACCCTGAGAGGCCCCGTACACAAAATCCGACCCTGAGAGGCCCTGCCCACGAAATCGAATTCTGAAAGGCCCCAACCACCAAATCGTCCCTGAGGGGCCCCGCTCACCAAATCGGACCCTGAGGGGCCCCACCCACTAAATCGGACCCTGAGGGGCAGCATCCACCAAATCGGACCCTGAGGTGCCCCAAACACAAAATCGGACCCTGAGGGGCCCCACCCACAAAATCAGACCCTGAGGGGCCCCACCCACAAAATCGGACCCTGAGGGGCCCCGGCCACCAAATTAGACCCTGAGGGACCCCGCCCAGCAAATCGGACCCTGAGGGGCTCCGCCCACCAAATCGGACCCCACCCACCAAATCGGACCCTGATGGGCCCCGCCCACCAAATCGGACCCTGAGAGGCCCCGCCCACCAAATCGGACCCTGAGGGGCCCTGCCCACCAAATCGGACTCAGAGATCCCGCCCACCAAATCGGACCCTGAGGGGCCCCACCCACTAAATCGGACCCTGAGGGGCCGCATCCACCAAATCGGACCCTGAGGTGCCCCAAACACAAAATCGGACCCTGATGGGCCCCACCCACAAAATCGGACCCTGAGGGGCCCCACCCACAAAATCGGACCCTGAGGGGCCCCATCCACAAAATCGGACCCTGAGGGGCCCCACCCGGCAAATCGGACCCTGAGGGGCTCCGCCCACCAAATCGGACCCCACACACCAAATCGGACCCTGATGGGCCCCGCCCACCAAATCGGACCCTGAGAGGCCCTGCCCACCAAATCGGACCCTGACGGGCCCTGCCCACCAAATCGGACTCAGAGATCCCGCCCACCAAATCGCCCTGCTCACCAAATTGAACTCTGAGGGGCCCCACCCACCAAATCGGATTCTGAAAGGCCCCAACCACCAAATCAGACCCTGAGGTGTCCCGCCCACCAAATCAGACCCTGACGGACCCTGCCCACCAAATCCGACCCTGAGGGGACCCGCCCACCAAATAGGACCCTGAGGGTCCCCGCCCAGCAAATCGGACTCTGAAGGGCCCCGCCCACCAAATCGAACCCTGAGGGGCCCCACCTACCAAATTGGACCCTGATGGGCCCCGGCCACAAAATCAGACCCTGAGGGGCCCCACCCACAAAATCAGGCCCTGAGGGGCCCCACCCACAAAAGCGGACCCTGAGGCCAAAGTGGCCCCTGATAGGCACCCACACTTAAAACGGATCCTGAGTTGAAAGTCTTGCAGGGGCAGCAGGCAAGTCTCTCTTAAAGGGGCAGCCCGGGCACCATTTCAAACCACTATCTGTACTTCCTTCAGGAAATACACATCTAGTATTAATGTTGTAATCCGAAAGTTGCTAACTCATTCTTATTATTCAGTTTATTTCCGCAATTAATGCGGCCCGAACCGCTACATGCACAGACTCCGTTGAGGTGTCGTTTCGAAGCCAGCATCCACGAGCAGTGTGCTAAGTAATTTTCGCTTCGATCGGATTTGTAGTTTTTGTGCAATTTGCGTTAGAAAATTTATTTTCCAGTCATTGGAAAGTATTGTCTCAATGCTTTTCAATGGGTAAATTTTGCCATAGAGAAAACATGCCCTGAGGCGATTCAAATGGCAGTTAAGCTGATTGATATGCGTAGGCAGACCCACTTACTATGCCAATGCCTACGAACTTTACATGACGCCCACAGGACACAATTTCTGGCAGATAATATCAGCTCTTAAAGCGAAACCCACAGCACAAATGCAAATCTAGCTTCATCACATGACGCATGCCCCTGAGAGAGAATGTACGCCAAAGTGGATTTAGAAGCCCAGTGCGCCAAACCAGCTCTTAAACGGCCGACGCACCTAAGTGATTCTTAAAGGGCCGGCACACCAAAATGAGCTTTAAAGGGCCAGAGCGCCAAATTGAAAGCTGAGTGATCCCAGGCTCCAAATCGGAGGCTGATCCACCCTGGCCTACAAATCGGACCCAGAGTGGCCCCGCCCACCAAATCGGATCCTGAGAGGCCCCGCCCATCAAATCAGACCCAGAATGGCCCTGCCCACCAAATCGGACCCTGAAAGCCCCCGCCCACCAAATTAGACCCAGAGTGGCCCCGCCCACCAAATCGGATCCTGAGGGGCCCCTCCCACTAAATCAGACACTGAGGGGACCCGCCCACCAAATCGGACCCAGAGTGGCCCCGCCCACCAAATCAGACCCTGAGGGGCCCCGGCCACAAAATCAGACCCTGAGGGGCCCCACCCACCAAATCAGACCCTGAGGGGCCCTGGCCACAAAATCAGACCCTGAGGGGCCCCACCCGCAAAATTGGACCCTGAGGGGCCTCGCCCACCAAATCAGACCCAGAATGGACCCCGCCCACCAAATCGGACCCTGAGGGGCCCCGCCCACCAAATCAGTCCCTGAGGGGCCCCGCCAACCAAATTGGATCCTGAGGGGCCCCGCTCACCAAATCGTACCCTGAGGGGCCCCGCCGACCAAATCGGATTCTGAAAGGCCCCAACCACAAAATCGGACCCTGAGGGTCCCCGCCCACCAAATGGGACCCTGAGGAGCCCTTCCCACCAAATGGGACCCTGAGGGGCCCGCCCACCAAATCAAACCCTGAGGAATCCGCTCACCAAATCGGACCCCGAGGGGCCCCACCCACCAAATCAGACCCTGAGGGGCACCGCCCACCAAATTGGACCATGAGGGGCCCCGGCCACAAAATCGGACCCTGAGGGGCCCCAACCACAAAATCGGACCCTGAGAGGCCCCAACCGCAAAATCAGACCCTGAGGGGTCCCAACCACAAAATCAGACCCTGAGGGGCCCCAACCACAAAATCAGACCCTGAGGGGTCCCAACCACAAAATCGGACCCTGAGGGGCCCCGGACACAAAATCAGACCCTGAGGCGCCCCAGCCACAAAATCGGACCCTGAGGGGCCCCAACCACAAAATCAGACCCTGAGAGGTCCCAATCACAAAATCGGACCCTGAGGGGACCCCGGACACAAAATCGGACCCTGTGGGGCCCCGGCCACAAAATCGGACCCTGAAGGGCCCTGGCCACAAAATCGGACCCTGAGGGGCCCAACCCACAAAATCGGAACCTGAGGGGCCCCAACCACAAAATCGGACCCTGAGGGTCCCCACTCACAATATCGGACCCTGAGGGGCCCCACTCACAAAATCGGACCCTGAGGGGCCCCACCCACAAAATCTGACCCTGATGGGGCCACACCCACAAAATCGGACCCTGAGGGGCCACACCCACAAAACAGGAGCCTGAGGGATCCCGGCCAACAATTCAAGCCCTGAGGAGCCCAGGCCAAGGAATCAGATCCTGAGGAGCCCCACCCACCAAATCAGACCCTGAGGCCAAAGTGGCCCCTGAGAGGCACTCACAATTAAAACGGATCCTGAGTTGAAAGTCTTGCAGGGGCAGGAGGCAAGTCTCTCTTAAAGGGGCAGCCGGGTACCATTTCAAACCACTATCTGTACTTCCTTCAGGAAATACACATCTAGTATTAATGTTGTAATCCGAAAGTTGCTAACTCATTCTTATTATTCAGTTGATTTCCGCAATTAATGCGGCCCGAACCGCTACATGCACAGACTCCGTTGAGGTGTCGTTTCGAAACCAGCGTCCACGAGCAGTGTGCTAAGTAGTTTTCGTTTCAATCGGATTTGTAGTTTTTGTGCAATTTGCGTTAGAAAATTTATTTTCCAGTCATTGGAAAGTATTGTCTCAATGCTTTTCAATGGGGAAATTTTGCCATAGAGAAAACATGCCCTGAGGCGATTCAAATGGCAGTTAGGCTGATTGATATGCGTAGGCAGACCCAGTTACTATGCCAACGCCTACGAACTTTACAAGACGCCCCCAGGACACAATTTCTGGCAGATAATATCAGCTCTTAAAGCGAAACCCACAGCACAAATGCAAATCTAGCTTCATCACATGACGCATGCCCCTGAGAGAGAATGTACGCCAAAGTGGATTTAGAAGCCCAGTGTGCCAAACCAGCTCTTAAACGGCTGACGCGCCTAAGTGATTCTTAAAGGGCCGGCGCACCAAAATGAGCCTTAAAGGGCCGGAGCGCCAAATCGAAAGCTGAGTAACCCCAGGCTCCAAATCGGAGGCTGATCCACCCTGGCCTACAAATCGGAGACTGAGCCACCCTGGCCTCCAAATCGGACCCAGAGTGGCCCCACCCACCAAATCGGATCCTGAGAGGCCCCGCCCACCAAATCAGACCCAGAATGGCCCTGCCCACCAAATCGGACCCTGAAAGTCCCCGCCCACCAAATTAGACCCAGAGTGGCCCCGCCCACCAAATCGGATCCTGAGGGGCCCCGCCCACTAAATCAGACCCTGAGGGGACCCGCCCACCAAATCGGACCCAGAATGGCCCCGCCCACCAAATCGGACCCAGAGGGGCCCCGCCCACCAAATCGGGCCCTAAGGGGCCCTGGCCACAAAATCGGACCCTGAGGGGTTCCAACCACAAAATCAGATGCTGAGGGGCCACACCACACACTAAATCGGACCCTGAGGGGCCCCAACCACAAAATCGAACCCAGAGTGGCCCAGCTCACCAAATCGGACCCTGATGGGCCCCACCCACAAAATCTGACCCTGAGGGGCCCCACCCACCATATCGTACCCTGAGGGGCCCCGCCCACCAAATCAGACCCAGATTTGCCCCGCCCACCAAATCGGACCCTGATGGGCCCTGCTCACCAAATCAGACCCTGAGAGGCCCAACCCACCAATTCGTACCCTGAGGGACCCCGCCCACCTATTGGACTCTGAGAGATCCCGCCCACCAAATCAGACCCTGAGGGGCCCCGCTCACCAAATCGGACCCTGAGGGGCCCCGCTCACCAAAGCAGACCCTGAGGGGCCCCGCTCACCAAATTGGACCCTGAGCGGCAACGCCCACCAAATCGGATTCTGAAAGGCCCCAACCACAAAATCGGACCCTGAGGGGCCCCAGACAAAAAATCGGACCCTGAGGGGCCCCGCCCACCAAATCGGACCCTGAGGGGCCCCACCCACCAAATCAGACCCTGAGGGGCCCCGCCAACCAAATCGGACCCTGAGGGGCCCCGCTCACCAAATCGGACCCTGAGGGGCCCCACCCACCAAATCGGATTCTGAAAGGCCCCAACCACAAAATCGGACCCTGAGGGTCCCCGCCCACCAAATGGTACCCTGAGGGGCCCTGCCCACCAAATGGGACCCTGAGGGGCCCGCCCACCAAATCAAACCCTGAGGGATCCGCTCACCAAATTGGACCCCGAGGGGTCCCGCCCACCAAATCAGACCCTGAGGGGCCCCGCCCACCAAATTGGACCATGAGGGGCCCCACCAACCAAATCTGGCCCTGAGGGGCTCCGCCACAAAATTGGACCCAGAGTGACGCTGCCCAACAAATCGGATTCTGAGGGACCCCACCCACCAAATTGGACCCTGAATGGCCCCGCCCACCAAATTAGACCCAGAGTTGCCCCGCCCATCAAATCTGACCCTGAGGGGCCCCGTCCACCAAATCGGACCCTGAGGGGCCCCGCCCACCAAATCGGACCCTGAGGGGCCCCACCCACCAATTTGGATTCTGAGTGACCCCGCCCACCAAATCGAACCCTTAGGGGCCCCGCCCACCAAATCGGACCCTGAGTTGCCCCACCCACCAAATCGGACCCTAAGGGGCCGATCGGAGTCTGAAGGGCCCCAACCACAAAGTCGGACCCTGAGGAGCCCCACCCACCAAATCGAACCCTGAGGGTCCCCTCCCACCAATTCGGACCCTGAGGGGCCCCCACCAAACTGGACCCACAGTGGCCCCGCCCACCAAATTGGACCCAGAGTGGCCCCGCCCACCAAATCTGACAGTGAGGGGACCCGGCCACAAAATTGGACCCTGAGGGGCCCGGCCACAAAATCGGACCCTGAGGGGCCCCACTCAAATAATCGGACCCTGAGGGGTTCCGGCCACAAAATCGGACCCTGAGGGGCCCCGCCCACCAAATCAGACCCTGGGGGACCCCGCCCACCAATTCGGACCCTGAGGGGCCCCACCCACCAATTCGGATTCTGAGTGGCCCCGCCCACCAAATCGGACCCTTAGGGGCCCTGCCCACCAAATCGGACCCTGAGTTGCCCCGCCCACCAAAACGGACCCTGAGGGCCCCACCCACCAAATCGGATTCTGAAGGGCCCCAACCACAAAGTCGGACCCTGAGGAGCCCCACCCACCAAATCAAACCCTGAGGGGCCCCGCCCACCAAATCAGACCCTGAGGGGCCCCCCACCAAATTGGTCCCAGAGTGGTCCCGCCCACCAAATTGGACCCAGAGTGGCCCCGCCCACCAAATCGGACCCTGAGGGGCCCCGGCCACAAAATTGGACCCTGAGGGGCCCTACCCACAAAATCGGACCCCTGAGGGGCCCCATCCACCAAATCGGACCCTGAGGGGCCCCGGCCACAAAATCGGACCCTGAGGGGCCCCACTCACAAAATCAGACACTGAGGGGCCCCACCCACAAAATCGGACCCTGAGGCCAAAGTGGCCCCTGAGAGGCACCTACAGTTAAAACGGATCCTGAGTTGAAAGTCTTGCAGGGGCAGCAGGCAAGTCTCTCTTAAAGGGGCAGCCCGGGCACCATTTCAAACCACTATCTGTACTTCCTTCAGGAAATACACATCTAGTATTATTATTACTATTAAGTTGATTTCCGCAATTAATACTGCCCGAACCGCTACACGCACAGGCTCCGTTGAGGTGTCGTTTCGAAGCCAGCGTCCATGAGAGGTGTGCTAAGTATTTTTCGTGTCGATCGGATTTGTAGTTTTTGCGCAATTTGCGTTTGAAAATTTTTTTACCGTCATTGGAATGCACTGTCTTAATGCATTTGAATGGGAAACTTAAAACGTGCCCTGAGGTGATTGAAATGGCAGTAAAGCTCATTGATATGCGCAGGCACACCCAGTTACTATGCCAACGCCTACGAATGTCACATGACGCCCCCAGGACAGAGCTTCTGCCACATAATGTCAGCTCTTAAAGCGAAACCCACAGCACAAAATGCAAATCTAGCTTCATCACATGACGCATGCCCAAAGAGAGAATGGGCGCCAAAGTGCGCCCACGCCCACCAAATCGGACCGTGAGGAGCCCCGCCGACCAAATCGGACTCTGAGGGACCCCGCCCACCAAATCGGACCCTGAGGGGCCCCGCTCACCAAATCGGACCCTGAGGAGCCCCGCTCACCAAATCAGATCCTGAGGGGCCCCGCCCACCAAATCAGATCCTGAGGGGCCCCGCCCACCAAATCAGATCCTGAGGGGCCCCGCCCACCAAATCGGACTCAGAGATCCCGCCCACCAAATCGGACCCTGAGGGGCCCCGCTCACCAAATCGGACCCTGAGGGGCCCCACTCACCAAATTGAACTCTGAGGGGCCCCGCTCACGATATCGGACCCTCAGGGGCCCCGCCCACCGAATCAGATCCTGAGGGGCCCCGCCCACCAAATCGGACTCTGAGAGATCCCGCTCACCAAATCGGACCCTGAGGGGCACCGCTCACCAAATCGGACCCTGAGAGGCCCCGCCCACCAAATCAGATTCTGAAGGGCCCCAACCACAAAATCGGACCCTGAGGGGCACCGGCCACAAAATCGGACCCTGAGAGACCCCGGCCACAAAATCAAACCCAGAGGGGCCCCACCCACAAAATTGGACCCTGAGGGGCCCCGCCCACCAAATCGGACCATGAGGGGCCCTGCCCACAAAATCGGACCCTGAGAGGCCCCGCCAAAAAATCGGACCCTGAGGGGCCCCGCCAACCAAATCGGACTCTGAGGGGCCCCACCCACAAAATCGGACCCTGAGGGCCCCCAATCACAAAACGGACCCTGAGGGGCCCCAACCATAAAATCGGACCCTGAGGGCCCCGCCCACCAAATCGGACCCTGAGGGGCCCCACCCACAAAATCAGACCATGAAAGGCCCCGCCCTCAAAATCAGACCCTGAGTAGACCCTTCCACAAAAACAGACCCTGAGGGGCCCCGGCCACAAAATCGGACCCTGAGGGGCCCCGGCCACAAAATCAGACCCTGAGGGGCCCCACCCTCAAAATCGGATCCTGAGGGGCCCAACCAGCAAAAATCGGACCATGAGGGGCCCCAGCCACAAAATCGGACCCTGAGGGGCCCCGGCCACAAAACCGGACCCTGAGGGGCCCCAACCACAAAATCGGACCCTGATGGGACCCACCCACCAAATCGGACCCTGAGGGGCCACACCCTCAAAATCGGTTCCTGAGGGGCCCAACCAGCAAAAATCGGACCCTAAGGGCCCCAGAAACAAAATCGGACCCTGAGGGGCCCCAACCACAAAACCGGACCCTGAGGGGCCCCAACCACAAAATCGGACCCTGATGGGACCCACCCACCAAATCGGACCCTGAGGGGCCACACCCACAAAATCGGATGCTGAGAGGCCACACCCACAAAATCATACCCTGAAGGGCCCCACCCACAATATCAGACCCTGAGGGGCCCCACCCACAAAATCGTACCATGAGGGGCCCTACCCATAAAATCGGACCCTGAGGGGACCCACCCACAAAATCGGACCCAGAGGGGCCACACCCACAAAATCGGACCCTGAGGAATCCTGGCCACTAATTCAAATCTTGAGGAGCCCAGGCCACCGAATCGGATCCTGAGGGCCCCACCCACCAAATAAGACGCTGAGGCCAAAGTGGCCCCTGAGAGGCACCCACATTTAAAACGGATCCTGAGTTGAAAGTCTTGCAGGGGCAGCAGCCAAGTCTCTCTTAAAGGGGCAGCCCAGGCACTATTTCAAACCACTATCTGTACTTCCTTCAGGAAATACACATCTAGTTATTATTATTAAGTTGATTTCCGCAATTAATGCGGCCCGAACCGCTACACGCACAGACTCCGTTGAGGTGTCGTTTCAAAGCCAGCGTCCATGAGAGGTGTGCTAAGTATTTTTCGTGTCGATCGGATTTGTAGTTTTTGCGCAATTTGCGTTTGAACATTTTTTTTCCCGTCATTGGAATGCACTGTCTCCAATGCTTTTCAATAGGAAATGGCAAAACATGCCCTGAGGCGATTGAAATGACAGTTGAGCTCATTGATATGCGCAGGCACACCCAGTTACTATGCCAACGCCTACGAACTTCACCTGAACCCCAGCACAGAGCCTCTGCCACATAATATCAGCTCTTAAAGCGAAACCCACAGCACAAATGCAAATATAGCTTCATCACATGACACATGCCCCTGAGAGAGAATGTGTGCGCCAAAGTGGATTTAAAAGAAGCCCAGTGAGCCAAACTAGCTCTTAAAGGGCCAACGCGCCAAAGTGATTGTTAAAGGGCCAGCGCACCCAAATGAGTCTTAAAGGGCTGACACACCAAATCGGAGACTGAGCCACCCCGGCCTCCAAATCGGACGCTGAGCCACCCCGGCCTCCAAATCGGACGCTGAGCCACCCCGGCCTCCAAATCGGACGCTGAGCCACCCCGGCCTCCAAATCGGAGGCTGAGCCACCCCGGCCTCCAAATCGGGGGCTGAGCGACCCCGGCCTCCAAATCGGAGGCTGAGCCACCCCGGCCTCCAAATCGGAGGCTGAGCCACACCGGCCTCCAAATCGGAGGTTGAGCCACCCCGGCCTCCAAATCGAAGGCTGATCCACCCCGGCCTCCAAATCGGAGGCTGATCCAAATCGGAGGCTGATCCACCCCGGCCTCCAAATCGGAGGCTGAGCCACCCCGGCCTCCAAATCGGAGGCTGAGTCACCCCGGCCTCCAAATCGGAGGCTGAGTCACCCCGGCCTCCAAATCGGAGGCTGAGTCACCCCGGCCTCCAAATTGGAGGCTGATCCACCCCGGCCTCCAAATCGGAGGCTGATCCAAATCGGAGGCTGATCCACCCCGGCCTCCAAATCGGAGGCTGAGCCACCCCGGCCTCCAAATCGGAGGCTGAGTCACCCCGGCCTCCAAATCGGAGGCTGAGTCACCCCGGCCTCCAAATCGGAGGCTGAGTCACCCCGGCCTCCAAATCGGAGGCTGAGCCACCCCGGCCTCCAAATCGGAGGCTGAGCCACCCCGGCCTCCAAATCGGAGGCTGAGCCACCTCGGCCTCCAAATCGGTGGCTGAGCCACCCCGGCCTCCAAATCGGAGGCTGAGTCAACCCGGCCTCCAAATCGGTGGCTGAGCCACCCCGGCCTCCAAATCGGAGGCTGAGCCACCCCGGCATCCAAATTGGAGGCTGAGCCACCCCGGCCTCCAAATCGGAGGCTGAGCCACCCCGGCCTTCAAATCGGAGGCTGTGCCACCTCGGCCTCCAAATCGGAGGCTGAGCCACCCCGGCCTCCGAATCGGAGGCTGAGCCACCCCGGCCTCCGAATCGGAGGCTGAGCCACCCCGGCCTCCGAATCGGAGGCTGAGCCACCCCGGCCTCCAAATCGGAGGCTGAGCCACCCGGCCTCCAAATCGGAAGCTCATTGACCCCGGCCTCCAAATCGGAGGCTCTTTGACCTTGGCCTCCAAATCGGAGGCTCTTTGACCTCGGCCTCCAAATCGGAAGCTCAACGACCCCGGCCTCCAAATTGGAGGCTGAGCGACCCCAGCCTCCAAATCTTACCCAGAGTGGCCCCACCCACCAAATCGGACCCTGTGGGGCCCCGCTCACCAAATCGGACCCTGAGGCCCCGCCCACCAAATTGGACCCAGAGTGGTTCAGCCCACCAAATTGGACCCAGAGTGGTCCCGCCCACTAAATTGGACCCAGAGTGGTCCCGCCCACTAAATTGGACCCAGAGGGGCTCCGCCCACAAAATCAGACCCAGAGGGGCCCCTGCCACAAAATCAGACCCTGAGGGGCCGCGGCCACAAAATTGGACCCTGATAGGCCCCGGACACAAATTCGGACCCTGAGGGGCCCCAACCACAAAATCGGACCCTGAGGGGACCCAACCACAAAATCGGACCCTGAGAGGTCCCGCCCACCAAATTGGACCCAGAGTGGTCCCACCCACCAAATTGGACTCAGAGGGGCCCCACCCACAAAATCGGACCCTGAGGGGCCCCTGCCACAAAATCGGACCCTGAGGGGCCGCGGCCACAAAATCAGACCCTGAGGGGCTGCGGCCACAAAATCGGACCCTGAGGGGCCCCAACCACAAAATCAGACCCTGAGGGGACCCAACCACAAAATCGGACCCTGAGGGGCCCCTGACACAAAATCGGACCCTGAGGGGCCCCGGCCACAAAATCGGACCCTGAGGGGCCCCGGCCACAAAATCGGACCCTGAGGGGCCCAATCCACAAAATTGGACCCTGAGGGGCCCTGCCCACCAAATTGGACCCTGAGGGGCCCCGCCCACCAAATCGGACCCTGAGAGGCCCCACCCACAAAATCGGACCCTAACGGGCCCCGGCCTCAAAATCGGACCCTGAGGGGCCCCACCCACAAAATTGGACCCTGAGGGGTTCCGGCCACAAAAATCGGATCCTGAGTGGCCCGGCCACAAAATCAGACCCTGAGGGGCCCCAGCCACAAAATCAGACCTTGAGGGGCCCCAAACACCAAATCAGACCCTGAGGGGCCCCGGCCACCAAATCGGACCCTGAGGGGCCCCGGCCACCAAATCGGACCCTGAGTGGCCCCGGCCACAAAATCGGACCCTGAGGGGCCCCACCCACAAAATCAGGCCCTGAGGGGCCCCACCCACAAAATCAGACCCTGAAGCCAAAGTGGCCCCTGAGAGGCACCCACAGTTAAATCGTATCCTGAGTTGAAAGTCTTGCAGGGGCAGCAGGCAAGTCTCTCTTAAAGGGGCAGCCCGGGCACCATTTCAAACCACTATCTGTACTTCCTTCAGGAAATACACATCTAGTTCTTCTTCTTCTTATTATTATTATTATTATTAAGTTGATTTCCGCAATTAATGCGGCCCGAACCGCTACACGTACAGACGACGTTTAGGTGTTGTTTCGAAGCCAGCGTCCACGAGAGGTGTGCTAAGTATTTTTCGTGTCGATCGGATTTGTAGTTTTTGCGCAATTTGCGTTTGAAATTTTTCTTTCCCGTCATTGGAATGCACTGTCTCCAATGCTTTTCAATGGGTAATGGCAAAACGTGCCCTGAGGCGATTGAAATGGCAGTTGAGCTCATTGATATGCGCAGGCAGACCCAGTTACTATGCCAACGCCTACGAACGTCACATGACATCCCAAGGACAGAGCTTCTGCCACATAATATCAGCTCTTAAAGTGAAACCCACAGCACAAATGCAAATCTAGCTTCATCACATGACACATGCCCCTGAGATAGAATGTGCGACAAAGTGGATTTAGAAGCCCAGTGAGCCACCCTGGACCTTAAAGGGCCGACGTGCCTCAGTGATTCTTAAAGGGCCAGCGCACCGAAATGAGTCTTAAAGGGCCGGTGCGCCAAATCGAAAGCTGAGTGACCCCGGCCTCCAAATCGGAGGCTGAGCCACCCCGGCCTCCAAATCGGAGGCTGAACCACCCCGGCCTCCAAATCGGAGGCTGAGCCTCCAAATCGGACCCAGTGTGGCCCCGCTCAAAAAATCACACCCAGAGTAGCACAGCCCCCAAATCGGATCCTGAGGGGCCCCGCCCACCAAATCGGACCCTGAAGGGCCCCGTCCACCAAATCGGACCCTGAGGAGCCCCGCCCACCAAATCAGACCCTGAGAAGCCCCGCCCACCAAATCGGACCCAGAGTGACCCCGCCCACCAAATCGGACCCTGAAGGGCCCCGCCCATCAAATCGGACCCAGAGTGGCCCCACCCACCAAATCGGACCCAGAGGGGCCCTGCCCATCAAATCGGACCCTGAGGGGCCCCGCCCACCAAATCGGAACCTGAGGAGCCGCGCCCACCAAATCGGACCCAGATTGACACCGCCCACCAAATCGACCCCGGGGAGCCCCGCCCACCAAATCGGACCCAGATTGACCCCACCCACCAAATCGGACCATGAGGGGCCCCGCCCACCAAATCGGACCATGAGGGGCACCGCCCACCAAATCGGACCCTGAAGGGCCCCGCCCACCAAATCGGACCCAGAGGGGCCCCGCCCACCAAATCGGACCCAGGGGGGCCCCACCCACCAAATCGGACCATGAGGGGCCCCGCCCACCAAATCGGACCATGAGGGGCACCGCCCACTAAATCGGACCCAGAGTGGCCCCCGCCCACCAAAATGGACCCAGGGGGCTCCACCCACAAAATCAGACCCTGAGGGGCCCCACCCACAAAATCGGACGCTGAGTGGGCCCGGCCACAAAATCAGACCATGAGGGGCCCCAACCACAAAATCGGACCCTGAGAGACCCCGGCCACAAAATCGAACCTAGAGGGGCCCCAGTCACAAAATAGGACTCTCAGGGGCCCCAACCACAAAATCGGACCCTGAGAGACCCCGGCCACAAAATCGAACCCAGAGGGGCCCCAGTCACAAAATCAGACCCTAAGGGGCCCAGGTCACGAAATCGGACCCTGAGGGGCCCCTCCCACAAAATCAGACCCTGAGGGGCCCTGCCCACCAAATTAGACCCTGAGGGGCCCACCCTCAAAATCAGACCCTGAGGGGCCCCAGCCACAAAATCAGACCCTGATGGGCCCCAGCCACAAAATTGGACTCTGAGGGGCCCCACCCACAAAATCGGACCCTGAGGGGCCCCACCCACAAATCCAGACCCTGAGGGGACCCGGCCACAAAATCGGACCCTGAGAGACCCCGGCCACAAAATCGGACCCTGAGGGGCCCCAACCACAAAATCAGACCCTGAGGGACCCCAGCCACAAAATCAGAACCTGAGGGGCCCCAACCACAAAATCAGACCCTGAGGGGCCCCAGTCACAAAATCGGACCCTGAGGGGCCCCGCCCACCAAATTAGACCCTGATGGGCCCCACCCTCAAAATCGGTCCCTGAGGGGCCCCGGCCACAAAATCGGACCCTGAGGGGCCCCACCCGCAAAATCGGACCCTAAGGGGCCCCGGCCACAAAATCGGACTCTGAGGGGCCCCACACGCAAAATCGGACCCAAAGGGGCCCCACCCGCAAAATCGGACCCTGAGAGGCACCGGCTACAAAATCGGACCCTGAGGGGCCCCGGACACAAAATCGGACCCTGAGGGGCCCCGGCCACAAAATCGGACCCTGAGGGGCCCAACCCACAAAATCAGACTCAGTGTCCCCGCCCACCAAATCGGACCCTGAAGGGCCACGTCCACCAAATCGGACCCAAAGTGGCCCCGCCCACCAAATCGGACCCTGAGGGGCCCCGCCCACCAAATTGGACCCTGAGGGGCCCCGCCCACCAAATCGGACCCTGAGGGGCCCCGCCTATTAAATCGGATTCTGAAAGGCCCCAACCACAAAATCAGACCCTGAGGGTCCACGCTGACCAAATTGAACTCTGAGGGGCCCCACCCACCAAATCGGACCCAGATTGGCCCGCCCACCAAATCAGACCTAGAGTGGCCCCGCTCACCAAATCGGACCCCGAGGGGCCCCACCCACCAAATCGGACGCCGAGGGGCCCCACCCACCAAATCGGACCCCGAGGAGCCCCGCCCACCAAATCGGACCCCGAGGGGCCCTGCCCACCAAATCGGACCCCGAGGGGCCCCGCCCACCAAATCAGACCCCGATGGGCCCCGCCCACCAAATCGGACCCTGAGGGGCCCCGCCCACCAAATCGGACTCTGATAGATCCCGCCCACCAAATCAGACCCTGAGGGGCAAAGCTCACCAAATCGGACCCAGAGTGGCCCCGCCCACAAAATCGGACCCAGAGTGGCCCCGCCCACCAAATCAGACCCAGAGTGGCCCCGCCCACCAAATTGTACCCTGAGGGGCCCCACCCACAAAATCGGACCCTAAGGGGCCCCACCCACAAAATTGGACCCTGAGGGGACCCGGCCACAAAATTGGACCCTGAGGGGCCCCACCCACAAAATTGGACCCTGAGGGGATCCGGCCACAACATCGGACCCTGAGGGGCCCCACTCACAAAATCGGACCCTGACGGGCCCTACCCACAAAATCGGACCCTGAGGGGCTCCAACCACAAAATCGAACCCTGACGGGCCCCGGCCACAAAATCGGACCCTGATGGGCCCCGGCCACAAAATCGGACCCTGAGGGGCCCCGGCCACAAAATCGGACCCTGAGGGACCCCACCTACAAAATTGAACCCTGAGGGGCCCCAACCACATAATCGGATCCTGAGGGGCCCCACCCACAAAATCGGACCCTGAGGGGCCCCACCCACAAAATTGGACCCTCAGGGGCCCCGGCCACAAAATCGGACCCTGAGGGACCCCGGCCACAAAATCAGATCCTGAGGGGCCCCAACCACAAAATCGGACCCTGAGAGGCTCCGGCCGCAAAATCGGACCCTGAGGGGCCCCAACCACAAAATCGGACCCTGAGAGGCACAGGCCACAAAATCGGACCCTGAGCGGCCCCGCCCACAAAATTAGACCCTGAGGGGCCCCACCCTCAAAATCGGACCCGGAGGGGCCCCGCCCACCAAATCGGACCCTGAGGGGCCCCACCCTCAAAATCGGACCCTGAGGGGCCCCGCCCACCAAATTAGACCCTGAGGGGCCCCACCCTCAAAATCGGACCCTGAGGGGCCCCAGCCACAAAATCAGACACTGAGGGCCCCGCCCACTAAATTAGACCCTGAGGGGCCCCACCCACCAAATCGGACCCTAAGGGGCCGATCGGAGTCTGAAGGGCCCCAACCACAAAGTCGGACCCTGAGGAGCCCCACCCACCAAATCGAACCCTGAGGGTCCCCTCCCACCAATTCGGACCCTGAGGGGCCCCCACCAAACTGGACCCACAGTGGCCCCGCCCACCAAATTGGACCCAGAGTGGCCCCGCCCACCAAATCTGACAGTGAGGGGACCCGGCCACAAAATTGGACCCTGAGGGGCCCGGCCACAAAATCGGACCCTGAGGGGCCCCACTCAAATAATCGGACCCTGAGGGGTTCCGGCCACAAAATCGGACCCTGAGGGGCCCCGCCCACCAAATCAGACCCTGGGGGACCCCGCCCACCAATTCGGACCCTGAGGGGCCCCACCCACCAATTCGGATTCTGAGTGGCCCCGCCCACCAAATCGGACCCTTAGGGGCCCTGCCCACCAAATCGGACCCTGAGTTGCCCCGCCCACCAAAACGGACCCTGAGGGCCCCACCCACCAAATCGGATTCTGAAGGGCCCCAACCACAAAGTCGGACCCTGAGGAGCCCCACCCACCAAATCAAACCCTGAGGGGCCCCGCCCACCAAATCAGACCCTGAGGGGCCCCCCACCAAATTGGTCCCAGAGTGGTCCCGCCCACCAAATTGGACCCAGAGTGGCCCCGCCCACCAAATCGGACCCTGAGGGGCCCCGGCCACAAAATTGGACCCTGAGGGGCCCTACCCACAAAATCGGACCCCTGAGGGGCCCCATCCACCAAATCGGACCCTGAGGGGCCCCGGCCACAAAATCGGACCCTGAGGGGCCCCACTCACAAAATCGGACCCTGAGGGGCCCCACCCACAAAATCGGACCCTGAGGCCAAAGTGGCCCCTGAGAGGCACCTACAGTTAAAACGGATCCTGAGTTGAAAGTCTTGCAGGGGCAGCAGGCAAGTCTCTCTTAAAGGGGCAGCCCGGGCACCATTTCAAACCACTATCTGTACTTCCTTCAGGAAATACACATCTAGTATTATTATTACTATTAAGTTGATTTCCGCAATTAATACTGCCCGAACCGCTACACGCACAGGCTCCGTTGAGGTGTCGTTTCGAAGCCAGCGTCCATGAGAGGTGTGCTAAGTATTTTTCGTGTCGATCGGATTTGTAGTTTTTGCGCAATTTGCGTTTGAAAATTTTTTTACCGTCATTGGAATGCACTGTCTTAATGCATTTGAATGGGAAACTTAAAACGTGCCCTGAGGTGATTGAAATGGCAGTAAAGCTCATTGATATGCGCAGGCACACCCAGTTACTATGCCAACGCCTACGAATGTCACATGACGCCCCCAGGACAGAGCTTCTGCCACATAATGTCAGCTCTTAAAGCGAAACCCACAGCACAAAATGCAAATCTAGCTTCATCACATGACGCATGCCCAAAGAGAGAATGGGCGCCAAAGTGCGCCCACGCCCACCAAATCGGACCGTGAGGAGCCCCGCCGACCAAATCGGACTCTGAGGGACCCCGCCCACCAAATCGGACCCTGAGGGGCCCCGCTCACCAAATCGGACCCTGAGGAGCCCCGCTCACCAAATCAGATCCTGAGGGGCCCCGCCCACCAAATCAGATCCTGAGGGGCCCCGCCCACCAAATCAGATCCTGAGGGGCCCCGCCCACCAAATCGGACTCAGAGATCCCGCCCACCAAATCGGACCCTGAGGGGCCCCGCTCACCAAATCGGACCCTGAGGGGCCCCACTCACCAAATTGAACTCTGAGGGGCCCCGCTCACGATATCGGACCCTCAGGGGCCCCGCCCACCGAATCAGATCCTGAGGGGCCCCGCCCACCAAATCGGACTCTGAGAGATCCCGCTCACCAAATCGGACCCTGAGGGGCACCGCTCACCAAATCGGACCCTGAGAGGCCCCGCCCACCAAATCAGATTCTGAAGGGCCCCAACCACAAAATCGGACCCTGAGGGGCACCGGCCACAAAATCGGACCCTGAGAGACCCCGGCCACAAAATCAAACCCAGAGGGGCCCCACCCACAAAATTGGACCCTGAGGGGCCCCGCCCACCAAATCGGACCATGAGGGGCCCTGCCCACAAAATCGGACCCTGAGAGGCCCCGCCAAAAAATCGGACCCTGAGGGGCCCCGCCAACCAAATCGGACTCTGAGGGGCCCCACCCACAAAATCGGACCCTGAGGGCCCCCAATCACAAAACGGACCCTGAGGGGCCCCAACCATAAAATCGGACCCTGAGGGCCCCGCCCACCAAATCGGACCCTGAGGGGCCCCACCCACAAAATCAGACCATGAAAGGCCCCGCCCTCAAAATCAGACCCTGAGTAGACCCTTCCACAAAAACAGACCCTGAGGGGCCCCGGCCACAAAATCGGACCCTGAGGGGCCCCGGCCACAAAATCAGACCCTGAGGGGCCCCACCCTCAAAATCGGATCCTGAGGGGCCCAACCAGCAAAAATCGGACCATGAGGGGCCCCAGCCACAAAATCGGACCCTGAGGGGCCCCGGCCACAAAACCGGACCCTGAGGGGCCCCAACCACAAAATCGGACCCTGATGGGACCCACCCACCAAATCGGACCCTGAGGGGCCACACCCTCAAAATCGGTTCCTGAGGGGCCCAACCAGCAAAAATCGGACCCTAAGGGCCCCAGAAACAAAATCGGACCCTGAGGGGCCCCAACCACAAAACCGGACCCTGAGGGGCCCCAACCACAAAATCGGACCCTGATGGGACCCACCCACCAAATCGGACCCTGAGGGGCCACACCCACAAAATCGGATGCTGAGAGGCCACACCCACAAAATCAGACCCTGAAGGGCCCCACCCACAATATCAGACCCTGAGGGGCCCCACCCACAAAATCGTACCATGAGGGGCCCTACCCATAAAATCGGACCCTGAGGGGACCCACCCACAAAATCGGACCCAGAGGGGCCACACCCACAAAATCGGACCCTGAGGAATCCTGGCCACTAATTCAAATCTTGAGGAGCCCAGGCCACCGAATCGGATCCTGAGGGCCCCACCCACCAAATAAGACGCTGAGGCCAAAGTGGCCCCTGAGAGGCACCCACATTTAAAACGGATCCTGAGTTGAAAGTCTTGCAGGGGCAGCAGCCAAGTCTCTCTTAAAGGGGCAGCCCAGGCACTATTTCAAACCACTATCTGTACTTCCTTCAGGAAATACACATCTAGTTATTATTATTAAGTTGATTTCCGCAATTAATGCGGCCCGAACCGCTACACGCACAGACTCCGTTGAGGTGTCGTTTCAAAGCCAGCGTCCATGAGAGGTGTGCTAAGTATTTTTCGTGTCGATCGGATTTGTAGTTTTTGCGCAATTTGCGTTTGAACATTTTTTTTCCCGTCATTGGAATGCACTGTCTCCAATGCTTTTCAATAGGAAATGGCAAAACATGCCCTGAGGCGATTGAAATGACAGTTGAGCTCATTGATATGCGCAGGCACACCCAGTTACTATGCCAACGCCTACGAACTTCACCTGAACTCCAGCACAGAGCCTCTGCCACATAATATCAGCTCTTAAAGCGAAACCCACAGCACAAATGCAAATATAGCTTCATCACATGACACATGCCCCTGAGAGAGAATGTGTGCGCCAAAGTGGATTTAAAAGAAGCCCAGTGAGCCAAACTAGCTCTTAAAGGGCCAACGCGCCAAAGTGATTGTTAAAGGGCCAGCGCACCCAAATGAGTCTTAAAGGGCTGACACACCAAATCGGAGACTGAGCCACCCCGGCCTCCAAATCGGACGCTGAGCCACCCCGGCCTCCAAATCGGACGCTGAGCCACCCCGGCCTCCAAATCGGACGCTGAGCCACCCCGGCCTCCAAATCGGAGGCTGAGCCACCCCGGCCTCCAAATCGGGGGCTGAGCGACCCCGGCCTCCAAATCGGAGGCTGAGCCACCCCGGCCTCCAAATCGGAGGCTGAGCCACACCGGCCTCCAAATCGGAGGTTGAGCCACCCCGGCCTCCAAATCGAAGGCTGATCCACCCCGGCCTCCAAATCGGAGGCTGATCCAAATCGGAGGCTGATCCACCCCGGCCTCCAAATCGGAGGCTGAGCCACCCCGGCCTCCAAATCGGAGGCTGAGTCACCCCGGCCTCCAAATCGGAGGCTGAGTCACCCCGGCCTCCAAATCGGAGGCTGAGTCACCCCGGCCTCCAAATCGGAGGCTGATCCACCCCGGCCTCCAAATCGGAGGCTGATCCAAATCGGAGGCTGATCCACCCCGGCCTCCAAATCGGAGGCTGTGCCACCTCGGCCTCCAAATCGGAGGCTGAGCCACCCCGGCCTCCAAATCGGACGCTGAGCCACCCCGGCCTCCAAATCGGAGGCTGAGTCACCCCGGCCTCCAAATCGGAGGCTGAGTCACCCCGGCCTCCAAATCGGAGGCTGAGTCACCCCGGCCTCCAAATCGGAGGCTGAGCCACCCCGGCCTCCAAATCGGAGGCTGAGCCACCCCGGCCTCCAAATCGGAGGCTGAGCCACCTCGGCCTCCAAATCTGAGGCTGTTCCACCCCGGCCTCCAAATCGGAGGCTGAGCCAACCCGGCCTCCAAATCGGTGGCTGAGCCACCCCGGCCTCCAAATCGGAGGCTGAGCCACCTCGGCCTCCAAATCGGAGGCTGAGCCAACCCGGCCTCCAAATCGGTGGCTGAGCCACCCCGGCCTCCAAATCGGAGGCTGAGCCACCCCGGCATCCAAATTGGAGGCTGAGCC
Source organism: Dendrobates tinctorius (assembly GCF_039654945.1). Lineage (NCBI taxonomy): Eukaryota > Metazoa > Chordata > Amphibia > Anura > Dendrobatidae > Dendrobates > Dendrobates tinctorius. Next base: position 1,706,526 of record NW_027361770.1, on the reverse strand, counting down.
ACCCCGGCCTCCAAATCGGAGGCTGAGCCACCCCGGCCTCCAAATCGGAGGCTGTGCCACCTCGGCCTCCAAATCGGAGGCTGAGCCACCCCGGCCTCCGAATCGGAGGCTGAGCCACCCCGGCCTCCGAATCGGAGGCTGAGCCACCCCGGCCTCCGAATCGGAGGCTGAGCCACCCCGGCCTCCAAATCGGAGGCTGAGCCACCCGGCCTCCAAATCGGAAGCTCATTGACCCCGGCCTCCAAATCGGAGGCTCTTTGACCTCGGCCTCCAAATCGGAGGCTCTTTGACCTCGGCCTCCAAATCGGAAGCTCAACGACCCCGGCCTCCAAATTGGAGGCTGAGCGACCCCAGCCTCCAAATCTTACCCAGAGTGGCCCCACCCACCAAATCGGACCCTGTGGGGCCCCGCTCACCAAATCGGACCCTGAGGCCCCGCCCACCAAATTGGACCCAGAGTGGTTCAGCCCACCAAATTGGACCCAGAGTGGTCCCGCCCACTAAATTGGACCCAGAGTGGTCCCGCCCACTAAATTGGACCCAGAGGGGCTCCGCCCACAAAATCAGACCCAGAGGGGCCCCTGCCACAAAATCAGACCCTGAGGGGCCGCGGCCACAAAATTGGACCCTGATAGGCCCCGGACACAAATTCGGACCCTGAGGGGCCCCAACCACAAAATCGGACCCTGAGGGGACCCAACCACAAAATCGGACCCTGAGAGGTCCCGCCCACCAAATTGGACCCAGAGTGGTCCCACCCACCAAATTGGACTCAGAGGGGCCCCACCCACAAAATCGGACCCTGAGGGGCCCCTGCCACAAAATCGGACCCTGAGGGGCCGCGGCCACAAAATCAGACCCTGAGGGGCTGCGGCCACAAAATCGGACCCTGAGGGGCCCCAACCACAAAATCGGACCCTGAGGGGACCCAACCACAAAATCGGACCCTGAGGGGCCCCTGACACAAAATCGGACCCTGAGGGGCCCCGGCCACAAAATCGGACCCTGAGGGGCCCCGGCCACAAAATCGGACCCTGAGGGGCCCAATCCACAAAATTGGACCCTGAGGGGCCCTGCCCACCAAATTGGACCCTGAGGGGCCCCGCCCACCAAATCGGACCCTGAGAGGCCCCACCCACAAAATCGGACCCTAACGGGCCCCGGCCTCAAAATCGGACCCTGAGGGGCCCCACCCACAAAATTGGACCCTGAGGGGTTCCGGCCACAAAAATCGGATCCTGAGTGGCCCGGCCACAAAATCAGACCCTGAGGGGCCCCAGCCACAAAATCAGACCTTGAGGGGCCCCAAACACCAAATCAGACCCTGAGGGGCCCCGGCCACCAAATCGGACCCTGAGGGGCCCCGGCCACCAAATCGGACCCTGAGTGGCCCCGGCCACAAAATCGGACCCTGAGGGGCCCCACCCACAAAATCAGGCCCTGAGGGGCCCCACCCACAAAATCAGACCCTGAAGCCAAAGTGGCCCCTGAGAGGCACCCACAGTTAAATCGTATCCTGAGTTGAAAGTCTTGCAGGGGCAGCAGGCAAGTCTCTCTTAAAGGGGCAGCCCGGGCACCATTTCAAACCACTATCTGTACTTCCTTCAGGAAATACACATCTAGTTCTTCTTCTTCTTCTTATTATTATTATTATTATTAAGTTGATTTCCGCAATTAATGCGGCCCGAACCGCTACACGTACAGACGACGTTTAGGTGTTGTTTCGAAGCCAGCGTCCACGAGAGGTGTGCTAAGTATTTTTCGTGTCGATCGGATTTGTAGTTTTTGCGCAATTTGCGTTTGAAATTTTTCTTTCCCGTCATTGGAATGCACTGTCTCCAATGCTTTTCAATGGGTAATGGCAAAACGTGCCCTGAGGCGATTGAAATGGCAGTTGAGCTCATTGATATGCGCAGGCAGACCCAGTTACTATGCCAACGCCTACGAACGTCACATGACATCCCAAGGACAGAGCTTCTGCCACATAATATCAGCTCTTAAAGTGAAACCCACAGCACAAATGCAAATCTAGCTTCATCACATGACACATGCCCCTGAGATAGAATGTGCGACAAAGTGGATTTAGAAGCCCAGTGAGCCACCCTGGACCTTAAAGGGCCGACGTGCCTCAGTGATTCTTAAAGGGCCAGCGCACCGAAATGAGTCTTAAAGGGCCGGTGCGCCAAATCGAAAGCTGAGTGACCCCGGCCTCCAAATCGGAGGCTGAGCCACCCCGGCCTCCAAATCGGAGGCTGAACCACCCCGGCCTCCAAATCGGAGGCTGAGCCTCCAAATCGGACCCAGTGTGGCCCCGCTCAAAAAATCACACCCAGAGTAGCACAGCCCCCAAATCGGATCCTGAGGGGCCCCGCCCACCAAATCGGACCCTGAAGGGCCCCGTCCACCAAATCGGACCCTGAGGAGCCCCGCCCACCAAATCAGACCCTGAGAAGCCCCGCCCACCAAATCGGACCCAGAGTGACCCCGCCCACCAAATCGGACCCTGAAGGGCCTCGCCCATCAAATCGGACCCAGAGTGGCCCCACCCACCAAATCGGACCCAGAGGGGCCCTGCCCATCAAATCGGACCCTGAGGGGCCCCGCCCACCAAATCGGAACCTGAGGAGCCGCGCCCACCAAATCGGACCCAGATTGACACCGCCCACCAAATCGACCCCGGGGAGCCCCGCCCACCAAATCGGACCCAGATTGACCCCACCCACCAAATCGGACCATGAGGGGCCCCGCCCACCAAATCAGACCATGAGGGGCACCGCCCACCAAATCGGACCCTGAAGGGCCCCGCCCACCAAATCGGACACAGAGGGGCCCCGCCCACCAAATCGGACCCAGGGGGGCCCCACCCACCAAATCGGACCATGAGGGGCCCCGCCCACCAAATCGGACCATGAGGGGCACCGCCCACTAAATCGGACCCAGAGTGGCCCCCGCCCACCAAAATGGACCCAGGGGGCTCCACCCACAAAATCAGACCCTGAGGGGCCCCACCCACAAAATCGGACGCTGAGTGGGCCCGGCCACAAAATCAGACCCTGAGGGGCCCCAACCACAAAATCGGACCCTGAGAGACCCCGGCCACAAAATCGAACCTAGAGGGGCCCCAGTCACAAAATAGGACTCTCAGGGGCCCCAACCACAAAATCGGACCCTGAGAGACCCCGGCCACAAAATCGAACCCAGAGGGGCCCCAGTCACAAAATCAGACCCTAAGGGGCCCAGGTCACGAAATCGGACCCTGAGGGGCCCCTCCCACAAAATCAGACCCTGAGGGGCCCTGCCCACCAAATTAGACCCTGAGGGGCCCACCCTCAAAATCAGACCCTGAGGGGCCCCAGCCACAAAATCAGACCCTGATGGGCCCCAGCCACAAAATTGGACTCTGAGGGGCCCCACCCACAAAATCGGACCCTGAGGGGCCCCACCCACAAATCCAGACCCTGAGGGGACCCGGCCACAAAATCGGACCCTGAGAGACCCCGGCCACAAAATCGGACCCTGAGGGGCCCCAACCACAAAATCAGACCCTGAGGGACCCCAGCCACAAAATCAGAACCTGAGGGGCCCCAACCACAAAATCAGACCCTGAGGGGCCCCAGTCACAAAATCGGACCCTGAGGGGCCCCGCCCACCAAATTAGACCCTGATGGGCCCCACCCTCAAAATCGGTCCCTGAGGGGCCCCGGCCACAAAATCGGACCCTGAGGGGCCCCACCCGCAAAATCGGACCCTAAGGGGCCCCGGCCACAAAATCGGACTCTGAGGGGCCCCACACGCAAAATCGGACCCAAAGGGGCCCCACCCGCAAAATCGGACCCTGAGAGGCACCGGCTACAAAATCGGACCCTGAGGGGCCCCGGACACAAAATCGGACCCTGAGGGGCCCCGGCCACAAAATCGGACCCTGAGGGGCCCAACCCACAAAATCAGACTCAGTGTCCCCGCCCACCAAATCGGACCCTGAAGGGCCACGTCCACCAAATCGGACCCAAAGTGGCCCCGCCCACCAAATCGGACCCTGAGGGGCCCCGCCCACCAAATTGGACCCTGAGGGGCCCCGCCCACCAAATCGGACCCTGAGGGGCCCCGCCTATTAAATCGGATTCTGAAAGGCCCCAACCACAAAATCAGACCCTGAGGGTCCACGCTGACCAAATTGAACTCTGAGGGGCCCCACCCACCAAATCGGACCCAGATTGGCCCGCCCACCAAATCAGACCTAGAGTGGCCCCGCTCACCAAATCGGACCCCGAGGGGCCCCACCCACCAAATCGGACGCCGAGGGGCCCCACCCACCAAATCGGACCCCGAGGAGCCCCGCCCACCAAATCGGACCCCGAGGGGCCCTGCCCACCAAATCGGACCCCGAGGGGCCCCGCCCACCAAATCAGACCCCGATGGGCCCCGCCCACCAAATCGGACCCTGAGGGGCCCCGCCCACCAAATCGGACTCTGATAGATCCCGCCCACCAAATCAGACCCTGAGGGGCAAAGCTCACCAAATCGGACCCAGAGTGGCCCCGCCCACAAAATCGGACCCAGAGTGGCCCCGCCCACCAAATCAGACCCAGAGTGGCCCCGCCCACCAAATTGTACCCTGAGGGGCCCCACCCACAAAATCGGACCCTAAGGGGCCCCACCCACAAAATTGGACCCTGAGGGGACCCGGCCACAAAATTGGACCCTGAGGGGCCCCACCCACAAAATTGGACCCTGAGGGGATCCGGCCACAACATCGGACCCTGAGGGGCCCCACTCACAAAATCGGACCCTGACGGGCCCTACCCACAAAATCGGACCCTGAGGGGCTCCAACCACAAAATCGAACCCTGACGGGCCCCGGCCACAAAATCGGACCCTGATGGGCCCCGGCCACAAAATCGGACCCTGAGGGGCCCCGGCCACAAAATCGGACCCTGAGGGACCCCACCTACAAAATTGAACCCTGAGGGGCCCCAACCACATAATCGGATCCTGAGGGGCCCCACCCACAAAATCGGACCCTGAGGGGCCCCACCCACAAAATTGGACCCTCAGGGGCCCCGGCCACAAAATCGGACCCTGAGGGACCCCGGCCACAAAATCAGATCCTGAGGGGCCCCAACCACAAAATCGGACCCTGAGAGGCTCCGGCCGCAAAATCGGACCCTGAGGGGCCCCAACCACAAAATCGGACCCTGAGAGGCACAGGCCACAAAATCGGACCCTGAGCGGCCCCGCCCACAAAATTAGACCCTGAGGGGCCCCACCCTCAAAATCGGACCCGGAGGGGCCCCGCCCACCAAATCGGACCCTGAGGGGCCCCACCCTCAAAATCGGACCCTGAGGGGCCCCACCCACCAAATTAGACCCTGAGGGGCCCCACCCTCAAAATCGGACCCTGAGGGGCCCCAGCCACAAAATCAGACACTGAGGGCCCCGCCCACTAAATTAGACCCTGAGGGGCCCCACCCACCAAATCGGACCCTAAGGGGCCGATCGGAGTCTGAAGGGCCCCAACCACAAAGTCGGACCCTGAGGAGCCCCACCCACCAAATCGAACCCTGAGGGTCCCCTCCCACCAATTCGGACCCTGAGGGGCCCCCACCAAACTGGACCCACAGTGGCCCCGCCCACCAAATTGGACCCAGAGTGGCCCCGCCCACCAAATCTGACAGTGAGGGGACCCGGCCACAAAATTGGACCCTGAGGGGCCCGGCCACAAAATCGGACCCTGAGGGGCCCCACTCAAATAATCGGACCCTGAGGGGTTCCGGCCACAAAATCGGACCCTGAGGGGCCCCGCCCACCAAATCAGACCCTGGGGGACCCCGCCCACCAATTCGGACCCTGAGGGGCCCCACCCACCAATTCGGATTCTGAGTGGCCCCGCCCACCAAATCGGACCCTTAGGGGCCCTGCCCACCAAATCGGACCCTGAGTTGCCCCGCCCACCAAAACGGACCCTGAGGGCCCCACCCACCAAATCGGATTCTGAAGGGCCCCAACCACAAAGTCGGACCCTGAGGAGCCCCACCCACCAAATCAAACCCTGAGGGGCCCCGCCCACCAAATCAGACCCTGAGGGGCCCCCCACCAAATTGGTCCCAGAGTGGTCCCGCCCACCAAATTGGACCCAGAGTGGCCCCGCCCACCAAATCGGACCCTGAGGGGCCCCGGCCACAAAATTGGACCCTGAGGGGCCCTACCCACAAAATCGGACCCCTGAGGGGCCCCATCCACCAAATCGGACCCTGAGGGGCCCCGGCCACAAAATCGGACCCTGAGGGGCCCCACTCACAAAATCGGACCCTGAGGGGCCCCACCCACAAAATCGGACCCTGAGGCCAAAGTGGCCCCTGAGAGGCACCTACAGTTAAAACGGATCCTGAGTTGAAAGTCTTGCAGGGGCAGCAGGCAAGTCTCTCTTAAAGGGGCAGCCCGGGCACCATTTCAAACCACTATCTGTACTTCCTTCAGGAAATACACATCTAGTATTATTATTACTATTAAGTTGATTTCCGCAATTAATACTGCCCGAACCGCTACACGCACAGGCTCCGTTGAGGTGTCGTTTCGAAGCCAGCGTCCATGAGAGGTGTGCTAAGTATTTTTCGTGTCGATCGGATTTGTAGTTTTTGCGCAATTTGCGTTTGAAAATTTTTTTACCGTCATTGGAATGCACTGTCTTAATGCATTTGAATGGGAAACTTAAAACGTGCCCTGAGGTGATTGAAATGGCAGTAAAGCTCATTGATATGCGCAGGCACACCCAGTTACTATGCCAACGCCTACGAATGTCACATGACGCCCCCAGGACAGAGCTTCTGCCACATAATGTCAGCTCTTAAAGCGAAACCCACAGCACAAAATGCAAATCTAGCTTCATCACATGACGCATGCCCAAAGAGAGAATGGGCGCCAAAGTGCGCCCACGCCCACCAAATCGGACCGTGAGGAGCCCCGCCGACCAAATCGGACTCTGAGGGACCCCGCCCACCAAATCGGACCCTGAGGGGCCCCGCTCACCAAATCGGACCCTGAGGAGCCCCGCTCACCAAATCAGATCCTGAGGGGCCCCGCCCACCAAATCAGATCCTGAGGGGCCCCGCCCACCAAATCAGATCCTGAGGGGCCCCGCCCACCAAATCGGACTCAGAGATCCCGCCCACCAAATCGGACCCTGAGGGGCCCCGCTCACCAAATCGGACCCTGAGGGGCCCCACTCACCAAATTGAACTCTGAGGGGCCCCGCTCACGATATCGGACCCTCAGGGGCCCCGCCCACCGAATCAGATCCTGAGGGGCCCCGCCCACCAAATCGGACTCTGAGAGATCCCGCTCACCAAATCGGACCCTGAGGGGCACCGCTCACCAAATCGGACCCTGAGAGGCCCCGCCCACCAAATCAGATTCTGAAGGGCCCCAACCACAAAATCGGACCCTGAGGGGCACCGGCCACAAAATCGGACCCTGAGAGACCCCGGCCACAAAATCAAACCCAGAGGGGCCCCACCCACAAAATTGGACCCTGAGGGGCCCCGCCCACCAAATCGGACCATGAGGGGCCCTGCCCACAAAATCGGACCCTGAGAGGCCCCGCCAAAAAATCGGACCCTGAGGGGCCCCGCCAACCAAATCGGACTCTGAGGGGCCCCACCCACAAAATCGGACCCTGAGGGCCCCCAATCACAAAACGGACCCTGAGGGGCCCCAACCATAAAATCGGACCCTGAGGGCCCCGCCCACCAAATCGGACCCTGAGGGGCCCCACCCACAAAATCAGACCATGAAAGGCCCCGCCCTCAAAATCAGACCCTGAGTAGACCCTTCCACAAAAACAGACCCTGAGGGGCCCCGGCCACAAAATCGGACCCTGAGGGGCCCCGGCCACAAAATCAGACCCTGAGGGGCCCCACCCTCAAAATCGGATCCTGAGGGGCCCAACCAGCAAAAATCGGACCATGAGGGGCCCCAGCCACAAAATCGGACCCTGAGGGGCCCCGGCCACAAAACCGGACCCTGAGGGGCCCCAACCACAAAATCGGACCCTGAGGGGCCCCAACCACAAAATCGGACCCTGATGGGACCCACCCACCAAATCGGACCCTGAGGGGCCACACCCTCAAAATCGGTTCCTGAGGGGCCCAACCAGCAAAAATCGGACCCTAAGGGCCCCAGAAACAAAATCGGACCCTGAGGGGCCCCAACCACAAAACCGGACCCTGAGGGGCCCCAACCACAAAATCGGACCCTGATGGGACCCACCCACCAAATCGGACCCTGAGGGGCCACACCCACAAAATCGGATGCTGAGAGGCCACACCCACAAAATCATACCCTGAAGGGCCCCACCCACAATATCAGACCCTGAGGGGCCCCACCCACAAAATCGTACCATGAGGGGCCCTACCCATAAAATCGGACCCTGAGGGGACCCACCCACAAAATCGGACCCAGAGGGGCCACACCCACAAAATCGGACCCTGAGGAATCCTGGCCACTAATTCAAATCTTGAGGAGCCCAGGCCACCGAATCGGATCCTGAGGGCCCCACCCACCAAATAAGACGCTGAGGCCAAAGTGGCCCCTGAGAGGCACCCACATTTAAAACGGATCCTGAGTTGAAAGTCTTGCAGGGGCAGCAGCCAAGTCTCTCTTAAAGGGGCAGCCCAGGCACTATTTCAAACCACTATCTGTACTTCCTTCAGGAAATACACATCTAGTTATTATTATTAAGTTGATTTCCGCAATTAATGCGGCCCGAACCGCTACACGCACAGACTCCGTTGAGGTGTCGTTTCAAAGCCAGCGTCCATGAGAGGTGTGCTAAGTATTTTTCGTGTCGATCGGATTTGTAGTTTTTGCGCAATTTGCGTTTGAACATTTTTTTTCCCGTCATTGGAATGCACTGTCTCCAATGCTTTTCAATAGGAAATGGCAAAACATGCCCTGAGGCGATTGAAATGACAGTTGAGCTCATTGATATGCGCAGGCACACCCAGTTACTATGCCAACGCCTACGAACTTCACCTGAACTCCAGCACAGAGCCTCTGCCACATAATATCAGCTCTTAAAGCGAAACCCACAGCACAAATGCAAATATAGCTTCATCACATGACACATGCCCCTGAGAGAGAATGTGTGCGCCAAAGTGGATTTAAAAGAAGCCCAGTGAGCCAAACTAGCTCTTAAAGGGCCAACGCGCCAAAGTGATTGTTAAAGGGCCAGCGCACCCAAATGAGTCTTAAAGGGCTGACACACCAAATCGGAGACTGAGCCACCCCGGCCTCCAAATCGGACGCTGAGCCACCCCGGCCTCCAAATCGGACGCTGAGCCACCCCGGCCTCCAAATCGGACGCTGAGCCACCCCGGCCTCCAAATCGGAGGCTGAGCCACCCCGGCCTCCAAATCGGGGGCTGAGCGACCCCGGCCTCCAAATCGGAGGCTGAGCCACCCCGGCCTCCAAATCGGAGGCTGAGCCACACCGGCCTCCAAATCGGAGGTTGAGCCACCCCGGCCTCCAAATCGAAGGCTGATCCACCCCGGCCTCCAAATCGGAGGCTGATCCAAATCGGAGGCTGATCCACCCCGGCCTCCAAATCGGAGGCTGAGCCACCCCGGCCTCCAAATCGGAGGCTGAGTCACCCCGGCCTCCAAATCGGAGGCTGAGTCACCCCGGCCTCCAAATCGGAGGCTGAGTCACCCCGGCCTCCAAATCGGAGGCTGATCCACCCCGGCCTCCAAATCGGAGGCTGATCCAAATCGGAGGCTGATCCACCCCGGCCTCCAAATCGGAGGCTGAGCCACCCCGGCCTCCAAATCGGAGGCTGAGTCACCCCGGCCTCCAAATCGGAGGCTGAGTCACCCCGGCCTCCAAATCGGAGGCTGAGTCACCCCGGCCTCCAAATCGGAGGCTGAGCCACCCCGGCCTCCAAATCGGAGGCTGAGCCACCCCGGCCTCCAAATCGGAGGCTGAGCCACCTCGGCCTCCAAATCTGAGGCTGTTCCACCCCGGCCTCCAAATCGGAGGCTGAGCCAACCCGGCCTCCAAATCGGTGGCTGAGCCACCCCGGCCTCCAAATCGGAGGCTGAGCCACCTCGGCCTCCAAATCGGAGGCTGAGCCAACCCGGCCTCCAAATCGGTGGCTGAGCCACCCCGGCCTCCAAATCGGAGGCTGAGCCACCCCGGCATCCAAATTGGAGGCTGAGCCACCCCGGCCTCCAAATCGGAGGCTGAGCCACCCCGGCCTCCAAATCGGAGGCTGTGCCACCTCGGCCTCCAAATCGGAGGCTGAGCCACCCCGGCCTCCGAATCGGAGGCTGAGCCACCCCGGCCTCCGAATCGGAGGCTGAGCCACCCCGGCCTCCGAATCGGAGGCTGAGCCACCCCGGCCTCCAAATCGGAGGCTGAGCCACCCAGCCTCCAAATCGGAAGCTCATTGACCCCGGCCTCCAAATCGGAGGCTCTTTGACCTCGGCCTCCAAATCGGAGGCTCTTTGACCTCGGCCTCCAAATCGGAAGCTCAACGACCCCGGCCTCCAAATTGGAGGCTGAGCGACCCCAGCCTCCAAATCTTACCCAGAGTGGCCCCACCCACCAAATCGGACCCTGTGGGGCCCCGCTCACCAAATCGGACCCTGAGGCCCCGCCCACCAAATTGGACCCAGAGTGGTTCAGCCCACCAAATTGGACCCAGAGTGGTCCCGCCCACTAAATTGGACCCAGAGTGGTCCCGCCCACTAAATTGGACCCAGAGGGGCTCCGCCCACAAAATCAGACCCAGAGGGGCCCCTGCCACAAAATCAGACCCTGAGGGGCCGCGGCCACAAAATTGGACCCTGATAGGCCCCGGACACAAATTCGGACCCTGAGGGGCCCCAACCACAAAATCGGACCCTGAGGGGACCCAACCACAAAATCGGACCCTGAGAGGTCCCGCCCACCAAATTGGACCCAGAGTGGTCCCACCCACCAAATTGGACTCAGAGGGGCCCCACCCACAAAATCGGACCCTGAGGGGCCCCTGCCACAAAATCGGACCCTGAGGGGCCGCGGCCACAAAATCAGACCCTGAGGGGCTGCGGCCACAAAATCGGACCCTGAGGGGCCCCAACCACAAAATCGGACCCTGAGGGGACCCAACCACAAAATCGGACCCTGAGGGGCCCCTGACACAAAATCGGACCCTGAGGGGCCCCGGCCACAAAATCGGACCCTGAGGGGCCCAATCCACAAAATTGGACCCTGAGGGGCCCTGCCCACCAAATTGGACCCTGAGGGGCCCCGCCCACCAAATCGGACCCTGAGAGGCCCCACCCACAAAATCGGACCCTAACGGGCCCCGGCCTCAAAATCGGACCCTGAGGGGCCCAATCCACAAAATTGGACCCTGAGGGGCCCTGCCCACCAAATTGGACCCTGAGGGGCCCCGCCCACCAAATCGGACCCTGAGAGGCCCCACCCACAAAATCGGACCCTAACGGGCCCCGGCCTCAAAATCGGACCCTGAGGGGCCCCACCCACAAAATTGGACCCTGAGGGGTTCCGGCCACAAAATCGGACCCTGAGGGGCCCAATCCACAAAATTGGACCCTGAGGGGCCCTGCCCACCAAATTGGACCCTGAGGGGCCCCGCCCACCAAATCGGACCCTGAGAGGCCCCACCCACAAAATCGCACCCTAACGGGCCCCGGCCTCAAAATCGGACCCTGAGGGGCCCCACCCACAAAATTGGACCCTGAGGGGTTCCGGCCACAAAAATCGGATCCTGAGTGGCCCGGCCACAAAATCAGACCCTGAGGGGCCCCAGCCACAAAATCAGACCTTGAGGGGCCCCAAACACCAAATCAGACCCTGAGGGGCCCCGGCCACCAAATCGGACCCTGAGGGGCCCCGGCCACCAAATCGGACCCTGAGTGGCCCCGGCCACAAAATCGGACCCTGAGGGGCCCCACCCACAAAATCAGGCCCTGAGGGGCCCCACCCACAAAATCAGACCCTGAAGCCAAAGTGGCCCCTGAGAGGCACCCACAGTTAAATCGTATCCTGAGTTGAAAGTCTTGCAGGGGCAGCAGGCAAGTCTCTCTTAAAGGGGCAGCCCGGGCACCATTTCAAACCACTATCTGTACTTCCTTCAGGAAATACACATCTAGTTCTTCTTATTATTATTATTATTATTATTATTAAGTTGATTTCCGCAATTAATGCGGCCCGAACCGCTACACGTACAGACGACGTTTAGGTGTTGTTTCGAAGCCAGCGTCCACGAGAGGTGTGCTAAGTATTTTTCGTGTCGATCGGATTTGTAGTTTTTGCGCAATTTGCGTTTGAAATTTTTCTTTCCCGTCATTGGAATGCACTGTCTCCAATGCTTTTCAATGGGTAATGGCAAAACGTGCCCTGAGGCGATTGAAATGGCAGTTGAGCTCATTGATATGCGCAGGCAGACCCAGTTACTATGCCAACGCCTACGAACGTCACATGACATCCCAAGGACAGAGCTTCTGCCACATAATATCAGCTCTTAAAGTGAAACCCACAGCACAAATGCAAATCTAGCTTCATCACATGACACATGCCCCTGAGATAGAATGTGCGACAAAGTGGATTTAGAAGCCCAGTGAGCCACCCTGGACCTTAAAGGGCCGACGTGCCTCAGTGATTCTTAAAGGGCCAGCGCACCGAAATGAGTCTTAAAGGGCCGGTGCGCCAAATCGAAAGCTGAGTGACCCCGGCCTCCAAATCGGAGGCTGAGCCACCCCGGCCTCCAAATCGGAGGCTGAACCACCCCGGCCTCCAAATCGGAGGCTGAGCCTCCAAATCGGACCCAGTGTGGCCCCGCTCAAAAAATCACACCCAGAGTAGCACAGCCCCCAAATCGGATCCTGAGGGGCCCCGCCCACCAAATCGGACCCTGAAGGGCCCCGTCCACCAAATCGGACCCTGAGGAGCCCCGCCCACCAAATCAGACCCTGAGAAGCCCCGCCCACCAAATCGGACCCAGAGTGACCCCGCCCACCAAATCGGACCCTGAAGGGCCCCGCCCATCAAATCGGACCCAGAGTGGCCCCACCCACCAAATCGGACCCAGAGGGGCCCTGCCCATCAAATCGGACCCTGAGGGGCCCCGCCCACCAAATCGGAACCTGAGGAGCCGCGCCCACCAAATCGGACCCAGATTGACACCGCCCACCAAATCGACCCCGGGGAGCCCCGCCCACCAAATCGGACCCAGATTGACCCCACCCACCAAATCGGACCATGAGGGGCCCCGCCCACCAAATCAGACCATGAGGGGCACCGCCCACCAAATCGGACCCTGAAGGGCCCCGCCCACCAAATCGGACACAGAGGGGCCCCGCCCACCAAATCGGACCCAGGGGGGCCCCACCCACCAAATCGGACCATGAGGGGCCCCGCCCACCAAATCGGACCATGAGGGGCACCGCCCACTAAATCGGACCCAGAGTGGCCCCCGCCCACCAAAATGGACCCAGGGGGCTCCACCCACAAAATCAGACCCTGAGGGGCCCCACCCACAAAATCGGACGCTGAGTGGGCCCGGCCACAAAATCAGACCCTGAGGGGCCCCAACCACAAAATCGGACCCTGAGAGACCCCGGCCACAAAATCGAACCTAGAGGGGCCCCAGTCACAAAATAGGACTCTCAGGGGCCCCAACCACAAAATCGGACCCTGAGAGACCCCGGCCACAAAATCGAACCCAGAGGGGCCCCAGTCACAAAATCAGACCCTAAGGGGCCCAGGTCACGAAATCGGACCCTGAGGGGCCCCTCCCACAAAATCAGACCCTGAGGGGCCCTGCCCACCAAATTAGACCCTGAGGGGCCCACCCTCAAAATCAGACCCTGAGGGGCCCCAGCCACAAAATCAGACCCTGATGGGCCCCAGCCACAAAATTGGACTCTGAGGGGCCCCACCCACAAAATCGGACCCTGAGGGGCCCCACCCACAAATCCAGACCCTGAGGGGACCCGGCCACAAAATCGGACCCTGAGAGACCCCGGCCACAAAATCGGACCCTGAGGGGCCCCAACCACAAAATCAGACCCTGAGGGACCCCAGCCACAAAATCAGAACCTGAGGGGCCCCAACCACAAAATCAGACCCTGAGGGGCCCCAGTCACAAAATCGGACCCTGAGGGGCCCCGCCCACCAAATTAGACCCTGATGGGCCCCACCCTCAAAATCGGTCCCTGAGGGGCCCCGGCCACAAAATCGGACCCTGAGGGGCCCCACCCGCAAAATCGGACCCTAAGGGGCCCCGGCCACAAAATCGGACTCTGAGGGGCCCCACACGCAAAATCGGACCCAAAGGGGCCCCACCCGCAAAATCGGACCCTGAGAGGCACCGGCTACAAAATCGGACCCTGAGGGGCCCCGGACACAAAATCGGACCCTGAGGGGCCCCGGCCACAAAATCGGACCCTGAGGGGCCCAACCCACAAAATCAGACTCAGTGTCCCCGCCCACCAAATCGGACCCTGAAGGGCCACGTCCACCAAATCGGACCCAAAGTGGCCCCGCCCACCAAATCGGACCCTGAGGGGCCCCGCCCACCAAATTGGACCCTGAGGGGCCCCGCCCACCAAATCGGACCCTGAGGGGCCCCGCCTATTAAATCGGATTCTGAAAGGCCCCAACCACAAAATCAGACCCTGAGGGTCCACGCTGACCAAATTGAACTCTGAGGGGCCCCACCCACCAAATCGGACCCAGATTGGCCCGCCCACCAAATCAGACCTAGAGTGGCCCCGCTCACCAAATCGGACCCCGAGGGGCCCCACCCACCAAATCGGACGCCGAGGGGCCCCACCCACCAAATCGGACCCCGAGGAGCCCCGCCCACCAAATCGGACCCCGAGGGGCCCTGCCCACCAAATCGGACCCCGAGGGGCCCCGCCCACCAAATCAGACCCCGATGGGCCCCGCCCACCAAATCGGACCCTGAGGGGCCCCGCCCACCAAATCGGACTCTGATAGATCCCGCCCACCAAATCAGACCCTGAGGGGCAAAGCTCACCAAATCGGACCCAGAGTGGCCCCGCCCACAAAATCGGACCCAGAGTGGCCCCGCCCACCAAATCAGACCCAGAGTGGCCCCGCCCACCAAATTGTACCCTGAGGGGCCCCACCCACAAAATCGGACCCTAAGGGGCCCCACCCACAAAATTGGACCCTGAGGGGACCCGGCCACAAAATTGGACCCTGAGGGGCCCCACCCACAAAATTGGACCCTGAGGGGATCCGGCCACAACATCGGACCCTGAGGGGCCCCACTCACAAAATCGGACCCTGACGGGCCCTACCCACAAAATCGGACCCTGAGGGGCTCCAACCACAAAATCGAACCCTGACGGGCCCCGGCCACAAAATCGGACCCTGATGGGCCCCGGCCACAAAATCGGACCCTGAGGGGCCCCGGCCACAAAATCGGACCCTGAGGGACCCCACCTACAAAATTGAACCCTGAGGGGCCCCAACCACATAATCGGATCCTGAGGGGCCCCACCCACAAAATCGGACCCTGAGGGGCCCCACCCACAAAATTGGACCCTCAGGGGCCCCGGCCACAAAATC
Source organism: Dendrobates tinctorius (assembly GCF_039654945.1). NCBI lineage: Eukaryota > Metazoa > Chordata > Amphibia > Anura > Dendrobatidae > Dendrobates > Dendrobates tinctorius. The sequence goes on along the minus strand of NW_027361770.1, from coordinate 1,690,923 downwards.
GGACCCTGAGGGACCCCGGCCACAAAATCAGATCCTGAGGGGCCCCAACCACAAAATCGGACCCTGAGAGGCTCCGGCCGCAAAATCGGACCCTGAGGGGCCCCAACCACAAAATCGGACCCTGAGAGGCACAGGCCACAAAATCGGACCCTGAGCGGCCCCGCCCACAAAATTAGACCCTGAGGGGCCCCACCCTCAAAATCGGACCCGGAGGGGCCCCGCCCACCAAATCGGACCCTGAGGGGCCCCACCCTCAAAATCGGACCCTGAGGGGCCCCGCCCACCAAATTAGACCCTGAGGGGCCCCACCCTCAAAATCGGACCCTGAGGGGCCCCAGCCACAAAATCAGACACTGAGGGCCCCGCCCACTAAATTAGACCCTGAGGGGCCCCACCCTCAAAATCGGACCCTGAGGGGCCCCAGCCACAAAATCAGACACTGAGGGGCCCCAGCCACAAAATCGGAATCTGAGGGGCCCCACCCACAAAATCGGACCCTGATGGGCCCCACCCACAAATCCAGACGCTGAGGGGACCCGGCCACAAAATCAGACCCTGAGGGGCCCCGCCCACCAAATCGGATTCTGAAAAGCCCCAACCACAAAATCGGACCCTGAGGGGCCCCGCTGACCAAATTGAACTCTTAGGGGTCCCGCCCACCAAATCAGACCTAGAGTGGCCCCGCTCACCAAATCAGACCCCGAGGGGCCCCACCCACCAAATCAGACCCCGAGGGTCCCCGCCCACCAAATCGGACCCCGAGGGGCCCCGCCCACCAAATCGGACCCCGAGGGGCCCCGCCCACCAAATCAGACCCCGAGGGATCCCACCCACCAAATCGGACCCCGAGGGTCCCCGCCCACCAAATTGGACCCTGAGGGGCCCCGCCCACTAAATCGGACTCTGATAGATCCCGCCCACCAAATCAGACCCTGAGGGGCCCCGCTCACCAAATCGGACCCTGAGGGGCCCCGCTCACCAATTCGGACGCTGAGGGGCCCCACCCAACAAATCGGACCCTGAGGGGCCCCGGCCACAAAATCTGACCCTGGGGGCCCCACCCACAAAATCGGACCCTGAGGGGCCCCAGCCACAAGATTGGACCCTGAGGGGCCCCAACCACCAAATCAGACCCTGAGGGGCCCCGGCCACAAAATCGGACCCTTAGGGGCCCCACCCACCAAATCAGCCCCTGAGGGGACCCGGCCACCAAATCGGACCCTGAGGGGCCCCACCCACCAAATCGGACCCTGAGGTGCCCCACCCACAAAATCGGGCCCTGAGGGCCCCACCCACAAAATCGGACCCTGAGGCCAAAGTGGCCCCTGAGAGGCACCCACAGTTAAAACGGATCCTGAGTTGAAAGTCTTGCAGGTGCAGCAGGCAAGTCTCTCTGAAAGGGGCAGCATTTCAAACCACTATCTGTACTTCCTTCAGGAAATACACATCTAGTATTATTATTACTATTCAGTTGATTATCGCAATTAATGCGGCCCGAACCGCTACACGCACAGACTCCGTTGAGGTGTCGTTTCGAAGCCAGCTTCCACGAGAGGTGTGCTAAGTATTTTTCGTGTCGATCGGATTTGTAGTTTTTGCGCAATTTGCGTTAGAAAATTTTTTTTTCCCGTCATTGGAATGCACTGTCTCAATGCATTTGAATGGGGAGATTTTGCCATAGACAAAACATGCCCTGAGGCGTTTGAAATGGCAGTTGAGCTCATTGATATGCGCAGGCACACCCAGTTACTATGCCAACGCCTACGAACATCACATGACGCCCCCAGGAGAGAGCTTCTGCCACATAATATCAGCTCTTAAAGCACAAGCATGAATGCAAATCTAGCCTCATCACATGACGCATGCCCCTGAAAGAGAATGTGCGCCAAAGTGGATTTAGAAGCCCAGTGAGCCAAACTGGCTCTTAAAGGGCCGAAGCGCCAAAGTGATTCTTAAAGGGCCGGCGCACCGAAATGAGTCGTAAAGGGCCGACGTGTCAAATCGAAAGCTGAGTGACCCCAGGCTCCAAATCGGAGGCTGAGCCACCCTGGCCTCCATATCGGAGGCTGAGCCACCCTGGCCTCCATATCGGACCCAGCAAGGCCCCGCTCAAAAAATTGGACCCAGAGTGGCCCCGCCCACCAACACGGACCCAGAGTGGTACAGCCCACCAAATCGGACCCTGAGGGGCCCCGCCCACCAAATCGGACCCTGAGGGGCACCACCCACCAAATCGGACCCAGAGTGGCCCCGCCCACCAAATCGGACCCTAAGGGGCCCCACCCACAAAATCGGACCCTGAAGGGCCCCGGCCACCAAATTGGACCCATAGTGGCCTCGCCCACCAAATCGGACCCAGAGGGGCCCCGCCCACCAAATCAGACCGAGAGTGGCCCCGCTTACCAAATCGGACCCTGAAGGGCCCCGACCACCAAATTGGACCCATAGTGGCCCCGCACACCAAATTGGACCCAGAGGGGCCCCGCCCACCAAATCAGACCGAGAGTGGCCCCGCCCACCAAATCGGACCCTAAGGGGCCCCACCCACAAAATCGGACCCTGAAGGGCCCCGGCCACCAAATCGGACCCTGAGGGGCCCCGACCACCAAATCGGACCCTGAGGGGCCCCATCCACCAAATAAGACCGAGAGTGGCCCCGCCCACCAAATTGGACCCTGAGTGGCCCCACCCACAAAATCGGACCCTGAGGGGCCCCGCCCTCAAAATCGGATCCTGAGGGTCCCAACCAACAAAATCGGACCCTAAGGGGTCCCGCCCACCAAATCGGACCCTGAGGGTCCCCACCCACCAAATCGGACCCTGAGGGGCCCCACCCACCAAATCGGACCCTAAGGGGCCCCGCCTACCAAATCAGACCCTGAGGGGCCCCGTCCACCATATCGGACCCTAAGGGGCCCCGCCCACCAAATCGGACCCTGAGGGGCACCACCCACCAAATCGGACCCAGAGTGGCCCCGCCCACCAAATCGGACACTGAGGAGCACCGCTTACCAAATCGGACCCTGAAGGGCCCCGACCACCAAATTGGACCCATAGTGGCCCCGCCCACCAAATCGGACCCAGAGGGGCCCCGCCCACCAAATCAGACCGAGAGTGGCCCCGCCCACCAAATCGGACCCTGAAGGGCCCCCCACCAAATTGGACCCAGAGTGGCCCTGCCCACCAAATCAGACCCAGGGGGCCCCACCCACAAAATTGGACCCTAAGGGGCCCCACCCACAAGATCAGACCGAGAGGCCACGGCCACAAAATCTGACCCTGAGGGATCCTGTCCACCATTTCAAGCCCTGAGGAGCCCAGGCCACGGAATCGGCTCCTGAGGGGCCCCACCCACCAAATTGGACCCAGAGTGGTCCCGCTCACCAAATCGGACCCAAAGTGTTCCTGCCCACCAAATTGGACCCAGAGGGGCTCCTCCCACAAAATCAGACCCTAAGGGACCCCACCCACAAAATCGGACCCTGAGGGGCCCCTGCAACAAAATCAGACCCTGAGGGGCCCCAACAAAATCGGACCCTGAGGGGCCTCGGCCACAAAATCAGACCCTGATGGGCCCCAGTCACAAAATCGGACCCTGATGGGCCCCGGCCACAAAATCGGACCCTGAGGGGCCCCGGCCACAAAATCGGACCCTGAGGGGCACCGCCCACCAAATCAGACCCTGAGGGGCCCCGCTCACCAAATTGGACCCTGAGGGGCCCCGCCCACCAAATCGGACCCAGAGTAGCTCCGCCCAACAAAACGGACACAGAGTGGCCCCACCCACCAAATCGGTCCCAGAGTGGCCCCACCCACAAAATCGAACCCTTAGGGGCCCCACCCACAAAATCAGACCTTTAGGGGCCCCGGCCACAAAATCGGACCTTGATGGGCCCCACCCACCAAATCGGACCCTTACGGGCCCCGCCCACCAAATTGGACCCTGAGGGGCCCCGCCCACCAAATCGGACCCCGAGGGTCCCCGCCATCCAAATTGGACCCTGAGGGGCCCCGCCCACCAAATCGGACTCTGATAGATCCCGCCCACCAAATCGGACCCTGAGGGGCCCCGCTCACCAAATAGGACCCTGAGGGGCCCCACCCACCAAATCGGACCTGAGGGGCACCGGCCACAAAATCGGACCCAGAGGGGCCCCACCCACCAAATCGGACCCTGAGGGGCCCCAGCCACAAAATCGGACCCTGAGGGGCCCCGGCCACAAGATTGGACCCTGAGGGGCCCCAACCACCAAATCAGACCCTGAGGGGCCCCGGCCACAAAATCGGACCCTGGGGGGCCCCACCCACCAAATCAGCCCCTGAGGGGACCTGGTCACCAAATCGGGCCCCACTCACCAAATCGAACCCTAAGGTGCCCCAGCCACAAAATCGGACCCTGAGGGGCCCCACTCACAAAATCGGGCCCTGAGGGCCCCACCCACAAAATCGGACCCTGAGGCCAAAGTGGCCCCTGAGAGGCACCCACAGTTAAAACGGATCCTGAGTCGAAAGTCTTGCAGGTGCCGCAGGCAAGTCTCTCTTAAAGGGGCAGCCCGGGCAGCATTTCAAACCACTATCTGTACTTCCTTCAGGAAATACACATCTAGTTATAGTGGTATGAAGAAACCACTACATTGTAATATTATCATTACTATTCAGTTGATTTCCGCAATTAATGCGGCCCGAACCGCTACACGCACAGACTCCGTTGAGGACTCGTTTCGAAGCAAGCGTCCATGAGAGGTGTGCTAAGTATTTTTCATGTAGATCGGATTTGGAGTTTTTGCGCAATTTGCATTTGAAAAAACATTTTCCTCAATGCATTTCAATGGGAAAATGTTGCCATAGGGAAAACATGGGACAGTCGCGAGATGGCAGTTAAACTCATTGATATGCGCAGGCTCACCAAGTTACTATGCCAATGCCTACGAACTTCACATGTCCTCTCTAGCACAGCATTTCTGGCAGATAATTTCAGCTCTTAAAGCGAAACCAACAGCATAAATGCAAATCTAGCTTCATCACATGACGCATGCCACTGAGAGAGAATGTGCGCCAAAGTGGATTTAGAAGCCCAGTGAGCGACCCTGTCTCTAAAACGGCCGACGCGCAAAAGTGATTCTTAAAGGGCCAGCGCGCCAAATCGAAAACTGAGTGACCCCAGGCTCTAAATCGGAGGCTTAGCCACCCCGGCCTCCAAATTGGAGGCTGATCGACCCGGGCCTCCAAATCGGACCCAGCGTGGCCCCGCTCAAGAAATCGGAGCCAGAGGTGCTCCGCTCACCAAATGAGACCCAGAGTGTCCCCGCCCAGAAAATCGGACCCAGAGTAGCCCCGCCCACCAAATCGCCCCGAGAGGCCTCGCCCACCAAATCGGCCCACCGAGTGGCCCCGTCCACTAAATCGCCCCCCAAGTGGCCCCACCCACCGTATCAGGTCCCGAGTGGCCCCACCCACCAAATCGGCCCCCGAGTGGCCCCGCCCACCAAATAGACTCCCGAGTGGCCACGCCCACCAAATCGACCCCCGAGTAGCCCCGCCCACCAAATCGACCCCCGAGTAGCCCCGCCCACCAAATTTGACCCATAGTGGTCCCGCCTACCAAAACAGACCCAGAGTGGTCCCGCCCACCAAATTGGACCCAGAGGGGCTCCGCCCACAAAATCAGACCCTAAGGGGCCACACCCACAAAATCAGACCCTGAGGGGACCCAACAAAATCAGACCCTGAGGGGCCTCGGCCACAAAATCGGACCCTGATGGGCCCCAGTCACACAATCGGACCCTGAGGGGCACCGGCCACAAAATCGGACCCTGAGGGGCCCAACCACAAAATCGGACCCTGAGGGGTCCCAACCACAAAATCAGACCCTGAGGGGCCCCGGCCACAAAATCAGACCCTGAGGGGCCCAACCCACAAAATCGGACCCTGAGGGGCCCCGGCCAGAAAATCGGACCCTGAGGGGCCCCGCCCACCAAATCAGACCCAGAGTGGCCCCACCTACAAAATCGGAACCTGTGGGGCCCCAATCACAAAATCAGACCCTGAGGGGCCCTGGCCACAAAATCGGACCCTAAGGGGCCCCGCCCACCAAATCGGACCTTGAGGGACCCCGGCCACAAAATCGGATCCTGAGGGGCCCCAACCACAAAATGGGACCCTACGGGGCCCCACCCACAAAATCGGACCCTGAGGGGCCCCGGCCAGAAAATCGGACCCTGAGGGGCCCCGCCCACCAAATCAGACCCAGAGTGGCCCCACCTACAAAATCGGAACCTGTGGGGCCCCAATCACAAAATAAGACCCTAAGGGGCCCCACCCACAAAACTGGACCCTGAGGGGCCCCGGCCACAAAATCGGATCCTGAAGGGCCCCACCCACAAAATCGGATCCTGAGGGGCCCCAACCACAAAATCGGATCCTGAGGGGCCCCAACCACAATATCGGACCCGGAGGGGCCCCACCCACAAAATTGGACCCTGAGGGGCCCCAGCCACAAAATTGGACCCTGAGGGGCCCCGGCCACAAAATCAGACCCAGAGTGGCCCTGCCCACCAAATCGGACCCTGGGTGGCCCTGCCCACCAAATCGGACCCTCAGGGGCCCCGCCCACCAATTCAGACCCTGAGGGGCCCCGCCCACCAAATCGGACCCTGAGGGGTCCCGCCCACTAAATCGGATTCAGAAAGGCCCCAACCACAGAATCGGACCCTGAGGGGCCCACCCACAAAATCGGACCCTGAGGGGCCCCGCTGACCAAATTAAACTCTGAGGGGCCCCACTCACCAAATCGGACCCTGAGTGGCCCCGCCCACCAAATTGGACCCTGAGTGGCCCCGCCCACCAAATCGGACCCTGAGGTTTCCCCCGGCTACAAAATCGGACCCAGAGGGGCCCCACCCACGAAATCGGGCCCTGAGGGGTCCCACCCACAAAATCGGACCCTGAGGCCAAAGTGGCCCCATAGAGGCACCCACAGTTAAAACGGATCCTGAGTTGAAAGTCTTGCAGGGGCAGCAGGCAAGTCTCTCTGAAAGGGGCAGCCCGGGCACCATTTCAAACCACTATCTGTACTTCCTTCAGGAAATACAGATCTAGTTCTTATTATTATTCAGTTGATTTCCGCAATTAATGCGGCCCGAAACGCTACACGCACACGTTGAGGTGTCGTTTCGAAGCCAGCGTCCATGAGAGGTGTGCTAAGTATTTTTCGTGTCGATCGGATTTGTAGTTTTTGCGCAATTTGCGTTTGAAAATTTTTTTTCCCGTCATTGGAATGCACTGTCTCTAATGCATTTCAATGGGAAATGGAAAAACGTGCCCTGAGGCGATTCAAATGGCAGTTAAGCTCATTGATATGCGCAGGCAGACCCAGTTACTATGCCAACGCCTACGAATGTCACATGACGCCCCGAGGACAGAGCTTCTGCCACATAATATCAGCTCTTAAAGCGAAACCCACAGCACAAATGCAAATCTAGCTTCATCACATGACGCATGCCCCTGAGAGAATGTGTGCGCCAAAGTGAATTTAGAAGAAGCCCAGTGAGCCAAACTAGATCTTAAAGGGACGACGCGCCAAAGTGATTGTTAAAGGGCCGGCGCACCGAAATGAGTCTTAAAGGGCCGACACGCCAAATCGAAAGCTGAGTGACCACAGGCTCCAAATGGGAGGCTGATCGACCCCCCGGCCTCCAAATCGGAGGCTGAGCCACCCCGGCCTCCAAATCGGAGGTTGAGCCACTCCGGCCTCCAAATCGGAGGCTGAGCCACCCCGGCCTCCAAATCGGAGGCTGAGCCACCCCGGCCTCCAGATCGGAGGCTGAGCCACCCAGGCCTCCAAATCGGAGCCTGAGAGACCCCTGCCTCCAAATCGGAGGCTGAGCCACCCCGGCCTCCAAATAGGAGGCTGATTGTCCCCGGCCTTCAAATCGGAGGCTGATTGACCCCGACCTTCAAATCGGAGGCTGAGCCACCCCGGCCTCCAAATCGGAGGCTGAGCCACCATGGCCTCCAAATCGGTGGCTGAGCCACCCCGGCCTCCAAATTGGAGGCTGAGCCACCCCGGCCTCCAGATCGAAGGCTGAGCCACCCCGGCCTCCAAATAGGAGGCTGAGCCACCCCGGCCTCCAAATCGGAGGGTGATTGACCCCGGCCTTCAAATCGGAGGCTGATTGACCCCGGCCTCCAAATCGGAGGCTGAGCCACCCCGGCCTCCAAATCGGAGGCTGAGCCACCCCGGCCTCCAAATCGGAGGCTGAGCCACCCCGGCCTCCAAATCGGAGGCTGAGCCACCCCGGCCTCCAAATCGGAGGCTCTTTGACCTCGGCCTCCAAATCGGAAGCTCATCGACCCCGGCCTCCAAATCAGAGGCTGAGCCACCCCGGCCTCCAAATCGGAGGCTGATTGTCCCCGGCCTTCAAATCGGAGGCTGATTGACCCCGACCTTCAAATCGGAGGCTGAGCCACCCCGGCCTCCAAATCGGAGGCAGAGCCACCATGGCCTCCAAATCGGTGGCTGAGCCACCCCGGCCTCCAAATCGGAGGCTGAGCCACCCCGGCCTCCAAATCAGAGGCTGAGCCACCCCGGCCTCCAAATCGGAGGCTGAGCCACCCCGGCCTCCAAATCGGAGGCTGAGCCACCCCGGCCTCCAAATCGGAGGCTGAGCCACCCCGGCCTCCAAATCGGAGGCTGAGCCACCCCGGCCTCCAAATCGGAGGCTGAGCCACCCCGGCCTCCAAATCGGAGGCTGAGCCACCCCGGCCTCCAAATGGGAGTCTGATCGACCCCGGCCTCCAAATGGGAGGCTGATCGACCCCGGCCTCCAAATGGGAGGCTGAGCCACCCCGGCCTCCAAATGGGAGGCTGATCGACCCCGGCCTCCAAATGGGAGGCTGAGCCACCCCGGCCTCCAAATGGGAGGCTGAGCCACCCCGGCCTCCAAATCGGAGGCTGATCGACCCCGGCCTCCAAATCGGAGGCTGATCGACCCCGGCCTCCAAATCGGAGACTGATCGACCCCAGCCTCCAAATCGGAGGCTGAGCCACCCCGGCCTCCAAATCAGAGGCTGAGCCACCCCGGCCTCCAAATCGGAGGCTGAGCCACCCCGGCCTCCAAATCGGAGGCTCTTTGACCTCGGCCTCCAAATCGGAAGCTCATCGACCCCGGCCTCCAAATCTTACCCAGAGTGGCCCCGCCCACCAAATCTTACCGAGTGGCCCCGCCAACCAAATCGGACCCAGAGAGGCCCTGCCCACCAAACCGGACCCTGAGGGGCCCCGCCCACCAAATCGGACCCTGTGGGGCCCTGCCCAATAAATCAGACCCAGAGTGGTCCCGCCAACCAAATCGGACCCAGAGTGGCCCCGCCGACCAAATCGGACCCAGAGGGTCTCCGCCCACAAAATCAGACCCTAAGGGGCCCAACCCACCAAATCTGACCCTGAGGGGCCCCAACCACAAAATCGGACCCTGATTGGTCCCAACCACAAAATCAGACCCTGAGGGGCCCCGGCCACAAAATCGGACCCTGAGGGGCCCCGGCCACAAAATCAGACCCTGAGGGGCCCTGGCCACAAAATCGGACCCTGAGGGGCCCAACCCACATAATCGGACCCTGAGGGGCCACGGCCACAAAATCGGACCCTGAGGGGATCCGGCCACAAAATCAGACCCTGAGGGGCCCCGGCCACAAAATCGGACCCTGAGGGGCCCCACTCACAAAATCGGAACCTGAGGGGCCCCACCCACAAAATCGGACCCTGAGGGGCCACACCCACAAAATCAGAGCCTGAGAGATCCCCGCCAACAATTCAAGCCCTGAGGAGCCCAGGCCAAGGAATCGGATCCTGAGGGGCCCCACCCACCAAATCAGACCCTGAGGCCAAAGTGGCCTCTGAGAGGCACTCACTGTTAAAACGGATCCTGAGTTGAAAGTCTTGCAGGGGCAGCAGGCAAGTCTCTCTTAAAGGGGCAGCCCGGGCACCATTTCAAACCACTATCTGTACTTCCTTCAGGAAATACACATCTAGTATTCAGTTGATTTCCGCAATTAATGCGGCCCGAACCGCTACACGCACAGACTCCGTTGAGGTGTCGTTTCGAAGCTAGTGTCCACGAGAGGTGTGCTAAGTAATTTTCATGTCGATTGGATTTGTAGTTTTTGCGCAATTTGCATTAGAAATTTTTTTTTTCCGTCATTTGAATGTATTGTCTCAATGCTTTTCATTGGGGAAATTTTTCTTCAGAGAAAATATGCCCTGAGTCAAATGCCAGTTTAGCTCATTGATATGCGCAGGCACACCCAGTTACTATGCCAATGCCAACGAACTTCACACAAAATCGGACCCTGAGGGGCCCCGGCCACAAAATCGGACCCTGAGGGGTCCCGGCCACAAAATCGGACCCTGAGGGGCCCCACCCACAAAATCAGACCCTGAGGGGCCCCGGCCATAAAATCAGACCCTGAGGGGCCCCGGCCACAAAATCGGATCCTGAGGGGCCCCGGCCACAAAATCGTACCCTGAGGGGCCCCACCCACAAAAACAGAACCCGAGGGGCCCACCCACAAAATCGGACACTGAGAGGCCACACCCACAAAATCGTACCCTGAGGGGCCCCACCCACAAAATCAGACCCTGAGGGGCCCCACCCACAAAATCGTACCCTGAGGGGCCCCACCCAAAAAATCGGACCCTGAGGGGACCCACCCACAAATTCGGACCCTGAGGGGCCACACCCACAAAATCGGACCCTGAGGGGCCACACCCACAAAATCAGACCCTGAGAGGCCACATCCACAAAATCAGACCCTGAGGGGCCCCACCCACAAAATTGGACCCTGAGGAATCCCGGCCATTAATTCAAATCTTGAAGAGCCCAGGCCACCGAATCGGATCCTGATGGGCCCCACCCACCAAACCAGACCCTGAGGCCAAAGTGGCCCCTGAGAGGCACCCACATTTAAAACGGATCCTGAGTTGAAAGTCTTGCAGGGGCAGCAGCCAAGTCTCTCTTAAAGGGGCAACCCAGGCACCATTTCAAACCACTATCTGTACTTCCTTCAGGAAATACACATCTAGTTATAGTGGTTTGAAAAAACCACTATATTGTAATCCGAACGCTGCTAACTTATTCTTCTTCTTCTTCTTCTTCTTATTATTATTATTAAGTTGATTTCCGCAATTAATACAGCCCGAACCGCTACACGCACAGACTCCATTGAGGTGTCGTTTCGAAGCCAGCGTCCATGAGAGGTGTGCTAAGTATTTTTAGTGTCGATCGAATTTGTAGTTTTTGCGCAATTTGCATTTGAAATTTTTTTTTCCCGTCATTAGAATGCACTGTCTCAATGCATTTGAATGGGGAAATTTTGCTATAGACAAAACATGCCCTGAGGCGATTCAAATGGCAGTTGAGCTCATTGATATGCACAGGCAGACCCAGTTACTATGCCAACGCCTACGAATGTCACATGACCTCTCCAAGACAGAGCTTCTGCCACATAATATCAGCTCTTAAAGCAAAACCCACAGCACAAATGCAAATCTAGCTTCATCACATGACACATGCCCCTGAGAGAGAATGTGCGCCAAAGTGGATTTAGAAGCCCAGTGAGCCACCCTGGCTCTTAAAGGGCCGACGTGCCAAAGTGATTCTTAAAGGGCCAGCGCACCGAAATGAGTCTTAAAGGGCCGGCGCGCCAAATCGAAAACTGAGTGACCCCGACCTCCAAATCGGAGGCTGAGCCACCCCGGCCTCCAAATCGGAGGCTGAACCACCCCGGCCTCCAAATCGGAGGCTGAGCCACCCTGGCCTCCAAATCGGACCCAGTGTGGCCCCGCTCAAAAAATCAGACCCAGAGTAGCACAGCCCACCAAATCGGATCCTGAGGGGCCCCGCCCACCAAATCAGACTCCCAGTGGCCCCACCCACCAAATCGGACCCTGAAGGGCCCCGTCCACCAAATCGGACCCTGAGGAGCCCCGCCCACCAAATCAGACCCTGAGGAGCCCCGCCCACCAAATCGGACCCAGAATGACCCCGTCCACCAAATCGGACCCTGAAGGGCCCCGCCCACCAAATCGGACCCAGAGTTTCCCCGCCCACCAAATCGGACCCAGAGGGGTCCCGCCCACCAAATCGGACCCAGATTGACCCCGCCCACCAAATCAGACCCTGAAGGGCCCCGTCCACCAAATCGGACCCAGAGGGGCCCCGCCCACCAAATCGGTCCCTGAAGGGCACCGCCCACCAAATCGGACCCAGAGGGACCCCGCCCACTAAATCGGACCCAGGGGGCCCCGCCCACCAAATCGGACCATGAGGGGCCCCGCCTACCAAATCGGACCATGAGGGGCACCGCCCACTAAATCGGACCCAGAGTGGCCCCGCCCACCAAAATGGACCTAGGGGGCTCCACCCACAAAATCAGACCCTAAGGGGCCCCACCCACAAAATCGGACCCTGAGTGGGCCCGGCCACAAAATCAGACCCTGAGGGGCCCCAACCACAAAATCGGACCCTGAGAGACCCTGGCCACAAAATCGAACCTAGAGGGGCCCCAGTCACAAAATAGGACCCTCAGGGGCCCCAACCACAAAATCAGATTCTGAGGTGCCCCGGTCACAAAATCGGACCCTGAGGGGCCCCACCCACAAAATCAGACCCTGAGGGGCCCCACCCACAAAACCAAACCCTGAGGGGCCCCAGCCGCCAAATAAGACCCTGAGGGGCCCCAACCACAAAATCGGACCCTGAGAGACCCCGGCCACAAAATCGAACCCAGAGGGGCCCCAGTCACAAAATCAGACCCTAAGGGGCCCAGATCACGAAATCGGACCCTGAGGGGCCCCACCCACAAAATCAGACCCTGAAGGACCCCAGCCACAAAATCGGACCGAGGGACCCCAGCCACAAAATCGGACCCTGAGGGGCCCCACCCACAAAATCGGACCCTGAGGGGACCCGGCCACAAAATTGGACCCTAAGAGACCGCGGCCACAAAATCGGACCCTGTGGGGCCCCACCCACAGAATCAGACCTTGAGGGGACCCAGCCACAAAATCAGACCCTGAGGGGCCCCAGCCACAATATCGGACCCTGAGGGGCCCCACCCACAAAATCGGACCCTGAGGGGCCCCGCCCACCAAATTAGACCCTGAGGGGCCCCACCCTCAAAATCAGACCCTGAGGGGCCCCAGCCACAAAATCAGACCCTGAGGGGCCCCAGCCACAAAATCAGACTCTGAGGGGCCCCACCCACAAAATCGGACCCTGAGGGGCCCCACACACAAATCCAGACCCTGAGGGGACCCGGCCACAAAATCAAACCCTGAGGGGCCCCAACCACAAAATCAGATCCTGAGGGACCCCGTGCACCAAATCGGACCCTGAGGGGCCCCGCCCACCAAATCGGACCCTGAGGGGCCCCGGCCACAAAATCAGACCCTGAGGGGACCCAGCCACAAAATCGAACCCTTAGGGGCTCCGGCCACAAAATCGGACCCTGAGGGGCCCCGGCCACAAAATCGGACCCTGAGGGGCCCCGGCCACAAAATCGGACCCTGAGGGGCCCCGGCCACAAAATCAGACCCTTAAGGGCCCCACTCACAAAATCGGACCCTGAGGGGCCCCTGCCACAAAATCGTATCCTGAGGGGCCTCACCAACAAAATCAGACCCTGAGGGGCCCCGGCCACAAATTCAGACCCTGAGGGGCCCCACCCACAAAATCGGACCCTGAGGGATCCCGGCCAGCAATTCAAGCCCTGAGGAGCCCAGGCCACTGAATCAGATCCTGAGGGGCCCCACCCTCCAAATCAGACCCTGAGGCCAAAGTGGCCCCTGAGAGGCACCCACAGTTAAAACGAATCCTGAGTTGAAAGTCTTGCAGGGGCAGCAGGCAAGTCTCTCTTAAAGGGGCAGCCCGGGCACCATTTCAAACCACTATCTGTACTTCCTTCAGGAAATACACATCTAGTATTATTATTACTATTCAGTTGATTTCCGCAATTAATGCGGCCCGAACCGCTACACGCACAGACTCCGTTGAGGCCTCGTTTCGAAGCCAGCGTCCACGAGTGGTGTGATAAGTATTTTTCATGTAGATCGGATTTGGAGTTTTTGCGCAATTTGCGTTTGAAAAAACATTTTCCTCAATGCATTTCAATGGGAAAATGTTGCCATAGGGAAAACATGGGACAGTCGTGAGGTGGCAGTTAAGCTCATTGATATGCGCAGGCTCACCAAGTTACTATGCCAACGCCTACGAACTTCACATGACCTCTCTAGGACAGCGTTTCTGTCAGATAATTTTAGCTCTTAAAGCGAAACCAACAGCATAAATGCAAATCTAGCTTCATCACATGACGCATGCCACTGAGAGAGAATGTGCGCCAAAGTGGATTTAGAAGCCCAGTGAGCCAAACTGGCTCTTAAAGGGCCAATGCGCCAAAGTGATTCTTAAAGGGCCGGCTCACCGAAATGAGTCTTAAAGGGCCGGCACGCCAAATCGAAAGCTGAGTGACCCCGGGCTCCAAATCGGAGGCTGAACCACCCCGACCTCCAAATCGGAGGCTGATCCACCCTGGCCTCCAAATCGGACCCAGCGTGGCCCCGCTAAAAAAATCAGACCCTGAGTGGCCCTGCCCACCAAAACGGACCCTGAAGGGCCCCGCCCACCAAATTGGACCCTGAGTAGCACCGCCCACCAAATCAGACCCAGAGTGATGCCGCCCATTAAATTGGACCCTGAGGGGCCCCGCTCACCAAATCGGACCCTGAGGGGCCCCGCTCACCAAATCGGACCCAGAGTTTCCCCGCCCACCAAATCGGACCCCAAGGGGCCCACCCACCAAATCAGCCCCTGAGGGGCCCCGGCCACCAAATTGGACCCTGAGGGGCCCCACCTACCAAATCGGACCCTGAGGGGCCCCGGCCACAAAATCAGACCATGAGGCCAAAGATGCCCCTGAGAGGCACCCACAGTTAAAACGGATCCTGAGTTGAAAGTCTTGCAGGGGCAGCAGGCAAGTCTCTCTTAAAGGGGCAGCACGGGCACCATTTCAAACCACTATCTGTACTTCCTTCAGGAAATACACATCTAGTTATAGTGGTTTGAAAAAACCACTATATTGTAATCCGAACGCTGCTAACTTATCCTTTTTCTTATTATAGTGGTTTGAAAAAACCACTATATTGTAATCCGAACGCTGCTAACTTATTCTTCTTATTATTAAGTTGATCTCCGCAATTAATGCGGCCCGAACCGCTACACGCACAGACTCCGTTGAGGTGTCGTTTCGAAGCCAGCGTCCATGAGAGGTGTGCTAAGTATTTTTCGTGTCGATCGGATTTGTAGTTTTTGCGCAATTTGCGTTTGAAAATTTTTTTTCCCGTCATTGGAATGCACTGTCTCCAATGCTTTTCAATAGGAAATGGCAAAACGTGCCCTGAGGCGATTGAAATGACAGTTGAGCTCATTGATATGCGCAGGCAGACCCAGTTACTATGCCAACGCCTACGAACTTCACTTGAACCCCAGCACAGAGCCTCTGCCACATAATATCAGCTCTTAAAGCGAAACCCACAGCACAAATGCAAATCTAGCTTCATCACATGACACATGCCCCTGAGAGAGAATGTGTGCGCCAAAGTGGATTTAAAAGAAGCCCAGTGAGCCAAACTAGCTCTTAAAGGGCCAACGCGCCAAAGTGATTGTTAAAGGGCCAGCGCACCCAAATGAGTCTTAAAGGGCCGACACACCAAATCGGAGACTGAGCCACCCCGGCCTCCAAATCGGAGGCTGAGCCACCCCGGCCTCCAAATCGGACAATGAGCCACCCCGGCCTCCAAATCGGAGGCTGATCCACCCCGGCCTCCAAATCAGAGCCTGATCCACCCCGGCCTCCAAATCGGAGGCTGATCGACCCCGGCCTCCAAATCGGAGGCTGATCGACCCCGGCCTCCAAATCGGAGGCTGATCCACCCTGGCCTCCAAATCGGTAGCTGATCCACCCCGGCCTCCAAATCGGAGGCTGAGACACCCCGGCCTCCAAATCGGAGGCTGAGCCACCCCGGCCTCCAAATCGGAGGCTGATCCACCCCGGCCTCCAAATCGGAGGCTGATTGACCCAGGCCTCCAAATCAGAGGCTGAGCCACCCCGGCCTCCAAATCGGAGGCTGAGCCACCCCGGCCTCCAAATAGGAGGCTGAGCCACCCTGGCCTCCAAATCAGAGGCTGAGCCACCCCGGCCTCCAAATCAGAGGCTCTTTGACCTCGGCCTCCAAATCGGAAGCTCAACAACCCCGGCCTCCAAATTGGAGGCTGAGCGACCCCAGCCTCCAAATCTTACCCAGAGTGGCCCCGCCCACCAAATCGGACCCTGTGGGGCCCTGCCCACTAAATCGGACCCTGAGAGGCCCCGCCCACCAAATCAGACCCAGAGTGGTCCCGCCCACCAAATTGGACCCAGAGTGGTCCCGCCCACCAAATTGGACCCAGAGGGGCTCCGCCCACAAAATCAGACCCAGAGGGGCCCCTGCCACAAAATCAGACCCTGAGGGGCCGCGGCCACAAAATCGGACCCTGATGGGCCCCAGTCACAAAATCGGACCCTGAGAGGCCCCGCCCACCAAATTGGACCCAGAGTGGTCCCGCCCACCAAATTGGACCCAGAGGGGCCCCACCCACAAAATCGGACCCAGAGGGACCCCTGCCACAAAATCGGACCCTAAGGGGCCCCGGCCACAAAATCAGACCCTGAGGGGCCGCGGCCACAAAATTGGACCCTGAGGGGACCCAACCACAAAATCGGACCCTGAGGGGACCCAACCACAAAATCGGACCCTGAGGGGCCCCACCCACAAAATCAGGCCCTGAGGGGCCCCACCCACAAAATCAGACCATGAGGCCAAAGTGGCCCCTGAGAGGCACCCACAGTTAAATCGTATCCTGAGTTGAAAGTCTTGCAGGGGCAGCAGGCAAGTCTCTCTTAAAGGGGCAGCCCGGGCACCATTTCAAACCACTATCTGTACTTCCTTCAGGAAATACACATCTAGTATTATTATTACTATTCAGTTGATTTCCGCAATTAATGCGGCCCGAACCGCTACACGCACAGACTCCGTTGAGGTGTCGTTTCGAAGCCAGCGTCCATGAGAGGTGTGCTAAGTATTTTTCGTGTCGATCGGATTTGTAGTTTTTGCGCAATTTGCATTTGAAAAAACATTTTCCTGTCATTGGAATGCACTGTCTCAATGCATTTCAAATGGAAAATTTTGCCATAGGGAAAACATGGGGCAGTCGTGAGGCGATTCAAATAGCAGTTAAGCTCATTGATATGCGCAGGCACACCCAGTTACTATGCCAACGCCTACAAACTTTTCATGACCCCTCCAAGACAGAGTTTCTGGCAGATAATATCAGCTCTTAAAGCGAAACCCAGAGCACAAATGCAAATCTAGCTTCATCACATGACGCATGCCCCTGAGAGAGAATGTGCGCCAAAGTGGATTTAGAAGCCCAGTGCGCCAAACTGGCTCTTAAACGGCCGACGCGCCTAAGTGATTCTTAAAGGGACGGCGCACCAAAATGAGTCTTAAAGGGCCGGCGCGCCAAATCGAAAGCTGAGCGACCCCAGGCTCCAAATCGGAGGCTGATTGACCCTGGCCTACAAATTGGAGGCTGATTGACCCTGGCCTCCAAATCGGACCCAGAGTGGCCCCGCCCACCAAATCGGACCCTGAAGTGCCCCGCCCACCAAATCGGACCCTGAGGGGCCCCACCCACCAAATCAGACCCAGAGTGGCCCTGCCCACCAAATCAGACCCTGAGGTGCTCCGCCCACCAAATCAGACCCAGAGTGGCCCTGCCCACCAAATCGGACCCTGAGGGGCCCCACCCACCAAATCAGACCCAGAGTGGCACCGCCCACCAAATTGGACCCAGAGGGGCCCCGCCCACAAAATCAGACCCTGAGTAGACCAGGCCACAAAATCAGACCCTGAGGGGCCCCAACCACAAAATCGGACCCTGAGGGGCCCCCGGCCACAAAATCTGACCCTGAAGGGCCCCACCCTCAAAATCGGATCCTGAGGGGCCCAACCAACAAAATCAGACCCTGAGGGGACCCAGCCACAAAATCGGACCCTGAGGGCCCCGCCCACCAAATCGGACCCTGAGGGGACCCAACCACAAAATCAGACCCTGAGGGGCCCCGCCCTCAAAATCGGAACCCTGTGTAGACCCGGCCACAAAATCAGACCCTGAGGGGCCCCAACCACAAAATCGGACCCAGAGGGACCCCTGCCACAAAATCGGACCCTAAGGGGCCCCGGCCACAAAATCGGACCCTGAGGGGCCGCGGCCACAAAATTGGACCCTGAGGGGACCCAACCACAAAATCGGACCCTGAGGGGACCCAACCACAAAATCGGACCCTGAGGGGCCCCACCCACAAAATCAGGCCCTGAGGGGCCCCACCCACAAAATCAGACCATGAGGCCAAAGTGGCCCCTGAGAGGCACCCACAGTTAAATCGTATCCTGAGTTGAAAGTCTTGCAGGGGCAGCAGGCAAGTCTCTCTTAAAGGGGCAGCCCGGGCACCATTTCAAACCACTATCTGTACTTCCTTCAGGAAATACACATCTAGTATTATTATTACTATTCAGTTGATTTCCGCAATTAATGCGGCCCGAACCGCTACACGCACAGACACCGTTGAGGTGTCGTTTCGAAGCCAGCGTCCATGAGAGGTGTGCTAAGTATTTTTCGTGTCGATCGGATTTGTAGTTTTTGCGCAATTTGCGTTTGAAAAAACATTTTCCTGTCATTGGAATGCACTGTCTCAATGCATTTCAAATGGAAAATTTTGCCATAGGGAAAACATGGGGCAGTCGTGAGGCGATTCAAATAGCAGTTAAGCTCATTGATATGCGCAGGCACACCCAGTTACTATGCCAACGCCTACAAACTTTTCATGACCCCTCCAAGACAGAGTTTCTGGCAGATAATATCAGCTCTTAAAGCGAAACCCAGAGCACAAATGCAAATCTAGCTTCATCACATGACGCATGCCCCTGAGAGAGAATGTGCGCCAAAGTGGATTTAGAAGCCCAGTGCGCCAAACTGGCTCTTAAACGGCCGACGCGCCTAAGTGATTCTTAAAGGGCCGGCGCACCAAAATGAGTCTTAAAGGGCCGGCGCGCCAAATCGAAAGCTGAGTGACCCCAGGCTCCAAATCGGAGGCTGATTGACCCTGGCCTACAAATTGGAGGCTGATTGACCCTGGCCTCCAAATCGGACCCAGAGTGGCCTCGCCCACCAAATCGGACCCTGAAGTGCCCCGCCCACCAAATCGGACCCTGAGGGGCCCCACCCACCAAATCAGACCCAGAGTGGCCCTGCCCACCAAATCAGACCCTGAGGTGCTCCGCCCACCAAATCAGACCCAGAGTGGCCCTGCCCACCAAATCGGACCCTGAGGGGCCCCACCCACCAAATCAGACCCAGAGTGGCACCGCCCACCAAATTGGACCCAGAGGGGCCCCGCCCACAAAATCAGACCCTGAGTAGACCAGGCCACAAAATCAGACCCTGAGGGGCCCCAACCACAAAATCGGACCCTGAGGGGCCCCCGGCCACAAAATCTGACCCTAAAGGGCCCCACCCTCAAAATCGGATCCTGAGGGGCCCAACCAACAAAATCAGACCCTGAGGGGACCCAGCCACAAAATCGGACCCTGAGGGCCCCGCCCACCAAATCGGACCCTGAGGGGACCCAACCACAAAATCAGACCCTGAGGGGCCCCGCCCTCAAAATCGGACCCTGTGTAGACCCGGCCACAAAATCAGACCCTGAGGGGCCCCAACCACAAAATCGGACCCAGAGGGGCCCCGGCCACAAAATCGGACCCTGAGGGACCCCACCCTCAAAATCGGATTCTGAGGGGCCCAACCAAGAAAATCGGACCCTGAGGGGCCCCAGCCACAAAATCGGACCCTGAGGGGCCCCGCCCACAAAATCGGACCCTGAGGGGCCCCGCCCACAAAATCGGACCCTGAGAGGCCCCGCCCACCAAATTGGACCCTAAGGGGCCCCGCCAACCAAATCGGACTCTGAGGGGCCCCACCCACAAAATCAGACCCTGAGGGCCCCCAACCACAAAATCGGACCCTAAGGGGCCCCGGCCACAAAATCGGACCCTGAGGGGCAACGCCCACCAAATCGGACCCTCAGGGGCCCCGCCCACCAAATCGGACCCTGAGGGGCCCCGCCCTCAAAATCGGACCCTGAGAGGCCCCGCCCACCAAATCGGACCCTGAGGCGCCCCGCCAACCAAATCGAACTCTGAGGGGCCCCACCCACAAAATCGGACCCTAAGGGCCCCCAACCACAAAATCGGACCCATAGGGGCCCCGCCCTCAAACTCGGACCCTGAGTAGACCCGGCCACAAAATCAGACCCTGAGTTGCCCCAACCGCAAAATCGGACCCTGAGGGGCCCCGGCCACAAAATCAGACCCTGAGGGGTCCCGGCCACAAAATCGGACCCTAAGGGGCCCCACCCACAAAATCAGACCCTGAGGGGCCCCGGCCATAAAATCAGACCCTGAGGGGCCCCGGCCACAAAATCGGACCCTGAGGGGCCCCGGCCACAAAATCGTACCCTGAGGGGCCCCACCCACAAAAACAGACCCTGAGGGGCCCCACCCATAAAATCGGACCCTGAGGGGACCCACAAAATCGGACCCTGAGGGGCCACACCCACAAAATCGGACACTGAGAGGCCACACCCACAAAATCCTACCCTGAGGGGCCCCACCCACAAAATCAGACCCTGAGGGGCCCACCCACAAAATTGTACCCTGAGGGGACCCACCCACAAAATCGGACCCTGAGGGGACACACCCATAAAATCGGACCCTGAGAGGCCACATCCACAAAATCAGACCCTGAGGGGCCCCACCCACAAAATTGGACCCTGAGTTATCCCCGCCACTAATTCAAATCTTGAGGAGCCCAGGCCACCGAATCGGATCCTGAGGGGCCCCACCCACCAAACCAGACCCTGAGGCCAAAGTGGCCCCTGAGAGGCACCCACATTTAAAACGGATCCTGATTTGAAAGTCTTGCAGGGGCAGCAGCCAAGTCTCTCTTAAAGGGGCAGCCCAGGCACCATTTCAAATCACTATCTGTACTTCCTTCAGGAAATACACATCTAGTGTTAATTTTGTTATCTTTATTCAGTTGATTTCCGCAGTTAATGCGACCCGAACCGCTACACACACAGACTCCGTTGAGGCGTCGTTTCGAAGCCACCGTCCACGAGAGGTGTGCTAAGTATTTTTTGTGTCTATCGGATTTATAGCTTTTGAGCAATTTGCATTTGAATCATTTTTTTCTCGTCATTGGAATGCATTGTCTCAATGCATTTCAATAGGAAAATTTTGCCATATTAAGACATGGGGCAGATTCATCACATGACGCATGCCCCTGAGAGAGAATGTGCACCAAAGTGGATTTAGAAGCCCAGTGAGCCAAACTGGCTCTTAAAGGGCCGACGCGCCAAAGTGATTCTTAAAGGGCCGGCGCGCCAAATCGAAAGCTGAGTGGCCCCAGGCTCCACATCGGAGGCTGATTGAACCCGGCATCAAAATCAGAGGCTGAGCCACCCTGGCCTCCAAATCAGAGGCTGAGCCACCCCGGCCCCCAAATCGGAGGCTGAGCCACCCCGGCCCCCAAATCAGAGGCTGATCGACCCCGGCCCCCAAATCAGAGGCTGATCGACCCCTGCCTCCAAATCGGAGGCCGATCAACCTCGGCCTCCAAATCAGAGGCTGAGCCACCCCGGCCTCCAAATCAGAGGCTGATCGACCCCGGCCTCCAAATCGGAGGCTGAGCCACCCCGGCCTCCAAATCGGAGGCTGAGCCACCCCGGCCACCAAATCGGAGGCTGAACCACCCCGGCCTCCAAATCGGAGGCTGAGCCACCCCGGCCTCCAAATCGGAGGCTGAGCCACCCCGGCCTCCAAATCGGAGGCTGAGCGACCCCGGCCTCCAAATCGGAGGCTGATCGACCCCGGCCTCCAAATCGGAGGCTGATCGACCCCGGCCTCCAAATCGGAGGCTGAGCCACCTCGCCCTCCAAATCGGAGGCTGATCGACCCTGGGGTTCAAATCGGAGGCTGAGACACCCTGGCCTCCAAATCAGACCCTGAGGGGGCCCCGCCCACCAAATCGGACCATGAGGGGCCCCGCCCACCAAATCGGACCCTGAGGGGCCCCGACCACTAAATCAGACCCTGAGGGACCCCACTCACCATATCGGACCCTGAGGGTCCCCGCCCACCGAATCGGACCCTGAGGTGCCCCGCTCACCAAATCAGACCCTGAGGGGCCCCGACCACCAAATCTGACCCTGAGGGGCCCCACTCACCATATCGGACCCTGAGGGTCCCCGCCCACCAAATCGGACCCAGAGTGGCCCCGCTCACCAAATCGGACCCTGAGGGGCCACTCCCACCAAATCGGACCCTGAGGGGCCCCATACACCAAATCGGACCCTGAGGGTCCCCGCCCACCAAATCCGACCCTGAGGGGCCCCGCACACCAAATCGGACCCTGAGGGGCCACTCCCACCAAATCGGACCCTGAGGGGCCCCGCCCACCAAATCGGACCCTGAGGGGCCTCGCCCACCAAATCGGACCCTGAGGGGCCCCACTCACCAAATCAGACCCTGAGGGGCCCCGCCCACCAAATCGAACCCTGAGGGGCCCCGGCCACAAAATCGGACCCTGAGGGGCCCCACCCACAAAATCGGACCCTGAAGGGCCCCAGCCACAAAATCAGACCCTGAGGGGCCCCACTCACAAATCGAACCCTGAGGGGCCCGCCCACAAAATCGGACCCTGAGGGGCCCCGGCCACAAAATCGGACCCTGAAGGGCCCCAGCCACAAAATCAGACCCTGAGGGGCCCCACTCACAAAATCAGACCCTGAGGGACCCCGGCCACAAAATCGATCCCAGAGGGGCCCCGCCCTCAAAATTGGACCCTGAGAGGCCCCGCCCACCAAATCGGACCCTGAGGGGCTCCGCCAACCATATCGGACTCTGAGGGGCCCCACCCACAAAATCGGACCCTGAGGGCCCCAACCACAAAATCAGACCCTAAGGGGCCCCGGCCACAAAATCAGACCCTGAGAGACCCCGGCCACAAAATCGAACCCAGAGGGGCCCCACCCACCAAATCGGACCCTCAGGGGCCCCGACCCCAAAATCGGACCCTGAGGGGCCCCGTCAACCAAATCGGACTCTGAGGGGCCCCACCCACAAAATCGGACCCTGAGGGCCCCCATCCACAAAATAGGACCCTAAGGGGCCCCGCCCTCAAAATCGGACCCTGAGTAGACCCGGCCACAAAATCAGACCCTGAGGGGCCCCAACCACAAAATCGGACCCTGAGGGGACCCGGCCACAAAATCGGACCCTGAGGGGCCCCACCCTCAAAATCGGATCCTGAGGGGCCCAACCAACAAAATCGGACCCTGAGGGGCCCCAGCCACAAAATCGGACCCTGAGGGGCCCCACCCACAAAATCGGACCCTGAGGGGCCCCGGCCACAAAATCGGAACCTGAGGGGCCCCGGCCACAAAATTGGACCCTGAGCGGCCCAACCACAAAATCGGACCCTGAGGGGCCCCGGCCACAAAATCAGACCATGAGGGGCCCTACCCACAAAATCGGACCCTGAGGGGACCCACCCACAAAATCGGACCCTGAGGGGCCACACCCACAAAATCGGACCCTGAGAGGCCACACCCACAAAATCAGACCCTGAGGGGCCCCACCACAAAATTGGACCCTGAGGAATCCCGGCCACTAATTCAAATCCTGAGGAGCCCAGGCCACCGAATCGGATCCTGAGGGGCCCCACCCACCAAATCAGACCCTGAGGCCAAAGTGGCCCCTGAGAGGCACCCACATTTAAAACGGATCCTGAGTTGAAAGTCTTGCAGGGGCAGCAGCCAAGTCTCTCTTAAATGGGCAGCCCAGGCACCATTTCAAACCACTATCTGTACTTCCTTCAGGAAATATACATCTAGTATTATTATTATTATTCAGTTGATTTCCACAATTAATGCGGCCCAAACCGCTACACGCACAGACTCTGTTGAGGCGTCGTTTCAAAGCCAGCATCCACGAGTGGTGTGCTAAGTATTTTTCGTGTCGATCGGATTTGTAGTTTTTGCGCAAATTGCATTTGACAAAACATTTTCCTGTCATTGGAATGCATTATCTCAATGCATTTGAATGGGAAAATGTTGCCATAGGGAAAACATGGGGCAGTCGTGAGGTGGCAGTTAAGCTCATTGATATGCGCAGGCACACCCAGTTACTATGCCAACGCCTACGAACTTTACATGAGCCCACCAGGACAGAATTTCTGCCAGATAATATCAGCTCTTAAAGCGAAACCCAAAGCACAAATGCAAATCTAGCTTCATCACATGACACATGCATCTGAGAGAGATTGTGAGCTAAAGTGAATTTAGAAGCCCAGTGCGCCAAACTGGCTCTTAAAGGGCCGACGCGCCAAAATGATTCTTAAAGGGCTGGCGCACCAAAATTAGTCTTAAAGGGCCGTCGCGCCAAATTGAAAGCTGAGTGACCCCAGGCTCCAAATCGGAGGCTGACTGACCCTGACCTCCAAATCGGAGGCTGAGCCACCCCGGCCTCTAAATCGGAGGCTGATCAACCCTGGCCTACAAATCGGAGGCTGATCGACCCTGGCCTGCAAATCGGACCCAGAGTGGCCCTGCCCACCAAATCGGACCCAGAGTGGCCCTGCCCACCAAATCGGACCCAGAGTGGCCCTGCCCACCAAATCGGACCCAGAGTGGCCCTGCCCACCAAATCGGACCCAGAGTGGCCCTGCCCACCAAATCGGACCCAGAGTGGCCCTGCGCACCAAATCGGACCCAGAGTGGCCCTGCCCACCAAATTGGACTCAGAGTGGCCCCGCCCACCAAATCCAACTCTGTGGGCCACGCCCACCAAATCGAACTCTGAGGGGCCACACCCACCAAATAGGACCCAGGGTGGCCCTGCCCACCAAATCAGACCCAGAGGGGCCCCACCCACAAAATCAGACCCTGAGGGATCCCGGCCAGCAATTCAAGCCCTGAGGAGCCCAGGCCACCGAATCGGATCCTGAGGGGCCCCACCCACCAAATCAGACCCTGAGGCCAAAGTGGCGCCTGAGAGGCACCACAGTTCAAACGGATCCTGAGTTGAAAGTCTTGCAGAGGCAGCCCGGGCACCATTTCAAACCACTATCTGTACTTCCTTCAGGAAATACACATCTAGTTATTATTATTAAGTTGATTTCCGCAATTAATACGGCCCGAACCGCTACACGCACAGACTCCGTTGAGGTGTCGTTTCGAAGCCAGCGTCCATGAGAGGTGTGCTAAGTATTTTTCGTGTCGATCAGATTTGTAGTTTTTGCGCAATTTGCGTTTGAAAATTTTTTTTCCCGTCATTGGAATACACTGTCTCAATGCATTTGAATGGGGAAATTTTGCTATAGACAAAACATGCCCTGAGGCGATTGAAATGGCAGTTAAGCTCATTGATATGCGCAGGCAGACCCAGTTACTATGCCAACGCCTACGAACGTCACATGACCTCTCCAAGACAGAGCTTCTGCCACATAATATCAGCTCTTAAAGCAAAACCCACAGCACAAATGCAAATCTAGCTTCATCACATGACGCATGCCTCTGAGAGAGAATGTGCACCAAAGTGGATTTAGAAGCCCAGTGAGCCACCCTGGCTCTTAAAGGGCCGACGCGCCAAAGTGATTCTTAAATAGCCGGCGCACCAAAATGAGTCTTAAAAGGGCCGGCGCGCCAAATTGAAAGCTGAGTGACCAAGGCTCCAAATCGGAGGCTGATAGACCCTGGCCTACAAAAAGGAGGCTGAGCCACCCTGGCATCCAAATTGGACCCAGAGTGGCCCCGCCCACCAAATCGGACCCAGAGTGGCCCCGAGTACCAAATCAGACCCAGAGTGGCCCCACCCACCAAATTGGACCCTGAGGGGCCCCACCCACAAAATCGGACCCTAAGGGGCCCCACCTACAAAATCGGACCCTGAGGGGCCCCGGCCACAAAATCGGACCCTAAGGGGCCCCACCCACAAAATCGGACCCTGAGGGGATCCGGCCACAAAATCAGACCCTGAGGGGCCCCAACCATAAAATCGGACCCTGAGGGGCCCGGCCACAAAATCGGACCCTCACGGGCCCCGGCCACAAAATCAGACTCTGAGGGGCCCCGGCCACAAAATCGGACCCTGAGGGGCCCCGCCTACAAAATTGAACCCTGAGGGGCCCCAACCACAAAATCAGATCCTGAGGGGACCCACCCACAAAATCGGATCCTGAGGGGCCCCAACCACAATATCGGACCCTGAAGGGCCCCACCCACAAAATCAGACCCTGAGGGCCCCGGTCACAAAATTGGATCCTGAGGGGCCCCACCCACAAAATTGGACCTTGAGGGTCCCCACCCACAAAATTGGACCCTGAGGGGCCCCGGCCAAAAAACTGGACCCTGAGGGACCCCACCCACAAAATTGGACCCTGAGGGGCCCCGGCTACAAAATCGGACCCTGAGGGGCCCCGGCCACAAAATCGGATCCTGAGGGGCCCCAACCACAAAATCGGACCCTGAGAGGCTCCGTACACAGAATCGGACCCTGAGGGGACCCAACCACAAAATCGGACCCTGAGGGGCACCGGCCACAAAATCGGACCCTGAGGGGCCCCGGACACAAAATCAGATCCTGAGGGGCCCCAACCACAAAATTGGACCGAGAGGCTCCGGCCGCAAAATCGGACCCTGAGGGGCCCCAACCACAAAATCGGACCCTGAGAGGCACCGGCCACAAAATCGGACCCTGAGAGGCACCGGCCACAAAATCGGACCCTGAGAGGCCCCGGACACAAAATTGGACCCTGAGGGGCCCTGGCCACAAAATCGGACCCTGAGGGGCCCAACCCACAAAATCAGACCCTGATGGGCCCCGCCCACCAAATTAGACCCTGAGGGGCCCCACCCTCAAAATCGGACCCCGAGGGGCCCCAGCCACAAAATCGGACTCTGAAGGGCCCCACCCACAAAATCGGACCCTGAGGGGCCCCACCCACAGATCCAGACCCTGAGGGGACCCGGCCACAAAATTGGACCCTGAGGGGCCCCGTCCACCAAATTGGACCCTGAGGGGCCCCGCCCACTAAATCGGATTCTGAAAGGCCCCAACCACAAAATCGGACCCTGAGGGGCCCCGCTGACCAAATTGAACTCTGAGGGGCCCCACCTACCAAATCGGACCTAGAGTGGCCCGCCTACCAAATCAGACCTAGAGTGGCCCCGCTCACCAAATCGGACCCCGAGGGGCCCCACCCACCAAACCGGACCCTGAGGGTCCCCGCCCACCAAATCGGACCCCGAGGGGCCTGCCCACCAAATCGGACCCCGAGGGATCCCGCCCACCAAATCGGACCCCGAGGGTCCCCGCCCACCTAATTGGACCCTGAGGGGCCCCGCCCACCAAATCGGACTCTGATAGATCCCACCCACCAAATCGGACCCCGAGGGGCCCCGCTCACCAAATCGGACCCTGAGGAGCCCCGCTCACCAAATAGGACCCTGAGGGGCCCCACCCACCAAGTCGGACCCTGAGGGGCCCCGGCCACAAAATCGGACCCTGAGGGGCCCCACCCACCAAATCAGCCCATGAGGGGACCCGGCCACAAAATCAGACCCTTAGGGGCCCCACCCACCAAATCAGCCCCTGAGGGGACCCGGCCACCAATTCGGACCCTTAGGGGCCCCACCCACCAAATTGGACCCTGAGGTGCCCCACCCACAAAATCGGGCCCTGAGGGCCCCACCCACAAAATCGGACCCTGAGGCCAAAGTGGCCCCTGAGAGGCACCCACACTTAAAACGGATCCTGAGTTTAAAGTCTTGCAGGTGCAGCAGGCACGTCTCTCTTAAAGGGGCAGCCTGGGCAGCATTTCAAACCACTATCTGTACTTCCTTCAGGAAATACACATCTAGTTCTTCTTCTTCTTATTATTATTATTATTATTAAGTTGATTTCCGCAATTAATACAGCCCGAACCGCTACACGCACAGACGCCGTTGAGGTGTTGTTTCGAAGCCAGCGTCCATGAGAGGTGTGCTAAGTATTTTTCATGTCGATCGGATTTGTAGTTTTTGCGCAATTTGAGTTTGAATTTTTTTTTTTCCCGTCATTGGAATGCACTGTCTCCAATGCTTTTCAATGGGTAATGGCAAAACGTGTCCTGAGGCGATTGAAATGGCAGTTGAGCTCATTGATATGCGCAGGCAGACCCAGTTACTATGCCAACGCCTACGAACGTCACATGACATCCCAAGGACAGAGCTTCTGTCACATAATATCAGCTCTTAAAGTGAAACCAACAGCACAAATGCAAATCTAGCTTCATCACATGACACATGCCCCTGAGATAGAATGTGCGACAAAGTGGATTTAGAAGCCCAGTGAGCCACCCTGGCTCTTAAAGGGCCGACGTGCCACAATGATTCTTAAAGGGCCAGCGCACCGAAATGAGTCTTAAAGGGCCGGCGCGCCAAATCGAAAGCTGAGTGACCCCGGCCTCCAAATCGGAGGCTGAGCCACCCCGGCCTCCAAATCGGAGGCTGAACCACCCCGGCCTCCAAATTGGAGGCTGAGCCACCCTGGCCTCCAAATCGGACCCAGTGTGGCCCCGCTCAAAAAATCAGACCCAGAGTAGCACAGCCCACCAAATCGGATCCTGAGGGGCCCCGCCCACCAAATCAGACTCTGAGTGGCCCCGCCCACCAAATCGGACCTGAAGGGCCCCGTCCACCAAATCGGACCCTGAGGAGCCCCGCCCACCAAATCAGACCCTGAGAAGCCCCGCCCACCAAATCGGAACCCAGAGACACCGCCCACTAAATCGGACCCTGAAGGGCCCCGCCCATCAAATCGGACCCAGAGTGGCCCCACCCACCAAATCGGACCCAGAGGGGCCCCGCCCATCAAATCGGACCCTGAGGGGCCCCGCCCACCAAATCGGAACCTGAGGAGCCCCGCCCACCAAATCGGACCCAGATTGACCACGCCAACCAAAGCGGACCCCGAGGAGCCCCGCCCACCATAACGGAAACAGATTGACCCCGCCCACCAAATCGGACCCTGAAGGGCCCCGCCCACCAAATCGGACCCAGAGGTGCCCCGTCCACCAAATCGGACCCTGAAGGGCCCCGCCCACCAAATCGGACCCAGAGGGGCCCCGCCCACCAAATCGGACCCAGGGGGCCCCGCCCACTAAATTGAACCATGAGGGGCCCCGCCAACCAAATCGGACCATGAAGGGCACCGCCCACTAAATCGGACCCAGAGTGGCCCCGCCCACCAAAATGGACCCAGGGGGCTCCACCCACAAAATCAGACCCTAAGGGGCCCCACCCACAAAATCAGACCCTGAGTGGGCCCATCCACAAAATCAGACCCTGAGGGGCCCCAACCACAAAATTGGACCCTGAGGTGCCCCGGTCACAAAATCGGACCCTGAGAGGCCCCACCCACAAAATCAGACCCTGAGGGACCCCACCCACAAAACCAGACCCTGAGGGGCCCAAGCCACAAAATAAGACCCTGAGGGGCCCCACCCACAAAATCGGACCCTGAGAGACCCCGGCCACAAAATCGAACCCAGAGGTACCCCAGCCACAAAATCAGACCCTAAGGGGCCCAGGTCACGAAATCGGACCCTGAGGGGCCCCACCCACAAAATCAGACCCTGAGGGGACCCGCCCACCAAATTGGACCCTGAGGGGCCCCGGCCACAAAATCAAACCCAGAGGGGCCCCAGCCACAAAATCGGACTCTGAGGGGCCCCACCCACAAAATCGGACCCTGAGGGGCCCCACCCACAAATCCAGACCCTGAGGGGACCCGGCCACAAAATCGGACCCTGAGAGACCCCAGCAACAAAATCGGACCCTGAGGGGCCCCAACCAAAAAAACTGACCCTGAGGGTCCCCAGTCACAAAATCGGACCCTGAGGGACCCCAGCCACAAAATCAGAACCTGAGGGGCCCCAACCACAAAATCAGAACCTGAGGGGCCCCACCCACAAAATCAGACCATGAGGGACCCCACCCACAAAATCGGACCCTGAGGGGCCCCGCCCACCAAATTAGACGCTGAGGGGCCCCACCCTCAAAATCGGTCGCTGAGGGGCCCCACCCACAAAATCGGACCCTGAGAGACCCCAGCCACAAAATCGAACCCAGAGGGGCCTCAGTCACAAAATCAGACCCTAAGGGGCCCCGGCCACAAAATCGGACCCTACCCACAAAATCAGACCCTGAGGGACCCCAGCCACAAAATCGGACCCTGAGGGGCCCCACCCACAAAATCAGACCCTGAGGGTCCCCGGTCACAAAATCGGACCCTGAGGGGCCCCACTCACAGAATCGTTCCATGATGGGCCCCACCCACAAAATCAGACCTGAGGGGCCCCAGCCACAAAATCGGACCCTGAGGGGCCCCACCCACAAAATCGGACCCTGAGGGGCCCCACCAACAAAATCGGAACCTGAGGGGCCCCGCCCACCAAATTAGACCCTGAGGGGCCCCACCCTCAAAATCAGACCCTGAGGGGACACAGCCACAAAATCAGACCATGAGGGGTCCCAGCCACAAAATCGGACCCTGAGGGGCCCCACCCACAAAATTGGACCTGGATGGGCCCCACCCACAAATCCAGACCCTGAGGGGCCCCAGCCACAAAATCGGACCCTGAGAGACCCCGGCCACAAAATCGGACCTTGAGGGGTCCCAACCACAAAATCAGACCCTCAGGGGCCCCGGTCACAAAATCGGACCCGGAGGGGCCCCACCCACAAAATCAGACCCTGAGGGACCCCAGCCACAAAATCGGACCCTGAGGGGCACCAGCCACAAAATCGGACCCTGAGGGGCCCCACCCACAATATCGGACCCTGAGGGGCCCCGCCCATCAAATTAGACCCTGAGGGGCCCCACCCTCAAAATCGGTCCCTGAGGGGCCCCGGCCACAAAATCGGACCCTGAGGGGCCCCGGCCACAAAATCGGACCCTGAGGGGCACCGGCCAAAAAATCGGACCCTGAGGGGCCCCACCCGCAAAATCGGACCCTAAGGGGCCCCGGCCACAAAATCGGACCCTGAGGGGCCGCACCCGCAAAATCGGACCCTAAGGGGCCCCACCCGCAAAATCGGACCCTGAGGGGCCCCACCCGCAAAATCGGACCCTGAGGGGCCCACCCGTAAAAGCGGACCCTGAGGGGATCCACCCGCAAAATCGGACCCTGAGGGGCCCCGGCCCCAAAAATCGGATCCTGAGGGGTCCCAACCACAAAATCGGACCCTGAGAGGCACCGGCTACAAAATCGGACCCTGAGGGGCCCCGGACACAAAATCGGATCCTGAGGGGCCCCGGCCACAAAATCGGACCCTGAGGGGCCCAACCCACAAAATCAGACCCAGAGTGGCCCCACCCACCAAATCGGACCCTGAGGGGCCCCACCCACCAAATGGGACCCTGAAAGGCCCCACCCACCAAATTGGACCCTGAGGGGCCCCGCCCACCAAATTGGACCCTGAGGGGCCCCGCCCACCAAATCGGACCCTGAGGGGCCCCGCCTACCAAATAGGACCCTGAGGGGCCCCGCCCACTATATCGGATTCTGAAAGGCACCAACCACAAAATCGGACCCTGAGGGGCCCCACCCACAAAATCGGACCCAGAGTGGCCCGCCCAACAAATCAGACCTAGAGTGGCCCCGCTCACCAAATCAGACCCCAAGGGGCCCCATCCACCAAATCGGACCCCCGAGGGGCCCCGCCCACCAATCGGACCCCGAGGGGCCCCGCCCACCAAATCGAACCCCGAGGGATACCGCCCACCGAATCGGACCCCGAGGGTCCCCGCCAACCAAATTGGACCCTGAGGGGACCCGCCCACCAAATCGGACCCAGAGGTGCCCCGTCCACCAAATCGGACCCTCAAGGGCCCCGCCCACCAAATCGGACCCAGAGGGGCCCCGCCCACCAAATCGGACCCAGGGGGCCCCGCCCACTAAATTGGACCATGAGGGGCCCCGCCAACCAAATCGGACCATGAAGGGCACCGCCCACTAAATCGGACCCAGAGTGGCCCCGCCCACCAAAATGGACCCAGGGGGCTCCACCCACAAAATCAGACCCTAAGGGGCCCCACCCACAAAATCGGACCCTGAGTGGGCCCATCCACAAAATCAGACCCTGAGGGGCCCCAACCACAAAATTGGACCCTGAGGTGCCCCGGTCACAAAATCGGACCCTGAGGGACCCCACCCACAAAACCAGACCCTGAGGGGCCCAAGCCACAAAATAAGACCCTGAGGGGCCCCACCCACAAAATCGGACCCTGAGAGACCCCGGCCACAAAATCGAACCCAGAGGTACCCCAGCCACAAAATCAGACCCTAAGGGGCCCAGGTCACGAAATCGGACCCTGAGGGGCCCCACCCACAAAATCAGACCCTGAGGGGCCCCGCCCACCAAATTGGACCCTGAGGGGCCCCGGCCACAAAATCGAACCCAGAGGGGCCCCAGCCACAAAATCGGACTCTGAGGGGCCCCACCCACAAAATCGGACCCTGAGGGGCCCCACCCACAAATCCAGACCCTGAGGGGACCCGGCCACAAAATCGGACCCTGAGAGACCCCAGCAACAAAATCGGACCCTGAGGGGCCCCAACCAAAAAAACTGACCCTGAGGGTCCCCAGTCACAAAATCGGACCCTGAGGGGCCCCACCCACAAAATCAGACCATGAGGGACCCCACCCACAAAATCGGACCCTGAGGGGCCCCACCCACCAAATTAGACGCTGAGGGGCCCCACCCTCAAAATCGGTCGCTGAGGGGCCCCACCCACAAAATCGGACCCTGAGAGACCCCAGCCACAAAATCGAACCCAGAGGGGCCTCAGTCACAAAATCAGACCCTAAGGGGCCCCGGCCACAAAATCGGACCCTACCCACAAAATCAGACCCTGAGGGACCCCAGCCACAAAATCGGAACCTGAGGGGCCCCACCCACAAAATCAGACCCTGAGGGTGCCCGGTCACAAAATCGGACCCTGAGGGGCCCCACCCACAGAATCGTTCCATGATGGGCCCCACCCACAAAATCAGACCTGAGGGGCCCCAGCCACAAAATCGGACCCTGAGGGGCCCCACCCACAAAATCGGACCCTGAGGGGCCCCACCAACAAAATTGGACCCTGAGGGGCCCCGCCCACCAAATTAGACCCTGAGGGGCCCCACCCTCAAAATCAGACCCTGAGGGGCCACAGCCACAAAATCAGACCATGAGGGGCCCCAGCCACAAAATCGGACCCTGAGGGGCCCCACCCACAAAATTGGACCCGGATGGGCCCCACCCACAAATCCAGACCCTGAGGGGCCCCAGCCACAAAATCGGACCCTGAGAGACCCCGGCCACAAAATCGGACCTTGAGGGGTCCCAACCACAAAATCAGACCCTCAGGGGCCCCGGTCACAAAATCGGACCCGGAGGGGCCCCACCCACAAAATCAGACCCTGAGGGACCCCAGCCACAAAATCAGACCCTGAGGGGCACCAGCCACAAAATCGGACCCTGAGGGGCCCCACCCACAAAATCGGACCCTGAGGGGCCCCGCCCATCAAATTAGACCCTGAGGGGCCCCACCCTCAAAATCGGTCCCTGAGGGGCCCCAGCCACAAAATCGGACCCTGAGGGGCCCCGGCCACAAAATCGGACCCTGAGGGGCACCGGCCAAAAAATCGGACCCTGAGGGGCCCCACCCGCAAAATCGGACCCTAAGGGGCCCCGGCCACAAAATCGGACCCTGAGGGGCCGCACCCGCAAAATCGGACCCTAAGGGGCCCCACCCGCAAAATCGGACCCTGAGGGGCCCCACCCGCAAAATCGGACCCTGAGGGGCCCACCCGTAAAAGCGGACCCTGAGGGGATCCACCCGCAAAATCGGACCCTGAGGGGCCCCGGCCCCAAAAATCGGATCCTGAGGGGTCCCAACCACAAAATCGGACCCTGAGAGGCACCGGCTACAAAATCGGACCCTGAGGGGCCCCGGACACAAAATCGGATCCTGAGGGGCCCCGGCCACAAAATCGGACCCTGAGGGGCCCAACCCACAAAATCAGACCCAGAGTGGCCCCACCCACCAAATCGGACCCTGAGGGGCCCCGCCCACCAAATGGGACCCTGAAAGGCCCCACCCACCAAATTGGACCCTGAGGGGCCCCGCCCACCAAATTGGACCCTGACGGGCCCCGCCCACCAAATCGGACCCTGAGGGGCCCCGCCTACCAAATAGGACCCTGAGGGGCCCCGCCCACTAAATCGGATTCTGAAAGGCACCAACCACAAAATCGGACCCTGAGGGGCCCCACCCACAAAATCGGACCCAGAGTGGCCCGCCCAACAAATCAGACCTAGAGTGGCCCCGCTCACCAAATCAGACCCCAAGGGGCCCCATCCACCAAATCGGACCCCCGAGGGGCCCCGCCCACCAATCGGACCCCGAGGGGCCCCGCCCACCAAATCGAACCCCGAGGGATACCGCCCACCGAATCGGACCCCTAGGGTCCCCGCCAACCAAATTGGACCCTGAGGGGCCCCGCCCACCAAATCGGACCCAGAGGTGCCCCGTCCACCAAATCGGACCCTGAAGGGCCCCGCCCACCAAATCGGACCCAGAGGGGCCCCGCCCACCAAATCGGACCCAGGGGGCCCCGCCCACTAAATTGGACCATGAGGGGACCCGCCAACCAAATCGGACCATGAAGGGCACCGCCCACTAAATCGGACCCAGAGTGGCCCCGCCCACCAAAATGGACCCAGGGGGCTCCACCCACAAAATCAGACCCTAAGGGGCCCCACCCACAAAATCGGACCCTGAGTGGGCCCATCCACAAAATCAGACCCTGAGGGGCCCCAACCACAAAATTGGACCCTGAGGTGCCCCGGTCACAAAATCGGACCCTGAGAGGCCCCACCCACAAAATCAGACCCTGAGGGACCCCACCCACAAAACCAGACCCTGAGGGGCCCAAGCCACAAAATAAGACCCTGAGGGGCCCCACCCACAAAATCGGACCCTGAGAGACCCCGGCCACAAAATCGAACCCAGAGGTACCCCAGCCACAAAATCAGACCCTAAGGGGCCCAGGTCACGAAATCGGACCCTGAGGGGCCCCACCCACAAAATCAGACCCTGAGGGGCCCCGCCCACCAAATTGGACCCTGAGGGGCCCCACCCACAAAATCGGACCCTGAGGGGCCCCACCCACAAATCCAGACCCTGAGGGGACCCGGCCACAAAATCGGACCCTGAGAGACCCCAGCAACAAAATCGGACCCTGAGGGGCCCCAACCAAAAAAACTGACCCTGAGGGTCCCCAGTCACAAAATCGGACCCTGAGGGACCCCAGCCACAAAATCAGAACCTGAGGGGCCCAACCACAAAATCAGAACCTGAGGGGCCCCACCCACAAAATCAGACCATGAGGGACCCCACCCACAAAATCGGACCCTGAGGGGCCCCGCCCACCAAATTAGATGCTGAGGGGCCCCACCCTCAAAATCGGTCGCTGAGGGGCCCCACCCACAAAATCGGACCCTGAGAGACCCCAGCCACAAAATCGAACCCAGAGGGGCCTCAGTCACAAAATCAGACCCTAAGGGGCCCCGGCCACAAAATCGGACCCTACCCACAAAATCAGACCCTGAGGGACCCCAGCCACAAAATCGGACCCTGAGGGGCCCCACCCACAAAATCAGACCCTGAGGGTCCCCGGTCACAAAATCGGACCCTGAGGGGCCACACCCACAGAATCGTTCCATGATGGGCCCCACCCACAAAATCAGACCCTGAGGGGCCCCAGCCACAAAATCGGACCCTGAGGGGCCCCACCCACAAAATCGGACCCTGAGGGGCCCCACCAACAAAATCGGACCCTGAGGGGCCCCGCCCACCAAATTAGACCCTGAGGGGCCCCACCCTCAAAATCAGACCCTGAGGGGCCACAGCCACAAAATCAGACCATGAGGGGCCCCAGCCACAAAATCGGACCCTGAGGGGCCCCACCCACAAAATTGGACCCGGATGGGACCCACCCACAAATCCAGACCCTGAGGGGCCCCAGCCACAAAATCGGACCCTGAGAGACCCCGGCCACAAAATCGGACCTTGAGGGGCCCCGGCCACAAAATCGGACCCTGAGGGGCCCCGGCCACAAAATTGGACCCTGAGGGGCACCGGCCAAAAAATCGGACCCTGAGGGGCCCCACCCGCAAAATCGGACCCTAAGGGGCCCCGGCCACAAAATCGGACCCTGAGGGGCCGCACCCACAAAATCGGACCCTAAGGGGCCCCACCCGCAAAATCGGACCCTGAGGGGCCCCACCCGCAAAATCGGACCCTGAGGGGCCCACCCGTAAAAGCGGACCCTGAGGGGATCCACCCGCAAAATCGGACCCTGAGGGGCCCCGGCCCCAAAAATCGGATCCTGAGGCGTCCCAACCACAAAATCGGACCCTGAGAGGCACCGGCTACAAAATCGGACCCTGAGGGGCCCCGGACACAAAATCGGATCCTGAGGGGCCCCGGCCACAAAATCGGACCCTGAGGGGCCCAACCCACAAAATCAGACCCAGAGTGGCCCCACCCACCAAATCGGACCCTGAGGGGCCCCGCCCACCAAATGGGACCCTGAAAGGCCCCACCCACAAAATTATACCCTGAGGGGCCCCGCCCACCAAATTGGACCCTGAGGGGCCCCGCCCACCAAATCGGACCCTGAGGGGCCCCGCCTACCAAATAGGACCCTGAGGGGCCCCACCCACTAAATCGGATTCTGAAAGGCACCAACCACAAAATCGGACCCTGAGGGGCCCCACCCACAAAATCGGACCCAGAGTGGACCGCCCAACAAATCAGACCTAGAGTGGCCCCGCTCACCAAATCAGACCCCAAGGGGCCCCATCCACCAAATCGGACCCCCGAGGGGCCCCGCCCACCAATCGGACCCCGAGGGGCCCCGCCCACCAAATCGAACCCCGAGGGATACCGCCCACCGAATTGGACCCCGAGGGTCCCCGCCAACCAAATTGGACCCTGAGGGGTCCCGCCCACCAAATCGGACTCTGATAGATCCCGCCCACCAAATCAGACCCTGAGGAGCCCAGCTCACCAAATCGGACCCAGAGTGGCCCCGCCCACCAAATCGGACCCAGAGTGGCCCCGCCCACCAAATCAGACCCAGAGTGGCCCCGCCCACCAAATTGTACCCTGAGGGGCCCCACCCACAAAATCGGACCCTAAGGGGCCCCACCCACAAAATTGGACCCTGAGGGGCCCCGGCCACAAAATCGGACCCAGAGTGGCCAGCCCACCAAATCAGACC
Organism: Dendrobates tinctorius; assembly: GCF_039654945.1. Lineage (NCBI taxonomy): Eukaryota > Metazoa > Chordata > Amphibia > Anura > Dendrobatidae > Dendrobates > Dendrobates tinctorius. Next base: position 1,653,333 of record NW_027361770.1, on the reverse strand, counting down.
TAGAATGGCCCCGCTCACCAAATCGGACCCCAAGGGGCCCCACTCACCAAATCGGACCCCGAGGGGCCCCGCCCACCAAATCGGACCCCGAGGGGCCCCGCCCACCAAATCGAACCCTGAGGGATCCCGCCCACCAAATCGGACCCCGAGGGTCCTCGCCAACCAAATTGGACCCTGAGGGGCCCCGCCCACCAAATCGGACTCTGATAGATCCCGCCCACCAAATCAGACCCAGAGTGGCCCCGCCCACCAAATTGTACCCTGAGGGGCCCCACCCACAAAATCGGACCCTAAGGGGCCCCACCCACAAAATTGGACCCTGAGTGGCCCCGGCCACAAAATTGGACCCTGAGGTGCCCCACCCACAAAATCGGACCCTGAGGGGATCCGGCCACAACATCGGACCCTGAGTGGCCCCACTCACAAAATCGGACCCTGAGGGGCCCCAACCACAAAATCGGACCCTGACGGGCCCTGGCTGCAAAATCGGACCCTAACGGGCCCCGGCCACAAAATCGGACCCTGAGGGGCCCCGGCCACAAAATCGGACCCTGAGGGACCCCACCTACAAAATTGAACCCTGAGGGGCCCCAACCACAAAATCAGATCCTGATGGGCCCCATCCACAAAATCGGACCCTGAGGGGCCCCACCCACAAAATTGGACCCTCAGGGGCCCCGGCCACAAAATCGGACCCTGAGGGACCCCGGCCACAAAATCAGATCCTGAGGGGCCCCAACCACAAAATCGGACCCTGAGAGGCTCTGGCTGCAAAATCGGACCCTGAGGGGCCCCATCCACAAAATTGGACCGAGTGGCCCCGACCACAAAATTGGACCCTGAGGGGCCCCACCCACAAAATTGAACCCTGAGGGGATCCGGCCACAACATCGGACCCTGAGTGGCCCCACTCACAAAATCGGACCCTGAGGGGCCCCAACCACAAAATCGGACCCTAACGGGCCCCGGCCGCAAAATCGGACCCTGACGGGCCCCAGCCACAAAATCGGACCCTGAGGGACCCCACCTACAAAATTGAACCCTGAGGAGCCCCAACCACAAAATCGGATCCTGAGGGGCCCCACCCACAAAATCGGACCCTGAGGGGCCCCATCCACAAAATTGGACCCTCATGGGCCCCGGCCACAAAATCGGACCCTGAGGGACCCCAGCCACAAAATCAGATCCTGAGAGGCCCCAACCACAAATTCGGACCCTGAGAGGCTCCGGCTGCAAAATCGGACCCTGAGGGGCCCCATCCACAAAATCGGACCCTGAGATGCACCAGCCACAAAATCGGACCCTGAGGGGCCCCACCCACAAAATCGGACCCTGAGGGGGTCACCAAATCGGACCCAGAGTGGCCCCGCCCACCAAATCGGACCCAGAGTGGCCCCGCCCACCAAATCAGACCCAGAGTGGCCCCGCCCACCAAATTGTACCCTGAGGGGCCCCACCCACAAAATCGGACCCTAAGGGGCCCCAGCCACAAAATCAGACCCTGAGGGGCCCCACCCACAAAATCGGACCCTAAGGGGCCCCAGCCACAAAATCAGACCCTGAGGGGCCCCACCCACAAAATCAGACCCTGAGGGACCCCACCCACAAAATCAGAACCTGAAGGGCCCCAACCACAATATCAGAACCTGAGGGGCCCCACCCACAAAATCAGACCATGAGGGACCCCACCCACAAAATCGGACCCAGAGTGGACCGCCCAACAAATCAGACCTAGAGTGGCCCCGCTCACCAAATCAGACCCCAAGGGGCCCCATCCACCAAATCGGACCCCCGAGGGGCCCCGCCCACCAATCGGACCCCGAGGGGCCCCGCCCACCAAATCGAACCCCGAGGGATACCGCCCACCGAATTGGACCCCGAGGGTCCCCGCCAACCAAATTGGACCCTGAGGGGTCCCGCCCACCAAATCGGACTCTGATAGATCCCGCCCACCAAATCAGACCCTGAGGAGCCCAGCTCACCAAATCGGACCCAGAGTGGCCCCGCCCACCAAATCGGACCCAGAGTGGCCCCGCCCACCAAATCAGACCCAGAGTGGCCCCGCCCACCAAATTGTACCCTGAGGGGCCCCACCCACAAAATCGGACCCTAAGGGGCCCCACCCACAAAATTGGACCCTGAGGGGCCCCGGCCACAAAATCGGACCCAGAGTGGCCAGCCCACCAAATCAGACCTAGAATGGCCCCGCTCACCAAATCGGACCCCAAGGGGCCCCACTCACCAAATCGGACCCCGAGGGGCCCCGCCCACCAAATCGGACCCCGAGGGGCCCCGCCCACCAAATCGAACCCTGAGGGATCCCGCCCACCAAATCGGACCCCGAGGGTCCTCGCCAACCAAATTGGACCCTGAGGGGCCCCGCCCACCAAATCGGACTCTGATAGATCCCGCCCACCAAATCAGACCCAGAGTGGCCCCGCCCACCAAATTGTACCCTGAGGGGCCCCACCCACAAAATCGGACCCTAAGGGGCCCCACCCACAAAATTGGACCCTGAGTGGCCCCGGCCACAAAATTGGACCCTGAGGTGCCCCACCCACAAAATCGGACCCTGAGGGGATCCGGCCACAACATCGGACCCTGAGTGGCCCCACTCACAAAATCGGACCCTGAGGGGCCCCAACCACAAAATCGGACCCTGACGGGCCCTGGCTGCAAAATCGGACCCTAACGGGCCCCGGCCACAAAATCGGACCCTGAGGGGCCCCGGCCACAAAATCGGACCCTGAGGGACCCCACCTACAAAATTGAACCCTGAGGGGCCCCAACCACAAAATCAGATCCTGATGGGCCCCATCCACAAAATCGGACCCTGAGGGGCCCCACCCACAAAATTGGACCCTCAGGGGCCCCGGCCACAAAATCGGACCCTGAGGGACCCCGGCCACAAAATCAGATCCTGAGGGGCCCCAACCACAAAATCGGACCCTGAGAGGCTCTGGCTGCAAAATCGGACCCTGAGGGGCCCCATCCACAAAATTGGACCGAGTGGCCCCGACCACAAAATTGGACCCTGAGGGGCCCCACCCACAAAATTGAACCCTGAGGGGATCCGGCCACAACATCGGACCCTGAGTGGCCCCACTCACAAAATCGGACCCTGAGGGGCCCCAACCACAAAATCGGACCCTAACGGGCCCCGGCCGCAAAATCGGACCCTGACGGGCCCCAGCCACAAAATCGGACCCTGAGGGACCCCACCTACAAAATTGAACCCTGAGGAGCCCCAACCACAAAATCGGATCCTGAGGGGCCCCACCCACAAAATCGGACCCTGAGGGGCCCCATCCACAAAATTGGACCCTCATGGGCCCCGGCCACAAAATCGGACCCTGAGGGACCCCAGCCACAAAATCAGATCCTGAGAGGCCCCAACCACAAATTCGGACCCTGAGAGGCTCCGGCTGCAAAATCGGACCCTGAGGGGCCCCATCCACAAAATCGGACCCTGAGATGCACCAGCCACAAAATCGGACCCTGAGGGGCCCCACCCACAAAATCGGACCCTGAGGGGGTCACCAAATCGGACCCAGAGTGGCCCCGCCCACCAAATCGGACCCAGAGTGGCCCCGCCCACCAAATCAGACCCAGAGTGGCCCCGCCCACCAAATTGTACCCTGAGGGGCCCCACCCACAAAATCGGACCCTAAGGGGCCCCAGCCACAAAATCAGACCCTGAGGGGCCCCACCCACAAAATCGGACCCTAAGGGGCCCCAGCCACAAAATCAGACCCTGAGGGGCCCCACCCACAAAATCAGACCCTGAGGGACCCCACCCACAAAATCAGAACCTGAAGGGCCCCAACCACAATATCAGAACCTGAGGGGCCCCACCCACAAAATCAGACCATGAGGGACCCCACCCACAAAATCGGACCCTGAGGGGCCCCGCCCACCAAATTAGACCCTGAGGGGCCCCACCCTCAAAATTGGTCGCTGAGGGGCCCCACCCACAAAATCGGACCCTGAGAGACCTCGGCCACAAAATCAAACCCAGAGGGGCCTCAGTCACAAAATCAGACCCTAAGGGGCCCCGGCCACAAAATCGGACCCTGAGGGGCCCCACCCACAAAATCAGACCCTGAGGGACCCCAGCCACAAAATCGGACCCTGTGGGGCCCCAACCACAAAATCGGACCCTGAGGGGACACACCCACAAATCCAGACCCTGACGGGCTCCGGCCACAAAATCAGACCCTGAGAGACCCCGGCCACAACATTGGACCCTGAGGGGCCCCAACCACAAAATCAGACCCTGAGGGTCCACGGTCACAAAATCGGACCCTGAGGGGCCCCACCCACAGAATCGGACCCTGAGGGGCCCCAGCCACAAAATGGGACCCTGAGGGGCCCCACCCACAAAATCGGACCCTGAGGGGCCCCACCCACAAAATCGGACCCTGAGGGGCCCCACCCAGAAAATCGGGCCCTGAGGGGCCCCGCCCACAAAATCGGACCCTGGGGGGCCCACCCACAAAATTAGACCCTGAGGGGCCCCACCCTCAAAATCGGTCCCTGAGGGGACCCGGCCACAAAATCGGACCCTGAAGGGCCCGGGCCACAAAATCGGGTCCTGAGGGGCCCCGGCCACAAAATCGGACCCTGAGGGGCCCCACCCGCAAAATCGGACCCTAAGGGGCCCCGGCCACAATATCGGACCCTGAGGGGCCCCACCCGCAAAATCAGACCCTGAGGGGCCCCACCCGCAAATCGGACCCTGAGGGGCCCCACCCGCAAAATCGGACCCTGAGGGGCCCCACCCGCAAAATCGGACCCTGAGGGGCCCCACCCACAAAATTGGATCCAGAGTGGCCTCACCCACAAAATTGGACCCTGAGGGGCCCCGACCACAAAATTGGACTCTGAGGGGCCCCGGCCACAAAATCAGACCCTGAGGGTCCCCACCCACAAAATCGGACCCTAAGGGGATCCGGCCACAAAATCAGACCCTGAGTGGCCCCACACACAAAATCAGTCCCTGAGGGGCCCCACCCACAAAATCGGACCCTGAGGGGCCCCACCCACAAAATCAGACCCTGAGGGGCCCCACCCACTAAATCGGACCTTGAGGGGCCACACCCACAAAATCGGAGCCTGAGGGATCCCCGCCAACAATTCAAGCCCTGAGGAGCCCAGGCCAAGGAATCAGATCCTGAGGCGCCCCACCCACCAAATCAGACCCTGAGGCCAAAGTGGCCCCTGAGAGGCACTCACAGTTAAAACGGATCCTGAGTTGAAAGTCTTGCAGGGGCAGCAGGCAAGTCTCTCTTAAAGGGGCAGCCCGGGCACCATTTCAAACCACTATCTGTACTTCCTTCAGGAAATACACATCTAGTATTATTATTACTATTCAGTTGATTTCCGCAATTAATGCGGCCCGAACCTCTATACGCACAGACTCCGTTGAGGCCTCGCTTCGAAGCCAGCATCCACGAGTGGTGTGCTAAGTATTTTTGATGTAGATCGGATTTGGAGTTTTTGCGCAACTTGCGTTTGAAAAAACATTTTCCTCAATGCATCTTAATGGGAAAATGTTGCCATAGGGAAAACATGAGACAGTCGTGAGGTGGCAGTTTAGCTCATTGATATGCGCAGGCTCACCAAGTTACTATGCCAACGCCTACGAACTTCACATGACCTCTCTAGGACAGCGTTTCTGGCAGATAATTTCAGCTCTTAAAGTGAAACCAACAGCATAAATGCAAATCTAGCTTCATCACATGACGCATGCCACTGAGAGAGAATGTGCGCCAAAGTGGATTTAGAAGCCCAGTGAGCCAAACTGGCTCTTAAAGGGCCGACGCGCCAAAGTGATTCTTAAAGGGCCTGCTCACCGAAATGAGTCTTAAAGGGCCGGCGCGCCAAATCGAAAGCTGAGTGACCCCAGGCTCCAAATCGGAGGCTGAGCCACCCCGAGCTCCAAATCGGAGGCTGATCCACCCTGGCCTCCAAATCGGACCCAGCGTGACCCCGCTAAAAAAAATTAGACCCTGAGTGTCCACGCCCACCAAAATGGACCCAGAGTGGCACAGCCCACCAAATCGGACCCTGAAGGGCCCCGCCCACCAAATCGGACCCTGAGAAGCACAGCCCACCAAATCGGACCCAGAGTGACCCCACCCACAAAATCGGACCCTGAGGGGCCCCACCCACAAAATCGGACCCTGAGGGGCCCCACCCACAAAATCGGACCCTGGGGGGCCCCGCCCACCAAATTAGACCCTGAGGGGCCCCACCCTCAAAATCGGTCCCTGAGGGGCCCCGGCCACAAAATCGGACCCTGAAGGGCCCCGGCCACAAAATCGGGTCCTGAGGGGCCCCGGCCACAAAATCGGACCCTGAGGGGCCCCACCCGCAAAATCGGACCCTAAGGGGCACCGGCCACAAAATCGGACCCTGAGGGGCCCCACCCGCAAAATCAGACCCTGAGGGGCACCACCCGCAAATCGGACCCTGAGGGGCCCCACCCGCAAATTCGGACCCTGAGGGGCCCCACCCGCAAAATCGGACCCTGAGGGGCCCCACCCGCAAAATTGGATCCAGAGTGGCCTCACCCACAAAATTGGACCCTGAGGGGCCCCGACCACAAAATTGGACTCTGAGGGGCCCCGGCCACAAAATCAGACCCTGAGGGTCCCCACCCACAAAATCGGACCCTAAGGGGATCCGGCCACAAAATCAGACCCTGAGTGGCCCCACACACAAAATCAGTCCCTGAGGGGCCCCACCCACAAAATCGGACCCTGAGGGGCCCCACCCACAAAATCAGACCCTGAGGGGCCCCACCCACAAAATCACAACTTGAGGGGCCACACCCACAAAATTGGAGCCTGAGGGATCCCCGCCAACAATTCAAGCCCTGAGGAGCCCAGGCCAAGGAATCAGATCCTGAGGCGCCCCACCCACCAAATCAGACCCTGAGGCCAAAGTGGCCCCTGAGAGGCACCCACAGTTAAAACGGATCCTGAGTTGAAAGTCTTGCAGGGGCAGCAGGCAAGTCTCTCTTAAAGGGGCAGCCCGGGCACCATTTCAAACCACTATCTGTACTTCCTTCAGGAAATACACATCTAGTATTATTATTACTATTCAGTTGATTTCCGCAATTAATGCGGCCCGAACCTCTATACGCACAGACTCCGTTGAGGCCTCGCTTCGAAGCCAGCATCCACGAGTGGTGTGCTAAGTATTTTTGATGTAGATCGGATTTGGAGTTTTTGCGCAACTTGCGTTTGAAAAAACATTTTCCTCAATGCATTTCAATGGGAAAATGTTGCCATAGGGAAAACATGAGACAGTCGTGAGGTGGCAGTTTAGCTCATTGATATGCGCAGGCTCACCAAGTTACTATGCCAACGCCTACGAACTTCACATGACCTCTCTAGGACAGCGTTTCTGGCAGATAATTTCAGCTCTTAAAGTGAAACCAACAGCATAAATGCAAATCTAGCTTCATCACATGACGCATGCCACTGAGAGAGAATGTGCGCCAAAGTGGATTTAGAAGCCATGTGAACCAAACTGGCTCTTAAAGGGCCGACGCGCCAAAGTGATTCTTAAAGGGCCTGCTCACCGAAATGAGTCTTAAAGGGCCGGCGTGCCAAATCGAAAGCTGAGTGACCCCAGGCTCCAAATCGGAGGCTGAGCCACCCCGACCTCCAAATCGGAGGCTGATCCACCCTGGCCTCCAAATCGGACCCAGCGTGGCCCCGCTAAAAAAAATTAGACCCTGAGTGGCCCCGCCCACCAAAATGGACCCAGAGTGGCACAGCCCACCAAATCGGACCCTGAAGGGCCACGCCCACCAAATCGGACCCTGAGAAGCACCGCCCACCAAATCGGACCCAGAGTGACCCCGCTCACCAAATCGGACCCTGAAGGGCCCCGCTCACCAAATCGAACCCTGAGGTGCCCCGCTCACCAAATCGGACCCAGAATGGCCCCGCCCATCAAATTGGACCCCGAGGGGCCCCACCCACCAAATCAGCCCCTGAGGGGCCTCGGCCACCAAATCAGACCCTGAGGGGCCCCACCTACCAAATCGGACTGAGGGGCCCCGGCCACAAAATCGGACCCTGAGAGGCCCCACCCACAATATCGGGCCCTGAGGGGCCCCACCCACAAAATCGGACCATGAGGCCAAAGATGCCCCTGAGAGGCACCCACAGTTAAAACGGATCCTGAGTTGAAAGTCTTGCAGGGGCAGCAGGCAAGTTTCTCTTAAAGGTGCAGCCCGGGCACCATTTCAAACCACTATCTGTACTTCCTTCAGGAAATACACATCTAGTGTTAATTTTGTTATCTTTATTCAGTTGATTTCTGCAATTAATGCGGCCTGAACCGCTACACGCACAGACTCCGTTGAGGCGTCATTTCGAAGCCACCGTCCACTAGACGTGTGATAATTGTTTTTCGTGTCAATCGGATTTGTAGCTTTTCAGCAATTTGCATTTGAAACATTTTTTTCTCGTCATTGGAATGCATTGTCTCAATGCATTTCAATGGGAAAATTTTGCCATATTAAGACATGGGGCAGCTTCATCACATGACGCATGCCCCTGAGAGAGAATGTGCACCAAAGTGGATTTAGAAGCCCAGTGAGCCAAACTGGCTCTTAAAGGGCCAACGCACCAAATCGAAAGCTGAGTGACCCCAGGCTCCAAATCGGAGGCTGATTGAACCCGGCATCAAAATCGGAGTCTGAGCCACCCTGGCCTCCAAATCCAGAGGCTGAGCCACCACGGCCTCCAAATCGGAGGCTGAGCCACCCCGGCCTCCAAATCAGAGGCTGATCGACCCCTGCCTCCAAATCGGAGGCTGATCAACCCCGGCCTCCAAATCGGAGGCTGATCCACCCCGGCCTCCAAATGAGAGGTTGAGCCACCCCGGCCTCCAAATCAGAGGCTGATCGACCTCGGCCTCCAAATCGGAGGCTGAGCCACCCCGGCCTCCAAATCGGAGGCTGAGCCACCCCGGCCTCCGAATCGGAGGCTGAGCCACCCCGGCCTCCAAATCGGAGGCTCTTTGACCTCGGGCTCCAAATCGGAAGCTCATCAACCCCGGCCTCCAAATCGGAGGCTGAGCGACCCCAGCCTCTAAATCTTACCCTGAGTGGCCCCACCCACCAAATCGGACCCAGAGAGGCCCTGCCCACCAAACCGGACCCTGAGGGGCCCCGCCCACTAAATCGGACCCAGTGGGGCCCCGCCCACTAAATTGGACCCAGAGTGGTCCCGCCAACCAAATTGGACCCAGAGTGGCCCCGCCCACCAAATCGGACCCTGAGAGGCCCCGCCCACCAAATTGGGCCCAGAGTGGTCCCGCCAACCAAATCGGACCCAGAGTTGTCCCGCCAACCAAATCGGACCCAGAGGGCTTCCGCCCACAAAATCAGACCCTGAGGGGGCACACCCACAAAATCTTACCCTGAGGGGCCCCAACCACAAAATCGGACCCTGATTGGTCCCAGCCACAAAATCAGACCCTGAGGGGCCACAAACACAAAATCGGACCCTGAGGGGCCACGGACACAAAATCAGACCCTGATGGGCCTCGGACACAAAATCGGACCCTGAGGAGCCCAACCCACATAATTGGACCCTGAGGGGCCACGGCCAGAAAATCGGACCCCGAGGGGCCCCTCCCACCAAATTGGACCCTGAGGGGCCCCACCCACCAAATCAAACCCTGAGGGGACCCGCCTGCCAAATCGGACCCTGAGTGGCCCCGCCCAACAAATCGGACCCAGAGTGGCCCCACCCACCAAATCAGACCGAGAGTGGCCCCACCCACAAAATCGGACTCTGAGGGGCCCCAACCACAAAATTGGACCCTGATGAGCCCCGGCTACAAAATCGGGCCCTGAAGGGCCCCACCCACAAAATTGGACCATGAGGGGCCCCACCCACAAAATCAGACCCTGAGGGGATCCGGCCACAAAATCAGACCCTGAGGGGCCCCAGCCACAAAATCAGACCCTGAGGGGCCCCAGCCACAAAATTGGACCCTGAGGGGCCCCACCCACAAAATCGGACCCTGAGGGGCCCCACCCACAAATCCAGACCCTGAGGGGACCCGGCCACAAAATCGGACTCTGAGAGACCCCGGCCACAAAATCGGACCCTGAGGGGCCCCAACCACAAAATCAGACCCTGAGGGGTCCGGTCACAAAATCGGACCCTGAGGGGCCCCACACTCAAAATCAGACCCTGAGGGACCCCAGCCACAAAATCAGACCCTGAGGGGCCCCAGCCACAAAATCGGACCATGAGGGGCCCCACCCACAAAATCGGACCCTGAGGGGCCCCACCCACCAAATTGGACCCTGAGGGGCCCCATTCAGAAAACCAGACCCTGAGAGACCTTGGCCACAAAATCGGACCCTGAGGGGCCCCAGCCACAAAATCGGACCCTGAGGGGCCCCGGCCACAAAATCGGACCATGAGGGGCCCTGGCCACAAATTCGGACCCTGAGGGGCCCCGGCCACAAAATCGGACCCTGAGGGGCCCCACCCGCAAAATAGGACCCTGAGGAGACACACCCACAAAATCGGACCCTGAGGGGTCCCACCCGCAAAATTGGACCCTGAGGGGCCCCACCCGCAAAATCGGACCCTGAGGTGCCCCAGCCACAAAATCGGACCCTGAAGGGCCCCGGCCACAAAATCGGACCCTGAGGGGCCCTGGCCACAATATCGGACCCTGAGAGGCCCCACCCACAAAATCGGACCATAAGGGGCCCCAACCACAAAATCGGACCCTGAGGGGCCCCACCCACAAAATCAGACCATGAGGGGCCCCACCCACAAAACTGGACCCTGAGGCATCCCGGCCACCAGTAAAAACCCTGAGGAGCCCAGGCCACCGAATAGGATCCTGAGGGGCCCCACCCACCAAATCAGACCCTGAGGCCAAAGTGGCCCCTGAATGGCACCCACACTTAAAACGGATCCTGAGTTGAAAGTCTTGCAGGGGCAGCAGGCAAGTCTCTCTTAAAGGGGCAGCCCGGGCACCATTTCAAACCACTATCTGTACTTCCTTTAGGAAATACACATCTAGTTATAGTGGTTTGAAAAAACCACTATATTGTAATCCGAACGCTGCTAACTTCTTCTTATTATTATTATTATTATTAAGTTGATTTCCGCAATTAATACAGCACGAACCGCTACACGCACAGAATCCGTTGAGGTGTCGTTTCGAAGTCAGCATCCACGAGAGGTGTGCTAAGTATTTTTCGTGTCGATCGGATTTGTAGTTTTTGCGCAATTTGCGTTTGAAATTTTTTTTCCCGTCATTGGAATGCACTGTCTCAATGCTTTTCAATGGGAAGCTTAAAACATGCCCTGAGGCGATTGAAATGGCAGTTGAGCTCATTGATATGCGCAGGCACACCCAGTTACTATGCCAACGCCTACGAACGTCACATGACGCCCCGAAGACAGAGCTTCTGCCACATAATATCAGCTCTTAAAGCGAAACCCACAGTACAAATGCAAATCTAGCTTCATCACATGACGCATGCCCCTGAGAGGGAATGAGCGCCAAAGTGGATTTAAAAGCCCAGTGAGCCACCCTGGCTCTTAAAGGGCCGACGTGCCAAAGTGATTCTTAAATGGCCGGCGCACCGAAATGAGTCTTAAAGGTCCGGCGTGCCAAATCAAAAGCTGAGTGACCCCAGGCTCCAAATCGGAGGCTGAGCCACCCCGGCCTCCAAATCGGAGGCTGAGCCACCCTGGCCTCCAAATCGGACCCAGTGTGGCCCCGCTAAAAAAATCAGACCCAGAGTGGCACAGCCCACCAAATCGGATCCTGAGGGGCCCCGCCCACCAAATCAAACTCCGAGTGGCCCCGCCCACCAAATCGGACGCTGAAGGGCCCCGTCCACCAAATCGGACTCTGAGGAGCCCCGCCTACCAAATCGGACCCTGAGGAGCCCCGCCCACCAAATCGGACCCAGAGTGACCCCGCCCACCAAATCGGACCCAGAGTGACCCCGCCCACCAAATCGGACCCAGAGTGGCCCCGCCCACCAAATCGGACCCAGAGGGGCCCCGCCCACCAAATCGGACCCAGAGTGACCCCGCCCACCAAATCGGACCCTGAAGGGCCCCGCCCACCAAATTGGACCCTGAAGGGCCCCGCCCACCAAATCGGACCCAGAGGGGCCCCGCCCATCAAATCGGACCCGGAGGAGCCCCGCCCACCAAATCGGACCCAGAGTGACCCCGCCCACCAAATCAGACCCAGAGGGGCCCCGCCCACCAAATCGGACCATGAGGGGCACCGCCCACTAAATCGGACCCAGAGTGGCCCCGCCCACCAAAATGGACCCAGGGGGCTCCACCGACAAAATCAGACCCTAAGGGGCCCCACCCACAAAATCGGACCCTGAGTGGGCCCGGCCACAAAATCAGACCCTGAGGGGCCCCAGTCACAAAATCGGACCCTGAGAGACCCCGGCCACAAAATCGGACCCTGAGGGGCCCCGGCCACAAAATCGGACCCTGAGGCGCTCCGGCCACAAAATCGGACCCTGAGGAGCCCCGGCCACAAAATCGGACCCTGAGGGGCCCCACCCGCAAAATCGGACCCTGAGGGGCCCCACCAGCAAATTGGACCCTGAGGGGCCCCACCCGCAAAATCGGACCCTGAGGGGCCCCACCCGCAAAATCGGACCCTGAGGGGCCCCAGCCACAAAATCGGACCCTGAGGGGCCCCGGCCACAAAATCGGACCCTGAGGGGCTCCACCCACAAAATCGGAGCTCATTTGAGCTCATTGATATGCACAGGCAGAACCAGTTACTATGCCAATGCCTACGAACGTCACATGACGCCCCCAAGACAGAGCTTCTGCCACATAATATCAGCTCTTAAAGCGAAACCTACAGCACAAATGCAAATCTAGCTTCATCACATGACACATGCCCCTGAGAGAGAATGTCTGCCAAAGTGGATTTAGAAGAAGCCCAGTGAGCCAAACTAGCTCTTAAAGGGCTGACGCGCCAAAGTGATTGTTAAAGTGCCGGCGCACCTAATTGAGGCTTAAAGGGCCGACACGCCAAATCGAAAGCTGAGTGATCCCAGGCTCCAAATAGGGGGGTGAGCCACCCCGAGCTCCAAATCGGACAATGAGCCACCCCGGGCTCCAAATCGGACGATGAGCCGCCCCGGGCTCCAAATCAGAGGCTGAGCTGCCCCGGGCTCCAAATCGGAGGCTGAGCCGCCCCGGCCTCCAAATCGGAGGCTGAGCCGCCCCGGCCTCCAAATCGGAGGCTGAGCCGCCCCGGCCTCCAAATCGGAGGCTGAGCCGCCCCGGCCTCAAAATTGGAGGCTGAGCCGCCCCGGCCTCAAAATCGGAGGCTGAGCCGCCCCGCCCACCAAATCGGACCCTGAGGGGCCCCGACCACCAAATCGGACCCTGAGGGGCCCCGCCCACCAAATCGGACCCTGAGGGGCCCCGACCACCAAATCGGACCCTGAGGGGCCCCGACCACCAAATCGGACCCTGAGGGGCCCCGACCACAAAATCGGACCCTGAGGGACCCCGAACAAAAAATCGGACCCTGAGGGGCCCCACCCACAAAATCGGACCCTGAGGGGCCCCAACCAAAAATTCAGACCCTGAGGAGCCCCACCCACCAAATCGGACCCTGAGGGGCCCCACCCACCAAATCGGACCCTGAGGGGCCCCGGCCACAAAATCGGACCCTGAGGCCAAAGTGGCCCCTGAGAGGCACCCACAGTTAAAACGGATCCTGAGTTGTAAGTCTTGCAGGGGCAGCAGGCAAGTCTCTCTTAAAGGGGCAGCCCGGGCACCATTTCAAACCACTATCTGTACTTCCTTCAGGAAATACACATCTAGTTATAGTGGTTTGAAAAAACCACTATATTGTAATCCGAACGCTGCTAACTTATTCTTCTTCTTATTATTATTATTAAGTTGATTTCCGCAATTAATGCGGCCCGAACCGCTACACGCACAGACTCCTTTGAGGTGTCGTTTCGAAGCCAGCGTCCATGAGAGGTGTGCTAAGTATTTTTCGTGTTGATCGGATTTGTAGTTTTTGCGCAATTTGCGTTTGAAAATTTTTTTTCCCGTCATTGGAATGCACTGTCTCCAATGCTTTTCAATAGGAAATGGCAAAACGTGCCCTGAGGCGATTGAAATGACAGTTGAGCTCATTGATATGCGCAGGCAGACCCAGTTACTATGCCAACGCCTACGAACTTCACTTGAACCCCAGCACAGAGCCTCTGCCACACAATATCAGCTCTTAAAGCGAAACCCACAGCACAAATGCAAATCTAGCTTCATCACATGATACATGCCCCTGAGAGAGAATGTGTGCGCCAAAGTGGATTTAAAAGAAGCCCAGTCAGCCAAACTAGCTCTTAAAGGGCCAACGCGCCAAAGTGATTGTTAAAGGGCCAGCGCACCCAAATGAGTCTTAAGGGGCCGACACACCAAATCGGAGACTGAGCCACCCCGGCCTCCAAATCAGAGGCTGAGCCACCCCGGCCTCCAAATCGGACAATGAGCCACCCCGGCCTCCAAATGGGAGGCTGATCCACCCCGGCCTCCAAATCGGAGCCTGATCGACCCAGGCCTCCAAATCAGAGGCTGAGCCACCCCGGCCTCCAAATCGGAGGCTGATCCACCCCGGCCTCCAAATCGGAGGCTGATCCACCCCGGCCTCCAAATCGGAGGCTGAGCCACCCCGGCCTCCAAATCGGAGGCTGATCGACCCCGGCCTCCAAATCGGAGGCTGAGCCACTCCGGCCTCAAAATCGGAGGCTGAGCCACCCCGGCCTCCAAATCGGAGGCTGAGCCACCCCGGCCTCCAAATCGGAGGCTGATCCACCCCGGCCTCCAAATCGGAGACTGATCCACCCCGGCCTCCAAATCGGAGGCTGATCCACCCCGGCCTCCAAATCGGAGGCTGATCCACCCCGGCCTCCAAATCGGAGGCTGATCGACCCAGGCCTCCAAATCGGAGGCTGAGCCACCCCGGCCTCCAAATAGGAGGCTGAGCCACCCCGGCCTCCAAATCGGAGGCTGAGCCACCCCGGCCTCCAAATCGGAGGCTGATCGACCCCGGCCTCCAAATCGGAGGCTGAGCCACCCCGGCCTCCAAATCGGAGGCTGAGCCACCCCGGCCTCCAAATCAGAGGCTGAGCCACCCCGGTCTCCAAATCGGGGGGCTGAGCCACCCCGGCCTCCAAATCGGAGGCTGATCGACCCCGGCCTCCAAATCGGAGGCTGAGCCACCCCGGCCTCCAAATCGGACAATGAGCCACCCCGGCCTCCAAATCGGAGGCTGATCCACCCCGGCCTCCAAATCGGAGGCTGATCCACCCCGGCCTCCAAATCGGAGGCTGAGCCACCCCGGCCTCCAAATCGGAGGCTGAGCCACCCCGGCCTCCAAATCGGAGGCTGATCGACCCCGGCCTCCAAATCGCAGGCTGAGCCACCCCGGCCTCCAAATCGGAGGCTGATCCACCCCGGCCTCCAAATCGGAGGCTGATCCACCCCGGCCTCCAAATCGGAGGCTGAGCCACCCCGGCCTCCAAATCGGAGGCTGAGCAACCCCGGCCTCCAAATCGGAGGCTGATCCACCCCGGCCTCCAAATCGGAGGCTGAGCCACCCCGGCCTCCAAATCGGAAGCTGAGCCACCCCGGCCTCCAAATCGGAGGCTGATCGACCCCGGCCTCCAAATCGTAGGCTGAGCCACCCCGGCCTCCAAATCGGAGGCTGAGCCACCCCGGTCTCCAAATCGGGGGCTGAGCCACCCCGGCCTCCAAATCGGAGGCTGATCGACCCCGGCCTCCAAATCGGAGGCTGAGCCACCCCGGCCTCCAAATCGGACAATGAGCCACCCCGGCCTCCAAATCGGAGGCTGATCCACCCCGGCCTCCAAATCGGAGGCTGATCCACCCCGGCCTCCAAATCGGAGGCTGAGCCACCCCGGCCTCCAAATCGGAGGCTGAGCCACCCCAGCCTCCAAATCGGAGGCTGAGCCACCCCGGCCTCCAAATCGGAGGCTGAGCCACCCCGGCCTCCAAATCGGAGGCTGAGCCACCCCGACCTCCAAATCGGAGTCTCATCGACCCCGGCCTCCAAATCAGAGGCTTTTTGACCTCGGCCTCCAAATCGGAAGCTCAACGACCCCGGCCTCCAAATTGGAGGCTGAGTGACCCCAGCCTCCAAATCTTACCCAGAGTGGCCCCGCCCACCAAATCGGACCCTGTGGGGCCCCGCCCACCAAATCGGACCCTGAGAGGCCCCGCCCACCAAATCGGACCCAGAGTGGTCCCGCCCACCAAAATGGGTCAGAGTGGTCCCGCCCACCAAATTGGACTCAGAGGGGCTCCGCCCACAAAATCAGACCCAGAGGGGCCCCTGCCACAAAATCAGACCCTGAGGGGCCGCGGCCACAAAATCGGACCCTGATGGGCCCCAGTCACAAAATTGGACCCTGATAGGCCCCGGCCACAAAATCGGACCCTGAGGGGCCCCAACCACAAAATCGGACCCTGAGGGGACCCAACCACAAAATCGGACCCTGAGAGGCCCCGCCCACCAAATTGGACCCATAGTGGTCCCGCCCACCAAATTGGACTCAGAGGGGCCCCACCCACAAAATCGGACCCAGAGGGGCCCCTGCCACAAAATCGGACCCTGAGGGGCCGCGGCCACAAAATCAGACCCTGAGGGGCCACGGCCACAAAATCCGACCCTGAGGGGCCCCAACCACAAAATCGGACCCTGAGGGGACCCAACCACAAAATCGGACCCTGAGGGGCCCCTGACACAAAAACGGACCCTGAGGGGCCCCGGCCACAAAATCGGACCCTGAGGGGCCCAACCCACAAAATCGGACCCTGAGGGGACCTGACCACCAAATTGGACCCTGAGGGGCCCCGCCCACCTAATCGGACCCTGAGAGGTCCCACCCACAAAACCGGACCCTGACGGGCCCCGGCAACAAAATCGGACCCTGAGGGGCCCCACCTGCAAAATTGGACCCTGAGGGGTTCCGGCCACAAAAATCGGATCCTGATTGGCCCCGGCCACAAAATCGGACCCTGAGGGGCCCCAGCCATAAAATCGGACCTTGAAGGGCCCCACCCACCAAATCAGACCCTGAGGGGCCCCGGCCACCAAATCGGACCCTGAGTGGCCCCGGCCACAAAATCGGACCCTGAGAGGCCCCACCCCAAAAAATCGGACCCTGAGGGGCCCCACCCACAAAATCAGGCCCTGAGGGGCCCCACCCACAAAATCAGACCATGAGGCCAAAGTGGCCCCTGAGAGGCACCCACAGTTAAATCGTTTCCTGAGTTGAAAGTCTTGCAGGGGCAGCAGGCAAGTCTCTCTTAAAGGGGCAGCCCGGGCACCATTTCAAACCACTATCTGTACTTCCTTCAGGAAATACACATCTAGTATTATTATTACTATTCAGTTGATTTCCGCAATTAATGCGGCCCGAACCGCTACACGCACAGACTCCGTTGAGGTGTCGTTTCGAAGCCAGCATCCACGAGAGATGTGCTAAGTATTTTTCGTGTCAATCGGATTTGGAGTTTTTGCGCAATTTGCGTTTGAATTTTTTTTTTCCCGTCATCGGAATTCACTGTCTCCAATGCTTTTCAATGGGAAATGGCAAAACGTGCCCTGAGGCGATTGAAATGGCAGTTAAGCTCATTGATATGCGCAGGCAGACCCAGTTACTATGCCAAAGCCTACGAACGTCACATGACGCCCCCAGGACAGAGCTTCTGCCACATAATATCAGCTCTTAAAGCGAAACCCACAGCACTAATGCAAATCTAGCTTCATCACATGACACATGCCCCTGAGAGAGAATGTCCGCCAAAGTTGATTTAGAAGAAGCCCAGTGAGCCAAACTGGCTCTTAAAGGGCCGACGCGCCAAAGTGATTGTTAAAGGGCCGGCGCACCGAATTGAGTCTTAAAGGGCCGTCACGCCAAATCGAAAGCTGAGTGACCCCAGGCTCCATATCGGAGGCTGAGCCACCCAGGCCTCCAAATTGGAGGCTGATCGACCCCGCCCTCCAAATCGGAGCCTGAGCGGCCCCGGCCTCCAAATCGGAGACTGAGCCACCCCGGCCTCCAAATCGGAGGCTGATCGACACCGGCCTTCAAATCGGAGGCTGAGCCACCCCGGCCTCCAAATCGGAGGCTGATCGACCTCGGCCTTCAAATCGGAGGCTGAGCCACCCCAGCCTCCAAATCGGAGGCTGATCGACCCCGGACTCCAAATCGGAGGCTGATCGACCCCGGCCTCCAGATCGGAGGCTGATTGACCCCTGCCACAAAATCAGACCCTGAGGGGCCCCAACAAAATCGGACCCTGAGGGGCCTCGGCCACAAAATCGGACCCTGAGGGGCCCCGGCCACAAAATCGGACCCTGAGGGGTCCCAACCACAAAATCGGACCCTGAGGGGCCCCAGCCAGAAAATCGGACACTGAGGGGCCCCGGACACAAAATTAGGCCCTGAGGGGCCCCGCCCACCAAATTGAACCCTGAGGGGCCCCGCCCACCAAATTGGACCCTGAGGGGCCCCGCCCACCAAATTGAACCCTGAGGGGCCCCGCCCACCAAATCGGACCATGAAGGGCCCCGCCCACCAAATCGGAAGCAGAGGGGCCCCACCCACCAAATCGGACCGAGAGGCCAAGCCCACCAAATCGGACCCTGAGGAGACCCGCTTAACAAATCAGACCCCGAGGGGCCCCACCCACCAAATCAGACCCTGAGGGGCCCCGCCCACCAAATCGGACCCAGAGTGGCCCCGCTAACCAAAATGGACCCAGGGGGCTCCACCCATAAAATCAGACCCTAAGGGGCCCCACCCACAAAATCGGACCCTGAGTAGACCCGGCCACAAAATCAGACCCTGGGGGGCCCCAACCACAAAATCTGACCCTGAGGGGCCCCGGCCACAAAATCGGACCCTGAGGGGCCCCACTCACAAAATCAGACCCTGAGGGGCCCCGGCCACAAAATCGGAACCTGAAGGGCCCTGGCCACAAAATCAGACCCTGAGCGGCCCATCCACAATATCGGACCATGAGGGGCCCCAGCCACAAAATCGGACCATGAGGGGCCCCAGCCACGAAATCGGACCCTGAGGGGCCCCGGCCTCGAAATCGGACACTGAGGGGCGCTGGCCACAAAATCGGACCCTGAAGGGTTCCAACCACGAAATCAGACCCTGAGGGGACCCGGACACAAAATCGGACCCTGAGAGACCCCGGCCACAAAATCGAACCCAGAGGGGCCCCACCCACAAAATTTGACCCTGAGGGGCCCCGCCCACCAAATTGAACCCTGAGGGGCCCCGCCCACCAAATTGGACCCTGAGGGGCCCCGCCCACCAAATCGGAAGCAGAGGGGCCCCGCCCACCAAACCAGACCCTGAGGGGCCCCACCCACCAAATTGAACCCTGAGGGGCCCCGCCCACCAAATCGGACCATGAAGGGCCCCGCCCACCAAATCGGAAGCAGAGGGGCCCCACCCACCAAATCGGACCCTGAGGGGCCCCGCCCACCAAATGGGACCCTGATTGGCACTGCCCACTAAATCTGACCGAGAGACCAAGCCCACCAAATCGGACCCTGAGGAGACCCGCCCAACAAATCAGACCCCGAGGGGCCCCATCCACCAAATCAGACCCTGAGGGGCCCCGCCCACCAAATCGGACCCAGAGTGGCCCCGCTAACCAAAATGGACCCAGGGGGCTCCACCCACAAAATCAGACCCTAAGGGGCCCCACCCACAAAATCGGACCCTGAGTAGACCTGGCCACAAAATCAGACCCTGAGGGGCCCCAACCACAAAATCTGACCCTGAGGGGCCCCGGCCACAAAATCGGACCCTGAGAGGCCCCACCCACAAAATCAGACCCTGAGGGGCCCCGGCCACAAAATCGGAACCTGAAGGGCCCTGACCACAAAATCAGACCCTGAGCGGCCCATCCACAAAATCGGACCATGAGGGGCCCCAGCCACAAAATCGGACCATGAGGGGCCCCAGCCACGAAATCGGACCCTGAGGGGCCCCGGCCTAGAAATCGGACACTGAGGGGCGCTGGCCACAAAATCGGACCCTGAAGGGCTCCAACCACGAAATCAGACCCTGAGGGGACCCGGACACAAAATCGGACCCTGAGAGACCCCGGCCACAAAATCGAACCCAGAGGGGCCCCACCCACAAAATTGGACCCTGAGGGGCCCCGCCCACCAAATCGGACCCTCAGGGGCCCCGCCCACCAAATCGGACCCTGAGGGGCCCCGCCCTCAAAATCGGACCCTGAGAGGCCCCGCCCACCAAATCGGATCCTGAGGGGCCCCGCCAACCAAATCGGACTCTGAGGGGCCCCACCCACAAAATCGGACCCTGAGGGCCCCCTATCACAAAATCGGACCCTGAGGGTCCCCAACCACAAAATCGGACCCTGAGGGGCCCCGGCCACAAAATCGGACCCTGAGAGACCCCGGCCACAAAATCGAACCCAGAGGGGCCCCACCCACAAAATTGGACCCTGGGGGCCCCGCCCACCAATTCGGACCCTGAGGGGCCCCGTCCACAAAATCGGACCCTGAGTAGACCCGGCCACAAAATCAGACCCTGAGGGGCCCCAACCACAAAATCGGACCCTGTGGGGCCCAGGCCACAAAATCGGACCATGAGGGGCCCCACCCTCAAAATCGGATCCTGAGGGGCCCAACCAACAAAATCGGACCCTGAGGGGCCCAAACCACAAAATCGGACCCTGAGGGGCCCCACCCACAAAATCGGACCCTGAGGGGTCCCGGCCACAAAATCGGACCCTGAGGGGCCCCTGACACGAAATCCGACCCTGAGGGGCCCCGGCCACAAAATCGGACCCTGAGGGGCCCCAACCACAAAATCAGACCCTAAGGGCCCCCAACCACAAAACCGGACCCTGAGGGACCTCAACCACAAAATCGGACCCTGAGGGGCCCCAACCACAAAATCGGACCCTGAGGGGCCCCGGCCACAAAATCTGACCCTGAGAGACCCCGGCCCCAAAATCAAATCCAGAGGGGCCCCACCCACAAAATTGGACCCTGAGGGGCCCCATCCACCAAATCGGACCCTCAGGGGTCCCGCCCTCAAAATAGGACCTTAAGGGGCCCCGCCCTCAAAATCAGACCCTGAGAGGCCCCGCCCACCAAATCAGACCCTGAGGGGCCCCGCCAACCAAATCGAACGCTGAGGGGCCCCACCCGCAAAATCGGACCCTGAGGGACCCCAATCACAAAATCGGACCCTGAGGGGCCCAAACCACAAAATCGGACCCTGATGGCCCCGCCCACCAAATCGGACCCTGATGGGCCCCACCCACAAAATCAGACCCTGAGGGGCCCCGCCCTCAAAATCGGTCCCTGAGTAGACCCGGCCACAAAATCAGACCCTGAGGGACCCCAACCACAAAATCGGACCCTGAGGGGCCCCACCCTCAAAATCGGACCCTGAGGGGCCCCACCCTCAAAATCGGATCCTGAGGGGCCCAACCAACAAAATCGGACACTGAGGGGCCCCAGCCACAAAATCGGACCCTGAGGGGCCCCGCCCACAAAATCGGACCCTGAGGGGCCCCGCACTCAAAATCGGACCCTCAGAGGCCCCGCCCACCAAATTGGACCCTGAGGGGCCCCGCCAACCAAATCGGACTCTGAGGGTCACCACCCACAAAATCGGACCCTTAGGGCCCCCAACCACAAAATCGGACCCTAAGGGGCCCCGGCCACAAAATCGGACCCTGAGAGACCCCGGCCACAAAATCGAACCCAGAGGGGCCCCGCCCACCAAATCGGACCCTCAGGGGCCCCGCCCACAAAATCAGACCCTGAGGGGCCCCGCCCTCAAAATCGGACCCTGAGAGGCCTCGCCCACCAAATCGGACCCTGAGGGGCCCCGCCAACCAAATCGAACTCTGAGGGGCCCCACCCACAAAATCGGACCCTGAGGGTCCCCAACCACAAAATCGGACCCTTAGGGGCCCCGCCCTCAAACTCGGACCCTGAGTAGACCCGGCCACAAAATCGGACCCTGAGGGGTCCCAGCCACAAAATCGGACTCTGAGGGGCCCCACCCACAAAATCAGACCCTGAGGGGCCCCGGCCATAAAATCAGACCCTGAGGGGCCCCGGCCACAAAATCGGACCCTGAGGGGCCCCGGCCACAAAATCGGACCCTGAGGGGCCCCTCCCACAAAAACAGACTCTGAGGGGCCCACCCATAAAATCGGACCCTGAGGGGACCCATCCACAAAATCGGACCCTGAGGGGCCACACCCACAAAATCGGACACTGAGAGGCCACACCCACAAAATTGTACCCTGAGGGGCCCCACCCACAAAATCAGACCCTGATGTGCCCCACCCACAACATTGTACCCTGAGGGGCCCCACCCATAAAATCGGACTGTGAGGGGACCCACCCACAAAATCGGAAACTGAGGGGCCACACCCACAAAATCGGACCCTGAGAGGCCACACCCACAAATTCAGACCCTGAGGGGCCCCACCCACAAAACTGGACCCTGAGGAATCCCAGCCACTAATTCAAATCTTGAGGAGCCCAGGCCACCGAATCGGATCCTGAGGGGCCCCACCCACCAAATCAGACCCTGAGGCCAAAGTGGCCCCTGAGAGGCACCCACATTTAAAACGGATCCTGAGTTGAAACTCTTGCAGGGGCAGCAGCCAAGTCTCTCTTAAAGGGGCAGCCCAGGCACTATTTCAAACCACTATCTGTACTTCCTTCAGGAAATACACATCTAGTGTTAATTTTGTTATCTTTATTCAGTTGATTTCCGCAATTAATGCGGCCCGAACAGCTACACGCACAGACTCCATTGAGGCGTCATTTCGAAGCTAGCATCCACGAGTGGTGTGCTAAGTATTTTTCGTCTCGATCGGATTTGTAGCTTTTGCGCAATTTGCGCTTGAAAATTTTTTTTCCCGTCATTGGAATGCACTGTCTCAATGCATTTGAATGGGAAACTTAAAACGTGCCCTGAGGCAATTGAAATGGCAGTAAAGCTCATTGATATGCGCAGGCAGACCCAGTTACTATGCCAACGCCTACGAACGTCACATGACGCCCCCAGGACAGAGCTTCTGCCACATAAAATCAGCTCTTAAAGCGAAACCCACAGCACAAATGCAAATCTAGCTTCATCACATGACGCATGCCCCTGAGAGAGAATGTGCGCCAAAGTGTATTTAGAAGCCCAGTGAGCCAAACTGGCTCTTAAAGGGCCGAAGCGCCAAAGTGATTCTTAAAGGGCCAGCGCACCGAAATGAGTCTTAAAGGGCCGACGCGCCAAATCGAAAGCTGAGTGACCCCAGGCTCCAAATCGGAGGCTGAGCCACCCCGGCCTTAAAATTGGAGGCTGAGCCACCCTGGCCTCCAAATCGGACCCAGAGTGGCCCTGCCCACCAAAAACGGGCCCAGAGTGGCACAGCCCACCAAATCAGACACTGAGGGCCCCCGTCCACCAAATCAGACTGAGTGGCCCCACCCACCAAATCGGACCCTGAAGGGCCCCGCCCACCAAATCGGACCCAGAGGGGCCCTGCCCACCAAATCAGACCCTGAGGAGCTCCGTCCACCAACTCGGACCCAGAGTGACCCCGCCCACCAAATCGGACCATGAAGGGCCCCGCCCACCAAATCGGAAGCAGAGGGACCCCGCCCACCAAATCGGACCCTGAGGGGCACTGCCCACTAAATCGGACCGAGAGAGGCCACGCCCACCAAATCGGACCCTGAGAAGACCCGCCCAGCAAATCAGACCCCGAGGGGCCCCGCCCACCAAATCGGACCCAGAGTGGCCCCGCCCACCAAAATTGACCCAGGGGGCTCCACCCACAATATCAGACCCTAAGGGGCCCCACCCACAAAATCGGACCCTGAGTAGACCCGGCCACAAAATCAGACCCTGAGGGGCCCCAACCACAAAATCTGACCCTGAGGGGACCCAGCCACAAAATCGGACCCTGAGGGGCCCCACCCACAAAATCGGACCCTGAGGGGCCCCGGCCACGAAATCGGAACCTGAAGGGCCCTGGCCACAAAATCGGACCCTGAGCGGCCCATCCACAAAATCGGACCCTGAGGTGCCCCAGCCACAAAATCGGATCATGAGGGGACCCAGCCACGAAATCGGACCCTGAGGGGCCCCGGCCACGAAATCGGACACTGAGGGGCCCCGCCCACCAAATCGGACCCTAAGGGGCCCCGGATACAAAATCGGACCATGAGGGGCCCCACCCACAAAATCAGACCCTGAGGGGCCCCACCCACCAAATGAGACCCAGAATGGCCTCCGCCCACCAAATCAGACCCTGAGGGGCCCCGCCCACCAAATCGGACCCTGAGGGGCTCCGCCCACTAAATCGGACCCTGAGGGGCCCTGCTCATCAAATCGGATTCTGAAAGGCCCCAACCATGAAATCGGACCCTGAGAGGTCCCACCCACAAAATCGGACCATAACGGGCCCCGGCCACAAAATCGGACCCTGAGGGGCCCCACCTGCAAAATTGGACTCTGAGGGGTTCCGGCCACAAAAATCGGATCCTGATTGGCCCCGGCCACAAAATCGGACCCTGAGGGGCCCCAGCCACAAAATCGGACCTTGAGGGGCCCCACCCACGAAATCAGACCCTGAGGGGCCCCGGCCACCAAATCGGACCCTGAGGGGCCCCGGCCACCAAATCGGACCCTGAGTGGACCCGGCCACAAAATCGGACCCTGAGAGGCCCCACCCAAAAAAATCGGACCCTGAGGGGCCCCACCCACAAAATCAGGCCCTGAGGGGCCCCACGCACAAAATCAGACCATGAGGCCAAAGTGGCCCCTGAGAGGCACCCACAGTTAAATCGTATCCTGAGTTGAAAGTCTTGCAGGGGCAGCAGGCAAGTCTCTCTTAAAGGGGCAGCCCGGGCACCATTTCAAACCACTATCTGTACTTCCTTCAGGAAATACACATCTAGTATTATTATTACTATTCAGTTGATTTCCGCAATTAATGCGGCCCGAACCGCTACACGCACAGACTCCATTGAGTTGTCGTTTCGAAGCCATCATCCACGAGAGGTGTGCTAAGTATTTTTCGTGTCAATCGGATTTGGAGTTTTTGCGCAATTTGCGTTTGAATTTTTTTTTCCCGTCATTGGAATTCACTGTCTCCAATGCTTTTCAATGGGAAATGGCAAAACGTGCCCTGAGGCGATTGAAATGGCAGTTAAGCTCATTGATATGCGCAGGCAGACCCAGTTACTATGCCAACGCCTACGAACGTCACATGACGCCCCCAGGACAGAGCTTCTGCCACATAATATCAGCTCTTAAAGCGAAACCCACAGCACTAATGCAAATCTAGCTTCATCACATGACACATGCCCCTGAGAGAGAATGTCCGCCAAAGTTGATTTAGAAGAAGCCCAGTGAGCCAAACTGGCTCTTAAAGGGCTGACACGCCAAAGTGATTGTTAAAGGGCTGGCGCACCGAATTGAGTCTTAAAGGGCCGTCACGCCAAATCGAAAGCTGAGTGACCCCAGGCTCCATATCGGAGGCTGAGCCACCCAGGCCTCCAAATCGGAGGCTGATCGACCCCGGCCTCCAAATCGGAGCCTGAGCGGCCCCGGCCTCCAAATCGGAGGCTGAGCCACCCCGGCCTCCAAATCGGAGGCTGATCGACACCGGCCTTAAAATCGGAGGCTGAGCCACCCCGGCCTCCAAATCGGAGGCTGATCGACCCCGGCCTTCAAATCGGAGGCTGAGCCACCCCAGCCTCCAAATCGGAGGCTGATCGACCCCGGCCTCCAAATCGGAGGCTGATCGACCACGGCCTCCAGATCGGAGGCTGATTGACCCCTGCCACAAAATCAGACCCTGAGGGGCCCCAACAAAATCAGACCCTGAGGGGCCTCGGCCACAAAATCGGACCCTGAGGGGCCCCGGCCACAAAATCGGACCCTGAGGGGTCCCAACCACAAAATCGGACCCTGAGGGGCCCCAGCCAGAAAATCGGACACTGAGAGGCCCCGGACACAAAATTAGGCCCTGAGGGGCCCCGGCCAGAAAATCGGACCCTGAGGGGCACAACCCACAAAATCGGACCCTGAGGGGCCCCGGCCAGAAAATTGGACCCTGAGGGGCCCCGCCCACCAAATTGGACCCTGAGGGGCCCCGCCCACCAAACCGGACCCTGAGGGGCCCCGCCCACCAAATTGAACCCTGAGGGGCCCCGCCCACCAAATCGGACCATGAAGGGCCCCGCCCACCAAATCGGAAGCAGAGGGGCCCCACCCACCAAATCGGACCCTGAGGGGCCCCGCCCACCAAATGGGACCCTGATTGGCACTGCCCACTAAATCGGACCGAGAGGCCAAGCCCACCAAATCGGACCCTGAGGAGACCCGCCCAACAAATCAGACCCCGAGGGGCCCCACCCACCAAATCAGACCCTGAAGGGCCCCGCCCACCAAATCGGACCCAGTGTGGCCCCGCTAACCAAAATGGACCCAGGGGGCTCCACCCACAAAATCAGACCCTAAGGGGCCCCACCCACAAAATCGGACCCTGAGTAGACCCAGCCACAAAATCAGACCCTGAGGGGCCCCAACCACAAAATCTGACCCTGAGGGACCCCGGCCACAAAATCGGACCCTGAGGGGCCCCACCCACAAAATCAGACCCTGAGGGGCCCCGGCCACAAAATCAGAACCTGAAGGGCCCTGGCCACAAAATCAGACCCTGAGCGGCCCATCCACAAAATCGGACCATGAGGGGCCCCAGCCACAAAATCGGACCATGAGGGGCCCCAGCCACGAAATCGGACCCTGAGGGGCCCCGGCCTCGAAATCGGACACTGAGGGGCGCTGGCCACAAAATCGGACCCTGAAGGGCTCCAACCACGAAATCAGACCCTGAGGGGACCCGGACACAAAATCGGACCCTGAGAGACCCCGGCCACAAAATCGAACCCAGAGGGGCCCCACCCACAAAATTGGACCCTGAGGGGCCCCGCCAACCAAATCGGACCCTCAGGAGCCCCGCCCACAAAATCGGACCCTGAGGGGCCCCGCCCTCAAAATCGGACCCTGAGAGGCCCCGCCCACCAAATCGGATCCTGAGGGGCCCCGCCAACCAAATCGGACCCTGAGGGTCCCCAACCACAAAATCGGACCCTGAGGGCCCCCTATCACAAAATCGGACCCTGAGGGTCCCCAACCACAAAATCGGACCCTGAGGGGCCCCGGCCACAAAATCGGACCCTGAGAGACCCCGGCCACAAAATCGAACCCAGAGGGGCCCCACCCACAAAATTGGACCCTGGGGGCCCCGCCCACCAATTCGGACCCTGAGGGGCCCCGTCCACAAAATCGGACCCTGAGTAGACCCGGCCACAAAATCAGACCCTGAGGGGCCCCAACCACAAAATCGGACCCTGTGGGGCCCCGGCCACAAAATCGGACCATGAGGGGCCCCACCCTCAAAATCGGATCCTGAGGGGCCCAACCAACAAAATCGGACCCTGAGGGGCCCCAGCCACAAAATCGGACCCTGAGGGGCCCCACCCACAAAATCGGACCCTGAGGGGTCCCGGCCACAAAATCGGACCCTGAGGGGCCCCTGCCACGAAATCGGACCCTGAGGGGCCCCGGCCATAAAATCGGACCCTGAAGGGCGCTGGCCACAAAATCGGACCCTGAGGGGCCCCAACCACAAAATCAGACCCTAAGTGCCCCCAACCACAAAACCGGACCCTGAGGGACCTCAACCACAAAATCGGACCCTGAGGGGCCCCAACCACAAAATCGGACCCTGAGGGGCCCCGGCCACAAAATCTGACCCTGAGAGACCCCGGCCCCAAAATCAAATCCAGAGGGGCCCCACCCACAAAATTGGACCCTGAGGGGCCCCATCCACCAAATCGGACCCTGAGGGGCCCCGCCCACAAAATCGGACCCTGAGGGGCCCCGCCCTCAAAATCAGACCCTGAGAGGCCCCGCCCACCAAATCAGACTCTGAGGGGCCCCGCCAACCAAATCGAACGCTGAGGGGCCCCACCCGCAAAATCGGACCCTGAGGGACCCCAATCACAAAATCGGACCCTGAGGGGCCCAAACCACAAAATCGGACCCTGATGGCCCCGCCTACCAAATCGGACCCTGATGGGCCCCGCCCACAAAATCAGACCCTGAGGGGCCCCGCCCTCAAAATCGGTCCCTGAGTAGACCCGGCCACAAAATCAGACCCTGAGGGACCCCAACCACAAAATCGGACCCTGAGGGGCCCCACCCTCAAAATCGGACCCTGAGGGGCCCCACCCTCAAAATCGGATCCTGAGGGGCCCAACCAACAAAATCGGACACTGAGGGGCCCCAGCCACAAAATCGGACCCTGAGGGGCCCCGCCCACAAAATCGGACCCTGAGGGGCCCCGCACTCAAAATCGGACCCTCAGAGGCCCAGCCCACAAAATTGGACCCTGAGGGGCCCCGCCAACCAAATCGGACTCTGAGGGGTCCCACCCACAAAATCGGACCCTTAGGGCCCCCAACCACAAAATCGGACCCTAAGGGGCTGTTAAATATTAATAATTCGTTAAATATTTCTTATTACACCCAGTTCTGTAGAATGCTTTAGCTTACATGACATAGGCTATTTTTAAGCTTGGCTCATGGTAGAAATGTCAGCTCACTACATATTTAAGTTTAGCCTTGAGGTAAATGTCAAACTCCATATATACCGAGATCACGTGTTTCAAGAGACGTATATAATTCATGGCTAACTGTAGAGGGTGCTGTCTTCTTCCCTCACCATCATGAGACACAGACGCAAGATGACATAACTCAACAGCTGGTATGTTACTTTATTACGAAGAAGCCGAACTGAGAGACAGACGCCATTTGCCATGTGAGATCCCGGAGAGAAAGAAGAATACATGCTGCTTTGCTATGAACAATGGACAATATCTCTTTCACTTATTTTTATTCACCTGTTTTTCTGTAATAACCTTTCTTTGATGGAAGAATCCAAATAAACCACTATATTTTTATCTGGTAACTAGTCCTGAGTATTTTACAGGATATGCATTATTTTACATTGGAGAGCCAGCCAGATCTGAATTTTTGTACTTTTTTGCGGATTTCCCTCAACTTGCCCACACGGGGGATTGGACTTTGCTAACGTCAAATCATATGTGCAAGTTATCGGGAATTCCACTACTTACAAGAATCACACAGAACCTAGAAGTAAGAATTGCCAGATAGATTGAGAAGTACTACAAGTGCCAAAGTGCCAGACGTGCTGAAACCAAGACAACAGGAACCCAGCGTTGTCCATCAAAGGAACAAGCTGAGACATTTCAAGGTAAGATAAAATGGATGTCATTAATTGTCTTGCTAAGCAGAGTAAATTGAAATTTAAGTCTGTAGACAATTCTAATTCAGAAGTTTTATGGTTAAGTTTATATGCCGAGTGTGAACTCGAGAATCAGAGGTTAGATTCTAAGTTTTTCAATAGAGAAAGAGAGAGATTAAAAAATATTCTACAGATGGTAGATATATTTCATAGATCTGTGTCAGAGAAATCTAAAAATGATTGTTGTGATGTTCCCGAGATTCACTGTAATGTGGAGAAACAGTTACAAGTAGCAGCTATTGAAGGTGACCTTGCAGACGTGGAACAAGATGGAGAAGTAGGAGGAGACTTCAGAACTGACGTAGAGGACGTACAAGGGAAAGACGTACCACTAAAAATAGACGACTCACAGGCCCAAATCCGAAGGAAAACTTTGATAAAGATATGCCAAATAATTCCTGCTTATGACAACAAAATAGATGTTTGTAGAAACTCTGAGATTTTTGAAAGTTGTGCTGATAAATTTGATTTATCTAACGAGGAGAAGAATCAGTTGTTCAAAATGTGGATCCCTGTAAATTTTGCTAGGAGATTGTCTTTAAAGTTATCTGGTGAAACACATGAGAATTTAACTGATAAAGACAGATTAAAAATTCTCATTTTTTGTTCATCAAATGAAAATCATCCAGATATTGATATTCTTCAAAAATTAAGAATTGGTCGGAAGGAATGTATTTTTACGTTCATGTCCATATATGAACGTTTGTACAAAATGCTGAGTGAGAATGTCAAAACACCGTCCCTCATAAGGAGTTTTGTAAGCAAATTTTGGTTTCTAAATCCTGCATCTCGTGTTATTGTGTCACAAAAAGATTCTTTGTTTGAATGTGCGCAATCCCTTGATTTTGCCAGAAAACACGAGAATCGTGAGAGGAAAGTAAATTGTGCTAATTTTGTAAAGACAGGCAGAGTAAAATCTTATCAGAAGCCTGTATTAGCAAAACCTTCTAAAATGAGATTTCCCCAAAATCAAATCTACGAAGAAAGAAAAAGAAAATCACATGTTTGTTATAAGCCATATGGAATGATGCAAAGGAACACCGAAAAGACACAAATGGAATTAAGAAAAATGATGAGTTCTGATTTTCTTTCTGTAACAAAGATGGCCGAATTTAACAGACAGAAACAGGTGGTGAGTGACATCATGGCCTGTAAACTGAATACTCTGCTCCAAGAATCTATCAGCTTTAAAATGGCAAGAACCTTTCAGGATATTTTTTGCAGAGAAATAAGTATGGGTGTAGGAATTGGCTAGGAAAAAAGTAATATATATTGTGTAACAGTGTTATACAATTAGTGAGTTATAGAGTATAATCCTGTAGTTTTATGGTTTGTGGATATATACATAGTCATACAGTATATATAGAGTGTTTGTAGAAGTAGAAATAGTAGAACTGTATTTTTTAATGAAAATTAAAATCTACATCAGTAATAATATTTAGAATATGAATATGATATTAACCTTATTTTTTATGTTTCCTTAGAATTTTCATTTCAAAGCAGGACTTAATCGAGAAAAATTCTCTTCCAAGGATTTATGCCTTTATTTACACAGGAAGTTGCAATATTGCATGATTTTATATATCTAACCCTTAAAAGGAAATAACTAATTGCTTTTTAAAATGTTCTGGGTGTGTGCTTTACTGCATGGTTTGAATGACAACCACAGCAGGGGAATTTGAACCTTGTTCTAATAATACAAGTATACCAGTATACTATGTCCCTGTTCCTTAGGAAAATAATTTTTAAGGGGGTCTCAACTTTTGCAAACCAATGGAATTTTTTTTCCAGGCCTAAATGTCAAGTATACATATACATATATTTATGTCATGTGTATTTGGGGAATATTCAAAGAAATATTAAGACTAAATTGAAATAGTTTACAATGCATTGATAATTAGGATAATTTGGGTTAAAATACGTGTATTCATCACACCTTCATATGTGAGGTATTTGGTTTAAAGTTAATATGTGACACAGTCTGAGTGACAGTGACTGAGTGTATGAGCAGCTGCTGAGCGAGTAATGTGATATGTTTGTGAGGCCTCAGGATCCTGAATGCATGAGAGAAAGGAAAAAAAAAAACCCCAAAAGCTTTTATCTTTAGGAGAAATATGCAGATCAGTTAAATTATTAGAATATTAGGATATATAATGAAATATTATCTATACAACATATATTTCTATATTTCTATAGTAATTATTATTTCTTGATTTAGTTAATTGTGGATAAGTGCAAAGTGCAATTGCACATCAAAATGGTTTATGCAAATTAATTTTTCCAAAGGATAATTTTATGATATTCAAATTAATTTTAATGGTTACACATCTTCAGACAAATAATGGTATAAGCAAGTATAAATTTACATAATTTATACATTAATTATTTTTAATTTTGGTTTTGATAAATGAATTATTTCATAGAACAATATTTTTTGGTATTAAGGGGGAAAATATGTTTTTGATCCTGACTACATCATCACATTTGATTAATACTTCTTCTTCACACATTTTAATAGGAAAAAATATTAATAAGGTGCAATGGTATAAGTATTGGGTATAATAACAAGTATTATAAGGATTCATTTCTTTACACGAAGAGGAATTACATGCAAAGTTGCATAATTTGAATATTTTGGTAACACAAGTTTATGACAATTATGAAATAATCCAGATCATGGAAATATTAAGGGTATATGTTACTGAAGACATAACTACTCTGCATCAACATAAAGGCCTTATTCTTATTTTTATTTTTATTCTTATTTTTCATTATTTTTAATTCTTTCACCAATATTTAGTAAAGTAATATCTACTGAGAATATTGCTTCATTAAATATAGCAATTATATGGTTCTATTACTAAGGAAAATGTTTCACTTCTGAGTTATATGCAACAATTCTTTTATTCATTCATTCGCTCACTCATATATTCTTATTTTGGTTCATGGCTTTACATTCCTACATATTATTAGTATAATGAATATATTCCTTATTAATAAAGATGATAACACTGGTTACATAAAACACAGTGACACCTATGGGTTGAAAAAGGTAATTACACCTATGACATAAAAAAATGTTCTATCACATGAAAAATGCAGATAATAATGTATTATCGTTTATTATTTCAAATATTGAAATCCATATATGGTACAAATTCTGATAATAATTATATGGATATTACTGATTGCTATGGTACGCTGTGATATTATAGGATAGGAAAATTACCAGATTTGGTATAGAATAGAGAATGAAGACTTCAAGCAAGATACTGAAATTATGTTAATAAAGACTTTTCACATTTCTAAACTTCATTGATTTTTATCAGTTGCAAGAAGAAGAATGCCGCGATCCAGAAGTCCCAGAAGGTAACAAAGCTATGATTACTGAGTAATAGACTGTGTTAATTACAAATGCAGTATCCACCACTGACAGTCACAAGTGCAGTATCCACCACTGACAGTCACAAGTGCAGTATCCACCACCGACAGTCACAATTAAAGTGTCTAACCTGACAACCAGAGGACGATGATCCTATGATGCTGAGATGAACGGTGTTATCACGTTCTTATCAAGTTCCAGAGGTTTTCAATCACCTGAAAAGCTTCAATGAAAGCTGGTGAACAATGAAGGTAATTATCAGGAAGCTACAACCCTGATATATGTCCTGTGCATTAGGACAAGGACTGGTTATGGTGCTATGTTTAGCAAGGAAGAGTCATTTTAACCCTTGCTTTGCTGACCAAAGACGTCACACCTGTTCAAAGACCAGTACCGATGGAGGATTCCAGAATATCCAAGGCGAGCCAATATAAGCCCAGGTTTTTAAAGATGACACTGCACAGATATTAAAGCTGCATAGACTTTGTTTTCGTATTAACATTTGAAATTATGGACTTTGATTTGATACACAACACAATTTCTATATGCTATAGAAAAACTGTGTTTTTAAAAGAACCAAGAAGAAGACAGAAGACATCAAAATGAAGACCAGATGACACCAGATGATGATGACTGGACCTGAGATGCTTCAATTTAGACTTAGGGAAGTATAATTATACATATTTTATATGAATATTGTTCACGGCTTACCATAACATGAATTCACATCAATTATGTCATTGAGTACTTATAACGGTAATCTAATATTATTATTATTATTGATATTAAATTATTTTGTCAAAGAAGAAGAAAAGAAGAAAAAAGATCGTTATATTTGAGGGTTCCAATTAATGTCTGTCTCCCTCAAAAGGGGGAATTGTTAAATATTAATAATTCGTTAAATATTTCTTATTACACCCAGTTCTGTAGAATGCTTTAGCTTACATGACATAGGCTATTTTTAAGCTTGGCTCATGGTAGAAATGTCAGCTCACTACATATTTAAGTTTAGCCTTGAGGTAAATGTCAAACTCCATATATACCGAGATCACGTGTTTCAAGAGACGTATATAATTCATGGCTAACTGTAGAGGGTGCTGTCTTCTTCCCTCACCATCATGAGACACAGACGCAAGATGACATAACTCAACAGCTGGTATGTTACTTTATTACGAAGAAGCCGAACTGAGAGACAGACGCCATTTGCCATGTGAGATCCCGGAGAGAAAGAAGAATACATGCTGCTTTGCTATGAACAATGGACAATATCTCTTTCACTTATTTTTATTCACCTGTTTTTCTGTAATAACCTTTCTTTGATGGAAGAATCCAAATAAACCACTATATTTTTATCTGGTAACTAGTCCTGAGTATTTTACAGGATATGCATTATTTTACAGGGGCCCCGGCCACAAAATCGGACCCTGAGAGAACCCGGCCACAAAATCGAACCCAGAGGGGCCCCGCCCACCAAATCGGACCCTCAGGGGCCCCGCCCACAAAATCAGACCCTGAGGGGCCCCGCCCTCAAAATCGGACCCTGAGAGGCCTCGCCCACCAAATCGGACCCTGAGGGGCCCCGCCAACCAAATAGAACTCTGAGGGGCCCCACCCACAAAATCGGACCCTGAGGGTCCCCAACCACAAAATCGGACCCTTAGGGGCCCCGCCCTCAAACTCGGACCCTGAGTAGACCCGGCCACAAAATCAGACCCTGAGTTGCCCCAACCGCAAAATCGGACCCTGAGGGGCCCCGGCCACAAAATCGGACCCTGAGGGAACCCACCCACAAAATCAGACCCTGAGGGGCCCCGGCCATAAAATCAGACCCTGAGGGGCCCCGGCCACAAAATCGGACCCTAAGGGGCCCCGGCCACAAAATCGGACCCTGAGGGGCCCCACCCACAAAAACAGACTCTGAGGGGCCCCACCCATAAAATCGGACCCTGAGGGGACCCACCCACAAAATCGGACCCTGAGGGGCCACACCCACAAAATCGGACACTGAGAGGCCACACCCACAAAATTGTACCCTGAGGGGCCCCACCCACAAAATCAGACCCTGAGGGGCCCCACCCACAAAATTGTACCCTGAGGGGCCCCACCCATAAAATCGGACCGTGAGGGGACCCACCCACAAAATTGTACCCTGAGGGGCCCCACCCATAAAATCAGACCCTGAGGGGCCCCACCCACAAAACTGGACCCTGAGGAATCCCGGCCACTAATTCAAATCTTGAGGAGCCCAGGCCACCGAATCGGATCCTGAGGGGCCCCACCCACCAAATCAGACCCTGAGGCCAAAGTGGCCCCTGAGAGGCACCCACATTTAAAACGGATCCTGAGTTGAAACTCTTGCAGGGGCAGCAGCCAAGTCTCTCTTAAAGGGGCAGCCCAGGCACTATTTCAAACCACTATCTGTACTTCCTTCAGGAAATACACATCTAGTGTTAATTTTATCTTTATTCAGTTGATTTCCGCAATTAATGCGGCCCGAACGGCTACACGCACAGACTCCGTTGAGGTGTCGTTTCGAAGCCAGCGTCCACGAGAGGTGTTATAAGTATTTTTCGTCTCGATCGGATTTGTAGCTTTTGCGCAATTTGCGCTTGAAAATTTTTTTTCCCGTCATTGGAATGCACTGTCTCAATGCATTTGAATGGGAAACTTAAAACGTGCCCTGAGGCGATTGAAATGACAGTTGAGCTCATTGATATGCGCAGGCAGACCCAGTTACTATGCCAACGCCTACGAACGTCACATGACATCTCCAGAACAGAGATTCTGCCACATAATATCAGCTCTTAAAGTGAAACCCACAGCACAAATGCAAATCTAGCTTCATCACATGACACATGCCCCTGAGAGAGAATGTGTGCGCCAAAGTGGATTTAAAAGAAGCCCAGTGAGCCAAACTAGCTCTTAAAGGGCCAACGCGCCAAAGTGATTGTTAAAGGGCCAGCGCACCCAAATGAGTCTTAAAGGGCCGACACACCAAATCGGAGACTGAGCCACCCCTGACTCCAAATCGGAGGCTGAGCCACCCCGGCCTCCAAATCGGAGGCTGAGCCACCCCGGCCTCCAAATCGGACGCTGAGCCACCCCGGCCTCCAAATCGGAGGCTGATTCACCCCGGCCTCCAATTCGGAGGCTGATCGACCCCGGCCTCCAAATCGGAGGCTGAGCCACCCCGGCCTCCAAATCGGAGGCTGAGCCACCCCGGCCTCCAAATCGGAGGTTGAGCCACCCCGGCCTCCAAATCGGAGGCTGAGCCACCCCGGCCTCCAAATCGGACGCTGAGCCACCCCGGCCTCCAAATCGGAGGCTGATCCACCCCGGCCTCCAATTCGGAGGCTGATCGACCCCGGCCTCCAAATCGGAGGCTGATCGACCCCGGCCTCCAAATCGGAGGCTGAGCCACCCCGGCCTCCAAATCGGAGGCTGAGCCACCCCGGCCTCCAAATCGGAGGCTGAGCCACCCCGGCCTCCAAATCGGAGGCTGAGCCACCCCGGCCTCCAAATCGGAGGCTGATCCACCCCGGCCTCCAAATCGGAGGATGATCCACCCCGGCCTCCAAATCGGAATCTGATCCACACCGGCCTCCAAATCGGAGGCTGATCCACCCCGGCCTCCAAATCGGAGGCTGATCGACCCCGGCCTCCAAATCGGAGGCTGAGCCACCCCGGCCTCCAAATCGGAGGCTGATCGACCCCGGCCTCCAAATCGGAGGCTGAGCCACCCCGGCCTCCAAATCGGAGGCTGATCCACCCCGGCCTCCAAATCGGAGGCTGATCCACCCCGGCCTCCAAATCGGAGGCTGAGCCACCCCGGCCTCCAAATCGGAGGCTGAGCCACCCCGGCCTCCAAATCGGAGGCTGAGCCACCCCGGCCTCCAAATCGGAGGCTGAGCCACCCCGGCCTCCAAATCAGAGGCTGAGCGACCCCGGCCTCCAAATCGGAGGCTGAGCCACCCCGGCCTCCAAATCGGAGGCTGATCGACCCCGGCCTCCAAATCGGAGGCTGATCCACCCCGGCCTCCAAATCGGAGGCTGAGCCACCCCGGCCTCCAAATCGGAGGCTGAGCCACCCCGGCCTCCAAATCGGAGGCTGAGCCACCCCGGCCTCCAAATCGGAGGCTGAGCGACCCCGGCCTCCAAATCGGAGGCTGAGCGACCCCGGCCTCCAAATCAGAGGCTGAGCGACACCGGCCTCCAAATCGGAGGCTGAGCCATCCCGGCCTCCAAATCGGAGGCTGATCCACACCGGCCTCCAAATCGGAGGCTGAGCCACCCCGGCTTCCAAATCGGAGGCTGATCCACCCCGGCCTCCAAATCGGAGGCTGAGCCACCCCGGCCTCCAAATCGGAGGCTGAGCCACCCCGGCCTCCAAATCGGAGGCTGAGCCACCCCGGCCTCCAAATCGGAGGCTGAGCCACCCCGGCCTCCAAATCGGAGGCTCATCGACCCCGGCCTCCAAATCGGAAGCTCATCGACCGCTGCCTCCAAATCGGAGGCTCTTTGACCTCGGCCTCCAAATTGGAAGCTCAACGACCCCGGCCTCCAAATTGGGGGCTGAGCGACCCCAGCCTCCAAATCTTACCCAGAGTGGCCCCACCCACCAAATCAGACCCAGAGAGGCCCTGCCCACCAAATCAGACCCTGAGGGGCCCCGCCCACCAAATCGGACCCTGTGGGGCCCCGCCCACCAAATCGGACCCTGAGAGGCCCCGCCCACCAAATTGGACCCAGAGTGGTCCCGCCCACCAAATTGGACCTAGAGTGGTCCCGCCCACCAAATTGGACCCAGTGGGGCTCCGCCCACAAAATCAGACCCAGAGGGGCCCCTGCCACAAAATCAGACCCTAAGGGGCCGCGGCCACAAAATCGGACCCTGATGGGCCCCAGTCACAAAATTGGACCCTGATAGGCCCCGGCCACAAAATCGGACCCTGAAGGGCCCCAACCACAAAATCGGACCCTGAGGGGACCCAACCACAAAATCGGACCCTGAGAGGCCCCGCCCACCAAATTGGACCCAGAGTGGTCCCGCCCACCAAATTGGACCCAGAGGGGCCCCACCCACAAAATCGGACCCAGAGGGGCCCCTGCCACAAAATCGGACCCAGAGGGGCCGCGGCCACAAAATCAGACCCTGAGGGGCCGCGGCCACAAAATCGGACCCTGAGGGGCCCCAACCACAAAATCGGACCCTGAGGGGACCCAACCACAAAATCGGACCCTGAGAAGCCCCTGACACAAAATCGGACCCTGAGGGGCCCCGGCCACAAAATCGGACCCTGAGGGGCCCAACCCACAAAATCGGACCCTGAGGGACCCCGCCCACCAAATCAGACCCTGAGAGGCCCCACCCACAAAATCGGACCCTGACGGGCCCCGGCCACAAAATCGGACCCTGAGGGGCCCCACCCACAAAATTGGACCCTGAGGGGTTTCGGCCACAAAAATCGGATCCTGAGTGGCCCCGGCCGCAAAATCGGACCCTGAGGGGCCCCAGCCACAAAATCGGACCTTGAGGGGCCCCACCCACCAAATCAAACCCTGAAAGGCCCCGGCCACCAAATCGGACCCTGAGGGGCCCCGGCCACCAAATCGGACCCTGAGTGGCCCCGGCCACAAAATCGGACCCTGAGGGGCCCCACCCACAAAATCGGACCCTGAGGGGCCCCACCCACAAAATCAGGCCCTGAGGGGCCCCACCCACAAAATCAGACCCTGAGGCCAAAGTGGCCCCTGAGAGGCACCCACAGTTAAATCATATCCTGAGTTGAAAGTCTTGCAGGGGCAGCAGGCAAGTCTCTCTTAAAGGGGCAGCCCGGGCACCATTTCAAACCACTATCTGTACTTCCTTCAGGAAATACACATCTAGTATTAATGTTGTAATCCGAACACTGCTAACTTATTGTTATTTTTCAGTTGATTTCCGCAATTAATGCGGCCCGAACCGCTACACGCACAGACTCCGT
Source organism: Dendrobates tinctorius (assembly GCF_039654945.1). Taxonomy (NCBI): domain Eukaryota; kingdom Metazoa; phylum Chordata; class Amphibia; order Anura; family Dendrobatidae; genus Dendrobates; species Dendrobates tinctorius. The sequence continues at coordinate 1,614,452 of NW_027361770.1, read as the reverse complement.
TGAGGTGTCGTTTCAAAGCCAGTATCCACGAGAGGTGTGCTAAGTATTTTTCGTGTCGATCGGATTTGTAGTTTTTGCTCAATTTGCGTTTGAAAATTTTTTTTACTGTCATTGGAATGCACTGTCTCAATGCATTTGAATGGGAAACTTAAAACGTGCCCTGAGGCGATTGAAATGACAGTAAAGCTCATTGATATGCGCAGGCACACCCAGTTAATATGCCAACGCCTACGAACGTCACATGACGCCCCCAGGACAGAGCTTCTGCCACATAATATCAGCTCTTAAAGCGAAACCCACAGCACAAATGCAAATCTAGCTTCATCACATGAAGCATGCCCCTGAGAGAGAATGTGCGCCAAAGTGCGCCCCCGCCCACCAAATCGGACCCTGAGCGGCCCTGCCCACCAAATCGGACCCTGAGTGGCCCCGCCCACCAAATCGGATTCTGAAAGGCCCCAACCACAAAATCGGACCCTGAGGGGGCCCACCCACAAAATCGGACCCTAAGGGGCCCCAACCACAAAATCGAACCCACAGTGGCCCAGCCCACCAAATCAGACCCTGAGGGGCCCCACCCACAAAGTCGTTCCCTGAGGGGCCCCGGCCACAAAATCAGACCCAGAATGGCCGCCGCCTAGCAAATCGGACCCTGAGGGGCCCCACCCACCAAATCAGACCCTGAGGGGCCCCGCCCACCAAATCAGACCCTGAGGGGACCCGCTCACCAAATCAGACCCTGAGGGGCCCCGCCCACCAAATCAGACTCAGGGGGCCCCACCCACAAAATCGGACCCTGAGTGGCCCCGGCCACCAAATCGGACCCTGAGGGGCCCTGACCACAAAATTGGACCCTGAGGAACTCCGGCCACAAAATCGGACCCTTAGGGGCCCCACCCACAAAATCAGACCCTGAGGGGCCCTGGCCACAAAATCGGACCCTGAGGGGCCCCACCCACCAAATCGGACCCTGAGGGGCCCCACCCACAAAGTTAGACCCTTAGGGGCCCCGGCCACAAAATCAGACCGTGAGGGGCCCCAGCCACAAAATCGGACCCTGAGGGGCCCCAGCCTCAAAATTGGACCCTGAGGCCAAAGTGGCCCCTTAGAGGCACCCACAGTTAAAACGGATCCTGAGTTGAAAGTCTTGCAGGGGCAGCAGGCAAGTCTCTCTTAAAGGGGCAGCCCGGGCACCATTTCAAACCACTATCTGTACTTCCTTCAGGAAATACACATCTAGTATTATTATTACTATTCAGTTGATTTCCGATATTAATGCGGCCCGAACCGCTACACGCACAGACTCCGTTGAGGCCTCGTTTCGAAGGCAGCATCCACGAGTGGTGTGCTAAGTATTTTTCGTGTCGATCGGATTTGTAGTTTTTGCGCAATTTGCGTTTGAAAAAACACTTTCCTCAAAGCATTTCAATGGGAAAATGTTGCCATAGGGAAAACATGGGACAGTCGTGAGGTGGCAGTAAAGCTCATTGATATGCGCAGGCTCACCCAGTTACTACGCCAATGCCTACGAACTTCACATGACCTCTCCAGGACAGAGTTTCTGGCAGATAATTTCAGCTCTTAAAGCGAAACCCACAGAACAAATGCAAATGTAGCTTCATCACATGACGCATGCCCCTGAGAGAGAATGTGCGCAAAAGTGGATTTAGAAGCCCAGTGAGCCAAACTGGCTCTTAAAGGGCCAACGCGCCAAAGTGATTCTTAAAGGGCCGGCGCACCGAAATGAGTCTTAAAGGGCCAGCGCGCCAAATCGAAAGATGAGTGACCCCAGGCTCCAAATCGGAGGCTGAGCCACCCCTGCCTCCAAATCGGAAGCTGAGCCACCCTGGCCTCCAAATCGGACCCAGAGTGGCCCCGCTCAAAAAATCAGACCCTGAGTGGCCCCGCCCACCAAAAAGGACCCAGAATGGCACAGCCCACCAAATCAGACCCTGAGTGGCCCCGCCCACCAAAATGGACCCAGAGTGGCCCTGCCCACCAAAATGGACCCAGGGGGCCCCATCCACAAAATCGGACCCTGAGTGGACCCGGCCACAAAATCGGACTCTGAGGGGCCCCGGCCACAAAATCAGACCCTGAGGGGTCCCACCCACAAAATCGAACCCTGAGGGGCCCCAGCCACAAAATCGTACCGAGGGGACCCGGCCACAAAATCGGACCCTGAGGGGCCCCGGCCACAAAATCAGACCCTGAGGGGCCCCGGCCACAAAATCAGACCCTGAAGGGCCCCGGCCACAAAATCAGACCCTGAAGGGCCTCGGCCACAAAATCGGACCCTGAGGGGCCCCACCCACAAAATCAGACCCTGAGGGGCCCCATCCACAAAATCAGACCCTGAGGGGCCCCAACCACAAAATCGGACCCTGAGGGGACCCAGCCACAAAATCGGACCCTGAGGGGCCCCAGCCGCAAAATCGGACCCTGAGGGTCCCCGGCCACAAAATTGGACCCTGAGGGTCCCTGGCAACAAAATCGGACCCTGAGGGGCCCCACCCACAAAATCGGACCCAGAGAGGCCACACCCACAAAATCGGACCCTGAGGAATCCCGGCCAGCAATTCAAGCCCTGAGAAGCCCAGGCCACCGAATCGCATCCTGAGGGGCCCCACCCACCAAATCAGACCCTGAGGCCAAAGTGGCCCCTGAGAGGCACCCACAGTTAAAACAGATCCTGAGTTGAAAGTCTTGCAGGGGCAGCAGGCAAGTCTCTCTTAAAGGGGCAGCCCGGGCACCATTTCAAACCACTATCTGTACTTCCTTCAGGAAATACACATCTAGCTATAGTGGTTTGAAAAAACCACTATATTGTAATCCGAACGCTGCTAACTTATTCTTCTTCTTATTATTATTAAGTTGATTTCCGCAATTAATACAGCCCGAACTGCTACACGCACAGACGCCGTTGAGGTGTTGTTTCGAAGCCAGCGTCCATGAGAGGTGCTAAGTATTTTTCGTGTCGATCGGATTTGTAGTTTTTGCGCAATTTGCGTTTGAAATTTTTTTTTCCAGTCATTGGAATGCACTGTCTCCAATGCTTTTCAATTGGTAATGGCAAAACATGCCCTGAGGCGATTGAAATGGCAGTTGAGCTCATTGATATGCGCAGGCAGACCCAGTTACTATGCCAATGCCTACGAACGTCACATGACATCCCAAGGACAGAGATTCTGCCACATAATATCAGCTCTTAAAGTGAAACCCACAGCACAAATGCAAATCTAGCTTCATCACATGACACATGCCACTGAGATAGAATGTGCGACAAAGTGGATTTAGAAGCCCAGTGAGCCACCCTGGCTCTTAAAGGGCCGACGTGCCACAGTGATTCTTAAAGGGCCAGCGCACCGAAATGAGTCTTAAAGGGCCGGCGCGCCAAATCGAAAGCTGAGTGACCCCGGCCTCCAAATCAGAGGCTGAGCCACCCCGGCCTCCAAATCGGAGGCTGAACCACCCCGGCATCCAAATCGGAGGTTGAGCCACCCTGGCCTCCAAATCGGACCCAGTGTGGCCCCGCTCAAAAAATCAGACTCCGAGTGGCCCCGCCTACAACATCGGACCCTGAAGGGCCCCGTCCACCAAATCGGACCCTGAGAAGCCCCGCCCACCAAATCGGACCCAGAGTGACCCCGCCCACCAAATCAGACTCTGAGTGGCACCGCCCACCAAATCGGACCCTGAAGGGCCCCGTCCACCAAATCGGACCCTGAGGAGCCCCGCCCACCAAATCAGACTCCGAGTGGCCCCGCCCACCAAATCGGACCCTGAAGGGACCCAACCACCAAATCGGACCCTGAGGAGCCCCGCCCACCAAATCAGACTCCGAGTGGCCCCGCCCACCAAATCGGACCCTGAAGGGCCCCGTCCACCAAATCGGACCCTGAGGAGCACAGCCCACCAAATCGGATCCTGAGGGGCCCCGCCCACCAAATCGGACCCTGAAGGGCCCCGTCCACCAAATCGGACCCTGAGGAGCCCCGCAAACCAAATCAGACCCTGAGAAGCCCCGCCCACCAAATCGGACCCAGAGTGACCCCGCCCACCAAATCGAACCCTGAAGGGCCCCGCCCATCAAATCGGAACCTGAGCAGCCCCGCCCACCAAATCGGACCCAGATTGACCCTGCCCACCAAATCGGACCCCGAGGAGCCCCGCCCACCAAATCGGACCCAGATTGACCCCGCCCACCAAATCGGACCCTGAAGGGCCCCGCCCACCAAATCGGACCCAGAGGTGCCCCGCCCATCAAATCGGACACAGAGGAGCCCCGCCCACCAAATCAGACTCCGAGTGGCCCCGCCCACCAAATCGGACCCTGAAGGGCCCCGTCCACCAAATCGGACCCTGAGGAGCTCCGCCCACCAAATCAGACACCGAGTGGCCCCGCCCACCAAATCGGACCCTGAAGGGCCCCGTCCACCAAATCGGACCCTGAGGAGCACAGCCCACCAAATCGGATCCTGAGGAGCCCCACCCATCAAATTGGACCCTGAGGGGCCCCGCCCACCAAACCGGATCCTGAGGAGCCCCACCCACCAAATCGGACCCAGATTGACCCTGCCCACCAAATCGGACCCCGAGGAGCCCCGCCCACCAAATCGGACCCAGATTGACCACGCCCACCAAATCGGACCCTGAAGGGCCCCGCCCACCAAATCGGACCCAGATGTGCCCCGCCCACCAAATCGGACCCTGAAGGGCTCCGCCCACCAAATCGGACCCAGAGGAGCCCCGCCCACCAAATCAGACCCAGGGGGCCCCGCCCACCAAATCGGACCATGAGGGGTACCGCCCACTAAATCGGACCCAGAGTGGCCCCGCCCACCAAAATGGACCCAGGGGGCTCCACCCACAAAATCAGACCCTAAGGGGCCCCACCCACAAAATTGGACCCTGAGTGGGCCCGGCCACAAAATCAGACCCTGAGGGGCCCCAACCACAAAATCGGACCCTGAAAGACCCCGGCCAAAAAATCGAACCTAGAGGGGCCCCAGTCACAAAATACGACCCTCAGGGGCCTCAACCACAAAATCAGACCCTGAGGTGCCCCGGTCACAAAATCGGTCCCTGAGGGGCCCCACCCACAAAATCAGACCCTGAGAGGCCCCACCCACAAAACCAGACCCTGAGGGACCCCAGGCGCAAAATAAGACCCTAAGGGGCCCAGGTCACGAAATCGGACCCTGAGGGGCCCCACCCACAAAAATCAGACCCTGAGGGGCCCCGCCCACCAAATTAGACCCTGAGGGGCCCCACCCTCAAAATCAGACCCTGAGGGGCCCCAGCCACAAAATCAGACCCTTTGGGGCCCCAGCCACAAAATCGGACTCTGAGGGGCCCCGGCCACAAAATCGGACCCTGAGGGACTGCGGCCACAAATCCAGACCCTGAGGGGACCCGGCCACAAAACCAGACCCTGAGAGACCCTGGCCACAAAATCGGACCCTGAGGGGCCCCAACCACAAAATCAGACCCTGAGGGGCCCCAGTCACAAAATCGGACCCTGAGGGGCCCCACCCACAAAATCAGACCCTGAGGGACCCCAGCCACAAAATCAGAACCTGAGGGGCCCCAAGCACAAAATCAGAACCTGAGGGGCCCCACCCACAAAATCAGACCATGAGGGACCACACCCACAAAATAGGACCCTGAGGGGCCCCGCCCACAATTAGACCCTGAGGGGCCCCACCCTCAAAATCGGTCGCTGAGGGGCCCCACCCACAAAATCGGACCCTGAGAGACCCTGGCCACAAAATCGAACCCAGAGGGGCCTCAGTCACAAAATCATACCCTAAGGGGCCCCGGCAACAAAATCGGACCCTGAGGGGCCCACCCACAAAATCAGACCCTGAGGGACCCCAGCCACAAAATCGGACCCTGAGGGGACCCAGCCACAAAATCGGACTCTGAGGGGCCCCACCCACAAAATCAGACCCTGAGGAACCCCACCCACAAAATCGGACCCTGAGGGGCCCCACCCACCAAATTAGACCCTGAGGGGCCCCACCCTCAAAATCAGACTCTGAGGGGCCACAGCCACAAAATCAGACCATGAGGGGCCCCAGCCACAAAATCGGACCCTGAGGTGCCCCAACCACAAAATCGGACCCTGATGGGCCCCACCCACAAATCCAGACCCTGAGGGGCCCCACCCACAAAATCGGACCCTGATGGGCCCCACCCACAAATCCAGACCCTGAGGGGCCCCAACCACAAAATCAGATCCTGAGGGGCCCCGGTCACAAAATCGGACCCTGAGGGGCACCACCCACAAAATCAGACCATGAGGGACAGCAGCCACAAAATCAGACCTTGAGGGACCCCAGCCACAAAATCGGACCCTGAGGGGCCCCACCCACAAAATCGGACCCTGAGGGGCCCCACCCACCAAATTAGACCCTGAGGGGCCCCACCCTCAAAATTGGTCCCTGAGAGGCCCCGGCCACAAAATCGGACCCTGAGGGGCCCCGGCCACAAAATCGGACCCTGAGGGGCCCCACCCACAAAATCGGACCCTAAGGGGCCCCGGCCAGAAAATCGGACCCTGAGGGGCCCCACCGGCAAAATCGGACCCTAAGGGGCCCCACCCGCAAAATCGGACCCTGAGGGGCCCCACCCGCAAAATCGGACCCTGAGGGTCCCACCCGCAAAATCGGACCCTGAGGGGCCCCGGCCCCAAAAATCGGACCCTGAGGGGCCCCAACCACAAATTCGGACCCTGAGAGGCACCGGTTACAAAATCGGACCCTGAGGGGCCCCGGACACAAAATCAGACCCTGAGGGGCCCCAGACACAAAATCGGACCCTGAGGGGCCCCGGCCACAAAGTTGGACCCTGAGGGGCCCCACCCACTAAATCGGACCCTGAGGGGATCCGGCCACAACATCGGACCCTGAGTGGCCCCGCCCACCAAATTGAACTCTGAGGGGCCCCGCCCACCAAATCGGACCCAGAGTGGCCCGCCCACCAAATCAGACCTAGTGTGGCCCCGCTCACCAAATCGGACCCCGAGGGGCCCCACCCACCAAATCGTACCCCGAGGGGCCCCACCCACCAAATCGGACCCCGAGGGGCCCCACCCACCAAATCGGACCCCGAGGGGCCCCGCCAACCAAATTGGACCCTGAGGGGCCCCGCCCACCAAATCGGACTCTGATAGATCCCGCCCACCAAATCAGACCCTGAGGGGCTCCGCTCACCAAATCGGACCCTGAGGGGCCCCGCTCACCAAATCGGACCCTGTGGGGCCCCGCCCACCAAATCGGACCCTGAGGGGCCCCGGCCACAAAATTGAACCCTGAGGGGCCCCACCCACCAAATCGGACCCTGAGGGGCCCCGGCCACAAAATCGAACCCTGAGGGGCCCCACCCCCAAAATCAGACCCTGAGGGGCCCCGGCCACAAAATCAGACCCTGATGGGCCCCACCCACAAAATCGGACCCTGAGGGGCCCCAGCCACAAGATTGGACCCTGAGGGGCCCCAACCACCAAATCAGACCTTGAGGGGCCCCGGCCACAAAATCGGACCCTGAGGGGCCCCACCCACCAAATCAGCCCCTGAGGGGACCCGGCCACCAAATCGGACCCTGAGGGGCCCCACCCACAAAATCGAACCCTGAGGCCAAAGTGGCCCCTGAGAGGCACCCACAGTTAAAACGGATCCTGAGTTGAAAGTCTTGCAGGTGCAGCAGGCAAGTCTCTCTTAAAGGGGCAGCCCGGGTAGCATTTCAAACCACTATCTGTACTTCCTTCAGGAAATACACATCTAGTATTAATGTTGTAATCCGAACGCTGCTAACTTTTTCTTTTTATTCAGTTGATTTCCGCAATTAATGCGGCCCGAACCGCTACGCGCACAGACTCCGTTGAGGTGTCGTTTCGAAGCCAGAGTCCACGAGAGGTGTGCTAAGTATTTTTCGTGTGGATCGGATTTGTAGTTTTTGCCCAATTTGCGTTTGAAAATTTTTTTTCCCGTCATTGGAATGCACTGTCTCCAATGCTTTTCAATGGGAAATGGCAAAACGTGCCCTGAGGCGATTGAAATGGCAGTTAAGCTCATTGATATGCACAGGCACACCCAGTTACTATGTCAACGCCTACGAACGTCACATGACGCCCCGAGGACAGAGCTTCTACCACATAATATCAGCTCTTAAAGCGAAACCCACAGCTCAAATGCAAATCTAGCTTCATCACATGACACATGCCCCTGAGAGAGAATGTCCGCCAAAGTTGATTTAGAAGCCCAGTGAGCCAAACTAGCTCTTAAAGGGCCAACGCGCCAAAGTGATTGTTAAAGAGCCGACGCACCAAAATGAGTCTTTAAGGGCCTACACGCCAAAACGGAGGCTGATCAACCCCCGGCCTCCAAATTCGAGGCTGATCGACCCCGGCCTCCAAATCGGAGGCTGAGCCAACCCGGCCTCCAAATCGGAGGCTGAGCCACCCTGGCCTCCAAATCGGAGGCTGAGCCACCCCGGCCTCCAAATCGGAGGCTGAGCCACCCCGGCCTCCAAATCGGAGGCTGAGCCACCCCGGCATCCAAATCGGAGGCTGAGCCAACCCGGCCTCCAAATCGGAGGCTGAGCGACCCCGGCCTCCAAATCGGAGGCTGAGCCACCCCGGCCTCCAAATCGGAGGCTGAGCCACCCCGGCCTCCAAATCGTAGGCTGAGCCACCCCGGCCTCCAAATCGGAGGCTGAGCGACCCCGGCCTCCAAATCGGAGGCTGAGCGACCCCGGCCTCCAAATCGGAGGCTGAGCCATCCCGGCCTCCAAATCGGAGGCTGATCCACCCCGGCCTCCAAATCGGAGACTGAGCCACCCCGGCCTCCAAATCGGAGGCTGATCCACCCCGGCCTCCAAATCGGAGGCTGAGCCACCCCGGCCTCCAAATCGGAGGCTGAGCCACCCCGGCCTCCAAATCGGAGGCTGAGCCACCCCGGCCTCCAAATCGGAGGCTCATCGACCCCGGCCTCCAAATCGGAGGCTCATCGACCCCGGCCTCCAAATCGGAAGCTAATCGACCCCTGCCTCCAAATCGGAGGCTCTTTGACCTCAGCCTCCAAATCGGAAGCTCAACGACCCCGGCCTCCAAATTGGAGGCTGAGCGACCCCAGCCTCCAAATCTTACCCAGAGTGGCCCCACCCACCAAATCAGACCCAGAGAGGCCCTGCCCACCAAATCGGACCCTGAGGGGCCCCGCCCACCAAATCGGACCCTGTGGGGCCCCGCCCACCAAATCGGACCCTGAGAGGCCCCGCCCACCAAATTGGACCCAGAGTGGTCCCGCCCACCAAATTGGACCCAGAGTGGTCCCGCCCACCAAATTGGACCCAGTGGGGATCCGCCCACAAAATCAGACCCAGAGGGGCCCCTGCCACAAAATCAGACCCTGAGGGGCCACGGCCACAAAATCGGACCCTGATGGGCCCCAGTCACAAAATTGGACCCTGATAGGCCCCGGCCACAAAATCGGACCCTGAGGGGCCCCAACCACAAAATCGGACCCTGAGGGGACCCAACCACAAAATCGGACCCTGAGAGGCCCCGCCCACCAAATTGGACCCAGAGTGGTCCCGCCCACCAAATTGGACCCAGAGGGGCCCCACCCACAAAATCGGACCCTGACGGGCCCCGGCCACAAAATCGGACCCTGAGGGGCCCCACCCACAAAATTGGACCCTGAGGGGTTTCGGCCACAAAAATCGGATCCTGAGTGGCCCCGGCCACAAAATCGGACCCTGAGGGGCCCCAGCCACCAAATCGGACCCTGAGGGGCCCCGGCCACCAAATCGGACCCTGAGTGGCTCCGGCCACAAAATCGGACCCTGAGGGGCCCCACCCACAAAATCGGACCCTGAGGGGCCCCACCCACAAAATCAGGCCCTGAGGGGCCCCACCCTCAAAATCAGACCCTGAGGCCAAAGTGGCCCCTGAGAGGCACCCACAGTTAAATCGTATCCTGAGTTGAAAGTCTTGCAGGGGCAGCAGGCAAGTCTCTCTTAAAGGGGCAGCCCGGGCACCATTTCAAACCACTATCTGTACTTCCTTCAGGAAATACACATCTAGTATTAATGTTGTAATCCGACCGCTGCTAACTCATTCTTTTTATTCAGTTGATTTCCGCAATTAATGCGGCCCGAACCGCTACGCGCACAGACTCCGTTGAGGTGTCGTTTCGAAGCCAGAGTCCACGAGAGGTGTGCTAAGTATTTTTCGTGTGGATCGGATTTGTAGTTTTTGCCCAATTTGCGTTTGAAAATTTTTTTTCCCGTCATTGGAATGCACTGTCTCCAATGCTTTTCAATGGGAAATGGCAAAACGTGCCCTGAGGCGATTGAAATGGCAGTTAAGCTCATTGATATGCACAGGCACACCCAGTTACTATGTCAACGCCTACGAACGTCACATGACGCCCCGAGGACAGAGCTTCTACCACATAATATCAGCTCTTAAAGCGAAACCCACAGCTCAAATGCAAATCTAGCTTCATCACATGACACATGCCCCTGAGAGAGAATGTCCGCCAAAGTTGATTTAGAAGCCCAGTGAGCCAAACTAGCTCTTAAAGGGCCAACGCGCCAAAGTGATTGTTAAAGAGCCGACGCACCAAAATGAGTCTTTAAGGGCCTACACGCCAAAACGGAGGCTGATCAACCCCCGGCCTCCAAATTCGAGGCTGATCGACCCCGGCCTCCAAATCGGAGGCTGAGCCAACCCGGCCTCCAAATCGGAGGCTGAGCCACCCTGGCCTCCAAATCGGAGGCTGAGCCACCCCGGCCTCCAAATCGGAGGCTGAGCCACCCCGGCCTCCAAATCGGAGGCTGAGCGACCCCGGCCTCCAAATCGGAGGCTGAGCGACCCCGGCCTCCAAATCGGAGGCTGAGCCATCCCGGCCTCCAAATCGGAGGCTGATCCACCCCGGCCTCCAAATCGGAGACTGAGCCACCCCGGCCTCCAAATCGGAGGCTGAGCCACCCCGGCCTCCAAATCGGAGGCTGAGCGACCCCGGCCTCCAAATCGGAGGCTGAGCCACCCCGGCATCCAAATCGGAGGCTGAGCCAACCCGGCCTCCAAATCGGAGGCTGAGCGACCCCGGCCTCCAAATCGGAGGCTGAGCCACCCCGGCCTCCAAATCGGAGGCTGAGCCACCCCGGCCTCCAAATCGTAGGCTGAGCCACCCCGGCCTCCAAATCGGAGGCTGAGCGACCCCGGCCTCCAAATCGGAGGCTGAGCGACCCCGGCCTCCAAATCGGAGGCTGAGCCATCCCGGCCTCCAAATCGGAGGCTGATCCACCCCGGCCTCCAAATCGGAGACTGAGCCACCCCGGCCTCCAAATCGGAGGCTGATCCACCCCGGCCTCCAAATCGGAGGCTGAGCCACCCCGGCCTCCAAATCGGAGGCTGAGCCACCCCGGCCTCCAAATCGGAGGCTGAGCCACCCCGGCCTCCAAATCGGAGGCTCATCGACCCCGGCCTCCAAATCGGAGGCTCATCGACCCCGGCCTCCAAATCGGAAGCTAATCGACCCCTGCCTCCAAATCGGAGGCTCTTTGACCTCAGCCTCCAAATCGGAAGCTCAACGACCCCGGCCTCCAAATTGGAGGCTGAGCGACCCCAGCCTCCAAATCTTACCCAGAGTGGCCCCACCCACCAAATCAGACCCAGAGAGGCCCTGCCCACCAAATCGGACCCTGAGGGGCCCCGCCCACCAAATCGGACCCTGTGGGGCCCCGCCCACCAAATCGGACCCTGAGAGGCCCCGCCCACCAAATTGGACCCAGAGTGGTCCCGCCCACCAAATTGGACCCAGAGTGGTCCCGCCCACCAAATTGGACCCAGTGGGGATCCGCCCACAAAATCAGACCCAGAGGGGCCCCTGCCACAAAATCAGACCCTGAGGGGCCACGGCCACAAAATCGGACCCTGATGGGCCCCAGTCACAAAATTGGACCCTGATAGGCCCCGGCCACAAAATCGGACCCTGAGGGGCCCCAACCACAAAATCGGACCCTGAGGGGACCCAACCACAAAATCGGACCCTGAGAGGCCCCGCCCACCAAATTGGACCCAGAGTGGTCCCGCCCACCAAATTGGACCCAGAGGGGCCCCACCCACAAAATCGGACCCTGACGGGCCCCGGCCACAAAATCGGACCCTGAGGGGCCCCACCCACAAAATTGGACCCTGAGGGGTTTCGGCCACAAAAATCGGATCCTGAGTGGCCCCGGCCACAAAATCGGACCCTGAGGGGCCCCAGCCACCAAATCGGACCCTGAGGGGCCCCGGCCACCAAATCGGACCCTGAGTGGCTCCGGCCACAAAATCGGACCCTGAGGGGCCCCACCCACAAAATCGGACCCTGAGGGGCCCCACCCACAAAATCAGGCCCTGAGGGGCCCCACCCACAAAATCAGACCCTGAGGCCAAAGTGGCCCCTGAGAGGCACCCACAGTTAAATCGTATCCTGAGTTGAAAGTCTTGCAGGGGCAGCAGGCAAGTCTCTCTTAAAGGGGCAGCCCGGGCACCATTTCAAACCACTATCTGTACTTCCTTCAGGAAATACACATCTAGTATTAATGTTGTAATCCGACCGCTGCTAACTCATTCTTATTATTCAGTTGATTTCCGCAATTAATGCGGCCCGAACCGCTACACGCACAGACTCCCTTGAGGTGTCGTTTCGAAGCCAGCGTCCACGAGAGGTGTGCTAAGTAATTTTCGTGTCGATTGGATTTGTAGTTTTTGCGCAATTTGCATTAGAAAATTTTTTTCCCCGTCTTTTGAATGTATCGTCTCAATGCTTTTCCATGGGGAAATTTTGCCTTAGAGAAAATATGCCCTGAGGCGATTCAAATGGCAGTTTAGCTCATTGATATGCGCAGGCAGACCCAGTTACTATGCCAACGCCAAAGAACTTCACATGACCCCCTCAGGACACAGTTTCTGGCGATAATATCAGCTCTTAAAGCGAAACCCACAGCACAAATGCAAATATAGCTTCATCACATGACGCGTGCCCCTGAGAGAGAATGTACGCCAAAGTGAATTTAGAAGCCCAGTGCGCCAAACTAGCTCTTAAACAGCCAACGCGCCTAAGTGAATCTTAAAGAGCCGGCGCACCAAAATGAGCCTTAAAGGGCCGGCGCGCCAAATCGAATGCTGAGTGACCCCAGGCTCCAAATCGGAGACTGATCAACCCTGGCCTACAAATCGGAGGCTGAGCCAACCAGGCCAACAAATCGGCCCCGGAGTGGCCCCGCCCACCAAATCGGACCCAGAGAGGCCCCGCCCACCAAATTGGACCTGAGGGGCCCCGCTCACCAAATCAGACCCAGAGTGGCCCCGCCTACCAAATTGTACCCTGAAGGGCCCCGCCCATCAAATTGGACCCAGAGTGGCCCCGCCCACCACATCAGACCCTGAGGGGTCCCACCCACCAAATCTGACCCCAAGGGGCCCCGCCCACCTAATCAGACCCAGAGTGGCCCCGCCCACCAAATCAGGCCATGAGGGGCGCCGCCCACCAAATCAGACCCTCATGGGCCCCGCCTTCCAAATCATACCCTGAAGAGCCCCGCTCACCAAATCGGACCCTGAGAGGCCCCATCTACCAAATCGGAACCAGAGGAGCCCCACCCACGAAATTGGACATGTGGGGCCCCACTCACCAAATCGGACCCTGTGGGGCCCCGCCCACCAAATTGGACCCAGAGTGGCCCCTCCCACCAAATCAGACCCTGTGAGGCCCCACCCATCAAATCGGACCCTGTGGTGCCCCACCCACCAAATCAAACTCTTAGGGGCCCCGCCCACCCAGAGGGGTTCCACCCGCCAAATCAGACCCTGAGGGGCTGTGCCCACCAAATCGGACCCTGAGAGTCCTCGCCCACCAAATCGGCCCACCAATTAAAGCCCTGAGGAGCCCAGTCCACTGAATCAGATCCTGAGGGGCCCCACCCACCAAATCAGACCCTGAGGGGCCCCACAGGCCAAAGTGGCCCCTGAGAGGCACCCACAGGTAAAACGGATACTGAGTTGAAAGTCGTGCAGGGGCAGCAGGCAAGTCTCTCTTAAAGTGGCAGCCCGGGCACCATTTCAAACCACTATCTGTACTTCCTTCAGGAAATACACATCTAGTATTATTATTACTATTCAGTTGATTTCCGCAATTAATGCGGCCCAAACCGCTACACGCACAGACTCCGTTGAGGTGTCATTTCGAAGCCAACGTTCACGAGAGGTGTGCTAAGTATTTTTCATGTCGATCAGATTTATAGTTTTTGTGCAATTTGAGTTTGAAAAAACATTTTCCTGTCATTGAAATGTATTGTCTCAATGCATTTTAACGGGAAAATGTTGCCATAGGGAAAACATGGGGCAGTCGTGAGGCGATTCAAATAGCAGTTAAGCTTATTGATATGCGCAGGCACACCCAGTTATTATGCCAACGCCTACGAACTTTTCATGACTCCTACAGGACAGAGTTTCTGGCAGATAATATCAGCTCTTAAAGCGAAACCCAGAGCACAAATGCAAATCTAGCTTCATCACATGACGCTTGCCCCTGAGAGAGAATGTGCGCCAAAGTGGATTTAAAAGCCCAGTGCGCCAAACTGGCTCTTAAACGGCCGATGCGCCTAAGTGATTCTTAAAGGGCCGGCGCACCAAAATGAGTCTTAAAGGGCCGGCGCGCCAAATCGAATGCTGAGTGACCCCAGGCTCCAAATCGGAGGCTGATTGACCCTAGCCTACAAAACGGAGACTGAGCCACCCTGGCCTCCAAATCGGACCCAGAGTGGCCCAGCCCACCAAATCGGACTCTAAGGGGCCCCACCCATCAAATCGGACCCTTAGGGGCCCCACCCACCAAATCAGTCCCAGAGTGGCCCCATCCACCAAATCACACCCTGAGGGGCAACACCCACAAAATCAAACCCTGAGGGATCCCGGCCACCAATTCAACCCCTGAGGAGCCCAGGCCACCGAATCGGATCCTGAGGGGCCCCACCCACCAAATCAGACCCTGAGGCCAAAGTGGCCCCTGAGAGGCACCCACAGTTAAAACGGAGCCTGAGTTGATAAGTCTTGCTGGGGCAGCAGGCAAATCTCTCTTAAAGGGGCAGCCCGGGCACCATTTCAAACCACTATCTGTACTTCCTTCAGGAAATTCACATCTAGTTATTATTATTATTAAGTTGCTTTCCGCAATTAATGCGGCCCGAACCGCTACACGCACAGACTCCGTTGAGGTGTCGTTTCGAAGCCAGCGTCCACGAGAGGTGTGCTAAGTATTTTTCATGTAGATCGGATTTGTAGTTTTTGCGCAATTTGCGTTTGAAAATTTTTTTTTCCCGTCATTGGAATGCACTGTCTCCAATGCTTTTCAATAGGAAATGGCAAAACGTGCCCTGAGGCGATTGAAATGACAGTTGAGCTCATTGATATGCGCAGGCAGACCCAGTTACTATGCCAACACCTACGAACTTCACTTGAACCCCAGCACAGAGCCTCTGCCACATAATATCAGCTCTTAAAGCGACACCCACAGCACAAATGCAAATCTAGCTTCATCACATGACACATGCCCCTGAGAGCGAATGAGTGCGCCAAAGTGGATTTAAAAGAAGCCCAGTCAGCCAAACTAGCTCTTAAAGGGCCAACGCGCCAAAGTGATTTTTAAAGGGCCAGCGCACCCAAATGAGTCTTAAAGGGCCGACACACCAAATCGGAGACTGAGCCACCCTGGCCTCCAAATCGGAGGCTGAGCCACCCCGGCCTCCAAATCGGAGACTGAGACACCCCGGCCTCCAAATCGGAGGCTGATCGACCCCGGCCTCCAAATCGGAGGCAGAGCCACCCCGGCCTCCAAATCGGAGGCTGATCCACCCCGGCCTCCAAATCGGAGGCTGAGCCACCCCGGCCTCCAAATCGGAGGCTGAGCCACCCCGGCCTCCAAATCGGAGGCTGATCAACCCCGGCCTCCAAATCGGAGGCTGAGCCACCCCGGCCTCCAAATCGGAGGCTGAGCCACCCCGGCCTCCAAATCGGAGGCTGAGCCACCCCGGCTTCCAAATCGGAGGCTGAGCCACCCCGGCCTCCAAATCGGAGGCTGAGCCACCCCGGCCTCCAAATAGGAGGCTGAGCCACCCTGGCCTCCAAATCGGAGGCTGATCCACCCCGGCCTCCAAATCGGAGGCTGAGCCACCCCGGCCTCCAAATCAGAGGCTGAGCCACCCCGGCCTCCAAATCGGAGGCTGAGCGACCCCGGCCTCCAAATCGGAGGCTGAGCGACACCGGCCTCCAAATCGGAGGCTGAGCCACCCCGGCCTCCAAATCGGAGGCTGATCCACCCCGGCCTCCAAATTGGAGGCTGATCCACCCCGGCCTCCAAATCGGAGGCTGATCCACCCTGGCCTCCAAATCGGAGGCTGAGCCACCCTAGCCTCCAAATCGGAGGCTGAGCCACCCCGGCCTCTAAATCGGAGGCTCATCGACCCCGGCCTCCAAATCGGAAGCTCATTGACCCCGGCCTCCAAATCAGAGGCTCTTTGACCTCGGCCTCCAAATCGGAAGCTCAACGACCCCAGCCTCCAAATCTTACCCAGAGTGGCCCCGCCCACCAAATCGGACCCTGTGGGGCCCCGCCCACCAAATCGGACCCTTAGAGGCCCCGCCCACCAAATCGGACCCTGAGAGGCCCCGCCCACCAAATCGGACCCTTAGAGGCCCCGCCCACCAAATCGGACCCTGAGAGGCCCCGCCCACCAAATCGGACCCAGAGTGGTCCCGCCCACCAAATTGGACCCAGAGTAGTCCCGCCCACCAAATTGGACCCAGAGGGGCTCCGCCCACAAAATCAGACCCAGAGGGGCCCCTGCCACAAAATCAGACCCAGAGGGGCCCCTGCCACAAAATCGGACCCTGAGGGGCCCCGCCCTCAAAATCGGACCCTGAGTGGACCCGGCCACAAAATCGGACCCTGAGGGGCCCCAACCACAAAATCGGACCCTGAGGGGCCCCGGCCACAAAATCGGACCCTGAGGGGCCCCACCCTCAAAATCGGATCCTGAGGGGCCCAACCAACAAAATCGGACCCTGAGGGGCCCCAGCCACAAAATCGGACCCTGAGGGGACCCAGCCACAAAATCGGACCATGAGGGGCCCCGGCCACAAAATCAGACCCTGAGCGGCCCAACCACAAAATCGGACCCTGAGGGGCCCCGGCCACAAAATCGGACACTGAGAGACCCCGGTCAAAAAATCGAACCCAGCGGGGCCCCACCCACAAAATTGGACCCTGAGGGGCCCCGCCCACAAAATTGGACCCTGAGGGGCCCCGCCCACCAAATCGGACCCTGAGGGGCCCCGCCAACCATATCAGACTCTGAGGGGCCCCACCCACAAAATCGGACCCTGAGGGCCCCAACCACAAAATCGGACCCTAAAGGGGCCTCGGCCACAAAATCAGACCGAGAGACCCCGGCCACAAAATCGAACCCAGAGGGGCCCCGCCCACCAAATCGGACCCTCAGGGGCCCCGCCCACAAAATTGGACCCTGAGGGGCCCCGCCCTCAAAATCGGACTCTGAGAGGCCCCGCCCACTAAATCGGACCCTGAGGGGCCCCGCCCACCAAATCGGACCCTGAGGGGCCCCGCCAACCAAATCGGACTCTGAGGGGCCCCGCTCACCAAATCGGACTCTGAGGGGCCCTGCCCTCCGATTTGGACACTGAGGGGCCCCGCCCACCAAATCGGACCCTGAGGGTCCCCGCCCACCAAATCGGCCCGAGGGGCCCCGCCCACCAAATCAGACCCAGAGTGGCTCCGCCCACCAGTTCGGACCCTGAGGGGCCCCGGCCACAAAATCGGACCCTGAGGAGCCCCACACACAAAATCAGACACTGAGGGGCCCCACCCACAAAATCGAACCCTGAGGCCAAAGTGGCCCCTGAGAGGCACCCACAGTCAAAACGGATCCTGAGTTGAAAGTCTTGCAGGGGCAGCAGGCAAGTCTCTCTTAAAGGGGCAGCCCAGGCACCATTTCAAACCAGTATCTGTAGTTCCTTCAGGAAATACACATCTAGTATTAATGTTGTAATCCGAACGCTGCTAACTTTTTCTTTTTATTCAGTTGATTTCCGCAATTAATGCGGCCCGAACCGCTACGCGCACAGACTCCGTTGAGGTGTCGTTTCGAAGCCAGCGTCCAAGAGAGGTGTGCTAAGTATTTTTCGTGTCGATCGGATTTGTAGTTTTTGCGCAATTTGCGTTTGAAAATTTTTTTTTCACGTCATTGGAATGCACTGTCTCCAATGCTTTTCAATGGGAAATGGCAAAACGTGCCCTGAGGCGATTGAAATGGCAGTTAAGCTCATTGATATGCGCAGGCACACCCAGTTACTATGCCAACGCCTACGAACGTCACATGACGCCCCGAGGACAGAACTTCTACCACATAATATCAGCTCTTAAAGCGAAACCCACAGCACAAATGCAAATCTAGCTTCATCACATGACACATGCCCATGAGGGAGAATGTCTGCCAAAGTTGATTTAGAAGCCCAGTGAGCCAAACAAGCTATTAAAGGGCCAACGCGCCAAAGTGATTGTTAAAGGGCCGACTCACCAAAATGAGTCTTAAAGGGCATACACGCCAAATCGGAGGCTGAGCCACCCCGGCCTCCAAATCGGAGGCTGATCAACCCCCGGCCTCCAAATTGGAGGCTGATCGACCCCGGCCTCCAAATCGGAGGCTGAGCCACCCCGGCCTCCAAATCGGAGGCTGAGCCACCCTGGCCTCCAAATCGGAGGCTGAGCCACCCCGGCCTCCAAATTGGAGGCTGAGTCACTCCGGCCTCCAAATCGGAGGCTGATCGACCCCGGCCTCCAAATCGGAGGCTGAGCCACCTCTGCCTCCAAATCAGAGGCAGAGCCACCCCGACCTCCAAATAGGAGGCTGAGCCAAACCGGCCTCCAAATCGGACGATGAACCACCCCGGCCTCCAAATAGGAGGCTGCGCCACCCCGGCCTCCAAATAGGAGGCTGCGCCACCCCTGCCTCCAAATCGGACGATGATCCATCCCGGCCTCCAAATCGGAAGCTGAGCAACCCAAGCCCGGGCACCATTTCAAACCACTATCTGTACTTCCTTCAGGAAATACACATCTAGTTATAGTGGTTTGAAAAAACCACTATATTGTAATCCGAACGCTGCTAACTTCTTCTTCTTAATATTATTATTATTAAGTTGATTTCCGCAATTAATAAAGCCCGAACCGCTACACGCACAGACGCCGTTGAGGTGTCGTTTCGAAGCCAGCGTCCATGAGAGGTGTGCTAAGTATTTTTCGTGTCGATCGGATTTGTAGTTTTTGCGCAATTTGCGTTTGAAATTTTTTTTTCCCGTCATTGGAATGCACTGTCTCCAATGCTTTTCAATGGGTAATGGCAAAACGTGCCTTGAGGCGATTGAAATGGCAGTTGAACTCATTGATATGCGCAGGCAGACCCAGTTACTATGCCAACGCCTACGAACGTCACATGACATCCCAAGGACAGAGCTTGTGCCACATAATATCAGCTCTTAAAGTGAAACCCACAGCACAAATGCAAATCTAGCTTCATCACATGACACATGCCCCTGAGATAGAATGTGCGACAAAGTGGATTTAGAAGCCCAGTGAGCCACCCTGGCTCTTAAAGGGCCGACGTGCCACAGTGATTCTTAAAGGGCCAGCGCACCGAAATGAGTCTTAAAGGTCCGGCACGCCAAATCGAAAGCTGAGCGACCCCGGCCTCCAAATCGTAGGCTGAACCACCCCGGCCTCCAAATCGTAGGCTGAACCACCCCGGCCTCCAAATCGGAGGCTGAGCCACCCTGGCCTCCAAATCTGACCCAGTGTGGCCCGCTCAAAAAATCAGACCCAGAGTAGCACAGCCCACCAAATCGGATCCTGAGGGGCCCCGCCCACCAAATCAGACTCCGAGTGGCCCCGTCCACCAAATCGGACCCTGAAGGGCCCCGTCCACCAAATCGGACCCTGAGGAGCCCCGCCCACCAAATCAGACCCTGAGAAGCCCCGCCCACCAAATCGGACCCAGAGTGACCTCGCCCACCAAATCGGACCCTGAAGGGCCCCGCCCATCAAATTGGACCCAAAGTGGCCCCGCCCACCAAATCGGACCCAGAGGGGCCCCGCCCATTAAACCGGACCCTGAGGGGCCCCGCCCACCAAATCGGACCCCGAGGAGCCCCGCCCACCAAATCGGACCCAGATTGACCCCGCCCACCAAATCAGACCCAGAGGGTCCCCGCCCACCAAATCGGACCCAGAGGGGCCCCGCCCACCAAATCGGACGATGAGGGGCACCGCCCACGAAATCGGACCCAGAGTGGCCCCGCCCACCAAAATGGACCCAGGGGCTCCACCCACAAAATCAGACCCTAAGGGGCCCCACCCACAAAATCGGATCCTGAGTGGGCCCGGCCACAAAATCAGACCCTGAGGGGCCCCAACCACAAAATCGGACCCTGAGAGACCCCGGCCACAAAATCGAACCTAGAGGGGTCCCAGTCACAAAATAGGACCCTGAGGGGCCCCACCCACAAAATCAGACCCTGAGGGGCCCCACCCACAAAATCAGACCCTGAGGGGCCCCACCCACAAAATCGGACCCTGAGGGGCCCCAGCCACAAAATCGGACCCTGATGGGCCCCACCCATAAATCCAGACCCTGAGGGGCCCCAGCCACAAAATCGGACCCTGAGAGACCCCGGCCACAAAATCGGACCCTGAGGGGCCCCAACCACAAAATCGGACCCTGAGGGGCCCCAACCACAAAATCAGACCATGAGGGGCCCCAACCACAAAATCAGACCCTGAGGGGCCCCACCCACAAAATCAGACCCTGAGGGGCCCCACCCACAAAGTCAGACCCTGAGGGGCCCCACCCACAAAATCGGACCCTGAGGGGCCCCACCCACCAAATTAGACCCTGAGGGGCCCCACCCTCAAAATCGGTCCAAGGGGCCCCACCCTCAAAATCGGACCCTGAGGGGCCCCGGCCACAAAATCGGACCCTGAGGGGCCCCGGCCACAAAATCGGACCCTGAGGGGCCCCGGCCACAAAATCGGACCCTGAGGGGCCCCACCCGCAAAATCGGACCCTAAGGGGCCCCGGCCACAAAATCGGACCCTGAGGGGCCCCGGCCACAAAATCGGACCCTGAGGGGCCCCGGCCACAAAATCGGAACCTGAGGGGCCCCACCCACAAAATCGGACCCTAAGGGGCCCCGGCCACAAAATCAGACCCTGAGGGGCCCCACCCGCAAAATTGGACCCTGAGGGGCCCCACCCACAAAATCAGACCCTGAGGGGCCCCACCCGCAAAATCGGACCCTGAGGGGCCCGGCCCCAAAAATTGGACCCTGAGGGGCCCCAACCACAAAATCGGACCCTGAGAGGCACCGGCTACAAAATCGGACCCTGAGGGGCCTCAGTCACAAAATCAGACCCTAAGGGGCCCCGGCCACAAAATCAGACCCTGAGGGGCCCCACCCACAAAATCGGACCCTGATGGGCCCCACCCACAAATCCAGACCCTGAGGGGCCCCGGCCACAAAATCGGACCCTGAGAGACCCCGGCCACAAAATCGGACCCTGAGGGGCCCCAACCACAAAATCAGACCCTGAGGGACCCCAGCCACAAAATCAGACCCTGAGGGACCCCAGCCACAAAATCAGACCCTGAGGGGCCCCACCCACAAAATCAGACCCTGAGGGACCCCAGCCACAAAATCAGACCCTGAGGGGCCCCAGCCACAAAATCGGACCCTGAGGGGCCCCAGCCACAAAATTGGACCCTGAGGGGCCCCACCCACAAAATTGGACCCTGAGGGGCCCCACCCACAAAATTGGACCCTGAGGGGCCCCACCCTCAAAATCGGTCCCTGAGGGGCCCCGGCCACAAAATCGGACCCTGAGGGGCCCCGGCCACAAAATCGGACCCTGAGGGGCTCCACCCGCAAAATCGGACCCTGAGGGGCTCCACCCGCAAAATCGGACCCTGAGGGGCTCCACCCGCAAAATCGGACCCTGAGGGGCTCCACCCTCAAAATCGGACCCTGAGGGGCTCCACCCGCAAAATCGGACCCTGAGGGGCCCCAGCCCCAAAAATCAGACCCTGAGGGGCCCCAACCACAAAATCGGACCCTGAGGGGCACCGGCTACAAAATCGGACCCTGAGGGGCCCAACCCACAAAATCAGACTCAGTGTCTCCGCCCACCAAATTGGACCCTAAAGGGCCCCGTCCACCAAATCGGACCCAAAGTGGCCCCGCCCACCAAATGGGACCCTGAGGGGCCCCGCCCACCAAATGGGACCCTGAGGGGCCCCGCCCAGTAAATCGGATTCTGAAAGGCCCCAACCACAAAATCGGACCCTGAGGGGCCCCACCCACCACATCGGACCCCGAGGGGCCCCGCCCACCAATTCTGACCCCGAGGGGCCCCGCCCACCAATTCTGACCGCGAGGGACCCCGCCCACCAAATCGGACCCCGAGGGGCCCCGCCCACCAAATCGGACCCCGAGGGATCCCGCCCACCAAATCAGACCCCGAGGGTCCCCGCCAGCCAAATTGGATGCTGACGGCCCCGCCCACCAAATCGGACTCTGATAGATCCCGCCCACCAAATCAGATCCTGAGGGGCCCAGCTCACCAAATCGGACCCAGAGTGGCCCCGCCCACCAAATCGGACCCAGAGTGGCCCCGCCCACCAAATTGTACCCTGAGGGGCCCCACCCACAAAATCAAATCCTAAGGGGCCCCACCCACAAAATTGGACCCTGAGGGGCCCCGGCCACAAAATTGGACCCTGAGGGGCCCCACCCACAAAATCGGACCCTGAGGGGATCCGGCCACAACATCGGACCCTGAGTGGCCCCACTCACAAAATCGGACCCTGAGGGGCCCTACCCACAAAATCGGACCCTGAGGGGCCCTACCCACAAAATCGGACCCTGTGGGGCCCCAACCACAAAATCGGACCCTGACGGGCCCCGGCCACAAAATCGGACCCTGAGGGGCCCCGGCCACAAAATTGGACCCTGAGGGACCCCACCTACAAAATTAAACCCTGAGGGGCCCCTACCACAAAATCGGATCCTGAGGGGCCCCACCCACAAAATCGGACCCTGAGGGGCCCCACCCACAAAATTGGACCCTCAGGGGCCCCGGCAACAAAATCGGACCCTGAGGGACCCCGGCCACAAAATCACATCCTGAGGGGCCCCAACCACAAAATCGGACCCTGAGAGGCTCCGGCCGCAAAATCGGACCCTGAGGGGCCCCAACCACAAAATCGGACCCTGTGAGGCACCGGCCACAAAATCGGACCCTGAGGGGCCCCACCCACAAATCCAGACCCTGAGGGGACCCGGCCACAAAATCGGACCCTGAGGGGCCCCGCCCACCAAATCGGACCCCGAGGGTCCCCGCCCACCAAATCGGACCCCGAGGGGCCCCGCCCACCAAATTGGACCCTGAGGGGCCCCGCTCGCCAAATCGGACCCTGAGGGGCCCCGCTCGCCAAATCGGACCCTGAGGGGCCCCGCTCGCCAAATTGGACCCTGAGGGGCCCCGGCCACAAAATCGGACACTGAGGGGCCCCACCCACAAAATTGGACCCGAGGGGCCCCGGCCACAAGATTGGACCCGAGGGGCCCCAACCACCAAATCAGACCCTGAGGGGCCCCGGCCACAAAATCGGACCCTTAGGGGCCCCACCCACCAAATCAGCCCCTGAGGCCAAAGTGGCCCCTGAGAGGCACCCACAGTTAAAATGGATCCTGAGTTGAAAGTCTTGCAGGTGCAGCAGGCAAGTCTCTCTTAAAGGGGCAGCCTGGGCAGCATTTCAAACCACTATCTGTACTTCCTTCAGGAAATACACATCTAGTATTAATGTTGTAATCCGAACGCTGCTAACTTTTTCTTTTTATTCAGTTGATTTCCGCAATTAATGCGGCCCGAACCGCTACACGCACAGACTCCGTTGAGGTGTCGTTTCGAAGCCAGCATCCACGAGAGGTGTGCTAAGTATTTTTCGTGTTGATCGGATTTGTAGTTTTTGCGCAATTTGCGTTTTTCCCGTCATTGGAATGCACTGTCTCAATGCTTCTCAATGGGAAACTTAAAACGTGCCCTGAGGCGATTGAAATGGCAGCAAAGCTCATTGATATGCGCAGGCACACCCACTTACTAGGCCAACGCCTACGAACGTCACATGACGCCCCCAGGACAGAGCTTCTGACACATAATATCAGCTCTTAAAGCGAAACCCACAGCACAAATGCAAATCTAACTTCATCACATGACGCATGACTATGAGAGAGAATGTGCGCCAAAGTGCTCCCCCGCCCACCAAATCAGACCTTGAGGGGCCCCGCTCACCAAATCGGACCCTGAGAGGCCCCGCTCACCAAATCGGACCCTGAGGAGCCTCGCCCACCAAATCGGATTCTGAAAGGCCCCAAACACAAAATCGGACCCTGAGGGGCCCCGGACAAAAAATCGGACCCTGAGGGGCCCCGGACACAAAATCGGACCGTGATGGGCTCCACCCACAAAATCGGGCCCTAAGGGGCCCCAACCACAAAATCAGACCCTTAGGGGCCCCGCCCACCAAATCGGACCCTGAGGGGCCCCGCTGACCAAATCGGACCCTGAGGGGCCCCGCTGACCAAATCAGACCCTGAGGGGCTCCGCCCACCAAATCGGACCCTGAGGGGCACCGCCCACTAAATCGGACCGAGAGTGGCTCCACCCACCAAATCGGACCCTGAGGAGCCCCACCCACCAAATCGGACCCTGAGGGGCCCCGCTCACCAAATCGGACCCTGAGCGACCCCGCCCACCAAATCGTACCCTGAGGGGCCCCCCACCAAATTGGACCCAGAGTGGCCCCGCCCACCAAATCAGACCCAGGGGGCCCCACCCACAAAGTCGGACCCTGAGGGGTCCCGCCCACCAAATCGGACCCTGAAAGGCCCCGCTCGCCAAATCGAACCCTGAGGGGCTCCACCCACCAAATCGGACCCTAAGGGGCACCGCCCACTAAATCGGACTGAGAGTGGCCCCGCCCGCCAAATCGGACCCTGAGGAGCCCCACCCACCAAATCGTACCCTGAGTGGTTCCGGCCACAAAATCGGACCCTGAAGGGCCCCGACCACAAAATTGAACCCTGAGGGGCCCCGCCCACCAAATCGTACCCTGAGGGTTTCCGGCCACAAAATCGGACCCTGAAGGTTTCCGGCCACAAAATCGGACCCTGAGGGTTTCCGGCCACAAAATCGGACCCTGAGGGTTTCCGGCCACCAAATCGTACCCTGAGGGTTTCCGGCCACCAAATCGTACCCTGAGGGTTTCCGGCCACAAAATCGGACCCTGAGGGTTTCCGGCCACAAAATCGGACCCTGAGGGTTTCCGGCCACCAAATCGGACCCTGAGGGTTTCCGGCCACAAAATCGGACCCTGAGGGTTTCCGGCCACCAAATCGGACCCTGAGGGTTTCCGGCCACAAAATCGGACCCTGAGGGTTTCCGGCCACAAAATCGGACCCTGAGGGGTCCCGACCACAAAATCGGACCCTGAGGGGCCCCGGCCACAAAATCGGACACTGAGGGGCCCCACCCACCACATCGGATCCTAAGAGGCCCCACCCACAAAATCGGACCCTGAGGGGCCCCACCCACCAAATCGGACCCTGAGGGGTCCCACCCACCAAATCGGACCCTGAGGGGCACCGGCCTCAAAATCAGACCCTGAGGGGCCCCACCCACAAAATCGGGCCTTGAGGGGCCCCACCCACAAAATCGGACCCTGGGGCCAAAGTGGCCCCTGAGAGGCACCCAAAGTTAAAACGGATCCTGAGTTGAAAGTCTTGTAGGGGCATCAGGCAAGTCTCTCTTAAAGGGGCAGCCTGGGCAACATTTCAAACCACTATCTGTACTTCCTTCAGGAAATACACATCTAGTATTAATGTTGTAATCCGAACGCAGCTAACTTATTCTTATTATTCAGTTGATTTCCGCAATTAATGCGGCCCAAACCGCCACACGCGCAGACTCCGTTGAGGTGTCATTTCGGAGCCAGCGTCCACGAGAGGTGTGCTAAGTAATTTTTGTGTCGATCGGATTTGTAGTTTTTGCGCAATTTGCATTTGAAAAAACATTTTCCTCAACGCATTTCAATGGGGAAATGTTGCCACAGACAAAACATGCCCTGAGGCAATTGAAATGGCAGTTATGCTCATTGATATGCGCAGGCACACCCAGTTACTATGCCAACGCCTACGAACGTAACATGACATTTCCAGGACACAGTTTCTGGCAGATAATTTCTGCTCTTAAAGCGAAACCCACAGCACAAATGCAAATATAACTTCATCACATGACGCATGCCCCTGAGAGAGAATGTGCACCAAAGTGGATTTAGAAGCCCAGTGAGCCAAACTGGCTCTTAAAGGGCCGACGCGCCAAAGTGATTCTTAAGGGGCTGGCGCACCGAAATGAGTATTAAAGGGCCAGCGTGCTAAAGCGAAAGCTGAGTGACCCCAGGCTCCAAATCGGAGGCTGAGCCGCCCCGGCCTCCAAATCGGAGGCTGATCGACCCTGGCCTACAAATCGGACCCTGAGTGGCCCCGGTCACCAAATCGGACCCTGAGGTGCTCCGCCCACCAAATCGGACCCTGAGGGGCCCCGCCCACCAAATTGGACCCAGAGTGGCCCCGCCCACAAAATTGGACCCTGGGGGGCCCCGGCCACAAAATCAGACCCTGAGGGGCCCCGCCCACCAAATCGGACCCTGAAGGGCCCCGCCCACCAAATCGGACCTGAGGGGCCCCGCTCACCAAATCGGACCCTGAGGGGCCCCACCCACCAAATCGGACCCTGAGTGGCACCGCCCCCCAAATCGCACCCTGAGGGGCCCCACCCCACCAAATCAGACCTTGAGGGGCCCCACCCACAAAATCGGACCCTGAGAGGCCCCGCCCCACCAAATCGGACCCCGAGGGGCCCGGCCCACCAAATCAGACCCTGAGGGGCCCCGCTCACCAAATGAGACCCTGAGGGGCCCGCCCACCAAATTGGACCCTGAGGGGCTCCACCAACAAAATTGGACCCTGAGGGGCCCCGGCCACAAAATTGGACCCTGAGGGGCCCGGCCACAAAATCGGACCCTGAGGGGCCCCACCCACAAAATCGGACCTTGAGGGGCCTCACCCACAAAGTTGGACCCTTAGGGGCCCCGGCCACAAAATCGGACCGTGAGGGGCCCCAGCCACAAAATCGGACCCTGAGGGGCCCCAGCCTCAAAATCAGACGCTGAGAGACCCCGGCCACAAAATCGAA
The DNA here is from genome assembly GCF_039654945.1 of Dendrobates tinctorius. Classification (NCBI taxonomy): domain Eukaryota; kingdom Metazoa; phylum Chordata; class Amphibia; order Anura; family Dendrobatidae; genus Dendrobates; species Dendrobates tinctorius. Next base: position 1,587,015 of record NW_027361770.1, on the reverse strand, counting down.
CCCAGAGGGGCCCCAGTCACAAAATCAGACCCTATGGGGCCCCGGTCACAAAATCGGACCCTGAGGGGCCCCGGTCACAAAATTGGACCCTGAGGGGCCCCAGCCACAAAATCGGACCCTGAGGGGCCCCACCCACAAAATCGGACCCTGAGGGGCCCCACCCAAAAATCCAGACCCTGAGGGTCCCCGGCCACAAAATCGGACCCTGAGGGACCCCGGTCACAAAATCGGACCCTGAGGGGCCCCACCCACAAAATCAGACCCTGAGGGGCCCCAGCCACAAAATCAGACCCTGAGGGGCCCCAGCCACAAAATCGGACCCTGAGGGGCCCCATCCACAAAATCGGACCCTGAGGGGCCCCGCCCACAAAATCGGACCCTGAGGGGCCCCGCCCACCAAATTAGACCCTGAGGGGAACCAGCCACAAAATCGGACCCTGAGGGGCCCCGGCCACAAAATCGGACCCTGAGGGGCCCCACCCACAAAATCGGACCCTGAGGGGCTCCGGCCACAAAATCGGATCCTGAGGGGCCCCACCCACAAAATCGAACCTTGAGGGGCCCCACCCGCAAAATCGGACCCTGAGGGGCCCCACCCGCAAAATCGGACCCTAATGGGCCCCACCCGCAAAATCTGACCCTGAGGGGCCCCACCCGCAAAATCGGACCCTGAGGGGCCCCGGCCTCAAAATCGGACCCTGAGGGGCCCCACCCGCAAAATTGGACCCTGAGGGGCCCCGGCCTCAAAATCAGACCCTGAGGGGCCCCACCCATAAAATCGGACCCTGAGGGGCCCCACCCACAAAATCGGACCCTGAGGTGCCCCACCCACAAAATCAGACCATGAGGGGCCCCACCCACAAAATCAGACCATGAGGGGCCCCACCCACAAAACTGGACCCTGAGGCATCCCGGCCACCAATACAAACCCTGAGGAGCCCAGGTCACCGAATCGGATCCTCAGGGGCCCCACCCACCAAATCAGACACTGAGGCCAAAGTGGCCCCTGAGAGGCACCCACACTTAAAACGGATCCTGAGTTGAAAGTCTTGCAGGGGCAGCAGGCAAGTCTCTCTTAAAGGGGCAGCCCGGGCACCATTTCAAACCACTATCTGTACTTCCTTCAGGAAATACACATCTAGTTATAGTGGTTTGAAAAAACCACTATATTGTAATCCGAACGCTGCTAACTTATTCTTCTTCTTATTATTAAGTTGATTTCCGCAATTAATGCGGCCCGAACCGCTACACACACAGATTCCGTTGAGGTGTCGTTTCGAAGCCAGCGTCCATGAGAGGTGTGCTAAGTATTTTTCGTGTCGATCGGATTTGTAGTTTTTGCGCAATTTGCGTTTGAAAATTTTTTTTCCCGTCATTGGAATGCACTGTCTCCAAAGCTTTTCAATAGGAAATGGCAAAACGTGCCCTGAGGTGATTGAAATGACAGTTGAGCTCATTGATATGCGCAGGCAGACCCAGTTACTATGCCAACGCCTACGAACGTCACTTGAACCCCAGCACAGAGCCTCTGCCACATAATATCAGCTCTTAAAGCGAAACCCACAGCACAAATGCAAATCTAGCTTCATCACATGACACATGCCCCTGAGAGAGAATGTGTGCGCCAAAGTGGATTTAAAAGAAGCCCAGTCAGCCAAACTAGCTCTTAAAGGGCCAACGCGACAAAGTGATTGTTAAAGGGCCAGCGCACCCAAATGAGTCTTAAAGGGCCGACACACCAAATCGGAGACTGAGCCACCCCGGCCTCCAAATCGGACAATGAGCCACCCCGGCCTCCAAATCGGAGGCTGATCCACCCCGGCCTCCAAATCGGAGGCTGATCCACCCCGGCCTCCAAATCGGAGGCTGATCGACCCAGGCCTCCAAATCAGAGGCTGAGCCACCCCGGCCTCCAAATCGGAGGCTCATCGACCCCGGCCTCCAAATCGGAAGTTCATCGACCCCGGCCTCCAAATCGGAAGTTCATCGACCCCGGCCTCCAAATCAGAGGCTCTTTGACCTCGGCCTCCAAATCGGAAGCTCAACGACCCCAGCCTCCAAATCTTACCCAGAGTGGCCCCACCCACCAAATCGGACCCTGTGGGGCCCCGCCCACCAAATCGGACCCTGAGAGGCCCCGCCCACCAAATCGGACCCAGAGTGGTCCCGCCCACCAAATTGGACCCAGAGTGGTCCCGCCCACCAAATTGGACCCAGAGGGGCTCCGCCCACAAAATCAGACCCTGAGGGGCCATGCCCACCAAACCGGACCCTGAGGGGCTTCGCCCACCAAATCGGCCCACCAATTCATGCCCTGAGGAGCCCAGTCCACCAAATTGGACCCAGAGGGGCTCCGCCCACAAAATCAGACCCAGAGGGGCCCCTGCCACAAAATCAGACCCTGAGGGGCCGCGGCCACAAAATCGGACCCTGATGGGCCCCAGTCACGAAATTGGACCCTGATAGACCCTGGCCACAAAATCGGACCCTGAGGGGCCCCAACCACAAAATCGGACCCTGAGGGGCCCCAACCACAAAATCGGACCCTGGGGGGACCCAACCACAAAATCGGACCCTGAGAGGCCCCGCCCACCAAATTGGACCCAGAGTGGTCCCGCCCACCAAATTGGACCCAGAGGGGCCCCACCCACAAAATCGGACCCAGAGGGGCCCCTGCCACAAAATCGGACCCAGAGGGGCCCCGGCCACAAAATCGGACCCTGAGGGGACCCAACCACAAAATCGGACCCTGAGGGGACCCAACCACAAAATCGGACCCTGAGGGGCCCCACCCACAAAATCAGGCCCTGAGGGGCCCCACCCACAAAATCAGACCATGAGGCCAAAGTGGCCCCTGAGAGGCACCCACAGTTAAATCGTATCCTGAGTTGAAAGTCTTGCAGGGGCAGCAGGCAAGTCTCTCTTAAAGGGGCAGCCCGGGCACCATTTCAAACCACTATCTGTACTTCCTTCAGGAAATACACATCTAGTATTAATGTCGTAATCCGAACGCTGCTAACTTTTTCTTTTTATTCAGTTGATTTCCGCAATTAATGCGGCCCGAACCGCTACACGCACAGACTCCGTTGAGGTGTTGTTTCGAAGCCAGCGTCCACGAGAGGTGTGCTAAGTATTTTTTGTGTCGATCGGATTTGTAGTTTTTGCACAATTTGCGTATGAACATTTTTTTCCACGTCATTTTAATGCATGTCTCAATGCTTTTCAATGGGCAACTTAACACGTGCCCTGTGGCAATTCAAATGGCAGTAAAGCTCATTGATATGCGCAGGCACACCCATTTACTATGCCAACGCGTACGAACATCACATGAAACCCCCTGGACAGAGCTTCTGCCACATAATATCAGCTCTTAAAGTGAAACCCACAGCACAAATGCAAATCTAGCCTCATCACATGAAGCATGCCCCTGAGAGAGAATGTGCGCCAAAGTGCATTTAGAAGCCCAGTGAGCCACCCTGTCTCTAAAACGGCCGACGCGCCAAAGTGATTTTTAAAGGGCCAGTGCGCCAAATCGAAAACTGAGTGACCCCAGGCTCCAAATCGGAGGCTTAGCCACCCCGGCCTCCAAATTGGAGGCTGATCGACCCTGGCCTCCAAATTGGACCCAGCGTGGCCCCGCTCAAGAAATCGGACCCAGAGGGACTCCTCTCACCAAATCAGACCCAGAGGGGCTCCGCTCACCAAATCGGACCCAGAGTAGCCCCGCCCACCAAATCGGCCCCCGAGTGGCCCCGCCCACCAAATTGCCCCCCGAGTGGACCCGCCCACCAAATCGCCCTGAGTGGCCCCGCCCACCAAATCGGCCCCCGAGTGGCCCCGCCCAACAAACCACCCGAGTGGCCCCGCCCACCAAATCGGCCGAGTGGCCCCGCCCACCATATCGGGCCCCGAGTGGCCCCACCCACCATATCAGGCCCCTAGTGGCCCCACCCACCAAATCGGCTTCTGAGTGGCCCCGCCCACCAAATCGACCCCCGAGTGGCCTCGCCCACCAAATCGGTCCCAGAGTGTTCACGCCCACCAAATTGGACCCAGGGGGCTCCGCCCACAAAATCAGACCCTATGGGGCCCCACCCACAAAATCAGACCCTGAGGGGCCCCGGCCACAAAATCAGACCCTGAGGGGCCCCAACAAAATCAGACCCTGAGGGGCCCCAGTCACAAAATCGGACCCTGATGGGCCCCAGTCACAAAATCGGACCCTGAGGGGCCCCAACCACAAAATTGTACCCTGAGGGGCCCCGGCCACAAAATCGGACCATGAGGGGCCACACCCACAAAATCAGACCCTGAGGGGATCTGGCCACAAAATCAGACCCTGAGGGGCCCCGGCCACAAAATCGGACCCTGAGGGCCCCACCCACAAAATCGGACCCTGATGGGCCACACCCACAAAATCGGAGCTTGAGGGATCCCTGCCAACAATTCAAACCCTGAGGAGCCCAGGCCAAGGAATCAGATCATGAGGGGCCCCACCCACCAAATCAGACCCTGAGGCCAAAGTGGCACCTGAGAGGCACTCACAGTTAAAACGGATCCTGAGTTGAAAGTCTTGCAGGGGCAGCAGGCAAGTCTCTCTTAAAGGGGCAGCCCGGGCACCATTTCAAACCACTATCTGTACTTCCTTCAGGAAATACACATCTAGTATTAATGTTGTAATCCGACCGCTGCTAACTTATTCTTTTTATTCAGTTCATTTCCGCAATTAATGAGGCCCGAACCGCTACACGCACAGAGTCCGTTGAGGTGTTGTTTCGAAGCCAGCGTCCACGAGAGGTGTGCTAAGTAATTTTCGTGTCGATTGGATTTGTAGTTTTTGCACAATTTGCATTAGAAATTTTTTTTCCCGTCATTTGAATGTATTGTCTCAATGCTTTTCAATGGGGAAATTTTGCCTTAGAGAAAATATGCCCTGAGGCGATTCAAATGGCAGCTTAGCTCATTGATATGCGCAGGCAGACCCAGTTACTATGCCAACGCCAAAGAACTTCACATGACTCCCCCAGGAAACAGTTTCTGGCAATAAAATCAGCTCTTAAAGCGAAACCCACAGCACAAATGCAAATCTAGCTTCATCACATGACGCGTGCCCCTGAGAGAGAATGTACGCCAAAGTGAATTTAGAAGCCCAGTGCGTCAAACTAGCTCTTAAACAGCCGACGCGCCTAAGTGAATCTTAAAGGGCCGGCGCACCAAAATGAGCCTTAAAGGGCCGGCGCACCAAATCGAATGCTGAGTGACCCCAGGCTCCAAATCGGAGACTGATCGACCCTGGCCTACAAATCGGAGGCTGAGCCACCCAGGCCAACAAATCGGCCCCGGAGTGGCCCCGCCCTCCAAATCGGACCCAGAGAGGCCCCGCCCACCAAATTGGACCCTGAGGCGCCCCGCTCACCAAATCAGACCCGTAGTGGTCCCGCCCTCCAAATTGGACCCAGAGTGGCCCGCCCACCAAATCAGACCCTGAAGGGTCCCACCCACCAAATCTGACCCTAAGGGGCCCCGCCCACCTAATCAGACCCAGAGTGGCCCCGCCCACTAAATCAGGCCATGAGGGGCGCCGCCCACCAAATCAGACTCTCATGGGCCCCGCCTGCCAAATCATACCCTGAAGAGCCCCACCCACCAAATCGGATCCTGAGGGGACCCGCCCACCAAATCGGACCCTGAGAGGCCCCGTCTACCAAATCGGAACCAGAGGAGCCCCGCCCACGAAATTGGACCCTGTAGGGCCCCACTCACCAAATCGGACCCTGTGGGGCCCAGCCCACCAAATTGGACCCTGTGGGGCCCCGCCCATCAACTCGGACCCTGTGGTGCCCCACCCACCAAATCGAACTCTGAGGGGCCCCGCCCACCAAATCGGACCCAGAGGGGTCCCACCCGCAAAATCAGACCCTGAGGGGCCATGCCCACCAAACCGGACCCTGAGGGGCTTCGCCCACCAAATCGGCCCACCAATTCATGCCCTGAGGAGCCCAGTCCACTGAATCGGATCCTGAGGGGCCCCACCCACCAAATCAGACCCTGAGGGGCCCCACAGGCCAAAGTGGCCCCTGAGAGGCACCCACAGGTAAAACGGATACTGAGTAGAAAGTCGTGCAGGGGCAGCAGGCAAGTCTCTGTTAAAGTCGCAGCCCGGGCACCATTTCAAACCACTATCTGTACTTCCTTCAGGAAATACACATCTAGTTATTATTATTAAGTTGATTTCCGTAATTAATACAGCCCGAACCGCTGCAAGCACAGACTCCGTTGAGGTGTCGTTTCGAAGCCAGCGTCCATGACAGGTGTGCTAAGTATTTTTTGTGTCAATCAGATTTGTAGTTTTTGCACAATTTGCGTTAGAAATTTTTTTTTCCCGTCATTGGATTGCACTGTCTCCAATGCATTTGAATGGGGAAATGGCAAAACATGCCCTGAGGCGATTGAAATGGCAGTTGAGCTCATTGATATGCGCAGGCAGAACCAGTTACTATGCCAACGCCTACGAACGTCACATGACATCTCCAGAACAGAGCTTCTGCCACATAACAACAGCTCTTAAAGTGAAACACACAGCACAAATGCAAATCTAGCTTCATCACATGACACATGCCCCTGAGAGAGAATGTGCGCCAAAGTGTATTTAGAAGCCCAGTGAGCCAAACTGGCTCTTAAAGGGCCAAAGCGCCAAAGTGATTCTTAAAGGGCCACCGCACCGAAATGAGTCTTAAAGGGCCAACGCGCCAAATCGAAAGCTGAGTGACCCCAGGCTCCAAATCGGAGGCTGAGCCACCCCGGCCTTAAAATTGGAGGCTGAGCCACCCTGGCCTCCAAAACGGGCCCAGAGTGGCACAGCCCACCAAATCGGACACTGAGGACCCCCGCCCACCAAATCAGACTGAGTGGCCCCACCCACCAAATCGGACCCTGAAGGGCCCCGCCCACCAAATCGGACCCAGAGGGGCCCTGCCCACCAAATCGGACCCTGAGGAGCTCCGTCCACCAAATCGGACCCAGAGTGACCCCGCCCACGAAATCGGACCATGAAGGGCCCCGCCCACCAAATCGGAAGCAGAGGGGCCCCGCCCACCAAATCGGACCCTGAGGGGCACTGCCCACTAAATCGGACCGAGAGAGGCCACGCCCACCAAATCGGACCCTGAGGAGACCCGCCCAGCAAATCAGACCCCGAGGGGACCCGCCCACCAAATCGGACCCAGAGTGGCCCCGCCCACCAAAATGGACCCAGGGGGCTCCACCCACAAAATCAGACCCTAAGGGGCCCCACCCACAAAATCGGACCCTGAGTAGACCCGGCCACAAAATCAGACCCTGAGGGGCCCCAACCACAAAATCTGACCCTGAGGGGCCCCGGCCACAAAATTGGACCCTGAGGGGCCCCACCCACAAAATCGGACCCTGAGGGGCCCCGGCCACAAAATCGGAACCTGAAGGGCCCTGGCCACAAAATCGGACCCTGAGCGGCCCATCCACAAAATCGGACCCTGAGGGGCCCCAGCCACAAAATCGGATCAAGAGGGGCCCCAGCCACGAAATCGGACCCTGAGGGGCCCCGGCCACGAAATCGGACACTAAGGGGCGCTGGCCACAAAATCGGACCCTGAAGGGCCCGAACCACGAAATCAGACCCTGAGGGGCCCCGGACACAAAATCGGACCCTGAGGGCCCCCAACCACAAAACCGGACCCTGAGGGGCCCCGGCCACAAAATCGGACCCTGAGAGACCCCGGCAACAAAATCCAACCCAGAGGGGCCCCACCCAGAAATTGGACCCTGAGGGGCCCCGCCCACCAAATCGGACCCTCAGGGGCCCCGCCTACCAAATCGGACCCTGAGGGGCCCCGCCCTCAAAATCGGACCCTGAGAGGCCCCGCCCACCAAATCAGATCCTGAAGGGCCCCGCCAACCAAATCGGACTCTGAGGGGCCCCACCCACAAAAATGGACCCTGAAGGCCCCCAATCACAAAATCGGACCCTGAGGGGCCCCAACCACAAAATAGGACCCTGAGGGGCCCCGGCCACAAAATCGGACCCTGAGAGACCCCGGCCACAAAATCGAACCCAGAGGGGCCCCACCCACAAAATTGGACCCTGGGGGCCCCGCCCACCAAATCGGACCCTGAGGGGCCCCGCCCACAAAATCGGACTCTGAGGGGCCCCACCCTCAAAATCGGACCCTGAGTAGACCCGGCCACAAAATCAGACCCTGAGGGGCCCCAACCACAAAATCGGACCCTGTGGGGCCCCGGCCACAAAATCGGACCATGAGGGGCCCCACCCTCAAAATCGGATCCTGAGGGGCCCAACCAACAAAATCGGACCCTGAGGGGCCCCAGCCACAAAATCGGACCCTGAGGGGACCCACCCACAAAATCGGACCCTGAGGGGCCCCGCCCTCAAAATCGGACCCTGAGAGGACCCGCCCACCAAATTGGACCCTGAGGAGCCCCACCCACAAAATCGGACCCTGAGGGCCCCCAACCACAAAATCGGACCCTAAGGGGCCCCGGCCACAAAATCGGACCCTGAGACACCCCGGCCACAAAATCGAACCCAGAGGGGCCCCGCCCACCAAATCGGACCCTCAGGGGCCCCGCCCACAAAATCGGACCCTGAGGGGCCCCGCCCTCAAAATCGAACTCTGAAGGGCCCCACCCACAAAATCAGACCCTGAGGGGCCCCAACCGCAAAATCGGACCCTGGGGGCCCCGGCCACAAAATCGGACCCTGAGGGGCCCCGGCCACAAAATCGGACCCTGAGGGGCCCCACCCACAAAAACAGACCCTGAGGGGCCCCACCCATAAAATCGGACCCTGAGTGCTCCCACCCACAAAATCGGACCCTGAGGGGCCACACCCACAAAATCGGACCCTGAGAGGCCACATCCACAAAATCAGACCCTGAGGGGCCCCACCCACAAAATTAGACCCTGAGGAATCCCGGCCACTAATTCAAATCTTGAGGAGCCAAGGCCACCGAATCGGATCCTGAGGGGCCCCACCCACCAAACCAGACCCTGAGGCCAAAGTGGCCCCTGAGAGGCACCCACATTTAAAACGGATCCTGAGTTGAAAGTCTTGCAGGGGCAGCAGCCAAGTCTCTCTTAAAGGGGAAGCCCGGGCACCATTTCAAACCACTATCTGTACTTCCTTCAGGAAATACACATCTAGTTATTATTACATTGATTTCCGCAATTAATACAGCCTGAACCGCTACACGCACAGACTCCGTTGAGGTGTCGTTTCGAAGCCAGCATCCACAAGAGGTGTGCTAAGTATTTTTCGTGTCGATCGGATTTGTAGTTTTTGCGCAATTTGCGTTTGAAATTTTTTTTTCCCTTCATTGGAATGCACTGTCTCCATTGCTTTTCAATGGGAAATGGCAAAACGTGCCCTGAGGCGATTGAAACGGCAGTTAAGCTCATTGATATGCGCAGGCAGACCCAGTTACTATGCCAACGCCTACGAACGTCACATGACGCCCCAAGGACAGAGCTTCTGCCACATAATATCAGCTCTTAAAGCGAAACCCACAGCACTAATGCAAATCTAGCTTCATCACATGACACATGCCCCTGAGAGAGAATGTCCGCCAAAGTTGATTTAGAAGAAGCCCAGTGAGCCAAACTAGCTCTTAAAGGGCCGACACGCCAAAGTGATTGTTAAAGTGCCGGCGCACCGAAATAAGTCTTAAAGGGCCGTCACACCAAATCGAAAGCTGAGTGACCCCAGGCTCCATATCGGAGGCTGAGCCACCCCGGCCTCCAAATCGGAAGCTGATCGACCCCGGCCTCCAAATCGGAGCCTGAGCAATCCCGGCCTCCAAATCGGAGGCTGATCGACCCCGGCCTCCAAATCGGAGGCTGATCGACCCCGGCCTCCAAATCGGAGGCTGATTGACCACGGCCTCCAGATCGGAGGCTGATTGACTCCTGCCACAAAATCAGACCATGAGGGGCCCCAACCACAAAATCGGACCCTGAGGGGCCCCGGCCACAAAATCGGACCCAGAGGGGCCCCAACCACAAAATCAGACCCTGAGGGGTCCCAACCACAAAATCGGACCCTGAGGGGCCCCGGACACAAAATCAGGCCCTGGGGGGCCCCGGCCAGAAAGTCGGACCCTGAGGGGCCCAACGCACAAAATTGGACCCTGAGGGGCCTCGGCCAGAAAATTGGACCCTGAGGGGCCCCACCCACCAAATTGGACCCTGAGGGGCCCCGCCCACCAAATTGGACCATGAGGGGCCTCGCCCACCAAATTGGACCCTGAGGGGCCCCGCCCACCAAATCGGACCCTGAGGGGCCCCGCCCGCCAAATTGGACCCTGGGGGGACCCGCCCGCCAAATCGGACCCTGAGTGGCCCCACCCACAAAATTGGACCCTGAGGGGCCCAACCACAAAATCGGACCCTGAGGTGCCCCGGCCACAAAATCAGACCCTGAGGGGCCCCAACCACAAAATCGGACCCTGAGAGGTCCCAACCACAAAATCGGACCCTGAGGGGCCCCGGCCACAAAATCGGACCCTGAGGGGCCCAACCCACAAAAACGGACCCGGACCCTGAGGGGCCCCACTCACAAAATCGGACCCTGACGGGCCCCACTCATAAAATCGAACCCTGAGGGGCCACACCCACAAAATCTGACCCTGAGGGGCCACACCCACAAAATCGGACCCTGAGGGGCCACACCCACAAAATAGGAGCCTGAGGGATCCCGGCCAACAATTCAAGCCCAGAGGAGCCCAGGTCAAGGAATCAGATCCTGAGTTGCCCCACCCACCAAATCAGACCCTGAGGCCAAAGTGGCCCCTGAGTGGCACTCACAGTTAAAACGGTTCCTGAGTTGAAAGTCTTGCAGGGGCAGCAGGCAAGTCTCTCTTAAAGGGGCAGCCGTATACCATTTCAAACCACTATCTGCACTTCCTTCAGGAAATACACATCTAGTTATAGTGGTTTGAAAAAACTACTATATTGTAATCCGAACGCTGCTAACTTATTACAGTGGTTTGAAAAAACCACTATATTGTAATCCGAACGCTGCTAACTTATTATAGTGGTTTTGAAAAAACCACTATATTGTAATCCGAACACTGCTAACTTCTTCTTATTATAGTGGTTTGAAAAAACCACTATATTGTAATCCGAACGCTGCTAACTTATTCTTCTTATTATTATTATTATTAAGTTGATTTCCGCAATTAATGCGGCCCGAACCGCTACACGCACAGAATCCGTTGAGGTGTCGTTTCGAAGCCAGCGTCCATGAGAGGTGTGTAGTGTTGAGCATTCCGATACCGCAAGTATCGGGTATCGGCCGATACTTGCTGTATCGGAATTCCGATACCGACTTCCGATATTTTTTCAATATCGGAATTCGGCATCGGAATCGGAAGTTCAGTTGATTGACGGCCTGACGTCATCATGATGCGCGGTGTGTGCGCATCATGATGCGCCGTCATTTCGGGCCTTCCGGGGGTCTCTGCCGGCCTGCCGGGGGGCTGTGCCGGCCTGCCGGGGGGCTGTGTGGACTGCCCGGGGTCTCTGCCGGCCTGCTGGGGGGCTGTGCCGGCCTGCCGGTGGTCTGTGCACCCTGTGGGGGTCTGTACCGGCCTGCCGGGGGGCTGTGCCGGCCTGCCGGGGGGCTGTGCTGATGTCCGGGGGTCTGTGCAAGCATCGTCCGATGGGACTACAAGTCCCATCGGGCGATGCCTGCTACCATGACAGTGATTGACACATTAGCCAATGATGGGACAGTAGTAGTCCCATCATCCGGCTAATGTGTTAAATGTTAAAAAAAAAAAAAAAAAATACTACATACATACTACATGCATGCTACATACATACTACATGCTACATACATACTACATATATACCACATACATACTACATACATGCTACATACATACTACATGCATGCTACATACATACTACATATATACTACATACATACTACATACATGCTACATACATACTGCATGCTACATACATACTACATACATACTACATGCATGCTACATACATACTACATATATACTACATGCATGCTACATACATACTACATGCTACATACATACTACATATATACTACATACATACTACATACATGCTACATACATACTGCATGCTACATACATACTACATACATACTACATACATACTACATGCATGCTACATACATACTACATGCATGCTACATACATACTACATGCATGCTACATGCATGCTACATACATACTACATGCTACATACATACCACATACATACTACATACATACTACATACTACATATATACTACATGCATGCTACATACATACTACATGCTACATACATACCACATACATACTACATACATACTACATACTACATATATACTACATGCATGCTACATACATACTACATGCTACATACATACCACATACATACTACATACATACTACATGCTACATACATACTACATATATACTACATGCATGCTACATACATACTACATGCTACATACATACCACATACATACTACATACATACTACATGCTACATACATACTACATATATACTACATGCATGCTACATACATACTACATGCTACATACATACCACATACATACTACATACATGCTACATATATACTACATGCATGCTACATACATACTACATATATACTACATGCATGCTACATACATACTACATGCTACATGCATGCTACATACATACTACATACATACTACATGCTACATACATACCACATATATACTACATACATACAATACATTCATACAATACATACATAGACATACAGTACATATAACATAGAGTAACATACTTACCAATACTTGTCACATTGTTCCCCGAAGCCATTGTCTTTCCGGAATAAATATTAACATAACAAACCACAAAAATACTCACCCACGATCCGAAGCAGTCCACGAGTGTGTCCCACGACGATCTTGGGTAGAGAACTGCAGCATCAGATGATGCTGCCGTTCTCTACGGGCTGCAGGAATCCAATGACGGAAGGTAGGTATCCTTCCGCACTGTATTCCTCCGCCACTTAAAAAAAAAAAAGTCCCTAGTCTCACTTTATGCCATTGCTGCGTGGGAATTTCCCACACAGCAATGGCATAAAGTGAGACTAGGGACTTTTTTTTTTTTTAAGTGGCGGAGGAATACAGTGCGGAAGGATACCTACCTTCCGTCATTGGATTCCTGCAGCCCGTAGAGAACGGCAGCATCATCTGATGCTGCTGTTCTCTACCCAAGATCGTCGTGGGACACACTCGTGGACTGCTTCGGATCGTGGGTGAGTATTTTTGTGGTTTGTTATGTTAATATTTATTCCGGAAAGACAATGGCTTCGGGGAACAATGTGACAAGTATTGGTAAGTATGTTACTCTATGTTATATGTACTGTATGTCTATGTATGTATTGTATGAATGTATTGTATGTATGTAGTATATATGTGGTATGTATGTAGCATGTAGCATGTATGTAGTATGTATGTAGCATGCATGTAGCATGCAGTATGTATGTAGCATGCATGTAGTATATATGTAGTATGTATGTAACATGTAGTATGTATGTAGCATGCATGTAGTATATATGTAGTATGTATGTAGCATGTAGTATGTATGTAGCATGCATGTAGTATATATGTAGTATGTATGTAGCATGTAGTATGTATGTAGCATGCATGTAGTATGTATGTAGCATGCATGTAGTATGTATATGGTATGTATGTAGCATGTAGTATGTATGTAGCATGCATGTAGTATATATGTGTTATGTATGTGGTATGTATGTAGCATGCATGTAGCATGCATGTAGTATGTATGTAGTATGTATGTAGTATGTATGTAGTATATATGTAGTATGTATGTAGCATGTAGTATGTATGTAGTATATATGTAGTATGTATGTAGCATGTAGCATGCATGTAGTATATATGTAGTATGTATGTTGCATGTAGTATGAATGTAGCATGTATGTAGTATGTAGTATGAATGTAGCATGTATGTAGTATGCATGTTGTATGTATGTAGCATGTAATTTTTTTTTTTTTTTTTTTACATTTAACACATTAGCCGGATGATGGGACTACTACTGTCCCATCATTGGCTAATGTGTCAATCACTGTCATGGTAGCAGGCATCGCCCGATGGGACTTGCAGTCCCATCGGACGATGCCTGCACAGACCCCCGGAGCCTGCACAGACCACCGGCAGGCCGGCACAGCCCCCCGGCAGGCCGGCACAGCCCCCCGGAGCCTGCACAGCCCCCAGGCAGGCTGGCACAGCCCCCCGGCAGGCCGGCACAGCCCCCCGGAGCCTGCACAGACCACCGGCAGGCCGGCACAGACCACCGGAGCCTGCACAGACCCCCTGGCAGGCCGGCACAGCCCCCCGAAAGGCCCGTACAGACCCCAGAGAGGCTGTACAAGGGCAGGAAACGGTTTTTCTTATTCCGATACCGGAAGTCCCATAGACTTGAATGGGACTTCCGGTATCGGAATCGGCGATACCGATACTTTTTTTAAAGATCGGCCGATACCATCCGATACGATACTTTGAAGTATCGGACGGTATCGCTCAACTCTAGAGGTGTGCTAAGTATTTTTCGTGTCGATCGGATTTGTAGTTTTTGCGCAATTTGCGTTTGAAAATTTTTTTTCCCGTCATTGGAATGCACTGTCTCCAATGCTTTTCAATAGGAAATGGCAAAACGTGCCCTGAGGCGATTGAAATGACAGTTGAGCTCATTGATATGCGCAGGCAGACCCAGTTACTATGCCAACGCCTACGAACTTCACTTGAACCCCAGCACAGAGCCTCTGCCACATAATATCAGCTCTTAAAGCGAAACCCACAGCACAAATGCAAATCTAGCTTCATCACATGACACATGCCCCTGAGAGCGAATGTGTGCGCCAAAGTGGATTTAAAAGAAGCCCAGTGAGCCAAACTAGCTCTTAAAGGGCCAACGCACCAAAGTGATTGTTAAAGGGCCAGCGCACTCAAATGAGTCTTAAAGGGCCGAGACACCAAATTGGAGACTGAGCCACCCCGGCCTCCAAATCGGAGGCTGAGCCACCCCGGCCTCCAAATCGGACGCTGAGCCACCCCGGCCTCCAAATCGGAGGCTGATCCACCCCGGCCTCCAAATCGGAGGCTGATCCACCCCGGCCTCCAAATCGGAGGCTGATCCACCCCGCCCTCCAAATCGGAGGCTGATCCACCCCGGCCTCCAAATCGGAGGCTGATCCACCCCGGCCTCCAAATCGGAGGCTGATCGACCCAGGCCTCCAAATCAGAGGCTGAGCCACCCCGGCCTCCAAATAGGAGGCTGAGCCACCCCGGCCTCCAAATCGGAGGCTGAGCCACCCCGGCCTCCAAATAGGAGGCTGAGCCACCCCGGCCTCCAAATAGGAGGCTGAGCCACCCCGGCCTCCAAATCGGAGGCTGATCGACCCCGGCCTCCAAATCGGAGGCTGAGCCACCCCGGCCTCCAAATCGGAGGCTGAGCAACCCCGGCCTCCAAATCGGAGGCTGAGCGACCCCGGCCTCCATATCGGAGGCTGAGCGACCCCGGCCTCCAAATCGGAGGCTGAGCCACCCCGGCCTCCAAATAGGAGGCTGAGCCACCCCGGCCTCCAAATAGGAGGCTGAGCCACCCCGGCCTCCAAATCGGAGGCTGAGCCACCCTGGCCTCCAAATCGGAGGCTCATCGACCCCGGCCTCCAAATCAGAAGTTCAACGACCCCGGCCTCCAAATCAGAGGCTCTTTGACCTCGGCCTCCAAATCGGAAGCTCAACGACCCCGGCCTCCAAATTGGAGGCTGAGCCACCCCGGCCTCCAAATCGGAGGCTGAGCCACCCCGGCCTCCAAATCGGAGGCTGAGCCACCCCGGCCTCCAAATCGGAGGCTGAGCCACCCCGGCCTCCAAATCGGACGCTGAGCCACCCCGGCCTCCAAATCGGAGGCTGATCCACCCCGGCCTCCAAATCGGAGGCTGATCCACCCCGGCCTCCAAATCGGAGGCTGATCCACCCCGCCCTCCAAATCGGAGGCTGATCCACCCCGGCCTCCAAATCGGAGGCTGATCCACCCCGGCCTCCAAATCGGAGGCTGATCGACCCAGGCCTCCAAATCAGAGGCTGAGCCACCCCGGCCTCCAAATCGGAGGCTGAGCCACCCCGGCCTCCAAATAGGAGGCTGAGCCACCCCGGCCTCCAAATCGGAGGCTGAGCCACCCCGGCCTCCAAATCGGAGGCTGAGCCACCCCGGCCTCCAAATCGGAGGCTGAGCCACCCCGGCCTCCAAATCGGAGGCTGAGCCACCCCGGCCTCCAAATCGGAGGCTGATCGACCCCGGCCTCCAAATCGGAGGCTGAGCCACCCCGGCATCCAAATCGGAGGCTGAGCAACCCCGGCCTCCAAATCGGAGGCTGAGCGACCCCGGCCTCCATATCGGAGGCTGAGCGACCCCGGCCTCCAAATCGGAGGCTGAGCCACCCCGGCCTCCAAATCGGAGGCTGAGCCACCCCGGCCTCCAAAACGGAGGCTGAGCCACCCCGGCCTCCAAATCGGAGGCTGAGCCACCCCGGCCTACAAATCGGAGGCTGAGCCAACTCGGCCTCCAAATCTGAGGCTGAGCCACCCCGGCCTCCAAATCGGAGGCTCATCGACCCCGGCCTCCAAATCGGAAGCTCATCGACCCCGGCCTCCAAATCAGAGGCTCTTTGACCTCGGCCTCCAAATCGGAAGCTCAACGACCCCCGCCTCCAAATTGGAGGCTGAGTGACCCCAGCCTCCAAATCTTACCCAGAGTGGCCCCACCCACCAAATCAGACCCAGAGAGGCCACACCCACAAAATAGGAGCCTGAGAGATCCCGGCCAACAATTCAAGCCCTGAGGGGCCCCACCCTCAAAATCGGACCCTGAGGGGCCCCAGCCACAAAATCGGACCCTGAGGGGCCCCACCCACAAAATCGGACCCTGAGAGGCCCCACCCGCAAAATCAGACCCTGATTGGCCCCGGCCATAAAATCAGACCCTGAGGGGCCCCGGCCATAAAATCGGACCCTGAGGGGCCCCGGACACAAAATCATACCCTGAGGGGCCCCACCCACAAAATCAGACCATGAGGGGCCCCACCCACAAAATCGGACCCTGAGGGTCCCCACCCATAAAATCGGACCCTGAGGGGATCCACCCACAAAATCGGACCCTGAGGGGCAAACACACACAAAATCCGACCCTGAGGGGCCACACCCACAAAATTGGACCCTGAGGAATCCCGGCAACTAATTCAAATCCTGAGGAGCACAGGCCACCGAATCAGATCCTGAGGGGCCCCACCCACCAAATCAGACCCTGAGGCCAAAGTGGCCCCTGAGAGGCACCCACATTTAAAACGGATCCTGAGTTGAAAGTCTTGCAGGGGCAGCAGGCAAGTCTCTCTTAAAGGGGCAGACCGGGCACCATTTCAAACCAATATCTGTACTTCCTTCAGGAAATACACATCTAGTTATAGTGGTTTGAAAAAACCAATATATTGTAATCCGAACACTGCTAACTTATTCTTCTTATTATAGTGGTTTGAAAAAACCACTATATTGTAATCCGAACGCTGCTAACTTATTCTTCTTCTTATTATTATTATTATTAAGTTGATTTCCGCAATTAATGCGGCCCGAACCGCTACACGCACAGACTCCGTTGAGGTGTCGTTTCGAAGCCAGCGTCCATGAGAGGTGTGCTAAGACTTTTTCGTGTCGATCGGATTTGTAGTTTTTGCGCAATTTGCGTTTGAAAATTTTTTTTCCCGTCATTGGAATGCACTGTCTCCAATGCTTTTCAATAGGAAATGGCAAAACGTGCCCTGAGGCGATTGAAATGACAGTTGAGCTCATTGATATGCGCAGGCAGACCCAGTTACTATGCCAATGCCTACGAACTTCACTTGAACCCCAGCACAGAGCCTCTGCCACATAATATCAGCTCTTAAAGCGAAACCCACAGCACAAATGCAAATCTAGCTTCATCACATGACACATGCCCCTGAGAGAGAATGTGTGCACCAAAGTGGATTTAAAAGAAGCCCAGTGAGCCAAACTAGCTCTTAAAGGGCCAACGCGCCAAAGTGATTGTTAAAGGGCCAGCACACCCAAATGAGTCTTAAAGGGCCGACACACCAAATCGGAGACTGAGCCACCCCTGCCTCCAAATCGGAGGCTGAGCCACCCCGGCCTCCAAATCGGACAATGAGCCACCCCGGCCTCCAAATCGGAGGCTGATCCACCCCGGCCTCCAAATCAGAGCCTGATCCACCCCGGCCTCCAAATCGGAGGCTGATCGACCCATGCCTCCAAATCAGAGGCTGAGCCACCCCGGCCTCCAAATCGGAGGCGAAGCCACCCCGGCCTCCAAATCGGAGGCTGAGCCACCCCGGCCTCCAAATAGGAGGCTGAGCCACCCCGGCCTCCAAATCGGAGGCTGATCCACCCCGGCCTCCAAATCAGAGCCTGATCCACCCCGGCCTCCAAATCGGAGGCTGATCGACCCAGGCCTCCAAATCAGAGGCTGAGCCACCCCGGCCTCCAAATCGGAGGCGAAGCCACCCCGGCCTCCAAATCGGAGGCTGAGCCACCCCGGCCTCCAAATAGGAGGCTGAGCCACCCCGGCCTCCAAATCGGAGGCTGAGCCACCCCAGCCTCCAAATCAGAGGCTGAGCCACCCCGGCCTCCAAATCGGAGGCGAAGCCACCCCGGCCTCCAAATAGGAGGCTGAGCCACCCCGGCCTCCAAATAGGAGGCTGAGCCACCCCGGCCTCCAAATAGGAGGCTGAGCCACCCCGGCCTCCAAATCGGAGGCTGAGCCACCCCGGCCTCCAAATCGGAGGCTGAGCCACCCCGGCCTCCAAATCGGAGGCTGAGCCACCCCGGCCTCCAAATCGGAGGCTGATCGACCCCGGCCTCCAAATCGGAGGCTGATTGACCCCGGCCTCCAAATAGAAGGCTGATCGACCCCGGCCTCCAAATCGGAGGCTGATCGACCCCGGCCTCCAAATAGGAGGCTGAGCCACCCTGGCCTCCAAATCGGAGTCTGATCGACCCCGGCCTCCAAATCGGAGGCTGATCGACCCCGGCCTCCAAATCGGAGGCTGATCCACCCCGGCCTCCAAATCGGAGGCTGAGCCACCCCGGCCTCCAAATCGGAGGCTGAGCCACCCCGGCCTCCAAATCGGAGGCTGAGCCACCCCGGCCTCCAAATCGGAGGCTAAGCCACCCCGGCCTCCAAATCGGAGGCTGAGCCACCCCGGCCTCCAAATCGGAGGCTGAGCCACCCCGGCCTCCAAATCGGAGGCTGAGCCACCCCGGCCTCCAAATCGGAGGCTCATCGACCCCGGCCTCCAAATCAGAAGTTCAACGACCCCGGCCTCCAAATCAGAGGCTCTTTGACCTCGGCGTCCAAATCGGAAGCTCAACGACCCCGGCCTCCAAATTGGAGGCTGAGCCACCCCGGCCTCCAAATAGGAGGCTGAGCCACCCCGGCCTCCAAATCGGAGGCTGAGCCACCCCGGCCTCCAAATCGGAGGCTGAGCCACCCCGGCCTCCAAATCGGAGGCTGAGCCACCCCGGCCTCCAAATCGGAGGCTGAGCCACCCCGGCCTCCAAATCGGAGGCTGATCGACCCCGGCCTCCAAATCGGAGGCTGATCGACCCCGGCCTCCAAATAGAAGGCTGATCGACCCCGGCCTCCAAATCGGAGGCTGAGCCACCCCGGCCTCCAAATAGGAGGCTGAGCCACCCTGGCCTCCAAATCGGAGGCTGAGCGACCCCGGCCTCCAAATCGGAGGCTGAGCCACCCCGGCCTCCAAATCGGAGGCTGAGCCACCCCGGCCTCCAAATCGGAGGCTGAGCCACCCCGGCCTCCAAATCGGAGGCTGATCCACCCGGCCTCCAAATCGGAGGCTGATCCACCCCGGCCTCCAAATCGGAGGCTGAGCCACCCCGGCCTCCAAATCGGAGGCTGAGCCACCCCGGCCTCCAAATCGGAGGCTGAGCCACCCCGGCCTCCAAATCGGAGGCTGAGCCACCCCGGCCTCCAAATCGGAGGCTCATCGACCCTGGCCTCCAAATCGGAGGCTGATCGATCCCGGCCTCCAAATAGAAGGCTGATCGACCCCGGCCTCCAAATCGGAGGCTGAGCCACCCCGGCCTCCAAATAGGAGGCTGAGCCACCCTGGCCTCCAAATCAGAGGCTGAGCGACCCCGGCCTCCAAATCGGAGGCTGAGCCACCCCGGCCTCCAAATCGGAGGCTGAGCCACCCCGGCCTCCAAATCGGAGACTGAGCCACCCCGGCCTCCAAATCGGAGGCTGATCCACCCCGGCCTCCAAATCGGAGGCTGATCCACCCCGGCCTCCAAATCGGAGGCTGAGCCACCCCGGCCTCCAAATCGGAGGCTGAGCCACCCCGGCCTCCAAATCGGAGGCTGAGCCACCCCGGCCTCCAAATAGGAGGCTGAGCTACCCCGGCCTCCAAATCGGAGGCTGATCGACCCCGGCCTCCAAATCGGAGGCTGATCGACCCCGGCCTCCAAATAGAAGGCTGATCGACCCCAGCCTCCAAATAGGAGGCTGAGCCACCCCGGCCTCCAAATAGGAGGCTGAGCCACCCTGGCCTCCAAATCGGAGTCTGATCGACCCCGGCCTCCAAATCAGAGGCTGAGCCACCCCGGCCTCCAAATCGGAGGCTCATCGACCCCGGCCTCCAAATCAGAAGTTCAACGACCCCGGCCTCCAAATCAGAGGCTCTTTGACCTCGGCCTCCAAATCGGAAGCTCAACGACCCCGGCCTCCAAATTGGAGGCTGAGCCACCCCGGCCTCCAAATCGGAGGCTGAGCCACCCCGGCCTCCAAATCGGAGTCTGAGCCACCCCGGCCTCCAAATCGGAGGCTGAGCCACCCCGGCCTCCAAATCGGAGGCTGAGCCACCCCGGCCTCCAAATCGGAGGCTGAGCCACCCCGGCCTCCAAATCGAAGGCTGATCGACCCCGGCCTCCAAATAGAAGGCTGATCGACCCCGGCCTCCAAATCGGAGGCTGAGCCACCCCGGCCTCCAAATAGGAGGCTGAGCCACCCTGGCCTCCAAATCGGAGGCTGAGCGACCCCGGCCTCCAAATCGGAGGCTGATCCACCCCGGCCTCCATATCGGAGGCTGAGCCACCCCGGCCTCCAAATCGGAGGCTGTGCCACCCCGGCCTCCAAATAGGAGGCTGAGCTACCCCGGCCTCCAAATCGGAGTCTGATCGACCCCGGCCTCCAAATCGAAGGCTGATCGACCCCGGCCTCCAAATAGAAGGCTGATCGACCCCGGCCTCCAAATAGGAGGCTGAGCCACCCCGGCCTCCAAATAGGAGGCTGAGCCACCCTGGCCTCCAAATCGGAGTCTGATCGACCCCGGCCTCCAAATCGGAGGCTGAGCCACCCCGGCCTCCAAATCGGAGGCTGAGCCACCCCGGCCTCCAAATCGGAGGCTGAGCCACCCCGGCCTCCAAATCGGAGGCTCATCGACCCCGGCCTCCAAATCAGAAGTTCAACGACCCCGGCCTCCAAATCAGAGGCTCTTTGACCTCGGCCTCCAAATCGGAAGCTCAACGACCCCGGCCTCCAAATTGGAGGCTGAGCGACCACAGCCTCCAAATCTTACCCAGAGTGGCCCCGCCCACCAAATCGGACCCTGTGGGGCCCCGCCCACCAAATTGGACCCTGAGAGGCCCCGCCCACCAAATTGGACCCAGAGTGGTCCCGCCCACCAAATTGGACCCAGAGTGGTCCCACCCACCAAATTGGACCCAGAGGGGCTCCGCCCACAAAATCAGACCCAGAGGGGCCCCTGCCACAAAATCAGACCCTGAGGGGCCGCGGCCACAAAATCGGACCCTGATGGGCCGCAGTCACAAAATCGGACCCTGAGAGGCCCTGCCCACCAAATTGGACCCAGAGTGGTCCCGCCCACCAAATTGGACCCAGAGGGGCCCCACCCACAAAATCGGACCCAGAGGGGCCCCTGCCACAAAATCGGACCCAGAGGGGCCCCGGCCACAAAATCGGACCCTGAGGGGCCCCTGCCACAAAATCGGACCCTGAGGGGCCCCACCCACAAAATCGGACCCTGAGGGGGCCCCGCCCACCAAATTAGACCCTGAGGGGCCCCACCCTCAAAAGCGGTCCCTGAGGGGCCCCACCCACAAAATCGGACCCTGAGAGACCCCGGCCACAAAATCGAACCCAGAGGGGCCCCAGTCACAAAATCAGACCCTAATTGGCCCCGGTCACAAAATCGGACCCTGATTGACCCCAGCCACAAAATCGGACCCTGAGGGGCCCCACCCACAAAATCGGACCCTGAGGGGACCCACCCACAAATCCAGACCCTGAGGGGCCCCGGCCACAAAATCAGACCCTGAGGGGCCCCAGCCACAAAATCGGACACTGAGGGGCCCCACCCACAAATCCAGACCCTGAGGGGCCCCGGCCACAAAATCGGACCCCGAGAGACCCCGGCCACAAAATCGGACCCTGAGGGACCCCAAACACAAAATCAGACCCTGAGGGGCCCCGGTCACAAAATCGGACTCTGAGGGGCCCCACCCACAAAATCAGACCCTGAGGGGCCCCAGCCACAAAATCGGACCCTGAGGGGCCCCACTCACAAAATCGGACCCTGAGGGGCCCCACCCACAAAATCAGACCCTGAGGGGCCCCACCCACCAAATTAGACCCTGAGGGGCCCCACCCTCAAAATCGGTCCCTGAGGGGCCCCACCCTCAAAATTGGTCCCTGAGGGGCCCCGGCCACAAAATCGGACCCTGAGGGGCTCCGGCCACAAAATCAGACCCTGAGGGGCTCCGGCCACAAAATCGGACCCTGAGGGGCCCCACCCGCCAAATCGGACCCTGAGGGGCCCCACCCGCAAAATCGGACCCTGAGGGGCCCCTCCCGCAAAATCAGACCCTGAGGGGCCCCGGCCGCAAAATCGGACCCTGAGGGGCCCCGGCCGCAAAATCATACTCTGAGGGGCCCCGGCCGCAAAATCGGACCCTGAGGGGCCCCGGCCACAAAATCGGACCATATGGGGCCCCACCCACAAAATCGGACCCTGAGGCATCCCGGCTACCAATACAAGCCCTGAGGAGCCCAGGCCACCGAATCGGATCCTGAGGGGCCCCACCCACCAAATCAGACCCTGAGGCCAAAGTGGCCCCTGAGAGGCACCCACACTTAAAACAGATCCTGAGTTGAAAGTCTTACAGGGGCAGCAGGCAAGTCTCTCTTAAAGGGGCAGCCCGGGCACCATTTCAAACCACTATCCGTACTTCCTTCAGGTCTGGTGTCTGCTTTTACGGACCCCCTTCAGTTTGCGTATCGGCAGAGTCTGGGGGTGGACGATGCTGTAGCGTATCTACTACAAACAGTACATTCCTTTTTGGACAATGATAGAACCACTGTGCGTGCCATGTTCTTCGATTTCTCCAGTGCATTCAACACCTTACAGCCACTATTATTACGTAAAAAGCTGGTTGAAATGGCGGTTGATGAGGGACTAGTGAATTGGATCATTGATTATCTGTCGGACAGGCCACAGTTTGTGAGGTTGGGGGCGGCCGTATCGGATAGTGTGCGGAGTAGTGTTGGAGCCCCTCAGGGAACGGTGCTGTCGCCATTCCTTTTTACGTTATACACAGCTGATTTTCAGTATAAATCAGACCTTTGTCACCTTCAGAAGTACTCTGATGACTCAGTGATAGTCGGAGGTATTGAGAGAGACCGGGGGGAGGAGGAATACAGAAGGGTGGTTTTGGACTTTGTTGACTGGTGCCAGGCTAACCATTTAGAACTCAACGTAAAGAAAACCAGGGAGCTGGTGTTGAGTTATGGAAGGTGCATGAAGGATTGCTTACCTATCACTATTGATGGTCAGGATGTGGAGATGGTGGAGAATTTCAAATATTTGGGGGTTCACCTGGACAGCAAGCTTGATTGGAGGTGCCATATGGAGAAGGTTTGCAAGAAAGGGATGAGTAGACTTTACTTCCTAAGGAAGTTAAGGTCGTTTAATGTGTGTAGCAAAATGCTTGAAATGTTCTACCAATCCATTGTGGCGAGTGCAATCTTTGATGCAATTATATGCTGGGGTAGTAGTGTGCGCACAGCTGACGCGAATAAGCTGAATAAACTTATCAAGAAGGCTAGTGCGGCGGTGGGTCTACAACTCAGGACTTTCGAGGAGGTATTAGAGGATAGAATTACTAAGAAATGCAAGGCTATAATGAGCAACAATACACACCCGCTCTATGAACTGTTTGCGAAGCAAAAGAGCACATTCAGCAAGCGTCTACTCCAACTAATGTGTAAAAAGGAAAGATATAGAAAATCGTTTGTTCCGACAGCTGTGGGGATGTTTAACAAATGTATAAGTGTAAAGCATCCCAAGACTAAATGAAGTTCAAAGTGTATGGGGGGGAATTGGTGAGTTACAAGTACCAGTCTATCCGCATCTGCTGTCCATATAGACTTATTTTGTAAAGTGTGTATTGTTCTTGTAATGTTCTTGATCTTTGTTCTGCTGCTGTAATACTGTAATTTCCTCCGGGATCAATAAAGTTTATCTAATCTAATCTAATCTAATCTAATCTAAATACACATCTAGTATTATTATTACTATTCAGTTGATTTCCGCAATTAATGCGGCCCGAACCGCTACACGCACAGACTCCGTTGAGGTGTCGTTTCGAAGCCAGCGTCCACGAGAGGTGTGCTAAGTATTTTTCGTGTCGATCGGATTTGTAGTTTTTGCGCAATTTGCATTTGAAAAACATTTTCCTGTCATTGGAATGCACAGTCTCAATGCATTTTAATGGGAAAATGTTGCCATAGGGAAAACATGGGGCAATTGCGGGGCCCTGGCGAGATGGGAGGGCCCACTCACGCTGTCTGGGATACCCGCCGGCCGCCGCCACGCCCCCCATGTACTGACCCCGTCCTGCGCCCTCCGCGAGGGACCCACGCAGTGACGCAGCCCCTTAGGCTGAGTGCATACGTCTTTTTAGCCCTGCGGATTTCTTCCATTTTTCCTGCGGTTTTTGTGCGGTTTTCCCCCTGCGGATTTGGAGACAGGGGAGATGGAAAACCGCACAAAAGAAGTAACATGCTGCGGATTTTGTACCGCAGGAAAACCGCGCCGAAAAATCCGCAGCGTCTGCACAGCGGTTTTTTTTTTCCACTGATTTTAAGGCTACTGTACTTCACAATGCGGATATGCAACGCTTCTGCACGGTAAAATCCGCTGCGGATCCGCTGCAAATCTGCATCGTGTGCACACAGCCTTAGGGCCAGCAATGATCATCGCTTCCTTCGGCTGTAATCTGGTGTGCGGTGCAGGCACAGGACCTGTGATGAGGTCACAGGAGGGGAGGAGTCAGGGGTCACATGATCAGGGCGGCTGCAGGACTCTGCTGTGCTGGTCGCTTGTCATTATGGTGCTAGTCTGGATGGATGAGGTAACGTTTATGTGTGGGACAGTGGGGTCAGGGAGGTGTTTACAAGGTGGATGTAGCAGAGCTGTGTGTGTACTTGTGTGGGGTCAGGAGGGGTTTACAAGGTGGATGTAGCAGAGCTGTGTGTGCACTTGTGTGGGGTCAGGGAGGTGTTTTACAAGGTGGATGTAGCAGAGCCGTGTGTGTACTTTGTGTGGGGTTAGGAGGGGTTTACAAGGTGGATGTAGCAGAGCCGCGTGTGTACTTGTGTGGGGTCAGGGAGGCGTTTTACAAGGTGGATGTAGCAGTGCCGTGTGTGTACTTGTGTGGGGTCAGGAGGGGTTTAACAAGGTGGATGTAGCAGAGCCGTGTGTGTACTTGTGTGGGGTCAGGAGGGGTTTTACAAGGTGGATGTAGCAGAGCCGTGTGTGCACTTGTGTGGGGTCAGGAGGGGTTTAACAAGGTGGATGTAGCAGAGCCGTGTGTGTTCTTGGGTGGGGTCAGGAGGGGTTTACAAGGTGGATGTAGCAGAGCCGTGTGTGTACTTGGGTGGGGTCAGGAGGGGTTTTACAAGGTGGATGTAGCAGAGCCGTGTGTTCTTGTGTGGGGTCAGGAGGGGTTTACAAGGTGTACGGAGCAGAGCCGTGTATGTACGAAGTGTACAGAGCGGAGCCGTGTGTTTATGGAGCAGAGCTGTGTGTTTATGGAGCGGAGCAGAGCCGGGGGTGTACGGAGTGAAGCGCGTGTGTACAAGGTGTACGAAGCGGAGCTGTGTGTGTACGAGGTGTATGGTGGGGAGCATTTATACCTCCCGAGTCCCAACCGTCCCGGATCCAGCGAGACAGTCCCGATTTTGAGAGAGAGAGACTGCCCCAGCCGAGAGCTTACTTTCCCCGCGGGACACAGGAGTACACAGCAGAGCCCCACGAGCAATTTAAAACTTGCACGTAACGTTCTGCCGGAATTGACGTGCTGGAAGCTGACCAGAAATTAGGAAATTTCAGCAGGAGATTGTGACGGAACCATGGAGGCACTTCAGGGAATGCTTCAGATCCATCACCGTGTCCTCCTCTGACAGAGCGGACAGCGGGATCGCCTTGGAATCGGGGATGTCGGCCATGTGAGCGGGTCATGATATGTCCTGCACCAAGAGGCTCAGGTGGGCACTACAATGGGAGCTGGGGTGCTATAGTATCTTTATAGAATCTTTCTGTTTCTGTTCTTTCGCTCTCTCTCTGGCCCCGCCCACCAAATCGGCCCCCGAGTGGCCCCCACAGTTAAAATGGATCCAGAGTTGAAAGTCTTGCAGGGGTAGCAGGCAAGTCTCTCTTAAAGGGGCAGCCCGGGCACCATTTCAAACCACTATCTGTACTTCCTTCAGGAAATACACATCTAGTTATTATTATTATTAAGTTGATTTCCGCAATTAATGCGGCCCGAACCGCTACACGCACAGACTCCGTTGAGGTGTCGTTTCGAAGCCAGCGTCCACGAGAGGTGTGCTAAGTATTTTTCGTGTCGATCGGATTTGTAGTTTTTGCGCAATTTGCATTTGAAAATTTTTTTTCCCGTCATTGGAATGCACTGTCTCCAATGCTTTTCAATAGGAAATGGCAAAACGTGCCCTGAGGCGATTGAAATGACAGTTGAGCTCATTGATATGCGCAGGCAGACCCAGTTACTATGCCAACGCCTACGAACGTCACATGACATCTCCAGAATTCTGCCACATAATATCAGCTCTTAAAGTGAAACCCACAGCACAAATGCAAATCTAGCTTCATCACATGACACATGCCCCTGAGAGAGAATGTGTGCGCCAAAGTGGATTTAAAAGAAGCCCAGTGAGCCAAACTAGCTCTTAAAGGGCCAACGCGCCAAAGTGATTGTTAAAGGGCCAGCGCACCCAAATGAGTCTTAAAGGGCCGACATACCAAATCGGAGGCTGAGCCACCCCGGCCTCCAAATCGGAGGCTGAGCCACCCCGGCCTCCAAATCGGACGCTGAGCCACCCCGGCCTCCAAATTGGAGGCTGATCGACCCCGGCCTCCAAATTGGAGGCTGAGCCACCCCGGCCTCCAAATCGGAGGCTGATCGACCCCGGCCTCCAAATCGGAGGCTGAGCCACCCCGGCCTCCAAATCGGAGGCTGAGCCACCCCGGGCTCCAAATCGGAGGCTGAGCCACCCCGGCCTCCAAACCGGAGGCTGAGCCACCCCGGCCTCCAAATCGCAGGCTGAGCCACCCCGGCCTCCAAATCGGAGGCTGAGCCATCCCGGCCTCCAAATCGGAGGCTGATCCACACCGGCCTCCAAATCGGAGGCTGAGCCACCCCGGCCTCCAAATCGGAGGCTGAGCCACCCCAGCCTCCAAATTGGAGGCTGAACCACCCCGGCCTCCAAATCGGAGGCTGAGCCACCCCGGCCTCCAAATCGGAGGCTGAGCCACCCCGGCCTCCAAATCGGAGGCTGAGCCACCCCGGCCTCCAAATCGGAGGCTGAGCCACCCCGGCCTCCAAATCGGAAGCTCATCGACCCCTGCCTCCAAATCGGAGGCTCTTTGACTTCGGCCTCCAAATCGGAAGCTCAACGACCCCGGCCTCCAAATTGGAGGCTGAGCGACCCCAGCCTCCAAATCTTTCCCAGAGTGGCCCCACCCACCAAATCAGACCCAGAGAGGCCCTGCCCACCAAATCGGACCCTGAGGGGCCCCGCCCACCAAATCGGACCCTGTGGGGCCCCGCCCACCAAATCGGACCCTGAGAGGCCCCGCCCACCAAATTGGACCCAGAGTGGTCCCGCCCACCAAATTGGACCCAGAGTGGTCCCGCCCACCAAATTGGACCCAGTGGGGCTCCGCCCACAAAATCAGACCCAGAGGGGCCCCTGCCACAAAATCAGACCCTGAGGGGCCGCGGCCACAAAATCGGACCCTGATGGGCCCCAGTCACAAAATTGGACCCTGATAGGCCCCGGCCACAAAATCGGACCCTGAGGGGCCCCAACCACAAAATCGGACCCTGAGGGGACCCAACCACAAAATCAGACCCTGAGAGGCCCCGCCCACCAAATTGGACCCAGAGTGGTCCCGCCCACCAAATTGGACCCAGAGGGGCCCCACCCATAAAATCGGACCCAGAGGGGCCCCTGCCACAAAATCGGACCCAGAGGGGCCGCGGCCTCAAAATCAGACCCTGAGGGGCCGCGGCCACAAAATCGGACCCTGAGGGGCCCCAACCACAAAATCGGACCCTGAGGGGCTCCTGACACAAAATCGGACCCTGAGGGGCCCCGGCCATAAAATCGGACCCTGAGGGGCCCAACCCACAAAATCGGGCCCTGAGGGGCCCTGCCCACCAAATTGGACCCTGAGGGGCCCCGCCCACCAAATCGGACCCTGAGAGGCCCCACCCACAAAATCGGACCCTGACGGGCCCCGGCCACAAAATCGGACCCTGAGGGGCCCCACCCACAAAATTGGACCCTGAGGGGTTCCGGCCACAAAAATCAGATCCTGAGTGGCCCCGGCCACAAAATCGGACCCTGAGGGGCCCCAGCCACAAAATCGGACCTTGAGGGGCCCCACCCACCAAATCAGACCCTGAGGGGTCCCGGCCACCAAATCGGACCCTGAGGGGCCGCGGCCACAAAATCGGACCCTGAGGGGCCCCACCCACAAAATCGGACCCTGAGGGGCCCCACCCACAAAATCAGGCCCTGAGGGGCCCCACCCACAAAATCAGACCCTGAGGCCAAAGTGGCCCCTGAGAGGCACCCACAGTTAAATCGTATCCTGAGTTGAAAGTCTTGTAGGGGCAGCAGGCAAGTCTCTCTTAAAGGGGCAGCCCGGGCACCATTTCAAACCACTATCTGTACTTCCTTCAGGAAATACACATCTAGTATTAATGTTGTAATCCGAACGCTGCTAACTTTTTCTTTTTATTCAGTTGATTTCCGCAATTAATGCGGCCCGAACCGCTACAAGCACAGACTCCGTTGAGGTGTTGTTTCGAAGCCAGCTTCCACGAGAGGTGTGCTAAGTATTTTTCGCGTCGATCGGATTTGTAGTTTTTGCGCAATTTGCATTTGAAATTTTTTTTTCCCGTGATTGGAATGCATGTCTCAATGGGCAACTTAAAACGTGCCCTGAGGCAATTCAAATGGCAGTAAAGCTCATTGATATGCGCAGGCACACCCATTTACTATGCCAACGCCTACGAACATCACATGACGCCCCAGGACAGAGCTTCTGCCACATAATATCAGCTCTTAAAGCGAAACCCACAGCACAAATGCAAATCTAGCCTCATCACATGAAGCATGCCCCTGAGAGAGAATGTGTGCCAAAGTGGATTTAGAAGCCCAGTGAGCCACCCTGTCTCTAAAACGGCCGACGCGCCAAAGTGATTCTTAAAGGGCCAGCGCGCCAAATCGAAAACTGAGTGACCCCAGGCTCCAAATCGGAGGCTTAGCCACCCCGGCCTCCAAATTGGAGGCTGATCGACCCTGGCCTCCAAATCGGACCCAGCGTGGCCCCGCTCAAGAAATCGGACCCAGAGGTTCTCCGCTCATCAAATCAGACCCAGAGTGGCCCCGCCCAGCAAATCGGACCCAGAGTAGCCCCGCCGACCAAATTGGCCCCCGAGTGGCCCCGCCCACCAAATCGGCCCCCGAGTGGCCCCGCCCATCATATTGGGCCCCGAGTGGCCCCACCCTCCAAATCGGACCCTGAGGGGCCCCACCCACAAAATCGGGCCCTGAGGGGCCCCACCCACAAAATCGGACCCTGAGGTCAAAGTGGCCCCTGAGAGGCACCCACAGTTAAAATGGATCCTGAGTTGAAAGTCTTGCAGGGGCAGCAGGCAAGTCTCTCTTGGGCAGCCTGGGCACCATTTCAAACCACTATCTGTACTTCCTTCAGGAAATACACATCTAGTTATTAAGTTGATTTCCGCAATTAATACAGCCCGAACCGCTACACGCACAGACTCCGTTGAGGTGTCGTTTCGAAGCCAACGTCCACAAGAGGTGTGCTAAGTATTTTTCGTGTCGATCGGACTTGTAGTTTTTGCGCAATTTGCGTTTGAAATTTTTTTTTTCCGTCATTGGAATGCACTGTCTCCATTGCTTTTCAATGGGAAATGGCAAAACGTGCCCTGAGGCGATTGAAATGGCAGTTAAGCTCATTGATATGCGCAGGCGGACCCAGTTACTATGCCAGCGCCTACGAACGTCACATGACGCCCCAAGGACAGAGCTTCTGCCACATAATATCAGCTCTTAAAGCGAAACCCAAAGCACTAATGCAAATCTAGCTTCATCACATGACACATGCCCCTGAGAGAGAATGTCCGCCAAAGTTGATATAGAAGAAGCCCAGTGAGCCAAACTAGCTCTTAAAGGGCCGAAAGTGATTGTTAAAGGGCCGGCGCACCGAAATAAGTCTTAAAGGGCCGTCACGCCAAATCGAAAGCTGAGTGACCCCAGGCTCCATATCGGAGGCTGAGCCACCCCGGCCTCCAAATCGGAGGCTGATCGACCCCGGCCTCCAAATCGGAGCCTGAGCAATCCCGGCCTCCAAATCGGAGGCTGATCGACCCCGGCCTTCAAATCGGAGGCTGATCCACCCCGGCCTCCAAATCGGAGGCTGATCCACCCCGGCCTCCAAATCGGAGGCTGAGCCACGCCGGCCTCCAAATCGGAGGCTGAGCCACGCCGGCCTCCAAATCGGAGGCTGAGCCACCCCAGCCTCCAAATCGGAGGCTGATCGACCCCGGCCTCCAAATCGGAGGCTGATCGACCCCGGCCTCCAGATCAGAGGCTGAGTGACTCCTGCCACAAAATCAGACCCTGAGGGCCCCAACAAAATCGGACCCTGAGGGGCCTCGGCCACAAGATCGGACCCTGAGGGGCCCCGGCCACAAAATCGGACCCAGAGGGGCCCCAACCACAAAATCAGACCCTGAGGGGTCCCAACCACAAAATCGGACCCTGAGGGTCCCCGGACACAAAATCAGGCCCTGAGGGGCCCCGGCCAAAAAATCGGACCCTGAGGGGCCCAACGCACAAAATTGGACCCTGAGGGGCCCCGGCCAGAAAATTGGACCCTGGGGGCCCCGCCCGCCATTCGGACCCTGAGGGGCTCCGCCCACCAAATCGGACCCTGAGGGGACCCGCCCGCCAAATCGGACCCTGAGTGGCCCCACCCACAAAATCGGACCCTGAGGGGCCCAACCACAAAATCGGACCCTGAGTGGCCCCACCCACAAAATCGGACCCTGAGGGGCCCAACCACCAAATTGGACCCTGAGGAGCCCCACCCACCAAATCGGACCCTGAGGGGCCCCGCCAACCAAATTGGACTCTGAGGGGCCCTGGCCACAAAATCGGACCATGAGGGGCCCTGGCCACAAAATCGGACCCTGAGGGGCCCCGGCCACAAAATCAGACACTGAGGGGTCCTGGCCACAAAATCAGGCCCTGAGGGGCCCCACCCACAAAATCAGACCCTGAGTGGCCCCTGCCATAAAATCAAATGCTGAGGGGCCCCGGCCATAAAATCGGACCCAGAGGGGCCCCACCCACAAAATTGGACCCTGAGGGGCCCCGCCCACCAAATCGGACCCTGAGGGTCCCCGCCCACAAAATCGGACCCTGAGGGGCCCCACCCTCAAAATCAGGCCCTGAGGGGCCCAACCAACAAAATCGGACCCTGAGGGGACCCAGGCAGAAAATCAGGCCCTGAGGGGCCCTGGCCACAAAATCGGACCATGAGGGGCCCCGGCCACAAAATCGGACCCTGAGGGGCCCCGGCCACAAAATCGGACCCTGAGGGGTCCTGGCCACAAAATCAGGCCCTGAGGGGCCCCACCCACAAAATCGGACCCTGAGGGGCCCCACCCACAAAATCAGACCATGAGGGGCCCCACCCACAAAATCGGACCCTGAGGGGCCCCACCCATAAAATCGGACCCTGAGGAGACCCACCCACAAAATCGGACCCTGAGGGGCCACACCCACAAAATCGGACCCTGAGAGGCCACACCCACAAAATCAGACCCTGAGGGGCCTCACCCACAAAATTGGACCCTGAGGAATCCCGGACACTAATTCAAATCCTGAGGAGCCCAGGCCACCGAATCGGATCCTGAGGGGCCCCACCCACCAAATCAGACCCTGAGGCCAAAGTGGCCCCTGAGAGGCACCCACATTTAAAACGGATCCTGAGTTGAAAGTCTTGCAGGGGCAGCAGCCAAGTCTCTCTTAAAGGGGCAGCCGAGGCACCATTTCAAACCACTATCTGTACTTCCTTCAGGAAATACACATCTAGTATTATTATTATTATTCAGTTGATATCCGCAATTAATGCGGCCCGAACCGCTACACGCACAGACTCCATTGAGGTGTCATTTCGAAGCCAGCGTTCACGAGAGGTGTGCTAAGTATTTTTCATGTCGATCAGATTTATAGTTTATGCGCAATTTGCGTTTGAAAAAACATTTTCCTGTCATTGGAATGCATTGTCTCAATGCATTTCAATTGGAAAATGTTGCCATAGGGAAAACATGGGGCAGTCGTGAGGCGATTCAAATAGCAGTTAAGCTCATTGATATGCGCAGGCACATCCAGTTACTATGCCAACGTCTACGAACTTTTAATGACCCCTCCAGGACAGAGTCAGATAGTATCAGCTCTTAAAGCGAAACCCAGAGCACAAATGCAAATCTAGCTTCATCACATGATGCATGCCCATGAGAGAGAATGTGCGCCAAAGTTGACTTAGAAGCCCAGTGCGCCAAATTGGCTCTTAAACGGCCGACGCGCCTAAATGATTCTGAAAGGGTCGGCGCACCAAAATGAGTCTTAAAGGGCCAAAGTGGATTTAGAAGCCCAGTGAGCCACCCTGTCTATAAAACGGCCGACGCGCCAAAGTGATTCTTAAAGGGCCAGTGCACCAAATCGAAAGCTGAGTGACCCCAGGCTCCAAATCGGAGGCTGATTGACCCTGGCCTCCAAATCGGACCCAGAGTGGCCCCGCCTGCCAAATCGGACCCTGAGGGGCCCCGCCCACCAAATCGGACCCTGAGGGGCCCCACCCACCAAATCGGACCCTGAGGGGCTCCGCCCACAAAATAGGACCCAGAGCGGCCCCGCCCACCAAATCAGACCCAGAGTGGCCCCGCCCACCAAATCGGACCCAGAGTGGCCCTGTCCACCAAATCGGACCCTGAGGGGCCCTGCCCACCAAATTGGATGCAGAGGGGCCCCGCCCACCAAATCAGACCAAGAGGGGCCCTGCCCACCAAATCAGACCCTAAGGGGCCCCGCCCACCAAATCGGACCCTGAGGGGCTCCACACACCAAATCAGACCCTGAGGGGCCCCGCCCACAAAATCGGACCCTGAGGGGTCCCGGCCACAAAATCGGACCCTGAGGGGACCCGCCCTCCAAATCGGACCCTGAGGGGACCCGCCCACCAAATCGGACCCTGAGGGGCCTCGGCCAGAAAATCGGACCCTAAGGGGCCCCGCCCACCAAATCAGACCCTGAGGGGCCCTGCCCACCAAATTGGACCCTGAGGAGCCCCACCCACCAAATCGGACCCTGAGGGGACCCGTCCGCCAAATCGGACCCTGAGGGGCCCCGCCCACCAAATTAGACCCTGAGTAGCCCCGCCCAACAAAACCCCGGCCTCCAAATCGGAGGCTGAGCCACCCCAGCCCCCAAATCGGAGGCTGAGCCACCCCGGCCTCCAAATCGGAGGCTGAGCCACCCCGGCCTCCAAATCGGAGGCTGAGCCACCCCGGCCTCCAAATCGGAGGCTGAGCCACCCCGGCCTCCAAATCGGAGGCTGAGCCACCCCGGCCTCCAAATCAGAGGCTGAGCCACCCCAGCCTCCAAATTGGAGGCTGAGCAACCCCGGCCTCCAAATTGGACCCAGAGTGGCCCCGCCCACCAAATCATACCCAGAGAGGCCCTACCCATCAAATTGGACCCAGAGTGGCCCCGCCCACCAATTCGGACCTAGAGTGGCCCTGCCCACCACATCGTACCCAGAGTACCCCGCCCACAAAATCGGACCCAGAGGGGCCCCACCCACAAAATCGGACCCTGAGGGATCCCATCCACCAATTCAAGCCCTGAGGAGCCCAGGCCACAGAATTGGATCCTGAGGGATTCCATCCACCAATTCAAGCCCTGAGGATCCCAGGCCACTGAATCAGATCCTGAGGGGCCCCACAGGCCAAAGTGGCCCCTGAGAGGCACCCACAGTTAAAACGAATCCTGAGTTGAAAGTCTTGCAGGGGCAACAGGCAAGTCTGTCTTAAAGGGGCAGCCCAGGCACCATTTCAAAGCACTAGCTGTACTTCCTTCAGGAAATACACATCTAGTTTATTCTACTTCTTCTTCTCTGCGTTTTCTTCAATTAATGCAGCCCAAACCGCTCGGCGCAGAGACCCCGTTCATGCGGCGTTTTGAAGCCCTCGTTGGGGACAGGTGTGCTATGTACTTTTGGAATCGATCCGATTTGTAGTTTGTTTTTTTTTTTAAAATCACATTTTAAGCAAAAATTTTCCTATAGGAATTAATGGCGACCTTTCCATGACCCCCAACAGACATGGATTGAAGCCACAGTGCAGGTAAAGTGACCTTACAAAGATGGCAGCTACGCAAATGCAGCTTCCACACATGACCCATATTAGCTAATAGCCAATAGCCAAAGTGGCTACCAAGTTGTCGGAGGTTGGAGGTAGGTTGTCAGAGGCTGGAAGAGCCTGGGGGCTGGTTGTCAGAGGCTGGAGGCAGGTTGTCAGAGGCTGGAAGAGCCTAGGGCAGGTTGCCAGAGGCTGTCGGAGCCTGGGGCAGGTTGTCAGAGGCTGTCGGAGCCTGGGCACAGGTTGTCAGAGGCTGGGGGCAGGTTGTCAGAGGCTGGAAGAGCCTGGGGGCAGGTATTCAGAGGCTGGAGCAGGTTGTCAGAGGCTGTCGGAGCCTGGGGCAGGTAGTCAGAGGCTGGAAGAGCCTGGGGGTAGGTTGTCAAAGGCTGGAAGTGCCTGGGGCAGGTTGTCAGAGGCTGGAAGA
Source organism: Dendrobates tinctorius (assembly GCF_039654945.1). Classification (NCBI taxonomy): domain Eukaryota; kingdom Metazoa; phylum Chordata; class Amphibia; order Anura; family Dendrobatidae; genus Dendrobates; species Dendrobates tinctorius. The sequence goes on along the minus strand of NW_027361770.1, from coordinate 1,551,367 downwards.
GCCTTGGTGCAGGTTGTTGGAGCCTGGGGAAGGTTGTCAGAGGCTGTCGGAGCCTGGGGCAGGTTGTCAGAGGCTGGGGGCAGGTTGTCAGAGGCTGGGGGCATGTTGTCAGAAGCTGCTGGAGCCTGGGGCAGGTTTTCAGGGGCTGGGGGCAGGTTGTCAGAGGCTGGGGGGAAGGTTGTCAGAGGCTGTCGGAGCCTGGGGCAGGTTGTCAGAGGCTGGAAGTGCCTGGGGCAGGTTGTCAGAGGCTGGAAGAGCCTGGGTGCAGGTTGTTGGAGCCTGGGGAAGGTTGTCAGAGGCTGGGGGGCAGGTTGTCAGAGGCTGCTGGAGCCTGGGGCAGGTTGTTAGAGGCTGGGGGCATGTTGTCAGAGGCTGCTGGAGCCTGGGGCAGGTTTTCAAGGGCTGGGGGCAGGTTGTCAGAGGCTGGGGGCAGGTTGTTAGAGGCTGTCGGAGCCTGGGGCAGGTTTTCAGAGGCTGGAAGAGCCTGGGGGCATGTTGTCAGAGGCTGTCGGAGCCTGGGGCAGGTTGTCAGAGGCTGCTGGAGGCAGGTTGTCAGAGGCTGTCGGAGCCTGGGGCAGGTTGTCAGAGGCTGGAAGAGCCTGGGGGCAGGTTGTCAGAGGCTGTGGGCAGGTTGTCAGAGGCTGGGGGCAGGTCGTCAGAGGCTGTGGGCAGGTTGTCAGAGGCTGGGGGCAGGTTGTCAGAGGCTGCTGGAGCCTGGGGCAGGTTTTCAGGGGCTGGGGGCAGGTTGTCAGAGGCTGGGGGCAGGTTGTCAGAGGCTGTCGGAGCCTGGGGCAGGTTTTCAGAGGCTGGAAGAGCCTGGGGGCATGTTGTCAGAGGCTGTCGGAGCCTGGGGCAGGTTGTCAGAGGCTGCTGGAGCCTGGGGCAGGTTGTCAGAGGCTGGAGGCAGGTTGTCAGAGGCTGTCGAAGCCTGGGGCAGGTGGTCAGAGGCTGGAAGAGCCTGGGGGCATGTTGTCAGAGGTTGTCGGAGCCTGGGGCAGGTTGTCAGAGGCTGCTGGAGCCTGGGGCACGTTGTCAGAGGCTGGAGGCAGGTTGTCAGAGGCTGTCGGAGCCTGGGGGCAGGTTGTCAGAGGCTGGAAGTGCATGGGGCAGGTTGTCATAGGCTGGGGGCAGGTTGTTAGAGGCTGGAAGAGCCTGGGGGCAGGTTGTCAGAGGCTGTGGGCAGGTTGTCAGAGGCTGGGGGCAGATTGTCAGAGGCTGTCGGAGCCTGGGGCAGGTTTTTAGAGGCTGGTAGTGCATGGGGCAGGTTGTCAGAGGCGATCTGTGAAGAAAAGGTCACTCTGACCCCGGTTTTCGGGGTATTTTGGCATCGCAGTGCAATTTTCATGTGTGCAGTAGCATCAGCTAAGGAATCCTTAGCTGATGTTACTGCACACATTAACATTCCACTGCGACGAAAAAATACCCAGAAAAACGGGGTGTGAGTGACTTTTTCGTCACAGATTTAATTTTAAGTGTGTGCATTAGGATCAGGGCACCCCCCAAAGGCTGACTGTGTAAAAAAATCACTTAAAAACAGCCCCAAATCACTAGAGCGGGGACGTGTAATGGGGGCAAAAATATCATTTTTGTGGAAAAAAATGATTTTTTTATTTTCACGCCCAGGCGTTATATACTTCTGTGAAGCACTTGGGGGTTCAAAGTGCTCACTACACATCTAGATAAGTTCCGTGGGGGGTCTAGTTTCCAAAATGGGGTCACTTGTGGGGAGTTTCAATAGTTTAGGTACATCAGGGGCTCTCCAAACGCACACATGACACCCGCAGACCAATCCATCAAAGTCTGCATTCCAAAATGTCACTACTTCCCTTCCGAGCCCCGACGTGTGCCCATACAGTAGTTTTCTCCCACATATGAGGTATCAGCATACTCAGGACGAATTGGACAACAACTTTTGGGGTCCAATTTCTCCTGTTACCTTTGGGAAAATAAAAAAATTGGAGACTAATTGATCATGTTTGTGGAAAAAATACGATTTTTTTATTTTCATGCCTGGGCATTATAAACTTCTGTGAAGCCCTTGGGGGTTCAAAGTGCTCACCACACATCTAGATTAGTTCCTTAGGGGGTCTAGTTTCCAAAATGGGGTCACTTGTGGGGGGTTTCTACTGTTTAGGTACACTAGGGGCTCTCCAAAGGCAACATGACACCCGCAGACCATTCAATCAAAGTCTGCTTTCCAAAACGTCACTACTTCCCTTCCGAGCCCCGACGTGTGCCCATACAGTAGTTTTCTCCCACATATGGGGTGCCAGCGCACTCAGGACAAATTGGACAACAATTTTTGGGGTCCAATTTCTCCTGTTACCCTTGGGAAAATAAAAAAAGGGGACTGAAAGATGATGTTTGTTGAAAAAATACGATATTTTTATTTTCACGCCCCGTCGTTATAAACTTCTGTGAAGCACTGGGGGGTTCAAAGTGCTCACCACACATCTAGATAAGTTCCTTAGGGGGTCTAGTTTCCAAAATGGGGTCACTTGTGGGGGGTTTCCACTGTTTAGGTACATCAGGGGCTCTCCAAAAGCAAGATGACACCCGCAGACCATTCCATCAAAGTCTGCATTCCAAAACATCACTACTTCCCTTCCGAGCCACGACGTGTGCCCATACAGTAGTTTTCTACCACATATGCGGTGTCAGCGTACTCAGGACAAATTGGACAACAACTTTTGGGGTCCAATTTCTCCTGTTACCCTTGGGAAAATGAAAAAATTGGTGACTAAAAATCATGTTTGTGGAAAAAATAAGATTTTTTTATTTTCACGCCCGAGCGTTATAAACTTCTGTGAAGCACTGGGGGGTTCAAAGTGCTCACCACACATCTAGATAAGTTCCTTGGGGGGTCTAGTTTCCAAAATGGCATCATTTGTGGGGGGTTTCTACTGTTTTGGTACATCAGGGACTTTCCAAACGCAATTTGGTGTCCGATCTCAATTCCAGCCAAAAACGTCAAATGGCGCTGCTTCCCTTCCGCGCTCTGCCATGTGCCCAAATAGTGGTTTACCCCCACAAGTGGGGTATCATCGCACTCAGGACAAATTGCACAATATCTTTTAGGGTCCTGTTACCCTTGGAAAAATAAGAATTGAGGGTGAAAAGATTATTTTTGTGGAAAAAATATGATTTTTTAATTGTACGGCTTTATGTTATAAACTTCTGTGAAGCCCTTGTGGGTTCAAAGTTCTCACCACATATCTAGATAAGTTCCGTGGGGGGTCTAGTTTCCAAAATGGGGTCACTTGGGGGGGTTTCCACTGTTTAGGTACATCAGGGGCTCTCCGAACGCGACATGGCGTCCGATTTGAATTCCAGCCAATTTTGCATTGAAAAAGTAAAATGGCGCTCCTTCCCTGCTGAGGTCTGCCATGCGCCGAAACAGTGGTTCCCCCCCACATATCAGGTATCAGCGTACTCAGGACAAATTTCACAAGAAAGTTTGCAGTCCAATTTCTCCTGTTACCCTTGGTAAAATAAAAAAAATTGAACCTGAAATATTTTTTTAGTGAAAAAAAGTTAAATGTTCATTTTTTTTTAAATATTCAAAAAGTTCCTGTGACGTACCTAAAGGGTTAATAAACTTCTTGAATGTGGTTTTGAGCACCTTAAGGGGTGCAGTTTTTAGAATGGTGTCACTTTTGGGTATTTTCTATCATATAGACCCCTCAAAGTGGCTTCAAATGTGATGTGGTCCGTAAAAATAAAATGGTGTTGCAAAAATGAGAAATCGCTGGTTAATTTTTAAACCTTATAACTGCCTAACAAAAAAAAATTTTGGTTCCAAAATTGGGCTTATGAAAAGTAAACATGTGGGAAATGTTACTTATCAAGTTTTTTTGTGCCGTATCTCTGTGATTTAGGGGCATAAAAATTCAAAGTTGGAAAATTGCGAAATTTTCAAAATTTTCGCCAAATTTCCGTTTTTTTCACAAATAAACGCAAGTTATTTGAATGAAATTTTACCACTAACATGAAGTACAATATGTCACGAGAAAATAATGTCAGAATCACCGGGATCCATGGAAGCGTTTCAGAGTTATTGCCTCATAAAGGGACAGTGGTCAGAATTGTAAAAATTGGTCTGGTCATTAACGTGCAAACCACCCTTGGGGCATAAGGGGTTAAGAACAACCTTAATAGGCACTGTAAGCGGTTTATACCTTGTGGGAATAAAAGGACATGAAATAGGAAAAACTCAATGTGGCTAAACAAAAAAGTAAGAGGGGCAATTAACAGTAAAAAGAAAGCATTTAAACTACTAAAGCAGGATGGCACCGTTGAGGCTCTAAAAAACTATAGGGAGAAAAATTCTTTATCTAAAAAAATAATTAAAGCTGCCAAAAAGGAAAAAGGAAACAGAGAAGCACATTGCTAAGGTGAGTAAAACTAATCCCAAGCTGTTCTTCAACTATATCAATAGTAAAAGAATCAAAAGTGAAAGTGTAGGCCCATTAAAAAATTGTGAGGAAAGTATGGTTGTAGATGATGAGGAAAAAGCTAATATATTAAACACCTTCTTCTCCACAGTATTCACGGTGGAAAATGAAATGCTAGGTGAAATGCCGAGAGACAAAGAAAACCCTATATTAAGGGTCACCAATCTAATCCAAGAAGAGGTGCAAAACCGGCTAAATAAGATTAAAATAGATAAATCTCCAGGTCCGGATGGCATACACCCACGAGTACTAAGAGAACTAAGTAATGTAATAGACAAACCATTATTTCTTTTATTTAGAGACTCTATAGAGACGGGGTCTGTTCCACAGGACTGGTGCATAGCAAATGTGGTACCAATATTCAAAAAGGGCTCTAAAAGTGAACCTGGAAAAAATAGGACAGTAAGTCTAACCTCTATTGTTGGTAAAATATTTGAAGGGTTTCTGAGGGATGTTATTCTGGATTATCTCAATGAGAATAACTGTTTAACTCCTTATCAGCATGGGTTTTTGAGGAATCGCTCCTGTCAAACCAATCTAATCAGTTTTTATGAAGAGGTAAGCTATAGACTGGACCAAGGTGAGTCATCGGATGTGGTATATCTTGATTTTTCCAAAGCGTTTGATACCGTGCCACACAAGAGGTTGGTACACAAAATGAGAATGCTGGGTCTGGGGGAAAATGTGTGTAAATAGGTAAGTAACTGGCTTAGTGATAGAAAGCAGAGGGTGGTTATAAATGGTATATTCTCTAACTGTGTCGCTGTGATCAGTGGGGTACCACAGGGGTCGGTGTTGGGACCTATTCTCTCCAACATATTTATTAACGATCTGGTAGAAGGTTTGCACAGTAAAATATCGATATTTGCAGATGATACAAAACTATGTAAAGCAGTCTATACAAGAGAAGATAGTTGTTACGCGGGGCTTAGGTCAAAGAAGGCTGAAATACCCGGGGCCCATGCGGAGTCCCTCCAACTAGGAAAAACCCTGTCTGACCCTCAACCCAGAGTTTTTGCTAATGGTGCAAATGCCTGAGCCTCCAACCTTTCCTTATCTCCTGCTCAGCCCTAAGCTGAACCCTCCACCCTCCACCCAGTGAGTCGTCAAACCACCAAAGCCCACACAGTAATGACAGACAGGGAGAACTTAAACCGCGCCGCATACACACAGGACAATACCGTAATGTGAACAGGGCAAAACAAAACACAAATATAGGAAGGCGAAAAGGTAACAACGGATCATACGCCACCAGATACGAATTTCTCTCTCCAACAACTCCTCTCCAGACCGGAACCACTTGGCATAAAACACAAGCTATAATCGGCGATGCACATAGGCCAGCACGACTATTTAAAGACCGTGGGCGTGACCAAACATCCCACCTGATTCCAGCTAGATTAACCCCCGATAACCTGAGTAAAATCAAGCTGGCGCCACTGAGGCTATAGTGGACGGAGATGGAACTACCGCTGCCTGCCGGACACTGTGGTGTGAATAGCGTCCGACATGACAGTACCTCATCTTCTACGAGAGACCCCAGGGCCCTCAAGACTCATAGGACCCGGCTTGTCTGGATGACAGCGGTGAAACGAACTGACCAGCCGATCTGCATGTATGTGCGTGGCTGGTACTCAAGACCTCTCCTCCGGACCATACCCCCGCCAGTGTACCAAATACTGAAGAGTACGGCGCAGTACTCGAGAGTCCACCACCTTGGAGACTTCAAACTCTAAATCGCCATCCACCATGACTGGAGGTGGCATCGGCGTCATGTCCACAGAGCCTATCACCTTTTTCAATAAAGCCCTGTGAAACACGTTGTGTATCTTGTATACCGCAGGAAGTTCCAACCGATAAGCAAACGGGTTAATGATGGCAGCAATCTTAAAAGGGCCAATAAACCTTGGACCCAATTTCAATGATGGAATTTTGAGTTTTATGTTTTTAGTAGCTAACCACACCCAATCACCCACACCCTGGCACGCGTCTAGCGTCAGCCACTCGTTTGTACCTTGCACTCATGCTCAGCATTCGCTGTTTCACACTCCTCCAGACCAATGATAGTTGAACTCCTAGCTGGTCCTCCTCCGGGACGCCCCCAGAGTCACCCTGATGCAAGGTACAAAATTGAGGATGGTGCCCGTAAACACAAAAGAACGGAGACTCTCCCGATGATTCTTGGCGGTGAATATTTAACGCGAACAAGGCCAAGGGAAGGAATGTCGACCACTCCTCTTGGTTGTCAGACACAAAACATCGCAAATACTGCTCCAGATTTTGGTTCATGCGCTCAGTTTGACCATTTGACTGCGGATGAAACGCCGACGAATGAGACAACTTGATCCCCAATCGTGAGCAAAAAGCTTTCCAAAACTTCGCCACAAACTGGGTACCCCTATCAGACACTATGTCCGACGGAACTCCATGTAGTCTGACCACCTCCTTCACAAAAACCTGAGCCAAAGTCTTCGCGTTGGGCAAGGAAGGCAACGACACAAAATGCGCCATCTTCGAAAATCGATCAACCACCACCAGGATGACCGTGTTCCCCGCCGAGGCAGGCAAGTCCATGATAAAGTCCATGGAGATTTCTGTCCATGGCCTACTAGGTACCCTCAGAGGCTGTAGAGTGCCAGCAGGACGGGATCTGGGCGACTTGGCCCTGGCGCACGTGATGCAAGCTGCCACGTCCTGCCGGATTTTTGGCCACCAGAAGCGGCGCGATACCAGTTCCAAGGTGCCCCTAACCCCTGGATGACCGGCCAGGACAGAGTCGTGGTGTTCCCCCAACACCTTAAGACGAAGATGAAGGGGTACGAATGACTTGTTAGCGGGAAGTCCTGGCGGTACCTCCTCCTGGGCCTCGGCAATCTCCGCCTCTACCTCAGTCGTGAGAGCCGAAACCACTACACCCTCCTGGAGGATGGGAACCGGATCTTCCCGAGGTTCTCCCCCCGGAAAACACCTGGACAAGGCATCCGCCTTGGTGTTTTTAGCCCCAGGACGGTAAGTCACCAGAAAGTTAAATCGTGTAAAAAACAATGCCCAGCGAGCCTGCCTGGGAGACACACGCTTGGCCGACTCCAGATAGAGCAGGTTTTTATGGTCAGTGATGACTGTGACCTGGTGGGCCACCCCCTCCAAGAAGTGTCGCCATTCCTCAAAAGCCAATTTGATGGCCAACAACTCCCTGTTGCCGATATCGTAATTCCGTTCGGCAGGCGACAGATTCTTGGAGAAGTAGGCGCATGGACGCATATTGCTCAAGGACGAGCCCTGTGACAGTACTGCCCCCACTCCCACCTCAGACGCATCGCCCTCCACAGTAAAAGGTTTAGATACGTCCGGTTGCACCAGAATGGGGGCTGAAGCAAAACCGTTTTTCAGAAGCTCAAATGCATGCACCGCAACCTCAGACCAGATAGCGAGATTGGTACCTTTTCTCGTCATGTCCGTGAGCGGTTTGGCTATAGTAGAAAAATTCTTAATAAACTTCCTATAATAGTTGGCAAACCCAAGGAACCGCTGGAGCGCTTTTAGATTATCAGGCTGTTCCCATCGCAGCACCGCTTGCACCTTTGCGGCGTCCATTTTAAACCCTGCGGCGGACACAATATATCCCAAAAAAGGCAACTCCTGAACAAAAAATACGCATTTTTCAAGCTTAGCATAGAGCTTATTCTCACGGAGCAACTGTAACACCTGCCTGACATGCTCTAAATGAGTGTCCCGGTCGCTCGAATAAATGAGGATATCATCCAGGTACACAATCACAAATTTCCCCAGCACATGAGAGAATACATCATTTATGAAATGTTAGAAAACAGCAGGCGCGGTTGTCAACCCAAATGGCATAACTAGGCTTTCAAAATGACCCTCAGGGGTATTAAACGCCATCTTCCACTCATCCCCCTGACGGACCCTTATGAGGTTGTACGCCCCCCTGAGGTCAAGTTTGGAAAACTACTTCGCACCAGCCACCTGGTTGAACAATTCAGGGATCAGAGGCATCGGGTAGGGATCACGGACCGTAATCTGGTTTAACTCCCGGAAATCCAGACACGGGCGTAACCCCCCATCTTTCTTCTTAATGAAGAAAAACCCCGCTGCTACAGGCGAGGATGAAGGCCGGATGTGCCCTTTACTTAGACTCTCCGCGATGTAGTCTTTAAGAGCTTGTCTCGCCGGACCAGAAATACTAAACATCCTAGCCTTTGGCAATTTGGCCCCGGGTTTTAACCTAATCACACAGTCATAGGTTCAATGTGGAGGTAGTTCTGAGCAACCCCTCTCAGAGAAGACGTCCGCAAAACCCAGCAATGCCTCCGGAAGGCTGGACTTCACGGCGGACACACATGTGGCCAAGCAATATTCCTGGCAGAAACTACTCCACTGGACTATGTTCTGGGTTCTCCAGTCAATCACCGGGTTGTGCTTGGACAACCATGGGAAACCCAGGACCATTTTATTTGTACTGGGAGATTATTGAGTACCCTACATGTAACCCACTCAGAATGTAGGACCCCAATGTGGAGTTTAACCTCAGCTACAAACTCAGTAATCTCCCCCTGTGGGAGGGGAGCGGCAATAATGGTAACCACGCGAATAGGATGAGGGAGTTTTTTGATCTTACAACCGGCCGTGCGTGCAAACTCCTCATCCATGAGATTGGTGGTGGAACCGCTATCCACAAACACTGATATTGGTAGCTCTCTGCCTGCAATAATAACCCTGGCAGTGAGCATACATTGAGATACCATCATGGAGGATATGCATACGCTCAGTTGGGCCTCCTCCATACCCTCTGAGCTTACCAGTTTTCCGCCGGTGCGACTTTCTTAGGTAGCACAGGACAAGCATTTACATAATGATCTCTTTTACCACAGTAAAAACATGCTCCTTGCTTCCTGAACCCAGGAACGCGACGCTTAACAATTGATACCCCAGCGATTTGCATAGGTTCCGTGGGCTCACCTGCAGCAACCACACTTGCACCCCTGCTTTCCCCCAGGGGCAGCGTCTCCTGCGCCCCCTGACACAAACGGCGATCAATACGAATAACCAAACTCATGGCAGACTCTAACGATGCAGGAGTCTCATACATCAGGAGGGCCTGTTTAACTCTTCCTGAAACCCCATGAATAAACTGACTCCGCAGCGCTGGGTCGTTCCACTGTGTGTCTACTGCCCAACGGCGAAATTCTGAACAAAAGTCTTCCGCCATACGTTCCCCCTGACGGAGGGTGCGGATTTTAGATTCCGCTAGAGTCAATCTGTCGGGATCATCATAAATGAGCCCGAGTGCTGAAAAAACATTCTCAACCGAATGAAACGTAGCTTAGTCAGCTGGTAAGGAAAACGCCCATGCTTGGGGGTCCCCACTCAGTAATGATAACACCAGACCCACCCGCTGAGCCTCATTACCTGAGGAGACAGGGCGCATGCGAAAGTATAACTTGCAGGCCTCCTGAAAGATTACAAATTTGCTGCGTTCCCCAGCAAATTGTTCAGGCAGCAGAATCTTTGGCTCTGCACCTGCACCTGCAGAAGCCGCTTGCACATTAGCTACAACCAGGCCCTGCTGCTGAACTGCCCCCTTCAACTCGGTGACCTGTAAGGACAGCGCCGCCAACTGGCGGTTTATGGAAGTCATGGAATCCATGGACTACCAAAATATTGTGAGCCGATTATAATGTTACGCGGGGCTTAGGTCAAAGAAGGCTGAAAAATCCGGGGCCCCTGCGGAGTCCCTCCAACTAGGAAAAACCCTGTCTGACCCTCAACCCAGGGTTTTTGCTAATGGTGCAAATGCCTGAGCCTCCAACCTTTCCTTATCTCCTGCTCAGCCCTAAGCTGAACCCTCCACCCAGTGAGTCGTCAAACCACCAAAGCCCACACAGTAATGACAGACAGGGAGAACTTAAACCGCACCGCGCCGCATACACACAGGACAATACCGTAATGTGAACAGGGCAAAACAAAACACAAATATAGGAAGGCGAAAAGGTAACAACGGATCATACGCCACCAGATACGAATTTCTCTCTCCAACACCTCCTCTCCAGACCGGAACCACTTGGCATAAAACACAAGCTACAATCGGCGACGCCCATAGGCCAGCACGACTATTTAAAGACCGTGGGCGTGACCAAACATCCCACCTGATTCCAGCTAGATTAACCCCCGATAACCTTAGTAAAATCAAGCCGGCGCCACTGAGGCTATAGTGGACGGAGATGGAACTACCGCTGCCTGCCGGATGCTGTGGTGTGAATAGCGTCCGACATGACAATAGTATTCTGCTACAGATGGATCTGGATAAGTTGGAAACTTGGGCGGAAAGGTGGCAGATGCGGTTTAACAATGATAAATGTAAGGTTATACACATGGGAAGAAGGAATCAATATCACCATTACACACTGAACGGTAAACTACTGGGTAAATCTGACATGGAGAAAGACTTGGGGATCCTAGTTAATGATAAACTTACCTGGAGCAGCCAGTGCCATGCGGTGGCTGCCAAGGCAAACAGGATCATGGGGTGCATTAAAAGAGGTCTGGATACACATGATGAGAGCATTATACTGCCTCTGTACAAATCTCTGATTAGACCGCACATGTAGCACTGTGTACACTTTTGGGCACCGGTGATCGGGAAAGATATAATGGAATTAGAGCGGGTACAAAGGAGGGCAACAAAATTAATAAAGGGGATGGGGGAACTACAATACCCAGAGAGATTAGCAAAATTAGGATTATTTAGTCTATAAAAAAGACGACTGAGGGGCGATATAATAACCATGTATAAGTATATAAGGGGACAATACAAATATCTCTCCGAGGATCTGTTTATACCAAGGAAGGTGACGGTCACAAGGGGGCATTCTCTGCGTCTGGAGGAGAAAAGGTTTTTCCACCAACATAGAAGAGGATTCTTTACCGTTAGGGCAGTGAGAATCTGGACTACCCTGCCTGAGGAGGTGGTGATGGCGAACTCAGTCAAAATGTTCAAGAGAGGCCTGGAGCGTAACAATATTGTATCTTACAGTTATTGTTAGGTTCTTTAGAAGGACGTAGATCTGGGGATTTATTCTGACAGAATTTTATAGGCCGAACTGGATGGCCTAATGTCTTTTTTCGGCCTTACTAACTGTGTTACTTTGTTACTATGAATGTGCCAAAGTGGCTACCATGTGGCCAAAGTGGCTACAGAGGTGCCGAATGTGCCAAAGTGGCTACCAAGTGGCCAAAGTGGCTACTGAGGTGCCAAATGTGCCAAAGTGGCTACCGAGGTGCCGAATGTGTCAAAGTGGCTACCAAGTGGCCAAAGTGGCTACAGAGGTACCGAATGTGCCAAAGTGGCTACAGAGGTGCCAAATATGCCAAAATGGCTACCAAATGGCCAAAGTGGCTGCCGAAGTGCCGAATGTGCCAAAGTGGCTACCGAGGGGCCAAAGTGGCTACCAAGTGGCCAAAGTGGCTACAGAGGTGCCGAATGTGCCAAAATGGCTACCAAATGGCCAAAGTGGCTGCCGAAGTGCCGAATGTGCCAAAGTGGCTACCAAGGGGCCAAAGTGGCTACCAAGTGGCCAAAGTGGCTACCGAGGTGCCGAATGTGCCAAAGTGGCTACCAAGGGGCCAAAGTAGCTACTGAGGTGCCAAATGTGCCAAAGTGGCTATACACAACATTCATATTCTAACTTTACTTTCTTACAGTCGACATCTGATACACTGCTGTAAAGCTGGCAGTGCTGTTCAAGCACCATGTATTTCCTTCAGGAAATGCCCATCTAGATATTCTACTTCTTCTTCACGTTTTCTGCAATTAATGAGGCCCGAACCGCTTGGTGCAGAGACCCGTTCAGGCGGCGCTTCAAAGCCCTCGATGGGGACAGGTGTGCTATGTATTTTTGGAGTCGATCCGATTTGTAGTTTTTTAAAAAATCGCATTTTAACCCCTTCACCCCCAAGGGTGGTTTGCACGTTCATGACCGGGCCAATTTTTACAATTTTGACCACTGTACCTTTATGAGGTCATAACTCTGGAACGCTTCCATGGATCCCGGTGATTCTGACATTGTTTTCTCGTGACATATTGTACTTCATGTTAGTGGTAAAATTTCATTCAAATAACTTGCGTTTATTTGTGAAAAAAACGGAAATTTGGCAAAAATTTTGAAAATTTCGCAATTTTCCAACTTTGAATTTTTATGCTCTTAAATCACAGAGATACGGCACACAAAAAACTTGATAACTAACATTTCCCACATGTTTACTTTACATCAGCACAATTTTGGAACCCAAATTTTTTTTTGTTAGGAAGTTATAAGGGTTAAAAGTTGACCAGCGATTTCTCATTTTTACAACACCATTTTATTTTTAGGACAACATCACATTTGAAACCACTTTGAGGGGTCTATATGATAGAAAATACCCAAAAGTGACACCATTTTAAAAACTGCACCCCTTAAGGTGCTCAAAACCACATTCAAGAAGTTTATTAACCCTTTAGGTGCGTCACAGGAATTTTTTTGAATATTTAAAAAAAATGAACATCTAACTTTTTTTCACAAAAAAAATACTTCAGGTTCAATTTTTTTTATTTTACCAAGGGTAACAGGAGAAATTGGACTGCAAAAGTTATTGTGCAATTTGTCCTGAGTACACTGATACCTGATTTGTGGGGGGGAACAACTGTTTCGGCGCATGGCAGAGCTCAGAATGGAAGGAGCGCTGTTTGACTTTTTCAATGCAAAATTGGCTGGAATTCAGATCGGACGCCATGTCACGTTTGGAGAGTCCCTGATGTACCTAAACAGTGGAAACCCCCTACAAGTGACCCCATTTTGGAAACTAGACCCCCAAGGAACTTATTTAGATATGTGGTGAGAACTTTGAACCCACAAGGGCTTTACAGAAGTTTATAACGTACAGCGGTACAATTAAAAAATCATATTTTTTCCACAAAAATGATCTTTTCACCCCAATTTTTATTTTCCCAAGGGTAACAGGACCCTAAAAGTTATTGTGCAATTTGTCCTGAGTATGCTGATACCCCACATGTGGGGGTAAACCACTATTTGGGCGCATGGCAGAGCTCGGAAGGGAAGCAGCGCCATTTGACGTTTTTGGCTGGAATTGAGATCGGACATCATGTCGCGATTGGAAAACCCCTGATGTACCAAAACAGTGGAAACCCCCCACAAATGACACCATTTTGGAAACTAGACCCCCTAAGGAACTTATCTAGACATGTGGTGAGAACTTTGAACCCCCAAGGGCTTCACAGAAGTTTATAACATAAAGCCGTACAATTAAAAAATCATATTTTTTCCACAAAAATGATCTTTTCACCCTCAATTCTTATTTTTCCAAGGGTAACAGCACCCTAAAAGTTATTGTGCAATTTGTCCTGAGTACGCTGATACCCCACTTGTGGGGGTAAACCACTATTTGGGCGCATGGCAGAGCTCGGAAGGGAAGCAGCGCCATTTGACGTTTTTGGCTGGAATTGAGATCGGACACCATGTCGCGATTGGAAAACCCCTGATGTACCTAAACAGTGGAAACCCCCTACAAATGACACCATTTTGGAAACTAGACCCCCTAAGGAACTTATCTAGATGTGTGGTGAGCACTTTGAACCCCCCAGTGCTTCACAGAAGTTTATAACGCCCGGGCGTGAAAATAAAATATTCGTATTTTTTCCACAAACATGATCTTTTAGTCACCATTTTTTTTTTTTTCCCAAGGGTAACAGGAGAAATTGGACCCCAAAAGTTGTTGTCCAATTTTTCCTGAGTATGCTGATACCCCATATGTGGGAGAAAACTACTGTATGGGCACACGTTGGGGCTCGGAAGGGAAGTAGTGACGTTTTGGAATGCAGACATTGATGGAATGGTCTGCGGGTGTCATGTTGCCTTTGGAGAGCCCCTAATGTACCTAAACAGTGGAAACCCCCCACAAATGACCCCATTTTGAAAACTAGACCCCCTAAGGAACTTATCTAGATGTGAGGTGAGCACTTTGAACCCCCAAGGGCTTCACAGAAGTTTATAATGCCAGGGCATGAAAATAAAAAAATCGTATTTTTTCCACAAACATGATCAATTAGTCCCCAATTTTTTTTATTTTCCCAAGGGTAACAGGAGAAATTGAACCCTTAAAAGTTGTTGTCCAATTTGTCCTGAGTACGCTGACACCCCATATGTGGGAGAAAACTACTGTATGGACACACGTCAGGGCTCGGAAGGGAAGTAGTGACGTTTTGGAATGCAGACTTTGATGGAATGGTCTGCGGGTGTCATGTTGCCTTTGGAGAGCCCCTAATGTACCTAAACAGTGGAAACACCCACAAATGACACCATTTTGGAAACGAGAACCCCTAAGGAACTTATCTTGATGTGTGGTGAGCACTTTGAACCCCCAAGGGCTTCACAGAAGTTTATAATGCCCAGGCATGAAAATAAAAAAATCGTATTTTTTCCACAAACTTGATCAATTAGTCCCCAATTTTTTCATTTTCCCAAGGGTAACAGGAGAAATTGGACCCCAAAAGTTGTTGTCCAATTTATCATGAGTACGCTGACACCCCATATGTGGGAGAAAACTACTGTATGGACACACGTCGGGGCTCGGAAGGGAAGCAGTGCCATTTTGGAATGCAGACTTTGATGGAATGGTCTGCGGGTGTCATGTGCGTTTGGAGAGCCCCTGATGTACCTAAACTATTGAAACTCCCCACAAGTGACCCCATTTTGGACACTAGACCCCCCCACAGAACTTATCTAGATGTGTGGTGAGCACTTTGAACCCCCAAGTGCTTCACAGAAGTTTATAACGCTCAGACGTGAAAATAAAAAAATCATTTTTTTTCCACAAAAATGATATTTTTGCCCCCAATTTTTTATTTTCCTAAGGGTAACAGGAGAAATTGGACCCCAAAAATTGTTTTGCAATTTGTCCTGAGTAGGCTGATACCCTATATGTGGGGGTAAAACACTGTTTGGGCGCATAGCAGAGCTTGGAAGGGAAGGAGCACCATATGACTTTTTCAACTCAGAATTGGCTGGAATTGAGATCAGACGCAATGTTGCATTTGGAGAGCCCCTGATGTGCCCAAACAGTGGAAACCCCCAATTCTAACTCCAACCCGAACCCCAACACACCCCTAACCCTAATCTCAGCCCTAACCCTAGCCCTAACCCAAGCCCTAACCCTAGCCCTAACCCTAACACTAGCCCTAACCCTAGCGCCAACCCTAGCCCTAACCCTAACCCTAATGGAAAAATGGAAATAAATACATTTTTTTAATTTTACTATTTTTCCCTAACTAAGGGGGTGATAACGGGGGGTTTGATTTACTATTTATGGCGGTTTTTATTTTTGGCAGCTGTCGCACGCTAAAAGACGCTTTTTATTGTAAAAATAGTTTTTGCATCACCACATATTGAGAGCTATAATTTTTCCGTATTTTGACCCACCGAGTCATGTGAGGTCTTACTTTTTGCGGGACGAGTTGACGTTTTTATTGGTACCATTTTCGGGCACATGATATTTTTTGATCGCTTTTTATTCCGATTTTTGGGACGCAGAATGAACAAAAACCAGCGTTTCATGAATTTCTTTTGGGGGAGTGCGTTTACACCGTTCCGGGTGCGGTAAAATTGATAAAGCAGTTTTATTCTTTGGGTCAGTACGGTTACAGCGATACCTCATTTAGGTCGTTTTTTTATGTTTTGCCGGTTTTATGCAATGAAAACTATTTTATATAAAAAATAATTATTTTTGCATCGCTTTATTCTGCGAGCTATAACTTTTTTATTTTTTCGCTGATGATGCTGTGTCATGGCTCGTTTTTTGCGGGACAAGATGACGTTTTCAGCGGTACCATGGATATTTATATGCGTCTTTTTGATCGCGCGTTATTACACTTTTTGTTTGGCGGTATGATAATAAATCATTATTTTTTGCTTCGTTTTTTATTTTTATTTTTTAAGGGGTTTACTAAAGGGGTTAACTAATGGGACAGTTTTATAGGGCGGGTCGTTACGGACGCGGCGATACCTAATATGTGTACTTTTATTGTTTTGATTTTTTTTTTATTTTCAAAAAATGAATTTATTGGGGAATTTTTTTTTTTTTTTTACTAATTTATTTGGCGATTTTTTTAAAATTATTTTTACACTTTTTTTTATTTTTTTTTTACTTTATTACATAGTCCCAGGTGGGACATCACTGTCCTGTGACAGATCGCTGATCTGTCACATCACAGATCACTGTGACAGATCAGCAATCTGTCACAGGCAGTGCAGAAGGCTTCCTCATGCCTGCGCTTTGCAGGCACTGAGGAAGCCAGCTTCCTGCAGGCCCCCAAGGCCCCCGTCGCCATCTTGGATCCGGGGGCCTGTAGGGAAAGAGCCCCCGCAGCAGCGCTGCACATTGCGCTGCCCTGGGGGGCTCAGGGAAACACGGAGGGAGCCCCCTCCCTGCCGATGCTTCCCTTTAACTCCCCGTACACCGCGATCGTGTTTGATCGCGGTGTGCAAGGGGTTAACGTGTCGGGGGCGGTCCGTGATCGCCCCTGACACATTGTGCCGGGTGTCAGCTGTGATAATCAGCTGACACCCGGCCACGATCAGCGGCGCTCACCAAGTGGGCGCCGCTGATCGCGGTAGACGTACTATCCCGTCCATGGGCATAGGGGCCCAGGTCCCATGGACGGGATAGTACGTCGGATGTCAGGAAGGGGTTAAGCAAAAATTTTCCCATAGGAATTAATGGCAACCTTTCCATGACCCCCAACTGACAAGGATTGAAGCCACAGCGCAAGGTGCAGTGACCTTACAAAGATGGCAGCTATGTAAATGCAGCTTCCACACATGACCCGTATTAGCTAATAGAAGCTGACAGATCGCTGATTCAAGGTCTTAAAGGCGCAGCGCACCAATGGCTTCTGAAAAGCCCCACACAGTGATGGCTAACCTTGGCACTCCAACTGTTGTAAAACTACAACTCTCAGCATGCCCTTGCAACCTGCAGCAGTTGAAACAGCAGTTGTGGCATGCTGGGAGTTGTAGTTCTCCAACAGCTGGAGTGCCAAGGTTCGCCATCACTGCAGTCGGACGCCAAAGTGGCTTTAGAAGCCCAGTGTGCCAAAGTGGCCCCTGAGGGCCAAAGTGGCCCCAGAGGCAAAGTGGCAGCATGTGTCAAAATGGCTAAAGTGGCTACCAAGTGGCCAAAGTGGCTACCGAGGTGCCGTATGTGCCAAAGTGACTACCAAGTGGCCAAAGTGGCTACCGAGGTGCCGAATGTGCCAAAGTGGCTACCAAGTGGCCAAAGTGGCTACAGAGGGGACTGAATGTGCCAAAGTTGCTACCAAGTGGCCAAAGTGGCTACCAAGTGGCCAAATTGGCTACAGAGGTGACGAATGTGCCAAAATGGCTACCAAGTGCCCAAAGTGGCTACTGAGGTGCCAAATGTGCCAAAGTGGCTACCAAGTGGCCAAAGTGGCTACAGAGGTGCCGAATGTGCCAAAGTGGCTACAGAGGTGCCAAATGTGCCAAAGTGGCTACCAAGTGGCCAAAGTGGCTACAGAGGTGCCGAATGTGCCAAAGTGGCTACCAAGTGACCAAAGTGGCTACGAGGTGCCGATTGTGCCAAAGTGGCTACCAAGTGGACAAAGTGGCTACCGAGGGGACTGAATGTGCTAAAGTAGCTACCAAGTGGCCAAAGTGGCTACCGAGGTGCCGAATGTGCCAAAGTGGCTACCAAGTGGCCAAAGTGACTACCGAGGTGCCAAATGTGCTAAAGTGGCTGCCAAGTGGCCAAAGTGGTTACCAAGATGCCGAATGTGCCAAAGTGGCTACCAAGTGCCAAAGTGGCTACAGAGGTGCCGAATGTGCCAAAGTGGCTACCGAGGTGCCGAATCAAAGTGGCTACCAAGTGGCCAAAGTGGCTAATGAGGTGCCAAATGTGCCAAAGTGGCTACCAAGTGGCCAAAGTGGCTACTGAGGTGCCAAATGTGCCAAAGTGGCTACCAAGTGGTCAAAGTGGCTACCAAGTGGCCAAAGTGGATACTGAGGTGCCGAATGTGCCAAAGTGGCTGCCAAAGTGGCTTCCAAGGTGCCGAATGTGCCAAAGTGGCTACCAAGTGGCCAAAGTGGCTACAGAGGTGCCGAATGTGCCAAAGTGGCTACCAAGTGGCCAAAGTGGCTACAGAGGGGACTGAATGTGCCAAAGTTGCTACCAAGTGGCCAAAGTGGCTACCAAGTGGCCAAATTGGCTACAGAGGTGACGAATGTGCCAAAATGGCTACCAAGTGCCCAAAGTGGCTACTGAGGTGCCAAATGTGCCAAAGTGGCTACCAAGTGGCCAAAGTGGCTACAGAGGTGCCGAATGTGCCAAAGTGGCTACCAAATGGCCAAGGTGGCTACCGAGGTGACGAATGTGCCAAAGTGGCTACCAAGTGGCCAAAGTGACTACTGAGGTGCCGAATGTGCCAAAGTAGCTACCAAGTGTCCAAAGTGGCTACCAAGTGTCCAAAGTGGCTACAGAGGAGCTGCATGTGCCAAAGTGGCTACCAAGTAGCCAAAGTGGCTACCGAGGTGCTGAATGTGCCAAAGTGGCTACCAAGTGGCTACAGATGTGCCAAATGTGCCAAAGTGGCTACCAAGTGGCCAAAGTGGCTACAGAGGTGCCAAATGTGCCAAAGTGGCTACCAAGTGGCCAAAGTGGCTACAGAGGTGCCGAATGTGCCAAAGTGGCTACCAAGTGGCCAAAGTGGCTACGAGGTGCCGATTGTGCCAAAGTGGCTACCAAGTGGTCAAAGTGGCTACCGAGGTGCCAAATGTGCTAAAGTGGCTACCAAGTGGCCAAAGTGGCTACAGAGGTGCCGAATGTGCCAAAGTGGCTACCAAGTGGCCAAAGTGGCTACAGAGGTGCCGAATGTGCCAAAGTGGCTACCAAGTGGCCAAAGTGGCTACCGAGGGGACTGAATGTGCCAAAGTGGCTACCAAGTGGCCAAAGTGGCTACCAAGTGACCAAAGTGGCTACGAGGTGCCGATTGTGCCAAAGTGGCTACCAAGTGGCCAAAGTGGCTACCGAGGGGACTGAATGTGCTAAAGTAGCTACCAAGTGGCCAAAGTGGCTACCGAGGTGCCGAATGTGCCAAAGTGGCTACCAAGTGGCCAAAGTGACTACCGAGGTGCCAAATGTGCTAAAGTGGCTGCCAAGTGGCCAAAGTGGCTACCAAGTGCCAAAGTGGCTACAGAGGTGCCGAATGTGCCAAAGTGGCTACCGAGGTGCTGAATCAAAGTGGCTACCAAGTGGCCAAAGTGGCTACTGAGGTGCCAAATGTGCTAAAGCTGGCAGCGCTGTTCAAGCACCATGTATTTCCTTCAGGAAATGCCCATCTAGTTGCAATTGCAGTACTTTTATACCACTGCTGCACCATTAAAACAATAGTCCTTATCAGGGCTACACATTGTCCTTTCTCAGGTAAACCGCTGTTACCTGCATTCAGTGCAGGGATAACTGGTGGAGGGGGAGGGATAATTTTGGATTAAAGGCATATTGGCAGGGTTTATTGCCTTACAGTCCTTCTATAGGTATACTGCTACTGCATACTGAAAACAAAAGTCCTTTTTAGGGCTACATATTTTCTTTTCTACATTAATACTGGAAAGTTTTATATACCTAATTTAAAATGCACAAGGCATGCGGTACGTGACGTGCAAGTGGATGTGCTGCTAATGGTGCACGCAGAGGCCGAGGTCATGGGCCAGGTAAAACTGTGCCTGCTGCAGGAGCGCAACAAACACGCTTGTCGACAAGACCCAGTTTCCTGTCTCACTTTGCAGTGAGGGAGCGCAGGACACCACTCTTGAAGCTAGAACAGTGCGAACAGGTGGTCGGTTGGATGGCAGATGATGGCAGATAATGCTTCCAGTACGTTTCCCAGCACAATCCTCACCCTGATGCTCCTTCCTCCCACCATGGTGAGTCCCATATACTGGCCTGTCCTGCCGCTAGTGTTTTGTCAGAGTGAGATTTTAGTGCCGCCAGGGGCATAATAACTGATAGGCGCATTCACTTGTCAATTGAAAATACTGACACGTTGACTCTTATCAAATGAACAGTGCCTGGATTGGCCCAGGAATCTCGCTGACATCATGCGCTCACCTGCGCATGTGCCACCACACCATGTCACCAGAAAAAGGCCACCTGACATGTGGACCTACAGTTGTGGCCAAAAGTATTGACACCCCTGCAATTCTGTCAGATAATACTCAGTTTCTTCCTGAAAATTATTGCAAACACAAATTCTTTGGTATTATTATCTTCATTTAATTTGTCTTAAATGAAAAAAACACAAAAAGAATTGTCCTAAAGCCAAATTGGATATAATTCCACACCAAACATAAAAAAGAGGGTGGACAAAAGTATTGGCACTGTTCGAAAAATCATGTGATGCTTCTCTAATTTGTGTAATTAACAGCACCTGTAACTTACCTGTGGCACCTAACAGGTGTTGGCAATAACTGAATCACAATTGCAGCCAGTTGACATGGATTAAAGTTGACTCAACCTCTGTCCTGTGTCCTTGTGTGTACCACATTGAGCATGGAGAAAAGAAAGAAGACCAAAGAACTGTCTGAGGACTTGAGAAACCAAATTGTGAGGAAGCATGAGCAATCTCAAGGCTACAAGTCCATCTCCAAAGACCTGAATGCTCCTGTGTCTACCGTGTGCAGTGTCATCAAGAAGTTTAAAGCCCATGGCACTGTGGCTAACCTCCCTAGATGTGGACGGAAAAGAAAAATTGACAAGAGATTTCAACGCAAGATTGTGCGGATGTTGGATAAAGAACCTCGACTAACATCCAAACAAGTTCAAGCTGCCCTGCAGTCCGAGGGTACAACAGTGTCAACCCGTACTATCCGTCGGCGTCTGAATGAAAAGGGACTGTATGGTAGGAGACCCAGGAAGACCCCACTTCTTACCCCGAGACATAAAAAAGCCAGGCTGGAGTTTGCCAAAACTTACCTGAAAAAGCCTAATACGTTTTGGAAGAATGTTCTCTAGTCAGAAGAGACAAAAGTAGAGCTTTTTGGGCAAAGGCATCAACATAGAGTTTACAGGAGAAAAAAAGAGGCATTCAAAGAAAAGAACACGGTCCCTACAGTCAAACATGGCGGAGGTTCCCTGATGTTTTGGGGTTGCTTTGCTGCCTCTGGCACTGGACTGCTTGACCGTGTGCATGACATTATGAAGTCTGAAGACTACCAACAAATTTTGCAGCATAATGTAGGGCTCAGTGTGAGAAAACTGGGTCTCCCTCAGAGGTCATGGGTCTTCCTTCAGGACAATGACCCAAAACACACTTCAAAAAGCACTAGAAAATGGTTTGAAAGCACTGGAGACTTCTAAGGTGGCCAGCAATGAGTCCAGACCTGAATCCCATAGAACACCTGTGGAGAGATCTAAAAATGGCAGTTTGGAGAAGGCACCTTTCAAATATCAGGGACCTGGAGCAGTTTGCCAAAGAAGAATGGTTTAAAATTCCAGCAGAGCATTGTAAGAAACTCATTGATGGTTGGTCGCAGTTATTTTGGCTAAAGGTTGTGCAACCAAGTATTAGGCTGAGGGTACCAATACTTTTGTCTGGGCCATTTTTGGAGTTTTGTGTGAAATGATCAATGTTTTGCTTTTTGCTTCATTCTCTTTTGTGTTTTTTCATTTAAGACAAATTAAATAATACCAAAGAATTTGTGTTTGCAATCATTCTCAGGAAGAAACTGAGTATTATCTGACAGAATTGCAGGGGTGTCAATACTTTTGGCCACAACTGTACATGTTACTACGTGTTATAGGATATTATATCTACCGATCACTCCCCATGCCCTCTGTTCCTCCCCCTATTTCAATTAAAATATTGTTTTTTTTATTTTCTTGTCACTGATGTGTTTTCCTGTTATTATTTAGGGAGACACATATATATGGGGTTAAAAAATTCATGTTATGATTGCCTATGTGATTCCACAGAGGGGCAGTGTTCCCTTGCCACCATAGGATGTTTGCATTGCCATGGATACGGCTTTGTATGCGCCCCTGGCTGACTCCTGCCTGACGCGCTGGTCGCGTGTGCGCACTTAGCCCGATGTCCGGGGAGTTCGGTCACCTGACACAAGTCTGGTGGCCTTACTCTGGTGACGTGGGGTGGTGAAGCATGTGTGGGTGAGTGCTGGCTGGCAGGATGCTTACTGGTGTTTGGCGCTGAGGTGAGTCCTCCCTATCTGTGTTAATGCCCTGGATTGGCTTGAAGGTAACCTGATTTTGGCGCATTTATGGGCAACAACCCCATTGGATCATACTGTGACTCCTCTATGATGA
The DNA here is from genome assembly GCF_039654945.1 of Dendrobates tinctorius. Taxonomy (NCBI): domain Eukaryota; kingdom Metazoa; phylum Chordata; class Amphibia; order Anura; family Dendrobatidae; genus Dendrobates; species Dendrobates tinctorius. The sequence continues at coordinate 1,528,514 of NW_027361770.1, read as the reverse complement.
TATGAGACATGCTGGGGCATTGGTCCATGGTTTCGATGACCACGGCTATGCTAATCACTGATTGGATCAACACCGATGTTTGGACTACAGTGCACGCTATTAATGTTGATTTAAAGAATGTTTATTTTTTTCAAATATTTATAATGTTCATGTAATTGAGGTTAGTATGTATAATTAATGTAACCACAGTGGCGCTCAGGTATGTGTGAACTCCAGCAGCAAAAGGGTGTGTGCACACGTAGTTTTTAGGTTGTGCGGATTTTGTTGAAAAATCCGCAGGTAAATCCGCAGGACAAAAGTCCTGTGGTTTATCTGCGGATTAGCCTGCGGTTTTGCCCTGCGGTGTAACAACTCATATTGGATGAGGTGTGAAACCACAGCAGAATCCGCATAAAGAATTGACATGCTGCGGATTGTAACCCGCAGCAAATCCGCGCGGAAAAATCCGCAGCATGTGCACAGTGTTTTTCAGCTTATCATTGAAAACAATGGTACTGTACAACGCACCTAAATCTGCTGCGGACCCGCAGGGCCAGAAACGCTGCGGATCTGCAGCAGAATCCACACTGTGTGCACATAGCCTTAGTAATAGACACCAGTCACCACAGGTGTCAACTAGTATGTATAATTATCTGTTTTCTATGTGTGATTATCTTGTATTATATGTAATTGATATAGATGGGCAGTACCTTGTTGGAAATTGGTGGTGTGTGTATCTCCACACTATATAAGGCTGCCATCTGCACTACTCTGTATATTTGATAAACACCTCTGCTCGAAATGTATCATGGCGGAATAAAGCAGTTTTATCTTTTTTCACCTGGACTGGACACTGTTCCTATGTTTTTTATTGCTGTGCTTCTACAAGTGGGTTCCTTGGACCGAGAACATACGTCTCCACATAGTGAGTGCTGTCAGCTTCTCTCCTTTCATATTTGGACTGATTGAACCCAGGATAGCATGCACCACATCGTGATGACGGAGTCTCATGTTGATCTGGAGGTGGGTGATTCAGATATCGCCACTACTTTTTCTTATATTGATGATGATGCCATTAGGATATTATCTGGCACTAATGCTGATAATGCTTTCTTAACCCCTTCGTGACCGGGCCAATTTTTTAAAATCTGACCAATGTCACTTTATGTGGTCATAACTCTGGAATGCTTCAACAAATCCCAGTAATTTTGAGACTGTTTTTTCGTGGCACATTATAATTTAGATTGATATGTTTTGTGTTTATTTACAAAAAATATCAGAAACTTGACAAAAATGTAAAAAAATTGCAGTTTTCAAACTTTGAATCATAGAATCATAGAATCATAGAATCGTAGAGTTGGAAGGGACCTCCTGGGCCATCTGGTCCAACCCCCTGCTCAAAGCAGGATTCACTAAATCATCCCAGTTAGATGTCTGTCCAGCCTCTGTTTGAAGACTTCCATTGAAGGAGAACTCACCACTTCTCGTGGCAGCCTGTTCCACTCATTGATCACTCTAACTGTCAAAAAGTTTTTTCTAATATCTAATCTGTGTCTCCTCCCATTCAGCTTCATCCCATTGCTTCTAGTCTTTCCTTGTGCAAATGAGAATAAAGTTGATCCTTCTACAATGTGACAGCCCTTTAGATATTTGTAGACAGCTATTAAGTCTCCTCTCAGTCTTCTCTTTTGCAAACTAAACATTCCCAAATCCTGCAACCTTTCCTCATAAGACAGGGTTTGCAGACCGGTCACCATTCTGGTCGCTCTTTTCTGAACTTGCTCCAGTTTGTTGATGTCTTTTTTAAAATGTGGTGCCCAAAATTGGACACAATATTCCAGATGAGGTCTGACCAAAGAGGAGTAGAGGGAAATAATGACTTCACGTGATCTAGACTGTATGCTTCTGTTAATACATCCTAGAATTGCATTTGCCTTTTTTGCTGCTGCATCACACTGTTGACTCATATTCAGTCTGCGATCTATTAGTATACCCAAGTCTTTTTCACATGTGCTGTCACTTAGCCCTATTCCTCCCATTCTATATATGCTTTTTTCATTTTTATTGCCCAGATGTAGTACTTTGCATTTCTCCCTGTTAAAAACCATTCTGTTAGTTGCTGCCCACTTCTCCAGTTTATTTAAATCTTTTTGAATCCTCTCTCTCTCTTCTCTAGTATTAGCTATCCCTCCTAGCTTTGTGTCATCAGCAAATTTAATCAGTTTACCCTCAATTCCTTCATCTAAATCGTTGATAAAGATGTTGAACAATACAGGGCCCAGGACAGAGCCCTGTGGTACCCCACTTGAGACATTCTTCCAACTGGATGTGCAGCCATTTACGACCACTCTTTGGGTCCGATCACTAAGCCAGTTATGAATCCACCTAACAGTTGCCTTGTCCATTCCATACTTAGTCATTTTTTCAATAAGGATTGTATGAGAGACTTTGTCAAATGCTTTGCTGAAGTCAAGATATACTATATCTACAGCATTTCCTTGATCCACCCAATCAGTAATACCATCATAGAAGGAAATTAAATTAGTCTGACATGACTTATTAGTTACAAACCCATGCTGACTCTGTTTAATCACTTCATTCTTATCCAGGTATTGACATACATGTTGTTTAATAATTTGTTCAAAGATCTTTCCTGGTATAGAAGTCAGACTCACCGGCCTATAGTTGCCTGGGTCCACCTTCTTCCCCTTTTTGAAGATAGGAACAACATTTGCTCTTCTCCAGTCTTCTGGGACTTCTCCTGTTCTCCAAGAATTTTCAAAGATTATGGAGAGGGGTTCAAAAATTTCTTCTGCTATCTCCTTCAGTACTCTGGGGTGTAATTCATCTGGACCTGGAGACTTGAATACATTTAGGTTAGCTAAGTGTTTCCTCACTATCTTTCTGTTTATAGATATCCTGGATTCTTCTATTCCCTTAATAGGACAGTGAATAGCAGTTGATGTTACATTTCCTTTCTGAGAGAAAACAGATGCAAAATAGGAATTTAAAAGTTCAGCCTTCTCAACATCCTGTCTTACCATTTCATCATTTTCATCCTGTAAAAATCCTATAGCATCTTTGACTTTTCTTTTACTTTTGATATATCCCCAAAATCCTTTATTATTGCTTTTGACATCTCTTGCAAGCCTCAATTCATTTTCAGCTTTAGCTAATCTGATTTGTGCCTTGCAGGTTCTGCAGACAGCATTATATTCTTCTTTAGATATGCCTCCTTCTTTCCATTTTATAAACATTTTTTGCTTCCTTTTTAGCATGTGCTTAAGTTCTGTGTTCATCCATCCTGGTTTCCTTAAATGCTTCCTATTCTTCCCTCTTTTCGGAATTGTTAACAACTGTGCTTTGAGAATTTCATTTTTCAAGATTTCCCATCCTTCCTGGACATTTTTGTCTTTAAGGATATCCAGCCATTGGATCCCTCCAATTCTCTTTCTGAATCCCTTAAAATCTGCCTTTCTGAAATCTAACCTTGACGTCTGAGTCTTCACAGGTCTTCCGCCTCTAGTTATCCAAAATTCTAAAATAGCATGGTCGCTACCTCCTAGGGTCCCAGCCACTTTTACCTCCTCAACCATTTCCTCCCTGTTTATAAGGATTAGATCCAAGGTAGCATTTCCCCTTGTTTTCTCCTTTACCTTTTGGAAGATAAAGTTGTCAGCAAGAGAGGATAAGAATTTCCTTGACCTGTTAGTTTTGCCTGAGAGAGATTCCCAACAAATGTCTGGATAGTTGAAATCTCCCATGACAACTATGTCATATTTTTTGGAGAACTTGGCCATTTGATGCATAAAGAGTTCATCCATATCTTCAGCTTGCACAGGCGGCCTGTAGTAAATGCCTACAATGGTGTCCTTTCCATTGTTCTGTCCTTGTATTCTTACCCAAACAGTTTCCACAGAACTCCCAGTCTCTGAAGCTTCAATCTCTGTGCAGATATACGCGTTTCTAACATACAATGCGACACCTCCTCCTCGTTTATCAAGTCTGTTTTTTGCAAATAAGTTGTATCCTTCTAGTCTTGTATTCCAATCATGTGTATTGTCCCACCAAGTCTCAGTGATTCCAATGACATCATATTTCTTTTCCTGTGTTAGTAGTTCCAATTCTCCTTGTTTGTTGCCCATGCTTTGTGCATTAGTATAGAAACATTTTAGTTTGTGATTGGTTTCTCTTTCTCCAATATTTTTTTTAATTAGATTCTTTCGTCTTTGTTCTTCCTTTCCACTTCTAATAGCAGAGTTCTCAGTAGCATTTGTCAGGTGTATGGCTTTTTCTGGTCTTTTGCTTCCCTTCCCATGTTGTTCTAGTTTAAAGCTCTCCTTACAAGTGTAGCAAGGCGACTTCCAAATACCTGCTTTCCAGTCTTCGTAAGGTGCACCCCATCTCTAGCAAGTAGTCCATCGTGTAAGTAGTTCACTCCGTGATCCAGAAATCCAAATCGTTGCTGACGGCACCATCGACGTAGCCAGTTGTTCACCTGCAGAATCTTATTCCACCTCCTTGTTCCATGGCCATCCACTGGGAGGATGGAAGAGAAGACCACCTGCGCTCCCAGTTCTTTCACTTTCTTGCCTAAGTCTTCAAAGTCTCTGCAGATGGTTTCCAGGTCATTTCTTGCGGTGTCATTTGTCCCCACATGTAGTAGCAGGAATGGGTAGTCATCTGTAGGTCTGAAGAGTCCTGATATCCTGTCAGACACATCTTTAATTTTTGCACCTGGAAGACAGCACATTTCTCTTGAAGTTATATCCGGTCTGCAGATAGCGGCCTCTGTTCCTCTCAACAGGGAATCCCCCATGACCACCACTCTCCGTTTCTTCTTCACAACATTTTTCTTTCTCCATCCAGGAGGACTCTGAAGGCGTACAAGGTTGCTGTTTGTTGGCAAAGTCTTATCCTGATGTATTTCTTCATCGTTTTCCTGCGTGAGAGCCTGGTACTGGTTTCTGAGCAGTATGGGTGCTGACTGCCTCCTGATCCTCCTGCTTCTCTGGGTCACATGTCTCCATTCCTCTGTTTCTTCAGGTGCACTTTGAATTTCTTCTCTTTCTGTAACATGAAGAGATAATTCTGCTCTGTCCAAGAACTCTTCACCTTCCTTAATGATTATCCCTTTAATCCAGATAGTCATACCACGGAAAAACATTAATAAATAACATTTCCCTCATGCCTGCTTTACATCAGCACAATTTTTAAAACGCTAGTTTATTTTGTTAGTCTTTTAGGAGGTTTAAAAATGTAGCAGCAATTTTTCATTTTTTCAAGGAAATTTACAAAATTTATTTTTTTTGAGAGACCTATCCAAGTTTGAAATGACTTTGGTGGTGCTATATATTGTAAAACCCCAAACGTGATACCATTTTAAAAACAGCACTCCCTGACATATTGAAAACTGCTGTCAGATAGTTTATTAACCCTTGAGGTGATTTTCAGGAATTAATGCAAAGTGGTATAGCTGGAATGAAAAAGTCTTTGTTTACCACCTAAATGTCACTGACTTCTGAACTGGCCGTGATAGCCGGGAGACTCTAAAGCCCCCGTTACACATAGCGATATCGCTAGCAATATCGCTGTAACATCACTGATTTTGTGACGTTATAGCAATATTGCTAGCGATATCACTACATGTGATACTTACCTCCGACCGGCTCCCCCGCTGCTCATCGGTGATCGCGCGAGAAGGTCCTGGATCATTTCTCGTCGGGCGCTTCCTGCTGGACTTCCTGTAGTGCCGATGAGCGACGCGTGGAGGCGGGCGGAGGACGTCTGGATCACCGCATCTGACAGGTAAGGCCTCTTTCACACATCAGGTTTTCGCCGTCAGGCGCGATCCGGCGCTTTTGACAGAAACCGGATCCGGCGAAATGCAATGCTGGATCCGGTTTCCCCCCCATTGACTTGCATTTGCGCCGGATCGCGCCGGATGGCCATGCGTTTCATCCGGTTTTCGCCGGATCCGACAATGTGTCGCGATCCGGCGTCTGGAAAAAACGGCTACTGTAACGTTTTTTGTCTCCGGCGAAAAAGCCGGACACACCGGATCCGGCGCGTCCGGCTTTTTCACACAATGAAAACCTATGAGCGCCGCAATGCGCCGGATCCGGTTTTTTGGTCTGAGCATGCTCAGTAGCTCTGCCCACAGGAGATATATAAAAGCAAGACAATGGGACCCTCAGCCACACCCAACATGCCACCCAAGCCAAGAACCAGGAGCAGGAGAAGGCAGCAGACATCTGCAGCAGCAGCACCATCAGCACCACCCCAAATGGAGCAGCAAATGGAACATGCTGAGGAGGGGAGTCCAGCAGCAGATGAGAGACGGTAATTATCAAATCCCCCATTCCTCCAAACTAGGGCCATGGAATATCAAGATATTCATTGGCCCTTTGTTTCTCTTTATTCAACAGCCGCCAAAGAGATGCAGCAGCAGCAGAAATGGCATCACTGGCAGCAGCAACAGCAGCAGCAATACCCACAGCCATGGAGTCTGGCCATCAACAGGACAGCACATCTTCTTCTGGGAGCCCTCCCTCGCATCGTCAGCGTTTGACGGTAAGTTTTTATTTCCAAAATCCATCATCTCTGTAATATATGTCTATTCATTGCCTTTTATTTCAAAACAGGAATCACAAGATGAAGAGGAGCTCCCAGAAGAAGAAGGAAGGGGTGGACAGACACCTGGAGTGGGCTCACAATTGGTAAGTTTTTTGCATCAAACGCAGAAACACAACATCACACTACACACAACACATAGAAAACAATGTTCTGCAGACCACACACAGCAAACAAATGCCTACATCCAAAGACATAACATTTTTTGTTTTCTTCTCTAGTCTTCCCAATCTGGTGCTCGGCCAAGAGGTCCTCGCAGTGCCTCCCAGGGTCGTCGGCGACAGCAACGCGGCGGTCACCAGCGTGTAAGTATAAATATTTTTGCTTTGTTTGTTTGCACTTTTTATTTCATTTCTTTTGTGGAGGCTAATGTTATTTTTGTCTTTTTCTTTAACAGCCTTCACAGCGTGCTCCCGACTCTGATGGTGAGGATGGAGGACTCGATGTGGACCACCTCATCGATCTCGTCAGACAAAGGGAGCCGCTCTGGAATACGGCTGACCGCCGCCACGCTGACCTTATCGTTACCCGACGACTCTGGGAGGAAATCTGTTCGCTCCTTGTGGGCCGCTGGGAGGACCTCGATGTTCGGGCCCAGATTAAAGAGCGTAAGTATATACAGTACCGGTTGCTTGATGTAAACCAGTGTTTCCCGAACTCCAGTCCTCGTGGTCCCCACGGATCATGTGTTCAGGATTTCTATTTACTATGGAAATCCTGAAAACATGACCCCTGGGGACCATGAGGACTGGAGTTTGTGAAACACTGATGTTGTATACTAACCACTCCTTTCTCGTTTCAGGGAACAGAATTGTGAATCGGTGGCGGTCTGTGAGGGATCGTTTCAAGAAGGAGTTCAATAAAGAGATGCGGGCCCCGAGTGGATCTGGAGGACGCAGGAGCAAGTACAAGTACGCACAAGCCCTGTCGTTCCTCCGGGAAACAATGCTCACCAGAAGGTAAATATTACACACCACATGTGAAAAAAAATGTTAGATGTAACTTTTTTTTTTCAGCCAGGGCCATACCATGTCAGTATTTTAATTGTTTTTTTTTCTCTTTATTCCACAGCACGGTGAGCAGCACTCGGGAGCCTGCACGATTGGACCCTTCTGAGGCGATCCCTGAGGAGACCGGCACTGAGGGACACTTCGACCGCCCCGGTACATCTGCACCTTCCCAGCCTTCCCACACATTCGACCCATCTGTCCCATCCACCAGCACAGGAGCATCGTGGCCGCCTACATTACATGAAGCTGCTGGTGAGGAGATCGCTTTCCCTTTACCCCACCCTTCTGCCCCTGCCACCTCTAGTACACCTGCGGGTACTGGGCGGCAGCGGCAGAGGGGTCAGGAAAAGAGTTATGCGCAAGAGTTCTTGCATCTGAATGCATCTTTCCAGAACTGTCTAAAAGTCTTGTCAGAGCAAATCTCCGCAGGCTTTCAGCAGATCAACTCCAGCATTCTGGAGGTGAAGACACTTCTGCAAACCATGCATTCAGAAGCAAGATCTTCGCCAAACCACACCTTTTTCAGGTCTGTTGTGGAGCGCATGGCAACACTATCTCCTACCCAGCAGATGCATGTAATGCATTCGTGCCACGGTGCTCTACAGCAGGTTACCTCCCAACCTCCACCTCCCACCACTGTAGTTCCTCCACCTGCACCCCCTCCAGCCACTTTCCATCCTCCCCCTCCTATTACATCTGCACCCCCTCCAGCCACTTTCCATCCTCCCCCTCCTATTACATCTGCACTCCCTCCAGCCACTTTCCATCCTCCCCCTCCTATTACATCTGCACCCCCTCCAGCCACTTTCCATCCTCCCCCTCCTATTACATACCAGCAACCTCACCAGTACCAGCAACCTCCCCAGTACCAGACATCTCCCCACTTCCAGCAACCTGCCCCGTACCAAACTCCTTCCCCGTACCAAACTCCTTCCCCGTACCAAACTCCTTCCCCATACAACTTTCCATCAACATCATCTGCTCCTACAGTCCCTGCCCAACCCTCCACTCTACCGCCCACCACCTCTTCTGCCTCCAACATGTCCACCCATTCTGTAGCTTTTTCCACACCTTCACCTCTAACTGTTCCTTCCCCACCACGATCCCAGTCCTCTCTCCACACACCCAGTGTCGAAGTGTCCCGCAGCCCCTCCAGCAGTATTTCCACCCCACACTACACAGATTTGTAATGTGTGTTTTTTAATAAAAATGCCCATTGGGTTTAAAACCTTTATTAAAAAAGTTTTTTGCACTTTAAAAACATTTTACAAAAAAAAAAAAATTTTAAATAAAAGTTAAATTATCGTTTCACAATGGTTGTCTGTCTTTTCTTTCTGCGGCGAACTATGTTTAAAAAAAAAGGTTAAATACAGGGTATTTCAAAGGTAAAAAGGTATTCAAAACCAGGTATATAACTGTGGGTAAATTTTAGCTTTTTGCCACAGTTGTGTTCCTGGTTGTGTTTGAAGCAAAGTATTTCATCTAAAAAGTTGTGTTTATTGTTGGTGATTTCCTAACAATGTACACAACTTTTGTTAAAAGGTGAAATACTTTGCATAAAACACAACCAGGTACACACCTGTGGCCTAAAGCTAAAAATAGTAGACCATGACAAGATAGCCAACTTTGGTTGGCAAAGGTATATACTGTTGGTCCAGAAGGTACACAAGTTTGGTTAGGGCACAAATCTTTCACACTCTGTCATCCTGCCAGTGTACTCTGCCTTGAGGGGCCACAAGGGTCAATTTTAAAAACCGGATCCGGCGTAATCCGTCGAAAAACGGATAGAAAAACGGATGAACCGGATGAGACGGATCCGGTTTTGTCTGTCAAGAACAAGACGGATCCGGCAGAAAACCGGATCCGGCACATCAGGTTTTACAAAACATTTGCCGGATCCGGCATTCCGGCACGACGCCGGATCGCGCCTGACGCCGAAAACCTGATGTGTGAAAGTAGCCTTAGTAGCGACCCCCGACCCCTGCGATGTCGCTGGTGAGATCAGCCTGTGTGGCAGCTCACTAGCGACCACTTAGCGATGCACCAGCGATCCATATCATTGTCGGGATCGCTGGTGCATCGCTATGTGTAACGGTACCCTAAGGCCGCTATTTGGCCATGAATTGCTATGGCAAGCATCAGGACCACACAATTATGATCTCTGTGTATGAATTAGATTAAAGTGCAAGCCCCCACAATCTATTAAACATTTATTTGATGTAGTCACTTGTGACAGCAGCAGCTAAGGGGTTAAACAGATAATGGACGGTGCCAACACCGATCATTTGTGATACAGCAAGTTGTCAGATACAGCTGCTGGATTGTCACCTGTATGGGGATGATATTCTCTTATATCTCAGGTCAGTAAAAATACGTATTGGCTGTCATGAAGGGGTTTTAAATAAACCTACTACTGACATGTTCAGGAAAAAATATGAAAATGAAAGGAGGAAACTCATCTGCTTTGTGCTACATGTCATTACGATTACTGAGTGAGTACTTTAGGGCAGGCAGGATTCCACGTGGTCTGCGGACACATCTACTACCTACATTATTACCTGACAATGCACAATTTTGCGCTAAATTTGAATCAATAACTAACAAATTTGCCTTTGATATTATGTTTCACAACATTGAGTTCCTACGCATGGAGACGGAGATGATTAAAAAGAGTATTGTGGACCTGGAGAGTCAATTGACAATACAGCTGACAGCACAGGAGATGAACTCTTTTAAAATCACATTGGATGAGAACCTTGTGAAGTTTCGAGGTGATATAGAAACGACTAAAAGGACAAAGTGGTTTCGAGATGCTGAGGATTACAAAACAGGTCACATTTTTTCATGGCATACTGGTTTTCAACCGTTTTCCAAGAATAGGAGGGGAAGTCAAACACAATCCCGGAGATGGAAGAGACCTCAGGATAACAACCACTACAAGTTTGGGTTCACTACGGCTGAATCAGACTCCACACATGAATCCAGTATTGGAGGCACTACATCGATACATTTTTTGGGGAGAGACAAAATAGTCGAGATAACACCAAAAGGAGGGGCCGTAGAGGCTGCCGGAAACATAGGAGGAAAAGGTACAGTACAAGACCAGAGACCGATGTGCAATACCACGATGAGGAGACAAAACATGAAGGAGAAACGGAAGGACAATTGAATACTCGAGAATTGGTTCTAAATATATCATCGCTAGAACTATCTGATGTAGAGCTTAATATTCTTTCTAAAGGGCTTTCTTTTTGCCTTTCGAATTTACCGAATTGGTTTGAAATAGAGGGTGATTGGTATTCTTTCTTTAGAAAACTACGTTTGACATCATATTTTGCTCTAAAAGAATATGATGATACGGAACAAGGTAGAAATGAATGCTCTGGATTCACACTCCAGTGGGTGGGTCTTCATAAGAAAAATAGTTTCCAGCCACCAAGTAGAAATCATTTAATAGAATCTTATATTCAATTAGTTGAGAAAGATGTTGAACTATTGAGAAATACATTTCGTATGGATAAGGGACAAAACTTGACAAGTATAGAAAGGAAATCTCTGACAGATCTGGTGAATAATACTGCCATTACTATAAAGCCAGCTGAATAAAGGCGGGGCGATGGTCATCATTGATAGTAGTAAATATAAAGCTGATAGTCTACGTCAATTAGATGATCAATTGGTCTATGAAAAACTATCTGTTGATCCTACTGCCTGCTTTCAGAGGGAGCTACAGATTCTGGGCAATGACTCCTTGCTTGATGGACTCATTGACCAGCAGCTATCTGAATATCTCCTAGTGGATACTCCAAGAACACCTGTACTGTATACAGTCCCTAAAATTCATAAGGATCTATTGAACCCCCCCTTGGACATCCTATTGTGTCGGGGAGGGGCTCCCTATTTAACAAAATTTTTTTTTTTTTTGGATAAGGTTTTGCAGGGTTATGCTGTTGCTGTACGGTCCTACATTAAGGACACTAATGACTTTTTTTAAAAAATTGGTGATACTAAGATAACAGATGTGTTGGGCGTCGGGTTCCTGCAGCAGTTCAGCAGGAATCCAGAGGCTCACTGTTATGAGCTCATTTTCTCGTTCACCTTTGATGTCCGATGAACTCCCTCTGCTGGTGAAAGGAGGTGGTGAAACTGATTTGGATGGGAGAAACCTGTCACCTGAACAGGTGGATTGCGATTGGACATCCGGAATCTCTGAGTGGATATAAGGCAGCAGACGCCCTGTAGGGTTGCTGGTGATTTCTCTGCTCTGAGCTCTGGCCTCCAGTTCAGTTCCTGTCTTCTAAAGCTAAGTTTTTGCTCTGTTATTGTTCCATGAGATTTTGTCTGATTTGCTTAGTTTTGTGTTCAACCAGCCCCGGCTGGGGCTTTGCTGAATTTCCATTTTTGTCCCTGATCGGTTAATTCTCTTTTGCTCTGTCTTCAGAATTTATTGGAGTGCTGATATAGGGATTTTGAAGTCTAGTGACTTCAGGGCCGTTTTTCCTATCAGACTTGTTGGGACATTTTTGGTAGGGTTTTTGCGGATTGCAGCCAGCATCTTTTCTGTCCTTTCCTATCTAGTTAGTTGGGCCCCATCGTTTGCTCTGCCTGTCTTTCTGTCTGTGTTTGTGTTTCTTCTGTTTTCACCGTCAATACATGTTGGGGGCTGTCTATTGCTTTGGGGTCTGCTCTGGGGCAGTTTAGATTTCCCCTTTCTTTCTTTAGGCTTATTTAGTTCTCCGGCTGTGACGAGGTGTCTAGGACCACCGTAGGAACACTCCACGGCTACTGTTAGTTGTTGTGAATAGGATCAGGGGTCTGCAATCCGCTAGCTACCAACCTCTCCGGTTTTCTGGACTTAGCTTGTATTTTTGTTTTTTCCTCCTCCGGTGACTCATTCATAACACTCACAATCTGCGGTCTCCCATTGTCTTTCAACAGCAGAGGACATTGCTCGGCAATCCCAGCTTACCAGATGCTCTGCCCAGACCATCTCTGTGGGGTTGGCTATTGCTGCCACCTTTGGGTCAGCAATAGCAATGCAGGCTGCTCAGCAGCAAATCACTCCAGAGTCTAAGTCCCTCCATAGCTCTACTGAGCATGCTCACGAGACGATCTCCCATTGGAGATCGGGAGCCACATGTCCAGGTCCTTCTCCAGATCTGATTGGTCCATCTCAGGGATCTGGAAGCTTCCGGAAGGTCCTGGCTATAAAAGGTTCGCATGGCCGCTCGGCCATGAGCTAGTATAGTCTTTAGTTGCTACTGTGTGAATGATGATGGATGCATGAACCTGCGAATGACTCTTTAAGATCCCCTCCCTCTGATATTATGAGTGTGTATAGGGACTTAGCTTTAGAGTCAGCACCAGCCAGTGGCAAGCTATAGCCACAATAAGATTCTACACAGTACTAGCGTCCGACAGTGCGCCCCCTCTTGGGCATTGTCGATTAGCGGCAGTGTCTGTCGCCGCACTGCAGTCTGCAGCTCCTTTTGACGTCTGCAGTTGCGACGCCGCACGCACGGTAGGTCTAGATGGACGCTGACCCTCTGCCTAGGGAGCAGCTCCTGTGACCATATACCGTGTGTGCCCTCCTCTGAGACCTGTGACACTAACAGGCTCAGCCCTTTTGTGTTTTGCACTTAAGGCATCTCTGTGAGTAAAACAGAGATCGCTCAGCGCACCTGGGTGACATTCAACCCACGTGCGTTATACCACCATATTGTACATCTGCCATCAGCTAGCAGCAGTGCTAACACCTTCTGCACGGTGGACCCCGGGCGGCGAGCGCACTTTTCGTTATTTTATATTTAGTGCGTTCCGCCGTCCCTATCATTATACTAGTGCCAGGGTCTGGCTAGTAATGGCGGACCAGCAGCAGCAGCTATTGCAGTACATTCGGCAGCTGGAGGGCAGGTTGGCGACTCTCTAGAGTTCCGCCTCAGCTAAGAAGGTTACTGAGGCTGTTGCGCAGGCTGTCGCAGAGGCTGTCTTGCGTGTGTCCATGTCCACGCCTGCGCCGACAGTTTCCCGCCTCCCGTTGCTCGATAAATTTTCTGTTGACAGCGCCTCCTGCAGGGGTTTCGTGAGCCAGTGCTCTATCCAGCTTGAGTTACTGGCCGCGCGATTCCCTACAGAGCGGGCTAAGGTGGGATTTATCGTTTCCCTTCTGTCGGGCAGGGCGTTGTAGTGGGCCACGCCACTGTGGGAGCGTGGTGACCCTGTGGTTCGGACCGCTACTCAGTTCCTAACATTTCTGAAGCAGGTCTTTTTGGGGCCACGGGTCACTCACGACACCTTTCTCCAGTTACTAGCATTAACACAGGGATCCCTCTCGGTCAGCCAGTACGCTGTCCATTTCCAGACACTGGATTCTGAGCTGGAATGGCCTGATAAAACCTCATCCCTGTGTTCTGGAGAGGTTAGGTGGAGCATGTTATGGATGCTCAATCTACCAGGGAGATTCCCGTAAGTCTGGAAGAGCTGATTGCTATTTCCACCCGCATCGATCTCCGTTTTTCGGAGTGCGGGTTGGAGCGTGCTAAATCCAGACGGAAGGTTAACTTGGCTCCCAACCTCTTTGAACCTCTAGAACGTCTCAAGCCAGAGAGTTTACTTCCAGAGCCCATGGAGGTATCCCACGCCGGTTTCAAGGTGCGTCCGGCACAACGCCGGTGTCGACAGTCTGGTCACCTAGCTAACAGGAGCTTGCAGCGGCCGAAAAAACAAACGCGTCCACTGGTAATTGGTGGGGATCTATTCGCTATGGAGACCTTCTCCCCCAAACCTGCGCTCCAAGGGACGTTAGATAGTGGTGATTCCTCCTGGCTGGTACTGGTCACAGTGGATTCCGGGGCAGAAGGGAACTTTATGTGCTCGTCCTTTGCCCAACAGCATGCTATCCTGTTGGTACCACTTCCTCACCCAGTGCCCATCAGGGTGGTAAAGGGGTCGACTTTGTCATCCCAAATTACCCACCAAACAGCACCCCTTAGGCTCTCAATTCCACCACCTCATGAGGAGACACTGTCCCTGCTCATTATGCCAGAGGGCATCGATCAGGTGCTCCTCGGGGTTCCCTGGTTCCGTTGCCATTCCCCTCATATAGAGTGGTCCTTGGGGAAAATATTGGGATGGAGCAAGGACTGTGTGGGAAGGTGCATGGGGATCAGCGTCCAGGTAGCCTCTGTGGAGGTGCCTGCGGATCTTTCCACGCCCCCTACCGGGAATCTGAAGACCGTGGCTCCGGTCATCCTTGAGTCAGTGCCGCCAGGCAAGATCTTTGTCCCGCCTCACCTGCGGTCCAAGGTTCTCACATGGGCACACACGTCCAGGGTGGATGGTCACTTTGGCTACAAGCAGACCACAAAACTCCTGGCAAGGTCATATTGGTGGCCGCACAGGGCTCGGGATACTAAAAAATACATTCAGGCATGCGCCTCTTGTGCTCGGAGCAGCTCCTATAAACTGAGGCCGGCTGGGTTACTGAATCCCTTGCCGGTGGCAGACAGGGCAATGGAGGTTCGCGAAAGTCTGGGTCGCACCCCGCATGTCACTCTATCCTCTAAAGTGAGAGTGATGATGCCCGCCGACACATATCGGCGTCCCGCTCCAACTTCTGCTCCTGGCGACTTAGCCATCCCTGACGCCTTCCACATATCCCCTCTCAAACCTGTTCACATGTCCCGGTTTTCCGAGTCATCTGCCAAGACATCAGACTTGTCTTCGGACGAGCCTGAGGCCTATGCCTCTGTGGGACACAAGGTGGTACGTGGCAAAAAACTTTATTTGGTGGATTGGAAGGATCAGGAGGGGGGGCCCTAGGGGGGGTAATGTTGGGCATCGGGTTCCTGCAGCGGTTCAGCAGGAATCCAGAGCCTCACATTCTGCGGTCTCCCATTGTCTTTTGACCGCAGAGGACATTGCTCGGCAATCCCGGCCTCCCAGATGCTCTGCCCAGACCGGCTCTGTGGGGTTGGCTATTGCTGCCACCTTTGGGTCAGCAATGGCAATGCAGGCTGCTCAGCAGCAAATCACTCAAGAGGCTAAGTTCCTCCATAGCTCTACTGAGCATGCTCACGAGGCGATCTCTCAATGGAGATCGGGAGCCACATGTCCAGGTCCTTTTCCAGATCTGATTGGCCCATCTCAGGGATCTGGAAGCTTCCGGAAGGTCCTGGCTATAAAAGGTTCGCATGGCCACTCGGCCATGCACTAGTATAGTCTCTTGTTATGAATGGGTCACCGAGGAGAAAAAAACAAAACAAGCTAAGTCACAGAAAACCAGAGAGGTTGGTAACTATGCAGATTGCAGATCCCTGATCCTAACCACACAACTAGCAGCAGCCGTGGAGCGTACCTACGATGATCCTAGATGCTTCGTCACAGCCGGAGAACTACATAAGCCTGAAGCAAGAAAAGGAGAAAACTAACTGCCCCAGAGCAGACTCCAAAGGAAAGACAGCCCCCAAAACATATTGACGGTGAAACAAGATGAAAGCACAAACACAGGCAGGAAAATAGGCTGAGCAAACGATGGGGCCCAAACTAACTAGAAAGGATAGGAAAGGAAAGACACTGTCTGCAATCTGCAAAGAAACCTACAAAAATAATGTCCAAAACTTCTGATAGCAAAATTAACCCTGAAGTCACTAGACTTCTCCCACTATATCAGCACTCTGAAATATTCTGAGACAGAGCAAAAAGAGGCCAATCTAATAAGGGACAAAAAGCAAATTGGAAAATACAGGTAAATAAGAGTGTAAATTCAGCACAGCCCCAGACGGGGCTGGCTGACTAAACAAGAAACTGAATAGACCAACAAAATCAAGTGTGAAAAATAGCAGAAAAACTTAGCTTTAGATGACTGGAACAGAGCTGAAAACCAAGACCTGACAAGCCAGAAGGAATCACCAGCACCAGAATAGGGAGTCGGCTGTCTTAAATCCAGTCTGAGATTCCTGAGGTCCAATCGTCATCCTCATTATCAGGTGGCAGGTCTCTACTGATTAAATCAGCCTCACTACCTCCTGTTACCACCAGAGGGAGCCTGGCAGGAGAACTCACAACTGGTGGACCAGAAAATGAACTCACAACAGTCTCTAGTTGCTACTGTGTGAATGATGATGGATGCATGAACCTGCGAATGACTCATTAAGATCCCCTTCCTCTGATATTACGTGTGTATAGGGACTTAGCTTTAGAGTCATAGCCAGCCAGTGGCAAGCTATAGCCACAATAAGCATCTACACAGTACTAGCGTCTGACAGTGCGCCCCCTCTTGGGCATTGTCGACTAGCGGCAGTCTGTCGCCGCGCTGCAGTCTGCAGCTCCTTTTGGCGTCTGCAGTTGCGACGCCGCATGCACGGTAGGTCTAGACGGACGCTGACCCTCTGCCTAGGGCCCAGCTCCTGTGACCATATACCGTGCGTGCACTCCTCTGAGACCTGTTGTTGTGAGCTCATTTTCGGGTTTGCCTCTGGCTTCTGGTGAGGGTTATGGAGCTGGCTGTGCTGACAGAGGAGTAGTGAGTTCTATATCTGGACTCCCTCTGTTGGTGAAGGGAGGTAATGAAGCTGATCTAAATGGCAGAGACCGGCCACCTGAGGAAGAGGACTGTGATTGGACATCAGTAATTTCTGATTGGATTTAAGGCAGCCGACTCCCTAGTTTCTTGCTGGTGATTTCTCCTGACTGTGGCTTCTGGTTTCCAGTTTGGTTCCTGCCTTCTTAAAGCTAAGTTTTCTCTGCTATAGCTCATATGAGTTTTCATCTGGTTTACTTAGTTTTTGTGTTCAGTCAGCCCTGGCTGGGACTGGGCTGAATCCCCATTTTGTCTCTGATCAGTTGATCTCTTTTGCTCTGTCTTCAGAATATACCTGAGTGCTGATATAGGGAATTGAAGTCTAGTGACTTCAGGGCCTTTTTCTATCAGACGTGTTGGACATTTTTTGGCAGGGTTTTTTGCCTGATTGCAGACAGCAGCTTTTCTTTCCTGTCCTTTCTGGTTAGTGAGGGCCCCATCATTTGCTCAGCCTATCTTTCTAACTGTGTTTGTGTTTTCAACTTGTTTCACCGACAATACATGTTGGGGGCTGTCTATTGCTTTGGGGTCTGCTCTGGGGCAGTTTAGATTCTCCCTTTCTTTCTTTAGGCTTATTTAGTTCTCCGGCCATGACGAGGCGTCTAGGACCACCGTAGGCACGCTCCACGGCTACTGCTAGTTGTGTGGATAGGATCAGGGGTCTGCAATCCGCTAGTTACCAACCTCTCCGGTTTTCTGGGCTTAGCATGCTTTTCGTTTTTTCCTCCTCGGTGACTCATTCATGACAACCTGTGACGCTAACAGGCTCAGCCCTTTTGTGTTTTGCACTTAAGGCATCTCTGTGAGTAAAACAGAGATTGCTCAGCGCACCTGGGTGACGTGTAACCCGCGTGCGTTATACCGCCGTATTGTACATCCGCCATCAGCTAGCAGCAGTGTTAACACCTTCTGCACGGTGGACCCCGGGCGGCGAATGCACTTTATTTTATATTTAGTGCGTTCCGCCATCCCTAACAAGATGCTACTGTTTAAGCATTTCACTATACACATCAATTGAGCATGATAAGGCCCCAAATTGTGCACAGCTTGTCCTCACACTGCTTGAGTTCATCCTCAGGAGGAATTATTTCCTCCTTGGGGATGGTTACTACTTTCAGTTATGGGGTACCGCCATGGGATCCAATGTGGCCCCACTTATGCCAACATCTATATGGCGGTATTCAAGGACTTGCATATGTACATTTCCAACTTCTGGTGCCATGTCTGAGCCTAGTGGCACTACATATACAATATGTTTGTAAAATGGGAGGGTGCACAATATGATCTTCTCGATATTCAGATAGAACTCAATCAGGTTTATCCGATTTACAGTGGGGCAAAAAAGTATTTAGTCAGTCAGCAATAGTGCAAGTTCCACCACTTAAAAAGATGAGAGGCGTCTGTAATTTACATCATAGGTAGACCTCAACTATGGGAGACAAACTGAGAAAAAAAAATCCAGAAAATCACATTGTCTGGTTTTTTTTCATTTTATTTGCATATTATGGTGGAAAATAAGTATTTGGTCAGAAACAAGCAATCAAGATTTCTGGCTCTCACAGACCTGTAACTTCTTCTTTAAGAGTCTCCTCTTTCCTCCACTCATTACCTGTAGTAATGGCACCTGTTTAAACTTGTTATCAGTATAAAAAGACACCTGTGCACACCCTCAAACAGTCTGACTCCAAACTCCACTATGGTGAAGACCAAAGAGCTGTCAAAGGACACCAGAAACAAAATTGTAGCCCTGCACCAGGCTGGGAAGACTGAATCTGCAATAGCCAACCAGCTTGGAGTGAAGAAATCAACTGTGGGAGCAATAATTAGAAAATGGAAGACATACAAGACCACTGATAATCTCCCTTGATCTGGTGCTCCACGCAAAATCCCACCCCGTGGGGTCAGAATGATCACAAGAACGGTGAGCAAAAATCCCAGAACCACGCGGGGGGACCTAGTGAATGAACTGCAGAGAGCTGGGACCAATGTAACAAGGCCTACCATAAGTAACACACTACGCCACCATGGACTCAGATCCTGCAGTGCCAGACGTGTCCCACTGCTTAAGCCTGTACATGTCCGGGCCTGTCTGAAGTTTGCTAGAGAGCATTTGGATGATCCAGAGGAGTTTTGGGAGAATGTCCTATGGTCTGATGAAACCAAACTGGAACTGTTTGGTAGAAACACAACTTGTCGTGTTTGGAGGAAAAAGAATACTGAGTTGCATCCATCAAACACCATACCTACTGTAAAGCATGGTGGTGGACACATCATGCTTTGGGGCTGTTTCTCTGCAAAGGGGCCAGGACGACTGATCCGGGTACATGAAAGAATGAATGGGGCCATGTATCGTGAGATTTTGAGTGCACACCTCCTTCCATCAGCAAGGGCATTGAAGATGAAACGTGGCTGGGTCTTTCAACATGACAATGATCCAAAGCACACCGCCAGGGCAACGAAGGAGTGGCTTCGTAAGAAGCATTTCAAGGTCCTGGAGTGGCCTAGCCAGTCTCCAGATCTCAACCCTATAGAAAACCTTTGGAGGGAGTTGAAAGTCCGTGTTGCCAAATGAAAAGCCAAAAACATCACTGCTCTAGAGGAGATCTGCATGGAGGAATGGGCCAACATACCAACAACAGTGTGTGGCAACCTTGTGAAGACTTACAGAAAACGTTTGACCTCTGTCATTGCCAACAAAGGATATATCACAAAGTATTGAGATGAAATTTTGTTTCTGACCAAATACTTATTTTCCACCATAATATGCAAATAAAATGAAAAAAAAACAGACAATGTGATTTTCTGAATTTTTTTTTCTCAGTTTGTCTCCCATAGTTGAGGTCTACCTATGATGTAAATTACAGACGCCTCTCATCTTTTTAAGTGGTGGAACTTGCACTATTGCTGACTGACTAAATACTTTTTTGCCCCACTGTAAAATTTACTTTGACCCATTCTATGGACCAGGTTCAATTTCTTGATCCTATGGTGTATAAGAATGGTGATACTTTGGGGACTGAGCTGTTTGTAAAGGAGACTGATAGGGATAGTTTGCTCCACTTTAATAGTAATCACCCACAGAGGATGGTGGACTCTTCCATGGAGCCAGATGATCCATTTACACAGGATTGTATCTTGTGAGGAGAAACTTGATTTGAGGCTAGAGGAAATGTACAATAAGTTTATTTCAAGATGTTATCCTAAAATATGAGTGTTGCAATATAAGGATAAGGCATTGAAATTGACACAAGAAGAAACACGAATGAGGACAGAGAGGCCAACTAGGAAACAGATTCCGTTCGTTTTTACTTACTGTCTGGCCAGTGAACGGATTGTAAGTATCCTTAATAAACATTGGCCGTTGTTGCATCAGGGCCTATCATCTATTCCCGAGTTCACATCTAGTCCTATTGTGTCATATAAATGTAGTCGTAACTTGAGAGATAGATTGGTTAAATTGGACTTTGGTACCTGCAAGGTTTCAATACAAAAAATGTATGCACTCCCAGACAGGGAAATTTTACCTACCTGGGTTGTGCTTGTTGTGTGAATATACTAAAAGAATCATCCCCATACCGGGAAAAGTTTCCAATAAAGGATAGATACATGTGTACTTCGAGTTTTGTTATCTACATGATTGTATGTCTATGTGGGTTAGTCTATGTGTGTGAAATCACTATGGAGGTTAAGGCGTGGATCAGCAAGCATAAAAGCACTGTTAAAACTGGATTGCTTGATTTACCAGTTCCTAAACATTTTTGTGTATATAGGCATTCAGTTAATCAACTTAGGTTTAGAGTTATAGATAGTGTCCCGATACAGAGAAGAGGGGGGGAATAGATTGAAAATAATACTCAAGAAAAAGGAATTGAGATGGATTTCTACACTGGGTACATTACAACCCAGGGGTCTCAATATTGAATATAACTTACAGATGTGTGTGTGTCAATGTGAGATCATTTGAAGATATTCTTACCACATTTGGATATTCCAGTAGACCTACATGTTATAGGATATTGTAGCTACCGATCACTCCCCATGCCCTCTGTTCCTCCTCCTATTTCAAGTAAAATATTGCTTTTTAATTTTCTTGTCACTGATGTGCTTTCCTGTTATTTAGGGACACATGTATATATGGGGTTAAAATATTGATGGTATGATTGCCTATGTGATTCCATAGAGGGGCAGTGTTCCCTCGCCGCCACAGGATGTTTACATTGCCATGGATAGCATGTGCGCACTTGACCTGATGTCTGGAGAGTTCGGTCACGTGACACAAGTGAGGTGGCCTTATTCTGGTGACATGGGGCGGTGGCACATGCGCAGGTGAGTGCTGGTCAGCAAGATGTTTACCGGTGTTTGGGACTAAGTTGAGTCCTCCCTCTCTGTGTTAATGCCCTGGATTGGCTTGAAGGTAACCTGATTTTGGGGCATTTATGGGCAACCATCCCCATTGGATCATACTGTGACAATCTATGATGATATGAGACATGCTGGGGTATTGGTCCATTGTTTCCATGACCACGGCTATGCTTATCACTTGGACGTTTGGATGTTTTGGGTTGTCATTATGATTTAAAAAGAGAAAACACAGTAGTTTGACAATAAATGGCTTTACCCAACCACTAACCATGAGTGGAGAAAAAATTTTGGTGTCATCATTCATATTCTCTGAAAAAAGGCCAAGAAAGCAGAAATTCTGCCAGGGTATGTAAACTTTTGAGCACAACTGTATATGTATACACTAATCATATAATTAGTCAAAGCACCTGTGGACCTCCACTGACACACGTTGTGCCTAGGATTACCCTCCTTTCTTTGTCATATGTGATTCTGACATATTTTGCTTTAATGTATAGTATAATTAGGCACTGTCCTACTGAGAACGGTATATCCCCCCATGCAGGCAGTTTTTTGTAACTGCGTCTCCATTTACAACATTGTTCCCATCAGTGATCTGGGAGTCAGATATGCATCCAGGTGTGTTCCCCATGCTGTTGGAGTGTCGTTTCCATCTATTTCAGCGATTTTCCAACCTCAACAGCCCTCTTGATAGGGTCTTCCGGAAAAACGCTTGAGTTTCCCATTGACTTATATTATACTCCGTACTCGAGTACAGCTGGTCTAAGCATCCATCCTGCAAGATTCAAGTACCAAGCACTCGAGAATTTTAACGCTCGATCATCACTACTTACGATGTGCCTCTTGTTTCCTTTCATACATTTTCAGTGGTTTGATTTCTCTTACAAAATCTGGATCACAATCACAACGCCTCAACCCCCTTCCAATCCCTTTTTTTACTCTAAGGCCACGGTCACACATTCAGTATTTGGTCAGTATTTTACCTCAGTATCTGTAAGCCAAAACCAGGAGTGGAACAATCAGAGGAAAAGGATAATAGAAGCACGTCACCACTTCTGTATTTATCACCCACTCCTGGTTTTGTCCTACAAATACTGATGTTAAATACTGACAAAATACTGAATGTGTGAATGTGGCTTAACCCAAATATTTCCATTCCACTTTCCTCTTTTGAACAGCATATTCAGTTCTCTGCCAATATATCATGAAATGTATATACTCATTAACCCAGATTCAGTCACCTCATTCTTTGAATTTGGGTCCTTTCATTATGTCTAAATTCATTTTGAAGTTTTATTTTCAGATTTGACTCTTATTGCATTTGATACTTCCCTACTCATTCTTAATTATTTTACATATTGTTTAAAACCTTCTTTACCTGCACCAATTCAGTTTAATACACCCTCCGTTACATTTTTGCACACTTGTGTTCACATCACAGGGATAATGCTTACATTAAGTTTAATTTCTTTTTTATTTTAAAAAATGTTTAGATACTTCTCACCTTTACTTTGCATGTGACCATGCATATTCGCTCACTCCAGAGGAATGGTATTATCATCTACTTTGTTACTTGCTACTTTTCTTATCTGTATTTTACCATGCCATTTGTAAATATGGAAGCCTCACCCCTGTATCTAAAAAATACAAAAAAAATAAGCTTAAAAAATGTGATTTTCCTGCTTCTGGCCACACTCCAACTAGGCATGCTTGACATTGCTACAAGTGAATTGAACAAGTCCGAGCACATCAAGTCGTCGGATGGCCACGTGTTTGCAAATCGCATACTTGTGGTCACATTGCTCCCCACTCTTGCCACTGAAGATCCTGAAAGTGTGTATTCCCACAATGTGAGGATTCAAATGTCTGCAGTCACATGATTGAGTGACCGCAAACTTTCATCTGAAACCTGGACAACCCCTTTAAGGCTTTATAGACATAAACATAATAAAAAGATACCACAGACGCAATAACACAGCTATTCAAACTATCATTATATTATTAAAGCATAAGAGAGCCTACTGGCTGAAGGATATTCTACCTATAATAGTGGCTGGCTGTAAATGTTAGCATGGATATACTTTGATTTTAAAGGCAACACGGATTAGAATATGTCTTTTGCTTTAGATATTGAGGATATTAAAACTGGAAGTTGTTTGGAAATCCAGTCAAGCAGCGCGTCTGATCTTTAGTATAATATTTTAGGCATCGGTGAACATTATGGCCCTTAGAGAGGACGTGCCACTACAATTTATGAGTCACCCATTTCTTCTTTGACTGAATCTTGTTGTGTGTTTGCTTGTCAGGATGAATTTCAATCAGTATTTCCCTAGGGACAAACAGTCATAAATTGTTTCTACTCATCTGACTCCTAGCAGATAATACCTAATCTTCACAGGCTTTATTAAAACCAAAGTCCAGAAACGTCAAGCTTCATATGCTCATTAATTTGTTTAATCACAACAAATAATTTATAATGTATGCAGAGTAATCTAAGTCAATATTTACATTGTGCTATTCAATCAGAATGGATTGAATGACTGAATAAATAAATGAAAATACCTAGGAAAAAATATTAGTATTTTTTTTTACCCCTTAATGACCACCAATAAGACTTACGGTAAAACTGACCTGCAATTTAAGAGCTATCAGCTGTACACTATATCTGACAATTTGCTGCGTCAGCCATGATCAGTGATGGCACCAGCCATGGCCGTTTAACCACTTAAATACTGTTGTAAATAGTCACTACAATATCTACATGGCTAACAGACGGTGGGGGCTTCCTCTTTAACCCCACTGGCACCTTGAGATCTTGATTGTGTGGTCCTGATGTTTATGATGGCAATTCATGACCAAATAATGGCCAAATAATCTGATAATTAGATGGTTGTCATAACAACTGGGAAGGGCTCTGAGGAGGAAGACGAGGTGGAGCCCATCTCCTCTGATGAATAAAAACCCCGGCTTTGTCATCTGCAACCTATGGCTGAATTTTTATCATTTGTATTTCTGGCTTGATAAAGGCCTACTATGTCCAAAACGTTGCATTGTCTACCTTTACTTTTAGATTTTTGACATGTGATTTTAAGGATGGAATAGAAGCTGTTAGTAGGTTTGGAGATGGAAGTGGGTCCCAAAACCTTGTAGACCATTGTGTGGCTGCACAGGTTGCACCATTCGTATGTCTGCCCCTGCAAAATTTCATAATTCTGCCACAACTAAACACATGGTACACCTACTCCTACAGATAAAGTTTATTGTTTCACAAATGCACACTTTATACTTTTGTTGCTGGATGCCAAACAAAATATTAGATTTCTGTAATATATTCCAAATGCATTTTCCAGGAGTATTCACAGCTTACTAAAAGCACACTATGTATGTGCAGTAAATGATGGCTTTTCTTTTAATTAATTCATTTGAATAGAAACAGCATGAAGTTAAAATAAACCTGATTCATAAGTGCCCAGAACATGACATACATAAAACATATTATTAATAAAACGCAAGATACAAGAAAGAAAACATTACAGCTCAATTTTTTATGCTAAGTTTTGTCAGTAAGTTATGAAATTCCTTTTGCCAAAAAGTGTATATTCATCTCTACATATAAAACTGAATGTGTGTGTGTGTGTGTGTGTGTATCACCAACCAATCACGAAGAATCTTTCATTTTACCAGAGCTGTTCAAAAGAAGTTGAGCTGTGATTGGTTGCTATGAGCAACAGTTTTCCTGGCAACCAATCACTAAGCATCTCTCATTTCACCAGAGCTGGTTAAAAGAAGCTGAGCTGTGATTGGTTGCTATGAGCAAGTTTTCCCACTTGACAACACCTCAGCAGACACTGACATGGTGGGAGAAATCTAGCATTCCCAGGAACATAAGCTCCAGCCATTGTCTGTCCCCCAGAAAGGAGCAGCGAGAACATGACAGAAATGAATCCCCCTCCCTGCCCATATCCCCATCACACATCCTCCATCCCGTAGGCACATCTTCCCTCTTAAAAGGATCATTAGCATGGAAGTCAGAGCATTTCCATCCAGCGCTTTGGTTTTGACCCCAGGCCTCTCTTAAAGGGATCCCTGGTATGGAAGTTAGGACCGTTCCACTCAGCTCTGTGGTTCTGACCCCAGGGTCTCCTAAAGGGATCATTGGCATGGAAGTTAGGGCAAATCCACGCTGTGCTTTGGTACTGACCCCAGGCCTCTCTTAAAGGTATCCCTTGTATGGAAGTCAGGGCAAATCCATCAAGCTCTCTGGTACTGATCCCAGGCTCTTTTAAAGGGATCTCCTGTATGGAAGTTAGGGCAAATCCCTCAGCGCTCTGATTCTGACCCCAGGGTTCTATTAAAGGGATCATTGGTTTGCAAATCAGGGCAAATCCACTCTGCACTCTGGTTCTGACCCCAGGCCTCTCTTAAAGGGATCTCCGGTATGGAAGTTAGGGTAAATCCCTCAGCGATCAATATCTCAGTACTGGACAATTCTACTGGCTGCAGTTTCTATTTGCAGATTTTATTAGCGGGACATCTTCAATGACTGAGACTGGGCCTCAATCTGTTACATTGTTATGAAAGACTATTTTGTTAGGACTAGAGATAAGTGAATATTTCAATGTTTGGATTACGATAGCCGAATTTGCCATATTCGCCAATTAATTCATCGAATATTCGCCGAACATAACCAAACGCCATTCCGGTCAATGGGAGGCAAAAACAAACGCATGCACAACATCTTATAATGGCCCCAAATGTTGCCAAAACACAATGTCATGATATAGAACATGGTTAATGTCCTGCTCTCTCTGGGTTAACTTTTGCTGGTCTCCCTTTGGATCTTGGAGAGGTATTTATACTCACTCCAGACTAGGATTCCCTGTCAGCTATACTTTTGTACTGACTGTGTGTCTGACCCCCTGGTGTGCTTGTATATTGCATTGCTTGTTTGCCTCCCGTGTATGACCTGGTCTGTCCGCTCACTCTGTTTTCTGTCTCACATTTTGGTACTATTACCTTTTCCAGTTCTGACCTCCTGGCTTGGTTATTGTTACTCTGTTACAGTTTGTCCCTATTGTACCGTCTATTGCCCGTTCTGGTTTACTGATCTATTGCTACGTCCTGACTATCTGTTCTGTATAATCCTTTGCTACTGTCGTGCTATCTCATGCTTTGACCCCGGTCTGATCTGGTTTATGTCCCTGTCTATGCCCCTTGGTACCTTTGTCCCATAGTTACCCTTCTAGGAGTTTTCTCTGGAGCTTAGGCCATGCCCCAGCAATCATGTGCTTCAGCTCCTATTAGTCTGAAGCACACATCTTCACCACTGCTGCCCCACTCCACAGGTATCTTTGGGCTCAGTTAGTTTTACTCAGGACACGTGCACTGGCTCAGTGAGCGAGTGCAGTGCGGTGTTCCTGAAATTATAGCTGACCGTTTCAGTTTTTTTTTCTCCCTGAGGGGAAAAAAAGGGCGTTATCCTCATGGATCTCATGCAAGCTTTGGCTGATCAGGTCAAGCACCTGACCAAAATGTTCCATAAACTCAATGTGGAACAGCGCATGATGGCCCATACCCAGCAACAGCTGGTGGATACTGTGCAGGGGGCTGTCGCTGCAGGGGCTCCTAGTTCTGGGGGTAGAGAGGTGTCATTAACATCCCCCGAATCTCCAGTCAAATTGACAGACCCTTTCTCAGGGGATAAAAGGAGGTTCAGGTCCTTCAGAGAAGGATGCAAGCTTTTTTTTCTCTAAGGCTCCGCTCCTCCGGGGATGAGTTCCAGAGGGTGGGGGTCGTCATTTCCCTACTTCGGGGTGCTCCGCAAGCATGGGCTTTCTCTCTCTCTTCCTCTGCTCCTGAACTTTTGTCGGTGAACTTGTTCTTTGAGACTCTGGGGCACATCTATGACGAGCCTGATAGAGTGCATCTGGCAGAGGATATGGTTATAATTGTGAAAAAGGGAAGGCACTCTGCTGAATGGTTCTGCTCAGAGTTTAGACATTGGGCCCCCGAAGTATCCAGGAATGATGCCGCCCTGAGGGGGTTGTTCCGCAGGGGCCTGTCTGACTGTCTACAAGACGCTCTGGCATTACATCCTCCCCCCGATACCCTGGAGGACACCATAACGCGGGCAGTCCGTATGGACCAGAGACTCCGTGCTAGAGGAATGATGCAACAAGAGTCTCCTTTGTACCCCAAATTGTGTGACACTGCACCTGTATCAGAGCCCATGGAGATTGGGTCAGTCTGGGTTAAGGAGAAGGAGAGAAGGCACCGTAGAGACAACCTACTATGCTTTTACTGTGGAGCCTCTGGACATTGGAAAAGGAATTGCCCCTCCTGCACTTCTTCAGTGAAACCATCAGAGAAACGACTGAGTCTGGGCAACAATTGAGGAAGTTCTCTTGACTCCCAGGTACATTTTTTCTTGCTAACAAAGATAGTGCTTCAGGTTGAATTAGAATTTGCTGGCGGTCCTGTTATGACCACCACCTTTGTTGACTGTGGCTCCTCCATTAATCTGATTGATGTCCAAGTTGTGACTCTTAATAAGATAGAGACAGTCAGGTTGAAAGACCCTGTTAAAATTGTGGCTGTGGATTCATCTCGTTACCCGGGATGGAATTTGCTTTATGTCTGAAGTTTCTTCTATGAAAATGGGTTCCATTCACATGGAAAAGTTAAGTTGCTTCATCATGAATAATCTGCCTGCAGGACTGGTATTGGGGATGCCCTGGCTGCAATGCCACAATCCTCTCATTGATTGGGTGAAGGGGGAGATCACCCGATGGGGGTGTAATGATAATGGTCTGTGTTGTAACCCGGTTCCTTGTGTCAGTGTCAATCCGCTAAAATCTGTATCTGTGTTGTCTGTCGGTCTGGAGGGTATTCTGGAGTACCTGAGAGATTTTGAAGATGTGTTTTCCGAAAAAGAGGCTGAGGCGCTCCCACCACATAGACCGTATGATTGTGCCATTGATTTAGTACCTGGAGACAAATTACCCAAGGCTCGTTTGTTTAATTTGTCCGGGCCTGAGCGCCAAGCTATGAAAGGGTACATCAAAGAGAGCCTTCGCAAGGGGCATATTCGGCCCTCGGTCTTACCCGTGGCAGCGGGGTTGTTCTTTGTAAAGAAAAAAGATGGTGGGTTGCGACCGTGCCTCGACTTTCGGGAACTGAACAAAATTACCGTTAAGAACACGTACCCTCTCCCGCTGATTCCCGATCTATGCAACCAACTCACGGGGGCCAAATGCTTTTCTAAACTCGATCTACGAGGGGCTTAAAACCTTATAAGGATCCGGGAGGGAGACGAATGGAAAACAGCGTTCCTGACAACTGAGGGGCTGTTTGAAAACTTGGTTATGCCCTTCGACCTCGCTAACACTCCTGCTGTTTTTCAGAACTTCATTAACCCTCCGTCAGGAGCAATGGATCTGACAGGCGCAGCTCTTCTACTTTCATTTCTCCCTTCTCACCAGATTTTCAGGAAATCCCCTCCCTCTAGATAGTCTCCTGGCTCTAGCTGCTGTGTGAAACCTGATACCACAGTTGGTCTGCAGAGCTTCAGGAAGGAAGATATAGCTGTGCTGGATTCTCAGGCTCATTGGTCCCGAACACATCACACTTTATAAGGTTGGTATGTAATGTTTTTAGTCATTACTATTGTTTATTTAGCTTGTTTTATGAATGGATATAGAAAGGTTTGTGGATATTTCATATAAATAAGGCAGATTTTCTTACAAATGAAAGTGTGCTTCTCAGGAGTTTTGAAATTTGTGTATATCAAAGTTATTACTTTTATGATGAGTAAATGGGTTTGTTTTGCACCTGATAATGTGTAGTCTCTTATTACATCCCTATGAAGGTCTCTGATCACTTTTAGATCACTGAAATTGAGAAAATTAGATATTCTAGGCATTTTTCTAGCCTGCGCTTGACAGGCACATTGTTCCATTACGAGTTAGTGCAAATATTGTTCCTGACGGAGGGTTAATGTTGTTTTTTCTGACTTGATTGGGCGCTATGTTGTCATTTACCTGGATGACATCTTGATATACTCTGAGGACAGTGAGTCACACCTACACCATCTACGTACGGTTCTTATGAGACTCCGGGAGAACCATTTGTATGCTAAGTTGGAGAAGTGCTCATTTTTTATTGAAGAACTGTCTTTTTCTGGGTGTAATTGTATCCGGGGAGGGATTCCGCGTGGATCCAGGGAAGTTTCAGTCCATTACAGATTGGGTGCAGCCTCATGATCTGAAGTGGTTGCAGCGATTTTTGGGCTTCGTTAACTATTATAGGAAGTTCATTAAAAGGTTCTCGCAGATGGTGAAACCCTTGACGGACCTCACTCTTAAAGGGGCAGATGTAAAAAATTGGTCCGTGGCCGCAAAAAATTCCTTCCTTACATTAAAGAAATGTTTTACTACAGCCCCTGTGTTGGTACAACCCGATTCGTCAAGACCTTTTATCGTGGAGGTCGACGCTTCGGAGGTGGGGGTGGGGGCAGTATTGTCACAGTGCTCATCCACCCTGACTAACCTCAAACCCTGTGCCTTTTTCTCTGAGAAGTTCACTTCGGCCGAGAGAAACTGATGTCGGCAACAGGGAGTTTTTGGCGGTTAAATTGGCCTTCGAAGAATGGAGGCATTTTTTGGAGGGGGCCGCTCATCCCATTATGGTCATCACTGATCATAAAAACCTGGCCTATATCGAGTCCGCTAAGAGATTGCCCCCAGACAGGCTCGGTGGGCACTTTTTTTTTCTCGATTTCATTTTACCATCACGTTCCGACCAGGGTCTAAAAATGTAAAGGCGGATGCCTTATCCCAAAGTTTTGATTCTGTGTCCCTTCCAGAACCTCCTTCCTCCATTCTTCAACCGGGAGTTGTTGTAGCCTAAGTCTCCTCTGAGTTACAGAGAGAGATTCTGGAAGCACAAGGTCCCAGGAATAACCCCCCAGGTAAATTGTTTGTACCCGAACAATTCCGTCTCACACTCCTACAAGAATTTCATGATTCTGTGTTAAGTGCACACCGTGGTATTGCAGCTACCCGGGGGGCAGTGGCTAGGGTTTTTTGGTGGCCCTCTATGGGTACTGATATCAAAAGGTTTGTAAATACTTGTGGGGTGTGCGCTCGCTCTAAAAGCTGTCAGGTTCATCCGGCCGGGGAATTGGTGCCTTTGCCAATTCCAGATAAACCATGGACACACCTGTCCATGGACTTTATCACTAATCTTCCATCTTCCAAGGGCAACTCAGTGGTATGGGTAGTGGTTGATAGATTTTCTAAGCAAGCATCTGTTAAAACCTTGGCCCGATTGTTTATACAGCACATAGTTCGGTTGCATGGAGTGCCTGTGAACGTGGTGTCGGACAGGGGTGTGCAATTTGTGGCCAGGTTTTGGAGAGCATTTTGTAAGAAGTTGGGGGGTCACGTTGTCATTCTCCTCTGCCTATCACCCGGAATCCAATGGACAGACTGAACGCACCAACCAGTCGTTGGAGCAGATTCTGAGATGCCTGGCCTCCTCCAGACAGGAAGACTGGTGTGAGGTATTACCTATGTCAGAATTTGCATTCAACTGTCGTATTAATCAGTCTACCGGAAAGTCACCCTTTCTGGTCAATTATGGGTTTGTTCCGCAGTTTGGGGAATTTTCCTGTATGGATTCGGGTTGCCCTGGTGTTGAGGGGATGGTGCAACAGTTAAAAACCCTCTAGAGGGAGGTGCAGGGGAACATCTCCAAAGCCAAGAAGAAGTACAGACATTTTGCGGACAGGAGAAGGGGGGTCAGGTCCTGTGTTAACAGTGGGGTAAAAAGTCTGGTTGTCCATCCGTAACATCAAACTTAAGATACCCTCTATGAAGTTGGGTCCCAAATTTATTGGCCCATACAATATTGTAGAAGTGATCAACCTGGTGGCCTACAGATTACAGTTGCCCACCTCCTTCAAAATATCTAACGACTTCCACAGGTGACAATTAAAACTTGTGGTGACAGTTAGAGAAGATCCCTTATCCGTGGTTCCAACAGTATTGGTAGAGGGTCAACTGGAGTACGAGGTAGGGCGCATCATTGATTCACGGTGGGTGCACCGGAGACTTCAGTACCTTATTCATTAGAAGGGGTATTCCGTTGAGGATTGGTCATGGGTTCCGGCCAGTTCGGTGCATGCTGATCGACTGGTATGAGCTTTTCATGCCAGATACCCTGAGAAGCCTGGGGGTCCAGTGGCCCCCCGTTAAGAGGGGGGTACTGTCATGATATTGGACATGGTTGATGTTCTGCTCTCACTGGGTTAACTTTTGCTGGCCTCCCTTTGGATCTGGGAGGGGTATTTATACTCACTCCAGACTAGGATTCTCTGTCAGCTATACTGTTGCTCTGACTGTGTGTCTGACCCCTTGGTGTGCTTGTATATTGCATTGCTTGTTTGCCTCCCGTGTATGACCTGGTCTGTCCGCTCACTCTGTTTTTTGTCTCACGTTTTGGTACTATTGTCTTCTCCGGTTCTGACCTCCTGGCTTGGTTATTGTTACTCTGTTACAGTTTGTCCCTATTGCCCGTTCTGGTTTGCTGATCTATTGCTATGTCCTGACTATCCATCCTGTCTAATCCTTTGGTACTGTCGTGCTATCTCGTGCTTTGATCCTGGCCTGATTTGGTTTACGTCCCTGTCTATGCCCCTTGGTAAATTTGTCCCATAGTTACCCTTCTAGGAGTTTTCCTGCAGCTCCTAGCTCTCTGGAACTTAGGCCACACCCCAGCAGTCACATGCTTCAGGTCCTGTTTGTCTGAAGCACGCATCTTCACCGCTGCTTCCCCGCTCCACAGGTATCTTTGGGCTCAGTTTGTTTTACTCAGGACACGCGCACTGGCTCAGTGAGCAAGTGCAGTGCGATGTTCCTGACACACATCAAATGAAGGACAGACGCCAGGAAAGTGGCCTCAATTCACCCACAGTACTAATTGTAGCATGGCACTGCAGCAATCAGCCAGGCATGAGATATCGAGGTCTGGGACAGCATTTACAGCTTTCAATTGAACATCACAGTAAGATGAGGTGGGTGAGGGATCTGTGTAGGTCTCCTTTGCTGGGGGCCCTGATACCACATGCAACAGCTCAACTTGCTTTCATACTCAGCCACACTCAGGTGGCACAAATATCATATCAAATTTGTAGACTACTATTGTCAGAAAAATCGATGGATAGTAACACGGGTAGTTGACTCCAAAGAATTGGCGGCCTGACTGTCTTGGAGGCCTACTGCAGCTGTCATCAGGTTCCAGATTGCGGTCATCAGGCTCCGGGCTCCGGATCTAGGAAGGAACTCAAGTGTGATGGTGCTAGAACCGCAGGATTGCTGGGCCTGCATGGAGCTAGCACCACATGGTAGTCAGAGCACAGGATAGGAGATGCTCTGCAGGATCACCGGTTACAAGAGACTCAGAGCCATTGGGTGTGAGACTCCAGACACAGAAGGATTCCAGAAACATAACACAGCAGACACAATTCAGACAAGGTCAGGTACAGGACAGGTACAGGATCAAGGATTCAGGCTTGGATATACCGCGTCCAGGACAGGGGCAGGAACAGGACAAAACAGGAATCAAGGCAAGGACTTTGGTTCCAAAATATAGACAGGAGAGGTCCAGGAACACCATACACACATGGCAAAGTTCAGGAGCTTTGTGAGTAGCTCTGGCCTCGCCCATAGGGCAGGGGGACTTTATATAGGAGCTGCCCCTCAGCAATTGGCTGGGGACAGCATTTCAAGTACACACTCTAACTCTGATAAAAGCAGAGAAGGTGTGGCTGCGCACACCCTAAGCACAAACAGAAACCATTACAGCACAATCAGTGCAGGAACTGAGACTCAGGGCACCTGACAGTGGCTGCACGCCCAGACACATGTGGAAAGTCATACACCAGTTGCTGTTAGGCATCGGGTTCCTGCCTCTGCACAGGAGGGAACTCGAGCCTTGCTTTCTGCAGTCTCCCATTCCTCTCCAGCCGGAGAGGAGACTGCTCAGCAGAGACGTCGGTCCCAGCGCCTTGCTCAGGCTAATGATAGGTGTCTGGTTGCTCCTTCTGGCTCTGCTATTGTATCATGTGTGAGCCAGTAGCAAGCAGACGCTCCTGGGACTAAGTCCTGCTTTTCCCCTACTGAGCATGCCCATGGGACAACCTCTCTTTGGAGGTCGGAGGTCACATGCTCAGGTCCTATTGCTGCTCCGATTGGACCTCCAGGAAGGTCCTGGAAGGCTGCAGCTATAAAATTCCTTCCTTACATTAAAGAAATGTTTTACTACAGCCCCTGTGTTGGTACAACCCGATTCGTCAAGACCTTTTATCGTGGAGGTCGACGCTTCGGAGGTGGGGGTGGGGGCAGTATTGTCACAGTGCTCATCCACCCTGACTAACCTCAAACCCTGTGCCTTTTTCTCTAAGAAGTTCACTTCGGCCGAGAGAAACTGATGTCGGCAACAGGGAGTTTTTGGCGGTTAAATTGGCCTTCGAAGAATGGAGGCATTTTTTGGAGGGGGCCGCTCATCCCATTATGGTCATCACTGATCATAAAAACCTGGCCTATATCGAGTCCGCTAAGAGATTGCGCCCAGGCTCGGTGGGCACTTTTTTTTTCTCGATTTCATTTTACCATCACGTTCCGACCAGGGTCTAAAAATGTAAAGGCGGATGCCTTATCCCAAAGTTTTGATTCTGTGTCCCTTCCAGAACCTCCTTCCTCCATTCTTCAACCGGGAGTTGTTGTAGCCTAAGTCTCCTCTGAGTTACGGAGAGAGATTCTGGAAGCACAAGGTCCCAGGAATAACCCCCCAGGTAAATTGTTTGTACCCGAACAATTCCGTCTCACACTCCTACAAGAATTTCATGATTCTGTGTTAAGTGCACACCGTGGTATTGCAGCTACCCGGGGGGCAGTGGCTAGGGTTTTTTGGTGGCCCTCTATGGGTACTGATATCAAAAGGTTTGTAAATACTTGTGGGGTGTGCGCTCGCTCTAAAAGCTGTCAGGTTCATCCGGCCGGGGAATTGGTGCCTTTGCCAATTCCAGATAAACCATGGACACACCTGTCCATGGACTTTATCACTAATCTTCCATCTTCCAAGGGCAACTCAGTGGTATGGGTAGTGGCTGTCGCCGGCCGAACGGAATTATGATATCGGCAACAGGGAATTGTTGGCCATCAAACTGGCTTTTGAGGAATGGAGACACTTCTTGGAGGGGGCGGCTCACCAGGTCACAGTTATCACCGACCATAAGAATCTGCTCTACCTGGAGTCGGCCAAGCGTCTGTCTCCTAGGCAGGCTCGCTGGGCATTGTTTTTAACTCGTTTCAATTTTCTTGTGACGTACCGTCCCGGGGCTAAAAACACCAAGGCGGATGCTTTGTCTAGGTGTTTTCCGGGGGGAGAACCTCGGGAAGAGCCGGTACCCATCCTCCAGAAAGGGGTAGTGGTCTCGGCTCTCACGACTGAGGTAGAGGCGGAGATTGCCGAGGCCCAAGAGGAGGTACCACCAGGACTTCCCGCCAACAAATCACTTGTACCCCTGCATCTTCGGCCTAAGGTGTTGAAGGAACACCACGATTCGGTACTGGCTGGTCACCCAGGGGTGAAGGGCACCTTAGAGCTGGTATCGCGTCGTTTCTGGTGGCCCAAAATCCGGCAGGACGTGGTCTCGTACGTGGCAGCTTGCATCACGTGCGCTAGGGCTAAGTCACCCCGAACCCGTCCTGCTGGCACGCTACAGCCTCTGGGGGTACCCAATAGGCCATGGACAGAAATCTCCATGGATTTTATCACTGACTTGCCAGCCTCGGCAGGGAACACGGTCATCCTGGTGGTGGTTGACCGTTTTTCAAAGATGGCGCATTTTGTGGCGTTGTCCTCTTTGCCCAATGCTAAGACGTTGGCTCAGGTATTTGTGAAGGAGGTGGTCAGACTCCACGGAGTACCGTCTGACATAGTATCTGATAGGGGTACGCAATTTGTGGCGAGGTTTTGGAAAGCTTTTTGCTCTAGGTTGGGGATCAAGTTGTCACATTCATCGGCGTTTCATCCACAGTCTAATGGACAAACTGAGCGCATGAACCAAAATCTAGAACAGTATTTACGATGCTTTGTGTCCGACAACCAGGAGGAGTGGTCTACTTTCCTTCCTCTGGCCGAATTCGCATTAAATAATCACCGCCAAGAGTCATCAGGAGAGTCTCCATTCTTTTGTGTGTACGGTCAACATCCTCAGTTTTGTACCTTACGTCAGGGTGACTCCGGGGGTGTCCCGGAGGAGGATCAGCTAGGAGCCCAATTGTCATCAGTCTGGAGGCGGGTGAAACAGCGTTTGTTGAGCATGAGTGCCAGGTACAAACGGGTGGCTGACAGTAGACGCGTGCCAGGTCCGGACCTGTGTGTGGGTGAATGGGTGTGGTTAGCTACGAAGAACATAAAACTCAAAATCCCATCTTTAAAACTGGGTCCAAGGTTTATTGGGCCTTTTAGGATTTCTGCCATCATTAACCCAGTGGCTTATCGGTTGGAACTTCCTGCGGTGTACAGAATACATAACGTTTTTCACAGGGCTTTATTGAAAAAGGTGGTAGGCTTGGTGGACACGACGCCGATGCCACCTCCAGTCATGGTGGATGGCGAGTTAGAGTTCGAGGTCGCCAAGGTGGTGGACTCTCGAGTAGTACGCCGTACTCTTCAGTATTTGGTGCACTGGCGGGGGTATGGTCCAGAGGAGAGGTCTTGGGTTCCAGCCTCAGACATACATGCGGATCGGCTGGTCAGTTCTTTTCACCATCGTCATCCGGACAAGCCGGGTCCTATGAGTCTTGAGGGCCCTGGGGTCCCTCGTAGAAGACGGGGTACTGTCATGTCGGACGCTGTTCACACCACAGCATCCGGCAGGCAGAGGTAGTTCCACCTCCAGCCACTATAGCCTCAGTGGCGCCGGTTTAATCTTCAGGCTCTCGGGGGTTAATCCTGCTGGAGACCAGGTTGGAAGGTTAGTCACGCCCACGGTCTTTAAATAGTCATACTGGCATATGGGCGTCGCCGATTATAGCTTGTGTTTCATACCAAGTGGTTCCGGTCTGGAGTGGAGGTGTTCAAGAGAGAGAGATTCATATCTGGTGTCGTATGATCCGTCGTTATCCTTTCTCCTTCCCATATTTGTGTTTAGTTGTTCCCTGTTCACATTACTGTTTATTCCTGTGTGTGTGCAGCGCAGTGCAGTTTAAGTTCTCCCTGTCTGTCATTATTTGTGTGGGAGCTTTGGTGGTGTGACTCCTCACTGGGTGGAGGGTGGAGGGTTAAGTGCAGGGCTGAGCAGGAGATAAGGAAAGGTCGGAGGCTCAGGCATTTGCACCTTCAGCAAAAACCCTGGGTTGAGGGTCAGACAGGGTTTCCCCTAGTAAAAGGGACACCACAGGGGCCCCGCGTATTTCAGCCTTAGTTGAACTAAGCCCCCGTGACAGATACTGACTGCTGAGCCATGTGTCTAATCCTCTCCTGTGTGATACTGACTGCTGAGCTGTGTATCTAATCCTATACTGTGTAATACTGACTTCTGAGCCATGTGTCTAATCCTATCCTGTGTGATACTGACTGCTGAGCCGTGTATCTAATCCTATCCTGTGTGATACTGACTGCTGAGCCGTGTACCTAATCCTATCATGTGTGATCCGCACCGTCGCAGCTACAGCCATAAAATTTGGCACAGTCACACGTCTGGACCCCGAGAGCGTCCTAAGCTATGTTGTGAGGCGAAATTTTAACCCCCCGTGTTCCAATTCACCAAACAATTTTGCCCCTATCTACATAATGGGGAAAAAGAGTGTGTGCGTCAAACCCCGCCCCTCATTATGATGTCATAATGGTTGCTATGGCGGCGCTGATTCATCATAGGTTGCAAGCCCCGCCGCTCATTATGATGTCATAATGGTTGACTATGGAATGGAGGATGTGTGATGGGTATATGGGCACTGGACTATGGGATGGCGGATATGTATGATGGGTATATGGGCACTCTACTATGGGATGGAGGATGTGTGATGGGTATATGGGCACTCTACTATGGGATGGAGGATATGTATGATGGGTATATGGGCACGGGACTATGGGATGGAGGATGTGTGATGGGTATATGGGCACGGGACTATGGGATGGAGGATATGTATGATGGGTATATATGGGCACGGGACTATGGGATAGAGGATGTGTATGATGGGTATATGGCACGGGACTATGAGATGAAGGATGTATGATGGGTATATGGGCATGGGCCTATGGGATGGTGGATATGTATGATGGGTATATGGGCACGGGACTATGGGATGGAGGATGTGTGATGGGCATATGGGCACTCGACTATGGGATGGAGGATATGTATGATGGGTATATGGGCACGGGCCTATGGGATCGTGGATATGTATGATGGGTATATGGGCACGGGACTGTGGGATGGAGGATAATTATAATTTGTTGCAACTAACCACAGTTAGCTACTATGCCCGGGCAGCGCCGGGCTCTTCAGTTAGTTAGTATATAAAAGTCCTATCCCGAGTAGAAAGCCGCTGGATATTCAGGCTTAACACCCTGGTTCCGAATGGACTTAATGAAAATCATGGCTTTGGGTCTTTTCTTTAGGATATTTATGGGTCTTCTTAGATTTAATAGATTTTATGGACTTTCTGTTTTGTTTTGTTTTTATGTTGTGTTTGTATATGATTTTATCCCTCTTTTTTATGTGATTTTAATTACCGTATATATCTCTTTTCAGATTCACTCATTTATTGATTCATTTGCGGTTTGGGTACAGTCCGTTTGGGTTCGTCCTGTGTGTGGTAATTGGACACTTTTCGTGGATAAAAACTAGATTAATAAAGACTGAAATTACTACTACTATCAAAAAATCTTGACTTTACGGTCGATATATATAGACTTTTTGTGAATATATTTTTTCATGTGACTAAGGACTCTTTGAAATCTT
Source organism: Dendrobates tinctorius (assembly GCF_039654945.1). Taxonomy (NCBI): domain Eukaryota; kingdom Metazoa; phylum Chordata; class Amphibia; order Anura; family Dendrobatidae; genus Dendrobates; species Dendrobates tinctorius. The sequence goes on along the minus strand of NW_027361770.1, from coordinate 1,489,921 downwards.
TTGTATCCCTTCGAGAATTATGCATAATGGGTGGATACATTTCTAGTATTATTTAATTTTTCACTATTATTTTTTCTGTTCATTTTTATTTTATTTTTCATATTATTATTATTTTTTATTTTTAATTCTTTTTGCACTTAACACCTTTGAATAATTGCATCATAAATATACATGTAATTTATCATTATATACATATATTCACATAATTTATTATATAATTCACACACATTTATTATTAATGATATATTATTATATAATTCACAAATAACACTTTGGATGTTTTCATATTTATTATCTATTTAATATTTTTTTACTCACACATTATTATTATTATTGTTATTATTATGCATTTACATAGCGCCATTTATTCCATGGCGCTTTACATGTGAAAAGGGGAAATATAGACAAATATAATAAACATGTGTAAGACAAGGGACACACAAGTACATAAGGAGAGGGGACCCTGCCCGCAAGGGCTCACAGTCTACAGTCACACATAGGGTATTTCTTCTCTCTTGTATAATATAATTCAGCATGTAGCACTTTAGTATGTTATTCATTAGGTTAATATAATTCACAATTGACTTGTGTATAAGTCGAGGGGGGGCGTTTTCAGCACAAAAAAAGTGCTTAAAAACTCGGCTTACACACGAGTATATATGGTAATTTGTTTTACCTATTTTGGGAAATTTATGCTTAATGATAAATATTCTGTTTTATAACAGTTTGTATTCCCAATGTGGGCCTTAAAGCCAGAGAGAAAGCCTGGCAGGATAAGGCCATAGGTCTTTTCAAACAAAGTAGCATTAGTAATTTTAATCCCAATTCTGCCCATAGTGATTACAAGGAGATTAAGTCTAAATACAAGAATTTGCTCAGCAAAAAAAAAAAAAAAGAGTTTGGTGGACTAAAGCATCTCTTGATAATTATATGCAACAAAACATTATTCCACGTGGTTTGAGAATGCAGCTGTATCCAACCTTTGGGCTAGATGACTCTGATTTGACTACTAAATAGATGAATACTGCCACCTCCTGTTCAAAAACTTTTATGGAAATTATAAATGACAAAAATACTTCTTTATTAGAAGAAATTGACACTGAGCTCAATTTAATACAAAAGGATCTTGCATCCCAATTATCCTCTGATGATTTAAATGGATTTTATCAAGAAATAAGTCTTGAATTGGAAAAATGTGAACAACAAATTATCTGTATGAAAATGAAAAAATATCAGAGAGATAAAGAAGACTACAAGCAAAAAAAGATCTATCGATGGCAATTTAGATCATAGAATGGTGGTAAACCCAAAAGTCATACAAGAAGTCTGTCTGTTTTCTCCATTTCCTCTGATCAAGTTGTGTACCCTCTACTCATAAACAGGAATATCATAATCCTAGACGAATTAAAACTACACAGGGGTCTATAATGCAGGGTTCCCCAACTCCAGTCCTCAAGGCCCACCAACAGGTCATGTTTTCAGGATTTCCCTTGTATTGTACAGGTGATGCAATTATCACCTGGGCAATACTAAGGAAATCCTGAAAACATGACCTGTTGGTGGGCCTTGAGGACTGGAGTTGGGGAACCCTGTAGTAATGGTAACAGACGTAATGATCATCCAAAAGGTAATTAATTTATCTTCTCATGCGCTTTCTAATGAACATAAATCATTACTGGAAAAAGTTTTAACCTTCTCTCCTCCCCAACCTTTAGACATCTTTACTACAATAAAGGAAATTCATCTGTTTGCAAGAAAACTTATTTTAAAAAGATTTTGTGAAAAATCTGATATGGTGATACCATTGAACTCCGAAGAAGAAAGGGATGCCATTGCTATTCTTCAATCATTGGCTGACGAGAACAATTCCTCAGACTCGGTGAGCACCTTCCCAAACTTTCTTTTTTTTAAATCTAAAAAATTTCTTAATATCAATTCTTGCCCAGCAGTTGAAATTTTTGTTAAATTACTGACTGAGGATATAGAAAAAATAAACTGTAAATACTATCTTGAGACAAATGATCGTAAAGATAGAAAAATCCTTCAAGAGCTGCAAGAGCAGATAAAGGGGGAAACTTGGTCATCTGGCCTAATGAATTATATGAAAAGCAAGCCTTCAAGTTAGGGTGTGTGCACACGTTGTGGATTCTGCTGCGGATCCGCAGGGGATTTGGTCCTGCGGATCCGCAGCATTTTCTGCTGCGGTGTACAGTACCATTAAAAGCAATGCAAAATGAAAACCACAGTGCAGATTTTTCCACGTGGATTTGCTGCGGTTTCAAAACCACAGCATGTCAATTCTTTGAGGATTCCGCAGAGGTTTAGCACCTGCTACATGACAGGTGTCAAACCGCAGGGGAAACTGCAGGCTAAACCGCAGATAAACCGCAGGTCTTTTGACCTGCGGATTTACCTGCTGATTTAGACAAAACCTCGTGGAAAAATCCACAGCAGAATCTGCAACATGTGCACACACCCTTAGGGTGTGTGCACACGCTGCGGTTCCACAGCGGATTTGGCCGCTGCGGATCAGCAGAAGTTTTTGCTGCAGTGTACAGTACCATAATATCCTATAGATATTAAAAACCGCAGCGCAGACGGTGCAGATTTTTCCGCGCGGTTTTCCTGCGGTTTCAAAACCGCAGAAAGAATTGACATGTCAATTCTTTCTGCGGATTCCGCTGTGGTTTGCCATCTCCTCCATTGAGGAGATGAAAAACCGCAGGGCAAAACTGCAGGCCAATCCGCAGGTAAAACCGCAGGTCTTTTGACCTGCAGATCTACCTGCGGATTTTGCAAAATCCGCGCGGCCAAATCCGCACCCCATTCCGCAGCGTGTGCACGTACCCTTACTCTCAGATAGCCAATGTTATAAGAGATTGACTTATATCCCCCTTCAGGACTTTCAAAAGAACTTATTTGCATTCTCATGGAAGCCTATAAGGAAGGGATTATTCAAAAAAAACTGTTGGAATTTATAGAAACTTTGAAACCAAAACTACCAATATTTTATCTTCTCCCGAAATTACATAAGAATGCCTTGGACCCACCAGGCCATCCTATTGTTCTGTACTGAAATGATATGTAGAATAATTATTACTTAAAACCAGTTGTTACTATTTTGCCCTCTTATATCCTAGACATAACAACGGTACTCAAAAGACTTGATCAGCTCAGACTGATTACAATATGATTCTTGTCACAGCGGACGTTGAGGCACATTATAAGTCTATTAAACATACTCAAGGTGTGATTGTGTGATAGGCTATGTGGATATCATTTTGTGTATATTTCTATTTCACTGATTTGCATAGTGTTTTCCTTGTTGCCTTGTACATCTGCAGCCTGACTTTTATCTATGTCTCTTGATGACCCCCTATAGTGTCATAATCCCCAGGCACCTTTTGTTAGGCATGGGAGGCCTGAGAACTGCCCCAACCAGTCTGGCTACTCCTGGACATGGGGAGGGGGCTGGAAGGGACAGGAGGGGGGAAGTCAGTTGCGGTGGGGAGAGCATCTTGTGAAGACAGGACTTCAGGGAGAAAGAAGAGTATATGGAACATGTTATCCACTGTCAGCTGGATTTTGGACTCTCATCTCCCTGGACATGTTATCCTGTTACTGAACTGCATTTGGATTCTGGACTATCTTATCCTTTGTGTGGTGGACTGAATATGGACCTTTCATATTTTTTGCCTAAATAAAGGTCTTGGAATTGTTCACTCTTCGCTTGCTCTGGTGATTGTGTGATACCAGAGAAGGACCCCGTGACAACTGGTGGCAGCAGTGGGATCAACAGAGCGTAACCCAATGGAGAACCACCCACAGAGTGAGTACAGAAATTGGACTGTATCCAGTTTACAGGAGAGAGCCAGAGACCTGGGCCTGAACTACCAGGGACTGACTAAAGAAGCCTTAATTGACCTACTGGTCAAGTTCAGAAAAGAGCGACCAGAATGGTGACTGGTCTGCAAACCCTGTCTTATGAGGAAAGGTTGCAGGATTTGGGAATGTTTAGTTTTCAAAAGAGAAGACTGAGAGGAGACTTAATAGCGGTCTACAAATATCTAAAGGGCTGTCACATTGTAGAAGGATCAACTTTATTCTCATTTGCACAAGGAAAGACTAGAAGCAATGGGATGAAACTGAATGGGAGGAGACACAGATTAGATATTAGAAAAAACTTTTTGACAGTTAGAGTGATCAATGAGTGGAACAGGCTGCCACGAGAAGTTTTGAGTTCTCCTTCAATGGAAGTCTTCAAACAGAGGCTGGACAGACATCTGACTGGGATGATTTAGCGAATCCTGCTTTGAGCAGGGGGTTGGACCAGATGGCCCAGGAGGTCCCTTCCAACTCTACGATTCTATGATTCTATGACCACCTACTCCCATATGTCTGAAGGAAAAGCACTGGAGACAGGGATCCCCACCCCAAAAAGCCAGTGGGTGGTGTGGTACGAAGAAGAGATGGCGGTTCTGGGCCCCGGTGTCTCTCGGGAGTATAAGGAAGAGGCTGCCCGCCGGGCACAGCGGAGACAAGAAGCAATGGAGCTTGAAAGAGGGAGTAATGCAATGTGGAGTGTAAACCCAACGATCCGGGAGCCTGTACGGATCACCCGGACAGAGTTTAAGCCATTTGATGAGGCTTCCGGAGATGTGATGGGGTTCTTCAAGGACTTTGAGCAGCAGTGTGCTGTGATGGAGGTGCCCCACTCTGGCTGGATGTGTTTGTTAGTGGGACTCCTGAATGGAAGCATGGCGGAGGCTTACCGAACCATTGACACACAGCGGAATCGGGATTATAACATTGTAAAGCAGACTGTCCTGGATTACCATGCTGTCACCCCAGACTCATATAGGGCCAAGTTCCGAGACCTCCCATGCACCACAGGGGGATCGTTTAGGATGTATGCACATAAGATGTCCCAGGCATGTCGGAGATGGCTGGAAGCAGAAAACGCCTTTACTGTGGAAGATGTTATACAGACGTTCCTTATAGAACAATTTCTTGCCAAGTGCCCCGCAGAGGTACAGGAATGGGTCCGGGAGTGCACGCCGTGTACCATGGATAGAGCTGCAGCCCTGGCCGATGAAGCCCTTACTATCCGACCGCAATGGAGGAGGTTTCTGGACAATGAACCACGGCCTGCTACCGCACCCCGTCCCCCTCAGAAAATATCTGCCCTTCCACCTTGTCGCAAGCCGTTGACTATCACGCCTCCCAATCCTGGGCCCCAACAGTTCTGACGAAGACCTGGGGGTATCACAGAGAGGAGATGTTATGTGTGTGGGCAACCTGGACATTTGCAGTTTGGATGTCCCTCAAGGATTCGGAGGGAGCCCCACGCAGCCCCACCTCATCCAGTGCATCTGGTGCACTCCATCCCGCATGAGGAAGAGCTACCACCATCCCCACCAGAGTGGACCACCGACTACGGCACCATAGATACCCCTTCTGGAGTGTACGGACTCCGGCCTTTGTCCTTTGGCTACCCAGAGCAACGGCAACGCCACCTGCAGGATGTCTTAATTGATGGATACAAAGTGTCAGGATTTAGAGACACGGGGCATTTCTGACTATCGCTGACCCCCGTGTGGTTCGACCCAAGGCAATTCACCAGGGTGCAGGGATTCCCATTGTCTTGGCGGGGGGTGTCCGCAAATATATAGAGCGAGCTTTGGTGCGTTTGGACTATGGTTTTGGAGAAAAACTGTGCTGGATTGGAGTTATGGGAGGACTTCCTGCAGATATTCTCCTTGGGAACAACATTGGCGAGTTTCAGTGTCATTTTGTGGGAGCAGCCACTCAACTACAGGCCCTTCAAGCACCACGACTTCTGGACCCCACTGGGGAGCAATCTGTTTGGCCAGAAAGTCCGTGGGCCTCTCACTCTTCTGAAAGAATTGGAGGGAGATATTGCAGACATTGGAATGCCCATCATTCTCTATGTTCTAGAGTTCAGAGACCGTCTTGCCCAGCTAGCTACCTTGGCTAATGATCGACAGCAAATGGTCCAGTCCAGTTAAGAAACCTGGTATGACCGTAACGCCAGGACCCGGGAATTTATGGAAGGACAACAAGTGCTTATAAATATTGCAACCCCTGCTACTGTACAAGGAACTATAAACGATTGAGCAATGTGGACTAAAGTGAGCAGGCCAGAGGTCTGTGTAGACCTCATAGCGTGCTCACTTATTATGGGGGTAGAGAGGTTGTGATGGTGTGATAGACTATGTGGATATCATTTTGTGTATATTTCTATTTCACTCATTTGCATAGTGTTTTTCTTGTTGCCTTGTACGTCTGCAGCCTGACTTTTATCTATGTCTCTTGATGACCCCCTATAGTGTCATAATCCCCAGGCATCTTTTGTCAGGCATGGGAGGCCTGAGAACTGCCCCAACCCATCTGGCTACTCCTGGACATGGGGAGGGGGCTGGAAGGGACAGGAGGGGGGAAGTCAGTTGTGGTGGGGAGAGCATCGTGTGAAGACAGGACTTCAAGGAGAAAGAAGAGTATATGGAACATGTTATCCACTGTCAGCTGGATTTTGGACTCTCATCTCCCTGGACATGTTATCCTGTTACTGAACTGCATTTGGATTCTGGACTATCTTATCCTTTGTGTGGTGGACTGAATATGGACCTTTCGTATTTTTGCCTAAATAGAGGTCTTGGAATTGTTCACTCTTCGCTTGCTCTGTTGATTGTGTGATACCAGAGAAGGACCTCGTGACACAAGGTATAGCAGCAGTGTCTTGGTTTCTAAACAATAGCAATATGGATTTCACCTTGATTACACTTTTGTTAACCCTCTTAGAATTTATCTTAACACATAATTGTTTCACTTTTAAAGATCAAATGTTCCTCCAATTACAGGGCACAGCAATGGGGGCAGCTTGTGCCCCCTCATATGATAATTTATCTTTAGTGTTTTGGGAGCATGACATCTTCCAGTGCTCCAGTATACCTGGTATTGATAAGATCCAAAACTAGATAAGATATATTGATGGCATCATGTTTGTCTGGGAGTTGACCCTTGAAGAACTTAAAAATTTGAAGTTTATACTTAATGATAACAACATGAATATTCACTTGACCTATTCCTATGGACGTAAAGTTACCTTACTTGACATTGATGTACCAATTAATAATGATGGCTCCATTCTTACTACTATTTTTAGAAAACCTACTGCCACCAACTCTATTTTGCACGCAAAATCTTTTCATCTGCCCTCTACGATTCGATCAATACCAATAGGACATTACCTAAGAGCTAAAAGGATCTGCTCCACAGAACAAGTCTATCATGAGCAAGCTAAAGATCTATACTCTAGATTTCGAGAGAGGGGCTATGGGCATAGATGAATTTGATATGCCTACAGTAGAGCACAAGAGGTTACAAGAAACCAACTGCTATACCAAACTAGGACCAAAGAAAAGGCATCTGACACATCCAAGATGAGGTTAATCACACCTTTTAACAACCAATTGAAAGAATTAACGGAAATCATCCACAACCGTTGGAATGTTTTGCTTGTTGACCTGATTCTAAAGAAGACCTTTACTTCTAAACCACTCATAACAGCTAAAAGATCTAAGAGCCTAACAGATTTATTGGTCAGAAGTCATTATTCTCCTATTAAACCATCTCAGAACAGTCTTCTTGGTGAAATGCAAGGATTTTTTTTCCTGTAAAAGATGGAAAGGTTGCACTAATACGATTAAAAGTAAAGAATTTTATAATTCATATCAGACTCAAAAATTCGAAATAAAAAATATCTTAACTGTACATCGCAAGGAGTAATTTATTCTGCATGCTGCCCATGCAATAAAATTTATATGTTCATGACAACCAGAGAACTCCGTATGAGAACAAGAGAACACGTGCAAGATATAGAAAAATCTAAAGAGGCCAAGCAAGATGAACAATTTAAAACTCTCCCTCGACACTTTAGGGCAGTTCATAACTCGGATGCAGGAGTGATTTAATTATGGCCATAAACCAGGTAACTCTGGGTATGAGGGGTGGGAATTTACACTGCGTGCAGAATTATTAGACAAGTTGAATTTTAGAGGGTTCTTTTTATTATTGAACAACACTTATGTTCTCAATCAACCCAAAAGACTCATAAATATCAAAGCTTAATATTTTTGGAAGTTGGAGTGGGTTTTTTTTAAGATTTGGCTATCTTAGGAGGATATCTGTTTGTGCAGGTAACTATTACTGTGCAGAATTATTAGGCAACATAATAAAAACCAAATATATACCCATCTCACTTGTTTATTTCCACCAGGTAAACCAATATACGGTAACACAAAATTTAGAAATAAACATTTCTGACATTCAAAAACAAAAAAACAGTGACCAATATAGCCACCATTCCTTACGATGACACTCAAAAGCCTTCCATCCATAGATTCTGTCACTTGCTTGATCTGTTTACGATCAACATTGCGTGCAGCAGCCACCACAGCCTCCCAGACACTATTCCGAGAGGTGTAATGTTTTCACTCCCTGTAGATCTCACATTTTATGAGGGACCACAGGTTCTCTATGGGGTTCAGATCAGGTGATCAAGGGGGCCTTGTCATTATATTTTCTTCTTTTAGACCTTTACTGGGCAGCCACACTGTGGAGTATTTGGAGGCATGTGATGGAGCATTGTCCTGCATGAAAATCATGTTTTTCCTGAATGATACAGACTTCTTCTTGTACCACTGCTTGAAGAAGGTGTCTACCAGAAACTGGCAGTAGGTCTGGGAGTTGAGCTTCACTCCATCCTCAACCCGAAAAGGTCCCACAAGTTCATCTTTGATGATACCAGCCCATACCAGTACCCCACCTCCACCTTGCTGGTGTCTGAGTCGGAGCAGAGCTCTCTGCCCTTTACTGATCCAGCCTTGGGCCCATCCATCTGGTCCTTCAAGAGTCGCTCTCATTTCATCAGTCCATAAAAACTTAGAAAAATCAGTCTTAAGATATTTCTTGGCCCAGTCTTGACGTTTTATCTTATGGTTCTTGGTCAAAGGTGTTCATTTTTCAGCTTTCCTTACCATAGCCATGTCCCTGAGTATGGCACACCTTGTGCTTTTTGACACTCCAGTAACGTTGCAGCTCTGAAATATGGCAAAACTGGTGGCAATTGGCATCTTGGCAGCTTGACGCTTGATTTTCCTCAATTCATGGGCAGTTATTTTGCGCCTTTGTTTATCAACACACTTCTTGCGACCCTGTTGGCTATTTGCCATGAAATGCTTGACTGTTCGGTGATCACGCTTCAAAAGTTTGGCAATTTCAAGACTGCTGCATCCCTCTGCAAGACATCTCACAATTTTTGACTTTTCAGAGTCCGTCAAATCTTTTTTCAGACCCATTTTGCCAAAGGAAAGGAAGTTGCCTAATAACTAAGCACACCTTATATAGGGTGTTGATGTCATTGGACCACACCCCTACTCATTACAGAGATGCAAATCACCTGATTTACAATATTGGCAGTTGGCTTTCAAGCCTATACAGCTTGCAGTAGGACAACATGTAAAAAAGGATGATGTGATCAAAATACTCATTTGCCTAATAATTCTGCACACAGTGTATTTAAAGTTCTATCCCAAGTAGAAAGCAGTTGGATATTCAGGCTTAACACCCTGGTTCCGAATGGACTTAATGAAAATCATGGTTTTGGGTCTTTTATTCAGGATATGTATGGATCTTTTAAGGTTTAATAGATTCTATGGGCTTTTTGTTTTGCCTTTTTAACCCCTTCCTGACCAGTGACACAGTGTATGCGTCATGAAGTCAGTGCCAATCCAACCAATGACGCATACGCTGTGTCATGACTTGAAAGCCCCCCTGCGGATCGGGAGACCGGGGTCAATGAAAGGTCACCCGACCCGCAGGTACAGGGGGCTTTGTACTTCACTCTAAGGGGGGGTGGCTTCGCCTCCCCATAGCTATGATCGCTCTGATTGGCTGTTAAAAGGAAAACAGTCAATCAGAGCGATAGTAATATTTCATCAATGAAATTTGATGAAATATTACAATCCAGCCATGGCCGATGCTGCAGTAGCATCGGACATGGCTGGAGACACCGATCCGACCCCCCACCGGCTAACGGGGCGATCTGCCCCGTCACCAAATGACAGCGGCGATCTGCCGCCGCTGTCATGATCTGCTCCCCCCGCCTTCCCTCCACTCCCCGCCAGCTTCCGATCCCCCCTCACCCACCCCTGGTACATAGTATGTCCCTCTGGCCATCCCGGAGTCCCTCTGTCCCGGATCATGGGCGCCGCCATCTTGGAAAATGGCGGGCGCATGCGCAGTGCACCCACCAGAATCTGAAACGCTGCAGATTCATTCATTCATTTTGATCACAGTGATAAACTTTCACAGTGATCAAAATTAAAAATAAAGTAAATAGATCCCCCCTTTATCACCCCCATAGGTATGCACAAATAATAAAATAAAGAAAATATTTTTATTTTTCCATTTGGGTTAGAATTAGGGTTAGGGTTAGAATTAGGATTAGGGTTGGAATTAGGGTTAGGGTTGGAATTAGGGTTAGGATTAGGGTTAGGGGTGGGTTGAGATTAGGGTTTGGCTTGTGGTTAGGGTTAAAGTTGGGATTACTTTAGGGTAAGGGGTGTGTTGGGGTTAGGGTTATGATTAGGGTTAGGGATGTGTTGGGGTTAGGGTTGGAGTTAGAATTGAGGAGTTTCCACTGTTTAGGCACATCACGGGGTCTCCAAACGCGACATGGCACCACCATTTATTCCAGCCAATTTTGCGTTCAAAAAGTTAAACATTGTTCCCTCCATTCTGAGCCCCGACGTGTGCAGTGGTTTACTTACACTTATGGGGTATCAGCATACTCAGGAAAAATTGCACAACAACTTTCTTGTGGGGAGTTTCTACTGTTTAGGCACATCAGAGGCTCTGCAAATGTACATGACGCCCGCAGACCATTCCATCAAAGTCGGCATTTCAAAAAGTCACTACTTCCTTTCCGAACCCCGACGTGTGCCTGAACAGTGGTTCCCCCCACATGTGGGGCACCAGCGTATTCAGGAAAACTGTACAACAACATTTGGGGTCGAATTTCTCCTGTTACCCTTGTGAAAATAAAAAATTGTGGGCTAAAACATAATTTTTTGAGAAAAAAAATATTTTTTATTTCCATGGCTCTGCGTTATAAACTTCTGAGAAGCACTCGGGGGTTCAAAGTGCTCACCACACATCTAGATAAGTTCCTTGGGGGGGTTTAGTTTCCAAAATGGGGTCACTTGTGGGGTGTTTCTACTGTTAAGGTACATCAGAGGCTCTGCAAATGTACATGACGCCCGCAGACCATTCCATCAGTCAGCATTTCAAAACGTCACTACTTCCCTTCCGAGCCCCGACATGTGCCCGAACAGTGGTCCCCCCCCACATATGGGGCACCAGTGTACTCAGGACAAACTGTACAACAACTTTTGGGGTCCAATTTCTTCTGTTATCATTGTGAAAATAAAAAATAGCAAGCTAAAAAATAATTTTTTGAGGAAAAAATTTTTTTTTATTTTCACTGCTCTGCGTTATACACTTCTGTGAAGCACCTGGGCATTCTAAGTGCTCACTATGCATCTTGATAAGTTCCTTAGGGGGTCTAGTTTCCAAAATGGGGTCATTTGTGGGGGAGCTCCAAAGTTTAGGCACACAGGGGTACTCCAAACACTACATGGTGTCCGCTAACGATTGGAGCTAATTTTCCATTCAAAAAGTCAAATGGCGCTACTTCCATTCTGAGCCCTGCCGTGCGCCCAAACAGTGGTTCCCCCCCACATATGGGGTACCAGCGTACTCAGGACAAACTGGGCAACAACTTTTGGCATCCAATTTATCCTGTTACCCTTGGAAAAATAAAAAATAGCGGGCTAAAAAAATCATTTTTGAGGAAAAAATAATTATTTTTTATTTTTATGGCTCTGCGTTTCTAAACTTCTGTGAAGCACTTGGGGGTTCAAAGTGCTCACTACACATCTAGATGAGCTCCTTGGGGGGTCTAGTTTCCAAAATGGGGCACTTGTTGGGGGTTTCTACTGTTTAGGCACATCAGGGACTCTGCAAACGCAACATGATGCCCACAGACCATTCCATCAAAGTCGGCATTTCAAAAAGTCACTACTTCCTTTCCAAACCCCGACGTGTGCCTGAACAGTGGTTCCCCCCCACATGTGGGGCACCAGCGTATTCAGGACAAACTGTACAACAACATTTGGTGTCGATTTTCTCCTGTTACCCTTGTGAAAATAAAAAATTGTGGGCTAAAACATAATTTTATGAGAAAAAAAAGATTTTTTATTTTCATGGCTCTGCGTTATAAACTTCTGAGAAGCACTCGGGGGTTCAAAGTGCTCACCACACATCTAGATAAGTTCCTTGGGGGGGTTTAGTTTCCAAAATGGGGTCACTTGTGGGGTGTTTCTACTGTTAAGGTACATCAGAGGCTCTGCAAATGTACATGACGCCCGCAGACCATTCCATCAGTCGGCATTTCAAAACGTCACTACTTCCCTTCCGAGCCCCGACATGTGCCCGAACAGTGGTCCCCCCCACATATGGGGTACCAGTGTACTCAGGACAAACTGTACAACAACTTTTGGGGTCCAATTTCTTCTGTTACCATTGTGAAAATAAAAAATAGCGAGCTAAAAAATAATTTTTTGAGGAAAAAAAATATTTTTATTTTCACTGCTCTGCGTTATACACTTCTGTGAAGCACCTGGGCATTCGAAGTGCTCACTATGCATCTTGATAAGTTCCTTAGGGGGTCTAGTTTCCAAAATGGGGTCATTTGTGGGGGAGCTCCAAAGTTTAGGCACACAGGGGTACTCCAAACACTACATGGTGTCCGCTAACGATTGGAGCTAATTTTCCATTCAAAAAGTCAAATGGCGCTACTTCCCTTCTGAGCCCTGCCGTGCGCCCAAACAGTGGTTCCCCCCCACATATGGGGTACCAGCGTACTCAGGACAAACTGGGCAACAACTTTTGGCATCCAATTTATCCTGTTACCCTTGGGAAAATAAAAAATAGCGGGCTAAAAAAATCATTTTTGAGGAAAAAATAATTATTTTTTATTTTTATGGCTCTGCGTTTCTAAACTTCTGTGAGCACTTGGGGGTTCAAAGTGCTCACTACACATCTAGATGAGCTCCTTGGGGGGTCTGGTTTCCAAAATGGGGTCACTTGTTGGGGGTTTCTACTGTTTAGGCACATCAGGGGCTCTGCAAACGCAACATGATGCCCACAGACCATTCCATCAAAGTCGGCATTTCAAAAAGTCACTACTTCCTTTCCGAACCGCGACGTGTACCTGAACAGTGGTCCCCCCCCACATATGTGGTACCAGCGTACTCAGGACAAACTGGACAACAACTTTTGGGGTCCAATTTCTCCTGTTACCATTGTGAAAATAAAAAATTGGGGGCTATAACATCATTTTTTGAGGAAAAAAATGATTTTTTATTTTCATGGCTCTGCGTTTCTAAACTTTTGTGAAGCACTTGGGGGTTCAAAGTGCTCACTACACATCTAGATGAGCTTCTTGGGGGGGTCTAGTTTCCAAAATGGGGTCACTTGTTGGGTGTTTGTACTGTTTAGGCATATCAGGGGCTCTGCAAACGCAACATGATGCCCACAGACCATTCCATCAAAGTCGGCATTTCAAAAAGTCACTACTTCCTTTCCGAACCGCGACGTGTGCCTGAACAGTGGTCCACCCCCCACATATGGGGTATCAGCGTACTCAGGACAAACTGGACAACAACTTTTGGGGTGTAATGTCTCCTGTTACCATTGTGAAAATAAAAAATTGGGGCTATAACATCATTTTTTGAGGAAAAAAATGATTTTTTATTTTCATGGCTCTGCGTTTCTAAACTTTTGTGAAGCACTTGGGGGTTCAAAGTGCTCACTACACATCTAGATAAGCTCCTTGGGGGGGTCTAGTTTCCATAATGGGGTCACTTGTGGGGGGTTTCCACTGTTTAGGCACATCAGGGGCCAGGGGCAGGCTGGGTCAGGTGGCAGGGAGGCATATGCCCCCCGGGCCGCTCCCCCAGGCGCACACATCGGGCCGGCAGCTTTCTCTGCGCAGCTCCGACTCTCTCTCTCCGCCCTCCCTGGACTTCTGGTCAGGTGACATGGCTGTAGCGAGAATGTATGGGCTCCTTGCAGTTCCTGACTACAGCCCATACATTCTAGCTGTCTCAGTAGTGAATTTGCTAGATTGTAGGGGCTCCTCTCAGGTCCTCTCAGCAGCCCATACAGTCTATGGGCTCCTTCCAGCAGCATCTACCATGACAAGAGGAGCTTTGCGTGCTGGGGATCGCTTGTGAGGTAAGTATGAAAAATGTTTTTTTTTATAAAATGAATTAAATGGATGAGGGGGGCTGCAAATGATGAAAGGGGGCGCTGCCAATGATGGAGGGGGCTGCAAATAATGGAAGGGGGCTGCAAATGATGGAGGGGGCTGCAAATGATGGAGGGGTGCTGAAAATGATGAAAGGGGGGCTGCCAATGTTGGAGGGGGGCTGCAAATGATGAAAGGGGGGCTGCAAATCATGGAGGGGTGCTGGAAATGATGGAGGGGTGCTGGAAATGATGAAAGGGGGGCTGCCAATGATGGTGGGGGCTGCAAATGATGGAGGGGGTGCTGGAAATGATGGAAGGGGTGCTGCAAATGATGGAGGGGGCTGAAAATGATGGAGGAGGTGCTGGAAATGATGGAGGGGGCAGCAAATGATGGAGGAGGCTGCAAATGATGGAGGGGCTGCAAATGATGGAGGGGGCTGCAAATGATGGAGGGGGCTGCAAATGATGGAGCAGGCATGCAAATGATGGAGGAGGTGCTGGAAATGATGGAGGGGGCAGCAAATGATGGAGCGGGCCTGCAAATGATGGAGTGGGCTGCAAATGATGGAGCGGGCCTGCAAATGATGGAGGAGGTGCTGGAAATGATGGAGGGGGCAGCAAATGATGGAGGGGGCTGCAAATGATGGAGGGGGCTGCAAATGATGGAGGGGGCTGCAAATGATGGAGCGGGCATGCAAATGATGGAGGGGGTGCTGGAAATGATGGAGCGGGTGCTGGAAATGATGGAGCGGGTGCTGGAAATGACGGAGGGGGCTGCAAATGATAAAGTGGGGCTGCAAATGATAGAGGGGGCTGCCAATGATGGAGGGGGCTGCAGTGCAAATGATGGAGGGGGCTGCAAGTGATGGAGGGGGGTGCAAATGATGGAGGGGGCTGCAAATGATGCAGGGGGCTGCAAATGATGGATCGGGCCTGCAAATGATGGAGGGGGTGCTGGAAATGATGGAGCGGGTGCTGGAAATGATGGAGCGGGTGCTGGAAATGACGGAGGGGGCTGCAAATGATAAAGTGGGGCTGCAAATGATAGAGGGGGCTGCCAATGATGGAGGGGGCTGCAGTGCAAATCATGGAGGGGGCTGCCAATGATGGAGGGGGTGCTGGAAATGATGGAGCGGGTGCGGGAAATGATGGAGCGGGTGCTGGAAATGACGGAGGGGGCTGCAAATGATAAAGTGGGGCTGCAAATGATAGAGGGGGCTGCCAATGATGGAGGGGGCTGCAGTGCAAATGATGGAGGGGGCTGCCAATGATGGAGGGGGTTCTGCAGTGCAAATGATGGAGGGGTACTGCAAATGATGAAAGCGGGGCTGCCAATGATGGAGCTGGGCTACAAATGATGGAGGGGGTGCTGGAAATGATGGAGGGGGCTGCAAATGATGGAGGGGGCCTGCAAATGATGGAGGGGGTGCTGGAGATGATGGAGGGGGCTGCAAATGATGGAGGGGGCTGCAAATGATGGAGGGGGTGCTGGAAATGATGGAGGGGCTGCAAATGATGGATGAGGTCCTGGAAATGATAAAGTGGGGCTGCAAATGATGGAGCGGGCCTGCAAATGATGGAGGGGGTGCTGGAAATGATGGAGGGGGCAGCAAATGATGGAGGGGAGCTAGAAATGATAAAGTGGGGCTGCAAATGATAGAGGGGGCTGCCAATGATGGAGGGGGGCTGCAGAGCAAATGATGGAGGGGGGCTGCCAATGATGGAGGGGGTGCTGCAGTGCAAATGATGGAGGGGGTGCTGCCAATGATGACAGTGGGGCTGCCAATGATGAAGGGGGCTACAAATGATGGAGGGGTGCTGGAAATGATGGAGGGGGCTGCAAATGATGGAGGGGATGCAAATGACGGAGGGGGTGCTGGAAATGATGGAGGGGGCTGCAAATGATGAAGGGGGCTGGAAATGATTGGAGGGGGCTGCAAATGATGGATGAGGTCCTGGAAATGATAAACTGGGGCTGCAAATGATGGAGCGGGCCTGCAAATGATGGAGAGGGTGCTGGAAATGATGGAGGGGGCTGCAAATGATGCAGGGGGTGCTGGAAATGATGGAGGGGAGCTGGAAATGATAAAGTGGGGCTGCAAATGATAGAGGGGGCTGCCAATGATGGAGAGGGGCTGCAGAGCAAATGATGGAGGGGGGCTGCCAATGATGACAGTGGGGCTGCCAATGATGAAGGGGGGCTACAAATGATGGAGGGGGTGCTGAAAATGATGCAATTTGCAAATTATGGAATGGGGCCTGCAAATGTTGGAAGGGGCTGCAAATGATGGAGGGGGCTGCATATGATGATGTGAAGGAGGGGATAGGGGACTGCACATGAACGAAAGGGGACTGCACATGATGAAGTGGGGGAGAATAGGGGACTGCAAATGATGAAGAGAGGGGGGAAGGGGGATAGCGAATGATGAAGTGAGGGGGACTGCAAATGATGAAATGAGGGACGGGGACAGTAATTGAATTGAAGGTGGATGATGAGGAGAACAAATGAGGACCTGGGGGAGAGCAAATAATGAATTTTCAGGGTGATGGGAGAAAATGATGTTTTGAATGTGGGGGGAGAGCAGTTGATAATGAATAGAGGGTGGGAGAGAGAGAAGACATGACAATGAATTGGGGCAGAAGGGGCATATAAATATAATGAATTGGGGGAGCGGGAGGCACATAGTGGGGGACATTGAGGATGCAGTGACTGGTAATGAATTGGAGGAAGAGTACAGGGGCTAATTAATGTATATATTTATTAGGTGGGAAATTGCTATTTATTGTTGGTGGGGGCGCAGTGTTGAATTATAATTCATATTTGGAATGGTGGATTATTATATATTAATGGTGGGTGCACATCTGTATTTACATGTGTACAGTCATGGCCAAAAGTTTTGAGAATGACACAAATATTATATTTTCACATGATCTGCTGCCCTCTGGTTTTTATGTGTGTTTGTCAGATTTTTTTATCACATACAGAAATATAATTGCAATCATATTATGAGTAACAAAAGGTTATATTGACAGTTAGAATGAGTTAATGCAGCAAGTCAATATTTGCAGTGTTGACCCTTCTTCTTCAAGACCTCAGCAATTCTCCCTGGCATGCTCTCAATCAACTTCTGGATCAAATCCTGACTGATAGCAGTCCATTCTTGCAAAATCAATGCTTTTATTTTGTCTGAATTTGAAGGTTTTTGTTGTCCACCCGTCTCTTGATGATTGACCACAAGTTCTCAATGGGATTAAGATCTGGGGAGTTTCCACTCCATGGCCATGGTCCCAAAATCTCTATGTTTTGTTCCCTGAGCCATTTAGTTATCACCTTTGCTTTACGGCAAGGTGCTCCATCATGTTGAAAAAGGCATTGTTGATCGCCAAACTGCTCTTGGACGGTTGGGAGAAGTTGCTCTTGGAGGACATTCTGGTACCATTCTTTATTCATGGCTGTGTTTTTAGGCAAGACTGAGAGAGAGCCCATTCCCTTGGCTGAGAAGCAACCCCACACATGAATGGTTTCAGGATGCTTGACAGTTGGCATGAGACAAGACTGGTGGTAGCGCTCACCTGGTCTTCTCCGAATAAGCCGTTTTCCAGATGTCCCAAACAATCGAAAAGGGGATTCATCAGAGAAAATGACTTTACCCCAGTCCTCAGCAGTCCACTCCCTGTACCTCTTGCAGAATATCAGTCTGTCCATGATGTTTTTTCTGGAGAGAAGTAGCTTCTTTGCTGCCCTCCTTGAGACCAGGCCTTGCTCCAAGAGTCTCCGCCTCACAGTGCGTGCAGATGCACTCACACCTGCCTGCTGCAATTCCTGAGCAAGCTCTGTACTGCTGGTAGCCCGATCCCGCAGCTGAAACACTTTTAAGAGACGGTCCTGGCGCTTGCTGGTCTTTCTTGGGCGCCCTGGAGCCTTTTTGGCAACAAGGGAACCCCTCTTCTTGAAGTTCTTGATGATGCGATAGATTGTTGACTGAGGTGCAATCTTTCTAGCTGCGATACTCTTCCCTGTTAGGCCATTTTTGTGCAGTGCAATGTTGACTGCACGTGTTTCTTTAGAGATAACTGTTGTGAGTTCATTTTCCCCTTCATTACTGAGGCCCGAGGAACTCCCTCTTCTGGTAAAGAAAGGTAGTGAGCCTGATTGTCAAACACCTGAGGCTGATGATTGTGACTGGCTGAGTGGAGTTACGGACTGGATATAATGCTGCCGACGCCCTTCTGCCCTGCGGGTGATTTCTCTGTGGGATCCTTGGAGACCAGTCTGAATTCCTGCTCCTCCAAAGCTAAGTTTGCTGCTCTGCCTTTTGCATTTGTGCTTTAACTTTGTTTTTGCTTTGTTTTTCTGTATTTCTGCCATTCCCTGCTGGGGTGTGCTGAATTCATTTAGCTCTGTCTTCTGAAAATACCTGAGTGCTGATTCAGTTTTTAAAGCCTAGCTGCTTCAGGGCCTTTTTCATAATCAGCTTGTTGGCTTATGTTTTTGATAGGGTTTTGGCAGATTGCAGACAGCAGCCTTCCTTTCCTTTCCTATCTAGGTAGTTTTGGGGCCCCGTCTTTGCTCAGTCTATCTTTCTGTCTGTGTTAGTATTTTCATCTTGCTTCACCGTCATTATATGTTGGGGGCTGCCTATTGCTTTGGGGTCTGCTCTGGGGCAGTTTAGATTTCCCCTTTCTTTCTTTAGGCCTATGTATTTCTCCGGCTGTGATCGAGGGGTCTAGGGCATCGTAGGAACCCCCCACAGCTACTGCTAGTTGTGTTGATAGGTTCAGGGGTCTGCAATCTGATATTTGCCAACTTCTCTGGTTTTCTGGACTTAGCTTGTATTTCTGCTTTTGCCTCCTACGGTGACTCAATCATAACAGAATCACCCGCCATACCGCAGATTCTAGGGTACTCAATAGCAGGAAAGAATTGTAAAAAAAAAAAAAAAAAAAAAAGGTGTGTATATTTTTTCCTCTATATCTCTGAGGCCGTAGGGGGAATTTTTTTTTTCTCTCAATGGAGATAAAGCAATTGTCTGATCGTGTGGAGCAGCTCTCTGCAGAAGTGCGGGGAATTTCCGCCTACCTTGCTCATTCACATGCTGCTGAACCAAAGATTCCTACACCTGATGTATTTTTTGGGGATCGGTCTAAATTTTTAAATTTCAAAAATAATTGTAAATTATTTTTTGCCTTGAAGCCTAACTCGTCAGGGAGCTCCGCGCAGCAGGTTAAAATTGTCATCTCTTTGTTGCGTGGCGATCCCCAGGATTGGGCGTTTTCTTTGAAACCAGATGATCCTATTCTGACTAATGTGAACGCATTCTTTCAAGCTTTGGGGTTGTTGTATGACGAACCTAATGCCATAGATCAGGCTGAAAAGACCCTGCTGGCATTGAGCCAGGATCGTGATTCTGCAGAATTGTACTGTCAAAAATTCCGAAAGTGGGCAGTACTTACTACCTGGAATGATAATGCCTTGGCTGCTCTCTTTCGGAAGGGGTTGTCAGTAGCCGTAAAAGATACTATGGTGGGATTTCCTGTTCCCTCTGGTCTTGACGATTCTATAATATAGGTAATGGGGTGCTCACCACAATAAAGTGGGTGCTCAGGGGTAAAGAGAATACTAATAGAAAAGATAACCCCGGCACACTCATATGAATTTCAAGAAAAAAATGCACATAGCTGCTAATAATTTTTATTCAAAATTTTGAACGGACCAAAAAATGAATGAAAAATACAGATAAAATTATCCAACGTTTCGGCTCGCAGGCCTTTATCAAGGAATTATCTGTAGATAGATAGAAGACAAACGGGTCCTAAATGCTGACTGGATCTATGTTCAATAGTGACCCACAAGAGTCACCTACTATTCCATGAGTGCATATCCTGAACGTCAGGAGAAAGTGCGGTAACGTGGTGCGTGGTGTTGAACAAATATCTGAACCTATGCAATGTGATAGTTTTTTCCAGAGAGCAGCGTCAGGAGTTCAGAAGGCGTAATAAGTTGTGTTTTTTCTGTGGAGATGCCTCGCATATTATTTCTGTCTGTCCCAAACGAGAGAAACGCTTTGCACACACGTTTTCTGTTGGGGGTGTTCAACCTAAGTTTCTTCTGGCTATTACTCTGATCTGCTCCCTGTCCACATTTTCCGCCAAGGCGTTTGTGGATTCGGGAGCAGCCCTAAACCTAATGGACTTGGATTTTGCTAAACGTTGTGGATTTCCGATGACACCTCTGCAGACGCCTATCCCTTTGAGGGGAATTGATGCTACTCCTTTGGCTAAAAATAAACCCCAGTTTTGGACCCAGGTGGTAATGCGGGTCGCCCCAGACCATCAAGAAAATTGCAGATTTCTGGTGTTGCATAATCTGCATGATACTGTTGTTCTGGGGTTTCCCTGGTTACAGATTCATAATCCAGTTTTGGATTGGAAATCTGTGTCTGTGGTGAGTTGGGGTTGTCGGTGTGCCTTTAGTGAGGCTCCGGTGTTTTCCACCTCTCCTCAGTCGCATGATGTTCCTGATTATTTGGCGGACTTTTATGATGTATTTATTGAGAATGAGTCTGCGTCTCTGCCTCCTCATAGGAGTTATGACTATGCAATTGAACTGAGCCCGGGGTGTAAATTTCCCAAGGGTCGGCTCTTCAATTTATCTGTACCCGAGCACGAGGCTATGCGATCCTATATTAAGGAGGCGTTGGAGAAGGGTCATATTAGACCATCCTCGTCACCCTTGGGTGCCGGTTTTTTTTTTGTAGCCAAAAAGGATGGATCATTAAGACCTTGTATTGATTATCGTGCCCTCAACAAAATTACTGTTAAATATCAGTATCCGTTACCCCTGATTTCTGATCTATTCTCCAGAGTTAAAGGTGCTTGCTGGTTTACCAAGCTTGACCTCAGGGGGGCGTATAATCTTATTCGCATTAAGCATGGGGATGAATGAAAGACGGCGTTTAATACTCTGGAGGGACATTTTGAGTACCTGGTGATGCCTTTTGGGCTCACTAATGCCCCTTCTGTCTTCCAGTGCTTCATGAACGATATTTTCCGAGATTTTGTCGATACATTTTTGATTATCTATCTGGATGATATTTTGATCTTCTCCAAGGATTGGGATTCTCATGTGGAACATATTCGGACTGTGTTCCGGATCTTGAGGGAGAATTCCCTGTATGTCAAGGGATCTAAATGCCTCTTTGGAGTACAGAGGATTTCTTTTTTGGGATTTATTTTGTCCCCGTCAGTCAACTATTGAAATGGACCCGGCCAAGGTACAGGCCATTCACGATTGGGTTCAGCCCACTTCTTTGAAGGCCCTCCAGAAGTTTTTGGGTTTTGCTAATTTTTATCGGAAATTTTTAGCAAAATTTTCTAGTATTGCCAAGCCATTGACTGATTTGACTAGAAAGGGTGCTGATGTGTTAAATTGGTCTCCGGAGGCTGTTTCTTCCTTTCAGGAGTTGAAGCGAAGATTCACCTCCGCCCCGGTTTTGCGGCAACCTGATTTCTCACTTCCATTCCAGGTAGAGGTGGATGCTTCTGAGATTGGTGCAGGAGCTGTTTTGTCCCAAAAGGATCCTGTAACATCTAAAATGAATCCCTGTGCTTTCTTTTCCCGAAAGTTCTCTCCATCTGAACGTAACTATGATGTGGGGAATAGGGAACTGTTGGCCATGAAATGGGCATTTGAGGAGTGGAGACATTGGTTGGAGGGAGCTAAGCATCAAGTCGTGGTCCTCACTGACCACAAGAATTTAATTTACCTAGAGTCGGCTAAGCGCTTGAACCCTAGACAGGCTAGGTGGGCCTTGTTTTTTACACGTTTTGATTTTGTGGTTTCTTTTCTTCCTGGAACAAAGAATGTCAAGGCAGACGCCCTCTCTAGGAGCTTCCTTGCTGATTCTCCTGTAGTGACCAAGCCTGCTACCATCTTAGGCAAAGGGGTAGTTCTTTCTGCCATCTCGCCCGATTTGAGACGTGCTCTGGAAGAGTTCCAGGAGGACAAACCTGAGCGTTGTCCCAGTGGAAAGTTGTATGTTCCTGACCAGTGGAAGAAGAGAGTGATGTCTGAAGTTCATTGCTCTGCTTTGGCTGGTCATCCAGGTATTTTTGGTACTAGAGATCTGGTGAGTCGTTTTTTTTGGTGGCCCTCCTTGTCTCGTGATGTCAGGAATTTTGTGCAGTCCTGTGGGACGTGCTCCTGGTCTAAATCGTGTTCTCGCTCTAGTGGGTTGTTGATGCCTTTGCCTGTCCCCAAGAGGCCATGGACCCATATTTCAATGGATTTCATCTCTGATATGCCTGTCTCTCAGAGGATGACTGTTATTTGGGTGATTTGTGATAGGTTCTCTAAGATGGTTCATCTTGTACCACTCCCTAAGTTGCCATCTTCCTCTGAGCTGGTGCCCCTGTTTTTACAACAGGTGGTTCGTTTGCACGGGATTCCTGAGAACATTGTATCTGACAGAGGAGAGCAGTTTGTGTCTAGATTTTGGAGAACTTTCTGTTCCAGGCTGGGAATTCAGTTGTCCTTCTTCTCTGCTTTTCACCCTCAGACCAATGGGCAGACAGAGAGAACAAACCAGACCTTGGAGTCATATTTGAGATGTTTTATTTCTGCTGATCAGGATGATTGGGTTTCATTTTTGCCCTTGGCCGAATTTGCTTTGAATAATAGAACTAGTTCTGCCACTTTGATGTCACCACGTTACCGCACTTTCTCCTGACGTTCAGGATATCCACTCATGGAATAGTAGGTGACTCTTGTGGGTCACTATTGAACATAGATCCAGTCAGCATTTAGGACCCGTTTGTCTTCTATCTATCTACAGATAATTCCTTGATAAAGGCCTGCGAGCCGAAATGTTGGATAATTTTATCTGTATTTTCCATTCATTTTTTGGTCCGCTCAAAATTTTGAATAAAAATTATTAGCAGCTATGTGCATTTTTCTCTTGAAAGTCATATGAGCTTGACGATTCTATGTCATTAGCCATTCAGGTTGATCGGCGTTTGCGCGAACGCAAAGCTGCACGAGAGGTGTTGCCACCTGTTGAACAAATGTCTGAACCTATGCAATGTGATAGAGTTTTTTCCAGAGAGCAGCGTCAGGAGTTCAGAAGGCGTAATAAGTTGTGTTTTTTCTGTGGAGATGCCTCGCATATTATTTCTGTCTGTCCCAAACGAGAGAAACGCTTTGCACACACGTTTTCTGTTGGGGGTGTTCAACCTAAGTTTCTTCTTGCTATTACTCTGATCTGCTCCCTGTCCACATTTTCCGCCAAGGCGTTTGTGGATTCGGGAGCAGCCCTAAACCTAATGGACTTGGATTTTGCTAAACGTTGTGGATTTCCGATGACACCTCTGCAGACGCCTATCCCTTTGAGGGGAATTGATGCTACTCCTTTGGCTAAAAATAAACCCCAGTTTTGGACCCAGGTGGTAATGCGGGTCGCCCCAGACCATCAAGAAAATTGCAGATTTCTGGTGTTGCATAATCTGCATGATACTGTTGTTCTGGGGTTTCCCTGGTTACAGATTCATAATCCAGTTTTGGATTGGAAATCTGTGTCTGTGGTGAGTTGGGGTTGTCGGTGTGCCTTTAGTGAGGCTCCGGTGTTTTCCACCTCTCCTCAGTCGCATGATGTTCCTGATTATTTGGCGGACTTTTATGATGTATTTAGTGAGAATGAGTCTGCGTCTCTGCCTCCTCATAGGAGTTATGACTGTGCAATTGAACTGAGCCCGGGGTGTAAATTTCCCAAGGGTCGGCTCTTCAATTTATCTGTACCCGAGCACGAGGCTATGCGATCCTATATTAAGGAGGCGTTGGAGAAGGGTCATATTAGACCATCCTCGTCACCCTTGGGTGCCGGTTTTTTTTTTGTAGCCAAAAAGGATGGATCATTAAGACCTTGTATTGATTATCGTGCCCTCAACAAAATTACTGTTAAATATCAGTATCCGTTACCCCTGATTTCTGATCTATTCTCCAGAGTTAAAGGTGCTTGCTGGTTTACCAAGCTTGACCTCAGGGGGCGTATAATCTTATTCGCATTAAGCATGGGGATGAATGGAAGACGGCGTTTAATACTCTGGAGGGACATTTTGAGTACCTGGTGATGCCTTTTGGGCTCACTAATGCCCCTTCTGTCTTCCAGTGCTTCATGAACGATATTTTCCGAGATTTTGTCGATACATTTTTGATTATCTATCTGGATGATATTTTGATCTTCTCCAAGGATTGGGATTCTCATGTGGAACATATTCGGACTGTGTTCCGGATCTTGAGGGAGAATTCCCTGTATGTCAAGGGATCTAAATGCCTCTTTGGAGTACAGAGGATTTCTTTTTTGGGATTTATTTTGTCCCCGTCAGTCAACTATTGAAATGGACCCGGCCAAGGTACAGGCCATTCACGATTGGGTTCAGCCCACTTCTTTGAAGGCCCTCCAGAAGTTTTTGGGTTTTGCTAATTTTTATCGGAAATTTATTGCAAAATTTTCTAGTATTGCCAAGCCATTGACTGATTTGACTAGAAAGGGTGCTGATGTGTTAAATTGGTCTCCGGAGGCTGTTTCTTCCTTTCAGGAGTTGAAGCGAAGATTCACCTCCGCCCCGGTTTTGCGGCAACCTGATGTCTCACTTCCATTCCAGGTAGAGGTGGATGCTTCTGAGATTGGTGCAGGAGCTGTTTTGTCCCAAAAGGATCCTGTAACATCTAAAATGAATCCCTGTGCTTTCTTTTCCCGAAAGTTCTCTCCATCTGAACGTAACTATGATGTGGGGAATAGGGAACTGTTGGCCATGAAATGGGCATTTGAGGAGTGGAGACATTGGTTGGAGGGAGCTAAGCATCAAGTCGTGGTCCTCACTGACCACAAGAATTTAATTTACCTAGAGTCGGCTAAGCGCTTGAACCCTAGACAGGCTAGGTGGGCCTTGTTTTTTACACGTTTTGATTTTGTGGTTTCTTTTCTTCCTGGAACAAAGAATGTCAAGGCAGACGCCCTCTCTAGGAGCTTCCTTGCTGATTCTCCTGTGGTGACCAAGCCTGCTACCATCTTAGGCAAAGGGGTAGTTCTTTCTGCCATCTCGCCCGATTTGAGACGTGCTCTGGAAGAGTTAAAGGAGGACAAACCTGAGCGTTGTCCCAGTGGAAAGTTGTATGTTCCTGACCACTGGAAGAAGAGAGTGATGTCTGAAGTTCATTGCTCTGCTTTGGCTGGTCATCCAGGTATTTTTGGTACTAGAGATCTGGTGAGTCGTTTTTTTTGGTGGCCCTCCTTGTCTCGTGATGTCAGGAATTTTGTGCAGTCCTGTGGGACGTGCTCCTGGTCTAAATCGTGTTCTCGCTCTAGTGGGTTGTTGATGCCTTTGCCTGTCCCCAAGAGGCCATGGACCCATATTTCAATGGATTTCACCTCTGATATGCCTGTCTCTCAGAGGATGACTGTTATTTGGGTGATTTGTGATAGTTTCTCTAAGATGGTTCATCTTGTACCACTCCCTAAGTTGCCGTCTTCCTCTGAGCTGGTGCCCCTGTTTTTACAACAGGTGGTTCGTTTGCACGGGATTCCTGAGAACATTGTATCTGACAGAGGAGTGCAGTTTGTGTCTAGATTTTGGAGAACTTTCTGTTACAGGCTGGGAATTCAGTTGTCCTTCTCCTCTGCTTTTCACCCTCAGACCAATGGGCAGACAGAGAGAACAAACCAGACCTTGGAGTCATATTTGAGATGTTTTATTTCTGCTGATCAGGATGATTGGGTTTCGTTTTTGCCCTTGGCCGAATTTGCTTTGAATAAAAGAGCTAGTTCTGCCACTTTGATGTCACCTTTTTTTTGTAACTTTGGGTTTCATCCTCGATTTTCTTCAGGGCAGGTGAAGCCCTCTGCCTGCCCAGGTGTTGACACTGTGGTGGAGAGAGTGCACCAGATCTGGGACCAAGTGGTGGATAAGTTATCTCTCTCCCAGGAAAAGGCCCAGCGGTTTTCCAACCGACATAGGACCATTGGTCCCCAGTTTAAGGTTGGTGATATGGTGTGGTTATCATCAAAAAATATTGCTATGAAGGTGGCTTCTCCTAAGTTTAAGCCTAGGTTTATTGGACCTTACAAGATTGTGGAGATTATTAATCCGGTCTCTTTTCGTTTGGCTCTTCCTGTCACATTTAAAATCCATAATGTGTTCCATAAATCTTTGCTGAAGAGGTTTGTTGAACCTGTTGTTCCGGGGGTGGCACCTCCAGACCCTGTATTGGTTGAAGGTAACATGGAGTATGAGGTAGAGAAAGTACTGGATTCCCGTCTGGCTAGATGGAGACTCCAGTATTTGGTTAAGTGGAAGGGTTATGGTCAGGAGGATAATTCCTGGGTCTCCGCCTCTGATATTCATGCCAAACGATTGGTGCGTGCCTTTCATCGGGCTCAGCCTGATCACCCTGGTGGCATAGTTGAGGGTTCGGTGACCCCTCCTCAAGGGGAAGGTACTGTTGTGAGTTCATTTTCCCCTTCATTACTGAGGCCCGAGGAACTCCCTCTTCTGGTAAAGAAAGGTAGTGAGCCTGATTGTCAAACACCTGAGGCTGATGATTGTGACTGGCTGAGTGGAGTTACGGACTGGATATAATGCTGCTGCCCTTCTGCCCTGCGGGTGATTTCTCTGTGGGATCCTTGGAGACCAGTCTGAATTCCTGCTCCTCCAAAGCTAAGTTTGCTGCTCTGCCTTTTGCTTTTGTGCTTTGACTTTGTTTTTGGTTTGTTTTTCTGTATTTCTGCCATTCCCTGCTGGGGTGTGCTGAATTCATTTAGCTCTGTCTTCTGAAAATACCTGAGTGCTGATTCAGTTTTTGAAGCCTAGCTGCTTCAGGGCCTTTTTCATAATCAGCTTGTTGGCTTATGTTTTTGATAGGGTTTTGGCAGATTGCAGACAGCAGCCTTCCTTTCCTTTCCTATCTAGGTAGTTTTGGGGCCCCGTCTTTGCTCAGTCTATCTTTCTGTCTGTGTTAGTATTTTCATCT